>NC_058099.1:97695000-100117500 GCF_020171115.1 Neogale vison | reverse complement strand
TCTCGCATCTGTGACCTTCAGGGATACTCAGCTGTGGCAAAACCCGGAAACAACTCCAGTAATTCCTATAGTGAGATACTCTGCAGCCGCGGGAACAGCTGGTAGAAAAGTCTGTACCCCACAGGACACACGTCTCGTGAACGGGAGGACCCAAGTCACGCAAAGTCCGAAAGCTGGCAAGATTCAGCAATGTCTTGCTGGGCAGCATATCTGTACACGGTAACATTTTGAACGAGACACATTAGCCATTAATGCAGGCTTCAGGCCCGTGGTCCCAAAAGCCACAGTCGGAGAAGGGAGGTCGATGAGCTTGGGGTGCTGGCGGCTGTGCGGCCGCGCTCCCGTGTTCGCCCCCGGGGGGGCTTCGTGGGGGTGGGGCGTCGCTGCTTCTTACTCTTCTTTCTAACGGGCACGTAAGTCATATCCACTCGTCAGTGTGTATAGTGTATTTTGGAATTATTTTAAAAGCTTCTTCTTGAGCCTCCACTACAGAAGAAAAGAAAGGGTGACAAGGGCTCCACACTCCGGCTCCGGCCAGTGGGTCGTTGGCATAGCCCCCTCCTCTCCTCAAGATCCCCCCCGTGCTCTCAACTCCAGCCCGCCAGGCACCCCGTCTCTCTGAATGGGAAAAATGATCCATAAGTTTCCGCTTACGGTGCATCTTGGTTTGCGCAAACACATCACAGCTCATTATTTTTGTTAAAAGTAACTTAAAGCCCACTCCAGGCCCCGTCAGTCTGCAAGGATAGGACACCCGGTCTCAGACTCACTGAGCCTCATGTAGCCCCAGACCTAGGCTGTGCCCCCGTCAGGGCCACAGGCTGTCCTAGGCCGTGTCTCGGGTGCCCTTCAGGTCAGCATCTCTGGTGACGTCACACAGACCACCTCCCACCCCGGGTCTCCCCACTCTGCAGACTCTGCATGGAGGGCTGCCTCTCCCACAAGGACGCCCCTGTGCCCGAGAATGGTTTCCACGGGAACAGGAGAGGGTGTGCCCAGGCCCCAGGGCTCTGCATTCTAGAAGCTTGGGTGTCTGCATCAGGCACAGGGTCACCTCTGACCACTGCCCTTCGTCCTCACAGGGGCACCCAGCCTGCCCCCACCTTGCCTCCGGATTATCAGGGGTGGGGGAGGGAACAGCATTTCTGCAGGCCCCTGGGCTCCCTGGTCCTTGCTCTACTTCCTTCCCTGAGAGCAGCCAGGCATCCCCACCTCACCTCCCACCTGCAGAGCCTGGGAGGGCAGGCCGTTCTCCATTCTCCGCAGCTACAGAGCATTCCAGGCTCTCCTGGCCTGGGTCGGAGAGCGGGTGGGGGGGGACAGAGCTGGCTGCCCAGCACAGGCCTCCCTGCCCCCAACCGACCTCTCCCTGTCCCCCAGGGCAAGGGGCCATCTGCTGCCAGAAGCACGGGCGGCAGCTGGGTCCCTGCAAGCAGGGTCGGGAGGAGGGGCTCCTCTAGGGCTGACTTTTGACCTCACCGCAGGGGAAGGCGGAGAGGAACGTGCGTGTGCACACCCAGACGGGCCCTGGAGCTCCAAGCCACCCACCAGGCTGGTCGGTTCCTGCAGGGCTGTGAATCCTTAGCGCTCATCCCAAATCCGCAGAGTCGTTCTCCAACTTGTGTGCAGGCCAAGCCCAGCCTGAACAGATGGACACGAGGCTTATTTACATCACTTAGTTTCAAGACAAAATAGTAATGCTTCGGCTCACAGGCGGTGGCAATTCGCGGCATATGCACGGCCAGAAAGCGCGGGTCCGAGTCTCAGCCTGTGTGCACAGCGAAGGGTCCCACACCCAGGAAGGTGACTGGCCACCCTTGCTGGGCACGCCTGTCCCTGGACGGACGAGGGGAGCTGGGCCCCAATGGCACGTCCCATGTGCTCCAATGTGTCTTTCAAGTAGGATCAGGAGCTGGGCCACAGGCTTGACGACCGAGGCTGGGAGGCATGGACAGGAGCCTCCAAATACCTCTTCGGTCTGAGCCGGGTCCAGGGAACCCTGCTGACTCCCCACACAGTCAGGGCCTCCCGGGACTGGGTGCACCCACGCGGGCACACACGAGCGCACACATTTGCACACTCACACCCCCTCCGTAATCAGGTTTCCCCGGGCACAGCCGTCTGCCGGCATCCAGGGTGACCTACAGTCACGTGCACTCACGTTGCTCAGCCGGAATCATCTGGAATGTGAACACAGTGTGAACACGGGAATGAGTCTGGCCACTTCCCGTTGCCCGCCCGGAACCTGCCAGAACATCCACAGACAGAGGCAGGACGTCTGGAGGCCAGGTCCCCTGGGAACACCCTGTTCCGACTTCCAGGATCTTATCCCATGTTGGAAGCCTCTCCTGGGGTTGTTTGCAAGGCTGGTGGGGAGTCTGCTGAGAAACCAGCCGCCCACGCCCACCTGCTGGGGAGGCAACGGGGCTGTTCCAGCCCAGGCGGCTACTTATCACGCAGGAAAGCCCTCCCCCGTGCCGAGGGTCTGCGGGCTGGGCAGGCAGAGGGTCTGGTCCTTCTAGTTCCTTCTGAAACAGAGAGCGAGCCAAGGACCAGCAGCCAGCGCTCCCACGGCCCATCGCCCCGCCTCGTCTTCCGTCCTGCGTGGGCGCACCCTGCCCGCACCAGGGAAGAGTGCTGGGACCCAGCCCTTGCCTGCCCCCGGGAACCTGCCAGACGCGAGGCTCCAAGGGAGCTGAGGCATCGGCCGGCGTGGGGCCTGCCCCCTCGGATTCAAGGACTAACCACCCCTGTGCCCCAGTGTGGCAGGGAGGGACAGGCCAGAGCCGGGTGGGACAGGGACCTGGCAGGGCAGGGCCAGCAAGGGCAGAGGGGGCCCGCCAGGGAGGCTCCCCGGGGCAAGTGGGCCTGCAGGGCCGCCACCAGCGCACTGAGGGCGTGCGGACGGTCTCGTCAAACGGATATCCGTCACCGTCCTGCCGCTGGGGTACCGTCCCTCCGACAACAGGACGGACTGAGGACAGCACCCCACGGCCACACGGCATCATAAGAGAACGCGAAGGAACAGTGATGACCGGGTGACCTCTCCTTGAGCAGCAGTCGTGGCCAGACCCAGGCGGACAGGCCACTCAGGGATGGCCCAGGCATGGGGCGTGGACAGCTTTGCCAGGTACGGGGCGACATCGTGCCAGCGTGGGAGAGGAGGAGAGGCAACGCCCAGCTCGCAGGTCCGCCTTTGCGTGGGGCATGGGGCCGGGGAAGCCGACAGCCTTTGACCAGCGGGAGCTGACGCCTGGGCAGAGCCCGGTGTCGGAGCCCAGAGCCCACGCAGCCGTCAGCCACGGCGGGACGGCACAGAAATCGATCTCCCACGCCTCACGCTCCCTTGGGCTGTGACTTCCCAGTCCCTCCCTGTGCCAGTGGCCAAGGAGAAGGGCTGTGGCCCCGGGCCCCCCCTCTCCCGGCCTTGATCACCAACTGTCCTTGGGTGGAGAGAAGAGAAATCCCAAGAGAGAGTCAGAGGCAAGGGCCAAACCTTCTGCTCGAACTTCCTCATCAATCGTTCCCAAACACAAGTGTTAGACCCCAAAGACACACGGTCCCTTCTCCAGGGGACGGTCAACCACATCCCTCTGATGGTCCTTCTCACCAGTCATGTCCCTCAGCATGGAGTATCTTCCTTTTAGGGGTGCCCTTGGGTTCCCGAATATGATAATGGAGAGAGGATGAGGTCTACCACCCCATCAAGGACAACCAATCCGCATATGCGAGTGGCCTCCACGGGGGGGGGGGGCACGGCCCACCCCACAGATACCAGAGGCCCCGTGCCCACCAGAAGAGGGATACTACAGGATGAAGGTCAAGCTTAGGGCCCCTCGCCTTGCGGCCATGGAAAACTGGTGTCTTTGGTGTCTTTGCAAGCCAGGTGTCCAAGTCAGACCTACTGGCATCTCTGGTCCGGCTCAAATCACTTCCCTGCTAAGATCGGTATGCGGGCACAAACCCCAGGTTCTGGGAATAGTGTGGGGATCCCACCAAGCGTAAGGAGAAGGTCCCACTTCTGCCCTGCTCGGGACTTGTGCATTTGCAGCAGGAACCTCAGGCCAAGTGGAGACCACAGACGCACACTTAAACCCAAAAGTGGTAAATCAGAACCGGCGATAAAATCCCTCTGTGCACGCGTTCTGGTCTCCTGGCTGAGGCACTGGGCCAGGCTTGCTACCGGGGACCTGAACCTTGCACACGGCAGTCCTGAACCCGAGCCAACAAACGCCTCCCTCTGCCTCCCTAAGACCTGATTTCCCGGCCTGTACAGGAGAGTAGGAAGCACGCACACCGTCCCGGGGTTGAGGGGGTCAGGGCCGTGCCGCAGTCCACAGCGGGGAGCCCCGCTTCCTGCCCTGGCTCCCTCTGGCTCCTGTCCTCCTGAGAGTGGCCAGACAGGTTCTCCCGGTGGCAGCGGAGCGCGGCAGGCCAGAACACCTCGTTCTGAGCCGTGCTCTGGAGGGCTGCTGTCCCGGTCCCAACTGTGTGTGTGATCAGAATGTGGCAAAGGTGTGTGTGGGTGTCGTAGCTTCACGCGTCCCCAGGCGTGACCAGAAGGAGGCCACAGGAGGGGAAATCTGTCTTGGTGGAGGCTGAACCTGTGGGATATTTTAGAGAAAGAGAAGAGACACGGAGAGGAAAGCCTGAGACTTTTTCCTTTGTGCGGCCCCCCCATCCCCCACAGGTCTAGACAGCCGTGTGGACACGGCTCCCCCTGCCCAGCCAGCAGGTCGGCAGGGGATCCCCAGAGGTGCCCACTGATTCCAATCCTGCAGGGCCACGGAGCGCCTCAGGACACACAATGTGGGCAGAACCAAGCCTGAGCAGTCTTGAAAAATCCCCACCGTCATGAATCTCACCCTTGGCCATGTACCGTTAAAGCCAACCAAGTCCTAGAGCAAAACTCCGGCATGAGGACGTGCTGTAGCTTCCGGATCCTTCCCTCGACGCGGCCGGCCTCCATGGGCCCTCTCACACCCTCACGGCCTCTGGGTGTCCGGGCCCTGAGAGAGGCACCCAGCCCTGTGAGAGGACACCCACCACCACACCTGGCGAGTCAGCTCAACCCGGAGGCTTCCCGAACTGAGTCAGACACCACCAGCTGCGCGAGAGCGGGCTTCTGGGGAAGGGGCTCGGCGGCAGGGGGGCCGCCGTCTGTCCTGCTCAGCGCCGCCCTCCACGGGCCCCCCCGGAGGCCTGCGGCCCTTCCCCAGCACGCTGTTCTAGAAAGCCCCTCCCGTAAGGCGCCCACGGAGTCCACCACACACGGGGCCGTCTCCACGCTCCCCCACGTAGGGCTGCCAACGTCCTGTGAAGGAAGGAGGGAATATTCTCAAGCCAGAGGAGCTCGCTGGCCCCGGGTCTGCAGCCAGCAACAGAGCAGGGGTCCCGGCGGCCGCCCACCTCGTGCCGGGTGGGCCTTAACCAGAGGGCCGTGGACTTGGGGCTGCTCTTGCTCCAGAAACTGGCATCTCCACAGGGCTGCGAGGGGCGGGGCAAGAGAGTCGTACCCGGCCCCGCCCCCCACCGCACACCCGGCAGGGCGCAGACACGTGGAGACCTGGGACCCTCACCTAGCGACCCGAGCGGGGCGGTGAGGGGGAACCCGGGACCCCGTCGCCCCGGGAGGGTGAGTGGCAGGACTGCAGAGGGCCGGGGGAGCAGCCCCTTTATTCAGGGGATCCTTGGACCTATTTTTCTTAAGACCCTTGGGGTGGACGGCGAGTGTGGGTCCAGGCCCCTGGTCCGGACACCCCAACCGAACTCAGACCCTCTCAGACGTGCTCCGCCAGAATCCAGTCCGTGTCCGGCTTCCCTTCCAGGCACCCTGGGTGTGGGCCCACCACAGAGGGACATCTGAGCTGGAACCGGGATGGAGCCTCAGGGCCAAGCCACGGCCGTTCGCAAGGGAGGCCCGTTCTGTGCCCGGTGACTCGCGGAGGTGGCCGCTGGCGGGGAGGGTGGAGGGAAGGCCGTGCGCCTCTGTTCGAGAGGCTGTGCCCTCGCCGGCACTGGGTTCCAGAAAGACGCCCTCCTCAGGAGGCACCGGCCCCCTCCACAGCCCTGCCCTGCAGGACACAGCTTGTCCCCGGGCCCAGGGGAGACAGCGCCGGGGCTGAGTGCAGCCCCTCAGGTGCGCCAGGACGTGAGAGCCTTTGCAGGGTGACGAACAACCAGCTCAGCACCAGCCAATGAGCAGTAGGAACCCCGACAGGGAGAGTCCCCTCCAGGCCGCAGGGGGTTGGCGCCGGTCTCCCAGGAGAGTGGGGAATAACGGAGCGTGTCCGCCGGCCCAGCGGTCCTCCAGGGAGCCGCAGGATGGGAGGGCCTGCTTGCCACGCCCTGCACGCGGCTCCTGGAGGAGGCCCAGGCCACGCGTCTTCACGTCTTCACACCCCTGCTCACTGCCGTCCTCGCCTGGCCCCCAGGAGCGTGACTCCCGGGCCCGGTTCTAGATCTTCTAGCTGTGGAGCGCCGTGTGCAGAGCTCCCGGGCGCCGCTGAGGGCACACGGCGGCCTCACCCCAGTGGCCACTGCTTGCGCATGACAAACGCACGATGTCTTGTATCTGCCGCCGGGTCTGCGGGTCCCGGGCTCCCTGGAGAGAACGTGTGCCACTGGTGGCCTCCTCACCGGCTTGCTGGTCGCACCGTTCGTGCCAAAAGACAAACGTATAATCTCTTAGAAGGTTCTCTCCGAACAGTTGGAACGATGTACTTTGAACCCCGATATCACTGAGCACTGCAGGAGGAAGCTGTCCCCGGCTCCCTCGCGCACCCCCGCCCCGCCAGGGGCTGGATTCCTATCTCTGCTCTCCTTGTGCAAGGTGCCAGCGGGAGGTCTTGGGGCCCGGTCCCCGTCAGAACGGAAACTGTCTCTATGAAGAGGACAGGGCTTTGCAGAAACACAGCACAACCTACTTGGTTTCCCGTTTGGGGGATGATAGCTTTAAAGAAAAACCATCGCGATTTGCCTCAAGTCCACGAACAACACAGGAGGGCAGGGGTGGGCTCACTCATGCCTTCGTGGAAGTGGACGCAGAGGCCCAAACACACTGTCCAGGTCACCTCGGGACTCCTGTCCTTGGGACACACGTCCTTGCACTCCAGGCCTGGTTCACTCTCCCTTCTGGACACCGCTATGCAGCAGGGACACACAGAGGCCTTCTTGCGTTCCTGGAGCTGTCGGCTGGAGGGTCAGGGTGGGCGGAGAAGGAGGGGACTGTACCCTGCAATCCGCCCCCCGCCCTGTGAGAAGCCCAGAGGGCTCGAAAGAGGGCCAGCTGGTGGGGTGAGTGACAGGACTCAGGACTCGGCTGGGGGCCTGCTGGGGACCCTTTAGAAGGGACAGAATGGCAGCTTAAAGAGGGCCCAAGTTGGGGAGGCCGGGGTCTGCACACGTCTCTTGGGCCGACCGCGATGTCCGGGGCCAAGCCTTCTCAGACACGTTTTCACCCAGCTGGATGCGCTCCTTGGAGCCTCCTGCAGGCACAGTGCGTGGCTGGGGACCCCCAGGGGGCTTCCTCCGTCCGATATTCAGATAGGGAAGAAGTAGAGACAGCCCAGCTCAGATGGGAAGCAAAGACACAGATGCGGGAAGAGAGGTGACTTTCCCAGACGCGGCGGGACTGGCCAGCGTCTCCCCGGCTCCTCGGTCAGGTGACTGTGGTGCAGACACTCGCGAGACAAACTGACCCTCCCGAGGGACCGGAGCCTGGGCCAGCCCCAGGGCACGGCACCGACACACCGGTCCTCTCGCGCCCAGGAGGGCAGCCTGCAGTCTTCTAGGAGGAGCCCACGGCATCGACCTCAGCCAGAGAAGCGTCCCTGGTCCTAGCTTCACAGATGCGCTGACCGCAGGGCCCTGCTCCCTTCCCACACCTCCAGACACCGGCTGACGGGGTCACCAGAGTCGGTGCTAGTAGCTGGGGAGAAGCCAGCCACGCCGATGAGGGCGGAGTGGTCACTGTGGCCGGGTGCCAAAGGATAGCCACGCTCTGCTCTGCTGAGCACCGGGAGGGGCTCTGTGGGGGTCCCTGCTGCCAAGGAAGGGTGAGGAAGGCATCAAGCTCCCCCCGTCCTTGGCGAGGATGACTTCCGCAAATATCTGGCCTTGACCCTTGATTTCCCCTATTTCAAGATAACCCAGCCGGCGGCCAACCTGTGGACACCGTCTGTCTTGGAAAGGTCCCCCAACCTCAGAGGCATCCCCAGAGAGGCAGATCTCTCCAGGGACCAGTTAGATCTGTTGTTTTGCTAATAACAGATCATAAAATGATCACATTCTTTTATTATGTAAACATGATCAGGTTAATTATTTCTCAAAGTGCCATTGGTTCAGGAGCCTATGGGGAAAGACGGTAAGGCGGGGGACCCGTGAGGGGGCACATCCCGAGGGAGCCGAGGAGTCAGCATGGAGGGTGCCAGCGGAGGTCTGCGCGACGGGGGTCACCTGGGGGATGGGGAAGGGCAGGAGGGAGGGGACAGGAGACTGGAATGGGAGGGCCGGGGGGGGGGGTGGCGGGGACCGTGTTGAGGAGAGGAATGACGAACCATAAACCATAGCGCAGCAGGGAGGGCGTGCCAAGGGTGGGAGCCAAGGGTGGGGGCTCAGTGACGGCCCCCCGGGCCTAAGTGCTGACAGGAGGGTCCACAGGACCCGAGCACCCCCTCGTTGCCCCCATGCCCCAGGTGGCTGAACGTGTTCTGTCGGGGTAACGGGGGCTGCGAAGTCTTTACTTCTCTCCCCACTGTAAGGGGCGACCGACTTCCCTCCCTGGGGTCAGGCCGGCTCCCATGATGCTCCTTAAGCATCCTTGGTGGAAGGGACCAGATGGCCAATCCTTGGAGCCGCCCCCTCCTCCCTGGGAAGCTACTCACCCTGAGAGAGGCCCGCTGCCCCCAGGGAGGGCCTGGGCACGTGAGTGAAATGGTCCTGGCTCCGCCAGGCCAGCCCCCTATGAAAGGGGGATCACCAGGTGGCCTCTGTCTGCTCCAGGAGCTGCAGAGGCCCCGCTGCTACCCGTCTTGCCCGAATTCCCCATCCACAAACCGCGGCAATTGAGTGACTTTGCTCTAAACCTCCAAGCGTGGGGTGGCTGGTGCACAGCTGCAGACCATGGGGACAGACGCGTCTGTCCCGTCCCCGTCGCCTAAGAGAGCCTGTCCCTGTCGCCAAGGGCACCAAGTGCGGTGGGGGAGGGGACAAGCGGAGGCCCAGTGCTCACCCCGCCGCATGCAACACACACACCGGCCTCGGGAAGCCGGAGCCCGGGGGCAGCACCGCACGGCCGGCGTGTGAGACTCGAGCGACGGCAACGTGCGTGAGCAGCGAGGCCGTCCTGGCAACGACGTGATCCCGCTGGGGTCCCTGGGATTTCACAGGCCACCTCTGAGGCTTTAACCCGCTGCTGCCCTGGAAACCCTCTTCCAGGCTGCAAGATGTCTGTCTGCCTTCCTCTACCCCATGGGGGGACCGTGGGCCTCGGCGGCCTCAGCCTTGGTCCTGAGAACGTGAGGTTTTTCCTAAAGCGGAGAAGGGTCCCCAGTGTGATAAAACTAGACTCGAAGGGACCAACCACGGACCCTCCTTGGAGAAGTCCCCATGGACAGGAACAGAGGAGCTGTCCCCAGCCCTGCTCTGTACCCACCAGCCGGGGATCCGAGGCAAGTCGCCTGATCCGTGTGAGCCTCGGTGTCCCCATCTGGAACACAGATTCCAGGACCGTAGCGGCCACCCACGTGCCCTCTGCTCTCACTCCCGCCGCGAGGGCTGGTGGCTTGCAAGACGCCTCCTCACTGGCCCAGCCATGCAGATGGTCTAGAATGTCGCGCTCTCGGCAAGCGTGGAGAGGGATTCCTGCTTCCAGATCAGGCCTGTGATGGAGGAGGCGGCAGGGAGAGAGGTGGCTTGGGCGTCGGGGCCGTGCCATCCCCAGTGTAGAGACACCCCGCCCCCGCGGAGCTGGCCTGCGTCCGGGGCTCAGAGCAGCTGGTCTCCCTCACTCCCTCCGTGCTCGGCAAAGGCCCGCGGTGACCCTGCGGCTCCAGGCCCCTCCCTCCATGCAGGCCAGGGCCCTACCGCAGCTGCTCGCTCCCCGCGCTCTGGGAGCAGGAAATCGGAACCTCGGGCTGAAGGAGATGGGGTCACCGAATAGTTTTCATTCCAGGGGCCCCAGGAAAACGCCCCAGTGGGCCGTGTATGTCCAAGCAAGCATGCTGGGTCAGACCCCAACAGGAGACGGTCGTCCCAAGACCCCGGGGCAGCTGTGCCTCCCTTGGAGGGGCGCCTGGCACCCAACCCCAGCAAGGCTGTCCTGGAGCTCGGTGCACTCAGGGTCGCAGGAGGCGTTGGGATTGAAGAACAAAATACGGTGTTTGCTTGCTTGTTTGTTTGTTTGTTTGTTACAAAGAGGTTGCCCTCAGGCTGGGCAGGGCTTCCAGCCACTGTGTCTCCCAGTTGAATCCCCAGCTGAGCAGATGGGGCAGTGCTGGGCAGCCTGACCCTCTGGCGCAGCGAGACTCCAGCGCCTCGGGCAGCCCTCCTCTCTGGTGCCCAGCTGCCGCCTGTCCTCCTGTGGCAGCGGACCTGCTGGTGGCGCAGCGGGGTGAGCTGTTTCCTTCCCGTCAGATTCACTCCCCTTGTTTATTCTTCTTCCTAGCTGCTTGCTTGTCTTTGCACATCTGGACTCACCCTGTCCTTGGGAGTGAGTAGAGGCGTGCCCCCCACTTCTCGTGGAGCCCCCAGGAACACCCGTGGGCTGTGTTAGTGGCACCCAAGCTGGTTGGCCCCGACTAAGCCAGCCGCCGCCTCTCCCCGCTGTGGCCGCGTTCTGTCTCCGTCTCTCCGCTCCCTGTGCACGAGGGGACACAGGCTGGAAGTCCCTCCGAGAGGACAGAACAGCTCACCACTCAGAGAGCGGCTTTGGGAGTTGAGAGTTTGCTTCAAGGGCAGCTTCCAGCTCAGTGTCCCACAGGACTCAGGAAGTGGGCGCCCCTAAACCCCACCTCCCACCGAGCCGCTCCCCAAACATCTCCAAAGAGGCATTCCTACCGGCCAAGGGCAGGGCAGGGGACAACCGTGGGGACCAGGAGGGACCGGTGACCCGTAGTCTCAGACAACCAGGCCTGCGTCCCAGCCCCACGGCCGTGCTGGCAGGTCCCCGCTGCTCTCGGCACCCCTGGAGCGCTCCTCCTGCCCAGGATCTGGCCGCTCCACTCACTTCCAAGCTAGCCCAGTCTGCCGATGCCCTCCTCACGTCTGTCTTACAAAAACAGCCTTCCTGGGTGCCTGGGTGGTTCTGTCGGGGAAGCGTCTGCCTTCAGCTCCGGTCATGGTTCCAGGGTCCTGGGATCGATCCCCGCATCAGGCTCCCTGCTCCACAGGGGGTCTGCTTCTCCCTCTCCCTCTGCTGCTCCCCCTGCTTGCTGTGCTCATGCTCTGTCTCTTAAATAAATAAATAAAATCTTAAAAAAAAAAAAAAAACAGCTTCCTCTCCATGTCACCGCATCCCCTCAAAGCCGATTCCGTAAAACCACAATGGGATCACACTGCACGCCCATTCGGAAGGCCATAACCTGCGACACTCACCCCACCCGTGCTGGCAGGGGTTGTCGTGCCGGGGAAGGCAGGAGGACGGCCCACCACACTGTGGACGACCGTCTGGCAATTTCTCAAAATTAAACGCCCTCCTCCCCCGGGGCCCGGCAGGTCAGGCTGCTGATGCTCACGCAGAGGGGCCGAGCTCCAGTGTGCACCCGGAAGCCCACACACGGGTGTGGACGGCCGCGTTCTTCATCACTGCCAAGGCCTGGGAGCAGCCAGGACGTCCTTCCCCGGGTGAACGGAAGAGCCAACGGCAGTCCGCCCAGACAGGAGAATGCGGTTCCGCGGAAACGGAAGGCGCTCTCCGGCCGTGAAAAGCACGGAGGAGACTCAAGGGTCTGTTACCAAGCGAGAGAAGCCAGTCCTGCAAGTCTCCCCAGTGGTTCCGACTCTGTGACATCCTGGAGAAGAGAGATCGAGGGAGACAGTCAAGAGCTCTGGACGCCGGGGCGGGCTGGGGCCGTTGAGCTGCTGACTCTTGGCTTCGGCTCAGGTGCTGATCCCGGGGTCATGAGCTGAGCCGTGCGCCGGCTCCGTGCTGGGCGTGGAGGCCGCTTCAGATCCTCTCTCCCCCGTCACGCTCACACTCTCTTTCTCTAGAATAAACAAATCTCTAAAAAAGAGAGAGAGCGAGAGAGAGATCGGGGCTGCCGGGGCTGGGAGAGAGGGTGGTCGGGTGCGGCAGGGGTTTCTAGGGCGCTGAGACCACTCTGCCGGTCACTGTCATGACGGGTACATCAGCATGCGTTTGTCGGAAGCGTAACGTGCCCAACGCCCAGAGTAAGTCCTGCGGTAAGCTCTGGCCTTAGGGCGATGACATCACCCAACATCCATGCAGGGCTGCCCTCGGGCCGGGGTGCTGACCGCGGGGGCAGCGGTGCCTGGGTCGGGGAGCGGGCAGGCGGGCTAGCTCTCTTCCTTCGGCTCCATTTTGCTACAAATCTAAAACTGCTCTAACAATAAATTAATAACCAAATTTTTCATGTATTTAAATCAGTAGATACAGAGCTGGGAGCTCGCACAGATGGCCGGCCTGGGTGCTGTCCTTGTCCCTAGAGGGCAGCTCTGGGCGGCCGGCCTGCTGCCTCTCCTGTGCCCATGGGCCGAAGCGGCAGTCGTCTGTCTGTGCTCACATCCCATCAGGGGAGTCCCGAGAGAGAGGCAGAGAGAGAAAGCAAGCAGGGAGCCGAGGGAGAAGGAGAAGCAGGCTCCCCGCTGAGCAGGGGGCCCAGTGCGGGTTCCATCCCAGGCCCCGGACACCGTGACCTGAGCCGAAGGCAGACGTTTTACTGTCTGAGCCTCCCAGGGGCCCCCAAAGGAGACCTTTTAAACGGGGCCGCGGGGACACACAGCATCCCCACTTGCAGTTTGGTTTTGCTGCGCTGTAGGCCTGGCTACGCACTGTGGTCAGTGTGCGTGGACCCGGGTTCACATACGGCTTCTACTGGAATCAGTGGCTAGAAACACCCAGTGCTCATAAAAAAGCTAGGGGGCTCTTCAAAAAACGGGGCTAAGATCTGCTACAGATGGAAGCAAAGCACTTGTGTGCGTCCCCTTCCTCCTCCTCCTCCTCCTTCGTCTTTTCCTTCCACCCTGTGAGGACGACCCTGGGCATATCCTTCTATCCTCTCAGTGCACAGAGGGACTGATTTAAGGCTTCTATTGCACAAACCCCATACCGCGAATGCCTGGGTCTGCGAAGGCCGCGGAGCCCCAGCCGTAGCGTGTTACGGCTCCTGCCGGATGCCTGGAGATTAGATTTCGTGTGGCCACGAATTCCCTTCCAAGCCCTCTGACGTGTGGGAGGCGAATTCCTCCCTGAGCCGTTGCTGCTGGTGGGGATGAGTGGACTGTGGAGTCTTTCTAGAAGACAGACCTGCTTTCTCCCAGCCCCAGGAGGCAGGGGCAGGGCAGCGACATCGGGACGGACCGCCAGAGCTGTCGCTCCCCAGCCTCGCTTCAAGCCAGTACAGAGGCAAACTTCCCAGCCTAAGCTCCCTCCCTCTCTCTCTCTCTCTCTCTCAGATAAATAAAATCTTTCAAAAATAAAAAACACAGTAAAATCTCCCCCTTGACACGAAGATCCACGACCAGACCATTTAAGGTGTTGGGAACAAGTGGTCTGTCTTCCTTCCAAACGAGCCAGCTCATGCCCAGTGAGGGGGTAGACACGCCAGCAGCAGCCGACCGTGCTCGCCCCGCCCCTGGACGGCAAGTCTGACCCTCACGTGCAAGTCCGTTGGGACCGCGTCCTTTCCTGGCTGCCTTGATGTTTGTCCACAGTTCCAGACCAGCAGGTTTCCCGAAACCCAGGGATCTGAAGGGCTCGGATCACACAGCACATACGCACTCACTACTCTCTTCCCGCCCGTTGTGGTCGGCGACGAGAACAACCCGGCCCAACTCTTCAGGCCAGGCTGCCGGGCCCAGCCACCGGGAGGAGCAGGTCTGGAGAAAGGCGCACACACGCAGGACACGCGCCCCTGATCGCCGTCCCAGCCGCACGGGGCTCCCAAGAGAGCTTTCCCTCTTAGCAATGCCAAGAGCCTGTGTGACCGGCCCGCCTGGCCCGTTCCTCCTCCTGCATCTGGTGGAACCAGAGGAAGGGAAGCAGGGTCACAGGCTGCCCCGAGAAGGCCACACCTCTCTCCTCACTCGTTCCGCGAACACGACCCACTACACTCCACAAAGATGAAGAAAATACGGTTGTGCCCCTGTACAGCACCCCGGTGACAGGTGCCTGTGGCTTCGCAGAATGGGTGTACCCCTGCCCCCATCTAGTGCAGGTGGGAGGGGGCGTGCCCCACAACCACTGGGGACCCAGAAGCCCATCACCACCGGGACCTCCACGTCCAGCCGGCAGAACATGAACGAAGAGGCCGGGGAACTAGAGCCCAGACCGACGTCCTGAGGCCGCGCCCACCTGCGGCGGGACCCAGTCCCCCGGAGAGAGAGGGGAAGGGGGAGCACGCACAGGCCCCCGTCCCCGTGGCTGGGATGCCCCACCAGGAAACAGCAGCCACTCCGGGTGGGAAGGCGCCCGAGCAGGACCTGACGAGACCTGCGTGCCCAGCGGGGTGCTCGCGGCCGGTGCTCCTCATGTCCCACCAGCGTCCAGGTCCAAGGGCACCCTTCCACCCGGCGACCCAGCTTCTCCTGGCACCTTTCTCCGTGAGTACCGTCTATTTCTTCAAACACATCTAAGCAGAAGACAGCAACGTTTCAAGCAGGAATATATACAGAAGCCTTCCTCTACAGAGAGCGGTTTTCCCTCCTCTGCCATGTCCCTCAGTAATGGCAGCGCCCGCAGTGATGTGCGGTCAGCCTGCAGGTCACACGGCAGTATTTAAAATTGTTTCCCAGAGGGCACCTGGGTGGCGCAGTGGGTTAAGCCGCTGCCTTCGGCTCAGGTCATGATCTCAGGGTCCTGGGATCGAGTCCCGCATCGGGCTCTCTGCTCAGCGGGGAGCCTGCTTTCCCCTCTCTCTCTCTACCTGCCTCTCTGCCTACTTGTGATCTCTGTCAAATACATAAATAAAAAATCTTAAAAAAAAAAATTGGTTCCCAGATGCGTGGGCAAATGGGCAGGTCACCAGCCCTTTTCTTGTTATTTCCAGCGCTTTCCGGCTGGAACAGGGAAAAAGGAGAGCCCGGGTGCCTGTGTATACGGAGCCTGGGTGAGGTGGCCTGGGGACCCCAAGAAGGACGCACCAGGGGACATGCCCTCCGTTTCACCAGAGACAAAAGAGCCGTGGAAACCGTGGAAATCGGTACCCGAACGGTCAGTGGAAGCAACAGATATTTTATTCATGACGCGAGGAAGCCTCCGTCTGCCTGGCCGCTGAGATCCCGCAGCAAGGTCCCGGGCTCCACACAGCCCTGCACCTCTTCCCGTGCGATGTCTAAGCCTCAAACCTCAGAACGCGGTAGCTGAAAACAACAGGCATCACTGGGCACTCCGCTGAGCTCGCCTGGGCGGCTCGGGCTCAGGTTCCTGTGAGACTCCGCTAGGGGACCGCGGGGGCTGTGGTCCCTCCACGGGCAGGTCAGTGCTGGCGGCTCAGGCGTCCTCACCGCCTGTCAGCTGCCTCGCCCCAGGGCAAGCAAAGCCAGAGAGAGGGGTCCGGTGGCCTCTGTGCTCCGGGGATAGCCCCTGCGACACCATTGCTGGGGAGGGGACGGGGACCCCGCCTCACAGGTTAGGAAGACCAGTCACCCCGGAAGACGGGCTCATGAGGGGCGGGGGGTGTCGGCAGGATCTGTTTGGGAAACGCAGTCTGTCCCCGGGTCTCGTGGGCCAATCTTGCCCCTGCAGCTCATCTAAGCCCCAAATAAGAGAAGCTGCTTGGAGCGGAGACATCACCTGGCTGGGCTCACATGGCCAGGACCAGGCCGGGACAGAGGCAGTGAGGGTCCAGAAGCTCTCCCCCCGGGGGAGGAAGGGCCCCCGTTCTCCCCCTACAAGCAGGGGGTTAGCCTAACGAAGCCATCAGGGCCTAGGGACAAGGAGTGAGGTGAGCTCCCCACTTCTCCTCTCCCGGACCCAGCACACACCCTCTGTCGGCCTCCAGCCACGTCCAGGCCGGGGCCAGACGCGCGGTGTCTTTAGAGGGTGTCTCGGACCCTGGGCCTGCCCCTGCTCGGACTGCCGGGAGTGGAGAGGGAGAAATCTTGCCGGGAGTAGGTCTCCGACCTCAGGCCTCCGGGGACCGTGAGCAGGAGCCCTCGGGACGTGGAAGGTGGGGCCTGCTTCAGGCCCGGAGCATCCTGTGGAGCCTCTCGGGGGTATTGGAGGACGGCTGGCGACTGCCCACAGCCCACGCGTACTCTCTCTCCAGCTCCCACCCTGCCGGACTGGACAGGGCCACCGGGCGGAGAACCAGGCCCGCACCAGGCAGCGGCAGCGCGCGGGCACCTGTCACGATGCTGGTGAAGGTGGGCAGATGGCTGCCTGTGCCCACACCCCCGGGGGGCTCTGCTGGGCACACAGCTTGGGTGGGATGTCGCTGGTCCAGTGAACGTGGAACCGGGAGACCCTGGACAGACTCACTGACCGCCCCTGACCCACTCGGTCCTTCCCCAGGGTGGTCCAACAGTGGCCTGTGACCCGATGGGAGGCAGCCTTGTGCTGTCCCTGGGGAGGGGCAGACGGCAGGACGGGCAGACCCGGAGCAGCGTGGGGGACGGCCCGGACCTGTGGGCTGCAGCCCCGCCCTGGAATGTGCTGGTAGGAGCGGGCCAGGACAGGCTTGCCCATGGTGACCGTTCACTGCATCCCCTCACTGCTGCACAGAGTGGGCTGCCGGCAGCCCCAAAGCCCCTTTCTCCCCGTTGGCGGCAGGCCAAGCAGGGTCCAGGAGGTGACAAAACAGAAGGGACAGGAGAGGTCGCAGCCCCCAGGACCGTTCAGGGGCTATCATTCCCAGGACCCTCCCCAGGAGGCCAGGGTGGTGAGAGCCCACAGGACCCCCTGGGAAAAAGTCTGGGCACTAAGCTGGGTGGGCCTGGGAGCAACCCACCCTAGCACCTCCCCCTTCTCCTGCACCCGTCCCCAGGGCGGGGGCAGCATGAGGATCTCCATTTTGGAGAGGTACAGAGAGCACGGGGAGGAGGGAGGGCCACTTTGCAGCAGGGGGGGGAGAGGGCCAAGAGCCTTGGCCCTCAGGAGGAGACTCTGCCCCTCCCCCAGAGGTGGGGACCGCCTGTTGGCTCTGATTTTCCCGCTGCCCCACTTGGCCTTGAGCCTGGGGAAGTGAAAGTCTAGTGTTCCTCATTACCCACAGACTGCAGGGATTACAAGACGGGGGCCCCGGGGGTTGCCTGCCAGCACAAGCCAACCAGGGAGCACTTAGATGTGAGGGGTGTCCGCTGGAGAGCATCTTACTCCACCTGGGTCCCCAGATCCCGAGCATGGAGCCTGAGCATCTCCTGGGCCTGCCAGCCTTGCTCCCAGCTCTGTCTGGGGCTCTTGCAGCCTCGATCCAGGCCGGGAGAGGAGGGGCCTCTGGTGCAGCCAGGATGGGGTGCGGGAAAGGAAACCCAGGGAGGTCAGCGGGGAGGAAGGAGAGGCAGACCCAACCCAGCAGCTGCTCTCTGAATGCAGCTTGAGGGAAAGCACGCCAGGCAGCCAAAAGGAATGTCAGCAAAGTGAGCAGCAGGGCTGAGAAGCCATTCCATTTCCCGTTGTGTGGTTCCCTCCAGCACACACGGCAGAGGCCAGGCCAACTCAGAACATTCAGTACAAATGCTGAGCTGTCGGCTCATCCCTAAAAAAAGCCTCCAGCTGCTGGCGGCAGAGCTGCTTGGAAAGCAGGTTCCCTGGGAAAGGAGAGCCCTACACTTGAGAGAACAAAACTGGAAAAGCAAGACTTCCGGGGGGGTGGGAGGCAATGGCTGGCATGATGGCAGCCCCATAGCTACAGGAGTCAGGACTGGAGGCGATGGGGCCAAGAACAGCAGGAAGGTGTTCACTGTGGATCGGTGCTGGGGGCAGCCAGGGTTTCTCCACACAGGGCTGACCCGAGAGGACCCTTGCTCAGGATGTCTGACGACAAACCTGATGATGGTTAATTTGGCATCAACTCGGCTGGCCTAAGGGACGTCCCGTTTGCTGGTGTGTCTGTGGGAGTGCGTCTTCAGAAGAGATGAGCATTTGGTTCAGAAACCTAATGAAGAACTCCCTCACCAGCGGGGACAGGCGGTGCTCCGTCAACAGCGCCCAGGCAGGAGGACGGCGAATTCGCTCTCATCGGGAGCCGGGACGTCCATCCTCTTGGGTTCTCCGTCTTCCCGTCTCAGACTGAATGACACAACCGGCTCCCCCGCATAGCCCACGGAGCTTCTCAGCCTCCATAAGTACACGGGTCCGCTGCCAGGATAAATGTCCTCCTGTCCTTACAGCAACACATGTCCCGTGGGTTCTGTTTTCCTGGAGAACCCGTTACAAGTCGTGTGTTTTCAACACGCTGCCTTCTCCAGGGGAAGAGTGACCCCAGCACCCTTCCCGTACTTGTCTTTTGCTGGTGATGGAGGAAAGAGTCCCATCGGGCCGGGGACGGAACGGGGAGATCCTGCCCCCTGAGCGGGTGTCAACAGACGACGCCTCTCCCGGGAGTACACTGGGGGCCTGCTGGGGACAGCGGAAGGCTCCACCAGCCAGAGAAGGAGGCGGCACACGGTTTCTCCATGCGTAAGTGTGGGATTTGGCTCCTGTACAGCTTCTAGAGAAAACAAGGTTGCTGGAACGCCTGTTGCACCCTGGGGACGTGGCTTTGTGGCCTGGCTTTCGCGGCGGAGCCCACTTTGCACCCCTGGTGACTCTAATTCCCAAGATTTGCCCAAGAACACTCTGCTGTGTTTCCACATTTGTTCTAAGGAAGCTTTGCCCACGAGTTTGAGACCCACTGTTGATGTCCCTGCTCAGCTTCTAGGTTCCGTCCTCGCTCAGCGGGGCCCGGCCGAGCGGTCACTTGTGTGTCTTCCCACATTCGCGGACAGAGGTTAAGCAGCAAACAGGAAGGCCGAGTCCGGACGCTGGGCTCCCGCAGGCTCCCGTCACTCACTTCCTGGAGCTACTCCTCGTAGGCCCGTTTGACAGGGGAGCACGTGGAACCCCAGGGCGCCAGCCGCCGGTGACGATCACTCAGCTGCCCCAGGAACGAAGCCACGCGGTTAGATAGGACTCCGAGTAGGGTCATTCCTCCAAGCTGCCTTTTCATGCCAACACCCTGCCCCTCGGGCTTTCCAGTCTGGAAGCCCGTGGGGCACGGAGTCTGGGAGCCACGATGTGCCAGCAGAGAAGCTGCCGCGGGGGGACTGCTCATCCCTCCCCTGTGCGGTCCGGCTGTGCCGTGAGCCTGGGAGTGAGCGCTCTCCGAGCCGCAGGACGGGTATGGTGACGGCCCGCCGGCTGCGTGATGCAGGAGGCCGCGGCCGTGCTGGGCCGGACGCTGACCTGTATCCCTGTAACTTTGAGGTCAGGAGCAGAGTCACTGACGAGGTGACCATGAGGCCCAGAGACCCCCGCCTGAGGACGGACGCCAGCACAGCACGGAGTCTCGGTTCGGGGGGCAGCCTTTACAAAGCACCACAATCCAGGGGCCACAACAGAAGTTTACCATCTCCTGGTCCTGGAGGCCGGAAGTCGGAGACCAGGGCATCAAGCAGCACCCCGCTCCCTGCACGATTCGGGGTAGAATCCGTCCCTGCGTCTTCTGGCTTCTGACCGCGGCCGTCAGCCCTGGCCCTCCCAGGTTTCCAGATCCGTTGCTCCCGGCTCTGCCTCCCTTCCCAGAAGCCGCCTTCCTTGTGTCTTTTCTCATAAGGACTCGCATCCTATTGGACTAGGGCCCACATGATGCCTTCACCTTATCCTGATCACCTCTGCTAAGACCCTATTTTCAAACAAGGTCACATGCACGGGCACTGAAATACCAACGTCTTGTTCCGAAGCTCTCCCCCTCTTCCCGCTGCAAGCTGGGGCCATTTAAAGCGTGCGGTTTCCAAGCTGGGGCTCTCCAGCCAGAGCTGGCCGTCACAAGCCAGAGCCCAAATTCCCCAAGGACTGAGACCTGAGCATCTGAGGGCTGCAAGGCCCATCGGGACCCAGACCAGATGCATCCCCACACTCCTCGGTGCCTCCCGGGAGGAAGGTGTGCAGCAGAGACATCCCGAGGGCAAAGATGCCTCGGGATACCTGCTGGTCGGCCGGGCGGCCTCTCTCACGTACAGCAAGATTCTAGCACGTGAACTCTGCCCCCCACACCTTAGGAGGGCAGTGACCTGGGGGGGCTGGGGGAGGACACAGGGCCGTCTGCTGTACCTGTCCAGGTGTGTGGTGACAGATGGAGAATGGCCCGTGGCAGCTCAGAGAAAGCAACTCTCGCTCCCCGACTTCAGGGGCACCTATGGGTTAGGAAAAAGAACCTCTCTGGGCGCCAGTTTTGATAAGTTGGAAAGACGATCAGGAACGTGCCGCAGGGGCTCAGCCATGGCAGGGAGGCCCTCCCCACGGTGCCCTAGTTCTCCGATCTGTAGTCATCCAGCTAGGATGGAAGTTCCCCAGCTTACGAAGCTGTTCACTTCTATGGAGATTGAGGGCAAAGGCAGCTACAAGGGGCCATTCCCAGGGCCCATGCTGCCTTGGCAAGGACGCTAATCTCCCCCACACCTAACCCAGAATGACCCAGCAGCTACCATCAGCGTCCGGAAGGACCCACTTCTCTTCCCCACGACCTGGCGCCCGTGGCTCCTTTCCCAGATCCAGAGACGCTCGGAGCGGCTGAGCAGGACACTCGCTGGGGGGTCCAAGAACACAGTGGGCGTCACACAGGTGAACCCAGCTCTGACACAGTCTCTCTGGACACCGACACCTATCCCACAGGTTGAAGGCTCTGTCCCACCGCCTCCCGCCACACTCAAACTGCAGGAGAGCCAAGGGCTACCGATCCTGGGTCCCCACGACGCCCTCCTGGGGTTCCCTTCATGTTCTGCTCACGGAACTCAGGGAACCGGTCTACTGGCCGGATTGCCGGTTTATTACAGAGGACGTTACAGAACGGGCGTCAGGGCCAGATGAAGAGATACCGGGGGTGAGGTCCCCTGGGCATGGTGGCAGCATTCTGGCTTGGCGTCCCGGAGCTCCCCAAACCTCATCTTTCTGGGGGTTTATGGAGGCTTCATTACGTGGGCATGTTGATAAACCCTGGCTATTGGTGACTGATCCAACGCCAGCCACTTGTCCCTCCCCAGAGGCCGTGGGCGGGACTGAAAGTTCTTCCCTGTCATACGGCTGTCGCGGCAGTCCTGTGCGGAGGCCATCAAAGGAGGAACCAGCGGACGGCGTGCAGGGGGGTGTGCTCTCCTTCGCCCAAGTGGAAAGAATTCCCGTCTCCCACAGGCGGGCTTTGAAGAGTTCCGTTACTAAAACAAAGGAAGGAAGGATTCAGAGATGAAATTCCGTATTAGCCGCCCTTTGTGGGTACCCTGCTCCTGCCCAGCGGGCGCTGTGATGGTCCTTAGGAATTCAGACTTCAAAGGATGTTTTTCTGGAAGGGAGCCTTTGTATATCCAGGCTGGTTGGTGGATTCTGCAGGACTGGGAGCAGCCTGAGGGAAGGCAGCCCACAGCAGCACGCCCACAGGTGCATGGGGGCGTTTTGGGGGAACATAGGGACAGTCAACAGTAAGGGAGCTAACTGGCCCCATGCCCGGCCTCATGCCCTGATTCTGGAAGCAGATTCTATTGGGGCACCCACGGTGGGGTCTGGGTTTCCCTCTTCCCTAGTCCTGATGATCGGCATAGGGAAACGTGCTCGAGAGCCATGTCATCTGGGTCCCGACATTCTCAGGGATGCCTCTCTTGTTCCTGGCACATCTCCGAGTTTTCCAGAAACAACCTGAAAGTGACAGGCCCGGGAACATTCTGCGCCACAGGACAGCTGCAGAGACCCTCGCGGGAGTCCACGTGCTGGCCCTAGTCACTTGACGAGTCGGTGTGGGGGACCAGCGCCCGGCCCCAACCAGCCCCACACCAAGCTCCCGGGGACACGAGGACAGCCTAGCTGGGGATGCAGGGAGCAGCGGAAGAGGGGCAGGAAGGACGCTCACATGGACAGAGCTCACTCGCGCCACATCTGTGTGATGGAGACCACAGGATCTGCCGTGCTATTCCTAGAACAACCTGTCGCAGACCCCAACTGCAGAAGTGAGACAGCACATTTAGCAAATTCACCTGTTGGCGAGCAGGGCCACGGAGAACCCGGCTTCCCTAATACCAAAGTCCTGGTGCCCAGCCCCACAACTCCAGTCCCCCAACCCCACACCCCAGCCCCACAGCCCCAGGACCCCCACCGGCCCATGTCCTATAGCCGCCCAGGACCTACAGCCTCCAAGACTCACACCCCCAGGACCGAAACTGCCAGGCCCTACACCCCCCAGAACCTACAACCCCAGGGCCCCACATCACCCCCTCCCCAGGCCCAGTCCTACTGGTGGCTCAGGAAGCACTCCAGGCCAGAGCAGGAAGGGAGGTGACTCTGAGCTGCCGGTATGGGAAGCAGGGGCAGGACAGGTGCCTGGGAGACAGGCCTCCACCAGGCAGCTGGGGGGAGAGTGGGTGGGGCCGAGGGCGGGGCCTGTGGAGATGGGGGCGGGGCCCGGGAGCCTGGCTGGCTCAGCTCCACAGGAAAGGCACAGCCTGGGGGTTAGAGGCCTGGGTGCTCCTGCGGCTCCCTGGGCCACCAGCCCCCTCTCTCGCCGGTTGTTAGCCCAGAGCTAAAGGATGCCTTCTCCCAGGGCAGCCGGGAGATGGAGCTGCTCGGGTAATACCACTCCCACTCCCTTTTCAGCTCAAAAGGACCCCAGAGACCCCCACCCCACTTTCCTCCTAATCACAGAGGCCCCCGTCAACAGTCAATCGTGGTGAGTCCTCGGGAATGCCCGGGGGTGCAAGCTCCCTCTTCCGGGGGGAAGCCTCCTTCTTGCTCCTTGCCAGGCGGTCTGTACCCTGACCCGGACGGCCCTCACATGGGACACACCTACACGTGCTGAACACGGTCTCTCAGGGCCCAAGGCAGGTTGAGCCCCCTCCCCCATTACCCTCCTGGTATATGGAATGTTCACAAGCAGCGGATGCTGCATGGTAGGGCCCAAGGGACTGACCGGCTCCCGCCTCGGCCCCACAGCCACACTTCCCTTCTTTGCCTTGCCACACGCATGTGCGCACACATACACGCACACGCACACACACATGCGAGCGTGCGCACGCACACACACACACCCTTTAAAGTATATTCCTCTGAGGAATGCCCCATTAGCATCAGGCTGCCTCCATCCCCCCACAACAGGCCTTGGACGTGCCCGGAGCCACCTGCCCCAGGGCCTTTGTGCCGTTCCTTCTGTCTGGGCAAGTCCGTATGCACACGTCGCCTAGATCCCTGCCGCGGGTCCTTCAGCGCCCGCACACCCTGCTGTCCTCAGCACACGGGTTCCCGCCCCGTGAGCCCTCCGCACACGTCGTCATCGGTGCTGCCCTCCATGACCACCGGCCTGTGTGTGATTCGGTTAGTCCGAGGGCAGGACCCACCCCTGCATCTCAGGGAGACCTTAACAGACGCTGCGCTGGCCCTGGCCGCTCCCCACCACCCGCCCCTTCTCTGTACGGGACTGAACGTCCCCGAAGTGCAGGCTCGACAGTGCCCAGGTACCCGTGGCACTTCCTGTCCACTTCACGGGACTTGACCTCGTCACAGTTCTTGCTAAGCCCCGTGCTGGGTCCTCGGACCCCAGGCCAGAGCTGTGTCACGAGGACCGCGTCTCCCACTTCTCTGAGAGGTTCTGTTGGTCCCGCAGGTCACGGCCCGTCCCCTCGGGCATTTCCACACACACCTGGGCACAGAGTCTCCCGACTTCGGGAAGAAACATGAGCTAACTCAAATGTTGCCTCTGGCAGCGGCAGCTCCAATGAACCTTCACCCACATAGTCCTGGGCAAATCCGGGGCCACTCTGCCGCCTGGTGAGCCCCCCAGCCCCATCAACTGGGCCGCAGGAACTCCACGGCTCCTGCCTTGGGGAAATGCAGCAAATGGGGGAAGCAGAAAGTAGGGAATGATGTGACTTTGGGTGGGTTGGGCCGCTGGGGTCCCCGTCTCGTGTCTCGGGTCCCCCTTGACTCAGCACTGCACCAAGAGCCAAGTGCCTGGCCCCGAGGCCAGTGGCAGATCGGGGATCTCAGCCAACACTTGCTGAGTGCTGGCTGGGAGACGGGGCAGCTGCTAGGGACAGTGAGGGGCTGGGCTGGCCCTGCCCTTCGAGGAGTCATGGAGGCGCGAGCGGGGAGCGTGCCCACGAACAGACAGATGTGCTAGGGAGGGTCCAGCCTGGAGGCCGCGTGGTGGGGGGCCTTCCAGGTCTGGCCCCGTGGCTCCGGCATCACCCAATAGACTGGCATGAAGCCACGCCCAGACACGGCTGGGAAAACTGCCCCAGGAGCAGGGTCCTGCCTCCGCCAACAAGGGAAGCCGTCCACCAAGCTGCGTGGGCCCGGAGGAGGGCAGGGCTCTGTGCCGCCGTCAGCAGAGCAGGGCCGGCCCCGGGAAGACCGCAGCGCCTCCGCGACGCCTCGTGCAGGACAGCAGCTCCGCAGAGTGGCGGGGCCGATGTGGCCCCCGTGTGACGTGGACGACAGAGCTGCTGGCCAGATGCCGCACCCCCGCGTGAAGCTGGCCCTGCCGCACCCCTGCGCGGAAGCCTGCCCAGGAGCTCGTCATGCAAGCAGCCCAGGGGGATTCCTGCCTGGGCGCAGCCGCTGCCTCATCCCCTTGTCTGGCCAGTCGCTCCCCAGCCTTGGTGGCTTGTGGAAAAGGAAGGCCCGTAGGAATGCCACACCTGCTTTGGAGAAAGGATGTGCATCTTGGAGACACGGCTCAACCCCGCAGGAACCACCCCAGCCGTGCTCTCTGCCCGGGGCAGACCATAGAGCGCAGCCCCGGCTGGAGAGGGCGGCTCGGGCCCCAGGCCCCCCTGCCCCATCCGAGCCCCAGCGAGATCCTCAAGACCTACCAGACTTGCTTTGTGGGGGCAGCCCTCGGGAGCTTTCCAGAACACCCCTGCCGCGCCTGGTCCGTCCACACCGCTGCCTGGAAGGCAGCCTGTCTCACCTCCCCTGAGCCCTCGACCCCTCTGCCATCCCTTCCCAGGAGCCCCTCACCCTGGACAGAGCTTGGGTGCCAGCCACGAATGAGGGCTGCAGCGCCCGCCCCCCAGCTGTGAGCCCCAGGGAGGCTCACACTGCCTGTCGCGGAGAGAGGGGATTGGGTGGAAAAGCTAACATTTGGCTTTAAGCTCAAACAACAATCATTACCAACAACCCTATAAAAGGTCAATTTGTTATTCCACTGTTCTGTGCTCGGTTTCAACAGCCGTGGGAAGCAGCACACAGTGAAGGCAGAAACCCACACAGAATCCGGGGTGCTCAGGGGTCCCCAGTCCACCCAGGCACCGAGCGAGGACGTCCTGCCTCGCTGACCCCCTCTTCCCAGCTTCTATGCCTGGGGAACCCCGTGGCCACCGCATGGGCAGCCCTGGCTGCTGTCACGGCCCCTCGGCCCTCTCGGCGGCAGGGACCAAGCCCTGGCTGCTGTCACGGCCCCTCGGCCCTCTCCGTGGCAGGGACCAAGCCGACGGGGATGGGTAAGCACATCCCTGTCCGTTGGGAGAGCTGCGTGGCCGCACACCTGGGTGCTCGCTGGGCACGGCCCCCGGTGCTGTTCCCGCGGCGGCCGCATCCCTCCACTCGTCCTGGCTGACCCTGCGGCCAAGCCCTCCGCCCTGGACCACAGTGACTGCTCCGCGAGGGCAGGAGCTGCTGACGAACCTCGGAGCCCCACGCCGCCCAGCCCCCTCCTTCACGGGGACTCGTGTCCACGGTGATGGCACCGCCACTGCCCCAGCAGAGGGATTCCCAGGAATCTGAGTCATACCAGAGAGAGAACAAATGCCTAGGGGAGCTGCAGCGAGGCCAGGGCGGCCTCCTTCATTCCTTCCAGAACATTCCATGGGAGGCTAAGGGAAACGCGAGCTCACTCTGCCGAGGCTTCAACCTGGCAAGTACAGGTGCACACAGCTGGCCGACAGCACCGGCCCGGGCAGAAGCTCCAGAAAACCAGCTGAGGTCCCCTGGGGCCCCTGTGCACGCCACCCTATCTTCCCCAGCCCCCCTCGGGCTCCCCCTAATCTCTGCCCGGTTACCCTGGGGGATGAGGCCCCCCGGGAGGACCAGCCAAGCAGCAGGCGGCTGGGACAAGGGTGAGCTGCCCTTGGAACGGCACAGGCCGCCGTGACACACTTTGTTCAGACGTAATAACAGCTATTAGGCTGCATAATTGACCCAAAGGGGGAAGTCACTGCAGCGAGAAACAAAGGCCGCTCAGTGCCGCCTGGCCGCCGACCAGCTGGCCGGTGGGGCACCCAGCGCCTCTGACATGGCGACGACGTCCCTGGCCCCGGGGGCAGGGTACCTCCTGGCCCCGGCTGGGCCCCCGCCCCCCGGCCAGTGCATGGATCAGGTGCACGCACCCCAGCCTGCGCACGCCGGCCAGGGCCGGGGCGAGTCACTGCGGAGGGCCACGGCCTGCGTCTCCTCAGTTCGGCCCGCCGCTGCCGCCTCTCGGCCCGCGCTCGCTGCCCCCGAGCCCACCGCGAAGGTTGGAAGCGCAGGCGGGTGTGCGTCTCCAAGGCCCGGAACGAAGGCTGGGGGAGACCGCATGCTGTGTCTACGCAGAGCCGGAGCAATGAAGGTGAACTCGACACGAAGATAAAAATAAAGCAGAACACGAGGTCCTGCCAGCAGAGGACTGTGCTCACCGTGCCCCAGGGCCACCCAGCCTGGGGCTGCCAGCCGGACAGGGCGAGGCTGCCGGCAGGTGGCCCCGAGTCACCACGGGGGCCGGCTCCTTGCTTCCCGAAGACACCGGAGCAGGCCGGCCGGAGTGCGCGACTCACAGCTTCACTGGGCCTGTAGACAATTCCTGCACCGGCCTGGAGGGGCTGGAAGTGGTGCCTCAGGCACCTCCCCGGGGATGTTGGAGTCATCCATCGGCAGGACACTCGGGCCGCCTCTGTGGCCTTGCCTTCCCTGGACGACCGAGGAGTGTGCCGTGCTCTGAGGCCACGATCGGGGGCGCCAACCGGAGCTCCCACGAGGAATGCTCTGCTCACTGAGGACCCCGGGGTGTGAGGCCCCGGCCCCGCCCCCTGACACGGGGCGATCCGGGGAGTGAGAGGCCGCCAGCCAGAGCCATCCCCCCGCACAGCCCGTCTCCTTTTAGCGGGGGCTCCTCCGTCAGAAGGCGCAGCAAATACGGACGTCAGTGCAATTTCAGCCACCCTCCGCCTTGCCACACGGGGCTTCGGGAGCCGTGTAAAGAAGCGCGAGTTGGCCCAGCTGATAAGACACACAGACAGTGCACAGCGCGGGTTCCCAGAGCCCCAGCCTCCCCCAACACCCCGGAAAGCAGGCCCTGGGTGCTCAGAACGCACAGATGGAAAAGGCACGCTGAGCTGGGCGGCTGGAGGGTGTCCGGCTGATGACCACACAGCACGACCCCCAGAGGGTAGGGGTCCTCTGGGGGGGGGCACAGGCGCCGTCTCCACACACCCTGGAACATCAGCATTCCAGGACGGAGGCAAGGAGGCAGCTGCCAGGTGCCCTTCCTGCCTCTGCAGCGTCCCCACAAGAAATGCCCGAGTGGCCCCCTCCGATGGAAGAGGGGAGGGCGAGGCCGAGGCCAGGATCCCTTCGTGGGTGGGCCCTGGGCAGGGACAGCAAGTGAAGGGACCTGGCGGCCCCATCTCCTCTCTCCACGAGGGCAGACCGCCGGCCAGAGAGGTCTTCCCCGCCCCCGCCCAGCAGCCCCGGAGAGCCGTCCCTACTCCGCAGACTGGCTGAGGCCAGCGGTCGTCAGCCAGGCAGCCCGGGCTCTGGAATCTGCTCTTTACGCCAGAAGCTGGTCCAGGGCAAACAAGACGGGCTCCCGAGAGCCCGGAGAGCTCAAGTTCTCCTTTGCTCATCGCAAACCTGGGCGAGACTGAGCACGGGAATGAAAGCCACCAACTTGCAGCTCAGAACAGAACGTACTGTTCACCGAGTGTCCATCCATCATCTTACCCCGTATCCCAGTAGGCACAGTGTTCCCATAGTATAATCGTTTAGTGGAAACCAAGCGTTCCGACCATCTCTTTTTCTGTACTAGCTTGTTTGTTCCGAGTCGTCTGCAGACCTGAAAAATAATAACAGAGCAAGTGCCAAGGGGCCGAGATGGCCAGTCGGAGGAAGATCTTGTGTAACACTTGCCCTTGGGGGGAAAGGCAGGCCCTTGGGATAACTTCTGCTTTGATGCAAGATGGTCTCCTTGCATGTCCATGGGATGGAGTTCAGCCTCCGTGGGAAGGAGCAGAAGCAAGGGAAAGGATAGCAAGCACGGGGACCGCGTGCGGCACGTGGCCTGTGGCTCCCATGGTGGCAGCACACCTGGACACCAGCCAGGCTTTCTCTGGGGAGAGTGGAGTGCACGGCCCGTTTATCTCCCCGGGCTCCCTATTCCTACAGCGAGCTGGGAGGTATGTTCGCAAAGCTGACCCAGGATGGACCACCAGCCGCAGAGCCCGGCGCTGCAGTCCCTCTCTCGGGAGCCGTGCCGCTCTCTGGAAGAACAACGCAGCTCCCTGTCCTTCCACTCACCCGGAACATTCCGAGGTCGATAAAGCAAACCCTGTGGGCTTCGTTGACCGTCGGGCAGCGCAGCAAGACCGAGAGCCCCACACCGGATGGCTGTGGGAACACACGTGTGCCCCTGGGGGTGTGCGTGCGCATGCATGTTGCGTTTGTACGCTTGGGCGTGGGTGTGCTGTGTGTGTGCACACGGGTGTGCTGCGTGTGTGCGTGGGTGTGAGTGCCTTGTGTGCACATGCATGTGCGTGTGTGCAGGTATGTGCATGGGTGTGTGGGTTGTGTCAGGAAGCTGCTAAGAGAACAAGTTATTACGGGATCACAGGGACCTGGAACCCTGTAACTGGGACACTGTAAGAGCCTGTTGGCGTCAATGTTTTGTTTAAGAGCAGAAGGGCCTCCGGCTCCTACTGGCACTGAGTAACTGAGGCAGGGGCCGCCAACAGCCCAGCCCAACTTCAGATCCACGGTCGCTCGTGCCCTGGGGCCCTCCGAGCCCACAGGCACTGCGTGAGGTCGAGTTCTTTCAAATATGGACTTTAACAGAGAGATACAGAGGGTTCCTGAGGTCACAGCTGGGAAGCGGCCAAGGGTCAGAAATTGAAACGCGGCCCCACCCAGACACCTAGCCCATGCCAAATAGGGGCCATGGGCTGGGAGCGCCTGGTCCTGGGGTGAGCACCCCCCCCTTTCTCCAGGGCCACCTCCAGAGGGTCCAGTCTGCAGGGAGTGGGGCATCAGACCCCACCAGTAGTCAGCAGGAACCAGAGCAAGGTGGGCCGCTGTGTCTCCGGCGCGAAGAGAAACTCCCATTCAGGGTGAGCCCCCGGTCCCACGGGGTGCCCTCGGGGCCCAGATGTGCTCCCTGGGCCTGCAGCTGCTATGCTGCTGGAGGGCTTGCTGGAGACAAACACCCCCAGAGCCCAGACCTCTGAATCCACACGATCCCCCGGGGATGCGCAGGCCCTTAGAGGCTCATGTGGCAGCTCGGCCCCGTTCCAGGAAGATCCACCGGCCAGAACAAGGAGGAAATGGGCAAGAATGACCCCAGGGTGCCCCGGCCTTCCTCCAGGACAAGGTCCTCCCCAAGCCCCTGGAGGCAGCGTTGCTCCTGGGCCGGACGAGCGTCAGAGACCCGGGAGGAGCCGGGAGCGGGGAGCACAGCTGGACCTCCAGCCAGAGTCCGGATTTTCAGACTTAACGCATTCACGGATACTTTTATACTCAAGCCTGAATCGTCTATGAAATCGTACCACTTTCCCACAGGAAGGGAAGAGCCAGGAGTCAACAGAACAGGCCTGGACGAGATCTGAAGCCTCGGCCTCGCACCACCGCAGCCCCAGCCAGGAGCCCACTCGCCGTTTGTCCAACAGATGCCCAGACTGTGCAGATGCTCCAGATAAAGGATTTGTCTTTTGGAAACTTAAAACCGTCCGCTCCGTGGAGGGCTACCCGACGGGAGCTAGGCCGGGAGCAGGGGCACAGGAAAGGTCAGCCCCGAAGGCTCTACTTCCCTCCAAGGAACAGGGTCCATGGGGGAAGGTGGGGCCAGCAGGAGTGGGCGGGGCAATGTGGGCCCAGTGCCTGGTCTGGTCCTCCTGGGGCACCTGGGAAGGGCCCATGGGGACCACAATCGCCCTCCTGCCCGGCTGCTGAGGGAACCCCGCACTAAGCCGGCTGGTGTGTCCTCTGCCGTTACTAATGTCCACTGGACGTCCCGGCGGGGCACCGTGGCTGACGACAGCTGCCTTTCCAATGACAGCATCGCAGACGGTGCCATTTTGTACTTCTGTGTCCTCTTTCTCTCCGACTAGTTTCTATAACCTAAATACAGCTCCCAGGGGCTCACCACCTCCAACCAGAGATGTGAGTCGAAGATATGGTCCAAACACTGCCTCCCAGGACCGGGACCCTCCCAGGATCCGAGGTCCCGGGCCTGCTGCCGTGGGAGGCTCTGGGTAGCCAACAGAAAGCACCAAACTTGGACTGGCTTGGACAGACCGGACTCCCCATGCGGAGGCAGAGCCCCGACCTCCAGGCCCCCTGGCCCAGACAGAGCAGCAGCACCAGAGAGAGCGAGAGAACTGCGAGCCTGGGCCCTCGGGAGACACAGGAATCCCCCAAACGACGGGATCTGGGGCCATTGGCTCTGCAGAGAAGCTGGGAAAGTGCCAAAGGGCTTCAGGAAGCCCCTGGCTCCTCCTTCCCTCTGACGCCTGCCGCCCAGTCTGCCCAGGCCCTAGCCGTCTCGGACACGCTGGCCTCACACCTTCAGAACTCACCGCCCCCCCCACAAACAAACACCCCACATCCAGGCTGACCCTTACAGACCATTGTCGGCATCTGGCGGCCACCCTCTCCGCGAGGCCCGTCCTCCTCCTGCAAAGGACACGCCGCTCCCCACCTTCTTGGAGGACAGAGCCAAGACCCTCCCTGCAGGGCCCAGCCGGGGGTCCCCAGCCCACTCCGTCCCCCATCCTCTGTCCTTCACGACATCGGCACTTCTCGCTCTGCGTTTCTTCTGATGGCGACAAAGAAGTTGGTGTTGCGTCCTGTAGAATACAAGGTCTTCAAATTGTCCAGCATCTAGAGTCCACGCCAGGATGGGCCCTTGGCCAACGTGCTTGATGCTGATGGCAGTCGTGCAGGTGAGGACGGACGGAGGGCCAGACCCTCCCACGGTCCTGCAACAGACCCCACACCAGGGTCCCTGCTTGCCTGGGCTCTGCTGCGTGCTCTCTCATTCAGCATTCAAAGGGCCGATCTTACCAATGACCTCCCAGGTGCTGTGTTAGAGCCAAGGGTTTCAGGTGAAACTCTCTCTCTCTCTCTCTCTCTGCGAGGAGGAAAGAACGCTCAGGCTTGTAAACAGACCTCCATAGGATGCAGGAGGCTTGTAAACTGGGGGGTGGGGGGAGTGTCCCCGCCTCCACTTGCTGCCAGGCAGGGCCCTTGGAGCAGCAGGAATGCCGGTCCCAGTTATCCACAGGGCAAGGAGGTCGGTGATGCTACCAGCACCAGGCACGGAACCGGCAGCCCGAGGTGCGGAAGCTGGGCGGGGTTAGGAGGACCTCTCCGTTCCGCACCAGATCTGCCCATGGATCTCTCCTGTTACAAAACTTACAGCACAGCCTCCTGGAAGGGAAAAGCACGTGGTCCCTCTGGGAAATACGGTTCACAGCAAACCCGGAGCACGACCCAAGACAGCGGCAATCCTCGGGGATGTGCCTTGCCCTCTGCCCGCTTCCTCGCCTGGGGCACAGGTTGCTCCCGTCTGCCGTGTGTCCCCTGCCCTGTCCATGATGACGGTGGCATGGAGGATGAGGCGGGGGGCGCGCACCCCCCCCCACCCCACTCTTAGTGGAGCGTCTGGTACCCCGCCTCACTCCACTAAGCCCCGTGCTGCTGTTGACCCCTGTGGGCGCTGCTGGTGGCCGGTGAGCAGAGCAGGAGCCAGCAGCGGTCCTGGCCCACGCCGGAGCCCAGCGGCTGGGACATGGCATGTGGCTTTGAGGCTGGGGTGGCCCCTAAGTGCTAGGATGGCCCACTCGGTGGGGGCTGCTTCTCCAGCAACATGATGAAGACTCCGGGCAAGGGGCTTCAGGACGGGCAGATGGTCCGCGTGGCCACAGCTCCGGGCCGCCGAGAGATGTGCTCTCCGGCCTCCGTCCCACGTCTCTCTCGGCTCCTCGGCCCCACCTGGGTGGGCAGTGCCCCCCTCCCACCCCATCTCTCAGGCTGGCCTGGGGCCCCATGAGCAGGGAGCAGCCACGGGCTCTCACCCTGACCACAAGGGGCCTGAGCCTCAGCTCCGAGGCCGTCCTCCAGGACCCCAAACCCTGGGCCAACCCCAGCTGAGCGACTGCTGACAGGGGACCGGTTACCCCATTCCCGGGTCTTTGCCTTGTCATCGTCGGGGCCCCCACAGAGCCAGAACCTGAGAGATTCGCAGAAATCCCCAGGCAGCACACGGGTGCGCAATGATGTCAGGGGGGCTTCCAGCAGCCGTGCCTCCCCCCACCCACCGCCGGCACCCTCTCCCTGGAACCCGCGTTGCCCACCTCCCTGCGCCACTGCAGGGCCGCACCCCGGCGAGCTCGGGGGGGGTCTCGCTGAGGAAGAGAACATTCTCTCCAGCCGCGTCTCTCTCAATGTGGCTTTTCCGGGATGCGTCGATGCTGTCGTGTAGAATTCTATTGCTGAGTGAAAACGCCACAGATCTCCATCTTTCTCCCGGATTCTTCTCACTCAGGGAGGCTAAGGTGAAGGTGAACGCGGCCGGAGCCACTGTCGGGAAGCCAGGGAGACCTTGCTAAAGAGCCAAATGGATTCCCAGCCCTGGCCGTGCGGCCGCCGGCTGACGGCTTCAAGCCAAGGCAGACCAGGAACAGGGACTCCTGAAAACCAGAAATCCCACCTGCCCCTGAGGTGAGGAAGTCAAACCACATCAACTGTGTGAAGAACGCGTGGCAGAGTTGAAGAAACGGCCAGTGGTTAGAAGATCAGAGCCTGCTTTGGGTTAAAAGATCAGAGCCTGCTTTGGGGGAAATTAAAAAAAAAAAAAAGCTCCTACATCATCTTGACGACATTCCCTGAACTGACTGCTCTCCGGACCTTGGCTTCCAGACCACAGCAGGCTTTCCTGTCCATCACTGACCTGCCGTCCCCACAGCCAGAGTCTGGAGAGACAGACCCGTGGGTCTACTCTGAGGGACAGGAAGCCACAAGCAACAGCAAGAAAATGTTCGGCTTTAACCAAAAGACCATTTCCAGACAATCAGGCCAGGTTCCGGAGGTCATGGACAGGTAGCTCCCCCAAGCTGCTCTGACCACGCGCTTCCCGAGGCTTCCTTCCTTCTGGAGAATTCTGACGTGCCAGCGCTGGGCACATCAGCTGGGCCCGGGACCGACCGGCCACCGTGGGGCGCCGTGCCCACCCGTGGCCAGCCTTGAACACAAGGGTCTGCTGGGCGTGGGACAGAGCACCGGCCCCCAAAAGCTCATCGACAACGGCCCTTTACTTCCCCAAGTCCACTTTCTCATTCACAAAATGAGAATCGACATCAAATAGACTTCCTTCCCGCACCGAGGGCATGAGTCAGGGCCACTTGAAGATTTCCTGTAAGGGGAAGGGGTGGGGGAAAAACCAATGATGCGGTCCGTGGCCCCGGGGTTGCTGACTCCCCAGGGAAGGCGACGGCTAGTAGGCTGGCAGCAGCTGGCTCCTGGTCAGAACCAAAGTCTGGACAGAGCCGGCTGTCAGCTCAGGCTCTCACTGGGCTGGAAGTGCCCGGTCACGCTCCCCCAGGAGGCTCTCAGGAAGAACCCGCTTCCCAGCTCGTCCAGGTGCTTGGCCGAATTCGGCTTCTTATACCTGTGGGACGGAGGTCCCCACTCCACAGCTGGCCGTTGGCCGGGGGCTGCTCTCAGTTCCGGGCTTGCCCCATTCCTTGCTGCCCGGCCACTCCACCTTCAAGCCCGGGCTGACATGTCAAACCCCTTACGCACGACTCCCTCTGGCTTCCTGCAGTGTCCCTGAGCAGCCGACCCCTGCACCGTCCAAAATCCGTGGATGCCTTTTTACCCCCAAACACTAAGAGCCTCCTTCAGACAGAAGCCTGCAGAAAACAATGGTTGGTTCGCAAGTATTTTGTATGTTCCAGGTTTCAGATGCTCTAGTTTTACAATCGGTAAACTAGAGAAAAGAAAACAGCATTAAGAAAATCCACAAAGAAGTGGACCCGTGCCGCTCAAACCTTTGTTTGAGGGTCATCTGAACTAAAAAACTATGATCTTTGTTCCCAGTTACTGGCACCAAGCTTCTGGGACACGTGTAAGATCCTGAGTGGCCGGAGAAAGCAAAGCCTCCTTTGTTCCCCAGAACAGTCCACTTTAAACCACCTGAGTTTACACTGAGGATGTCACTGTTGGAGGACCCATCCACAGCTTTGGGGGGGGGCGGCTGGTCACCAGGAAGACCAAGCCACGATTAGGGTTTGGGACGTCCACCTCCAAGGAGAGGAGGGGGCACTGGAGACTGAGTTCCACCTCCCGCAAACCCATGGTTCCACCCATCGTGCGAGGCAGGGGAATCTCCATCCAAATCACTAACCGTGTTTGGAGAGCTCACAGGTTGGCGGACGCGCCCTGGTGTCGGGGAGCAGCTTGCCCAAGGTGCCCCGGACCTCCACCCCCTCCTGTAATACTGTGTGCTGTGCACCACTTTTGTCTGGTTGTTCCCGAGCTGGAGCCTCTATGATGGATGGGTGATTTACCCTGTGCACTGTTTCCCTGGGTTTGTAAGCTGATCCGGCTAGTGATTGAGCCTGAGACGGATCGGGGTGCCCTAAATGTGTACACGGCCAGGCAGAAACGTGGGTAGTCTGGGCACTCCGCATGTGGCTGGTGTCCGAAGCAGGGAACGTTGTCACTGAGTGTCACTGATCAGTTCCGATGCTAGCTCTGGGTGGTCAGAAGTAACTGAATTGTCAGACACCCAGTTGGCACTGGAGACTTGGAGAATTGGTGTGAAAAACACCAGTTGTGTGATATCAGGGTACGGGGCAGGAGACCTGCTTTCTCTTCTGCAACCAGCCAGAGAAAACCCTCTGATTAAAAGCACTCGTGGAAATTAGGCTTGGCCCCTGCAGAGCACCTCCCAGGTTTTGACCTTGACTGCAAAATCCCATCCTCGGGGAAGTGACCTCAGAGGGTCATGGCGGAATCCCACATTGTGCATGGGAGCAGCGTCGCCTGGGCTGGAGCTGCGGAGATGGCAGCTTCTGGCAAGCCACGGCGGGGCACATGGCAGCCTCATTGTCTGCCGGGCTTCTAGGTGAGATGCTCCATGGCCCGCTGGCCCTGTTCAGAGACCGCCGCCCGTCCCGGATCGGGATGGGGAGGGGCCCGGGGCATTCCAGGTCCTTCTGAGAGAGGTGTGCGATTCCTGCCAGTATAAAGCTGCTGAGCTCAGAGAGGATTCTGTGGGGCCCCCCTGCTCCCCAAAAGAGAAACTCTTCCGGGGACCGTTGCTGATTTGCAGCCTGACACCGTTCGCCCCTCTTCTGCCGGAGCAAGGGTCTCTGTGGCGAGGACCATGCTGCACACAGTAAACACCAGCTGAATGAACGAGGGGACGAGGCAGCAGCCTGTCTCCCAACCCCGAGCCCGGCAGCCAAGGGCCGTGCCTTCCTCCCCACCAGGAGGTGCATGAGGGGCAATGCCCCCCAGGTCCCCCCCACAGGGCTCTGAGGGTGTCTGCTGCCTGCTGGGCTCAACCACGCAGCCCTGAGTCGCCACTTCAGCTTCCAGAAGGCACCTCCTCCCAGAACCCAGACCCAGCAAGGAGGCCCGGTCCACACCCGCCTCTGCTTGGAGGAGAGGTCTGCTGGAGACCTTCCCAGGTACCCTCCTCAGGGAGAGGGGTGCAGTTATCTGCCAGCTGTTTTCTAGAAGACGCAGAAGGAAAACGAGCTAGACCGGGACGCGGCTGCTCACGAAGACCAGGGGTAACTTTGTCCTCAAACAGGAACGGAAGGCCACAGTCCCCGCGGAGGGACACAGGTGCCTGTGCAGGATCACACACCGCGCCTCCCCGGCTCCCCCACTGTTAAGCCAAAGTCTCTCCTTGACCTTTGGGGGGAGATACACCTAAATGAGAAGGACAGGAGCTGATAGCTTGGAAGACGTAACATCTAAGCTCAAGAACTTTGAAAAAAGCAAAAATGAAAACATGTTCCCCAACAGTGTCACGTTGTTTGCCAACATCCTTGCTTTTCTCCTGAAAATATCTTTTTATCGCCCTTTTCTCAAGTGGCTCTTTGTCAGCACCAGGAGCAAGGCTTGCTGTGCTCTTGCTACCAACGGCTTCATAAAACGCATAACCCACAGGGCTTCGGGCTGCAAACAGACACGAGCCTCGGGGATGCATTCAGACTCCGTCTGTCTTACCGGGAAGGAGCAGAGGCCTCGGTTCCTGGTGAGGGTGAGGGTCGCCTGCCATGAAGACCAGCCCGAACACCCCCCCACACCCATGCGTGGGGTGAGCACAGCTTTGCTTTAGGCCTACAAACAGCTGGCATCACCTGCATGGGACACAGAGGCCTCGCAGGGAAGGAAGTTGCCCTGATGGGATCCCCTGCTTCGGCGGGCATCCCATGGCAGCATGAGAAGACCCTCACCCCCCAAGGTCATTGAGGGACACAGGGGCACGCAACAGGGTGCCAAGGAGAGACGCAGGAGACGCTGGCAGGGAGAGACCAGCTTCTTAGAAAGTACTGTGTGTGTTTCTGCATGATGGGGTACATATCCCTCAGAGGTACAGAAAAAGTGGGAAAGGACACACCGAAACGTGGGGATGGTCCATGACAACGCTCCTGTTTCTTTCTTCCTCTCCCCCTCCCCCTCCTCCTCCTTTCTGGTATTTTACATCTTTCCTACAATGAACATAGAAAACCATTAGAAACTTAGGTAGCGATCTTATGAAAGCAGCCGTCCTTACAAATTCAGCAGGATTTCTCGGTCCTAGCAGGTCAAGCATTGGGTCCTGGAACCAGATGGCCAGGTCCTAACTCTCCCAGTCCACTGTGGGCTCCATGATCTGTAGCAAATGCCTCCGTTAACCTTTAAGTATTATTGTCGTCAGCATTCATCCAGCACTTTCTAGATGCAGAGCATTGTGTCCAACAGTCTGTAGGGATCCCCTCAACACGGGTGAGATAATTAGCTTATCTATGCAGCGCCACTGAGAGTTGTTGGACGTATGAAGGCAATAGTGCATTGGTAAGCACCGTGCGGTTTATTACCTGTCTTCTAGCGTATTTTATTTTAATAGCATAAAATCCCAGTCATCAAAAAAAAGAAAAAAAGGGAAAGAAGGAAAAAGACCAACGTGTTTGGGACTGGTGCTGTGACTAAGCATGCATTTTCTTTGCCAGCAAATTCTCCTAGCCCCTGGGGCTCCAACAGGTGCCCTCGATGGAGGTTCTAATCCAAGAAAGCCCCCTTTCCTACGGGCTGAATTCTCTGCAAAGGCCAGTCAGCCAGCAGCAGGGTCCGCCAGCCTGGCCTCCCCTACGTTCTGCTGATCGTATTCATCAAAGGGCATGTTCTAAAGTGACTTTGCCTCATTTGTGTTTACTATAGAGTGCTGTGGCAAATGGTCATTTGCCGGGATGCAGCCTGACTGGCGTGGACACCCACCCCGCAGGACACCCCCCGATGCAGAGAGGTAAACGCTCCGAGAAGCAAATAGGTAAAATATTAACGAAAGTCGGGCACAAACCCAGCTGAGTTCTTTCCTTGGGCCTCTGTCTAATCAAGGGGGAAATGTCTTGCAGAGTTGATATATGAGAAACAGAATGCTTTCATTCTGGGAAGAAGAATTAAGCTCCTACAGTTCTGTTTTCCTGTGACGGCTTCCAGGATTTGGAGAGAATTTAAAAAGTGGAGCCCGACAGGGTGAATCAGCCACCTGGGACTGCTGGTAATTCAGGAGAGTATACTTGGTAGAAAAACAACACAGCACCCCGCCTTTGCCCAGAAGGCTCCCTGGCCCGACGGGCAGCCCGCTCCCAGCAGCCCAGCCCCACACGCCCGTCCCTGGCTGGACAGGGTTCCGGTCAAGCACGGCGCAGCCCAGACATCCTGGCCTAATAAAGAAGATTGATTCACTCAGGACACTTCCCCTCAATGTTTCTCAAGTCTTTGTGGGAAGGACTTAAATTCTTTTACTCCTGTAAGTCTGGAAATGGGGCTGTGAATAGTAGCAGCCCGCAGAACCCGGCTGTGGGCAGAGAGCCCTCGGCATAGCAGGTGGCAGATGCTGGTTCCACTCACAGTCGCTCCCCCCACTTGTGTGGACGCCGTCTTCCCGTTTTTTGCACAGCTCTTTGCAGCCCTATCGCAGCCATGACAAATGATGACTCACACTTAAATGCAGTCATCATGTCATACATGGCATTAACACCGCAGAGACATTGCCGTAAGCCCCGTGCCTGTAAGAGGAAAAGGCTCCTGGGAGCGTTCTGCCACCACCGTCCTTGGGGACCACAAAGGGCTGCGCCTGCAGAAGGCCCCGCTCATTGTGCAGGAGGGCCTGCCTGCCTCCTGCAAGCTGTTCTGATAAGCAGCTGTCAGAAGGGAGGGGGCTGCGGGGAGCAGGGGGGAGGGGAGGGAGAGGCTTCTCTTATCCGGCTGGAGGGTCAGCCTGGAGCTGCTGCACTGATGCCTTATCTCAAGCATGCTCCTGTCCTGCAAGTTTAAAAATCCCCAGAAAATAGCAGGGCTCAAGTTCTGTGTCCCCTCCCCCCTCCCAGCGCTCCCGGGGAGCCTGAATTCAGACCGGCAGGAAAGTGAGCAGGTGCCCTCCCCTCTGGTCCCGGGTTTCAGCAGTCACCGGGAACCCTGCAAACCACCTCCCCCCTCGGATGGGAACCCCCCCCTCAATAAAGAGAATAAGTCTGTTTCAGGTACGTTTATTGTAAAAATACTCAAAACTGCAGCAGCATAATCCTTTAGAAAGCGGAGCATCGCCCGCCGCCTGGAAACAGCGGTGCAGGGCTGCTCAGTCCTCAGAGCTCCTGTAACTGTCCGAGTCCAGGCCTCGGCGCCTGGCCTTTCCCCTCCTTCCTGTCGAGCGCGCAGGCTGCTGAGTCACGCCTGCCCGGCCGGTCCGTCCCTCCCGGCCCCGTGGCCAACGGCCCGCCTCCGGCCTTCCCGGGCAAGCAGCCGCTCCCCACACTCGCAGAGTCCCGGGCTGGGGGCCAGCCCGCCCCTGCCGCCGCCGCGCCCCTCCTGCAGGGGGCCGCCCCTCCTCGCCGCTCTCCACGCAGCACTCCGGTCCCGCGCGCCCTCCGAGGGCGCGTCCACAGAGCCAGCCGCGCGCTAGGCGCCGCGGGGCGTCACCACGTCGATCAGACCAAGGCCCCCTCCGGGCTGTCACTCGGGGAGGGTGATACTGGGCACCCAGTCGTTGACGCTGCGGCTCTCCTCGCAGAACACGCTGAGCTTCTCCAGGGCGGGGTCCTTCCACGCGTCCTCATTGGGGTTCTGCGGGGAGAGCGCAGAGGTCAGCCTGGCTGGCCGCTGGCCGCGGGTCGAGGCGGGGCGACGCCAGGGCGACGCCGGGGCGACGGCGACACTCACCGAAATGAGGATGCAGTGCAGGTCTCCAGGCGCGGCCGCCTCGTCGCCGGCGCCCACGATCGCCGCCAGCCGCTGCACGTCGCCCACGCGCACGATGTCTATGTCGTTCTCGCAGCAGAACGCCTGGATCAGCGTGAAGTGGATCTGCAGCGCGATGTCGCCCTCGTCCTCCGCGTCGGCGGCCAGCACGCAGAAGGTCACGTTGTCGGGGTCCCTGCACAGGCGGGAACCGGGTGGTGAGGGCAGGGCGGAGAGGCCGGGAGGGGGCACCCCCCGCCGCCGTCTCCCGGGTCTTCCCGCCGCCGCCGCCGCCGCCGCCCCCGAGCGCCCCACCCGGGGCCGCGTCCACACTCACACATTCAGGACTTTGGCGGACTCATAGACGCCGGCGGTGAGGCAGCCCTGGCGCTGCGCCGACAGCAGCAGCTCGTGCAGCGCCTTCCCGGCGCCCTGCATCCTGCGGACGGAGCCAGCGCGGTGAGCGGGGCCGGCCAGAAGGCGCGGCGGGGTCCCCCGCCCCGAGCACACACCCTCCCCGCGGCGCCCCTGCCCGGCGCCCCGGCTCCGGAGACGCACCTCCGGAGCCCGGCTCCCGCCCAGCGGCTCCCCATCCCGGCAGGCCCCGAAGGCGGACAGGGACGGGCTCCCCGCGCCCGGAGACGTCCGGCGCCCGGCGCCAACCCACCTGGCGGTGCTTTCGGGAACCGTGTCTTGGCCGCGGATTTCCTCCAGAGTCATGGTTCGGTCGCGGAGCAGCTACTGACCCACGAGAGCGGCGAGCGGCGCAGGCGCGGCGGAGACGGAGGCGAGGCAGCCTGGCGAGCCCGCGGCCGGCGAGTGCGCCCCAGCGCGCCGCGCCCCCTTATATAGGCCGGGCCGCCGCGCCGCCAGCTGGCGCGAGGCTGCGCGCCCATTGGCCGGCGCCCGCTTTCTGATGCAAATGAGGCGGCCGCCGCGGCTCGTGCCAGAAGGCCACGTGGGGAGGGGTGCGGGGGATGACAATGCCCCAAATCTGCCGCTTTTGTCGGGGTGTTACCAGGCAGACTGGAGCCTGCAGATTTCACTCGCCTTTTTGTTTTTTTTAAGTCCTTAAAAGGAAAAAGTTAAAAAAAAAAAAAAAAGCACCCTTGCTTGCTAATAGACGCTGCAATTTATGAAATGCCCCTTTGGGGAAACTGAAGATTTTTTTCCTTTGGGCGTTCATTTTTGTTGCTACCTTTCGATTTCCTTCTTTACTCTTAATTGGCAGCTGGGAGCCGGAGCTCGAAGTAAAAACACGCAGCGCGGGCTTCGCGCCTGCAGCAGGCCCGGCGCCACGGCCCCTTCCCGCGCCCGCACGAGCCGCGGCGAGGCCTCCCCGCACGCTCAGCGCCCCGACCCCGCCGCGCTGGAGGGTCCGCGCCGACCTCCCCGCCCGGAGCCGAGCGCCGCGGGGCGCTGGGACGCGCGAGCAGATTGCGGCCGGCGCACGCGGCTCGTTTGCATTTCTATGGAGAGCGCACAATAGCGGAGGTCTGGCGTGTGGCGGTTTGCAGGAGGGACAATCGCGGCTTTCTCTTCATAGCGACACTGTCCACCTGCCGCACGGTGGGGCGGGCAGGGCCCCGCCGCGCGTGGGGGTCGCGGGGCTGCCCGGCGCGTGGGGGTCGGGCCACGTGCCACTCCTGCTGCCCTGGGTGTGCGTCCCCTGCACGGGCGCCCTCACCCGCGGCCCGTCGGTGTGTAATTCCGACGTCCTCGCCGCCCCCTGCCCCGGTCCTCGCGCCGGTGCCGCCAAGTCTGCGCAGCCAGGTGCGCTGCGCGGAGACCCGGGGCTCCTGTCCCCGAGCATGAAGAGCGCAGCTCCGAATCCCTTTCCCGGGGCGCCATCTACAGGCTGTCCGGAAACGCTCGGGCCACCCCGCCCCCACCGGCACGGGCGTCTGGGGTGCTGGCCTCGCGCCCTGCGGTCCCCGAGAGGCCCTGGCGGGTCCGCTGACCCCACCCCAGCTGCGCGTTCATGGAAGCCAGAGGAAGGGCTGCAAAACCTACCCGGGAAGGAGGTGAGGACAGCACTGGCCGAGGCAGAGCCCGTGCTTTTTACGCTCTTTTGCAACGTCCGAATTACCTAAATAGACATATATAAAAGTCGTTTTCCGATTATAGCATAATACAGCTGGAAGCTATGAACAGACAGTGCTGTGATGTCCCCACTCCGCACCCCGTGAGCCGGCGCGTTCAGACCATGTGCCCACGGAGAGCTTCTCTTTGGGGGTCTGCATCTCTCCGCTACCAGGAAACTCCCGCGGGGCTGCCCTTCATGGCCCCGTTTCGTCGGGGAGGGGGTGGCCTGGAGCCCGGCAGGACAGCGCACAGGTGTCCCCGGCAAACCCAGGCCCCCCGCTGCGCCACCGGGATGGGTAAGAGGACCCAGGGCGTCGGCGTCCTGCGCCCTCCAGTGGACGTAGAAGCCGCGAAGTCAGGGCCGCTTCCCGGAATCCCAAGGTGTTTGCTCACCTGGTCCTGGCTTCCCAGGACCTGGCACATGTCGCGTTCATGTGCTACTGCTTCCTTTCTGTCTTTGCTGGTGGCTCAGGAAGTGCTTGAATAAATACGTTTATTTCCAAGTGACTGAGGTGTCCTACTGCTGTTCTTTATGTATCAAATTGCCTTAAAGTGCATTAGTTCCGGTCCCGGGAAATGTTGCAAATAGGACTTACTTCACATCTTAGGGCGCCCCGACATTTCTAACAATACAAATCTGAGGGCTCAGCAGGCCTTAGCCCCTTCTCCTGCAGGAAGGCCACCCGACAGGCCTGACTGGGGCGGGGGTCGGGGCAGCATTTCCAGTTGGCACTGAGCCAACCTGCAGAAAGCTGACTGACAACGCTTGTGCTATTCTGCTTTGCTCACATTTTTAAGGTATTAAATTTCAGGAAAACCACCTTTTTGACATAGGATACAGCTTCACATGACTTATTAGGTCAGTCTAAAAGGCAGCCGAGCCCTCATGTCAATAGGGAAACATTTTATCTGGAAGAAATTTGGCCTCCGCGAGAACCAACTCCGCCCCTCCACCAACTTACAGTCTGACACATGCAGAAGCCGCTGGGTCTGCCGATTCCGTGGGCTGAGCAGACTAGAGGGAGAGAGTGTGGAATGCCCAAACCCTGCCCAGAGTCACCTGCCCCGAGCTAGGCCACATGTGCCCCACCCCCAAACTGCATTCAGGTCAGCCTGCTGGAGCCTCAGGTCCTTGCATGCTGTGACGTCACCCAAATCCCCGGGGACTGCACCCCTAAACCTTCCCCTGAGCCTTACAAATGCACTTGGCATCGAGTTTATTAAACACACATTCTCAGGGAAGCTCTGTTTTAAAGACCTTTGGGAATGTTATTTAACTGTTTTTGCTAACTCGTTCTTTCTCGCGGCCCGGCTAACCTGTTGGTGGAATCGCCACTCCCTGGGGGATGGGAGGACGTGGCTTCCAGTGAGCAGGAAGGCTTAGGAGGCAGTCCCTGCTGCGGTTTCTCAAACACTTTGCCTTTGGAGGGAGCCCAGCGTGGTTGCAGAGCAAGCCCACCAGAGCTGCAGGCCATGGACGGGGCTGCCCAGAGCTCTGTGCCGCCTGCAGGCAGCGGCCCCTTGGCCTCTGGCTTATCTCGGGGACAGAGGCAGAGCCACCTTTCAAAACCAGCAGCTCTTCCCTAAGAGTCTGCCTTTCCAGCTCCTCTTGGACAATGGGAAGATTTGGCCACCGTGTGCCTGCTGTAACTAACCTTCAGCTGGGGGGAGACACACAGGGGCCCCCAGACTTGCAACTCCCCTGCAGCGTTCCTCGGCTCCCCCCACACCCCTCTGAGGACACCTAGCCGCTCTGCTCTTTCATCACCTGCTTGTCCCCTGAGGGGCTTTTTGCAAACTTTTTTTTTTTTTTTGGCAAAAAAAAAGTGGGGGCAGGTTCCTAAAAGATGAGCTCAAATAGGGTAAGCCCCGTTTGTGTCCCATACTGTGCAGGGCTGTTTCTCTGATGTCGGCCCAGGGCTTGGAGCAGCGAAGGGTCCCGTGGCTCCTCTTACCCCAGCCCCACCCCTTTGTCCCTCCACGAGGCAGGACAGGCCTCCTGGGTTTCAAGCAGTGTTGGGTGTTTTTCTGGGACTCACAGAGGGCAGTGTGGGCATGAGCTGGTGAATATACTACATTAACACAAAACAAGAAACCGCATCTTTGCGCAAGACGGACACCGATGACCTAAAAGCCAGCGGCAGCACCTCAGTGTGTCCCAGCAGCTAACAGGCACAGAGCCCCCCCCCCCACACACACTGCCACACCTGGGGAGCTGTGAGGCCAGTGGATGGGGAGACGACAGAGGGCAGCTGAGACAGGGACAGGAAACCGAGAAAAGGAAATCCCCACAGGGTGCAAGCCGGACATCTGTGGGCAGCCCCTGTGTCAAGAGGGGTTTCTGGAAGGAGCAGTTACTCTTGGCTCGGTGAAACCCCCCGCAGCCCCTCAGGGGGTGTGGGCAGATCATTCCTGCACTTGCCACTTTCTCCACCATGAGTCAGCGTGACGTGTGACGTTTGTCCTAACCCGGCCGCTCTCACTGCGGCCTCAAACCGCGCCCCCTCCAGGAGCCCAGATGTGCATCCTTCCCGGAGTGGCTATGCGCCAAGACTTCTGAGCCTGGGCTCCCACCCCCCCTACACGAAAAGAAGATCTGCCCTTTGCCTTTCATGAGCCCCGCTGGGAGTTTCTAAAGGTCACACCAGGTCACCATTTGGCCCCCACTCGTTTGAGTTGGTGGGCAGCGTGCTCAGACGGCTGGCAAAGTCGGTCCGACTTGTTGGTGTGGTGACATGGGTGGTAGCTACGCACTGTCCATACCACCCTAGACACGTCCCAAATGTCACACCGGCCCGCTGGCACGCTGAGCCCCCCGCCCAGTCTCTGGAAGGGCTCGAGCTGGACTTAAGCCTCACCTCTAGCAGCATGCGGTGAGCCTAGAGGCTGTGGTCGCCCTTCTGAGGTCGTTCACAGACAGCGTGTGATAGGCGAAGAGAACCACAGAACTTCCGATCCGAAAGTCCCCCTTTAGGTTCTGAAAGATAATTCAGAGTAAGTGTCTAAATACCCAGAAACGGGAGCATAACATCGGCGGTGTGGTGAGCAGGACAGGCTCAGAGCTGGGGTTTGCTGCATGCTTAGCTCTGACCTGGAGCAAAAAGTTAGTGCATGACTTAAAGTGTGAAGTGAAGGGAGTCCTTGCTTGTGGACACACTAAATCCGCTCTTCTTAAGTTCTCCTAAAGAAGCACATTCCCCAGGGCGCCTGGGTGGCTCCGTCGTTAAGCCTCTGCCTTCGGCTCAGGTCATGATCCCAGGGTCTCTGGGTTGAGCCCCACATTGGTCTCCTTGCTCGGTGGGGAGCCTGCTTCTCCCTCTGCCTCTGTTTCTCCCCCTGCTTGTGCCCTCTCTATCTCTATGTCTCTGACAAATAAATAAAATCTTTAAGAAAACGGTGCGTTCCCCAAATTGTGTATTATATGGAAATGTTTGTTGCAACATTTCTTCCTAATACTGCAAATCGGAAGCCACCACGGAGGCGGGTGGTCCGCTGTGGAGTAGCTAAATGAAACCCATGTTTTTGTGGCCAGATCAGGCCTCAGACACCATGCAGAGAAGCAAGAGGCAAAATGGTAGGACTCCAGGAGTGCGTAAGCCCTCGGAGCCCTTGACTCTCTGCACACAACATCCAACCCGAAATCCCAGCTGGAAGGGGGAAGGCTGAGATCACACGAGATTGTTTATCTTCTTCTCTGTACTTTCCCGTGATTAAACTTTCTACAACTTGTTCTGTAAGACAGATTCAAACTCCTCACGGACGACAGCCTCAGTGTGGGACAGAATCCACCCGACGCGAGCGCTGGGCACGGTGCGGAGCCCTCGGCGGCCGTGTGGTAACAGACCAAGAAGTCCGACCCCCCTGGGGCTCTGCTTCCAGGGAAGGAGAGGCAGGAACGTGACCTTTGGCTCCCGAGCTGCCCCTTCTGCCGATTGACTCTGGTCTGTTCGGGGCCAGGGGCAGTGGCTGCATTGCCCTGGGAGGTCAACTCTGGAATGGCCAAGATAAGATCTCGGACGACACAGGAGAGGCACAAAGAGGGCACAGCCGCCAAACACCTGAGGACACCTTTCCCAGAGGGGCGCAGGTCGCCAAGATGTGTGTTTTAGCGAGAAGAAATGGGTAAAATTCTCCTACCCGCCGTTTTGCGAAAACATCTACTTCCCAGAAGTGAATTACAACAATAAATTGTGAAAATTGTTTCCACTGTTTATGTAATTGAGAATTCTAGAAATTAAAAATATTTAAGTATACTCAACCTGGTTTTGAGACTCTTATAGGTACAATTCTGTTTTTCTTAAAAAAAAAAAAAAAGATTGCATTTATGTATTTCACAGGGAGAGAATGAGAGAGCACAAGCAGGGGAGAGGCTGGCTCCCCCAGGTGCAGGGAATCCGACGCGGGGCTTGATCCCAGGACCCCAGGATGGTGACCTGAGCCGAGGACAGACACGACCCAACGAGCCACCCAGGCGCTCCATTCCATTTTTTCAGTTCTGGATTGCACCCACTTGAAAAGAACAGAGCACATCTTGAGTATGCCGTTATTAGTGGTATTCGTGTTATGGTTTTATGTACCAGACTTTTATAATGCTTGTTATATGTCAGACACGACTCCAAGCACTTTAGAAAGTCACTGAATCCTCACGATGACCTTGCTAGGTCCGTACGATTGTCAACAGTCTCAGTTAAGGAAATGTGGGCACAGAGAGGGTAAGCAACTTACCTGAGGTCACACAGCCAGGAGGTGCCAAAGCATGGCTTGGAACTCAGAGCAGCTAGCTCTGGAGCTTGTCACAAAGAAGGGAGAGACAAACGTTTCTGTAAAACCTTTTCTAGAGCCGTTAGGGCAAACCATCAGTCCATGAAGGACCAGGAAATTAACCAAGTAATAAAAAAAATTCCAAAAAAAACTGTTTGACTCTCCTCAGCCCCATCCAGTGGTGCCTGTCGGGATATCATGACTACCACATGCCATCTTGTGGTCAAAAACAATACAGCGTCCAGCTCTGAAAAGTCCAGACCTTTCCATGTAACCCCCCCACCCCACCCCAGGCTCTGGCCATATGCTGCCAACAGCAGGGAGAAGCAGCAAGGAGCTCCGACGCTGCTCAGGAACCCACCTGTGGAGTCACGGGGGAGAAGGCAGGCAGACCCGGAAGATGCTTCCGGAGGGTTTGCCACAGTAGATAGGCCGTGTGATCCACCAGAATGGGGGAGCAGAACAGGCCCCCGGAAGTGCTGTGTCCGTGGTGGTGCTCCTGCCCACCATACAGATGGGAAAAGTGAGGGTCGGGGTCACACAGTTAATGACGGAGCTGGGGCTTCTGGCCATCCCTCCCCCGACCGCCAGGCTGCCCTCGAGCCCACTCTCCACTTCTACTGTGGACCAGAATTCCCGATCTCCCTCGGTCCCCTGACACGCTCTGGCCAGCAGAGAGGGCTCTTCCCTGGTCCTGGCTCACACAGCAATGGGTTTCAAGCACTTCAGTTTTCCTACAAGCCTGTCCTGGAGATGTCTGTGCCAACGCCAGGGGGCTCTGGTCACGGCCACATACTCTTCTGTCTCCTGTGATCTGAAACAGTTCCCAGGCCTGCTCTGTAACAGACATGTTTTGACATCTTTCTGTAGACTCTCCCGCCACGTGGGTCCATCTGATGCTCCCTCGGGATTCGATTCTGGGGATGCGTAGTCCTCCGGGACAGGAGTCCCACCGGCTGTGATGGGTCTGTCCTTATCCCTGGCCCCATGTCGGTGGTCATCTGACCGAGGCAGTCTGCCAGGCTTCTCCAACATAAAGGTACTATTTTGTCCTTTCCGACGAGTGAGGGCTCTGCAGGTGCATGCTGGGGGTCATGCAGCCGTTCCGCGCACAGTGACAGGTGCAAACTGGCGTCTGCTGGGGAAAACTGGGCTGCAGACCCAGTGCTCTGAGGACGGTGGTCCCCATGCCCCCAGTTCGTACCCTCCCCTGCTGTTCTGGATAGACAGAGGGTGTTCACTAGTTCCCCGGGGACCACATTAAGCTTTGTAAACATTGTTTCATTTGAGTGTGGTTGACACACAGTGTTACATTATGTCGGGCGCGCAGCACAGCAGCCCAAGTCAACGCATCACGGCTCTCTCCACAAGTGTAGCTGCGACACTGCCCAGCACCACAGACTGCTCCCCAGCCTGTGCCTTGTATTCCCGAGACAGTCATCCCCTCCCTGGAAGCCGGGACCTCCCTCCCCACTCCCCCACTTTGCCCATCCCCCACCCTCTCCCTTCCCGTGACTGTCAGTTTGCTCTCTGTCTTCATGGGTCTGTTTCTGCTTTTTTTTGTTTGCTTGTTTATTCATTTGCTTTGCTTTTGAGGTTCCACAAATGAGTGAAATCATGCGGTAGTTGTCTTTATCTGTCTGACTTATCTCACTTAGCATCATACCCTCTAGGACCCTCCGTGTCACAAAGGTCAAGATCTTATCCTTTTTTATGGCTGTGTGATATTCGTGTGTGTGTGTGTGTGCGTGTGTGTGTGTGCGTGCGCTTGTGTATGCGTGTGTACCACCTCTTGTTCGTCCATTCCTCTACCCATGGACGCTTGGGTTACTTGTGTGTCGTGGCTATTGTAAATAATGCTGCAATAAACATAGGGCTGCATATATGCTTTTGAAATAATGTTTTCATTTTCTTTGGGTAAATACCCAGCAGTGGAATTACAGGATCATACGGTAGTTCTGTTTTTAGGTTTTTCAGGACCCTCCATACTGTTTCCCACATTGGCTGCACCAGTCTGCGTTCCCACCAAGAGCGGATCAGGGTTCCCTTCTCTCCATATCCCTGTCCACACTAATTTCTTGGGTTTTTTCGATACTAGCCATTCTGACCGGTGTGAGTGAGGTCTCACTGTGGCTTGGATTTGCACCTCCCTGATGATGAGTGATGTTGAGCATCTTTTCATGCATCTGTTGATTACCCGGATGTCTTCTTAGGGAAAATGTCTCTTCAGGTCCTCTGCCCACTTTTTAATCAGATTGCTTGTTTTTTTGGTTTTGACTTGTATAGGTTCTTTTGTATATTTTGTTTATTTCGGATAGTAACCCCTCATCGGTTATCTCATTTGCAAATTATCGTCTCCCATTCACTAAGTTGCTTTTTCATTTGGTTAATGTTCTTGGCTGCACAGAAGCTTTTTCTTTTCAGATTAAGGGAGCAGGTTCCTGAGCTCCCTCCTCTCTGGACAGTGACTCACTACCTCCAGGGCAAACAGCTCGACCTTCATCCCTCACACCGCCCTCAGTCACATCCCCGTCCACTGCCGGGCCGCCCCCCAAGAAAGGGACTGGATGAAGAAAGTGCTTCACTCCAGGGGAGAGAGGAATTCCCTGCACACAGCAAGTCAGGGACCCTTGCTCAGTGGGCCCGGGACAGGGAGTGACACAGACCAGACCCAGGGCAGAAGAGGAAGGAAGTTGGGGGCAGGGGGGAAATGCCTGATGTGCCAAGCCAGCTCCCACAGGCGCAGGGCAGTTTCCAGGAGTGAGTGGGTGAACGGAATGAATTCTAGGAGGGGAGGGAACAAAGCTTCTCCCCGATCCGTGGTCAGAAGTGTGCACCATGATGAAGGTCACCTCGGCTTATCTCTGAAAATGCACACAGCAATTGCTTCTGTGACTGAGACGGTGCCGTGATGCGGACGGCTTGTCCGCATGCTGTCCTGCATTGACTGAGGCCCAGAGCCTGTGCAGGTGGGCCTGGCGTCATTCAGGCCCTGCCCAGACGGCCATTCGCACACACACCTTGCCCAAATTTCCCAATTCCTGCACATATTGAGACGCCCGCCCGTGAAGCCTTGTCTCCGTGCTCTGCAGATGTGCGTCATCAGGAAGCCTTGAAATGCAGGTGGAAGCTTCCCCCGAGCTCTCTACATGGGGAGCTTCCTAACAGACCTGGGTTGTGTTCACAGGACACATCATGTCACCAGCAAAGATGTCAGGGGGACAGGAGGAGGGGTCCCTGTCTCTGGAGAGCCCGCCGCCCCCAGGCCCCATGCCCAGGGCCGTGCCTCCCACAAAGACATCCCGCCAGGATTCTTGCAGGAAGGGAAAATCGAGTGACCCAAGCTGCCCCCCCACGTCTCCTCCAGGGCACAGCCCTGGGCCCACAGGTCCCCTCCAGGGCACGACAGCAGCCTGAGCAACCATGTTTCTCTGCCAGGGGTGATTCTGTCTTTGGCTGTGTGTGTTGTTGTGACACACACGTCACCTCAGCAGGAGGCTGGCCACCCCAGTCCGCATGGATCTGCAAGGTAGTTGAGCAAACACTGTCCCCTTCGGAGCACAGTCCCATTTGGGACCCCATGACCCAGAAGCCCTGGGGGGTGTGCGGGGAACAGCGTATGCCAGAGTCAACGAGAACAGTCTCAAAGACGGTGTGACTGTCCACGGCGTGGTCACTACCTCTCCAGTCCTCAGAAGCCAGTGCCACCCAGGGTGGTCAGCTCAGAGGTCCCCCCTTCCAGGACGGGGTCCTCCCTGTCGTGGCCGAAGTCTGGAGGTCAGCGAGCGTTTCCTAAGGGATGAGCAGTCCACACTGTCCTCTCCCCCGTGTTCAGGGGAAAGAAGGGCTGGCAGGCAGCCCAGTCCCAGCCTGGCCGCAATCACTAGTTGAGCACCTACTATATGCAAGGCCGTGCGGGTGGTCTCTGACCCCCGGAAGCCCAGCATCCAGCGGGAGCAGACAGGCCACTGAGCGCCTCCCACCCCCGATGGTCATCACCATCCCCCTCTTCGTGCAGCCCCTGCAGGAGCTCCCCAAAGCCAAGGACGTGGCCTGGGAGGGGTGGGCAGGAGTCTGGGAGACACACGAGAGTTAGGTGAGCCGCAGCCAAGAGGCTCACTGGAGCGCGAACGGAGGGGTGCGCCCCCCGACAGACTGCGCCTGTGTCCCGGGCAGCTCCTCAGACTGAACCCGATGGAACCGCAGCCCAGGGCAGGAGGGGTGGTGGCCACAGACCTGCTCCGTTTTCCGACGGGTTTGGGCACGGTGGGTGGGAAGAAGCCTGGAGCGGTCCTACAGGGTTCAGCGAAGCTTTTACTTCATCGCAGCGTTGCTCGGCTTTCCCGGAGAGAGAGGTTTTGGCCTGTCACGGGTATTAAATGTATGTGGCCACAGACCCTTTGTATGGACCATAACGTCTGGGGTCCATGGGACACGGGCTGGGGGGACAAATGTCCCAAGTGTCTCCAGCCCCAACACGGAAAGGGATTCATTCACAGAGGACGGTGCTTCTCAAGGAGGTGTCCGTGCCCAGAGCTCCTGAAGGGGCTTCGGGATCATAACACTCTCCAGGGCATTCTGACCCCTGCCCCAGTCTGAGAAGCATGGGACCTGGGGAGCCTGACCCCAATCCTGATGCCCTCTGACGTCGAGGCTGGGCTCTGGGAAGGGGGTCCCAAAGGCAACAGCAGGAGTGAAGGGATTTCAGGGGCAGAACCTGGAGCCGGCAGCCGCAGGGTGAGGGGTCCCGCGGCCAGGAGCAGGGGTGACGGAGTGCCCCCTGACCCACGCAGGGCCCTGTGGTCACCACCAGACCTGGAAAAAAGCCTGTCGCCACGCAGGGACAGAGACTCTTCCTCCCTTAGGGTGAGGACAGCCAACATCAACGGCAGAACAGGAACACAACTAGAAGCCCAGGCTCGTCCATAGCTTGAGGCTTGTCCAGAGAATGCGCAGAGCAGAGAGGGGAAGCAGAGTCCCTTCCCCCGCCCCCCGCAGTCCCCTTCATACTCAGGACCCATATGTCCCCACCAGGACACAGCCCTCACCCCGAGTGCAGCACACGCTCTGGTGGAACTTTTCTTGTTAGAAATTGGGCCAAACTAAGCAGAAGTAACAGGGTGACCCCTTGGCAGCTGCTCAGGTCAGGCTCAGGGGACAATTGGAGGCTGAGGCCAGCTGCCGGCTGCCGCCCTCCGTGCCTCTCTCCCCCAGGGTAGGGCCGGTTGCTCCTTCACCCCGGCTCAGCAGGGTGGGCGCGGAGCGGGGGGCGGGAGGAGACCTTGGGGACATTCAAGACAAAGTCTCCTCTAGCACCTTCCACGTCCTCAGTGCTGGAAGGATTGCACTGAGGCCGGGGTCTCTCCACCCTGAATCGTGGTGGCATCCCAGAGCACGATTTAATTTAGGGTGCACAGACTGGGCAGCCTAGGCGCCCGGGCCCTGCAGAGCAGAGAGGAGACGTGCTGGAATCTGAGCATCCCGGGTGGTTTCCGAGAACGCACAGAAGTGTGTTTCCACCACGTGTGATGCACACGCGTGTGTCTGTAGTAGCGTCTGCTCTGAATCGGAGTCCCCACCCCCGCAGCGAGGTCACCTGCGCCCCAGACAGCCGCCGGCCGGGCTTGGTCTCGGAGCCAGCCTGAGCAGGCGGAGCTGCCGCAGGACCCCGGGCCATCCTGGGGGTCAAGTGCCTGGACGTCTCACTCTGTCGACAGCGAACCAGCCCAGAACGGGGGCTCCTGGGGTCATTCCCGGATCGAGGCTCCGCTGATGTCAACATCCAACCCTGTCTGACCGGGAAAGGTGTGAGGCTGTTCACGTGAATCCGGACCAGGACAGACCCTCCCCGAGTCGAGAAGACCCTCATGGGGGACACTTTCTTCTTCTTCGGGGCCGTCCACGGCAACAGGAGGAGAGCTGGGATTTGGTAGAGCACATCTGTCGGTGTGAAAACCACTGGAAAAGGGGGTTGTTGGTTACCAGCCTGTCCCGAGTCAGCCCCCCTTTCAGCGGCAGGGGAGGAGCCCCCCCAGTCCCAGAGCGCGTGCACTGTACACGCAGCGTCCGCTGGTGGACTGCGGGGAGGGAGGGGACACTCCCGCACTGACGGCTGCATTGTCTGCCCCCCAGTGAGGAAGGCGTGGCAAGGAGCCCCGCGCGGGGCCCAACAAAACCCAGGCTGACGGGCTGAGCCAGCAAGCCCGCCGCGGTGCCGGGAGAGAGAGATGTGGGGACCTGTCAGGGCCAGAACTGGCTGTGAACGTTCAGAGCGGATTTGCTCCTAAGATCCGAGAGCTGGATACACGCACGCGTCCGTGGGGCAGTGAATGGATACACAAACCGCCGGGCCTCCCTACGCTGGAATGCCCTTCCCAGTACAAGGAGACAATCACTGGCCAGCACAGAGGAGCGGGAAAGGACGATGCTACGCTGAACTCCGCAGCACGCTCCCGCGTGTCCTGAGCTCACAGACGAGGAGAAGCCGCAGTGCAGATCCGTGGCTGGGGGTCGCAGACGGGACTGACTGCAGAAAGGCGCGGGGGGGCGGGGGGCCACGGACGGGAGGGGATGTTCCACTACAACCGCAGGGTGGCTGCCAGGCTAACAGCCTTGTCGGAACTGTCCGCGGCAATTTCACGGGGCGTCTCGGGCACCTCGTCGCTCAGTCGCTTATGCTGACTCTTGGGTTTGGCCCAGGTCCTGATCTCAGGGTCATGGAATCGAGCCCCACCTCAGGCTCCCTGCTCAGCAGGGACTTTACTTGAGAGTCCCTCTCCCTCTGCCCATCCTTCTCCAAAACTAAAAATAAAAATAAATCTTAAAATAAAAAGGTGCATCTTATTGTGGGTAAATTGTTCCTCCATATAACCGACCCAGTAAGGAGAATAAAATACCGATTTTTTTTAAAATATATTCTTTTTCTTTTCTTTTTCTTTTCCTTTTTTTTTTTTTCCTAATAATCTCTATGCCCAATGTGGGGCTTGAACTCACCATACTCAAGATCAAGAATCATGTGCCATGAATCACAGACGGAGCCATGTAGGAGCCCCTAAAAGGTAGTCTTAATTTACGGCCACTTTGGAGAAAGTTGGAAAAGAGGACAATAGCTTAAGGGTCAGATTAAATTTGAAAGGTCAACAGAACCTTTCCACTGGAACAATGATTTCGCAGTAATTTGAGGCTCAGCAATCCAAAAATTGGGGACACAGCACCACCTAGTGGCCCAATTATGTGTTTAAACGGTGATGCTTCTGGAAGTGGTAGACTGACCTTTCCAGTCTGGTAAAGGTCTAATAAAAAGTGTGCCTAGTGAAAATTTCACCAAAAGTAATATAAAAACATCTTATACCTACTGTTAAAAAAAACATTTCCTACCTTTGAGCTCAACCAAAATAAAATTTCAAAGACATTCTCATTTTAATTAGAAACAATACAAAACTGCTTGCTGCCACTATTATTTAATATTTTTCTGAAGTTTTAGCCCATGCATAAGTTTTAAAGATTAACAAAATGGAAACAAGATGTAAAATTATTTAAAAGGAGGAAATATAATGATTGCAATTGGAAGGTAATGAAACAATGAACTTAAAACGTAAGAGAATCATCTTAAAATTCTTTTAATGCATTAAGTGATCAGATACCAGATTAAGGACTGAAAGTAATAGCTTTTATAACAGCAATCGCAGACCATATGCTGAAATGATGGAAAATTCCCATTAATAGTAAAAGTAGCAGCAACAAAATTATATAAAATGCCCATAGATAATCCCAAAGGCAACACCCCATGCCATGGAAGAAAACTATCAATATTTACTGAATGGATATGGTGAGACATCTATCATTTCTTGACGGAGAAAGTTACAGACTATATATGTCCTTTCTCTTCAGTTTATCTTATATATTTTATGGGACTCCAGTCATACACATATGTAGTACCCAGATGAACTTCAGTCATATGTACAAGCTCTCGAAGCAATACTGGAATGATCTTTGACTGAAATTCCATACAACTCACATTAATCTAAATGCCACATATCTATATGCCCATAAACACATTGCATCGCCTTCCCTTTTTTTCACTTTGTATACTAAATGCAACTTTTGCAGCTTGCCATCTTGTGCAAAAAAATCACCATTTTGAGAGGCATCCGTGGGCTTGTGCGTGGTACTCTAGTGTAGGCATGTCCCCCAGCCCATTCAGGCCCCTACAGATGGACATTTGCTTCCATACGGACACTGCAGCCCAGAGCACGCCTCGTTCCTGCAGGCACATGCGTACACCATCCGACAGGTGCACAGATGGCACGTCTGAGGGCGGACCCGCTGGGCCCCCGACATGCACCTGCTCAGCCTCCCAGTGCACGCCAGCCTTGCAATTGTCTGCTCGTTGAGGGCTAAATATGTGCCATGGACTGAACTGTGTTCCCCAAATTCACGCGGAAGCTGTAGCCCCAGTGGGATGGTATTTGGAAGCAGAGCCTTTAGGAGGTGATCAGGATGACAGGAGGTCATGAGGGTGGGCCCCACAGTGGGGACAGTGCACTTACGGGAAGAGACACCCCGACAGCTGGCTTCCTCTCTCCTCCGTGTGAGCACGCGGCAGAGGGCGGCGGTCTGTGGGAGAGCTCGCACCCACAACGCCATCTGCGGGCACCTTGGTCTGCGGGCACCCAGCCTCCAGGACTGAGAGAAATAAACACATTCTACATTTATGGTGAGACATCTATCATCTCTTGATGGAGAAACTTACAGAATGTAGACGTCTCTCTCTCAGAGAAAGAAAGACGTGAGCTTGACAGGTCACTCAGCACACGACCCACAGCCTGTCCCCGTGCCATCAGTCAGACTTGGGACCATGCCACGAGAAGGTCCCACTTGGGTTTGTGTGTGTGCCCATCTATGCATGGGAGCACACGCATGTAGAGGGAGAATGAGCGAGCGCAGATGTGTCAAGGGTTGGGGGGGTGGTCCTGCCCTTGGGGTACAGTGTCCATCGCATCGATGCCCCAACAGCCCCACTCTGGCCTTAGCCGTGTGCCCCTGACGTTCTGTGTCGAGATGCCGTGTGACCAGCACCCATCAAATCCGGGCTGAGCGACCCTGGAAAACAAGGCGGACAACAGCTCTATATCCTGCAAGTAATGAAATCACTCACCTTTTGAAGAAATAAAAACCTAATTCCAAACGTTACAAGAAAGGCCTGCAGGCCCGTGAATCCCATAAAGCAGCAGGCGGGTGGAAGATGTGATCTGGCTGGAGAGGGGCAGGTTTTCTGACCTGTCCAGATTTCTAACAAATATCTTAATTATTTTTAAAGTTAAATGAGTTCACGTTGCCAAGCCAAGCAAGGAGCTCAGAAAGAAGTCATCCTGGTGGGGGCCTATGACCGTGATGAGTCACTCGGCCCGGGATTTAAAAACTGCGGTTAATGCTAACGTTAATAACGTGGTTAATGCTTAGCCCGGCCTCCTTCCAGGAACAAAATAGGATTTAGTGAAGCGGAAAAGAGAATTTACCAAAAAAAAAAAAAAATGACTATGACCTTCAGGACTGCTGTGACCATACAGCGCGGGACACACAGAGGCTTTTTCAAGCCGGCATCTGGCCCCCGACACCCTTCGCAATCTGGTCCCTGGTTTCCCCGCAGGCCAGGCAAACTGGAAGCACAGAGCTGCTCTGGGTCAGCACGGCGGCCCGAGGAACCGTAGAACTGTGGCAAAATGATCTCCCCAGGGACCTGAATTCATGGGAGGAGGCCAGGGACAGAGGCCACCAGCAAGCCTGGCAGAGGAGTTAGTGGCCCACCTGCTCCTGCCCATGGTGGCCAAATAGGAGGCACAACGCAGGGCGGTTGTCAAGTACCTGGCAGGTGGAGGGGAGCCCTGAGTCGGCATGTGCCCCACATCCATCCTGCCCCCTCCAAGATCTGGGCAGCCACAGATCGCTCCTTAGATGACCAAGTGTGTTCATTGAAGACATGGACACCCTATCAGAACATTCTAGAACAAAGTTTTGACAGTGTGATGGCCCCCGGTCTGAAGAGTCCTCTGGGCAACTGGGGGCCACAGCACTGATGCCAGCGGGACTGCTCCGGACAGCGCCACGGAAGTCTGAGAGCTGGGGGCCCCCGTGGGGGCTGGCGTCACCGCCAGCTGGACCACGGGCACCTGCTGTGCAGCCCAGCGGGGCTCTGGGCACGTCCGGGTGAGACTCACCCCATCCTTGGAGGCCCGGACAGGCCAGAAAGGGGTAAGCCCCTCTAAGCCGGCTGCTGAGCGGGGACGCGGTCTTCTCCCGCCCTGGACTCAGGTTCGGGCTGCCGCTCACACCGTCCGCTTCCGAGTCTCCAGGCCCTGGGCTGCCGATCTCGGGACTTCCCAGCCTCCGTCACTGTGTGAGCCGATCCCCCGCAGGCATGTGTTAACGCTTCTCTGGAAAACCCATGCCAAGACATGCGTGTTCATTAACAAAGAAAAGAATCAAAATCACATTTACAGCATGATCCCGATTTTCACAATTTTATGTGTGGAAACACACATACGGGGGAACCAGTTCAGGGAGAAACAGAGCAAAATACCCTTGTGGTCACACTGAGTTGACTTCTTTATCTTTTCTTCTAATTTCTATGTCTAATACGAGCATAATTTCCTTTTTTCAGAAAATAATGAACATCCTTTTTTCTTTCTAGAATTGTACTACCCTCTTTTAAAGGCATTTATTTGCAACCATCAGAAACATGGAAACTGCCTGTACGTCTACCCACTAGTAAACGGACAGAGAGAAGGACCATCCATACGAGAGACCACATGGACATGAACCACTGGCCCGCGTCCCCCCGTGCATCACGGTGACGCTCTGACATCCTGAAGGGAGTCCCCTCCCATGACACCCACGTCGAGAACGGGGGCCAGCAAGGGCAAGCAGACACATCACTGTCTGGGGAAGGGTGGGGGGTTCCTTGAAGCGGACACAGCGAGACTTTGGGGGTGAAGGAAATGTCCTGGGGCACGGAGGTGGTCTTACAGGTGTGTAACTCTGTCAGATGCAGCAAATGGGACATGTTAAGTACCGGTAATTGACAGCATGGATCAGAAGCATTCATCGTGTTACAAAGCAAACGCCGCCTGGCTGTAAACGAGTAATTGGATAATGGAAGGAATGCATGCGTAAAACCAGGGCAGCCTGGAGGCTGCAGGTTAAGTCTGCCCCCGATTCCAGACTCTGCCCAAGCCGCTTCCTTCCGGGGGCACCCTCTGGCCAGGAAAGCCTGTCCCCCAGGGGACCTTTGTCTCCGGCAGCTGGGAGTCTGTGGACGGGACATCCTGAAGTGGGGTCAGCAGGCTCTCAGATCGTCCCAGTGGGATGGCCCCAGCTGTCCACCGTTGAGATAAGCTGCCCCCCACCACCTCGACAGGGGGTTCCCAGTGCAGGATGTCTTCCCATTCTCAGCTCTTTGCCTCCGGGGCTCTGGTCACTGGGAGCCCAGAGCTGCTGCCACCAGGACTCCAAACACCTCAGGAAACCCACGCTGTGATAAGGAGCAAGGTCAGCAACCAAGAGGGGGGAGGAGGTTGCCCATGCTGCACGGGAATCCCGGGAATAGGAAGAAAGTTCAGGTTTGGCAGCGTCCTTTTTTTATACTCATGTGCATTCCCAAGCCGAGGCATCAGAACCCAGCTTCCTCTTGACTTTGTGAGAGATTTTGCAGCCAGAGCCTTGCCTGGGAGCCTAACCTCCTGCTCCCCTTGGACCCCAGCGTCCCCCCAGCAAGGGATGGGGATTCCCGGTCCCAGTGGTCAGCAGCTGGCAAGGGGTCTGGACAGCCCCTCCTGCCGCTTAGCTGGTGGGCCAGGTCCACGCTGCCCCCTTACGTCCCTGAATCTATTTATTTCTCCCCATTGCTGAGGTCGGGAAACCACCGTTTATCCCCTGGGTAACCGTGGTGACATTTCCGCCGGTCCTCACACGGCTCACATTGGCGCCACAGGGACAAATAAGGAGTGACAGATGCAGATCTGATTTGTCATCTGCCTGCTCTCAGTTCTTGATTGCTTTCCATCGCTCGAAGCCACGCTGTCCAACTTGGCAGCAGCATCCGACGTGGTGCTCAAATTTTATTTAATTAAAATTAAAACCTCAGCATGTTGGTCCCATTAACCACAAATCAAGGGTTCAATAACTTGGCATGGCTGATGACGACCGTGTTGGCCATCATCGATGCCCCTCTGCTGGTGGCCCTGGCCTCACAAGCCTACCTCCTGCAGTGCTCCCCACTCCCACAACCATTACTCACCCTCAGCCCTCCAATCCTTAATGCCCAGGGTCCCTTCCCACCCCAGGACCTTTGCACATGCTCTGCCCTATCTAGCTACTTCCTCATCTCCCTTTAGAGCTCAGTTTTGGTGCCACTGCCTCTGAGGCTCCCCCGCCTTCCCTGTAGGACAATCAGAGGGCTCCTCCTCCTTCTCCAAAGCACTTACTGCTGCTCTAATGGCAGCAAATAATGAGTCAGACCACCCACTGCTCAGTGTCTCTTTCTTCCATAAGAATGGGAACTCCCAGAGGACCCCCAGAATGAGGGCAGTGCCTGGCACGTAGTGGGAGATGAATAAATATCAGTTAGGTCCATGAACAAGTTTACAGCTTGATTCCTACACGACGAAGTGTCTGAGGGATGTTAACATCTGGCAAAGAGGGTGCCGCTCCCCTAACGCAGAGTAACTAAAGCTGTGAACTGAATGTTTCGCAGACCCAGGGCCTGCTTCATGGGACGTTTATTCCAAGGATGGGGATGGGCGGGCAAAACCTGCCCGTGAGGTATGGATGCAGCCCAGCTCCCAAGGCCTCTGCGGAGAATCCCAGAGGCCGTGGTCAGAGAAGGCCGGTAACAGCCGGTGCACGGGAGTCATACGTCCTCATGCCTCGGGGGGTGCCCACTGCCTTGCCCTCAGCGGCAAAGGACAGGATGGTCAGCTTCTGCTTCAGTGCGAACCCTGCCTCACACCCACAAAGGGGTACCTATGGGACATCTTTTAAACACCAAGTAAAACTGAAACTGTAAGGCTTCTAGAAGAGAACCCAGAATATCTTCCCCACTCGGGTGTAGACAGAGGCTCCTTAGGACACAGACAGCAAAACCGCACAAGATAACCGCCTCCCTCAAAATCCAAATCTCCTGAACTTCAAGAGGCATCAGTAAGGAATGCCCAGCAAGCTGCATGCGGGGAGAAAACGTCGGGAAAACACGGTCAGTTCTCAGTGTCTTCACGGCGGGGTTCTCTAATGCCGCCCCGGATGCCGACTGTGCAAACGCCTGCAGGGACGTCGCTGCCAAGGGGAAGTGGAACAGGTGCCTGGGAGGCTCTGGTCACACTCTCATCAGCTGACCGACGCACAACCTCGTTTTATGTTTCTGTTTCAAGACACCCGATCTCATGGCTGCTGGGATTCATGAGCTCGGGCTCGGGGCCAACGGCACCGTCACTCACGCCGGCGGGGAGCTGCGCCGGCTCGCGTGTTTCTCCGTGCGACAGATCACAGCCTTCTGGGGCTCCGGGACATGACACGGGACTTGAAGCGTCGTCCTTGAACTTCAAACAGAGAGTCGCCCACAAAAAGCACAAAATTGCAAAACACATGGCACTGAACCGACCGGGAAAGGGGCCCTTGTTTACGGTACAAACTGCGGCGGGAGACGGACTGTCCCTGCCCAGCAGCGGCCTGAGCGTTCCCTCGCCGTCACCAGCGCACGGAAGTGCCCTCCCCGTCGTCCGGCTCCCGCAGCAGGTGGCGGAAGGGTATGGCCGGAAGCCTCTCCTGGGAGAGATGCCCCAGGACTGGGGACTCGGGGGCAGACTCGGGTCTCTGTTTCAAGGGCACGTACTTGCCTCACTCTGGGCCCTTCCTGGACTCTTGAAACAGCACCTTGCCCTCCCGCACCTCTTTCCTTGCCTGTTTCTGTCCTTGCCTGCCCTGCCGTGTCACTCTGTAACCCACTGCCCGGTTTTGTGAGGAGGCCAGGCGCGGTGCGGCTATCTGCCCTGGGGCTCGGGGTCCATCCTGGGCTCAGAAGACCGCCTGGCACGGGCGACCCGGCCCCTCTCTGGCACAGGGAGGACCATCCAAGGCCAGCTGTCCCACTTGGAGGGTTTTCTCTTTACGCTTAACGTCTCTGCATTCTGCCTCTCCCACTGAGTCAGCCTCGGACAGAACTGGGCCGTAGACATGTCCATGGAAATGCGTTGAGACGACCTCCCTGCTCTCGGCCTCTACGACAAGTCACTTGCATTCCCAGGGCCACTTTAGGGGGTCACACGGACCCCAGGCCAGATGTCTCACCTGGAACCTGAAGCATCCACGTCACAGACCCCTCGACACCTGTCCCGCACTGACGTTCTGGAGAAATTGCTGATGGGGAAACTGAGGCCGGGGGAGACATTTGCCCCCGTCCTCCAGCTGCACTGTCAGGATTCATGCTCAGATCAGGGTGGGGCAGCGAGAAGGCCGCGGGACGGGGCTGCCCACCGCCGGGGCAGGGTGGGGCCTCCTGGGCAGCGCGCAGCCCCCCAGGGAAATGCCAGTGTGCACAGCCCCAGGGCCAAGAATCAGCTTTAAGGATTTGAAGACGTCCTAAGTACGTGGAGGGAGAGACCCCTTTTGTGGACTGAAAGTTTCAATATTACAAAGACGTTAATTCTCACGATCTGTGAATGGGTGTGAGTCCACCCCCCGTTTCCCTGCATGTGTGCGGGGTTCGCAAGCCGGTTCTACAATCCGGGGAAGCAGAGCGGCCACGACCTCAGGGCAGTGGAAGAACCTGTTCTAAGGGAGGCCAGGATGCGTGAGGAGGTCACAGCAACGAAGCCCAGGGGACGTTAGCACAACCCAGAGAGCTCAGACGGACGCCCGTCTTCGTCGGCGGGGAGGGGGGCCATCCGGGGGCGGCTGGACCCAGTCCCAGCCAGGGTCTCTGCGTCACACGCTGCCAGCGGCCGGGAGATTACCCAGAAAGGGCCAAGCCGCAGAGCTCCTAGAAGTCACACAGGCGGCCTCCAAGACCTCGGGTCGACAGGGACTTTTAAACATACACAGCAGCAACCCCCCAAGAAAATACTGAGAAATTAAGAACTTCCGGGCATCAGTAGGGACCACAGAGAAAGCAAAAACGGGCAGCAGGAAGGGATGGTGTTTGCAGATAGTGTTGAGACGGTGGCCGCTGACAGGGGGAGACTCCTGCAGGGGACAGGAGCCAGGGGTGAGCAGGGGGCACGGGAGGGGGGGCCCAGAGGCTGGCCATGTGCAGCTTCCCGTGCTGGAGATGTTTGCACGGGGGGCTGGTTTACAAGGAGCAATGCATTTTCTGAACTTTTCTGAAGGTGTCTCACATTGTGCAATAGAAAAATGGGAAAATACTGAGCCACCCAGGGCCTGGGGAACTGCACGTGGTCAAACCCCCCGTGGTCAAAAATCCACTTTTGGCCTCCCCAGAACTCAACTAGGAGCAGCGTATGGTGGACCAGAAGCCTCACTGATGAACAGAAACCATCAATGAACACCTAGTTTGTCTGTGTATTATACGTGGCGCTCTCACAATGAGTGAGCTAGTGGAAAGAGAATGGTATTAGGGGACTCAGAGGAGAAAACACATTTACAGGACGTCCTGCACGTTTCCAGACAATTCCGTGTACGAACGGACCCACGCAGTTTAAACCCACGTGGTTCAAGGGTCACCAGTACGATACTTAACTTTTAAAAATCCCTCAACCAGGGGCGCCTGGGTGGCTCAGAGGGTTAAGCCAGGGTCCTGGGATCGAGCCCCGCATTGGGCTCTCTGCTTGGCGGGGAGCCTGCTTCCCCCTCTCTCTGCCTGCCTCTCTGCCTACTTGTAATCTCTGTCAAATAAATAAATAAAATCTTTTTTAAAAAATCCCTCAACCTGGGATGGAGCAGTTTATTGTTATAAGTAGAAGCTGATGACATGAAAGCTGTATTTTTTAAAAGAAGAAAAGGTTCTTGGTCGTCGGTAAAGCTTCGGGAAGTTCTGGAAAGAGAAGGGGCCACCCCGCTCTGTGCAGTCCCCCCGGGCTTCCTGCACGGGCCACGCAGGGGGAGCGCCCAGAGTTCCCTCCTCTCCCCCACTGAGGTCCCCCACCTGGTCTTTGCAAGGTCTTTCCAGAACCACAGGGCGGCTGACGACGTCCGACAAGCCGGCTCATGACCGCTGCACCTGGTACTCGCAAGCCTGCCGCGTGACAGACGCCCACGTGTCTCGGCGAGTGGCAGTGACCGGGGGACACTCACCGGAGCAGGGTGCTCTCTGCCCTCGCGCCTGACTCTTGAAGTCAGGTGGCACATGGTCTGTGGAAGGGGGAGGTCGCAGGGAACAAGACGTTCCTCCCAGGGAAAACGGTATTTTCAAGGACACTGTGAGCCCCAGGGAGGCGCGTGGGCTGGGTGTGGCCGGGGCAGCAAGCGGACAGGGTGCCCCGCGTCTCCGCGCCCACACCAGGCTCCCAGGGGCTGTTTGGAGCAGCCCTATGTCCTCGCAGGCAGCTCCGAAGCTGCTAAAGGTCACAGAACAAAGCACTCGAATGATTAACAGGGACAAGCGTCTTGTTCCGGCCCCGTGTCCAAAAGGACGCTGCGGCTTTGCCCCTCCGGGGTCTCAAGGACGTGGCTAGTTCTAACCTCTCCAACACTCACAGAAGCTCGCTCAAGGGTCAGAGTCACAATGTACTTGGCTCTGAATTCAAATTGTGTTTTTAGGCATCAGGCAAGGGATGACAAAGAAATACTTACCATGTCTTTATCTTTTAAGGGAAATAACCTCCCGCGAGAGGCACCGTGGGGGAGACAGGAGCACACAGCGTGGGGAGGGGCCGTGGGCGTCTCCCTGCTAAGGGGCATTTGAAGATGCAGAGCCCGTCAAGCATCACCTGAGGTACATGCACGTATACGCCAACGGGAAGTATGAAGGAGGAACAGGAGCCAACGTTTTTCAAAAGGCACACGGCAGTGGGTGCTGGGGAGGACCCCACGCGCCGCGCAGGGAAGATCAGCGGCACCGATGTGGGGAGCACGGCTTGGCAGTTCCCTTGAGAAGTTAAACATAAACTCACCATTCCACCCTGGAATTTCACCCCTGGGAACGGGCCCCAGAGATACAAGAAGATCCGACCGCAGGCAGGTTTGCACGTGACCATTCACGGCAGCGCGCTCGGCCAGAAGGCAGAACGGACGCACCTGCCCGCCAGGTGATGAAGAGATAAATCGGGGTTATCTTTCCGGGGGGTATTACGCCACGTTTGAAAGGGACCGACCGCTACCACGCAGATAAACCTAAAAAATGTTACACTCCGTGAAACAGGCCAGGAGCGGAGGGCAGCGGGGGGCGTGACTGTGCGGCGTGAAATGCCCAGAAAGGAGGACCGGCTCGCACCGAGAGCATGGTCGCCTGGGGGAGCCTGGGGCAGCGGCAGTCAGGACACAGGGAGGCTCGTGGTGAGGGTTGCCTGACTCCGACTTACCGGCATGCACCAAGTGTCATGCTCGACGTGGGTGAGCTGTGTGGTGCGTACGTTATGCCTCGAGAAAGCTGAATTCGGGGGAGAAAGAGACAGTAAAGGGATGAATGAAGGATGGATTATTCCACGAATAACGCGGAGCTGTCGACCACGTGGTCTGGGGAAGGAGATGGGTCCGAGCTCTGACTTGAGATGCACTCACCGAAACAAACCTAGCTTCCTATTAGCCGAAGCATGAGACGGTTGGAGGCGGTGATAACCGGTTTCCACGTGGGGCAAGGCTGGGCAAGGACCAGAGCAAGGGAAGGGCCGTGCAGGGAAAGCAAGGCTGACCTCTGGCGGGTGCTAACAGGCAGGCAAAGTACACCCAAGCCACTTAGAAGACCAAGGGCAGGCCAAAAATAGAATTCTGCCACAAATGTGGCAGAGGGTTCGTTTCTCTAATGTTTAAGTGCGAGAATCAGTAAGGAAAGTGTTAACGAGCCCAGTGTCTCCTGCACAAACCCAGCGGGGCGGCCCCTGATCCTGAGCTCCAAGGAGACTGGCTGGGGTGCCCACCCTCTTCCAGATACCCTGGCCCTGGAGATTAGGGCTGTGTCCCACCATCCTGCAGGGACCCGCGCGGGAAGCCGCAGCACCTCTCAGAGGGCGCGGTTCGCCGTGGCGCCAGCCGAGTCTGCAGCGTTCTGTCTGAAGACCGGGACAAGAGGGAACAGAGAGACTGTGAACCTGTGTGCAGAGAAGCGGGACCACCAGGAAGACCAGGGCCTGAGAACCAACCAGAGCTGGCAGGAGAAGGCGCCACCCCCTCTCAGACGGGCAGGGAAGAGCACCTCTTCGTATTCCCAGATCTGCCCGGCCCTGGCCCCGGACGGGCCGTCGGTCTCCCTCCCCCACTACATGGGCCAGGTCCGGGTCTCAGGGACACTGCGGGTGCAGACGGACGTCCAGCCCAGCACCCAGCCCGGCCCCCAACTGAGGACAGAAGCACATCTGCCTGGGGCACATGCCACTCCCCTGGGGACCGTGTCACTCTGCAAGGCATCCTCAGGGCGTGGGCCACGGTCACAGAATCACAACTCCCAAACCGCTGTGTCCTCTACCGTCCTGGGTCTTCCCTCGTACCAGTCCACCCAGTGGCACCTCTGCAAGGACACGGGGTTTAAAACACACACCGGACACAAGCCATGTGCCACATCACGTGCCTCACCCCCGCGCACACCCCTGCACACGTGCACACACTTGGAGCTCAGCTGCACAACCTCACACGCAGTACGTCCCTGACTTCCCAGAGTGCTGGCCTCCCCCACAAGGCGCTGAGGCCAAATAAGGACTCGCCATGCTCAGAACGGGGTGAGGGAGGTGGGGAGGGACCGAGGCCGGAAGGTGTCTGATCCCTGCAGCCCCCGCCCTCCCGGGCAGAGTCAGGGGACGAATGAGCTGGGGTCCATTCTCCGTCCTGCGCTCTACAGCAGAAGGACAAAAGCCATGAGGGCTAACAGGACCACAGGCTGGAGGAGGCCGCCCCAGACGGGCACGGGGAGACCCTTAACGTCCAAGAGCCTTGGTGCGCTGAGAGAACCGTCCGCTGATGTGGGTACCTTACGTGACCGCCGTTTCCATGCACACGCCGGCCCACCGCCCCGTGGCGCCGTGGCTCTCCAGCCCAGGCGGGCGCCGGGCCCCTGCCGGCTCGCCGAACCACACTTGCTGGGTTTCTGAGTCCGCGCGTCTGGGGCGAACAGGGGCGTTGGCATTCCCAGTGCCCGCAGGCGGCGCTGAGGCCGCGGGTCCTGAGACGGGACTTGGAGAACCACCGCCCTAAACAGCCACTCTCCGGCTGGTGCGTCAAAGATGTTCTAAGAAACAGCACGTGTCCCCACGACTTGAAACAGACTGCAAACCCAAACGCTTCGCACAGTTAAAATCGTGGACGATGGTGTCTGTTGGCCTTGAGCATTTTAAATAAGCAGCAGGGGAAGCCCTTCCAGAGGCCCTGTGACGACTACAAACATCAGCACCTCTGTCAGTGTTCACCCGAGCGGTGTCCACGCATCTCTGGGGCTTTTGCCCGACCTTCTATGCCAGGTCGGATCGCTGTTTCCATCATTTCTAGCTTCCTTCCTCGCGCACCGCACCCCCGCCCCCGGCACCCCGGGGCACAGGTTTACCCTCCAAAGCCCTGTAACTCAGGACGACATCTGTGTCCGCGTGTCCCCATCATCAAAGAAGCTGGGCACACGCACATGTGACTTGGCCAGTCGAGCCGTCAGACCCCATCTTAACTACACGGCCACCATCACTGAGCACAGCCACACACGCGCGTGCACACAGTTTTTACAGACACTGGAGAAGCAATGGACAGGCACGTGAAGAGAGGATATCAAACGTAAGTCGGGGTTTCCCCCGTACGGCCGCATGACGATTTACATGTTATACATACTTTGGGAGCTGCCTGGGTCCTCCCCGAAACGAAGCAGCTGTCTTGGTCTGGGTTCCTCTGCAAGCAGGAGTTTTTCGGAAAGACGATTCCGGGAAGCACAAGTGAGGAGGAAAAAGAAGTCACGTCTGCGGGCAAGTCACCATGTAGGTAAGGGGGCTCAGGCCCCAGAGGACGCCCAGAATTGTCCTCCACGCGTGAGAGGCAGGCTTGCCCCATGTTTGCAGATGCCTCTGTCCTTCCAGGGCGCACCTGCCTGTGGTGACGTCCCTGTGATGCTGGACAGGAGCCCCAGCTGCCCACCCCATGCAGCAGCAGAGCTCAGGTGGGTCGTGGGAAGCTGGGGTCGAGCACCAACAGCAGAAGCACGCGGATTATATAAAAAATGAAGCAACCCGTCAGTGATCCTTGGAAACACGCCGTCTGTTTTAAGAGTGTGAATAACTGACCCAGTGTTGTCCCCACATTGTCACAGTGAAGGCATTCCGAACTCTCCGCTCGCACTAACCTCCCTAGGAGGAGGGGGCGTAGGACGCGGGCAGCGTGTCCCCAACAGGAGCTCACCAAGCTGTCCGGGCAGGGGATCCCCAGAGCACAGGTAGCAGCAGCCCCGCCCGCCCCCCACATTGCCAGAGATGGAAAGGAAGCCCCCCACCCAGGAAGAAGGACAACTCTCTTCCAAAAAAGAAAGAAAGAAAGAAAGAAGCAGGCTCTCGCTTCCCATCTCGGGTTTGGAGGGCCTGAAGCCTGGTTTCAGAGACTTAGGACAGACTTCCAGGGGACCACGGCGGGACCATCTGCGATCCCAGGACGCCCCTACAATGGGCACAAAGGTCAGACAGGGATACACCTGCACGCGACCAACAAAGCATTTGTATCCCAATATGTAAAGAACTGTGACGAGTCCGTAAGAGAAGGCATCCCAACAGACACATGGGCGAGGCACCTCGGTCCTCACGGAGTATGTTATGCCCGGGCTATGTCCACACAGTGACGTGCCGGGCGGCGGTCAGGACGAACAGAGGCCCGACTCTTCCCAGCCCAGCCTGGGTGACAGGCACACCACGATGCTGAGGGACAGGAGCCGGGGCCGGGGGCTCCGCACGGCTCTGCCGCCATGCTCTCCCACCGAGGGCCGCGTTCTCAGACGGGAAGCCAGAGGAATGGGGTGACAGTCTGCTGGTTCTCCTGCCAGGCCTCGGGCTTTTATTTTTTTTTTAAAGATTTTATTTATTTGACAGAGAGAGATCACAAATAGGCAGAGAGGCAGACAGAGAAGGAGGGGGAAGCAGGCTCCCTGCTGAGCAGAGAGCCCGATGTGGGGCTCGATCCCGGGACCCTGGGATCATGACCTGAGCTGAAGGCAGAGGCTTTAACCCACTGAACCATTCGGGCGCCCCCCCCTCCCTCGGGCTTTTAAAACTTCATGCATCTCTCACCTTGGTAAAAATAAACTAATTTAAAAAAAAAAAAACTCTAAAAGGCACTCAGCAGGTCAACGTCAAGGGCACCATCTCTCTGCATCTCCTCTGTTCGGAGGCGTTGGCTCCTGGGGGTGAGGAGGGACCATAGGAGCCCTGCTTTCTGGAGCTCTGTGTCTAAGAAGGAGAAGGTCCTCACGCAGAGGAGCAAGACAGCAGCAGAAGCCACACGTCCAGCGGTGCCGGGCAGTCTGTCGTGGGCAAGGCGTCCGGCCTCCTGGGGTCCTGCCGCTACTTGTTAAGGCCCCGGGTGTCTCAGGGCTCCCTGTTGGCTGAATTTAACAAGAAAGGCCCTTCTTGTTCCAAACGGCCCCACCCACCCCCGTCGCAACAATATTTCATTAACCGTGGAATTTAGAGTTCAAGGGGGAAATGCACTGTCTGTGGGGGCACCCCCAGCCTGCCGGTTTTGACTCGATTTTGTCTCAAGCACAACCCACTGCAGCTCCAGGGACCAGGTAAAAATGTGCATCATAAATTACTCTAGGGCACAGAGACAAGCACGTGCTTTTGGAAGGGCGGGAATCTCCCACTTGGCCCCAGCACCGGGAGCACTAGAACAAAGAGGAAGTGGCCTGGACCCCAGGATCTTTCCAAACCTGGCCACAAGCAGTGTCTGCTCCCAAGTGGAGGGCTCGGCCTTTCTTTGGCTCTGAGGACAGGAAGCAAGAGGCACATCTGGCTTCTAGCTCAAAAGCATCCCCAAGCTGGGACCTCTTTCCCCCCGGCTTCTTCCCCGCTTGGGACCTGACTACCGACTCCGACCTCAGACAGTTGGTCATGGCAGAGTCATCCTCCGGCCAGAACTGAGCCCTGCACTCAAGGCCTCAGCTGCCCCATGGAGAAGGCAAGCGGATGGTCCCTGCGGAGGCTCCACGGGCTTTCTGGAAGCCAGCACAGCCAGCACAGCCATGAGGCAGGTCAGAGCTCGGAAGCGCCGGATCGCGGGCCGCAGGGCTCCCACCGTGGGGATGTGACGCCAAGGAGCTAGCCTGTTCCCCAGATTCTCCCCATTGCCTTGGATCTCAGACCTCAGAAGCCTGCATCTGCCTGTGGTTCTCAGAGGTCCAGCATTTGGTGATGTCCTGGCAGTCACGGTCACGGCTTCCTTCCTGCTGTGTGGAGGGCGACGGGCATCTCCTCTGACCCCCGGGGCCATGCGAGGCTCCCTGGGGCAGTGGGCATGGGCGTCCCGGGGGGCTCACAGCCTGCAGCCCTGCACCCGTCCCGCGGCCCCCACGGGGTGCCCAGAGCTCCTCTTTCCCCACCCCTGTGCCTCCCTGAGGCCCCAGATGAGCATGGCCGCGAAGTAGCCCCCACTCCCCAGGAACACAAACGTGCCAATTAGAAATGTAGCGAGTGTCAACAATGCGTCAAAGCTCAGGTTGTTGTGAGATCCATGACAGCGGTGCCTGTCGGAGAGCAAGGCGATCGTCACTTTTCATCCAAAGAGAAAATTGAAACTTCAACGATTCCTGTCAAGTGTTCTGAACTTATTTTGATGGCCAACTCCAGTAGAAGTACAGACACACCCGGGGTTCTGCACACAGACGCACACAGAGCCCTACACGCCCGTGTGCTCGTCCCAGGCACGTGGCTCCTCGGCCTGAGTGACCGTGCAGCCCGCGCCCCCTGCGCAGGACCTGGGACCCTCAGCAGATGCCCGTGGGCCTGAGCGCTACTGACGTGCTCCCCATGACCCTGCAGGTGAGGGAGCCAGAGGCTTCCCGGAGGAGGGGACACGCTGGCACCGGGGGGGGGTGGGAGGGTGCTGAGTCAGCCCCGCCTGACGCAGGGGTGGGTGCTGGGGGCCCAAGGACCCTGAGGGCCCACTGGAGACAGAGCTTGTCGGAACGCAGCCCTAGGGATGTTGGCGGAGTGTGCCGAGACAAACGGGGCGGCTTCCACCTCCGGTGCCGAGACAGACGGGGCGGCTTCCACCTCCAGTGCTGTTTCTGGTCCTGTCCGTTTTGTCATATGCCATAACCCACGCAAAATCACGCAAGCACGTCAAAGTTACCGTGTGAACGTCTGTCCATGTGGGTCCTGGGAGACCCCCCTACACACGTACACAACTGCACACACTCATACACGCACACACTTGCACTCACGCACGCACACACGGAGGGCTCAGCGTCTCCCTGAGCGGGGCTTTGCTTCCCGCCCATCCCACTCCAGGACACCGTGACCCAGGCAACAGCTTTATTCTTCAGGAGAAGAATGGTCAGTGGGCATCCCCAGACAGTTGGAACGCTAAGACCCTGGGGGTCCTTCAGCTTGCCGCTCCCCGGGCCCCTGCTTGTCACCCCTGCGAACCGAAGCCGCCCCACGCGGGAGGTCGGCTTCTCAGGGGACTCGGGCCTCGCTCCCCTCGGGGTCCCTGGGGCACAGGCCTCCCTCCCGGGGCCGGGCGCTCGCTCCCCTCAGGCACAGGGGCGCGTGGTGGTGACCTCCGAGGGTCTGGCCCCCACACGCATGCGGGTCAGGGGTGACCGGGCTCGCGTCTCAACAAGCATCTTCTCTTCTAACTGATCAATAAAACCACTAGATAAACATTACCAGTCCCCCAATGGCAGGAAGTCAGAGCAGGGAGCTGAGTTCCAGGCCGCTGCGGCCCCACAAGGAGGGAGGAGGGAGGCGGGAGCTGGCAGGACGCGAGTCCATCCGCTCTCGAAGGACTGAAGTCCTGACTGAGCCGGGGGTCCGGAATCCCGGAGGGAAGCACGTCAAGGGCTTGGCTCCGCCCTCTCTGCCCCAGGCTCCTCCCCAGTCCACTGGGTGGGTTTTGACTACACTAAGCTGCCCCCGCAGGGCCTGCTACGGGTCCGGGGAACCCCAGTCTGCGGCCCGGAGGTACCACCAGACGTGGGGCGGGTGCTGGGCGGCGGTCTTCCCCGCCCCCGCCCTCCAGGCACCAAGCCACACCCGCTCCCTGAAGTGGGACCAGCCTTGAGCCTGTGGTGACATCTTGTCAGCCAGCTGAGGGCTCATCCCTGGCTGATCTGTCACCATGGTAACTAGAAGGCTCGGGAAAAGCCAGCCTTCTGGGATCTCCCGATAGAAAGGCAGCATCTCCCAGAAGCAGAGGTGCCTCATGCTGACCACACAGGTTTGCAGGGCACGGGGAGGCCACCTGCCCGCCATGGCACAGGGGTGAGTTCCCTGGCCGGGCCACCCCAGGATGCCGGGGACTCAGGGCCCCTGGCGTCGTGAGCGCAGTGTCTGGCGGTGGCCGGCTGTCTAAGGATTCAGCATTGCTGCCGCCGGCCGCTGTTCACAGAGCATCATGACACCAACAGGAAGGTGACCCCCCACTCCCACCCACAGGGTCCGAGGGACAGGGCCCCTGGGGCGGTGACAGAGCAGCTCTCGTGGGACCCCAGCTCTGCTCAGCCGCCCTCCCCGGCCTGTCCACACCCACAGCCCATGGTGGTGAGGATAACATGAACGTCCCAAGCCCACGGAGGTCTTGTGTGCCAAGCAGAAGTCCCTGGCTGGGAATTCCAGTTTAAGTGGCTACCGTTGTCACCAGCACCACACAAGCCATCCTGGGCCACCTCAGTTCTTCTCCTGGCCACTGAGAGTGGCGGCCAGGAGCCCAGACGCTGCCGGGGGCTTCTCGGCAGCCCCGATGTTATCCCCGTGACTGCTCAGAGATGTGGGGGCTGTCCTGTCCATCTCAAAGGTGGCAAAACTGAGTCTGGGGGCATTAGATCACAGAACCCAGATTTAAAGCCCTCGTGATTAGGGAAGTCAGGTTATACACAGGTGGCTCCTTTGAAGTCCAATCTCAGACACACAGCGAGTAACTCTAATGTAAATGTATCCCAGACACGGCATGAGACACACTTCTAAATGCCGTATCTGGCAACTCTGTCACAAGTAAAGCAAGGAGCCGCCCACGGGCCAGGATGTCCGTGCGGTTGCTGGCGGGCCTGAGCCGCGGACGCCCCGAGTGCTGGCTGCCCCTGGCCGTGCGCCGCGCCGCAGAGGACGGGCCGGAGCTCCAGGGTAGAAGTTGTGAGTGGCCCCAGGAACACCCTCCTTCCTGGTCAGCAGGCACCGGTGCCCCGGTTCATGATGGCTGTGGACACCCCAGGCTGGGAAGTGGTGTGGACACCCCGAGCTGTGTCCAGACACCCAGCACTGTGTGTGTCTTTCAAACCTCGAGAGCAGAAGCTGGACACACGGCGCAAGAAGGATTCCTGGCCAGGAACCAAGAGCAGGGGCCCTGGGAATGGCTTTCTCATGCGTGGATTCCGGGTCCCATTCTGTTCCTAGCAGGAGAAAATTCCTGCTTGGCAGGAAACACGGACTGGGATGATCCCAGGTCACCCCGATTCCCAAAGACCCCTGATCGGGGACGAGCAGACAAAAATCAGACACTCCGGGGACGACCCACGGTGCGCAGAGAGGAGCCAAGCTAGCGCGCAGGTCCCAGGGCTGGGGGCACAGTTTCCCTGGCTGAACGTCATCCCCCGAGCAGCCCAGTCCTCCGCCTGCTTCTGGAGGCCAACACAGAAGGTTGCTCTGGGGCTGGGGGAGAAATGAGACAGCGATCCACCCGGTCGTCCGCGCTGATACGCGGAGATGGAATAACCACCCCAGTAGCACCTGTGGGAGCGCCTGCAGCCCGGAGGAGGGCTGGGCTGTGGGTTTGGAGCATGGGGGTGTAGGAGCCCCCTCTCTCGAGCTCCCCTGTTTAGAGCGGCAGTTGGTCGTGACAGCAGAGGGGCCCGCACATCCCCACCCACCGTCAGAACTGAACTTCCAGCCGGGCTGCGGTCCAGGGCTCCAAGGTCGTCCGCATGTTCCGGGCAAGGGTGGGAAGGATTGGTGAGCACAGCAGGGGGAGGGCAGGGGCTGGCCGGCCCGAGGATACACAGCCCCTGCTGCAGCTTCCTCCAGGGCACACTCGTGCCGGCATAGACGGGGTCAGGACAGTGTCGCAGGGTGAGGGGTCCCGGAGCGGATGGCAGGCCTTGGCGTCTGCAAGGTGGAGGGCTTCCTGAGATCCACCCGATGACCTGGCCAGAAGGGACGTAGGTGAAAGCTGGTGGACAGGTGTGCCGTCCCTGCGGTCGCACGACCGGGCACGGCCCGAGGGTGGGCACACACGGGGTGCGCTTTTCCTCTCTGGAAAACCAGTGGGGATGGGAGCACAGAGTACCCTGTGGGAGCTGTGCCCGTGGAGAGAGGCAGGCGGCAGGCGGCAGGCTCAGGGCACCGGGTGGCCTTCTCCATGGGTCATGCTGTTGGGGCCTCTTTGCCACCAAGCGGGCTGCCTGTGTCCCGTGCGTTCTCGCTGCAGACGGGCCCTGATTCGGCTCCAGCTCCCATGAGGACAGGGAATGTCGGTTCTTGGTGGCTTCATGGGCCGAGGGCCCATGCGTGTGCGTCTGCCTAGGCCCCCACTTCTGCTCCTGCAGAGCCATCTCTGACCCTCACTGAGCCTCCCCGAGTCTGCTGTGCCCCTGGCATGTCCCCGGCAGTCCGTACGGACCTGTCCCCGCACTGGCCCCATCGTGGTCCCCCTGAGCCTCCGCTCTCACCTGGGCCGCTTACCTTTCCACTTGCCACGTTGGCTGGCTCATTTGGTTTAAACTCGGGCTTCCATGCCCTACGCCAAGGATCTCATCACGGGACTCCCCCCACGGCACCAGCCTCCCCTCCATCCGGTCCTTGTGCTCTGTGCGGTCGGGCCCACACTGAGCAGCACTGGCCCGTGTCACAACAGGATGTTGCAGACCTGACTGCGAGTGACAAGGCTATCCTGCCACCACCCCCGGCAGGTGCACCCAGTCCCATGGAGGGCCTCACGCAGAGAGAAGCCAACATCCCAGTGTGTGCGGGAGCCACCCCTCGTACCTTCAGATGAGATCACAACCCAGACCCCCAGCCAGCTGCTCCCACGTTGCTGACCCCCAGAAACCACGAGAGACCATGCACGTTTACTGTGTGTGACCGAGTTTTGGAGCACTGTGCTGGGCAGGAGGAAGGAGCTGAGGTGAGAAAGGACCGTCCAGATCGGCATCTCCGTCCCCGCCCACGCGCTTCGGAGGACTGTACGAAGCCACGCGTATCATGGAAGCCAATGCCGGCTGTCATCTTAAAGCAATCCTAAAACCTGCCCAGCTAAGTGAGGTGACGCGTGAGCACCGTTGTCCGTGGATCTCCTCCGTGCAGGGTCTGTGGACCCGAGACCTATCCCTGCTGGCTCCCCAAATCAGGACGGTGGGGACGGAGACCAGGAGAGGTCACACCCATCTCTTGACCCTGTGGACCCGAAGTGACGCTTGATGCCCCCCTCACGACCCAAGTGCTGAGGCTGGAAGCAGCCCGGAGACCCGCCCACATTAGCAGGATGGCACGCCGTCTTCGTGGTCTGCGGTCCGTCTGGGCCGTGTTCCTACTCTCTCGCTTTTTAAAATTAGAACATCTGCCCGGGCATCGTGGCAGACAGACGTCAAGGTGAGTCCTGAGATTCACGGGAATGCGGCAGAGGTGACACCAGGGGTGTGATTATGTCCCATAAGCGTGTGACAGTGTCTCGGGCAGACCCGGCCCCGCAGCTGGCTTGAGGAAGCACGTGGCCGCGGGAGGACGCTGCGGTCTGACGGCGCCGGAACCCAGCGGCCCGCAGGCCTGAGTGAGGCGGCAGGCGGGGGTGGCTCGGATGTGACCGCAGCCCCAGTCCCCACTTTGTCTGGGAGCACCCAGCCGAGCCACGCCCAGACTGCCGCCCACGGACGCAGTGAGAGAGGGGACGTGCCCCGCTTCACGCCAACCGGTCGGCCGCCGTGTTGTGATGTGTCCGTGTCGCTGACGTCAGCGTCTTCCCGGGTCTGGGCTTGTGCACGCCCTTCTCTTTGAAAGCCGCACGTGGCCCCAGGGGTGGTGCCACGGCGCATTCTTGTCCCTGCTGGGCACATGGAGATGCCCTCTGTCACCTCCCTGTCCCCGAGGCTCACAGAGAGCTGCGCGTGCTCCATGGGGACCCTTGCAGCCCGCATGTGTCTGCAGGGACGATCCAAGGCGGGCTCAGCGACGGGCCCGCGCCTGTGCCGTGGAGGTACACCCACGGCCAAAGTGCGTCCCAAAAGGGACACTGTGGTGGCAGGTGGAGTCTCGACCGTGAAGATGCCCAGAATGAAAGAGGCTTCACTGCCTCCCTTCTGACCTCGGTCTGCACTTTCTGATTAATTTTTTATTCGGGCGCACCATGAACTCAACCGAAAGGCCTCATAGGCAAAGCATCCCCCCCACTGGGAACCGAACTTTGCCCTCAGGCAGCAGGGACGGCACTGAGCCAGCAAGACCCCGGCGGCCATGCGCCTGAGCTGCCCTGCCCCACGCCGGGCACCCACCGACCCCTCCCCACATCTTCCTGCCTTCCTGGCGGTGGGATGGGGTCTTGGAGAGGTGGGCCCGCTGCCTTCCCGGTCATCCTCGTTGCAATAAATTACTTTCTAATCCCACCTCCTCCTGTCTCTGCCTTCCGATGTTGTCACCGTCGAGGGGCCAAACCTGGTCCTTCTGGGGCCCCTGGAGCCGGTGGTCTCCCCCTGAGACCCGACTTCAGGGCGCTGCGTTGGAAGGAAGAGAGGAGGCCATGCTCATGGGGAGACCCAGCTCAGTGGCAGGGACAGACCCCGGGCCCCACCTCCCAGGGAAGAAGAGGGGAAATTTTCCAGGGTAAAAGCACACGAAGGGCTTGTTTTCCCTTAACTTCCTCCCTGGTTGGCGGGGGGAGGGGGGTTGGAAATGGTCTAAACGGGGGACAAGATGATTCTTGGGTTAAGAATTCACGTGAAGTTGACGTGGCACCTCCCTAGGGACGCGTTTGGGAATTTTGTGGGAGGCTCTCCTGCCTGCGCCCCACGCCTGAGTGAGGCCGGGCGGCGGCTGCCTCGGAGGCTGTGGGGCCGCCAGCCTGGGGCAGGCACAGCACCCACCGCCCCACCCCCTGCTCTAGGCCAGTCCCTGCCCCACGCCTCGGCCTCCTGTGTCCTGGTTGCACGGACCCAGGAAAGCGGAGAAACGGAAGAACCGGTGAGCCTTCGGCAGAGACCGCATCGGCGAACAGCCTGGGACCGTCAGGGGGGACACGTTTGAGATCATCGCTGGGAGCGTGGGCAAAGGCAACACCCACGGAAGACAAGGCTGTCGGCGTGACTCTCTGGGCGTAATCACCGTGTCTGCAGTTTCAGGGCCTGGAGCTGGCCCTCCCCGGATGCACGTTTAAGGGCTGCGCTCCCGTCAGCGTCCCCCGGCTGGGAAGGCAGCCCCCATCGCGCAGATGGTGGAAACACCTCGCCCACCCGCCCGCTCGGCGCAGACCCGGCCGCAGGCACCCGTTCCCAGCCTGCGCCCCGCCCCGCCCCGCACGGCGCCTGCATCCCTGCCTTCTCCGTGTCCCTTTCCCGCCGCCCTTCTATCCTCAGTCCCCAGCTTCCCGCCGAGGGTCCCTACAAGCCGGGTTCCAGCCGCGGTCAAGTGGGCAGCCAACACAGGCTCGCCACACTCTGACTTCGGAGATGCTGGCCTCCTCCCCGTGATGTCCCTGTGTGGGCTCCTGCACGGGGGGCGTCTGCAGAGGCAGGAGAGAGCTCAGGAGACCAGGGGGCTGGGGCGGTGGGTCGCAGCGCACACGGCAGTCACGCGGGGGGCCCTGCGCAGCACCGGACCAGCCACGGCCCCGCACCGAGCGCTCACCGCTCACGCACGCGGGAACCGGTGGGGAGGAGGCGGGTCCGGAGCTGCCTCCAGCCATCAGGTCCCGGCACCTGTGTCTCCCATCGCTGTGCCCGACACTCTAAATAGATACAGTTCTTACTAGAATGTTCTAGGTTTTAAAATAAACTGAAGCAGCCAGTTTGGGTGGTAATTTCAGGGGCACAGGTGCCGAGTCCTAACGTATGTGTCTCCAGGGCTCGCTCCTGTACCTAAGGTGTCCAGGCAGCTAGGAAGACGTGGGTGAACAGAAGAGGCAGGGCCTTCACCTCCTGGGACTAAAGCCGCCTTCAAGCCTCTGCCTGCTGGGCTGGGGGTGGGGGCAACGGCGAGGAGCAGGACACTCCCGTCCCGTCCGTCCCATCCAGGTCCGTCTCTTGTGCAGGTGTCCAGACCGGCCTCCTCAGGTGGGAGATGGCCTAGGGGGCCTGGCCTGAGCCCTCCACTGGGTGCGGAAGCTTGGAATAAAAGACCCCTTGTGGGGAGAGCCCAGGGACTTCCCTGTGCGTGCAGACCCCCTGGCATGCCCGCCCCCTCCCCAGGCCTGCCTGGGCCCAGGAGAAATCAGCAGGGACCTCTTTGCCAGGTACAGAATCGTGCAAAGTGGTACAAGCCTGTGGCTTCCATTTGAGAATTTCGGTGGGTTTGGATGCGGGGTGGGTGACCGCGGAGAAGTCCGGTTGGTGGTTTGAGCTCGGTTGACTTTGGTGGTAAGCATCCCTCTGGCTCTCTCACCTGCCTTGCCCTCCCCAGAGAGGCTTCTAGATGCCGGGAGGGCAAGCTGAGGGTGGAAGGCAGGGCGATGGGGCTGTTTTCTTGGCTCGGCCAGACCCATGCACTCCCCACAGCCCAAGACGACGTCTGTGCGGCAGACCCAGCAGCCCCCTGAGACACAAGGCCCAAAGGCCCCCATTCAGCAGGGGCAGCCTCCCCACTTCCCAGCAGTCTGGCCTAAGAGCCCTCGGCGCAGCGGCCAAGACCAGGCTGCAGAGGGTAAAGTGTGGCCCTGAAGGACCCGCCACACACAGGTCAGGCCCTGGCTGGGCTGGACGGCTGGACAGCAGGTGGACATCACAGGGGGTGCTCCCTGTGTCTCTATGTGTCTGTGTGCGGCTCTATCTCTCTGTCTCTTTCTCTCCATCTCTCTCTGCCTCTCTGTCCCTCTGACTGTGGGTGTCCCCGTCTGTATCTCTCTGTTGCTGTCCCCACCTCTGTCTCTCCACGTGGTCCCTCCCATGCCTGCCCTCGGAATCGAGCCTGCATGTGGAGACTACCCGAGCAGGTGTCCCAAGAGAAGCTGACACAGCCACGTGGCCTCCTGGATGGGAGCCTCAGGACCCCCAGAGGCCGCGGTACCCACTGGGGGAGTGGTAGGGGTCTCCAGGAAGAGCCCACCGCCTCAAAGCCACTTCATCCGCCCCAGGACACAGCGTCTGACCAGATCACCTCCTGCTTGCATGTGGCCTCTGCAATCCTCGGGGCCCATGGGCAGCTTCCGACCTCCTCTGCCATCTGGCGGAGATGCCCCCCAGCGCCCGTCCACCTGCCCCGTCTGCTGACAGTGTTTACAGGACGAGGGATGAAACGCACATCGGTTCAGCTTGGTTGGAAAGGAATAAATATGCCTGTGTGAAGTAATGCCTACTCGGGCTGAAATCCTGCAGCTATCTCCAGACAAGTGGTTTGAGATACGAGAAATGTCTGTCTTAGAGGTGCTTAATAGTAACGCATTTAGTGGGGTCACAGAAGAATGGGTCAGAGCTGGTGCGATGGCCTCGCCTCCTGTTTCCATTAACCCTCCTGTTTCCTTTAACCCACGTGCTGGTGGCCTCCTGGTTACAAAACAGCTACCCGAGTTCTGGGCACGACACCCAACACCCCAGACGGGAAGGAAGGGGTGTGGAGAACATTAGGTTTCCACATGTTTTTTGTTTTTTCTTTTTTTTTCTTTTTTGCCTCTTAGGGTCCCATACACCCCCAGAACAATCAGTGGTAGAGGAAAGGGGGATTGTTGCTGTGTCTAATGTAGACCAAAGACGCCTGAGACCCTCTCTCTGGGAGCTCCAGCGCTGGCCGCCGCTGCATAAATGCAGGCTTGGGTTCTTCTGGCCAGAACGGAAGTGAGGACGACCGAGGAGGGAAGGATCGTGTGTCCCACGAGTCTGGGACCGGGCCGCCAGCGTCCCAGACATTTCACGGCTTCCCGATTTCAGGCAGGGTCTGTGCTTGGAGCTCAAATCGCGATTCTGTTCAGATGAGAGAAGGAAGACCATGAACGCGTGAGCCACAAAGCCAATGGCGTCCACCGTTTGAACCTGGCATCCCACACTTTCTCTTTGAAACAAGTGATCCAAGGAGTTCCTTCCAGCCGCCCCTGGCAGGGCCCCACTGAGGCCTCTCTGACCCCGCTGACCCTCTCCTCTCTAGCAGGGGAGGTGAGGCCAGGCAGAGGCAGGCAGGGCCAGCAGCGGCCACAGGGGGCACAGGCGGGGGACCCACCAACTGCAAGGTCTCTGAGAGCTGAGGGCGTGTGGCCCTGGTGTCCGGAGCTGCTCGGCACTGTCCCTCGCTGAGTCTACATGTCCGCCCTGAATGCCCTTCAGCCTCTGAAGGGTTTCACATCTGTGGAGGCTGGAGCTCCTTCAGGACCCTCCTCGACTTTGGAGCCCAGCTGCACGGCTGCGGACTCAGCACCATGACATGCCTGTCCCCCCGACGCAGCCCCGTGTGTGGACACCCCTGCCCGGGAGAAGGGGACAGACTCTCCGGGAGCTGCCCAAGTTGGGGATCGGCCTGCACACGGATGTCCAGCAAATCCTGATCAGAAGCCCGCGCAGAACTGTCTCAGACTCGGTCCCCTCGTCCAGCAGGGTTTCCCAGGCCGGCGTGGTTCTTCCAGGGGGACAGTAAAATTTCCCGGGACCTGATACATTTGGGAAATGCCAGGAGCAGCCCCTCGGGGCTTCAGCCCTAACACAGACGGACCTGGCCGGGGGCCTGGCAGCCAACGCCGTGTGTGGATGTGTGCGTCCGTGCTCCAGCCGGCCGAGAAGCTTCTGGAGGGAAGGGCTCGCCTGGCCTGTCCACCAAAACAAACGAAAATACGAACCACACGCCCCCTCCGCCGCCAAAGCCTCCTGCGAGAACGTTCAGAGGACGTGAGCTCCTCACAGTGGAGGGGCAGTGGCACGCTAAGGGGAGCAGGCTGCCCGCCTACGACCAGCGGGTCCAAGCCAGCCACCCCCCACCCCCGCCCAGGGCTGCTCCCTGGCCCTGGGCAGAACAGCGCCGACAGGCTCCGGTGTGTGCCGGGGAGGGAGGAGGAAGAGGAAGGTCCCAGATAAGGAACCGCGCCTCAGAACCTGGAAGGACAAGTCCCACGCGGCGCGTCCTCAGTCTCAAGGGTCTGTACTCACTCGCATCAGTGACAGCCCGGGCCTCCGGGTACAGAAACGGGGTGCGGCTGCAGGTCCCACTCGGGCCAGCTGCAGTGTCACACAGCACAGCCAGCATCGGTCACCCCCCGCTGAAAACAACCGTGGAAACCCTCTCCGCAAGTTCATGCAGAAAGTGCGCTCTTTACGGACGCAGCATGAATCTGTGTTGTGCCCGGAAAGCCGGACCAGCAGGCTGCAGGTGACCGCCGTAAAGCGAGCAGCACCCTCGTGGGGCCTTCTGGGGACCCTCCTCACTGGCAGGGCTGGTCGGGCGGGGCCGCGGGCTGCTGTCCTAGAGAAACGCCCATCGGGGCTGGGGCTGGGGCTGGGGCCGGTACCCAAGGCATGAGGAAGACTGCCCCACGTGTCCCCTGAAAACACTCTAGACGGACGGCTGCTCCTCTCTCAACTGTTCCAGAGCGAAGCTTGCTCTGTCCGCAGGGAACACACCTGCTGCTGTACCCAAGACGAAAGTCACCACAGGACTTCCTGGTTCAGCCCAGCTCCACTGTCCCCTGTCCTGGACCCGTGGTCCCCCCGTACCTCGGGCCGTGGGCACATCCGTGGGGCGGCACCCCGATTCCTCGGGCGGTCAGCACAGCCGCGGGGCAGCTCTGTAAACACTTTCTTCGCCAGAAGGCAAACAGCGTCCTGCATAAGAGGAGCAGCCCAACCAGAACAGTCCCACTCTCTGCCCCTTTCTCCTTGAAATGTTCTCAGGGGTAAGATTTTGCCCGTCCAGGGTCAACTGTGGGGCACTTGGAACTTTCGAAAGGTGGCGTGAGTGAGGACTTCATTTTTTTCTCTATCTGCGAAAAAATATTTGTCTCAGGAAAAGAGAGGGAGGCTTTGGAAGAGAAACTTCTTTACTAAATATTCCTGTATTAGAGGGGAGACTATTCTGAGGTTTCAGGATTGAGCCCCGGCCCAGTCCGGTCGCTTCTGCGTCACTCACCAGGGGCATCAGAGACAGAGCGACTGTTCTGCACGCGGCGTGAGAGGCCGAGGCCCACCGCATCCCACCGCCTCGCCGAGGACCAGACCCGCAGGAAGTATGGCAGGAGCGCCTTCGTTTCCCGTTCTGGGCTACGCAGTTTCCCGAGGGCTCTCGGAATGTGACAGTTTGAACAGATTGTGGCAACAGATGGGGAAAAATCACCATCTGATTCTGGCGTGACGTGGAGAAATGGAACGGGACGTGTAGTGAAAGAGGCCACGTTCAGCCAGAAAAGGCCGTCTGCGAACGGGGAGGCTCTGCAAGGGTCCAAAAGGCTTGAACCCTGTGAAGGGCACCCGGTTGCCCTCCACACCTTGGTCTGGTCCACGTTCCCAAAGAGCCCTGAGCTGGGCACATGAACTGTTTCTACGAACCGGCCCAAGAACGCAAGCGCTCCTCCGGGGCCACAGACCCGCCGCTCGGATGGCACAGATCCCAGCCCGCGACCTTGGGGGAAGCAAGGAGGCGGGGCCTGCAGGGGCTCCCAGGCAGGGGCTTGGGCTTCACCTCCCCACAGCCTTCCTCCTGCAGGTGGTACTGGCTGCGTCCTCCTGAAATACATTTTATCTGTTTTGCGTACTTAGTGTTGAAATTAAATATTTGCACACAGAGTTTACTCCGGCGTGGGTGGCCCGCACGTGCTTGGTGGAAACGGCTTCCACATTTAGGGGTTGTCCTTCAGCGCACGTGAATGAGTGGCCCAGGCCACCTGAGCCCTTGCACACTCTCAGGAAACCCGGGGTCTAGGTGCCCACGACTCCCGAATCTAGATGGAACTAAGAGGTGCCCGGGTCAGCGTGAGACCCAGGCACCGGAGAGGTGATGCTTCTTGGGACTCTGAGCGTGGGGCCGAGACTCCTGTTTGTAAAAAATTGCGGAGGGCAGCCCCTCCATAAACAAAGCCCCAGCTCCACCTGGCAGGCAAAGGTTGGAGTCGTTAGTAGCATTTTAGGTACATCTGATTTACTGAACTGTAAACACCGCAGGCACGAGGCCATCATACTATGTCCAAATGAGAACACGTGGAAACCGGGAAAGGACACAGAGGGATCTCCGTGAAAATGAACTTAAACTCTGCCGTGGTCACTCTGCTCTGCTGGGTGCATGGGGCCGGCGAGGGAGCTGGCGTGCCCCCATCAGGACCACGGCACCGGGGGGGGGGGCACCCAGAGATGGGCTGAGCCACATCCGGCCCTCCCACCTCCGAGCTGCCGGCCTGGGCCACGCGGGCCATCCCTGGGCTGGGGACGGAGAAGCTGAGGGAGGATCCCGCAGAGGCAGCGAGACGAGGGAGGGCGTGCAAGCCGCCGCTGTGTCCGCCAGCCCTATCTTCGCCCCTGCAAACACGGCAATCCCTGTGTCTCACCCCTGCCTGTGGAGCAGTGTGGCCCGCGCCGACCCACGCGGTGCAGGGGGGAGCCCAGACCCGGAAACTCCACCGCATCACCCCGTCCTGCAGTCTGGGCGAGCCCAGCCGAGAGCCGCTTCTCACGCTCACACCCGCTCCTGGCCCGCGCGAGGCCCGCGCGAGGCCCGCACTTAGCCCAGGACCCTTTCCCTGTGGAGCAGGACCTACGTGCTGGAGAACAGAGGGAGGCCGGCCAGCCCCCCGCACCTGCGCCCTCACCTTCATTCCCATGGACGACAGACATCCGAGTCTCACTGGACACCCGGAAGGCCATCCACCACTGGAGAGGAGAAACGCCGACAGCTTGGGAGAGAGCGTCACGGGCACTCCAGCCAGCTTCCTCAACACGGGAGAGCTACGGAAACCACGAAGGGGAACAAGCTGCAATGGAAAAATTAAGTATTCAGAAGCACAGCCGTATCCGTAATTAGAAATGCATTTTTTAAAATGGGACGGGTTGATGGCTGGCGACACGGACGCTCGGAGGTGTGCCCCAGCGGTCGTGGTGGCACGTGGACGTAGGGTTCCGGTAGATATTCCCGCGATCGCTCTCCAAGCCCTGCAGCTTTTCTGTCTGTCTGGAAGTTCCCATACGAAAATGTTGGGGAAGAAACGATCAGTCAGGGCATGAGAGAGTTGACAGGGGCAGGGGTGTGGAGGGGACAGGGTGTGTGTCCCGTCCCGCCCCACCTGCGGATGGCAGACTGACCTCCACCTCTGACCCCTGCCTCTGTCCCCCACCTCTGTCCCCAGGCAAATGCACAGCCACAGAGGAAAGGCACAGAGGCGTGGTGGGCCCCTGCAGGAGCGCCCCAGTCCGGGTTCTCGGCCACCCGTCTGGATGTCCAGGCTCACACCGGATGCTCAGCGTGAGCCCAGGGTCTGCCCCGGGGCACACTTACCACGGCCAGAGAGACCCAAACGACGCACCGGCAAGAGAAGGAATGCAGAGGGGGTGAAGGAAATCACGGAGAAGTAAAAAAAATCCCCCAAGAAAGAGAAAGGGAAATGAAGACCCTCGGGGAAAGGAGAGGAGAGTCTGTGACCCTGACCGCAGACGGGCGACCGGCGGCAAGGGCTCCTGGAAGGGAAGGCTTGGGTCCCCGGAGTGACAAGGGGGCACAGGCACTCCAGGAGAACACGGGAGAAAGCGGTCGGCGGGGCGAGCGGCGTCTGCAGATGGCAGCCACGGAAGGACGGGTGTCAGGGAGAGACGGGGGCAAGCCCCGCGGTCCGCCTGGGGAGAAGACGTGAGGAGAGCCCTCGCCCGGCGCCTGCCCCGAGACCGCCCGAGACCGCCCAGGGGCCGGAGAGACAACCCTGACCGGGCCCAGCCGCGAACCGGATGGCCGTCCCCACACCGCCAGCGAGTGTCACCCCAGTTCCACCCTGAGCACACCTCACAGAGCCTCAGGGACCTCTGGGGGTGGGATCCCCCACCCAAGTGAGGGTCCCAACTAGGACGGGCAAGATGTAGGTCCACGGAACAGGGATCAAGCCGGGACAGAGTAGTGTGGGCCCAGGACATCAGACGGCCCCACGACTGCGGGGGCCAGGAGCCGGGTGGGAGGCAGCACGTCTCCGGGAAGTAAGGAACGGCCTCAGTGGAATGGCCGCTGGATGGAAAAGCTCTGCCGCGTGGAGGCACGGGGTCTGGAGGACGAGCCTTAGAAAGTGCGGGAGAACAGAGGGAAAGCTTTGGGGCGACCAGGAACAGGGCTCCACCGGGGGCGTGAGCAAGGGACAGAAGCAGAGCCCACCTGTGCCCTGGCCTGGGGACATCCCTCCGCAGTGCACATCCGTGGCCCGGGATGCCCTCCATCCCCAGGATGATTCTGGCCGTCCCCCACTCTGCAGGCAAGATGACTGCCGACCAGCAATCACACACATGTTCTTCCCGTGTGCTGCTTTTACAGACGCCAACCCAGAAACGCCACAGTGGAAGAAGCAGCCCCCCGGCCGGTGGATGGGGTAGAGAGAAGGTGAGCAGGCTGGAGGGGAGCACGGGGTGTCGAGGGATGCTGGTTTCTCATCTCACTCGGCGAAGCTGCTGGGGGTGAGGGAGAAGGCCCATTGGGACCAGCGTTGGAAACTACAGCATGCGTGTTCTCCAGGCTGTAGGGGATCAGAGGTGTGGCAGCTGGGGGCTAAGTCGTGTCTCAGGTGGAGACGCCGTCAGCTCCCGTCTGCGGCTGATGCAGCAGGAAACAGGGCGCCTTCTGTTGGACAGTCCGCGGCACGGAGCAGGGGCTTCTCCGGAGCTCGGAATGGGAGGCAGGATGAGGGGTATTTTTAAGTGCACGTCAATGTTGTTGGGTTGAACCATTTTTCCCCTTGTGCACATGATTCTTGGGGGGATGAAGCCGAGCTGGGTACACACGCTCAAAGCTAAATTACAGGGTAAAGTTTAAATCCAACAGTCCCACTTTTAAAATAAATAACAGACAGAGAGAGCGAAATTGAGACCAGACCTTGTACAGGGCACGTGTGTATTTACATGCTTGTCTGGGGGGGAGCGGGGGCCGGAGGAGACAGCACCAGGGAGCTCAGATTGCACGCCCTGGAGGGGGGACAGAGGACGGGCCGTTCCCACTGGGTTCACTTCTCGTGCGTCTGTGATCGCTCTCAAGCCCACGCAGACGAGGTCTACACGCTACACACAGGCTTCCTGTTGGATTCGAGGCTTTGCCTAGACTCTCCTTCTGGATGTCTGCCTCACTCTTGTATTTTGTTTGCACGATAGAAAAACTCACCTTAATTTTGCTGGAATCTCCATCTTTGCAAACATACTCTCTTTCAAAATGACTTTGGCTCCGTTGAATAAAATACCAGACAAGCGCTCAGCAAGCGAGCAGGGAAGCTGGAGCTTATGGAGGGGGTCCTGTCCCCGGAGGGAACCAGGCGGGGGGGCCGGGCAGGGGGAAAGGCCATGGTCTTCCCATGCCTAGACAGTGGCCTGGCTCTGAAATACTTTGTTTCTGCGAGCAATTCCAGCGTTTAGAAAGCGCAGTCGCTCAGCCAGACTTCTCCAGAACACTTTCTCCCAGAACTGGATCCTAACAGGTCAGCCATTGTCCTTAGTGGGCAGGGGCTGTTTTCCTTCATCTCCGTTCCCTCTCCTCTCCACTGCGCCTGGGAAATAAGCCCCACACAGCCCCAGCGCCTGGCCAGCGCCGCCACCAAGCATGACTAAGGATCTTGAAGAACTGGAAGAAGGCAAAAGGCAGGTGCGCAGATCTGCTGCACCAAGCACTGGGTGAGCTTGGCCGCGTACGGGGAAGGCTGTCCCCTGGCCAGAGGCCTGAGCCGACAAAGTTGGGGACGCAGTGACGAGACAACCTCAGGGTGACGGTACCGGCGACGAGGCCTCAGGTATTCTCTTGGAAGAAGCCAGCTCAGTGCCCTGTCCCATCCCCGATTAACCAGAGGGGAGTCTGGATCAATGAGTTTCCTGTTCACAGGGTCAGCTGACAAAGTGGTGGCCAAGGGGGTTGCGAGTCTGAGAGGCAGCCGTGGTCCCGGGGCAGGTGGCTTACCAGCACATGGTCCCATCCTCGTCCGGGTCTGCACAAAACCTCTCACAAGTCTGTGTGCACAGGGGCAAGACCCCGAAGTTCGAACGCCCGGGTGCAGACCCTGGCACAGCCACTGAAGAGTGAACGCGAGCCACCAGACTGGTTTGAACAGTCACCTTCCTGGACAATGAGGCCAGCACGAGGGACAGGCATGTGGCATATTCCTATAGAGGAAGCTCAAGCTCTGGGGTGGGAGTGGGGAGGTGGGGAGGTCAGGGACACAGCACCACCTGCTGGCAGCCTCTGTGCAGGGTGGGGGGGGGCACTTGCTCCAGTTGGGGTGGGGTCTCAACGTGATGGAACGCACAGCCCCCATACCAAGTTCTGGCTGACCTATGGGACAGAGCTGGTGTGTGCCCCTTCCTGTCCCGCTGAATCTGTGAGCATGGCCCTCGTCCCTGCAGGTGGAGCATGGTGATGCTGGCCAGGGACAGTCTGCCTGGCCACCACAGGCAGTGTTAAATAGAAGTAAATAGACGGCTACCTTGGGTAAGCCACTGTATTTTAGGTCTCCTTATTATGGCAGGAAACCGTGTCTCCAAAGGAATGTGCTGTGATTACACATTTGCCCTCTGGCCCTAACACCGCTGGACACGTGCCGGTAGCATCTGCTCAGGACCATCTGTTCGCCAGGGCCCGGCTCCCACCCAGCCCTGAGGTTCTGCGAGATGCAGGACCACACCCCGACACAAGCATAGGCAGGTGGCCCAGGTCTGACCGGTCTTGGCTCCCCAGCCTGTTCAGGGTTATAAGTTCATGGGTTGGGCGTGAGACCCCACCCAGGTCCTTCCAGGAGGCTCAGTACGGTGAGAAAGAGTTCTTGTGGATTGTTTCAGGAGAGTGAAACCCACATGCAAGCAAAATCGAAGGCAATCAGAGTCAAGAGAAGAGGAAGACCAACAATGGCTTCTCAGACCCTGGATCTAGCTGTACCTGCAGTCCCTCTAGAGCTAAGTGAGCCAATATTGTAGCTAAACTTGCGTCATTTGCAACGGAGAGCCCCAACCCCTCCATTACTAATAAAATAAACATGTTTGGGAGTGATTTTCCATACGCACTGTGCTAAGTGCAGGGGATCTGAAGTCCAGGGTACACTTTAAAACAGTCATTCATAATCTGGGGAGACATTGAAGGTTCCATCTACATGGAATGGATGGGGAAAAGGAGCAACATTTTCACTCCCCACTAGCCTCGATCTGAAATTCAGCATTTCCTTCAAGTGTCAGTGAGGCAAGAGAGCCCAGCCCCGTCAGCAGGGTCTGTGACCTGCCCGCCGGCAGAAAACACAGATACGCCCGCGTCTCAAAACACCAGGCAGCTCGTCCCCGCTTCCAAATTGCTGGTTATCAGACCCGCTGCTCCAGTGTGTTACTCAACATGTAAACAAAGGAGCAAATAGATCACAGTTTAACCGATTCTGACCACCGGAGTTCAGTAGAACAGGTTTGCTTTCTAATCCCATGCTTTATTTTATATATTTAAAACCATTATTCTGGAAAGAGGTCAATGGAGGTCACTAAGCTCTAGAAGCTGAAAACAAAGACAAGGTTGAAAGGGAACGAACCAGGGAGCAATGGTTACGCCCCTCGTGTGGGCTGTGGCCCACAGGTGTGCAGGGCGATGTGGCCGGGGGAGGGGTGCTCTGCCTGCCCCCGGCGTGGGTCAGGCTGGAAAAACACTGCAGGGGCGAGTCTGGGTGGGAGGTAATGCCTGACCGGCCTTGCCAGGAGGCAGGGCCTAGGGAAGGGTCACGGCTCAGCGGCCCGCGGAGGCTGGGGGGTGGGGGCACCGGGAAGGCCTTACTGGTGCAGGTCAACTGAGGACACCAGCTCTGGGGAAGCTAATGGTCAGCGAGGGCAGCATGCCAGTGGTCCGTCCCGCTGTCCCCGATTTCCACTCTCCCCTGGTTCCAGCTGGGGAAGCACTGGGCGGCTGCTGCCAGCCCTGCTGTGGGGAAGGTTCGCCCTCCGCGTGCGCGTGCTCTCGACAAAGACGGGCCAGCTCAGCTGGGATGGGAGCTTTGCGGGGAGTTGGAAAAGAGCATGAAGGCTAGATTATACTCCAGAGGAAGTTTGCGCTCAGTGGTCTGACAGCTAAAACACTGTGGGGCGCTGGGAACAATGGTGATGGCTCAGCAAGGCCTTCATTTATACGCCACTGCCAGAATGCAGCCTTCTAGAAAAGAGCCCTTCCATCCGGTGTGCTCCCAGGAGGGCCCTGAAGAGGGTGCTCTGATGGGAGGGGGGCTGCCCGGAGGCAGCTCTTGTCTGGCGCAGGGGACAGACCGTGATGGGGTGGGGGGCAATCATGTACTTTGGAGTCACATTCAGAAGACCTCTGCCTAGAATTGGCAGGGGCTTGGGCTTCCCAGACTTTGCCTTCGCCCCTGAGGGCCTGTTTCTGCGGGGGCTGCGGCCTTGCTTTGCTGGACAGCCCACGTGCTGAGGCCCGGGCTGGGGCTGCACCTGCTGGGGCCGCTGGAAGGCAGTGCGGCAGCTCTCCTAGAAAACACTTCCTCGGGGCCTCAAGCACTGCCCGAAGGATGGCCTTAAAGTCGCTCCCAGCCAATTGCGTCCGTGTTCTGATGCCCCGGGGAGGCAGGGAGATGGAGAAGTGGGTGTTCCTCCTCAAGTCCGCGCAGTGAGGGCGGAAGCCGAGCAGAGCCCGTGACACCCGGGCTGCTGCACAGAGACTCCCCACGTCGTGGATCTAAGACCGTCCACGCGATCATCTGCCCGTGCACAATGCGCACAGACGGTGTTGGAGACCTGCAAAGACACCCCGCGCAAAGCGTGACTTAGGAACCCAATCACTCTGCATTTCTGGAGAAGCTCCAGGACAGACTTGGGGAGGAGATATCACTGACGTGTGTCAGATTAGCGGTGGGGAGCGGGGGCACAGAGGTGGGTCAGAGGTGACACAAGACTGCCACCCTGCTCTCTGGGCTCACGGGACTGCTCTGACCTACGTGCTAAGATGTCCCACGATGGGATGGAAACGGGCGACAACAAGAACGAAGAGAAAACGTGGGTCACTTGGTGTGGCCCCGGGAGGCCTCAGGGACAGAAGGCCCTCCAGGGGCTGGGGGATGGGAAGCAAGCGGCAGTCACCTTGAAGCCTCCCCTTTGCCCTTTCTCGAAGGAGCAAACAGGCCGGCCAGGGTCAGGGTGTGAGGTGCTGAGGCTCCAGGTCTGGGCGCTAACAAGTCTCTGCTTGCTGGGCTGCCCTCTGCCCTTCAGAGGGAGTGGAACAGAGTGCAGGGCGTGGGTCTAGCAGCCGGGAGAGGCTCCTGAGGTCACCCCGATACAGGCCCCTGCAGCAAGCTCCTGTGGTGGCCCCAGGACCTGTCTAGACGCTGGCTCTGAAGGACACGCTCCTCCTGGGGAGGCCGCTCCTCAGGCAGGCGGGTCTGCCAAAAAGTGCTCCCAGGGAGCGGAAATCTACTCTCCAGTCTGATTTCCCCCCATCTGTCCTCCTTCTGCCCTTCACAACCCCACAGGGTAATCCTTCTTCCCAGACAGTTTTGCAAATATTTGGATCCGACCGTCTTGCGCTCCACACACACCCATTTTTCAGGCTGACGTCTCCTGATGTGTCGACCACCCTCCCACGGCCTGCTGTGGCTGTCCTCGGGCACCAGGCAAGGGCACTGTGTTCCAGGGGGGTCCAGTGAGTCAGGAATAAAGGGGAGCATCCCCCCCCACCTCTGCGATGCTCACAAATCTGGATGGTGAGAGTGGGTCCCTGCTCTGGGGCTTGGGATAACGTGAAAACAGCCCTGCCCTAATCTTTTCGTAGCAGGTTTTAATCCCAATGCGATGGGAAACCAGAGTCACGGCTCCTCTGACCAGAGGAGCTTGGAAAGGATGTCTCCCCACTTTCCTATACAGTCACCAGTTCCAAACTTGGGCCACACAGCGCCGGGGAGATACGCGCCATTCTCTCGGCCATGCCCAGCCACGCTCGGAGTCAGGGCCTTATCCTCTCTCCTTGGGGAAGGCAGGATGGCGCTCCCAAGGTCACCTTGGAAGCATGGAAGGCAAGAGGAACTGGAGCCTCCGAGATTCCCGGTCACGGCTCCCACCACCAGCACACACAGGAAGAGCACTAGCTCCCCTGTCTTGGCCCTTGTGGGTCCTTGTGGGGAAAGGCAAGAGTCCACAAAGGGGACTGAGGCTCCTGGGTGGTTACGGATCAGACTGTTAGCAAAGTCTCCATTTTTAAACTCCCAGTCTGGCTGTCAGCAGCAGTGGTCCCCAGGAAAGCAGTCCGGGTTCCCTTGGAGGGTGCTGCGGCCCAGGCCATGAGGGCCAGGCCCAGAGAGGGAGCCTCGACTCCCACATGGGGCACAGCCCCACTGGCTCACGGGGAACTCTGTTTCTTTCTCTGGGGATCACCCCTCGGCAGGCCTGCTGGCCCAGCCAGCCACCTTCCCAAGGTCGCCTCTCTTTGTCCAGGGCACGAAGGGAGTGGTCTTGGGAAGAGACCCAGGGCCCCTCACACCCTGCATTACTACAAACGTGTCACCAGGGACCGCACTGGGGAACGTTTAGCCATTTGGTGTAGAAGACAGGGGACACTTGTCAAACACTTGGCGTGGAGGCCCAGAAGGGCTTAGACAAACCTAGACTGGGCTAGGTACCTGCCCACAGCACTCTGGGAAAAGGCAGGAGGTCTGTTTGGAATGTTCTGGCCTGAAGTCAGATTTACTAAGAAGGAAAGGAGCAGCCATCCTGAGAGCCCGCACGGTCTGTCCACACATTTGTGCTGGGCAGGTTCCCAGCAGAGCCGGCAAAGCAGCCTAGGGGGTGCAGGAGACCTTGGAGATCTGGGAGGCCCCCGAAAGGTTGCAGTCGGCCAGGCTCCCAGAAAGGACAAGCTGGTCCCTTAGCAGGTGGTGAGGAAGGGCGGTAAGGAGGTCCTTCATCGGAACCGGTGCCGGATCCCGCAAGGCCCTGCCAGGGCAGGGGGCAGCCCCTGAGGCCCTGCGGGGAGAGGCGGAGGGAGGGCAAGCTGGGAGGCGGGCGGAGGGAGAGGAGTAGTGGAGGAAGGTGAAGAAAGGGGAGGGCAAAGGGGAGGGAATGAGACGTGGGGGAGGAGGAGTCGGGCGGGGAGGAGGCGGCGGCGGGAAGGGGAGGCGGGAGCGGAGGAGGGGCCTGCGCGCCGCCCCGCGCCCTCCCTCCCGCGCCGGCCTCCGCGCCCTCGCGCGCCGCAGCATCCCCGCGCCGCCGGGCCTCGCCGCCCTCCGAGCCCGGCCCGAGCCGACCCGCAGCCGCCGCCCCGCCCGCCGCCGCCGCCGCCGCCGCCGCCATTCCTGCGCCCGCGCTCGCGGGGCCGGGCAGTGCCGGGACGCGCAGCCAGGACGCGCCACGCCAGGTAAGGGCCGGCGGACGGCGGGAGCGCGCGGGCCTGGCAGGTGCGCTGGGGCCGCCGGACCCTCCCGGACGCCCCGGGCCCCCGATAGGCCCCCGGAGCCTCCACCCCGCCAGACCCTCCCGGAGTCTCCGCCCCGGACACCCCCCCACCGACTCCTCCCCGGACCCCCGGACCCTCTAGGAGTCCCCTCCTTGGATCCTCCCTGAGTATCCTCCTGGGAGCCCCCGGGCCCCTCCCAGGACCTCCGGGACCCCTCCCCTCCCGAGCACCCCTCAGGCCCGGCGCGCAGGTGGCCCTGGGGGCGCTGGGCGCGCAGCCGATGCCGGCTGCGAGCGGGGGGCGGCGCTCTGACCAGGCCCGCCGCGCCCCTGGCCGCTGGGCCCCCGCCGGCTCCGGCCGCTCGGGCCTGGCAGGGCTCCGCGGGCTTCTATTTCGGTCCGGAGGCCGCCGCCGCCGTGCGCCCGAGCGGAGGCGCGCACTCAGACAGGTGGGGCAGGTCAGGGCCCTGGCGGGGAGTGCTGCAGGCCTCGGCTTCCTTCAGGGTTTTGGCTGCGTGACTCCGGAGCAGCCAAGGAGACGGAGCCGCCTTAGCTGGGGCTGCACCTGTTGCGGCCGCTTGGTGAGCGGCGGGGAGCAGAAGCCACCGGGGTTTTGCCAGTGCACACAGGAACAGGAGAGTTGGTGGCGGTCCTTCTCTTGGTTTATTGGATTTAATACTGGGGTTGGGGGGATGGACGTGAGTCTGTAGGTGGGCAGTTTACGGAAAATAAGGCCTGTTGTCCAGGGCTGGGCCCTGCTGGCCAGTCCTGTGTCTCCTGAAGTTGCTCTTTTTTTGTTTTTAAAAGGCTGCCCTTACCTTGAGCATAGCCAGGGCGGGGGGTGGCCAGGCCGCTGCAGGCCAGGCCGGACCTGGGGCTGTGGCCAAGCAGCCGGCCCTCCTGTTCTGAGGCTATTCAGGTCCACCAGGCTCCACGGAGCGGAAGTTTCCTTTGCCGCGGGTGAGGTGACATCGTGGGCCGTCACCTCATATCTGCCCCCGGCTTGGGGCCAGCTGCTGGCGTCCTGGGCACCGTTATTTGCTAGTGTTTACTGTGTCCCAGAAACAGGCCGCCTCAGCCGGCGCAGGGGCCAGGATTCTGGTGGAGATAATGCCCCAATTGTCCCTGGAACGGTTCGTGTCTGTGCAGATTGTCTGCAAAAACAGAGAAGCATAAAGCCAGCCTGCTCTGAGTACCCCCAGCACCATGTGCTACCAGGGGTCAGCCTCGGGAACGAGGGTGTGGGGAGGGCCTCGCTGGCTGTGTCTGTGGCCAAGGACTGCCTCTCTCAGAGCCAGACCCTCACTGCAGGCTGGAAGGGTCTGCAGTACCCCTAGTAGGTGAATGAAACGAAGGAAAGCTAATCAGTGACACTGAGAGGAAGCTCTGCTCGGTCCCTCCTTGCAGGACCGTGAGCTGGGGTGGGGGGAGTGGCTGACTCCCCATGACGGGCTCTGCCATCTGTTTGTCTGCCTCCGAAATAGTACTGTGGAGTTCCTCTGCCCACCCTCTGCCCAGACCAGCACATGTCTGTTGGGAAAGGCGTCTTTGCCGAGCCCCCTCCGCTGGGGACTGGGGTGGGCTGCTGGCCGGGCTCAGGCCCCGGCAGGCAGTGCCCACACCCGAGCTGGGGTGTGGGGTGCACAGCTGTCCAGTGGCTCTGTGGTGGGGTGGGGGTTGGGGGAAACAGGGAGATGAACCTTAATGACATCATTCACTTCAGATCCCCTCCGTGTGGGTTATCGGAGGCTCATTTCCTCTTGAGAGCCTTCCCCACACCAGGCAGGGATGCCTTGGCCAGTCTTGGGAGCGCACGCTAATGGCCAGCTCCGGTGCCCGCGCGTAACAAAATCAATAACGCGCTGCAAAGATCAGGTCCTCTGCCTCTCCCACACCCAGTGTAGACAGGCCCTGGCCTCCGGGCCCTCCCCTCGGCAGCTGCCATAGCTCCTCCACACCACCAGGCTGTGGCCATCTGGGGACGTCTTGGGACGTCTTGGGGCGTCGACCGAGTGCAGGGCCGGTCAGGCAGGCTCCTTGGCGCTGGAACCGGGGCTCAGCTCGCAGCAATTTCCAGGCCGCCCGCTGTTGGTGGGAGTGACACGGGGAAAGCAGGACTGACTAGGAGGAAATAACTGCTGATTCGGGAGGGCGCGTGGCGGGCCTCGCCTGGAGCAGGGGTGGCGTTTGTCGGCACAATGAAGGTGATCTGGGGGCCGCGCAGATGGCCCATCGCAGCTCCTCCAACAGCTCACCTCCGTTTGCCTGACCCTCCCGGAGCGCCATGCCAGGACCGGCTCTCTGCGCCTGCAGCCTCTCTGGGGCTTTGCAGCGGCCCGGCTCATCTGAGGCCCGGGTGCACCTGCCACGGGAGGGGGTCCGTCCTGCGGTCTCAGAGTCTCAGATGCCGTCCAGGAGCGCGCAGACTGCACGCTCTGCCTGGGTCACTTCTTAGCAGCTCCCCTGGATTGCAAGCGCTGCACAAGATGCAGTCAGACCAGCATCTGATTAGACTCCAGAATCGTTCATTTAAAAAATTATGGTATTTATGAGACAGTTGATGACATGACTCTTGAGCTGTGGACACGGGAGTGTGTGGAGAGGAAGTGAGAAGGCTTTTGGGGTCTGTTTCTGAGCAGCACGGGGTGGGGGGGTGGGGAGGCGGGGAGGGGAAGCCTTGTGGGGGTGTGCTGGGAGGGTCTGAGGGAAGGTACCTTGTCAACCCTCCTTATTCCGTTCTGTCCACTTCCCTTTATTTTCAAAATTCTTCGTAATAAACTTAATTGGAAACTAAGAAGCGCACGTCCCCTCCTAGAAACACGCCAGAGGTCCCTCAGTTCAAGGCACAGCGCGGAGAGAGGCTTCCTTCAAACGAAGTGCCGACACATGAAGTGAATCTGCACTTCTTTGTGGAGAACCTGTGAAGGAGCCGGTTTCCATGTGTGCACACGTCCGAAGCCGCCTGGACGGGCACACGGTGTCTGTTGAAGAGATAATTGTGGCGTGCCTGCTGTGGACAGCGGGAGCTGCTCCGGGCCCCAGGGCAGGGGTGTGTGTGCACGCATGTGTGCACACGTGTGTGTGTATGTGTGCGCATGCGTGTGTGCACGCGTGTGCGTGTGTGTGCTGCATATGTCTGCGTGTGTGTGTGCTGTGTGGGAATGAGTGTGTGTGTATGTGTGCATGGGTGTGCACGAGTGCTGTGTGCGCATGCTGTGTGTGTGCATGTGTGTGTGTGAGTATGCGTGCTGTGCCCTGTGTCGGTGTGTGCACATGTGTGTGCGTGTAGGTATGTGTGTGTGAGCGCTGTGTATCTGGGTGTGTGTGCTGCCTATGTCTGCAAGCGTGTATATGTGCTGTGTGTGCATGAGTGTGTGCGTGTGTGTTGGAGGAGGAAGTACGCATCGTGCATTTGGGGAAGCACAAGGGAAAGGATGAAAGAGGAAGGGCAACCTCTACTTTTTCCCCTTCTGTGCACTTCTGTTCAGTTAGTTGCTTTTATAATGGAACTGTTTGTTCAGTCTAAAAATTAATTTTTAAGAAGGGTGTCTCCATTAGGTAATATAATATCCTCCCCTAGATGTTCCAGGTTTCTAAATCTAAAATTGTTTTAAAGATTTTATTTACTTGACAGACAAAGATCACAAGGGGGGGCGGGGAAGCAGGCCCCCTGCTGAGCAGAGATCCGGTGCGGGGCTCGATCCCAGGACCCTGAGACCATGACCTGAGCCGAAGGCAGAGGCTTTAACCCACGGAGCCCCCCAGGCGCCCCTCTAAATCTAAATTTATTATAAGCGGGACTTGCGTAGAGATCCGTGTTCGTGCACAATGTAAGGGGGTGGCGTGGTTTACACGAGGCGCTCGTGAGTCAGAGGTCACCGGCCTCTGAGTTCGTGCTCTGTGGGCGGTGAGGAGGCGGACGTGGGTGCCGTCCCTCGGCAGCTGGGGAGACCAGCCCCCGGGCCTGAGCCTCGAGCGCCGCGAGTCGTGGGGCCGCAGAGCTCGGCCGCGGTCTCCTGTGCTCCGCTGCGGCCCAGCACAGTGCGGGCCGGTTCCCACGCGGGCGGGGCCGGCCACCTGGGCGGGTCGCTCTTCCTGGTGGTTCCTTCGTCTTCTCTTCTCTAGCGGCGGGTTTGTGAAGTGCGGTCCAGCCACACTGCCCGCAAAGGGAAGGACCGAGTCTGCGGAGCGGAGAGCAGCATCCCCGGACCCCAAGCCCCCCCATTTTCCTAGTGCAGGACGTTCCGGACGCCCTCCTCGGCGGGGAGAATTTGCGGGGATCCAGCCTCGGTCCGTCGCTGCCCTGCGTGCTTGCGGCCGGCCGTGCGGGGTGGGCCGTCGCGGGGGGTGCGGGGACCGGGGCGCTCACGGCGGGGCGGCCGCGGAGGAGGCCGGGGGCCCCCCGGACTCTGGGCTCGGCGGCCCGAGGGCGGCCCTGGCGTCGGCCGGAGGTGGGGCCGCCGCGAGGACGGTCACGGTCCGGGTCGTGCCTGTGGCCCGAGCAGGCGCGAGGAGCTCGTGCGTCGCCGCGGGGGCAGCGGTGGAGCTCCGGTCAGTCCGTCGTGTCCCGCCGTCAGCGGGCTCTCCGGCGCGAGCGCGCATGCGCGGGGCGGGGCGGGGCGGCGCGGGGCGGGGCGGGGCGAGCGTCGCCCGCGACGCGCCGAGCGGGGAGCCCACCGCGGGGCCCGGCCTGGCGACCCGCAGACCCCGGCCCGCGCTGAGCGCTCCGCTCGGACCCTCAAGCCACGGAGCCACGCGGGCGCCCCCAGGGATGAAGCTTGTAAAGCTGCGAGTCCGCCCGCGACACCAGAGGTACGGGGAGGACGGGACTCGCGGAGGGACCCTGAGCGGCGGCCAGCGAGGGGCCCGTGTGGTGCGGCTGAGAGCGGACCCCGCACCCCGGAGGCGACGGGACCTGAGGGCGCCTGGGGGCGTGGCCGGCCAAGAGTCCAGGAGGCGGGAGGGGGGTTGCGGCCCCTGTTCTGCGCACCCCCACGCCCCCCTACCCAGCCCCCGACCCCCAACCCGTGTCCACGCACAGGAGGGACTGAGAAGCCAGAGGGCGCTGTGGAGGCAGGTGACACCGTGTCTGAGCAGGGGCAGGAGCTCAGGGCTGGGCACAGGGCCAAGTGGGGGAGGTGGCTGGACAGGGCGGGCTGCGCCGGGCTGGAGAAGGGAGAAGGCCAGGCCCACCGCGGGCGGCTCTGGCCAGAAACCGAGTCTGGAAGTGGGGCGGGTACTGGGGTCTGTGTGGTCGCAGGGGGACCATGAATGTTCCCTCCAGGTGTGACCTGGGATCTCCTCCAGGTGGGCCCGGGCCACCACTGAGGACCTGGGTCTCGTCTAAGACAGCGACTTCGTCCCAGGGCACCTGACCGCCACCCGAGAGCAGGTCGGGGAAGGCGCTTCCTTCACCAGCTCTCATGAGGTGCGATTGTCACAGAGCAACAGTCTCGTTTTCAGGGCACGCGGGGTGCTTTGAGAAGGGCACAGGCACGCGGCTGTCACCATCACAGTGACCCAGGCCTGGCGTCTGCCCTCAGCCCTGGGGTTGGATGTGCCGCACCCACGCAGCCATTCACGGCCCTGCCACATGCCGGGGGGCTTGGCGCTCTCCCGGCAGGGTTGCCTGGGGGCGACCCAGACCCTTGGGCCTGTGAACACGCCCCAGATTCCCTCCTGCCTTTTGCACACACACACACACACACACACACACACACACACACACCCGCGCAGGCCATGGGGGCTCTGTTGAGATTCCATTGCGGTCGACCGAGACAGGTTTCCTCAAGAGTTTCAGAAGGAGGCCTGTCCCCAGCCCGTGGGCCCAGCTGCCCCCACGCAGCGCGGTGGTTTTGAGTCTCACACGTTGCTGTGTGTGTGGGATCTCCGCGTCTGTTAGGGCTGAGTTCTGTTGAACGGTTGGGTGTCCCGGGATTTAATGATTCGTGCACCTGCTGGGGGATGTTGGGAACAAAAGTGCCCTGGGCTGCAGCTCAACCCGGGAGGATACTTGGCCTCACCTCCAAGAAGACGCAGAAAGGACGGAGAGGCCCAGGGTAGGACGGTCACCGTCATCCGTCACCAGGCAAGCAGGGAGCAAAACCACTATGAGACGCTGCTTCCCATGCACCAGACGGGCTCTTGCCCAGAAAGACGGTTGGGGAGCACGGGAGGAGTGACAGCCCGGTGCCCCGCCGGCAGGAAGGGAACGTCGCGCAGGATGGAGAGTCCTTGAGGAGCTCAGTGTAGGGTGGCCCGGGGACCCAGCAGTTTCACCCTGGGGCATCTGCCCAGAAGAGCAGAAGACAGGCGTTCGAGCTGGATGCTGCATGGGGCTGCTCGGATGGGCCGCCGGGGACAGCCACGGGATGGGAGCCACGTGGGTTCAGTGGATGTGTGGCCTGGTGGACGTGTCCCGCCACGCAAGAATGAAGCCAGGCCCCTGGGAAACATTGTGCTGAGTGAACACAGGCGTAGACAGGGATGTGTGCTGTGATTCCATTGACGGGAAGTGTCCGGAATCGGCATGTCCGTGAGATGGGGAGCTGGGGGCATGGAAGGGGGGGGTTCATGTGTGCGGGGTTTCCTTCTGGGCTGAAGAAAGGGCTCTGGAGCCACGTCCTGGTCATGGTTGCACAGTGCTGGGCGTGTCCTTTGTGTCTCCACATGGTACACTTGAACGTGGTAAATGTTGCCTTGTGTGTGCTTTATGACAAAACGCAGTATAAAGCGTGCGTGTCCGTGTGCGCGTCTTGGTGTGGACACGGGCTCTCCTCCTTCTGGGTAGCTGCCAACGAGAGCGCCTGTAGGGTATGCTGCAAGCGTCTATTATTTAACCTTTTAAGAAACTGGCAGCCTGTTTCCACAGAGCTTGGATCACTTCCCGTCCCCGTGCTGACGTGTGAAAGACGGTTTGCCAGCCCTCCTGACACTTGCTGTCACCGTCCTTATTTTTAGCTCTTCTGATGCATTTTATCTGCTGTATCCTCGAGTTGGGCAGCTTTTCCTGGGTTTATGTGAAAATATTCTGTGAAGGACCTGTTCACGTCCTCTGCCCATGTCTGAGTGGGGCGGTTCTTCCGTTTGGGTTCTGAAGCTAGTCCCGTGTTGTGGATTCAGGTCCCTTGTCCGATTTGTGTATCGCAAATATTTTCCCTGTCTGTGGCTCGCCTTTTTATGTTATTAATGACATCCATCAAAGGGCAGATGTTTTCGGTTCTGATTAAATCCCGTTTTATCAACTGTTTTTAGCAGTTTGTGCGTTTTGGGTCTTATTCACAGAATCCTTGCCTGAGGCCTATTGTCGTGGAGATTTTCTCCTGAAAACATTATGGGTTTATCCCTTATGCTGAGATCTCTTGTCCATTTTGAGTTTGCTTTTAACTGGAAAGTGCCTAGGATTGAGGTTCCTTCTCTTCCATATTGCGTGACCGGTCCCAGTACCATTTTGTTTAAAGACACGATCCTTCCCGTTGGCCTCTCTTGGCACGGTATTTGGAAAGTACCCGAGCTCATCGGTGTGGCTGTTTCTGGGCTTGATTCGGGTCCGGATTATTCCTCGTCAGCCCCCCAACCGCCACGTCTCCGTGGCTGTTGCCTTATGAAAAGTCTTAAAGTTAGGGGTGGGAGCCTCCCAGTTGAGCTCTGTTTCCAAGATGGTTTTGTCTAGTGTAGACCCTTTGCATTTCCATAGGAATTTAAAATCTACTTGTCAACTTCTGTAAAAACACTTGCTTGGATTCTGACTGGGATCACATCAACTCCTTAAATCATTTTGGGAAGACTTGATGACTTCACCACACAGAGTCTCCTGGCCAGCAAGCGTGGGCCGTCGCCCATCCTTGTCCGTCTTCCCCGTGTCTCCTAGCGCTGACTTGCAGAGGCCCCCGTAAAGGTTTTGTGCGTGTCTGTTGGATGTATTCATAAGTAGTTCATGGTTTTGAGTGCTGTTATGGATGGATTTCTTAAAGTTTTATTTTGCAGTTTATTGAGAGTATTTATAATTGATTTATTTATTGCTTGTTCATCCCATGACCTTTTTATTTATTTGTTTGAGTATCTTTTCCTATAGTCTCTTAAGATTTTATACATAGATGACTCTGAGAGTTAGGAGTAGGGACCATTTACTTCTTTCCAATCGGAATGCTGTCTGTTTCTTCTCTTTTTTTTTCTCCTGTCTAGAACCTTTAGGACAGTGTTTCACGGAAGTGGTCAAAGTGGACATTCTTGCCTGTTCCTGTCATAGAAAGAAAGAACTTAATGCTTTTTCATGAAATATGGTGTTAGGTGAAGATCCTGTCTGGATCCCTTTGATCACATTTGCTGAAAGTTTTTATCTTAAATGGATGTTGAACTTTGTCATATGCTTTTTTTGTATCTATGGAGAAGATTGTATGATTTTTTTTCATAAAAAAGAATTATGTTGATTATCTTTTGCATGTAAAAGACCCTCACATTCCTGGCACAAACTCCAGATGGCCCTGAAGTATTATTTGTCCTACATATTGCTGGATTTAATTTACTGCAGTTTTGCCAAGGAGATTTAGAACTATGTTCATGAAGATTATTGTGGTCTTGTAATATCTGTCTGCTGTCAGTATCAGGGTAACATTGGCCCCACACAGTGATTTGGGAAGTATTCCTTCTTCATTTATTTATTATTTTTTTAAAAGATTTATTTACTTAATTTAGAGAGAGCAAGCATGCGAGCATGTGAGCAGGGAGAGGGACAGAGGAAGAGGGAGAATCTCAAGCAGGCTCTGCGCTGAGTGCAGAGGCTGACACGGGGCTCGATCCCACAACCTTGAGACCGTGACCTGAGCTGAAACCAAGAGTCAGATGCTTAACTGACTGAGCCATCCAGGCGCCCCTTTATTTATTTATTTATTTATTTAAAAGAGAGCTTGTGTGGGAGCAGTGTTTCTTCCTTACGCGTGTGATCAAATTTACTAGTGAAGCCATCTGGGGTGTTCTTTATGGGGAGGCTTTCAAGTGTGAATTCAATGTCTTGACATCGGGCTGCTGAACTTCTCTGTAGGTCGATCCTGGTGTTCTATGTGTTTCAAGGAATCTGTCCATTTTCTCTGAGGTGTCAAACGTGTTGGAATAAAGTTGCCTCATAATATTCTTTTAATATACTTGAAACGTCTGTGGAATCTGCGTGATGTTCCCTCTTTCCTTCTGAGCCTGGAGTCTCACAGGGCCTGGCCCCCCAGCCACCCAGTCAACTCTGGGCTCTGCGCGGGCGGGAGGCCACAGACCAGTGGTTTTGACAAGCTGCACCGGTCACTCTAACCTGCAGCCAGACCTGGGAACCTTCGAGGTAGAGGGAGAGATTGGGCCACACTTCCTGGTGTCCCAGAGCAGGAGAGGGCAGATCTGAGAAGGCAAGCAGGATAGGAGGCCCTCAGTCTGGACGCAGGTTCTGTCCAGATAAGGCTGGCCAGCAGGCGGAGACCTCGATGGGGATGTTGGCCTCCCCAACCTGGCCAGCCTCAGAGGGGCCACGGCTATGGAGGTCCCAGGATGTGCCTGACCCTGGGGTGCAGCAGAGCAGGGGACGGCCTGCTTGGCTGGGTGGTGGTTTGTGTTGTGAAGTCCAGTTTACTGCCAGACTCTGTCTACAGCAGAAGTCACCCCACGTGAGGTCCTGCCGTGTGCGTTCGGACGCACAGTCCCGAAACCACCTCCAAATCACGATGTGAAAATTTCCTTAACTCTGCAGACTTCCTCGTGCCCTCTGGAGTCAGAGCCTTCTCCCCACCCCCAGCAACTACAGATCCGTTTTCCGTCCCCATAGACTTTTCCAGAGCATCACGTAAGTGGAATCCTTGAGTTGGACTGTGCAGGCGTGGGACCAGTGGTGACTGCTGTCAGAGCCAGCTGGAGGGGTGACTCCAGCGCCCTTGCTGATGCGTTGAGAAGGCAGGGGTGGGCATGGGGAGGCCATTACGGGAAGGAATGACAGACATGACTGTTTTCACCAGATGCATCTGTCCCTGTCGCATGGAGTCCTGACAACCCGTGAGGATGTGGGGAATGGAGGGAATTAGAAATTCTTTCATGGGGTCACTGTGCCGGGGCCTGGGAGCCCAGGAGCTCTGACCTGAGGCCGCAGGGAGGCTTTCCCTGGGCAGCACCTCAGGCGCCCCTGTCAGGGCGTTTTAAAGATTTTAAAGATGTTCATGTCCTTGGCCGATGTAGCTCACTGTCTAGAAGTGTCTCCGCAGGAATCGGGTCTAGGGAGGTGTTTGTAGGCAGAAAGCCTGGATACAGGTCTGAGGGAGGGCCGGAGATGGGGAGTCACGGGGTGGGGCAGCCGGGCTGCCGAAGGCCCAGTGCGGAGTGTGACCGTGGGAAGGGGAGTCAACACAGTGCGGCAGGCGGTCCGGCCGCTCCATGCTGAGGCCGTGGGCTCCGCAGGGATCTGTGTTTACCTGGAAAGGAGCACACGGTGCTTTTGAGAAAACTGTGCAGCTAAGTCCTTCTAAAGCATGGTTTTAATTCCTCGTGTGTCCCAACTCCGTGTTTGCCAACACGGGATCTTTTGCTGTCCTCATTCCCTCACCCACAGTCCTGGAGTCATGGGTGTTTGATGGGCATCAGCGTGGCTCCCCGGGGGTTCATGGTGCTTGTCTCCTATGTCTGAACTTTCTTGAGCACGCGCACGTGTACACATACACACACACACACACACAAACACGGACATCCTGAGAGCCTGGCCGACGTCTCTGAGGCCTCTCATACCTGCCTTGCTTAACAAGCAGGTGAGTGTTTTATTGTCTGCTGTGCTCTTAAGTGGAAAACATGCTATGGGAGGTACGGCTGCTGCCTCGGTCCCCCCAGCACGGGTGAGGGCCAGGGCAGGAGTGTGTGGAGGCCAGATGCGCTCACGAGAGGGGGGCCCACAGGCCTGGTGGTGGGTGTAGGCTCTCCTCCCCACCTTGGCCTGTCACTGTAGCAGGGCCAGCCCCGCCTGGGGGGCGGTGGGGTCAGCCGGCAGCCGCTGGGTCAGCCGGCAGCGGTGGGGGAGGCCGGGACTGGGGAATCACGGGTTGAGAGGACAGTGACAGATCCCTTGTTGGCAAACACGGATCTGGGATGCAAATGGAATTCCGTGTCCTGTGTAAAAGCAAGCTTTAGAGAGGTCTCAGTACGTTTATAGTATTTCCAAAACATTTTTTTTTAGAATGTTAAAATTTCATAGCAGTTAGGAAGCCTGGCCGCTTTCAGACCCTGAGAGTGACTCATGGATAAGATGTGCATTTTATACTGTGACCAGCACACGGGTGTATGTGTGTGTACCCATGCACACACACGTGCACAGACAGTACCCGTGCACACATAGTGTACACACACATGTGCACACCGTACCCACGCACACACGTGTGCGCAGACAGTACCCATGCACACGTGCACACATAGCGTACACACACATGTGCACACCGTAACCATGCACACACGAGTGCACACAGTACCCGTGCACATGTGCACACATAGTGTACACACACACGTGCACACCATACCCATGCACATACGCATGCGCAGACAGTACCCGTGCACACATAGTGTACACACACACATGTGCACACCATACCCATGCACACACTCGTGCACACACAGTACCCGTGCACATGTGCACACATAGTGTACACACACATGTGCACACCATACCCATGCACACACTCGTGCACACACAGTACCTGTGCACACGTGCACACATAGTGTACACACACATGTGCACACCATACCCATGCACACACACGTGCGCAGACAGTACCCGTGCACACGTGCATACAGCATACACGCTCACATGTGCACACTGTACCCATGCACACACATGTGCGCACACATACCTGTGCACACAGTGTACACACATACATTGCACACCGTACCCATGCACACACGCGTGTGCAGACAGTACCCATGTACACATGCACACATAGCATACACATGTGCACACACTGTACCCATGCACACACATGTGCACACACAGCACACACGCACATGCGTGCACACAACACCAGTACACACATACGTATACACACAGCGCACACACACATGTGTGCATGCGGTACCCGGGAACATGTGTGCACATACACATGTGCACACACACGCACACACACCCCTAAAGCCGCAGATTTCCTTAGGAGAGCACTCACCCCTACCTACACACAATACTTGTGGTATGTGTTCAGTCGCATCTAATTTAAAAGCTGTTTCTGTGCACCCCCCAGTTTGAATCCCCCGCCCCTGCCATGACGTCCAGCTCTGTGTGTCACTGCAGGGACGTTTGCACGCCGTGGCGGGATGCGAGCTATGTGTTTCATGTTCTCGTGCCGGGGGTGCCCTCCTCCTTGGTTTCTGTCTGTCTGTGGCCAGGACAAAGGGGGGCCTAGAGCACAAGGGCCCGCCAGCCACGGTGGGACTGCGTGCTCGGGGGTGCCAGGGCTGGGAAACTGGGTCACGGCGGAGTCCCTGAGCTAAACAGGCGGAACAGGATGGCTGGCGTGTCTTTGAAACCCGAGGAGTGGCTTGGGTTTCAGCTGTGGGATCCTGCAAAGACTGCCGGCTCCCGTGGGCGTTCCATGGGGGGCCACAGTCCCCTGGCTCGGTGGACAAGACCACCCTGGGAATGTGATTTTTAAAATAGATTCTGAGGACTGAGGTCCTGGAGAGCGGCCTTCAGGGAAAGGCAGGCCCGTGTCACCTGCGGTGACCACCTGAGACTCCCTGAGCCTGGGGCGCGGGCCTGCCGTGAGCAGGAGGGGGTGAGCGTCCCATCCAGTGGGCTCGTCTGTCATGTAGCAGGTGGTCAGCTCTGCATTGTCGCCGTGTTTCCAGACCGAGGGCGAACCAGAAGGAGCGCCGTCCGGGTGAGAGAGGAGGCCGCGGGCACGCACACCGGTGTTCTCCCAGGTGCGGCCCCGCAGGCAGCAGGTTTCCGCCGAGCCGTGGGGGCCAGAGCTGTTTCCCAGCAGGACCAGACGGAAAACACAGCCCCGTTCACCGTCCACCATCCACCGCCCATGCCGGCCTCCCCTTACGGCCGGGCCGTGTGAGGAGCCGGATCCTGGCTCCCGGGGCCCAGACAGCGACCTCTGCCAGGGTGTCTGCTGGGGGTGTGGCGCGAAGCTGCTGCGGGGCGCGGGGTGCTTGCCTGGGAGGTCGGGGCCGGGCCACGCCAGTCAGCACCCTCTGGTCTCTGCCCTTCGGAGGTGCAGATGCCTGTCTGCTCGGGAAGCAAATGTGGCCGCAGCCTGTGGTGTCTCGGTCGTCTTCGCCCACGGAGTGACCTGCATGTGACCTCAGACTGGCCATCCTGTCCTGGGGCAGCAGGACACAGAAGCCACCAGTGGACGTGACTTGCCCTGTGAGCGCGGTGACAAGAGAGCACGCGCTCGTCGCTTCCCCCGGCTGAGGCCCTGCCCTCCGGCCACCACGCTGCTTCGCCGTGGGCGCCCTGCCCAGCTCGGGGGCAGCCTGTCCCCGCTTCCTTTTCTGACCTGAAATACGAGGGAAGGTCACCACCAACCGAAGGGCAGCTGCAGCACACGCGTCGCGCCCGTCTTGCTTCTCTCTCCCTGTCTTCCGTCCTCGGGGACATGTTCGCACACTTCTGGTAACATGCTCACCAACGGACCCAGCCGTGCGGGGCCCAGAGCACCGCTGGCCCCGCGCCCCTGAGACCCCCACTCCCAGCCGGTCTCCGCAGACGAGCTGCCTGCTCGGTTTCCTTTTGTGCGGCCTGGCTTCTGCAGCGCACACCCCTGCGTGTCCTGGGGCATCGCCCCCCTCCAGCCCTGCGCCGCGCCGTTGTGGGCGTGCACTGCAGTGTCCGTGCCTGCCACGTGGATGGCTTGGTTTCATCCTGGGCCGTTAACAGCCTGGCTGGGGCCAGTGCGTGGAACTCGTAGCGGGAGCCGTGTGGGGAGAAAGGCCGTGGTTGTGAATCCACCGAGATGCCCACCCTCCACGTGCAGCAGGTGGCCCGGGACATGGGTGCTGAGTGGGACTGTGCAGTGTGGCCCCAACAGGTGCCGTGAGCATGACCCTGGGTTCATCCCACATGTTTCACGGTCTGCACAGCAGGGAGGCCTTCCTGCCTTCTGGTAAAGCAGCGGCGAAGGAAGCGTGCCGACACCTCACGTGCGCACACGCGATCCCCGGGTTGCCGTAGCAAGCACCGGGAATGTGGCAGCTTCGAGAACGGGGACTGACGCTCTCCCACTTCCAGGGTCAGAAACCCACAATCAAGGCCTGGGCAGGACCAGGCTCCATCCCAGGACCTAGGGGAGGGTCCTTCCTGCCTCTTCCAGGGTCTGGGGGCTCCAGATGTCCCTTTCCTTGTGCCCAGTCTCTGGCTGCAACCTCAGACGGTCACCTCGTCTGTGTCTGGGTCTCTCCTCTGCATGTCCCTGGTGAGGACACTTGTCCCTAGAATAAGGGACCACGTAGATGACCCAGGATGATCCTGTCCTAACTTTGTGATGTTAACCTAATTAAATGTGCAAGGACCCTTTTTCCAAATAGGGCAGTGTCCATGGGCTGTGGGACCTGCTGTGGCACAGGGAAAGCCAGGGAGCCACCGTGCATGGGGCGGGCGGGAGGCCCGCGGCCTGGCGGGCAGGCCCTGGAGCCGGCTGGCCCTCACACTCCGCAGGATGTATCTCACAGAGGCTTTATCAGCAGGAACACGGAAACCGCGGCCGCCCTCCGCACTCATGGGAAGTTATAGAGGTGAGCGCAGTGGAAACTTGCCGCTTGGGGAAATAATTTTTCATTGACTCAGAGGGGAAACAGGAAAGGGCCTCCTGTCTTTTCATGTGAGTTTTTATCTCTGCCGGTGGGGCCTTTTCTTTTAAGCTGCATTTCTGCAAGGGTGTTTGGCGAATCTTGAGTGTGAACAGGAAGTCAGATATGCTGACTAAATTTTCCTTTATTTTAACGGTGTTTTTCTTATGTGGAGAATGAAGGAAGGGCACACCTCCTCCTTGAGCCCTGGGGTAGGGGGTGCGCCATGGACCACGGCATTTCTGAGCTCCGGGCTCTCACACGTGTGTGCACACAGGTACACGCGGCCAGGGCCCTGGGCAGTTCCCTGGAGGTGTGGCGATGCCCTGTGGGGCCCGGGCTTGTTCCCCCGGCACTGGGCCATGACTCCGCATGTGGCTCCATGATGGCCATGCACCCGTGTCCCTCACCCAATGATGGAAATCCCATTGTTTCCCTGTCGACTGTGTCCTTGACTGCCTCTCTTGGTACATCCGTGTTTGTACAGGGGCGTCTTCTGGGAAAACACAGCCTGCTTGAAGGTGGTTTGCACGTAAGTGCTTGAGGTGTGGACACAGTCAGGCTAGAGACCAGTGGGGGCCGTCGCCTGCCTCCTGGGGCCCTTGGGGTGGGGGAATCCCCTGGCTCCAGAGCCCCTTGTGTCTGCCGCTCTCAGGTGGACTTCGGCTGTGTCAGCCTGGCCCCTGGAAGGGTGGGGCCCAGGAAAAGGAACTGGTAGTGTTTGTTGTTGGCCGTGGGTGTGTAGACGTGTGGGCACGTGTGTACATGTGTGTTCCTGGAAAATAGTGCCCAGCCGACTTGAGGACTGCACTCCAGAAGGCCTTCGTGGACTAAGGAGCGTCCGCCTGTGGGGAGGCCTGTGGAACTAGTTTCCGTCCCTCTTCGTTGTATTTTTAGCCAAATGATAAAATTCAGCCCTACCCCTGGGTGCCCTCCATGCCTCTCGCTTGTCCGGAAAGGTACAGCACGTGTGAGAACTCACTGTGAAGTCCTTCATGACACAGAGGGTCTTCCTGACCGCACGCTCTGCGCGCTGCGTGGGGAGTCCCCAATCATTCACCCACGAGGCTTTCCCTGGAGCCCTTCCTGGGGCGCTGCATGCTCAAGGGATCCGCCGTCTCTCCGCCAAGAGGTTCTGCTCAGACGTGGGCGTGGCCCAGGTCAGGGGCCACTCAGAAGCTGTCTCGCACGTCGCAGTCAGCATTCTTCAGGAGAGGAACCAACCAGGGGTGTGTGTGTGTACATGTGTGCACACAGAGAAAGATGTATTTTCAGCGGTCAGCTCACGTGATCAGGGCAGCTGGCAAGTCTGAAATCTGCAGGCTGGGCCAGCAGGTGGAGGCCCCAAACACCTAGAGGCAGAACCCCATTCCCCAGGGGTCTGTCTTTTCTCTACTGAGACCTTCACCTGATTAGATGAGGCCCATACACATTACTGAGGGCGATTTACTTGGAGCCTCCTGATTTAAATGTTAATGTCAGTGAAAAAACCCCTTCACCGAAACCTCTAGGATAGCTTGGCCAGATATCTGGCCACTGTGTTTCAGCCAACTTCATGTAAACTGAGCCACTGGGCCCATCAATGTCCCCATGTGCCTCAGCCCCAAGCAGGACACAGGTACTGCGTGAGACGGCTCCCGGTGTCAGGACTCACAGCCCATCCCCAGTATCACGGGGCCAGCGCTGTCCTGCAGGAACATGGCGTTTCGTGGGCTCTGATGGCGCTTGGACCTCGAACAAGGGGAGCCCACACTCATTGGCTGGGACCTCCCTGGGCCCGAGCTTCGTTCCCACCGCCACTGGCCCTGTGCGACAGCCTCGGGGCCTTGCTGGGCACTCCGGGGTGGGTCCGTCAGCCCCCTCCAGGCAGGCCCCACTTCCAGCGCTTGGAGGAGGCGTGTGCTCGCCAGAAGTCGTTCTCTGCCTCCTTGTGTCTTTTCTGGGAAAAGCCTTGGTTGGGGTCCAGGTCCTGCTGTCCCGTCCCTGTCCTTCCACGTGGCCGAGGCTGGCCTCCTGGGTGTCTGGCACGCTTTTATCACGCCTCTCGGCTGTCCTGATCCGTTCCTGATAGATAATAACGGCCACACGGAAAAGCAGCGTGCTGTCCTGGGGCGGGCTGGCCCACCGTGCACACGGGTCTGGAAACAACCCTCTTGGTGGGGACGGGGGGGCACACGTGAGTCCCAGGCTGCTCAGAGACGTCCCATGAAGCTTCTGGTCTCACTGTTTTAGAGAAGCTTGCCTGCGGCCTTGGCTGCAGCTGTGTTTCTGGCAGGCCCCGGTGCTCCTGCAGGGCCTACAGAGGGCTCTGTGGTGTCCTGAGCCTGGCCCTGCCCGCTCGGAGTGGCGGTGGTTAGAATGTGCCGGTGCGGGGGTGCCTGGGCGGCTCAGTGGGTTAAAGCCTCTGCCTTCGGCTCAGGTCATGATCCCAGGGTCCTGGGATCGAGCCCCACATGGGGCTCTTTGCTCCGCAGAGAGCCTGCTTCCTCCCCCCTCTCTGCCTGCCTCTCTGCCTGCTTGTGATCTCTCTGTCAAATAAATAAAATCTTTAAAAAAAAAAAAAAAAGTGCCGGTGCGGAAGGACAGGGTCTCGTGGTGACGGCAGGTGCCCGGGCAGCACGGCAGCTCCAGGCCCATCCCCAGGGTCTAACGCACTGGCTGCTCTTCTCAGAGGGACCTTCCAGAACTTTCTGGGGTGGCCTGATGGGGCATTTGGGGCCTCCCCTGAGACAGCCCTGACACTGGACGTCAGCCCCATGTTTCACAGTGAGAAGGTTCGGCTGGTTCTCATCTCTGAGGGACACAGGTCTGTCAGGAGGAGACTTGGGGAGCACATCTGATGGTTTTTCCATGCTTTCAGCCCCGTCCTTGCTAGCCCCTGCCAGCTTGGAATCGTAAAGCTTGGAAGAGCCAATGAAGCGTACACAGAGCTCAGATGCTGGTCCACGTGTCCTCAGGCTTGGTCAGGGCCGGGAAGTTGACCGGAGGGCGGCCTGAGTGCCGGGAAGGGGAGAGACCCAAGCAGTTTACAGAGAATGTTGACTTGGCTCTCTCCTCTGTGTATGCAAGGGAGTACGGCTGGAGATTAGGAGCGTGGGGACGTTCAAACTGGTTTATATTTATCTGCCCAGTGTAATCTTTGTGATGCTCTTATTTGGATTAAAATGACAGTGATTTCTTGACTCCAGCAGCAGCCCAGAGTTTGGAGGGAGGTTAATTCCCGCGAAAGGCTTGCTGCACACACTGCCGTCTGAATGAGTCATATTGTGTTTATCTGGGCTGTTTGCTGGGGCCAGGTGTCTACAAGCTGTGATTTGCATTTGGGCATCGTTGGAGCCACGCTTCTTGGCAGTCAGCGGGACGGCAGGAGAACTCGTGCGCAGGAGCTGGTGCCCGTGCGTCCGCAGAGTGGCTGGAGGTGTTCTAAATCGGGAGCCTGGCCCGCTCCGCCCAGCGGCCGAGGATCCAGAACGGCCGCGGCCCCTTGAGAAGGAGGAAGAGGGTCCCCCTCTGCCACCAGCTGACTCGCCCAGCGTCTCCAGCTGTCTGTGCAGGCGAGGTTCTGGCTCAGGCTCTGCTCAGTGCAGGTCCCGCGAAAACGCGAGCTGGCTCTGCAGACCGCAGGTGGGTTCTGCTCGGGCTTTCGGAGGCCTCGTGTGGGATGCAAAGCGTGCACGACTCCGAAAATCCAGGGGGCTGGACAGAGTGACTGTCGGTCTCAGTCTGTTCCCGAGGACACCGGGAACAGATTGTGCCCCGTGCGTAAGGGAGCCCGCGTGCCCAGCATGCGCGGGCAAGGTCTGAGCGACGCGGGCCAGACCCAACGGGGACGCGTCTTCCTGGCGAGCTGCAGGAAAAAGCTTTTACAGCTTGCTCGCTGGCTTTGTGTTTACGCAAACAGGGTTTTGTAAGCCTGCTTTTCTGACGGGGATAAAGGGTTTTCATTGCAGTGAAATACATACAACCTAAACTTGACCGTCCCAAGCCCTGTTAGGAGGACAGCGCAGTGATACTAAGTCATTCACGCTGTCACGCAACCGGCACAGCCGTCTGTGCACGGGACTTCAGCAAGTCTGTGCATGGGACTTTCTCAGCTTCCCAGCGGGAAAGCTCTGTCCCCACGCTAACCGCCAGGCCCTCCAGCCCCTGCGCCCACCATCTCTCCACTCCCTGTGAGGGTGACTCCACGGGGGACCCCAAACAGATGGAGTTATAAAGCATTTGTGCTCTCTGTCTAGTTAAAGATAAGTGCTTTTTTTTTCCTTTAAGATTTTATTTATTTGTCAGGGAGAGAAAGCAAGAGGAGGGTCAGCGGGAGAGGGAGAAGCAAGCTCCCTACTGAGCAGGGAGCCTGATGCAGGACTCAGCCCCAAGACCCTGGGATCAGGACCTGAGCTGAAGGCAGACACCCAACCAACTGAGCCACCAGGTGCCCCAAGTGTTTTTAAAACACTGCAGTCAAGGGGTCCCTGGGGGGCTAAATTGTTGACATCTGACTCTTAGTTCAGCTCAGGTCATGACCTCAGGGTCCCAGATCCAGCCCTGCACAGGGCTCTGCGCTCCGTGGGAGCCTACTTGATATTCTCTCTCCCTCTGCTCCTCCGCAGCGCTCTGTCTTCCTAAAAAAACCCATTTCTCTCCTAGTTTGTATGCAGGCACACCTCATTTTATTGTGCTTTCCCTTCACTGCGCTTTTTACAAACGGTGCGTGTGTCGAGCGAGCCAGTCAGCGTCATTGTTCCGATAGCTGACCTCGGGTCTCTGGGTCCCCTTTTGGTCACCCTCCCAGTATCTCAGCCGTCCTCATTACTGTGCTGTTTGTTACGGGATCTGTGATCGGTGCTGACACCTGCGCTCAGAGGTGGTCAGCAGGTTTTAGCGGCGACATATGGGTAGTTAAGGTATGTGTGTCGTGTTCCAGACACGGTGCTATCGGACACGCCGTAGATGACAGAGTTTATGTAGACGCGTAACTCGTACGCGTGCTGGGGCAGCTGCGAGACGCTGACTCGCTCGGTTGAGACGCTCACTTTGTTGTGGTCTGAAACCCAGCGAGCAGTCCTCCACGGTTCGCCCAAAGCCCTTTTGTTCCTTTGTCTTTATATCCTAAGTTAACAGTGGAAATGCCCTTTGGTGTACCGGTCTGTTATGAATTCTAGAACTTGCATAGATGTGTGTCAGCACCGCCGCGGCAGGGATCCAGAACAGCCCATCCCCCAGCCCGCCCCGTACTCGCCCTTTGTATTCCTACATGACCAGCCATAGCTGCTCATCTTCTCGGTCCCTGAGTTCGCCTTCCAGGAGTGGCTAACAAGTAGCACTGTGCTGGGGGCAGCCTTCTGCTCTGGCTCCGCGCACTCAGGATCGTACCTGCGCGGCTGCGTGCTGGCCGGCCGGTCTGCTTATGAAGTAGCTTCCCATCCTACGCTTGAACAGTCTCCATACCATCTGCATGAGCTCTCCCGTGAGCGCACGACACCTTCTACTGGGCACGAACACTCAGGAGTGCGGTCACCAGGGCATAGGGCAAGGGCTTATTTATTTTATTAGAGAGTCGCAGAATGTCTCCTGGAGTGGTTGCAACATCTCACGTTACAAGGGCATAGTTGTTCAGTACACAGACCCAGCAACTGTCCCAGTGGCTCGCCATCCTCACCCACACTTGGTGTCCTTCGTTATTGCTCTTTCATCCGTCCTGACGTGCGGGTAGCGTGTCTCACTGTGGCTGTCACTTGCACCTCAAGTGGCTGCTGGCATTGACCGCCTTCCCACGTGCTCACTTACTGTCTGTACGTCCGCTTTGGCCACATGTCTGCTCGGCTCTTGTGCTCGTATTTTAATTGGGTTGTTTTCTTCCTGTCAAGATGTGAGAGTTTTCCACAACGTTCCTGACCCACGTTCCTTGTCGGATACACGACTCGCAGGTATTCTCTGTGTGTAGGTCGTCTGTTCGTTCTCGGAACAGGACCTTTCACGGAGCGCATGTTCCCATTGTGACCAAGTTCCGTTTCTCAGTGTGCCGTTGTTAAGAGTACTTGGAAACGGCTCATTTTGCGTTACTGACCTTCTGTCATGTGATTCCGCTGAACTCTCTTACTAGTTCCAAGAGGACCTTTTTTTTAGAAGGTCCTTGGGTTTTTACCGTTTGTGATCCTGCTGTCTGAAAAGCCGTCTTATTTCTTCCTCGCCAATCTGAATGCATTTTATTTATTTCTCTTGCTTCTCTTGCTCCTTCCCGAGCCAGGCCTCCAGTGCAGAGTCAGGAGCAGAGAGAGGGGACACCCACCTTGTCCCCGACTTAGGGGAGGGTGCCCCATCTCCCAGCCTGTGGTACCTTGTTGGCTGTGGGTTTCTCCATAGACGCCCTTTACTAGGGTGTGGTTTAAAATGCCGCTCCGGGACAGGGTATCACGGTGGCTGAAGGCATTGACCCCTCTCCCTAAGTGGGATTCCCTGGGTTCTCAATGTATCCCTGGGGGCAGCATTTGGTGCCCAGGGATGGAAAGCTACTCCGTGCGCCCCAGTGACCCACACGTCTCCGTGTGTTTGCAGAAGTGCGAGGCCGCCATCAGGGAGCAGTTTCCCACGGGGAGCGTCTCACGGCGGGGGCGGGGGTGGGGGGATTCTGCCTGTTTCCTGATGCTCAGAGGGGCTGTTCCTGTGAGCCCAAAGTCCGTGCACACGGAGCTGCCGGTATTTTTAGAGGCCGAAGCAGAGATCACTTGGTTGGCATTTACATGAGAGGACCGGAAACGCAAGACACTTGTCAGCACGTTCTCACACATATGCCAGGTCGTGAGTCCTAACATAGACGTTTCTAGGAAGACCAAAGCTGTGGATGTTGGTTCCTGTTCTAGTCTGTTCTCGCTGCTGGAACCCAGCACCACAGACCGGCAGCTTCTGAAAACACACGCTGTTCCTCACGTGGGAAGCCCGAGACCAGGGTGCCGGGCCCGGGCCCACTTTCACATCACAGACCTCTCTCTGTGTCTTCACCTGGAGGAGCGGGCCAGGGTGCCCGGGGTCTCCCTAGAAGGGCCCTGGTCCATTCACGGGGGCCCCACCCTCCTGATCCAGTCCTCTCCCAAGAGAAGAAGCTTCTAAGGCCATCCCATGGCGGGAGCATCCCGCCTGGAGGTTGAGGGGACACAGAGAGGCAGACACGGGTCTTCACCATCTTCCCTTGTGAGGGGAGAGGCCAGAGCTGTTTAGGAATTCTTACAGCAAGAAAACTGTGCTCCATGTAATTAAAGGATGTGTGTCGCTCGGGGCTTTAGAAGAGGGGGGTTACGGGCATTGGGGGAACCGTGGGGTTTTGCAGACCCAGACAGACCCATTATAGGTACGGCGACGGGCTGCACGCATGGGCCCTGCTGCGCGTCTGGGGTGCGTACTGTCCTATGTGATCTCGGGGCACCAGGGTGACCAGGCCCAGCATGGGGACCACCCTCACTGCTCAGTGGGGCCGCCGTTGGTCTCGCTGGCGCGGGCGGCTTAGCCGCAGGCTGTGCGCAGTGTGGCTGGTGGGGAATTGTGGGCGAGATCCTTCCAGGCTCGGGGTAGCGCAGGCCTTGGGGGCAGCGCGGGGTACAGGGAAGACACAGAACCTTTCTGGGTGTGTTTTCCCGCCTTGTTCTGAGAGTAGCTTGTGCCTCCTGTAGGAGGTCCAGAGAGGGAGTGCGGGCCAGCCCCGACCGAGAGGGTGTGCGTTCCTCCAGCGCTCACAGCCCTTGTCTGGGGGCTGGCGCATGGGCTCCGAATGCCCGCTGTCTGTCCGGCATTCGTGCTGTCTCAAGGGGTACCCACGTGGGAACCCATTGTCACCTGCCAACACGGAGGTCTGAGGTTGCAGGACTGGGAAGGCACAGCCTTAGAGAGAGGCGCTGGAGCCCCTGGGGTCGCACCTGTTTCATACGCAGCATGACATCGACAGCCACGCACATGGCCGTCCTCGGCAGGGACGTAATGCATTCTGTCCGCACCGTTGACGCCCTCCCATGGGGAGAGCCACGTTGGGTCTGCCGGACATTCGTTCCTGTATTCCTTTCCTCCACGTGATGTTTCGTGGCGCTGAAGTCCCATAACGTGGAACAGACCACGTGACGGTGAACAGTATGGTGGCATTGAGGACGTCCCCACTGCGGTGCAACTGCCACCGGCGTCTGGTCCCAGACCAGCCCGTTCCCAGGGGAAGCCCTGTCCCCATGAGGTGGTCATTGCTGCCCAGCCCTCTGATGTCTGCTTTGAAGAGGCTGTAACACCTTGTCAGCCCCTCGTGAGGAGCGAGTGAGAGGGTTTTCACATGTGGTCTTTTTTCTTAAATGACCTTTCAGCAACTGCCCCGTGCTTGACTGCCCCATGGTCTCCAATGGGTCTGACGCTGTCTGTGGCCTGCCGTCCATGGGATGCTGAGGCCGGGAATCAGGCCGTGGGGCACACGGCGAGCTGCCCACCTGGGCTTTCCCAGTCTTGCTTTTGGGTGGAAATGAGGCATCCTGGCCGCACCCCCCTACTCCCCCAGTCAGGGTGTGATGGTTCATTTCCACATCTCCCATGCTGTATGGAGCACGTGAGACGTGGGTAACCATGGATGGGGCTCCATGCCAAGAACAGAAATATATTTGGAAAAAGCCAGAAATCCCGTATGGTTAGGAGCCCACAAGCACGCACTGTCATCGTGAGCGCCCACTGAGCGGAGCAGGACCCTTCCCACAGAACGTGCTTAGCTCCCACGGGGGCGGCTGGGACCTGGCTGGGCCTGTGCCCAGGAGCTCCCAGCAGACGGAAAATTGAAGTATGGTTTTGTCTGCAGCCTCCGCTTTGTGGAGGTTGGATGTGCAAGTGGCCTGAGGCACGGTTCGTCTGGCTCGTGGGCCCACGGCCCAGCAGGACCAGCAGGTTTGAAGTGTGTCATTGGGACGCTGGCTTTTCCTGCTCCTGCAGCTGCGTGGGGACGGGCCTGCCCCAGCTCCCCAAAACCAGCAGCACCAAACAGGCAGTCGTGATGTGGAGCAGAAAAAGAATCCCCCTGGATGGGTTTAACTTTCTGGGGCAAGGCCTGTCTGCTCGGAGGGTGGGCGGCCTTTCCGTGGACGGTGTGGGTGGCCTTCAGTGTAGGGCGCTGTGGGCTTGTCGCATTCGCTCTGCAGCCTAGTCTCTGGGGGCATGATTGCTCCTGCAGGGTGCTATGTCCCGTCATCTTCTAGAAAATTCCGTGTTGTACGTAGAGCAAGGCTCATACCACATAGGTGAGCCACAAGAAAAATCTGTCTCCACGTGGCGTCGTGGCTGCTCTCCGCGCCGTAGGGGGAGAGTATGGGGGACCGCGTCCCTGTCATTGATCCCATATGGCCTGGGACGTTTGTTTGTGCACCACACCCGAGCTCTGGAGCAGTGGTAGTGGGACATCCCGGCGTCTGTGGTGGTGAGAAGCTGAGTCCCCGGGACCTGCCACGTGGCCGTGCTCGCCCCAGGCGCCGCAGAGACAGGTGGAGTGGACGCGCCCTCAGCCTCTGAGCATTTCAGGTCTCGGCCACGACTGACAGCTTCCGTCCGAACCAAACCAAGTTCCCCCTGCAGCCAGGAGAGGCGGGTGGCTGAAACCCACCCCACCCTCCCAAATCCGGCCGCTAATCTGCTGCCTCAGCCCAGGCTGCTGGGGACTCCGAGGTTAGGGACGCGGTGGACATTCGGATTTCCATGGACACACCACTTTCTGGGGGCGGAGGAAGCCCGAGGTCCGTGCAGACTTGACAGCTTTCCTCGCGCGTGCACACGTCTCGGGCGGGGTGCTGTGGGTGCTTCGTGAATGAGACACAGCTGCCCAGTCCAGGACGTTCCCACAGTTTGCTGCGGCCTCGTCCTTAATGTTCCCTCCTGACTTACTGCTTTCTCTGGGGACACTGTTAGCCTTATGCTCTTGAGGGTCTGCTGGGATGGGTCCTTGGGCTGTGAACGCCCCGTCTCCTGGCCTTCCCCGGAGCTAGCACAGGCCTCTGCAAGGTGCTGTGTGGTCCTCTCAGCCCTGTTGCTTCGAGAGAAGGCTTCCTGTTGACAGTGGGGAGCCCTGGGTGAGAGGCTGCTGCACACGTGTCCCCCTGAGACGGATTTCCAGAAGCATGCCGTCTGCGGGATTTAAGTCATCCGGCGCGTCCTCCCCAGGAAACCGTCCTCTGCCTGCACCGCCTGTTGGGTAGGCCATGCTTGGTCGCGGGGTCCCAGCTGCAATTTTTCTGTGAGACCCAAACTCGTGCATCCAGGACGCGCTGGCGGGAGCCTTCTGTACAGAAAGCCAATGACCCCTGAGTACCTTTGTTGCCTCGGTGCCCCCGCCCTTGCCGAGGTGTGGCGCATGCTGCCTGGATACCCCGGGGGCCCTGGGGCCGGGCAGTGGAGTGCCACCTGTGGGATGTATCGTGGCCTGCGGAGCGGAGCGTGGGACTTCCATAGACATGCTTCTGCAGCACTGAGAACGCGGTTCATTGTACTCTCCAGCGTCAGCCGTCCTGGGAGGGCCTGTGTGGTCTTCCGGCTGCATCCCTGGGGGCCGTCACAGCACAGCGGCCCAGGACCATCCCCAAGACAACCCGGGTCCTGTGGCCCTGCTCTGGTGGTGAGTGGTCTGAACTTGTAGTCCCCGAAGACCACATGAGGGACTGTCACTCCTCGCTAACGTAGGTGTGCGCGACTGACGTGAGGCCTAGCGCTCCTCCGTGCACAGTCCTCGGCCCCAGAGGACAGCCCCAGGCCTGCGGTGCACATTGTCCGATGGGGCGACAGGCCGCTGGTGAGGAGCTGTGTGCACAGCTGTGTGCACGCCTAGCTGAGGACCAGGTCCACGGAGCCAGGGCCGTGGTGGGCAGAGGGTGGCGTGTGGGACCTCCGACCCAAACAGCCACCCAGCCCTGACCCCATCTGGCCCGTTCGTGGTGACTGGCGGCCGGACACACAGCCACAGTTGGTCCTGCACTGGCTCCTCCCACATGTGGGGGACACCACGTCATCATGCTTCACACTGCAGGGGCACACAGCGGTCCACGGTGGCAGGCCAGAGCAGTGCGCACCGCAGGCCGAAAAGACCCGGGTTCAGGAGGGGCTGGAGAGGACCCCATGTGTGACTCTGGGGGAACACTTGTGATTGTGCTTTGGATTTGTATCAGACACAACAAAACATACCTTAAGGCCTCATATCATTTGTTGGTTCTTAAACGTGACTCATGGGGGTGTCTGATCTGACACACATGGCCTGAATGTGTGGCTCGCCGGCCATTTCTGTGGGAAGCAGGCATACGGACCGCTGCTGGGAGAGCCTGTGCCCATCAGGTGGGCCCGATTCGTGGCAGGTCTGTGGGGCTTCGGGAGCACATGAGACCCACTCTAAGCGGCCTGCCCCCGCGTTGCCGCGGCGTTGACTCGTAGGTGGCTGGCCCTCATCAGAGACGCGGGCTCCCCACTCAGAGGGCACCTCTGTCGCACAGAGACCCGGCACTCGGCTTTGTGGGCACACTCAGTCTCTGCAGGGCCCCCCAGCTCCCCGCTCCCAGCCCCGTGTCCCTGTTTTCTGGGCATAAAGGAGCATGCCGTGTGCCAGCAGCTGGCCTTCGGCTGGCAGCCGTCTCCCGCACACGCTGGTCAGCCGGCCACCTGCTTGCGATGGCGTTGGGAACCGGGGGCTGCATTCTGGCGGGGGCGGGGACCACTGGGTAACCCTGTCCTGCCCCTGTGTGCACCGTGCCTTCGGTCTTCCGGGGTCCTGCTGCCAGGGGCTGTCGTGGGGGCAGTGGTGGGCCGAGCCAGAGTCGCGGGAACTAACCCACAGGCGTGTCCACATCTGGCCAGGCTATTTATAGCGCACAAAGGCCCGTTTTTCTCGAATGGGGTGGGCCTACGGCAGGGCCGTCATGCACACGGTGAAGCCAGTGAACTGAGCCTTTCATTTCGCAACTCGCTGGGGTGTCTGACACGTTCTCCGGCACGTGCCCCGGCCTGGGGGTCGCATCTCCGCTGCTGCTGGCGAGCGAGCCCATGCACAGGGTGCAGTGTCGGGATGGCATGGCTGGCCCAGGGTGGCAAGCCCCAACTCCCTCCCCCACCCCCAGGGGAGGACGGGCCCCTGCAGACCCCATCTGTGCCCTGAGCGCCCGTGTTGGGCACCAGGGTCTCCACGCGGGGGAGTTGCTCCGATGTTGGGGAGGACGGAGCGTACGCGGGATCAGTAAGTTGATCAGAAGCAGTGAGATGGTCCTGGTGCTCAGGAGGGAATCCGGGACAGGGGCGCCAGGGGGGAGGGCCTCGCTGAGAAGGGTGGCTGGGGAAGGGAGGTTAGGGCGGTGCCTGGGTTTCGGGAGGTATTCCCCAGGCAGAGGGGACAGCAGCTGCAAAGGCCCCGAGACAGGACTGTGCCTCCTGTGTTCATGGTACCTGGGGCACCTGGGAGCTTCTTGGCGCTGGGCATGCTGGGATGGGAGCCCTGGAGCCAGGGGTGTGGATAGGCCCACAGCCTTCTGCAGGAGAACGGAGCATAGCAGGGCGCAGGGTGGCCCGTGGGAGGTTGCGACGTGGTCTGGAGAGGGGGTGGTGACCCAGGCCTGGGGTGCAGCAGCCAAGGTGGGGGGTAGCCCGACCAGGCCTTGTTTGAGCAGAGTTGAGAGGACTTGCTGACAGGTCGAGTCTGACGCGAATGGTACTCGAGGTTACTGCAAGTTTGGGCTGATCAACTGGAGAAATGGAGGGTCCGAGATGAGCCCAGCTCTCCAGGAGGCAGGGAGGCAGGCCTGGGGACAGGTGACATTTCAAGGAGTGGATGGGCTGGGGCCCTAAGCCCAGAGCTGGGGAGATGTCTGTAGACCAGGTGAGGGGTCTCCGGGGGGCGGCGGCTTGCCCGGGAAGAGCGTGTCCGTTTCTCTGTCAGTGGCGCTGGCTGGGCGGGGCTCCTCAGGAAGCCTCTGTCACCACGGGGAGGACAAGGGCTGTGTCCCGGGGGCGGGGGGGGGTGTCGGCAGGTGCTTGTGCAGGGAGGAGGGGCGCTCCCTGGCCGAGTTCTGGGCACTGATGAATCTGGAGGCAGGACTGGGAGTGTGGACGAGGCCAAGCTCATGGAGCCCTGGTGGCCTGAGGACTCTGCGGCCCCTGTGATGTGGGAGCGGGGATGGTTTGAGCAAGGAGGCGCCTTCCTCCGCCCGTGCAGACCTCCTGCAGACAGTCCGCACGTCCGGGAGTGTCTCCCGGGAGAGGCCAGGCTAACCACCAGGGGCGGGAGCAGCCCCACGTCTCGGCCCAGCGGGCACCCGTGTTTGCCCACTGCCCACTGTAAGCCGAGGGAGGCCGGGAGCATTCGCTACAGAGCGGAGATGATGCCTCTTGTCTTCCCGGCTGAATTTGGGGGTCGGGGAAGTGATTCCCGGCTGAACAGGTTTCCCTTGCAGCTTGGACTAGGTCCTGCTTGGAGCTGCCGCCCAGGCAGTGGAATTGGTCCTGTGGTCCCTTGTAGGAAGCTGAGGAGTGGCCCCGAACGAGTCGGGCTTGGTCCCTGGAACTTGGAGTGCCGCCTTGGCTGGAGCCGTCTGTGCCTGTGTGGGCCAGTTAAGGACATTGACACGGGAGGGGGTCCTGGGTTCCCTGGTTACCCAAAGGCCCTCCCGGCAACCTTCCGAGAGGAAGGCGGGGGTCGGGGAGGTGGAAGACGAGCAGAAGGTGATGGTCGTGGAGACAGAGGTTCGAGCTGGATGTGCACAGAGGCTTCAGGTGGTGGCTTGGCGGGCCTCCGGCACCCAGACACCTGGTCCGCCAGGATTCTGGGGTGTCTGTGACGGTGTTTCTGGACGAGATTCACATTCGGATCAGAGGACAGTAAAGCAGACTGTCCTCCTGGGTGACGGTGGGCCTCGCCCAATGAGTGGAAGGCCTGAACGTGCAGAAGGTGGAGTGAGGGAGAATGCCCGCCCCGCCAGGCTGCGTTGAGCTAGATGGTGGTCTTCTCCGCTTTCAGATCCAGGCCGGAGCTGGGACCTGCATCACCCTCTCTCCAGGGTCTCCAGCTCGCCCCATGCGCATATCAGGGCCTACCAGCCTGCAGGACTGTGGGATCTGACTTATTATACTAAATCTCTTTATATGTTTACCTTCTATCGATTCTGCCCCCGGGGACCCTAACTAATGCAGTGGCCACAAATTAAGGGATGCCAGCAGCCACCAGAAGCTGAACGAGGCAGGGAAGGGTCCTGCCCCAGAGCCTCCAGAGAGGACGCGGCCCTGGTGACACTGTCATTTCAGCCCGGCGAAAACAATGTTAGATGTGGGGCCTTCATAACGGAGAGAGAAGAGATTGCCGGTGCCCTAAGCCACCAGCCTGTGGTCATTTAAATGTTAGAGCTGCCACAGAGCAAGAAGACACAGCCAGTGTAAATAAACAGGGCTGCCCGAAATACTGTGGCCACATGCACGGGGCTGTGATTGAGTGTGTGGATTTCAGGGAGTGGTCGTGCTGGGTTGGGGCGTGGGTCTCTTTGTTCCGTGGATCACGCCAGATCTGTCTGCGAGACGATCCAGTGGTGGATGTCTCGTCTGCGAGGCCATGCTTCTGGCTGCGGGGCGCTTTCTCAGCAGCGGCCACGGGGGCTTCCGGAGCGCGTCTGTCTGCAAGGGTAGAGCTGCGGGAGGCCGTGCCCTCGCCTGCTGGTAAGTCAGGGTCTTCGCGCACAGGGACAGAGGCGCCTCAAGCTGTGACCGGGCCGTTGTGTTCTCTCGGGAGGCTGCTCCCTCGCCCATCTGTAGCAGCTGTGTGTTACGGACGTGGATGATCGTCTCCTGCCTTGAAGACGCTGGCCACCCCCTCACCCCATTCTGTTTTCTGCTGCTTGCTCTGGTGTCATTCGCTGTCAGGATTAGGTCATTTTGCAGCTGAATGTGTCTCTGTTTATTTATTTTTTTTTTTAAAGATTTTATTTATTTATTTGACAGAGACAGATCACAAGTAGGCAGAGAGGCAGACAGAGAGAGAGGAGGAAGCAGGCTCCCTGCTGAGCAGAGAGCCCGATGCGGGACTCGATCCCAGGACCCTGAGATCATGACCTGAGCCGAAGGCAGTGGCTCAACCCACTGAGCCACCCAGGCACCCTGTGTCTCTGTTTATTATGACTCTGTTAAGTGTCCGTCAGGAAGGTCACATGGGCTGTCTCTTGGTTACCTGGCGGGCTTGTCCCGTTCGGTGTTCTTGGACCCGGCTCTTGAGCACATCTGGAATGTGTGTGCGTCACGAGGACTAAGATTGCTGAGGGTGGGGGGTCTGATTTTATGCCCTTCTGGTGCGCCGGCCCCAGTAACTCAGCAGTCCCCCCTCTGACCAGGGAATTGAGCTTCCGTTCTGCGAGGTGTCCCGGGCTCACGTGCACTGGTGCCCGTTGGGGGTTGTGACTCCCGTCCCACTGGGCTGTCTCATTGGTAGCAGCTGCGCGGTGTGTTTCCACGGCAGGTGCGGGACCCCTCCCGCCCGCGCTCTGTGACTCAGGGAGACGTTGCGGCAGCGATCCGTGCGTGCACGTAGGACTGCGTGAGCGTGTTGGCGTGTTCTTGTGGCCGCTGGGCAGAGGACGGCGTGGGTGGACGCAGGAGAGCTGCACTGCTAGGGGCAGCAGGGGGACGGGACGGTGCAGGTGGGAGGGGAGCCTGGCAGGACGGGACTGGAGACTGTCACGTTGTGTGAAGTTACCTCTTGCTGCGTGGAGAGTGTTAAGGAGCTTATAAAACAAGTGAGGCGGGGGTATCTGAGGAATCAGGCACCGGACAGCGTCGTCAGGGGGGAGTGACGAGACAGCACATGCTGCTGGCTCCACCACTGTGCCGGGGGCATGCCCTGCCGTGGCTTTCCTCTGGGCGCGGGGGCTCTTCATGCATGGTGGGGCGCGTGTGAGCACGGTGGGGGAACTGCGTGTGCACAGCGGGGGTGTGCATGTGCATGGTGAGCAGGTATGTCTGCAGGGTGGGGGGTGTGCACGGTGCTGGTGTGAGTACATGGTGGGGGTGTGCACAGGGGCGGTGTGTGTGTACAGTAGGTGCGTGCGTGTGCACGGCGGGTGTGTGTGCACGGTGGGGGCTGCATGTGCATGGGGTGTGTGTGTATGGTAGGTGAGTGTGTGTGCACAGTGGGGGGTGCGTGTGCACGGTGGAGGGCATGTGTGTACAGGGTTGTGCATGTGTGCCCAGCGAGGGTGTGTTTGGTAGGCGGATGCGTGTGCACAGTGTGTGTGTGCACAGTGGGGAGCTGCGTGTACACGGGGGTGCACGTGTATGGTAGGTGAGTGTGTGCACAGAGGGAAATGTGTGTGCACAGTGGGGGGGTGTGCACGGTGGGGTGCGTGTGCACAGGGGTGTGCATGTGTGTGCAGTACGGGTATGCATGTATGGTCCGTGGGCGCATGTGCACAGCGGGGCACGTGTGTGCCAGGCAGGGTGCCGTGTGCACGTGGCATGTGCAGATGTTACCGTCAGGTACCATGTGTCTGACTCAGGCTGCCAGAAACACCCATCTCTGACTCAGGCCCTCCGAGAAACAGTGCTCTGTGTCCCCAAGTGCCTTCTGTGTCCCCCTGACATTCTCCACATGTGGCCTCCACATGCCTCTGTGCTCCCTACACCCGGTCTCTGCCTGGGCTCCTGCTGTGCCGCCCAAACTGGAGGGCCCCACCCATGCAGGGAGCTGGGGTGGCAGGACCTTCACTTGCCCTCTCGTGACCCCGGCCCCGCCCACACAGCAGGTGGAGGTGTGCCTCGGGCTTCTTGCCCTGCTCCCCACACAGGACCGACAGCCGGCAGACTCACAGGAGGAAGTCGACCTGGCAGGGGTGGGGTGGAGTGGGTGTAGGCCCTGCAGCCCACGGCTGTCTGCCCCACACAGGTCCTCCTTTGGCAGCTGCCCGTGGCCTAGCCTGCTTCGCAGCTGGTAGGTGTGGGTGGCTGGGGTCCAGGGGACACATTGCCAGGCAGGCTCTTCTCTTTCCCAAATGCCAGTGTGACCGGAGTCCCCAGAGGATCAGACTGTGGTACGTCTGCTCCAAGGTCAGTGGGAGGTGACCCGGGAGCTTCCTCATGGGAGAAAAATGGGGAGCTGGCCTTGTGGGCAGGAGGGGTGGACAGGGGCCAGGCCAGGTCCCCTGGGGAGGAGGGGCACAAAGCCAAGGGCCAGAGGCTGTTGGGAAGGAAGGAGAGCAGCCCCACAATGGCCCATCCCCCATACAGACCCCTTGGGGAATGCCCCCACAATGGCCTGTCCATCTCATTTTTCCTGGGAGATCAGGGGTACTTGCCCCAGAAGGGCCTGGGCTGTGTTTGAAGGGTGTGGAGTGTGGCTCGCGTGGCTGATGTGTGGAAGGTGCCCAGGCAGGGACAAGGGCAGGGACAAAGGGCTCAGCATGGCTGAGGATGGCAGTCATGCTGCACGGGCTTTGTGCAGGGGAGGGGTCTCCGGGAGAGAAGCCTGTGTCCTGGGTGGGCCACACGACGTGGGTCAGGTTCAGAGAGGGTGATGTCTGGACTGTTCCTGGTGGAACAGAGGCAGGCTGCTCTGTGTCCCTCGGTGCTTCTTGGCACCCTTGCTGGTGTGAGAGCTTTGGAGCCGTGACCGAGGCCAGGTCCCCGTGGCAGAATTATACAGGGCGTGTCCTTGGGCAGAGCAGGTGGAATTAATGCTTAAAATTGATACCAAGATGTGGTGAACTTGAGCGTGAGTCCGTTGGTTTTCATTTGCAGGAATTTGTGCTCTTTGCTAGCTTACAGTACCCGTCAATAGGCTTTTAGAAATGGACACGTTTGCTTTTCATGGACCCCTGGGTGGACCCTGGGGCCTGGGGCCTGGGGCCTGGCCGGGCTGTGGTGATTCCAATCAGTGTCTGCGGAACGAGCATTGAACAAAGAGCAGCTTCGCATCAGAAGTGGGACCCGGTTCAGAAGATCCTGTTCTTCAGACAGACAGCTCGCTCCTGCAGATCTGTGAGAACACCCTAAAAATGCAGAACACATTGCCAACTTGAGAAAAGTCTCCAGATACGCATATTACATACGATTGCAGACTCAGAGTGTAAAGAGTTCACCGCCTCGAGGTGGCTTTGAAGCCAGAAGCAGTCCGTGCTTGTTAGGAATGACAGAATACGGCGTTTTTCACGATGAGGACCATCAGCCCGCGGTCGAGGGTCCTGACGTGCTGGTCCCCCGGCTCCCTGCCCCCCTCCCCGAGCGCGCCTTCTCCCACTTCTGATGAGCACCACCAGGAGGCCGGGGAGGCCCCGAAAGACGGCCCAAGCTGGACGGGGCGCACGGCCCCCATGGAGCCCCGCGAGCCGCTGTGGCTGTCCTGCCCGCTGGCCGCCTTCCAGACCTGGTGCTCGGTGTTGTCACCAAAGACTCTGGGAGGACTCTGGAGCAGGTGCCTGAAATTGGGGGGACCTGGGGGGCCATTCTGGGCAGGTCTGCTCCCTCCTGCCTTCTCGGCACCGTCTCGCTCCTGCTGCCTTGTGCATGCCTAGGCCGCATCCCACTCGAGAGGACGGGGACCGTGCTTCCGGCTGCTGCCCGGCACTGCTGACCTCACATGTGTGTTGGTGGGGGGGGACATGAGCCTTGTGTGCTGGGGGTAGGAGGTGTAGGCCTGGGGTCTGGGACGGAGCAAGCGTCTGTCCTACTAGGGTGGCCACGGCGCCTGTAGCCCCACGTCCGGCTGCCACGCGGGCCGGCCAGTCCGTGTCTTGCTTGTTCCCGAAGCTCCCCCACTTGGTGTGCTGCGGCGGTCACCTGTGCCCGCCCGGGTCATGTTTCCGCTTCCCTCAGGTCAGCCAGGGCAGGTCAAACAGGACAGGTCAGCCAGCCCTCCGTCCTCGCGGCTACCATGACCAGGAGCCGGCGGCATTGTGGGCAGCACAGAGAGCGGGTGCCCGCCGCCACCAAGCGCCGCAGTGTCCCAGGCCCACGTCCTGCCGGCGTGGAGGGTGCCCGAGCCCGCGGCAGCCTTGGGGCCTCCCTGCTTGCTGCCCACCTGCTCGTGTTTGTCCGTGAGCAGGTGTGGCTGCTGCCGTCCCCTCCCTGTGCGCCCTTCCAGGCCTGCAGGGCCCCCGCCCCACACAGACCATGAGCACCAGTCCCCGGCCGAGGTGCACCCACGGGGATCCATGCTAATGGCTGGGGGTCAGGAGGCAGCCCAGCACGTGCCTTGGTTTCCCGGCTGAGTTTTGCTCTGCCCAGCTGTGCCGTGGCCAGCAGCGTGGAAGTGCTTCGCCCACATCCCTGCCTCACCTGGCCTCATGAGGAGCTCGGGCACCTGGCTCTCTCTGTTTCCAAGGCTGGGTGCCAACATTCGGAGGAGCTCGTCCAGGGCCCTTTGGGAGAGCCTGCGAGGGGGCAGCTCCCCCATCCTCGTCTTGGAGCCCCGGCCCTCGGTCACTGCCGTGGCTTGGCCTGCCTGATCTTCAGACACTGAGGGCCTGGCCCTTGGTGGGACCTCTTGTCTGTCCTCACATGGCTCCACGGCCCCTTTCTCCTGGGGGAGCACAGCTCCTTCCTCAGCCTCCCCCACCCCACGCCCTGAATGAGCCCACACAGGAGAACAGTCGGGCCTACATCACGCACAGCCTGCCATTGATAGGGGCGAGAATGGGGCGAGCGTGTTCCACAGCCCGAGGGAGGCTCGCCGCGGGGCCTTGTCCCGCTGCTGAAGGGTGCCTTGTGGTGCCTGTAGCTGGTCCCCGTGGCCCCGCCCAGGCTGTGCCTTGCAGACCCCGCCGTGTCAGGACAGACGCACCCCGCCCCCGGCACAGGTCCCCCTGAGAATGGGGAGGCCAGGCCACACGGGGTCCTGAGCGCCCCGGTCCCATGAGCCGCGTGGGTCCGGGACCGGCCGGTGAGCACAGCTGCAGGAGAGGTGAGGTTCCTGGCTGGGTGGGGAGGGTTCGGCTTGTTACCGGAGGTCCGGTGTTTCTCCGTCATCCCTTCTGTACGGACGGGACGCTGCGGTTTTCTCCTCGAAGAAGCAAGAGCACGTGCACATCCAAGTTTGATCTTCTGCCCAGGGCTCGCCATGTGCGATCGTGGTTAGGCCCCTGACGTAGCAGGGATGGCGTGGTCGTCCCCAGCTGGCTGACCAGGGAGGGCCCTGTGGCATGTCCTTGCATTTCCCACCATTCCGGGGCACGGCCCCTAGTGCTCCTGGTTCTCACGGCTCAGGTGAGTGGGAATGAGCTGAGGAAGCAGGCGGGCATCCTTCTGTCCCTGAGTGACCGAGGCACGAATGGCCTTCTCCCCTTCTCAAGGACTGGAGGAGTCTGCCTGTCCAGCTGGCCAGCAGGCCTGATTCTGGGGGAACGCTCGCAGGCCTGGGCGCGCTCCCCGGCATTTGCCTGGGCGGCCGGTTCAGGTCCCAGGGACGTGTCACAGCATGTGTCTCCAGGTCTTGTGGGTTCGGTAAGGAAGTCACTGAGGGCCGGGGCACCGAGGGACGAGGGTCAGCCAGGCCTGGCTGTACAGGGATGGCAGTGGGGAGGGCCAGGGCTGTGTGGGGTCTAGGACAGGCCCCAGGCCCTGAGGGCTCGCGCAAGGCAGCGGCTGAATTGTAGTTGGCACAGTGAGGGGTCCACCAGGCACTCTGGCCAGTCTGGCCCAGGAAAGTGGCCAGTGCTGCCCCTGGGGGGGGGTGCGAAACACCAGGGAGCCTGCAGCGCCTGCTTGAAGAGGCTGCTGGTGTGTCAGCGCTCCATGAAAAGACCCTGTGCGGGGAGAGCCCCGAGGCTGGGAACTGTGAGGGCTTGTTCAGAGCTTGGAATTCATACTGGCCTGGCTCTCAACCGGGTGCTTGTAAGCCTTCCAAAAATCAGGGTCGGATTTGCATCTGAATGACCAGTCAGCCAGAGCCGGCCAAGGAATGTGCTGTTTTTCTGGTTATTTTGCACTCCTGTTAGCAGTCATTTACATTTTTACTCACCACCCCCCATTCTTAAAACTAGTACTACCTGGCTGTTGCCTTGCTCCTGATTTCCCAGTGTGCACTTCTGCACGTGTACCTTCCTCGCAGGGGACCCTGCACACCCCCTGCCCCTGTGGAAGGGGTGAGGCAGTGCCCCTCCCCCTGGGCTCCCCAATCCTGCAGGGCACCAGGTGGGCTTGGAGCTCTCAGAAGTCAGGTTTGGTTTGGACTTCCCAGAATTAACGAGAATTAAATCTAAAAACTCACTTTTTTCCTGGAAGAAGAATACAGGAGTTGTGCCCCTGCTGGGCCACATAACAGGTAGCCGTGGGGTCTGCAGGAGGCAGAATAATGAAGGGCTCCTGTGGACATCCCTGTCCTGATCCCTGGAACCTGCAGCACCCCCCTGTCCCAGGGACCTGGCCCCCACTGGGCATGGGGTGTCCATGCTTCCACAGCTGGGCCGGCAGCCGCAGGCCCTGGCGTGCACACACAGAGGGCAGTGTGACCGGGGCGTGGCAGAGCGCCTTCCCTGGGGCCCAGCCCATGGAGCAGGCCGGGCCTGGTGGCGGATCCAGGCAGAGGCGGCTGCCACTCCCTGGTGCCCGTGAGGGCAGCTGCGGGTTCCAGGTGCGAGGTCCTCTGCCAGCTCCTGTGTCGCCGCTGGTTGGATCGTAACTTGTCACAGGCTCCTATGGCCTTGCCTGTCACACGGCTTTGCTCAGGGACCACATACACACGCCATGCACGCCACGTCCACAGACCACATACACGCCCCACACGCCGCAGGCACTGACCACGTATACCTGTCACACACGCCACACACACCAGAGCACACGCCTCCCATGCCGGGTACTCACATCACACGCACCGTGCACGCGTGTTGAGCTCTACCTCAGGGCTCTCCTAGACGGCAGCCTGGAGTGTGTGGCGAGGAATCTTGATGGGAAGAGTGGGTCTTAGTGCAGAGGTGGCCGGCACCCTTCTGACGTCCTCGCTTCCTGAAGCTTCCTGGAGCCTGGCTCCCCCCGGGACCGAGACCCCTGACCCGCCCTCTCCTCGGAGTCTCTGGTGGCTGGTGGGGGCCAGGTGGACGCGGCTGACCAGCAGCTGCCAGGCGGGCTTCTCCCGGGTGTTGCTGGGTCTTCAGCCAAGCTCTGCCCGTCTGGAATCTCAAAAGGCTGGAGACGGGTTTGTCAGCCGTGTGCCGACAGAACGCAGGTACTTTGTCCACCTGGAGAGGTGTCTTTGTGGGGCTGGCCCTGGCGGGAGGGCAGGGTCATCAGGGACCGAAGGCTCTGGAAGGGAGCAGGCCTTGGGACAGTCTCGTGCCGCTGGCCCCTGCCCCTCACTCCACATGCGGGGAGCTGTGTGACTTTGCGGCCTCTCCTGCGCCACATCCGCACAAGCCGTCAAAGGCCGAGGGCCGGGTACCCTCCAAGAGTTGGTGTGACCGCCTTGTTGGCTTCCAGTGCCCCGCTATGTGCTGGTCACAGAGAGGGGGGCCTGGGTCACCTCGGAGGGCTCAGGAGGACGGCCCTTCCCTGCAGGGAGGGACGCGGTGTTCCGTCGTGTGGATACGCTGCACTTTCTTTATCCATTCACGGACGGGGGGAGCATCTCCCATCTTCCCTTCTGGGTCCTGTGGCTGGTCTATTGATTAAATTAACATACGATATTAATGGGAGAAAAGTGAATTTAACTTTGTACCTACGGGAGTTCCAAAGATTAAAAACTGTAAGAAGTGACCAGCGGGCAGTTTTCCTACGTGCCCAATGAAAAACCAATCTGTTTGTGAGGAATGGACAGGACAAAGGGGTTTGGTCTCGGGGTGGCGCATCGGTGGAGTAGGGAGGTCTCGGCCTGTACAACACTCTGGGCCCTTGTTCTGCACCTCTGGCCCCGAGGCTGCCTTCTGCTCCCGGTGCAAGGGGGGCATGCTTCCCCGGGGGCGTATGTTCCTGCTCCCGGCAGGGCGGTGCTGGCCGTTCTCACGTGCCACGGCTCCACACTGGACAGGGTGCACATTTCGGGGCAGTGTCTTCTGCTACCCTGGGATGTTCTCAGCTTTCGGCTGCTGTGAGCCCTGCTGCCGGGAACACGGTGTGCACATCCCTGTCGGAGGCCCTGCTTCCACGTCATGTGGCCGGGCTCTCAGCCTGTCTGGACGCAGGGATCCGAGGCCTGCTGGGGGCAGAGGCCGCAGAGAAGAAGCCCTGCCGGCTGCCGTCTCGAGGCCGCGCCTGCTGTGGTCTGCGGCGTGCGTTTGGCTCTGTACTTCCGGACTCACCTGTCACAGGGTACCGTCAGCCCGCTTGGCTTTCCGTGTGGTGGCTCCCGTGGCCGTCGTTAGGAGAGAGTGCTGGAGGGCACCTGCTGTGTGGGTCTCAGCGTTTCCGGCTCTCACTAGGGCGCGGGAACAGCTTCCCCTTAGATCGGGGCTGCCTGGTGGGCGCTGAGCCCACTCCGCCCGCCTGACCCCTGCTTCTGCTGTCCTTGCAGAGGCCCGTGTGCACTTGGCACCGGGTCACAGGCCCACGGGACTGCGGCAGTCACTCAGGGCTTCCTGTCCCGACTGCGTGTGCTGTGGGGCGGGCTCGGGTCTGCCTCGCACGGGGTGACGGTTGTGGGCCTCGGGGACATGGTGGAGGGACAGAAAAACTGAGGCGGGGCTAGGAGCTGTGCATGGCCAGGGTCGGCGGCCCTGCGCCTGGCAGTCGGGGGACGGCTGTGCGCCTGCCCTCTCGCTGTGTGGGCGCTAATGGCACTCATCTCCCCAGAGGCTCCCACTCCATCCACTTACAGACTCCAGGATGCAGGGGCAGCCACTCCCGGGAGTGGGGAGGGCCGTTTGATTTATCTTCTCCGAGAGACAGCACAGCCTGGCTGAGCCACGCCTGCTGGTGACTGAGACAGATCAGTCACTTGAGTGCCGGGGAGCGCAGTGTCCAAGGCGGCCTGGGCCCTGCTCCCGCTGTCGCCGCACAGGCCTCCCTTTCTGGGCGCTGGAGGCGAGGAGTGGGGATGAGGACCCCGGGCGGCCGGGCACTCAGAAGCAGGGGGTGTGCCGGCAGAGGACGCCTCTCCCGGCCTTGGCTCTCTGTGCGACCCGCCCTCCCTCCGGCTCTCCGTGGGTCTTCCCCCTCCTGCTGCGTGAGTGTTGGGTGCCTGCGTGGGCCCGTGGTCACCTGTTCTCGGGGAGCAGGTGCCACTCTGCCCGGGGATGTCCTTTAGGACAGGACCTGAGGGGCGGGGGCGGAAGCGGGAGAGCCCGAGGGCGCAGGGGAGGCCGGCTCTTCCTCTCCAGTGCCCAGTGTCTTCCCAGGGGAGAAGGTGCAGAAAGATCACCGCAGGAAACCTGGTCTTTTTAGGGCTCCGCTGCCACGGGCCTGTCTCTGGAAAGGCTCTGCAGATGCCCTAGCCCTTCCCTGTTTTAATCCCACTGTCGCGAACAGCCATTGTCAGTGGGGGGGAAAGGCCCACACGCTCTGAGGCCAGCTCTGTCCCCCAGCTCAGCCCCTGAGGGGAGCGGGGAAGTAGCCGCCGTGGTCACACCGCTGGAACCCCAGCATCCAGCCCCGACACCCTGCCTCACGTGTGTCCCTCTCGGGGGTGAGTGGACGGCCAGGCCCTGTGGGGCAGGGCACACGCGTGGGGAGGGGAGCAAGGCCTAGACGCCAGGACGATGAAGCCACAGGTGGCCCCGTCTGGCGGAGGGCCAGGAGGGCACAAGTGCCCCCCAAGGACAGTGGGAATGAACTCCTGGGGATGGGGCTGCCTTCCCCTCCCGTGGGGTGGCCTGAGAGGCAGAGAATCTGGGGAAGCTACTGATCCTCGGGAACGTCGTGATGTTTTTATAAGAAAAACACAAAAAGTACGCTTTCTGACGGGAACACTGTGAGAAGGTGCCGCGCGGCCCTCCAGCCCCTGGCCCGGAACCCAGCATCGCGCGCGCCGGGGCCCCTCGTCCGCCTGGGCCGGGGTCACGGAGGTCACGGCGCGGCGCTCGGGCCTCGCAGATCGGGTGCACCTGCGCCAGCGAGCGCAGCTGAAAAGCCGCTAGTGGCCGCCTGCGTCCGGGAGCCGAGGCCCGCGCCGGGGCGTGGAGCGGGCGCCACCCCGGGCCCCGCTGGGCGCAGCGTCCCTGGCGGCCCTTGGCACGAGCGAGCCTACCCGCACGGGCTGTTCCAGCCTCTCCTCGCCGCGTTTGGTAGTTCACGCGTCGGGCCGAGCGCGTCGGTGAGCCCCGGCCCGGCGGGCCGCGTGGCCTGGCCCGGCGGGCCGGGACGTGCTTATCCAGCCGGGTCCTGACCGGGCGCGTGGGCGCTCTCAGTATCGCGGCTGAAGCGCCGTGGACGCGCACATCCGTGGGAAGGGGCGCGGTTGCCGAGGCCGGGGAAGAAGCCGGCGGCGTGTTGGCTGGACTCCTCTGGGAAGCTGACTCTCCCCACCCCCGGCCCGTGCTGGCCTCCAGGAGCCGCTCGAGGTGGGGCGGGGGTTTGCAGCCGGCGGCATGCACCCCTGCAGGCAGAAAATCGCTTCCCACTGAAGATGGAGGGTCCCCAGCCTGCTGACGGTGGGTCTGTGCAGGGGTATGTGTGAGGGGCTGCCCAGCGTAGCTGGGATAGAAGAGAGGTGGCCCCCTAGGACCCGGGGGGGTCTCGGGCAAGCTCGGCAGGTGTAGTTTCTCATCCGTATTGCAGGAAAAAACCCCATCCGGGTCTGAAAGTTTGTGAGGAGTGTTCTCCCTGTGGCTGAAACGTTTCTAGAATCTTCTGTCACCTGGGACGGTTACACCCTCGTTTTTGCGTCCAAGAGACCACCAGGGAGCCAACACCGATGCAGTCACACGCGGGTTTATTCGACAAGCTGAAGCTTGGGCCCAAGTGTACCCGACGCAGCAGAGTAGGGACTTGGACCCCGAACCGGATTACAGTCAGAGTTTTTAAGGGCAGAGTCGGACTCAGTGCTGAGTGAGGACAAAGGGGATTAGGGATGGCCCAAGTCACTAAGGAGTTTTGGAAGCAAGGCCGCCAGGACCTTGAGGGGCTAGCTATGTCGGGAGAAAGGCTATTTATTACCAGTAACAAAAATCTTCTCGTGAGACCCTTTAGATGTCTATCGGTGGGCCATGTGCTTGGGAATGATTCTCGACACTATCTTGGAGGTTTAGAGATAAAGGTTCCTGAAGGAATTGTTCAAGTAGACTTACGGGATCCTGGTCGGACCTGTCGGGGTAGGGGGTCGGTCAGCGAGGATCGTCCTTAGCAAAACCTCAAGGTGAGGGCGGCTGAGTCCCCAGGGGAGAGGCACTCTGTCTGTTTCAAGGGCTTGTCAGTAGGTGAGGAATTTTAATGATTTTCTTCTGCCTCTGTTTCCCACATCAGCTAAACCTGAGGTGGGATGGCCTTAATTTTCTCGGCCCCCACAGGGACGTTTTGGGCGGGATTGCCTTCTGAGGCTGGGAGCCCGTCCGGGACAGCCAGGTGTGCCCTCCTCCTGCGGGGCCCAGCCGAGCTCCGGTTGGTCAGGGAGGAATCAACCAAGCGTGTTTATCTGGGGAGGCCCACGCCTGCCAGACTTAGGACCGCCAGCTGCATGCCTAACTTGGAGCACGTGTGAGATGTCAATGGCCAATTACCGGATTGACCTGGGTGGGGCCAGCTGTGTGTAGTGGCTCCAGGAGGTCCCTGGGTAAGGGTCACCCACATAGGGGGAACGTTGGCTCTCCACTGCTAAGGACTCAGAAGGTGGTGCTGGGGACTGGGCCGGGGGCGGGGGCAGACACCGGGTTTCGGGCTCTCCATGCACGGCTGGCCCCTGGTGTGACTTCTGGAAGTGTCTGGGCCTTTGCTGTCTCGTGTGTGAAGGACGGATCACAACGAGGAGGAGGATGGTCTTTGGCCCATCCGGTTGGCTGGAAGAGCCTCTCTGGGACGCCCACATGTCCCTGGTGGCACGAGGTGACCTGACCAGTTCTTCTTCCCCTCCCCCCCACCCCTCTGAAAGGCTGTGCTGGGATGATGGGGACATGGGGCCCCCAGCTGGGTCTCTGGGAGAGTGGCTGGGGGCGGGGGCATCCCTGGGGGCGGGGGGCTGCTGGGGAAGGTGAGGCTGGGATCTGCCTCCAGACCAGTGGCAGGTGGTCTGTGCCCAGGGGGATGGATGGGGCGGATGTGGTGGGTGTGGAGGGCAGCCCCGCCCCTCCCCCAGCCCACACATCAGCTTCCGGCTTCCGGTGCCTGGAGGGTCTGCGAGGCCGCAAGGCGGTGGGTGGGGCCGGGCAGCACCAGCCCTTAGGGAAGCTGCATCAGCGTGGGCAAGGTCAGAGACTGGAGGAGCCTTCTGCTTCTCCTGTAACCCTGCAGCCAGCCCCGTGGGATCTGGTTTTCTGCTCTCCAGGGGTGTCCCCCGCCCCACGTCTGGAGGTAGGGCTGGCCGGGTGCTGTTGGGGTCCCAGCACGGAGGGCAGTCCAGTGCCAGGACCAGGCTGTGCTGGTGGAGGGTGGGCGCGGGGCTGTCTCTGCTTCTCCTATCTGCACTGAAGGGGCCAGACTCCGGGTTCTCTTAGGTACCAGCTCACGTGTGTGCATCGTGGGGAGCCGTGCCCGGGGCCTGGCCCAGGGCTGCCCCCTCGCTGCTGCCCCGTAGCCTCCTGGACGGCCCTGCCCGCGCGTGGCCTTTGGACAGTTGCAGGCCGGGCCCAGGTCCCTCCCCGTGTCTGGCACACAGTGTCTCCCCTGTCCCCAGTAGGGACGTGGTGGTGGTGCCGCTTTTGGGTCTGGACCATGTCTGTGTGTGGTCACAGGAGGCAGAGTGCGTGAGTCAGGCAGGCCGGCTGCACGTGTGCTTTGTGAAGAGGGGGTGCCGTTCCTGAGCGGAGACCAGCCCCCCCAGGCTGCAGCCTGCCCCACAGGGCCCTGTGCCGGCCAGCCCGGCCCTGTATGTCCTTGGGGTGAGGACGGCAGGACAGAGGCAGTGCTCTGGAGAGCTCAGTCCTAGGCGATGGCCATCAGGGTCGCTGCTCGGGGCCACCACGCGTCCCCGAGGTGGGGGCCTTGCTCAGCCGGTTTCTGTGCTAGGACATGCTCACCGCGCTCCCTGCAGGCAGCCCGACACCCGCGAGTGGGTGGCATGCGGGGTGGCCCCGAGCTCTGCCTGTCGGGAGGCACGGCCAGCTGGCCCGGCTCCAGGACCAGTTCTGCAGGAAATGAGACCTCGGGTCCCGGCACCCGCAGTAGACAGGGCCATGGACACGCGCACACCCCTGCTTCCTGAGTCCGTGGCAGAATGTGGTGCCATTTCCTCAGCCCCTGCCGGCAGAAAGGGAGGCAGGAGTCCTGTATTCTGCCTGGTGCTGCTCTGCACCCACGTTTGGGGTTCCCCCTGGTCTGCCCCCAGGTCCCTGTCCCTGGATGAGGGGCCCGGCTTGCATGGGGGCACCCGGGGGCAGCACCTGGAGGCCTCTCTCAGGCTTGCGGGCACAACCATGGCCCTGCCGTGGCTGCCATGAGCAGGGGCCGGCCGGGGCCAAGCCTCTGTCCTCGCCAGGGATGCAGTGGCAAGGCCCTAGTGGGGGCCGAGGGTGGCCGGGCTCAAACTGGTGCAGGAAGGTTCCAGAGGCTCTTGCAGATCTTCCCGTTGATTTCTGGTTCGTGAGCTGTGAGGAGACCCCTGTGTCCACGCTGCCTGGCTCCTCCTGCACCCCCCAGCACGGGTCCCAGGACGGAAGATGGCTCCTCAGGCCGGCTGGGGACCGTGAGGGGCAGCCAGCCTCCAGCCCACGTCCTCCCACCAGAAGATGACATGAGGCGGAGACAGAGCCACGGCCTCGTTTCTGTGACACGGGCCTCAGAAAGGGGACGCCTGCCTGCTGCGGCGTCCACACTGTGGGAAGGCTGGACGCTCTGGGCTGCAGGGCAGGCCACAGGGCCGGTGTCCGGCGAGCCTGGCCTGCGGTCGGAGCGTGGACCCCTCTCCTGTGTGGAGGCTGCAGAGTGGACCCTTGGAATCCGGGGTCTGGGCTTCCCTTGACCTGGGACTTCAGCAGAGGCCGCTCCAGACACCCACTTGCTGTCGGGACGGCCGAGAAGTGTTTCTGGGTCCGGTCCAGTTGTTTCAGCCACCCTGAGCGGGGGCTTTGCTTGAGGCCAGACCCGCACCGTTTTACGTGGTCCTCGTCCCCCATGCAGCATCGGCTCCTGGAAGCATCTGGAAGACGAGAAGGACCACGAGGGAGGGTCAGTGGGATGGGTGATTCAGGTCCAGCGTGGGGCTCCCCGAGCTCCCCTCAAAGGTCAGGCTGTGGCGGTGCTGACATCGGGGTGTGCCTCTGTGTGTTGTTTGGAAAGTAGAGATGCTTGAGACTCGGGGCAGAAGCCGTGTGCGGGGGACTGGGCAGGGGTCATCTTGGCAGCCATGGAGACCTGTGCTGTCCAGCTCCTACCTGGCCACAGCAGCCGCGAGGCCCGTGGTTGATGGAGCGTGGGCTGCTGCGGTTAGAGCACGGGTCCCAGGGGCCCAGGCTCAACGTGACCAGGTCGGCTGCCAGGCACTCTGCAGCGGCTGTGTGGCCTGAGGGGGCATTTCTGGGGGTCCCCTTGAAGGGGTATAGAAGCTGGCGAGTCAGAGCGGACGCCCGTGTGCAGGTGGCTGTGCAGAGAGGCCGGCGTGGCGGCCACCGGACGTGCTGGTGGACCCCGTGTCCCGCTGGGGGCCAGCCCCTGGGGCCCTCACAGTGCTTTCGCCCACGGCATGTGCCTTCTCTAATGGGTTTTTGCCAAGTGGAGAGCAGAGGCCCCGTCCCGGAGGGAGGCCGGGTGCAAGGAAAGGACCTTGTTCTGGCTCAGCCTTCGCAGACTTGAGCTGGACGGCGGCCTGCGGTCGAGCTGGCCTGCCTCTGGGACCCTGCTGTGTATTTTTCAGGAGTCACTGAAGAGGAAGGCAAAGAGAGTGGCATTTTGTGGTTTTTAGACTTAAAAAAGAACTGTCCGCCTAGACCTGGGCTTGTCAGGGCTCCAAGGCCTGTGCAAGGGACAGGAGTCGGGTCCCCTGGTGAGACCGTGCACACTCCCCCTGAGGGCACTTGGCAGGCAGGACCCTGCCCCGGGTGGCCTGGAGCATAGTCTCAGCCAGCCCCGGGGTGGGCACGGCTCCAGACAATTCTGTGAGACCTTCATGCCCTGGCCGACGGCAGAGAGGAGGAGATGCCCGCTGTGGGCTTGGGGCGCCCCTTATCTCTGCCCTGAGCTCCTCGAGAAGCCTCCATTCACCGTGGAGCCAGACGCTTCCGCAGAGGGTGGTTTCCATCCCTGCCTGCCGAGCTGTGGCCCGCGCCAGCCCCAGGGTGATGGACTGTTCTGGAAACAAGTATAAGAAGGGTAGGGACATCAGCTCTTCCGCTGCAAGTGTGCGCCTCGAGCAACAGAAGCGTTCCTCGGGGGCCAGAAGGAAGTACTTCTGCAGGTGGGCTGTGGTAGAGGAGCTCCTGGGCGGAGTCTGCTGGTGGTTAAAGTCCGTCTTGCAAAGTAAATGTTAGGGGAGCCTGGCTGGCTCCGTCGGTGAGGGTGGGGCTCTGGATCTCGGGGTCGTGCGTTCCAGCTCTCTGATGAGTGTGGAGCCTGCTTTTTTAAAAATGAATTTTAAGTGAGAAATTGGCAAAGATCTGAATGTCCAGTATTATCCTATTTAATTATAGGGTTGTGAATTATAGGATTGGGGGGTTGGAGGAGGCTTGGGAGTGCTGGGTAGCGCCCACGGTGAGCGCCGTGCAGGAGACCCACAGTTCACTCAGAGGTCCTGCCCTCCCCTCTGGCCAGCCCACAAGGGAAACCCCCACTTCTTCCTGGACTTCCTGGTCTCTGTGGCTGCAACCCTGCCCGGCCTGTCCTGGGCACTGAGCTGGGATTGCTCTGCACTCACGGCCCCTGGACCTCTGTGCTCTGTGTCACAGTCGCGTACATGGAGGTCCAGCAAAGGCACAGTCAGCCAGAACTGATGGGAAGTCTGTCTGCTGTTCACGGAGACTTGTATTGTGATGGAATCATTTAGTAAGCTTCAAACCGGGAGCCACATGTGAGTAGCGATTCGGCAAGTCTGTATTACTCGGTGCTTGTCACCGTTAAGTGTCCCCATCTGTCACCACGTGGCCTTGTGAGGGTTACTGGTGATGTTCCCGTGCCCTACTTCCTATCCCTGAGACTTCCTTCCGTTATTACTGGGACTTTGTACCTCTTAATCCCCATCTCTCCCCTCCTCCCACTACCTGCCCCCGTGACCCCAGTTTGCTCTCTATTTAAGAGTTTGGTTTTTTTGTTTGTTCATTTGTTTTGTTTTTTAGATATCCGAGTAAGTAAACTGCGTTTCTCTGACTTAGCGTGGTAGTTTCTAGGTCCCTCCACGTTCTTCCAAATTGCAAAATGTCATTCTTTTTGATGTCTGCATAATATTCCAGTGTGTGTGTGTGTGTGTACATGTGCACGCGTGCGGACACACACACCCCTTCTTTATCCATTCATCTATCAAAGGACACTTGGGCTGCTTCTGTGTCTTCGCCGTTGCCCGTAACGCCCGCGAGCGTACGGATACACGGGTCTTTTCAGATTCGTTGTTGTTTTCATTGGGTGGATACCCAGCCGTGCAACTGCTGGATCGTGGAGTAGTTCTGTTGATTTTTCTGAGGAACCTGCGTCCTGTGCTCCACGTGACCACACGCGTTCACACTCCGGCCAGGAGGGCGTGAGGGCGCCGTTCACTTCGTGCCTCTTTCCCCAGCAGCGCAGTCGTCCACCGTTTCCAGAGTCCGAATGGTCCCCTGCTTGGGCACCTCGCATGGGTGGGTGCATCCACCTGAATTCCTGGTGGGGAACTGGGTCAGGATTCTGGGCCCGTGCTGCCCTGTGGCCCCTCGTCACTGCGCCCTATAGCAGCTGGCCTCATGGCTGCCCTCCTCAGAGGTGGGGAGGAGCCTCTTGCTTTGATGTGCAAACCCGCGGTCAGGGTCAGGGGCTTTTGGGAGGTGAGGTCACATCTGCAGAACAGAGACCGGACGCGTGCAGGACGAGCCTCGCCTTCGCTCTCTGCTGTGGTCAGAGCGGCCACGGGACCGCTGCCGTCGGCGTGGGCTGCGCCTCCCACGCTCCCCTGCACCGTGGGGAGTGGAGGGGTGGAAGGCCAAGCCGGCCGGAGGGAGAGGGAAACGCTTCTCTCGCTCCGGACTAATCGCACCTCGGTTTCACAAAAGGACGGCTGGATTCTTCTCCTGTGCGATCGGAGGAGAAAGGCACAGTGAAGGGGGCCACGGAGTCCGGCAGGACGCTAGCAGGTGTGTGAGGACGTCCCCTGCCCTCCGCTGTGGCGATACCGAATTACAGCGCGGGGCTTCTCCTTCGAGAAACCAGCGTAGACCGGTGTGGAGAGCTGGGGCCCGGGACGCGGCTGTCAGCGGGGCCGGGAGTGTCTTACTTTTTTTCAGTCAGGAACCCTGGGGCTCAGAGCTGTTTGGCGGAGGGCAGAGGCGAGGTGCGGTGAGGGGGCTCACGGGCACACAACCTGCCCTCGGTGCTCAGCGCCGTGAAATTCGGAGGAACGCGAGACGCGCCTTGTCCGACCCCGGAGCAGCCAGCTCTGGGCGTGACAAAGGCTTAGCTGCATTTCCAGAAGAGAGAAGTTTTTCAGTTTCACGTTTCTGGGCATTCAGGTTGTTTGTGCGCTTCTCTGGCAACGCGTGCATCACTTTATTTCCCCGTGTTTTGGGGAGCGCACAGGTGGCCTGCCCGTGCGAACAGGTAAGCCCCACGGTTGGTCACACTTGCCCGTTGCCTGTCCATCGATTGTGGCAACGCCTCCCCCAGCGTTCACACAGAAGATGTGGGTCCTGGGTGCTGGGAGGGCGCGGCCTCGTCGGGGGGCGCTCCCTGGCGTGCTCGCTGCGCTGCGCTGTCCAGTAGCTGACCCAGAATCGGACGGTGAGATGGAGGAATCCAAAACCATTTCCGCCGGTGCTCAGGGGTCACATTTGCTCGGGTTCCTGGGACATGTCTTGGGCCACAGGGGCCCTGGGAGACCCTGGGAGTCATGACTCTGGGAATCCTCGGTACGGGGTGGGGTGCCGGCCGTCTCTGCTGCGGGCGTGACGGGTCCCACTCCGGGGGTGCTGTGTGGGAGAGGCAGGGTGTCGGCTTCCAGCACCTCCTGCTTCTCAGCAAATGGCACGAGTTGTACCAGCTCTTAAAGCAAAAGAAAACAAAACTATATCCCAACCACGAAAAAATGCCAGTGTTTGATTCTGAGGTCTAGAAACTGGCGGATCACTCACAACCACGGGGACTGGCACGGACGTCCTCGACACCTTCGCGCACCTGCACGGTGCCTGCTGGGGCGGTCCTTCCCCTTCTCTGTGATCGTCTGTCATCCCTCTGGACTCAGGCTTCCCTTCTGGGGGCTCCCCCAACTGTTGGATTTCAGGGAGGAGACGTTCTCGAGGTCACAGATCTGAAACTAACGGCCTGATTCTCTTGGCAAATAGCGAACCAAGACCGTGGGGCGTATTGGCGGGCTTACTCTGCAGGGAAGGGACGGGTCCGTTGGGGACCCACCAGGTTACATTTCCTTCATGGGCATGATTGCACACTCACTCCCCCCTCCCGTTTGCACAAGCGCATGAGTGCCACGCCCATCCCAGGGTCTGGAGGTTAAAAAAAAAAAGTGCAAGAGTTTCTTTTCAGTGCATCTGTAGTCGTGATGCTGTGGGTACATGCACGGAGGACTTACATGTTGAAGTGGTCTCCTCCCCTGTTCCTTTCAGAGCCCAGATTCCTGAAGACTCCGTCCTGGAAACGACTGACGGACGTTTCTGGAGGCGCAAGATACAGGTAAAAACATGGTTTCTCCACGTGCGTCCCAGTCTAGCAAAGCCGACACCTCGTAGACGCCTCAGTGGGGTCCAGCACACGGCCGGTGCCAGCTGCCTGTGTGCTCCGCGGGGCCGGGGTCAGGACACGGCGTCTGTCCACGCTGGGCGCCTGGAGTCCCGCGCACAGCCTGCCTCTCCCCGTCCCACCCCTGCCCTACCCGCCCTGTGTTTCTGTTCCGGGTCTCTGGGCTGCGGGCCCCTGGGGGCCCTGCAAAGCTCCAGCTTCTCCTGGGGTGCAGGGGCTTGTCAGCGGGGTCCAACGTGCAGGGAGGGTCTCCGTGTCACCCTGGCTCTGGATTGGGGCCATTTTGTGATGAATCTTCATGTCGACCATGTAGTTCCAGTTGAAAAGGAAAGAGAAGTTTCAGTTTCATGTAAAAGCAGAAGGAAAGCCCGCAGCCCACTTCTCTTTGTAGTCAGTCCTGTCCTGCGCGGATGTGGCTCTGGCCGGCCTCCAGCAGCCCCGCTGGCCCTGCAGCCGCCGTGCTGTGCTGTGCTGGCGTGTGGGCCGGACGCGGGACCTGCCTGGCCGGCTTGCTGGGGCCGTGTTAGCAAATGCAGCTCTGCCGCTAGAGCTCCTGGCGCTGTCCGTGCTTACGCGTGTGCTCACACGTGTGTGCTTTCAGTTCCCTGCCCCGCTGGGCCGGGCTGCTGGCCGCTGTGGGTGACGTGCAGAGTAGGGATTCCAAGCCCTGACACTTGCGTTACCAGTATTTTCCCCTCAGGTCATTGATCTTTGATTTTGTTTGTTGATCTCCTTATGTGAAACAAAAAGTCGTTGGGGATCTTGGGGGAGTTGGGACGACCAGGTCCGTGCACGGAGGCTGGGTGAGCAGCGTGGAGGTCCCTGAGGTAACGCCCCGGGGACGGGCCCTCCTCCTACCTGCCTTGTGCTAACAGGCGCGCAGCCTAGAGAGCAGACGAGGCCGCGTCCCCTCCTTCATGTCCATGCAGATGGGACAGACAGGTCGTGGACGCCCGGTGGCCCTGGGGGAGGGGCTGGCCCACAGACGGCCTTGGGACGTGGCGCTCCGCCCCCGGGCGGACTGGATGGAGCGTGTGCGCAGGGCCTGGGTTCGGTGAGGCGAGAGCTGTCAGTCCGTCTGGCACGGAGCGGTGTGAAGCTCACTGTGTACGAGACAGACACCGGCAGTGCTCCCTGGCCCTCCGCCTCCCTCCGCAGCGATAACCACCGTTCACAGCTGGGTGTGCGTCCGCGTATGCTTCCACGTGTGACCGTGGGGGCCGGGGGGCGGCTCCCTCCCTGGACAGTGGGGGTCGTCGCACCTGCTACCAAGTCCGCTAGCCTGTGGTGCTCTGTGCTCACGAGCCCGTCTCCTGGGGCTGCCTGGGTCTCCCGCGTCTGAGGCCGAGCTCCCCGTGATGACAAGACAGCCATTCTAGGGCGGCCCCGCCGTCCCCAGGAGCCAGCATCCAGCCTGGACAGTGCAGTGGATGGCGCTAAGCAGAGGGTCAGGGGCGCGTGCAGGTACACACCACCCTCCTCCCCAGAAGGAGACAGCGTTGTTGGTGGCCACATGCGCGGGGTCTGTGGTGCTGCCCAGGCACTCGGGCTCCTCCATCTGTGGGCCTCCCCGCTGGGGCAGCCACGGCGGGCCCCTCGCTGCTGCCCCGTGCACCCGCCGGTCCTCAGGCGGGTGGTCTGACGGCATCACCCCGCTGCTCTCCGCATCTTGGGTCCCGTCCGCGCACGCACGGCCCACACGTGCCCACGTTCGGGTGCGGGAATGAGGTTGAGGCATGTCGGGAAGCCCCCATCCCCGATGGCTTGGTTGTCTCTGCGAGGTGGTGGAGAGTAAGCAGGTGACCTGGCCACTGTCCCCCTGTCCCGCCGTCCATCTCCAGGGCTGAGCACACGAATCACGGTGGAGTTGGGGTGTCACTCCAGGGGAGTTCTGAGTTCTGGGGGAACTGAAGTCCACACAGCGAACTGTTTATCAGGCACGTGACATGTGACACCGGGAGCTCCTGGAGCCCGTCCTGAGTGGGAGGGGGCCGTTTGCAAGGTGATATCGGCCCCACAGCCAGCATCGGGGAAGGAGCCCAGGGGTGGCTGCCGGCCTGGGGGCAGGCAAGGGAGGTGGGGCTGTGGAGTGGGAGGTCAGTCTGGGGACGAGGGCAGCCAGGGGGCTGTGGGCCCGCGGGGAACAGGGATGGGCGTGGGGGGCGGGCAGCCTGGGGGTAGCCGAGAGAACGAAGATGGGCCAGGGGTCAGCCTGGGGGGCAGGCAAGAAAGAGGGGCAGCTGTGGCAGGTGCGTGTCCCACCCGTGTCCCACCCGTGTCCTTCCCCTGTCCCTCCCGCCACCCTCCCACCATCCCCCTGTCCCTCCCCTGTCCCTCCCCTGTCCCTCCCCTGTCCCTCCCCGTCCCTCCCCTGTCCCTCCCCGTCCCTCCCCTGTCCCTCCCCTGTCCCTCCCCTGTCCCTCCCCTGTCCCTCCCCGTCCCTCCCCGTCCCTCCCCGTCCCTCCCCGTCCCTCCCCTGTCCCTCCCCGTCCCTCCCCTGTCCCTCCCCGTCCCTCCCCTGTCCCTCCCCTGTCCCTCCCCGGTCCCTCCCCGGTCCCTCCCCGGTCCCTCCCCGGTCCCTCCCCGGTCCCTCCCCGGTCCCTCCCCCGTCCCTCCCCCGTCCCTCCCCGTCCCTCCCCCGTCCCTCCCCCGTCCCTCCCCGTCCCTCCCCCGTCCCTCCCCCGTCCCTCCCCCGTCCCTCCCCCGTCCCTCCCCCGTCCCTCCCCCGTCCCTCCCCCGTCCCTCCCCGTCCCTCCCCGTCCCTCCCCGTCCCTCCCCGTCCCTCCCCTGTCCCTCCCCTGTCCCTCCCCGTCCCTCCCCGTCCCTCCCCGTCCCTCCCCGTCCCTCCCCGTCCCTCCCCGTCCCTCCCCGTCCCTCCCCGTCCCTCCCCGTCCCTCCCCGTCCCTCCCACCATCCCCCGTCCCTCCCACCATCCCCCGTCCCTCCCACCATCCCCCGTCCCTCCCACCATCCCCCGTCCCTCCATCCGTTCCTCCATCCGTCCCTCCATCCTCCCTCCCTCTGTCCCCCCCGTCCCTCCCCAGACTCTCCCCACTCCATCCTCCCCTACCCATCCCCCCCTCCCTCCCCGTCCCCCTCCCCTTGCCGTCCCCTCCGCTCGCTGTCCTCCAGTCCCCCCACCCTCGTCCCCCTCCATCCCCCAGTCCCCCGTCCCTGGCTCCCCCTGTTCCTCTGTCCCTCCCCATGCCCCCTCTCTCAGTTCCCCTCCGTCCCCTCCCTCCATTCCTGTTCCCCGTCCCTCGCTCTGTTCTCTCCGTCCCTCCCTTTCTCCATCCCTCTGTCCCTTCATCACTGAGTGGCCCATCTGCTTCTGGATCTAGCATCCAGTCCCACCCTCGCTGTGGGGCGTCAGGGCTGGCCCTTCCCGTGAACCCCAGATGGGGTTTCAGCTGCAGACCAGAGCCGTGTGTGTCCCGTGACACATGTCGGGGCTGCTTCTGCGCCACCCCGGGGCCTGGAGTACCCGACACAGAGACCACACCGCCCAAACCTCCGGCCGTCGGTGGGACAGGGTGCTGGCCCCCACGCGGGGCGAGCCCGTCCCCGCGGACAGCGCGCGCCCTGCCCTGGCTTCATGGCCTTGTAGCGGCATCGGGGTGAGGACAGGCCTGGCCGGCACGCCTTCGGCAGGAAGGGGAAAGGCAGAGAAGCGCCCCAACAAGAAAGGGGGGCGGGCAGCTGAGGCCTGGCTGTGCCCACTGTCGGTCCTCCCCCAAGGCCCCCCACGAGTCCTCCTTACTAAGTGGAGTGGGGCAGTGGCGCCCACGGCACAGGCATGAGAAACAGACAAAGGTGCAGGGAAGACGCCGTGAAGTCCACAGTGACACCGAGGGCAAGCCCTGCCGCGTGATAGGATTCCAGCCGCATGAGAGGTGACCTCTGGGAAGGATGAGGAGGCAGCCCAGGAGGGCTTCCCGGAGGTGGTGGCTTGGCTAGTTGAACAGAAGTGAGAACTTCCCCTCACGCCCTCTTGGGAGGTTCGGTTTGGCTGTGGTGTCACGAAGCAGCCCGAGTTGGTACATGTGGCTTGCGGGGGCGCTGGGGAGGCAGAGCAGGGGGACTGTGGAGGGCGGTGTGATGCTGGCTGCCTCTTGGCCATCCCTGAGTGGTGGTGATGGTGGGGGTGAACGGAAGGCTCCAGAGAGGGGCTCGGGCCCATTGGCCTGAGCCTTGCAGGGGGGCTGGCTTGGCGGAACGGAAGGAAGAGGAGTGAGCAGGCCCCTCCGGGGGAGGGAGGCAGGCTGCTCGCTGTCTCACAGAAGAGGAAACCCTGCGGGCTGTACCAGTGGCTCTCCTGCGGGGCCTCTTGGGGCAGCACGTCTGGGAGGGACGGGGGTCCTGCCTCTGTTCCAACAGCTTTTGGTTGCAGCCGCGTCCTGAGAAGCCAGAAGGAATCAGGTCACGGTCCCACTGGCGTCCTGGCAAGAGGCCCCGGGTCAGGGTGAACCCCGGCGTTTGCCTGCCTCAGGGGTCCACAGCAAGGCCGCCCTGCCCCCACCGCAGGGCACCTTGGGGATGGCATGTGGGGCAGGGTGTGGGGGCCGGGGCACCAGCCCACCCCTAGCCCGCAACCCCTGCCCTCCAGCGAGCGGCTTCCCAGGGACCCCGAGAGCCCCTAGCTGTGCGTTCTGTGGCTCGCGGATGTCTCGGGTGTGGCTGGAGGGGCAGGGCCTGTGTGCGGCAGGAGGCCGCTATCCCGCACGGCACGGTCACGTGTGCATGTGTGCTCCTGCGTGTGCGAAGTGGCCTGTGCGCACACGGCTCAGCCTCCGCGCGGTGCTCCCGGCCCTCCGCCCAGCTGACCGCCCCGGCGGGCGCTACGGGGACTGGGAAGCCAGGGTCCCAGGGGGCACCCGTTGCCTGGTTCGCACCTTTGCATGACGTCACCGGCGGGGCACACGGGGGAGGCCGGGGAGCTGGGTGGTCGCTCGTCCCGGTCTGGGTTCCGGCACTGGCCTGGAGCTCCGCTCCTGGTGACGGGGTCGCAGTGTCCGCGTGAGCCTGCGCCCTGACCACCCCTGCCCTGGCGTGGACAGAGCCCTGGGCGCAGTGGGGAATAGAAGCCTTGTCACTACGGGCATCCTGACCTCTGACCTTTGTTCTCCCTTCCAGAATTTCTTTGTGAGGCCAAAAAGCAGCTTAAGATCCGGGCAGCCTTCAACGCTGGCAGTGGTGACCCCGCCCGACGCCTGGGAAATGCGGGTCCTCGGGGTTTACAGCGCCCACCAGCTCCGCGCTGTGCCGTGGCTCACAGCCGCCAGGCCCTGAGCAGCGTCCGCCGGGACCCCCGCAGCAGCCCCCCGGCCCACAAGCGTTTGCTGCCCGGACCCGCTCTGCAGTGCGCGAGGATGTGTGCCCCCGTCGGGGGGCTGCTTGCCGCCCTGGCCATGGTGTTGGGGATGGCGGTGGCCTTTGCACCCAAGCCCCGGATCACCTGGGAGCACAGAGGTACGGGCCGGCCCTCCGCGGGCGGGCAGGAGCCTGGGGCACGTGGGACCGTTGTCGGGCGCGTTTGGGGACTGCCGCTTAGGTTTCTGAATCCGGGGCCCTGACAGCCTGAAGAGGTGCTGTGCGCTCCCCGGGCTCAGCCACTGCACATGCTTGTGTGGGGACGAATGGGGCCAAGCTTCCCGCCGGCTGCTTTCCTTTGCTGCCCAGAGTCTGTCTGATTCCTCTCCTGGGATCTGCGTCCCGAGAGCCCCGGCTTCCCCGGCGAGAGGAGCGAGGGCTGCAGGCAGGGCTGAGCCATCTCGTGGGCTGTCCCAGGCCCTGTGCGCGCCGGGTCAGCCTTTGTCCGCGTGGCTGTCTCCAGCCCGGGAGAATCCAGAGAGCAGAGTGTGTGGACACCTGGTCCTTACGTGGAGCCAGCGGCCCACGAAACCCGGGCTCACGGCACTCATGTGGACGCCGGGACGGTCAGACCGAAGCAAGTGCCCCTCGGGAAAACGCCCGACACGCTTCTGTCCCTGCCAGTCCACCCGATTCTCGTCCTGCTTGACCGTGCAATATCCTCTTGAGAGAGGAAACATCACTTGTTTCTAACTTCGTGGTGCTTAACTCCGACATCTGCTTGAGTCGAGGGATATATTTACTGGATTGGATTTATTTAAGCTTTTGAGTTAAATCACATTTTTTTCCTGAATAAGAAAAGCTTAACTAGTTTACGTTCTCATATACTTAGTCTGTGTTAATATTAAACACACACACGAGAGCGTGGACAGCATCGTGGTCGGCAGCCTGAGCTGGCCTGGGAGGTCACAGACTTGATGGTCACGGCGCTCAGAGGTCACGCTCCTGGGAGGCCATCAGAGCGCAGGCTTTGGAAGCCCACTGGGGGGAGCAGGACGGGACGCGGGGCCGCAGCACTGGTCGAGCACAGTGGCTCGGGGCCTTGCAGGGTGCGCAGTGCTGGGACAGTCTAGCGGGTCTGAGTGCCGGCCTCGGGCACGGGCCGCCTCGGGCAGGGGCCGCCTCGGCGAGTGGGGCCGCCCGCAGCCCCGGCGACATGGTGGTGCGCCTGCGTCCAAGCGGGACGGGACGCGCGCCGTGTCGGGGCTCGGAGCGTCTGATGCTCTCTTCCCTCCCCAGAGGTGCAGCTGGAGAAGTTTCGCGAGCCGGGCATCTTCAACTACTCGGTGTTGCTGCTCAGCGAGGACAAGACCACCCTGTACGTGGGGGCCCGGGAAGCCGTGTTTGCCCTGAGTGCGCACAATGTCTCCGAGAAGCAGCATGAGGTAGGGCGTGGCCGCAGACCTGCCCAGCATTTTCTCCCCGACTCTGCCCTGGGCCTCTCCTGGCCACGCAGCCTCCTGCCCTCCAGCCAGCAAGGGGCCCGTCCCCACCAAGCCACCTCCTCACCCTGCCTCCCAGCAGCTCTGTCCTCCCTGGGCCGGCCACTCACCCAGGGGCCTCTGTCCTGCCCTCTTGGACTTTTTACCTTTTCTTTATGGAAAATCCGGCACACGCAGGAGTAGAGAAGTGGGTCGAGGAGGCCTGTCCCGCTTGGCTCGGGGTCGTCCTCCTCCACCCACGTCCCGGGGCTCTGCTCCCTCTACTTGAAGCAAATTCCCAGACACACTTTTCATCCACGAGGGGTTCCTTTTTGTCAGAATTAGCAAAACACCACAATCATATCCCAAAAATGTCACCAAATCATTGGTGTTCAGATTCCACAGTCATAAATGACATTTGATTCCAATTGAAATTGGACCGTCTGTGGGGCTGGCCGCTCTGCCTAGCAAGTGTCCGCGTCCCACTGCTGCCCTGGCCCGTCTCGGGGAGAGCCACCGCTCCCACGTCCTCGGGGACAGGCAGGCCCCTGCTGCGGCCCTCGGTGCATCTCAGAGCTGCGTCCCAGGACTTACCGGCTTGGCCTCTCCTCCACATGGGAGCAGGAAGGCGTCCACAACGGGGTCACCTTCCCTGGGGCCAGTTCCTGTGGAAACAGCTGGATCAGCACCCGGAGTGGTGGCCTCCACTAGCCTGTTTTTGATGCGCTCCTTCTCTCTGAAGGGAGGTAGCGGCATTTGCGCCGTTTGGATTTGCAGAACGGCTTTGGAGAGACGCGTCTGAGCCTGCGGGATGTGGCTCCTTCCCTTGCCGCCCCCGAGCCCTGCCCGGAGCTCAGACTGCCCCTTCGCAGCCAGTGGCAACTTCTCCTTAACCGCTGGGTCCTCACACCCGAGCCCAGCACTTGGGGTTGGTTTCCTGCTCTCTCACTGCGTCCTGTCCCCCTTTGGGGCCTGGCGAGCACGGCCGGGGCCCATCCGCATTCATGCTCCTGTGTCCTTCAGCAGTTTTATCGACAAAATCATAGGCACTTTACCTTCTGAGGGACGCTGCCATCGGCCGCGGACTTGGTTCTGCTTTCACGTGTTCTGGTGACGACCTCGGTCTCCCAGGAAACGCACCGCTCTGACGCGCGCGCTGGCCGGGCCTTCCGGGAGGCGGGTTCGTGCGGGACACTTAGCAGGGACCACGTGCACGGGGACTCCCCTGCTGCTGCAGCTCTCGGCTCTTCCTCAGCGCTGAGCACCCGGGGGGCTGCGGCTCTCTGGGCGTCCGTCGTGGGTTGTCGCAGGGGGAGACCAAAGACCCCGGGGAAAGCAAGGCCGGAACGGGGGAGCCATTTGCGGGTGGGCCTGCGGTGGCCGGTCCTCTGGCGGGCAGGGGGTGAGGCGCTCTCGGGTGCCCTGTTCCCCTCACACTCCCCAGGCGTGAAGGGAGCAGGAGCACAGGTCGGGCCGCGTGGGGGCGGGGGGCGGAGCGGCTCTCGCCACGCCTGCGGGTACAGAAGACGGGAAGGAGCCGGGTCCACTGGCCACAGACCGTCCCAGGAACCCACTTTGCTGCTTGAAAACCCCTGTGGTGTAGCCAGTTGATAAACCGTAAAAACCTCAGTGTCAGCACTCGACATTTGCTGCTGTTTCTAGCAACCAACAAGAATCCAGGGGGCCAGGCACCGCCGGCTTCTGGGGGAGGGTCTCGGGGGGCTTCCTTGAAGCCCCGATCGCTCGGGACCTCGGTTTTGCGTCTGCCGGCCGGGCCTGGCTGTGTAGTCGCTTCCGCTGTCGGGGAGCATCCGAGGCCGACGCGGCAGCACGCTCGGCAAACCGTGCCTTCTAACGCCGCGCCCCCTCTGGAACGGGGCCTGTGCGCGGAACGGACTCTCCTTTCTCCTAACAGGCATACTGGAAGGTCTCAGAAGATAAAAAAGCAAAATGTGCCGAGAAGGGGAAATCAAGACAGGTAATTTCGGTCTCAGGACCCTTGGGTGGCGTGGCCGCGACCCAGCCTGGGTCCCCTCTGTGCCCAGGTGCTGAGGCGGGGTCTCTCAACGCAGGAGCCCACGGGGCGGGCACTTGGGAAACCCTTCGGTAAAGGTTAGCTTAGTTGCGTTGATTCAGATGGTCTCAAACTTGACAGAGACCATCGTTTCCTGTGCCTGTTGACTAAAGGTGTGAAATGCAGGTTCGGACCATCCCAGCAGCCTGGCGGGGTTGCGGTAGGATTTCTGGATTTGGGGCAGGGACCATCCCTTGAGAATCTGCCCCTTCCCCAGGAGATACTGGGCACCTGGGCGCACTGGCCCGAGGGTCTACCTCCCTCAAGGCTCCGGGTTACCCCACCACCGGCTGGGCCTCCTGCCCGCATCTGGGGCTGCGCCCGTGCCTGAGTCTCTGAGCGAAGGACCTCGGTCTTCCTCGGTAGCTGGGCAGGGCAGCTGAGTTAAGGTAGATCTCAGTGGTCGGCTGACTTCAAAATCATTACAGATGGGAAAAAAATGTTTCTGCTGCACGATTTTCTTGCTGAAATCACTAGATCCAAAGTCGCTTTAGGAAATGGGGAAAATGCAGGCTTTGCCTGGTAATCACTGGTGCCGCAGGGAGCTGTCCGAGAACTAAGTTAGGCCGAGTGCCCGCCCAGCCCGATGTGGAGGCCGCTCGGGGACAGCGGTCTCTCCTGGCCTCCGTGGGGAGGGTGACTTACTGCCAACCAGTTAGAAATGATCCTGGGGGCAAGCACACAAAAACCCAGAAAATCTTCCCCGAGCAGAGATAATTTCAGACAATAGCACACATAATCCCAGTACGTTCATTTCAGCCTAAAATAGCGTGTTCTTCTATGGCGTCTGGTTTTCTCATGTGGGCACAGCCTCGGGCCCCTCCCTCACCCAGCCTGTCCCCAGAGACACTCCGTTTCTGGCCCCGCGCACTGGGGCAGCGGGCTGGGGTCCCCGGGGACGGGGATGGCGGGCAGGATGCTGCGCACCCACCGTTCGGGCGGCACCAGGCACGTGCCGGGTGTCGAGCGAGAGTAAGTGGGTCTCTCTGGTGGTGGGCGTCTTGGCAGAGGGTGAGTCAGTGACGGAGTGAAGGGTCCTGGCCCCTGATGGCCGGCCTGGGGGCACCGCAGACGGGTTTGTCCAGGGGGCCAGGTCTGGGACCGTCCCCACCGCCTAGGCAGGGCCGAGTGAGCACGTGAGATGGGGCCCAGCCGAGGTGCTGGTCGTGGCCAGCGGTGCCCTGAGGTCCGGCTGGCAGTGGGGCCGGCAGGCGACTGACGGGTGCGTGTGTCCCCTTGCAGACGGAATGCCTCAACTACATCCGAGTGCTGCAGCCGCTCGGCCCCGGCACCCTGTACGTGTGTGGGACCAACGCGTTCCAGCCGGCCTGCGACCACCTGGTAAGGCTGGGCGCCCCCTCCCGGCGCAGCGGCGGGGTCCCCGCTCCACAGAGCAGTAGGCTTTTCTGACGGCCAGCAGTGGGGGCGCTCGGGTAGCTGCGGCCCACTCGCCAGGCTCCCGGGAGCCCACTGGCCCCGAGGGCACCGCAGGGCAGGACTCCCGGGACCGGCGGCTGGTGGCACGGAGCTGGCAGCGAGAGCCCCGGAAACTGAGTTGTCGACCCGCACAGCGCCGGCTCGCGTGGTCAGGCCTCCTGCGCCCTTCTTGGCCACGTTCTGTGCCTGTGGGGAGGCCTGCTGTGACCTGCTGGTTTTGTGGACGGGTCCGGACTCTGCTCCTGGCGGGCGTGGTGTGGGCTTGCCTGTGCTGTCCCCCTAATCCCCCAATGTGAGGGGGTTCGGGGAGGGGGCCTGGGAGCCTCCGGAGCCCTCTCTGCACTCCATGGGATGCGGTGGGGGCAGCAGATCCTTACCGCGCCGACCAGCGGACGCTCCCACCTCCAGAGCTGGAGGGAGAGGGTGCGGCGGCCACTCTGCTCTGGGGCCTCGCCCCGTGCTGTCTGCTGAGGACACCGAGCCCATGGACGAGGGTGGCGGACCACACGCCCTCAAGGGGCGACAGCCTGGGTGTGTGAGCCGCTCCCGCTCAGGCCCACGGCCGTCCTCTTGGCCCGGGCCTGCCTCGTGCTGCCTGAGGGGCTTTGCCAAGGGCCCCCACCCTGGCTCCCCGGCTCCCCGGCCCCCCGCTGACCGGGAGCTGGAAGGACGGAGCACGGGGCGGGGGCAGCAGCCCCTCTCACTCGGGCGCAGCTGAGCTCTGCAGAACAAGCACGGAGAGCGGAGGGAAGTATTTGAAACGCACGTGCGGGTGGCCAGTTCCGTCCTCCAGTGACCGTCCCTGACTTAGTACCGGCCAGAAGGAAGGGCCCTGCCATGGACAGCGTCCTTTGCTGGAACCCCAAAGCAATGAGAATTTAAACAAGCGTCTCCAGCCTGAGCCAGAGATGAACGATGGCACAAAGCTGGGGCCAGTGAAGGACGTGCGCGGAGACTGTGCGCACAGAGCCCCGGGGCGGGGGCATGGGGCCCGGTCAGCTGGCGGTCTGGGCCCACAGACGCTGGTCGTGGTGGAAGCGGTGTGCTAAGGTCTGGACCTCCGTCCTCAGAGAGGCTGGGCCTCTTCCTGTGCGAGGGGACGGCGTGTTGACACGTCTGCACACCCGGGGTCTGCTGGTCTGTCCGGAGCATCTGGCTCCAGGATGTCGGCTCCGACCCCACGGGCCTGTCTGTTGTTAGGTAAGGGAGTCAGGCTTCCCCCTGAAATCCGGGCCTATCATTTTTCCCAGTATTTTTAATAAAAACATTGACGCCGACAGGCTGATCGCACAGGTGGGAGCCGTGGGGCGGGGGGGGGGGTGCGGCCCCGCAATGCGCGGCCCCCAGAGGCCTAGGAACAGCCACACCTCCGTACGTGGCCAACACCAAGCCTGTCGTCCCCTGGCAAGATGCTGTCATTCCCACCGACGGCTCTCCTCCGGGCCGACCCCTCGCTCACACGTCCCCCCGTCCACCCCTAGACCTGCGGGCCATTTGCACCCCAGATCATGCTCCCTGGCTTGACGGGGAGTCTGCCTGCCGAAGGTGGGCCCACAGCCTCCCCAGGCCGTGAGCCCCCTGCTCCCCGCGTCTGTTCTCTCCCACCCCACATGGGCAGCCGGCCGCCCGGCCACCCTCCGCGGCACGACGTGGCGTTCAGCTCGGGCGTGCTGGAGCGCGGGAGGTGACGCCCGCTGCCGTTGCAGCCGCTCCAAGTCCTGCCCCTGCCGTGCCTCCCCGCGGACGCGTCTCGTCTCTGACGTTCCTCCCGGGGTGCGCGCAGGCACGGAAGCACCTCGGCCCGCCTCGGGCGGGCCCTTCCCCATCATGTCGTCAGACTCAGTGTCAGCGTCCCTGCACGAAGCTTTCCTGTTCTTTACTCTTCGGGGTTTTGGGCTCCCTGGTTGGGTCAGGAGGGATGCCCAAGCCTCAGGTCACCCGGCCTGGTGCGAGTGCGGAATGGCCATTATTTTGATGCTGAAATCCCACATGTGGCTTTCGGTCACTCACAGATGGCCTCCCGCCCCGGGTCTGCCCTGTGACCCCGGAGCCGTCGGCACCTCACAGCCGAGTGGACGGAGGCTCCTCAATCCCACGTGGCTCTTGCGGCGCCGGCGGCCAGCCCTGGGACCTGCAGGGCCGCGCACCTGCTCCTCCCTTCCCCCATGCCCCCAACAGCGTATCTGGGCGATGGTTCAACAGGCAGCTGCTGCAAGCGTAGAAATTCAGACGTTTCCTGACACTCTTTCTTGTCTGATTGCAGGATTTAACGTCCTTCAAATTTCTGGGGAGAAGCGAGGATGGCAAGGGCAGGTGCCCCTTTGACCCCGCACAGAGCTACACGTCCGTCATGGTTGGTGAGTCCTTCCCCCAGGTTAGCGCGGCTCCCCCCGTCTGCCTCCGTGTCCCCTGTCCTCGCAGAAGGCACCCGGGCCTCTGCAGACCCCCACGTGAGTGTTTGAACTCATCGTGCAAAGGGGTGACCGGCCACCGCCCAGGGCCACAAGTTAGGTTTGCAGGAGGGAGTTTAGGTGGCTCATGAGCTGCAAATCATGCATCTCTAGTTCATGGAGTGCACGCCCCTGTTGAGGGAGGTCCCCGAGGTGCCACAGCCTCAGGCCGGGAGTCCTGTGCGCCCACCATTATGTCTGTCACTTCCCTGCGGGCAGGGTCACCTGGTGTTAGCGCCCCAACCCCCAAAAAGACCTTTCACATGGAGCGCACAATTGTCCTGGTCTTGGAAATGCAAGGGAACGCTCTAGAAGCAGCAGCCCCACGCGCCCAGGAGCAGGGCCATGGTCTGTCCCCTCCCTGGGGGGCGGGGAGCCCGAGCCCAGCTGTGACAGGAGCACTGCCGCTGACCCCCTTCCTCTTTCGTCCGGGGCTGCTCAAGACGGGGAGCTGTATTCCGGGACCTCCTACAACTTTCTGGGAAGTGAGCCCATCATCTCCCGAAACTCGTCCCACAGCCCTCTGAGGACGGAGTATGCGATACCGTGGCTGAACGGTGAGACACAGGTGCCCCTGCCGCGGGGTTTCTGGGCGGTTCTGAGCCTCCCCCCGAGGGCACTTGTTCCCTGCCTCCCCCCGAGGCTCGTGGTAGCTCCCACACGGGGAGATTCTGGAGCCACAGGGACTCCCAGCTCAGTCCTTCCCCGTGGAGCCCATGCTGCTTTGAGGCCACCTTCCCCTCCCTGAAGACGGATGTGGTCACCGTCCTTCAGGATGGGGAGGCCTGACGGTCCCTGGTGACACGGGCTGACCGGGCCACTCCCCTTGGGACGACATGTGCCCAGCAGGTTCCCGCAGCTCCTGTGGGCACTGGCCCGCGGGCTGTGGGCTTGGAAGTCCCCCGGGCTCCCGGACGCGAGGAGTCTGGGGGAGCCGGGACCACGGGCTGCTCCGCTGCCGTGGGTGGGGGGCGCTGGGCACCTGGATCGGCCGGCGGGGGGTCTGAGCACATGCGGCGTCCTCAGTGGGTCTCCGGGGCTGGGGTGCTGTCCGTTCTCACAGCCCCGCGGGAGGAACCCGGCACACGCCCCCTCCTGCCCAGCCCCCGCCCAGCAGAGGAGCGACCGCATGTCTGTCCCTTGCAGAACCGAGCTTCGTCTTCGCGGACGTGATGCGAGAGCGTCCAGACGGCCTGGACAGCGGGGATGACCGCGTCTACTTCTTCTTCACCGAGGTGTCTGTGGAGTACGAGTTTGTGTTCAAGCTGATGATCCCCCGGGTGGCGCGAGTGTGCAAGGTGAGCCCAGGCCCTGTGCCCCCGCCCTGTGCCCCCGCCGGCTCCCCCCGCCCAGGGTGCTCCCGTGTCTGGAGGCCTCGCCGCCTGGCCAGGCTCGAAGCTCCCTTTGGAATGTCGGTCTGCCCACCACTTGCCTTCCGGGCCGCAGACGGGTGTGGACGGGCCGCCCCATGCTCAGCCTGCCCTGGGGAAGCCCGGGGGTCCCCCTGCAGACCCCAGGAGTGTCAGCAGGCCTGCGTCTGACGTACCGTCCCCAGACGTCCCAGGTCCTAGGAAGCTGGTTTTGTTCGCTGTGAACTTGAGCTCTTTGGAGCCGGGACGTCGGCGTTCCGGCTCGCGGTGGGGCTGTTTCTCCGGCGTAAGCGCGCGGCACAGTCTCCGCGGCCAGAGCGCTGTGTTTCAGGGCTGTCTCCCAGGCAGGTCACGCGAAGCGTGTCCGTGTCATCCCCTGGGGCCAGCTCACTAAAACAGGTTTATGGAGGATCCCGCAAAGCCCTTGGAGATGACCAGGTCCTATCAAGGAGGACGGAGGCCCCCGGGAGCCCCTGGTCGGCAGCCCGCTCCGGGGTCCGCAGTGCGAGGCCTGCGGGGCGGCCGCCGCTGTGAGACACGTGCGTGGGGACCACCTGTGGGTCCCCCTGCGGCGAGGCCACTGCAGTCAGGCCTCTCTGGGTTTCGTGTCGTGCTCGGATGGGAGAGGAGGGCGCGGTGGCCGCCGGCTGGGTGCGGCCCGGCCCGGGGTCAGCGCGGCCTCGGTCCCTCCGGTTGGAGCTGCCCCTCCCCACCACGCACGTCCTTCCGGTTTCAGGGGGACCAGGGCGGCCTGCGGACCTTGCAGAAGAAGTGGACGTCCTTCCTCAAGGCCCGGCTGATCTGCTCGCGGCCGGACAGCAACCTCGTCTTCAACGTGCTGCAGGACGTCTTCGTGCTCCGGGCGGAGGGCCTGAAGGAGCCGGTCATCTACGGGGTCTTCACCCCACAGCTGTGAGTGCGCGGGTCCGGGCCGGGCGTGGGGGGCGCCGTCTGCGGGCTCACCGCCCGCGTGGTCACGCCGTGCCCTGCTCCCCAGGAACAACGTGGGGCTGTCGGCCGTGTGCGCCTACCACCTGTCCGCCGCCGAGGAGGTCTTCTCGCGCGGGAAGTACATGCAGAGCACCACGGTGGAGCAGTCGCACACCAAGTGGGTGCGCTACAGCGGCGCGGTGCCCTCGCCCAGGCCCGGGGCGGTGAGTGGGGCCGGAGTGGGCGGGGCCAAGCGGGCTGGGGCGGGCCGGTGAGTGGGGCGGGGCCGCGAGGGCGGGGCCAAGCTGGCTGGGGCGGGGCCGGAGTAGGCGGGGCCAAGCGGGCTGGGGCGGGCCGGCGAGTGGGGCGGGGCCGCGAGGGCGGGGCCAAGCGGGCTGGGGCGGGGCCGCGGGGCCGGTGAGTGGGGCGGGGCCGCGGGGGCGGGCGAGCAGGCGCCCCCTCAGAGCCCCGGAGGTCGGTCTGTTTGATCTCGTGCGTCCCGCACCGAAGCGCCGTGTCCGTCAAGGACCTGTGCGCCCCACCCGTGGACCGGAGTCATGTTTTTGGTTTGGTTTTGTTTTTTCCTAAAATTGGTGAATCTGTGTAGAAGCCGGTGTGGCTGCTGGGCCGCCCCGCCCCGCCCCGCCCCGCCCCGCCCCGCCCCGCCGGCACCGGCCTCCTCCCTCCCGGCCGGTCCGCGGACCTGGGTCAGACGGGCGCACGGGCCGGTGGACAGAGGAGCCGCCCCGCCCGCGCGGGGCCCCGGGCTGGGATCGCTGCCGTGTCGGGGTCCGGGGCCTCGATGCGTTTCTGACTCCGGACCAGGGACAGCGACGCGCAGTTGCGTGTCGCCGGCAGAACCGCGCCTGGTGGCCTTTCCCGCGGGCCATAGAGCTGTGCCTTCCGACCGCCGGGGGAAGGCCGCCTGTCCCTTCGCTGGGGCACGGGGCCCGCGGGGCGCGGGTTGGAGCCCCCCGGGGCAGTGCGCGGGGACCAGCCGCTCTCCTCCCCGCAGTGCATCACCCGCGAGGCGCGGGCCGCCAACTTCTCCAGCTCGCTCAGCCTGCCGGACAAGACCCTGCAGTTCGTCAAGGACCACCCCCTGATGGACAGCTCCGTGACCCCGATAGACAACAGGCCCAGGCTCATCCGAAGCGACGTGAACTACACGCAGGTCGTGGTGGACCGGACCTGGGCTCTGGATGGGACCCCCTACGACGTCATGTTTGTGGGCACAGGTGGGTCCCGCCCCCAGGGTCAGGGCCCCAGCAGATCCGGCTCATCCGCGCTGCGGGGCCCCGCCCCTCCCCTCCCCACCCCACAGGGCTTGACGGAAGAGTCTCCAGCACTGGCCTCTGAGGTCTGCGACCACGCAAGTCCTGGTCCCTGTCTGGGGATTCATGTGTGGTAGGTTGAGGCTCACACAAAGGGAGTCCAAGTGCTGCCCGTGGGGCCAGCTGAACCTGTCCCGACTTGCCGTGAGAGCCCATTCAAGGAGAGGGCTAGTGGCCAGGCCCAGCAGCAGCTGGCGGGGCCCCACAGTCGGCCCTGGGGGCTTCCCAGCATGCTCTGAGCCAGGTTGGGGGGGGTCCTGCCCTTGCCTGCTGGGGCCCCGCAAGGGACGGCACCCCAGAGGACCAGCGGAGCCTGGGAGCCACCTCTGCTCCTACCTGCCGGCACCATCTCGCTGCACTGACGTGCACTGGAGTCAGCGATGGTTTTCCAGGAAACCCTGAGGCTGACCCCGGCCACATGAGGCCGAGGTGCATTAGCTACTAGTTTTTCCTTTCCCACTTCCAGAGTGCAAAGAGCACCGGTTTCTACATGTCCCATTGAGGCAGAGAGTTGAGAGTTAGAACAGGGACCATTTGCTCCATGGCCAGCGTCAGGGCTGGCTCTGTCCTGTCTTCCCAGGCACATCTCTGACCTCTAGCTTTGCCCTTGCAGACCAGGGCGCCCTGCACAAAGCAGTCAGCCTGGAGAACGAGGCCCACATCATCGAGGAGACACGGCTCTTCCAGGACCTCGAGCCGGTCCAGACGCTGCTGCTGAATTCTCAGAAGGTAGAGTGCTGGGTGGGCAGCCTCACGTGTCCGTGTCACCAGCCGGACGGGCCACGTCACCAGCAGGCCGGGCCGGCACTCACCCGTCCGGTCCAGAGGGCCTGACCTCCAGGCTCTTACAGAAGGTCCTGGGAACCCTGGGCTTTGGGTGGATGGAAGGCGAGCTGAGTGATGGAATGGTCGCCGCGGGTTGGCGGAGCCTCACCGAGTCCCTGGGGGCCCCCAGTGTGGCCGTGGGGGCCTGCTGGCTCAGGGAAACACTCCTGCGCCCCGAGCTTGTCCGGGTCCGCGCCTGTCGCAGGTGAGCTGTCGGTGCGGGAGAGCCGGCTCTGAGCCGTGGTGACGAGGCCCATGCGGCCGTCAGGCCCCTTCTCCTGCGTCGGGTCGGGGTTGGGTTCCGGATCCGGATCTGGTTCGGCCCCCCCCGCAGAAGCTAGGACTGGGTGCTTGAGGCTCTGGGGGCCGCAGTGTCCGTGCGCTGGCCGCACTCTGGCAGTGCCTTCGTCACGGGCCCCAGGCTCCGGAGCTCACGCAACTTCCGAGGGTCACAGGATAGCATGCTTTTGACTTTTTTTCTCTACCATTAACAGTGTGAAATCTGGCACGAGCTGGGGGGTAGCACAGAAATAGCCAAGGGGCTGGATTGGCTCCGCAGGCCGCCCCCTGCCATCTGTCCCCACGGCCTGGGACACAGGCCTCCCTCTTTCCCACAGGGGTGGGGGGTGCAGGAGGGGCAGAGCAGGCCTGGTCCAGGACCGTGAGCGCGAGCCCAGCAGGCCAGTCCTGCCTTAGTCTTTTGTGTACCTGGGGGACAGCGGATCCTGTGAGTGGCCCAGCCCTGCTCTGGCCAAAGGCCTCACCTCTCCGTGTGGGCGTCCCCATGCTGTGAGCCCAAGCCCGAGGGGCCGGCCGCGCGCCTGTTCCCTGTAGCTGCAGAGCCGGGCTAGGCCCGGCCCCGCATGTGCAGCCCTGCTTGGCGGGGCCTGCTCTGCAGGGCGTTGCTCACCTGCTGGGTGACCCAGAGTGCAGTTTGACCCAGAATGCTCCCGAGCCTCCTCGCTGGGTGCAGACAGAGCGTCCCACTGCAGGAGGGGGTCCGACAGCCCCTCTGCGCGTCCCCGCAGCCTGCGCTCTGGTGGGGACAGCAGGAAGCAAGGGGCCCGGCAGCCAGGCAGGGGACGAGGGAAGCAGCCGACTTCTCGGGCACCTACGGGTCCCCTTCGTGGTGAGCTTAACGTCCTTGGATCTGGTGTCCAGACTCCCGTCACAGGGTCACGTCCCCTGCCAGCCACTGCTGTGTGCACCTTGTCTTGGCGTCTGAGGGGAGGACGACCCTAGAGCCTAGGCGAGCTTCCAGCGGCAGGTGCCTCCCCTGCCCCCACCCCACCCCACCCCACCCCCGGCTTTGCTGTGGGAACAGGAAGCGGGCAGCCCTCCCGCCCGCGCCAGGCGCGTTGCTCACAGGCTGAGGTCCAGACCCTGATGTATCCGGGTTGTCAGAAGCGTCAAAGCAAAGGCTGGGCCCCCGGGGGCAGGGGCGGGGAGACCACGGCTCCTCTCCGCAGTGGCGTGCAGACACTCGGGCTTCTGGGCGCGAGGCCGGCCGTCCCGTGGGAGGGAGGAGGGGTGGGGAAGGAGGAGGTTATGGCTCAGCACGTGCTCACCTGCCTGTGGCCAGGTCTTGGTCATGTGCCCGTCCCAGGGGGCAGGCCACACAGGGGGCCGTTGGGGGCCATCTGTCTGTCCTCACGGGGGCCCCTGCACTGCGCCACCTAGACCAGCGGGAAGGCAGCGTGCGAGCCCGGACCCCCACGCCTTCTCCCATAGTGGGTGGGCAGGCTCGGGGGGCTTGGAACGGTGGGTGTGCAGCCACGGCAGCAGGAAGTGGAGGTCAGGGCGAGAAAGCCCCCCCCCCCGGCCCCCCCAGCCGAGTTGAGGCTCTTGCGGGCAGTCACGCGGGGCTCAGCAGTAGGAAGCCGGCGGGCGGCCCCCGCTGTGGGAACAGAGAGGCTGGGCCATGCTGCCCGAGGACACGCGCGTTCGTCCGTGGTTACTGATGTGGCGAACACGTGTGGATCAGTGACCGTTTCGACCATTCATACGTGCGCAGCTCAGCAGCCTTACCATTTCCAGAACCTTCTCGGCCTCCCAAAGGGAAACCCCTTCCCCACTGAGCACTAACCCCGCCCCTGGCACCCACCATCCACGTTCTGTCTCTGGGATTTGAGGCCCCCGGGGACCGCATGTAAGTGGGAGCGGTATTTGTTGTCTTGGGACTGGCTTATCTCACTGAGCACAGGGCCTCGAGGGTCAGCTGTGTAGCGTGTGACAGGATTCCCTTCCTGTTCGAGCAGGAACACGCCTCAGTTCGCACACGCACATCCTGCGTCCAGCCTGGGCTGCCCTGAGCGCGGTGCTCGGACTTCAGAGTCCTGCTTTCGGGTGCCGTGGAACTAGGCGGCAGGCGTGCTGTCCGGTCCCCTCCGAGCCAGGCGGCGGCTGCATCCGCGTGTTGGTGGGGGCGTTCTTTGCAGAACTCCCTCGGCTCCAGGCCCCAGCACGGGTCGGATGAGCCTGTCCACGCAGTGACTTGGCTGGGAGGGCCTGAGCCCGGGGCTCCCAGGGCCCGAGCACGTGCACCAAATCTCACACGTGGTCAGGTGGTTTTCTATCCTTTTAAACACCTTTCATTATGCAGTAGTGTGAGGTCCACAGAGGCGTTGGGATGAGGGGCGGGGACCCTGGGCCTTCTTTCTGCGCGGAGGAGCTCCGCAGGCCCAGCGCCCACGGGACCCCAGATGTCTGGTCGTCACCCCCACCCCGATCCGAACAAACGTCTGCTCCACTTCCGGAGACTCACTTGGCCTGGGGCGCCTTACTCCTCAGCCCCTGTGGCCGGGGCCAGTCCCCATCGGTCTTTGTCGTGGTGGCACGGTTAACTGCAGAGAACTGGTCCGCGTTTACAGAACACTGCGGTCTCCTCGTGCTTGGACGGGGCTGAGGGTCTGGGGCCCTGCTGGCTGGAGCGCGTGGGCGTATGTTCAGCCTGTGGTGCCTGACGCTTGCTTGTGGGGAGACCTCAAGGCTGCTGTGTTGTTCCTCCGGCCCCCAGACTTGTGCACCTGCCGGATCGCGGCCCCAGCGGGTGTTTACTGCCCCTTCTCTCGGTATCGGGTTCTTGGTGGCTGTGCCTTATGGGAGCCCAGCCCTAAGGAGGGGGTGTATGCGGAGAGGGGAGCCCGTGGCCCCCAGGGTCCCTCAAAGTCGCCCGCTCGGCCCTCGCGGAAGCCCTCAGCTCTGTGAGCCACGTGACCCCTGGACCATGACCTAGTGTGGCTTCCTCGGTCCTGGCAGGCTTCCTCTGCCCGGTCCCTGCCGATGGGGAGGGGCTGCCTGGGCCAGCTGTCCGCAGCTTGTCATCCCCGGACAGTCTGCTGCAGAGGGGACCTCCTTTCAGCTGTGCCTGTGCAGAGCGGGGGGTGGGGAGGGGTCACAGGCTAGGAAACGGAGGCTGGCCTCGGGAACTGGAGCACCAGCCAGACTCGGTCTCCCCAGGGGAAGGCTGTGCCCCATCTGGGTCCGAAACTGAATTCTGTTAAGCTCGGAAATCTCAGGGTTAACTAAAAGATGGGGCGGTGGTGGGGGTTGCAGGGAGGAGAGTGTAGACACAAGCGCGGAATTGCGGTCCTGCGGCCGTGGCTGCCTGTCGGGCGGCGTCCCGTGCGGGAGCCCCATGCCCGCTGCGCAGAGCGCGGTCAGCCTTGCCGTGTGCCGGGCCCTCCGCCGCGCGGTCCGCTGGTCTCCCTGTCCGCGTGCTCCTCCCTCGCAGACCTGGACATGACCGCGCCTGGCACGTCCTTGGTCCCACGTGCTGGGATCCTGCACGCTCCCCTGCCACTGGGCACCTTTCCTGGCCCCGCCGGGTTCGGACCCGCTCGAGCCGTCTGCGCACGGCTGCTCAGGCCGGGCAGGCCTGACGTGGGGCTCCGCGTTGTGCCGCTTGATCTCTGGCAGGTGGCGGGGCCAGGAGTGCGCGGCTGGAGGGGCTCTGTGCACGCGGAGGGAGACCCGTAGCCACGCAGGTCCCTGGGTGGGAAGAAGAGGGTGCGGGGGCCTGGAGGGCGGAGCCCACGCGTGGACTGGGCTGGAGACCCCACGGTGCCCGCCTGCTCGTGGCTCTGGAAGCTCGATGAGAAAGTCCTGGTGCCGCGTCCGCGATGGCCACCCCCTCACCTGCCTGCCCCATCTCACCCCGCAGGGCAGGAAGTTCGTCTACGCGGGCTCCAGCTCGGGCGTGGTGCAGGCCCCCGTGGCCTTCTGCGAGAAGCACGCCACCTGCGAGGACTGCGTGCTGGCCCGCGACCCCTACTGCGCCTGGAGCCCGGCCGGCCAGGCCTGCGTGGCCCTGCACCTGCCGGACAGCCACAGCAGGTACCGGGGGACGCGGCAAGCCGGCTCACCCGCCAGTGGGGTAGGCGCGTGCGCGTGACCGTGCCCGCTTGTGTTGCAGGGACCTGATCCAGCGGATGAGCGGAGACCCGTCCGGCTGCCCCAGTAAGTGGGTCCCTGTCGCGGCGCTGCTCCTGGGCGTCACTGAGCCGCGGTGCTCCGCTGCTGGGGCACCTGCACCTTCTGGTGTTCCCCCTTCTGTCCCCAGAACAGAGGGCGAGCATCCGTGTGGATACCGGGGCCGGCCCGCCTTCCCTTTGAGTTGCAGAAAGGGGCGTTTGAAGCCACATAGCGGGTCTGTTTCCTGGGAGGGCACTTGTTGTCCCACCCAGGACGTCAGCTCTCGAGACGCTGCTCTCCTCCGCGTACCCTGGGGCTGCTTCAACGGCCCACACAGCCTGGCCATGGGAGGGAGGGGTGGCGAGAGGAGTCCTCAGCCCCTCTGCGAGGCCACCGCTGGGTCAGGCTCATACCTCTGTCCCCTGGAAGGCAGTCGTGCTCCTGTCCCTGACCCGCTCGGGCAGCTTCAGGACGGGGCACCGGGAGGCCGCGAGCCCGGCAGCCACCTGCAGACGCGCGTGGTGCGCAACTCCGGGCGCGGCCACTTGGCCTCCCAGGAAGCCAGGGCTCCCGACGTCATCCGGCCGCCCGGGGGCCTCCGGGGGCCGTGTCCCGCTGGCTGCGTCCCGCTGGCTGCGTCGGGGCTCGTCTCTGCCGTACCGTCACGCGTGTCTTTATCTCCTTGGTCGTCCTGGAAGAGTCCGTGTTGCTCCAGTGGGTGGAAAGCTTGTGTTCTCGTGCGTGTTGACCTGTTTGTAAAAGGAGGGAGGCGGCGAGCGGGCTGTTGACACTGTGCACGTTTATTTTGATGTTCCAGATAAAACTAAAGAAAGTTTCCGGCAGCATTTTTTCAAGCACGGCGGCACGGCAGAACTGAAATGCTCCCCGAAGTCCAACCTGGCCCGGGTGGTGTGGACATTCCAGAACAACGAGCTCAAGGCCGAGGGCCCCAAGTACGGCCTGGTGGGCAGGAAGGACTTGCTCGTCTTCAACCTGTCGGAGGGAGACAGCGGGGTGTACCGGTGCCTGTCGGAGGAGAGGCTCCAGAACAGGACGGTGCTGCACGCGGCGGCCAGGCACGTTCTGGAGGTCAGGCTGCCCCCGCGGACCCCCGCGGCCCCCACCGCGCCGGCCGCCCACGCCGAAGGGGACAGGACCCCCCTCAGAGTGTCGGCGGAGCCCACCCCGGGCCCCCCAGCCCAGACGCCGGCGGTGCTGGGCCCCGCATTGGGGGCCATGGCCCCGCCGCCCAGCCCCACGCCCAGCAGCGCGCCGTGCAAACCCAAGACCGTGGTGAACACGGTGCCGCAGGTGCACTCGGAGAAGACCGTGTATCTCAAGTCCGGCGACAACCGCCTGCTCATGGTCCTCTTCCTGCTCTGCTTCGTGCTCTGCCTCGGCCTCCTCTCCTACAACTGCTACAAGGGCTACCTGCCCGGCCAGTGCCTCAAGCTCCGCTCCGCCGTGCTGCTGGCCAAGAAGCAGCCCGCGGCCGACTTCTCCGAGTTCGAGCAGAGCGTGAAGGAGACGCTGGTGGAGCAAGGCAGCTTCTCCCAGCAGAACGGGGCGCAGCCGCGGCCGGCCCTGGACACGGGCTACGAGACGGAGCAGGACACCACGGCCAGCCGGGCGCCCACCGACAGGGAGGACTCTCAGCGGCTCGACGACCTCCCGGGCCGGGACCGGCCCTTCGACGTCAAGTGCGAGCTCAAGTACGCCGACTCGGACGCGGACGTGGACTGAGGTGGCCGCGCGGAGGCCCCCGGTCGGCGTCGCGTGCCCGGCCCCGGGCAGTGTGGGGGGCCCGTGTCTGTGCACCTGCTTCTGTGTCTCTTCTCTCGGGTCGAGCTCGTGAGTTGGTTTCTTGGTCCTTTCGGAAAGCGGCGAGCGCGGCGCGGCCTCCCGCCGTGGGCCACGGGCGGGGACAGGCCCGCGGGCTACGGCGCGGCTCCCCTCGGCCCCAGCTCCCCGCCGCCCCTCGCGCCTCCGGTGCCCCCAACCCCCCACCCCAGAGCAGCAGCCACTGAAAGTTGTTTCGTTCCAGATTGGAAATGACCTTTGTGTTTATCAGATTGGTAACGTAGCGCCCGTTGTCCAGATTGGCACGAACCTTTCCTTCCACGGACCATTCTGTAGGTTTTACTTCTTTTGTGTTGGGTCGTTCGGTTCTTAAGTCACTGAAGCAGACGTTTTCCAGTTTAGAAGGCGCACGGCGTCCGGTCTGTGGCGAGGACGGGCTCCAGCTTATTCCGTTGCTTGTGATTCTCAGGGATAACCTACTTTAGCTACATGCGTTCCTCCCGCTTCCAGAAACATGGACAAAACCATCTCTGGAGCACACCGGTGTTCTTTTTTTCTTTAACTTTATTCCTTGAGGGAAAAGTCATACGCAGAGAGATTTCCTTTCTGTACTTTTTTTCCCGTTTTAATTGTTTTGAAGAAGAGAGGCCAGCGGGTGGCTGTTCTATGAGCCCGGCGGGGTCCCCAGGATCAGAGGAGCCGCCTGGCCCAGGGCCAAGGGGCACGTGTTGCCATCGGATGCTCACAGCCGCTGCTCGAAAACTCCTGTGCGGACGGACAGACGGACGTCCGCCGGGGCACCTTCCGTCATCCGCGCGGCTTCTGTAACTGTCGGCTCGCGCGCGCGGCCGCTGCCCACGGGACGTCCCGCTCCACCGGCCAGAGCCGGCCCCGCGTGCGTGCGAGCTGGGCGGCGGCGGCCACACGGGCCGGGGTCTCCGCACACGCCACGGAGCCGCAGGGTGGCCCACGCGGCTGGCGCGGTCTCTCCCGGCGCGCACGGGAAGGACGGTGTGGCCGCGGCGCTGTCACGGCGCACCTGCTGCGGGCCTGCAGGCGGCGAGCAACACGGATTTCTGTGCCTGCGTGGACACTGTCCTCTTCAGCATGAGACTCAACCGTTTTGGTGTAAACATTTGTGTTTTATAAGATTTACTTTGTTTTTATTTTTCTACTTTGAATTGTATACATTTGAAAAATAACCGAATAAACGAGAACCTTATACCCTTGACGTGGGCCTGTGACTCGCCGCGGCTGCCGGGAGGCCCCGTCCCGTCCCTCCCTCCGGTGGGGCGCGGACTGGGGCAGGTCTCGGGACCGCCCGGCTCCCTTTCTTCCCCGGGGCTTTGCTTCCTTCCTCTGTGTGCGCTGGGATCTACGACGCCCTGCTCAGCGGCCTCTTCCTTTTCTGTCCTCTGTCTCACAGCCTCGTCTATGCCCTTCCCTCCTCCGGGGGCCTCCTCCCTGTCCTGTCGGGGCCCTGGCTCAGCTTCCTCTCCCCGAAGCCCCCGGCCGGCCTCGGTTTCGGGGTCTGACAGCGGCCCGCCTGTCGCCTTGCTGCCGCCCTTCCTCAGCGACCAGGCCCAGCACGTGCGCGCCCTGGGGACCTTCCACCTCTTCTGCCAGGCCACAGGTAAGCGAGGCACCGGGCTGGGCGGGGGCGGGCAGTGCCGGCCCGGAGCCCCTCCTGCCGACGGGGGGGCTGGCGGCTTCTTTGAGGGGCTTCATGGCCATGGATTTGGGTCGCGAGTGATCACCTCCGAGCCTCCAGGCCACCCACAGGCGGGCTGGGCTGGGTCCCGAGGCCTCGGTTAGCTGCTCAGCCGTTCGCAGGACTGTGTGCGCTGACCGTTCGGGGGCGGGTCTCTGTGGCATCTGAGAAAGTCGCTCCAGAGCCTGCAGAAGGGGTTGTGACTCGGTGGTGATGTTGACACAGGACAGCGTGAGAGCCTGGTGGCCCGGGAGGTGTTGGGAGGGGCCGCGGCACGGCTGTGGTCCGGCCAAGCCGCTGGCCAGGGCCCAGAGCGGACGACTAGGGCACAGGATGACAAGCACAGGCGGTTTCGGTTGGAGATTTTAAACTGTGAGAAGCCACCAGGGCTGTGGCGCCGGCTCTCTGGGCCGTGGCGTGCCCCGTGGGGGCCGCGGGCTGCCTGCGTGGCTGCAGGGAAGTGCGCTGTGCGTGGCACGCTGTGGACAAACCTCTGGGATCAGGTCTGTGTGGTCCTGGGTCGCCGGCTCCATGCCTGGCCTTGGTTTGTGCTGGGCCCCCGTGTGGCTCCGGGGCCTGGCGATGTCCCTTGGGGCCTCCCCGGGCAGGACGTCGTCCCTGTGGCAGGGAGAGCTTGTGGTCATACAACCCGCAGGGGCAGCGGGCCATGTGTCCGGGGGTCCAGCGCTCTCACCTGTGGCTTCTCAGGCACCCGTTTGTAGGCGGCGCGTGCAGCGGTGCTGTCCCTGCGAATGGGGGACGGAGACCGCCGTCAGCCAGAGCAGGAACCACGCCGGGCTTCAACAGGGACCCAGCACGGGCCGTGAGTCGCGGCGCTGCCGGCGGCCGGGGAGGAGGGTGGGATCCCGCTCACGGCGCCAGCAGGAGGCACCTCTGCTGGGGGCCGAGGATGGGGACCGTGGCCGGTGGCCTTGTGGCCCGGGGCCGAAGTGGGCAGCGTGGAGGGGCAGCACTCAGGGTGCACTGAGCGGAGGGCCCATGGCCCCCGCCCTCTTCCTCCCATGCTCCTCAATTCCCAGGAACATTGGCCCATCTAGAACCTCCCACTGTTCCAGTGCGGCCCCCTCTGAGGCTGGGAGGTGGCGCAGGAAGGACCCGTCTTTCCCAAGGAGCCGAATGTGCCGTTCCACGCAAGGGAGAAGGCCCCACGTTTGCCCAGAGCGGGCTCGGTACACGCCCCGCGCACAGTGCACACGCACCACAGCCGGGCTCCCGGAGGAAGGCCCGAGGGAGGGCCGCCCCGCCGCGCAGCGGTGACTGAGGAGTGGGCGCTGGCGGGGAGCGGCCACATCCCCATGCCCCCACCCACCCTCCAGAGCCCTCACCTGAGCGCTCAGCAGGCAAAGGAGGCGGCCCTCGGGGGAGGCCCAGCCAACGTGGAGGCGCTCGCGTCCACGCTAGGAGACCACTGTTGGCAGAGCAGCCCAGCAGGCGGAGGCCCCCCCCCAGTCCTCGCCCCGAGGCCAGCCTGCCAGGCTCACTGACTACACGTGGACATCTGGGTTTCTCTTCCCGAAGCCCCGGCCACGAGCCAGGGCTGGCCCACCATGCAAGTGCTGGTCCAAGTATGTGGTGTTCTAAAGGACAGTGTCTTGGGAGTCACAGATGGTACCACAGGTTAAGGCCTTTTCAAGCTGCCGCTCTGGCCGCAGGCTCGGGGCCACCACAGGGCTGTCCCTATTAAACCACTTCACAGAGCCTGGGGCCGTGACCCGACCCAGGCCAGGTGGCCGGCTTGTGACAGGCGTGGCTCGTCGCCCAGCGATTTCCAGGGCTTCTGTGCTCGCCCTCTTCCCTCCGGCTCCTGATCTGCCCCGCGGTGTGCACGTGTGTCCGGGTGTGCACGTGTGTCTGGGTGTGCACAGGTGTCTGGGTGCGCACGCCGCACCCCGCTGTTTCTTCTCACAGCTCGAGGCGGGCTGCAGGTTGTGCTCAGGGGCCGCGCCTGTCCCCGGCCCGAGCATGCGGAGGGGGGAGTCCGGATTCCAGGGCCACCCAAGCTGCTGCCTGCCCCGTGGTGAGCCGTGGGCGTGCGTCCGCCGTCGGGAAGAGGGGTACTGGGCCGGAGGAACGCAAGTCGGCGTGTGGCCGTGTTTCAGACTTTTCGAGAATGAGGACACCGTGCCCCTCGTGGCAGGAGTCGGGACAAACGGTCGTCCGTAGCCGTGTTAGGGCGCGTACAGACGGACACAGGGACGGGAGCGAGGGACCCGTACGTGTCCGTGTTCCTGCGCGTGCGGACCACACCTCTGCGCCCACAGGCCAGAGCTCCGAGCTCTCCTTCCCAAGGAAAGCCGAGCTGTGTGCCCCAGTGGCCCCCGCACCCGACGGGACTGTACTTCCCGCTCATTTACACTGCGTCACCTCTAAAGCGGAGAACGGAACCACTGTACTATAGGCGACGCTCGGCTGTTCGGGGTTTTGATAGCCTTGTATGTTTCAACCGTGACGCTGGACACCGGAGTCCCTGCAGCCCCCGGGCGCCGCGGGGGCCGCAGAAGGGGCGCGGCCGAAATATCCTGTGGGCGCCCGCGGTGGCCGCTGGTGCTGGCGTGATTCAGGGCAGGGGCTCGAGAAAGGCCAAGGCTGGGCTGTGGGGGAAGCCGACTCGCGAGCGGGTCGTTTCCCAAGGAGGGCTGAGAGCCCTCCATGGATGGGCAAGGCTGATCGGTCTCTTTGCTGGGGTCTCGATCCTCAGCGGGTTTCGCAGGGCACTCTTCCGAAGCCGGGTCTCCCTTCTGCTGGGCTCGTCCTCGTGCGGTTGTCGGTCCCAAGCACCTGACCCCCCGTGAGGCTGTGTACCCGAGCCGGCGACCCCCGCCCTTCCCCTCCCCACAATGGGGTCTGGAAAGCGCATTTAGCCACACATGCTTCCAGGGATTAGGACCTGCATGTTCTGGGGTCACTGTTCAGCTGACCACAGGGCTCCGGCCGCTTCGAGGAGGAAGGCTGACGAACTGGGGCGGTGAAGGCCCCCCACCCCGGCGGGGTCCCGACTTCTGTGCAGTTGTGAACCTGGCCATGCCGGACACTGTCCAGACACCGTCTGGGCCCCGGAGGCCCGGTGTGAGGCCACGGGGGCAGGCTGGCCCCAGGGTCAGGGCAGACCACAGGCATGGGGATGCCAAGTGGGGACACCGGTCACAAATGTGGCCCGAGAACTTGGAGTGGACCCCATCACACTCCCCTCCAACGTGGGGCACTCAGGCCCCGCTTCCAGAATCGGGTGTCCTCCCTTGGTGAATAGCCACTGCTCTGAGGGGCTCTGGTTTTCTCACGCAGACTGGGCTGGGGGGCAGGCTGGAGCCAATGGCTCCTGCACCTCGTGGACCCCAGGGTAGGTACTGGAACCTGAGGCCAGGGGAACCATCCTAGGGCCCAGAAGAGATGCCGCATGCCCAGGGCACGAGGGCGTGGCCCTGCGGGGTTGCACGAGGCCCCCGGGGTAGGGGGGTACGGCCTGCCGTCTGGGCCTGATGGTGGGGTGCGGGCCCTGCTGACAGGTTTAACGGTCCCTTTGCCTCCTTGTCTTCCCTGCATTCGGAAGGAGCTGCAGAGCTTTAAGCAGAGTAAGTAAAACGAAAACACCCCTTTAACGTTTTTAAAGCTTTCTTGGGGCTAAGCGCGCGCTTGAAGATTTAGCGACAAAGCTCTTCAGGTCCGAGTGGCACGTAGTCTGTGCTCAGCCAGGCCCCCGCAGTGTGGTCGGCCGAGCGCGTCGCTCCTTCGGGTCCCGGCTCAGGGTGAGGAATCGGCGCCAGCTCAGGCCCCCAGTTCTTCGTCCAAGTTGGCCGTGAGAACCTTCCGGAAGCTCCTGCGGACGCATCCTGGTGGCTCCAGCCCTGGGCGGGTCTCCGCGCACAGCACCACGGGGCAGTCGGCGGCGAGCGGAGCCCGGGCTCTTGGGAACGGACACAGGCCGCCTCACTTCCCGAGCACGGTGCCCGGTGACAATCCCTGTCCAGACCTGCATCCGCGGCCGGGCGGGCCGGCGGCCGGGGCCCAGCAGCCACGGCAGGGGCGCGGCACGGGCGTGCCGCGGTGCGCCGCGTCTGGAGTCCTCGACGGAGGACCGAACGCTGTGGGAAAACCAGTTCCAGCGACGGACTGAAGTCCTGGGAAGCCCGCACAGGAAGCGAGCGACGCCACGGTGTCCCCGCGGCCGACGTGGCCCGGCAGCTGCTGCGTGAACCACTTCTGAGCAAAGCCTTCCAGAGTCTCCTTGACGGCCTCGGCACGTTTCTTTCCTCCAAGTGCCTTGTTCTCACGGCAAAACCAGTATTTGCTGTTGTGGGTCTGGGATTCCGGGAAAGCGCCAAGAGCGGGATCGCGGCTCCTCGCCGTCCGCCACCTACAGCAGCTGCCACCAGCGCGGCGGCGACGGAGCCCTTCCTCCGGCGTCTACACACGTCTGTGCACACGTGGACACACGCTGACGCTCGAACATCTCCTGTGACGCGACGCATTTCCCTGGGTTACAGTCTCAAACGTGCCTCACAAATGACAACACAGGTGGCCGTCACATCAGGTCTCCGACCCCTGGTTGTTCGTCTCCAACTTCTTACGGACACAGCTCTGCTGGCCTGGCCCGTCCACGCTCTCGCCCTGGCCTCGGGGCTCATTCCTCCGACCGTGTGGTCCGCGTCTGACTGTCCCTCGCGAGGAAGGCTCTTTGGACATGCCGAAGGCGGTGCCTCACGACGAGAGACGGGAGCGGGGAGGGCCGTGCCAGTGACGCAGGAATCCCGGGGAGGCCGTCCCGGAGTTCTCCCTCCTCAGGCCGGCGTGGCCAGCACCGCCCCACCCGCTCCCGCGCTGCAGCTTTGCGTCCTGGGTGCGGCCGCCGGCCTGCAGGGTCCCGCCGGGCTCAGGGACTACAGCCACAGACGGCGTCCCTCCTCGGCCTGGCGTCCTCCACGACACCGCCGCCCACGTCGTCCCCAGCTGGGGGCGCGGCTGGGTAGACTCCTGCTTCACGAAACGGATTCCGAGGCAGGACGGATCTGGGCTGGCACCCAGCGCGGCTGCTGGTCCACCGTGCCTGGGACAAGAGTGGGGAGAAGACAGCAGAGAGGGGCCTTCGGTCTTGCTCGGCCCCCTGGCGCCCATCCTGACCCCCGGGTTGGCTGGACCCCCCCCTTCAGTGCCGGGGAGAGCAGGGGTGGCCGCACAGAGCAGAGCCTTCGGTCCCAGGTGGCGGCGGCAGGGCCCGGTCACACGCGTCTGTGTCCGCAGGCCCCGCAGACATCCACTTCATCTGGGAGAAGAACGGCCGCGAGCTGGACACGTCCCCCCCCACGCAGACCCACGCGCTGCTCGCCGGCAGGACCCACGCGCTCAGCTGGCTGCGGGACGCCGTGGGCGCGAGCGCCGAGTACCGCTGCTCCGTCGTCTCCTCCGCGGGCAACAGGACCTCCCGTGTGCGGGTCACCGTCACGAGACCCGGTGAGTGCGGTCCCTCCGCGTCCACACCCCCCGTCACACACCCACCCGCGCACACACCCGCCAGGTTGCACCGCGGGTTCCGCCGGGCGGTGCTGGGGAGGCCGCGTCCGGAGAGCCCCGAAGGCCCCAGCTCCGGCTTCGCGCGCAGAGGACCGGGCGGGGTGCACGGGGCTGGCCCGAAAGGTCTCCCCTGCCCAGCGGAGATTTGCCCCAGTCTCCGCGGGCTCTGCACGCGGCCTTCCCGGACCCCTGTCCGCATGGTCCACGCTCACGCCACGGTGTCTCCAGGCCTGGCCAGGCCCGTGGCACCGGGAAGCCTGCCCTTTCCTGTCCTCCGAGAGATACCCTGCTCCACTTCATGTCCTGGGCTCTTTCTGGAACTCTCCTGCCAAACGTGGGACCGCCGGGCACGGTATGGGACCACACGCTGCTTCCAGCCAGCCTTGGAGGCCTGTCCCGGCGCCGAGCATCTCGGGGAGGCTGTGCCTGCTTCCCTGCGGCCGGCCTAGGGCTCAGCATTCCCGGGTCTGCTCTGTCCCCACCGGCGCCCACGCTCCAGCTTCCAGGTGTTGTGCTCCCCTCCGGTTTCCAGTCCGTCCTCAACAGTTTCCACTGATGCTTCGGAGATGCTGGAAAGGCCCCCATCCTTCTGGTGAGGGTTTGGGGAGAGAAAACTGCACACTTCTGCCCCCCCCAGAACCCGGTCCTCCCATCTCTGTCAAGTGGCCCCCGCCCCGCCACCGTCAGGGCACGCGGACTCCTCACGTGAGCCTGACTCACAAGCCACGAGGTGTCCCGCAGAAACCGCGAGAACGGCACTGGCGGCACAGTCGGGAGGGCCCCGCGGCGGTCCTGCTCCTCCCACCCCCGCCCCGCGGTCACCCAGCGCACCGGCGTGGGAGCAGCAGGACCTAACACCGATCGCGGCAGCTGTAGCTGCCGCACACACGCCACGGGGGGCAGGGACGCCGGCCAGGACAGCCCGGTCTCTGCCTGTCTGCCGAGCCCGCCGTGTCTCCTGAAGCTGCAGAGCCTGGAGAACGCAGGGCTCCTGCACGGTGGGAGCCGGACATCCTCCAGACCCCCTTGGGGTGAAGGACCCCAAACACGCCTCTGCAGCGCTCGCCCCAGCCCTGCCCAGTTCTGCTCACGGAAGGAGCTCTGCTTCGTGTCTCGGGGCGCAGGTCCCTGGCGCCCGTTTCTGAAACTAGCAACAGGGATGCGGTCCGGTAACCGCGGCGCCTGGGCTCGTGCCGCCCCGACAGCGCCGCGCGGAACCGGCTTCCGAACCCTCAGCTCAAGCTGCCGCGGCAGCCACGCGGAGCAGCGGAGCACGCCACGGCGCCGGCCTGCGGAGCCGCGGACTCCCCGGCCTCAGTCGGGACAGGCCTCCTGGGGGAGGTGGCACCAGCCCCAACACGGGGGGGCACTAGCCCCTCTCTTGCCTGTGCAGGAAATTCAAGTGAGACGAGGATAGGGCCGGCGTGACCGTGGGGACCAGCCACTCCCGGGGCCGGTGGCCTGAGGAAGCCCCCACAGCCAGGAAGGCAGGCTGGGAGGCTCGAACGCCTCGCCCGAAACCTGGCCATCGGACGGCCTCAGCAGACAGACGGACCCAGGTGCCCCCAGGGCCAGGAGGCTGACACCCGGCCCCGCACATCCCTTGTCTTGCAGAGGCGACCCACCAGGAGCAGTGGACCAGAGAGCTGGCCGCCTGGAGGGCCGTGGCCGGGGAGCATGACCGCATGATGCGGAGCTGGAGGAAGGCGTGGGTACGTGGCTGCGCTGACCGCGGGCAGGGGCCGGCAGGGCGGGCCCGCTGAGCCGTTCTGCCTTCAGGAACCTTCGGGCTCTGAACTCTAGGCAGATCCCCGGGGAGCATCAGCACGGTGGGGCGAGGAGGGCCTCTCATGGAGACTCCAGATGGGGGGCACATGTGGCGACAGGGCCACAGGCTCTCACTGAGCCCGCAGGGAGTCCCGTCCAGGCATCCACGGGCGGCAGGGCAGGCGGCCCCCAGGCCCGAGAGTCGGCCGGGCAGGCGCCCCAGAGCTCCCCGGCAGGCTTCCACCGTCCTGGCCGCCGTGACCACCTACAGCCTCTCCTTGCTGCCGACACGGGCTCAGGGTCTCTGACCGATGCTTTCGAGCTCAGCTCGCACAGGACACCCTCCCCAAAGGCCACCTCCTGCGTCTTGGGGGGAGGCCTCTGTTCTACCAGGAATTCAAAGGGGCCTGCATTGTTCTTTCAGGAAAGCTGTGACAAGGACAACTTATAGACCTCAGTTGAGCCCGCTGCCCCTTGCCACGCCGCCCCCGGAGAGGCCCCAAGACCGTGAGCAGTCACCTGGCCTGCCGAGACAGGGTTCACCTCAAGCGCCGAGACAGCAGCCAAAACTTTAAAGACTTAGTTGCTCACAGGGGACAGGAGAGCCGACCTGGCGGACACAGGACACCAGGACCGCTAAGCTACAGATTCGATGCCAGACAGCGGCGTGCGTGACGGCTCCTCTCCCAGAAACGCCGCTGCTGCGCTCCCCGGCTGCTCCTCCCTGCCACGCGCCAGCCCCGGCCCCAGCCTGCCGCGGCTCCCACCTTCACGGAGCTCCAACGCGCCAGGGACAGGCCCAGCGAGACCAATGGAAGCAACTGGCCTGACACCTCGAGTGACAGGAGGTACCCCCTCTCCCCGCAGGAGCTCCAGGCTCCGAGGGCTCCATGGGCTTCGGCACGCAGCTCTGAGTGTGCCCTCTGCGCGCCCCGAGCGGGCGTGCCCCATGCCGGAGCCTCTGCTGACGGGACTACACCCTGTGCGGGACCCAAAGGCCTGACGCTGCGCAGCCCAGACCCTGGTCACCTGCTAATCAAATGACGGTAACCCACAGCCAGCCCACCCTGCCAGAACCTCCCTGCACCCCCCGCACACGGACAGCCCGTGTCCGGACCCCCCGCCCCCGATTCGGAGGCCGAGGACCTCGGAGAGCGCGTCTGTGTCCCCCGGCTTGCGGCGGGGTCGCCCGCCCGCCCCGGCCTCCGGGCCCGCACGCAGGGTGCCGTCCACTCAGCGGGGGGTGCGCGCGTCCGGGCGCCCACGGGACGGGCTCAGCTCTCCGCGGCCGGGAGACGCGCCCCGGGTCTGCACGTGGGGGAGTGCCTCACGCCAAGACCGCAATGAGACGCGTGCCCGCAGCCTAGCGCGGTGGGGGTGGGGGTCTGCTGGGACCCGAGCCTAGGAGTCGGGGTTGTCTGCACTGTTGAGAAATACACAGGAATCAATGCAGCGAGCGGAGCATGTGCGTGGGAGGCGCGGCCCCGCGCACACGGCCGGTGTGTCCCCAGCAGCTGCAGCCTCTGCCACCAGAGGGACGCTGGCCAGGCCAACCCCCGCAGTACGTCCCCGAGAAGCACCACGCGGCCCCGACACGGCACTCGCACCGCCCTGCTGGGCTCCACGGGCTCCCCTGGGCCCTGCCGCCAGTTCAAAACGCCCCGCTCTCCTTGTAGATGAACCTGAGGACTTCCCTGTCGTCTCTCTCAAACCTCCCGCGGGGCACGGGGCACCTGCTGACGCAGGAAGGGGAGAGCCCTGCCCTTGGGGGAGAAGCTGCGGCGTCACGCGCTCCGCAGGCCACTCGCCTCCGACTAACCACGCCCGGCGCCACCAAGGTCCCCTAACAGTGCGCTCAAGGCCAACGAGCCCCGCGGCTCGCCCCGCGCGCACCGGGCGCCAAAGCTCCGTCCGGTCATGACACTGGGGCGCGAGGGGCTGAGGCAGCAGCCCTCCCGGCAAGCCTCTTCCCTTTCAACGCCGTGCCTGAGGGGCCGCCCCCGGACCCAGGACGTGCCCACGAGCCTAAGACGGCGGGCGGATCAAATCATTGCTCTTTATTCAAAATAAATAAACCCTCTTACCTACAGCAAAATATGAAAGCAAACTTCTATCCCACTGGCCTCCAAGATAGAAACCACATTCAGAATACATTCGTTTACAAAAGGAAAACCTCTGCAGATCAGCAAAACAAATCCCGGAACTTCAATGTACATTGCTTCTTTGAAAAATAAAAGCAAAAAGGAATAATTCATGTCAAAAGGTCACAGGTTAGAGAAGTGATTTTCCTCGAGGCTCATCTGAGCAGACCCTCTAACTACCCCCATCTTCCAGTCAAAAAGCCACGTCCCGAGAGAGCCCACCCCCGGCCCGCGGCGCCACCCCCCGCCCACACACGGACACGGTTCAGCTCTTCTGCGGGGGTTGGGGGTTCTTCACAGCACAGAACTCGGGGCGCCACACCTTCCAGCCGTTCCCAGATTCCGTAGCTCAGACCCAAAGCTGCGTCTCGGGGCTCTCGGGCTCCCCCAGCACGCCCGGGGGGCCCAGGGGCCCGGGACATGCCTCCTGGATTCACCTCCCGACTCAAAAGCCACACAGCACAGCAGGTCTGCGGAGACCTGAGAAGAGAGGGGCCCCCGAGTCTCTCATGCCCCCCTTCCTTACCGCACGCACACACACAACCACGCGCTACAAACTGAGGTTCAGCATCTGCGAGGTTGAAGCCTCCAGCTCCAGCGCACAGCGACGGTACGCCTCCAGGTGTCGCCTCCAGATGTCCACTACAGACGACAAAGGGGCACAGCTGAGGGACACGCAGGGACAGCTGGGGCCGTCTCTGCTGTCCGGGGGCGGGGAGGGGGGAAGCGACTGCCCCGGGGGGCTCAGGTCCCTACAGGAGCCTGGCAAGGACCTCCCCCCCTCACCCCCGCTGTTAGTGTCTGAGAGCCTCCTGCCAAGGACCCCACGGGGCTCAAGGCCACGCTCTGCAGGCACCATGTGACCTGAGGTCTGAGCCCAGCTGGGACCGACCTGGCCTTATGCCACCACCTGTCAGTCCAGGGGGACGCGGAGCCCGAGGACGCACAGTCCCCCCGCCCCGCCCAGCACTCACTGTAGTGCGGCTCTTCTCTCCCGGCCACGGGAGCCGGGGGGCTGTCCTGCGCCGAGCCGCCGGGAGCCGGGGGGCCGGGCTCCCCAGCCAGCTCCTGGCGCACGCTCTCCAGCATGGTCTTGTACGCCTGCCGGGCGGCCATCGTCAGCTCAACCATTCTGTGGAACTGGTCCTGGGGCAGAAGGGAACACGTGGATGACAGCCCTGACCCCAGGGGACACGGTCTCCGCCCGCCGGGGAGCAGGGCTGAAGCGGGGGACCCCCAGCAAGGGTGCTGCCTGCCAGCGGCCAGCACAGAGCTGCCTCCGAGTGGCCCTGCAGTGCCCTGCGGGGGACACTGCACGCGCGCCCACGGCTCCCGGCCCGGCCCCGAACTCACCTGGGCCCCGTCGTAGCTGAAGATGCCCACGGCGCTGACGGGCACGGCCTTGTTCAGACTGCGCCCCAGCGCTTTGCGGTTGAGCGCAAACACGAACGGGATGCTCTGCTCGCAGGCGCAGTCGATGATGGTGTGCAGCGTGTCGTCCAGCCCGCCTGGTCAGGGACAGGGCAGCGACCGGGAGACGCGTCACACGCAGCCTGGCGCGGTCCTGGCCACAGAGGGATTCCACCTCCACAGGGCGACAGCCCCGAGGGCCGCACCCGCAAGCAGGACAAGGCTGCCCCCCATCCCGCAGGCACAGTGCTCCTCCCAGCCGGGGACGCGCTCTCGGAAGAGACGCATAGACGCGTCCTCCGCCAAGAAAACACCTGGCCTTGCGGGGGACACGGGAAGGGAGGTCTTCACCTTCTAGCAGGGTCCCCGCTCCGGATCCCAGCATGGGGGTACACGGAACACCCGGCAAAGCTCAGACGCCGGCAGGGGCCAGGCCTCCCCATCTCCATGTCAGGTGCCCCCAAGTCTCAGTGACACAAGCTCCAACCCGAGGGCCCTGCGCTGCCGCCTCCCGTGTGCTCTCCCCACGCGCCTTTCGTTTGCCGGAGGCTCCCAGGATGCAACGCAGGGGAGCACAGCCCGTGTCTGCCTAGTCCTTTAAGGCCGTAACCGGAACTGCCATCCCCAGCCAGAGCAGAGGGGGCGGGGGGGGGGTGAAGGCCCCCGTGCACCCACCAGCAGGCGCCCCACAGTAGGCGGCCGCCATACAGGCCGCTGCGGACTCCACCTCCGGCCCCTCCCCTCCCTGGAGGCCCAGGCCGGGGAAGGAACCAAGCCCCGGGGGGACCCCCGTTCCTTGGCCGACCCTCCTGGCAGCCAGCCCCTGCCTCTGGACCTCTCCGAAGGTCACCTTTGTTTACATAACACCTCTGGGGAGTTACCAGGACTATTCCAAGGTGTAAGCCAGGAACCAAGCACAAAAACCCAGCAAGAAGAACTCTACTTGGGTCACGGAACGGCTTCACGGGCGTTTGCTGCCAAGGACGGGACGGCTCCAGGGAATAATCTGAACCCGCACTATGCCCCAGGCCCCCCGCTAACTGCCTGGAAGCAGGAGCTCCTGGGTGCCCACGGAGATGGGACCCTGGGGCACGGAAAGGTCACCGAGTACACTACAGGCCAGGGCCCCCCTACGGCAGACTCCCCATCCTCCACCACCCGCCCTGCAGGGTCCGGGCGTGGGGGGCGGGGGAGGTGCAGGAGAGGCACGCTGAGAAGGGCAAAGGGGGGCTGTGTGTGTGGGTGACGTGCTGCCACCGAGCCTTACTACGAGAGAGAGAGAGAGAGAGAGAGAGAGAGAGAGTGTGTGTGTGTGTGTGCTGCCACCGAGCCTTACTACAAGAGAGAGAGAGAGAGAGAGAGAGAGTGTGTGTGTGTGTGTGTGTGTGTGTGGTGCGCGCGCGTGTGTGTGTGTGTGTGGTGCGCGCGTATAAGTCACGCAGGCAAGTGGAGCAGCAAGAACATGTAGGGACAGGCGTGAGATCACCGCAGACGGACCTGACCACTCGCCCGGCACGGAACACGCACAGCGCGGCTTCAAGGTGCGCGGAAACACAACAGAACAGCGGCAGGAAGGGACCTGGGCCCTCGGCCACACTCACCCCAAGGACAGCAGACCAATTCTCTGTCAACCTAAACCCCTGAAACGCTCTTGCTACAATGGGGATTTTCTCTGAAGAACAAAGAAGATGACGAGGCCCACATATCCAGGTCCGAGAGCACACGTGCGGGAGCAGAGCGGGCGCCCCGGCAGCGACCCGGCGGTGCGGAGCGCGGGTACCCCAGCAGAGGGAGCGCTGGGAGGCGGCGGGGAGAGGGCCACTGGGTCGGCCTCTGCAAAGATCCCGCTGAGAAGAATACAGTCTACCGACACAAACAAAAACAGAAACGTGGAAGTACCAGAAAAACCAGTATTTAAAAACCTAATAATAGGCTTTAAGCATTAAGGTGGACGATGGCATAAAATCTAAATGAAATGAAAACACCAAAACAAAAAACCTCAGTATAATAACAACACCCAAAATCCCTGCCCGGCCAAAAAACGTTTAAAAAACGTTTAAAAAACAGGCAACAGACAAACCAAAACAACATTCACCACTCTCGCCCAGAGGGCTGACTTACCATATAAAAAGGCCCGAGTCACTACTGAAAAGATCAGCAAACCCAGAACACAAACGGGGAAAGAACATAAACCATCAATTCACTGAAACCCCCAAGCTCTTCAACAAGAAAGCAGCTACTCACCACCCCCCCCAGACAAATGGGGGCCCAACGCCCACGCCCCCCCGGAGCCAAGGCGCTGGGGGCCAAGGCGCTGGGGGCGCAGCAGTGGCCTCGGGCAAGCAGCGGCGTGACCCACAGGACCCGCGGCCGCACCGGGCCTTGCGGGCGTGGCGGGGCCCACAGAGACGCTCCCACAAGCAGGAAGGACAGCAAGCTCAGGGAGTCCTTGTTCTCAGCTGGAGATGCCAGGAAAGACCCAGGGGCTGTCCATGCCGTGGGTGCTCCCAGCTGGGCCCCCAGACCCACGGCTACACGCTCGGGGCCCACAGCGCCGGACGCCAGGTCTCCGTCTCTCTCCCAGTCACACCCTGATTACCAAGGACCCATCAAATGGGGCACTGCCACTTGCCTCTGGGGGGCTGCAGGCATCTGGGGGGCCGACTCCTGTAAGGGAAACTCAGCACCTGCCCATGCCATGGCACCGCCCCACCAAATCAGCAGACGGACGGACTCACAGACAGGGTCCACGACATCTGCCAGAGAAGAAAACGTCTGCCATGGCCCCATCACCTGCCACCACTTAGAGGAGCAGCCAATGCTCGGTCACGAGAAAACAAAAGCACATCCCGCTGCTCCAGGAACTGGGGGGTCACGGTGGCCAGTTTGCTCAGAGACGAACGCTCAGGCCCCGTGTCCCTCAGTTCTGCCCAGGCCCTGGCCCAGACCCACCTAAAATCTGAGGACAGAGGAGGAAGCAAGCTCTGCGGACAAAGACACTCAACAAAGGCGTCCGTTCCCGGCCGAAGGCCTGCGTCCCCAGCCAGCAGGGAGAGCACGAGGGGAGCGGGCTGAGGAGGGGCGCACCATCCTCAGCTGGAGCCGCGGTCCTTCCCCACCACCCGCCGGACACTCCCGTGGCCCTGGGTGCCAGCCACGCGGTCACGCTCTGCCTCGTGTCCCCCATCCCCGGGGCCCATCCCAAATGCTGTCTGAGCAGCTGCCGGCCCATCGAAGGCTCCTTTCCCGGCAGTCCCTGCTGGTGCCAGGACTGGGGTGTCCGGAGGCGCCCGCCACACTAACTGGGAAGAGGGACAGCAGGGCGGGAACGAGGAGTTCACGCCGAGCGCCTCCTCTGCCGGTCAGGTCCCTGCAGGCGACACCCCACGTGCGCCTCCGGGGGACCCCCCTGGGAGAGACCAGGTGGCTGCACCAGTCTGTGTGACACAGCGGCAAGTCTAGACGGTTCTGCCCTGCCCAGCGCCCAGCCCACAGCTCAGTGAGAGCCGCAAGCACCTCCACCGGCCCAGTTCCAGGATTCGGACAACACAACTGAGAACAAGCTAAACGCTCAAAACAAGCACCATGTAAAATTCAGGTTCCAAGTTCCCAGACCAAACGCCACCTACGCAGACACGGTCCTCCCACACGGCTCAAGGCCGGGATGCCGAGGCCTCCCTGCAAAACACTGCAAGCCCTCGGCTAGCTGCTCCTTGCAAAGCACGTACAAGACGTAGTGGCAAGTTCCCTCAGCCTCAAAGCAGGAGCACGCGGGCACGGACGGCGAACAGCGGACCTGGACGTGCCTGCGGTGGAGCCACCTGCCGGCCAGGCTCACCCTCCCTGGGTCGGGGGAAAAGCACCCCGAAGTGCCCACTGCACACACACACCCGTTTCTCAGTGTGCTTGTTAGACACAAGTCACATGCACAAGTCAAGGGCAGGAAGCTGGAGCGCCGGCAGAGGCTGAGCCCGCCGACCCGACAGCGGGGCAAGTGGGGGGAGCCCACAGCCCGCCCTCCACAGCTTCGTTCCAGGCCCCCAGGGCCCGGTGGCCTCGTGCACTGTGGGCACCTTCCGCCCGGGGGAGGTTCAGGGGAGGTGAGAGCAGTTGGTGGGCTCCCCCGGGCAATGCCAGGCCCCGACTTCTAGGAGGGATTTGAGGACAGAGGCGGCCCCGCACCAGGCTGAGTGTCTCGCCCAGGGGCATCAAGACATCCCCTTGGGGGGGCCCCCGAGCACAGCAGCGGCCCAGCCAGCCGGCCCAGCGTAGCCTTGCAGCAGCAGCATCACTGAAGAACGTGCTAGAACCGCATCTCTGGGGTCCAGTGGCCTCGCTCTGGCAGGGGTCGGGGTGACACTGGCGCACACTAGGTGGGCAAGCACGGGCCTGCGATGCAGTGCCCGGCCGCCACGCGCCAACCACACCGGCTGAGGACAAGCAGACGATGACGGCCGGGGGCATCCGCGCAAGCCTGCGGCCTGAGACCCAAACAGCCAAGCAGCGGCAAGAGAGGCACTCGGGGTGGGGGTGGGAGGCACGCACCCCCACATCCTCTCTGCGCGCAGCTCAGGGTACTCACTGATCGGCCCCACAGCAGCAGGGCGGCAACAGACACAGAGACTTCAGGACAGCAGAGACAGCTCCCGGAAGCCAGAGAAAGAGGAACGGGAAACCCTGCTGCCGTTCGGCGAGGCCGGCAGCACACCGAGCCGAGGGACGCCGCGAGGACAGCGGCGCAGGAGGCCCGGCGCGCAGAGCGCCCCACAGCAGGGCCCACGCGCCGCCCACCCTGCGGCTCACAGAGCCCCGCGCGCGGGCAGCGCGCACCCGCTCCCAGAGAAGAGGAAGGAGGACGGAGAGCGGGAGACCGGGCTCCGAGCCCCATCTGCCAGACGCGCGCTCGCTCCCGCCTTCCCACCAGCCCCGACTCGCTCTCCTGCCGGCATCAGCCCAGCCGCTGCCCAGCAGGAGCCGGCGGGCGGTCCCTGAGGACGGCCACAGGTGGGGGCAGAGAGCCTCGAGGAGCCCAGGCAAAGCTGCGGAACATCCCAGGCACCAACAATCTCGGGCCGCGGGCAGGGAGGGAGGGACGGACTCCTGTTCAAACCCGGTGCTGTGCGGGGATCCAAGGATGGGGCGCGGCGACCACACAGCCAGAGGACAGGGGCCCGAAGCCCCCTGCTGTCCCATTCCGGGGCCAGGGCCTGCCCTGAGCCACTGCTCTCGGGCCCCTGGGACCCCACACAAGGCAGGAAACCTCCCGACTCCGGCTGCAGAACGGCAACGGCAGCCAGGGAAGCTCCGCGTAGGAGCCAGCCCGGCTCCCTGCGAGGTGACCCGACACACGTAGGCGACAGGCACACGTGCTCCGAAGGCTCCCTCGGCCCCCGGCGGACAAAGAACCAGGACACGGGTTCCCCACGACCCGTCCCCCCAACACACAGCCTGTGCCTGTCTGTCATCCAGCCCAGCCGCTGTGCCCACAAAACACAGCCGACCTGCCGGGGCCGGTGAGACAGCCGAGCCCCGGGACAAGCCGCCTGTGCTCCCGGACCGAGCAAGGACACACCAGCTGGACGGCCGCGCAGCCGGTCACAGAAGCCCCACGGCAGGAGCCCCACGGCAGGAGCCCCGGGGGCCCCCCACCTCCCCGGAGGCCTGATAGACCGGCCAGACCGCCAGCCGGAACAGCCCGGGCCCTGCTGCGTCCGAGAGCGGCCGCCGGGCGGCCAGGTGAGCGGCAGACGCGGGCCTTGGTGACGGGAGCGGGAGCCCGCCCGGCGCGCGTTACCTTTCGACTGGATCTTCTCGCAGTTGGGGGAGATGATGACGCACTTGAGCTTCCTGAGCCTCAGATGCTTGAGCACCTCCCGCAGACCCAGCACCAGCCGCCGTTTGGTCTTCGCCTTGACCGGGTCCTTCTGGTACGTGCGGTCTTGGAAGCGCACCAGCTCCCTCAGCAGCTCCGAGACGCAGGCGTCCACCTCCTTGCTCAGCATCTGGCTGCAGTAACTGAGGGAGGCGCCCACTGGCGGCGGCCCTGTCGGGGGTCCCCACGGGGAGTGGCCCGCACTGACCCGGGCCCCCGGCCGATGGACCGCACGTCCTCCCGGCTCCCAACTACGAGGGGCAAAGCCTCCTTCTGCCCGGCCCGGGCCCCGGGGCGGCACCAGCCACAGACAGCCACAGCCGGACCCGGAGAGCAGCGGCGCTCCCTCAGACGTCCCCAGGGACGCCAGACCGCGCAAGGGAGGCATCACCTCTCCACCTGGCCCGCTGTGACAGCACGTGAGGACGACAAGGACCTCGCAGAAGCAGAACGGGCAGCCCTACCGTGGGTTCTGACGAGGAGGAGTGCCAGGGTCCAGCCTGGTGCCCTGAGGACGTCGGGGCGCAACAGCCCCACACTCCATAACGAAGTGAGCCCAGCCCGCCCCGGGGCCCGCGGTCACTCACTCCCGGAACCTCCTGCTGTGGATCTTGGGGCAGCCTGCGCCGCTGGGGACCAGGTGGCAGCCCTCCACCTCCTTCTGGAGCTCGGCTCTCAGCAGCCCTTCCGACTCGCCCTCCAGCGCAGGCGCAGAGGACCACGACACGTCGGACCCCTCTGCAACGTCACAGAGAAGCAAGTCAGCACACAGCCCGGGCCACGCTGGGCGGAGGGCGGAGGGCGGGGAAGGCCCCAGCACACCTCACAGGGTGGCGCCCCTGGGACAGCCCCTCCCCGCAGAAGGACAAAGGCGACAAGTGCTCCAGCCACGCACCGATGCTCTGTGGGCTGCTCTGAAGGCACAGCTCGGGCAGCGGCGTACTGACACGTGCCCCCTGCAACCCCATGACCCTCACGCTGCTGGGCACGCAGCTACGTGGTTCGTGCTTTTCATTCTCACGGGGAGCATCCGATGCACACAGCACACCCTCGGGGGCCTCGCCCCGGTCCCTCAGCCCGCCCCCCAAGAGGCGCAGGGGCCAAGAGCGCTGCCGGCCCACAGAACACCGTCTGGCCAGCCAGCACCCGACAGCTGCCGCCCTGAGCTGGCGCGGTGCACGGCCGCCGGCACAGCGATACCTGAGGGGACAGCCTGCTCCGGGGCCCGGTCGTCACCGCCGCTCTCGCCATCCAGCGCGGGGTCACTGGCGGGAGCGGGGCTCCCGGTGTTTTCTTGGAGACGCTGCTGCTTTCTCTCCTGCCGTTCTTTCAAAATGATCTTTAAGACGAAACAAGCAATTAAAACACCTAAGTACTTGTCCTTACGAATAAGCCCTTCTGCTAAACAAGCCACCCCACCTCAGCAGGTGGGCACGGTACCTTCCTGCACCCTCATGGTAGCGACATGCCCTCTGTCCCCAGGGGCCAGGCCCACGCCCCCCAGATGTGCAGAGGCAGGCATGCAGGACCCAGGCCAGACAGCGCCGCCGCGCCAGCCCCAACAGAACCCATATTCCAGAATCTGCACACCAGCCAGATCACCCCAGGGAGGCCGCGGGCAGCAGCCCCCGTTCCTGGTTCTCTGCCCACAACACCTGCCGAGCATTGCAAGGAAAGGAGCCCGTCTCCAGGAGCGGAGACGCTCTGCTCCGTGCCCTCCGCCGCCCCATGCCGGGAGGGGTCGCTGCCAGAGAACGACACACACACGCCGACAGCGCACGCTCCGGCGGAACGAACATCAGGTCTGCAAATGCTCCAAGCTGTTAGACGTGACACAGACCCCGCAGAGTCGCGTCTCCGAGCACCAGCCTCCCCCGCGTACCTTCTTCAGCGAGGTGGGCTTCTTGGCCTTGGGGCCCTCCCTCCGCTTCCCCTTCTTCATCAGCGGGCCGCTGGAGTCCAGGGGGTTGTGCGGCGTCTTCACCTGGCTCAGGCGGCCCTTCTTCCCCGACGCGGTGTCTCTGGAGAGGACCGGCACTGCCCCGACTGCAACACGGGGGGACACGGGGCATCAGGCGCCCGCCGCCCAGCCCATGGCTTCCCTCATCCCCGTCGGACTGACCGTTACACAGTCAGCTCGCTGACAACCCCATGACGTTCAGACCTTCCAGCAGAGATCCCAAACGCCATCACTTAGCGAGACACAACCAGCGTCCCTCCCCGTGATCCAACCTCCACGTGGCTCAGCAAAGCGTGAGGTGGGGGACCCCCACCCTCTGCAAGTGAGGTATTTCCAGGCAGCGCACACCAACGACAGCCCTTGTGACGGGGTCCGGTCCCTCCCCCCCATTTTCGACGCCGTCTCTCAGGGGGAGGCTACTGGTTTCCAAACTCGCATGGTCTCTCTCACTAGCCTGTAGGATTCTCTGCGTTTTCCAGGCGGAAAGATAACTGGCCTAGATCCCGTCCCCCGCCGCCGGGACGAGCCTCCGCCGTCACGGGACCACAGTCGCCGCCCAGCATTTCCCTCTGGCGCTGCTTCCCGCCTTCTTCCCGCCCCAGGGAACCAGTCTGTCTCGCCGGCCTCCTCTCCCTGCCCTCTCGTTAGGACGATTTCCCAGCGCACGCCCAAGGAAAGAGAACGTCCGACAAGCCCCACGTCCCCACCATCCGGCTTCCACGACACCGGTGTTTCCCGCTAGCTGACCGGCCCACACGGGCTCTGACCGGCGCTGAGCTCTGGGCGTGCGGGTCCGCGCCTGAGGGTGCACAGGCCCCGCAGCCTCGCTCTGGGCCGCTTCCAGCCACAGCCCCGCACGGCGGGACCTGGGCACCCAGGGGATGCGTGTGAGCGGACGTGGATGAGCCCGTCGGGAGGAAGCGGCCCATGCAGACCCTGCTCCCGCCTGCTCCCTCCGCCCCCGATGCCACCTCCCAGGGCAGCTGGGCACCTGGGACTCCTGCTGCCTGGGCCCCGCCCGGCTGCCCCAGGCCAGGCGACTCTCCACACAGCATCAGCGGTGCGCCCGGGGCCCTGGCACACGCACAGGGAGATCGGCCTGCTCTGTCCCGAAAAGCGGCTCCCCTGCGGGATGAGACACTCGCCCGTCACGGCAGCCCTCCACAAAGTGACCGCGGGCTTCCGACGAACTGCGGAGCGCAGCCAGTGCGCCCACCCGAGCCCGGCCGTCCTCTCCAGGCTGCGCCTGCCCTCGCCCTGCTCACGGAGACGCCGCCATAACCTGCAGCTCTCGCCTTCCACCAGAAGGGCTGCGGGATGGCGCACACGCCCTTCAGAGAGGGGATCCGGCAACGGGCAGTCCCGCCAGCCCTCTGTGGGCCCAGGGCCAGGGGACCTCCGCCCCACATCCCTGCAGAGACAGGGCCCGGGTGCGAGTGCAGGCGTCCACGAGGCCCGGGACGTGGACCAACGCAGGCCCCGGCACGGCCCGCGGGCCAGGGCACCCCGAGCCCGCACACACCTGTGTGCAGACAGCGGAGGCGCCGGCCGCGCCCGGGAGCCCCCAAGAGCCAGAGCGAGCAGCCCGGGCACAGAGCCGCCGGCAGGTGCGGGACGGCCCGCAGAGCCAGGCCAAGGCCATCACCGAGGGAAACCATCACCATCGCGACTCTCGGGGAGAAAACACCACCCCGAAACCAGAGCTGCTACGATGTATTAACTGAAATAAGGCGCATTCAACGACAAATTCCGAGCCTTTCAAAGAAACTAGGAAACGTGACCCACACTCAGGGAACAGAAGTTCAGAGAAACAGCGTCGGCGGTCCGGGCTGGGGGCACGGCCACCACGACTCCGGGGCAGCCTAAGGACACAGCCCAAGCCGGGGGGGCCGGGCAGGTGCAGCTCCGGACAGAAACCGATGAAGCCGAAAAGAAATACAAATACTCGGTTCCAAGAAAACTCTTACAGAGACGAAGAAAAGTGAACTGAGCCCAGGAGACCAGCAGGGCATCAGCGAGCAGACCACACGGGTAAGGGGGCCGCCTGGACACAGGGAACCAGAAAGGCTTCAGAAGAAATAAAGGCCCCGGGGGCATATCTAACAAGGGGGGAGGGGGCGTGTCTGGGTGGGTTAAAGCCTCTGCCTTGGGCTCAGGTCATGATCTCAGGGTCCTGGGATCGAGCCCCACATCAGGCTCTCTGCTCAGCAGGGGGCTTGCTTCTCTCTCCGTTTGCCACTCTGCTTACTTGTGATTTCTCTGTCAAATAAGTAAATTAAATCTTAAAAAAAAAAAAAAAAAAAGGCCCCTGGGGCACGTGTGGGGCTCAGTCGTTGCGCCTCTGCCTTCGGCTCAGGTCACGATCCCAGGGTCCCAGGATCGAACCCCGTGTCAGGCTCCCTGTTCAGCGGGGAGTCTGCTTCTCCCTCTCTCTCTGCCTGCCTCTCCCCCTGCTTGTGCTGTCAAATAAGTAAGATCTTAGAAGAAAAAAAAGGAAAGAAAAGCAAAGCAAGGAAAAGAAAGGGAGGAAGGGAGGAAGGAGAGAGAGAGAGAAAGGCCCAAACTCCCCAAATCTGACGAAAGCACAACTCTGGGGCCCGCGCACAGCCAAGGTGGGGTGCGTGGAGACCCAGAGATGCGGCCCGGTGCAAGCGCTGAAGGCCACACAAAAGCGCGCGTGGGACCAGCCAGCGGACCCGCCGTGTCCCAGGAGCCAGCGGACCCGCCGTGTCCCAGGAGCCAGCGGAGGCCAGAGCACAGGCACGCGTCGTCTCAGCCCGCCCCGCAGACACGGGTGTCTCACGCACCGAAGGCTGGCGGCCATCCCGTGTCGGCCTGCCCCTGGCCGTCTCCCCAGCCAGGCCGCACTTCCTGTCTCCGGGTCACAATTCTCACCACTTCTTAAACTCCTGCCTCGTTACTCTTACTGCTTACGGCGACCCGGGACCAGTGACCTTCAGTTCTACTATTGTAATTGTTTGGGGCACCACAAGCCGTGCCTAGAGAGACGGCCACCTTAGTCCTGTCTCCCCCTCCCCTCAGACAGGCCAAGTAACAACCCTCCAGTGGCCTCTCCGTGCTGGAGCACGAGGCAGGCGCGCGGACAGCGGAGACTGGCCGAAAGCTAAGCTTCCTGTGTCACACACTCGGCCAAGTTGTGACACTTGGCTCTGAAGGAAACCACGTGGGCACCGTGACCACGCGGGCAGTAAGGGGGTGAGGGCCTCACTGCCGAGAGGGGGAAAGTGTCAGTCATCCGGCCGGAAGCTCCAACCAGCCAGGACACTCTCCTCAGCCGGAGCGGAAGGCCCTGACTCCCTCCGGTTCCGTGCAGGCAGAGAGAGGGGAGGAAGCTGCAGGAGCGAAGCCAGACACGAGCAGAGATCCGGGCTTGAGGTTTCAGGAAGGAGGCCGCGTCCGGGGCACGAAAGCGCAAGGCGAAGCAGCACGCGCTGCCGTGGGAGCTGCTGCAAGTGACCAGGAGATCCGGAAGATCCGGAAGATCGAGATCGTTCCCAAAGGCAGCCGCACTGACCAGCAGATTTTCAGGGTGGACGCGAGAGCCTCCCACGGGAAGAAGGTGCCATCGAGGACTTTCCCGGCTAGACAGGAGGAGTCAGTGCTGCCTTCACAGCTTCCACGGACAGGCTGATCGTCTGGTCGGGGCCAGTGCGACGGGTGACTTTCAGCTAAATGCTCCCGGACCATTCTGAAAATCCTACGGCCTTTAAGAATGACGCTGTATCCTGGGGCGCCTGGGTGGCTCAGTGGGTTAAAGCCTCTGCCTTCGGCATGGGTTGTGGTCCCAGGGTCCTGGGATCGAGCCCCGCATCGGGCTCTCTGCTCGCCTGGGATCCTGCTTCCCTTCCTCTCTCTCTGCCTGCCTCTCTGCCTGCTTGTGATCTCTGTCTGTGTCAAATAAATAAATAAAATCTTAAAAAAAAAAAATGATGCCAAGTCTTACTTCTGGGGACAACAGCCAAGGGGGAGGCTCCTAGGCTCATCTCATCCCGTGGTTACACTGACAGAACACTGACATGAGTGTAAATAACCCAGGAAAGGACCCAAAGGCGGGCAGAACAGACTCTCCACAGCTCAGGTAGGGAACAGGCACATCCAAGAGGGACAGAAAGGATGGGCATGGCCTGGAGCCTGACGAACCCAAAGGCCGTCTGCAGGAGGGAGAAACGCACCAGGTGCGGAGGGGGGAGAGCAGACCCCACACCAGGCACCCGGGGTCCACACTGGGAGAGAGCAGACCCCATGGCACTGGGCTTTGGAAACCAGACTGGACGAACCTCGCGGGTTCTTACTACCAGTGGGGCTGAGCACCTAAAACTCCAAACCAGCGGCTCTGCCCTGGGCAGGGGCACGGAGCCACAGCGAAGCGGCCGCAGGCTGGAGGGCTGTCCGCGAACCTCAGAGCCTGTGCCGGGAGGGCGGGGATCCCTGGGAGACCCCTCTGAGAACGAACGGGCTGGCAGGTGCCATCTCCCTCCCGCACACCCCCAGCCCAGGCACGCAGAAACCCGCAGGAGCAGCGCGGCGCTAAGAACATGCACCCGCCACCCCCAGCCCAGCCTCTGCAGGGATTTCTGGGGCAGTTACGGTGCCCTTCCCACAGCGGCCCAGCCGGCACTGGGCACCTCACTCCCGCACACCTCCTGCGGCCCCGTCCCCTCCGGCATGGCCCGGTCCCCCAGGAGCTGTCCCTGTGCACTGGGGTCCTGCTGGCAGTGGACCTGCACGCGCCGCGCGGGCTCCTGGAGCCCCGTCCCTGCGTTCTCCGGCGAATCTAAGCCCTCCAATACACCTTAGGCCCGAGCCCATCCCAAGTGGTGCCAGGAGCCCCGAGAGAGAGAACTGCACCCTCCACGGTGACTCCTGCCCCCAGGAGAGGGGAAGATAACCACACACCCCAGTCTGATGCGGTCCCAGCAGCGGGCTGGCGCCAGACATCTGGTCAGACCGCAGGGCCCGCCCAACCACAAAAGCTTCTCCGGTGGGGTCCGGTGACAGTGCAGTTCCGGCAAACAGCTGGTCCGACTCAAGTTAGGCTAAGGTCGCCCCAGCCTGGCCGGCTACCAACCCCCGGGCCAAACCCTGCCCTCACCAGGCAGAGCGCGCCTCTGCAGAGGAGCGGACCGAGGAGGAAGGGGGCCGGGCCCACGCACCCCACAGGAGACAGTCCCTGAGGCACCAGGCCCTGGGGAGCAGGGGACACTGCACCGCTGGGACACGACCGGAGCCCCTCTTCCTGGGGCCACGGCTCCCAAAAGCGGGAGACGCGGCTGGCTTCCCAAAGCAGGGGGGCAGACGCACAGAGTTCGACAAAAGGCGAGTACAGAAGACGGGTCCGCGTCGGAGACCGGGGACAACCCCAGCGAGACAAGCGGCCTAAGAATCCCGCCCGGCGGACAGTGTCACGTACGGGTCGCCAACACACTCGCCGGCCGGAGAGAAGAGCGGAGGACGCCTCACGCGCGTCAGCGAGACCCCTGACGAGACAGAAAACACAAAACCCACCGGAGACGAAGAACTCAGGGACGGAACTGGAAATGCAGTGCGCGCTGGACGGTCATCTCACGAGACCGAGAGCGGCCCACGGCGCGGACGCCGGGGACGGGACACGAGCCCGCCGAGCAGCGAGAGGAGGAGTGAGAAAAGCCGGGAACGCGTCTCGGAAACTCACCGTCGGCACCAAGAGCAGCACCATCGGCATTACAGGCTCTCAGAAGGCGCAGAGAGAGAAAATGGGGCAGAAAATGTATCTGGAGAAAGAAAGCTTCCCAAATCTGAGGAAGGAAACAGAAATCCAGGTGCCGGAGGTACAGCGTCCCCTGCAAAATAAACCAAAGGAGGCCCAGCCCAAAATACTTAGAATTAACATGGCAGAAAATACTAATAAAGGGAGAATTTTGAAACCAGGAGGAAAAGAGCGCCTGGGTGGCTCAGTCAGGTAAGCATCCAAGTCTTGATTTCGGCTCAGGCCGTGATCTCAGGGTCGCGGGATGGAGCCCCACACCAGGCTCTGTGCAGGGCGTGGAGCCTGCCTACAGTTCCCCCTCCCTCCCTCTGCCGCCTCCCGGCCCTCCCCGCCCTCTTTCTCCAAAAAAAAAAAAAAAAAAAAGCACCCGCGAGAGAGTCATCCAGGGGAGTCCCCCTAAGGCTGCGAGCAGGTCTTCCAGCAGACGCTTCACAGCAGCGTGATGGGGTCACGGTGCTGAAAGGAAAAAATGTGCCCGAGGAAACTCCAGCCAGCCAGAGTAGGAGGCCAGAGAAACAGCTTCCCAAACAAAAGTTACAGGAACTCATGAGCACTAAACCAGCCCTACCAGAAACACCGAAGGGGTATCTATGAGTGGAAGACCATAAGCAGGAGTGAGAAATGCTAGAAGCACAAAAGCAGTCAAATTAAGTCTATCTCTAAAAATCAGTCCAGGGATTCACAAAACAAAGATGTAAAGTAGGACACCGTGTCCCTACAACGCGGCAGGGAGCAGTAAAATGCGGTGCTTTTGGAACGGGTGAAACGTAGGCGACCGTCAACAGCCCACACAGCCGGCTTGGTGCGTGAGACGTGAGACGCCAACCAAGCGTCACACAAATCATAAACTCGTAACAGATATTCCAAAATAAAGAGAAAGGATTCCACGTAGGTCATTCAAGATGGCCAGCAAACCGCGAGAAGAGAAAGAACAGAGAAGCACTGCAGAAACAATCGTAAAACAAGTAACAAAATGGCAGTAAGTCCGTCCTCCTCCATGACCTAATGGACTAAGGGCGCCGAAGAGAAGACACAGGTGACAGAGCGGAGACGGAAGTCAACACCCGTCCACACACCGGCCTCCCGGAGACTCACTTCAGACCTACAGGCGCACGCAGACTGAGAGCGCAGGGACGGAAGAGTGTTTCTGTGCAAAAGGAAGCGAAAAGAAAGCTGGGCAGCAATGCTGCAGGAGAAAAACCAGACTCAAGACAGAGCCAGGAACACAGAAGGACCCTACACCATCACCAAGACGGCAGTCCGGGCACCCGGTGCCTCGGGCCTTCAGCTCAGGTCATGATCCCAGGGTGCTGGGATCAAGCCCCGCGTCAGGCTCCCTGCTCAGCAGAAAGCCTGCTTCTCCCTCTGCCTCACCCCCTGCTTATGCTCTCTCTCTCTACCTCTCTCTGACACATAAATAAAATCTTGAAAAAAAAAAATTTAAAAAGCGGACAATCCAACAGTAAGACATAACAATTGTAAATATTTGTGCCCCCAAAGTAGGAGCACTCCAATGCGTAACGCATTTAATAACAAACAAAGTAATCAACAGTAGCGCACCCCGCAGGAGGGGACTTTAACCCTGCTGACATCAACGGGTAGGTCAGCCACACAGAAAATCAACAAGGAACCAGTGGCTTTGAACGCCACACAGGACCGGATGCATCTAACGACACATTCCAAACGCTCCCAGAACAGCAGAATGTACATTCTTTTCAAGTGCACATGGAACATTCTCCAGAACAGATCACATATTAGCCCACAAGTCTCAGCAAATTCAAGAAGCTTAAAGTCATACCGTGCATCTTTTCTGACCACAACGCTATGAAACTAGCAATCAACCGGAAGGGAAAATCTGGAAAGAACACAAACACATGGAGATTGATGACATGTTATTAACAATGAATGGGTCAACTAAGAAATCAAAAAGTACATGGAAACAAATGCGAATGAAAACACAAAATTGGGGGGATGCAGCAAAAATGGTTCTAAGAGGGATGTTTGTAGTAACAGAGGCCTACCTCGGGAAGCAAGAAAAATCTCAAATAAACAACCTAACTTTATATCTAAAGGAACTAAAACCCCAAGCCAGTAGAAGGAAGGAAATCATATACATCACAGCAGAAATAAATAATTAGGGAGACTAACAAAAGCAAAAAAGCCACAACAGAACAGATCAATGAAACCAGGAGCCGGTTCTTTGAAAAGATCAAAAAAACCAATAAATTCTTAGCCAGACTCATGGGAAAAAGATGACTGAAATCAACAAAATGAGAAATGAAAAAGAATCAAAACCACAGAAACACCAAGGATTGTAAGAAAACATTATGAAAAATTGTATGTTAACAAACTGACATAGAGCAGAACTGGGTAAATTCCTACAAACATATAACTTCCCTAAACTGAATCAGAAAGAAATGGAAAATTTGAATAAACCAATTACCCACAACGAAACGGAATCACTCATCAAAAAACTCTGAACAAACAAAAGTCCAGGACCAGATGGCTTCACAGGTGAATTCTACCAAACATTTAAAGAAGAGTTAATACTTACTCTTCTCAAGCTATTCCAAAAAATAAAAGAGGAAGGAAAACTTCCAAATTCATTCCATGAGGCCAGCATTACCCTGATACCAAAATCAGATAAAGACACGACAATAAAAGAAAACTACAGGCCAGAATCTCTGATGAAGACAGATGCAAAACTCCTCAAAAAAAGACAAACTGAATCGAGCAATACATGAAAAAAAAATCATTCACCACAATCAAGTGGGATTTCTCCTGGGATACAAGCGTGGTTCAATATTCACAAAGCAACACGACACATACACCAATAAGAGAAAGGATAAAAATGATATACTCATTTCAACAGATGCAGGAAAAGCACCTGACAAAGTACAATACCCATTGCTGATAAGAACCCTCAACAAAGTAGCTTCAAGGGACTGTATCTCAATGTAATAAAAGCCATATATGATAACCTGCAGCTAACCTCACACTCAAGGGTGAAAAACTATGGGTTTTCCCCTAAAATCAGGAACAATTTAGGTTACCACTTTTATTCAACACAGTAGCCAAGTCCGAGCCACAGCAGTCAGAAAACAAAAAGAAACAGAAGACTTCCAAGCTGGTAAAGAAGTCAAACCTTCACTACCAGCAGATGATACAGTACCACACAGAAAACCCTAGACTCCACCAAAAACTAAAGTCGCAGGATACAAAATCAATATATATAAATCCGCGGCATTTCTAAGTACCAATAATAAAATACCATGAAGAAAAATTAAGACAACAGACCCACTTACAATTACATCAAAACCAATAAAATACCCAGGAATAAACTTAACCAAGAAGGTAAAAGATGTGTGTACTGTGAAAACTGTAAAATACTGACGAAAGAAACTGAGGACAACACAAATGGAAAGCTACTCCGTGTCGGAGCGCCCGGGGGGGCTCCCATCAGCTGAGCCTCTGTTTTCCGCCCGGGTCATGATCCCATCATGACCCCAGTGTCCTGGGATGGAGCGCCATGAGCAGGGAACCTGCTTCTCCCTCTCCCTCTGCCTGCCGCTCCCCGCCTGCTTGTGTGTGCGCTCTCTGTCAAGTAAATAAAATCCTAAAAAAAAAAAAAGATATTCCATGCTCATGGATAGGGGAGACAAATATCGTTAAAATGTCCATGTTACCCAAAACAATCTACAGATTTAATGCAATCCCTCTCAAAATACCAATGGCATTTTTCACAGAACGAGAACAAATACTTCTAAAATTTTTATAGAATCACAGAAGACACTAAATAGTCAAAGTAAGCTTAAAAAAGAACAACAAACTGAAGGTATCACAACCCCAGGCTTCAAGTTATACTACAAAGCCACACTCACCAAGAGTATGGTCCTGGGGTGCCTGGGTGGCCCAGTCAGGTGTCCGGCCCATGGTTCCAGCTCAGGTCATGATCTGAGGGTCACATGAGTGCACAGCCTGCTTCCGATTCTCTTTCCCTCTCCCTCTCTCTAAAATAAAGAAAGCTTTAAAAAAAATTTAAAAACCAGTACAGTACTAGCACACACACACACACATACACACAAAACAAAACAAAAAAAAAACAGAAAAACAGATCAACAGAACAGAATAGAAAGCCCAGAAATAAACCCAAAATTATATGGCTAATTAATCTTCAACAAAGGAGGCAAGAATATTCAATGGGGAAAAGCTGGTCTCTTTAACAAATGGGGGAAACTGGACAGCTACACGCGTAAGAATGAAACAACTAATTTCTTACATCACACACAAAAACAAATTCGCAATGGATTAAAGACCTAAATTTGAGCCCTGAAACCATAAAAAATCCTAGAAGAGAGCACAGGCAGTAATTTCTCTGCCATCAGTCACAGCAACATTTTTTTTGATGTCTCCTGAGACCAGGGAAACAAAAGCAAAATCATGCTACCGGGACTACAGTAAAATACAGAACTTCTGCACAATTAAATAAACCACCAACAAAACTAAAAATCTACTGAGCAGGCTGAAAATATTTGCAAATGACATTATCAAATAAGGGGTTAGCATCCAAAATCTATAAAAAGAACTTACACAACTTATACCTAAAAAACCAAATAATCCATTTTAAAATAGGCAGAAGACATGAACAGACATTTCTCTAAAAAAGACACCCAGATGGCCAACAGACACAGGAAAAGATGCTCAACATCACCCATCACCAGGGGAATACAGATCGAATCCACAAAGAGCCCCTCACACCTGAGAATGGCGTCAACCGAAAACACAAGAAACGAGTGTTGAATACACTGTGGAGAAAGGGAGCCCTCGTGCACTGGTGGTGGGAATGCAAGCTGGTGCAGTTGCCCAGGGAACCAGGATGGAGGCTTCTCAGAAAGTTGAAAATAGAGCTACCCTGTGATCCCATAATTCTACTGCTGGGTAGTTCCTGAAAGAAGACAAAAACACTTAATTCAAAGACATATGCACCACTATGTTTACTGCAGCATTATTTACAAGAGCCAATACAGAAGCAACCCAAGTGTCCACTGATAGATGAAGAAGGACGTGGTGTATCATACATACACTGGAATATTACTTAACCATAAAAAGAAAATAAAGGAAATCTTGCCATTTGCAACAAGAAGATGAATCCAGACAGTGTAACAATAAGCGAAATAAGGCAAACAAAGACAAATAACATGATTTCACTCATCTCATGTGAAATTTAAGAGCCAAAGGAAAAGAAAAAACACAAACTCTTAATTATACAAAACCAACGGATGGTTACCAGAGGAGAGCTGGGTAGGGGAACAGGTGAAATGGGCGATGGGGTTTACAAGAACACGTATGGATCGTGATGCACCGAGTAAGGCACCGGACTGCTGAATCTCTGCACCGCACACCTGAAACAACTGCTGTGCCGCTCTACATGAAAGACACTGGAATTGAGGGGGAATAAATTATGCTACATCTACTTTGCCCGTCATCTTTACGTGGAAGAAGAGAGCCTGGGGCCAGCGCGTCTGTTTACAACACGGCTCACGGTTCCATGCCCACTGCTGAGACCTATGGCTCAGAAAAAAGATTCCACTCAAAAGAGAACCGCTCATTAATAGTGCAACTTGCCACTCAAGAGCTCTGGGAAGATTAACAAGATTAACACTGTTCTCACACTGGTAACACATCTATTCTGCGGCCCATAGATCAAGGAGTTAGCGTGACTTTCGAGTCTTATTTTTAAAGAAATACATTTCATAAGGCTGTGGCTACCACAGACAGTGATTGCTCCGATGGGTTAGGGAACAGCGAACTGAAAACATCCTGGAAATGATTCACTATCTGGAAGAGGTCAAACTATCAACATCAACAGGAATTTGGAAGAAGCGGATTCCAGCCCTCATGGGTGGCTTTGAGGGGTTCAAGACTGTGGTGGAGGAAGTCACTGCAGATGTGGGGGAAACAGCAGGAGAAGCGGGATCAGAAGTGCGGCCTAAAGACGGGACTGAACTGCTAGAATCCCGTGATCAGACTTGAACAGACGAGGACTTGCTTCTTACGGATGAGCAAAGAAAGTGGTTTCTTGAGATGGAATCTACACCAGTGAAGATGCCATGAAGACTGCTGAACTGACAGCAGAGATTTAGAATATCACACGAACGTAGCTATAACGCAGCAGCAGGCTTGGAGAGGATGGACCCCAGTTTTTCAGATTGTTTTAAGGTTTTATTTATTTGAGAGAGAGATAGAGAGAGAGTACAAGCTTGGGGTGGGGGGAGCAGAGGGAGAGAGACAAGCAGGGAGCCCAACTCAGGGCTCAATCCCAGAACCCAGAGCCAAAGGAAACGCTTCACAGACTAAGCCCCCCAGGCATCCTGCACTCCAGTTGTGAAAGAAGTTTTGCTGTGGGTACAACGCTACCATACAGCATCACGGGCTACAGAGAAACTGCTCCTGGAAGGAGAGTCCTTCCGTGCGGCAAACTCCAGGGTTGTCTTACTTTCGGAAACGGCCACAGCTGCCGCCACCCAGATGGGCCGGCAGCCTTAAACAGCAGACGAGACCCTCCACCAGCAAAAAGATTATGGCTCCTGAAAGCTCAGATGATGGTTAGTATTTTTTAGAAATTTTTTAAAAATAACATATGTACATTGTTTTTTTAGACACACCACTGTTGCACTTAGTGGACTACAGTTCAGTGTCAACATGACTTTTATATGCCCTAGGAAACCAAAAATTCACTTGACTTGCTTTACTGTGATATTCACTTTATTGCAGTGGTCTGGAACCACACCCGTAGTATCTCCAAGGAATGCCTGTAGTGAGGGAGAAAAAACTGCCAAGAAGCAATTCTATAACCAGCAAAACTATCCTTCCAAAACTAAATGCAAAACAGAGATGTTCCTAGACAGACAAAGCACAAGAGAACTTGCTGCTCAGCGAACTCCTGTATGATATGAGGGGAAGGCCTTCCGGAGAAATGCTGAAGAAGTGCCACTGGGCAGTATCTGACCCTAGAGGGACAGATCCTGAACACTAACAATCATGAATAAAGCTGGAAAACGTAAAATTCTTTTCTCAGTGCTTGTCTTAGTTTCTTCAAAAGACATGAAAACATCGGGCAATGCTTACAACACCATACCATCTTGTTGATGACATACACAGGCATGACACAGATGCCAACTACAGCCCAGAGAGAGAGAGGGAGACAAGAATTACACTGGTGTAAAGCTTCTCCAATGCAGAAACTCAGATGTATACCGTAATTCCTAGAGCAATCAATTACTTTCCTTATTCATGAGCAGCCACTTGCTTACCTATTTTTAAGAAAATTATTTTTTTTAAGTAAAGAAAAAATAAATGAAGGATTCAAAATGGTACTCTAAAAGTATTTACTTGGGGCGCCCAGGTGGCTCAGTCAGTTAAAAGTCAGACTGTTGATTTCGGCTCAGGTCATGATCTCAGGATCGTGAGATCCAGCCCCAGGCATGAAGCCTGCCTAGGATTCTGTCTCTCTCCCTCTCCGTCTGCCTCTCCCTGCTAAAAATAAACAAATATATAAGTAATATAAATAAATAAAACTATTCACTTAACATAAAAAAACCAAGAATAAAAAAAAAACAGCAAAACAGCAGATGTAAATCCAACCACAGTAAAAATTACATTAAATGTGAATGAAGGAGCCATTCCACTCGAGCAGGGACTGTCAGACTGCGTAAGAAGAACAGTGTGGCCATCTGCTATCTAAAAGAAACACACTGTAGATTTCAAGGCCCCATCTGCTAAGTAACCAGGGCTAGTCCTCCCTGTGCCACTGGTAAAAGCACGACTCTCCTCATCACCATGGCAACCAGGTGGGCAGCCCTGAGTTGGGGTCAAGAATAGACTCAAGCCCAAAGCCCTCTGAGCTGTGTTCTAGCCAGCAAGCTCTGCAGGGAGCTATTCAGCACTGGCTCAGCTAAGAATGAAGAGAAACCCTGAATTCCTCTTAACTGGATTTTACTTTTCACGGGAGAGATGGTTCCATTAGTCATGTCAAAAGGACAGGCGACAGGCACATCAGGGTCTGGGCACTCCTGGGACTCTGGTCGAAACATCGTTTCAATATTATCAAAATCCCAGCCTCACAATGCAACAACCTGAAACTACCTAAAAATGTGACCTGAGATGGAAAAAGGTATTCACAAATGACAGTACAAAGGGCTGACATCCAAGATCTATAAAGAACTCCTCAAACTCAACACACACAAAACAGATAATCACGTCAAAAAATGGGCAGAAGATATGAACAGACACTTCTCCAAAGAAGACACAGAAATGGCTAAGAGACACATGAAAAAATGTTCATCATCACTGGCCATCAGGCAGATTCAAATCAAAACCACACTGAGATATCACCTTACACCAGTCAGAATGGCCAAAATCAACAAGACAGTAAACAATGTGTGTTGGAGAGGATGTGGAGAAAGGGGAACCCTCTTACACTGTTGGTGGGAATGCAAGTTGGTGCAGCCACTTTGGAAAACAGTGTGGAGATTCCTTAAGAAATTAAAAATAAAGCTTCCCTATGACCCTGCAATTGCACTACTGGGTATTTACCCCAAAGATTCAGATGTAGTGAAAAGTAGGGCCACACGCACCCCAATGTTGTAGCAATGGCCATGGTCGCCAAACTGTGGAAAGAACCAAGATGCCCTTCAACAGACGAATGGATAAAGATGATGTGGTCCATATATATACAATAAGGTATTACTTAGCCGTCAGAAAGGATGAATACCCAACTTCTGCCTCAACATGGACGGGACTGGAGAAGACTGCGCGGAGTGAAATAAGTCAAGCAGAGAGTCAGTTATCATATGGTTTCACTTACTTGTGGAGCACAAGGAAAACCATAGAGAACATCAGGAGAAAGAAGGGAAAAGTGAAGGAGAGGAAATTGGAGGGGAGGGAGACAAGCCAGGAGAGACTATGGCCTCCAGTAAACAACCTAAGGGTTTTTGGAGGGGCAGGGATGGGGGGATGGGTTGGCCCGGCGGTGAGTATTAAGGAGGGCATGGATTCATGGAGCACTGGGTGTTCTATGCAAACAAGGAAACACGGAACACATCAGAAACTAATGATATACTGTACGGTGACCCACGTAACACAATTTAAAAAAAAAAAAAAAAAGTTGACCTGAACCGGAAAACATAAAATTTGCCTCTTAAAAATCTTTTAGAATGATTTGACCATCTGTATTATGTATTTTTAGTCACATGTAATTACAGAACTATCTTCTTAGTTTCTGACTGAACAATTTTTTTATTGAGTTTTTTATTTTATTTATTTGACAGAGATCACAGGTAGGCTGAAAGGCAGGCAGAGAGAGGAGGAAGCAGGCTCCCCGCTGAGCAGAGAGCCCGATGCGGGACTCGATCCCAGGACCCTGAGACCATGACCTGAGCCGAAGGCAGAGGCTTTAATCCACTGAGCCACCCAGGCGCCCCTGACTGGCCAATTTTAAAGTTTCTATTTCTCCTCCACCTCAGTGGGGTCTGTAAACCAAACCAGAAGATGCTTCTTTTTTTTTTTCACAAGATGCTTCTTTAAAAGAACTCTGATCTGATGGAGGGCTCCTGCCTCTGCTCAGCTGCTATTTCACACACGACCCCACCTAAAAGGTCCAGCTTGAACCTAGTCCCAAAAGAGCCACCCCAGACCCTTCACAGGACCCTTCCTCTGCCTTCCGGCTTTCTCCTTCTGCTGAAGGTCTGGAAAGCTCGGTCCGCAGTTCCCACAGCCCCCTGCGGGCTCCCCGGAGGCTGTACCCCGCAGAACCGGAGAGTGGCTGAAAGTCTTCCCGACTTCTCCACGCCGCTGCAGGCTGCTCAGGGACCTGCTCTGAGAAACAGGAGGCTGGGGGACTCCTGCCCTGACCCACAAGCAAGGCCCCGCACGAGGTTCGTGCGTTCTCCGTTTACCATGCTGCTCTGACGTCTTCACGGCTTTCAGCAAAGGAAACAGTGGCCCTCCTGGGCTGGCCAGTTCTTAGAGTCACCTAAGGGTCCAGCCTGGAACATGCCTGTGCCACACAAGCCAGCCTCCCCCCCACCCCCCGAGCCAGACCCCCTGTGCCTGGGGGCCAGGCAGTGCCGGATGCCTTCCACCCAGAGCTCGTGGCAAGTGCCATGCGGACCAGCCCTACACAGTCCCCCCACCCCACCCCGGACCTCGGCCCGCCGCCTGCACTGGCGCTTACCCGCCGGCTGCGCCCACCTGGAGGACCGAGCCTGCACGACTCTTGCCTCTTGTGGCCACACCTGCCTCGCCCCTCATCAGAGCACACGGAACGAGCCCCCTGCTAACTGCCGAGGAAAGCTGCCTCTGCCAACAGGTAACCCAGGAGTTGCCCACGCCCGCCAAGGCAGCTGGACTGGTCTGAAAACCACCCTGTGCGCGGTCGGTGCCCTACGGGCCTTCCCCAGGGCAGCGGAGAAAAGCAACGCGCAGGGAAGGCCAGAGAGGGGCCGCGGTCCCAAGCTCTGGCGCGTGTGGGCACTTGGACTCGCAGGGTACGCAGCGGCGGGTCCTGCCAGGAATAAAGCGACCAACGTCACGGAGACAACCAGGGAAACTCAAATACAGACCGGACAGTGGAGGCCGGTGAGAAACGCGCCTGAGAGCGACAGAAGATGGCCGCGGGGTCCGGGCAACACGCAGCCACTGCCGGTCACGGGCTAACCGAGGTACCCGCGCGGGAAAACGGCGTTAACATCTACCAGTTACTGAAAAGCACTCCCGAGAAATAAACAGCCGGGTCACAGACACCACGGGAGTGACACAGAGCTGACAACGGCCGGACCTGCGGAGGGGCCACACGGTAGGCTGCCTTCGCGAGGACAGAACAAAACATCCTCTCGTGTGTTTGCTAAAAACACGTGTTCCCAACCCTGACCCCATCCCCAGGGACCCAGGTCTGGGATGGGCCCGGAGCCTGCACGCTCCGCGCACTTGCCCGTGACCCACCGCGGGGCCCCGGGGACGCGGCGCGAGGGCCACGCTCGTACGGCCGCCCCACCCGCGGTGCTTCGGCTCAGTTCCCCGCGTGCGGAGTTGGAAGGCCGGGCGCGGGGCCAGCGGTCCGCACCACCGTGGGGCCACCACGCAAGCTTCCTTCTGCCGCAAACACGGAACGCGTAGGAATGCTCGCTGCGCACCAGCCAGCAGCCCGCACAGTATGACCCACGGCACCGCGACGTTTCAGCTTCAAAAATACGCCACCGCCACCCCGATCCCCCAGAAAGGCTACAACTGACATCGACACGACCAAACGGTGGCGAGGCTGCGGGCCCGGCCGGCTCTCGCGGTACCGGTGAGCGCAGCACCAGGCTCGGAGACAGGCCCGGCGAGTCTGTAAACTAAACAGATCCCGACCGCACGGCCCAGAGCTGCGCTCCCGGACAATCAAACACGGGGACTCAAATACTGTCCCCTGAACGGTACAAAGGCACCAGTCACAGCAGCCAGAGGTGGAGACAACCTCCGTGTCCACCAGCGGAGGATGTGGGGTAAACACACCACGGCCCGGGGAGTACAAGTCAGCCACGACCACGAGCCCAGCGCGGACACGCGAACACGGGCGAACGTCCAAGGCGCTCGGCCAAGTGGAAACGGACGGACACAAAAGGTCACAAGTTGCACCGTCCCGTTTACACGACCCGTCAGAAGAGGTAAATCAGCAGAGGAAATGCACGCCGGGGGTCTCCAGGAGCTGGGGAAACGGGGAGCTTAGCAGGCGGGCTCTCCTGGCAGAACCAGGAAAACGAGCCCCCGCGGCACCGCTGAGCGGCCCGCCTCAGAACGAGTCCTCTGATGGGACCTGAATTTCACCTGAATGAAAAACAAAGAACGGGGGCGCCTGGATGACTCAGTCAGCAAAGCCTCTGCCTGCGGCTCAGGTCATGGTCCCGGGCTCCTGGGACCGAGCCCCGCGGCGGGCTCCCTGCTCCACGGGGGCCCGCTTCTCCCGCTGCCTCCACCCCTGCTCCTGAGGGCGCGCTCGCTCTAACAGATAAAAAATTTTTAAAAATAAACAAAACCAAAAAAACAAAAGGAACTACAGACACAGACAGACAGCAGGAGTACCCGTGAAAATACCCCGACGACTGAAGGAACCTCACACGAAGCCTACGCAGTAGGAGCCCGTTTCTCTGTGGCTCTAGAACAGGGAGGAAAAACTGGAGACAGAGAATAGGCAGGGGCTGCCTGGGGCCGCAGGGACCTGCCGGGCGGGGCTAAGGGAGCGTCCAAGGGTGGGGACGGAGCCTGGGTTCCCCTGCGAGGACAGGCCTGCCATCTGTGCGGGCCACGATACACGGCCCCCTCCACAGACGAGAAGAGCCACGAAGGCCGGTCAACGCGCACTCGGGTCGCTGAGACGCCCCGGAGCAGCGAGCGGTGGTATGGACCCAGGTCTGCAACTCCGAAACGCAGCGGAACAACCAAACGCTCGTGGCTGGACAGGTCAGGGTCAGCCAGCTCTTCCCTGAGGGGCCACAGGGTACGTACTCGAGGCTCGTGAGCACGTGAGTGTGCAACACTGCCCTGCCCGGTCTCAAACCGTCACAGTGGGGAGCCGGCAAGAATCCGGCCTGTCACCGGCCCTGAGCACCGGGTCCAGGGGCGCCAACTCCATTCAGTGCTGTGCGACCACCACGCCCTCCTATTCCCCAATGGCTCCCGAGCCCCACACTGCAAGTCTGTCCCCACGGAGCAGTAGCTCCCCACAGCCTCCAGCTCAGGAACCCTCCAGGCCTCTCGGGGGCTGTCCACTCCGGATCGCTCCCGGAGCGCGGGCCCGTCAGTGCAGGCTCATCTCGGAGGACGCGAGCAGTCATGCAGGTCGCGGCGGGCGGCACGAAGGCCGGGCCACACCCTGGTCACCCGTTTGTGCCGACACACACCAGCGGCAGTTTCCTTTTCAGCTCTTCGGGACGCTGCTGCTGTGAGCAGGCGCCTGCGAGGGGCCGGGTCCAGCGTCCCGAGGAGCTGCCGGACGGCCTCCCAGAGTGGTCTCGCCCTCCCCCGTTTCTCCAAATTTCCGACGACAGCTACCGCGGCAGGCACGAAGAACCAGCTCCCTGCGGCGCTGGCTCAACTGGTCTAGATTGAGGGCGTCCGGCAGCTTCTCACGTGTGACCGGCCACGTGAGTGTCTTCTTGTGGAGCGCCGTCAAGTCCTTCGCCTGTTTTTTAGTGGGTGTTTAATGTGGAGCTTTAGGAGGACTCCGTAGGTCTCTGGACAGCAAATCCTTATCAGGTATGTGATTTGCAAACATTTTCTCGCTTTCTGTAAAGAAATTCTTCTCGTTTTTTGATAATGTCCCTTACTACGCAAAAGTTCTTGTTTTTGATGAAATCCTGTTTATCTATTTTTGCTTTTGTGGCCTGTGCTTTTGGTGTCCTGGCTAAAAAGCCACTGCCTAAGCACAGGTGGTGAAATTTACTTTTTGTTATTACGAGAGAGACTCCGAAGCAGACTCCCCGCCCCGCACGGAGCCCGAGCGGAGATCACGACCTGAGCCAAAACCAAGACTCGGACGCTGCACCGACGGAGCCGCCCAGGCGCCCCCCCCTCCGTGTTCTTCTAAGGCCTCTGCGGGCCTCGTGCTTGCGTCGGGTCATGGCTCCGCGGGAACTGCCGCACGCGGGGTGAGGCGCGAGCCCGGCTTTCTCCAGCAGGTGGAAATCCAGCTGTCCCAACACCGTTGTTCAAAACTGTTCCTTGTTGTTTGAACGAACATATTTTGGTCAAAAACTCCCTGGCCACGGTTACGTGGGTTTCTTTCTGGACTCCCGAGCTATCCCACTAGTAGCTCTCTCCCTACCCCAGGGCCACGGCCTCGGACCCCGCCGCTTCCGACTGCAGAGACCGGCCGCCCCTCGGAGACGAAAAGCTGCACTCACCCGAGAACACCACGGGTCTGGAGGACGGCTTCGCGCTCTGGGAGTGCTGCTTCTTCTCCAGGGCCGCCAGCATGCCCCCCAAATCCAACTGCACTGGAATCTGGCTCTTCTTTCCACTATTTTTATAACTGCTCTAAAGAATGAAAGAGTCGGAAGTTCTCTTAGGATGGTGTATTTTACAACCATGCTTTTCACTTCACAACAAAAAGTCATAAAAGATAAAATGAAACCTATTTATAGCAACCATTAAAAATCTAAAAATTAAAGAAAAATCCAGATAATGCTACATCACCTTTCAAGGTGACTGCGGTGGTTTCTCCCCCCCCCCCCCAGCCCCGGGTCTCCGCCTGCACCCGCACGGTGTAGGCGCACACTCCCAGGTAGGACACGAGGACGTGTGCCAGCAGGAGTCCGTGTGTGAGGCCAACCGATGGGTGTAATTGTCTCACGGGCACCACGCAACTTCCGACTGCCTCGGAGAGCCAACCGGATGCATGAAGTCAGCGGGCTGGGACCAAGAATTTACACAAGTCCAAAATGCCCGCGGCAGGCGTGCAATTCAGGCACGAGCTGGGCTCTACTTGAAACACATGCTACTCTGAAAGGGCTGTGATCTGGGGTCCTCGGACACGGGCAGCCGCAGCACACCCGCCCTCGGCACGTCCTCCTGCCCAGCCGTGGGCCCACGTCACCAGGAGCGCGCGACGTGCCACATAGGTGGCTACAGAGACTCCGCGGGCAGACAGGAGAGGACCAAACTGGACCACAGGAATCCCAGGGAATCTGCACAACGTTCAGAGTCTTACTGCTCACAAATGTGAAAATACCGCCCCCACTTCCGAAGGCCAAATGACAGGGAAAGTGCTGGAGACTCGTGGAGAAGTGGGGCCACGTGTTCGAGTTCTCCCCCCGGAAGACGAAGCACAAGTTCATCCGCAAATCCCCCGCGGGCAGGGGCTCGAGGAGAGCCCTCTCTCCACCTTGTACTGGGCACTCAGCGTTGAATTTGCAAGGAGGGAAGGGGGGCCTCCTTTTGGGGGGCCTCCTTTTGGTTTTGTCAGACTCTGCCACCTCACAACGGAATTCCTGTTTCCCAAATAAACAGCCCACTTTTCCCACTCTCCGTCGAAGACCCGCAGGCAGTCTGTGCCGCCTCCTGACGCAGCAGCGGCCGTACCGCCGCCTTCTCACGAAGGGGACACAGCACGCACACTTAGAGCATCGACCCCCGCGTGATTCTCCAATGAAGAAAGAAATCAAAACAAAACCACCTTTCTCGTACGTGTAGAAGTCTGGAAGATTCCTTTTCCTCCAGAGCTGAGTCAGGCAGGAAGAGTGAAGCCTCAAGCCATGACCGCGTCAGTCTGAATCGTACCTGTGCCTGCTGTCTGGCCTGACACCGCGGAGACGCCGCTCTCTCTCTCCTTTCAGACGCAACAGCCAGATCGGGGAACTCCTCGGCATCCTAAGTAAACCACATACCCTTGAGCTCTTTGCGGATCACGAGAACCCAGTGTGCCCACGTGCGAGCTGTTCCTTGCCCGGGATCTCTGTCACCAGCTCCCACAGAGCTCCCGAGGGGACCTCAAACCGCCCCAAACCGTTTTACTCTTAGAAATTGATTTAAAGGGGGAAGGAACCTGAGGAAGGCCTAGAGAGATGGAAAAATACCAGCAGACTTTGTACGGACACTCTGTAGCCACATCCCACACCCAGATGTGAACCTGACAGAATGGCTGCTCCCGGACCCCTCCCCCCGCTCGGGGCCAAGAGGAAACCCCCACCCGGAACTGGACGTGACAGAATGACTGCTCCTGGACAACCCCCCCCAGTCCGGCTCTGGGCCGAGAGATAACAACCATCTGGCGCCCCGCGGCTGGACAGGAAGAGCCCGGTCAATCCTGAGGTGCCACATACCCTGGCGGCACCAACTCAGCAGTTTGAAGAACGACAGCCCTCTGACCTAACCAGTAATCTGTTCCCAGCCTTCTCCCGCTCTGTAGTGCGCCAGTCACATTAGAGAGTTCTTTTTTGATTTTCTCGTGGTATGTGGCAATTTGTTAGAAGATACTATGATGTATGCTAAGTCCCTGCCTCCCCAAAAATAGTGTATAAAAGGTGCTGTGATCGGGGCGCCTGGGTGGCGCCTGGGTGACTCAGTGGGTTAAGCCGCTCGGCTCAGGTCGTGATCTCAGGGTCCTGGGATCGAGTCCCGCATCGGGCTCTCGGCTCAGCAGGGAGCCTGCTTCCCTCTCTCTCTCTCTCTGCCTGCCTCTCTGCCTACTTCTGATCTCTCTCTGTCAAATAAATAAATAAAATCTTTAAAAAAAAAAAAGAAGGTGTTGTGATCCCGAGCTCGGGACCTCTTAGCGTCCCCGGCAACGAGTGCGCGGAGGTCCGGGTTCGGACTCGCAATAAAAGACCCTTACTGTTTGGCTTTGAAAAAAAAAAAAAGAAATTGATTTAAAGACCACAGTTCCAATCCCACTGCCCTAGAGAGCAAGTGGGCGGGGGCCCCAAGGCTGTGGGGGCCCTGGGCCCCCGGACACAGTGTTCCAGCACTCAGCCTTCAACTGCGCTTCCGTTAGAGTACCCGTCAGTCTAGTCTCGGGAGTGCTGCTCTAGTCCCGTGCGCTGCTCCCGGACTAGAAAATAGAAATGAAATAGAAAACAGGGCAACAGGCCTCTAATGACAACGGTGAAGTCATTTAAAAACACCTTAGATGCTTTCGTTACCATTCTACATGACTCAGAGAAGTGATGCGGGACAGGGGAGCAGAACTCCATGAGTTATTTGTTGGCCCAAATCATTAACACTCTGCCAGAATCACAGGTCTTCACACACGCGACCCCAGTGTCTTCAAGGGAGTGCGCCAAGAGCTGTGGGAACCGCCACGTTTGTGGGAAAGTCTCAGGTTTGGCCCTAAGCCGGAGGGCAGGCAGCAGAGCCGAGCACCGGGAGTCAGGCTGAGTCTGGCACGAAGTGTGAACCCAGGGCGACTCCCCGCAGCACAGAGGCTGGCCTGTGGTACCGCAGGAGAACAGTGCACCGAGGGATTTTGCAGGTCTGTGGAATTCTCTCGGCCAGGGCCCATGATGGAGTTATGGGATTCTCATTTTCCTCCCGACTGAAGCACATTACAGTCTCATGTCTGGACAGAAAAGGAGACCCTGCAAACGCCAGCATGCCAAAGCAAGGAGAAACAGGTAACCGAGACGCCGAAGAGCCGGCGTGAGCACCACGGCACCCGCGGACCGGCTCTCCCCGCAGGCACCCGGCTCTCGACTCCGCACGCGCCCTGCCGCTGCGCAGGGCCGCCCGAGGGGAGAACACGGGGGGCACCTATTCCCTGTGGCACGGGGCGAAGAGTACGGAAGGAAGTGCTGGAGAGTCTCCCTTCGGAAGCCCGCGCGGGTCTGTGCGTCGGCTGGGGCGGGCCCACGCCTTAGACCATGAGCAGCATAATAAAGAGACACGTACTTCAATCTTTGGCGGCTCCTGAACCGTCGTCAGGACTTCGTACTCTGATTTAGACTTCTCTTTCTTTTTCTTGTGCTTTCTTGAGGCTTCATTCTGGTCAGAATCGCCGCCATGGGATGCTCTGGACTAGAGAGAAAAAAACACAGCAAAGTCATGAGTTTATAAGACACTCGCTAGAATGTTTCCTTCCACGAACTGGAGCAAACCGGAGATACCAAGTTGTTCAGCCAGAAGGCGGCTCTGTTCAGAGCTGGGCTCCTCACCTCTGTTTTCCGAAGACCAGCACTCAGGACAGTACTTCTCAAGGAAAAGAAATCTGCTGAGAAAGCTGTCCTATCCAATTACTTTGAAACTGGCAGACTTGATATCCCTACTTCTGGCCGCAAGAGATCATTTTACCATCTCTTAATACCAACCCGAAGTCTTTGCATAAATCCAGGTCTGTTGGGGGCGCCTGGGTGGCTCAGAGGGTTCCGTGGCTGCCTTCGACTCAGGTCATGAACCCAGTGTCCTGGGATCAAGGCCCACATCAGGCTCCCTGCTCAGCAGGGAGTCTGCTTCTCCCTCTCCCTCTGTGCTCCCCCTGCTTATGTGCACTTGTGAGTGCTCTTTAATAAACAGTCTTTAAAAATAAAGTAAATAAAATAAACCCGGACAGGGCCATTCCTAGCAGCCTGGTGGTCCTTAAACCCGATCACACACCTGAATCCCCTGTGGAGCCTTCAAATCAGACAAACGTCTGCGCGCATCCCACAGCTGCTGAATGTGACCCCACAGCTCCCACCCGCCCTCTCCGTCAGCTCAAACACACCTTGGCCTCACACCAGGATCCAGGCCAGGCCCGCGCTGTCATTCCGGCTCAAGAGCCAGCCCGTGTCCATGTCCCCCGCCAGGCCTTCTGGAGCACCCATCGCGACCTGTCTGCGCCACGCCGGTCTACCAGAGAGCAGGGCCTTTCCTCGTCAGGGGCCCTGCTTTATCCCAGGCGGGGACTGTCCCTAAGAACGTTCACTTCTTGACCCAGAGGACCTGCCCCTGACATCTTGTGAAGTGAAAAGGTCAACTCTGAAAGATGAGAGTGCAGAATAGTCTCATACGGTCTCATTTTTGTTTAAAAGAAAAAAAAGAAACTTAAAAAACAGAGCTCTCTGTGCTGATGTTCTGAGAAGCCTGAGGTAGAATATATATCCTGTCGTTAACGCAGGCTTCCGAGGAGCGGGCAACAAAGGGAAGACGTCTCGGTCCTCAGTCGCTCTTTGTGGCTTACGTTTGCTGTTTCAGTAGCAAGAGCTCAGAACACAGAGTTTCAGAGGGAAACACATCCCGGCCCTACCACCCCCGTTATGCAGGAGACCACACCCCTGGGTTGTAAGACTACAGGTGATCTAAATTTTTATCTTAGAACTTTCCTAAAATAAACTTTCCTCAGACTTATAATCAGAAAACCAATTTTAGGGGTGCCTACGTGGCTCAGTTGGTAGAAAGTCTGTCTTCGGCGCAGGTCATGACCCCAGAGCCCCGGGATCAAGCCCCGCATCGACTCCTTGCTCAGCAGGGAGCCTGGTTCTCCCTGCTGGTGCTCTCGCTCTTAAATGTAATCTTAAAAACAAAAATACAAAGTTTATGGGAAAATAAAACAAAATCACTAATATTAACTCGGAGAATCTGAACCGTGCGTGAGGAAGCCTGGTTCAGAGAGCGAGACGGTGGCCGAGCGGCGGCCCCAGCCTGAGCCCTGCCGCGCCGCCTACGCCCACACGCCCACAGCTGGTGGCGCCACGGGTGCTCAGAGAGGGTCTGGCCTGCGGCTCCCAGGTCCTTCACGTGGTTCATAAGCGGTGAGGACAGGCTCGCAGGTCTGACCTCGCTCTAAGGGTCAGCAGCACACTTCCCCTCCGTCAGCACAGCTCCCGTTTGTACGGGGTGATCTGTGACACTGTGGGTAACAGAAACTGCTCTCTTAGAAAGGGCGTCACTGCACATCAGCAAACATGGCCACATCCCCACCTAAAGTAATGTACCAACACACCATGAAAAGCAAGAACAAAATCTAGGGGCACCTGGGTGGCTCCGTGGGTTAAGCCTCTGCCTTCAGCTCAGGTCATGCTCCCAGGGTCCTGGGATCGAGCCCCGCATCGTATCGTATCGGGCTCTCTGCTCAGCGGGGAGCCTGCTTCCTCCTCTCTCTCTGCCTGCCTCTCTGCCTACCTGTGATCTCTGTCTCTGTGTCAAATAAAAAAATAAAATCTTTAAAAAAAAAAGAACAAAATCTAGACCAGAAAGAAAGGCTCGTGGAGAAATAAATCCAGGAACCGATGACAATGACAGCTTAACGTCTGAACTGAAATGGAAAAAGGATCCTGCGATGCTGTCTCACTACAGCTGCCGTCGACCAGAAACCAGTAACCAACCCTGGCGACCACAAAAGGTGGAATTCAGTTGTCTTGCTGGCCTCACCCTAGTAGGTAAAAGCAATTTAAATACAACAGATAAAAGACTAGGGGGCAGGAGAGCAGGACTGCATACGCCAGAGTGTGAAGCTCTGCGGCATCTCTCCTTTGAAGACTCCAGAACAGGGTCACAGATGCTTTAGAGCCCGGGTGTAAAACCAGCGCCGCCCCGAACTCGGAAAGCTACCACTGTGCTCCCTGACTGGGCTTCTGCTTTTTTCAAGATACGAGTACAACCGACTCACAGTAGCGACTACAGCACAGAATGCAACACTTTGTTAGGATCTGAGAAAGACAGACTACCCAGGGGCACAGAAGACCAACATACGCCAACACGACACGTACCTTCGTAGCGGAGTGGACGTGTTTCTCTTTGCAGGAAGGATCCGAAGATAAAACTTCAGGCGGTGACGTACTGACGCTCCGAGGGTCTGCGGACGAAGCGAGCGTCTCTCGGTTTATCACAGAAGTAACGTTTTTAGGGGCTGCAGACCGTTCTGTAGACAACGTCTGCCGAACGACATAACCCATTGGTGTCCAAGAGAGCTCTGCTCGAAGATAACCAAAGTGCATGAGCCATCCCAACGGTAAAATAAAACTGCTTAGAAATTCTAAACACACATTATGCGAGGTCATTACCCAGAGCATAATTAAATTCAGACTGGTGCTCAAAACATTCTCTTGGAAACTAGAGCATTTGCTAAGCTTTCTTCTGGGAACACGCACGCTGAGTTAACATGTAGGTTGCGTGATTTTCCTAGCAACTGGCTCTTTAATTTGGGGCTGCGGGTGGGTAGACAAACCATAGTTCTGGTTAAAAAGTAACAATCCACAATCAGGTCCACATGACAAACACACAAAAATTAATAGGGCAAAGATCAAGTTTTGGCCCTACTAACCTTGCTGTGCACCAATAACACCCCAGGTCAAAGATCACAGTCCTCAGCTACCAGAACAAGTGGTAATTTCTTTTTCAACCTCAGGCCCAAGTACAGCCACGCTTCTCCCCAGGCAGCCCGGACAGAAGAGGGCCCGGGCCGACCCTGGGCAGCCAGGGGCGAGCCTCCAGTGGACCAGATGGGACGCTTGCGTGCCAGAGTTACACAGGTTCAAGTCCCCTTTTGTATGAAGGTTTCCAGCAAAGCACACACACACCACACGTGAGAACGGAAAAGAACACACACTTGTGGACACATCACGAATAATTCTGTAAAAATGTCTCGTTAGGACAAGCTACTCAGAAAGACTAAAGGCAGAATAACTGAGCGCGCTCCGACACGTCACTCTGGAGCAGCCCGGCCAGGTCTCTAAGTACGCTCTGAGGCCCTCAAGAGCCTTCCAGGGGTCTGAGGTCAAAACCATTTCCCTGGCGGGAGGAACGGGCCCTGCGCCACCCCCACGCTCCTGCTCCTGAGTGTCCAGTGGGGTTTCCAGGACGCCGCGCGACACAGGACAGTGAAACCACCACGGCCGAGGCCGCCCTGGGCCGGCTGCAGAGTTGCACACATGACAAACGCTGCTCTCTTCGCTACGGTCTAACTTTGGAAAAGCTATTTCCATAACAATATGCTATGTTGGGACAGCGGAGCGGCTCAGTCAGTTGAGCATTGGACTCTTGACTTCCACTCAGGTCACAGTCTCGGGATCCTGGGATCGAGCCCCGTGCTGGGCTCTGTGCTTGGCAGGGAGTCTGCTTGAGATTCTCTCTCCCTGCCTCTCTCCCCATCTCTCTCCAATAAATAAATAAATCGTTGGAAAAAAAAAAGCTACATTAACAGGTAATGGTTTATTATTGTTACTTATAAGAGAATAATAAAGTAATTTTAAGAATTTCTCAGTTTTAACTTTGAATACTGTGACTACGAATCACTATCGTGCAAATAAACAGAAGCTCTCGGGGGTTTTTAAAGGGTGCTGAGGGGTCCTGCACCTAGAACTATGGAACCACTGGTGCAGGCTACACTTCGGTAAACTGTCATTTCTGGGTTCGTAAAATTTCTCCTTAACTGAACAAACCAGACGTTTCACTTGGAATTCTCTGCTCCCACTCTACGCTCCTCGCCCAACGATGTGGGATCTCCTGTATCACTCCCAGCTTCTCACGGTGAGGCCACCTTGTCCGCACCCCGCAGCTGTCTTAGAGAGGCTTCAGAACAAAACCCCTTCTGAGGCACTGGGCCTGCACAACAGTGTGCTGCTATCTGAAAGCCGCGGCAGCCCCTTACCTCTGGTGCAGGAGGAGGGCCCGGCCACAGCGCGGCTGGTCACGGTCTCTGCTGCGCCCGTGCTTCTCACTGCCCCTTCACCCTAAAAGGCAAACCAGCATCTTCTTACCATTTCAAACTGAAAGTAATCACTTAATTTTTAAATACAGCTTCCCCTGCCATTTGTAAAATCTCCAAAATAAATGCTAATTAAAAATTCCAGGTTCGGGGCGCCTGGGTGGCTCAGTGGGTTGGGCCGTTGCCTTCGGCTCGGGTCATGATCTCGGGGTCCTGGGATCGAGTCCTGCATCGGGCTCTCTGCTCAGCAGGGAGCCTGCTTTCCTCTCTCTCTCTCTCTCTCTGTCTGCCTCTCCGTCTACTTGTGATTTCTCTCTGTCAAATAAATAAATAAAATCTTTAAAAAAAAAAAAAAAAAAATTCCAGGTCGCCTGGGTGCCGCAGTCTGTTGAGCCTCTGACTCCTGGTTTCAGCTCAAGTCATCAAGTCATGATCTCAGGGCTGTGAGACTGAGCCGCACGTCGGGCAGGGCACTGGGTGTGGAGCCTGCGGAGGACTCTCTCTCCCTCTCCTTCTGCCCCTCCCATCACGCCCCCCACCCAGCTCTCAAGCTCTTAAAAAAAAAAAAAAAAAAATCCCAGATAAGTAAAAACATACGTAACATCAAATTTCACTCCTTGTAGGAGAAGCCACCCACAGTGTTCAGCTGAGCCCGCAGTGTCCCCTACTTCTCTGCCAGGGGGAGAACAGGCCCCACGGAGGGGATCAGAGCACGCGCACCACACAGCTTCCTAACTACACGACAGACAAGTTCTCATCAGCACAACTGTGCCCCCACCACGTGAGGCCGCAGGGCCCCTGCCTGGGGTTGACAGGGGGGCACTGTGCACCATGCCCACGCACCAAAGTCCCAAAAAATCCCTGAGAAGGTCCACAGAGACAACAAATGTACAAAACACGAAGCAGCAAATGAGACACGGGCGGCTGAGCACACGCAGACAGACGTCAGGGTGGGCTCGGGGTGAGCACAGCACTCAGGGGGGAAGGGATCCATTCACATCTGAACGGGCTTACATTCTAAAGCTCAGAGCCTTCCAAAATTTCCCATTTGTCTGATTCATTAAATCGGAGCCCAGTAACAAAAAGTAAAACTACTGAAACAGCCCGTTCTCTGAATACAACTTCCCTGCTCACCATGGCTCACCTGTCCGAGAGCGTTACAGAAATTACACATATCCATCAAGGGTCAGTGCAACAGGTTTTCAAAAACTACTTAATGACATGGAAAAATGCCAAAAGTCTTAAAAACTCAAACACAAAGTCCTACAGGTGCCTATCTTCAAACTGAGGGGATCCCCTCAGGCCCCACAATGCACCATTAAAAAAAGATTTAGGTGATTAACACGGTTTTCTCTTGAACAACTTCAGACAGAGGTGAGCCTTGAGCAACATGGGGGTTGGGGTGCTGACCCCTGGAGAGGCGAAACTCCACATGGAACTTCTGACCCCCCAAAACGACTAACAGCCTACTACTGACCAGAACCCCGACCGACCACATAAAGAGTTAACAGGCACAGCACACGTAACCTGCGTCACATCCTGTACCCTAACAGCACAGTAAGCTAAAGAGAACATCACTAAGAGAATGACGAGGAAGAGAAAACGTTTACAGTACTGCCCTGTGTTTATCAAAAACACCCATGTCTAATGCAGCTCAAACCCCTGCTGTTCAGGGTCAACTGTTTTAAAAATTTCTCATGTTCAAAGATACCCCTAAAATAGGGAGAAAAGTCTGTTCTACAAGAAAAAGTTAGAAGTCCCCGTGTAACTCAAGAGTGTGAACGCATCCTCAGGCAAGGAGTCCAGACGGACCCCTCCTCCCGGAGCCACGTGCCTCACTTCGTGTCCAGACAGGTGTGTAGCCGGTGACCACGACACAACAGCTCCCTGGCGGCCTGTCCTACTTCCCCAGAGGCTCCCAGGCTTGCGTTAACGCACCGACCACCAGGGATGCACACGGACAGCCCCTCGAGACTCAGCTACTCCCCACACGCAGCCGGACCAAAGGGGTCACAGGGCTGCCAAACCAGAGTCCTCTAGCCCAGCCGGCCGGCCTGCCTCCCTCGTCACGGCTAAGCCACAGGGACGCGCGCCGCGGCGCACGGCATCAAGGTCAATGCGTGCGGGACGCGGTTTCTTCTGCACGAGGCAGCCGCCCTGCCCGCCGCTGGGGGTCAGTGGCCCGGCACCAAGCGCATTCGAGGAAGCAGAGCCCCCACCATTCCACAGGTGGGTGGCCGGGGGGCTCCTTCCGCGTGTCCTCCTCCTCCTCGCCCTCCCACCCTCTCTTGGCAGAAACTGGAGAAGCCACCTCAGAGACTACTAATCTCAGGATGTCTTTTCCTAGAAGCTGGAGGGCCTGAAACTGCAAGACCAAATGCGGAGCACGGGGTATTTTAAAAATCGTTAAATGGCAAACCAAACACCCCGTGACTATGCTTCTGCGGAGCCTGTGATGGCATCCATGAGAGCGGTACGGATGGAAAGCCTGGAAAAACCGGAGGCTACCCTGCACAGTCTGACATACTACTGCTGGACTGAAAGAATCCGTTTGTCTCTACTGCAAACGTGCTGTGGGAATGCAGTGCTGGGAGTGAGGGGACCACGGGGGGCGGTCTACGCAGCGGGACCGTGCCGGAGCTCGACCCCTGTCCCCCGCAGCTAGCAGGAACCAGGAAGCGCATTCGGCGATTCTTTTAGAATCTGCTGTACTGGGGCCCACACCAGGCTGGAAAGAGTCCAAGCAGACGGTCCTCTGTGTGCACGGCAAGGCCCCCACGGCAAGATGGAACGTTAACGAGAGGCACCTACAAAGGCGCGTGGGGAGAAGGAAGGAAAGGAGAGAAGGGGAGGAGGGAAACAGAGCGGGGGCCCCGCACGCACCTCGGCAGGCCTCACCACCTCTCGGAGAAGAGAAAGGTCGGCTGAGGCGGGGCGCAGAGGGCCCCACTTGGGCTGCTTCTGTGTCTCTGCGATCTCACTGGTCTCTGCACCCTGCAGTTCAGGAAAGTCCAACCTGGTAAACTCAAACCCGGGTTTGGAGGCAGACACACTTTTCTCAACGATTCTGGATTTCCTGTCTGTCCGTCTCTGGTAACCGTCTGTACAAACACAAACAAAAGGGGTGAAAACGTAGGTGTTGTGTGAAGACCCGTACGCACACCTCAACCGCAGGGCGGATGTCTCTCGCTGCCGACACACCGACACGGGCCTGTCCGAGGCCCTCCGCCATCTGCCAGCGGTGCCACCTGCGGAGCGACGGGAAGCAGCGAGGGCCGGAAGCGCCGGCTGCTGGGGTCGGGCCCGCAGGCAGGAGAAAGCAAAGCTCTGAGGCGGAATTCTACAGCTCGCGAACTAGGTACTGCAGCCTGACCTAACTACCCTCCACACGCACTGCAGGGTTCCGCACATTTACGGCGACGCCAGCGAATTTCTTCTCAGTGATACCTCTCCCGCACGTGAGAGGAACTTTGGAAGAAAGCAGGCAGAAGTCAACTTGGAATCCCGATGCGGACTGTAAGGCCATGAAGCCAGTCACTACAGTTAACGGTACAACTTTCCTTGCAAACTGCCCTGCGCCAAATGGTTTCTGAGTGAAGTCAAAACAAAGAGAAAGACGTATATACCAAGTAATGTAAGTTATACATGTAAATAAAATGGCCATCCCTAGTAACTACACTATTACAGAAGTTGTAGCTCTCTTCATAAACAAGCCATCAAACGGCACTAGTCCATACCGGCCACCCTGCAGCCACTAGCTTTCAGCCACAGCCTGGAACAGCAGTTTCCACGGCCGGAGCAGACACGTCCCTGAGTAACTACACTGCCCCAGGCTGGCTGTTGCTCAGGATGGGATTCAAAATGCAAACTCTCTCACCTGTTAAAAAGTGTCCCAACGGGGGCGCCTGGGTGGCTCAGTGGGTTAAGCCTCTGCCTTCGGCTCAGGTCATGATCCCAGGATCCTGGGATCAAGCCCCGCACTGGGCTCTCTGCTCCGTGGGGAGCCTGCTTCCTCCTCTCTCTCTGCCTGCCTCTCTGCCTACTTGTGATCCCTGTCTGTCAAATAAATAAATAAAATCTTTAAAAAAAAAAAAAAGCGTCCCAACAGAACACCAGAGAAGCTATTTCAGGAACAAATATCGTCAAATATAGTCCAAGGGATGTGCCTGCGTTTTACTTAAGGACATGTCTCGAGGCCTGTGGGTGCCACTTACTTGCCATGTGGCTTTGGGCCAGGTCCTGCCACACTAGGGCACACCACAGAGCCCCCCACTCCCCAACAGGCCCTTCCCTGGGCGGAGAGGTCTCCAGGATCGACCAGAGTCCAACGGCCTCCGCAGAAACAGGTGTACAAAGAACAGAGCCACTTCTGGGGTGGGCGGGGAAGGACAACAGGACATCAGACAGTATGTCTTTTTCACCTGGTTTCAAGGCCGCGTCCGCGTGAATGGACACAGGATGTGAACCTCTAACTGATTTTGTATCAGATGACAGAGAGCCGTCCGCCTTCTTGCTGTCAAACTTTTGCTCGTCATACGTTTTTTTCTGTGGGGAGAAGTAAAAAGCCCCATGAATTAAGCAAACCAGCACCACGAAGAAAGGTTTAAAGCAGAAAATCCCTACTAAGTATCCACAACAACTGTTTCAAAACCGGATAAACAAAAATCAGTTCTTAAACATACAAAAAAAGAAAAACAATACTTAACTACCACGTGAGAACCAACCCGCTCTTTCTATCTCAAACGCTTTGGTACCCCCCAGCAGGGCGGTGAGCGAACCTTGAACGGGGCTCTCGGGTCTTGTGGGAGAGGGCACATCTGCTCGGCTCGCGGCTTCACGGTCTGGAAAGCTCGGTAGGCGCCGGGGCGGCCGTAAGCATGGGGCGAGCCGGGCACCGGGCAGACGCTCTGTGAGCACTCGGCGGGGTAGGGAGAGTAGCTGCCCGGATGAAGCGCGAGCTCCGAAGACAGATACTGAGGAGGAAACGTGGAAGCTCCGAAGGCCGCGTCTTCAGTATAGAGCTTCTGCCTAAACAAGGAGGTAGGTTTTAGTTGAGGATTTCACATCACCCATCAAGGAGCTCCTCCGTAAGAAGCACAGTTAAACCCTCGAGTGCTTCTGAGGTCGCTCGCTCTGGCACGGGGACGCCTCGGAGAGTGGAACGGAGGCTCCGGCCTCCCGCTCGCCGGTGCGGCGCGCTCACTGCCGGGCTGACGCCCCCGGCGCGGCGGGCACCCGCGAAGCCCAGGGACGCCTCCGCAGCTCTGCGCCGCCACACTGTCAGGCGTCTGCAGAAGCCTCCGGCAGCCCCCGGGGCCCAGAGGGCCACCCACACCGCTCTCCCTGCAGAGGGGGCTTTCACAGAGCCCCGCCGCCCCCCCGACCTCCAGCCCGACCAACCCATCCTGTGCTTTCCGGCCTCGCAGGGCCAGAGCTGCGAAGGGGCCACTGTGCCCGGTAGCCTGGGGGCCGCAGCGCGCCGTCTGCGCACACCGCCGTGCCCCCGTTTGCCCCCGTTTGCTCAAACTGCTAGGCGAGGCCAAAATATAGTTTAACACTGATTTTGTGAGCAAATCTGGTATCCAGCGAGAGGCTTCAATCCTCCAGCAACGAGAGACAATACAATGGCCCAACACGGAGCAGATGAGCCGAGACACAAATGAGCTCCAGCCAATGCTTCTGGGACTTCCCAGAGCTGAAAATCTTCCTGTAGAAAATCAACAGAATCCCAAAGCACGCTGGCCCACAGAAAGGCAGGAAAACCAGAGCTGCTGAGGCGGCACCCGGGCAACCCTCTCCCAGTGGGCCGCCGGCAGGCGCGCACGGGCGGCCCCCTCCAGTGCCCGGTCACGTCCTGTCCCGGGGCAAGGAAGGGCCTGCACTGCAGGGCAAAGGAGTCACCACCCACCCCTGAGACACCCTCACCAGAAGTTCCCTGCATCCACGCACATGCAGTTCCTAACTGGGCGGCCTGCTGTCACGGTCTCTGAACCGGCAACACTTTACGGGAAGTTCACGCCCAGGAAGACCGTTCACTAAGTCCAGGAATGAACTCTTCCTCATGAAAGCCCAAGAAAAACCCCGTACACTGTACCTGTCTCAGCACACCTGCCCTAGCGCTGCTCTTTGCAGAAAACGATTTAAAGCATCGTCCTGCTCCCAGATGCGAGTGTCTGTTTTACTTTATCTGAAGCTCAAAAGATCTAAGGGCGGGGGTGGGGGGCGTGAGGGGGTGGGGGCGGCGGGCAAACAAGGGCTGAGAGCAAAACGCGGCAGAGAAGATGCTATTCCAACGCCAGACAGATACGTGAACAGGCCGGTGAAGTTTAGCTAAAGGAGGACAGGGAGGCAGGGTCCAGCGGCTGTGAAGGCTGCGTCCTCCAGCGACCCTGCGTCCGCGACCCCAGAGCCCTGGGCGTGCATCCTGGCTCGATTCAAGATCTAGTCTCCGACTTTGGACAGGTGCTCACTGGTCTCTCTTCCTCCGCGAAGTTGGGGTTTTGCTTTCCAAACAGGGCCAAACCAATGACAGGCAGAAACGACACCCAGTCAAATCTCACGGCAACAACTCCCAGCACCCACCGGGGCTCGCGGCAGCTTGTGTGTAAAATTCCAGTCGCCACAAACGGCAGCCGGGCCCCAGCACCAACACGCGCCCGCCCACGCCTCCCTTTACAACAGCAGCTTCTCCGGCAGCTCACGCCTCCGCCTTCCCCGCTCCCACAACGCCCCCCACCCCGCCCCTGCCAACCGCTACGGGGTCTCCAGGACCATCCCCCCTGCAAGCCCCGCCACCCCCTCCTCACGGCGGCATCCGCAGGGCTGGCCCTTCTGTCACGCCGCCGGAAAAGCCCCGCCAGCCTGGACTCGCAAGCCCGTGCCCCCTTCCAAAGGCTCGGCCTGGAGGACCCTCCTCCACGTCCCCTTCCTCTCCAGTCAGACGGAGCCCAGAGCCCTCCTCGGTCGGCTCAGGCCTCACATGCGGACTCGCGGTCGCACACCGCGGCCAGCTCCAGGCCTCACTCGGCCCCCAGGTGGCTCCACCCACCAGTTCCCGGTCCCCTAATGGGCGCTGGAGTCCAGGCTGTGCTGCTGGACCCCAAACGGCCCCTCTTCCCGCCCCCACCCCTGCCGGCACTCAGCCGGCAACCGCCACAGCCTCTCTCCCGCCAACACCACCCGGACCCCCGGAGGCCTTCCCCAGGCCGCAGGGCTCCGTGTACTTCTTCCCTAGCTTCCGTGCCTGGAACCCCGGCCGAGGCTTCAAGCCCCTCTCCCTTCACGCGGAGAGAATCCAGGAGTGAGCGGCCCGAAAGCGCGAAAGACACGACCAGCCGTGCCCCAGCCCTGCGCCTGTCCCGGGGGCTGCTCCGAGCCCGGCGCCTGCTCCCACGCCCTCCAGGCGCCCCCGCCGTGGCGCAGGGCTCAGGCCCCGGCAGCTCCTCCAGCCACACTCCGTGCAGGGCGACTCGTTCTCCCAGCCGAGACTCCGTCAGCAGTGCCCAGAGCGGGCCACGGACTGCAGCAGGCTGAAGTGCTCAGCAAACGCTCGTCCCCACGGCAGCGGCAGCTCTGCGGAGCTCGGTGAGTGCAGGCCAGAGGCACAGACGCCCATTCTGCTTCGGGCACTGCCCACCTGAAAGACCGGACACACGTTTCTGGCCCCAGCTTCTCAGGTGTCCAGTGACACGACGCTGCCTGCCCACCTCGTGGCCTGGCACAGGCACGGGAAAGGCAGGAAAGACAACGCTGCTCCCCACGGAAAATCGCACGCGGCTCTTTCCCCGCAGGGGCAAGCCCCATTCACAGGAAACCCGGCTCGGGCAGACGTCTCAGCCTCCATCAGAATGGACGAGGTCATCGGTTCTCAAATACGTATCCCCATTCTGTCCCCTTCAAAGGCTCCTGTGCTTCCTAACCCTGCCCCTCTGCTTTCACACCTCTTTTGTCCTTAATTGTTTTCTCATCAGGCAGGAATACTGTCAGCCAATCTTTTCCTAGGTTATATGTAATTAAAAGAAAAAAAATTAAAGCTAAAAAGAGAGTTTAAAAAATCTAATTTTTAGGGTGCCTGAGTGGCTCAGTCCGTTAAGCGACTGACTGCCTTCGGCTCGGGTCATGACCCCGGAGTCCCGGGATTGGGATCGAGTCCCGCATGGGGCTCCCTGCTCAGCAGGGAGTCTGCTTCTCTCTCTGACCTTCTCCGCTCTTATGCTCTGTCTGTCAAATAAATAAATAAAATCTTTAAAAAAAAATCAAAAAGCACCTAACTTTTAAATTCAACAGTGCACACCCTTAAGCTTCTGATTCTTCTGGAGTCATGCTACTTCGAGAACATTACTTCAGCTGTAGGAATGTTTTCCACCTTTACTTTGGCTAACTGGAATCCCACCCAAAACAAACGGCTTCGAATCCTTGTCACTGAATGAAATATATTTTATACTTTACTTTGTATTTTATACTTTACTTTACCACCCAAGGTAGGGAACAGCTCCAATGAGACCCATGCCAACCTTCCTCTAACAAAGGATGAAATCACAGGAGAAGACCTGAGTGTTCCTAGCAAAGCACAGAGGCAGAATTTCAACTTGGTCAAAAAATACAACCTATATATACCAAACAACTCGATGGTTTTATTATTCATTCCGAACTTTGTCCTCGTGAATACAGGCCTGGAATTTGTATGACGTGTACAATCGACAGTATGCAGCCATGAAAAAAAACAAGTACGACCCACAGCAAAGGAACATACAGACAAGGACTCTTACGTAAGCACAAAGGTGATGCAGGCCGTTAAAAATCAGGTACTCTACACAATTACATGCAGGGTTGAAGGCACGGCTTTCTAAATTCAGCTGTTAATGGAAACCATTGTATAGATACGTAAAGAACGAAACTTGAGAAGAAAAAGGAAAATTGCCAAACCAACATAAGCCTTCTTTCAATACAGATTTAGAAGAATTTTATAACCCAGGCTTCTAGACACTGCCCAGGACATTTACAAAGAAAAGTGGTAGAAAGCAAAACTCAGCAATTCCCAAACAACTACCGCACACAAGGAGCAGCCACGGTTGCGAGCCCGCACTCCAGCCCCAAGCACGATTTCAGCGTTACAACCTACAACCAACCACAGCGCACGCGGATTTCTCTGGGCCTTTGCCCCTTTGCTCTCTGTGTCCCCAGCCACCTCATCTCCCCTGGGACACGTGATACAGTTCAGACCCCATGCACAAATGAACCCTGAAAACCGCATTTCCTACTAGGGAATGCAAGGCAACCTCCACACTTCCTTTGCCCAAAATAACCGTGAGTGTGGAGAGCTGAAGTTTGTGTTTTCGGGGTTGGACGCAGTTAAGTTGTGGCACTGCCTCAGGCCCTTCTTGGCTGAGGAGCAGCCTCGTTCTGAGAACACTGGCCATGTCAGGTGCAGCCACCTCGAAGTGCAATCCCCGCTCAGTCCCCGGGGAGGGCACGACAGGGAGAAGGATACGTACTCAGGCCCCGGGAGCTCCTGAACACACGGGTAGTAGGCGGCCGCACAGCCGGGGAACACACGAGCTTCGGAAGACTCTGACCATGCCACGCTGAGCCCAGCAAATTTGGGGACAAACGGTTTCACATCTGCTGACAACTTGATGCCCTGAGGAAAAAACGGGGGGTGGGGGTTGACTACGTACATTTGGATGTAAAGCAAACGTGAACAGAAAACCCACGGAAAGTCGCTGGGTTCTAGCAGCCCCAGAAATGCCTGTCCCAGGAGTGTCTGTTGTTCAAATACTTGGGCCTCATAAAAGCAAGAATCCGGCGGCTAACCACCTCCCCGCAGCGCTTGTTTAGTAAAAGCAGCCGTCTACTAAATGGTAAAGACGGGTGCGGGGGGCGAGAGCCAGCGGGGAAGGGGAAATAAAATCCAAGCCAGCTGACGGAGTTGGGACAACCTCGGCCTGCGTGCGGGTGTGTCCCGTCCCCGCCGCGCTCACGGAGAACCGAGAACCGCCGAGGGCAAGCCCGGCCGCTGAAGGGCTGCCTCAAACACTCCACCGCAGTGCGGAGCTTCATTTCCACCGAATTTCTCCGAGAAAAGTTATCTAGACCCTTTCCTGTCCCTCAGCGGACCGCCAGGCGCTGTTCTGTTGAGGAGCCAAAGCCAGCCCTGCCAGGACACCGCGCTGTCTGTCACCAAGCCCTGGGATGTGACCGTAGCAGCGGCTCCTCCCGCGGCCGCGGCCGCCCCGCGAGACGGACTTCGGCGCCTTCCAATCCGTCCGAGCGCCGGTCGCGGCGGCCGCCAGGGCTCCATCTAGCGGTGCGGCCGAGCAGGCCGAGCGGACGCCCGCGCTCCAGCCAACGTTTGCGCGAGCTCCCCGGCGCGAGCGCGGCGACCCGGGCGGGGCCGCACTCCCGGGCGCCCGGTCCTCCCCGGCTAACCGCGGCCGCCCGACGCCCCGCGCTGTCCCCCGCCCGCGCCCGCCCCGACGCCCGACCCCCCGACGCCCGACGCGCCGTCCTCACCTCGCCCACGGGCTCCCGAGGCCCCTCCGACGCCATGGCGCGCAGCTCGGAGGAGGACCGGCCCCGGAGGCCAGCAGCCGCCCCGTCGGCCGGCGGCACGGACGCGCGGCGCTCGGACTCCCCGCGTTTCCGCCTTCCGAGCGGACGCCAGGAAGTGCGTCACAGAAACGCACCCAGGCCCGCCCCCCGGCCCCTGCTTCCGACCGGAAGCGGGCGCGCGGGCGGCCCTGGTCCCGCATGGTGGCGGCCGCCCTCAGGAAGAGACCTTGGTCATTCCCCGGACGCTGCCTGGCCGGGGGTACCCGAAGCGGAGGACGTGGACTCCAGGCCCAGGAGGCCAGGAGGACTTGGCGCAGTGAAGCGCCAGGGGCAGGAGCACTGGGCAGTGAGCAAGGACGAGAATTCCGACTGCTCAGTCCTTTCAACTACTGGGACCAGCCCGGCGGGGGATGGGCAGGGCGGGTCCGCGCGGGAGCAGGTGGGGCCTGGGAGCTAGTGAGGGTCCAGGGGCTGGCAATCTGGAGCTGCCCTGCAGCGAAGCCTGGGTTCATTCAGTACCAGGTAAAGCGGCTAATGCGGGCACCGCCCAGTTGCCCCGCCCCACCCAGGTGGTCTCCCGTGCAACCCGCAGGTGCATGAAACACGCCTGAACGCGCCCGCCCTGAACTGCTGTGCTGCAGTTACCCTTGTGGGGGGCTGCCGCGGGCTCACTGCTCCCTTTACTTGGCAATCCCTGAGTCTCCCGGGCTGGCTACAGGATGGGTCCCTGGGGGCACAGGTAGGATCTGGGCGGCTGCGCAGCATCACCTGTAGCGTTTCCCGTCCTGTTCCTGTATACAGACGCCCCTTTCTCAGGAGAGGAGCATACGGAGGACCCACAGACTCGGGGCTTACATTTCAAAGTGTTCCCCAGCACAGCAAATCAGCTCAGGAATATTTCTGTAGCAGCTAAAAAGGCAATTTACAGACACCAACTCCGTATGGAATGGTGTTTTACATTTTACAATGCTCTGCTATTGTATAGGAAGCATTACCACTACTGCACATGGAGTGAAACAGAAGCAGGGATAAGTGGTTCCCCTCAAGGCCACCAGATGTGGCAGTCCTTAGAACTGCACAGTTCTCCAGACACTAAACTAGCAATAGAGCTATGAACTCGGTCTCTATAAACTGTTTCTTCGTAGTAAGTTAATTAAGTCACACCCTCCCCAAACCACGTGACCTTAAACCCATTTAATCCCATTTCTTTAAATCTATTTCCTCCAGACCAAGACTGTAGAACTGAAATCCTCTACCCTTGATAGACACAAGTCAACCTTAGAAAATAAACCCCAATAACTTCAATGATAAATGCAACATACAAACTTTATTTAACAAAAGTAACAGGTAAAGTCAAACAGGCACTTATATTAAAGAGAAAAACCGACTAGAAATTTTATCTTAAACACCTTATAGTAACCTACTTGCCGTTGCATTTAACTGAGCTCTGTTGCTGTGAAGAATACAGCTCATGCACAGGTATGGATCAACAATTTGTACATTTTTCAAGTATTCACTGAATACTACCCTTATATACACATATACATTAAATTTGAAAAAGACTTAATTGACAATCCCCAGGTAGACTTCATTTTTGTTGCTCTTTTGGAAGAGGTCGTCGAAAGAGAAGAATATGTGGTTCTGTGGAAACAAAATATATAATTTTAAACATATGGTTATTTTTCATTCATTCAACCAAAATTTGAAATTCTCAAGCCAAAATAAATCTATTAACAACTGTCACTTATCGAAATATCTGAAATAGGGACGCCTGGGTGGCTCAGTGGGTTAAGCCGCTGCCTTCGGCTCAGGTCATGATCTCAGGGTCCTGGGATCGAGTCCTGCATCGAGTTCTCTGCTCGGCAGGGGGCCTGCTTTTCTCTCTCTCTCTCTCTCTCTCTCTCTCTGCCTGCCTCTCCGTCTACTTGTGATCTCTCTCTGTCAAATAAGTAAATAAAATATATAAAAAAAAAAAAAAAAAAGAAAGAAATATCTTTCTTTCTTTGCTTCAAAAGTCACTGTCAGGGCCCCTGAGAGGCTCAGTGAGTTAAAGCCTCTGCCTTCAGCTCAGGTCACGATCCCAGAGTTCTGGAATCAAGCCCCAAATTGGTGGGGAGGGGGGAGGGCCCTCTTTGCTCAGCAGGGAGTCTGCTCCCCCACACCCCCCCCCGCCTGCCTCTCTGCCTACTTGTGATCTCTCTGTCAAATAAATAAATAAAATCCTAAAAAAAAAAAAAAAAGAAAGAAAGAAAGAAAGAAAAGAAAAGAAAAAAGTCACTGTCAACTATAAACATTAGAAAACCACCTGATGGAGGGACGCCTGGGTGGCTCAGTTGATTAAGAAAACCACCTGATGGAGAAGAACATTCCCCACAGTGTTTTACCTACCCTGGGGAAAAAGAGATGTCAAGTGGAGAAGCCACTTTGAGGAAAACAGTTTCTACCTTTAGGATCTCAATTCCAGTGAAAAGGAAAGACACCTAACACCAAATTCAAAAACTACCAAACTGTAAAAAGTGCAGATCCCAGGGGCCCATTCCTGGGATCTGTTTCACTGGGTGGGAGCCCTGGGTTCTAGAGTTTTGAACTCCGGTACAATTAGATGCCCCCAATCCCCCCCCCCAAAAAAAGTCAGTTTCTGACGCTATTGCTGCGTTTCTTTAAGAGCAGAAAACAAGCTCTGTTCCACCTAATTCGGTTTCTAGATCATGCCCCAAAAATTTGCTCAAAGCATTATAATTGTTTAGTTAGATTTATTTAAGGATACCACAAAAGCAGAATTGAACCCTGTGAATTTTAGTTTAACATTTCATATCCAGGAAACTCTGGTAAAATCCACACGATAAAACACTGGTAAACACATAGCAAGGTTCACTCACTAGGTTACCTTATCTCACCTTGGTGTAGCAAATCCCAATCATCCTTTAATAGAATACTAAAGGAAAAAACAAATCATTCCAAATTGCGTTAACTTCTACTGCAGCAAAGAACTTAGGGACACTTAAAAAGTGTCTTAAAGCCCTTAGTCTTTAAAGACATAGGTCACCAGAATTACTTATACTTACAGTAAAATACTTTATCAATGGTACATTTTAAAGTAAAAGAATTGACTTTTTTTTAACTCCTAATCTTTCCACAGGTAGAATAATGCATTCCTTTCACTCGTGTGGTATCATTTACTAGAAAATGTAAATTCTTCCTAGGGAGGAAAGGAATCAGCCATTCAAGAAGAGTTAGACTTACCAGGATTGCTTTGGGAATACCACTGAATGTCAGTATTACTTAATTTTCAACAACCACAACCACTACTTCTTTGGTTTCAGTGGATGCTTTCCTAAATGGCAATCCCTACCTGGCTCGTGAATCATGTAGTGAACCCAGCCTAGACTCTGTTGGACGCCAAGTCTCCTCCACTCCTCTTCTGACATCAGATGGGTTTTCGGAACTTGTTTGGAAAGTTCTCTGGGTAACATGACATGCCTGTTAAAAAGATATGGCCAAGTATTAGCAAATACACCTTTCCTACAAATATGGTCACTTTAGAGATGCATTTTTAGGACACGTGACATTTGAGTTCAAAATAAAGATCTTTAAAGCAACCTTGTTACATTACTGTTGGCATCAATCTTGAGGACTGTTTACTACCTCTAATTCTGATTTTTCATGGCCTAACGTTCAAAACAGGAAGAATGTACAGTCCAAAAGCAGAAAGTATTTTGTTTAGAATTTGCCTCTTCTTCTCTAAGAGACTGCTTGCTGTTTCAATATTCTTCAGGAATAAAATCCCCCAAATCCAAGTCAGGCTCACAGCTGTCCAGAACATCCCGGCCTCCCCTACAGCTAACCTCTGGGGACTTAAATCCTGGCAAATAGGATAGAAGCAAAAAATACACAACTTATGGAAACTGTCTTCAAAAGGAAAGAACATGCCCAACTCTTTTTCTAAGTCTTTCCTGATGGGCTATGAAGCCGACTAATGTGATCAGGGAGCCAGAGAAGCCACCTAAGACCACAGAAGCCTAAAGTGAGGCTGAACCCTCACTGTAAAACTGACATCCCAGACCCATGGAGACTCTGTATAAGAGGAAAAATAATTTGTTAATTTGGGTTTCCCATTACTCAACATTCTAGATCTGTAGATGAGTTCTTGTGTACGCTACAAGTTGCTTTGTTCAAATTAAAAAGCAAAAAACCAAACCCAAGTCTCACGTATGTATGTGTACCTTGGCAATCTTGCACAAAGACTTTCAGTTTTCCAATAAGTTACTGACTTCTATCCGAATGACCTATATCCAAAACTTTATTAAGCTATTTTTAGGAAGATATGTAATACTCTTCAATGTCAAAAACATCAAGAATATACACAATTGTAGCTTTGTAAAATTCTAAAAGACAAGTCTGCACCCCTCTTAACTGCAATAAACAGTTCTTTATTAATCACAATTCACAGACCCATTTTACCATTTCCAGTAGCAGTAAATTATACAGCCATCAACAAGCACGAACCAAATTTCTTGACTGATAGAAAACCTCTATCTGACAGTCAGTTGGCTGTGGGGATGAGAAATGCGCTTTCTGGTCAGGTACACTTTCTGGCACCAAAGAAAACTGAACCCAAGCTTTGCACAGTGGCAGGACCGTAGCCAATGAGCTTCATCCGAGGCGCGAATATTGCTAATCCGAAACTGAACCCATAACCCAAACGAGCCCTAAACAGTCATCAACGTAAACTCTGGTCTGCGGCTGGGGAGTTAAATACCCAGCTGGTATTATTTACACAGAAGAGGTCAGCCTGTGTTCGCCCCAGAACTGTGCCACGTTGCGAGGTCTGCCCGGAGGCCACCCAAGGACATCAGGCTGTTCCTACTAACTGCAGGAACTGCAGCTGACCTCCCACAACACTGCGACAGGGGCGCCCACCCCCTGCACAGATGAAGCCCCACAGGTAACGTCTGCCTCCCCCAAACTTAGTTACCGATCGCCAACCTCTGACCAAAGCCTTGCTGACCGCGCCAACAGCCACTTAACACGTACTCTGTATGTCACCCTGAAATGCTGCTCCAGCGTCTACACCGATTCCTCCCTGGCCTCAGAATCGAGCGCAGGCCGGCGCCTGCACTCGGATCACCTACAGCCACATAAACGTGCCCCCGTGTTCCTCCGGGGTCACAACCCCTTCCTCGCCCGTCAATCGTGCAAACAGGCCCACCTTCACCAAGTCGGACTCCAAAGGGGACAAGCTCCCAGGCCCCCCACCTCTGCTCACTACGCCTCCCGGCCCGGGGAGGAACTCCCCTCCCACACCCGGCGCGCTCCTCCGAGCGAACACGCAACGCAACACAAAGCCAGCCGCCGGGGAGGGCGACCGGCGAGGCCGATTAAACCGGAGCTCCTCGGGGACCGCAGGACACCGCCCCGGAGGGCGCACGGTTCCTGGAGGAGCGGGCCTGGAACAGGCTCATCTAAGGCTTCCGTGGACCTCAGTCCACACCGTCCTCTAACAACCGACCCGGGGGCCTTCGGCGGACCTCACCGACGACAGGACCCCCGCCGGCGAACACAGGACACTGAGGCAGAGCCTGCGGCACCACGGCGGGCCAGCCGCCCCGGTCGCGCTCAGGTCCGGGCCTCACGAGCGGGGGCGCGAGCCCGCACCGCACGAGCAGCGGGGGCACCTGCTGGGTCCGGGACCCCGGGCTGCGACGGCCGAGCGCGCGGTCAGCGCACCAACGCCGGCCACTCCCCCGCCTCGCCCCGGGCGCGCAGCGCAGCCACACAAAAGCCAGGTCCGCGGCGGCCGCGCCCTCGCGTCCCCGCCCCCGCCCCCGCCCGGATCCCCCGCCCGGCTCCCCCGCCCGGCCCCCGACGCAGCTGCCCGCGACGCCGAGGCCTAGAGCCGCCCGGCCGCGCCCCGAGGCGGGCGGAGTCCCTGCCGGACCGCGGGGAGCGCGGAAGAAGAGCCGACCCCGCCACCCCCGCCCCGCTCGGCCGCGGCGAACAAAGGGCGGGGAGCGGAAGGCCGCAGGCCCCGGCGCTCCCGCCCCGGGCAGCCACCCTGACTCGACCTGCGACCCCCGGCCCTGACCCGAACCCCGGCCGACGCGCGGCGACCCCGACCCCGGCTCCCGTTCCGCGGCGGAGCCCGCCCCGCCGGCCGCACTCACCGGTACTCGTAGTGCTCGTCGAAGTACTTGTCCGAGTAGTAGATCTGCTTGTGGGCCATCCTGCGGGCGGGCGGGCGGGAGCGTCGGGCTCGAAGAGCGGGCGCAGCGGGCCACACGTCCGCCTCTCGCCAAAGGCAACGACTCGACTGCGACCAACCGACCACAGGCCCAACGATCCCGGTTTGAATCCGACAGCCCACCGCCGATTGGACGGAAACGACAGCCAATTGCCTCCCGCGCAAACGGCCGGTAGGCGGGACCGGCTCACAGCCTATCGTCACCGACCCTCCTCGGCGCCCGCTCTCAAGATTAGCCAATAAGAGAGCTGTTGCGGGGTTGCCCGAGGGAAGAAGTGGAAGATTGGCAAGACGGACGGAAAGGGGCGTGGTCAGAAGAGGGTGGAGCCCGGACGTTAAGCGCCCCAGAGAGCGTGCGCAGGGGTTTAGAACTTTCCAGGTCGGCCGGGCAGTCGGGGTGGGTGGACCTGCTTGGGGGATGAAGTATCGCGAGGTTTGGCGAGGCGCGGGCGGGGCTGCATGCTGTGCGGCCGCCCCCGCGCAGGCGCAATCTCGGCGCCCGGGAAAGGGCGTCGAGAGTGCGGGTCGTGAGACCGTGGGTGGGGGGAGGGAGCGGGCCCGGCTTCCCACCCGCCGCGGGCCGGATGCCCGAGGTCCGGGAGGCGACGGCGCTCGCGGCGGGTGAGAGGGCGTGGAAAGACCCCGGGGGGCGCGGTCGGAGCCCACGTCGAGCTGACCGAGGTGGCCGGAGGAAGAAGCACACCGACCCCGGAGCCGGCTGCCTTCCGGTGACGGTCAGAAGCGCCTGGGCGGTGTGTCCCCGCGCTCCGCGGCCGCGAGTGCCACGTGCAGGAGCCGGGCTCGCCGCTGGAACAGGTGCATCGGCGGGCGCGGGCCGGGGGCCCCCTCACCGCAGTGTCTGGTCCCGGCCGCCGCCTGCACGGCCCCGCACCTGCCGGGCCTCGCCCCTGACCCCCCACCTACCCGCAGCCGCCACCTGCCCGGCCCCGCACCTGACCCCCATCTACCTGCCATCGCCGCTTGCTGGCCGCCCCACCCACCCACCGCGTCCTGCACCTGCCGGGCCCCGCCCCTGACCGCCCCCCAACCTACCTGCCGCCGCCACCTGCCTGGCCCCGCACCTGCTTGGTGGCCTGAGTAACTGGGCGGCATGACATGCCGCGATGGCGAAAGATGGGATAACCGTCGCGGGGGGCGGTGGAAAGGGGGGACCGCTGACTTTCTAGCTGAGCCTGGGAAAGAAAAGCTTCCTAGGAGACTTATTTTTACGAAGACGTATTGAGGAAAATTTCAAGTGGAAAAGTACAGTAATGTCACCTCCTAGGTGCCAGTCCCAGAGCTTCAGCAGTTAATGTTTTGGCCATCTTGTTAACTCTACTCCCCCCTTCCTTCTTCCCCAGCACATCTTGAAACAGATCCCAAATATAGCGTCATTTTGCTGTGAAAGGGCACCTTTGCATACATCGCTGCATTTATGGCGTGTGTCTCCAGAAAACTTTAAAAATATTTAGCACCGGGGGGTGGGAGGTTGGGGTACCAGGTGGTGGGTATTATAGAGGGCACAGCTTGCATGGAGCACTGGGTGTGGTGAAAAAATAATACTGTTTTTCTGAAAATAAATAAATTGGGGAAAAAAAAAACATTAGCAAAGCATAAGGAATAACATGGAAGACATTGGGTGAAGGAGAGGAGGAGTGAGTTGGGGGAAATCAGAGAAGGAGATGAACCATGAGAGAATGTGGACTCTGAGAAACAAACTGAGGATTTTGGAGGGGAGGGGGTGGGGGGTTGGGAGGGCTTGGTGGGGGGTATTAAGGAGGGCATGGATTGCATGGAGCACTGGGTGTGGTGCATAAACAATGAATCTTGGAACACTGAAAAAATTTAAAAAAAAAAATTTTTTTTAAAGAAAAAAAAAATATATTAAGCACCATACTATTATTACACTTTTAATCCCTCATGATCCTGAGCCGGTTTGCATTCAGACTTCCCTGTCTCACAGAAGCCTTTTGATGATTGGCAAATCCACATCCAAACCTGGGCCTACACCTCACATTTGGTCATTGTCTCTTTTATTCTTTCAAAACAGCCCCCTCCCCCTGACACACTACCCTTTAAAATAGGGATTTCTCCAAGAAACCAGGCTTGCTGCCGGTGGAACGCCCTGCAGTCTGCATTCGGGTAATGCTGCCTTGTGTAATTTACTGTTTTTCCTTGTAATCTGTTTGTCCAAATCCAGTTAGCAAGTAAGTGGTAGATTCGGACTTGAGCCGGGCAGTGTGGCTTCAGAGTTAGGTGTCTTCCCCACGGCTGTGTCCTGTTGAGGACCCTACGGCAGAGGAACCTGCGTATGTGAAGGCACAAGGGACCTGGCCTATGCTGGGGATTTAGAGTGGGTTGGAAAGGAAAGTTGTGGGAAGGGAATCCGGGAGGGTCTGTGTCATGGACTGAGAAATAGCCCCCAGAGTTGTCCGGGTCCTGATCCCTGGGCCCTGGGGATATGTTACCTTACTTGGCAAAATGGACTCCACAGATGTGGCAAAGCCAAGGATCTGAGGTGGGGAGATGGTCCTGGATGATAGGGTGGGTCCAGCGTCACCATGAGGGTCCTTATGAGACCCTCCTAAGGAGGGTCAGAGAAGCAGCTGTAACAGAAGCAGAGGTCCGAGTGCCGTGAACACAGGTGGTCCCCTGATCCTGGGAAGGGAATGGGTGGGTTCTCCCCCAAGCCCCCAGAAGAAACACAGCTAGCTCTACTGCACAGTGACTTTACCCCGGTAAAGCTTAGTATTTCAGACTTCTGAGTGCTGAGACAGTCAGATAATAAACCTGTGTTGTCTTTAGGCACTAAGTTTGTTATAATTTGTAAAAACAGCAGTAGGAAGCTAAGGGTGGATCAGGCCGGACTGGGAAGGGATTCTGACTCCTTTCTGATCAGTTCGGTCATTCTGATGAGTGTGAGACTGCAGATGTTCTCAGCAAGGTCAGATGAGAGCTGACAGAGGTGACTGAGAGGCATCACCTTCCCGGGGGTTCCCTTGTAGAAAGACGTGGCCCTTGATAGAATGAGGGGAACTGCTCTGCCCTGCCAGTGGCCCACTGGTAAGAGTAGCCCTTCTTGGTCCATATTCCGTCACTGAGACCGGCAGTGGGCTAGGAGAGCCTTACCCCTGGGGGCAGCACGGACTCTCCCACTCCAGGGATAATCTTGCCTGTCTAGGAGGCACTTTAAGTTTGGCATAAACATTTCTTCATCGTCCCTTCTGGGCTCCCACGTCAATCCTGTGAAGAAGGCAGGGTAGATAAAAGCAGTTCAGCTACAAAGCCCTCCTTGACCAACAGTTCCTACTGCAGACAAGTTACAGTTCTGAATGTGCCTATTGTACAAAAAGCATGTGTTCACTGGGTCAGTGGAAGAGATTTCTGACAGTCCATTCCATGTGTAAGAAGTATGAATAAGCATGTAACTTAACATACAAGTTTCTGCTCACTAATATGAGCACGAGGTCATGAACTCCTCTGGAACCAAGAGCACACAGAACAGAGCTCGAGTTAGGGTTCCAGAGGCTTACTCTCCTGACGTTGTGCTACTAATGGTGCCCGAGGGAGAATCAGATTGTGTATGCCGTTTTCAGTGAGCACGCCCATGCTGGCCAGTTTCGTGTACTTCTGTATATGATTCTTCTTTTAAAAGTTTAATTCCCACCAAACCCCTAGCACCCTTTTTAGTACATTTTATTCAACTTGTGTCTGAAAATTACAGAAATAAAAAATCTTTGTTAAAAGAAATAAGATGCTTGCTCATTCCCTTTCTCAACAATCCCAAATCAGAATTAACCACTATGCTGCATTATCCACTTGGACTTTTTTTGTGTGTTTAATACAGACGCATCACTGTCAGAACTAGGGATTCGTATGTACTTCCTTACTTCCTAAAACCATCTACAGCTTGCTTTTTTCACTCTCTTCCTGGGACCCCAATGACATGAATGCTCTTTCCGGGGATCTTACCGAGGCCATCAGTGTTCTCCTGCAAGGACGTTTGAGATGGTCTCCTTCCATCTGGACTGGCCTCTCCTGGTCCCTGTTGGTTCTTCTCCACGTGGGAGCTCCGCCGGGCTCAGCCCTCAGACGGCTTCTCTTTGTGGTTCTACTGCTGTTACCCTGGCACATGTAAGAAGGCCGTCTTCTTGGGAGCAGAACGTTTTGTTACAGAATGTCTGTCCTTGTCTTGGGAATTCTCTTTGCTCCGAAGTCCGCGCTGTCTGATAGAAATGTAGCCACGGGGCGCCTGGATGGCTCAGTGGGTTAAGCCGCTGCCTTCGGCTCAGGTCATGATCTCAGGGTCCTGGGATCGAGTCCCGCATCGGGCTCTCTGCTCAGCGGGGAGCCTGCTTCCTCCTCTCTCTCTCTCTGCCTGCCTCTCTGCCTATTTGTGATCTCTCTCTGTCAAATAAATAATAAAAAATCTTTAAAAAAATTAAAAAAGATACAAATTCTCGGGAGGTGAACCGTGAGAGACTATGGACTCTGAAAAACAATCTGAGGGGTTTGAAGCAGCGGGGGGTGGGAGGTTGAGGGAACCAGGTAGTGGGTATTCGAGAGGGCACGGATTGCGTGGAGCACTGGGTGTGGTGCAAAAATAATGAATACTGTTATGCTGAAAATAAATTGAAAAAAAAAATAAATTAAAAAAAAAAGATACAAATTCTCTCCAAACTGATCATAATGTCAGTCCAATTGCAATAAAACACCACATTTGAGGAATAAGTTCCTTCGATGAGAAAAAGGCCTGGAACAGCACAGACACTTCCCTGGACTGTGTCATCGCGAACTGGCCAGAAAGCGCTCCAAGAGGCGAACTGTTTTTCTCAGAGCCCCGATTAGGGCAGCTGCCTGGGAAATGCGATCCTCACAGGGACCAAAGCGCTCCGGAGCACGAACGGTTTTTACAGGGTTATCGCCTTTTTACATAAGGAGCCATAAATCAATGTCAGAAGTCCAGCCTTGTAAAAGTTCAAAAGACCGTAGATGAACACATAGGCAGGAATCACGTGTTTTAACGTCATGGAAAGCAGGAGCATGGATTGGTTTCTTAAGGACAAGATGTTTTCCTTCGGGCTCCTCGTTCCTAAAGCAGATGGACGATGCACGCTTGACGGGCCATAAATCGGGCTTTGGGTTTAAACAAAGTTGATGTACAGTCATGCTGACTTGGAAAACCTAAAACGGCTTTCCCTTGTCTTTCAGGCCCTTCGAGAGTTTTTCTGTCATCTGCTCAGAGATCATGATTCGTGAAGAAACGGTCCTAATGAAGATTGTGGCAGGGGCTTGTAGAAGCTGAGATAAGGCGGCAGGAAACGGGCAAGCTGCCACCTCCCGGGGTCCAGCGTCGCGCTCGCTGTGGCTCTGTGGCTGACCGGGTGCCCTTCTCCGTGCAAGGACATGCCTTTCCCTCCCAGCTCGCTAAACGTTCGTCCTAAATAGTACGGTATTTCATCAAACACTGTACTTCATCAAAGATTTTAATTGCACCTACGTTTGATTTTGTTTGAATTACGAACATAAGTCGTAAATGTCGTAAGAGATGAAAAGGTATCAGGAGCTGCAGTCGCCAGGACGCGCCCAGTAAAAAATGTGATAAACTGGAAGCATTGTGGGCGCTAAGGACGGACTGACCGGCGAGCTCAGAGCTAGGCCTGAGCAGTAGTTCGGGAAACGCCAGCAAGGGACAGAGAGATAAGAAGACGTGAGTAACGAGACACGCAGGCTAGGAAGGCAAGTGACGACTGTCATTGACGAGAGGTCCCAAAGGGAGAGAAAAAATACACAGAGGAGAGGAAGAAAGATGAGCACAAAACATGGCTGTGAATCCCTCGCACCGGCCCCGTCTGATGTATATATCGCGAAATACAACCACAGAGAGATTCCAGCGTGATTCACGAACACCAAGACAGAGCAAAGTTCTGGGAGCTTCCAGGGAGAAATCAGGTGGCACTTCCGGAGCAACAGGAGGTGGACAGCGGCTGTCCCAGAAGGGCCGCCGGGCTCAGGGAGCACGTGCGTTGCTGCACGAAGTGGTGACAGGAGGAACGAGAAATCGAGGCAGGAGGAAACTCACAATGTAGTTTGTGAACCAAAGCAAGTAACTTAGTACATCGATGGAGGAGGCACAAGACTTAAACCGTCCAGCGGCCTGCACGACTGGAATAGAAGGACCAGAGGGAAGCAAGTACACACCAAGGTACTGAATCCTCGCAGCTGTTGGTAAATGGAGGCTGTTGAAGGAGATTAAGAACCCATCACCAGAGCAGTCGGCTACAATCGCTTTGCTCTTGCCACCGTCTGCAGCAGCAAAATTAGATGCTTGCACACCACACCATAGAGCTTACCTCACAAACAGAAATACCTCCCATCACAGGACACATGCCCTTGGTTCACAGCGTGGCTCGACACTCACGTCAACAGATGGAGTCCTCTTCTCCACCCTCGGTCCGGCCTGGTGACGACTTGCTTCCACAAGCAAAATGTGGTGAAGGGACATTATGAGACTTCTCAGGCTAGTTCTTCAGAGGCATTGCAGTTTTTGCTTTTTCCCTTTTTTCCCTCTTTTGCTTTTTCCCTCCCTGCCCTGGATCTTTGGGTCCACGGGCCAGGGAGAGAACGAGGTGTGCCCAGCCAGCCAGCCAGCCACCCATCTGTCCAGCCGTCCACCCATCTGTCCAGCCAGCCAGCCAGCCATCTGTCCAGCCATCCACCCATCTGTCCAGCCAGCCAGCCAGCCATCTGTCCAGCCGTCCACGTATCTGTCCAGCCAGCCAGCCAGCCATCTGTCCAGCCGTCCACGTATCTGTCCAGCCAGCCAGCCAGCCATCTGTCCAGCCGTCCACGTATCTGTCCAGCCAGCCAGCCAGCCATCTGTCCAGCCGTCCACGTATCTGTCCAGCCAGCCAGCCAGCCATCTGTCCAGCCGTCCACGTATCTGTCCAGCCAGCCAGCCACCCATCTGTCCAGCCGTCCACCTATCTGTCCAGCCAGCCAGCCAGCCAGCCATCTGTCCAGCCGTCCACCTATCTGTCCAGCCAACCAGCCAGCCATTGGCACCAGCCACCAAACATGTACCTGAGGTGCCAAATGCAGCATCTGAGTGACACCAACAAAAACGAGGAAGGGAACTGCCAAGGAGCCCTCAGAATTGTGAGAAAAAATAAGTCACTGTCCCCAGTCACTAATTTGGGGGCAGGGGTAGTTTACTTTGCAAAGACAGTCAACTGACAGGCTCCCCGTCTTGTTTCAGATTTACAGGTCACATCAGGACGTCTGACCAGGGAAGAGGAGGCTGCATACAGCATCGCAGCCTCCCTGAGCTCCAGCACGCGCCTGTTGTTCTCCAGCCTCCGCCGCACCGGGAGGACGCTGGGCCCAGTATGAGCGCGACTCAGTCCCGAACCACACACTAACCTGACAGCCTAGCAAGATGGATCTTTAAGCAAGCTGGTCCAGAAGGGAAGGAAAACAGTCTCATTTTGCAATCTTTATGCCAGAGTCAGGGAAGGGCGATGAGAGAACAAAGAAAGCAAAAGTCGTTCCATTTTAAACGCGGACGTGAATTTAGCTGAGTGAACCTCCCGTGTTTTTAAAAAACGGCATCAAGGAGACTTTGTCTCGAAAACAAAACAGCAACGAGTGTAATGGCAGTGAGCCGATCCAACCACGTAATTCTCACACAATGGACCAAAGGGAAGGGAAAGGCCACGTCAATAGATGCAGAAAAAAATCCGATAAAGTCGAGCTCTGATTTAGAATAGTCCTTATCAGCACAGAGGACAACTTTCTTACCTGATAGAAGCTACATACCAAAACAGGAAACACATATTTAACGGAGAAACTTTAGATATGTCCCCTTTAAGAGTGGGAAGAGCACAAAGACACCTACCGTCACCACCTGCAGATCAATTCCTAGGGGTCAACCTTTTTGGGGGCAACAGAAGGTGTATACAAATGCAAGAGCTACAGCAATGGAAACTACCACGACTGAGGGGCTGCCCATGTAACACAGGGAAATGTCAGGGCTCCCCAAGTAAATGTGCACACTCAACACAATCCTGATAAAAACAGGGTTTTTTAAGGAAGTTGAAAAACTTTTTCTAAAACTCATACGGAGGAATAAAGATGCACAAATAGCTAAATTAGTTTTGGAAATGATAAGGGGACCTGGGACAAATAAAACAATGGGGCAGAAAAGAAAATCTCTGTATAACGGGAGTGGATATTTTGATAATCATGGCGCCATATATCCATGGGGAAAGTGCACAGCTGAGAGAACAATCCCAATGTATGGGAGAAAATGTGGGGGAAAAAATCAAACTATGAGACTAAAGATAAAAAACGTGGGAAGAGCTCTTTATGACCTTGGGCCCACAAGAGGCAGAATATTTATGCAACATGATGTAACCATAGACAAGCCATGGATGGATTTGACTACGTGAAGAGTGATGAATTCTGTTCAACAGAGACACCTTGATCGGACTTCAGTATCTGATGGGAGACAAGATACGCTTACAATTAACTCTATCAGGTGCTTGACACAAGATATTTGCAAAATAATTCCAATGTGGAATTAATATCAAGATTTTACTGAGAACATCTACAGAAGCACAAGAAAAAAGAAACAAAAAACAAAAAAACAAATCCAACAGAAAGTTGGCCAAAGTATAAATAGGCATTTCACAAAAGGGAAACATCTGGAAGGCTAATGGTGCACGAAGATATGACAAAACTCATTTGTAATCAGAGAAATACAAATTAAAACAACCATAACTGCTTCCTTATATCCATCATATTGGCAAAAGTCAACAAGTCCAGGGAAGTGGTCATAAGGACATGAGGGCATGGGAACACGGTCTACTAGTGGAGTACTAAGCTCATACATCCCTCCTGGAAACAGGCGGCAGTATTTAGTGAAATTACGGATGTGTGTTCCCTTTGACACAGCACCCCACCATGCACGCATTCTACACCCCAGAACACAGCTTGCCAGAGTCGTAAGGTTCAGGTTTCTATAGCCGTGTATCTACTCCCTGTCCTTCTCCATGCCAACACAATTAGATCTAGACAACATTAAGCAAAAATAGTTTTTAAAAAAATGGAACAGGATAGAATCAAAACTCAATATCGTTTACGTAAACGCAAACCAGAATGTTTTTTTTCCATACAGAAAATATAGAGAAAACACTATGTACTTTACGAATGTGATTTGTATTTATACCCCCAGGTCCCATGTGCAGCACACGAGGGCGGGCACCTATACGGAAGAATGACGTGCGAGCACAGAGGGCGGTCGGAGAGTACGATCCAGGAATTACAGGGCCAATGAGAAAACTACCCCATCCCCTGAGAAGCGGGATTAATTCCGTTTTCTACCCGCGATTCATTCAGTTCTCTTCCTGTGGGGTCCAGACACATCCCCACCTCTGTAAACCGAAGGTCTGGCTACATGACCAAGTTATTACTATTCTTACTGTAACATCCTCTGTTAATGCTCTGTTAATTTTTTGTAGATGAGAAACAGAATTCTGCTAAGGATTTTTATTAATTACCTAATAAAGTAATTCCACAGGGCTGTGGAATCCTTCTAATAAAAGTTCCTTACGTGGGTGAGCAGAAGAAGCCATGAAAGAGAAGTGTTTCTCAAATCAGGTTCCACCGTTCTGAGGGGTCCTCGGGATCCCCCGGGACTGCTCACATTTGAGGCGGGGCCACAGGATGACTCTGCACCGTCCGTGGGACGGCGCGGCAGCTCGGGAACGGCGCTGGCCACTCAGAACCCCACCGAGTTAGAAAGTGTCCAGCGGACACAACAGGTGCTGAGGGCGGGCGGGCGGCTGTCAGGCAAGGCTGGGAGAGGTGTGTCTTTGTCTCCCGTCTTTCCAGCATGAAGTTGCCGGGAGGACGTCCGAGGGGCATCGGACAAGTCCGCTGGGCTCCAGGGCCGCCCGCCAGGAGATGGCGCAGCGTCGGATCCCACGGGACCACCGCGCGCCCCTCATTTCACACGCAGGTCACAACAGCCTCCTCCAGCTCCGGAGGGGAATCACAACCCCCTTGTCCCCTGCGCTCCCGGCCGGGGGCTACGGATCCCAGGCTCCCACCACCCCTCCTTGGGTCCCTTCACTTGCTGGCGCGGCTCACCGAACTCAGGGGAACGTGGTACTTACTAGGTCACCGGTTTATCCAAGAAGGACACAACTCAGGAGCAGCCCGCTGAAGAGACGCACGGGGCCAGCGGCGCGGAAGGGAGCGGGGCTCCCCTCCCTCTCCCAGAATCTCCACGGACCAGCTCACCAACCTGGAAGCTCTCCAAACCTGGTTCTTGAGGGTTTTATGGAGGCTTCGTTACTCAGGTTCCACTGATTAAGTCACTGACCTCCAATCCCTCTCCCCTCCCTAGAAGTCCGGGGGTGGGGCTGAAAGTCCCCACCCTGTGGACACCTGTTGGTCCTCCTGGCAACGACCCCCACCCCTGCACTTGGGCGACCTTTGGGCATTGCAAGAGTCCTATTAACAAAACAAAAGACACCTTTGGCACTCTCCTCACTTTGGAAATTCCTAGAATTTTAAGAGCTTGGTGCCAGGACTAGGTTAAAAGACCAAATACGTATTTTTATTTTAATTGTAAATCAGAGTGTCACAATTTGAAGCATCAAAGAGCCCAGTGGTGCCAGTAAGTCACCCCAGCCTCCAAAAGCCCATCCGTGGGCCTCTTCACCCGCTCTGTGTTGACAGTCAGATCGGTTTCAGCAGAAAACATCACCCGTCACATGAAATGTAGGTCAGCTTAGTTTGTGTATAAGCTGAACTTCCTGTATTTCGAATCTAATCAATGCTTCTGTTTTTAATTGTTTAAGAGATATAAACCTTACTCTGGTTTTGTCTCCATTTAAGTAACATTATAATGAAAATGTGGGGATTTTTTTCCCCACTATTATGGATGTCCAGTGAACACAGGGGATCTGGGAGATTTACAAGCCATCTTACTCTTCTGGGCCTGAAGCTCACTACACCATGGGGGTCAGCGCCCCACTAGCCACCAGGCAGGTTTCCGTCCACAGGCAGTGCCTCCGGGAGAGGGGGTGGATGCCAGGCTGTCTGTCCGCAGGGGCGCGGGCTGCCTCCGCTGCACACCACACAAACCTTCCTCCAAAGGGGAAACATTCCACCCAGAGTCCTAATGATCAGAGATGTGCATGGTGAAGAGTCAAGTTCTAGAAGAACGCAAATGCTGGAGGGTTGAGGAACGGACTCTATTTAATCATTCTGCTGCTTGTGAAGGAGCAGAAGGCGAGCTGAGGACAAAGCAGAAGCTGACACCCTAGAAACCGCCCCATCCCCCAAGATGGGATAAGTGTGACATTCCTCAGGCGCTCCAGGTGGCCCTAAAACAAAGGAAAGGGGAAAAACAAAATGCCAACTGATAAAGATCACAGGTCCACAAGTTTGCAACTGTCTTAAGGATTTTCGAGAAAAAAGCAATCTTCAGAAATCTGTAGAATCAATTTCCTGGAGACCTAACATCACCCCCCAGCCTCCATGGGTCCCTGCATGGGATTTTCTCCAGAAAATCTGAAGTGATCAGTTAAGGTTCATGACCCCGGGGCGGCTCTTTCTGCCAACAGATCCTGTCCCGGTGCTTTAATAAAACCACCATTTTTGCACCGAAAAACATCTCAAGAAAGAATTCTGGGTGGTTGGCTCACGGCCCCTAGGGCAAACCACATCACTACGAGCTCACAGCTAAAATGCACTGCTCCGTGGGTTTAGATTTTTACGTGGGAGAAGGGAGGAAATTAATTTCCGTGGAGGAGGGGGAGGCCTGTCCAGAGACAAGCCCTGGGAGGGAGTGCTTGGGTACCTGGAGCTTCTCAAGGGAAGGGAGGGAATCTGCCAAACAGGAAGGAAAGTCTGGATCAAAAACTAAGACTTAACCAACCTGGGGCCTCCGTGAGCGGCAGACCTCGGTCCCTCACCTGCAGAGTGCCGTGACGTCGCCACCTCGGATCCTGTTAAATATTTAGGGAGGTAATGTCCGTATGCCGAAGCAGACGCAGGAAGTGTTTTCACCCTGTTCTGATAGTTTGGTAGGATGTGTGACAATTTCCCACACAAATAATTAATTACAAAAGAGGAAAATCATAATGATAAAAGGAAAACTGGACCACGCCTTAACCAAGTGATCAAAATGCACATCACCCATGATGTGGGAAACAAAGGCAGAAGGAAAACTATTAGCTTTCCTTACAATTCACAGCCCATTGACAAGTCCTTGAGACAGACAGACTGACCTTCCTCTGGGAGCCCAGCTGCCTCGGTGTTGATACTTGGCTAAGTGATAGAGGAAAGATGTCAGGGTTTGAAGCTGATGGTCAAGAAAGAATTCTTGAGATGTCTTTGATGCAAAAAGGTGTTTTCATTAACGCACAGGACAGGACCGGTGGCCCGAAAGGGCTGCACTGGGGTCGCGAAGAAAGGCCCATTATATACTTTCAAGGTGGAAGGGGGTTAGGGAGAGCATAAGTCTCTAAAGAATTTGGAAGCGAGATTTCCAGGACTTTGAGGGTCTGGCTGTTGTTGGAAGAAGGCCATTTATTACCTTAGTCATGAGCCCCTTCAGATGTATACCGTTGGGCCGTAAGCTTAGGGGTGATTGCCAACACATATCTTGGGGGGGCTAGAGATGAAGGAAGTTTCTAAAAGAATTTTTTTGTGTTAAAGTAGACTTACAGGTTCCTATAGGTCAGGCTGAAACGGACTTTTGCCTTCAGCAACGTGTCAGTATCGAGGCAGTGGAGTCCCTAGAGCAAGGTCACTCCGCCTGTTTCAAGGACTGTCGTGGGCTGTAGGTGGTAAGGACATTGAATAATTCCTCTTCTGCCTTTGTTCCCACATCACTTAGAGCACGTAGCCTGCCTCAAGTGTGTGTGTGTGTGTGTGTGTGTGTGTGCGCACGCGCGGTATGGGTATGAGTGTGGGACGCACGTGGTATTGGGTGGGGTGTGGTGTTGTGCCTGGGGCACGGCCACATCACGTGGCAGTGGTCAGTGGGGAACTGGGCCTGCCGACCCCCAAGAACAACAGGAAGCACCTGTGAGTCCCGGGATGCTGGGGCAGCCACGTGGCCCCCTCCCTCTGCCTCTCCTTGTGCAGAGCCACGTGAGGACAGCCTTGTGATGGGCTGACCGGGACGGACAGAAAGACAGCAGGGAGCCTGGTGTAAGGCGGTAGCTGTCCCAGGCAGATGGGCCACGCTGTGCTTTTTAGGAGATGAGTCCGGGGTAGCACCTGTGTGTGTTTCATCCCGCATCCTTAGGACCCACGATAGTTTTCCATCCAGAGGAAGGTCGGGAGGGCCCTCTTTGATGAGGGAGCAGGAGGCTGGCTGAGGACAGAGCAGAAGCTGGCACCTTGCACCCCCCCTTCACCCGCTCCCCTCCATATGTGTAGCATTCCTCAGGCACCCCTGACCGCCATAAAACGATAAACAGTTAACTTGCAGGGATCGCAATCCTGCAGAACAGGAATCTCCCTTGCTCTACAGGTATCCTGGAGATCTAAACAGGGAGGTTACCTTATCAATAGCACAAATTTCCCGAGGCAAATAACTCTCAGTTCCTGAAGCCCTAATGTCCCCCTCCCACTATAAACTGGAGGAGACTGAGGTAGAAGGGAATGTGAATGACAGCAGGGTCATAATACCCCACCAAGAATCTCCCAACTATCTTGATGTTAATGCCTGACCTAAAAACGACATTGATCAAGCCATAAGGGCAAGGACTCCCCCTGGCACCTTGTAGGCCCACCTTAGCACGTGAGAGCTCTGTCGAAATCTCCCATCCCTTCACCACCTCCCCCCAACCGCAAGGTATGTAACACGCCTGCCCTCACAACTCGGGGCAGCCGCATCTCCGCCTGCCCACGGGTCCTGTCCCCGTGCTCTAATAAACCACCATTTTGCACCAAAGATGTCTCAAGAATTCTTTCTTGGTCATCGGCTCCGGACCTCAGCCCACCGAACCTCACCTAGGTTCTAGAACTTCATCATCTTCACGGGGACCTCAAGAATGGCTGTCTGCTGGGGACCGATATCTTCTGGGGAAACTCGCCAGGATCTGAGGCTCACCCCCAGGGCACGTCCGTTCCGGGGCACTCCCACCTGCCCCACGCCGTGGCGCCCACAGGACTGGTCAAACAATGGTCCGACACCTTGGCCGGCTTCTACCACGTGTCCAGCCACGGGAGAGGAGTCACAAGCTCTTAGGCACACGCTGGGTGGTTTCAGAGTGCACGTGGCTGCCTCCAGATTCACCAAACAGAGATGTGAGATGGATCTTCGGAAACGCGCGGCGCCTTCAGTGAGTCACGCTGAGCGATGCAAACAGGCTACCCAGTCCCTCCCGGGCTTCGGCTCTGGTGACGCCGGCGGCCGGCCCAGCACCGTCACCGCCGTGACGTCCCCAGACAGTGGTCTCCCCTCCAACGTCAAGGAGGAATTGAGATGCCGGAGAAGAGGTCTTTTGACAATAAAACACGAAAACCTCAATATTTGGAGTTCTTCTCCCAGGAAGATGTAATGAACGCAGAGCACACGAATACACTTATTTTAGGAACCGAAATGACTTCAAGTGGGACGTCTCGGGCCTCGCTGGCAGCGAGTCACGCAGGCGGTGTTTGCAACACTTTATTTCGGCTGTGACATTTCAGACTAAAAACACTACCTGTGAAACGCAATGCGATCCTGTTTTTAACAATATGTTGCGGATGTATTTTCAGTGGGAAGAAGAAACAAACGGAGAAGCTGAGGTGGCTAATTCCGCTAATTCAAGCGCCTGTTCTCTTCAAGCACGGTAATCTGCAAGTTTGAGTCTGTTATTCAGAGGAGAGGTTACGTACATAAACATTATCGGGACGTCACTCCAAATAACTGTATCAGCAAGTGGACCAGTTCCAGGATGGCGACGTTCGATGCTTCCGACAGGGACAGCCCCAGGGAGGCAGACGGCGAGGTCACCCTACACCCCCGCGGGGGCTCACAGGGGCCCGGCTCTCTCATCGGCGGATGTCTGTAGCCTTCCCGATGAGTCGTGCCAGGGGCCTGCCCTGGGGGAAACGTTGTGAGCGAGAGGAACGAGGACGTGGACCTCGTTCCCACGGAGCTGTCAGATGGCAAACGTAGAGACAGTGGGGGTGATTCCGGGCAGAGGTAAGTGGTTGGCAGGAACCCCAGGCTGGTGACGTGCCTGACGGATGGGTGGGCGGCTGGGTGGGCGTCGGCTTAGAGCAGGTCCCCAAGAGAGGCCCCACTGGGCAGCAGCCATAGCTCTGAGCACTGACAGCAGAAAGGGGACTGTTGGGGAGAGGAGGGCAGAGCAGAGCATGGGAACCGCAGGATCTAGATCCCCAAGGGCGTGGGGCTCGGAGAGGAGCTGGGTTTTATTGTAGATACAGTGGGAGACCATTGTGGGGGGGTGATAGGGAGCGGGGTGGCCTGATGGGGTGGTGATGCCTGGTCTGCACTTCTCACTGGGGCCCGCTGGACCGTGAAGGTGCACAAGGGAACGCCCGGGCACACTGCCTTGCCCACGTGCCCACACTAACCCACAGAAAACGCACATGCTTAGAGAAATCAAGAAATCAGGTTGTCCTTCTGGACGCATATAGGACGAGCCTACTCGTCTAAGAAGCCATTTCCCACTGTTGTATGTTCAAGGGGCGCTCCCGGGGCGAAGCGGGAGACCTTGACCTGAGTGAGCCCCACAGCCAGTCCTTCTAAAGCCTTCCCTGTCCCATGACCACGGTCTCCTCTGTAATTCCAGCAACAGCCACGAGGTGGCTTGTGACCGGTTCTTGTCCCCGTTTCTCCTAGGGCTAAGTCAGGAGGGCAGAGGGAGCGGGGGCAGTGCTGGCCACAGGAGGCTGGGGCTCCGGGAGGAGACTGGCCACTCCCGGGACAGAGCCTCCATGGCGCAGGGCTCGTAGCTGGGAAAGGTTGTCCTGAAGTGTGGGCTTTTCTCATGAGCATCTCTTAAACTAGCAAATAAATAGAAAAAAATAAATAACAGGCAGCAGGAAAGCAGAAAATAGGAGAAGACCTTTTTTGAATCCAGGTTTACATCTCCTGCCCAGGAAAGGATGGGTCCTTCCTAGGAATGAAGGACACTGAAAACTCGGATCACGGCACTGAATGCAGACTTTACGGAAATACAGCGCTGGTTTAGCTTGTCATAATGACGTTTGCTGTGGACTTTCTGTTACTGGTTCAATGCATTGCTGAAACCACGGCACAGGGCCAGAGGCTGGAATGACTGTTTAAGTGTGGTATGTTACAGAGATTTCTTATTGTGGTTAAACACCGCGTCTCCTGTACCCCAGGGAGAAAGGAAAATCCTGTAATTCTTGGACTTTCCAGCGATTTGAGCCCGCTAACTGGGTTAGGTAAAAGTTAAAGCAAGAACAAAATGAAGATGAAGGGAAGAAGTTGGAGCAGGGGAGCAGGAGCAGGAAGAAGTTGGAGCAGAGGAAGACGGAGTGAATTTCGTCGTTTGCAGAAAAACACTGGGAAGCCAGCGGGTCCCCAGAAGTGGCCTAGAGCAAGGAGGGGCAGCAGCCCCTGGAACCGGCTAGAAAAGCAGATTCTCAGGCCCACCCTGGACCCCGGGATTAGAAATTCCAGGGCTTCTGGGTTTCAACAAGGTTTGTTTCCTTCCCGTCTGAGCGGTCACCTGTGTTCTCCGTACCCTAGACTGGCCTGAGCCCCAGGCCCTATGCGGACTTCTCCCACCCATGGTTTTTGTTTTTGTTTTAATTTTATTTATTTATTTGACAAAGAGAGGGAGACAGTGAGAGAGGGAACACAAGCAGGGGGAGTGGGAGGGGGAGAAGCAGGCTTCCCACTGAGCAGGGAACGAGATGTGGGGCTCAGGACCCTGGGACCAACAACTGAGCAGAAGGCAGACGCTTCATGAGTGAGCCGCCCAGGCGCCCCCCCAACTGTTTTTTTCTAACATAAAATTTCATTATGAAATAAATGAAATTGCAAAAGACAGTACTCAACACATGTGTGACATTAAAAGGTGACAGATGAAACCAGACCCCCGATCAGGAACGAGGATATTGCCAGTGTCTGGATTCTGAGACAGAGGCCAGGGGGCGGGGGCGTGGGGGCCGTGGGGTTTTACATGTCTGCTCGGTTTCAGCTGCTTTAGGGTCCGTAGGATTAGTTAGACCCTCTCCAGGAAGCCCTGTAACTTTATTTATTTTTTAAAAGATTTTATTTATTTATTTGACAGACAGAGATCACAAGTAGGCAGAGAGGCAGGCAGAGAGAGAGAGACAGAGGAGGAAGCAGGCTCCCTGCTGAGCAGAGAGCCCAATGTAGGGCTCGATCCCAGGACCCCAGGACCCCAGGATCATGACCTGAGCCGAAGGCAGAGGCTTTAACCCACTGGCCACCCAGGCGCCCCAGGAGGCCCCGTAACTTTAACGCAACGTACGACTTCCTGTCTGTGTTCTCCCTTCCAGGCTCCTTATTCTCCAAAACGCTCCAGATGAGTCAGCTCCTTAAAAACATCTCATTTTTGTCAACTTCACAGTCCGCATGACTGGCTAGTTTTGAGGCTGGAACATACGAGTTTTAATTACCCACAGCTTCTAATTTTTGCGGTAATTCATAATGTCCTCATGAAAATTCTATGATTCAGTCCTTCCTTCCTTTTTTTTTTTTTTGGTAGGAATGGCTGGTGCTCAGGCAAAGACTGATTAAACTAGCTACACAGGCATTAAAAGTTAATGCCTTTTTGTTTCATTTGTACCCACATGAGGAGTTACCATGGTGACTGAGAAGGGTCCAGGTAGCCAACTTGCCGATGTGCTCTGTTCCCCCCGGCTCGGTCTCTTGCTTACGTCCCCATCGCAGGAACTGGTTTCCAGGGAAAGCGGTTTTTTCTCACCTTGATGAATCTGGGGAGCTCTTCGTGTGTTGCCGCACAGCCTAGGCTTCCCGCCGCCTCTCCCCCGGTGCAAGGGCGCCCTTGCAGCCGCCGCGGGGCCGACGTGCGTCCAGCGCGGAGAGCTGTGGCAACGGCGGTCCTTCTGTGCTCTGGCTGCGTATCATTTAGTTTTCATCCGCGATCGTCTCGTTTCCACCGTGAATTGGGACGACCTCCCCTGTGACCACAGTAGGGGGATCTTAGCATCCGGCTGGCTGCAAGCCACAGCAACCGACTAGAGAAAGGGGTGTTTCGGGCGCCCGGGGCCGTGATGCCGCTGGGACAGCAGGCTGGAGCCTCTCTTGGTGGCTTGCTGCCCTTCCTTCTGTTCTAGTGGGGGCAGTAACAGGTACAGGTCATAAAATGTACCGTTTTACCATCTTAAGTGTCTAGTTCTGTGGCATTAACAACCTTCGCGTTCTGCCACCACCACCACCGCCACCGTCCCTTTCCAGAACTTTCTCACATTAGAGACCACTAAGTGACGACGACCCTTAGGGCCTCCCCCGGCCCCTGGACGCTGCAATTCTACTTTCAGTCTCTAGGAACTTGACTCCTCTAGGCACGTCACACGAGTGGGATCACACTGGGCTTTGACTCCGAGATGCCTCCGTCCCCATCCCTAGAGAACCCCCGTGCGGGCTGACAAGGGGACACACGGCCCAGTCTCCCGGTGGCAGGATGTGATGGGGAGTCTGGCAGCCGGCACGCTGATCTGGCGGAGGGCGGATCATGAAAAAGGAGTCAGGGCGTGCTCGGAAATACGCGGAGAGCACTAAAACATGCTGCCGGAGCGGGGCGACCCGAGGGAGAAGGCGCAGAACCATTTATGCAACCCTAAACACACACACTGCACCACAGCGCCATGGGAGGACCTCACGGGACCCTGACGGGGGCGGGGGGACGGGGGGCGAGGGGCCCGGCGGGGACTGCAGACAAGAAGGGTTCCTCACACACACAGACTGATGCTGATTATAGTCTACAAACGAGAGTGTGTGATCAACTCAACTCACTTCGACGTAAGTTGAAAACCAGCATTTTGCCAAGGTCCACTAGCCTGTGACTTGTTGCTTGACGGTGGTCGGCTTAGCACAAAGCATGTGAGCGGAGGCGCCGCACGGCACCCCCTCCCGATGACGCCATGCCGTTCGTGCTCCACAGAAAGCTCCATTTTACCCAAAGAACCTGGAATTCATTCCTGCACTCTGTGCTATGGCAAAGCTTGTGTTACCATGGTTTCTTAAAACAAAATTTCAATTAGCAGATGGGGCTACTGAGAGGGAAGTGTCTTCCTGGTGTAGAAATTTGGAGCAGCATTCAGGCTAAAATAAACACATTTCAAAAATGCCTGCCATTTAGAATGACCGTGAATGACGGCCAACAGTTGGGCGGTCCATTAACTGTTGTGTTAAACGTTCTTGATTGAGATCTGTATCGGGAAGATGAGCAAATTCAGTACCAACGTTTAGTTGACAATATTTAAAAAAAATTTTATCGATAATATTTTTAAACTTGTAGAACGTTGGACAGAGGTAGATGAAATACAGAATTAGAATCCACCGTGGGTGGTCATCAACCATTGGAGTGTTTTGGAAATGTTGAAATGAACCCATGGAGAGCATCGAAATCATCACCGGAATTTAAGTGATGCGGAGAATCTGAAACACTGGGACCTGACAAGGTGCCATACGAAGTCAGGGTTTGTCACGACTGGCGGTCCGTTCTTGCGGGAGGGGACCGTGAGGGGGGCTTGCGGCTCAGAGTGAAGACCACATTTCCCAGCATCCCTTGCAACTCTGGGTGTCCCACGGCTCCAGCTCCGTTCACCGTCTTGGAGGCTTCCTTAGGAGGCAGCAGCGCACACGCCGTGCTGTCTTCAGTCATGTCTCCTTCTTGCTTTCTGGAGAATGGGTCGATTCAAGCGTGAGCGAAACCAGCCTCTCCCTGGGAGTTGGGGAGGAGGCAAACACCTCTGGAGTCTGTCGCTTGCGAGGAACCCAGTCCCAGCGATGGGGCTTCTCCACAGATGTAGGTCTGAGGTGTGAAAGGAGCAGCTGTTGGGCCCCAGATGTTCCCACAGACACAGACATTCCCCTCACCACGGACACTCAGGACACGCAGGTGGCGCGGTCTTCTGTCCTCCCGCCTTCCCGAGACCCCGGATGGAGATTTGGGGTGACGCACCAAGAGCCTGCGAGAAGCCGCGAGCTGCTGTTTCACGTGCCTGTGTTTGGGCTCGGGAACGACCATTTGGAAGAGCCCCCTGTGCGTCCCACCTTACTCTGTGACCCCGCAGAATCTCTGTTTCGATGCTGTGTTGGAGGTGGGCTTCAAGCATTCCAGACCAAGGGCAGGGCGGCCAGCGCCGGCCCTCCGTGGCACTGCTGCTCCCCCGAGGTGAGCTGGAAATCAGGCACCGCTCCAGCTGAGATCCACCCCCAATCCCGCCTCCTGCCTCCCACTGAGCCCACTCCTTCCTCCATTTCTGGGTCACAGCCTGTTCCACAGCCTGAGGCACTCCCCTCCTGCCAGGTCCTCCAGTCCTCTCTGTCTCTCTGGTCTGTCTCCAGAGGCTTCACCAAGGAACAAGGCCAGGAACTTCTGTGTCCAAGAAAGCCTTGCCATGGCTTGCCCTGCTGGCCTACTCTCCCCCTCCTCTCCAGCCACCTGGCCTCTTTCCATTCTTCCCATGCTCACGGCCCCTCTGGCCTCAGGGCCTTTGTACATGCAGCTTCCTCTTCCAGGAACACTCCTTCCCGGTCAGGCGCTTCAGATCTCAACTCCCACATCGCCTCTTCAGGGCGCCTTCACGGTCCCTCCAGATGACGTAGGGAGGGGCTGTTCTGTCTGTGCTCATCATTTGGGTCCCGGTCTGAGATGCGGAGTGATACCCATTACTACACCTGTCATCCCCCTGTTCACCGGCCAAGTCCGAGAGCGAGATGGGGCAGAGGTGGTCTAACCGGGCAACTCCAGGCCTCGACTGCCCCAGCGCGTCCCAGTTGTGTGGATACAATGTGATACAATGTGATACACGGGCAGGCGTCCCCACAGTCTTAACAGTAAAGAAGTCTGCTGTGCACCGGGTCTTCCGACCTGTAAATACAGGGAGGAGCCATTGGAAACACGCACGTTACTGCGTGCAGCTTGAACAACGTCTCCACGCCCCGTCTGGGGAGCACAGATGCGTAGTGCTGTGGAAGTGTGATGTATGTGCTGGTCTAGCAGAGGGCAGCTCCCGCCAGACCTGGCACCTCTGGACACCAGGCCCCTGTGCTTGTCGTCTAAGGAGTGCTGTCTGTGCAGTACCAAACCCATGTCCCATGCGCATCAGGGATTTTGGAATCACTGCAGTGATTGAAAAAAGTAGGCTGTGAACTCATGTCTGTCCATCCATCCATCCGTCCATCTGTCATCTGTGTTTCTGTCCCTTGGTCTCCCTTTCTGTTTCTGTGTCTGTCCCTCTCTGCCTTTCTGTCCTCGACCCCATCTCTCTGCCTGTTTCTGTCTCTCCGTCCTCCTCCCGCATCTCACTGGCCCCCCTGTCTGGGTCTGCATTGACGCGTGCCACACACACGGAGCTCCCAGCACCTTCGGGAGGGAGCCTGGCCGCCACCAGCAGCGATGAAGGACTCAGTTTGAGCAGCCGGGACACTTGGTCTCTTTTCTGTTACTAAGGCTCTGCTGGCACCGCTTATTTCTGCCGGTTATGAATTTTGTGTGTGCTTTCTGAGGTCTCAAATCTGGCTTCCATCTGGCACCCACTGGATGTGGGGAGGGTGACCAGCTGACCCGTTTGCCTGGGACTGGGGACAGGTTTGATGCCGAGACTCCTGGTTTGACACCGGCATGGTCCTTGGCAGCCGGGCCTGTTGCTTAGTGAGGCTTGGGCCTGTGGACGTGCTGCACGTATACAGGAAAGAGCCTGAGGTCACGGGTGAGCCATCAGGAGCGTGTGTGAGCCAGTGCGTCTCCGAGCCTCCAGCTGTTCTGCCCTTGGTCTCGGCTCGCTGACAATGTGGGCTCCAGGCTGTGACGCGGGATATAGCATTTCAGGGAAGCACATGTGTGGGGTGATGGGCCTCGCCTGGCGGGCAGGGCCACCCATAGACTAACCGTGAACTTGAACTTGGCCCCTACTGCAGGGACCTCTGGCGGCTGCCCTCCCAGGGCATTTCAGGGAAGGGCTTCCAGAGCCGGATGGTATCTTCTGTCCCGGGAAAAGGGTTTTGCTGACGAAGGTGCCATGGGTCACAGACTCTGGTTAGGAGCATCACCACACTGTTCCGCAGACACTTTCTTCTTCTGAAAACAGGAAGCAAATTCAGAACAGGAGCAGTTGAGGAGGCTAAGAACGGAACCGAGTGGCGCAAAGAGTGGAAGCAGCTTCCAAATGAGGAAGATTCAAAACACTTCCAAGGGAGGTAGCAGAAAGCGAAAGCAAACACGAGCTTCGTGCTGATGGGGCCTCCCATCAACAATCGTTTCTCAAGCTTCTTGTCGCGCATCCCTGGAAGGGATTCGACACATTAAACTGCTTCCTGCGAGAGTGTTGGAGGTGTCACGAAACAGACACGCAGACGCCGTGGTGAGCAAGAAATGATGGACATGCGGGGGCAGCGCCTTCAAGGGTCACACGGTCACAGCCGTCATCCCAGACCCGGCCAGGTGGGCAATGAGGCCGGCGGACTGGAACGGTGAGGGGTGTGGCCCCGGAGCTAATATCTTTTCTAAAACTGAACCGCAACAGGACATTCACTGTGGGGGCTGCAGGCTGGTGGGTCACTGCGTGTCATCAAGTCCAATATGCCGGGGGGGGGGGGAACCGTGACGACTGTCCCTGATCCTCCCAGGTACCCGGGAAAACCAGGAGGCACCAGCGCCCTCTGTACCAGGATGGGCAGCATCCCAGCTGGGGAAGGGAAATAGCTCACCTACCCACCAATCTGTCCGTTCTGTTCGTCTAATGGTGGTCACAGTAACATTTGCCCCTGGGGCCACTCTCCCTATGCTGCCTTCTTACAACCAGGCCATGAACCAGCCCCTCGAAGGGGTATTAGTTCTTGCAGACAAGGAAGCCGCAGGGCCATGTAATTCAGGGTACCTGGCAGATTTCTGGGGAGAACAGTGGGTCTGCTGCCGCACGGCCCAGAGAATCCCCAAAGGTCGCAGGCCCTCCTAAGGTCCTCAGTACCAGGGTGCACCCCCAAACTGCCGGGGGGCCTCCCCAGACATGCTGCCACATCCACACTCTGGAGAGGGACAGAGGGCAAAGTGTGAGTCACGGGGGCTCCTGGTAACCGAGTGGGCTGAGGACGGCATGTCCCATGCCATGTTTCTGCTGCTACGCTCGAACGTACGCCCATGAGTGTTGGCTCCACACGGGGTCCTTTCTGGGCAAGAGAGGGACCTTTCGTTGCACTTGCAAAGTGGGTGGGAAATGGTATCCCACCATGCATCCATGTCCCAGCCCATCGATCCCTGCAGACTGTTTCAGGGAGGCCTTCTAGAAAAACTACAGGGAGACTCTTAATAGAAATGAAGCCTCTTGCCCAAGCGCAGCAGAAATGTGTGCTATTAAAGCAAGGGAAGCTTTTCTTTCTAATTGCAGGACACCTTCTTAACCTCCGTTGATTATAGTCCTCACTCTCCTCGTAACGTATGATCCTAATGCCACATAATCCAAGTCATTCTGCAGTCACTAAAGCATCGTACACGTTGGTAGTTTCGCCGGTGTCTGCGTGCTCCAGGGTTTATCTGCTCTGGGAGACGTCCTTGGCGATGAAGGTGCCGTAGCGGAGTGCATTTTCAATGTCCCGGATTTCGTGTCCTAACTGGGGTGGGTGCACCTGCCGACCTTCCTTCTGAAAGCGGTGATAGAGGGCAGGGGGCGTCCGTGGCCAGCCCCGTGCTCCCCGCCAGGGAGCAGCCAGAGACTGGAGGGGACACGCGGCTTCTTCTCAGGGACGGTGGGGGGGGCAGGGCTCCAGTCTTGTCCCTGGACGCCGTTACTGTAAACAGCGCCAGCCTAGACGTGCGGCCGGCTGTCTTTGCTCTCAGCTGGAGGCAGCAGGTGGGCAAGCCTGGGACAGATGGGATAGGGAGGGTGGCAGACCCAGGCGGGGCAGGTCCATTCTGACCCCCTGCATGAAGCCCTCAGCCAGTTAAGCACCGTCACAACATTCGGTCGTGAGAAATAATCGAGCGAGATGGTTTGCACCTTGTTGTGATGACGACAACGGCACATTCAGCTCATGGGTGTGCACGGACAGATGCGGGCCGCTGGGGCTGAGAAGGACAACTTGTCAACCCCCGGGGTACAGAAGAAGACGGACCGCTCTGATAACATGGTAGACTGGGAAGTCTTCCTGACTTTGTCAGTGAAAACAACGTAGAGTAATGATTAATAATAACATATTCTTAAATCAACCAATGATCTGCAAACAGTGTGATGAATTTTATCTCAGCCTGATGAAGCTGTGGTGCACAGATGTTTGGTAACCCCTACTCTAGAAGCTGCTATGAAGGTATTTTGCAGATATGATTAACATTTACAGTTGGTTGACTTTGAGTAATGGACATTACCTTTGATGACATGGGTGGGCCTCCTCCAATTAGTTGATGGCCTTAAGAGCAGAAACATATTTCCTGCAAAGGAAGAATTCTGCTTTAAGACTGCAGCGTCAACTTCCTCTGAGTTTCCAGCATTTCCTACAGCCTTCAGATCGCCAGCCCCCAGGACTGCATGGTGCCTTCCTTACAGGGCGTTTCTCTGTACCTGCCTAGCTAGGTCTGTTGCATATCTGTATATATACGGTATATGCATACCTCTTGGCTCTGTTGTTCTGGAGTCTCTGGTTGACAACACAAAGCCAGGAATTGTAAGTTGAAGAGGGAGTTGACATGAGGACTCCGAAGAGGGAAACTGCTTACTGAACCCAGCTCTCTTCTTGCGGGCGTTTGCTGGACCAGGTGTAAGGGCTAATAAGAGAGCCTCCCACGGGGAGCTGGGATCCTGAAAGCCGGCTCCATCCCCATCCATGCAGGGGCTGCGTGGGAGCAAAGCCTCGCTAACACTTGGTGAATACAAAGAGAATGGCCTGCATTCCCTTCCACGAGGAAAAAACCTCCCCAGACATTTGAACCACAAGCCAGTGTCCGCATCGACATTCAGCTTGAAGTCACAGTGGGATGACCTAAAACGCCTGGAATTTCTTTTTGACAAGGTCTCTGATGGCGCTCCCGGGAAACTTGTGGGAAAAAACTCACATCCTCTCTGGAGAAACCGAAACCCTATCCTGAATATCGGAACACTCTCCCACTTGAAGTTAGGGAAAGAAGGGGGGCAGTCCTCAGCCAGAGTGCATGGAGAGAAAGAAGCTACCTTGGGCGGGAACCGGCAGCAATAGTGGACAGAAATAGGTCCCCGAAGTCTTCAGACACTGGAATTTTTAGACACAGGCTACGGAGTCACTACGATTACTATGTTTAAGTAAAATAAAAGGAAGTTTGGAAACAGAATAACGAACAAGGAACTGTAGAATGACCAGCGCGTCTTAACCTGCTAACCAGTGTCTGTGTCACTTGCCTCTCTCCAAGTGCCAGCTGGAACCAGAGGACCAAGGTCCCGCGCCTGCCCCATGCACGGCAGCTCCGCGTGTGGACGCGTCCTCTGCCGCGCTGAGCCGGGTGTCCTCAGCTGGAAAATGGGGAGCTGGAATTAAAAGGGAACAACAGGCTGTGAATTAGAAGGGAACAGGCTGTTCGATGTCATGTGTACCTGGTTCTCTTCCTTCGTGAAGGATGAGCTTATCAGGTCCAGTGTGTGTCCTGAGACGACGTCTGAGTGGAACAAGGGACCCAGCTCTGGCGGGGCCCCGAGCTGCGCGAGGTCCTCAAGCCCTGTTTCAGCCAAAGGCAGCCTCCTTGTGCCATCAGAAAGGTCCTCCTTCCACATGCAGAGCTCAAGAGCAGAAGAAAAGGGAATCGAGAGACTTGGACCCCTCCAAGGCATTATCACTTGCAACAATAAAACGTATCCCCCACAAAGAAAACAGTCTATCCAAATTGGCTTGATGGAAGATTCTGGATTCCAATCAGGATTCTGATGAAATGTTACAATCTGCCAGAATATGATTTCACAGACATGGAAAAGGAAACTTCAAAAATATTTTGATTTGCTTCATTTGGGGCTTTCTAAATATTTAATGTTTAAAACCCTTCAGATTATTGATTCAAAATGATGTTTATTTCCTACAACTTCTGTTTGGTTTATATTGGGCATTTATAAACACTCAACAAAACCAACCTCGTGTGGCATTTGGTAATGCTGGTAATTGCTATTATTGTTTTTTCTTAGAATTCTGTGGTTTAAGTCACAGGAGGGTGGTGAAAAGGAAGGCCAATGCGATCCAGAGGGCACAGAAGCTCAGAGGCGACCCTAGGAAGTATCTGCCCTTTTCCCTCCCATGGGGAAGATCGCTAACAGTTTCTGCCCAATTCTTTGTGAGGAGAGGAGGGAAATGGCCCTAAATTAAATCTCAATATTCCAGCCAGCCCCACTGCTCAGACTAACAGCATCTCAAAGTGCAGATAACTCACTGATGCTCACGGGTCCCCCTTAGCAACTGGGTTGCTATGGAAACACATTGTAACTTGCGGAGAGAGGCAAGCAGGAGCTGGAGGAGTTTGCAGGAATTTCTCATTGAAATAATTACAGTAGTTCTCAGTGTGTTTAAGAAATGAATGCGCCACGACTTTTTTTTTTCATTTTCCTTTTCAAAGCATGTTTGTGACAAGTCTTGCATCCAAAGAATTCAGCATAAATGTTTGCTATATTAAATTGTAATAATATTGCATTTTAAAAGCCATGTTTGGGAGGCACTTGGTGGCCAATTATTTGTTTTAGGATACGGAATTTCATATGCATTTAGATATTTGTCCACACGTGAAAATGCTACGGAGGGGCCTGTGTACGTGAGAGGCAGAAAGGGTATGGACGAAACCTGTTTTAATAACAGGGTCATTACAGATTTGACCTGAATTCATGTTAACTGAATGTTCATGAGCCATTCATGCTTTTGTCCAACATTATTTATAATGAATTACCATTTATTTGGGTTGTAGCGTATCACCAGTGTAACCAGTACTGAGCCTTCTGCATGTCTGATTTTGGGGAAATTTCTAGGGCTGCCGTGAGAGATGTTGTTTCTATTTAGAACACATTATGTGCTTCTCTGAATCAGAACTACTAAATCATTCTCTACGATTCTTTGTAGTGAGAACCTGACTTTTGTTTTAAAAAGTAGCCTTTTATTCTGGTGCAAGACAGATCTGCGTTCCTCATAAAACTGTTAGAAATTATAGGAACAAAATTACAGAAAAGCACAGAGACAAATAGATTCCCCAGAAATCTCGCCTCTGAGAAAGACTCATCACCAAGGTTTGGCATTTTTCCTTGAAGTCTTTATTTTTAGGCGTTTGCGTTGTTTTCGGTCTAGTGACTGTGGTCGGGACAGTGTTCAGGAGACGGGCATCCAACCTACAGAGCAAAAAACGCTCAGCCCCTCCGCTGAGAAGTGCACCCCAGCAGAAACCGTGCAGGCTACCTGACACGCAGAGAGGTCACCTCTTAACTGGAAGAAGACGGGACTCCATGGAGAAATTAATGAGCGCGTTCAGTATGGAAACACTGTTCTAAAACCGACACTGGCTACCATGTTAACTTCCGAAGGCCCTGCCCCGGGGAGGCGCGTTCCTTGCTTCTGCCATGCCGGGGCCTGCACTGCTTCCTTATTGACTTGTGGTTTTCATCTATTTTGATGTACAAATGTCCAGATTTTTCTAAGGCAGAGGACCTTAGGACCAATACCTTATCTGAAGACCGTCGTGAGTAAAGCAGGTACAAGGTAAACACCTGTAATAATGGCGTCATTTACTGTCTGTGCAGAAAATACAACTGGATCAACATCTTCCCTCTTCCAGGGGTCTGGGGTGTGTGGGGTTTTGCTCACGGCATTAACCAGCGCACAGCTGACTGGCGGTGGATCCTGAGTTGTAGGCCCATGGGAGGCTGAGGGTGCCATGTCCCCGGGTTTCCGGGAGCTTCCACGGGCCCTGTCATCAGAATACAGACCTCCGAATACAAAATAAGGAGACCAAGGCCTGCGAGAGAGCCCCGCAGATCAGGTAGTGCCGAGCTGTCCCTGCACTAATAAGAGCCTGGGTTCCTTTCTCTTTGAAGACTTCCGGCAGCAGGCGGCGTGGCCGTGGACGTCTTAGGGCGGAAACCACCTGAGCCACTGCCAGCAACAGAGTGCTCAGGCCGCATCTCCTCTTGCCCCACGCTTACCGCGTGCATCCCTCGGCACCATCCATGTCCAGAACATTCTTACCGTCCCAAACATAGCTCCTCACCCATTAAAACGAGGTCCTCACCCTGCTCTCGCCCTAGCCCCTGGCACCCACCGCTCCGCTCTCTGTCTCTAGGCATGTGACTCCTCTAGGGACCGCATGCAGGCGGGGTTACGGGAGATTGGCCGTCTTGTGGTGGCTTCCTTCACTTCGCACAGTGCCCACAAGCCCCGTCCGTGTCCAGCAGGAGCCAGAGCGCCCTCCTTCTTGAGCTGCATCATCTTCCATCCTCCGGGTACACAGCTCCTTCCATCCTCCAGGTACACCAGCTCCCTTTGCCCGTCTCTCCCCGGACGCACACGTGCGCTGCTTCGACCCTCTGGTCAGAGCGAACCATGCTGCCCTGAAGTGGGGCCTACAGACATCCGTGCCAGTCTTCGGGGCGTATATACCCAGTGGGGCAGTTGTGGGACCATCATGGTAAATTCTGCCTAATTTTTTGAGGAACTTAATTTTTTTTTTAAAGATTTTATTTATTTATTTGACAGGCAGAAATTACAAGTAGGCTGAGAGGCAGGCAGAGAGAGAGAAGGAGGAAGCAGGCTCCACGCTGAGCAGAGAGCCCAATGTGGGGCTCGATCTCAGGACCCTGGGATCATGACCTGAGCCGAAGGCAGAGGCTTTAACCCACTGAGCCACCCAGGCGCCCCGAGGAACTTAATTTTTGAGGAACCAACTTATGGCTCCCCAGCAACGCATGAGGGTTCCAGCTGCTCGACGTCCTCACCCACCTTGTAATTTTCCTCTTTAAATATATATTTTTTTTATAATGGCTGTCCTAATGGGTGTGAACTTCCTACTGGGTCATTGGAGCAGAGAACCAAACAGCAGGTGCCTTCAGTCATGGGACCAGCTCTCGCTTCTGCTGGAAACCGTGCTCCCCAGCGGGGGCAGGGGCAGGGGTGAGGGGCGAAGGGCCGCCGACATTCGCTGTTCTGAGGGGGCTCATCCCCTCCAGTCCCACCCTCGGCCCCTTTGGGGAGGGCTCACCACCTTCCCGAAACAAGCTTTGCTGGTTTCATGAAACACGTGAGGAAAGACAAAGAGAATCGGTTTGTAATTCTGAGATGTTTACACTCAGGGGCTCAATCCCAGGACCCTGGGATCATGACCTGAGCCACCCAGGCGCCCCACGATACAGGATTTGAACAGATTCGTAAAAGCGACTTTATGGTAGGTCGTAGCATATTGGTATATGGCAGCAGTGCTGATTGGGCAGCGAATCGCTTCTGTCACCTTCATACCTTCGTGAATGTCACTCCACACTGGTGGGCTCCGGCACCCCACCCCGATGATTCTCAGGGTCACTGCCCTTGACTGACCTTCCTTATTGACAATTGCCCTAAGCTTTCATTGCAAAACTTAATGTCATGCGCACGACTCTTCGGAGGAAGCTCAACGCACAGTGTGCCCCATTTGGAAACCTGGCAGTAATTCTCTCTTCTGTGAAATCTGCAGATCCTTTCCTTTGCTAAATATCCGCTGCTCGGCTGTTGAGAATAACGATGCTGTGAACATCTGTGAACGTACAGCTTCATTTCTCTGGGCTGGATTTCGGGGAGTGGGCTTGCTGGGTGGGCGTGGAAGCCGCGGGTAACCTTGTCGGAAACCACCCAGCACAGGCTGCACCGGCTTGCAGTCCCGCCAGCTAGCACTTCCGTGCGAGAAAGCTGTGTGCCCTGCTGCCCCAGCCAACGACAATGGACAGGCGCTGAGGATGGGCTGGCGCCACGCAGGCTGCCCCAGGAGTGGCCCAAAGATGAGCCAAGCTGGTGACTGGCAGAACCACTTCGTACCGGGTACTCTGAAAACCAGCCATCCACCCTGCTGGACGCCCACGGTGCAGACGGACAGTCCCGAGAAATTTCACCCTGTGGGCTACTTGCGTCCATCCCTGGAGGCCCACTATTGCAGCCGGGTCCTCTTGGCAGGACCATGGGGTCACAAAAGTCTCAAAATCAGAGGCCTCGGAGAGCATACATGTTTTTCCTGGTGGGGCTTCTGATTCTGACACTCGATCTACAAACCTGTGGGCAGAATTTCCGTGGACACACAGCTCTGGAAGGCACATGGGGAGGCATGGCAGCCCACTCTTCCTCTTCCTACTTCCCACACCTCAGCAGCAGTGGGGGTCCCCTCCACCCCCTTCTCCCCTTCCTTTCTTGGGATTTTGTCTTATTTCACAGATGCAAACCTTATCCTTTGGAGGATATTTTTAATAGATTTTGGGGGGTAATGTTTTCTTCTCTCTGCAGAGCCTGACCCTCCAAGCCGTTTCTTTGCCCCGCCTCTTGGATGGATCCTGTCTCCACGACGAAGCTGAGCAGACCCTCTTCTCTTGCTCCCCACCAGCTCCCGGTCTGGTACTGAGATGGAACAAAGAGTCTGTCCTTGCCGGAAGCGTTCCACTCTTGCTCTGGGGCTTGTGGAGTTGGGACCTCCCCTCTGCGGATCCCTCCCCCTGGGCCTTGCTGCAGGCTCCCACCCTGAGCTCTTGGGCCCAGAAGGGATGTGGCCTCCTGTCCCTGACCTGTGACCAGTAGCGGGCATGTGGTTCAGCCCCTGACCCCAGCATCTCTGCCCTGGTCCTTGTCTGGCTTCCAGGCACCACTCCTGACCCCCAGCCTCCGGGTCAGTGAGGACCCAGATTCCAGGACAATCTTACACAAGGAAGAGCTGCTGGGGCTTCTTAGACTCTATGGCGGCTCAGATCCTTACCCTGGGATCATGATGGCAATGATGACACGAACCGTAGGGCTCAGGCTTACCTGCATGGGAGAAGCTTTTCCCCTGGCTTTCCAGGGCAGCGTTAGCTGGTAAGGGAGAGAGCGGTGAGAGGCAGCAAAATGCAGGTTCCCCAAAATTGTCCACCTGGGTTTCTTCTTGACCAGAGAACCTTACTGCAGCATTCTTGCGGGGAAAGCAAGCAATCTGTAAAGTATCCAATTTATTTTTAAAAATTTGCCATTGTTGCATTAGAGCATAAATATTAAAATATAAAATTTTCTTTCCGAGTGTACCACTTAACACCACCTCAAAAGAGATCAATTATATTTTCTTTTTCAATGATACACACTCAGGCAAAAAGTTGCTTTGACTAGCAGCTCATGACTGTGGGGAATTCCACTCTAGAGAAAATATTGCTATTGCCAGCTAAACGTCCTTATCGATAAGCTGTGTATATTTCCAAATTATAATGCAATATTTACATGGAGAACAAAATGTAAATGCTTCACTTGTAAGATTAATATAGAAATAATATTTACCAAAACTGCTTTGAGAAATGTGGTTTAATGACTCAAATTCGGTAAACGATTCGTCTCTTCAGTACTTTTCTCTCATTGCAAATAGGAGAGAATCTGAACATTCTGTGAATATAAAGAAGGTCTCCCATTTCTTGGCATGTCCTGAAGTCTAATATTCTTTAGATCTGGAGAAGCGGTCCACAGAGGAGCTGATGGCCAAGCCCAGCACGCGGAGCTCCAGGAATGCCCGCTCAGGGAGGGGCTCCCCTGTAGACCCACTGGGCTCCGGGAAGGTCAGGTGGGGGTGGGCGTGGCCAAGGCAGCCTGGCAGCTGGGAGGCCAGAGTGGAGGGGAGGGAACAGGGCTGCTCCAGGGGAAAGGACTGCCAGGGCTTGGCTCCTGGCCTCTAGGCAGGTTAGGAAAAGCTCCCTGTGGTGTGGCGGTTCTCAGAGCCTCTTCTTCCAGGGACTTCACACTTCTGGCATCTTTCACCATCTCTGGCTGGGAGCGTTGGACTCCTCTTCGTTCTGTTCTCAAGCCACAGAAGTTAATTTCTGCAGCAACGAGGCGGCCCTCACCTCCCTTCTGTAAGCATCTGCAAGGCTGGGTGCATTGAGTGGCCCTTTTCGGGCATTCCTTAGAGACATCCCAGCCGCGGCGTGCTCCTTCTTGGCTGCACAAAGCTTGTCGATGAGTTGGCATCTCTCCGTGACCCTTGCAGCCAGGGCTTCACAAGATGCTTTTCACATCTTACATAAAGCTCACTTCTAACGGACTGAATGAGTCTGAGCATAAATAAAAGACCCATCAATAAGCCCGTGACAGGCAGACACTCCCTAGGCTCCCATGGGAGACTGTGCAAAGTGAGCTATAGAGACAGTCACTGGGCAGTAACTCCACTGCCTCCTCTCCCAGCTGCCCACGGGACATCCCGAAGCCATGCTCCACAGAGGAAGGCAGCCCCTCCATGGCACTGCCCGGCACAGGCTCTGCACGGTCGTTGGGGAACCCCACAAGACACCCAACATCCTTCCGGAATCCAATCGGCAACTGGCATCACCAATAGGTCAGTCATCTGGCTGGCGGTGTGCAGAGATCTATAAATAAAATGTGTTCATCCCATTACTGTGTGGAGAGCATTCTTCACCTCTTCGTCTATGTCTGCGCATCAACACAAAATGAAAGTATAGTGAAAACCTGTGCTTAAGTGTATGACTTGACCAATTTTTGAAATGTGTGACTCTACATTTTCCAAAAGCTCTATCAATATACAAACTAGATTCATTAACCCAGAAAAGAGGCCTCAGTAGGATTTCAGTTAAAGTGCTACCAACCTGGGCACCAGCAACCTGCTTTTTGTTTGTTTTTGTTTTTGTTTTTAGTCCTGTGGTAGAATTTAGTGATTCATCAGTTGCATGTAACGCCCGGGACTCATTCGATCATGTCCCCTCCTTAATGCCCATCCCTCAGTTACCCCATCCCCCACCCACCTCCCCTCCAGCAGCCCTGTTTGTTTTCTGGAGTTAAGAGTCTCTTAAGGTTTGCCTCTCTCTCCAATTTCATCTTATTTTATTTTTCCATCCCTCCCTCTATGTTCATCTGTTTTGTTTCTGTAATTCCACATATGAGTGAGGTCATATGGCATTTGTCTTTCTCTGATTGACTTATTTCGTTAAGCATAGTATCCTCTAGATTCAAACACGTCACTGCAACTGGCAAGATTTCATTCTTTTTGATGGCTGAATAATATTCCATTGTATGTCTACAACACATCTTCTTTATCCATTCATCTGTTGAAGGACATCTGGGCTCTTTCTATAGTTTGGCTGTTGAGGACTTTGGCAGCCTGTTTTAGGGCTGACAAAACACCTCTAATTTGCGGCGGTTGAATGTTTTGACAATGAGGCAAGTCACACTGTGAGCTTCGATGTCTGTCTCTTGCTCAAAGAAATGTTTTTGAGACCCACATGGTTTTAGATGAATGAGTGGTTCATCCTGTTTTTTAGAGCTGAATAATTTGTCCTTGTAAGAATATATCACAAAATATCCATTCTCTTTATAACGGACATTTGTGTTTGTTCTAGTATTCTATATGAATGAAGATATTGCCAAAATTTATGCTTGTGTCTTTTTTTTTTTTTATAAATAAGTCTGTTTTTCATTTGCCCCAGGTAAAGAATATCCGGGGGGTGGGTGTCGTGGTGGAAAAATGCTGAATTCTCTTTTATTTTGAGACTGAGTTCTTGAGGTAGAATTTATGTCGTCAGTCCATGTACTTAGTAAATATTCTTTGATCCTTTCCTTTGTGCAGAGTTGTGTCTCAGTCACAATCCCCTGTTGAAACAATTCTGTTGCAATGAGAAGATCCCTCTGTCTTTCCTGCATTGGCTCCGTTGGACAATGTCTGCCCGTCTCTCTTTGAAATCTGTCCCTCCCTTTGTTTCCAGAGCAGTACATTCCATTGTGTTTACAATTGTGGGATTCTGTTCCTTTTTTTTTTTTAAGATTTTATTTATTTATTTACAGACAGAGATCACAAGTAGGCAGAGAGACAAGCAGAGAGAGAGGAGGAAGCAGGCTCCCCACTGAGCAGAGAGCCCGATGCGGGACTCGATCCCAGGACCCTGAGATCATGACCTGAGCCGAAGGCAGAGGCTTAACCCACTGAGCCACCCAGGCGCCCCGTGGGATTCTGTTCTTGTTGCTGTGTGTACTCTTCTGGTCCCACTGGCCTCTCCTGCTCTGTTTGTCTCTCAAACCACCCAGCATTAGTTTTGACCCAAGATTTGATTGTGAAACCAGTTTCCTTCCTTAGACATCTCACCCCCATGTTGACCTCATTGGTACTGTGGCTTTAATGGCATCGAAGTGTCCTGACTTTCCTCCATTCGTTCTTTCCAAACCTTTCCATACCCAGACTCACACCCACAGCTGCCTCCACGGCATCTCCACCGGATGTCCGTCATGCTGGAACCCAGCTAGACTACCACCCCACCTACCCCACGAACATGCTCTCCCTCATCTGTCCCTTCCTGTGACACAGCTCTCTCCTGACAGGGCAGCACTGAGGTCCCCTGGGAGCTGTCCCTCACTCACCGGAGCAGAAACTCTGGGTGGTGACACCAGCTCTCTGTGTGGTGACAAGTCTACCAGAGTATCCTCAAGTCTGAGACTCCTAGACCGACACGGTGTGGCCACTGGTGTCCATTTGCTTCTCAGCCTTGAGACAGTGGAGGCCATCTGGGGTTCTAGCTGTCTTCATATCGATGTCCATGTGTGGTCACTGTGTCTCCACATGAAGAAGAAGCAATACATAGAATCTATATGCAAAACTATGGCACTGACACAGACTGGATGTATTGTCAGTATATCTAATTATGTACAAATCACGACATAATGCATCCCTGTGAAAGAGCAGTAATACATATAATTAAGATACACAAACGTACTACAAGTACGGGTTTGTAGTTATGTGTAAACAGCACGTGTCCATGGGAAGGGATGAGCGCTTATGACTAATCCATACCGATGTTATAGCAATGATAGCCATCTAAGTATGTTAGTAACATAATTATGTGTAAATCACAACGCTTAATATAGCAGATAGTACATAAATAATTACATAACACAATGTAACTAATATCGTATGTAAGTTTATATCTGCTCAAATATTTTTGAAAACAGCTAAGATGGTAAACACACACAGAGACTGGCAGAAAAAAAAAAACCCAAGTTAAAAATAGCCAAAATGAGGGGTGCCTGGTGGCTCAGTTGGTTGAGCTACTGCCTTCGGCTCAGATCATGGTCCTGGCATCCTGGCATCCTGGGATCCTGGGATCGAGTCCCACCCACATCAGGCTCCCAGCTCCGTGGGGAGTCTGCCTCTCTCTCTGACTTGCCCTCTCATGTTCTCTCACTCTGTCTCTCTCAAATAAATAAATAAAATCTTCAAAAACAAATAGCCAAAATGATCATGTGAGCCATGAAGGATGAGTCTGAGGCCCCAAGTGAGCCGCCGAGGGAGAGGTGTGGGCCCTGTGTGCTCAGGCTCCGGGCGCAGGCCGACCACCCCCATCAAGGGCTGCGCAAATCTCACCACCTGGGCGGGGAACAGCCAGTCAGACTGAAGGCCGAAGTCTGGCACACTCTCCACCCATCTCGGTCCCAATGCTCAAGGAGCCATTTACAGAGTACCGAAGCCCAAGTCTGGCGAGGCTGCCGTGAGCCTGGTGTGCTCCAACTGATGGCGGCCGGCAGTGAAAACCCATCGGGGGTCCCCAGGAGGTCGGGCCACACCAGTCAAGAGCTCAGAAGTCTGTGTTCCCTTGTAACTTCTACTGGGAACCAATTCAGGGAAACAGAAGGAGCTGGAGGGCCAAAGGCTCCCGTCATGGCACCATCACAACATTCATACACTGGAAAAACCAGAGTCCACCAATGGGGAGCCGAGGGAATCACATCTCAACTTCACGGAACATCATTCAACCATGAGATGCATGAGATGTGGAGATCATACAATAAAATGAGACGTCTCTAAAAATACATTCTTTTGGGCGTCTGAGTGGCTTAGTCAGTTAAGCATCTGCCTTCAGCTCAGGTCCTGGGATCCAGTCCCATGTCGGGCACCCCGACTCAGGGGGCAGTCCCTTCCCTCTCCTCTGCATCTAATCCCGCTTTTGCTCGCTCTTTCACTCTCTCTCTCTCTCAAATAAATAAATAAAATCTCAAAAGAATAAAAATAAGAATACATTCTTTTGAGGAAACACAGGCACAAGATAATTTCTACGTAAAACTTGACATGCACATGGGTCGAGGAATTGATGGGAATACAGAATCCACTGAAATTCTTCTGAATGAATTAATTCTTCAGGAAAAGCCACAGTTTATTCTCCAAGTGAAGTGAGGCTCTCGCATATTTTAGTGGAGCCTGCCCAGCTACCCCTCGAGGGCCAGTCCCGGCAGCCTCTCTCTCCCTCCTTCCCTGAGGCTCGGCCCTCAGACTCCTCTCTGGGAAGTGAGAAGCAGTTTGTTTTCTGCTGGGTCTGTCCTCAGCGTGCACTGACGCCATCCCCTCCCTGCTCCATCTTCCCCGCACTGGGCCAGCACTTCCACCACTTTCCCACCAAAGGAGAAGTTTGCTTCTTCCCCTCTCTGTGTGTGCAGTCGACGGTGACCTGCCTTACCTCGCCAGTAATAAAACACCTCGTGCTGGCCCAGCACGGACTTGTGGTTTGCTGCCTGGTCACCATGGCAACAGTGCACGGAGGTGGTAGTTGTGTTCCTGCGCTCCTCCCACAGAGAGGGACTGAGCAGTGGCAGGGCTGGAATGAGGAACCCCCGCCTTGTTGTGGGGTTGTGTTTGTGAGTGTTGAGGTCAGGCTGGCTTCCCTGCTTGCCTCCCACTAGCTGGGTCACCCTGTGAAGTCACTCAACCTCTCCCCGTTTCACGATCCTCACCTGTCAAATGGGGCAAGAGTAGGATCTACAGGACAGGCTCATCAGGACTGGACAGACCTCTACATAAAGGGTTCTCAGCCCAAGGCTTGCTGGGCAAGGGGCAGTGGAGTCGTGTCCACTGAGGATGCAGCAAGCGGCCCTCCCCCCACTGCTCACATGGGTGTGGGCGGCTGGAGCAGCCTCTGGAGGGAGGGACAACATTTGGGCTCAGAAGTGAAGAGAGAGCACTTGAGAGAGCCCTACCTGGAGCGGCCACAGCCTCTGGAACGGGAGCTCCAGCCATGCTCAGGGAACTGTCCGTAGTGCTGAACTGTGGGGTTTAACGATTTGGGCACTGGGTTTCCACCTGGGGGAACTGTTACAGAGTAATCTCCCACCCAAACATCCCTACATCCAGCAGGTGAAGGGTGTGCACCTGAGGGTCCCTGCAGAGAGCACATCTGCCACCTTGGGGGCCCTCCCCCGGCTCTGACACCCAATGCGTCTACTAGTTAGTTCTAGATGTGGTTTGCTTCTCTTCCCCTCTGTTCCGTGCCCTGTTCTTCCTTTCCCTAGTGTCCAGCTGTCCACCCTTTCCCACATCGTCATCAGCAATAACCTCCCTCCTGTTTCCAGCCTCCGCACAGGACGACCCCCAACCTCTGGCTTTAGTGAAGCTGAGACACACCCCACCCAGACCCTCTGGTGGGGCTGCTTCCTCTCCCCACGCATGCCTCAGGGGCACCACCAGGGACTTTCTGTTTCCATCCACTTCCCTGGGATGTGCATCCCCAAGAAACCGGGCTGCTGCCTCCCCAGGCCTTCAAGACCCCTGGGCTTGCACTTGCTTCTCCTTCGGTGGCCACTTGCATCTCTGTCCTTCCTCTCTCCAGCCTCCTGCCCACCCCTGTTGGTCTGCTGTCCTCTTGCCCTCCCTCCCCCACCTGCGTCCTTGGATGAGTCTCCAGCCAGTAATTCACTTTGTTCCCAGCTGATGTGTAGGCAGATGTACGCTATCAGAGAAAACCAGCCCTCTGCCCTGAGGGGCACCGCAGAGTTGGGGGGGCACACACTGCCTGCAGTGACACGGTCCTCTTCCTCATGGTTGGTGGCATCCTCTGTTACCACTCAACTCAAATCCCCTCAACCGGAATGAACCCTTCTCATGTGTTAAGTACAAACTTCACTTTCCCATGTTGTACTGAAAACCAGGGACAGCATCCAAGTCAGGCATAAAGAACTTCTGACTGCTTACCGTGGCCACGGAGAGAGTTATCTGGGATCCAGCTCTTCTTGCCCCGCCCAGCTTGCCATTGCCGGGCTCCTGCACTCTGGCTTCCTGTGGGTTTGGCAAAGAGAAGGCACCTACAGGAGATGGGAGAGTGAGAGACAAGATGGGGCATTTCCTCTCCACTCCCTCCCATCACTGGTTCTGCCTTCCCGTCAGCTCTCCTCCAAAATCCTAGCTGGAATTCCACTGGCTCCGGAGATTTCACTGTCCTCCATCAGCACCATAGGTGGGAGTGGTAAGAACCCTTAGTGAGACAGTAAGGTGGACGTAAGGAATCCCTGGTGTGTCACCGCCCTTTGGACTCCCTCAGCCCCAGCCCTGGAAGTGCCTGCTTACCCAGGTCTCTTCCTTAGAATCCCTGTCTCCTACTCAACCCCGATGATCAGGGCCCCAGGTCCCCCCTCTCTAACCTATCCCCTCTGGGGTGATAGTTCTGCCCACCCTCCTGGCCTTCCCCCTTCCCTAAATGTTCATCTTTCCCATTCTGTTCTCCCCTAAATGCACCTCTCCTTCCATCTCCTGCTCTACACTCCATGCTACACCTCTAGCCATGGCCTCAGATCTTCCCTTGTATTTCACTCTGCCTTCTGGAAAGCACGATTTTTTTTTCCATCTATTTTCTCATCTTTCATGTGTATGACAAAATCCTGTGACCTAAGTGGTAGCCCCTTCATTCTCCTTGCTGAAGTGTCATGGTTCTCAATGCATACCTGACCCGAGCTCTCTGAACTGGGTGAGGTTCTGGCCATACGCGTGGATTTGGAGTCAGGCAGCTGGGCCATTTCCTAACCCTGTGTGGCCCTGGCTTGCTTCATAAACCCCTCTGATCCCTGGATTCTCTCTGTGCAGAACAGGATCTAAGTACAATCTCAGGGACCATGGGAGCTGAGGGGCACGACAGGTGTTCATGGCCCAGTACGGGATGCTCTAAGCACTTACGGCTGCGACAGCGCTCATGATAACCACCACCGATCATCTCCTGAAACCAGTGTGGTTCCCTCCACCCCCCAATTCGTATTGAAACCTAGCCCCCAATATGATGGTGTGAGGCAATGGGGTCTTTGGCAGGTGAGTGGGTCTTGAGGGCGGAGTCCCGGAATGGGGTTAGTGCCTTTCTAAAAGCACCTCTGAGAGCCCCCTACCCCATCAGCCACGTGTGAGGACATCTGAGAAGCCCTCCAGGAACCAGGAGTGGGCTCTCTCGGACACCCAGCCTGCTGGAGCCTTCACCTTGGACTTCCAGCCCCCAGAACTGGGAGGAATAAATGTCGTTAAAGCTGCCCGGTCTATAGCATTTTGTCATAGCAGCCGAGCTAAGACATGGTTGGCTGGATGGGTCCATCCAAGCAGGCTTCCACACATGCCTCCAACTCCTGGTCACATTTTCTCAGCTCCCGCCCTGGAAGCCTGTCTTTTCCTTGGGCTCCCCCTTCGTCCCTCTTCCTTCCTAAGTGTGCACCAGTAACCAAAGAGCTCAGCATGACCTGCAAGCCAATGGCCTTCAAGTTCCACTCCTCAGCACGGGGCAGCTGTCCACGGACGTGCCACTCCCACGCACCCAGAACCCAGCCCTCACCTTCCTTCCTCCACCTGCACTCTGTGTTCCAATGGGTGAGACACACTCAGCCTCACCGTCCAGTCAGAAGCATGGCCTTTGCTCTGTATCCCTCTCCCTGGGAGATGAAGAGGACTCTGCCCAGACTCTTCCCCAGCAGTCCTCCTCCCTGCCACAGGGGTGTGGGGAGACAGGAGGTCTCCATGGCCCCCTCCCCCAGGAGCTCAGCTACAGAAGGACTTGGCTGGACGGCCACGCTCTGGTGGCTGCTGAGTGAGGATGAGTGAGGACTGAGGAAGCCGGGAGGGGGCTCTGCAGGCCCACCTCTCCCTCGGCCCAGTCCTGTGGCCTTCCCTGCTTCCCATGGAGCTCCTGCTACTCCAGGCTCTACCTCATCTCCGCCTCCAGACAAGCTGACCTGTTCACTTGCCCCATCTGCTTATTCAACCTTCTCACCGTATCTTGGGCCCACCCACTCCTTTCCATGGCACTGCCCTTGCCTTCCTTCGAGACCCCATCATGTTTCACCTGTGCTGTTATCTGCCACCCTCTCAACTCCCCAGAGCACCCTGTGTTACTGTTCAAGGTGTCCACATACAATACAAACCTGCCCACACCATGCAGCCTCCAATCCCACATCATGAGGGAGACACGGGTTATAGACACACCCTCCACGTCCAGCTATCTCAGCGGCCTGGCCTCCCAACATTGCCCCCATCCGACCATCTACATAGGTTCTGGAAACGCTGAGCTGCGCAGGCCTTGGGCTGTTCCCCAGACAGCCCCTCTTCCGGAGTTGTCTCTTCGCCCCCATGTACCTGGAAGATCACAGAAATCCCTCACCCCTGCTGAGGTGCCCCCCTGACATCCTGTGGCCAAGGTCAGCAGGCTCCATTGCGCAAGGTTCGTATCCCATACATTTAAGTTGTTGCGTAGTGTACCGGGTTATTGTGCGAATGTCAGATTTTCTGCCTCTCCAGGTAGGATGAAAGCTTCTCGGGAACAAAGCCACCGTCCTCGGGGCCCAGCTCATGAGCCAACTTCAGGCAGGTAAAGGCAGCCTCTAGATGCAGGAAAGGCGAGGAGAGGGGTTCTCCCCTAGAAATTCCAGAAGGAACTCACTGCCGTCCACCCTGGACTCTACCCCGGGTGACCCATGCTGGATTTCTGCCTGCAGCACTGGCAGATAAAACACCATTTTAAACCACTGATCTTGGGATTATGACAGCAATAGAAAAACAATACACCTTTAAGTGAATAGATTTTAAAAAGGGAAACCACAGTATTCTGGAAAAGCTACTGTCGGTGACCTCAGGCATTCTTGAGGTTGAAGGCTGATTTTAGAGTGGTTTCCTTCCTTCGCTTTCCTTCTGTGCTGCCAAACAATGAAAATCTCATCGGTCTTCGATTTCTACACCATTATAACCTGAGAGTACGCAGGACCAGCCTGGGTGAGGGCGCCGGGCATGGCCTGGGAGGTAGAGTGTGGGTTTCCTGCTCGGCTTACAGTTTCTGTCTCCATGCTCCCCCAACCCCCGCCCCCATCGTCTTCCGGGAAAGTGAGGTCTTACCGTTCTACTGCATCCCTGGAATATTAACTAGCCTCTTTGATTACAGATCTTCTCACATGCAGTACATTTCTATTACTGTGATATTTTAAAATGGCCAATTTCTCTCCACTTGGCTCGTCATAATAAAAGGAATAAAAAAATCTCCTGTTGGCTAAAGGGTTAACCATGGAGATTTGGATTTTTTTCCCCCTTCTTTGGAGACTCAGAACGTGCACATGTGTTCGATGATCCTTTCACAAACAGAATCGAGGGCGAGATGCCTAGGGTTTGAATGTGCGTTTCCTGTACATTCATGATAAATGCTGAACCGAGTAGCACATTCATGGTTGTTTCTTGCTTGTAAATGAACTGCTGAATGAAAGTTTGGGGGCACAGCTCACCTCCAACAGAGGCCGTCCTGTTCACACTGGGAGCTGAACAACGGTTCTTGAATTTTCGTGAAAAACTAGTTTTTCTGCTGTCCATGACAGTCCTGCCTTCCTCCATGCATTTTGTAATCAGGCTGGCTTTTTTTTTTTTTCCCACACTGCCGTTGGAATAAAGATCCCGCCTTTGATTGAAATGGAATCTTCCACTATTGAGCAAGCCTTCTTCAATGAGTCATCAGGGCGGCTGCTCATTGGCTGAGGCCGCTGGAGCCAGGGGATTGCCTGGCACCGGCTCGCAGGGCCCGGCTTCATTCACAGAATCGCTGGCTCGCTGCTAGCCCTTCCATTCACACAAACAGCCTCTCATTCACATTTTGCTGTTTTTGTCTGCTTCTAATGAAGAGCGGGGTTTGGGAATGATAGGGCGTTTTTGCTTCAGATCTGGGGGGAGTTCCGCTCACCATTACCATCGTGGATGGGGTGTGCACTTGCTGTTGCTAAGCGAGCAAGGGGAAGGGCGAGAATGAGAGCCTGCGCCCGGGGAGGGGAGCCGCCGCGGCCCTGCGCTCCTGCATCCAGGCCGCTGGCCTCACCTGCCGGCCAGGAGACGCCCTCCGGGCACCTGGGCCATAAAGTTCTGCTGGGTTTGGTGCCTCCGGGGGCACACGCCTAGTCGTGGGTGGGAGAAGGCAGGGTGCTGGAGCTAAATTTATTTGCTTGCACAGAGTTGCGTGGCAATTTGCACAGGGTGGTTTCTCTGTGTCTGGTGGGTTATCTCCAAGCATGGCGGAGACCGGCAGAGCCCCGAGTGCAAGGGCTCAGAGGGTTTGAGTCTCCGCTGACCTTCTGGGGGCCGCCAACGCCCCGTTGTCCTCGCTGAGAGGAAGGAGGCCTTCGCCTCTCCCTCGAAGCGGAGCCTGACTCCCGAAACGGATTTTCTGTGTAACCAGAGCAGCTGCATTTTTTTCCTTCCTTCATGCAGGGTTGCAAGGCAGCAACAGAAGGGACATTGAAATGTATTTGTACGTTTGGTAGGCATTTTTCCAGACCTCGAGCACATTCAATTGGGATAAAGCTTCAAGCCCAGCCCCCTTTTTGGAATGGATGTCTGGAGCCAGCTACCATTCCTCAGAGAGGTCCTCTTCTTTTCTGGAAGCAGGTTTCAACCCAGCCCTGACTGAGGAAGGCTGTTGTCCTTAGCAGGGGACACATCCTCACCAGCTCTGTGCAGACCTTTCTTTCTTTCTTTCTTTTTTCTTTTCTTCTTCTTCTTCTATTTTTTTTTTTTTTTTTTTTTTTTGGAGGAGCTGCATTGCTACAAAGACACTTGTCATGGCTGCTCTGCTGACTTGAAAAAAGAAAAACCCAGGAAATTGGTATTTTACGTTCACCTGGGAGTAAATATTCTTTTCTTTTCTGTTCATTTTTCTTTTTTGGCTATTCACCAATTGCTGGTGCTTTCCAAATCAGAATTCATGAGGATCCGCTGAAGATCTTATTCTTAAAAAGGCTTCGTCACATTTTAACTCATGGCTGTCAGACACTCAGGGGCCCCCACGGAGGGCTGAGCGGGGGACAGGAAGCCTTAGCAGAGAAGAAGGGGTTTCAGAAAGTTCATCTGACCGTCCGAAGGGACCGGACTGACCTCTGGCACAGATGCTGAGTCGGGGGATGGGGAGGCGAGCAACCAAAGGTCGGAAGGGAATCTCTGGGAAGGTAGAAAAGGCAGTTTGAGAATTGATTGGCTCTAGTGTGCAGTCAGTGGGTGTATGCATTTTTTTCTTTCTTTTTCTTTCTTTCTTTCGTGTGTGTGTGTGTGTGTGTGTGCGCGCGCGTGTGTGTGTGCGCGTGTGTGCGCTACAGGAAGTGATTTGCAGCGCTCCCCGGGCCTTTGTTGAGAAGGGTCTCCTCTGGAGTGAGTCACGCTCTCGCTGTGCGCAGCCCTAGCCGCTGGGCGCTCCCCTTCGGAAGCGATGCCTGGAGCGGCGCGAGCGTGCCGCCCTCCGCAGCCGAGCGCGGGGCCGGGGCTGCGCGGCCGCGGCGGCGCGGGCCGCTAGCGGGGAGGCGGCGCCGCTGTCCCCCGCTGTCCCGGCCGCCGCGTCCCGCCGGGCCGCCGCGCTCGCCCCTGCAGCGCCCGGGCGGATGCGGCCAGCCCACGGAGGGGCATGCTTCCACGCACCAAGTACAACCGCTTCAGGAATGACTCGGTGACATCGGTCGACGACCTTCTGCACAACCTGTCGGTGAGCGGCGGCGGCAAGGTCTCGGCGGCGCGCGCGGCCCCGGCGGCGGCCCCCTACCTGGTGTCCGGAGACGCGCTGCGCCGGGCGCCCGACGATGGGCCGGGCAGCCTGGGCCACCTGCTCCACAAGGTGTCCCACCTGAAACTCTCCAGCTCGGGCCTCCGCGGGCGCTCGGCGGCCAGGGCGCGGGCGGGCGCGCGGCTCTCGGGCAGCTGCAGCGCGCCCAGCCTGGCCGCCCCGGACGGCAGCGCGCCCCCCGGCCCCGGCGCCCCGGCCATGCGCGCCGCCAGGAAGGGCCGGCCCGGCGACCAGCCGCCGCCGCGCGCCCCGCACGCCAGCGACCAGGTGCTGGGGGCCGGAGTCACCTACGTCGTCAAGGTGGGTGCGGGCGCGGGCCGCAGGGTGGGTCGCCGCGGAGGCTGGGAGGCGAGCGCTCCTTCTTGGCCTGCTCGCGGGGCCGCGGGGCCGGGGTTCTGCCAACGCGCCCGCTGCGCGCCGTGGAGAGAAGCTTTGCCGTGGGTGACCTCACTCTGGCCTGCTTTCTCCTTGGCTCCACTTCCCTGGCCACTGGCTGTGCCATGTGTCCGGCCATTGGCCCTCTGGGCAGGGGCCCCTGTCCCGGGGAAGTGGGCATCAGGCCCATACAGTGAACACACTTGGAAGGACCGCATAGCCCTGTCCTGAGAAACGCAGTGGGTGTCACTACTTTTGCTGTGTCTGCTCCAGGAGGCAGGGTGGGTGGTTCGGTTCCCGCAGCTCCTAGCAGTGCAGGCCAAAGGCTGCCTTGCTTTATGTAAGTGGGTAGTGCTTTCCTACCCAGCAACGTTTTCTCCGGTGTGTCTGCCATTCCTTCCATACCTAAGGGTTTTTGGTTCACAGCAGTAGAAGAGAATTTGGGACTGTTTTTCCCTGGGGCTGTAGCCTTCCCTTTAAATAGGCTAAAAGCATGGGGCCTGGAGCTGCTGGCTGGAAAGGAGGTTTTTCCTCCAACACAAAGAATTATACAATCATGCCCAATGTGGTCCATAAAATTCCTCCCTTGTACAAATATTTTGGGATGCTGAAAGAGCCAGCACCCAGCCCCCGTCCTCGGGCCTGCCTCTCAGTCATGTCTTCCTGCCTCATGGGTAGTCGTGAGCTGTCCCTGCGCCCTGTGGCCAGGCAGACATCTGCCAGACCGAGGCAAGGGCTGGGAGTCTCTCCTTTGTCAGGTCACTCCAAGGCAGGGCTATGCGTTTAAAAAGCGGTGAGACCCACACACTGTCCCCGGTGTGTCGTCAAGCGCGGAGAAGCCTGCCAGGGTGTCTAGCCTCCACACATCAGCCATGGACTCCGTTCAGATATTCAGCAGACCCAGCCTCGGGTGAAATGTTGCATCTTGGCCGTTTGGAGCCCAAATTATTAGAGGAAGAGGTTAGCTGTGGGTTATCTTTAACTGTCTAAATAGACCTGACAAAGGAATGTGGTCCCCGGTGCAGAAACGGGGCTTGTTACCCGTTTGAGGCTGCTTTCTGAGTCTTCATCTTCCCTTCTGAAATGGACCAATTTGCTTTACAGAAGGGATGGAGATCGGCATGAAATATGCATGCCTGCTTGAGTTTATGATAAAAGAAAGTGAATATTCTCCTTGTGGTCCTTCTTAAAATTATATAACCAGGAGCCAAAATAAAAACGAAAAAAGAATCAAGCAAAAAATCCTGAGAACGTTGAGGCGAAACCATGGTGGAGTAGATGACTTCCAGTGGGCCAGCAGGACTCCTGTCTGAAACAAACAAACAAAAGAAACACAAAAAAGCACCAGAAAAAGAGCCTACCTTTAAAATAGACAGACCTTGGCAAAGCTCTCTCTCTATGCCTGTCATGTTGAACATAGGAGGTAGTTTTCAAACGGAGAGAGAATTCTTAAACTTATGCCTTTAAAGTTTTCCTTTAAAAAAATAAAATCATTCCCTTGGCTTAGGGCTTTGCTGTTGCTTTTTGAGGAGCGACTCGCTCCAAAGGTCAGTTGTGGTTGGCTTTGCAGCCGAGCGAGCGAGTCGGGGCTGCGAGGCCAACCTGCTGGTGTGAGGTTGTGAACCCGGCCACAGCAGAGCTCCCGTGGGCCGAAGCTGGTTGGCCTGAGCCTCTGCGTTTGAGGGGGTGGGAAATCACACGATCGTGCCCCCAGTAAATGGTGGCAGTGCCCGAGGGCACCTAGCGTGCCTGCTTAGTGCTCAGTGCCGTGAACCGTGGTCGCGGGGACATCAGCTCAGGCTTCCCCAGAGAACTTTGGAAGCACACAGCATGGGGGTCGGACGCTAAGGACAATGTCCCGTGCGCACACTTGATTCCCATGATCCCACGGTGCTCTGCTGGGGCACATTTCTGCGTTGCCTGTGTTGAGTTGAACATCATGGACTTACTCTCTGGAAAAATCACAAAAGCGGGAAAAAACCTCTTAACTCGGTATTGCTTGCCGATCTTCGAAGAATTTTATCAGTATCCTGGCTTTTTTCTCACTGGTAGAGAGAAAGAGGCAATGTTTATTACATGCCTGCCCCGCAGCTGTCAATCTGAAGGCTGAGGGTTTGGGGAAGAACTCATGATTGTCTTGGATTTAAATTTATTTCTAAATTAAGGACCCCCCCCATGTTTTCCTATTTTTTGGAAAACCCATATGCTGTGTAATTACAGGATATCCCCCTCGTAGACATACCTGCTATGGCACTCCGAGGATGCTGTCTGCACGATTTTTATTGAAAAATATTTCCACTCCATCTGCTTAGACGGGAGTGGAAACTGTGAGGGAGTCTGGGGGTGGGGCTGCTGACCTAGGAAACATCAGTGTTCCAACAGCAGGTTGTCGTCTTCATTAGTGAAGGGTGTGAAGTTCATAGACCAGACGCTCCCGAGCAGCAGAATTCTGAGCTCAGGGGCTCTCACTCGTCCTGCGTGCCCCCAGCGAGTCTGCCGCTGACACGTCCAGGACCCTGGGCTCCCCCAGATGCAGACTGCAGAGCTGGATGGGCATCAGGAGGCCTCGCTGGCAGGACTTCTGTACCCTCCTAGCGTTGTGTGGTGCACGCTCCCGTCTCACGGAGCCCAAGGCTGAATCTCGTGGATGTAGAAGGGTAGAGAAGTGAAAGTTTATGAAGTGAAGGTGAGAACCAGAAGGAAAGAAAAAAGCTCTCTCTAGTGAGGAGGTCCCAAAGGCATGGCCACTGTGGGCTTTTAGGGCTGGTCTTTCACAGCAAATTGACCAGGGAACTTAAGTCTTCTTGAGGTCACCACTGCTAACACCAGTCTCTTTTGGTTACTTTCAGTGGTCAGCTTGGAGCTATCATGAAAATGTCTTCTCTATGACATTTAAGACCAACAAGGGGGTCTCCTTATGTTCCCTTGTCTCTGGCATTTCTCCACATCGGGGATTACTGGGAGCCTGGTCCCGTAGCCCCCTACCCATCTCTCCCTACCCAGGTCTGCCTGTCCTTTACACACTAGGTGTGCTTGACCCTTGGTTTTCACTTTTGGTAAAACAGCCGCAAAAAAACCCAATGAATATTCTCAGGACAATTCCATCTCAAAACCACATCTGGACATGGAAGTGGATAGAAGTTGTGTTGATTACACTCTGCCCACCTTAACGTCCTTGGCCTCAGAGTCCAAGCCGACTACCGCTGGGCATCCATGGTGGCTGCTGCTGGTCTTTGACAGGTTCCGAGGGTGATGTTGGGGTGCTCCGCGCACAGGCCTGCAGAGTGAACCGCTTTGGAAGGAGAGGCAGGCATGGACAGGCCACTAGCCAAGGTAGGAGAGCCATCTGAAGGCTGGCATGGCCTTGAGGTTCAACTCTGACCCGCCTGGTGGGCGGCAGTAACTGTGGGGCTGCCTGGGGGCACACTGCTTACCCAGGGTCCCCAGGAGAAGGGCTCCTTTTTAGAGCACATTATGCCACATGCTTGAAACAGGCAAGGAGGTGACCGCATTCAGGGCCGACTCCAGTGCCCAGGGCAAGAATTGGGATCCGAGTGAGGAGCGGTGAGCTGGGGTTCTCACTGGTCGCTCTCAACACAGACAGGAACGGTGACCCGCTGCCAAATACCGTGGTGGTCCCTTTGCACGTCTGCAGGTTGCCGTCTGCTCTCACCGCGGTCTCTGTTAGGGGCTCTTTGAAGGACACTCTAACAAGCAGAGCTGCAGACTTTCCTCCTGATACTGTGGGCTGTTTTTCTTCTGGAATGAAGCCTTGTTTTTACAACAACTCCTTTAAGAATTATTTTGTTTCTCCCATTTGTGAATCTGATGATATTTGGGGTGGTATAAATTATTCATTTTATTTATAAATGTTCTATTGCTCTTTATAGATGGCCTTCATAAACGGCACTTACTCTAAAAATTATTCTAAATTGGTATTTTTTCCACTTGCCTCAGTGTCGTTAAAAATGCCTTAAATAGGGGCGCCAGGGTGGCTCAGTCATTAAGTCTCTGCCTTCGTCATGATCCTGGGGTCCTCGGGCTTCCTGCTCAGTGGGAAGCCTGCTTCTCCCTCTCCCACTCCCCCTGCTTGTGTTCTCTCTCACTGTCTCTCTGTCAAATAAATAAATAAATAACAATCATTTAAAAGAATACTTTAAATGTCCCGTGTTTTAGCGCTGCATTCCCGTGACACCATAAGCAAAGGTCATCGCAAACTTGTTTTAAGTATAGCCATGAGACATTATCACGGTGGGAGATGTTATCATGGTGGGATTGATTGAATTCCGTCTTCGTTCTAGATGAACAAAATTGTTCCTTGATACGGAGTAAGAATTTTTTTTTTAAATCTCGTAATATGGGTGGCTTACATGTAAATATTATCTAAATGGTTTGAAAAAGTTTAAGGAATTCTTTTGAGATTAATAGACAAAATTATTAGTTTAATCTGGAAAGTGTATCATCTCTATTTTTATGTGACACAGTATAGCACGTGTGTTAAATGGGTGTGCCCTATACAGCACACTCACTCTGCACACATACCACAGACAGAGACACACATGTGTGCCTACACACACATGCACACAAACATACACATGATACTTATGATAACTTTGGACAGGGATGATTTTCTTTCTTGTTAGAAAATACTAAATGTCATATTTCCAGAAATAACTGATTATCTCATTCATTTTTTCATATTCGTGTTAAGAGAAAATTATTTTGGGGAAGATAAGCTACTGATCATACTTCAATCCTGAAAAGTGTAAGCTTATCTTTGATTGTGTCTTACTGGTGAGGAATGCACAATACGTGGGGTTTTTTTTGTTGTTGTTTTTTAATTTATTTATTTGATAGACAAATCACAAGCAGGCAGAGAGGCAGGCAGAGAGAGAGGAAGGGAAGCAGGCTCCCCACTGAGCAGAGAGCCCGATGCGGGGCTTGATCCCAGGACCCCGAGATCATGACCCGAGCCGAAGGCAGAGGCTTTAACCCACTGAGCCACCAGGCGCCCCTCAATACGTGTTTTTTAAACAAAGTCCTGGTAGCGGAGAACGTGGGCAGTGAACGTGCAAACCGAGGAGAGAGGTGGGCTTTCCAGCCAATAGGCTCGCCCCAAAGCATGTGCAAAGCCCATAGCCCCTCATGTGGGTGCAGTGCCTCAGCCCCACAGGGTGGCATGGCTCTGGAGGTGGCGGGTGTCACGGCGGGTATCATGGCAGGTGGCACAGCAGGTGGGTAGTCCCGTGTCACAGTGGGTGTCACGGCGGGTATCACGGAAGGGGGCAGCCAGGTGTCAGGGCGGGTGTCACAGCAGGACAGCTCCTGCTCCCCGGGCTGGCAGAGAGGGGCCTGCTCTGTGGTGTTCAGACCGTGCTGCTGGGGGGGCCAGAGTGCACAGCGCTGCTACCCGGGATGTTTCGTGGGTTCAGAGGACGTGCGGTGAGGACCCAGCATGTTCAAGGGACATCGTCAAGGACCCATGAAATCATATAGAATTACTTAATTCAGAAGTGAGATGGTTTCAGCTGACGTGGAAAGCAATGGCCAGGTGGGCATGTTTCTGGAGCAAAGAACAAAGAGAAATTTGACTTTTAGCATAGAAGATATCCAGTATGGGGTGGATATGGCATGTCTTCACGACGAGGCACTGAGCGCAGGGGCGGTCTCTGGGTGGGTGAGCCTCACACAGGGACTGATCTTTAGTTGAGGTCAAAACCCCACAAACCGCGCTGTGGCTGTGTGGCTTCACCTGCCACCAATGTCCCCAGGCTGCACCTCCCAGCACCGTGATGGGTGGAACTCACATTAAGAAATATTTTCTGTAACCTAGTTTTCTGTAATCCTAGTTTTCAAAACTGAAATAGTTGTTGAATTTTACCAAGGTTTTTTCAGCATTTAGTGAAATAAATAGGTATTTTTCACCTTTTTCTGTTAATGTGGCAAATCACTTATCTCTGTAACATACGTGTCTTGGCATCTCTGCTGCTGAGCTGTGCAGACAGAAGTCCGTCCTGCTGCTTGGCAAGAGACACAGATGTTCATGGTTTGGCCCTCTCTCTTGTCCCCTGAGCCCCATCACTGGGGCCACAGGAAACAGCTGGACCCCCCAGACCAGATGCACCTCTGGCCTTCGCTCACATTCTCCCCATCTTGGCCTTCATTCTAATCAAGCTCTGTGAGCTGGGAATCTCTCCGTGGGGGTCCCGGGCTCTGTGTGTTGGCCTTTGTGTTCTTCACCTCCATCCCTGGCAGGTGCCGACCACTGGGACCCTTGAGAAGCCGACAGAAATCAAATGGTCCCTGCCCTCCAGGGCGGACGTCACTCCTTAAGTGGGTTCCATGTTCCATGAGGCCAGGAGCTATGGGGAAGGTGGTCCGTCAGCTCTTTCCAAGACGCACCTGGGGACAGAGCCTCAGGTAGGCAGACAGTGGCAGAGACAGAGGGAGAGAGGCAGCCGAGGGCCAGAGGGGAACTGGACAGAGCAGAGGGGACTGGTTAGGGGGTGACCTTGGGCCTATTACATGCACTTGGCTATTAAGAATGTAACTCCAAAGAGGAACATTTTGAACTCTCTTCTATTTAAAAAAATGGCTCAATAACTACTCTTTCTGTGAACAGGCATGTCTGCGTGGCCCAGCCAGGGTCCTTCCAGGCTGTCCCGTAGATGGCAAGCACAATTAGCAGGCCCACGAGTTCTCTTTGAAGCTAATTATGGGAAGCTTTCGTTGAGAGGATCAGCCTTAATGAGAGCCGTGAGTGGTCATTATGAAGTCAAATATTGTAGAGCCAGATTTCACCAGGACATTTCCACACAGAAAGCTGACCTCCTGAACACTTCCTGGTGCCCCTTCCTCCAAAGAAAGCACCAGATTTATGAAAAAGACTGGTGTGGGGGCGGGGGGCAGTGGATGCAGGAAATGTTTCGAGGGTGCCATTAATGCACTGTGAAGGCATTGCAGGTTGTCAAGGAGGTTCAGGACTATTTTCCCAAAGGAGTACACGATCCCATTGAGCGGGAGACGATGCTCCATTGGAAACACAGAGACAGGTTCCTGCCAGCAAGCTGCTGTCGCCTGGGGAGGGCGGAGCAAACGTGGAGCGGGTAGGAAGGCTTCCCGCAGGGGTGGGGGCCTGTCCTGGGAGACTGGCGGGTCTGGGCGGTTAGGGGCTGATGGATGCTCCAGGAGGGGGAGGCAGAACAGGATACCCACTGGAGGTGGGAGCAGGCCTGGCGTTTGCCCAGGAACAGGGTCCGCTGGGGTGGCCCAGGTCAGAAGGAAGTGAGACATCAGCCGCCATGTGTTGGGGCTCGGGCTGCGGTGCCTTGGAGTCGGGAAGCTCCCCATCTGCTGGAGAGGCCCTTGCGCTGCTGGCCCTTGGCTGGTTGCTGGCGTTTGCTGGGGGATCTCCTTCCACATCGGGCAAGGACCCCGAGGGTATGTGTCCCTTCCTCCATTTCTCTAACATTTCTTCCTCCGAGGACCTCACTGTTTCTTGGCTTCCCTGATCTGCTCATATCCCAGCTGTAGACTTCATGTAAGACTCCGCCCATAGAAGGAACCTGCTGGGACGGCTGTTCAAGCTATTTTTAGAGTTTTGCCCTGTCCTGAGGAGAATCTGGGCCTTGGGTCATACGGTGACACAATGGAGAGTGAGTTCGTCTTTGCCTGAGATCCAAAGAAGGGGGTAGGACTTTCCTTACGGCCGGTTCCTTGTGATCTCCAAGCAGCATTATTCATGTTTTTCAGAGTCACACTTCCTTTTATTGAAAGGCTCAGTGCTCACTTTCCTCTGCCTCCCACCCTCCCTGCCCACTGCCCGCTACAGGCCGCTGGTTGGACTCCTCTGGGCCTCAAGCCATAGCCTCTGCCATCAGGGCTCAGAACTGCAACGGAGAAGGCCGGTGCAGTGGTCCCTGGGGATGAGGCCACCTGTCCCGCCAAGTGAATGTCCCGTCACAGATGGGTGGGGGTGGGGTGGGCAGTGAGCGCTGATGCGTCCGTACCCTATGGCCACGTGCAGCCACTGAAGACAGACGGGAGAGTCCTGCCGCGGTTGACTAGAAGGGATCTTCATGAGGGGCGGTCAGGCGAGCGGAGAGCACGAGCCATGATGTGTGTCACCCCCGCCCACTTCGAGACAGGGACTAGCACAGTGCCGATGGGAGCCTCCAACAGCCCGTCCGGAGCCGCTGCCGGGCTCTGCGCAGAGAATCAGCAGGGGATACAGGACCGAGAGACACTCAAACGCGGGAGCCAGAGGCCACGCATAGATGCTCGGTGAAGCCCGCCAGAGGAAGCGTGTTATCAGGTGTCCATGCTGCCGCCGCCGAGACAGACCATAGCTAGAGCCGGAGAACGACCCTGAGCAAAATGACCGAGATCCAGCATGGATTCAAATTAGAAATTCATGAAGGAAGACAACGGGAAAATCTCCAAACACTTGGAAATTAGGCATCATGCCTATAAATAACAGAGGACAAAGGAGACATTTCAAAGGAAATTTAAAAATACCCAGAACTGAATGAACATGAAGGCACCACATATCGAAGTACGCGAGGTGCGCTGAAACAGAGCGGGGAGGGACGCACACGGTACCAGATGCTTGCACGGGAGAAGAGAACATCTCTCCCATCAACAACCCAAGTGTGTTTCTCAAGACGCCAAAAAAGAAGAAAGTATACGGCAAGAAAGCAGCAGGAAGGAAATCACAAAGGAAAAGGCAGAAATCAATGAAATGAAAAACAGAAAATCAATGGAAGAAATGGATGAGATGGATGAACCCGGCGAGGCGGACAGCGATGAAGAGAGAAGACAGAGATCGGCGTGGTGGGAATAGGATGGGGGCTGCCTCGCAGGTCCTGCCACGGCTCCCGGCAAGCCCCAGGGCTCTCCAGCGCAGGCACAGCCCAGGGCTGCTTCCTCGGGGCGAGGAGCGTCCAGCTGGCTCCGTGCAAAGGGCCTGTGGTGCAACATGTGTTCCTGTCCAACAGAGGCCCAGGACTGGGGCCCAGGCCAGCTTGTTTTGGGGAGAAGGAGGAGTGAGGAAAAGTGATGCTCAAAGGGACAGATGGCACTTTCTCAGACCAAGCAGCTAGTTCAGTGACCCGAGTGGGGACGACAGTGGTACATGGGGGTAAATGGGGACACACCTGAATAGAGAGGGCCAGTCTGCCCTGCGTCCTTTGCACGTCCGCTGTGATGCAGCTCTCGCGGCGGCACTGGTGTGTGCTTCTGGACTACTGCTCCCCTCGCCTCCGTTGACTTTGAAGACCAGATGCGGCCTCTTGCACTGCTGTGATTTTCAGATGAAATGGAGCACAGTGGTTTCCTTTTAACCGAGCCCCGGTCGCCCTTCCTCCCTCTGACTCAGCGTCCTTGCCATACGTGAGAAGACGGATGACACACGCCACCAGCCAGCACTCACAAAGGCTTCCTGGCTCCTTTGATGAGAGCCTGGATGGCACTTGTGTTAGTATAATTTTCTCCGTGAGATGAAAGATGGAAAGAGAAGGAAGCTTGGATGCAGGGTTGGCTGAACCCAAGTGGCCAGCTTCCTCCCTTTCTGGGAGGAACCCTCACAAAGAAGACGGGCAAGCTGAAGGCCGGTCGTCCCCTGGTTTAGTGGCCAGCCCACGTGTCCACTTTGGCTGTCCTGCGGCACCCGCCCACATGGCCCTGTGCCCGCCACGCGAGCATGTGGCTCGTCCAGGGTGCCCCTGGCCGTTGGGTGGGAGGACGGCTTCGCCCGAATCTTCGCCTTCTCCTTCCCCAGGGCACCTCTGAGCCTCTGGTCCCTCATGTGACATGGGGCAGGGCACAGCCCCGATGGCAGAGGGACAGATGGCAGCAGGTCTGGCCAAGAACGCCGGCTGTCTGGCCCCCGTAGCCCTCGTCCTTGATCCCAGGCCTCAGCTCACCAGTGCTTCGGGGGTCAGGGCCGACCTCTGCCTTCTTGCATGAGCGAGGTCGGTGACTCCTTCATTGGAGAGAGAGTTCTGTCCTGTCATGCGACCGGTCAGCCTGCCTCCTGACGTCGGGGAACCTGCTCCACGGGCAGGTGTGGAGATACGGCTGGGGGGATGGCAGAGGGCACCGGTGGTCTTCCTGGCCCCTGCCTCGGGCTCTCAGCTTCACAGCCTTTGCAGATGGTCCTTGGGCCACAGCAGAGGCCTGCACGGGCTTCTCTTAGAGGGGAGTGAATGACTAGTAGTAACCCGCAGCTGCCGGGCAGCCTTTGGGAGGAAGCAGCCTGCATGGTGGCCCCAGACATGGTCGGGGTGGGCGGGTCTGTGCGGCCACAGCCCGAGCCTTGGGGTCCAAGCTGACCGGCGTTGGTAGAGAGCTTGTCAGCCACCCTAGAAGCCAGCAAGCAGAGCTGAGCTGTCACAGGGCTCTGAGCAGCATCTATCATCATGCCAAGTTGTTCCGCAGAGTAGATGAGAAACGATTTTTATTTTTTGATGCTGCTAGTATTTTCCAAAGTTTTGTAGAATGAACGTACATTATTTATCAGAAAAAGATGAGCATTATTTTTGTAAAATAACTTCAACGGCTCTCTTAAAAGCAATGATCTTTTTTTTTTTCCTTTCAATTTTTTTTGGTCCGTGTGTAGTAAACCATGCAACCTTAAATGTTCAGCTCGGTGAGCACATAAATACGTATGTGACACCCACGCAGACACCTGACTATTCCCAGGCCCCGCTGGGCTCCCTCATTCCCCAGCCAGTCAACGGTAGGGGCCGGTATCCTGACCTCTGCTACCATTGATTAGTTTATGTCCCTGACCTGTTAAATGAAAAAAATACTTAACAATAATGGTCAAATTGGGGCTGTTAGGTAGGGCCATTCCTTTAGTGTGAATAATAACTTTTTAGCAAATTGAAGGTTACTTTTGTAGGAAATTTTCTAAGTATATACCTTTAATGATCTATAACCCTATGTAAAGTAGATTGGGCAAATTAGTAAAATCTAGAGTTAGCCTCTTCTCAAATATATATAAATAGTCAAACAAATAAGTGTCCCAAAATGAGTCACTCTGGAACCTCGATCATTCAATAGCTATGGTGGACAGAATTTCCCTTGAATCTGAAGTTGCCACGCTCTCTGTCAGTTGATGACATTTGAACTCTGATTGGGTGGACGGTAGTGCCTGCACGTGCCCAGACGTACTGGCCCCACTGGGGATTTGGAAGAGGTGAAGTTTACAGTTCGCCCTGGCCTTGGGTCCTCACAGGGTGCTGAGTGAGGCGTCACCATGTCATGGATGGGACCCGGGCAGAGGTCGACACTGATTCGATACCCCATGGCCTCGACCCTGATTCCATGATGGACTCTGAAACTATTCAAGGCACTAGGGGTCGGCCTCATGAGCAGCAAAATCCCAGCAGGGGAATCGTTCTGACTGCCAATCCAGACATCCATGCACAGCTGGATGCCCACAGATGCTTCTGGTTACCCGTACTTAGCTTTCTTTTATGGGAGCGACACATGCTAATTGTTGAAAATAGAGAAAAGCAAAAGAAGAAATTAAAATCAACTGTAATCGCAGTCTTCCATGATGACTTCTACTGAAATTCCCATGACTTTTCCCTGTCCTTTATTTTCATTTATGCAAAATTGAGGTCAGGCTCAGTGATTCTCCAAATCATTAAATCTTATTGGAAGGCATGGCTTTTAATAGTTGCATGACATTCTGTCCCATTGATTTTTACAACTTAAACATTGTCCTAGTTTTTGAGTATTTACGTTGTTCCTATTTATCGTTATAAAAGTTGAGTATTTAATCATTCATTCATTTAGTCAACAGATTGCACTGAGTTTATATTATATGTCAGGCCCTGTAGAGGTCCTTAGGCACATTTGGAAATTAAAAAAGAGATGTCGTCTCTGTTGTCCTACAGCTTATGTTCTGGTGAAGAAGTCAGAGATGAAACAAATAAACTAATCAAATAGAGACTTAACAAAGCCACAAATCAGGTAATTTATAAAATGCATCAATGCCCCAAATGTACAAAACCTACTTGATGAAGAAAAACAAAATTAGAGAACTCATATTTTCTGATTTAAAGAAATATGTTACTGGCCTAAGTACAGACACCTAGAACAATGAGACAGAACTGAGAGACCAGAAGCAAGCTCATGCATTTTTGTTCAGTTGATATTTGACAAGCATACCAAGGCCACGCAACAGAGAACCATCTTTTTAGTAGATGGGGTGTGTGGGACAACTAGATGTGTACATGGAAAAGAATGAAGTTGGAACTTTCTCACATCATATAAAAAAGTGATTTCCAAATGGATCAAAGGCCTAATTGTAAGAGCTAAAACCTTAAAACACATAGAAAACACACAAGGGTAAATATTTGTGACTTTCAATCAGGCAGTGGTTTCTTAAATATGACCCCAAAAGCACAGACAACAACAACAAAAATAGATACTTGAACTTCATCAAGATGAAAAACTTTTGTGCCTCCAAGGACACCACCAAGAAGGTAAAAAGGCAACCTCAGAATGGGAGAAAATATTTGCAAGTCGTGTGTCTGATGAGGAACGGGCACCCAGATTACATAAAGAACTATTTCAACTCAACAATAAAAACAAAAATAACCCAATTGAAAAATAAGCAAAGGACTGGAATAGACATCTCTCTGAAAAAGACGTACAGATGGCCCATGAACATGTGAAAGATGCTTAGCGTCATCGGGGAATTGCAAATTGAAACCACTGCGACGTCCCACCTCACGCCCACTGGGTCAGCTAAAATAAAAACGACAGGCAATGATAGGGGTGTCGGTAATTGGCACTCCTCCACCGGTGACAGGGATATAGAACACTGCAGCTGCTCCTGAAAAGGGTAAACAGAGCTACCACGTGACCCACTATTCCATTCGCGGGGGCATGCCCGAGACAACTGAGAACATATGTTCACACTAAGACCCCTCTGTGGATGTCCCCGGCAGCCTCGCTTGTACTGCCCAACCTGGAAAGAACTCAGGTGTCCACCAGCTGGGACAGAGACACGGAATGTGGTCTGTCCATATAATGGATTAGTATTCAGCTATAAAAAGAAGTTAAATGCTGACACCTGCTACAGCACGTTGGACCTTGCAACATTGTGACGAGTGAGGAGGCCAGATCCAAAAAGGCATGCACATACCACGTGATTCCGCTTACGCTGTCCAGAACCACCAACTCCGCAGAGACAGGAAGTGGGTTGGGGGTTGCCAGGAGCTGGGGGTGGGGATGACTGCCAATGGGCCTATCCAGCCTTCTTTTTAGGGTGATGATGGTGTTCCAGAATGGAACAGTCATTGTGGTTGGATCGTATTGTGAATCTCCTAAAAATGACAAGATTGATCAGTTCAAAAGGATGAATTCTGATGGCACATGAATTATATATCAATAAAACATCATCACAAAAAATTGTAGTCATGCTAAATAAAACAAGCCAGGGGTAAGGGACTTGGTGAGGATGTGAGGTCCGAATGCAAGTGGCAGTTGTCTGGATGCAGAGGGAGGAAGGTAGCCCATTGACAGGGGCCCAGGGGGAAGGGTCCCTGTTCTGACTGTGCCCCTCATCGTTGCCCTGGATCAGACGAAAGAGACGCGGCATTGAACTGTCAGTAAAATCTCATTTCTGAAGTGGTAAATTTCATTGTAAAAATAATGATATTCAGATAAATAACAAAATGAGAATCAGTCACCCGCCACGGCATCCTGCCGAGTTGGCAAGGACAGAGGGGAAAGACGCCCTCACACCCTGAGAGCGGATGTGCCCGTTGGTGCAAGCTTTAGGAAAAGTGACTGGAGATGCTTATTACAGAACCGTGCTGTGGGTGAAGAGTCAGTCTTTGGATGACGGAGTCTAGGGCTTGTGTTGGGGACCCGAGGCGTAATCCTGCTTGCTTAAAACCCATTCCATCGTGTGTATTTCTCATGGTCATCCCATCCGCAGAGGGAGAAATGGGGACTCAGAAACGTCCAGGGATTTGCTGAGGTGCATGCAGGTGGTCAGCCCTGAAGTGGGTCTGTAACCCACGACTGTGTGTGTCCGAAGTCCACTCTGGCCTGACCTTCCAGCAACAGGCACAGATACGTTCTTTGGGGCTTTGTCGTTTGCCAGACCAGCAACTGTCGTCTCATGCTTGGCAGTAAAACACCAAATACATGTTGAATTGTGTGATTATTTTATACTTGGCTTCTGAGGCCACATGCCAGTCAACGTTCAGATTTAGGATCACGTCGTAGACTGTATATTCATCTTAAAATGATAAGGAATCGTTGGGAAACTTGAAGCATGTGATTCAAGTGGGAAAATGTCGACTTACTGATTTTTTAGGGAATATGCTGGTAGCCCCAACGGAAGGTTCCCTGCAGTGTTTGCAGGATTCTGCTCTAGATGGGGAAATGGGCACCGGGGTGACCTGAGAGCAGATGTTGAAGGTTATAGAAGTAGGGTTAGAGTCTATGTTTCTTTTCCCTGAAAAAACATTTTTTAAACTTTTTTTTGGAGATAAGTACAGACTTCCTTGTTGCAAACATAATGTACTTTTACTTCCCTCTTTCTGGGCAGGCTGGGATGCCGGGAGGCTGGGAAGAGTATCCCCCATTTCTCTGTCACTGCTCCTCACCTGCCCATGCACACCCTCGAGCAGTAACTCAGACTAATTCAGCTGGGGGGAGGCCGCAGCACGGTCCGACGTCCTAAGTCCAGAAACAGAACGTTCAAATACATTACGCACCACAAGCCAGCACGGACTGGTGCTAACAGGTGAAATAAAAAAATTAATAGGAAATTACGGTTCACAAGATTCTTGCAGGAGCGAATGAAGTATTGTAAGCCATCTGCTTCTGAATACTGGGGGGATGTGGAAAGTAACTCTAACTTGGTTAGCCCTTGATGAATGTGGTCAGCAAACATTTATTTTGTACCCATTACGCGTGAGGCATTAGGAAAGTGGACAGGGATAAAGATGTAGCCCACAGAGTGCTCTGGGGAACACTGTGTGAGTGGGTGTTGGAGCCCTCGGTATGTGGACCATAGCACAGGGCACAGGGCGTTTTGGAGGTGAGCTGTGGTCTTAGGGAACTGACAAGAAAGGAGGGGTGAAAGGTTTTACGTTTCTCGGTTTTGAGTCCCGACAACAAGGCTTTCTTACACTGTCTGCACCAAGCGCGGTGACGTGGTCAAATGGTGAGGAGGCACTGTGGCCACAGCCGGGTTCCATGGGCGCAGAACATGGGCCGTGTGCTCACGGGATCAGGAACGCGATTCTCAGTGTCTGATCTTCGGGGGGGTCATTAGGGATCGGCAGGGTTCGAGGAGGGGAGGAGAGGGGTGGGAGGGAGAAGAGTTTGCAGGCAGGAGAAATCGCATATGTAGACACAGACCGTGGGAGGCATGAAAAGCTTGGTGTGGCCGGAGCGTGGGTGGGGATATGGCATGTGAAGCCCAAATGGCAAGGGAACAACAGACCAGCGGTTTCTTCACAATGATTCACCTGCTTTCCTGACTAGAATGGATCCTTGGTCACGGACCCTGTCGGCCGGTGTCCTACTGGATCCTGGACGAGGGTCAGGCACGCGTTGGGGCTCGGTCTGCGGTTGCCACGGGAGTGACACGGCCGGAGAGAGCTGTGGCCTGTGGTGGTGACTCTTCTGTCCTCATTGCTGTGTCACCACTGCCTCGTGGGACTCTATTGCTGTTCATTGATTCATCACGCCACGGATGGGTCCCTGGTTGTCCCTCCAGGGCTGGGTCTCACGAACAGAGCTACCGTGAGTATGTTCGCACATTTGTTTGGCGGGCACGTGGCTCATCTCCCTCGTGGTGGAGGTGCTGGGTCACGGGGAAGCACACGTTCGGCACGGAGAGAACACCTCACAGTTCCCCAAGAGTTTGCCCCCATCCTCACTTGGACCAGCATGTGCATTTATCCTGCTGCTCAAGACAGGAGTCACCTTTCCTCAGTGCATCTGTCCCTCGAAATTACCTTGAAACAAAATGCACAACTTGACCTGCCAGCATTTCTCTAACGCTAGCTCTGATGTGGGCAATCAGTGTCCTCGCCCAAAGGAGACAAGAGGCTCCATCCTTCTGTTCCCCACCATCACCGCCCTCTCTCCTCCAGGCTCCATCCACCAGCTGGACCAACATGGGGCTTTGGATTCAGATTGCTGCCCTATTCAGACACAACCCAAGACTTAATGTAGTCTCCGAAGGTCTGGTGGCTCAGGAGCAGTTCCCGTCAATTGTTGGTTCTCAGAAGCTGCGTTGGACCTTGTCACTCCTGGATGGTAGAAGGTGCAGACAGTTCCTGCCAGACCCCTGGGACTATGACTTGCTGGCCTGGCTGGGATCCCACACCCATCCTTGACTTGTAGCTGAGGCCAGGGATGGAATTCAGGAGGCCCATCTGAGAGGCGTGGCTGGTTTCACTGAGTGCCTCCCTTCCTCCAGCACACCTGAGCGAGGTGACACCCCAGAGGGCTGTGGACGGAGGTCCCAGCTCCCTGGAGTTAGAGTGTCCAGATTTCCAGGGGGGCCTTGTGACCAAGTCTGCATCATAGCATGGAGGTCCGTGTTTATAAGCGTGGTCTTTTCTTCTGGGAAGAAAGTATTTAAAGTTTTTCATCATTCTGTAATTGTACAAGGAATAGATGGTTATGTTCTTGTTATAAAAAGTTCAAACAAGGCAGAAGCACCAGAGGTAGGGCCTCCTACCCATGGCCCCTCGTGGAGCACTTGCTCCCTCTTTGTCTCTGCTCTCCTGTCTCCAGAGAACTGAGAACTGAGCCCCTCCCCTCGAATCTGGGGTGACCCTGTGCCTTACTTCAACCAGTACAATGTGAAGGAAGTGACTGTCTCCTGGAGACTCTCAGCTTCAATCATTTAAAAATGGCCGAATTTGGAATTATAGTTCGGATGTGTCCAAAATGTTTAGCCAAGAGTTTATGGATGAACATTCGAGAAGGGGGTTCACATCGTCACAATGCAGGCAGTGAAGCAATGAATGTTTTGTACGTACAATTTCACGCACTTACACATGAATAAAGTTCTACAAATGATGTCGCTGGGTCAAAGGGAACCACGTTTCGCATCTCCACAGACACTTCCAGACAGTCTTCCAAAAAGTTTTCACCAAATTAGGAGAGCATGAGGGAGAGCCCTTTTTCCTGCTTCCTCACCCAGCTGACCACTCAGCTGGGTGAAAAATGATCTCTCTGTTTGGGTTTATTTTAACTACTCTGATACTAGTCTTTATGGGGGCATGTTGGCCAGCTGTCTGTCTTCCTCTGGATTTCCCATTTGTTTTCTTGCCCATTGTTTTCTCTTGAGTTGATGGGCTCATGTAATGACTCACAGAACCTCGTGGAGTAGCCTGATCATTAATTTTTTTCCCTGCTCAATTGATTGCATTTTTCTTAATCTTTCACTTGTCTTTCCATGGTATTTCATCACATGTCTTTTCTAACAAAAATGATCAATTTTCATAAGTCCAAATACCATAATATATCTTTCCACAGATGCTGGTCTTCTTTTACTTATTTGTCCTTCATTCAAGGTTTTTTTCAATTCGATCTTGCACTGTTTTTGTTTTTTTGTTTTTAATTTTATTTATTTATTTGACAGAGAGAGAGAGAGACCACAAGTAGGCAGAGGCAGAGAGAGAGGGGGAAGCAGGCTCACTGCTGAGCAGAGATGACCTTGCACAGTTCTCAAACTTAATTCATGTTGTGTTTCCTACACTTGTAAACAAGACAATGACCCCCTTAGATCTCTGGTCCTTGTGCTGGCCTTTGCCTGGTCGAGAATCTGTTCCTTCTTGTCAACCTTGTCGTTGTCACTCACTCCCTGTAACATATCTTGTTCTTAACTTGGGTGAAAGCTCTGACTTTAAACCACTGGGTTTGATCGACTCAGGATAATTATGATTACTGAGATGTTTGGACCCGTTCCTGTTTTGACTTCTGTTTTCCCCGAGTCTTTTGTGTATTTCTGGCTCTCCCCTTCTTTCTGCTGGCTTGACTGCTTTTATTTGCTTCCTCCTTCTATTCTATTCTCTAGCAGTCTGGAGTTCAGTCATCCTATTCTTATTTTTTACCAGTTTACAGCCTTTTTACATGCATGTAATTGTACGTTGCTTTCGCTGCTGCCGTGAATCCCTTCCAAGCTGCATGTTTCCCCTGCTCATGCTTCCCCAGCTCCAGGATCTGTTTTCTGTCTGCCCTGGCCAGCCGATTTGGGGGTCTTCTGAGATGGAGCTCCCTGTCACTGTAAAAAAAATATTTAAACTTATGTGTCAGTAATGATGAAGCACCAGGCGTACCTGTGACTTCTGTTGATTCATTCCTTATTATTTTTCTCCTAGCCCACGTCCTCCTGTTTTTTGTATTCATTGTTCTTCTGGAATAATTCTTTCGGGGAAGCATCTGTGGGTGGTTAACGTTCTGAGTCCTCGCTTTGTCCTCCCACCTGAATGCCAGTTTGGGTGGATCTAAGATTCTTGGCTGCATACCGCTGTTCTTCAGACTTCCAATGGTGGTGTTCATCTTCTTGTACTGGGTGTGCAAGAGAACTTGCTCCGTGAGGAACCTGTTTCCCTTCCCCTCACAGAATGTTTGTACGATGTTTCTCTCTGGGTCCTTTTGTCCTGAAACTGAGCTGCCATACGTCCACAAGTGGGTCTTTTCATATTTCTGAGTGCCTTGAAAATATAGATACTCCTGTTTCGTCCAACACTCAACATTCTATTCTCTTTGTTCTTGAATATTTCTTCTCCTCTCTTTCCTTTTCTTGGACTTTGTATGAGGCAGGTGCAGGAACCTTTGGATCCAATCTCCAACACTTTACAGTTTCTTTTGTATGTCTTCTAGCCCCACTGGGATGTTTTCTGGGTCCCATTGTCCAGTTTCCATAGTTCTTTGTACATTTCTTGGGCCTAATGATTGAATTTTCTATGTACACCCTAAATTAATAACTTTCTCTCTGCTGGTGAAAGCCAGATAGACGTGCAATGGCAAAAATCCAAAATGTTATCCCTAATTGTAACTAAATTTTTAAAAAAAAGTGCCTTGGAATACATTGGAGAAGAAAAGCACGGGACATATGTCATAAAGACCACAAAGTCTTTGGCTCAAGTCATGATCTCAGGGTCGTGAGATTGAGCCCTGTGTCGGGCTCTGCACTCAGTGGGGAGTCTGCTTGAGGATTCTCTCTCCTTCTGCCCCTTCCCCCTTGCATGTGTGCATGCCCCCTCAAATAAATGAATTTTCAAAAACATGTAAAGAAGTGAATGCATAGGTAAGTGATAAATAAATATTGTTAAGTACAATTTAGGAGAATATCAAGACCTTCTTGAGCAACACAGCTCCCTCCCGAGCCATACAGAACATGACAGGCATATGATGACAGGAATTACTACAGTGTTCCTGTAGTAACAACTTATGTCAGGTAAAATGTAGAAACCATCAAAAGAAAAATGATTGAATGAGAGATTATCATCCCATTAATCTACAAGAAAAAGATAAGGAAAAGATAAACCCGTAAAGAATAGGAGACTGGGCCAAAGATAACAACAGCTCAGAGAAAAGGGAGTGAAAATGGCCAACACACATGTGAGAAAAATCACATATCCTTACAGATATCAGGGAAATCCAAATTAAAAAAGAAAGGAAGTACTTTCGCCCGTGAGAGTCAAAGATACAGAGATCGGTGCTATACAGCGTTATGAAGGATAGAAATAAGCTTGCTGACACATTGATGGTAAGGGGGCAAATTAAGGCAGACATTGGGGGCATGACCCAGGTCCGTGATGCTAGTGGAGGCACTCACCTAACTCTCAAGGGTGGTGGTGGTGGTCATCATGTGACTCCCTGGAGTTCGTCGTGGCCTTCATGTCACTCTGGGATGGCAGTGGTGGCTATATTCACACAACTCTGACAGCGGTGAGGGTAACGACATGGCTGGTGGGGATGGAGGTACCTACGGAGCTCTGAGAAGTCAGTTTACACACTACTGCAGAGGTGGCTGTGGTAGTCAAGTAAGTGTGCCGGTCATGGTGCTCACAGAATTCCGTATTGTTGGTGGTGATACCTATGGAGCTATGATGGTTTCGCTGGTGTTCACATAATTCTCTGACATTGTGGCCTCCACACGACTGTGCTGCTGGTGGAGGTGTGCACATTTGTCATGGTGTGGACATCATCGTGTCGTGCCATGGTGGTATCCACATAACTCTGCAGCACTGGTGGTGTAATTCTCCTTCCGGGTGGTGGTGCCCACACGACTGTGAAGTTCGTCGTGGTAGTCACAGAAGCCTGCTATGGTGGTCCTGATATTCCATTCCTGCAGTGGTGTGATGGTGATGACATTCAGATGTCACTGTGGTATTGGTCATGTCAGTCACATAGTTGGTCGTGTTGGTCATGGTGTCTCCATAACCGTATTTTGTTGGTGCTGGTAGTTGCACAACTCTTTGGCTGTGTTGATGGTAGTACTCCCATAATTGCATCGTTGGTTCTCTCTTCATGTAGCTCTAGCTCTATGAGTTGGTCATGGATCCACATAGCCTTGGCATGGTGCTGGTGTTTCCGTGCACATCATCTTCAACTGTGGTAGTCGCATTTCTGTGACTCTATGATGTTGTTGCTGGTGTGGTTCTGCTGACTCTGTGTGGTTGGTCATGGTGTTCTCATGCCAGCAGGATGGTGGCAGAGGTGGTAGTCAAATAACTATGTGACGGAGATTTTGTCTCCCCATGACCTTGCAATGTTGCTGGAGGTTGTGTTCACATGGTCTGCGAAGCTCATTATGGTGTTCCTACCACCCTGCAGCATTTGTCATAGCATTGGCATGACTGAGCAAAACTGATGGTGCCAGTCATGTATCTTGTGACAGTGCTGATGGTGTAATTCAGACAACCCCGTGACTTGGTCATGGTGTCTACACAAATCTGTGATGATGCTGTGTTGGCATTAGTGCATCCCTGCAAGGTGGTGGTATTCGTGTAGATCTGTGACTTTGGTCAGGACAGTCACATAGGTCTCCTGGTTTGTGGTCATGGTATTCACAAGGTGGCGGTTGTGACAATAGTTGTGGTGTCCACGTGTCTGTGGGATGGCCATGTGGTGGTATTTGCCTAGCTCTGCCATGGTGCTCATGGTATTCTGGAAATTCCACACGGCCATAGTGGTGATCTTCACATAGCTCCAAGATGGTATTGGCTGTGCCAATCCTATACCTCTGCAGAGTCACTCATGGTCTTCACAGAACTCGGAAAGGGTGGTCACAGTGTTCCCATAATTTTTCAGGGCTGCTGTGACCTCCACATAACCCTCTGTTGGTGGTCATGGTATCCCCATAATTGCGAGGCTGTTGGTTATAGTCACATAACTCTGAAGTCGGTGACAGTATTCACAGACCTCTTCAATTCTTTTGATCACCTTCCCACGAAACCAAGATGCTCTTGGTGGTGTGTTTAATTAACTATAGTGGTGCCTGTGGGGTATTTGTGGTGTTGGTGGTATTCGCATAGTCTACAGTGGTGGCGGTGCCATGTTTCCATAACTGCAGTGGTGACGTGGGGATACGTCCACTGATGCACAGCCAGGAGTGTTATCCATCAGACTCGGTGATGCTCATCATGGCGTTCGTGTAACGCTGCAGTGCTGGAGGATTTGGTCTTCACACAGCTCTGCAGCTTCAGTCGTGGTAGCATGCAGCTGTGAGACTGGAGGTCGTATGCAGACAGTTCTGCATGATGGCTGTGATCCCTTCAGCAGCACTGCGGTCTTGCCCGTGGACTCACATACCTCTGATGTTCACGGTACTCCCACTTCTCTGCAAAGCGGCAGTTGTGTTCACATAACGACAACACTGGCTGTGGTACTCAACAGCTCTCTGATGGGCGGCATACTCATCAGGTATCTGCAGTGGTTCTTGTCATAGTCACATCCGTGATGGTGGTCGTGGGGTAGTCCTCTATGTCTATAGTTGTGGGTGAGTAATTGTGTGACTCTGTGTGGTGGGGGTGATGTGTTCACAGATCTTTGAGCAGCAGCGCGGGTGGTGTTGACACCATTCTGCCACTTCAGTCATTCTCATTACTTCACTTCGTAATGGTGGTGGTGGTGGTATTCACGTAGCTCTGGGACATTGCTGTGATCACCATGCTGGGACGGGGATGGATGTGGCAATCCCATAACTCTGCAAAGAGGGTTGAGGTCTTCACATATCCAAGTGACAGCGGCAGTGGTAGTCACGTACCCCTGCCGTGGTGGTGATGGCATCTGCACAGCCGTACTAGCAGCGGCACCGGCCCCCCAACCCTGCAGCGTTGTTCCCGCTTCTCACGGGACTCGCAGCATCATGGAGGATGATCAGTGGGTCATTCATGGAACTCTTTGACGGTGGATGTGGGATTTGTGTGACTGTGTGACCGTGGTGCTAGGAGCCGTGTGGTCCTGAGACGTTCGTCTTGGCAGGCACGGAAGGCTGTGATGTTGGTCACTGTAGTCACGAGACTCCGCCGTGCCAGTGGCCATCTGCTTTGTGTGTCTCCATGATGTTGTTCATTGTATCCACATGGCTGTGGCCGTGGCGGTGGTGGTGGTGTTCCAGCAACTGTGCGATGTGGTGGTTGTGGTGTCACGTGGCGGCACGAGGCCTGGAGGCATAGTCACGTTGTATGGGTACAGAGGCTTCCGTTCAGAGAATTTTGAAGCTTTGCTCCAAGTTACATAACTAGATATGACAGAGTCAGGCTCCAATTCCAGTTTTCTGAATAATTCAAATGCAGTCTTTTCTGTACTACACCATGAGGCCTCTTCCTGCGAAGTCTGAATTTAAAGGCATTGGTATAAAACATCTGTCCTTCAAATTCCCAAGGGCTCTGGCACACAAATATTGTATCTCCACCGTCTAGTTGTTTATGTACAGCTCTCGTTATGTCCGCACATTTACAGACACACACACGCTTACATGTGTGAAACGGATTAAAGATTTGGCTACAAATTTAGATGTGTAAATTGAAACTTCTGAAAGTTTGTGTTACATAATGCAGAAGAGGGCTTTCTGGTAAACCAAAATAAAGCAACTAGGAAGGTCATAGATATATAGTTTGTTGACAAAACCCAAAATATATTGGTTAAATAATGAAGTCTAATATTGGTCAACATGTTGGTATTAGAGTGTTTTCATTCTTTCTTCAGAAATTATAACCCTCTAGACCCTTGTAAAGGACTAGAAATACGAGGTCTGGATGTTGGGGTGGTCACACTCTGGGACGTGTTTAGGCAATAATGGATTTATGCACTTAAGATTTCTGCACTTAATGGTACACATTATACTTCAACAGAAGTTTTTGAAAAATATGTTTCTGAATAAAATGCAAATACTCAAGGATCTTGGGAAAGTCAAGTCTGGCGGCCTGTAGGATTCAAGGATACTTTCTCATGGATGTGAGTTATTGCTTTTCCAGAAAGAGAACAAAGCCTCGAGAGGCACATAAAGTTAAAATGTGATTTAAGAAGCATGCACAGCTTCCAGGAATGCCCTTGATGTGGCTAGGAGCTGTCTTTTTGTCTTGCCCCCCAGGCTCATGATTATGTTTTTTTCCCTTGCAGTACTTGGGCTGCATTGAAGTTCTGCGCTCAATGAGGTCTCTTGACTTCAGCACAAGAACACAGATTACCAGGTAAGCCCTCTTGAGCACGCACTCCTGTGATCTTACTAAAGGAGGGAATGATTGCAGCATTAGCAGCCTAGAAATTTCCAGAAGGAGAGTCTGCCCCTTGAGCGCTGGTGACCCTGACAGGGGGTCAGAGCCCGGTGGATTCAGGATTTCCATGTGTTTGCCCACATCTGTGAGGTGCACCTCAGGCTTAAGAACCTTGGGGATGTTCCCACTTCCAAAGCTGTCCTTATAACGGAGCTGCAGACACGTGTAGAGCTTGTGAACGTTTCTTTATACTTGAAACTCTTAAACCAGATTGATATTTCAAAATGTACTGAACTGGGCTATTTCTTTCTAAAGAGAAAAATGAAGGTGTCAGGAGAGAGCTGCACAGAGAATAAAATGCATGATTCCAGGCAGAGATGTTCGTGGCGGTAGTAATTTCAGAAGCAGCCGGTTGTTTGCGGGGTCAGTGACATTGAGCAGGTGTACAGAGGTCCTCCGCTGTCAACTAGATTCTAAACTCCTCGAGGGCCAGTTCCATAGTTAAGCACTGTTTTTAATAAAATCGTAGACATGTAGAGCTTAAACCTTTAGAAAAACGCCCATTTCAGGTCACCTGGAAGAGGAGAACTGGAAAGCCAGGAGGGGTTCGTGAAAGAGCCCATTGCTTTGGGCCACAAGCTTCGCTCACTTTGGTGCTTGTGGAATTACTTGGTCTAAATAGTGACCTCAGAATACGCCTCCTACTCACGGCATTTCCATCAGTCTAGTGCATATCTTTGGGTTAGTAAGCCAAAAACTAATGACCGAACTTGAGGAAGCCATTATTTGTCGTCATTAGCGGCTAAATATTGTACATACTTTGACTGTGGTAAACATCGCCGTGGCATGTCCTCCTCACCGAAGAAATCCATGCTTAGAAGAAGTGATGTTTCTGTCCCCTCTGAAGCAAATCCAGGCATGCAGGGTGGGAACGCACCAACGTTTTAACCCGCACTGAGGGAAGAATCTGCCTCCGCTGGTCGGTACAGGGTGGTTTATGGAAGTCGCCAAGGCACAGGAACGGTGTTCTGAACAGAGGCTTCGGAAGAGAAGCAGGAGGTTACGGAGCCAGTGCTTGATCCTCCGGATGCGGTGGCAGGACCAGTGGCGCCGGCGGGCAGAGCGCTGGGCCCGTGTGTGGGTGCGGGGACCACGGGACTGTTGGCCATCTCGTGTGTGCTGGTGGTTTCATGAAAGAGAATCGTCGGATTTTTCTGCTGAATTCCCTTAACAGCTCCTTTCACTTCTGCGACGGCTTCCTTCCATTTCAGTTCTCCTGGTGTATCCATCGAAGGGTTTGTGCCAGCTGGGCACGTGCTGGCCCACGTGGGCCATCCCACATTGCCGGGCCCCTGCTCCGGGGAGAAAGGTGCATAGGCAAGCGACAGAGGGGCGTGTGACAGGCACAGGCCTGGGGAGCAGGGGTGGGGGGGGACGGGAACTATCCTGGTGCTCCCTCCGTCAGGGTCCCGGAGCAACAGTTAACACCGTAGCAGGAAGCTGCGGGGCAGACCCCGGTGGATGTGGAGGTCTAGGTGTGCGTGTCCCCCCCCCCCCCCGCGTTCCATTCAGGCTTCCGCAAAGGCAGGCAGTGTAATGGGCTGGGGGGGAGGGAGGCGCGGTTCTGGGGCTCAGGAGACTTGGTGTTGAGTTCTGGCTTGGTTAGGCTTTTTGAAAACTCTCTGTGGTTGTCTCCACGATGCTTTTTGCTTCTTGCCTTGTTTCGATCACGTGGCACGGTCCTTATTTTAGGGGATAGCTGCAGTCCATGCCTAGGAAACATCAAGGTCGTGACTCGTCAAGGTCAGAGAGAAGCCTTTGCAAAGCTCCAGGAGAAGACTGCGCAGCACTGGGGGGCGCCGGGCAGAGGGCTGAGGCCGAGGCCACCTCCCAGTGCTGGCCGAGCCCCAGCGGCACTTGCTGTCTATGCTGAAGGTTGCGGGAAATGGGAGGTGGGTATAGACGTGATTAGGGTGTCGTCAACAGGCTCTGGAAAGACATGTTTCCAAGGGCTCCCCGGCCACACCGTTCATAAAAATATGTATTTCTGTGAGCAAGTGACCAGCCCCTACTCCTCTGGTAGAGGGTACAAGCTGTAGATGTAAGTGTCTCTTGGAGGCTAACCACGTGTCCTTCTGTGGGGGTCAATCGAGTGTTGGGTCTGAGTTCAGGCTGACTGTCACGCTCTCCACAGAGCCGCCTGTGGACTGCCAGCCGCTTCCGAGTGGATAACTCCGCAAGCAGGCCGCAAGCTGCCGGCCACTATATACTTAGCTGTGGTGATCGCGGTGAATCACCTCGCACCAGGACACCTGCGGCACAGCAGCCCGGAGGCCGCCCACGCGTGGAGGGACGTCCCACGTGTGGGGCCCCGCTCTGTCATTTTCCACCTGTGCAAGCTTGGGCTCAGCTTGCACACCCGTGAGCAGGACGCAAGCACGATGCCCACCTCGGTGGTGGTGGTGGGAGATCTGATGCCCACGGGACGGGGCCCACAGAGCGGGCGGCTCAGCCTGGGGGAGGGGTGTGAGGGAGGGTCTCCGGCTGGCATCACCCAGGGAGATGGGCAGGGGGTCGGGGGGAGAGTCGCAAGCAGGGAGGACCGAGCTGGATTTCCAAACCAGGTGACGGTGGCCAACAGTGCTCCCGAGAGTAGCTGCCCGGCCTGGACCCGGGGGTCAGACGACCTCCTGAGTGGACCACGCTGTTCGCCTCCCTGAGACGTCCTCTCCAGATGGTTCTCCTCTGTTGCAGGGGGAGGGTGTGGAGGGCTGAGCTGGGTTATGGCGGGAAGAGCCACGTCAGGTGGGGAGGACCTGGGGGAGAGCGTGGTCTCTGCCCTTCGGGCGCCCCGTGCACAGTGATGCGAGGCTCTCCACGTGCCTCTGGCTGCTAGACCAGCGTGTATTTTCCCTCTTTCCTTGGATTTCCTCCTCTGCTCATTTTTATGCTATTTATCGTGTTAAGTTTTATCTATTATTGGGAGTCATCTTAAGCCATTTTTAGGACCTGGAAGGCTATAAAGACATACCACTTAAGCCCAGAGTTCTCAGCGAGGTGGCCCTTCTCCAGCCATCCGTGTTGGCTTTAAATGACTCCGGCTGACCTTCTGCACTGCTTGGACTTGCCAGATGACGGTCCCGTCAGCAGCCACGTGTGCCTGTGCCACTCTTCCTGGTGTGCTCCTGTGGACGGTCAATGCATCGTGTAGGTCCTGAAATAAACTCATTCTTCCGAATTGCGGAGTCGGCAGTGCAATCTGGTTTTGTGATTTTGCTTCCTTTGTTTTAAGAGCTGCTGTAGTTTCCATGGGCCCCAAAGACCCTGGTCAGGACCAGACCTTCTCCAGTACCACTGCATGGATGTGATCGGCTCCCTAGCATGCCCCGTGGCGTGTGCACCCACCATTCTGCTCCAGAATCACCATTTCTGGAAAATTCTCTAGAAACATGCATAAGGCCCCTTTAATGTGAAAATCAAAATCAAAGCTTGGGTAAGCTTTGGGTAACTGTCTTTCAGGAAGTTATTCCCCTTTTGTTCTCTTCCAGCACATGAGTGTGGGCCGGCCACGCACTCCTCACATTGTCCGCGCGGGTCAGAGGGTAGTGAACGCGGGACTGGCTGTCAGCCTGCTGGTGGGAACGCTGTGACGTTGTCATCTCTTCTGTCTGAGGTTTCACGCGTGGACTGTGGTCGGGAGTGTGACCACGTGGTTGGGTCTGAACGTGCTGGGCAGGCCGTCGGTGGCTGCAGGGGCTTGAGTCGGAACAGAGTAGTGGACTCACCCTGGTGACTTGATGACTGGGGTCAGAGGCCCTGGGGACCTGGCGCTCTGATCGTGGGGGCTTGTGATAGTGGAGGATGCCGCCTGGCTTGCGGACTGGTCTCTCACCCACCCTGTACATGGAGGGGCCAATTGGTAGTGACCCAAAAGGCAAGCCCGAGGCCCGCAGCCTGGCCTCGAGACTCTGTCCTCCCCGCTGTCCCCCCGCCGCCAACCCGTCTCCCGGTCGACCGGGGAGGCCAGGCAGCGCCGGCTTCTCCAGGCACTTCCGGCTCCAGCGTTCTCTACGTGCCCTCAAAGAACCAAGTCCAGGGTGAACCCACGCCCATCGTCCATCATCCGTGTGCCCGAGGCCTTCCTGAGACTGCGCCCCTGCTGGACTCCTGCAAGCCACCTGCCCCGAGCCTGTCCCATCATGCCTCCAGCGTGGCTGCGCGGCTCGGGCACTTCCTCATGAGCTCGGTCGGGGATCAGAGCAAGCGCACTGCGCGGTGTGGGGCAAGGCTGCACCTGCTAATGTGATATCGGGCTCTGAGCGGCTGCCGTGGCCGGAGATGGACACAGAGGAAGGCGTGGGGCTGCCGGCCACTGGGGGAGCCGCCTGCGGTCCAGGGACTGACGCTCTGATCGCATCACCCCCCACCTCCGGTAGGACGATGGAGAGCCCGGGGTGGTGGGCTCTGCTCAGTCTGAGAATGGTGGTGGGCGGGGCTTGCTTCTGTTGCTTCTCCCTTTGCAAACCCCGAGGAAGGAATTCGGAAGGTCCTGTGTTTGCAAATCCGCTCTACCAGCGGTGTTAGGATGGGTGCGTTGGCACGTGGCGTGGGACACGGTGAGCAAGGCTGGGTTCTGCTTGGGCGCCTGGGTGCTGCCCCAGCTTCTCCGTTAGAACGCTGGATGGTGGCTCTCCTGGGCTCCTTTCTCGCCACTGAACGGACGCCTCTGCTGTCGACTGGAGTTCGGCGCGTGGAAGAGGAGCAGATCTGCAGCGCTCGGCCCGGGGCGAGCTGACTGCCAGAAATAGAAAGGCGACGGCGGGTGTGACAGCCTGCCCACCCGTCCCTGCGTATTCGGGGAACTCAGAGCCACTCCCTTGTGACTCTAGCCTTACTGCTTCATTCTAAATTTACGTGTTCTGAACACGTGTCACAGGCCCAGCCTCTAGCAGCCCTGTGCCCCTGGGGTGAGGCCTGGTGGGGAGGGAGCTGGTGGTTTTCCAGTTGAGAAGTTCCTCTGACAACACCAGCTCCCCGTGTGCAAGCCCCCCCCCCCCGGCTCTGGAGCACAGCTGAGTCCTTCTCCCTCACCCCCTAGGGTAACTCCATGCCCATGTCTCCTGCATCAGCTTCCGGGTGTGAGAAAGTACTGGGCACAGCTGCTTAGCAGGCCACACCCCAAGAGAGGCCCAGAGTCACAAGGCAGTCCTACAGGCGTTCAGTGCAAGCCTTCAGAAGTACCACAGACACTTGGGAGAGCATCCCCAGGGCCTGAGCAAGTCTAGGAAGGCTTCCCGGAGGAGGGAGCATTTAAGCCAATAGATTTTTAGGAAGCATAGGAGGGAGGCCATTGCTTTCATAGGCCTGGGTGATGAGCAGTGAAGAGGGTCACTGACAGAGGCCCCATCACTGGCAGGCCTCCTCCCAGAGGGATGGGGACACTGGTGCCATTTCCCACCAACTGCCTCCCACCAAGTTAAGTGAAACTGAGGATTGTCCTGGGCAGAGACAGAGGCACACAACTCCCCCCCCCCCCGAACCCTGGCCAGGCTGAGGATGCAGCAGGAGCCTCTGTCAGAGCAGCCCGTGCCAGAGTGGGCCCCTGAGGCAGCCGGACAGGGTCACAGGCACCGGCCATGGACCCCAGAGTGGGCTCGGGGGCGTCAAGATGACGGTTCCTGTCCTGTCCATTCTGAATCGGACTTTTCAGTTGTGGCCCCCTCTGAGCAGCTGTCCTGTCCTGACCCCTCCTAGTAGAAACCTACATATGCCCAATGAAGCTCCTAATCCCGTGGGGGAGTCGAGGGACCCTGGGCACCAGCCGAGCTCTGGGTCCCATCCACTTGTTACCTCTCTGGGCTCAGGTTCCTCTCTCTGATTTTCTGTGTGATAGTAACACTGATAGTGTAATTATTGTAACTATAATTGATACAATGATCAGTCTGTAACATTGTTTGCTCATTGATATTATTACTAATTATCAATATCAGTTCAATCCAGGGTATTTTTTCTAGCTGAAGAGAAAACTGTTAAGTTACTGAAAAGGGTGAAATATTTAATAATGTGTCTTTATTTTCACTTGAGCCGATATTGTCTAATATTTTATCGTGTCCCTGCTTTGCCAGCTACTAATAATAATTGGTAATAATACCAATCACGGCTCTCGTACTGAGTACTTAGTGCCTTCCCGGCCTTGCAATGAGTGTGTCATTCGTTCGTCTAACAACCGTGTGTCAGTCACGGCCCGTGTCTGGCCGCCGTTTGGATTTTGAGTACGAAGCGCAGGGAAAAGCCCGTCATCACGACGAACCCTTGCCGCTTTTGTCAGTGAAAGGGTGAGCACTGTCAAGTGTTGGTGAGCGACCTGAGTGGCCTCTTGTGCGAGGCTTTGCTCAGGAGCCCTGGGGCGGGCTGTGCGCTCCCAGACGTGAGGACACGGGACTGGAAAGTTCTCCCAGACTGAGACCGCACAAGCTGGCAAGTGGCGCGGAGACCTGAGCCACAGCGGCGGCCCCAGACAGCGTGTCCCCACAGGGCTGCAGCCCCGTCGAGGGACGAGGGACGGGGACAGGTGCGTCTTTTGGGAAGCACACGACTGCCGGGCGGGCCCCCAAGATGCCACTGGAGAGGGGGAGCACTGCGGGTTCCAGATGCCCCTACTGGCCGCCGTGGAACGGTGGCCTGAGCAGGCTCAGGGGACGGGAGCCGGAGCTCAGGGTCCGGAGTCGTGAGTACGGGCGTCCGTTTGGAGGCAACGTGGACTTGCAAACGGGGCTCTGTCCCCCTCCACTCCCTCAGTCCATCCTGTGCTCCAGTGACTGCCGTGAACTTTCTCCAAATAACAGGAGGAAATGTAATAAAAATGTTCATAACCAAAAATGTAATGGGGCAGGTTTAGAGAAGAGAGGCTCTAACCCCCTCAGCTAGCTTGAAGCGATTGGGGGATGGGATGGGGCGAGGTGGGGTGGGGTGGGACAGAGGAGGTGAGGAAGGGCGAGCTGGGTGGATGGGCTGGGAAGGCGGGGGGAGGTGGACGGAGAGCCGCGCATCGTTGTCTCCAGGACGTCCCGGGACAGGTGTCTTCCTCTTCTTGCCCTGAAGACCTGCATAAACCGGCCTGGCTCTCATTTCCTCCCCACCTGGACAACCCAGACGTCCTTCCATGTCCCGGCGTTCCCTTTCCTCTCGAGGCCTGGCTAACAGCACGTCAGGCCGTCCTTGCGGTCCTAACGCTCTGGTAAGCGGCTACAGAGCACGGGCACACGTTCCGCTGTGGTCACCACCCGCGGGCATGGGCACATCCGGCCAGAGGCTGGCTGGTGGCCGGGAGGCTCGGGGGCAGCTGGGCCGTGCGGGTGAGCCAGGCTCTCGCAGGACGCGTGGCAAGGAAGGGCAGGTGGCTGGGGTGAGCCCCGGTGTCTCCGGAATGCACAGAAAGGTTAGATGCCGTGTCTGCGGGTGTCAGCAAAGCAGGTGAGGACTTCATAGAGCTTTGTGCGAAGTCTCAGGATTTGTTGGTTTGTTAATTTACCTCTTTGGCAGCCTACTAAGCCGGCTCCTGCTAGAACCTTCTGCATGGTAGGCACATCACTCTTGGCGTGCTGAGGACACAGGAGCTTTCTTAATGGTCAAGATGCCCTCCCGTGGGATTCTGCCGTGGTGCGGTGGGGGGAGACCCGGGTGCCCACGACCCTGCCAAGATCTGGGTGAAGGCAGCAGGCATGGAGGACCTTTGTGTTTCCTCTACCATATTGCACCACGAGGAGGGCCCCCCACCTGACCTGGGCGCCCCTGGAGTCTGATTCCTTTCAGAACCCAGCAGGCTAGGCAGAGGGGCCGCAGGGATGGTCTGTGTTCCATCCGTGCTCGACCCGGGGTGGGGCTGCGGAGACTGGCTGCACAGCATAGATCGCCTTATTTTCTGGAGCCCTCCTTCTGAAACGTGGGCATCCGCTGAAGTCACGTGGACGGCATTTTCGGGCAGATGGCTGGGCCCCACCCCCAGAGTTTCCGATTCAGCAGGTCTGGAGTGGGGGCTGAGAATTTGCATTTGCAACAAGTCTCCAGGGGATGCTGCTGCCCCCGGGCCAGGTACCGCCCTTGGAGAAGCAGAGCTCCAGAGATCTATCTATAACTTCCCAACCATTTGCAACTCCCATCTATGAAACCACAGCTTTGAAAATGAGTCCATTTATCTTTTTTTTTCAAGTGATCCCACTCATCCAGAAATTTTAAAAATGGAGAGCATAGTTGACTTGGTGGCTTAGCATGGTTTAAATAGAGAGGAGTGTATGGCATTCACTCCATACTCTCCTCAGGGACCATCTGGCCTGGTGCGTATTTATAATCCTCCTGCCAGAAGCACATTTGTGTCAGGAAGTACCTCTCCAATTGCTCCTTTTCTGTCTCTTTCTCGGAGTTCACTTGCCCCCCCCGCCCAATATATCCTTCCGTAAAGATCTCCTTGCCCTCGTAAGAGAACGGTCTCGTGTTGTAGGTTCTGGAGACAGATGATCTGGGCTTCTGTGTGCACTAAACCACTTTCCAGCTGGGCAGCTGTGGAAGTGACTTAAATATGTTGCGTCTCTGTTTCTCCATCTTTAAAACGGGAATCATTATGGTGCCTCCTTCAAAGGGTCGAGAAGTGATTGAGTTAATATCTGAAAAGCACCTAACGTGCCGTCTGGTGCACAGAAGAGCTTGAGACGTGTTGGCGGATATCGACGAGGTTTTCACGTTCATGATATTCTGTCCAGGTTGGCCATCTCATTGCCTTAAGTCATCTGGGTGCATAAGCCACAGACCTGTGTCCACACCCCTGAATCTTCTGAGTCCTGCGCCGAGAGTGGCCAGACAGACCTGAGTCTTGCTGGGCACGGTTCCAGGTCCCAAGGATCGGCTCTCTGCTCCTGTTCTCGCCTCCCACCACCGTGAGAACAGGACCGTCTCCTGGACCGTTGGGCCCAGCTCACATCTCCTGGAGTGCTTGCGGTGACTACAGCCCGCGTCTTCTCCCAGAGTAGAAGCCAGGACTGTTCCACCTGACCTTCCTCCCTCGCTCGGACACTAGTGCCTACTGGCTCTCCCTGGGCAGCCTCCCTCAGTTCCCTGGGCACCTGCTCATGGGTTAGTCTGCCTGGGACGTACGACTCCCCACTAACCTTCATTGTTTATCCATTACCTGCAGAATCTAATGAAAGATTTTTTCTTAAAGATTTTGTTTATTTGACAGACAGCACAAGTAGGGGGAGCAGAAGGCAGAGGGAGAGCGAGAAGCAGACTCCCCACTCAGCAGGGAGCCCTGTGCGGGGCTTGACCCCAGGACCCTGGGGGCTGAAGGCAGACTCTTAATGACTGAGCCCCCCAGGTGCCCCACAATGGAAAATTCTTTTTTTTTTTTTAAAGCATGTGCGCTTTTTTTTTTTTTTTAAGATTTTATTTTATTTATTTGAGAGAGAGAGACAGTGAGAGAGAGAATGAGCGAGGAGAAGGTCAGAGAGCGAAGCAGACTCCCCATGGAGCTGGGAGCCTGATGTGGGACTCGATCTCGGGACTCCAGGATCACGCCCTGAGCCGGAGGCAGTCGTTTAACCAACTGCGCCACCCAGGCGTCCCAACAATGGAAAATTCTTAATCTCACAGCCAGCTTTCTGCCTGACCCACCCCAGCTACCTTCCCGAATATACCTCTCAGGATGCCCCATCAGGCTTCCTTTGCAGAACCAGGCTGACCTGCTGCTCCTCATTCTCCTGGCCCTGGTGCCTGCCTCAAGGCCAAGCATCCAGTTACGGGAGCACCCACTTTTGCCCTGAGCTGTAAGACCACATGGTCTGAATTGCTCTTACCTCACTAGACATTGTAGTAGACATCTGAAGACATAGACCATATTCCATCCACTCCAAAATACTGTTTCCTGTAAAAAGAAAAAAAAACACTCATTATTTTGAAGGCATTAAAAGAAAAGCACTGCCTATTAAAATATGACACAATGCTTTCAATTTTTATATGTATTGAAAATCATATCAATTTCTATATATATTGAAAAAGCTATTTTGCATTTTTGAAGGCACAGATTTCTATCACCATAACCCTTGGACATCTGTTAAAAGGAAAATATAAACAATACGAAAAAGGTATCCCTAAAACTTTTTTCCAACTCAGAGTCTGAATATCGTGAACCATTTCTTGACTCAGAATCATTGCTGTGTTTTCTCTAAGTTTCACTGTTCTTTAGGCCATTTCAAGAGCACTGGGAATCAATGAAATTGGAATCAGAAAAAGAATAGAGAAAACATTCAAAACCAAAAGGTGGTTTAAAAAAAAACACTAAAATTGATAAACTATTAGATGAGTCGTGGGAAGGGAGAAAGTTTGGATCACCAACAGAAGGAATGAAGGAGGGGACATTCCCACAGATACTACTGCACTGGAGGATAATAACAAAATACCGTGAACAACTTGATGCCAATAAATTGAATAACTTAGAGGAAATGGATAAATTCCTTGAAAGTTAGAACAACCAGAGTGGCTTAAGGGAAAAAAATAACCTAAATAAACCTTTGTCTATTAATGAAATTAAAATCATCATAAAAACAAACAAGCGAAACTCCCCATGGAGAAGCCCTAGAGCCACATGGTTCCACTGGTGGAATCCACCAGACATTTGGGAAGAAATAACACCTACTCTTCACAGTCTTTTCCTGAAAACGGAAGGGAAACTTCCCAGTTCATTCTAGGAAGCCAGCATTATCTGATACTAAAATCAGACAAAGGCATGAAAAGAAAAAAAAAAAAAAAAAAAAAACCTTGTGAAATAGACAGAGAACCCGGACAGTGCGGTAGCAAATTGGACCAGCAATTTATCAAGAAGATAATAATACATCACATGCTGGAGGGTTATCTGAAGACTGCAAGGTTGGCTCAACATTAACAATTTAATCAATGTCATTCTCCTTATCAGCAGACTGAGGAAAAAATATGGAAATCTTAATGTATGAAGAAAAGGTTTTGACAAAATTCAATATACGTTTATGATGAAAATTCTCAACACACTAGGAGTAGAAGGACGCTCCCGTAATCTGATAAGCGGAATCCACAGAACCCTACAGCCAACACCATTGTTAGCAGCCCTTAGTTAACACTGTACTCGAGATCTTTGTGCGCTAAGATAAGAACAATGTAAAAGCCATACAAATTGGACAGAAAGAAATGAAATGGTCTCTATTTACATGTGAGATGGCCATCTATACAGAAAATCCTGAAGAATCTACATAAAAGCTTCTAGAACTAATAAGTGGGGTTGCAGAAATCAATTGCAAAATGAAATTTTTAAAGGACCATATAGAATAGCATAAAAACACGAATTAGTGTTAATTTTTTTAGTTGTGTTATGTTAGTCACCATACAGTACATCATTAGCTTTTGATGTCGCGTTCCATGATTCATTGTTTGCATAGAACACCCAGTGCTCCGGAGTGCCTGGGTGGCTCAGTGGGTTAAGCCTCTGCCTTCGGCTCAGGTCATGATCTCAGGGTCCTGAGATTGAGCCCCGCATCGGGCTCTCTGGTCAGCAGGAAGCCTGCTTCCCCCCACCCCTGCCTGCCTCTCTGCCTACTTGTGATCCCTCTCTGTCCAATAAATAAATCTTTAAAAAAATGTTTAAAAAAAAAAAAAGAACACCCAATGCTCCATGCAATCCATGCCCTCCTTATTATCATCCATCACCAGACTCACCCATTCCCCCACCCCCTCCCCTCTGAAACCCTCAGTTTATTTCCCAGAGTCCACAGTCTCTCATGGTTTGTCCCCCACCCCGATTCCCTCCTTCAATTTTCCCTTCCGTCTCCTAATGTCCTCTATGCTCTTCCTTGTGCTCCACAAGTAAGTGAAACCATATGATAACTGACTCTCTCTGCTTGACTTATTTCACTCAGCATAATTTCCTCCAGTCCCGTCCATGTTGATGCAAAAGCTGGGTATTCATCCTTTCTGATGGCTGCGTAATATTCCATTGTGTATATGGACCACATCTTCTTTATCCATTCATCTGTTGAAGGACATCTCGGCTCCTTCCACAGTTTGGCTATTGTGGCCATTGCTGCTATGAACATGGGGGTGCATGTGCCCCTTCTTTTCACTACATCTGTATCTTTGGGGTAAATATCCAGTAGTGCAATTGCTAGGTCATAGGGTAGCTCTATTTTTAATTTTTTGAGGAACCTCCACACTGTTTCAGTGTTAATTTTAAGAAAATGTGAGATTTATATACAACAAACTACTAAATATTGTATTTTCAGGTTAGAAAACTCAGTGTTGTAAAAATGTAGTCTTTAAAAACGGATCTAGGGGCGCCTGGGTGGCTCCGTGAGTTAAAGCCTCTGCCTTTGGCTCAGGTCATGATCCCAGGGTCCTAGGATTGAGCCCCGCATCGGGCTCTCTGCTCAGAGAGGAGCCTGCTTCCCCCGCTCTCTCTGCCTGCCTCTGCCTACTTGTGATCTCTGTCTGTCAAATAAATAAATAAAATCTTTTAAAAAAAACAACAACAAAAAACTCCCCTGATCTATACATTTAATGCAATTCTCATCAAAGTCCCACTAACCTTTTTGTAGAAACGAATGCGCTGGTTCTTCAATGTACGTAGAACAGTCAAGAGCCTAGAGTAGCCAAAACAGTTTTGAAAAAGCAACAGCACATTGAATCGAGGTGGGGCAGTGGACATCCCCATCTTGCTCCTGACCTTAGAGGAAAAGCTGTAGGTCTTCCCCACTGAGTGTGATGTCAGGCTTGTCCCGTATGTCCTGAATTATGCTAAGGTACTTCCCTGTACACCCAGTTTGCTGAGAGTTCCTACCAGGAATATATGTTGAATTCTGTCCAATGAGTCTTCTGAAGTGACCAAGATGATTGTGTGGTTTTTGTCCTTCATTAGCCGGGGAGTGTCACAGTGCTTGATTTGCAGACCACCCTTGCGTCCCTGGAATAAATCCCATTTGACCAGGTGAACGATCCTTCTAGCATACTGTAGTAGGGTTTGCTGTTGTTTCGTTGAGGACTTTTGCATCTGTGTTCACCAGGGACACTGGCCTGTAATTTTCTCGCAGTGTCCTTGTCTGGTTTGATATCAAGAGACTGCTCCAGCCAGAATCACCCATTGTATCTAGTTGTCACGGCTCTGGACTCCCTTCCACCGGCACAAATGCCCAACCTTCCGTTGTCTTGACATTTATAAAAAGTGGACTTTTTTGTAGAATTTCCCTCAATTTCAATTTGTCTGTTGCCTTTGGGTCATGTATTTCTGACAGTATAGGGATTGTGTCCTTCTCATCCTATGATGTCACCTGTCTCAGTAGCCGTGATGTCACTTTTGACATGGTTCAGTTAGGGTTTTTTCCTATGCATTCTTTATATAACGATGTTCAGACTGTATATAAAAACTTATATTCATGGATCCTCCCTTAGAATCATAAGCATTTTCCCATCATCAAATCTATTCATATTTTTTGGTCATTATAACGAAGTCTAAGGTGTCTGAATCTGGTGGGGCAGGGGATTGAACCCCACTGCCTTCTAAACACAGGGTTTGGGGCGCCTGGGTGGCTCAACTGGTTAAGCATCTGACTTTGGCTCAGGTCATGAACTTGGGGTCTTGAGATTGAGCCCCAGTTTGGGTTTCCCACTCCGCAGGGAGTCTGCTTGTCCCTCTGCCCCTCCCCCTACTCACATTTTCTCTCTCTCTCTCTCTCTCTCTCTCTCCTCTCTCAATAAATAAATAAAATCTTTAAAAACAAATAAAAAGCAAAGATGCCTGGGTGGCACAGCTAGTTAAGTGTCTGACCCTTGCTTTCAGCTCAGGTGTGGTCTCAGGGTTGGGAGATCAAGCCCCACATCCGGCTCCTTGTTCAGCATGGAGTCTGCCTGAGTTTCTCTCTCCATCTCCTGACGCCCTCTCCACTGTGCTCTCGTGCGTGGGCTCTCCTCTCTCGAATAAATACGTAAATTTGAAAAAAAAAAAATAAACACAAGGTTTGTTTCCTGGATGAGGTCTGGGTGAGGCATTGTCAGAGCCCGCCGAGGCAACGGGACTCCCAGCAGGGCCCCCAGAAGCTCATGGCCCAGCACATGGTTGGCGGTCAACCAATGTTTGTCGAAATCTTAAGCTTGCAGGAGTCTGGGGAAATGGCTAAAATGAAGCATCAGAAAAAGCAGATTGTTAATAGTGGCGGCCCAGAGGATGTGATTAGTGAGACAAAGTCTGTGTGGGAAAGGTGTTATTAAATCATTTCTCCTTCCTTTCTGCCCCCGGGGCCTTTTCTGGGAAACTTTGCGCGGCTGCCTGTGGTGAGCAGCATGAGGGCCATTTTTGGTAGAAAACACGGCTTTCTTTGAGGGGGACATGGTGGCATAATGTCCTTTCTCTTCAAGTCCTTACTTACTGCTTGCCACCTGGAAGAGTGAAGACGCGGATCATGTCAGAATTAGCAATTTATAACTGCTGCTGAAGGAAAGCCTTTCAGCGCTGGAGAGACAATTCCACGAGCCAACCTGTAGGCTGCTCTCATTTACTCAAATGCACTGAAATACGAGAGAGACGTGTTGCTGAGCAGTGGGCCTGACCTGCCTTCAGAGGTCGTGCTCAGTGGCTGGTGTCCTAAGGCAGTGAGCCTTCTCTGTTGGATGCCTGCAGGTGCCCAGAGGGGTGGGCAGGTGTCCTTGCCCTGGGGCGTCTGCTCAGGACCCCGGTTCTGCAGAGCCCCCTCTGGTGGATCTTCTGACCCTAGCTGTCCCATTCCACCGGGGTTGGGGTGGGGGCCTGTGCCAGGAGGCTGCCCTGAACCCTGCCGGCCCGTGCAATGTCCTCGTGGTGCTTTCTTCTGTGGGGCAAAGCCTCTTCCCCTCCTCAGGCCCCAGCCTCGCACAGGTGACTGCCAGACCCCTTGTCCCACAGGCACCCTGTCCAGAGCCCGGGTCCCTCTCTCTGGGTGAGGGGGAAGGGAGCCGGCAGGTCGCTCCAGGGATCTGGTTTCTGGACCCCCGTGAGGAGGCGCCCACAGTAGCAGCTGACCCTCCCTGCTGCTGGGACCACAGCCCTTGTGGACCCCTGGGGCCTGCAGGACAAGCAGCTGGCGGTGAAGGTGGGGCTGTCCCCGCAGCCTTCCTTCCGGGGACACCTTTCTCCAGTGTGAATGGTGCCTCCCTCACTGCCGTCGATGCTGCTGGCGCGGGAGCTGGGTCCCAGCGGCCAGCGCCCTGCACAGAGGAAACCCGAGCTCCCGGCCAGGGCTCCTCGGCCTCGGCGTCCCTGCCGTCCAGGGCCAGGCCGCGCTCCGTGCTGGGGGCTCCCCCGGGCAGTTTGGGGCATCCAGCAGCTCCCCTGCGGAGCTCCACCCGCTCGATGCGCCCTCGACCTTGTGACGACCGGAGTCTTCAGACTTTGCCCGGTGTCTCCAGGCCAAAACCACGGCACACCCCTAACCTGCATGCCCCCAAACTCGGTTCTGTGTCATTACAAACATCGCATCGTCCCTGGAGAAACGTCAGGAAACAAAAGTACGCGGAAAGAGAAGGGGCAGTTCTCCTTCACGTTTCCGAGCGCGCTTTCGCCGAGTTCCGGGCTCTTCCTTTGCGCCCACAGGTCCTCGTGAGTCCTCGGGCTCCCCGAGTAACGGAACTGCGTGTGGGGTGGACAAGCGCACTCCAGGTTACCCCGCCCCGTGGATTCTCCTCGTGGTGATGCGGAGGAACCCAGGCCCCCACGTCGGGGGTGGGGGGCCGCGTCGAGCGCAGACCTCGCGGAGGGGTGCTGGGGTGGGGCCGGCTTCACCATCTCCTCCCGGCTCCCCAAATCCAGGACACGCGCGAGTAATGGCGTCCCGGTTCTCGGGACTCAAGAATCACGTCATGCCCGCTAAGAGCGGGTGCCGTTTTGTACGTTTGGCGAAATCCTTGTTCTCGTCCGACCGCGCCTCTCATCCGTAGCCGGCATCGGCGGACGAGACCTGGCTCTCAGGCGTCGGCACCACCCGCTGGCCTCAGCCAGTGCAGGACTCAGAGCGGGTCCCGAATGCACCCCGTGGCCCCCGGCGCCTGCCTTGAACTACGCGTAATGGGGCTTGCGATGTACCCTGGGCCCGCCTTCCCCCTCCCTCGTCCTTTTGTCTGCGACGGTCACTCATGCTCGCGCTGCCGCACTAGCGTGTTCTTCCCTGCTCGGGGGCGCCCGGTGAGGGCGAGAGCACGCTCACTCTTGCACGTGTCTTCTGGGGACCGCGTGTGCGCGCTTCTCCCGGACATGGCCCCCCGGGGTGCCCTGCTGGGCAGACGGTAGGCTATGCTTCTTGCCTCGTTAAAAAATTGTGATGGGACTATACCTTCCCTGGCGTCGCTGCTGATTTCATAAGTAAAATCCAGCGACGTGTACGTGCGCCCTGGGATGACTGTGGGCAGTTGTGCAGAAGCACTAATTAGCACCGCAAAGCAGACAGAACCTTCCCTCCCCTCCACTTCCCTTGTGCCCACGGCCGCCCGCGGCCGTCCTAACTTCGCGCAGATCAGTGCCAGGAGGGCCACCTGTGCCGCATGTGTGACCGTGGGCCGGTGGGATGCAGCTGGACGGGCTCTCACAAAGCTAAGTCTCCGCGCGCGTACAGCCGCACCTGACAACATGCCGCCGACGTCCGCGCCCCAGCAGCGCCGTCCCCTGCCCCCAGGCAGAGGCAGCCGGGCCCCATCCCGCCGGGAGAGAAGGCGCGCGTTCCGCTCTGTGCGTGCTATAAATGTCCTCGGCAGTAGAGCGGAGCGACTTAATGATGCGTGTGACAATATGGACTTGTTTCTTGTTCTATTTTAAAAATACTTTTCCTTTTAAAAAACGTTATCAAAACGGTATTCTTGTAACAAACTGTACAAGGGAGACGTATAGGACAAAAAAGAAAGTCTCTCCCTGTTCTACCCACCCACTCACGGTGCGGGGACAGGCGGCTCGTCTCTCTGCGTTCACACAGACACGCACAGCACACATCACACACACACGTGTCACGCATCCCCTCCCACAAATGCACGCATGCCCACACACCCCGCAAACACACACACACACACACACACACTCACAGGCACCCACCCTCCCATCACTCCCCGGTGTCCTTCCTCATGGGCAGGTCGGGAGCTTTGGGTCTCACTCATCCTGTGGCAGCTGCGCGTCCGAAGCCCGAGCGCCGACCCGGGCACCCGTCCGGTCCTGGTGGCTTGGCTGACAGAGCTCTGCCTCGAGGACCTGCAGGCCTCCGTTCCCAGGCGCGGTCCCCCAGGGCGCCCACCTTGACCGTGGCTGACGTTCCCACCAGCACGAGTGGCCCCTTCTTCTCAGGGCCGCTGCGCTGGGCCTTCACGTCATGTGCCGTCCCCAGTTTTATGGTCAAAAGCTGTTACTGCCGATTTTTCAGTGTCTGGCACCTCGTCCCTGACATTTGCCGGCTGGTCTCATCTCCTCTGTAATGACCTCCCCGGTGACACCACTTGTCCACTCTCTATTGGGTTCCTCTCTATTTCCTTATCGACGTCCAGGTGTGCTGGGACTGTTCTGTATTACAATGAAAGATTTAAAGTAGAGCGCGTTGATTCCAGACGTTTTCCCGTCTTGAGGAGCTCCTCGTGGGGGGACGATGCAGACGGTCTTCTGATACTTGCATTTCTTTACTTTTTGTATTTGGATGCTTGCTGTGGGAGAAGATGGCCACAGTCCCAGCCCCGAATCCCCATGGTGTTGAAACTGGGCCAGGCAGCCGGGCCTACGGGACTGTGCTGCCCGGACCTCTGGGTTGGGGTCCTGCCGAAAGGCACCCCTCATTCCTGGGAGAGCCTGGGGGTGCACGCTGGCTTGCTTATGGGGGAGCTGAGGGCAGTGCGGCCCTGGGCCACTGTGTGCATTGCATGAGCCTCAAAGGGCACTCAAGCCCAGGAAAGCCTGGCTCCAGACCCCGGAGGATCTAATTCCGATGTTGACTCCTCGAACTACTGTGTGGCTCTGGGAGGTCTTACGTACCTTCTCCAAACTGAACTCCTTTTATCTTAGTTACTTATTTTTTTCTGAATGGGAAGAGCGGCTCCTACATCTCGGGGGAAGTGGCTCAGGTCGTTGAGGGGCAAGAAGACAGGTCAGCTGTCCCTGTCCTAGGGGTGCTGGCTCTTCATGACCTGTGCATGTCCGTGTGCGTGTGTGTGTGTGCGTGTGTGTGCATGTGCAAGCTGCCCGCCTACACTGCAGAGTCTGTCTTTGTGAGCCCGGACGCTGCCCTCTGGCCCCAGGCGCCCCCTCTGGCTCTGCCTTCCCATCGAGGACACCTGTGACCCCACTGACTGACAGACACATTCTCCGAAGGCTGACCAGTGGCTCCTGGGCTTCGCGGGGGCCCCTCCTGTTCTGCAGTCCGAGGGCTCTGTTCTCACCTCTTCATGGAAGCAGGTAGATACGGACAGAAGGTCTCCTGACGGACCGTCTGTGATGAGCAGACTGTGATGAGGAAAGGGAGGTGCGTCTTATCTCAGTAAATACTCCAAGTGCGCATGCGGCCCACACGAGGGGTACGATTTTTTTGAAAAGATTTTATTTATTTAACTGAGAGAGAGAGGGCAGGAGAATGGGGAGCAGCAGAAGGAGAGGGAGAAGCAGACTCCCCACTGAGCACGAAGCCCAATGAGGGACTCGATCCCCGAAATCTGGGATCATGACCTGAGCCGAAGGCAGATGCTTAACCGACTGAGCCACCCAGGCGCCCCAAGGGGTTTGATGAGTGCAATGTTCAATGAGGAATGGTCGAAACAGACTTTTCTCTCTTCCTTGCAGATGGGCTCTTTCCCTGCAAGGTCCTTCCTGCAGGACTTGGGTGGGAGCCTGCAGGAGCCCAGTGCCAGCCCCTCCCTGGGGTCCCTGACCCCAAAGTCTGTGGTTCTCCGTACCCTGCCCTGCCCATGCTTCTCCCGGCCAGGTGTGCTGCGGTGCCAGCTCTGTCCAACCGCCTCCTTTCCCTGATGGCCCTGTAGCTCTTTGCCTGACATTCAACGCAGTTTTGAAGAGAAGCCCATTGAGTCACGGAGTGCTTATTCCTAGGGCTTTGTTCTTTGGCTTTTTAAATTTCACATCCCTTGTCTTCCAGAGTTAGTGTGTATAATAATTTACGATTGTTATTAATAGCGTGGTGACTAGGCGCACCCCCGGAAGTGGCAGGAGTGTGGGGTGTGGCCCGACTCCGTACTCCAGGGGCCCCCCTGACCTCCAGCTGCCCTTAGTGGGGAGCTGGCTGGGACAGCCCCCCACGATCAGGAGGGGAACCAGCTGGGACCCCACGTAGCCACGAGGCACGAGTGCCATTTGCTGTCGAGAGTGTTCTGCTCTGCTCCGTCTTGGGGTACCTGCACCCGGTTCTCTGGACATGAGGGGCCAGGGCGGGGAAATCCTGCCGAGGTGAGGAGGGAGACACAGTTTCCTTCTTTCTGGAAAGAGCGTCTGGCATCGGCCGTGCTGACAACCGAGTTCCTGTTACATGGATCCAAGTCTCCTCAACTGGAAAAGAGGAAAATTCGTTTCTGCTTCATCATTGACTTCCTGAGGATCTGTGCACCTCAGACAAGAATGTCTGGGCCCACTGGATGCGTGCACGTGTGTCTGCGTGCGTGGAGGGGCGTGTGCACAGAAGACCCACGTGCCGGAGGGGACCGGCCACCCCAGCCGCCCTTCGCGTCATCTCGGCGCGGGAGACTAAGACTAAGATGTCCGTACGATCTGAGAGTGGACTCCTCAGTAGCTCATGCTTACACACGGGTCTACTTATTTTCCCGTGGTTTTCTAGAGACCATATGTTTCTAGGGACCATATGTCTGCAAACGAATCCGATTATGGTCACTGTGAACGTGCGTCGTGTTTGGAGCCAGAACAGGCTGCCGGGACTTTACATATGTCCTTCTCTGTGTCTCTGACGCTCTCTGTCTATATGTGCACATGGGCACATGTATGTGATTACGTACAGACAGCTGACCTCGAACAACACAGGGCTTGGGGCACTGACCCTCCACTCGGTTAAAAACCCACGTACAACATTTGATTTCTCAGAAACATAACTGCTAATAGCCTGTTGACTGGAAGCCTTACCAAAAACATCAACAGTCAATTAACACATATTTCATATGTTATATATATCATATGCCATATTCTTAGACTAGAGTAAGCTAGAGAAGGGAAAATGTCATTGGAACGATCATGAAGAAGAGAGGATACACTCACGGGACTGTACCGCATTTATTTTTGAAAATCCACATACAAGTGGACCCATGCCACTCCCCCACGTTCGGGGCCAATCGTATAATTAGTTTTAGGACCAGTTCGCGCGCGTCCATCGGTCCAAGCTCCTCTCGGTCCTGAAGGACGATGTGTTCTTGGAGCTTTGTCGTGAATACTGATGACAGCGACAGGGACAGGCATGCTCCTTTGGCCCCTGCCAGGCACCGTGAATGTGAGACTCCACGGGCTCCTGGATGACCTCGCCTGGCCCTCAGCCCATGGAAGCGTGCCTCACGCAGCCGGGGTGGCGGGGGGCAGAATTCACCCGTGCACCCTAACCTCCACCTGTCAATCTCCTTCAGCGCAGGGATCCACAGGGTCCTATCGGCAAAGAAACCTGTGTCTGTCCCTCGCTGGCCCAGATGGTGCCGGGACTCACGCATTTCTGTCACTAACAACCTTGAGGGCTGACAGAGCCGTGCATCCCTGTTTTGGAAAGTGTGTGTCTTCGGCCAGTAGGTTCTGCGTTCCCTTCCTTCCTCAGGCTTGTGTTCCTGGGAAAGCTTCATGGGAAGCTGATCAGAGCAGAGAGCATCGGCCCCCAGATCCCCTCCACCCCAGCCTGCTGCCTGGCGGCCTCTCGCACCTGGTCCTTCAAACCTTCTCTTAGTGGGAGTCAGAAGGAGAGAGCTACTTGGTGCTGTGATCAAAGACCTCTCAGCTTCGCAAGTTGGAAGAAAACACGGGCCCTGATGAGACGTCCGAGTGATGGGATTTTCCAACACTTGCCAAACCTTACAACCTGGAACTTGTGCCACACCTCCGGGCAGGCGCTGAATGTCTGATGCCCTGAGCATAGTCACTCGTAAGGCAAATAGTCACCTAAGTTCCGGATTTATCATTTCCAGCTTTGATCTGTGAGAACCAAAGCCTAAAGGCTGGGGTGCATTTTAATGAGTCCACAGGAATGTAATACATGAGGCATGCAAAAAAAAAAAAAAAAAAAAACCCTAACAAACCAAAAGAAAAAAAAAAACCAACAACAACAACCCCAAATCACCTTCTAATGCCAAAAGTCACAGTGTGTGATGTAGGTCAGAATCCCCCTTGTCCCTGCTTCAGTGACATTTTTCTGATCTCATCTCTTTAGAGGTCCAGACACGAGTGATTTGATGCACCCCCATCCCACTGTGCCCTGCTTGTCCTGGGAACACCCTCGTCCCAGCTGGGAGATGGAGTCTGAAGACATGGTCCTTGTTGGCCACAGACAAGGAGAAATGAACCCCAGTCGTGTCCCCCTCTGTCCCAGCTCCCGGGAAAGAGAGCTTCCATTCCCGGCAAACCCAGGATCTGGAGCCTGGGGAAAGTGACAAAGACTTTTCCCCCTTAAGACTTAATGGAAATATTTCAGGAATGTTCCCCACATAGTTAATCATGGAAGGATCAGACTTTTTGTTGTTCCTACAACTCCATGGAAACCCATGAGGCCTTGTTCTTTGTTTTTACGTGATGGTCAGTCAGGTACGACCCCCAGCACTGACACAGGAGAAGCCCAGGAAAACACAGTCGAGTATCTTCCCATGTCCCTGAGACAGGAGGGACAACCCTGACATGGGGCCACAGGAAGGGCCAGGATGGGCAGGAGGCAGAGGAGAGAGCCAAAGCCATAGCTTTATGCAGTTTCGTGGGAAGGGCAGGGCAGCACAGATCATCTCAGCCAGGCTCTGAGCGAATGACGCAGTGTCCCCAGCTGCCGGGCCTCTGGCCCTGGGGCAGATCAAGGAGAGGAATGCTGTGTCCTGGGTGGGCAAACGGGCTAGAGAGGAGGTTTGGCTCTGGGTGCATTGGTTTGCACATTGCAGGCATGCCCGGGGCTGGCCCTTGGCTGAGAATTGGCCAGTCCAGGAGGGGCCTTTCCCCCCAGCCAGGAAGGTTTTGTTTTTTTTTAAGATGCCAAACTTCATAATGTATAGCAAACAATCTCAGAGGCCAGGTCCAGCTGGCACGTGACTGCTGACCAGGGCTGCATTTGGCGTCCTCCTATGACCTGTGCCTGGTGGTCGCAGCAGCCCTCAGACCTGCACCCGTCCAGCTGCAGGAGCTCAAGGTGAAGACTTCACGGGGATGGCCTTCCGTCTCCTGGGCTCTGGCAAGCAGGGCAGGACAGGCACCGCCAGGTAATGATGTAGCCACCCTTGTACAGACACGGGAACATTTGAGACCAAGAGGAGGCCGGTGTTTGGTGGAGGCGGTGGTTCGGGGGACCAGGAGGGAGGCCTGCCCTGAGCAGGCAAGCAGGTGCAGCCCTGCTTCCTGCTGCTCCCCATGGCTGTGTCCCTGCAGGTCACCTGACACATGAACAGGAGCGCCCTCTGTTGTCCGCCAACTCCCATGCCGCATGGCTAGGCTAGAGTCCAGCACATCATCAGGCGCACCCGTGGCCTTCTCCTTTGGCCATGGAGCATGGGTTCACGTAGCTGCTTTATTCCCCGGGACAGATTCTGATTTCTGGCCCTCACCCCTTGAGCTCCCGGTGGATTATAACGGCATCTAGGGCATCGAAGCTCTCGTGATTCTGCGAGGATCATGGGATTCTAAGTCCATCACGCGTGGCCTTGCCGGGGAGCAGGTCGAAAGGCACCTGGAGGTCCACGGGCTGGCGTTCAGAAGAACTCCACGTGGCCGGACTTTGTAGCTGTGGGTTTGTGGTCTCCGGGTCCCACTGTCAGGGCTCCGAGGGAGGCACTTGCTGGTTGCATGCTCTAGGGCGTATGGCTTCGCTCGCCTGCCTCCATTTCCCCAACTGTAACACCAGTGTGAATGGCCCCACCTTCCAGTTGTGTGTGGATTCAATGAGGCCATGGGTCAAGAGCACAGGGACGGGGCATGGCAGGGTGCCCCTGCTGGTTCGGTATGTGTATCCAAAGGGCCAGAGACTTTGGGGTCAGGTTTGCTCGTGTCCCCAGTATTCCTGCCAGGCTAGCCGGAAGCGGATTTCAAGGGAATTGGGCTCCATACGCTTGTGGGGTTTGATCTCCAAAAACATTTCTCCAAACGGGCAAGTGGTTCCTGAAATCTGGCAGCAGGGGTCGATACGGCTGGGTGTCCCCAAGTCTGTGGATTTTTCTCCAGTCAGGCGGCTGGTGACGGCCCGAGGGCAGGGGCGCCCTTGGGCCTGCAGGGCAGCGTAGCCACGGACCCAACCTGAGGACACGACTCCTTTATAAAGTCACGTCTGCCTAAAAGAACAGCCGCCGTGCCCTTCTGTCACTGGACTTGGTTCACCGGCGTCGCAAAGCAGTTGGGTTGGACGTGGGGGACCCATGTAACCCCACGGTGAGAAGATTCGGGGAAGGCATTCGTGAGACTACAGGAAGCCCTTCATCTGTCAAAGCCGCTCCCTGAGACCTTAGTTCCTTTAACTGAAGGGCATACCGGCTTCGGTCGTGCCGCTGGCGGGTTTTGCTCGCGGGTCCGCCCGTCCCGTCCTTCTCAGGGCTTCATCTTTCATTCTGGGGGTACTGGGCAGCCTGATGAAGGACCCCTGTTCTACGGGGACTTACAGGACCTGTTGAGCTTGCCCGGCGTAACCGCCAGCAAGTACTGGTCTGCAACTGCTGTCCGCACGCGCGGGGGCAGACCCAGCCGCTGGGCACGCCGGGGCCCTGAGGGCGGGGAGTCCGCGCCGCCACGAGCCATTGGCAAGGTCGCTTTGGCACCCCGCTGACGTCTCGAGAGCGGCACGCTCTTCCAACGCGCAGCGTCCTTACTCCTGCGACAGACTTACCGTTGGGAAGACTTAGGTGGTTTCAACCCTTTCCAGTGAAACTGCTTTTTAGGAGTTGAGTCTGAAGCATTTTTGATGGCTGAGATTACCATGGGACTCGGCGCGTGCCGGATGGTTTGGTTATACCTGGACGTCTGGGCAGCAGGCGCCGGGAATGGGGCTCCCTTTGCCTGTAGATGGCACCGAGCAGAAGCCAGTCTTTCTGCCCCTTGACCCTGGCGGGCAGCTTCCTGGCTCCGTCCTCGCCACGTGGCTGGTGTCTGGCTCTGTGACATTGCCCACCTGTGTCTCGTGGCTTCGGGGCGGACACGCTGACCACCCCCTGGGCTCTGAGGGGTAGGAAGGGAAGGAGAGAGGCCGTCCCATGGCACGAGCACGTCCTTCCCGTGGACAGAGTGGGGGCGATCTCCACAAATTTATGTCTGTGGACAGAGGGGCTATCTCCACAAATTTATGTCCGGCTTTTAGGCAAATGCAGGGAAGAGCAGAGCTGTTTCTTGCACTGCTGCTTCTTGGCAGCGTTCAGGGCAGAGTAACCCCGATGCCAGCGTGGCCTGTGTGGCCTGCGTGGGGTGGCACGTTCTGCTCCCGTCACGTTTCTTCGTGGAAGGGACGCACTTTGCCATCACGTGTGTTTGTTGCCCCTCCGCCGGCTGGAGTATGACCCTGTTACGGCAAAATCACCACTTGGGACATCTATCCATCGATCGATCGATATTTATGATTTTATTCTAGAATGTGTGTGAGGGGAGGGGTAAGTGGGCAGCACGAGATGGATGAATGGGGACGAAGCGGTGCTTCGTGAGTCGAAGGACCCAGTTCTCAAATCCCAGCAGTCGCGACATGAGGACGCGGCGGGCTGGGATGAGCGCTTCATGCTGACGGGGCCGGTGTGGGGCCGCGACGGAGCGAGGCGCCAGCTGCTTCCCGGAGACCGCACAGCTGCCAGAGGTCCCTGCTAGCTGAGCTCTGAGGTCGTGGCTCGAGGTCGTGGCTCACCGAGGTGGGGTCGGGGCGCAATCTCTGTGATCAGTGACGGGGAGCGCCTGTTCTTGCCAGCTGAGAATCGAGCCAGGATGCGGCGACTTGCGCAGAGCCAAGTGACTATGGCTAAGTGAACAGGCTGAGTCAGGACCACACGCAGACACACAAGGAGGGATGAGGAGAATCGTGGCTCCGCGGTCAGACCTCTGAGGGGGCCGGCACCGAAGGACTGCAGTTCCTCCATCACATCACGCCCCTTTCTCGAGCGGAAACGGACGCCACCGGCCTGGGCGCTCAGACCGTTCCGACGCGCGCAGTTTCGCACACGAGCGTTAGGAGCAAGTGTGTGTCGGTGATGGACGGAGGACATTGTTCTCAAGAGCAGCCTGATTTGCAAGCATGTTGGAGGCTTCTAAAACCCGCAAGGGAATCCTTTCGACTTCAGAGCTCAGAGAAGTTTCTGGAATTTCTGAAATTTGAACATCTTAAGGACAAAAGATTGAGTCTCTGAATGCCCTGGAATGCTGGCTGACTCTGTGCGAGGATTTGCTCGACAGATTGGTTTATTATTTGTGTCTCTCCCCAGCCCATTCTTATGTCCACGGGTGGTTCCCACCTCTCTCAGAAGCTGTGCACAGGCGGGAGGGAGGCCTGTGGCCCAAGCTTCGTGGCCCGCCAGCTCAGACACGGATGTCACACAGGTTAGACGCTTGACAGTTATCCTCTTGGGAAACTGCCACCCAAGGCTGATTTCTTTCTCTCATTGTCCACGTTGGCGGATCAGGAAAGAGCTCCGAAGCTTATTATGGATATTTAAGGAGAGACTTACGGGAAGCTTCCTGCCGCTGATGTCTTTCTGGCCTGCTGAGACCATCAGAGACTTGGCTGCTTGGCTTAGCCAAGTCTGTCACTTGATGTAATAAGCACAGTGCAGAGATGCGGTGAACTTTTTTTTTTTTAATTAAACAGATAAAATATAGATGCTGGGGTTTATGTAGTCCTCTAAAGAGACAGCTTGACCTTCTTCAACAGGAATTTACTTTTAGAAGGTACTTGGGTGATCATTTCGATAGAACCACAGTTGGAACGTTATTACAAAATAAATGACTAAGCATAAGCATCAGAAACACTCATTCCTTTTAAATGAACTTTTTCTGAGTCTCGGTGATTCACTCTCCAGTCTTTATGGCATCTGAACTTCTAGAATAGTCTTTCCCCACCCCTGCAGTGAATTTAGCGGCAAAGATGAGGCTTACCTGAGTCTCCTACCTAATTTAACAAGGGCAGATTTCTCTTAAAACCATTGTCTTGTGGTGGCAATTCTTTTTCTAGATGGTAGAAAATAATTTCAAGAAGTATGTAGCGTTGAAAGCTTGCAGAATGTTTCTGAGGACCCGTTATCTTGTCATTTGGTGTGTTCAGATCCCTGTTTACTTCTTTCTGAGTTCTCTTACTATTTTGTCCTTTTCCCACGAGCAAGGTGAGGGGTTCACAGTAACCCAGCTCCTTTCTGGGCTCCTGACTTCAGAGCCACCTCTGGTCTGTCTCTGTCACTCCCCACTGAGGCCAGCTCAGAGAGAGACCTGCTTGCTTTCACGAAAGCACCTGCCACCAGCCTCGTCCTCCCTACTGTGGCACCCGTCCCCCACCTCCAGCATCTGGACCGGAGCAGTCTCCAGGTGGCGCATTCCTCTGCTCCCCACTTATCAGGGTGTCTTGCCCCGGGACACCCGGGCCTCCCATCATGGCCCCTATACTGAAGAGTCTCCTTGCCTCCATTCCTCAGGGGAGTGCCCAGCACGTAGTAGCTGCTCAATAAACGCATGCTTGGGGGAGCTGCCCTGCACAGACCCCATGTCTGACCCAGCTGTGTCACACTGGAGCGCCTCCCCTCCCTCAGCCACGTTGGAACGATGCTGACCCATTGCAGTGCTTGGTCAGGTCTGGGCCAGGACCGTGGCCTTGAAGGGAACACCAGGAGGCCGCATGTCCGGGTACCGGTTTATTAGCTGGAATCCTAACCAAACGTACAACAGAGGGGTGTGGCCTCAGTACTTGTTACACTGTCAGGATGCGTCCCCAGCACCAGGAAGGGCACGGGTGCTCCCCGTCAGAGGTTCAAAATGACCTTTTCATTCGAGGGGAACTGGGCGACCCCTGCAGGGCGGGGGGCTACTGTCTATGCCGGATGCACAGCAGATGTTTTCCCTGGGGACGTGCACATGTGGTCTCTGGGTCACAGAATCCTGATTAACGTGACAAATGGCTCTCCTTCTGCCTCCTTAAGGGAAGCCATCAGCCGTGTGTGTGAAGCTGTCCCTGGCGCCAAAGGAGCCTTCAGGAAGAGAAAGGTACTGTGCCCCGTGTCTTCTCCCTGCGCGACACCGTTAGTCACACTCCACCCAGCAGGGCCCCCTTTCACCGCCTGGCTCTTGGCACTTCTAAACACAAGAACTTGGGGTCCCCTGCCATGCCCTTGGGTGTCACTGGCCGACCCAAGTCAGCACCCCAGTTGCACGCTGTGGGCCTAGATCTGCAGAGAGTGAGGAGAGCAGTCGCGTGAGACAGGGCCCAAGCTGCTCTAAGTGTTTATGGACCTGAATTCACTTCACTAGAGCGGCTTTTGTGGTAGATGCCTGTGCTGTGCTGGTAGATGAAGCCAGCGGCTCTTGGCGCTGCGTAAGAAGCACCAGAAGTAGTGTTTGCCAGTTTCCATGGCATATGTACCCTGCCTGGCCAATTTCAAGCTCTAACGTGACATCCCTGAAGACGTGCTGCCTCACATGGATGCACGGGTCCCACCTGGTGTCCAGGGGCCGTAGACACGAATGCCAGAGCTCAACGATGCACGGGTCCACGGCATTCGCGGTGGACGCGAATGTCAGAGTGCACCGCATGGGTCCCACCTGGAGCCCAGGCGGTAGACGCGAATGGCCAGAACAGCATAGATGACCGATAATGTAGCAGAAACAGCCAGAATGTGACGAGTTTTGAGTACTGGTTTTTGTTTTTCATATGCAACTTATTTCATTGTAAGTTTACAGAAATTAGTTTTTCACAGCAGCTGCTTTTAAAGCCCAGCTTATAAAATTCCTGCAAACGTAAGTGTTGTCTCTCGTTAGCTGGTATTGCCCAGAACACATGGATATCCCCGTGTTACAGATGGCATAAACAGAGGCACACAGTGTGCGTAGGTGGTCGGCTGAGCTCAAGCCCAGGTCACTCGACCCTTCCACTCCGAGGTGGTTAGACCAGCAGAGAAAGAAGTGGGTGAAGAGAAAGCTCAGAATAACCCCCGGGTAGCAGTCTAGCAGGTGCCAACCACGCACCCACCGTCGGGCCCGTCTACACCTACACTCCATCCGGGGAGCCTCTCTGCTGTCTCCAAGCCTGTCCTGAGGCTGAGGTTTGCAGGCGGTTGGCGTGTTTGCCCCCACGACTCCCCGGGCTGCGGATGGGTTTTGTCTTCCTGGCTTGGGGACATCAGTGAAGCCACAGGGCAGCAGGCTTTTGGGCGGAGAACTCTGGATCGTGAACCTCACATACAGTCACTGGGAGGGAGCCTGAGGGCCGGGCTGGGGAAGCTCCCCTCTCAGAGCCCCGCGAAGGTGGTGGAAGTAAGGCACCACTGGTGTGACTTAATCAGAATTGGGGGCGGGGGTGTCTCTATTTTCAAACAGCTCTGTCGGGAGATCAAAAAGCAGGGTGTGCCTGGTGAAGGACTAGCGTTAACTGGGGTATCAGAAGAGGACACATGCTAATCAGAGGGAAGGAGGGTCCGTGGGCCCTGGACGGGAGGCCAGTGTTGGCAGTGCCTAGGGGAAGGGGCGTGGTGGGAAGACGCCATCCCTCAGGCCCGTGCAAAGGACCGTCACTTAAGCTGAGTCAGGTGGCCCGTCTTTGTGCTGACTGTGGGCCCAGCAGATTCTGCCTCTTGTGAGCTCTGGCCTGGAGGAAGTTCCGGCCAGTGGGCTTGTGCCCCACATCCCACAGCAGGGAGCCATCTCGAGACTCCCCAGGACGCTCTTCACCCCCTGCGCTGGGCCCTCCTGCTCTGGCCCAAGTCCTTTAACTCCCGGTGGACGACATCGATTTCTGGGCCTCACAGCTGCAGGCGCTGGTCTGTGGCACATCCCCCAGGCTCGGGAGGGACAGGAGACGCGTCCACCTGCACCGATATCCCACGAGGGTTTTCATCCTGGTGTGTGCGCTGGAGCAGTTACTGCTGCCTGCTGCGCGCTGCAGAACTCGTGCATCGGTGTGGGTCCCCTCCCCACCCCAGCTCGTGCATGGCACCGTCTCCTTCCCGAGCCTCTGAGCATCGAGGGGGCAGAGGGTAGAGGTTTGGAGGTGTGGCCCACAGGAATCAAGAGAGGCCTCGACGACCGGAATCAAAACCTAAAACCCCACTGTTTGATTTCACAGCCTCCCAGTAAAATGCTGTCCAGCATCCTGGGCAAGACCAACCTCCAGTTTGCGGGGATGAGCATCTCGCTGACTGTATCGACCGCCAGCCTGAACCTGCGGACGCCCGATTCCAAACAGGTGTGTGGGCGCTTGACGCCCCGCCCCCAGCTCCCCAGCTTCATTTATTCGTCTGCCCCGCACCAGAGGTGTTGAGATAAATTCTAGATCCAGCATAGAAACGAGAGGCAACGTCTGGGCTTTGTTTTGACGCCTCTCCCGCCCGCCCTAGAGATAATCACCGTCTTTCACACTGGTCCACCGACCGCTGGGATGACTGTCATTTAGTGGTGGGCTAAGAGGGTTCCACAGGCTCTGCCTTTCTCTGGGGCTGTCTCGGGGCTGAGCACCTGCGACCCAGGCTGCAGAGGCCCTTGCTCTGCACAGCAGCAGAGGAAGGAGGGTCCCCTCGGCCCTGAACCACGCGTCCCTATTCACGCTTCCACGGTGCATGGCTGCTCCCAAGTTTCTAGGGATGCTCAGGCCATGCCCTCAGTGCTGTGGGACATGCCTCCTAGTCCCCTCTTCTCCCTCAGCCCTCCCCGTAAAAAAGCAGACTGAGGAAGAGCAGAAAGGATGGGGGCTGGTTGGCTAGGTCAGGGTCACTGTCTGTGGAGGATGGTGTGGGGCTGGGCTCAGAAGAGGGGGGCACCCTCCCAGACGACAGGACCGTGGCCCAGGATGGTTGGCGTGTCCCAGCCACATCCCCTGGCTCTCCCGTGGCCGAGTACACGCGGGCTGGCCTCACTGGGTGCTCCCCGCCCCGTGCAGAGCGGCCATGAAAGGGCCCAGCGCTCCCCTCTGCAGAGCGCTCAGAGAGGAGAAGCTCCAGAACCCCACGAGGATGGAAGAACCGCTCGCGGTTCACACCTCCAGAGCTGTTGCTCTCCGTTTAATTTGCGTCTCACCCCAAGGGCTGAGAACAGCCACACAGTAACGGTCAGGCATCGTGGCGACCAAAAACGATTTCCCTTTCTTCCTGAGTCCTAACATCCATGTCAATTCCAAACCCCAGTATGAGAGCTGCCTCGTGAGCAAAAACTAAATACGCAAAAATCAACACCTTTTAGAAGTTTATCCTCTCTTGGGGATTGCTGCTGGTCGCTGCCGTCCTGGGGGCTCCTGCGGGGGACTAGAGGCATGAGGGTTCCGGAAGGCTGCACGCGGCTGCAGGGGGTTAGACCAAGGGGGCTCTGCCGGGGATCCGGGCCCAGCCTCCTTGTTTCTATCCAGTTATCTGCTCAGGTCTTTCTAGATCCCAAGCGGTTTTGCAAGTGCCAACAGCCCACGGAGGCATTTTAAACTGTCTGATTTTCTCTCAGCGCAGTCATCGTCTTGGTTCGAGAGTTATAGGAGTGTGGCGGGGAGGCCCCCGGGATGGTGGGGTGTCGCCTCTGTAATTTCCCCCTGCGTGCTGCGGGGAGCCATACAGAGAGAACGCTGGCAGTGCCGGGGTGGGGGCAGGGCCACTCTTTCCACCCCAGGAATTTACTTCAGGGTCATTACATTGTCTTCAAAATGATAAAAATAGTGATAAGAACAGCAGGGAAAACTTACGTAGCTTTTTCAATTTAGGGCAGCTTCTAATTTACTCAGTGTGTCCTGAATCCCACCGCGAGCTGCCATTGACGATGCTAATGGGGATGTCCCAGTTTAACATTTATTTGGAATATCCTCCCTGGCCTTTCAATTGATCCCACTGATTCCTGGAATGCCCGAGACGGTCCCACGTTTGACGCAGGCTGTCTGATTTGTACACATGTGGGATTCAAGCAGGTGACAGGTTCCCCTCTGCTTACTGCGGGTCTGGGCGGCAGGCCGAGCGGGTCTCTGAAGACAGACACTGCACCGTGCATGTGTCTCGGTGTGGGGGTCAGAGACCCCACGGTCCGCTGTCACCCCTGGGCCTCAGGCTCCCCATCGGTGAAGTGGGCATCCCTCCTTCCTCCCTTGAGGGCTGCCGTCAGACACACGTGACCTGGTTCTGGCTGAGTGGCTGGACCAGCAGCAGCTGTGTTGGGAAAAGCCCACTACAGGGGAGCCGATGACCAGAGCTGTGGGCCAGGTGCTGACCACGTGTCTCGTTTCTTGTTCTGGGCAGATCATTGCGAACCACCACATGCAGTCCATCTCCTTCGCGTCAGGGGGAGACCCGGTAAGTGCCCGCACTGGGAATGCCCCAGAAGGGGCCTAGCTTCAAGGGGTGCCTCTTAGCACATGCCTGGGAAGGGTAGCTGGGATGCCAGCTGCCCCCTCCTGATGCCATAAGCTTTTCTCGACAACCACCAATTTTCATTTCATCAGCCCAAAGCTGTCAAAAATCCTCCAAATGTTGGCTTTGTGAGGGTTTTCTGAAGAGCTCATGGGACCAGACTCAGGCTCCAAGTCCTCAGGGTTTCCCGTCTGCGGACTGCGAGTCCTGCCTCGTTCCTTTTTTTCTGTTGGGCCTCCTCGAGGGCCTTCTGATTTCCTATCTGAAGTCAACTGGAAGGCTGTGAATTTACTTAGTCTGGTTTATTCATAGATGTTTGGAATTAGAATTTTTCTCCCCAAATTTAATGCTGTCATCTTACTGGTTTGCTTTGCCAGCAGGGAAGGAGGCAGAGAGAGAAAGAGAGCAGGATGAGAATGTTCTATTTTTGTACTGCTTCTCTCATTAAGAAGGTGGGGTCACAAGGGAATTTGCTCCCTACATTTGGTCAGGAACACTACGAGGTGGTGTCCCCGCTCTCTTCCTCCCCCAGAGCCGGCATCGGCTCTGATCGACTTACTGGTGCTCTAACTGCTGGCCCAGTATGATGCTTGAGGACACAGTTTCTGAAATCTGGGAGGCCACCCAGCTTGAAAAGTAAGAGGAAGAAAGAGAACACAGCTACGGCAACAGATTCTTCCAAGAGCTTGTCTTAAACCTCATCTAATGCCGGTATCAGAAGTGGACACAAAGAGATGGAAAATTCTGGAAGCCAAATACTCTGGCTTGTGTTAGCACTGTGTTACCCTCCAGGATGAACACAGGCCTGTGAACTGCTTTCGTATTTCCTCATCATCTCATCATTTAAAAGAAAAAAAAAAAAGGAAGCATTCAGTGACGCTTAAAGAAACTCATAACATTTTAATATTTTTTTCTGATGCAGAAAATGTCACGAGGAGGACGAGAAACCCAGTGACTTTCCACTGTAACCAATCAAATACATGTCCGTGCTGTGCTTGAGTTCCCACTCCAGACCGGCTTGTCGCCATTATAATTGGTGGACGTTTGAATGACACTAACAATTCCAAGTTGTATTCCTGGTTTGGCCACTAAGTGTGTATCTGTTTACTACTTTGTGCTTTGGTTTACCCAGTAAGGAGACACCATTTTGAAATATCAAATAAGATAGTGAAAATGCTGTTAATCCAAATGCCCCAAGAGGTGCACTATAATTTAATCTACTGTGATTAACAGTGTTCCAAGGCCCCTGAGGCATGTCAGAATGCCGGCCAGGCTCAGAAAGTCTAGGGGAGCAGGAACAGGGACAGGATGGGCACAGGACAGGCACCTGGAAACCCCATCTCGGAACCTGGGGTGTTCAGTGTGTGGCTGTGTGATGTCTAGAAAAATGTTCTGAATAACAGTACACACCCTCCCCACAGTGTGCCAGAAAATGATCAATATTGACATTAGGAGAGCTTTGCTCTGGGCTCACCACGAACCAGCTGAGGGATGGGACACGTGTCATAGCTCTTTCCTGGCCTTCCTTCCCCAGAGCAGCGTTTCTCGGACTGGAGTTAGGATTTCAAAAGAAGAATTTCCTTGCAAATGCCACTAGTGCTGACTCAAATTGATTTTGTTACCCAAATATGCACAAATATAAATCCAGTATTGATTCCTGCTTCGACTTCTTGTTGAGCACTAAACCCCAATCCAGCTCACTTTTAATACTGATAAACACAATAAAGCCGACAACATTCAAAGTTACATTAATTTGCTCTGATGGGTGGTTTTGCTGACGCTGGATCTCTGCTCTCAGCGTGCCTCTGGAACCGGCCACCACAGGGCAGGATCCTTCAAGGTCAGCAGCTCTCCACTACCTCGGCCGCCTGGATGACTCAGTTCTTCCACTAATATATTCTATTCAAGCAAGCCCTTCAGTGATACATCATTATGAGTAAATGTGACATTCATTGCTCGAGTTGGGGCAAAAGCATCTAGCCTGAGTGTTCTTTTTTCTCTAGTTCTTTACAAACCTGGCACCTGTAATATCGGAAACCCGACAGACAACCCTGGCACTGACATCGCACACAGAACTGACACCACAGTGGTCATTCGGACAGTCCTGGATATTCTTGTATTAATTTTTAAGATTACCATGGAAATGAAAACACGAATTTAAAAAAACTCTGATGCCTTCTCAAACAAGGGGGAATGTACCTGCCCAGCTTCAGGGTTCCACGGATCTCAGACTAAGAACACAAGTGCTGTCCTAGGACCCTTTGCGACAGTTAGCCCCTGAAGCCATGAAGAGCATCTGTGGCTCTGAGCTGCAGATGAATTCAGATCCTGACCAGATCTTCCTGGACAGAAATGACCAGAAGCCATGTCCACATCCTTTCCAGCTCCGTCTATGAATATACCAGTGGGCAGTGGGCAGAGCAGGCGGATGGAACAGTGTAGGCTGCACGCCACAGGGACCCTGGCTGCAGCCCGTCATGTCAGAAGCTGCCGGGAGAGCCTTCACTGTGAACTCTGGGAAACGGTGTGCGGACAAGGGCCCAGCACCTGGTGCCACCTGCAGTGGGGGCTCGTCACCCTGCACGCCCTCACTTGCTCTGTCCTCACCCCTCCCGTCAGAGCATTTTCCTGGAGCACGGCAGAGAGAGGGAAGGCGGGGTGTCCTGCCCACAGAGAGAAATAACAGAGAGCTCACGACACAGAATCTGTCAGATGCTGAACTCAGCGGGAGCTCATGGTTAACGCTGGCACCTTCGAAGCAGTGACATTTGGGAAGTATCTGCCAGAAAGGGTGAACCTTTACCAGTTGCCCCCCTGAGACTTCTTTGAATGGTGCAAATGTCACTTTTGCAGGGACGACTTTTCTGTTTTGAAGGATGAAGAGAATTATGTTTCCTCAGCTGGTTTAGAACCAAAAAACCCCGTGGCGGCCCCAGCCCACTTCTGAGTCCAGAGTGTCCTCCGTGCTGCCACGCGGACTTGAGTGTCCCCTGGAGCAGCCAGACTACTCCACAGAGCTCTTGTGCTGGACCGTCTTTAAAGGATTCAATTACTGCTCTGGTCTGGGAGGAAAAGAGCTGTCACATCTCATCCACCCCCGAAGGCATTTGCCACCAACTCCTGCTTTCCCCGTGGCCTCTGGCCCAGCAGCACCAGCATCAGCTGGAAATTTGTCAGAAATGCACATTTGGGGTCTCACCTCAGACCCACAGTATCAGAAACCTTGAGGCGGGCCCCGCAGTCTGTTTCCACGAGCCCCAGGACAGAGGCCGCGGCCAGGTCGGACCGAGGACGGCCGCTGGGCAGAGCTGAGGGCTGACAAGCCCCCATCGTAGCAGAACAATCCAGGGAGCCTCAGACCTTCTTGTCCTCCAGTGCAGTTAGGTCAGCTTCTCTGGAGTTGGGCCTCGGACGTCAGTGTTGTTAGAGCCCCTTGGGAGTCCAGCACACGGAGAACGGGGTGCCCGTCCAGTCCCTGCTGCCGGAGGCCGGGCACGGACAGCAGCGTCAGCACCAGCGCGAGAAGCTCAGGCCCCGGCGGCACGTGCCGCGTCAGACTCCTGGTCTCAGGAGGTCCGGGGGTTCTTGCCCACCGAGGCTGGAGGAAGGCGCCTGACCAGGCTGTTTGCGTCCCGAGCTGGTCTGTGCCTTGTGTGTCTGGCTGTGACTAGTGACGGGGTGTCCCGTTTCTCTTTGACAGGACACAACAGACTACGTGGCGTACGTGGCCAAGGACCCCGTTAATCGCAGAGGTAAGCGGCGCCCGAGCCCCGCCGTCTCCCGCTCACACGCGGCCCGGCCTGATGCAGGGCACCAGGTGTTCCTCATCACGTCCACACCCTTCGCCGATGCGACCGTGCGTCCCGCTGGGCTGCTAGTGACAGCGGAGGTCTGTGGGCAGCCCGGGGCGGCAGCTAAGTGGCCGGGCTGGGAGGCCCTGGACGACCGTGAGCTCAAACACAGCCGCTCGCGGGTGGCGCACCCGGACCGCACATCGCAGATCCCACGCAGGCCTCGAACCAGGCGGCCTCCGTGACCCCGGGGCCCCTCCACAGCCCACCTGACCTCCTGCCCAGCTCCAGGTCCAGCTCTGTGGCCAACTCCGCCATCCCCGAAGCTTCTATGGCCCTGCACAGGCCTGGGGCTCAGGGGCGAAGCTCTCTTGCTGTCCTCTCACAGCCCGCAAGGCTGCCAGGGCCTCGGACACAGGCTGGACTGGGGATCTGAGGCATGGGAGCACTTTCCATCCTCCTAGACCCTTTATTCCTAGACCCTGCCTCCACACCCACAACCCCGCTCCTTCTATCAACTGCAAAAGCCAAGCCCCACCCATGGGTGCGAGCGGCCTGGGGGCAGGCTGAGCACCCGTGCTACCCCTGAGCACGGGTCATCCCACAGCCCAGGCGTAGAACCCGCGAAGAAGGTCACAGCCGGTGTTTGTAGCAGTACAAAAGGGGGCTTCCTCACTGCGCCCGGGGTCCCCTCTCCTCCCACCCCCGACCCCAGGTACCACCTGTTAATGGCTCCCAGTTTGCTTTACAGGACTTTTATCTACGCACATACACATACATTCTCTAGTGTTAAAACTCCAAAGTGAATGAAATCCTAGCATTCCGGTCGGCCCCTCCCGCATGCCGTGTCTTGCGTTTCCACGACAGCCACAGGGAACAGGTTACTGTCCGTGACGGGGCGCCCTAGGACGAGATGCTTCTGCCAGGTGCACCGACCCGCGGGGATCCGCGTACAGACTCCTTCCCCGTTTTTATCCCCGATGTAGGGCGGCCCCTTCTAGAGGCATTTGCAGGGAGGTTTGCTGGTGCATAGGACAGGGTACCTTTCAAGTCACCACCTAGTCAGGCTGTAAAAATCTGCATTCCCATCTAAGTGCGTGAGGGTGGTTTTCCATCAGGCCTCCTGGGCCCTGGGTTAGTCCGCAGAGGTGTGGCAGGGCTACCTGCCTTCCTCCAAGTCAGAGATGACGGGATCTTACGGAGTTAGCCTTCCTCTCCTGCAAGTGTAGGTGTCTGGGGGGCCCCATAGGTGAGTGCGATTCTCAGTTCTGAACCACAGGGCGGGTAATCACAAAGCTTTGTGTTCAGACGAGGAGGAAGTATGGGTGGTCCTGATGAGCCCCCCGAGGGGCACTGCCCCCCAGACCCCTCGCCGAGCCATGAGGCCCACACCTCTTGACCTTGCCGCGGCTTCTCTGTGCTTGGGGGAGGGCGCCACACTAGCCTGCTCCTCCCCAGAGAGGCTGCCTTACTGGTTCACTGGGGTTCCTGCTCAGTACGACATAACCCGGGCCAGGAGACCCGAGAGCAAGGTGCTGGAAGGGCCCCTTCCGAGGCCTCTAGGGGAACTCTTCCGGCCTGGCCTAGCTCCTGGAGGTGCCCCGGCCAGGCTGGATGTCCAGGCTGGTGGCCAGGTGGCCCCAGCGCCCAGTCTTCATGGGGCTTCTGCCCTGAGCGCGTCTCCATCTGCACCTGGCCATCTGCTTCTAAGGTCTCTGGTTACCCTGGGTTAGGCACTCCCCATCTTCCAGCCTGACCTCCGCTCCACGGCAGTGAAGTGCCTGCCAGTCAGACCGGTGTGAGATGACTTTCTGAGAGTGGCGAGCCCGCCTCCGGGGCCAGGAGGTGCAGCGCACTCCCCATCTGTGCGGGGGAGCTGGACCTCGAGCCCGCACGCGCCCCGATCTAGAGCACTGAGCAAGGCGGAGGATGCAGAGTCCCCAGACAACAGCATTGGCCGGAAACGGGGCTGGAGGGCTGGGGGGGGGGTGTGGCTCCCTGGCAAGGGCTCACTAGTTCAGGGCTCCTCCCAGGGAGCGCGGTGAGGGAGCGGAGCCCGGAGACGTGGCTTGGGTCCGCATCAGCAGGCTCTGCCGCCCTCTCGTACCTGACCGACAGGCCCTTAGCCAACAGGGATCTTCCCCCACAGCTCTGCCCCTTGCACATGTCCCCAGAACCAACTTAAAGAGGGCCGCGCCCAGGCTTCCGGCTCCATGCCGGGTAGACTAGTGTAGACTCACGGACCCTCGGGTGGATCCGGCGGCGGCTCTGCAGAAACCCCATCCTTCCTTCACCGTGGCTGCTGCTCTGCTTTTCAGGAGGGGAAGCGGCTGGGTTTTGACCCTTCCCCAGCCTACCCATCTCCAAAGTGCCGACCTGGCAGCGGGTGCAGACCGGATGTGGGCGTGCTTGGCTGGAAACGGGCAGGTGGGGACCAGGGTGTGCCCTCCTCCCTCCCGGGCCCCTGCCTCCTTACGGGCGGGAGGGCACCTGCGCTCGCACCACGTCAGGCACAACCATGTGCCTCCAATAGCAACGTAATACGGCCTTGCTCTGTGTATCTAGGTTGATGTTTAATAAAAACCAATATCAACAATAAAAAAAAATAATCGCAATAATCAACAATAAAAATACAACCAGCATCTGTGTCCTTGGGACACACGTCTTGGCCATCCCTGGCGTTGTCAGGGGCTTGCACTGAGATCTGGAGCCACTACACCGTCAGGCCGCTCTTTTCAAGCTATCCTGTGTCCTCAGGGCACCCCCTCCCGCCTAGGGGGGGAAGAGAAGTCTGAGGCCCCCAGGACTGGCAGTGGCTGTCCGGGAGCTGTCTGGTGGAGCTCCACTGAGCCCGGCTGGCTTTGTGCAGCCAGAGGACAGTTTGGTGGTGTCGCAGGTGCAGGGACAGCTGCCCCATGCAATGCTTAGGTCTCGCTCTTCTAGAGCTGGGTTAGGTCCAATCCCAGGGCCATGGGGCCCTGGCGGGCCTCACTTCTTGTTAGATCAGGTTCTCTGACCCATCAATGTTTCCTTCCAAACCCTGGTTCTCTCTGCTGGGCTCTGAGTTGGTATTTTATAGACTGTTACGAAATTCTTAAGAGCAATCCATCTGAAATTTAAAATGTTAAAATGTGTTTACAAATAGAACCGTTAGTTTAAGGGAGCAGAGCCGTTAAGAGAGGCATCCTCGTGCTGGTACCTTACAGCAGTGGCATGGGGACCAGGTGTGCTGTGGGACCGTCCGTGAGGGACATGCACCCCTCGTGTGGCCAAGCCTGGTGGCCCCGGTGTCTCTGAAAAGCCTGTGCCACTTGTGTCCACAGCATGTCACATTCTGGAGTGCTGCGACGGGCTGGCCCAGGATGTCATTGGCTCCATCGGACAGGCCTTCGAACTCCGCTTTAAGCAATATTTGCAGTGTCCTTCCAAGGTGCCCGCATTCCACGACCGGTGAGTAGTTCTGTGACACATTCGCAGTGGCCTTTCTGTATTTTACAAACTTTCCTCTCGACATCACTCGAGAGGAGAATATCACAAAATGACCTCCACAGGGTGTGGTCTGGACACACAGGGTGAGTCACAGGGCCCCAGGCTCGGAGGCACCTGGTGGGGCCAGGCTGCGGCTCAGGAGCCCCACAGATGGATGCCGACATATGGGCGATGCTATGAATGTTGAGGAAAACATTTTCTAGAAACTATAGAGACGGTAGCCAAGGTTACAGGAATGCATTGTAATAGGTTTTGTGCCATTTCCTCTGCAACCAGCTGAGGGTCCTGTGTGTTTCCTCCTTGGGTCTGCATGGCACAGGTGTGACACATGCCTTGTCCTCACTGTCGTAGTTAGCATGGCCATGACGCGCAGCCCCACCTCAAGGCCCTGAGCTGGGGCGGCTTGGGAACTCAGAGCCTCCTGTGCCCTGGGCACACACACCCGTAGCCAGGATGAGCCTCGGCAGCTCTCTCTGTGGGAATGGCAGAGCCTGACGCTCATGTCTGATGAAAGATTAAATACGAGGAATAAACCTTCTCCTTGGGAGAGCTACCACCGAGCTCCTGGGGACAGAAGAGCGTTCAGCGCAGCATAAAACATCCAGAGAAAGTGACGGGGTGATGGCGATGGTCTGTCCTTGACTGGGCTTGCCTCCTGACAGCCTCTTCTGATGCTGTGTTCACCGTCCATGAAACTTTATTTCTCCTGAATTTGTTTTCCACTCTTGCTCCAACGTCTGCAGCCCTATTTTATGGCTTCCTCGTGAAGGCAGCATCTACTTTTACCTTCGTTATGACGAAGGCTCCTCTCTTCCCTCTGAGCTTGCTCCCTTTCCTAACACTTTTTTTTTTAAGATTTTATTTATTTATTTGACAGAGAGAGAGAGAGATTGCAAGTAGGCAGAGAGGTAGGCAGAGAGAGGGGAAAGCAGGCTCCCCGCCGAGCAGAGAGCCCGATGCGGGGCTCAATCCCAGGACCCTGAGACCATGACCTGAGCCGAAGGCAGAAGCTTAACCCACTGAGCCACTCAGATGCCTATGACTGACGATTTTAAACCATCCTCTTATCTCCTGGGAAGTGCCTTTTAAGACACCCGTTGGGGACATGCCTGGTAAGACCCCAATTTTTCCCAAGTGGTAAATTCCACGTCCCAGAATTCAGACGCACCTGTGTGCAGGGAGTGCGGACGAACGGGGCCGACTGTGTTCTTACACACACCATCTATCCATTAACTGCACAAGCTGAATAGAAATTTGGTAGTTCACATACTCTTCTGCCGACTTTAAGTTTTACATACAATGGGATGTAGTCATTAAAGTAGATTGGTATATGTGTATTACCAGAATAAACCTAAAAAATCTTAAAAGGAGTGAAAAAGGAAACATTTATGGAGGTTTTAAAACCATAAATAAAATTGTGCATGTAGTTCATGGATAAAAGCGTGTGTATGAAGAGTACAAAAGCGTGTAAGATTATTACATACCAATCACACAGCATCTCAGGATGGGGTGATGGGGCGGGACTGAACTCTGGCCGGGGTCCCTCCCTGACACTTCACAGTGAAAATATTCCAACGTCCAGAAAAAATTTTACAATGAACATCTCTCAGATTCCACTATTCACATTTTACTGTTAATTTGATATATCTATCCTTCCAAAGTAAGTTTAACACATTTTATTTCTTTTAAAAAAAAAAAGGAAGCAAACAGAGCAAAATGTTCACACTTGTTTAATCTCCATGGTGGAGATGTATCTTTTATATTAATTACTATGCTTTTCTGTACTTTGGAAATGTTGCATCAAAGTCAAATAAATAAATGAAAAATAGGTACAAAAATGCCTGTGGGAGTTGCCTTGCTTCTCTGGGAAGGTACCGAAGGTAGGAATTTTTCTATAGAATTTTTTTATATTGAGTTTGAAAAAGTTTTGGGGAAAGACAGTGAAGTAGATGCGCTCTTATCTGTGGAGAAAGGCTTCGACTCCAAACACAAGTACGGGCATACCATTTCTAAAGCAGACAGGACCGAGGGGACCCGACTGACACCCACGTGACCTCATCTGACAAGCTACTGGTCACATCCACTGAACAGGTCTGAGAGCACAGGAGAGGTGGGGACACTACTTTTGTTCTAGCTGGGGACAGCCGGCATTGTGTCCCATCCAGGGACCTGACTCTAGGGGGCACTGGCTTGTTTATTTATTTATTTGACAGAGAGAGAGAGAGAGATCACAAGTAGGCAGAGAGGCAGGCAGAGAGAGAGGGGGGAAGCAGGCTCCCTGCTGAGCAGAGAGCCCGATGCGGGGCTCGATCCCAGGACCCTGAAATCATGACCTGAGCCGAAGGCAGAGGCCCAACCCACTGAGCCACCCAGGTGCCCCCTGGCTTGTTTTATTCGTGATCTGCCAAGATCCCAGGGACCAGCAGCACAGAGGCTTCTGCTGGTGGGGAGTGCTCCTTGGTTTCCATCTCACTCCCTCCAGCCAAGTCTCTCCAACTTGGTTAGTAAGAGCTAGAGGTATGAGAATTTGGTGCATCGAGCTCTGTCGCCCACACGGCTTGGAGCGGAGACATGGACAGATGGGCGTGGAGGGAGTGGGCCAGTGTTAGGGCCCACCAGGCTGCCCCGAATATCTCAGTAACATGTTTCAGCACACGATTCGCCTTTCTTCTCTTGCGGCTGGTGAGTGGATGGCTTTTTTTGTGAATTATTTCTTGTTCATTGTATTCATTATTGGGGGAGAGACTCTCATTTGGATTCAGCACCCATTTCCAGCTGGAAATCAAAAATAGTTCTTTCAAATGAATGGGGATTTTTTTTGGTGTGGTCTGATTTTCCTTGGGAGATTTTTTTTTCCCTGTAATATTTCTTATGGAAATCCAAGGTCATTTTCAACACAAAACCAGAGAAGACCATGACAAACAATTCAAATGTAGCTAATGCTCCCTGTTCTGCTTTTAAAAATTAATATATAATTAATTTGTGATAAAACACAAATAAAACTCTTGGATAGGGACGCCTGTGTGGCTCAGTTGGTTAAGCAGCTGCCTTCGGCTCAGGTCATGATCCCAGCGTCCTTGGATCGAGTCCCACATCGGGCTCCTTGCCGCAGGGAGCCTGCTTCCTCCTCTGCCTCTGCCTGCCATTCTTCTGCCTGTGCTCACTCTCTCTCCCTCTCTCTGACAAATAAATAAAATCTTTAAAAAAAAAAAAAAACTCTTGGATAGAACTCTTGGAAAGCATCTAATTTAGTGATACTTCACGTGTTCAGAGATGATACAAGCACATTTCCATCATCTCAGTCCCATGACCAGTCACCTCCATTTTCTCCCCTTTCTCCCCCTTCTCCCCGGGCAACCGCTAATCTTTCTGTCTTCGTGGATTTGCCAGTTTGGGGCATTTTGTATAAATGGAATCATACAGAGTTCCATGAGCGGCTTCCTTCACTTAGGAGGATGTTTTCCAGATCCGTCCACATTGTAGAATTTACTAGCACAGCCCTTCTTAGGGCTAAATAACCCTCCACTGGACACCTCGACCTCCTCTTGGATGGCCCTTCTTTATTTTGTCCCCATTTGTCCAGGCCCACCCCTTAGCTCGGGTGAGTAATGCTGCTGTGACGCTGTGGACAGTCCCCGTGTGGATAGAGTGCTCAGCACTCCAGGTAAACACCAGGGGCTGCAGTTGCTGGATCACTTGGTAACTTCATGCTAAACTCTTTGAGAAACTGCCAACTTTTTCCCCAGCCAAGTGTGAGGGCTCCAATTTCTCTACGTCATTTTGATTACAGCTATCCTACCTTACCCTGACTGTGATTTTCTTTTTTTTTTTTTTACTTTTAAAGATTTTATTTATTTATTTGACAGACAGAGATGACAAGTAGGCAGAGAGGCAGGCGGGGCGGGGTGGAGGGGGGAGCAGGCACCCTGCTGAGCAGAGAGCCCAATGCGGGGCTTGATCCCAGGACCCCAGGATCATGACCTGAGCCGAAGGCAGAGGCTCAACCCACTGAGCTACCCAGGCCCCCCTGGCTGTGATTTTCATTAGCATTTCCCTGATGACCAATGATTAAGCCATTTTCATGTGCTTATTCCCTATTTCTGTATCTTCTTTGGAAAAATTCCTGCTCAGATCTGTAGCCCATTTATTGATGTAGGAGTTCTTCATATATTCTGGATACTAGTCCCTTTCCAGATATATGATCAACAAGTATTTTCTCCCATTTCATGTGTTGTCTTTTGTTTTCTTGAGTGTCCTTTAAAGTACAAGGTTTTTAATTTTGATGAACTCCAGTTTGCTTATTTTCTTTCTTCGGTTGCTTTTGTTTTTAGTGTCATGGGTAAGAAACCATTGCCTAGTCCACAACAGCCAAAATATGAAAAGAGCCCAGATGTCCATTGACAGATGACAGATAAAGAAGATACACACACACGCACGCACACAGAGGAATATTACTCAGCCATCTAAAAGAATAAAATCTAGTCATTTGCAGTGATATGGATGTAACTAGAGAGGATTATGCTAAATGAAATATGTCAGAGAAAGAAAAATGCTATATGATTTTACTCATATGTGAAATTTAAGAATAAAACAGGTGAACATAGGGGAAGGGAAGGAGAAATAAAATAAGATAAAAACAGAGAGGAAGACAAACCATAAGAGACTCTGAACTCTAGGAAATAAAGTAAAGGTATGGAGGGGAGGTGGGGGGATGGTATGACTTGGTGATGGGCATTAAGGCGGGCATGTGATGCAATGAGCATTGGGTATTGTATCACTGAACTCTTCCTTTGAAACTAATAATACACTATATGTTAAACAAATTTAATTAAATAAGATATTTAAATTAAAAAATAAATGGTGAAGTTAATTGGCACAAAAAAAAAAACAATTGCCTTATGCAAGGTTACAAAAATTTTTACCCATGTTTTCTTCTGTGTTTTACTTCAGTGCCTTTTAATTTCTTATTATATAATTTCCTTGGCTAGAATCTCCAGTATAAGGGTGACTAGAAGTAGGAAGAGGGGACATTCTTATCCTGTCCTGACCTTAGGAAGAAAACACCACACCCAGTCTGTCACCATTAACCATTGGTTAGCTATGGACTTCTCACATGCCCTTTATTGTGAAAATGTCCCTTTATTCTTATTGAGTATCTTTGTCATGCAAAGATGTTGGATTTTGTCAAATGCTTTTTCTGTGTCTATTGAGATAAGTATTTGGTATTTCTTTTTATTCTATTGATATGATATATTACAACAGTTGACTTTGAAATGTTAAACCAACCTTGCATCACTGGGATAAATCCCACTTAGTTATGGTGTATAGTTCTTTCTATATTTTATTGGGTTTAGTTTTTATTTTGTTAAGGATTTTTTTTCATCAATTTTCATAACAGTTATTGGTCTACAGCTTTCTTTTCTTGTAATAACTTTGTCTGGTTTTGGTCTCATAGATTGAGTTTGGAGATATTCCTTCCTTTTATATTTTTCAGAAGAGTTATAAATAATTGCTGTTAACTCTTTTTTGCATGTTTGATAGAATTCACGAGGAAGCCATGATGCAGAGCTTTCTTGGGAGTATGAGTTTTTTTTTAATTGTCACTAATTCAGTCTCTTTCCAGGTCTATTTAGATTTTCTATTTCTTCCCTAGTAAGTTTTGGTAGTTTGAGTCTTGGTAGGAATTTTTCTATTTCGTCTAGGTCATCTAATTAGTGTAGTTACCTGTAGTTCTTGCATCTTGTGTTTTAAGTTTGCCTGTGTAGTTAACTTTGCCGATGTTCTCTGTTTGCTCGTATAGATATGTGTTTCTGTTTAGTGCTTGATTTCAGCCTGAAGTACCTCCTTTAGTATCTCTTATAGGAAAGATCTGCTGTAATGAATTTTCTTTGGTTTTTATCTGGGAATGTCTTAATTTTTGCTTCATTTTCAAAAGGTAATTTTACTGGATATAGATTTCTTGGTACACAGTATTTCTTTCCGTATTTTGACTATGCCATCCCATTGTCTTCTGGCCTCAGTTATTTCTGAAGAGAAATTAGTTGTAATATTAGTAAGGATCTCTTGCATGTGATGAGTGGCCTCTCTCTCGCTGCTTTCAAGTTTCACTCTTTTTGGCTTTAAACAGCTTGATTATGATGTGTTAAGGTATGGAGCTTTTTAAGTTTATCCTTTCTGGGGTATTTTTTCTGTTTTTAGCTCCTTGGATGTGTAAATCAATTATTTTAATTAAATTTGACAAGTTTCTGGCCCTGAAGTCTTCATGTGTCTCCTTCCAGCCCCTTTCCATCCCTTCTCTTTTGGGAATCCCTCATGTGTATGTTGGTTTGCTTAATGGGGTCCATAGGTCTCTGAGGCTCTGTTCATTTTCTTTAGTTCTTTTTTCTTTCTGTTTCTGTGATTTGATAGTCTCAAGTGACCTATCTTTAAGTTCTGTCATTCTTTCTTCAGTCTGTTCACACCTGTTTTGAGCTCCTCTATGAATTTTTTTAGAAGATTTTATTTATTTATTTGGCAGACAGAGATCACAAGTAGGCAGAGAGGCAGGCAGAGAGAGAGGAGGAAGCAGGTTCCCTGCTGAAAAGAGAGCCTGATGCGGGGCTCAATCCCAGGACCCTGGGATCATGACCTGAGCCAAAGGCAGAGGCTTTAACCCACTGAGCCACCCAGGCGCCCCTGAATTTTTTATTCCAGTTATTAACATTTTAATTTATAGCCTTTCTATTTGGTTATTTTATAAAATTACTTCTACCTCTATTTTGATATTCCCTATTTGGTGAAACAACAGTCTCATGTTTATTTTTTGTTGATGATTTCTTTTATTCCATATTAAGAGTAGCCAATTTAAAATCTTTGTCTCATTAGTCCCCAATTTTAGTTTCCTCAGGAAAAGTTTCTGTTGATAGTCTTTTTTCTTGCACATCAGTCATGCTTTCTTATTTCTTTGCGTATTTTCTAATTTTTTTGAAACTGGAAATTTTAAGTAATACAGTAGCAAATTTTGAGAAGCTCACCTCCTCAGGATTTCTTGTTGCTATTTGTCGTGGCTGTTTGTTTTAATGACTTTTCCAAGATAACACTGTAAAAAATCTGTATTCTTTGTCATATATGACAGTGACAACTCTGTTTGCTTTCCTTATTAGTTAGCTAATGGTTAGAGAGAGATTTCCTTCAATGCTTGGGAACATTAAGTCTCCCCATATTTGCTGAGGAGCTGTTTGTGTATCGGGGCACTCCTTCAACATTCAGCCAAGCTGTTGACAACTCTCCTTTACCCTTTACTTCCTGCTTATGCAGGCTTCAACCAGAGGTGAGAACTAAGACCTTTTCACATTTTCCCTAAGCAGGCACACAACCCAGATCTCGAATACAGTATTACACAAACATGTGGTCTTCTTTACTTCCAGAAACACACTGAAGCTTATCAAAGTCCCTATGGACATCCTATTGCCCAGATTTTCCTTCTAAGCTTTTCAATAGCCCCCTCTTTGTTACCTACTGGTTTGTTATAATACCAAATGCTCTCCACTGTTTCAGGAAGCCACGATGTTGGACACTAGCCTCCAATTGTTTTTTATAAAGCCACTGGGGAAGAGACTTTTTCCCCTGGACAAGTTCTGAATCAGGTCAAATAAAGACAGCCTTGGAATGGGGTCTTTTAGGGAATGACCAGACAGGTCAAGTTCTCTGGAATGGGTGCTTTGAAAGAGACTCAGTGATGTTTGGTCCCCTCCTATGATGGCCAGGCTGCTGGTTATCACTCTGATTGTGGGCGGTTGGTTTTCAAGCCTACCGTGGAGACAGGAATAGGGCAAGTTAAAATTCTTGTGGCATTTCGTTGTTATAGCTATTTGCTTAAACACACACACACACACACAGGTTTGCTGCAAACTCCTGATTAATTTTCAGGGTTCTGAAAAAGTTGACCCTGAAAAAAAATTTTTTTGCTAGTTTCCTATTTGTTTTATGGAAGAGAGAATTTTCAGAGATTTTCACTCTGTCATTTTTTCTTGTGTCACTAAAATCTCCACTTTTTAGTTGATTTTGCTTTAACTTATTGAAATGAATGTTCTTGAGGATCTGGTTATCTCTAGCTACAAATCTTTTCTTTCCTAATTAAATGTCCTTTTGAAAAAGGAGTTCTTCCCTGTTTCAAATACGGTTGAAATTTTCCAGAAGGTTGAACTGCAAATAAGGCTGAAGTATCCGGCCAAACCATTCATCTGCTTTTCAGGGTTGAGATCTAGATAGTGAGGAGAGAGTCACTAACTCTCTTGTCTGGGGTAGCAGGTCCTCACATTAGATTTCATTTGGAAGACAAGCTCAACTTTTGGCTAAAGCTCTGGAAAATCCTCTTCTAACAGAATGCAGAGTCTGGATGAGCCGTGGACTGAAGAGGAGGGGGACGGCTCAGACCACCCGTACTACAACAACATCCCGAGCAAGACACCTCCTCCAGGGGGCTTCGTGGATGTGCGGCTGCAGGCCAGACCCCATGCCCCCGACACAGCCCAGGTAAGTCCTGGACCCCGACCTGGGTCGTGGCCACCTGAGTTTTATTTCCTTTTCTCTTCCTCCACTTAACTGGCAGGCTGCCTTTTGTCCGGTCTTTGACAGGATAATTTACCAGTTTTCTCCCCTGGGATGACCCCAAGTAGAGAAGAAGGGGAGGCATTTGTTGTAACATCTTACGGTTTTAATCAGTATCTTGGGACTATACTGTGATTCTGGAGATAGGAGTCTGAGGTCTCCTCCATCTTGGGACAAGTCCCATTATGGGAGCTCAGTGAAGAAAGAGGTCAAGACTTTTAAAAGGCCTGGGGTGCTTTGTGTTCCCTGAAAAGAGAGTGGATGTGGGCCCTTAAAATAGTGAGAATTTCAAGAGCCTTCTCTTTTATTCATTTCTTTGACTTTTCCTCCAACTCAGTATGCCAGTAAGGCAATTGCTTTTTTAGAGCTATAGTATCTCTATTTCATTATAGAGAATTTTTTGATGTCACCTACTTTGTGCAAATAATAATGATGCTAAAAAAGTGACAAAATAACAGTGACATCAAGTGTCAATAGCTGTGACACGGAGACGGGCGGGGTGGGTTTGGCCAGGTGTGCGTGGCTGTGGGCGGCGTGATCCGACGCGGAGAAGCGCGCCACCCGAAGTTTACTTTACGAGTGAAGCCGCTGCACTAAGGGCTCATCTTTGGCCACGCGGAGGGAGGGATGGCGGCGGAAAATGAAAACGGGATGCGCGCATGGAGTTCTGATGCGAGGCAGCCTCTTCCTCACACCCACGCAATCCTATTTCCCAAAACCGAACGCCCACCGTGAGGCCTGCAGGGAAAAGCGGGAGGAACTGGGAAAGCGCCCTACTCTCTGCTGGGGTCCCTCATACTGCACTGTGGCGTTTACAGGTGGGGAAGGGGGAGACGATGCCTCTTCTCTTTGTGTATTTACATGTGTCTGTAGTTTGCAGGAAAAGAGCAAACTTACTACCAGGGGAGACACTTAGGAGACCCATTTGGCGAGGACTGGCAGCAAACACCTGTCAGGCAAGGTGAGAGGCAAAGGGAGGCGGGCTGGGCTCGGCACACTCTTGGCCCGGCTAGGAGGTCCCCTGGAGGCACAGCCTGTGGGTGGGGGTCCTCGGCCACATGCCCACCCTGGGCCTCCTGCGCTGCCAGAATGGAGTCAACGTACAAAGCACTCACTTACACTTAAAGGCAAAACAGGGGAATTGAAACGAGGCCGTTTCTTCTGCTCTGTTCCTTGGTCAGCGGCCTTTGTAAAGGGGATACGGGGACCCGGGAGCCTCGGCCCCACTGGGCCCGCTCCAATTCCCTACCCAGGTCAGGGCTAGGGTCTCGGTCAGGACCTAGTGATCATGTGTCCACCCTCACAGGCCATCCCGTCGCATTTTGACAAGAAGGCTGGGAAATTGTCCTGGTCAGAACACCACAGCGATGAACAGGGTCCAAAGAGGGGCACTGAGCCGATGGGGACCCACGGGAGGAATTATCTAGCAGCCTGTAGGATCGCCTTCGTCTAGGGGGAGCAGTGCAGGGGGCGGCTTACAGGCAGACTCGCCAATGACCACCCTTTCCGTTGTAAGAAAGAGACGGCTCGTTTCCTTGTTGCAGGGTCCCTGGATATCTACGGCATGCCGGAGGGGAAAGCGCACACGGCCCCCGGAGAAGCCCCCACGTACGTGAACGCCCAGCACCTCCCGCCTCAGGCCACGCCGGCGTCGGGCAGCAGCGCAGAAAGCAGCCCGCGGAAGGACCTCTTCGACATGAGTGGGTTGCCATTCGTCTGTGTGTCCTGTCTTCTGAGGTCGCTTTCTGCGATGCCTTCTTTTTGAAACCTGTGCCATTAACATTCTTTCTGCTAGCAGCGTCCTGATGAGCAGCAATGGCTGTCTGCACTTTTCTGGGTTGTGAGTGGGCTTTTCGAGGCTTTGACCTTGGCTGACCTCTGCTTGGGGCTGACAACCCTGAGTTCCGGGGGCAGAGCATTGCCCCTCTTTTTTGAACTGACGTTCCTCTTGAAGAGCCGCCCATGTGTCAAGGCAAATGATACACACACGAAAAGCACTCGTTTTTTCACTTAAATGTTGGTCAGCTGTAAGGGGACAAATTCTGTATCAGTGGCTAAGGATGCCAGTGTGGCATGCACGCCCCTGCTTCACAGAGCCCCCAGTCGGTTGACCAAGCCCAACACGAACGCGAGGAAGTGATCCGCCATCTGGCGCGTGCACGCTGGATCGCTTTCCCTTGCGCACACTCACTCGCTCTCCCGCACACACACTCACTTGCTCTCTCGTATTCCTCTCCGTTGAGCATCTCGTGTGGGCCACGTACCGTTCTGCTTACTGGGGTCTGCAAGGGAGCCAAACAGAGGGTCCCGTGGAGCGTGAGTAACCATGCTGTGTTCGCAGGTGACAACCCTGGTGAACCCCCAGACAGGACGGGGAGTGTGACAGGAAGCTCCTCAGCAGGGCGGGGACACATGCTGTGGACCCTCAGCATCATGCGGGCTGGGAGCATAAATCAGCCAGGAACTCAGTAATGAAAGTGGGAATTGTGGCTAAGGAACTTCGAAGGAGCTTCCCGAGTTCCCAAAGAGCTTTACATCCTCATGCTGCTTTGTCAGCTCCCTGAGACTTTTACGGGCCAGAGGAATTCCTTGAGAATTTAACAAGTGTCTACCACAGGCTAGGCACCCGTTACTTTATTTAATTTCTGCAACGGTCCTGCATGTAGCCACCGTTACTATGGCTCTGTGGCTGGTCAGGGCAGCCTTGCCGGTGCGGCGTGCACTCTATGGGGGCTGTGTGGGCAGGAGGATGTGCGTGCGTGCTGCCACAGTCTGGCGGCCTCCTGCCAGCAAAAGTCTATTTCTTCTCAGCCACTTTGGTTTCCCAGACAGTGGATTCCCATTCTGACTTGCAACAATCACCACCGACAGAGGAATCGGAGACTCTTGGGGCTTGCAGGCACCTTAACGATCATCAAATCAAATCCCATCTCTTAAAAAATGTGGGAACAGCCTCAGAAGTATGAAGCCACTTTCCCAAGACGCAGGGCAAAGTGGAGGCTCTCTGAGCCTCTGTTCCAGCTATAATGATGCCTCCCAAAGGCAGTTTAGTATGAGTATTTATGGTCAATGTTCACTGTTTATTTTAGTCAATTAACCAGTGACTTCTGGCTCCAGGCCTGAGAAGAGGTAGATAAGACAAGGGTTTGAGATGGGAAAAGCAAGAACCAGAACCATCCTTTGTCGTCAATCCATTTCTACACCTGCTCCCAAAGCAGAGAAGGGGAGACTAGAAGAAGAAAGGGCCCTGGCGAGGCTGGTTGTTATCGCAAAGTCTGGGGGAAGAATTAAGCCAGCACTCTGTGTTGTTCTCTTAAACCACAAGAGCTAAATAATGATGGTGGTGGTGATGGAGCTGCTCCCGGTGCTGACGGTAGTGGTGGTGAGGGCGATGGTGATGATAATCGTGGTGACGATGGTGATGGTGGTGCTGGTGATGGTGGCGATGGTGATGGTGATGGTGGTGATGGTCATGATGGTGGTCATGATGGTGGTGATGGTAGTGGTGATGTTGACGATGGTGGCAAGTGAAGGTGGTGATGGTGGTGATGGTGATAGTGATGGTGATGGTGATGGTGGTGATGGTGGCGATAGTGATGATGGTGATATTGATGCTGATGATGGTCATGATGATGGTGATGGTGACAGTGAGGGTGATGATGGTGACAATGGTGATGGTCTTCATAGCGATGGTGGTGTTGGTGATGGTGTAGAAATGCTATAATACAGCCTTCAACTACTCCAGGTAATCAGGAAAAATAGGATAAAAACAAAAAAAATCTAATTTTGGCACCAGTTTTAACCTGATTTTATTCCCAGATTTGTGAACCCTGTAACAAGTATCGAAATGCCCTGATGGGAGTTTCATTTATTCACCTGACTCCTGCCCGTTCTCTACTAACAACTGGTCTCCTCCTAGAGCATTTGTTGAACATCTGTGGGGATGGACTATATCCCAGGGATGACGTTGGACTCTGGGGATGCAGCTGTGCCCGTTCTCGTGCTGCGTGTCGGCATGGTCCTGTTGTCGTCATCACGCCTTACACTGCCACTGTGTGGCACCGTGGGCATTTTTGAGAGCTTTTGTGCATATTACCTCCTTTGAAAATGGAGAGTCAAGGTTTCATCCGATGTCCTTGGGGACTTTTCATGCTGCTGTTGTCTGTTGCCTGCGGTGGGCAGTGTGTCCTGAAGGGCGTGCGGTCATGCTCCATCTCCGACACTCACACAGACACAAATGAAGGCCACGGGGAGGTGGTGCTCCTAGCCTGGGCCAAGTCACACAAGGGCACCTGGAAAATGTCCATTTTCTTCTCTTTTAAAAATTTGCCAGATGTAAGAATTTTGAAACAAACATCGGACAGCTGGGTATAGGTTTTGCACTAAGTCTAACCTTGCAGATTATCTTCCTTTTCATGTATTTCTGTTAGCATTGGCAGGTTTTCATTCAGCAGGAAGCAGATTTGTTAAAAGGCTAGCCGATGTTCCAGAAGCAGTAGGTGGTCTGTATAATGCGTGGCCTGGGGCAGCGTGCAAAAGTGAAGTCGTTCTAACTGGTTAGACAGAGGGTGCGTTTGAATCCCTGGTACAAGGCGCAGCACCCAGCTGTCTCGGGAAACCCAACTAGTCAGAAAAAGGTGCCAAAGTTTGGGCTGTGGTTTCTATTACCGGTCATTTTTTGTCGGTTTGTTTCTTATGGAAGTTGTCTTGGCATTTCCATCAATCACTTTGTGCGTTTTAATATTTGCTCTTCTTGGGGGTTCACTTGTTTCTGGTGATTGTTGTTGACAGAACCTTTTGAAGATGCTCTCAGGAACCAGTCCTTGGGGCCTGTGCTGAGCAAAGCGGCCTCCGTGGAGTGCATCAGCCCCGTCACCCCCAGAGCCCCAGACGCCAAGATGCTGGAGGAGCTGGAAGGGGAGCCTTGGTACCAAGGGGAGATGAGCCGGAAGGAGGCCGAAGGGCTGCTGAAGAACGATGGGGACTTCCTGGTCCGGAAAAGCGCCACCAACCCAGGCTCCTTCGTCCTCACAGGAATGCACAATGGCCAGGCCAAGCACCTGCTGCTCGTGGACCCGGAAGGCACGGTGAGCACGGGGCGGGACACGACCTGCCTCCTTAGAGTGGACTCCCCTTCTCTGTGCTGGGTGACTCACTTTCCCTCCACTACCCACGCGTGTTGGCTGAGGGCCTGGGGTAGACGCTGTAACGCTGATGTCCTTTACAGTAAATGAATACAAATCCCAGGAAAGTCTTCTTGTCCGATACAGTCTTAGTGGATACAGACGTGCAGGGGTCATGGGCTTTCAATATTTACCTCAAATGTCTCTCAAGCTGAGTCACCGAGTTTCTGTCCCTTGAGTGCATGCCGTGATGAGGCCGCACCTAAAGCCCTATTAACTGGCCTCTTGCTTTCCCGCTCGGGGAAGTCAGGCCTCCTGACGGTGAGCGTGGCCGCTCCTGGCGGCACGGCTGAGTCTGAAGAGCTCTGAGGATTTGCTTGCACTTCCCAGCTTCCAGTCAGTAAAGAGATTGACTTGATCTTGGCGCAGTCCAAGAACTGTTAAGTTTAATAAATGTAATGACATTAAATGAACCTTTAAATAAATTCCAGGATTGTTTTAAAAACTTGTTATCCAGTGAAAACAAAGACGCAGGTAGCATGATCAAATAGTAGCTCAGGGCATTGCCTGTCCTGACTGATGGGTCGGGACGAAGCCTCAGTCTTTGGCTAGCCTTGATCGCAATTTAATTTAATTTGGTAGAGGGGGACCTGACCAAATTTATGGCTTTTGGTGTCTGTACCTTGGCTCTGAGCCTCCTCTCCCCCCTGCACCTGGACAGCCCTTCCCGGGAATGTAGTGCAAACCCACCTTCTTTGGTCATGGGGATTTTCCCCACAGACGTACATCAGGGAAAATACATACTGTGTGTGCGTCTTAGAAATTTGGAACCATGATACTGCCCCCAGGGAAGCGAAATCCCATTTCATCTTGTTCACTTTTCCCTCGGCACGAGATCTGTCTGGGGTGCTTTCCATACGCGGAATCGTTGCTTGGCTGGTCTCCTGGGCGTCCCCCACTCTGTGGCCGCCGGTCACTTGTGGAAATCTCTCAGGAAGGGCTAAAGGCACCAGGGATCCTCTTGTGTGTTTGCCCCGCTGGTCTTCTGGGGCACGTCCCAGGGCTGGGGTTTTTGCTCACAGGATATGGGTACAGTTAGTGGCACCGGAGGCTCACTTTTCCTTCCAGAATGGCTGGACTACTGGGGTGGCAGCTGAGCACCGAGATTCCCTCCTCCTCCTCCTCCTCCTCCTGCTCCTCCTCCGCGTCGCCCTCCCAGTGTGGCGAATCTGAGTGGTGGGACGGGGAGGAAAGCGCGTCTCGGTGCTGGTTGTGTTGTCCTTTGACTGCATGTCCCCGGGTCCCTCCTGGAAACATCACGTTCCCGCCTCCCCCCACGCGTCTCTTCTGACCGTCTCCCTGGTCTCTCCCACTGGTTCTCAGCCACGCAGCTGCCACAAGAGCTCTCCCGTGTTCTCACGCATCTGATCATTTTGTCCGTGATGTTCTCCACCAAATAGAAGTTTCCCTTGTGCAAGAGGCTCACGGTATTGAGTTTTAGAGGATTTTCTCGCCTTTGGTCACAGACATACTCTGCTCTTCTATATTTTCTTCATTTGGCTTTGAAAGCTTTGTTTTTCACGTTTATGTTTTAATTCTCACTGAAGGTACTTGGAAGATGACCTAAGATGAGGACCCCACACTGTTTAGATCTGCAGGCAGTGAGCCAACATGGGTCCCGCGGACGGTCCTTGTGCTCACACCCCATGCCTGGCGTGTCGGGTTGCGTCCTGAGTGCGCGCCTGCTCTGTCCTGCTGACCTCCTGCCCCGGTACCGGTGCCCTGCCGCTCGGTCATTGTGGCTTTGAAACAGTCTTATCACCTGGTTTCACGGCTTCCTCGTGAAACTCCTTTCTGTGCTCTCTAGCGTAGGTGTTCTCAGGCCTTTTTCCTCTTTGTTCGGGTTTTAGAGCCCGTTTATCCAGGCACTGAGAACGCGGGATTCTGGTAGGACTGACGCTGAATTTGCCGATGAGTTTTGGGGACCGCCAACGGCGTGCAGCGTTCGGTCATCACGTCCATGAACATGGCCTGATGTCTACTTATTTAGCGTTAAGATGCCCGCTGTTAGAATTTAAAAATTCTCTCCAGGAGGTTCTTGTGCTCCTTTGTTTGGTTACTTCCTAGATTGTCTGGTTTTAATCTTGTTGAACGTGGTGTTTTTGGTTACGTTTTCTCAACAGTGACTGCTGCCAGGAGAGGAATGTGGCGTGATCTCGTGCCCAGAAATCTTGCCGATGGCAGCGGTTTTCTGGGACACTGGTTATGCAGTGGCAGGCACAACAGCTGCGTCTCCTGCCTCCCAGCTCCCGACCCCACGGGATGGTCCCGCCCCACTGTGCTGACCGGGCGCCCATGGACGGTGACCGGGAGAGGGCGCCCTTGTCTTGTTCCCAGACTGAAAGGGGCTGTTGGAGGCTTTGTCCCCTTAAGGGTGATGTAAGCTTTTGGTAGCTCTTCTTCACCTGCCCAAAGCTTGGCACTCCCTGGTTCATTCACTCCACAAAGTGCACTGACCGCATAGCTACTGAGGCCAGGCACTGGCTTGTCACTTGGGCTACGGCCAAGAACCAGGTGCAAAACACTATTCCTGCTTGTGTGTAAGTCACACGTATTCATCTCTTAATTACTTTTGTCATACTGGATTTTATTGAATGCTTCTTCAGCATCGCCTGATATAATGGAATAATAGTGTGGTCTTTTCTTGAGTCCGTGAACGTGGGGATCTGCTCAGGCAGGTTTTTCTGAAGCTTCGCCCTGGCATGAGCTCTGCTTGGTCCTGACGTGGTCTTCACGGCGTGGCCGGGTTGGGGCATCCAACACTAATTTTCGGACATTTCCAGCTGCACTTGCGAGGTGAGGTCAGTCTTCGTGGTCTTTGCTGCCTTTTGTTGGTGCTGCTAATCTGGTTGGGGTGTGAACGTTAGAGGGTTCTGTTCACCTCTTACAACAAGCAAGGCTCACTCCGGATCAGAGAACCCTCCCTCCCCGTCTCACGTCACACAGAACCCCTGGGCGGGCCCCTATTTCCGTGCCATGATTTATTTTGACCCTGAAGCCCTTGTCACAAACAGGCACTCATTTATTTGTTAACATGCTTATTAATTGGTTTTCCCCACTGGACCATCATCTCTGTGAAGGAGCAGCCTTAATCCTCGTGGTACCGTGCTGGGCGCCTCGTGCGTGTTTGAGGCACAGAGGGGCGCGGGGCTTTCTCGAGAGCTGACAGCCCCAGAGGCCACATGGTGCTAAGGGGCTGTGCTACTGACGGGAGTGTGTGTTTAGAACCTGTGCAGAGCGATTTCCCTGCGCAAGGGCTGCTATGGCATCTGTGTTCTCTGAAAAAAATACCCCAGCAAGTCGGTGAAAATATAAAGAGAGTAGCTGAGACTTTTAGGTATTTTTTGAAGATGAGAGGTTCACAATTTATCTAAATTATATCGCCTCAGAGGGCGAAGACAATTAATGCTTTATTTACTTGGTCCTTACAGACAAGAGGACAATGAGGGAAAGACAGGTATGACCTCTCCTCTACACGCGCACGGGGGAGAGAAGGTTAGGGAGCGGCCGGGCTGTGGCCACGAGCTGACAGCCGGTGTGTAAGCGCACCACGGACCCGGCCGTGCTGTCCACGTGGCTCCAATTTTGGAGGAAAAATGTCTAGTGCCGTTGAGGAAATCTGCAGGTCACGCTGCCTGAGAACCGTCCCTTTGGGAGGCTTTTTGCTGGGTGGGCTCATCTAGTTTAATTGATCCGGTGGAGGAGGGCTTCAGCTGAGAAGGGCCTCATCCCAAATGTAATGTCGCTTCCTTGCCGTTAGGACGCCAAAAGAGATGACGAGCACATTCTCTTCAATATTTATTCATCTGATTTTCATGGGAATCGGTTGGTCCCTGACTATAAAGGGGGAAACTTGGCAGAACAGATTCCTCTGAGAAAGAAGGATACGAAACGGTTCTGAGTCTAAATTTATTGCAGAGTACGCCAACCTGCGCGCCTTCCCGCTGCACACTGATCGCACAAGACGGGGGCTCCTGGGGTCGCGGGAGTCTCGGGGGACCAGGAGGGCAGGGGAGGAACTCCTGAGCCCCCGGGGCAGGGTGGGGCCCAGGCTCTGCAGGAGCAGCTTGGGAGAGGGAGTCCGGGGCGCGGGCATTGCTTGACAACACCCTCCCCATCCTTCAGTAGGCCCTCCTGAGTTTAAGATATTCCCCGAGGCCCCTGTCCCTGTGGCCAGAAGGGCCAGCAGACTGGGGCGGTCACCTACTTGCATTTGGACGGGTAACCGGCGCCCCCTGCCCCCCGTGGCTGGTGTGCCGTGGGCTTCCCAAACGTGGCCTCGGGGACTGGCACATTTGAAAGTACAGGCCAGCGTTCGGGAAATCACAGAATGACGGCAACCGTCCAACGCCCCACACTTATTAGGATTTTATTTTATTCTGAGAGTAATTAAGAAAACAAATCCCCCCCGCCATCCCTCCCCTTTAAAAGCCTTGTTCTTTTAAAGTTCTCTTTGTCTCAGGCAGACTAGATGGTGCTAAGTTAACCAATGACATGGGGATTCTTGCTGGTCTGAGCTGCAGTCCCCACTCACCCGGGGGGGAGGGGCTCTCTTGCCCCTCAGCTCTCCACCCCGATACGCCGCCACCACCTGCCTGCAGACCCCCTTCACCCCCCAACCCCCAGCTGTCCCAGGAAGGGGTGTTCTCCAGCGTTTACCTGGAGGCTGGGTGAAGGGGGCGCTGGGCCGGCTTCTCCCCAGCAGACCCACTCCTTTCCCTGTAATTACTAAATATTTGGGGGCAGGCACCATGAACCTACCTAAATGCTTTCTTCCCAACCAAACCTTCATGCTGCTAATGAATTTGTCTTCATCCGTGTGGATTCACGGCTCCCTGTGTGGTTTAGTGGGTTAATACCGACTGCCCTATTTGCTTCCTGCTGCTTCGAGCAGGTTTCGGTGTCCCTCTGACACGGCCTCATTCTTTTGCCCCTTCTTCCCTCAATACATAAGGGTATCATGGCACCGTCTTCCCCCGCTGCGGTCCCGTGCTCAGCCACTTCTCCGAAGGAACCCCAGCCTGCTCGTTTTCACGGGGAGACCAGGAGCTGCACATGGGTGTGGGGTTCTGCAGTTCATGGGGGACAGACTGGTGCACACACACGTGCATATCTGGGTCCATATCTGTGTCTCTGTGCATTAGAAATCCTATATTCACAATAATTCTTCCAATTCCACTCTGATTATCACAGAACTCATCCTACTTTTTTTCTTTTTCTACACTTAACAACCCTTTCTCCAGCAATGAGAAGTCTGGCCCCCAGCCTTCGTATTTTCAACTCTCTGGTTAACTCCCCTGTTCGACAACCCCCAGTCCCCCGACCACAGCCGCTGCCACTTCCCTTGCGGACGCTGCCCTCACCCTGTGGGGACGCCGACTTCTCTGCCCAGCCACTCCCCATGGGCTCCCTGTCCGCCCCGAGCGTGCCCCGCTGGGTGCCGCTGCCTCTGACCCCGCCCCCCGCCCCACCAAACCTGTCTCGCGGCACACTCCTGACTCGGCCTGGACTCTGCTCTCCTGTGGGGGGCCACTGGGGCTGCCCCCACCCGAAACACAGACACCTGTCTTTCTGGGCGTTTGGACCGATCGTTCACTCGGGAAGAAGAGGCAGTGGAAAGCAAGAGGAGCGATCGCGATCCAGGCTTCCTGCTGTCCCCGTCTCCAACACAAGCGACACAACATCATTGTTGCAGCCCACAGAAGTGAGGATGGTTACTCCACAGGTTCAGATTTCCCTGATTATCTGAAAGACGTGCTTCGTACGGTACCTTTGTTGGAATCAGAATTCAAACGTGGTGCACGTGGTGCATCGTATTCCAATTTTCCTTCTGTTTCCCCGACACCAGTGATTTGTTTGAGCGACTAGATACAGATTTTCCACAGAATACCCCACATCGTGATGTGGGCTGTAGTGCCCCCTGTGGCCTCATTTCCCTGCTTCTCTGACGCCCGGCTTTTCTATAAACTGATAGACACAGAGGCGTTAAAAACAGCCTCGGTGGGCCCTCGTTCACATACACGCCCATTTCAAGTGCACGATTCGGTGCTTGTCAGTCTATTCACAGCGGCGTGCACCCGTCACCGCAACCTGGAACACGTCTATCACCCACAAGAGGAACGCGAGGGCATTTGGCCTCTCCTCGCCAGCCTCCCAGCCCCTGTCCCTTTACCTCCCCGGGTTCTCCCTTACGGACGTCCCTCTGGATAGAATCATATAAATATGTAGACTTTGCAACTAACCTCTTGTCCTGAGTGTAGTGTTTTCCAGGTTCGTCCAGGAGGTAGCCCGCGCCAACCGCTCATTCCACCCTCTGGCCGAGGACGGTTCCACCTATGAACACAACACATTGACTTGTGACGGGTTTGCCGACGGACATTAGACTGTACCAGCAATGCTGCCGCAAACTTGACGTCCACGCTTCTGTGTGGACATATGTGCCCATTTCTCTCGGATCTCTAGCTCGGAGTGGGTTTTTTGGGTCATAGTGTAACTCTATAATCTGTCACTTGAGGAACTGTCAGATGGTTGTTCAAAGCAGCCACCCCATTTTCTGTTCCCTCTTACAGTACCCGAGGGCCCCCGTTTCTCTGCACCTGCTCCTGCCCTTGGCATCGACCAGCGTTTTGAGTCTGGCCGTCCCTGCGGGCGGGAAGTGGTACACCATCGTGACTTTGACTTGTGTTTCCCTGATGACTAAAAATGCCAAGCATCTTTTCAGGTGCTTCTTGGCTTTTTATGCATCTTTTTGGAGAAATGTCTATTCAAACCCTTTGTCAATTTTTTTGCTTCCTTCCTTTCAGATTTTTTTTATATTGTGGGAAAATACATATAACATAGAATTTGTCACCAAAACCGGGGCAGCGTGTAGTCCAGTGGGACAGAATGTGTGCGTGTAGTGATGGTGCCGTCCCCACCAGCCGTCTCCAGAACGCTCCTCATCAGACAAAACTGAAACTCTGTCCCCATTAAGTAACTCCCTGTCCCCTCCCAGCCCAGCACAAGGCATCCACTGTTCTCCTTTCAGTCTCTATGAATGTGACTCCTCTAAAGGCCTCACGAGTAGAATCACACAGTATTGGTCCTTTGGTGACTGGCCCATTTCACTCGGCGTGGTGTCCTCAGGCTCGTCCTCGCTGTACAGGTGTCAGATCTCCTTCCTGCCTGTGGTTCCGTCGTGTGCGCGGACCCCATGTTGCTTACCCGTTCATCCGTCGATGGACCCGTGTGTTGCTTCCACAGTTTAACTATTGTGGAACACGCTGCTATTAACACAATACACAGGCATCTCTCTGAGACTCTGCTTTCGACTTTCCAGGTAGCCAACCAGAAGTGGAGTTTTGAGTCACATGATCATCCATGAACAGATATTTTTTGAGAAGCCATCAGTTTACAGTGGCCACACCATTTTTATCAACAGTCTGTACAAATTTCTCTTCATCCTCGCTACCACTTGGCTGTTCTGGTTTGGGGAGAGCAGCCATCCTAACGGGTGTGAGGTTGTGTCTCACTGTAGTTTCGATTTGCATTTCACTGGTGATGAGTGATGTTGAACATTTTGTCACGTGCTTATTGAGCATTTCCAGATCTTCTTTGAAGAAATGTCTGTTCAGGTTCTTTGCCCATTTTCTAATCAGATTGCTCGTTTTTGTTGTTGAGTTTTAGAACTTTATATATTCTGGATATTAATCCCTTATTAGATGAGTTGTACAGTTCACAAATTTATCCCTCCCATTCTGTCGGTTGCTTTTTTAGTCTGTTGCTATAGTTCTTTAAATGCACAAAAGTTTATGAATTTCATGACGCCCAATTTGTCTGGCTTTTCTTTTGCTGCCTATGTATTTGGTACCAAATCTAAGAAACCATTGGAAATTCAATGTCTTGAAGCTTCTCCCCCATGTTTTCTTCTAAGAATATTAGGTCTTACGTTTAGGTCTTTGATCCATTTTGAGTTAAGTTTTGCATATGGCTTTAGCTCTGGGTACTTCATTCTTTCGTACATGGACATTCAGTCTTCCTAGTGCCATTTGTGGGAAAGATTGTCCCTTTCCAATTGAATGGTCCTGGCACCGCTATCAAAAATCACTTGACCATATACGTCAGAGTTCATTTCTAAACCCTCTGTTCTTTTCCACTGGTTTATATGCCAATCTTTATATCCATTCCGCACTGTTTTGATGACCATAGCTTTGTACTTAGTTTTGGAATCGGGAGGTATGGTGTGAGTCCTCCAACTTTTTCAAATTTGTTGGTCTTTTCAAAGCACCAGCTTTAGGTTTCATTGATTTCCTATATTTTTATTCTGTTTATCTCTGCTTTAATCTTTATGATGTCCTTTCTCCTGCTTGCTTCAGGGTTAACGTGCTTCCTTTTATTAGTGTCTTAAGGTGGGAGGTTGGGTTATTTGTGAGTTTCTAAATTTTCCTCCTGCGGTTGGGGAAAATGAGTGCTTGTGTGGGACAATGTGTTGGTTGGAAGGATGTAAGCAATTGCATACAAGACCACAAGGGTGACCAGCCCCCGGGGGCTGATGTGAGCCTGGCACTCTTTGGCACTGCGTCCATTGGGTCTAGGAAGGACCTGAACTTCCCCTTAATTTCAAATCTCAGGGAGGCCAGGCAGTGTGGCTGGATGGGTCTATATCCCACTTGAGTTAGTTGTATTTGGGCTGGACCCTCTGGGGGTGGAGGGTCTACTGGTGGATCTAGCCCAAGCTGAGACATTAGACAAAGGGCAGCAGGTCTGAGGATGCAGGCTCTTCCAGTAGAACCAGATTTTAATCAGGAAACATCTCTGCCAGATGGCTTTGTCTGAGACAGTGTGACCTTTTGGAAGAGGACATATATAATCATTCCATCTTTGGTGGAGTGTACTTGTTAATGTACAATCTCTAAACAGTATTTCCAACTGCTGGGCACCTACTTTAAATATTCCCCAGGCAACTCAAACCCACCATGCCTAACGCAGAAGGTATAGGCCCCACCGCCTTGCCCACTGCCCTGTGGATTCCTTCCCACACCTCGCCCCGCCCCCGAGCCTCAGCCACCAGCCTCTTCCCCCTCATGCATGTTTAGTTTTATAAGAAGCCACCAAATCATCTTCCAAAGTGGCAAGTCCCACCAGCAGTGAGGAGAGCTCCCGCTGCTGCACATCCCCGCCAGCATGTGGGGTGGTCGGTGTTCTGGATTTCGGCCATTCTGATATGTTTGTGGTAGCTCGTTTGAATTTGTGTTTCTCTGTTGACACGTGATGCAGAGCATCTTTCCATGTGCTCATTTGCCATCTGAACGTCTTCTTTGGTGAGATCTGGTTGTTTGTTTTCTTACTGTTGGTGTTAGAGGAGTTCTTTGTATATATTGGATACCAGCTCATTCTGAGGTAATTCTGAGAATTATCTTCTCCCAGTCTGTGGCCTCTCTTCTCACTCTCTTGACTATGTCACTTGTGGAGCAGAAGTTTTTAATTTTAATAAAGTTCCTCTGATTATTTCTTTCATTCATGAATCAGGCCTTTGATGCCCTATCTAAAAAGTCTTTACCAAATGCCTGGTCATCCAGGCTTTCCCCTGTGTTATCTTGTAGGAGTTCTATAGTTTTGCATTTTTACATTTAGGTCTGTGATCCATTTTTAGTTTCTGTGAGGGTGTGAGGTCTGGTCTAGGCTCCTTTTTTTTTTTTCCCTTCTTCTTTTCTTTTCTCTCTCTCTCTTTTTCTTTCTTTTTTTTTTCTTTTGCATGTGAATGTCCAGCTATTCCAGCACCATTTGTTGAAAATGGTATCTTGGCCTTATATTTCCTTTTTTGTCTGACTGCATATCTAGAACTTCCACTATGGTGGAAGGAGTGTGAGACCAGACATCCTGGCCTTGTTCAAGTTTCTCATCATGGAGGAGGATGTTAGTGGTAGGATTTTTGTAGATGTCCTTATCAAGTGGAGGAAGCCCACCCTGCATTCCTGGTTTCCTGAGAGTTTTTTATTTTAAAGGAATTGGTTGAATTTTGTAAAATGCCTTTTCTGGATCTATTGATATGATCATGCAGTATTTTGTCTTTAGGCTTAATGATGGGATGGAGCACATTAATGGATTTCAGAATGTAGAAGCCCTGCACCCCTAGGACACATTCCGCTCTGTCATGGTGTGTAATTCTCTCTGTACAGTGTTAGATTCAGTTTGCTGTTTTGTTGAGGATTCTTACATCTGTGTTCATAAGACATGTTGGTCTATAGTTCTCTTTTCCAGTAGTGTCTTTGTCTGCTTTTGATATTAGGGTAATACCAGCCTCAAAGAGTGAGTTATGTAGTACTCCTTGTGCTTCTGTCTTCTGAGTGAGATTGGAAGGACTTGGTACCACTTATTCTTCAAGTGTTTGGTAGAATTGACCAGCGAACCCATCTGGGCCTGGTGCTTTCTGTGTTGGAAGATTATTAATGACAGATTCTGTTTTTTAAATAGACATAGGCTTATTGAGACAGTCTATTTCTTCTTGTAAGAGTTTTAGGAGATGATGTCTTTCAAGAAAATGGTCCATTTTTATTTGGTTTATCAAGTATGTGGGCCTAGCGTTGTTTCTGGTATTCCATACTTATCTTTTTAATGTCCACAAGATCCATAGTAATGACTCTTCTTTCATTTCTGATATTAGTAATTTGTGTCCTCTCATTTTTTTTTCTTAGCATGGCTGGAGGTTTATTAATTTTTTAATCTTTTTGAAGGACCAGCTTTGAGATCATTGATGTCTCTATTGATTTCTTGTTCCTAATGTCATTGGTTTCTACTCTAATTTTTTATTCATTCTCTAGTTTCCTAATTAAAGCTTGGGTTACTGATTTCAGATCTTTCTTCCTTTCTGAACCACATAGCAGGGGGGTCCATACAGACAACTCTGTAGGCTGCAAGTTCTCTGGCTAGGTGCCAGACTGGAGTTTCAGTAAGTATTTAGGAGAATTTGGCAGTAAATTTATATGACTTGTCTCTTCTGTGTACCTTTGTTTGCATGTGTGTGTGTGTGTGTGTGTTTATGGCAGCCAAAGATGCTGATCAGTGGGCTCTCAGCTTGGATGGCATGTTGGAGTCACAGGGTTTTTGTGAAATGCCCTAGTGGCCAAGCCCCGCCATGAGCTCCTGGTGGAGTTGACCTGGGCATGGGGCTTACTGGATGCACTCAGGCGGTTTGGATGTGAGCCCAGGTGGACACTACTGTCCCAGACACCTCCTGTCAAAATTCCTCATTCACCCCTGTTGCCCCAGAACTTAAATGAGTATTAATCACTAAGAAGTGGGAAAAAGAAGTCAACATCAAAGCAACACCCCAATAGTAGTCTCAAGCTCAAGTCTCAAGTCCTTAGTGCCCCTTACCTCTAAGATAGCCCCCCCATCTTGGGTCACCCCAGGGTCTTTCTGGGATGGGAATTCCAAGAAACCTAGGACGATTGAAGAATTTCAATGAAAAGATGCCCCAAAGTCTAACAAAAGGATTTCTTTCTGAACGTGCCCATCAGGTTGCCTCCTACGTGAGGGTCAATGCCCAGGAGTTGGGAGCCCTGTGGCCCAGTGGGTCCCTTCCTCTCAGGTGCTTACAGAGACCGGTGGGGACAGAGGCCTCCTCAGAGTGGGACCCTAGGCGATGAAAACATCCTCATTTCAAAGCTTCTGCTCTTGCCTTTGTTGGTAGAGCCCAGAGCTGATGGCCTGGGGGCTTTGATCGGCCCACCTGGAGTATAAACTTGGGGTGCGAAAGAGATCAGGGCTGAAGGCCCAGAGATTGACAACCCATCGGTAGGTTGGTAGAGAGGGAGAGACAAGAGTCACATTAGGTGTGGGAATGAGAATACCGGGACAGATAAAGGAGGAGGAGAATAGAAGTGCCCTCAGAGTCCCTGAGAGAAAGGAGGGGAAAGCTGATCGCCCCCAGCAATAAGGCTGGAGAGAGAGGCTAGGAACCCAAGGCATCCCAGTGCCATCGTGAGGACCATCCAGAGGCCTGGAGGGCCAGCAGGTGTAGCCAGGCACCTGCTCTCTGCCCTGTCTCCCACCTCCCACCAAAAGAGCCGGCTGCAGGGGGATCCTGTCCAGAGAAGACGGGGAGACTGCCCAGGCCAGGCCGTATCTACCTTCTTCAAGCAAGGTCTACATTGGGAGTGTAGCAGCTCAGGAACCAGGGTTCAGGCCCAGTGAGCAGAGGGAAGCGGTGGACCTCCCTCCACACACATGCCCCTAAGCCCAGGTGTTCAATTGTTCAGGAGAACCTGGCGGGCAGGCATCCCAAGGCTCCAGAGCCATGCGGTCAACAGTGTCGGCACCCAGACAGGCTTATGCTCCGGTGGGCGCCAGAAGAGCCGTGTGGATCCCTCCCGTCGGGAGTGCAGGGCCGCTAGACAGATACTTCAGGGACAGCAAGGGAGCAGGAGAGAAAAGGCTGGTAGCGGAGGGCTAGGTAGGTGCTGAAGGTGGGTGACAGATGACTGGCCAGTGACAATGACTGGGGACTTGAAAAACATGTCTCTGAGAGTGTGGGGACCCCCGGAGGGCACCACTCAGGTTCCCCTGGTCTGGCTGGTTCTGAGCACAGGCATTCTCTCCCGTCTGCCTGTGTGTCACGATTTCCTACCCTCTGTGTCCCTCCCAGATCCGGACAAAGGACAAGGTCTTCGACAGCATCAGCCACCTCATCAACCACCACCTGGAGAACAGCCTGCCCATTGTCTCCGCAGGAAGCGAGCTCTGCCTCCAGCAGCCGGTGGAGAAGGCTCCGTGACCGGCCAGCCACCCTGTCCTGACCCCACACCGATGGTCAGGAGTCCTGGCTCTTCCCGGAAGATGGATATGAAGGCTCTGGAAACTCAGGCCGCTGCCCGCGGGCTCAGAGCCTCATCCAAATGCCCCAGGAGGAAAGTGTCCGTCAAGTGCAAGTTTCATAAACTTGTTCTGATTTTCTCATGTGCATATTAAAGGTGTACATACCTATACACTGTACAAATTATCCCTCTATATTTATATTTTTTAAGACCAAGAGAGATGTAAGACTAACGTTCTGTGCTGTATGTTTTTAATGGGAAAAAAATGTTTGACTGTAGTTGTCTGGGCAAAAATTTAATTCAACTGACCCATTCTACTGAAAAATTCCACTAGGAAGGTGTTGCCTGCAGCTTTATCTGATAAGCCCCACATAGGGGAGAGAAGCAGGCAGGAGGGCTGGGAGTCCATGTGGAGCTGTAGCGGAAGAAGGCAGGCGGCTCCCCAGAGCAGCTGAGCTCTGCACAGAACCCTCCGTGAACGGCCGGTCCTGGTTGCTGCCACTTGGAGCCGCTGGCGTCCCTTCCTCCGTGGTGCGTCTCCCCCAGCCGTCGGCCTCACACCTGTGCGGTCGCAGTGCTGATGGCTGGTGCCACTGTGCTAAGGGGAGGGGTGGGGGGTGTCCCAGCTTTCCCGGGCGGTGCTGGGCGCAGGAATGCTGTCCGTCTTGACCAGTGTTGTCCAGGGGTCTGTTTGACGGCCAAATGGGGGTACAAAGCGAGCCTCCGCGACCAAGATCTTGACGGGCGCGTGCTTCCCATATGGTCATCTGTGTGACGACAAACGAGCATGTGCGGAGGGCGGGGGGGCAACGTCTTGGTTTCCGCGTCCTTGCAGCCCGCACGCCGCCCGCCGCTGCCGGGGTAGCCGCTGGGAGACAGCACGTCACCCCCGCCACGCGCTGAGGCCGAGGCAGATGCCAGCGCGTGCTCAGCCCTGAGACCTCGGCACGGCTGCTGCTCCCGCTTCACCGTCGTCTCAGGCTGGGGACTCGGGAGTTCGGGGAGTCGGACTGAGGTTTCGCTGCGCAAGTGGTTGTTGGTAGTGCGGCTTGCTGTCTCTGCCACAGATTTTCCAGTTGCTCCCTGGAACGGGCCTATGATTCCTTCCCAGGTCATTTGGGGCCAACAGGGGGGACAGTGTTTCTAGTTTTAAAAAACACCTGGTTGAGGTTAACTTGGGATTTAACAGATGCCGTCTTAAAAGCCGAAGGGCTCACCTGTCGGTGGGCACCTGTCTCTGGTGCCAGGCCCAAGCTCCCGTCCCCTGCCGTCCCACAGCCCGCGGGGGCCCTGGGTCAGGGCTCCGGGACTTGCCGCACACTACTAGTGGGGCAGGAATAAATTTGATGCTTCAAGAATGAGGAGTTAAGGCTGGATTTTAAACATTCTGACGAGTAGTAATTCTGCGAAGTTCTATTTCTGAAGGAGCCCCATTTCTGTTCTCAGGGTGTGGGTGTGTGTCCAGGATGGAAGGAGAGGTGCAGCAAGTGGGTGACATCGGGCAGGTCCGAAGGTTTGTGTGCAGGCTTCTTAGGAGTTTTTGTCCTTTGAGGGTCCAAGGAGTCCCAGAAGACAGTGGCTTCGATCTAGAATGTTCTGCCGTGGGTTAGAACTAAGGTAGGGCCACCCACCCCTCCTGGAGCAGCTCTGGTTTCAGTCGCATGAGGAGACCCAGTCCACGTTACCCAGAAGCAATGGGAGCTGAACAGGACTGGGGCAGCAGCTGGTTGGGGGCAGCTGTGGGAACCCCTCGTGTGGCGTCCCCGGAGGCCTGCAGCCCTGCAGACATACACAGAGGTCGCAGCCCTGTGTGCGAGTGTCCACACATGTAATAAACGGATGAAATGACTTCTCTGGATGGCCTGCGGGGCCCGCTGAGTAATCTTAAGGGCCGGCCCCAAATTCTAATATTTAAGGGCAAACTAGGAAAGGCTGGTTAGGGACCCGGAGACCCTGCACAGCTGACCTGTGTTCTTTACGCTCCCGGGGATGTGAGATATGATCATCAGTACGGTTTAGAGCTCTCTGCTGTGCAGTCAGTGATTCGCTCAGCGGTGATAAGCAACATCTATCCTGTCTTTTTTCATGAGAATCAATTTAGAAAATTAGAAATATTGGGGGCGATCAAATTTTGTTTCAATATTAATTCAAAATATGTATTTTGAAGTTCGGATTCCAGGATTGCTTACAACACAACAGGCCAGTGGAAATCTGGGCTTCTCTGTACTGCCAGAGAGCCAGCAGATGGCTGCCATTCTCTCATGGTCATCCCTCCCCTGTGTGAGGCGGGTTGGGGCCCCACAGGTCACCGCAGCTCGCCTTCAAGGTCGTGAAATAGGCATGATAGGGAGCCCCACTCACGGGGGAGAAACTGAGGCACGGGGGGCGCCTCACGCTGCTCTAAGCCATGCAGTGGGCAGGCGCAGAGCTGTGCTCCCTCCACATTTCTGGGCTCTGCTGCACCTGGAGATCAGGATTCCCAGGCAAAGACGGCCACTCCCTGCCCAGCCTGGGGGCCCCTCGTCCAGCCCCGGACCACACCTCTGCCAGGCAAGGCTGTGTGTTCCTGGACCCCCAAGTCCCCGGATACATTTGCTGCTCAGTGTGCCCAGCCCCCTGGAGCCTCAGGGGCACTGGACATGCTGCTTCTCAGCCCAGGCCTCTGGCATGCACGGCAGGTCCCACAGGCCCACGACAGCCATGCCACCCACTGCCCCTCCCACCCACACCACTACGTGTGAACGAGTGGGACTTTCATCGGTGGTTTTGGTGAGCCCTGGTGCTGGGTCTCAGCTGGGGCCGAACCGCCCCGTGGACTGTCTGACGGCCAACCATTCAGACATTTCCAGTCCCAACTCTGTGTGGACTCTGCCACTCCCGGGTTCTCAGCTCGAGAGGCCAAGGGGCCCAGCAGCCGCGTCACTGTGACACACGTTTCACCGCTGGACGCTGTCTCAGGTGTTGGGGTGGATGGGCAGACAGAGACCAAGGTCCAGGGATGGAGGCTGTGTCCGATGCCTCCTTCCCATATGTGGTTCCTTCCCATAAGTGACCCTCAGAGACGAAGGTTCTAGTCCTCCCTTCCCTGAGTCAGTCCCCTGGTGAAAGCAATTCCCACAAGATCACAGGCCTCCCCAGAGCCGCACAGCCTCACGTTTGTTGCTGGGTGTCTCTGAGCGCCACCCGCCCGCACCCCTCCCGCGACATGGAGGCGGGTGCTCGTGAATATACGGAAACAGGAAGGACAGTTGCTCCTCGCGCAGGTGCAATGGGCTCCCTCGCTGTGTTCCCACACCGGCGGGTCATCCGCGCCTTTCTGCGGGTGGACACAGCCCGATAGGAAGGGGACGGGAATTGTGGAAATACTGCGCTTAGGTCATTGTGTGCCGCAGACAGATCTCAGTCCTGAGTTTTAGGATAATACCTGGCGCTGCAGTCAAACTCAAAAAATTTGTCCTGAGAGAAATGAATTGGGAAAACCACTTTATGAGAAGGTGTTGCCACCTGGGCATGCCAGGGCCACGCAGGGGTAGCAAGCAAGGGAGCCGTCTAGGACGTGCCGCTGCAGAAGTGCATGAGCTGGGCCCAGGAGACTTGCTGGAGCGCAGTGACGGTCAGTGGCTGAATCTCAGGCAGAGCACAGGACTTATTAGGGTCCTTTACCGTTTGGGTATAAAGCTCAGCCCCTGGTGGAAAATGGCGCAGAGCTCTTCCCTCCTCCTTGGGTTTGCCTTCATGCTCATTCTTTTCACAAAAGGCATAAAGATGGGAGTCTTACACGGATAAGGAAGTGCTTCTGGGGTGCTTCAGAAGCAGACCCTGAGGCGGTCTAACTGTATGTCGTTTCTCTGGGTGATGCCCCAGGGGCAGGGAAGGGAAGGAAGCTGAGGACGAGGGCACGCTCAGGCAGGTCACCGCGATGTGGAAGATTAACGGCGCCAAGGGACAGCAGGAGATGGGGCTGGACACACGTCAGCGTTCACCCAGCAGCCCATCACACGTAGAAAGCAGGCCCCATGCACACCTGAGCACGGGGCGGGGGGCCCCAGGCAGGGCGACTGGCCTCCAGGCTAAGCAGATCTGGAGTGGACGGACAACGAGGCGCCCCCCGGGGCCCCACCCCAGGAGGTCTGCACAGGAACCAAGAGTTTGCATTTCTAGTAAATTGAGCGACGCTGGTGGGGAGTGTGGACTTTGAGGACCGCCATGCGGTGTGAGCTGCTGGCCTCTGACCCTCCCTTGTTGAGGGTTGTCCCCCCTCTAATTTAGGACTTTGTTTTCGCACCACCTCATGTCACAGATCCCAGAGTCCATGCTCTGGGCTTTCCAAATGGAGGATTAATAAGCGTTTAGAACTCCGTGCACTCGCCGCTGGCACATACAATGCCATCTGCCAGCCACGACTTACTTATAATGGGGTTTATACATATTTATAAGTTTGCAGGCAACAAATGCACAGTTTAAAAACTGGCCCATTTTGTAGTAGCTGGAAAAGCCGCAGTTTCCTACCAGGCCTTTGAATGTCACCCTTGTGCATGCACATATGTACCTCCACTGGTCAGGACGGACGCACACCTGTGTGTGTGTGTGCGTGTGTGCGTGTGCGCGCAGGCGGGCCACCTGGGCGGTGCACACCTCGAGACTCCCCCGTGTGCTGGTATTTTAACCAACAGGGGCAGCAGAAAGTGAACCGGATGTGCAGAGTTTGGCATCTGCGGACACATGGAGGAGGTCCTGGATGCTGCCGGGCGTGCGGCCCGAGGGCAAAGGGATGGGAACAGACAGGAGGGCTCCGGAGGAAGTCACAGAGGGTCGGGAGGCAAGGGAAGCCAGCAGGGAAGACAAGGCCAGGAGGGAGACAGTGGAGGAGGACGGAGGCACACAGAAGGGTGTTACCCGGCAGCGTGCGGCGTCTCTCAGAGACCAGAGAGGAAAGACAAGGAGGGTCGGCGTGGCAAGGCTGTCCCCACCAGGTGTGCTGGGGACAGCTGGCTGCCTGGCTTCTAGGCATTCCCAGCCAACCTGCTCTTGGCCTGCTCTGTGCAGTGGTTCCTGTGTGGCAGGCACGGCGCTGGGCTCCTCGTAGGGGACAAGCACGCAGGGGGCATGAGCATGTGACAAGCCTGATGGCCGACGCAGTCATGTTCCACAGGACGGTGGAGGCCGGGGTTCCCGGGGGATGCTGGCGTGGGAGTGTCAGAGCGGGCAGACAGGGTAGGGGCCCCAGAGGGGACAGGGCAGCGTCACATACAATGGCTGCTGTCAGTTGGGACACTGGAGGCTGGCAGCGCCCCCCGACCCGGATGGCCAGGAGGACCATTCTCATGGAAGAAAGGGCCAGATTACGTTGCCGCCCACCCCCCCATGCTGATTTCTATCAGTGCACAGGGAGAGCATGTGTGGTTCTGTGTGTCACAGCGGACTGAGCTCACGCTCACCTGGGACCTTTCTCCCACAACCAAATGTTCTATCCAGCCGAATCAAGCAGCAATCAACACAGAAAAGAAGGGGCATATCCATCTCTGAACACCAAATTTCCTTTTTCTGTAATGACTGTGTGTCGGTTGCAAGTGGAATGTTCTCTGTTCATTTGCCTTTTGAATAAAACTTGTTCCAGAATAAATATTGTAAAAAAAATTAAGTACGTGAGTGTTTCTTTGCATTCAGAATTAAACGTCTGTTAAAATCCAAGGACTAGGAGAGAACTCCATGTAAACTTCATGTGTAATAACAGGATATTTATTACTTTTTAAAAAGCATTTGAATGACAAATTCTATATATTGATAAATATTATTTGAGAATTTTGTGTTCTGTTTCCCATTAGCATGTGCGGGACAAACATGGGTCGCTGGGAAGGTTCTGTCCGGGTTTTGTGGCCTACTGACCACTTTCTGTTTGGACGCTGGGACAGCACCTGGATGCTGGGAGTAAATTCCTGCGCCGATCTGAAGCTTTTGGAGCTCTGTTCCGCGAAGGCTGGGACTGCCTGAGCAGTGTGGGGCCCAGGAGAGGCCCCCAGCACGGCGGGGAGGGCAGCAGCCTCCGGGCCCTCCTGACTCGGCGCACCCCCCTCACTCCTTCAGGACGTGATGTGGCTTTGGGTTGAGTGGAGGGACGTGGTGTCCCCCAGGGTCACCCCCGCGGGGGCCATGCCACTCCGTCTCCTTCTCACTGGTTATCAGAAAATGAGCCTTCATTTCGGGATAGTGCTGTGTGCATTTCTGACCATGTAGCAGACCGTTTGATATCTTGACTTAGATACTAAAAACATTTGGGTGTTGAGGTTTTGTCCTCGTGGGCACAATTTCAAAGCATGGACTCGGTCACTCGATTAGACATTTTCTATAAAATGCACCTCGTTACATGTCCGTGGAAGGCTCTTCACCAACGCGTTATATCCTCCGGTCCGGGGTGCAGAGAAATAGCCGCTTCCTCCGCTCCCCGTGCAGACGGCTGTCGCTGGGACTCTGAGCAATAAAGGGCTGTGTGAAAAGTCTCCAGGTCTTGTGTTGCCTCACGGGGGCGAGAACAGAGCTTGGAACCTTCCCATGGAGAGCAGGCACTCTGACAGCCCCAGCCTGGGTCCACGTGGTGGCCTGGCTGCCGTGTTCCTGGCGGGCTTCGCGGTCACACTGCCCGGTCGTGGCAGGCAGAGCCAAGGGTGGCGGCTGCAGGCTGTGGTCCTCGGCTGTGCCGCGAGATTTCTCCGTGAACATCAGCCTCAGGCGAGTTATGCCGAGTGCAGGTCTAACGTAGGGTGGACAGCATGCACACACACACACACACACACGCAAACACATGCACACACAAACATGCACACAAACACGCATGTGTACACACGTGCGAGCAAGCACATGCGCACAGAAATATGCACACACAAACACGCAGGTGCGCACACACATACAAACACACGGAAGCACTCGGACACAGGAATATGCACACACTGGTGCACACTCACACACAAACATGCATAAGCACACACAAACTGTGCACACACAATACACACCTGCAAACACACACAAACATGCATACACAAACACACATGTGCACACACAGTCACACACGCAAGCACATGGACACAGGAATATTCACACCGTAGTGCACACTCGCACACACAAACATGCATGTGCACAAACAGCACACACATAATACATACATGCAAACACACACAAACATGCACAAACACGCATGCAGGAGACCGCATGCAGCGCTATCAAAGGTAACCGTTTCCTGCATCTTTTTGGCGTATTTTTTCATTCAGACTGCGTCAAAGTTTTGTGTTGTCTCTGGGAAATTGGGGTCAAGGAGCAAGGGTCGCTAACATTAGCACCAGAGCCCCAGGGCCCCCCACAGCCCTCTGAGCCAGAGCTGAGGGGCCCTGCAGTCACTTTGCCTGCTGCGTGAACACGCACCGCCCAGGCTGTGCCCCAAAGCACCGCCTCGTTCTCCCCGTGCTCGCGTTCCAGACGTGGAACGGAGGAGACAGTGAGCTCCTCCTCTACCACGGAAGGAAGCCAACACGAAGGCCGCCGCTGAGCGTCTCCTGACAGACAGGACTTCGCTCTCAATAACAAAAATGGGGAAGTCTCTGGTCAGTACGTGGAGACTGCCCAGTACCACGGAAATGTTCCTCCATCGGGGAACGTACACTGGACAGCACGCAGGAGCCAGCTTCTCGAGAGCTAATGTATCGACACATCTCCTGAGTCTTGACTCGGTCGAAGTGCCCCACGAATCAGAAGACCCCAGGGGCTCTGATGTGGGCTTGCCCAAGTGGAGTCCTTTGGAAGGTTGCTCTGTGCTGTTTCTACCAAGAACCGAGCACGTCACCTCTGTGGTTATGAGATCTTTACAGACGAGTGCACGTTCTCCTCGTCCGTTTGTCCTGCTGCTGGAATCCATGGGGAAGGCATGCACAGAAACGCCTTCTAAGTGTCAGGATGGCCGAGCGGTCTAAGGCGCTGCGTTCAGAAACGCCTTCGAAGCAACTCCCTGCTAACGGGGCGCAGGGCCAATCTACACTGAAGAGGGGGTGACGGCATCACTCCATTTCCTTGAAGATCGTGCAAACCACCGGATCCCAGACACGCGCTCCTGACATGGCACTGTCGGGCTCAGCTGGGGAACAGGGAGAGCTTCTGACCGTCCCAGCTGCTCCACGGGGACAACCCGGGGCCACGGACTCGGTTCTCCGGTCAAAGAGAATCAGACTCCACACAGGAGCAAGTAAAGCTCTCCGCACTCAGGACAAACGTTCCATCACGTTACACAAACCGTGGCCTCTGGCTTCTGGCCACGCTGTTGGTCCCCTCTTCCAATGTGGGTTCTCTTCCTGGTGGGCCTGGGGACAGCCTCCTGGGAAACCCTGGCTGGCTTTTCTGGGATCTGTAGGGACCCCAACAACTACATGATTTGGCTAGTGAGACTTTGGATGGAGGATTCCACAGGGACAGAAGACAGAGGAGAAGCAGGGACCCAGACCCTGGAGTTCTCTGGCTCTCCGGTCTCTCTGCGTCCAACCCGCACCCTCGAGACCCTCCAGGGAGCAGCCATTTCTGGGAATTCAAGCCAAGCCTGCTGAACATGAGCCCTCAGGTCAGTTGAGGAGACCGGGACTCCGCCTGGTTCCCGGCCACATCCTTACACCATGCCACACGCTGCTCTCACCCAAGGGAGCTGGTGACACATACCGATGGCAGATGTCTGAAACACCAGTGCTCAGTGACCTGGATGTGACGGATACACCAGCATCTACTCCGTGCACAATGTAGTGTAAAGTTCCCAAACATCACCGTGACGTACGGCGAGGCACGCCATACGCGGTGTGGCCCGCGACCTTCCCTCTGCCGGCACCGCAGACAATGGCCACTGGGACTCAGGGGAAGGCAGCCGATCACGTCCGCAGCCAGGAACATTCAGAAGACTCTGGAGCCGAAGCAGACAGGGCACACTGTCTACCGTGGACTAAGCTGGCAAGTCGCCGGGTCCCCCCCTTAAGTGACGTCCACGCTACGCAGGCTATTGGCAAGTAGATTTCCCGAGTCCTTGCTCTGGAGCTCCCGGGGTGAGGCATGCAATAAATAAGACCGTGGCTGCGTGCAGAGTGCCCCCGTCCCACGAGCGTGCGAGGATCCCGCTCCTGGAGGCGGCTGCTCTCACTTGCTGAGGACCCCGTTCTGCAGGGTTTTGTTCCTGTCGGTTATGCAGGGTGAGGCAGCTCTCTGGGGAGGGTCCTCCTTGCTCTTGGGCGAGGGGTTGCTGTTGTTGCTGCCGCTGGATTTGCTCCTGCTGGGGTCGAGGGCGGGCTGGGCAGGCGAGGAGCGGGTGCCCCAGCCCCGGACCAGGCAGGTGCACACCAGCCGGAAGAAGGCCCGCCGCATCTCCTTGCTGGCCAGCGTGTAGATGACAGGGTTCATGGCCGAGTTGAGCACGGCCAGCACGATGAACCACTGGGCCTTGAAGAGCACAGCACACTCCCTCACCCTGCAGGCCACATCGACGAGGAAGAGGATGAAGAGTGGGGACCAGCAGGCGATGAACACGCTCACCACAATGACCACGGTCCGCAGCAGTGCCATGGAGCGCTCCGAGTTGTGGGGGCTGGCCACGCGGCGGCTGCTGGACTTCACCAGGAAGTAGATGCGCGCATACAGGACCACGATGGTGGCCAGGATGGCCGTGAAGACACTGATGCAGAAGGCGATGTACTTCTTGGAGTAGAGGGGCAGGATGGTGGAGCAGTCGGCGAGGTCGTGCAGGCAGTTCCAGCCCAGGATGGGCAAGGCGCCCAGCGAGAAGGCCACGAGCCAGCACATTCCGATCAGCAGGAAGACGCGGTGCTTCTTGTTGGCGTCATACGGCCGCATCTTGATCATGGTCAGGTGCCGCTCGATGGCGATGGCCAGCAAGCTGCACGTGGACGCGCCGAGGGCCACGAACATGCTGCCTTCCCGCAGGAACCAGACGGTGGGAGACAGGCTCAGCGTCCTCCTGCCTGACATCAGGATGTTGACCTTGTAGGCGACCCCGGCCAGCAGGTCGCAGAGTGCCAGGTTGCCGATGAAGAAGTACATGCGATTGTGGAACTTGTTGTTTTTCCAGATGGCGATGAGCACCATGAGGTTCTCCAGCACGATGAGGCTGCAGATGACGAGGAAGAGCGCGGTGGTGAGTGTGCTGCCCTCGGGGGCCTCCTTCAGCCTGCCCTCCAGCTTGCCTACGTAGCTGTAGTGCTCGTACAGGGTCTGGTTCCCAGGGGAGGACCTGGGCCGCGGTGTCGGGACCACGGCCATTGCTTGGGCAGAGGCTCAGCCCCAGATCCCACCAGAGGGCGCCCTGGGCACGTCCATGGCCCGAGAACACGGTCCGGCTCAGGCTTCCATGGTGACCCCGGCCGGACCCCAGCCAGGGTGGGCAGAGCAGGAGCCTGCAAAGATAAAACAGGGGTGCCCAGCGATTAAAGGGCTTTGAGACCACCTAGGGGCAGCAGCCATAGCAACAATGTCGGAGGAAGGCCCTTAAACCCCACAAGTATGCAAACATCTGGTCACACAGAGCTCCCTGGGGGGCTGAGACAGCCACGGGAAGCCACCTGGTGCCTGCAAACCCTAGGAGGGAGATCAGTATGTGAGCTCCACGATCATTCACTCCTGTAATCACATATAGATCCAAAGAAATGTCCCTCGGGGAACCCCAAGGCACTCGGAAGTGCTAACCACGCTCCCTCATGCATGACGCGGGAGCGGCCAAACCATGATTCCCTGTGACCTGGAGACAAACAGGATCATCCGGGTCAACACAATAGGATGGAACCAGAATGAGGGCCCCGGGAAGCCCCTGGGGAGCCCGGAGTCACACAGTGGGAGCACCTGCTCGATGTCCCAACGATGTCCCTGGGACCGGGGCTAGAGACAGAGTCGGGTCCTGACAGCCCCCAGGAGAGGCCGGAGACAGGGACGCACGGCCACGGAAGGAAAGGGAGCATGAGGCACGACAGAACCCAAACCCAGACGTCCACCAGGGAAGACAGGGTCGAGCACTTGGACTCTGCACTTGGCTGAAAGCTCAAACTGTCTGAACCCCAAAACTGAAGCTGTGCGCATGAGCTGAAAGGAACAACACACCTGGGGGGTCTAGGGAGACAGTGAAGGTGCAAAGCCAAGCATTGGACCCTCAACAGCCCCAGATTTAGTCCCCTGTCCCCTCCTGGTACTTCCCACCCTCACCGGGGCCGCGCATCACCTCATGGGACGACACAGCTGGATGTGGCTTTCAGTAGATCCTCTGATTGTAAAGTAGAAACATGTGTTTCAGTATCTGCTACAGTCAAATAAGGTTAGCTAGAAGCAGCCCTCCCTGAGTACCCCGCGATGACTTTCTTTACTTATACAATGTTTTGTCATAGCCCTAAGTTGGGTTCAGAGACAAACAGCTCCCCAAATGATACGGGGTCTGCATTTTGGGGTGTGGTGGGATCTGAGCACACTGCCAAGTACCAGCAAGGCCCGAGAGGGTCTCAGTCCTGGAAGGACCCAGGGACGCAGTGCTGGGGGCTGCTCTCAGAGAAGGAGAGGTAACTACGGGGGTGCCCCACTCCCGGCACCCTCTAGGTCACTGCTTCCCGGCCCCACGGTTGCTGCCTGGGGCCTGGGAGGCTGTCAGACCCTCCGCTCCACGGGGGTGCTTGGGTTCTCTGAGGTTAGGAAGAGCCACTCTGTTCCTTTGCCGCAGAGACTGCTCCAAGGCTGCGAATATGTGTGTGCGGCTGTTCCAGAACCCCGTGGGCCCTGGCCTCTGGGGGACCCCTGCGTTGTGCATGCCCGCAGAAGCCCCTGGAGGCACATGGGTCCGCTCAGTGGGTCGCTGTCCTGCCAGCCCCCACCACCGCCCCCCTCCTTTCTGTAACTCCAGCCTGTCCTTCACACCCAGCGTTGAATCCCTCCTGGTCTACAAACTTTCTGGAGTCAGCCCAGCCCCTCGAGGCTTCTCTGAGCCTACTAGACGCGCCTTACAACAACTCGCAGTGCTGTCGTTTGAAGAGTGGAAATAATGCCGCTGCTGGCCCCCGTGAGCCCGCCTGGGGCCGGCTTCACACTCACACCCGCACGGGGCACCCGGCTTTACACTCACACCTGCACGGGACAACAGGCCTCTCATGGCGCCTGGCCGCTCACGTGTGCCCACGAAGGCTCTGCTCTGTCCTACTGCTTGTCGGATGAGTCTTTCTCTGGGAGCAGCGAATGGAGCTGCCACGGCCTTGCTCTGCTTGCCGGGCCCTGGGCACAGCCCGGAGAACCGCCAGCCCCGCCGGGAGTCGGAGGGAGCAGCGCCCTGAGAACGGCTGTTTCCCCGCCGGTGCCGGGTCCACATGGCTGACCCGGGGCCCCACATGCCCCACGCCAGGCAGCCTGGCCTGGCCACGGGCCGGTGGCCACCCTGTCCACTAGTCCCGCTCCCCCACTGGGGCTTCTATTCCCGCAACGACGGCGCACACGTGGTGAGCAGGACTTGGAGTCATGGTGAGCGAGCGCCCACACGGTCTGAACCGTAGAAACATGCGTGCTACCTGAAAGGGCGAGGAACACGAATTGTTCGTGAATTCACATCTGTGGCGGCGAGAAAGGGCTGCATGCAGCCCCACCCAAAAAATCTGGAAACCACAATAAACTGGAGCTTGTCCGCTGCGCCTGTGTCCCCAGGACAGCGCCCGGCCACGTCCATCCCTCCCTCCGTACTCGCCCCACCCCTGTGCCGGGGCCGCAAGCATGGGCAGGGACATATGCACCCACGAACCCGCTGGATCTGGACCTCCTGGACGTGAAGAGGAAGGACGACAAGTGAAAGACTTACCTTGGCTGCCCATGCAGGACCGTCAAAGAACTGAGCAGAGGAGGAAAGCGAGCGAACAGCGCAGGCAGTTCCCCCAGTAAGCGACCGCGGTGATAATGGCACCGACAGCGGACGGCAGACCAGAGCCAACCCGGCCCGTGCGGTTTAAGGGCGAATGTATTCTTCCCGCTAATGCTTGAATTATCACTTCCCTTGATTAAATATTCATCATTCAAAGAGCACTTTTTTCCCCAGAACATCTCTTGCTGAATGCTACTCTCTGCATTTTTCGTAACTGGAAGACATCTGGCTCTCTTTAGAATCTAAAAGCTTGTTTTCTTTGGATTAGCAACATTAGAACGCAGACTGCATCCCAAGAGTTAGGAGCTGGGCAAAGGCCAGGTTGGTTGTGGATGCGTTGGAGGTGCTGCTATCTGCGGTCAAAAGCATCACGGGAGTCCCATCTCTGCCACTCAGGGGCATGCAGGACCTGAATCTGCGGGAAGAAGGCTCTGCCCCTCCCAGCCCCCAGCTCAGAGCCAGACAGCCATGTGTGGGACCAGGTGGGGCATCAGCCCTCGGGCCACATTCATCCTGAGGAGCGCCGGGCACCCTGAGCACCAGCTCCTGGGAAGCCAGCCTGTCCCGCCCGTCCCAGCCACCACAAACCCCCGAAGGGGCCACAGGCTGGCTTCTTAAGCCCTCAAGAGCCATAGCCTATTTCCGACCTTCATGTAAATGGGGACCTGCAAATGTGCCTGGGGGTCCTTCTCCCGACGGGACGCTCCCCCGGGTCCTCGGATGCTGGTAATTCCTGCTTTGGTCAGGGGATGGACGCACCAGCCACTCTTGTCTGCAGACACAGGGGTTTCTCCCTGTCATTGTCCTAACAAGTGCTGCGGGGCCTGGGTCGAGATGTCCTCCTGAGCTTGTGCCTGTGCGTCCGTGGGCTGCCTTGGATTTCTCAGCCTCCTGTTGGCATCTAGGAAGAGCTTTGATGCCGAGGGTCCCTGCAGAGACTAACAGCACTCAGCTAGAGAAGTACCCACAGGGGCAAGACTTACACATTACAAATGATGACGCTTTGCTTTATTTTTAAAAGTTAAGCATCTGCGGCCAGCAGAGACCACCATCTGACTTTCATTGTAAGAGTCTGATCGTGGCTTGGTTCCCCCAAACAACTTAGAAATAGAGGCTGATGCTGAGAGAGGCAGTCTTGCCCGTCTCAGGAGCGGGCCGTCCCAGAAGCTGCTGCGCGGGATAGGCCCTCAGGAGAAGCCCCTTCTAGAAAGTGGCTCCACCGTGCATCACCCAGGTTAAACGGAGTGCAGCCATCCCTCCTTCCCAAGGAGGCACGTCTGTGGGGAGGGGTGGCCCGGGCGGCCGATGGGTTCCAGATGTGCTCTTCTCTAGGCTAGTGACTCACTTTCTCTACACATGTCAACTTGTAAAATAAACAAACTATAAAAAGAAGGGAAAGAAAAAAGTGAAGGGAAGTATTTCCACAAAGTCTGGGGTCTCTCTCCCTTTCCTTCTCTGTCATGGCGAACAAGAGAAGCCCAAGAAGACAGTGAGGAACTTCTCCGGGTCAGACGCAGGATGCTGTTGGTTAAATCCCCGTTTTCCCAGGGAAATCAACTCGTTCATCCTCCAAACAGGACTAAAACACCAGGCATTTGATACCCAGCAAAATTTCTTGGAAAGCAGGATTTTTTTGTTGTTGTTCACAAGAACGTAGGAAAGGAAGAACGGGCTGGCCATTTTGCTGCCCCAGGAAATTTCTTGGCTAATGAGTATTTCTCCTTGCCCCAAATTTCCGAGTGACCTCGTGGTCACTTTCAGAGGCAGCTCCCGGCAGGAGGCCTCGTGCACACACAGCCCCTCACCCCTGCACTCAGCTGGGAGCTCAGGCCCCGGCCCCCGGTGAGGGCAGCGGGACAGGCAGGCGTGCCACGGCCCGGCCGCTTTCCCACATGTGACTCTCTCGGGCAGGTCAGGTTGACACGGATGGACGCGCTCCCACGAGCACATGCAGGCAGCATGGGCTGCAGGAGCCTGGGCACAGGCCCCGGGGTCTGCCTATGTGCTTGCTTACCTGGATTCCCCGGGCTTGTCCCCTCCCTGCAAGGCACCCAATCTCGGTACAAGAGCCTTACCCTCTGCTCTTCAGCCCCCATTTTCAGACTCTCCCTTCTCTGCTTGTTCTTAGTAACAGGATTGGACGCACGCCCGGATTGCCATGGGATGAATGAAGGTGTGTGGGAATGAGCTCCTCCAGGCAGCAAAGAGCCGATGCAAACAAGAGACATCTGGCCCAAGAAGTCCTAACAGTGGGGTCCCTCCCATCCGTTCCCAGCGCCTCAGTGACGCAGCCTACAAGGCCCCTCAGGCAGCCCGTCTGTCCCAACAGCGGCATCTGCCGTTTGTACACAGAGAGAAGCCAAGGCTGGGCTGGGGGTCTGGGTCATCGGATTCCCCCTGCCCTGCCTCCTGTGCACCACAGTGGGGCGTCAGGTCTCCTGGAGCCTCCACCCCTCCCCAATGGTCTTCACCTAGACGGAGGTGACAAGAGCATCATCAGCAGGCTCGCCAAATGCTGGAATGCTGACCTGCGCGGAAACCTGACCCCGGGGACAGGGAGAAGGGCTCAGGCCTCGCTCCAGACCACGGAGCTATCCCCAGGGGCCCTGCTCTCTGCCGGGCTGCCCACAGCCGTAGAAACAGGCAAAACGACACAGAACAGAGGCTGACCATGCCTGGTGCCGTCACTACGGTCCCCGGGGTGTGGGAGTCTCGGCACTGGACGGGGTCCACCAAGCACGTCCTGTTACCTCCAAAAGCTCGTGGGATGTCTCCTCGGGCAATTAATCAATTCAACAGAAATGGGTGCAAAGTAATCTTAAGAAGTGGTCGCACACTCATTAGACAGGAAGGAGGAAGCTGCGTGTGAGGGGACAGAACGGCCCCAGAAAGCATAGCACAGCGGCTGCCTGCACACCGAGTCCTGCAGAAGGAAAGGGGGCTTCACAGTAGGGCAACCCCCAGATTGCCAAGGTGACGGCACGCCCAGATGCTCAGTTTCCCATCACATCCGTACATCCATACACTGAACATACATACACTGAAACATACATACACTGTAGCTATCGAAGTGTCTGCGGGAGAAGGGAAAAGTCGCCACAGAGTCAAATCAGCACCATATTTTCCAGAGGAAGGAGGAAAATCAGTCCCTACATTTTGAGGACATTGTTAGGCGAACGTGTGAGACTCCTTCTTCGAGAGAAGCCACTTTCTGCTATCCACACCCAGTAGAAAAACAAGCGGAGCTGCGCACTTTACGGAATCCAGAGACATAAAGAGGAAAGCGGCATTTCTGAAGGTGAAGCTGGGGGAGATGCCATTGTAGCCCCATCCTTGGGAGGCTCCAAAGGGCTGATGTGCAGTCTCTGGGGTCAGGTGACAGAGCAAGTCGACCGGCAGGATGGGAAGTTTGTTCACTGAGCAAACCCACTGTGTGGGCCTCCTATGGCCACAGAGTTCGTCATTCTGGATTGAGCTCTGCATCAGTTTCCTGAGAACTCCTACAGAGCCAGACATTTCCACGACTCCTCGAGGACAACACACCCGCCCCCACAAGCGCCCCCCCGCCCCCATCCTGTCCATCACACACCCGCGGGACCTAATCCTGCCCTGTACTTCTAGGAACTGTTTTTCATAACCATGCTGGCAAGAATGTTACTGGAGAAGAAGAAAATGTTCCAAAGATGAATGAGGAAGATGTGAGTGTCTACAGCGAGGGTCTGCAACCTCTGGCCTCCAGACTTTAGAAAGATGCCTCATTCTGGAAGCCCTCAGAGCTCCAGCTGGTGGTGGGGATCGTGGGCAGGGTGGACCCTCCCTTTTGAAATAATCGTTCATAAAAGCCCCGTGTTCCTGCCGCTCCCCCTGCTTTATCAGTCTAACAAAACATATTCCCTTCAAACCTCCAACAACAAGTTCCTCTCTTACATCTAAATATAAAAACCCACAAAGAAATATGTCATCAGGAGTGACCAGCGTCAGAAGAGAGAGAAAGAGAGAGAGACAGACGGTTGGAGCCAGGGCAGTTAGAAGCCGTGAAGCTAGTGTCAGGCCAAAGAAGGACATGCCCCGTCCTTTCTCCAGGTTTCTCTCAGCTGTGAATGCAGCACGTGGGAACCTCACCATCTTCCGACTGCAAAAGCAGGGACTTTATCCTCCGCCCTGATTCTGACAGTCCTGACTGCCTACTTCAAGAAACCGAGGAAAACAATGGACTTCTGTGGTGCCTATCATTTAAAAAGAATGGTTTTCCCAGGAGAACGACCACAACCACACACTCCCAGAGCCCCCAGGTCCTCAAGCTCAGAGGGTGCCTAACTTTTCAGTTGTTCCAGGAAAAGGACGGGGCGGGGGGTACCTTCTCGCTTAGATCATGGAGGTGCAGCTCAGTCTCAACTTCCCACCGTAATCAGAAGAGCCCCAGGCTCTGGTTCCTCAATGGCTCTTCGCAGGAACGGAAAAAGGAACCATTCCCTCTCCCCCGCTCCGGCTCACCCCATCGGATGGCCTGGAGGAGGGGCTGACGGGGACGTGGTGTCTCCCCGTCACGGTAACGCCAGGGATAGGCTGGAATTGAGTGAGAAAAGTGGGCCCCGCGGCTCCCACCCCACCCACGCAGGCTGGGCGCCCCGGACTCCGAGCCCTTGCCCCGCGGACTCACCTCCCTCTGGGAAGGGCACCTGGGCCACCCGCATCCTGGCGACCTTCCCGGCTCACAGGCGGCGGCGGGACAGGGGCACCGGGAGAGTCTAGGAGCTGGGGTGGTTGAACTGGTCCCTGTTGGAGCTGTCGCTCGGGCTCCTGTAACCGCGCTGGAGCCGCGTCCCCGTCGGCCCCGCCGCGTGTCCTCAGGACCCGCTGGCTCAGCCTCTGCGCGCGCAAGCCAGAGCCCAAACTTTTCCAGCGGCTCTTAGGGGCGGGGCCCGCGCTCCGCCCCCCCCCCGCCCCCAGCTCCCGGTTTCCTCCTTGCTCCCGACCCGCCCTCACGGCGCCCCCTCCCGATTTCCTCCGAGCTCCCAAACGCCCACCTCCCCATCTGCCAAAGTCCCCTACCCATCTCTGCCTCCCGCCCCTCCTCCCCGCGCCCCCCTCACCTCCCTGCGCGGCGGCCCCTCACCACCCGAGTCTCCGCCTCATCTCTCCGCCTCCCCCACGCCCCCCCATCTCCCCGCCCCAGTTCCCACCTCCCCATGTCCCCACCTCCTTGCTCCTTGCCCCTTCCCCTTCCGTTCCCTGCGCGTGCCTGCCTCACCACTGAGCTCCTCTTTCCCCCACTCCAGTCCCCCTCCTCGGTGCCCTTGTGGCCCAGCTGGTCCCAGGCTCCTGCCGTAGGCGGGCTCCTGCCCCAGTACCCTGCCAGAGAGCTCCCGGTGAGGGTTTGGGCCAGTGATGATGATGACGGCGTCATTATCATTCTTATGGTGGTAGCATCTTGGTAATTTTCTTTTGAAATTGCCTTTCCACTCACTCCTGACTTAGCACGCTCAGGGACTGGCTGTGAACTCCAGGCCCACCCCACACAGGGTGGCCCAGCTCCTGGTCCTATGGTTCCATCTCAGGGGCTGCTGTCCCCACAGAGACAGACTCTCTTGCCCGGATGAATAAAACAGCCTCGACAAAGTGCTTCCAAAGAAGAATGCCCCGGGGAGGTGACAGACTACAGAATTTTCCACCAGCAAAGGAAAGTAAAGGCCAGGTGAACGCACACAGCAACCAACCCTGGAAACTTTTGGGGCACAGGCAGGGGGCAAGAGGGAAAGGGAGGAAGAAGAAAAGGAGAGGCAGGAGGGAACCCCAGGCCTGTTACCCACAGCAAGTGTGCACCTGCCTGGGCAGACAGGATAGGGGTGCAGGGACACCAGGAGTCAGGAGGGAGGATGCGGGGGGAGGTGTCCCTCGGCTACCTGCCCCAGATCTGGAGGCCTCCTGCTTCCAGAGAAGGAGCCTTGTCCCACCTTCCCCTAGAGCTGGGAGCAAATGCTTATTTGGAATGGGTTTGAGCCCTGATGGGCGCCTGGCATGTTTGCACTTTGCTGGTCTTCTGTGTTTTCCCCACTGAGAAACCCACACCCTGGAGAACATGGGGGTAGGCACCGCAGAGCTCTGGCCTGTCCTTGAGGCTCAGAAGAGGGCTGCCCCTGTGCTGTCCTTGCTGCCACTTAATCCTGTCTTCAGCCCCGTCTGCACAGTGGCCTTCCGAAAGTGTCTCAAGCAAGCTCTGCCAAGCCGCTTTATCCCAAATCACAACTGTGATCAACCGCGCCTCCTCCAGCTTTAAACCAAGGCAAGGAGAAGAGAGACCTGCTGCTTTGGCCACCTGCCAGAGCCAGGGGACAGTACAGCGTCCCGGCCTCCAGGTCTCCATCTGGCCACTCAGCTGGTCCATCAGTAATTCGTTCAACTAGTTGCTTTGCACTATGTGACTGGTCACTGGCCGAAGCTGCCAGGACTGGTGTCCCGTCTCCATTCGCTGGACAGGTTCTGAAATCCAGACTGAACGGGGCACCCTGAGGTCTGGAGATGCCTCCGAAACCAGCCTCAGAAGGGGACTCCTGAAGCCCTGAAAAACAACGGGCCTTTTGACTGCCGGTGCCCCAAGGGAGACACAGGGATCTGACACAGAGGCATTCCTGAAAATCCTTCTACGAAAATGCTCCTTTCCCCCACAGACTCCCCTCCTGAGCGCGCCCCTCGCCCCCAGCCCTCTGCTGAAGCTGGGCGCCAGCCCGCCTGCTCCTCCCTCCCCGGACTATGAAGCTCAGAGAGACCCTGACTGGGGGGCCCTCTGTGCTCCCACACAGCCCCTAGAGACCATATTCTCTCTGGAAGAGAAAATGCCCAGTGCCTCCCTAAGGGTATATTGGATAAAATCTCTCCTCCGCCTCCCTGAATAACGCGGGGAAGTTCTTTACAGGGAATGCTGGCTCATAGATGGAGAAGGGATGGGGGGAATTCGGAGTTCTGCGTTCTGCTTCCCTCAGTGAAATCACCGAGCGGGAGGACAAGGCAGTGTGAAGAAGACGTGTCGATCATGCAGTACTGCCTGGGAAAGAGAAAACCCTCTCCGCTTCCATCGGAGACATCGGTCGGCACCTTCACGGGGATGCGAACTCAGTATCACCGGTGCGGGGCCAACCTGACATCAGCGGCTACAAAACCAGCACACGGGACCACCGATGCTGCGTCCTTGCTGAGACACTTTCCCTGAATCAAAGGCCAAGCCTGGAGCCTTCACTTCCGGTTTGTGGGAAAGAGAAGGGCAGAGCCCCGGCTAACAGACACAGAGAAAGGAGCGACAGGTGCAGAGAGCCAAGCGTTTGACCTCCCTCAAGCAGGTCATTGTCAGGAAAAGGGTGGGATTGGTCCGAGGATACAAACAGCCCACAGAAGCGGCATTTCTAACATCCAGCATGGGCCTGCTCGACGCCGGGCAGCGGAAGAGATGGGGAGGACAGCCTGGGATGGACAGGGTGTTGAATGAGGTCACAGACTCGGTGACAGCGTGAACTGGGTGCGTAAGAGCTCAGTGCTCGTCTGGGAGAACGGCTGCATTTCCAGGAGACCAACTGTCCAGGGTACAACATCTTGGTGTCTGAAAATTGTTTTCAGATGACTCAGCAAAAGCAATATGGCAAGTGAGGTCGGGCAGGACAAAATCAGTGGTTGGAGCGGTGGCGGGGGGCAGGGCAGCAGGAGCTGTATGATGTGTCCCCTTCTCTGGATGTTTGAAACTTTTCCATAATAAAAAGTTGGAGAAAAATAAAATGTCAGATACCAAATACTTTAAAATTTTTTCCACCTCTGTTCTCAGGCTGTGAAACCAAATCTAGGCTTGCAGGAATAAAATTAAAAGATAGCACAATTTATATGTGAATCCTTTTGAAAACCATCATGCCCCAAATCTGACTATCATTTCAACAAATGTATTGTGTGTTACGACGAATGTGTAATCCCTACTTGTTTATAACTTTACAAAAGGCAACACCTGGGGCGCCTGGGTGGCTCAGTGGGTTAAGCCGCTGCCTTCGGCCCAGGTCATGATCTCAGGGTCCTGGGATCGAGTCCCACATCGGGCTCTCTGCTCAGCAGGGAGCCTGCTTCCTCCTCTCTCTCTCTCTCTCTGCCTGCCTCTCTGTGATCTCTCTCTGTCAAATAAATGAATAAAATCTTAAAAAAAAAAAAGGCAACACCTTTCCTTGCCCAGTGCCGTGGTGCCTGCAGGCCAGCAGGCAGGTGCAGGGAGGTTGGAGGCTCTGACCCGCAGGGAAGCCGTACCCAGCAGGGCCAAGGTGCTGGGTGAGCTGCTAACAACGCTGGACACCTGGGCCTGGTACCCTGCCTGCTTCCTGCCTCCCCTCCCTCTCCTGGCCTCTGCCTCCTGGATCTGGGATGCTTCTCCCTGTCCGTGGGGTCAGAGTTAGCGGGCACCTGTTCCTAGCTCTGCTCTGGCTCTCAGCTTGAGTCAATGTCGCCTATGCCATGGTTCTTAGAGGCGCGCACTCAGGTTGGTGTGGTGTGAGCTCACTGCGCACAGAACCTTGGGGAGGCCAAGGGCAGCTGCGTGAGCCACAGGGAGGGGTGCCTGGGAGGAAGAAAGGAGCCCTGGGGCGCCTCGGCCTTGTGGCTGTCCTGCAGCCCGCCATGACAGAAGTCAATCACACAGCGCTGGGAGAAGCCGCTTTCGTACACCAGTGTGGACACGGACCCAAAGTTGGCCTTTTGTCCAATAACCCTGACTGACCCGAGTGAATTCTCGGGGTCCCTGGACTGTCTCACAGCAAGTATTCACGCCCCGGCAGACACCTGCCGAAGCTGAGCCTCACTACCTTAACTGTACTTCCAGGTACCACCTTGTCTGTCTGTGTCTTCACCGTCTCCTGTGTCCCCGGTTCCGCCCGCCCTGCGCCTCGGCCGGGAGCCAGTGGAGATGGCACGAACTGTTCTGTTCATGTTTCTTACTCTGTAAGGGCACCTAAGTCGTGTGTATGTGTTCATACACGTGTGTAGCGTGTGTGTACACACGTGGGTGTGCGCGTGTGTGAGTGGTATGTGCGTGTGTGTGTACATGCATGTGGGGTGCGTGTGTATGTGGGTAGGTGTGCACGTGTGTACGCAGTGCGTGTGTGTGTGTGTGTGTGTGCGTGTGCCACAGATGGACCGTCATGTGGAGGAGATAATGTGTTCCACTCTCCACGCATGGTGAACACACGGACCCACCGGTAAAATAGAAAATAAAGATTTGGTCTTTGTTCCTTTCGTGGCACAGAGCTCCTAAAATCCTTGCATATATTTGTTTTTGTACGTTGGCGAGATGACTGGTGGCTGGGGGCGCAGACAGCTTCAGGACGGGGCCGGCTGACAGAGGCACCAACCGAGGCACCACGGGCTTGGTGCTCACAGCTAGTCCCCAGTCTCCGGGGAGGTTTGGAGAAGCCCCAGGTGGCTGGACACATCTATGTGCGGGGCGGGGGGTGCACCCAGACCGGGCATGGGGCTCTGGGCCCATTTCCCTCACCCTGCTTTCTGCCTCTCTTCCAGGTGACTGTTCCTGACCTGGACCCCTTGTAATAAACCAGCAAACATAAGGAAAGCATTACCCTGAGTTCTGGGAGTTGCTCCAGCAAAAGGCCAGACCTGAAGTGGGTGTGGGAACCTCCGAATTTGTGGTCGGCAGGGCAGAAGACTCAGTGGGAGCGGATGCGGAAATGTGAACTCAGCACAGGGAGGTGGCAAGGGTCTGGTGTGTTTGTGTTTTCCAGGGAAGTTTGTGTGTTCTGGGAGCCGGAGGAGAAAGGACAGGCTGGGGGAGGCCCTGGGGGCTCTGTGCCTGGTCCCGAGAGCGGTCTGATGGCTGGTGGGGATGCCTGCCTCTGAACCCCACCACCTCGGGAATTCTGTCCGCAGCAGCCCTGGTGCTGGGAAGACTGGACTGTGTTAGTCCAAAAAAGTGCAGAGTCCAAAACAGTCTTTGCAGATGCCCCACCTGGGAAACTGCGGCGGGGCTGGCTTGCCGGAGCAGTGCCCTTGCTTAGGAAGGCTGTTCACACACTCTGTCTGCAGTGTAACTCAACAAAAATGCCAGGTTGTGTTTATCCAATCCTTACAGCGCTCGCTGTGGATGGGGAGGTTGTGTGTAACCCTGTCTGCATTCTGCTTGGACCGGTTCTGTGTATTCCTCCCGCACTCCTGGCTTTTGGAACAAGTGTCTGCAACACCGCCGAACATCTTTGCTTTTTCTTGGCTGAGTGAAGGCTTGCTTGGGGGTGGGGGTGGGGAGACAGGATGACATGGAAAGCAGCAGTAATTGCTGATTTCCTCACTCTTCCAACATCAGAGGCCTGTGGGTTTGGGGCAGAAAGGACTGGAGGAGTTTGGATGGGACCGTGAGAGCAGCGATCAGCGCTGACCTGGTGCTTATCCGGCCAGGCACTGTCCAAGCGCTTCGCACAGAATCACTCCTCAGCTATGCTATGAGACCAACTCTGGTATAATCTTGCTTTTCAGATAAGGAAACCAAGGCAGAGATGATCATACATGCACCCAAAGTCGCACAGCTGGTAAGTGGCAGAGTTGGAATGCTCTGTCCATTGGGAGTTTCTTCATCTAATTTGGCTCTTTGGACATTGCAAGCCTCCTGAAAGGCATTGGCCTGACGTTGTGTATGAATGGGTGCCTGCGGAACGGCCCAGGGCCTGCTCCCTCCACCGCTCTTGGCTGGAGCTGGAGGACAGGAAGGGGAGCAGGGTGGACACCATCCACAGACCCTCACTCTGGCCAGCCCCCACATCTGCTCTCAGTTCCGGGCTATGAGCAGCTGGTCTGGGAGACTGGATGGAACCTACCCAGATCCTTTCCTGAGAGCCCCTGCTCCAGCCCCTGAGGACAGCTCGGGCAGGCTGGACGCTGTGGTGGGCAGAGGAATGGGGAGTCTTGCTTCCATCGTCATTCTTTTTTTTTTTTTTTAAGATTTTTATTTATTTATTTGACAGAGATCACAAGTAGGCAGAGAGGCAGGCAGAGAGAGAGATTGGAGGAAGCAGGCTCCCCGCTGAGCAGAGAGCCCGATTCGGGGCTCGATCCCAGGACCCCGGGATCATGACCTGAGCCGAAGGCAGAGGCTTTAACCCACTGAGCTGCCCAGGCGCCCCTCTATCATCATTCTTAATTCTTAATAAAGAAACTTGAATTTCTGAGTGTCAGAGTCTCCATCTGGAAAATGGTGCATTGTACCATATTCAATGGGTACAGTGTTAACTATCTGGGTATTTAAAGATCATAGAAATCCTACAACTTTCTACAATATGCACATGTGTGAAACGCTTTCCTTCCATACTATTTAGTTGAAACCATGCACAAACCTTTCTGCTTGATTAAAAAATATTTTACTTATTTTAAATAGGCTCCATGTCCAGCATGAAGTCCAATGCAGGTCTTGAACTCACGACCCTGAGATCAAGAGGCAGACCCATAATCAACTGAGTCACCCAAGCACCCCTAAAATATTTCTTAAAAAGCTGAGTTTACAAAAGAGAAAAAGTCTCAAATCAATAGTCTAAGCTCTCATCTCATGAAACAAGAGGAGCAAAATAAACCCCAAATAGGATAGGATAAAAGAAAGATAAGAGTAGAAATTAATTCAGTTAAAACAGAAAAATAATCAAAGAAACAAAGGCAGTTCCTTGAAAGATCAGTAAATTGACAAGCTTTTGCAAGATGGACAAAGAAAAGAAGGGGCCAGACAGAAGTACATCGTAAGGATGAAATGGAGACTGTCCCTACACATTCTAAGGGCGTCTCAAAGATAATAAGGGAAAAATATGACCAGTTCTACACATATATATTTGACAACTTAGATATAACAGTCCAATTCCTTGGAAAGTACACATTTCCACAATTCTTCCAATATGAAATAAACAATTTGACAAGTGGAATTCATCATTTCTGAGTTCACAAAAAAGAAAACTTCCAGTTCAGATGGCTTCACTAAAAAATTCTACCAAGCCATATAAAAAAGAATTAACACTAACAATCTCTTTCAGAAAATAAAAGCACTTTCCAAATCATTTTATAAAGGAAGAATTATCCTATATCAAAACCAGGTGAAGATGGTATAAAAAGAAGACCACAGATCAATATTCCTCATGAATACAGATACATACATACCTAATAAAATATTAGCAAGTGGAATTCAGAAATATATAGAAGTAAAGATTACTGTGACGATGCTGAATTTATTACAGGAATGGAATGCAGGTTTAGCATTCAAAATTTAAGCAGTATAACCATAATATGAATAGCTTAAAGAAAAAAAACATATGATCATATCAACTGATGGAGAAAACTATTTGGCAAAATTAACATCCATTTGTGATAAAATTCTCAAAAAACTTGGAATGGAGTCAATCCTTCTCAACTTGATAAAGAGCATCTAAAGAAAACCCATGGCTGACATCATACTTGATGAAAGACTGAAAGCTTTCCCCTAAGATCAGGAACAAGACAAGGTGCCCACCCTCGCCACTTCTATTCATGATAGTCCTCAAAGTCCTAGCTAGCACAATAAGGAAAAGAAAGGAATAAAATCCATATAGATCAGAAAGGAAGGAATAAAAGTGCCCCTATTTATAGATGGCATGATGGTCTTCCTAAAAGGCCTAGAGAGTCTAGGAAAATACACAAATAAAAATTCCTAGAGTTAATAATCAAGGCTTCCAGGTACAGATTAACTTATAAAAATCTATTGTTTTTTTTTTAATATACTAGCAATGAACATATGGAAACTGAAATTAAAAATAGGGTACACAGGGAGCCTGCTTCTCTCTCTCTCCCTCTGCCTGCCAGTCTTCCTGCTTGTGTTCTCTCTCTGTCAAATAAATAAATAAAATCTTAAAAAAATAAAAGTAAAAGTAAAAATAGGGAACAACTTATAATCACTGAAATAAATGAAACTTTTAGGTGAAAATCTAGCAAAACATGCACAGAACCTACATGCTGAAGATTATAAAGAGCTGAAGAGAGAAATCAAAGATCTTAATAAACGAAGAGATGTACCATGTTCATGGACTAGAAGACTCAACATTTCATATATATATATATATACTCAATTCTCCAAAAGCTCTAACACAATTCCTAACAAAATCCTCATAAATTTTGTGCAAATAAAGAAAATTATTCTAAGTTATTCTAAATAGTCAGTTATTCTATTTATATGGAAAAGCAAAGGAACTAGGATTGCTAAAACATTTCTAAAACATTTCTGAAAACAAGAATAAAATGGGAGGAGTCACTTTACCAGATTTGAAGACTTATGATGTAATTACATTACTCAAGACTACAGACAGGCAGATCAATAAACAGAACAGAGAGCCCAGAAATAGCCCCATATAGGAAGGGTCAATTGATATTTGACAGATATTTGCAAAAGCAATTCAATGAAGGAACGATTGTCTTTTCAATCAATGATGCTACAGCAATTGGATGTCCACAAGCAAAAAAAAAAAAAAAAAAAAAAAAAAAATGGGCCTGGACCTAAAATGTTTGTAAGATAACATAGGAGAGCATCTTTGGGCCCAGGGCCTGGTGGAAAGTTCTTAGACTATGATAGCAAGGCATGGTCCATAAAAGGAAAACACTGATACATTGTACTTCATCAAAATTAAACCTTTGGTTCTGCAAAAGTCCCTGTTAAGAGGAAGAAAAGACAAGCTATGCACTGAATGAAAATATTTGCAAATGATATATCTGACAAAGGACTCATATCTAGAGTTTATAAAGAACTGTAGAAATTTGACATTAAATAAAATAAAACAATTCACATAGGAAATGGGCAAAAAGCATGAAGAGGAATATGGGTGGAAAGCACATGACTAGCCATTAGAAAAATGCAAAATTTAGGCTTTAATAAAATTTCCTTACATTCCTATGAGAACAGCTAATGTGAAAAAGAGTGCCAATACTAAGTGCTGTTGAAGGCCCAGAGAAACTGAGGCACTCTGGAGGGATGTAACATGGTGCAGTCACTCTGGAAAGCAGCTTCCTAGGTAGAGCCTGGAATTCTATACCCAACCAAAGTGACCACTAAGTCTGAGGGAATCCTAAACATGTTTTTAGACAAAAGAAGTGTTCAAACCATCTTGGGAAGCTACTTGAAGAAGACATTCAGCAAAATGAGAGAGTAAATGAAGAAAGAGAACAACACAGGCTTTGAGTATGAGAAATCCAACCCAGAAAAGTGAATCCCAGCTTCCTGAGAAGGAAAGTCTTGGGATGGTGGTGGCCCAGTCAGCTCCCCGGGATGGCCCTGGCCTTCACACCACTGGAGAGTTGACAGGGGTCCAGCCAACAGTAGAATCTCGCATCAGGTTCCTGTCGGGCTATGCCCACTTGGTCTACAATGCTGTCATTTGCAAGCCACATCACATGCTGCCATCTCTGGGTAAGGAGGTAGTTAAGAGTCTTCCTGTCCCCATCCAAAGACTTCTGGGCTCCCTCTCTGCAGCTTCTCCCATCTTGCTAAGGCAGTTTCCAAGCTCTGCCCAGGCATCTTCTCCCAAAAGTTTGCTCAAGCATCTCTTTCCCTAAGCTCTCTGCTCCATTGTCCTCTGTCTCTGGCCCCCAAAGCTTGTAAGTGTACCCCACTCTGGTGGGGGCTCTGGGAGAGATGCAGTGTGCTCAGTGGGAAACATTCAACTGGAAAGCCTGACAGTACTCATTTTTGGTCACAGTAGCCCCTCAGCCAACTGTCAATGTGGATGGGCCACACCTTTTTGGTGGCCTTTATTTCTGTGGCCATGTATTTATCCTTCTCTCTGATGTCCCCTCGCTCTTCTTTGCAGGAAAATCTGGCTTTATTTTACGAGAAGCTCACCCTGGGCTTTCCTCAGGGCTGGACCTAGAGTCATCCCATTTTTAATTTCTGTAGCAGTCATACACAATTCTCCTAATCCATCCTTCACCCTGCAGCCTGAATGATCTTCTGAGAAGGAAAATGAGATCACACCTCTGCGTTTAGGACAGAGCCCTCTTTCTGCATTGCCTGGTAACAGGAGTGTCCTGGCTCTTGCCTCCTCCCACCTGGCCACACCCATGTTCCCTCAGCTCTACCTGTGGAAACCTCTTCCTTGTCCTACCACAGGGCCTTTGTACATGCATCTCCTGCTCCCTCCCTTGAGTGCTTGCCTTCCTCAGCATCTCATTAAATCCTTTGCACATACTTGGGCTTCCAGGTGAGGGCCCCTTCCTGCAGGAAGTTTTTCTTAATGTGCCAAATTTGCTCTGTGTCCCCTCCTGACCACTGAAGAAATAAATGGTCCCCTAATAGCCCCCTCCCCACGTGAATTCCACAGCTGCCTCCAGAGCCCAAACTTCATTATCGAGAGGCCTCAGGTGGCATTTAGCAACAGTTACTGTGGCTTTTGTGTCCTTCAAACTAGTTCTGATGTGAGTGAAGACTCGCCTGTGCCTGCCTTGAAAGTGCATAGTTCCCAAGCCTGCTTTGAGATTTCCCTCTATTCCAATCTCTTCCATGAACTGATACTTTTATTTTTTAAATTCACATGATGAAAATGCACATATAAAGGCTGTCACCTTCCAAAACAGGCGAGTACTTGTGACTCATGCACTGGGACCTGGCACCCTTTGTCCCCGGGAAGCACTGGGAGCTGGGCCACCCCGCAGCCAGGCCGACCACTCACTCACTCCCTCGGCAGTCGGAGCCCCAGAGGTGGGCTTAGATGCGCAGAGACAAAACAAAGTCACGTTGAGTTCACAGCCCTGCCAAGTCACCAGGCTTTGATTCACCAAGCAAGAAAGTTTGACCATGGATTGCGTAACATAAGCGGGCAGGAGGCCGATCTGCACTTGGAACCAGGACTCTGGGAAAAGAGACGGCCTCTTTGGATGGATTCCAAACCCTGGAGATGGGAGAACGTGGGCCCAGCCATTCTGTGGTCCTGAAGCACCACATGACCCTGAGAATGGTGTGGAGTGTACTTATGAGTACGTGTGTCTACGTGACTGTGTGTGTGCATGTGCCTGCATGAGTGTGTAAGTCTGTGTCTGTGTATGTCTACATGTGTGTACATGGGTCAGCATGTGTGTCTGCCCGTGTATACATGTATCTGTGTATACGTGTGTCTGTCTGTGTGAGTGTGTATGTCTACATGTATATATGTGTCTATCCATGTCTATGTATCTGTGTCTGTGTGTCTGTGCATGTGTCTGTGTGTACATGTGTCTCTGTGTGTATCTGCATGTGTGTACACGTGTCTGTGCATATGTCTGTATGTGTCTGCTTGTGGGTACGTGTCTGTGTGTGACTATGCATGTCTGTGCATGTCTGTGCTGGTGCACACACGTGTGGAGCAGCGTTCCCAGGTACAGACAGCCCCGTTTTCTGGAGGCCAAGTTTGCAGGCCCCCCTGTCATCCCTCTGAGCTCCTTGCTTATGAGTGATTTCTGCAGCCCAGTGGGCCTGAGGATGATTTTTAAATCTTTTATGCCAGTGACCACTTTGTCTCTAGTATCTTCACCCCATGTCCTGTTACCAGTGTTGAAAGACAATCGTAGAAGAAAACTCCTTTTCCTTCCCTCTCTGAATCCGAGTTTATCTGAATTACAATGAAGTGGAGTATTTTCTGTGTTAACCTAGAATTTTCCAACATTCCTGTGGCATTTATACCACGCTGGCTGACTCTACAGGACAGTAAGTACCCATGAACATCCCACAAGCGGAAGATTAGGTCCCTGCCTTCATCAAGCATCACAGGCATATAATGGACCCCTTTAGACTCACTTTGGTAAAGATATCACCAGGCCTGTGTTTCCCTGAACCGTGTCCCATAGGGAGAAAATTCCAGGGCCTTGAAAAGCTCTAAAACACAGGCTCAGACACCTAAATTCTCCCCTCCCTCCCGCTCACCTGTCACTCACTGATGTTTTATTCAATCTGTCAGCTACTCCCATGGCTCCAGGCCAGAACAGGACCACAAATCTCTCCTCAAGGAGCCAGAGATCCAGCAGAGTGGGGAAACACTCTCATGGGAGGCTCTCACGTGGGCCACAGCAGGCTGAGGTCTGGGGGCTCCCAGACAAAGGGAACAAGGGGGACAAAGACTTCTAGAAGGAGGGGGCTGCCATCTGTCTTACAGAATGGGTACAACATCCAGGCCCCAGCAGCAGAGGGCTGGTGGTAGGCTCCGAGCACTCTGGGCATCACACACAGAAATGACTTGATGTCTGTGGCTGTGCTGCAGTGGGGGTGGGAAGTTCGGGCCGGCCGAGTGGCAGGAAGGGTCCCACCTGTCGTGGCCATGCTGAGCATTTCCAGCTGTCCCAGCAAGGCTGTCCTGAGCCAGTGTGCACGTGGGCACACACGCTGGCCATGCTTTCTGCTCTAGGGAGGAGCTCAGACTTGAAGGAGCAGGAAGGCGGAGGCCTGGAGGGGACCTGGCCTGGGCTGGCCCCTGGGGGCTGCCAGAACTTTAACTTCTAAGCCAGGGATCTGCCGGCAGACTGACAGGTCCTGTGACTGCTCACTGGGAACATCCCAGATATGGTGACTTTCACTTCTTGTTGACAGAAATGCTGAGGTGCAAACTCAGGAATCTGCTCTTTAAGGACCGGCTGTTGGTCGGGCAAGCTCGGGAGTGAGGGGCCCTGAGTGGCGGGGCCGCCCATCCCCTGTGCAGCAGCACCTGGAGGAACTTGCAATCCCCTGGCCCAGGCCCAGGCCAGCAGCAGCTCCAGCCGACCGGGTGGCCTCCGGGCCCAGGAGCTGCGCCCTCTGTGGGTCCGGCTCACCTGAGCCTGCATCCCCATCTCCCCGTGTAGCTGCTGGACATTGACCTTTCCCGGCCTTGGTCTCCCTGACCTTTGGATCTGGAGGCCTCTGGCCCTCAGGGCTCCATCTCCCTGTGCGTGGAGGCCCCTCACTGTCCTGCTCATCCACTGGCTCCTGCCAGCACTGTGTCAGGGTGCCCCGTGCAGTACTGGGTCCACCTCTCGTGTGTCCTGGCCTCTCCCGGGGAGGAAGGAGTCTATTCCCACTGTCGGCCCCAACCCCGCTGGTCAAGCCCTCTAAGACCCCCGCCCTCTCTGCTGACCGCCTGAGCCATCTTGGGCAAATCCCTGAGCAGTTTCATCAAACCCTGCCTGGACTGCACTCCTGGCCCAAGTAGCTGAAGGCAGCTGGGAGAGTTCTAGAGTTCCCACTGATCAGTCCACTTCCCGTCTACCGTGCGGCTGCGAGCAGCCATGCGTCCCTGGTCCTCTGTTCACCTTGCTCAGAGACAACCCTGTCACCATGCCCTGGGCTTCCTTATCACTCACTGCTTCATTCTCCCACTTAGGATACAGAAGGAACACGAGGGATGTGGACGCACTCCCACGTCACAGCCACCAGCCCACCAGCCCTCCAGACACCCAACTTCCTTCCTGTTGTCGAGTGAAGGTGACAAGTGGGTACATGGCTGGGAGGGTTCTGGTGACAGGACCCGGGGTGGCTCCCAAGAAGGTGCAGGGGTCTCCCGGCCCCGATCAGCACTCCACCTTGGGGCAGAGGAAGAAGACCCCTCCCAGACTAACAGAGCCCAACAGACAGCAGAGCCTCCCAGAATGGCCTGGGCCAGGGCCGGATGCGGTCAGCCATGTGGGTGGGGGCCCAGGCCAGGCTGCCTCCTGAGGCCCCTAGTCACCATGTGGTGGCCCACAGACTCTGCAGGAATTCCCAAGGCAGACCAGCAGGAGGGAAGTGGGCGAACCCCTGGGTTCCCCTGGTCTGGGGAAATCCCCTCTTCCTAATGTAGATTAGAAAACGGATTACTTTTCATGACTTTCAATGCGGGAAGAATGCTTATCCACAGTGCACAGGGCCTTAGCAATGTGCAGAATCAGAGCAAAGCCAGGCTCAAGCCTGTTTTCTGATATTGTGAATACAGCTGCTGTCTTTTCAGGCCCCTTGGAGAAATGGACGCGGACAATGCCATCAGGAGAAATGAACAGCAAGAGTCAATTACCCAGCACGGTTCCTATTCCGGACACTTTTCATAAATGTCCTCAAAGCAAGAGCATTTGTGATGCTTGGCATGGGGGTTGTAAGACAAGAACTTGACATTCAACTTCACCTGTGGGCACGTAGATGGGGCTCTCCTCCCTTGGGTTCACAAGCTCCCTCTCTGTGTCTCTGACATGCAGACATCTTCTGCATTAGACTTTGAGTCATGTCCTCTCCCGAATCCCTTTGCAGGAGCTGGACTGCAGAGGACATGGTCAGGGGAGGTACTTGAACCATGAGAAACCTTCCCGAAGTCACTCAGCTCTTGCTTGTGATGCGGTATGGATCCGAGCTCGGTGAGTAGGAACGGAAACCCAGAAACACGAACAGAGGAAGGGCTGGTGTGTCAGGAGGCCTTCGGGAGAGGCTGAACCAACCCCCCAGAGCAGGGAGGGTCCCTCCACGCGGACAGCCGGCTTGGCTCGGTGAGGCAAGGGGGAGCCGGACTAGTGCCCAGCTCGCAGTCTGCACTCACCGGGGGCACGTCTGATAGACTCGGGCAGAAGAAAGTGTCCCAAGTCAGGGTGAGGAATTGGGGTATGTTCACCGAGCAGCACGGAGCCAGTGGCCCCGAGAGAGGCCTCCCACCACAGCGTGTCCAGAACGCTTCACACACTGACTCCGCGAGGCGCCCCCACTGCACTCAGCCCACCGAGACCCTTCCCTGGGAGTCCTGAGACGAGACGGTCTGCTTCTTGCCTCACCACTGTCCTCTGGGGGAAGCTGGAGACCCACCAGAATCGCGGTTCCTCTCTTCTTATTCATGAAAGCCCCGAAAGTCAACTGACATTTATAACCCAACTTGATTTCATGAAACACCCACCCCTCCTACTAAATGTCTTAGACTTTTTCTTTGGATTTGATCTTATTTTTCCTTCAACTGGTTATGCCTTTGACTGAAGACATCGGTCAGATGTTTTGGAGCAGCTGGTGGGGAAGCTCCTTCTCTTGTTTGCGGGCCTGGACCTGTGCGGCGAGGAGAGGCCTGCAGCTTCCCCAGCCATAGATGGGGGCAGACGAGGCCGCTTCAAACATTTGTTGCCTTTTTAATAAGCGCAATTCCAAGGCATTAAATTCAAATATGGCTGTGATGAGAGAACCATCTCTGGGAAGTAAAACCGTTGTGTTTCTACATCGGAACACGGGGTTTCATGGCCCCACTGGTGCCCTAGGCAGGTGAGCCGTTCCATTCCTGGCCCAATGTGATGCCGATCTGGGGACCCACAAGTTACAGTGAGCAGAGGTCCTTACCAGGGTCATGTTCGGGGAACCCGTGGAACATGGCGAGGTTTGGATGCCAGCCCACAACCTGTCCAGGCAGAGAGTGGCAGGGTGGCTTTCTACAGAGAACCCCAAGTGCTCAGAGCATGGCGCAAGTCTGCTTCCCTTCACATTACAGGAGAAATGTCCAGACACTCGAGGCTCCCAGCTGCCTGTCTCATTTGCTTTTCTGCTCAGTTTAAGATCGTCCATGACATCCCTAAATGTCAAGTAATCAATGTTCCTGTCCACTGAATGGTCTTCAGAGAGGGAGCGCAGACACCTGTCCTATCCAGCTGCTTACGGAGGCTGGCACAGGTAATGACTATCATTGTAGCAGACTCGTCTTGTGAATTACTAGCCCAGGTTAATGAGCTCACTGGTAAAATGAGAAAGTCATTTGAGGGATCATCTTCACCACAGCCTGGAAATTGGCTCCAGCAGCTCACACTCCGGCACACACGCTGCCTTATTCAGCAGAAGTTGTTACGCTGTTAGAGAACCACCCTGAACAGTGAGGAAGGCTGCTTGCAAGGAGGCCAGGGGAAAGAGCTGGGACAGGTCCCCTCTTGGTCCCTGTTTTGGGGAGAGGGTGACATGTGCAGTGGATTTTGGACCGACTGTGGTCCCCGAGCCTCATCATAGGTCAGTCTCCTGGGAGGCCATGAGAAGGAGTTCCTGCTGCTATGAACCCAACCAGGGGCAGGAGTGGACTGGGCCTCCCACAGGTGCCAGGTGGAGGGGTGCTCGTGCCCACCGGACAAAACTGTGCTGAGATTCCGGATTCCTGCTTCTCCCTATAAGGACCCTCATGGTCAAAACTGGCCACCTTCCTGGTGTTGTGACATCCCAAGCCCGCTGCCTAACAACCAAAAAACCAATTGATTTTGCCCTGCCCAGTATTTGTGGTAGCATATGTGTTTTCTTTGTCTTGCTCTTCATATTTTCCGTTGTCTGTTAATTATTTACATGTTTTCTTTTGCTTTTGACCTACATTTTTCCAGTGTTTAACTGTTCTGTATCAAATTTTATCAATTTCTTTACTCCTCTATTCTTATCCATTTCAAATGTCATATTAGTCTGTGGTCTATTTGTCCTTCCCTATTTTTCTTTCTTTTTAATGTTTCTTCTGTCATGTCTCACATACTTCTTTTCTCTCAAACCTTGGATTAAGATAAACAACTGCTAAAAATTCATAAGCTTCTTTAAGTAGATAAATGCTCAGAAATCATCACTGTGACACAATTGCATCCATCTTACTCAGTTCAGTAATACGTGCTTAGTACGCATAGAAATGAGAAGTTGATTTCCAAAATATTAACCAAATAAATTTTCAGCAACTGAAGTGCATAAAGGTACGTTTTTGGTGCGGTTTCCTGGGCACGATCCCCAAAATGGCAGGCAGCAGGTGGTGCTGGGGGCCCCGCATGGAGGGACAGCCTTGTCCCATCATCCACCAGTGGCCCAGCCTTCTCTTAAGTCGTGAAACGGGTTCTGCTCTAAGCTGCCCACAGTGTGCTCTCTGGCAGGACCAGCCCCCCAAGATTCTGAGTTGGGAGTGAGAACAGCTGGCCATGGGTGACTCTGGAAAATGCATAAAGCTCTCGATCTGTGTCCTGCAGGGAAACTTTCTCATAAGAGGCTTGCTCTCTTCATGTATTTGCCCAGTCTTCCCAAACAAATACACAGCAGGAGGCTGGAGCTGGTGATGGTGACCATGAGGATATGGGGTGGAGGGCCACACCCGGGCCCCACCTGGGCCCCAGAGGGTGCAGGTGGGGAGTGGAGGAGGGACCTGAGAGGCGCAGTGTGAGCGTAGACCCGAAGTGCTACACATATGTGCATTCACTCCAAAGTTCTTTTGGCTCCTCTGATATCGGAAACATTTCACAGTAGTATGTCGGGCAGAGGAAGGTGGGAGGGGGCTCAAGACCTTGTAATCCCCCATAACTTTGATTTCCTCCCCCAGCTGGTCGTGGGAAGCTGAGCCTTGGCCACGGAGCAGGAAGGTGCCCCTAGAGCTGCTGCTCTCCCAGTCCGAAGTTGTGAGGTGCGAGTCTCCTCGAGGTGATGTCTGTCCTCCTTGGCAGGGATCCCATTCCAAACCCTCTCTTCTCGACTGTCCAGATCAGCGCGAGTGCCTTCCCAGAGACTATTTCAAAGTGGATTGGCCAATCAGCTCTCCTAGTGCGTTTCTCGCTCTGCCGGCAAACCTGGCAGGGTCAGCAGAAGTAAAGTGACCCATCGTCCTCAGCCTCTCACTTGTGGTAGGCATGCCATTCCTTCCTTGTGCAACATGTATTTCTTGGGGGTTACCAGGGGTCAGGCTCTGGGAACACAAAGCTGAATGAAGCCATCACCGAGTCTTAGGAATTTATAGGGAAACAGCAATGGTTACAGTGCCCACGTTTGCTGGGGGAGGTCGGCTGGAGCAGACCCTGCAAGTGCTCTGCCCTTGCCTCCTGCACATCCCAGAGGCCACCTGCCGTTTGTGCAGAAGCTCTGGGGAAAGCTGGGCAGCCTGTGGTCAGGATCTGGAGAAGGGGCCCGGCCATGGGGGACAGTGCTGGGTTGGTGGATCCTGGCAGGACTGAGCTCAGGGGCCCGGCATCCTTCGGCACCCCTCCCATCTCCCTGACCAAGAGCTTCCTGTAACCACCTCCACATGAATGACTGCCACCACATTACCTTGGCATCTGCCTTGGGAAGGACCAAAACCAAGACACAAACATGAATAACCTGGGTCCACGTGGGGTCCAGGTGGGATCCAGGTAGGGGCCAGGTGGAGGCCAGGTGGGGGCCAAGTGGGGGCGAGGTGGCGGCCAGGTGGGGGCCAAGTGGCGGCCAGGTAGAGGCCAGGTGGGGGCCAAATGGGGGCCAGATGGAGGCTAGGTGGAATTCAGGTAGGAGCCTGGTGGAGGCCAGGTAGAGGTCAGGTGGAAGCCAGGTGGGGGCCAGGTGGGAGCCAATTGGTAACCACGTATGCGGCTCTATCCAGCAGGCAGGTGGTTGGGTGGAAAGAGATATGGAGAGACAGCACAGCAAGCTAGGGACAGCTTCTCAGCTGAATCTTTTACACACAAGTCAATGTTTTTTCTAAAGACTATAGACCAGGGTGTTTTACCCTTGGTGCTATTGACATTCTGAATCTGATAACTCTCCCTTCCAGGGGCTCTCGTGTGTACTGCTGGGTGTCGGCAGCATCCCGGCCTCTGCCCCCACTGTCCCTAAGATATTATTGGTAGTGCCCTGTCTTCCCCGTTGTAACAACCAAAATCAGACATTCCCAAATGTCCCCAGGGGACCAAGTCCCATCCGGTTGGGAAGCACTGATGCAGATCTTCTGAAGGAGTTCAGAAATAACGTTGAAACTTGAGAACATACCCAGAAGTATACTGGTGTTGGTGTGATGGCACGTGTGGGGCCGGCCCAGAGGCACCCTTGCTGACCCAGGTGCCCTGCATAGAAACATGTCCCAGCTCCTTGGCTGCATGCTGACCCCCCCCCACCCAGATGCAAAGCTGCAAGTTTGCAGGGGTCCCTTAGAGGGGCCAAGTGGAGAGAGCAGAGTCTGCCTGATCTCCCCAACCACTGTGGCTGGTTTTGGAAACCCCAGGCTGGACCCTTCTCAGCCGCAGGCCACGGGCAGCCCCCAGGCCACACCAGTGGGTTTTCTACACGGGCTTGACAAGGCCCCCGGGGGAAGATGAGCCTGGGTGGCCTCACTGGGCTCTAGGCTGTCTCAGAGCAGCTCAGAGAGGGCTCAGAGTGGAAACACATTGGGAGAGTTTCCTGCTCGCCCCTCAAGCATGCAGACACCCCAGACCCAGCTCCTCTGGAGCCCCGGCGGACGGACAGTTCCATGTGTCTGCATAGACGGGAACCCTCCCTGTTCAGCAGGCTTCTCCCACGCAGTCTCCCGCTGTTCACGGGGGGCTCGCTACAGACTCTGAGGTGTGAACATACGGAGGACACCGTTCCTTCCTGGAGCTGTCAGGTTCCGTATGGAGGACAGGGCAAGTGCATCACGGAGGAGAGAACATCCATGCTCACCGTCTGGTGGACGGAGACCACTTCAGACCCTGGAAGCTGCCGCAGGGTGCAGGCGCACCCGCACCGGCCTGCTTGAGGACCTAGCTCTTCATAGACACTTCCAGGCTTCTGGGGGTGAGCTTGCCTGTCGGCTTTCCCGCCTCCCCTCCCCCACACCATCACTAAGAGAGCCGAATGGGTGGAGGCAGCCTGGTCTGGAGCCGCAGGGGAGGTGGTGAGGACGCCTGGGGACCAAGGGTAAGTCCCCGTGGTCCTAGGAAGCAGCTTCTCGTATTTAAGCAAATGTCCCCAGCTTGTCCATGGACAACGCTTTGAGAAGCAGGACCATCTCGGGTTTTACTGTGGGGTCAGAAAATGGCTGTTTAGTTGTGGAGTTTCATCCTCAAGCTGGAGGGCAGGCAAGCAGGCTTAGGGTGCCCAGGGTCACTGTGGCCTGTGAGACTGCGCCCAGAGTGTGCGCAGAGGGCCCTCCCAGAGATGGACCGTGCACGGGGGCTCCTCTGACCTGCCACCCGCACACCACACCGCTGGCAGGAAGGTGGTGATGAGAGAGAGGAGAACCACCAGTGTTTCTCAGCATCCTGCTGATCGCAGTTTGGGGAACAGCTTTTCTGGGGACGTTGGATTGTCCTAGAGCAGGACCACCTCTAACCAGACCTCTTGCCCCTGCGGCGGAGGTGTGGCAGGGGATGGTCTGGGCAGAGGGACAGCTCACCCTCACCTTCTCTTTCTGTGAACATCTGGCACAGACCTTCCTCTTTTCTTGGACAGTTCTCTTTTGGATTCTAGATTAAGTCGACAATTAATCAGTCCCTTCAGTGAGCACACACCATGGTTCACCCAGCCCTCTGTCCAGGAGCCCCGTGGAGCCTCAGGAATCTATCCCAACAGACAGGAGTTCTCCAGGCGTGGCGCCAGGACAGGCAGCATCAGTACTGCCAAAAGAAATGCAGATTCCTGCCCCCCCCAGGCCCACTGGGTCAGAAGCGCTTAGCATTTCGAAACATCCGAAATAGGGGTTCCAAAGCCCGAGAATCGGTGCAGTGGGGACTATGGGTTTCTAAACCTGCCTTCACTGCAGGTATGTGCCTGGCCACGTGGTCACATAGGATTCACCACCACACCGAAGCCACTGGGGAAGCGAGGTGCCCTGTGGAGCCACAGGAGAAGAGGCCGGTGGCAGCCTTGGATGCACACGCATGCACAAGTGCACGCACACACGTGGGATGTAGGAATGTCCTCCCAAGCACGCCCGAGCTGAAAGGGTCGTCATGCTGAGATTTTGATTTGCACCTTCTCTTACATACATGTTGTTACTTCACCAAAGCGGGTCCAAAGCCTCTCTGTTACCCAAAGCCCGGAGAATACCGCTGGGAGCCCAGGCAGGTCTGGGAACTCAAAACCCACGGGATTTTGCCAGTTTCCGCTTAGAACTGGCTAACTGGTGGAGCACTGGCTGGGCAAGGTACCCTTAATTTTGGGCGCATTAGGTCTTCATAGTTACTGCTGTCACGTGGCTCCCTGGCCATCTCCGACCAGGGCCACCGCGTCTTCTCCAGGTCTCACCTCCCGAAAAGTCCTTCTGGGGGATATACACCAATCTCAAGAGTTTGAACTCGAAGTTCGAGCCTTAGTGTCCCATGATACCCTTTCTGCCATGGTCCTTCCTTTCTCCCAGAGAAAGAAACAGTGGGAATAAAAGCCACAGCGATCAAAGAGCTATGCGACCCCAACCCAGCCTGTCGCGGAGGCCACGCTTCCTCACCGGCAAGTGATCGGGGAGCATGGGTCTCCCTGAGGGATACTCTCATGAAGCTTTGGACCGACTCAAACTGATAATGGCACAGAGTACCCGTGGGTGGCCGTTTAGAAAGTTGTACAATGTTCCTCTGAGTTGTGTTGGTTCAATGCACAAATCGTGGAACAGCATGAACCAGCTCCCATGGGTCCCGTTGGTGGTGGTTGTGCAGAAAGCAGGGAGGGCAACAGGGGCCAGCCCAGCCCTGGGTGTCGGGAGTGTGTGGGGCCCTGGGGACTCTGGGGTGGCAGGACCTCTCAGGGGAGGGTTGTCTCTTGAGCAGAGTCAGAGGTAATGGAGGCTCTGGGGGGCAGGGGAGGAGAAGCACCAGCTGCTGAACTTGGCTGGGGGATGTCACAGGCAATTTCAGGACATGTCCGTGAAAGCTGTGTCCGGACAAGTGCTTTGTTCTCCTGGCTTTCCGCAGCATCTCCCGGGATCCCTGGCCTGGCGAGTGGACTTCGTGGCTGTAGGAGGAGTAGAAAGTGAGCTCTGGGGCTGCAGTGGGGTGTGGAAACGGGCCCCGGGTGCCGGTCTCAGCTTCCGGCTAAGCACTCGGCTGGTAGCTGGAAGTGTCTCTTCAGAATGGGCAAGCCAGTTAACAAGGCCGTTTCCAGCATTTCCCGGCCTCTACTAGACGGATATGGATGTGGACACGTCACTTCACACCCAGGCCTTCATGTTGCAAAGACAGATTAGGTGACTCCTGAAAGAAATGCGAGTTCGGTGGGCAGGTGGCCTCAGTTTCAAGAGTACTGATGAGGTGTGGTGGCTTTTTGGATGCGGGGTGTAAGATAAACCTGTTCAGAGCAAGCCTCCGAGCCCGAGCACACGGACGCGGACAAGCGCGGGAATGCTGGGCAGGGGCGTTTGCAAAAAGAAAAGTCTGACTTCGGTTTCTCTCGGGGAATTCATACATAGATGTTTCCTCTCTTTTGGACTACGAGAAGCCTCCCAGCAGTGAGTGTCTTCGTAGGTACCGGATTTTTTCCCGAGGATACATTTCCAAGTGGAAATGGGGTCGCTAAGTCAGATGGTGGAGGCGCGTTCTCTGTGACTACGCGAGCTGGTGCCGGAAATTCCACTTCTGACCATTGATCCCGTTCAAGCGGCTCTCCGGTGACAGTTACAGTCCTTCCTAAGGAAAAAATGTATCCAGTGGCCACCCATTGGGGCAGACATTGGGCACGTGTGTGCTTCCTCTGCGAGGGGGAGACCCCGGGATGGGAAGGGAACCAGCACTCTGGGTGTCCCTTGTGCACCAGGTGATGCGGCTATTTCCTCAGTAAGCCTCTCACCCTCCAGCCTCTGATGGCCCACCCTCTTGTTTTAGAAATGTCCTAATGTTTCATTTGGAGAAAATGTATTTACAGAGGAGTCATAAAACTAGTGCAGAGAGCTCTATTCTTTGCCCCGTGTCCCTGATGTTGCAACTTTACGTAACCACGGGACATTTGTCGAAACTAAGAAATTCCCACCACCTTAGTAGCACGTTATTCACAGCATTCCAGAATATTCAGACACCTCATGTCTTTCCGCAGATGCCCTGCTTCTCCCCCAGGATCCCATCCAGGGTTCCCCGTGGCCTCTGCTGCGTGACTTACTCCCCTGGGGTCCGGTTTTCGTGACTGTGCTATTCTGCGAATGTCCCCGTGGTGCCTTCCCGTGGTTAGTGACACCAGGATTACGGACTGGGGGTAGGACACTCACAGGGGCAGCCTCGTGGCCTCCCCGCAGGGGCTGCGTGCCACCCGACGGCCCCTGGTGCTAGGACCCTGGATCTGCAGGTCCAGGTGTGGTCTCTGTGAAATGTCTGTTTCCTCCTCCATGAGTTAGACGCAGGCTCACGCTCCGGGGGAGAGGAGGGATCCTGGAGGCGGACCAGAGAATCTGCACATGCGTTACCACCACACGGTCATGAATAAACATTTTGGGGCAGGGTCTTTGAGGCTGAGCCAGGGCCCGCTGATTCAGCACTGGCCATGACCCTTACCAACAGTACTTCTAACTGTGGTTCTCATGGTGATTCCCCCCCAACCCCAGTCCTGATACATGTATTATTTGGGATTCTTGAAGGAAGATTTGTCCCATTTTTCCACGTACGGATCTTCTGGCCATTCACTCGAGCCAGCGTGCACTCACGGATGCTGAGTCTCCTCTCTGGGTCACAGTCTGATCCTCTCCGTGTTTATTCTGTTGCTCAACTCCCTGGCGTTGGCCTCTGGGATTTTCCAGGTCAGCTCCTGTGCCGTCAGATCGCCCCACCTCGTTGTCTTCTCATTCTTTTCTGGGAACTTTCTCAGTTTCTAGTGCAACAAAATGGCCTAGGCTCATCATATGTCTTCTGCTCCCTGGGCTAGAGTCAGACGGTTCTCCAGGGGCCTGTGGTGCCATTGGGTAGAAGTTGATACTTTAGGAACTAACGGGCCTGGTTCCGCTCACTGGCCCAGGTGGTGGATGGCGCTCGCTGCCCATCTCCACGGTCCCCCTCATATGACGACGGTTTCATACTTGATTTTCTACAGTCGAGAAAAGACTAATCCACACCGGAAAGTTCATGTGTGCGCTGATAAGCAGAGGGTTTGAGCTTCAGAAAACCAACTTGGGTTTCCTTTGTTTTCCTTGAGGTCTGGGTCTGCATCTCTGTGCTCTCAGGCTGCAAAGGACTGGGAGGACTGGAATCTCCTGCCCCTTCCCCACCCCCGGCCAACAGTGACTGTCCATGTGTGTCCCCTGCATGGCCAGTCTTCCAGATGTTTTGATGACCTGTAGCTTGGTCTCAATAACGGAAACAAATTCCATTTTTGTGATTGTTGTTTTAGTATTCATGTTCCTAGCCTCCTACACAGTGAAATTTTGTGAAAATGTCTTAAAGTGGATCTCCCTCCCTTGTCCTCCATGTAACCATAGCTTTATCATTTCCAGAAGGAAACTGTTGGGCCTTCCTTAGCTGAAGGTGCAGCTGATTTGCATGCAAGAGTTTTTTAGGGAGTGAAATTCATGGCTAATTTCTGTCAGCAGAATTACTCTGAGTTAGAGTAATTGGGGGAGACCTAGAAACGTAAACCACCTCGGTACAAACGGCTCCCATGTCTGCTGGAATATTTGCAGCTTCAAATGACAGAGGCCCTGAATCACAAGTCTACAACAATAGGAGTGGGGTTCAGGTAAGTATTGATCCAGAAGCTCTGTGATGCCCCAAGAACCCTGAATATAGGATGCCGTGTAGCATCCTTTGAAATCTTATGTTTAATAATATTTTTGAAAGGTATAAATTCCTAGAATTAAAATGATTAGAAAAAGAGATAGATGGTTTTCACCTAGTTTCTTCATAGATCTCTACTTTGATAAATGCCACATTAAACACAATCCTCCCACCAGCCAAAGATACCCTTGCCAGCATCTTGGATTGGTCCAGTGTCTGTGAGCACCAGTGCTCAAAGCAGATTGGCTGTTCTTTGATGACCTCACCCATCCCACTTGGCACCCAGGCCATGGGGCCATCTTGTCATGGCTTGAAGCCACTTCTGACTCGGATCAGATCCCCAGCCCTCTGTGAGGGGCTGTCTGAAGCATTTCCTTCTCTTCCATGCCCTGCCCATGGTTTCACGACCTTTCCTCCTCGAACCAGATCACCTAGAGCTTGATTTGATCTCTTCTAGGCACCTCCAGATTCTCACCCTCTTGTCTGGCTGCTACAGCAGCTGCACCCTGAATCCTTCCAGCCACCTGTCTTCTCTCTAACTAAGGCTTAATCCCAAAGATGGACATGACCAGGGCTTTAGGGCCCCTCACGACAGCCATATTTGCAGAGCCGCTGGGCTATATGGTCCAAACCTGTGCTGGTCCCAGTATCACCCCTTCCGTGTACAGAATCCCCCACCCAAAGGAACAACAGAATTGCTTAGCTACGTTTGTTGCCAAGAAAAGGGAAAAAGAAATCCCCAGTTAAATGACCCTGTAAAAGCCTTAATTGTTTTGTACAAACAAAATGTTTTCACATCATTATGCCACGAAATATCATAACATTGCTGCATGACAAGAAAGGCTATTCTCCAAGGATTTACTGAGAAAACCCTCTCACACCCACCAGCAAGTAAATAAAAACCGAAATGACACATCTTCTTGGTGGAGAAAAACTCTCCTGGCAAAGCATTGCCTAAGATTGTAATTTGCTAACTGCCGTGATGCCTGACTTCCTGGGAAAGCATGGAAGGGTGAACTGTGGACCCGATTTAAGCGATCAGCAGTTTGGGTGACTTTTTGTATTTACTAGCTTGAAATTTGCGTGGGTAGGTCCTTGCTTTGTGATGAATTGTTTGTATGCCCCAACTATATACAGTTTCATTTTATTTACTTTTGAACTTTGGAAAAGGATACCATCTTTACATATAATGTCCCCTGGGACTTGCTCCTCGCAATGCAACTCTGTAACTGACGCCCATGCTTATGTGTGGTCTATGCTCAGTCATTTTTCATGGTCTCAGAGTCTTAGCTGGCACGGACATGGTGCAGTTGCTCTGGGGTCCGTGTGCAGGAGTTTCCCACAGATACACACCGAAGAACAGAGTGGCTGAGTCACATATACATGGTTATCTAGCTCTGCGATACAAGTCAGTCACTTCCAAAGCGGTCCTCTGATCTGCAGCCCCTGGGACGGCCTAAGGCCCCTTCCATTCACACCCTTCCCACTGCTGGTACTCCCAGATTCCTTATTTTTTGGCCAGTCAAATACGGGGAGCTCGGTATCACATTCTGGTCTTAATTCGACTTTATAAGTAATAGCCTCCAATTTTCTGACACCAACTAGGTGTCCAGCAACTCAATTCAATTCAATCCTGATGCTCCGACCCAGAGTTCATGGGGTACAGTGAGGGTCTCAGCCCTGCAACGCTGCCCGCACTTCTGACACCAGCTGTAAATGAGGTGCCCAGGACACCCATCTTTCGCCCAGCCAACTACAAATGTGGGGGCTGCCACAGAGCGCTTAGTTCTGATCGCTGTCTTGATGTATTACAGGGGGATAAACGTACTTGTGTTAATGTCCTGTGGCTGCCATAGCAAGTATCACAAAGCAGGCTGCTTAAAGCAACAGAAATTTGCTCTGTTCAGTTTTGGAGGCCAGAACCCTCAAATCGAGGTGTTGGTGGGGCCATGCTTCCTCTGAAGATGCTAGAGAGGATCCTCCCTGCGTCCTCGAGCTCCTGCGGGTGGCCCACAATCCTGCGTGCTCCTGAGCTCCCAGCACATCACTGAGGCATCTGCCTCTGTCTTTGCACAGTCTGTCCACCCCCATGTGGCTGTGCCCACGTCACCTTCTCTTATCAGGACACCAGTTACTGGATTAAGAAACACCCTGGTCCAGGACGACTTTGTCGTAACCTAATGACATCTGCAAAGACCCTGTTTCTGAATAAGACCACATGCAGAGGTGCGAGGTGGGCTGAATTTGGGAGGACACTACTCAACCCAGTACTTACCTCCCTCGTGGAGTTGTTGCAAGCAGTAAACAAGATTTTGTTTCTAAATCACTTAGCACTGTGCAGCTGGGGCACAGTGTGTGTGTGTGTGTGTGTGTGTGTCCATGTGTGTAGCACATAGGAAGATTCCATGTCCTATCTGTGTGTTTGTATGTTCGCACAACCCAGATAAATAAAATGCCCAGCATGTACTGTATGGTACAATTAGGATTGTATAGCATAATGCCTCTGCCCTTCTTATTAGAATAACTCGTATTTTCTCTTTCTGCCATTAAAAGATGACATAAAACATCAAAAACACCATTTTCTTTTTTTAAGATCTTATTTATTTATTTGATAGAGAGAGGGAGATCACAAGGAGGCAGAGAGGCAGGCAGAGAGGGAGGGGGAAGCAGGCTCCCTGCTGAGCAGAGATTCCTGATGCGGGGCTCGATCCCAGGACCCTGAGACCATGACCTGAGCCGAAGGCAGAGGCTTTAACCCACTGAGCCACCCTGGCCCCCCAAAACACCATTTCTAATGGCTGCCTGCACCATATCATGACCATTTGCTTGTTACACGCCCCTCCCGCCGGATGGCAAACGTGTTCTGCCCATTATGGGTACCAACACCCCTGCGATGCGCCTTCTCTGCGAAGCCCCTACCACTACCATGGGCGCCCTTTTCTACTGTCGGCTCCCCCGAGAAGGGCCAGCAGCAATCATTGCTCCTGAGTCTTATCCGGGCCTCTGACTCTGTTTGGATTCAGGGCCGCATCCACTGTGATGTCCGTAACGGTCTAGAGTCCCACCCCTTCTCCAGAGTAAGTTACCGATTCCCCAAAGGGTTGGCACTACAGATCTGTCCTTGCTGGCGAGGCTGCGACAGTTCTTGGGAAGAAGGATGAATGAGTATTTCTCAGAGGCTGGATTATCAGAGAAAGTCGATCTTACTTTCACAGAGCTGAGCGTTTTCCTAATATGAGACACAGGACTGTGGGGAGCCCAGCTGTACTGAGATACAATCCACCACTGTCCCTGACAGGATGGTTATTTGCTAATAATTCTTTTTAATTAAGTTGAACGATTTTCTAGTGTCTGTGAAAGTCACATCTGTAGCTACTGCCTCGGGCTGGCAGTTACATCACCCTGTTCAGGGATGAGCTGGGCGTAAGGTGCTCTGAGCAGAGGGGCTTCAGGTCAGAAATGGGCCATGGGCCCTCCGTGCTTGGGCAGGAGCAGAGGGAGCTCCGTCGCACCCCGGGGCCCACGCCGCACCTGCGCTCATCCCAGTGCCCACGAGCTGGCACGGGGAACAAGGCGGGGGCCTCCGGGGTGCACGCCCTCGGCTGCCCTACTCCTGGGTGGTGGCCCAGATGGGAGAAGTCTTTCGGAGGGGCATTCTTCCTACACCTTTCTACAGCTGCTTTTCCATTCTCAATAGACCAGTGGTCAGAACCAGCACAGTCAGAACCCGTCACATCCGTACTGGTTTCTGACACCACGGAACAGACGGCCGCCATGTTTGGTAGCTTTTCCTAATGACCAATAAGGAGCTCTATGGACTCTTTCTCCAATAATACCACAATTTCAACTTCAATAACAAACCAACAATCATTTAAAGCCCTGAAAGTCGTCCTAAAGCCATCCAGCAAGTCATGAAACATTCATTTAAGAAAATTGATTAAATCTCATAAAGGATTTTTCTCGCTCATACAAAGTTGATTTAATCATCCCAAAATTCATGTAATGCAATATATAATGGAATAAAGACAAAAAAAATCATATAAGTAGTCTCAGAAAAATTACTTGAAAAATATCCAAAACTCTTTCATAGTAAAACCACTCAACAAACAAGAAGTAGAAGGGAACTTCCTAAATCTGATTTTTTAAAAAAAGGACATTTATGAAAAACTCACAGCTAAGATAAACTTAATGCCGAGAAACTAAAGGCTTTCCTTCTAAAATCAGGAACAAGACAAGGATATCTCTTCTTGCTACTTCTATTTAACCTTGCCCTGGAAGCTCTAGCCAAGCCAACAAAAAATAAGAAAAAAAAGAGAAAAGAATATGTCCAGATTGGAGAAGAGATAAAAATGATACTCCCCTCCCAGATGACATGACATTGTATACACCAAATCTTTAGGAATCTACCATAAAAATCTACCATGAGAATTAATTAAGGGGTTCAGTGAGGTATCAGAACATAAGATCAATATGCAGTTGTGTATCTGTATACTGGCAGAAGGAAACTTCAGTTTTCAATAGTATAAAAAAGAAGATGCTTAGGAACAAAGTGAGTGCAGAACTTTTACACTAGAAACTACAAAACACTGTCGAAGGTAATTAGAGTAGATCTAAATATATGGAAAGACATTCCATATCACGGGTAACAAGGGTTAATATTGCTAAGACTGCCATCTTAACAATCATCAAAAAACACCCCCAACATCATCTACAAATTCAATGTGATCCTTATCAAAATCCCAGGTGGCATTTTTTTTTAGCAGACATTGACTTGCTGATTTCATAATTTATATAGACTGGCAAGAGGTGCAGAATAGCCAAAACAATCTTGAAAATGAAGAACAAGTGTGGAGGACCCAAACAGCCCAACTTCGAAACTTAAAACGAAGCTACCATAATCAGGGTATAATGATAGACATATAGATCTATGGAATAGAATTAAGAGATAAGAAATAAGGATTTACACCTATGGGCGACTCCTTTTTACAAGGCTGCCAAGACGATTCAAGGGGAGAGAGGATACTCCTCAACAAACGGTGTTGGACACTGGGCATCTATATGCTAAAGACTAGCCTTGGTCCCACACCTCACACCATACAATCTGAACTCAAAATGAATCATCAACCTAAATGTAAGAGTTAAGTCTGTAAAAGTCCCAGGAGAAAATATAGGAGTAACTTTTCATGCTGTTCACCTAGGCAGTGGTTTCTTAGATAATGACGCCAAAGGCACAGGTGACAAAAGAAGAAAAGATAGATTAGACTTCATTAAAATTAAAAACTTTTGTGCCACCAAAGGTACATCAAAGAAGTGAAAAGACAACTCGCAAAATAGACGTTATATAAAATCACATATCTGCCAGGGACTTGTGTGCAGGATACATAAAGAAGTTTAACAACATTGAAATGATACAGCACATGTGAACATATCGTCACGAAGGACCTCATACGATAGGATTCCATATATATGAAGTGTCCAGGATAGACAAATAGAGAGAGATAGAGACTACATCAATGGCTACTTAAGGCCAGGTGGAGGGAGGGGATATAGAGTGACAGCTAACAGGTCTGGGGGTTCTTCCAGGAGGCACCACAATGTTCTCGAATGTTCTAGGATGATTGCATAACCCTGTGAATACACTGAAATGCACTGAATTATAATGGATGAGTTGTATGTATGTGAAATATATTACAATGCAGTTGTTTTTGAGACAAAAAGGCACCATTCATTATCTCGGAGCATCGGTGAGTCAGGAGTCCTAGCTCGGCTGGACTGAGTTCCAAGCTCAGGATCTCACAGGGCTGCAAGCAAGTCCCCGTCAGGCTCTTGTTCCTCTGAAGCTCAGGGGCCCCTGTCCCGCTCCTGGGGTTGTGAGCAGAAGTCGGCCCCTCGTGGCTGGGGCCTGTGTGTCTATCCTGCAGGACGAGGTAGCCTCGTCCACTCACTGTAGCCTCCTTGGGGCAGGCACGCCCATCCCCTGCACTGGGCTCTCCTGGGGGGAAGCAGGCCCCAGGTGCACCCACACCTGGGAAGGGGACGGCACCGCACACACCCCAGGGCCTCAGGTCCCCCAATTCCCCCGCTCACCCAGGTCCCGGGCTCTTCTACGGGTATCTCTGGAGACATTGTTTTTCCCAATGGAGCCACTTAGTTCTAAGCTGAATTTTCTGCCAGAAACTTCTTAAGGGGGCCAATTTCTCTTTCTCTCTCCCCGTCCACCACCTTCCCTCAGGAGGCTCTCCCTTTCAGCATTTCCACCACTTGGGAGGCGGCAGAGGCGGACTTGTGACAAGGCTCCCCAGGAGCTGCTGGGACTTACAGTTTTCACTGTTGTGGGGCAATAACGTGCCCCCAAAGCATTTCCCATTGTCGCCGCCACAAAACCTCCCCTGCAGGTTAGCGGCTTCTCGTAATTAACTAGGGAAAGTTTTTATGTGAGGGTTTTCATGTTTATGGAGACATGAAATGACTGTGTGAGTTTCGGGAGAACCATAGAAAGCCTTCATTCTGTGCTCTGTCTCACATCAAACGCTACCCACAACATGCTGCGGCTCGCCCCCACCCTCCCCCCACCCACAGCGCACTGCCATGCTCCACACACCTGTTCTCTGCACACAGCTGTCCCCTGCACACATCTGTCCTCTGTACACATCCCTGCACATACCAGTCCTCTGCACACACACCTGTCCCCTGTATACACCTGTCCTCTGCACACCCTTGTCCCCTGCACACACCTGTCCTCTGCACACCCCATCCCCTGCACACAGCTGTCCTTTGCACACATCCCTGCACATAGCTGTTCTCTGCACATAGCTGTCCTCTGCAGACACCTGTCCCCTGCACACAGTTGACCCCTGCACACACCTGTCCTCTGCACACAGCTGTTCTCGGCAGACACGTGTCCTCTGCACACATCCCTGCACACAGCTGTTCTCTGTGCACACCTGTCCTCTGCACACCCCATAATCAGCCTCTACTCTTTTCACCCCGAAGCATACCCCTGACTCAGCCACACTCCGAATCAGCAGTTTCTATTTCTACTATTGGCCCAGCTGACGTTTCCTTCCGAGAACAGGCTCATGTGATTCACCACCACAGGGGTCCACAGATGGCATGGCTTCAGCCTCTGCCCATGAGATCCGTGCTGGGCAGGAACCGAACCGAAGGAGATGCCCCTCCGACACTCTTGTCCCAGTGCCCCCTGCTGGACAGGAGTCGGACCCAGGGCCAGTGGCAGCTGCTCCCGCGGGGGACGAGGCGTGGGCAGCTTCCCATGGGCACAGCACTCAGCTCACACCGACACTGCCCGCAGCCCGGCTCTTTCCTCCTCAGAGAGGGAAGGCTCTGGGCAATCTTGGAACTGCCGTCAGATGTCCCCAGGAAGGATGGTTTTGCTTGGAGACCATAGCATTTGGCAGAACGGCCCTGTAGGGCCCTGGGGACATCTGGGCGTAGACTGGATTGAGGTTGCTGGTGAGTGTCTGCCGACAGAGAGACCCCTCCTCGTCACCAGAGCTGTCACCTGCCTCCAGCCGGGACGAGAGCTGAGCCATCAGGATGCGAGGGGAGCACGAATGGGGAGTAGCCCGTGCCCCAACGCAGGGTCATGGAAGGTGCGATTTGCTAAATAATGTTTCATCTTCACAGAAAACACGAGACAGACTTAGAGCCAGCTGGCTGGCCTCCCTCCCCCCAGCCGGAGAAGGAGGCTTCTATGAGGGGACGGAGGAAGGGCTGGGGGACGCTTACAGGCTGAGAACGGAACCCTGACCTGAGTCCCCGAAGCCATCGTCCTTTGCCCTCCCCCAGGTCGCCCAGTGAGAGACCATCCCCCACGGAATACGCGGCTCAGCGATCCGGGCAAGTCCCACCAGGTACACGGCTAAGGTGCATTTTGCCAAAGGGAACTTGATTTTATTTATCTTAGGTTTAAGAGATTTATTAACCAAGATGCTCTTGACTTTGACATGAATTGGCTTCAACTTGGAATAAAAATTAAAATCTGGGTTGACGGAGCTTGAACGCGGTTTTCTCCACTGCTTGAAGGCCAGGTGCTGGTGCTGCGGTCAGGAAGTGGGGTCGCCTGGCTTTCCAGGCCCCTGGGGGTGGCTGCTGCACAGCAGAGCTGCGGGGCCTCTGCGGCCGTGACCATCCTTTGCAGCTCTTAGCTTCTGAACCAAGGGAGGTGGCGCCCACTGAGTCACTGACATCAGGCTTTTGGGGTTGCTTCCAGGTGTCAACACGTGAAAGTCCTGCTTACAAAGGGACCCAGTCCATGCTTCGGGCTGCGGCTGGCGTTCGGTGTGGCACAACAGCCGAGCCAGAGTGAGCGGCCGCATAGACACTAACTCGCCGAGGTCCCACAGGCGCTCCAGTCCCAGACGCCTTACGGACGTGGGAGCAGGTCCCCCGACACTGATCACGCCTGGACCCTGGCCAGGGTGAGCCGACACTTCTAAGGCAGCAGCGACGTACTGGCCTGGGCCACTGCCACGTTGCTCCCCGTCCGGTCGTCCCAAGTGTGACCCAGCTCCTGTCCAGCACCACGAGCCCTGGGAGGCCACGGCGCTGAGTCAGCAGCCTGGGGCCAGCCTTCCCCGCCCTCACAGGGCACTAAACCAGCATGCACATGGTTAACCCCGCGGGCCCAGCAAACGGAGCAGCAAGAGAAACACACGTGGGGAGCACAGCCTGGCCTTTTATTCCTGATTAATGGCAAATGTCCAGTTTTGGAGGATTAGGCTGACATTCCTGAAGATGAAGAAATCTGTTCTCTGCAAACAATCAGGGAGAGAAAAGGAGTGAAATGTCCGAAGGCAAGGGACAAGGAGCTCACCCGCTCGAGGCTCCGAGTCAGGGATGCAGAGGGAAGCCGGCAGAATCGCGCAGATGCTGCGTCCTCTGCCACGGTCCCACACGAGCCACGGTGACGCCGGTGAGCGGCACGCACCCGCAGGCAGGGCAGAGGAGCGGATGCAGACCCGTGCCAGCCCAGTGACGGGCAGCACCGGCCACCGGGGCGCCGCGGGGTGTGGACAGCGTCTCCCGGGGCTGCGTGCCTGCTTCCGTCTGGGAGGGGCCCCCACGCCACCACGGACCTGAGTCCGCAGCCCCGTGGGGCGGCCACGTCGTGGGACAACGAACAGAAAAAAAACCTTCCTGCTCTGAGCTCTCCTATTGTCTGTGGTCAGAACAAGGAGACATAAGGGGAGGCACGGGTGTAACGATGAGCAGGGGTCCCAAATTCGGGAACACGGACAACATGCAATACCTCCACACGGAATAAAGAGAATCGGGGAGGGAATATCCACAGCGACGGAATGTGCCAAGACACAAGGAGGCCCTGTCAGCGGAGCTAAAAATGGCAGGGAAAAAATGGCTCTTTTTCTACATCTTCACAGGTAGGTTCCCGACCCTGTAGGTTCATTCTGGAGATTACCCAGACTTGAGGAATCCTGAGAACTTACAACAAACCAACTGAGCCACATTTCATCATGTTTCCTTGAGAGGAAACATTTGTTTTCAGTCCTTCCAAGGGACCAGGTATCTGGGGTTTCTCGGAGAGTTCCATCCTACGACCTTGGGTGCCAGACTGAAAACCCCTATTTCATTAGGTTTGCTAGCCTGGATTCGAGTGAGACAGCTCATCAAAAGATGGAGGTTTTAGTTTGTTCTCAAAGTTCCCCAGGGACAGGCAGTGATGCTCACGTGAGAGAGGAGAGCAGAAGCAGAGGGGCCCGGCCAGGGAGCCCCAAACTCTCTCGAGACAGAAACAGGCCCTGTGCTTTCTCGGGTGCTGGGACCTACCCCGCTCCTGCCCGTGACCTTGGCAGCCTGTGACGCTCTGCAGGGCGACCTCAAAGATCGGAGTTGGCCACAGACACGGTCATGTCCAGCCTCCCACTCCAGCGAGCACTGTGGTTCCTTTGTTCTCCCAGCCATGGAGAAAGAAGGGGTCTGGCCATGCAGGCACCCAGAGGTGCTGCTGGGGGCACTCTAGAAATTTCCAGAGCTCGGGCCATGCACCTCGGACCATGCAACCCTCCTTTCTGCATGTTTATGGGCTGGATTATGTCTGTTCCCCATCCCAAAATTTGCATGCTTAAGTCCTAACCCCAGCACTTGAGAACAAGCCATTATTTGGAGACAGGGTCTTTGCAGAAGCAATCAAGTTAAAAAGAGGTCATCAACATGGGTCCCAATCCAGTATGAGCAGCACCCTTACAGAAAAGGGCAGTGTGGACATGGACACCACACAGGGAGGATGCTGTGTGAGGTGAAAACCAACGGCTGTAAGCCACAGGAGCGCCTGGACCAGAGCCTCTCTCCCAGGCTCAGAGGGAGTCGGCGCAGCGGCACCTAGACCCAGGACCTCACGCCTCCAGAGCGGGGTTGGGACAATGGCTTTCTGTTGTCTCAGCCTCTCCTCCAGCCTGGGGTGCCTTGCTGCGGGGCCTCGCAAACTCCTATGTGGGCCTGGGGGGCAGGGGGCCAACAGGCTCTCCTGCATCCTATATCCCCTTCCTTCTGCCTGTGCGCTCAGTGCTTTTGCAGATGTGCACATGGATAGCCTCCCAGGCCGTCCCCTTGGCCACTGAATCATACTGTGTGTGTGGCTCCTCTCCTGGGGACACTGTGACCCCATCAGTTCTCATCAGGACATCCAGAAGGGCCTGGATGACAAGGGCCACCTGCCCAGGCTCACTTAGGGGAATTCAGTGCCTCCGTCGTTGTTACTCAAAGCAGGTGTGCAGACCTGGGAGCTCTGTCCACCTGCAGGGCCGTGGGCCCACACCTTGCGAGGGCTCCGCGCCAGGCCTCACACACACCGTCCTTGGCAACCACAGGGTCTCAGTGTCCGACGCGACTGTCAACAATGAAACCAGTGAGGGGAACTCTTTCATGAAGCAGCTGAATTTCGCAGAATCTCTGGGGTCCTGAAGCTGCTTTGTTTTTGAGAAAAGAGCGTCATCAGAGTTTGCGTCTTACACATCACCAACATCAACAGCAGCGTGTTCTGATTCACACAACAAACCACCGCAGGGGAGTGGGTCTCCACCACTGCAGGTGGTGCGGGGGCTCAAGGAGTTGCTGGCGAGAATTTGTGGGGAATTTGTACGTTTCCACTGAGATTCTCCTTTTGCTGGTCATGGAAGTTCTAAATCTTCCGTGTGTGTGTCCCTGTGTGTGCATGTTTGTGTGCGTGTATGTGTGTGTGTACACATGTGTGTATGTGTGTCTTGTGTGTATGTAGTGTGTGTTCATGAAAGAGAGATGAAGGTCAACAACACCATTAAACATGCGGTTGATTTGAACCATTGAGAAGACACACTTCTCTTGCCGGTGAGGGGGTCGGGGGCCAGGCTGTGCTGTTGGGGGCCTGGCTCCCGGACACACTTTGGAATCCTCCACGGCATCCGTCCCCTACAGATGCCATCAGCCAGTTTCCCATGTTGGGCTTTGGTCTCTTTGAAAGCAGACGGGTGAAGACCTCTGGAGACGACTTCCATGGGACAGGAGACATTCAACTTAGAATCCGCATGGGTCTCGTTACAGGACGTGCCACTGGAGGAGGTGACGGGGTCCCCCCCACAGTGCTGGGTCTGTGGGCAGGGCCGCCCCTGCGGGACCTCTGGCAGCAGTTGGGAGGGTCAGCCTGGCTCCCTCCTGTGCTGCCCCGGCCCGGGGCTGTGATTTCTCCCGGCCAGGGAGGGAGGAGTGGTCCTCTGCCCAGGGCACCTTTTCTTGGAGGCGCCTGCCCCTGAGAGGAGTCCGCATGCTCCCAGCCTGCCTCCCCCGCCACGTGGACTCAGGCTGACCCCAGCCGCTCACACCTGCTTTCCCAGCTGGCCTACACCTACCCTGGGGCTTGCAGTCGGGCAAGCACCTCCGGTGGAGGCGTCAGACTTTTCAGAGCACATCCAACCTGGGACGGCGCTGGAATATTCTGGAGATCCAAACAGGCTTCGGGAGATCTGTGGGCTTTGGGTGGCCTGGACTTCTGAGCCCCGGAGGACAGAGAGATTGGGGCTGCTGAGGAGACGGCGTGGGGACAAACGTCCATGTCTGAGGGACTGATGGCCTCCGGACATGGCCGGCTCCATTCAGCGCACACATTCCTTCAGTGTGGAACCCGGCTGCGGTGGCCTCTGTGAAGCCCCGAGCTTTAGCCTCCCTGGGGTACTGGAGATGTCGCTGCCGCTGGGTGTGACCATCAGCAGCAGCCTCGGCCGTGCCCGGGAGCACGTGGGCAGGACCAACCAAGGCCAGCTCGCAGTCCTAGTCCCGCAGGACAGACCCCCATCAGCGGCCCTGCCGCAGCGACCCCAGGCCCTCCACTGTCACGGCAGCGAATGTCCACAAGGGGCTGAAGGCGGGAGAACCCAGCCAGCTCTTCCAGCCTCGTTCAAAATGTTTGCAAACGTTCGCGGTAAAACGCAGACAACATAAACTTTGTGGTCTTAATGAGTTTCAAGTGCACGACTCCCTGGCATTAAGCACACTCACACAGTGGTGCGACCCTCTCCGCCGTCCAACGGGAGAGCGTTCTTCTCTCCCCAAACCAAAGCTCTGCTGCATGAAAACAACCCTGTAGTGCCCGTCCCCAGCCCCCGGGCCACCATCTTGCTTTCTGTCTCCGTGAATGGGACGCCTCGGGGGACGTCATACAAGACAGTCACCCATGTGTCTTTCTGCACCTGGCTGATCATGTCCTCAACGCCCTCGCACGCCACGGCGGGTGTCCGGCCATCCTTCCCTTCTCGGGCGGAGCGATATTCCACTGCGCGTGTGGACCACACTTTATCTCCTCGTCCACCAGTGGACACTGGGGCTGCTCCCACCTCTCGGCTGTTGTGAATAATGTAGCTATGAACGTGGGTGCACCAACATCTCTTCACGGCCCTGCTTTCCACTTGAGGGCGATGTACTCACCATCCCTTCTTAACACCCCCTTTTGTGCTCACGTTCTATCAGACGGAGGTAGGGACCCGGACTCAGGGGCTGCAATGGCAAACGAGCTGATGCCCTCACAGTGAGTCGGGGTCCTGGGCTCCGAGGAGCTGCTGTGTTCGCGTGGAGCTTCCGTCCTCCTGAATGGTGACACAATGGTTTGGGGCTCCACGGGGGCCCCCTCCCTGAAATCCTGAGAAAGGAAGTGATGTTCCTCACTGCCCAGAAGGCAGGCCGGGACCACGCAGAGGCTGAGGGCGCAACCACGACACAGCCGTTCCCCGACACCCGTGCGTGTTTCAGGATCAGCTTGCACGCGGTATGTGCATTGCTGGAGCTATAGTCTAAGGTGCTGATCAAGAAAGAAGAAAGATTGAAGTTGATCACTCACGTGTGCCTCCCAAGAAGGCAGAGAAAGAATAGCCAGTTTAAGGCAACGAAACTGGTTGGGAGGGAATTCTGATGAGAAGCCAGGGTAATAGAAACACACGTGTGACACAGAAAACCCACAGAGCTGCTGGCCGGTTGTGCAAAAAGACTAATAACGTTAGTAGATCTTCAGAGAGCCTGGGGGCCAAGAGATGGGAAGGGCAGGATAACCCGCAAACCAGAAAACAAAGGCCAGTACAGGCTTTGCCCATCAAAAGACAACACGAAGATTATAAAAGAGCCATTTGCAGTTTATACAAATACTCGACAAAGGGGTCATACCCAGAATATGTAAAGAGCTCCTACAAATCAATAAGGAGGAAGAGGAATGAATGAGGAGCGATGAGTGTATGGAAGCTCATGCACCCCTGGTGGGAGGACAGACACACGCAGCCACTTGGGAACATGGTTTGTCAACCCCCGGTACAGGTGAACACACACCTGTCGGAAGATCCAGCCCCTCCAGCCCCAGGAGCAAGCCCCACTGAGGAACCTGCTCCCCCTGCCCAACCCCGCGCCGCCACCAGCCCAGGGAGGAACATCCGCACGAGCGGAGGTCTGCAGAGACAGAACAACACCCCTGACGTGATGCCGAGCAGAAGAATCCAGACACAGGAGGGCACGCACAGCACGGATGCGTTTCCAGCATTCCCAGCAAAGCCACGTGTGGGAAGAGAAGTCAGCTCAGCCAGTGTTTGGAGGGACTGCTCGGGGGAGAGGTCCCCGGGGGGCACGGGGCACACTGGCTAGGCTGTATTTAACATCAGGGTGCTGGTGGCGCCGCGGTGCTCACCCTGCGAACGTTTATTGGGCTCTCGGCTTGTTTGGGCTCGTGGTGCAGTAGGCGGTGGGCATACCCCCCGGGGGCTTGTTCGCCCCCAGATGCCTGCAGAGCACAATACGGCTTCCTCTTCGCAAGCTCTACAGTCTGGCTCGTCTCCTCGTGCTTCCGTGTCAGCGCACGGAGGAGTCAGAAAAGGGAACCAGTGGGCATTCCTGGCCCCCCATGCCCACAGCAAAGGCGGGATCTGTCCTGTAGTTGTCAGCCCGAGTAAATGCTTCCCACCAGCACAGAGGCTGGCCGTGAGTAACGGCCACGGCCACAGCTCAATAAAAATGAGCTGTTTTTATTGTGAAAGTGAATTCTAAATCATACATGATATTAAATACAAATGAATAGTACTTTCCTTTTGACTCTTCAAACCTTCAGCTAACGATTAAGAAACAGCTTTAGCAACAATTAAAATTGAGTTATCTGAAAACCAAGACTTACATATGAACGGAACAATTGTTTCAATGAAAATTTAAGAAGTTAAAATATAGGGTGATTGATAACAAGGTTTACCATAATTTTCCTTTTACAGCTGGAAACAGCATCTCTTCATTTGCTATCGATTGGGGCTCATTTTGAGTTGGTGAGAAAACCAGACATAACAGCAAAGAACACAGCACCAGCTGAGGGACACCATCCCGACAAGCCACCAAGGTCAAGGGCTCTCAAACACAGATGCTCGTCAGAACCTCCGAGCTGTGACCTGTGTTTTTGAAAGCCTTAAATGCTCTGGAAATAGCTTTCTAGGGGATTCTAACCATCAGCCAGGATTGTGGATCAATGTGGTTTCCCTCAGCTTTGAAAAAGAAAATGCAGCCATCAGCAGCGCGGACAACACTTGCTGTTAAAAGTATTTAAAGGAAACTCGTGCACTGTCGGTGGGAATGCAAACGGGTGCAGCCACTGTGGAGAGCAGTAGGAGGGTCCTTCTAAAATGAGAAGTAGCAGTACCATATGATCCAATAATTCCACTCCTGGGTATTTACTCAAAGAAAATGAAAACACTAATTCAAAAAGATATACACACCTCTATGTTTACTGCAATGTTATTTACAGCAGCCAAGATATGAGAGTAACCCAAGCGCCCATCGAGAGATGAATGGATAAAGAAGATGTGGCACGTGTACACACACACACACACACACACACACACATCTACACACAGGAATATTACTCAGCCATGAGAAAGAACGAGATCTTGACATTTGGGATAACACGGATGGACCCAGAAGATATGCTTAGCGAAATGAGTCAGGCAGAGCAGGCGCAATACCATATGATTTCACTTATATGTGGAACCTAAAAAATAAAACAAATGAACAAACGAAAACCAGAATCAGACACACAAATACAGAGAACACACTGATGGGTGCCAGGCAGGGGTGGGGGCAGGTGATGGGGAGGGAAGTTCAGAGTTCCAGTTATGGAAGGAGTAAGTCCCAGGATGGCAGGCACAGCATGGGCATACAGTGGGTGGGACGACCATAGTGCTCTATGGGGACATCTGGTCGCTGTACTTGGGGTGAGCATCTCACAGCACAGAGACCGTACGGTGCACACCTGAAACTTACGTCAACTATACTTCAATTAAAAAAACAAATAAAAATAAAATTTTTAAGAAAGGTATTTAAGTGCTGGCTGTCTTGGTGATCTTTTTCATAATTAACTTCAACGATAAACCTTCTCCTTGAATGGCCAAGGTTCTGGGTCGCAGGGTAAGTCATCTCCTCCAGGTGTGCCTTGTCGGAATGCACACTATTTGATCCCTGCTCTGTCCTGGGCCGGCGTGGGGAGGGGAGGGGGCTCTCCTCTGAGGACCACAACCACAAAGGCACAGCTGACCCATGAGGCAGGTCAGGACCAAGGAAGCAAACACAGAGTCCCACAGGTGGGTGGGAAATCCAGGGGTGGGGGTGGGGGCTTCAGATCTGCTGGGCGGCCTTCCAGTCGTAGGGGCTGGGACAAAACAGGCCAGTGTCCCATCCAGCGCGTGGGCATGCAGGGGCTAGGGGAATCTCCCTCCATGCCAGGTCTACCTAGGACACCACCATACTCCTTATAAGGTGGCCCAGCTGCCCAGAAATGCAAGGTCTGCAGCCCAGCCCACGTGTGAGGGGGAAGGGGCCCCTCAGGAACATGGATCCTGAGAGCGCTGGTCATGGGGACCACCAGTCGGTCAGGCCACCATATTCCTCTCTGTCATTGCGCCCAGATAGAGTGGACACAGAGCAGGGGAGGGGTCGGGTGAGTGAATAACGAGTCCAGCATGCTGCTGTGCTTCCAGCCCAGCCTCACCTCCAAATGCGTGGGGTTTCAAAGGCTCCTTACAAGCCTGTTGTTTGGACCCCGGGCCCCATCCTATCAGAGACACAGCTGTATGTGTGGCTGGTTTTCTAGGTCGGCCGCCCTAACCAGGCATGTTGCCGATCCACCTGGGACTGTCAGGTCATTTCTGCAGCCTGGTGTGATTGAAGGAAAGCCTATGTGCTGTTCAGGAACACGCACGAGAGAGACGGCCCTGTGCTTCCCCGAGTGGAGTGGCAGGCACCCCACCTGGCTACACGTAGGCCTGGGGCGTTGGCAGGCCTGGGCTTGACTCTGCCTTTGCCACTCGTTCCCCAGAGGCCTTTGAACTTCTCTCCCTGCATCTGCACAGAGGAGAGAGGACAGGATCACACATGCAGAGTTCAGGCTCGCCAGCTTGCATTGGGAAGGGGAGCCAGGAGCATGGGCCAGGTGGGAACAGAGCCCCTGGTCCCTGCTGGAGGGGCCCCAAGCAGGATGAGCCCTCCAGCTGGCTGTCCTCCAGACTCCTGAGGTCTTACTGACTCCCCAGAGCCACTGGAGTGGGGAAAGGTGTTTCCATTGTGCTGGACTTTGCCTTGCCCCAATACCTAGAGAGTCCTTCCAAAACGTCTCTTCCCGAATTGCCCAGTAGAGTCAAGGTGTAAATTTCCAAGCTTTGTCCCCAGAATCTCAATTATTTTAAGTCTTTAAGGTGTGACAATTATCATTTCAGGTTCTTGCTTTAAAATCAGTTACACATTTGCAAAAAAGCAGAATATACCTAGTGACACATGTGGTCTCTCTCTCTCGCACACACACAAGTATGCACACACAGAGTTAGCAGAGCTCATGTAAAAATAATATATTTTTTTCTTAGCTACATTTTATAATCTTCCAACAGGAATATGTATTAACTTCATCATTTCATTTTAAATGAACAAAGATCTCTAGGGCCTTGAGACTAAATTCTACTTGGAGAGCAGAGCAGAGAGTTGCTGCCTCCCCCTGCCTCACTAGGTATCTCCCCCTTGAGCCCAGAGGGCCTTTGCATCTGCAGAGGGGCCCTCAGCTAGCTCCAAACTTGTCCCCTACACCCAGGTTCATGGCTCCTGCCTCATCAATACTGAGAGCTCAGAAGGAATTTTTATGCTGAAGTGTAGGCTATTTTTAGGTCACCAAATTGCAGGAAGCAGATTGTCTGGAAATTGCAAACTTAATCCCTCTTGGGAAGAGACAAGATGCAAACTTCTGCTTGCCTTTCCTGCAGGCCAGGGGGGCCCCGTCTCTGCCCCACACATCAAGGACTTATATGTCACTGAACGGGGTAGGCCTTGGGTTCCTACTCTCTTCACGTGTGGGAGATCGGAATTCAAATCCCACTCTGCTAAAGGGCGACGTGGTGTTTTTTGCCCCCTGTTTTCCGAGTCGGCCACTGGGCAACCTTACATGAGACTTGATAGAACAGTGAGGACAGGTTTGAAAGGCAGGTCCTGAGTGCTCAGACGGGAAGTGTGGTCCTTTCATGACCCTTTCTGCTCTGTGCCCGTCTGTCCCCGTTTGGTCGGTGCGCAGGTCCGCATCTCTGCCACCCCTGCGGGAGTGGCGACCGGACCCCAAGGAAGATGTCAACTGTGGGGCTCATAGCCTGGGAGGCTTCTGGATTCATGCGTCCCACCCGCTTTTGCTGCCATGTGGGGCGTGAGGACTGCGTAGCAGATGCCAGCCCCTCCACAGCTCAGGAGGCCTCAGAAGGAAGAGAAGATGTTTCTCTCCTTTAAACCACAGTTTTGTGTTTTCTTTCCCTGGGGAGGGAGGCTGGGGGAGCAGCAGGTGGCTTCCGCCACTGGCACCTAAACAGCACCAAATGCTTCCACGGCTCGTGGACCCAGATGGGCGTCGTTCCTAAAAGACGTCACCCACTGTGGCAGGTGGTCCTGTCTTCCCTCCCAAGGTTCGGGTCTGGGTGCTCCGGTCACAGTCTCTGCCCTCGTGTGAGGAGAGAGACTGACAGGCTGGGGGCACGGGGCTCACACGTCTCCTAGAGCTGCTGTGGAATTTCTCACGGGAGCTTCGGGTAGAGGAAGGTGTGGGCAAGGACTGGAAAAAGCTACAGGCACCACACTGTGTAAACGACGTCTGAACAGTTTCCACGTCCAGCCGAGACACATAGGGGCAGCAGTATGCGGACACCCCGGTGCCCCCAGCCCGGCCGCGGTGGTCACCCACCATCCTGCTCCCTTTATGTAGGGGGCCATCTGGGTGCAAGCCCGCGTGGGCAGCCCCCGGACCAGAAACTCTGGACATGACGTCACCACCTCCAGCAAAAGCCAGGCGGATATTCAAACTCCGTTGGTTATCCTTACATTGCCCTTTTACGTGTGGCTTTTAAAACCTGGAACCGAGTGAGGCCCACTCATTGCACAGACTATGAGCTTGCTGAATTCTTTTATTCCCCAAACCTCTCTCATCTTATTTATTTCTCTACTTGTTTGTTGGTTATTTGGGAGGAAACACACTCTGCCAACTGAATTACAATTTACCCTATAGTAGCTGTTTGACCCAACCTATTACTCTGGTCAGAACTGGTGCTCAAGGTTGGCGGCCAAACGGTGGGGTTTACATTCTTTGGTGGTTAGGGGAAAAGTCCCTGCTGGAGGGGCCCACATGGTCAGGCTTTCAAGTCTCCGCACTTCTGTGCCCACAGCCCGGGGACCCGTATTTCTGTGGGAGCGGAGTGGGGATTGTGCCCTCTGTGAGGTGCGGGCTGTGAGCCATGCCAGGACCCCTCCTCCTTCCAGGGGCACCACGACCCGCCTCATCTCTGCAGGGGCCGGCAGGGAGGCTGACGCGTGTCAGGGGCTCTGTTGCGGTGCGTGAAGAAAAGAGCAAAACAATAGGACTGACCGTCTTGCTGGCAGCCCCGGCGGCAGCCTTGGGCCCCTCTGTGGATTCAGGACAGCAGACACGTTCTGCACCCCGCAAACGTGCCCAGGTCCGAGATGCAGGGAGTGACTACGCTCCGGGCTTGTCCCGGCTCTGCCGTGGCCGCACGTCTGCGTAACCCAGAGTGAGTGAAGCCACAGGGACTCCCCTTCGTGGCTGGAGGGAACACAGCGTGGAACACGGTGGTCTCTCATCAACTGGGATGCTCTTGGAGCACACGGACTTGTCAACTCGCCATGTCAGATATCCGAAACCAACGTGGTGCTGTGTTGCAATACTGCCAATACTACGCTTCAATACGAGCTTTGTATCAACGCAAACATTGTGAAAAACAGCTAGGAGCCTAGAGAAGAAAATAGCGCAAAAGCTAACCTGTCCTTCCCGAGGGGTCCAGCAGTCCCAGTCCCCGGCATCTCCCTCGCGGAGGCCGACACAGCGATCTGCACACGGGGTTCCTGCAGCTCTGTTCATAACCGTCCAAACTCTCGAAGAGTCACCACGATGCCCTTCGCCAGGGAATGGATAGACAAACCGTGGTCCGTCTAGACAACGGAATAATAGTGTTGAAAGAAACAAGCTCTCAGGCCACGACAAGACACGGAGGAAGCCTACGGACACTTACAAACAGAGAGACGCCCATCTGGAATGGGTACGTGGGGGGGGAGCCATTCGGGAGAAGGTCAGATTGTGGAGACAGTGAAAAGTCAGGGGTCTCCTGGAGGGGAGGGGTGGGGGCTGAGTGCACTCAGGGCACTGGGACGACTCTGTGGGACTCTACACGGTGGACGTGTCCTTATACACCCGCCCAAACCCACAGGAGGCCTGTCCCCAAGTGAACCCTCTCGGTGGTGACAATGGGTCGTGTAGGTTAGTCACTTGCCACTAACGCCCACTCTGGGGGGCTGCTGATGGTGGGGGAGCCTGTGCGTGGTGGGCAACGGGCATGGGATCTCTGCTCCTTCCTGAGTTTTGTGTGAAGCTAAAACTGCCCTAGACTAAAATCTGTTTTTTTGGGAAAGGTTTGGGCAAATGTACCTGGAACGAGAAACCCAGGAGGAGGCAGCGAGCAGGTCTGGGGAGCACCTGCCACTGCGCGCCCCGCCCCCAGCCCGGCGGCCGCTCCATTCTCTGGGGGCCCCTGAGTCCTTCCTCCAGGCAGCACCTCTGTGTTCCGTGTTTATTTCACAACAGGGTTGTGTTTCTCAAGTTGCTGCGAACAGAAACAAAACAGTAGGTGTGGAAATGGCTTTAGATCTTCAGAAGAAAGCCACCCCATAAATCCAACTCATTATGCCCAATAAAACCATTCAGGACCTCATCTCCCATTTGTCCATTTCACCAAACAGAAAACACTCTCCACCCTCCCGCTCTCCGCTCACCCCAGCCCTCTCTCCCCACCTCCTCTGGAGAACCTGGTTTCGGTGACTCATGGGGCAGACTTTATATTTGCTCCCGAGACCTCTCTGTAAGGACCTATTTAGCCAGAGCGACTCCATCTTGGTTAAAAGCCATTTTGTTGTTCATGCAGTAAAACTTAAACTGACCCTGCCCACCTCCCCCCAGAGGAACTTACTTAGAAGCAAGTCTGGGGAACCAGTAAAATATGGTCAGCCAGTTCCTAATAACACAGCCCAGAGTACAAGGCCAGGTCGGCCAGTTCTTGATAACAGAGCCCAGAATACAAGGACGCGTCGGGCCAGGTGGAGACATCCAGTCAGTAAGAAACACACATACTTTCCCCTAACCACCAAAGAATGTAAACCCCACCGTTTGGCCGCCAACCTTGAGCACCAATTCTGACCTAGTGTGACCTAACGTGACTACAGTCTCATTGGCCACCTATGTGTGGCCAGACTTTTGCTCTATAAAAGGTAGTCTGTAAGATGGGGAGGGGTCGCCCTCTTCGGAGGCAGCCCTGACCGGTCAGTCAGTCCATTCTTGAGCCCGTAAGCTGGGGGTGGTTTCTCTCCTCGGAGACGGCCCTGGCCGGTCAGTCTGACTTCTAATGCTTAGCACAGAATAAAGCTTTGCATAGCTTTCACCTTGTCTCAGTCTCGTTCCCCTGGCCGGTCAGTCTGACTTCTAATACTTGTCATAAAATAAAGCTTTAAATAACTTCCACTGTCTCAGTCTCGTTTCGTTTAATAACGGACCTTACACTCTCCAAGATCTCTCTCATTTTAACAACTCTGTAGACATAAAGGAGGACAGGGATCCAACCCCTCACTTCCCCTCCCATCATGATTTAAGCTGAGTCTGGGGGCCGCCTGGGTGGCTCAGACGTTAAGCGTCTGCCTTTGGCTCAGGTCATGATCCCAGGGTCCTGGGAACTGAGCCCTGCATTGGGCTCCCTGCTCGGCGGGGAGCCTGCTTCTCCCTCTCTGCTTGCGTTCCCTCTCTTGCTGTGTCTCTCTCTGTCAAATAAATAAATAAAATCTTAAAAAAAAAAAAATTTAAGCTGAGTCTGGTGTCCAGTGCAGGTGCTCAGGGCCCCCAAGGGGTGGCCAGCACAGAGGCCAGGACTTGGTGACTCAGCCCACACTGACCTCCCTCACCCCCCACCCAGGGGCTCTGGCAGAGGAGCATGGCAGCAAGCTTTCCTCATAGGCAGGTCTTCTGTGGGTGTGGCAGTGCCCAGTGGTTTCTTTCCATGCCCAGGGGCAAACTTGCCTGGGAGGCATGAGCTGTGTTTTCTGGAGAGACCAGGCTCCTTCCTAAAATGATGGGGGGGGGTGGTTAGCATCTCCTTTTGAACTCCACTAGTGAACCTGGTGAGTGTGAGGAGTGGGAGAATCCTGAGGCCGTCCCTGCCATATTATTTCTCTCCCAGCAACAAGCTAGCTGGAAGTGTGTGCGAGAGGCTGCCCACCAGCTTGGAGCCCCCACACGCTGCACTTGGGCCCTCCGGACATGTCCAGGGAGAGTGAGCTTCCTGGCTGGGGGTCATGCCAACACACTCCCAGCTTGCCCTGGGTGCCTCGCCTCCCTCCAGGACCTGCCTCCCATTCCAGAAGCTTCTCTGAGTCTTAATAAGCCACCAGCCGGCCATTCTCCTCGAATATGTATCTCACCTGATGTGAAATTCTGAGAAAAGTCATTTTGAAAGTGTAGACGTGTTTGTAGTGTTTTATGATCATTGATCTCCATCTCTCCTCTGTTTGTGTTGACTGAACAGCACTGGCAAGTTTCTACCGAGGATTCAAGGTCCTGGTGTCGGTCCTGGTGGGGCCCTTGCTGCCCCACATCCCCAGCACGTCTTCACTTGATAAAATACAACGATGCCATCTTTTAGAGTATGAATGTCTGACTGTGGCAGTATCTGTTACAGAAAAGGCTACTCCTCCTTGAGCTAACTGCCTTTGAATTTTGGTCAGAACCAGCTGTCCCTAGAGTGCGGCTCTAGCCCTGGACCCGTTCCATTCTGTGGATCTTTTTTGTCCATAGTTTCCAAAAACGTGCACTGTTTTGATTCCCGGAAGCTCCCTAATCTGGAAATCAGATCATGGTGTCTCTGGAAAGGAGTTCCGAGGTTCAACCGTTCTCATGGCTCTTGTAGGTATTTTGTACTTCTTTGGGGGTGTTCAGAGTCACTTATCAAACATCCAAAAGCCCGCGGGACGTTCTGTTGGGGCTGCAGTGACTCTGTAGACCAGCTGGTGGAGGACCGGCCTCTGCACAAGACTGTGTCCGTCCACCCGCGGACGAAGGTGCGTTTTGTGCCCTCAGGAAGACGCTTCATGGTGCATCTGATTTTCAAAGCGGCGATACAATGAACGATGGCGGCCGGGTGAGGAATAAATCAGCAGGACGGGAGGAAGGGCCCTGGACGGGAAGGGCACGCTCCTCTCCTCGTGGCCGGGAGTCCTGCTGCACCGACACCAGCCCAGACTGAGCGCTGGAGCCTGCGGGGGCGGCAGGGTTCAGGGCCTCGCAGGAACGGGGACATCAGACAGACGAGGAAGGCTCCAGAAAGCCACAGGGCGATCTCTGCTGGCTGAGGACTTCGGGCTGCTAATGCTTCCAACGTGGCCGAATGGAGCTCAGGGCTTCGGTCACCCCCGCAGAGAGAGCAGGGATTTCAAGGGCAGGGGCCAGATTCTCAGCTGCCGCAGACTGTAGACGCCAGGGTCCTCGTTCTCTCAGGACACGATGCTCAGTTGGGCTGGCGACTGTTGACCACGCATGGCACTGGCGGCAGCTTGGCCCCTGCCACGCCGACCTCCTCGGTTTCACACCTTGAAGGAGTTAAAGAGAGGAAAAAAGAGGGTAAACCTTACAGTTGTTCCTTAAAAACGATAAACATGAGGTCTGTCTCCCGCAGACAGGCTAGCATCCCATGGTCCCAGAACGAACCACTCGCCCGCCGTCCCCCCTTCGCCCGCCCCCTCCCACTACCTGCTCCCTGAGCTGCTACATGGACAGACACTCTGCAACTCACCAAGCTCCTCTTTTTAGAAGAGCGTGAATTTTTCTGATTATAAAAGCAAAGCATGCTTGTCATAGAAAATTTGGAACAGAAAAAAGTGGTATAAAACCAAAACTGTGACCTCAAAATAAGAGCACAGATACAAAATTATATGTGAAGTGTTATATAACAGAACTGTAATAATTTTGTATCTATGACCGGAATAAAGGATGGGATGGTCCACAGCAGACATCCCCGAGGTCAAATGGGGCTGCGGAGGGCTGTCCTTTCACTCTGGGCTCGGTGCCTTCACCGGAGTAGGACACATCTTGACGTGGTTCGCCTCACTCCCTGACTTGCTTTGGGTTTGTCCTCAATGAGTTCCCACAGTCCCTGGACAGGATAAGACCCCTGACATTGTGCCCCTGAACCATCCCAGAGAAGGGGGGCTGCAGCCTCTGGTCCTGGTGAGCCAAGCTTCAGGCAGGGCTGGGAACTTGCTAGAAGAGGGTCCATCCTCCCATCCTTTCCCGCCCCCAGCAACGGCACAGAGATCCCCTCCCCCAGCCAAAGTGAACCCTGCCTGGCCATCGCCCCTACAGACAGGTGTCGGGCAGGGCCACCGTCCAGCAGCTGTATGGAGGCAAACTCGGGCCCCTGGTGTCACCCGCGTGCCACATACACGCAGGCACCAAGGCACAGTTCGCTACAGCATCCTTCCTTATACCTTGTGACACTTTCCAAACATTCTACAATCAACATTTTACATCACAAAAAATCCCACACAAAAAAACCTCAAGAAACAGGGATGTCTGGGTGGCTCAGCGGGTTAAGCATCTGCCTTTAGCTCAAGGTCACGATCAACCTCAGTGGTCCTGGGATTGAACCCCCTGTCAGGCTCCCTGCTCAGCCAGGAGCCTGCTTCTCCTTCTTGTTCTGCACCTAACCTTGCTTTTGCTATCTCCCTCTCTCTTTCTCATAAATAAATAAATAAATAAAATCTTAAAAACAAGTCAAGAACCAGAAAGTGTTAGTGTGCTGCATTTATTTGGTGGGATGGTTGGTGAAAAGTCTGCATTTCAGAAATTACTTCTCATCACAGAGCTCTCTCTGAGAGCCATTTCCCAACATCATGAGCTCATACTGAGCTCTCCATGGATGGTCTGTCAAACTTCCATTCTGCTGGCTGCCCCACGGCTGTGTCACTACCAGCCGGCTTCCTGTCCTGCAGCCCCAGGGGATCACAGAGGGACTCCTCCGTGCCAGCCTCCTTTCCCAGACAAAATTATCTAAATGAACCAAGAATGTCCTGTGATGACAAAGCAAGCTCCAGTGTGAGCCGGGGAGGCGGCGTGTCTGCATTCAGGCCCTGGAGCTGTCTTTGGGGTGATGGGGGTGCGTTCCCATCCGCAGCAGTCTCGGGCACGAGCGCGTGGGACAGCCACGTGCGCGCCACCACACCACACCCGTCCCTCTGGGGCAGCAGTTTCGGGATCCGTCCATACCACCCTCTAGTGAGGGGGCAGGCTCTGACCTGCTGTCTCATTTAATCCTGTCCGGGTTTTCTGATTTCCAGCTTACAGATAAGGAACCTGGACACTTAGCCACGTTGCAGAGGCAGACAGGATCACAGCGTGGAGCTGGTGTTCCTCTTCCTGGAAATCATGGAAGCCTTGTGGAAGGGACTCACGGGGGTTACTGCTTCCAGCTGAAGCATCTCAGGACACGGCCTGAGGGCTCGGGGGAGGGAGGCGCCCCTGCCCTGGGGGGGCCGGCAGGATGACGCCACAGGCCCAGCACGCTCTGCCCCAGCTGGCCCGCCAGCTGTCGGGTTCAGCAGAATCGGAGTTGGCGAGACTTCTGCTCTGTGGCTCTGTCCAGGCTCATGAAGGGTTCATCCTCATCCGTGGGCGCAGCTGAATGCCGGGGGTGGTCCCACAGCCAGCACCTGCGGCCATCGGCCTCAGGATCCGGAGCATGGTTCTGCCAGCAATGGGCCAGCCCACAGACCTCCTCATCGAGCACTTGAAGTTTTCTGGAGGCTCCACGGGGAGACAGTCACACGCCCCCCACACCGGCCGCCTCCCTGTGGAGCTGCTACTTCCCAACACCTGTTGGGCAGCAAGCTCGGCTCACCATCTGCAGACCTACTCCGCCCGGGAGAGGCTGGCTCGCCACAGTCTCGACAGAAGGATGAGCCGCGCGGAGCACCTTTGGCTCCATCAAGGGTTTGCCTAGACGTCTACTGTAGGGCCTGGAGAACAGTCATCACCGTCACCTCAGTAGCAATCTATTTTTGGTGATGGTTCTGCCGAACTTCTTGCCTGTAGCCAGGACCACACGGCAGCTCTCTCCACAGGACGAACCGGGTTGTACATGTAGCGAGAACGTAGAAGAGAAAGTGTTTCCAATTGGGAGGTGCACGGAAGGCACATAGAGGACAAGACCTCTGCTCCCGAGAGCGTCTGCAAACCCCGGACGGCTCCTCTGTGGGGCTTTGCAGCCTGAGCTCCGGGTGATGCTGGATCTGCTGCCAGCTCCTCGAGATGCAGATCCCGGGATGTGGGACATGCCTTTTGCAACGAGAACACACTCAGAGGTATCCCATCCCCAGCGGAATTAGTTGTACTTCTTGGAAAGTATTTGTAAATATGCCTAAGCTGAATGCTCAAGCTACGGCTTCTCAGAGCCCAAGTGTCTTCAGTAAGACAGTTCGAAGAGGCTCTCTCCTCCGTGAGGGTGGGCCCTGCAGGGACGGGAAAGTCAAGTCTGGGGCAGCAGCGCTTTCCCCACTGGGGTGCGCCCATTCCCCTGGGGGAGGGAGGGAATGGGCGGGAAAGCCGGCTGTGCCCTGAGAGGACCTACATCGGGAAAGGAGGGTTTGGCAGACAGGACCGCGGTGGGAGGGTCCTGTCCACCCCGGTCGGCAGCCTCTTAGCCACACGGCTCTGGGCAGATGGCTGAACCTGGAGAACCAGAGCAGTAACAGTGGTAACAGCCATTTTATAATCACGAGGTCACTGGGGGGGATTGAATCACTTGGCACAGCACCGGGCTGAGAGTGAGCAGCTGAGGACAGGGACCTGTAGGCTCCAGTGACAGGCTGGCCATTTAAACGTCCCAGGCCCTGTGTCTTCAGCTGCAACTGTTGTCCACAGAAGCAACTCCCGAACTGTTGGTTGGCCCATCCAGATGCGGGGTCATGCTCTATCACCATTACATACTCTTCCCCGATGGACACGTGTTGTGGCCCGCGGTGGCCTGTCACCAGGGACTGGGGCACTGCGGGTCTCGACAGCCCCAGAGAGAGGGTGGGGGTCCCATTTCTGAAACTCAGGGCGCCCTTCGAGGCAGACCACCAGGCACTGACGTTCAGACAAGAGTAACTCAGACTGCCAGGACATTTCAGAGCTGTTAGGAGGGTGGCCGTGTTCTCAAAATAAGGAGGAGGGCGTGCTCACTTCCCGAATGGAGGGCTCGTTGACGGATGAAGGGGGTGGCGCCCGCCCCCCAGAAGGGGGTGTCAGGGGTAAGACACTCAGGGGGAAGACGAGGAGGCGGCTCTGGTGAGCCCCTCATGGGGGACGCGGGCAGGTAGCTGTCCCTCGAGGGCCTGGCACAGAGCTGGGGCGGACCAGCGGTGTGACACAGGCTTGGGGACATTGTCTCAGGCAGCTCGGCTGCCATAACAAAGCACCAGGGGTGGGTTGTCCCTCCGTGCATGTCTGTGTCCCCGACCTCTGCTGATAAAGACACAGCCATGATGCATCAGGCCCACTCTAGTGACTGCATTTTAACTTAAACACTTCCTGTCTGCAACACAGTCCCATGCCCAGGTCCTGGGCTGGGGCTCCACATGGACCTGGAGACATGACTCAGCCCTTCGCAGAGGTTGAGTGTGACTGTGGGCCTGCAGCTTCCCTGATGAGAATTGAAGGGGAGACTGGGGACCACAGCCCGGGCCCCGATCCCTGCTGCCCGCCTCCAGCTGGCTCCACGCATGGGTGTCACGTCCATCGTGGGTGCTGAGCGCCGTAGGGTGGCTGGACCCCATTAATATGATAAATAATCAGAGCCTGGAAAGAGAGCTTGTCATTGGAGATGTCAACCCCACACAGTAGTTGAGTCCATTATAATCTTTCACCGACAGAAATGATTTCATGCAAAACAGGAGCTTGCAGAACCCCAGGGGAAACCATGAAGAACCCTCACCTTCTTGCTCAGCCCAAATCAGAAGGCAAAGAATGTAGAATCCTTCTCTTTCTGGCGAGCTGGTCTGCGTCAGGACCTGGAATATGGCAGTAAGATAGAAATCTGAAACCCTGAGTTAAGAATATATTTCCAGAGTTTCCTTCTGTTTAGTCCCTGTATGGGTTTTGGAATCAAAGAAGCTAGTATTCCATGAGCAAAACTACACCCTTAAAAAGGGCAAATACAGAGACTTTCTAAAATTTGTTTAGGACTTCCATTTAAAAGTAGCGTGTCGGAAGAGGAAGACCGGGAAGGGAGGCGTGAGTGTGCGCTGTCAGACCACATGGCGTCCAGCACCATCCCAACGTGGACCACATGTTGGGGGACAAAAATGGCTGGCTTGAGGGCTCCAGTATGCTACACTCCTAAATTTGGATTCCTTTAAAGATTTTATTTATTTATTTCCCACAGAGAAAGAGATAGCGAGAGACGAAATACAAGCAAGGGGAGTGGGAGAGGGAGAAGCAGGCTTCCCGCTGAGCAGGGAGCCTGACATGGGGCTCGATCCCAGGACCCTGGGATCATGACCTGAGCTGAAGGCAGACGCTTAACAGCTGAGTCACCCAGGTGACCCTCAATTTGGATATTTCTAAACATGCACTGTTTTTGTCAATGATTAGATTCAAACAATGAGTTGTTATTTAAATTGCTAGTGATTAACCAAATTAATATTTAAATAAAATTAAAAATATAATGAAAGAATATGGGGGAAAACTGTGTTCCAGTGTTTTCTGAAAAAAAAAAAAAAAAAGAAGGAAAGAAAGAAAAGAAAAGAAAAGAAAAATCACTGGTATTATAATGGACCAGAAGGAAAAATTATGCTCTGTTTGGAACTTTTCTTCTTGGAAATGAAACCATGTATCTCTTGAATGTAGGGTTTGACTGAATCAATACAGGACCAGAGAGTGGGAATTCTGCTTCCAATACAGTGGCATAAACGCCCAACACGTTGAAAGTCTCACAAGTACCTAGAGACTTCGTATAAAATACAAAACACAACTCTCTGGCGTGCCTGGGGGAATTAGAGGACAAATAACCTCTTTTTTAAAAATAGGCAAAAAATTGAATAGGCATTTCTCAAAAGCAGATGAGCAGGAATGCTGGTCAAGGTCACCACCCAGGAAAACAGCTTCCTTGGGCTCAGTGCGCATTCTCAATAGATTTCCCGTTAAAAGATGACAGCGGATTTGGGGATGACAGGTGAGTGATTGTTATCTTGATTACGGTGATGGTTTCATACATGATAAGTCAACAGACTCCTAGAGGTACATTCTAAATATGTATTTGATGTCCATTACACCTCTTTGAAACTGGGTTTGTTGTTGTTGTTGATGGTGGTGGTGGGTTTTTGTTTGTTTTTACAGAAAATTTCAAAAGTTACAGCTCCATTGGTCTCCATGGAGGTCGTTGACCTCTTTCCCCATCTAACTGGGAGTCCTCATTCCATAGCCTTTCCTCCACTATCTCTTCTTGAGATCTCACTTCTCTGAGTCCAGTTTGTCATCTTGCTGCTTACCCCACTAACAGGTTAGGCAGGTGCTGACCGTGTCCTTGAAGGAGAACTATTTTTGTCATTCTGCAAGCCATCCTCTGATAACATGTACACCTATAAACATGGTAAAAACTTTCTATATAAGATGTCAATACAAATTCTTCAAGCAGGAAGATCTATAAACTTCATATCTGGGATATTCTGTCCTTTCCCACTGCCTCCACGGAAGCCACTGTTTCACAAGTAGACTTTTGGCAACTTGAAGATTTTCTGGAGCACACTGTGACTCTCAGGACAGAAACAAGATTTCATGACCTAAGGCATGATGTGAAGATGAAGACGAGACATTTGTCAAAGTGAATATCCAGATCTGTCTGGGAACTCGGGGGGGCTGGGGCAGGATCCAGGGGAACTGTGCAAAACAGAAAGCGTGTGGGCCACGGAAGGAAGAGGGTGAGGGTAACCAGGATTTGTACGCGGATATTTGCACTCGCACATAACTGCCCCAGGAGTAATTATGTGTGTGTCACGCTCTCAAAGGGACAAGCCAACAGGGAAAATGCTGGGGAAAGAGGGTCTAAGGAGAAAATTGGACAAGAAAGAGGGTAGAAGAGGGTTGGGATGAATTGATCTCTGCTGACTGAACATTAAAGAGAAGACACATTGTCACGTGGCCAGCCACACTGGTCTGTGCTGCTGAGGACCACACTGTCCAAGGAAACCCACACATCCAGGCAGGCAAGGACCCTGGAGGTGCGTGCTCCCCTCGCCAGGGCTGCTGGCCAGGACGCCCCACAGGATGCAGGAGGTGGGAACACAGCCCTGAGGCCACATGACTCAGCAGAAAGCCTTCAAAAGTATTCCACAGAGACAGACCTGAAGACTAGATCTGACCAGCCTTACTCACCAGCATCTGGCAAGTACGTTCATGAAAAGATTTATAGAAGGAAATTTCCCTCTTTCCAATTTTTTTGAGCCAAGCATGTTGAGTGTCACATCTGGACATAAATATTAACATTTATCATTGCTACTTTCCTTGAGAGAGAGAGAAAGGGACAGAGGGAGAGGGAGAAAGGGGGTGGTAAAGAAGGAAAGGAAAAACACAAAAAAACTGACCAAAAACACTGACCAAAAGCAGTGGTCAGTCATACCTCAGCTGGAGGTATATTAAAGCTGGAAAAAATATATATCTGACACCATGAATAAAGGTTACTTGCTTTTTTATATATATAGAAATATAGTTCAAGACAAGACTTTTCTAAGCATAAGGAAAAAATACAGATGACTGCAATCTAAAACGTCAGAGAAATGAAAGGGCAGGGAGTTCTGGTTCCAGATGCTGATGCAGAAAAACCCTGAACTCACATCCTTCCCAGAACCTGGCAAATCACACCTGTTCATAGAACAGTTCCTCCTGAGGAACTGAGGACTGACCGAACAACCAGAGACAGAGAACCGAGAGACAGAGCCGTAGTGACAAAGGGAACACCACCCCGGAGCAGCCAAAGCAATCCTGAGACAGAAGAACAAAGCTGGAGGTATTATCCCCCAACTTCAAGGTACAGAACAAAGCCTTAGTCGTCAAAACAGTATGATGCTGGCGTAAAAATACACACTGGGATGCATGCGTCATCGCAGAGCTCAGAAACAAACCCACCCCCATACCGTCAAGTAATCTACAACGAAGGAGGCAAGAACATACAGTGGGAAAAGGACAGTCTCTTCTCAAAACTGGACAGCCACATGCGAAAGAATGAAACTGGACCACTTATTGGTACCGTATACAAAAATAAACTCAAAATGGATTAATGACCTAAATGTGAGACCTGAAACCATAAAAATCTTATAAAAGAGGACAGGCAGTAACTTCTCTGACATCGGCCATAGCGGTATTTTTCCAGATGTGTCTCCTGAGGCAAGGGAAATAAAAGCAAAAATAGCCTTGCAGTGAGCTATTATACATAATGTATAAATATGTCAAATCACGGAATAGGCTACTTGACACTAGTGTGACCCTGTGTGTCAGCCACACTCAAATAAAAAAAAATAATAAAGCAAAATAAAAATAAAGAGGACATAAGCATCTATGTGAAAAAAAAAAGAAGACATTAAAGAGAAGAAAAGATTCAAACTTATGCAAAAATATGTTCTTAGACCACCATGGAATTAAATTAAAATCAACAAAAGAAAAATGTCTGGAAAATCACCAAACCTTCGGAAACTAAATACCATACTTTTAAATAACCTATAATTCACAGAAGAAGGAAAATGGAAAACCAGACGTATTTCAAACTAATTGAGAATAAAATTCAGCATATCAGAATTTGTGAGACAATGCGAAAGCTTAGGTAGAAGGACATTTATGGTATTAAATATATATATATTAGGGGGAAAAGGTTGCAAATGAGTTATCCCAGATTCCACCATAAGAAGCCAGAGAAAGTAGAGCACAGGAAACAAAATGTAAGCAAAAGAAAAGAAATAATAAAAAAGTAAGTGGAAAATAAGAAAGTAAGAGAGAAAATCAACAAAATGAAAAGCTCGTTCTCTGAGAAACTCAACATCGAAAAACCTTTTTTTAAAGATTTTATTTATTTGACAGAGATCATAAGTAGGCAGAGAGGCGGCAGGGGTGGGGGGAAGCAGGCTCCCCGCTGAACAGAAAGCCGGATGCGGGGCTCGATCCCAGGACGAGATCATGATCAGAGCTGAAGGCAGAGGCTTAACCCACTGAGCCACCCAGGCATCCCAACATTGATGAACCTTGAATCTCGCTGATCAGATAAGAAAGATGATAGAAGTTACCAAAACAGAAAGGAGAGATGTCATAGCACACAGTCCAAAGATAGTAATACCCTGTAAGGGAATGCTAGGAATCCCTCTATCCCAATAAATTCAACAACCTAGAAGAAGGGACAAGTTTATTGAAAAACACAAACCCCTGAGGTCGCTCAAGGAGAAACAGGTAATCTGAACAGGTCTGCGTCGGGGTGCCTGGGTGGCTCAGTCCATTAAACATGGGACTTGATTTTGGCTCAGGCCATGATCTCGGTATTGCGAGACTGAGCTGGGTGCCGGGGTCTGTGCTGGGTGTGGCGTCTACTCGGGATTCTCTCTCCCCCTTGCCCCCACTCGTGCTTTCTCTCTCTTAAAAACAAAACAAAACAACTCAGCATCTGTTACAGACATTTATTTTGCAATAATTAAATTCCTTCCGTCCTTCATATCTTAGATGGGGTTCTGGGGCACTAAAAAAAGGACATTAGGTAAACATGACGGAAATAGGAACAAAGAATGGACTTCACTTGTTAATAACTTATCAACACTTTTTCATTAATTGTAGAAAGTGAACCATTGTAACATAAGATATTACAACAGAAGAAACTGGGTGTGAGGTTTAGGGAAACTCCTGCTACTGTCTTTGCAAGATTTCCGTCACTCCAACACTGTTCAAAAATAAAATGTTTATTCTAAAAGAAGGTGGTAAATAATACGGCAGTCTCCCCCCACCCCACACATACACGTATACACGAAAATCCCTCCCACGAAGTTAAGTCGAGGTCAGGATGACTTCAGTGGTGCATTCTACCAGATATTTAGGGAAGAAACAACACAAATCGTGCAGAAGTTCCCCCCAGAAAATGCAGTAGGAAGAAGATATGCTTCTCCACTTCATGGTGAGGCTGCCACGTCCTGACACCGGATCTGGTCAGGGCATCACCAGAAAGGGGCAGACCGACGCTCCTCATGATTACAGACAGGACAATCGTGATGTGTTAGAAAATCAGAGCAGAGACAGAGTTCACCCTCAGAATTCGTGTGTTGCACATCTGTGAATTCGCCTACTTGCTAGGAAGTATTTGTTACTCCCGAGCGAACCCTCAGCAGAAGCCTGAAAGGTCTGTGTCCCAACCAGCAGTCTGGCAGCTGTGGTTCCAGGAAGAGATGTCCTGCCTTTTAAACAAACTGCTTAACAAAACTTAGATGATTTTCCAGGAAAATAGAAATGATAAATTTTGACTTGATAAGGGGCTAAAACAAAATCTAAAGAGATGAACAAAAGCAAAAGCAAGAGTGAAAATCCCCAAGTGTTACCGGCACACAGCCAAACCAACGCTCTTTCCTGCTTCCAAAAAATATGTGCTGCTGATATTTGCATTGTTTGAAGCCTGTACCAAGACAAGAAACTTCTACATTTATACATTGAAAGGGACGTAAGAGTGATTTTAATACTTGACAGAGAATGGGGTGGGGGGAGAAAGAAAGAAAACACAGAGTTGTGCAATATTCACATCTCCATCTAACAGATGGGGAACTCCAGGTTTAAAACTGTTAAGGAATTTGGGGCGCCTGGGTGGCTCAGTGGGTTGACGCCTCTGCCTTCAGCTCAGGTCATGATCCCAGAGTCCTGGGGTCGAGCCCCACATCGGGCTCTCTGCTCAGCGGGGAGCCTGCTTCCCCTCCTCTCTCTCTCTGCCTGCCTCTCTGCTTGCTTGTCATCTCTCTCTGTCAGACAAATAAGTAAAATCTTAAAAAACAAAACAAAACAAAACCAAAAAAAAAACTGTTAAGGAATTTGTCCCAAGCCACGTACCAGGTCAGAAACAGAGTTGGCATTTGAATCCAAGTAAAGCAATTTCCAAACCTAAACTCTCAACTGCCATTTAGCAGCAAACCCCAAAAGCATTATCTTTAAAATCAGAATAAGACAAAGATACCCACGGAAACCTCCCTTGCTAATGTTGTTCTAAATACTCCGCCAAGCTATTGAACGGGAGCTGAAATGAGACCCCACGGAAAGGGGGAAGACGAAACAAAGACGCAAACTGATCCGACTCCATCCCTGACCGCGAGAGCGACTATGTAGTTCTCAATGCTTTGGCAAAACTAGGAGCAAAGAAACAAAGAGGTGGTGGTAAAGTGTGCCGGGAGGGGTAGGACTGGCCCAAGCACTGTCAGGAGAAACCTAGAGATGTGAGCCTCCTGCACCTGGGAGTGACTCTGCACCACAGCCTCGCCATGACACTGCAGTGCTGGGTAGGCGCAGACCCATGGAGGCAGAGGTCGCTCTGCTCCCCCACAAGTCCACAGCCCGGGGTCCAGAAACAGATCCGAAGGCAGGTGGAAGCTCTGTAGAGGACACCTGGCATTTCAGAGAAGAGTGTGTTTGAGTCAGGGCCGTGAGGGGGTGGGAGGGAGGGAGGTAGCTTCTTACTTGGAAAATCACAAAAATGCTTATTCCTAATTCATCTTCAAATAAATTTCAGATAAGTTTTCTAAAAAGTGAATGTAATAATTAAAACACAAAAGCACTATAGACCAAACAGGTAGATTTTATAGATCTTCGCAAATTTTGAAAATACTTTCTAAATATGCTATAAATTCTAGACATGACATTTGGCTCTGCAGAAACTTTACACAGAGTGACAAAGAATGCCATGCCACCAGGAAATAAAAATTACTTGCATCACACATAATCTCCTTAATATATAAAAAGCTTATACAAATCAATAAGAAGATCCTTTAGGTCAGGCCTGCAAAGGACTTGAACAGGTGGCTCACAAAGGAATAGCTGTGGCCATTTACAGGAATTGAGGGTCCAAACTTTGTAACTCACTGAAAAGATGCAAATTTAAACAATGATAAGACAGCACTTCATATCTATCAGGCGGGAAGTTTGACAGTACCCAGCACCGACAAGAGCACGGGTAACCTTTCTGATGGAAATATAAACGGGTGTCACACCTCCCTTGGAAAGTCACTTGGCAATAATTTTCAACATTTTAAATATGCATGTCTTTGACCTAGCAACTCCACTGCCAAGGGATTTGTCCTACAGAATACGGTATTGGCATCATTGCGCACCACACACTAATTTGGGGTAGCGTTTTGAAAAGAAATTGAACGCAAGCCATCTGCATTTCTCCAGAAAGCTGTCGTGAGCTCTGAGAGTGACCCCTTGTTCGCGTAAACCTCCTGACGGCTCACCCGGGGCACGATGTCCCGCTTCTCTTCTGCGCCCTGAGAAAGCCGCAGCACTGCCCGGTCAGGCGGAGGACACTAACTGGTTTCTGGGAAGAGAAGACGCAGCACTTCACAGCTGCTTGCTCAGAGGCCGCAGACGCGGGAATGCCTTTGTGAAGCTGCGGCCATCCGGCAGCGGCTGTGTGGTCCGAGGCCAGCGGATTAGTGACGGGCCGGTGCTCGGCGGCAAAGCCTGGGCCTTCCGGGGGGGACCCCCGCGGCCTGCGCCGTCAGCCACAAGGTCTGAGGGGCCGGGCAGCCCGAGGGGCCAGGCCCCCAGATATGCCAGGAAGCGGGAGGGCTCTCCGCACATTGAGAAGTCACAGTGCGCTGTCCCTCTGGTTCTCACCGTGAAGAGAAATGAGACGGGAAGTGCGGTGCTTGTGGTCTTTAGAGGAGTTTCTGGCAGGAGCGATCGAATCTGCTGGAACCTGATTCTGTCCTGACGCTAACTAAACGCGAGGCGCTGTTACTGGACGGACGTCTCAGGATTGCTGTGTTTGCCCAAGCGCCGGTCTGGCATTCAGAACACATCCTACCGCGTCTTCCGGAAAGTGAGCCCCCGGGAAAAGAGTGTGTTTGAGTCAGGGCCGAGCGATTCGCGGTCTCAGGAGGCCCTCACGCACCTACCCGGCCATCACCTGGGCGCAAGCAGATACGTGCGTGTCCTCTGTCATTGGGCCCTAGACGTTTTTCGTGAACACCCACTTAATCGCTGGGAGCATGTGGGCCTTGGCTGTGACAGGGCCGCACGTCCGGGGTTGGCAGCGGTGAAGCAGCCGAGTTGAAAACATTAGAACCACACAAAGCCGGGCCGGTGTGCTCCCGCTCCTGGACCCGCCCCGGGCACCCGCCCCGGCAGCACCAACTCTCAGCGCCAGAGTCCGGCCGCCTGTGCGGGTCTCCCCCCTGGGCTTCCCCGGACAGAGCAGGGAACGCAGAGGCAAGAGCAAAGCCCCCACACGTCTTCTTTGGACACTCCCGCCCCAAGTCTCAAGGCCCCATTTCTCTTTCTCTTCCCTCCAGCCCGGGGCAGCCGGGCCTCCTCCAGCCCCACGCGACCCGCAAGCTGTCCCTTCTGGACCCGCCTCCAGCCTCCGCACCTCCTTCTCCCCTGATGGCCCCCCGCGGTCTTACAGGAGCTCGGTTCTGGCTCGTCTTCCTCAATGCAACACATTTGCTCGCTTTGCTCCTTTGCCAGACACTGTCCCGCACAGGCTGGGGAAGGAGGAGGCTATACACACGGTTATTTTCCTGTTTTCCCTGTGAAAGCCTCTGGTTGCTTGCCTTGCTTTAATCTTTGAAGCACACGCTGTGTGGTAGGGGTGGGGGAGGAAACACAGACCAAACCCATTCTCTGTCCTTCGGCAGCTTGCTGTTTCTGGCTTTGACAGCTAGGACAAGCTTCTCTAGGGCAGAAAAAGGAAAGGGAGCCATTGCTGGTCTACATAAAGCTGGTTTTTCTCGCACTAAGCAAGCCCCACGTTTCATCCTCCTGAAGAGCACACACCTTGGTGAGGCCCCGGGAGGAGGCGTCTACAGTCAGGCGCTGCGGCCTCTTTCCAAAGGTTCCCAACAAGAGACTCCGCACACCAGCAATCTCGGGAGCCCCTCTGGACTTCCTTTCACAAGTTTCTGCCTGACCTTAAGACAAGGATCTGTGTCCTTGAGCAAATTTTTGCAAGGTGCTACGGTGTGGTTTCCCAGGAGTTGAGATTATCAAGTACCTATAGTCAACCAAAACAGAGAGTAAACTCTAGGGGAATTTTTTCTCCCTTCCTACAGCTTTCCAACAAGGGAGGAAACATAAATGTATCTTCTGACCTGCTAAGAAACAGCTGGCTTGTAAAAGGATCTTAAGGTTTTGGACAAACAACGGACTGGAGGTCTGGAGCTCATGACACTCACATGTCCTCTGCCTCTCCTGTGAAATATAACTCACCGGCAGCAGTGCCTCAATGTGTCCCCAGCATTTACCGGGGCTCGCAGGTGTCCACACACATCCTGTCGGTCAAGAAGAGCAAGTGGGCGACGGGAAACGGGCCCTGGACCGTGAGGCTATGACCATGTCACTCACCGCTATCCTCACCGGTGTCCCAACTCCGATGGGCGCGTGTGATGTTTCCCATCATTCTTTTGTTTAACGAGTAAGTGAGAGAAAAGGAATCTGGAATCATGCCAAGCTTTTCATAATCCCAACACACTCCATGACCAGACGAATCCTTTCAAATGCAAAAGAGAAGAATATGACTCTCCCCTCTTGCAGGGCTTCCTAGATGTTGTTATGGAAGACCCAGGCTGGCTTGGACAGTCCTCCAGCATGAACTGCATGCTGGATGCTGTGGTTTGACCCTGGAACAGGATGGCAGTGTCCAGGTCATGGACGGCGTGTGCTTCCTTAGGCAGCAGAGGGCACAGTTGTCACCCCCGCACACTGGCGGCGGGGGGGGGGGACTATGTAATTCGTGGATGTAATTGCTCATAGTATGAGTATCACAGACCCAGGTGTTGTTTCTAAGTCATCCTCCCCACAATCTCAGGGCTGACGGGAGTCTTGAGACACGTCACTCTGCTTGCTGAAGGTGCGCGTTGGGATGCAGGACACTACTGGGGTGGGGGTGTCCCCGGGGCTGCACACTTTCAAAAGCCACAGTGAAAAGACCACAGGAGCACCCAACACAGTAAGAGACAGGGTCCTTGTTCAAAAAGGGAAGAAATATAACAGTGACTTAAATATTTGGGTTAGTCACATTTTAATAAATAACGATTTAATTTTTAAAAATCAAAACCGATTTTAAGCTCCGGTTCCGGCTCCGTGACTGGGCTCAAGACCTGTGGTGATGGTTTCGTTCCTGAAGCTGAGCCTGATGCTGAGCCTGATGCTGAGCCTGATGCTGAGCCTGATGCTGACTACCCGCTGCTCAGTGGCTTGTGCGGAACTTGGACTTTCAATAATTTCAGTCTTTTGGTCTCCTCCGTCTCAGATGGACAACTGGTAAGAATGTGGTGCTAGTGGGGGTCTCCTCACTCCTTTCTGCCGTGAACTCTGTCACTTTTGAGTAAGAAGCGAACTATACTGGGAATCTGGAAGATCGAAGCCTCAGAGCAAATGCCTTCTTTCATGGGCGTGTGCAGTGGTGGCGGGTGTGAGCTGGGCGATCGGCTGCTGTGAGCACGGACAGGTGAGCGTCTCCACCTGCCCAGGTGAAGAGGGAGCAGGGCAGGAGCCCACGATGTCCCTTTCTCACATCAGTAGCCCCAGTGGTACGAAGATGCAAGTCACGGAGCAGATGCTCCCACCACATGAACAAGCCAACGAAGGATGAGCTGAGGAAGAGGGGCGGTGGGAATATTTAGCTTCAGCAAGTTTCTTGATGTTTGACACGGTCCCGCTTTTCCCAGGGAATGCTTTCCTTCTGGCTCTGATTTGCCTTATTTCCTTCCTCCTTACGTCAGGAGAAGGCCACGTCCTGGAGAAGAGTTTAGGACTCCTAATGTGCAGGGAGAAGCTCCAGGTCGCTGGCCCGCAAGCTGTGCGGAAGCCTGAAGGGCACAGACGGCTGCTGCACAGAGACTGGCGGCTTTGGCTAACAGACCACAAAAGGGAGGAGAAAAGCGAAGTTTACAACCAATACTAAGGGACAATGACAAAATGGAAATGGCCACGGAGTGACTTGGAGATGAAATAATTGCATTTGGAAAATAAACCGAAGTTTTACTGGACACGGCGCAGACAAACGTGTCAGGCTCTGTGCACGGCCTCGTGGCTCCCGGATGCTTCCCTGGCTATGCTGGGCATTGCATTCATTAAAAAAAAAAAAAAAAAAAAAACAGAAAACAAACAAACAAACAAACCCACAGAAATTAGGAGCCAGGCAAAATCATAAGCATTTTAAAATAAATGTAAAAAATTTTTTTATAAAATCAAAATCCTGTATCATGATAATATGAAGTCACACAGAAGGCCTGCGATACAAAAACTCCTGACAATGAACGGAATCCTCCACGATCCTCGGCGTCAACCACGTGTTAACTGCTTTAGCTGTTTCTTTGAGTCGTTCTCTTTGTAGCTACAGAGCTGCTTGCTCTGGTTTCCCATCCGTTCGCTCTCGTGTATCATTTAGCTCCTGACAGTCATGAACGCTGCTCTGCCTCCTGCCTCCCCTGGGCCGTGTGGAACTGCTTCCAGGGAAGGAGTGTGCCATCCTGCCCGAGCAGCTGGGGCGTTCTGCAGTTCTCCATCTGCGCGTCTGGTCTCCGGGGCTGGCTGCTTCTACCCTGCCTGGTCAGCTAAAGATGTCTTCCCTTCAGTGGCCCTCACTCCCCACTCCCTCCCCAAACCTCAGTGTTCAGGGCCTCCTGGAACCCCTCCATTCCCCCGGGCTGGCCTTTTTCCGGGACGGCTGGGTCGCTGCTGGCATCCTGGAAGGCCCTCTTCCGGGGCAGACACTGCCTCTGAGCTCCCAGGATGCTCTGACTTGCTTTAGTACCTCATTTCAGACGAATACACCCAAAACTATCTGCCAAAGACAGGTCACTTGGGAAATAAGTTTCAAGTTCTTCCATGTCCAAAATGTCTTGATCCCGTCATTACATGTAATGTTTGGTGTGGGTATTAGAGAAATGTTCAAAGTGATTCACCTCCAGAGTTTTGAAGGGATTGCTGTATTGTCTTCAGCTCTCAAGCTAGTCATTCATAATGGTGTTCCTTTGAAGGTGGTAGATCTTGTTATTTTTTTTTAACATTTTAAAATTTTTATTCCTGAGGTATAATTGACATGTACTGTTATACCGGTTTCAGGGGCGCACTGTAACAACTCCATATTTATAGATACGGCCAAATGATCACTGCGTTAAGTCTGTTTTTGACTTTTAACCATTTTGTTTATTATTTTATGTCCTGAAATTACATAATTATGTAGCTTTGTTTTTGTTTTCTTCCAAGTTTTTTTTTTATTTGGGTACAGTTGACACACAACATTACAGTAGTTTCAGGTGCGCAATGAAGCGATTCCATGTCTTTGGACATTACATGTGCTCATCACAGTGTGGCTATCATTCGTCCCCCGGCAAAACTATCACAATATCATTAACTATTCAAATTTTAAATTATGAACACTAGGCTTTAGAAGATGTATTCAATCAGCAGATGCATGTCCTACAGGTCCGAGAAATTCTTGTATTATTTCTAGGATAATTTCCTCCCCTTAACCTTTTTCTGCCTTTTTCGCCTAGAACTCCTGTCACTCAGTAGCTTGACTACCAGATTTGCCCTGTAGGTCTTTTGTCTTCTCTTCTATTTCCCTTTTTTCTCTTTTCTGAGAGAATCCTTTCCTTTGTCTTCCAGCACTCCCGGAGTGAATTTTTAAAATAATCTGCAAATTCGGTAGTTTGAGAAGCTCCACACACCTGTTCCCCTGTACAACAACCTTCACTAGTCAACCATTTAGGGTCTCTGGAAGTTTTCTAAAAAGACGTGTGGAAAATAAAGAAATGTTAATTTAAGAACACTTAACAGATTTTGATAAGAGCAGCCAGAGTCTGTGGCTCCCTCCTTTCTCCCAGATGAGCATGATGGCAGCTTCACTTCCGGCAGGACGCCAAGAACACAGGAACACCTGTCCCTCTGTCACCCTCTCTCCCCGTCCAAGACTGCGGTGCTTCCTGGGAGGGACAGGCCTCAGCGTTGCTCATCCCCTCTGGGTATGTGTGTTGAGACGAAAGCCCAGGTTGGCACAGCTGAGGTTGGTAGCTTCCCTCCCCGGCCTCTCCTACAGGATGAGCTCTCCGTCCTGGCACGCAGACGAAGCATACTGAGGCCCTTGTCACCCTCACCCACGCTTGCTCATAGGGCACGTTTCCATGCAGAGAAGGACAAGTGGAGAAGACCAGAGGCTGCCATCCCCAACCAGTGCTCTGCCTATAAACCAGGGCTATCGCTCCGGGAGAGGAGGATCACTGTCACTGCCCCTGTTCCAGGTCAATGGCTCCAAAACTTTGCTCATAGGGGAGACAGGCCAAAGAACAGAGAGTTCCAAAACTCTCCTCAAAGAAACAGACTTACGTCAAACAAAGTGGGGGGAGTGCAAGCCTAGGGGAACGCTCAGGAACAGCGAGGGTTTGGACAGTAAGCAATGAAGCAGAAGCCGGCATCTTCATGGCAGCAGTGGGCCAAACCATAGGTCAGCTAAGTTACAGAGAACAACAGAAAAGAGAACGGAACAAACTTTAAAGTCTGGCCTCCCAGTTTAAATGGATCAGAAAGCAGAGCAACTTGTGCCTCGGAATATCCTTGAAAATAACAGAGCAGTCAGCTGCCAGTTGGTGGAGCATAATAACTGGCGAGATACCAAGAGAGAAAGACAGCGTAACAGAGAGAGACAGTTGAGAGAGCCCTGTGGAAACACCGGCGCCCAGAGCGGCTGTCGGGGACAGTCCGGGACAGTGCCCTCGGAGGACTGACATCAGAGCTCTCCTACTACTGCGGAAAGAGACTGCAGTGAAGCCGACCAGCCAGAAGCAAACACATAGAAACAAGACTCAGTAGGTGAAGGGGTCAGTATCCAGAATGGTGATACATGTTATTTTTATTTAATTTTTAACAAAAAATTATAAAACGTGGACTTTCACAGAAGGGCCGTCACGCTCTCGGCAGTCTGCCCCTGGCTTCCTCACCTAGCATAATGCTATCAAGGCTCACTTACGTTGTGACACGTCCTCACACTTCATTACATAATGAAGGATGTTTTACGCAATTGTTTTTTAAGCAAGTGGACAAGAAACAAGAAGAAACATGCATCTGTACTGCCTTTACAGCTCATGGACCGGTAAGGTACATAATTACCTTGGGGGACTGAAGGGAACCACACATAAAGAAGAATGGGAAGGCAGGAGAACAATCTCATCAAATAAAGACCAAAGAGATTTTTTAAATCAAACAAAGAGATAGAAACTGGAGAAAAAATGAAATGTACATTCTGGAACGGACGTGAAGAATTCACTGGAGGGACTGAACGTTTCAGATAACACTGCATCCTGAAATGACAGAAGAAAAGTCAGCAAACTTCAAGGTTCGCAGTGGGTGTCAGGTCATATGGGAAGCAGAGAACAAGGAGGGAAGAGAAATGAACGCCATTAATTAAAACCTAACACTAAAAATATAACTCCATGCCAAAAAAAAAAAAAAAAGAAAAAAAAGCAATGAAGAAGGATGAAAAGAAGGATGAAAGGGGGAAAAGCCATAAAACATACAGAAAACAAAATGTGAAACAGCAGACATCAATCCAACCACATCAATAATATCAGTAATATCAAACCTAAGTGGATGAAACAATCCAACCAAAAGGTAGAAACTGTTCACCTGAAACGAAACACAAGACACAATCATATGCAGTGCACAGGGGTTGCAGCTTAGAGTCAAAGATAGAAAATGGGGGGGGGCTGGGTGGCTCAGTGGGTTAAGCCACTGCCTTCGGCTCAGGTCATGATCTCAGGGTCCTGGGATCGAGTCCCACGTCGGGCTCTCTGCTCAGCGGGGAGCCTGCTTCCTCCTCTCTCTCTCTCTCTCTGCCTGCCTCTCTGCCTACTTGTGATCTCTCTCTGTCAAATAAATAAATAAAATCTTAAAAAAAAAGATAGAAAATAGGCTAAACATGAGAGAATAGAAAAGATGTATCATTAAATAGCCACCATAAAAATGCTGGTGTCATTGCTCTAATATCAGGCCAAAAAAAAGTCCTTTAGAACAAAAAAAGTTACTATAAAGAGGGATGCTTTATAAGGATTGAAGAGTGAATTCACCCAGTATATCTGGAAAGATACAACAATGATAAACATAAGTGCCCCTCACAGTAGAGCCCACAGTACATGAGGGGACAACTGACAGGACTGAAGGGAAAGGCGCGGACTCGATGACTGCGGGTCCTTCCATGTGTTTGTGTCTTCCTGAATTTTATTTGTTGATGATGCAGTTTCCTGTGTACAAGTCCTTCGCCTCCTTAGTTCATTCCTCGGTGTTTTATTCCTTTGGATGCTATCATAAATGGGATTTTCCTGCCTTCCCTTTCATTGTTAGTTCACAGAAATGCAACTGATTTTGTATGTTGATTTTGTATCCTGTAACTTTACTGAATTCAGTTACCAGGTCTAGCAGATGTGTGTGTGTGTGTGTGTGTGTGTGTGTTTATGTGGAGTCTTTAGGGTTTTCACCACACAAGATTTTATCATCTGCAAACAGAGATTAATTTTACTTCTTATCTTCTGATTTGGATACTTTTATTTGTTTATTTTGTCTGATTTCTCTGGCTAGGGGTCCTATACTATGCTTGACGTTAGAATCTAAATCTCATTTTCGGTCAAAGTCAATTCTGCAGACCGAATTTGTGATTGCAGAGGTGTTTCTGAGAACGGACATTACCTTAAACACACAATTAATCAGTTACCAAGATGCTGATTTTGTTTACTAGCATGCACAGCTGTGAATGAGTATTGAGAGAAACAAGTGAGCTCACCAATGTAAGTGGTGAAAATACCAGCTGCTTGGAGGCACTACATTGAAAATATTGATCTGAGCTTCAAAGAGATTGCAGGGCTTTTTAACTAAGTGCGTGTGCCAACATAAATTTTTGAACTTCATGTTGTCTAATGCACAAACTCGTGGTGAAATATTTTACACTTCATGCATTTGATTCCATATACTATTGATAATTTGTCCTATTTTGAGTTTTAACATTTTCTATGTCTGCAAGCATATTGCTTCTCTCCCTTCTCTAATATTAGACTCATGGTCGTGTTTGTGGTTATGATCTGGCTGGGTTCTTAAGCTCAAGGTGTCCTTTGGAAACCAGTGTCTTGGTTTTACTTATTATGCTAATGAGGATATTTGGGAGAGTCTTATGGGGAATTCCTGGGATTCTGCAATCCCCTGCCCCTTATCTGTCAGAATAAATGTTGCCAAATAGTGGGTGTTGGTCTGTTGGACTCTCTAAGTTACTATTGTTTTTTTGGCCAGTCCCACAATTCAAGCTGAAAATATCAGATATTCACTTTACCAGCTTTCTTTACAGCTAAAGATAGCCATGGGAATGGGATCCAAAGAGAGATCTATTAGAACATTTCTAGAAAATTTTGTCCTCCCTGATAAAAGAAGAAAGGAATGTGAAGAGAGCTTCCTTTCCTTTTTTTTGGCCTTTAGACATATTTGTATGAGGTTATGATAGTCGAACCATGGCAGCCATCTTGTGGTAACTAAGTGACAAGAGGGGAGAAAAAGGCAATATGTTGTTGGAAGATGTAAAAGAATGGACGTAAAACCAAGATAAGACAGCAAGAGGAAAAGAGAAGAAAAAAAGAGGTACAAAACAAATATAAAACATCAACAAAATGGCATTAGTAAGAACTTGCCTATCAGTAATTACTTTAAATATATAGGAATCAAATTTCCCAATTGAAAGACACAGAGTGGCTGAATGGATTTTTTAAAGAAGATCCAAGATCCAATTATATCTTATCTGTAAGAGACTCACTTTAGCTTTAAGGACACAGAAGGCAGAAACTAAATACATGAAAAGAGATATTTTATGCAAATGCAGCCAAAAGAAAGCAAGATGGCTATGCTTTTATGTGTTCATATCAGACAAAATAGTCTTTAAGTTGAAAACTGTCACAAGAGACAGTCATCATATAATGACAAAGGAGTCACTTCATCAAGAAAATACAACACTTACAAATATATGTGCACCCAACACCAGAGCACCTAAATATGTAAAGAACATTAAGAGAACTGAAGAGAGAGATAACAGTACAATAATAGCAAGAAGCTTCAACACTCCACTTTATAATAATGGATATTATAATAGCTCCCTATCATTTCTAATTTTATTTGAGTATTTTCTCTCCTTTTCTTAGTTTAGCTAAGTGTGTGTCAATTTTGTTTACTTTGTCAAACATCATTATAGTTTTGTTGCTATCTGGTATGCAATAGAGATACTAAGAACACAGAAAAGGAAAAGAATACCTCTTCAACAAATGCTTGAAAAAGGACATTATCTCACAACACCCACAAAAACAAACTCAAAATGGATTAAAGACTTAAACATAAGACGCAAAACCATAAAACTAGAGAAAAGAGAACATAGAGAAAAAATTTATTGAGCAATAATTTTTTGGATGTAACACCAAAAGCACAGGGAACAAAGGTTAAAAAAAAAAAGACAAAAGGGATTACATCAAAGGAAACAAAGCAAGGGAGTGAAATGGCAACCCATGGAATGAGAGAAAATATTTGCAAACCATCTATCTGATAAGGGGTTAATATCCACAGTATATAAGGAACTCCTTCAACCAAAAGGCAAAGAAGACAAATAACCCAATTTTAAAAAGAGCAATAGACTATTTGTTTCTTCAAGGAGACATACAAATGGCCAACAGATATATAAAATGATTCCCAACATCACTAACTGTCAAGGAAATGCAAAACCATAGTGAGATGCCACCTCACACCTATCAGAAATGCTATTATTAGAAAGAGGAAATATAAGTGTTGGTGAGGATATAGGAAAAAAGAGGGAATTTTTGCACACTATTGGTGTGAATGTAAATTGGTACAGTCACTGGAAAACAGTATGAAGGTTCCTAAAAAAATTAAAAATAGGACAACATATGATCCGCAATCTTACTTCTGGGTATGATTATTCAAAGAAATGGAAATTAAAATTACCTGATACAAAACATATTCGCCCCCCCCCATGATCATTACAGCATTATTCACAATACCCAAGATACAGAAACAACCTAAACGTCCACGGGTAGATGAATAAATAAATTAAATAAATAAATATATAAAATATGTGCATGTGTCTGTGTGTACATACAATGGAATTATTAACCCTAAAAAAGGGAGGAAATCCTGCCAATTGCAAAACATGGATGGAGCTAAAGGACATTAGCGAAACAGCAAGACACATAAAGACAAATACTTATATGTGAGACCCAAAATAGCCAAACTTATACAATCAGAGAGGAAACTGGTGGTTGCTGGGAGTTGGGGGAGGGGGAAGTGGGATTGTGTTGGTCAAAGGTTATGAAATTTCACTTATGCAAGATGAAGACAAAAAAAGGTAACTGTGAGGGGATGGATATGTTAATTAGCTTTATTGCAGCAATCATGGTGATAATGTATACGTATATCAAAACATCAAATTGAACATCTTAAATATGTATGATTTTTATTTGTCAGTTATACCTTGATAAAGCAGGGGAGTTTTTATGAAGACTGAAATCATAACAAGTATCTTCTTTGATTACAATGAAATTAAAGTAGAAATCAGTAACAGAAGGAAAATTAGAAAATTCACAAATAGGTGGAAATTAACATGCTCAAACAATGAGACAAAGAAGAAATCACATTGTGGTCAGAAAAGATACTTGATGTGATTTCAGTCTCCTTAAATTTGTTAAGGCTTGTTTTGTGTCCTAACAAGTGATCTAACCTGGAGAAAGTTCTGGGTGTGCATGAGAAGAATGTGTGTTCTGCTATTGGTTGGAACATTCTGTATACGTCTGGCAGGTCCGTTTGGTCCACAGCATTCCAGATTATTGATTCCTTGTGGACTTTCTGCCTGAATGATCTATCCATTATGTTAAGTGTAGGTATTGAGGTACCTTGCTATTACCATATTACTGTCTCTTTCTGTCTTTAGATAGTCAATATTTGCTTTGCAACATTTAAGTGCTCTGATGTTGGATATGTATATTTATAAATGTTATATATTCCTGGTGACTGGCACTTTGATTATTATATAATGACCTTCTTTGTATCTTATGACACTTTGAGACTTAAAGTCAATAGGTAGGTAGTACCAAGAAAGTATTGCTTTCTTTTGCTTACCATTTGCTTGGAATATTATCTCTTCACTTTCAGCCTGTGTGTGTCCTTAAGAGTAAAATGAGTCTCGTAGTCACATAGGTTGGATTCTGTTTTTGTTTTTTTAAATTTCTTTGGCCACTCTATTTCTTTTGATTGGTGATTGGATTGATTGGTGATGGATTTTAATCCATTTACATTTAAAATAATTATCAATAGGTAAGGATTCACTATTGCATTTTGCTTGTTCTTTTCTGTCTATTTTGTGATGGTTTACTCCCTCTCTCACTGTCTTTCTTTGATATTTGATGGCTTTGGGTAGCGATTTGCTTTGATACATTGTTCTTTATCTTTCACATGCCTATTATAGGTTTTTATTCTTTGTGGTTAGCTCCAGGCTTGCATAAAATATCTTATTGTTATATGCCATCTATTTTAAACTGATAACTTATTAACTTACATTGTTATGTAAAAGTATGCTTTACTCCCCAGCACACACACTTGTGTTTTGGTTTTCAGAGTCTGCTTCTTTTTCTTTTGTGTAGCCATTAACAAATGTTTCTATTTTGACTTACATATCAGGGTTAAAAGTAATTTACAAATGACCATTACAGTGTGACACATGCTGAATTTGTCTGCAGTGTTGCCTTTACCGGGATGATTTACACTTTTGAGTGCTTGCCTGTGGGTGCTCAGTGTGTTTCCATTTTGCCAGCCTTGCCCACTGTCTGTGCTCAGGCTTCAGGGAGAATGGGTTCTGGGAAGGAGTGAGCTACTGGCAAAGGCCCTCTCAGACCAAACTTCAATCTGGCTCCTCTGAACAGTTTTCCCAAATAAGCCTAGGCTTCCAACTTCTGCATCTAGCTTTGCACTGCCCAATTTCAGTAAAATTCCTGCTAAGTCTGTGTAGCCAGAAGCCCCGCCATCAATATGTGATCACCCTCAGTGCCTAACAAAGTCCCTGGTCCTTCTCCATCCTCCAGGTGATGACTCACCACCTGGCCTGCCCCCAGCATTCCTGTCAGGCTGGTTCAGCAAGAAACACCTGCCCCCCAAACCCATGATGCTTCCTCTTAGTAATTTTCCATCCCCTAAGCCTGCTCTGTGGCAGTAAATCCCCCTTGACCCTGTCTAATGTAGAAAGGCTTCTCCTTCTGCTCCTAAACCTCTACTACTGTGCTCATGGCTGCCTTCTGCTTGGTGTCTGGGGCTCAGCATAATGTCTCCCCTGATCCTTGGTCTCCAGGAACAAAGCAGCCACAAGGGCTCGTTCTACCTGACTGGACAGGGCATGGCAGGATGACACCATGCTCACAGGTGTGAGTGACCTTTGCTGCCACTAAATGTGAGCCCCAGATGCGTGTTTTTGCCAATCAGCCACTCCTCTGTAAGCCAGTGTCCAGCCAGCATCTGACACATAGTAAGTGTCTGACATTTGTTTGTTGGGTGATGCTATGTGACGCTCACACATCTCTCTGGGATTTTCCCAGGGAGATGGTGCTGAGCTGGGCTTCTGGCCTAGGGAGAAGACCATCCAAGCACAGACTGCTCTAACCTTCTTCTCCTGGGCATCTGAAACCCTGAGCAGAAGCTGATCTCTTGTTTCTCCAGAACGGGCACGAAGCAAAGACAATATATTGATTAAACACAACCTCGGTGTTGGGTATTATGCTCAGACAAAATCTCCAACTGGTCCAGAAGGCAGACCATAAAGTGATGTTGAGACAGTGTGCTAAGAGCCACACAGGAGCTGAGGAGGCTGGGGTCCAGCAGGAGACCATGGTGAGAGGATCCTAGGCAAGTGGGCCATGACAAACTTATTCACGGGGACATGCCAGGAGATGGCACATGCCAGGGATGGCATATGGCTTGGAAAGGCTGGCATCATGCAGCAGAAGATATGGCTGGGCAGGAGATGGTGGCCTGGCCTCAGCCCAGCTAGAGGGGCTGGTCAGGACTGGCAGTCGGAGGCCCACCCTGGACCTGCCCTCCTGGGTCCCTTCTGGCAGAGGCATTCAGGGGGCCACCTGGGGCCGATACTCCTCCTTCTAGATCATGCTGGGGATACCCTAAACCACAGAGTTCCCTGTGTGCACATCCCAAGCCCACCTCCACTAGGCCTCTTCCCGAGTCCTTACCACCTCTCCAACACACACCGCTGGTCCCAAGGGCTGACCCAGACATGGAGGAACCGGCTGGTGTGCCCACACACTTGCGCATAAGCAACTGGCTTGTAGTCTCCTTTGGGCTGGGACCAGGGCTTTAACATATCTGGGTATGTGAGGCCCAGACATCCTTGCCCCGGTCCAGACATCATCTGAGCCAGCAAGCGCATGGAGTCTGGGTAAGCAGTGAGAGAGCAGGTGTGGCTCCCAGGTGCCCCGAGATGTTGCATCGGTAGCTGATGGCTTGTAGGGCACAGGGTGGCAAGCCATGTTAGAGGCCTCCGCACCACTAGACAGAATGTGGCTCCAAGGAGCACCTGGGCTCCGGTTCCGGCCCGCCCCCCCCCCCCCGTTAGTTAAGTGATCTTGTTTCCCACAACACAGAGGCGGTCGGCAGAATCATCTGCAAATGGGAGCTCACCCCTGGGCATTATTTATTTTTTTCTAAGATTTATTTATTTATTTGAGAGAGAGAATCCCAAGCAGACTCCCCACCTGCTGAGCTTGGAGCCCGATGTGGAGCTCGATCTCCCATGAAGAGTCGGATGCGTCACTGCCTGAGCCATCCAGGCGCTCTGTCCCTGTGCCATTGTTTCGGAGCACATCCAACTGTGGTGAAAACCTCAGAAGCAGCCTTGGGCTCACGCCCTGGCTCAGCCCTTCTCCCCTCTACTACAAGAAGCAGCCCATTCGGGAAATGAAACTCCCCTTGAGCTTCACCTTGGCCTGCTGGGGCAGAAATGTGCAGGGTCCCCAGCTCAGGCTCCCCGGCCGGGGCAGAACAGAGAGGCCTGTGGCCCATGAGTGCGGCGCAGTTACAGAGCTGGGCTCCTCTGGGCCCGTGCATGGGCTCCAATGGCTCTGCATGCTGCCCGGTGGGGCTACAGTATTTTGTTCTGGAAACCCCATCCAGATGAAGCGTTCTAATGGCTTTTGCAGAAGGGCAGTCGCCTTCTGAGAATCTGCTGTCCGCCAATGAAAAATGTCCAAGACTTCCTCAAAATGTGGTGGGAATGGCTGTCTTTGGATTTCCCCTAGGAGTTTAGGGGCATTTTTCTCTCTTGTTAATTTTTTTAAAAAAGGAAAAAGAAATTGCAGCCTGTGTTGTTCTTGGAAAGGAGAAAGGACCCCCAGATGTTCTTTATTCTGTTTCGATGCAGCAAGGACAACCTCCTCCAGGTCATTCTGGGGCATTGCTCAGTGTCAGGGAGAGAGACCCTGGAGGGTCTCTAGAGGCACAGCCTGCCGTCGACCCGGGGGCTAGGGGCTCTGTGACCTTGCCCCCTTGGCAGCCACAGGGGCCAGTGGGCAAGGCAAACAGCCCTTCCAAGTAAACAATATCAAAACGTTGATTTAGCGCTTGCTGTGTGTTAATCAACAGACACTTACTTTTCTGTGATTGTCATGCCCAGGGGCAACTTAACCACCAGAGCCCCAGTTTTGTCTAAGAACAAGAGGACCAGGTCCTTCAGGTTTCTTTTTTTTTTTCCTTTCTAAAGATTTTATTTATTTATTTGATAGCGAGATAAAGAGAAAGCACAAGTAGGCAAAACAGCCGGCAAAGGGAGAGGGAGAAGCAGGCTTCCTGCTGAGCAGAGAGCCTGAGGGGAGGCTCAATCCCAGGACCCTGGGATCCTGACCTGAGCCGAAGGCAGAGGCTTAACTCACACAACCACCCAGGTGCCCCAGCCCTTTGGTTTTTGTCAGAAGAACCACAGAAAAGTGAGCTCCCGTTACCTACCACACTGCAAGCGCTGAATGTTCTGATGTTCTGATGTGGGGGCAGCAGCTCCGTCTGGCTGCTCCGTCTGCCCTGGGACCACCACCCTCCCCAGGGCACAGATGGGAGTTGCCAAGTGCTGCGTGCGAGCCAGGTTCCATCCTAGGCTCGGTGGTTGACAGAGGCGGCGACGACAGTTCGGCGGAGGACGGTGACGGGCTTGAGCACATGTGCAAGTCCCCCCTCTGACAGCGGCTCATCCGTGCTTTGCCGGGTCCTGGGCCAGGGCTCTGCATGCACCATCCACTCAGATACACGGGGTTCAGCACCTGTTGGGCATCAGGCCTTGCTCCGGGTGCCAGGGACACTGCAGTGGCCACCCACACGCCCCATCCACCCCACGACCCAGTGGCGCGGCTGCACACTTGCTCCCCATGACGGTGTCCAGAAGCAGGGGAACCACCTACTTCATTCAGGAAGATAGTCACCCATGGCATCCAGAGGACACACGGCACTGGCTCCAGCCCCGAGGCCCAGCTGTAAGCTCAGCGTGCCGATCGCGGGGTCTGCAAGCCTGCGACGATGCTTCCTGAGCCATGCTCACACGGAGACAGAAACACGTGCCAACGCTGGAAGGAGTTCAATGTAGCACAAACTCAACAAATGAGAGACCAAATTCAAGGCGCATCAGGGCCAAGCAGTGGAAGTGGGTTTAGCTCAGGTCTGATTCGGCATCCCGGGGCCCGTGCCCCAGCCCCACGGCCGCCAGGGTGGGAGCCGCACAAGGAACGCGTGAGCACAGAGATGGAGCCCCGGGCTTCTCGGGGAGGTTTGGGAGGGAGAGGCCTGGAGAGGAGACTCGGGATCTACGGGCGCAGAGCAAGCTGGAGGAGGGTCCCTGCAGGCACAGCGGCAGGGAGAAAGCAGCTTGCACAGCCTGACCCGTCAGAGGCCAGGCGAAGGAGACCGAAGGGAGCAGAAATGCACTGAGATCTGGCCCTGGTAGAGACGGCAACAAACACAGGGAGCAGCCTCTGCTGGGCATGACTCGGGCCAGGGCACCAGGTGCGGAGGAGCCGTCTCACGGTTCGCTGGGGGAGTTAGGGGACTCAGCAGTCATGGCTGTTACAGTTCCCTGCTTCTGTGCATTCGTCTCCACAAGGGGAGTACAGGCTTGGTGCTGCTTGTTTCGTGATGTAGGGGAAGAGACCTAGGCACACAGACAGCCCAGGACCCTGGAGTCCTTCCCCGTGGTCACTCACACTGTGACAGAGGAGGACGGCCCAGGACCCCAAGAGTCCTTCCCTGTGGTCACCTGCACTGTGAGGGAGGGGACGGCCCAGGTTGTCTGCAATAGTGACAGCACGGGAGAGAGGCTGGGCTCCTGGCCGTGACTCCCACGGTGAGCTCATAGGAATGTTCTGAGTGCAGAGACAAGTGATAACAGAGCCCTGCTCGCAGGCGTGGGGGTAGGTATTGCGTTTTGAGGGGACTGACGGTTAGGGGGAAGGTATTACGCTCTGAGGGACAGACAGTGCTCCGGGCAGCTCCTGCTGGCCCAGAGCTGCTCAGCGCTCCAGGTTCTCCCAGCTCACAGATAACTCTGTTCCGGCATCTCACTACCTGACACGTTCAGCAGAACGCAAGGAAGATAAGCTGATAATCCTGGGTGCGGGTTGCACACCCAGATGGCCTGCTCGCCCCCAGCCCCCATCATGTGCCTGCGTGAGGCCTGAGGGAGGAGAAGGGCTTTCATCCTCGCTGTCTTGGCTTGTCCTCCTGGCGGCACCTGCGTGGTGGAGAGCAGGTGCTCCGGGACCCTCGCACTGGTTCTGGCTGGAACCCCAGAGGCGTGGCCCAAGGGTGACTCAGCGACTCTCGTGTTGTAAAGGTTGTTGTTAATAGTAATGATATCACACATAGGGAAAAAGTGCTAAAGAAAAATAGGCAACCATGACGGCTAATACTTTCTGACTTCTCTGCCAGGCTGTGCTCTGGGCTTGAAAAGCGTGATCCCATTTAAACGGGCATCCGCTCCTGGAGGGCCTTACTGTCTCTCCCGCTCTACTTGTGACAAAGGAAAGTTGCATCAATTACTAGTGGCCACACAAGTCCTACGAAGACTGGATCTGAGCCAGCGCCCCCAAATCCACGATACCCTAACTCCCCACTGGGCCACGAGTTTCAGGGAAACCAACAGTGCACTCGGCAGGGGAAGAGTGTTCCTCCCCGGAATGAGGCCGCACTCACAGAAATGGAGGCTGTGAGCCCCTGAGCGGAGACGGCAGGCTGCACCATATCCTTTCCGGGAGGGGGACGTGGCTGGCCCAGATCATCCCGATGGCCCAGCAGGTCCAGTAACGGGGTGGCCTCGGGCTGGCAGTGAGCACTTCTGAGCTTGGGTTAAATAGAAGTGGCCAGGAGCTGCATTCCATCAGTACTTTAAAAAAAAAAAAAAATCTAACATGAGATCTGGAAGGAAATGGCTTTGCTGAGTATTTTGAGATACCAAAGGAATTAAATACTTCACTCTGATTTTCAAAAAAAATTAGGCAGGCATGTCAGGTTTTCTGATGACAGAGGTCCGTTCAGAGGTTTCCTGTTTGTGACTCTGTCCCTGGGGAAAGGTGTCAGGTCACAGTCTAGAAGGTTAAGTCACAGGCAGACCCGGGCATCACTTGGTCAAGAGAAAGAGGAGAACATTCACTGCTTGCTGCAAGCCTCTCCTCTCTCCATCTCTTTCCTGGTTTTCCCAGGTTTCCATCTTCCTTCAAACCCCCACCTGGCCCTTCCCTTCACACTCAGCAGATGCCCTAGGGTCCTGGCCCACTCAAAGCCCATGGTGGCAGGTTAGGGAGAAGTCCCCCTTATCATAAAATGATGTAAGCCCACACCACCGGCTGCAAGAATGATGCCTTGCACCATGCAAGGCATCTTTGTGATGCCTTGTGGTGATGCCTTTGTGATGTACAACCTGTACAACTGGACATGAGCACCCGGCTTGCCTCCATCTCAGTCAGAAATTCAGAGTGATGCTTGTCAAGTCTAGTCTGTCTCTGGAGATGGTGCCCCAGCTCCTGATGGGGCTGTGAGTCCCCTCCTCTCCCACCTCCCTTCCTGTTCCTCTAAAAACAACCACGTTGTTGCCTCCATCGGCCCTCCATCCACACGCATTTGGGAACCTCAATCCCATTGTGCTACGGCGCCTCTGTCCCCCCTTCTAGAGCACACTTTCTGGAAGGCTTGCTCATCACCACCCACCCAACCCCCCACGACTCCCCCTGCATTTCATCAGGACCCTATTCCCACGGCACCTACCCCGCCCCTGCATCCCTGCTCTTCCTCTTACCCCCAGCTGAGCATCACTTGCCCTAGGAGAGAGAGTACACATCCTCCCAGTGCCCCAAGGCCAGGGCTGCCATCCGCCAGTGTCTGAATGGGTGCCTCTCAGACTCCCCGCTCTGGCACAGGGTCACCGGCCCGTGATGCAGGGGTCCCCGTACCACCCCTCCTCGGGCCCTCAGACAACTTCCTGCCAAAGAACCCTAGGGTACCCGCTTGCTGAACCTGGGAATTTGGGGTGCCGTCCAGGCCTGCCTGATGACCCTGCACCTATGGTGCCCCAGCGTGTCCATCCACTGCAAGGACCTGGCCCTGGAAAGCCTCTGGGGTCCCCAGGCTTCCTTCAAGTCCCTCTCTTCCATTCGAGAGCTGCTGGGGTGCTGGGTCTCAGTCCGAGCAGCTGCTCTGAAGTCCCCTGTGCCCTCTCTGTGCATTCCAGCCACAGCAGGGGTTGGCCTTGCCCTTGTCCCCGGCACCCCACAGTCCGCAGCCATGAGGGCTCAGATGTCTGTGGGGCAAGTGAACGAGAGCGTGCGTTTCCACAGTTAGGCCCCTCACCTGAGGTTTTCCGCTCCAGCCCTGGGCCCGCTCCCTGCAGAAGCCCCATGTGCCCAGAGGAAGGAGAGCTTCCAGTGCGAGCATAACCTCCTTGAAGGCAGGCATCCCCCGGACCTCTGGGGTCACTGCTGCCCCAACATACAGGGCCCATGCCTCCAGCTGACCTCGCAGTGCAGGAGGCCAATCATTTCCTTCTTAGGCTGCAGCTCCCCCATCCTTCATTTGCAAACATTTATTTCCCTGAAAAACCAACACAAGTACCCACAGCGTACGACCTGACATAATCAGTGTGTGCACACTTCTTCCTCTCCTGACGATCGTGTAACGGGCTGTGGAGACATAGAACACGGGCTTACCCAGCCCGGGTCAGAGTTCAGAGTGCCGACTGGCATTCAACCTGTTCTGTAGGAGGCCAGCAACGCGACCTGGCAGGCCTGATGCAGTTCACAGCACCAACCACCCCCCCACTGCCTTCCCTGTGCACCTGACAAATCATAGGATTTTAATGATACACATGTTGCAAGGTTTTCATCCCACCACCCTGTATTTCCAACGAGTATGTTCTTCTAGGGACTCTGCGGTCACACGTGGCAGGGAGGAGGCTCTGAGAGCTGGTCCTGTGGCTGTGCCCTGGTAAGCCCCCCTCTCTTGGGTCTAGACAGCTGTAGGGACCTCCGGCCTGGTGACGCACACTCCCCTACACCAGCCAGTCTCTGGGAGGATGCCCCGGGCAGCCACCCTGCCGTCCTCACACTCAGGAGGAGGCAAGGAAGAGCGGCCTGTGCCTGGAATCACCTGGCACAGCGCCTGGTCTGAGGGCTGCTCGGAACACAGGGGCAGCTTGGCAGGGGCTGCCTGCGGGAGTCGGAGGGCAGGAAGACATATTCTTCGGACTAGAGCTAGGCGACACAAGGCGGGTTCACGACGCAGAGCAAGGAAGACAAGGTGAGGATGGGGTCCCTCTGCACCCCCCACCCCCCGACCATGGCCTCCGGCCCTCAGAAAGCGCCTTCCTCCTCACGCAGCCAAGCTGTTCACCATTTCCTGGGGGCTGAAGGCAGGTTGGCAAAGATAACAAGGTTCCTATATGAGGAAAAAACAGCACACAGAGCACAAAAGAGACACGACAGATGATAGGCCAGCCCGGAGCACAGGGTCGCACCCACGGGGTGCTCTGCTGCTGCCATCTTGAAATTCTTACTGATCTTGAACAAGGGGCCCCACTCCCTCCTTCGGTATTGGGTCCTAACAAGCAGGGTGGGAAAACATGGGCCTCTGACTGCAGCCAGGGGACCCGGGGCCTTCTCCAGGCCACACCCACATGGGCCGGAGGGCATCTTGACACTGGCCCACTGCTTTTCTTGCTCTCACCCAAATGGCAGGGTTCTCTTGTGGAAAATGCATGCGCAGAAGTCCACTGATGGCTTGTCCGGGGGTGCCTACTGGCCGGGTCCCGTCCACACATGCCGAGGGACAACAGGCAGTGAGAATAAGTGGGGAGGGGTCAGCACGAGTCTCAGGACGGCTCTGGCCAGTGAGAGAAGGGGCTGAGATGACAGAAGGGGGTGGGGTTCGCAGGAAGTATGTGGGGACAGTCTGTGACTTAGAAGGACCCAACTAGAAATGGTTGGAAGGAAAGTGCTGGACCAGAGATTTCTTCTGGAGCTGGGGAGCAAGCGGGGTGGCGAACCACAGGAACTGGGGAGCAAGCGGGGTGGCGAACCACAGGAACTGGGGAGCAAGCGGGGCGGTGAACCACAGGAAGAAGGCAAATTTAACCAAAAAAGGCCCTGCATGTCTACAAGAATCTGGTTTCTTAGCGTGGGCATATGGATGGAGACATGCGAGGGGCCGGGCGCTCCCCAGGCCTTCTCCCAGACCCTCTGTGTGGCCTTCTTGGACACGGCTGTCCCCAACAGAAGGAGGGGAAAGTGCATTTCCCAAGCCCAGGCCTTGGCCAGAGCCTCTAATTTGACTTCCATGAGTGTGTGCTGATGGATTCTGAAAGGGAGGAGGCGGCTCATAAATAACACACAGCCCCCGGCTGAGCCGTAATCGGTGGCAGCTGCTGCCGGCCGCGGCCCGACTGGCAGATTGCATCAGGACGCAGCATTCCGGGACCCCGCAGTCTCTGCCAGCATGGGGGCGGGGGGCAGTCTATTATTAGGAGCGGCCCAGGATGTAAGTTTGCCGAATTCCTTGCTCTGGATTAAAACCACATTGGCAGGAACGAACCATGGGGTGGGGGGGGGTGTTCACACTGCCTCAGAGCGGGCAGGAGGGGAGCTCTGGTCCGCCGTTTGCAAATTCCTTCACGACACAGTTCTCTCTAGTTTTCACCTAAATCCAGAAGCTGCCCCTCCTTTATAAGAATATGGCCATTAGGTCACCAGAAAAAGCCCCCGAGCAGAGACTGTCTCAATAGAACAACTTCCTTTTGCATTCGGCTGTGGGTGGACCCTAGGGCTCTTCCGTATCTTGGCCACTGTAGATAACGCTACGGGAGTGGTAAGGGCGCTGTAGCTCTCCGAATTCATGGTTTCATTTTCTTTAGGTAAATACCCAATAGTAGAACTATTGAGTCATATGGTATTTCTATTTTCTTTCTTTTTTTTTTTTAAGATTTAATTGATTTATTTGAGAGAGAGAATGAGCATGGGCACGAGTGGGGAGGAGGGCAGAGGGAGAGGGAGCTGCAGGCTCCCCGCTGAGCAGGGAGCCCCCACGGGCCTCGATGCTGGGATCCTGGGATCATGACCTGAGCCAAAGGCAGAGGCTCAACCCACTAAGCCACCCAGGCACTCCTGGTATTTCTATTTTCAATTTTTTGAGGAACCTCGGAAGATAATACAGACAAAACTACACTTGCGGGGAGCCTATTGTAATGTATAGACTTGTGAAGTCACTATGTTGTACACGTAACACTAAGGTCACATTGTGTGTCAACTATACTTAAATTAGGGCGCCTGGGTGGCTCAGTGGGTTAAAGCCTCTGCCTTTGGCTCAGGTCATGATCCCAGGGTCCTGGGATCGAGCCCCGCATCGGGCTCTCTGCTCAGCAGGGAGCCTGCTTCCTCCTCTCCCTCTGCCTGCTTCTCTGCCTACTTGTGATCTCTGTCTCTCAAATAAATAAATAAAATCATTAAAAAAATACATAAAGACATAGATAGGTAGATTGATGGACAGATGCATAGATAGATGGATGGACAGACAGATGGACAGGTAGATGATAGACAGACAGACAGAACGGCTAAGGCCTAGCAAACATGGAAGCTCTAACTGTGGTCAGTGTCCAGGGGCTGCACTTGGCTCAGCACTGGGCTTGGAGTGGTCATATTTCAAAAGGTTTACACACTCCAAAGAAAGTTTTGCTTAACAAAGAAAATTTTAAATCTCCTTTTGCTTAACAAAGAAAATTATAAATCTCATTGCTTAGTCTGTCTAATGCTTTCAATGGAAATAACGCCTCTTGGGACACGGGGAAGGAACATGAGGGGGACAGGGCGTTAGAAGAAGCTATAGTCCAAAAATAAAAGCATGTACATGGCTAATTTCTTTTTCCTTTAAATCACTTCATTGCAATATGGGTAAACTGACCTGCTGTGCACGGTGGCGCGGCGTACAACCCCACCAGCCAGTCACGTCCCCATACTGACGCCCTCCACATGCCTGCACGTACTCTGGCTCCATGTGAAACCGCAGGGTGTTTGGATGCTGGGTTTTTCTGGATGTCTGCGTCAAGACACCAAATGAGAGCAGGCTCCCACTGGAGCCATGGGCTTCCGACTTACTCAGTGAGGTCCCCAAAGGGCCTGGAAAATAATCTAGTTCAGAGATTTTCACATGTTCAAAGCAGCTAAATGCTTTTCTCAAATAAGATCTTAGACAGAAGCCCAATGTATGAAACCTATACAAGAGAGTCTCACACCCCAAATTCCGGAGATGCCCTTGGCCTGGCCCCTCCAGCGTCTGGCTACACACCCCACTGGTCCTCAGAGCGCACTATGAAAACTCACTGAGCCGACTCAGGCTGCCTGTGGATAGAGGACATGGAGGCCCAGAGAAGCTGGTCACTACAAGGGTCCAGAGAAAGGCAGAGCCCATGCCTGGTGTCACTCTGAGGACACCGGTCCCCAGCCAGCCCTCACCTCCCCACAGCCCTTTGTCCCCATGTCCTCTTCTCAGGGACAGGGAAGTGCTCAGGTCACCTCGTGAATGGTGGAACAGGGAGTTAGGGGAAAAGAATCTTAGGTCCACTATCTGCTCTGTGTAATAAGCCATTCCGGGATTGAGTGTTATTTCTCACAATTCTGTGGGCTGACCACAGATTTCTGCTGGTCTCAGGCTGGGTGACGCATGCATTCAGCTGAAGATGATGGTGCCATTTCTACAGTCCTCCCAAAGAGCAGGGGCATTGGGCCAGGTCAAGTTTGGGGGTTTTCCTTGGGGCATCTAACCAAATAGCCAATAATGTCACAACAGATCCATCCAGCTAAATGTAAAGTGCACTCTATAACCACTCACTTACTCATTCAACAAACATTCGTCCGAAAGCCAGGAATTGAGTAGAGGCTGGCTGGCTGGACACGTTCTGGAGCATTCCCAGCTCCCATGAGGGAAAGAGAGAGCAGCCAATTACCCTGCTATCCTGGATGCACTTTGAAAGCACAGACAAGGGCCCCCGATGTCACCTGGGCAGGTCTGGGAGCTTTTCATTAGACGGTCGGCTGTTGTCGGAAACACTGCAGGGAGGAGTGTGTATGGGGAACACGGGAGGAAAGGGAAGGCACTGACAGGCACAGAATTTGTCTTGTTCAGGAACCCCCAAGAAGGACTCTTCTACCCAAAACAGATTTTGGAGGAGAGGTCGCCACTCAAGGGAAAAGGGTTCTTTTTCCTGACAAAGGGAAGAGAAAACTGAGTGAACACAAGTCAAGCACAGGACCCCCTTGAAGCAAGCATCCAGGGTCTTTGTGTGTATGTGGGTGGGTGATAGGGAGATGCCTGCGAGGGACTGGGTTATCATCAAACTGTGACTTATGGTTATATATTAAAGGCGTATTTCACACACCATTTGTGTGAAATTCTTAGGAAAGCAGTTCTGGTGTAGCACAATGATTTCATGTTATTTCAGTGTCCCAGTCTATTGCTGACTTTATCATCTGCCATCTTTGGAACCCACCCTCAGGGTCCCCCCATCCTCTGCCACGACCTCCACCCTCACATTTTTCTCATCATCCCAAATGATTGCTGCTGCTCCAACCATCACATCTGCATTCCAGAGTCACAAAGGAGGAAAGATGGAGGAAGGAGAAAGAATGACACACGAAGTCCATTTCTTTGAAAGACCCTCTCAGAAGCCTTGCCCGCTGTGTCCTCTCATTCTCCAGGATGGGGCAGCTCCCCCACTCCTGGCTGCAGTGCAGGATGGGAAGTGTCATGTTGTAGCCAGGAAGCTGACACCCAGAATACAGTCACATCCTGTTGCGGAAGGAACATCAGATGCTGGGTGGACAAGCAGCCATTTGTCCGGTGGACGCAGCTGGGAGGCGTGGAGGAGAGGCTGAGGGGTGAGCCCGCAGGGGACGCAGGAGCGCACTGGGAGCTCGCCTCCTCTGCTTGTCTTTGCCGGGCGGCAGCCGTGGGAGAGGCATGTGCGGCCTCGGTCAGCGGCAAGCGTCACACGTCACACGCTGCCCTCAGATGACTTTCGCAGTTGGATTCCCTTTGCTACAGGGTAGAAAGGGGGGCCATGGTTCTCCGTGGAGCTTCAGAGAGCAGTGGTGTGGACGGGCGGTGAGGACGGACAAACCCCCATGTCATGCTCGTGTGTCACCGTTCTGCACTCGTTAAGCAGCCACAAGCAACCCCACCAGGGCTGACTATCTCCTTTGACTGGTTGTGTTTTGGTGTTGCTCCCAAGTCAACAGCCTCACAGTCGTCTTTTGGAAGCCTGTTGAGTTTGCATTTGAGTGTTGTTTGTAACTGCATAATAAAAATGCAAACTGCGGTGTCTGCGCTAACAGAGAAAGACAAACATGTTCACGACGGGGCAGGGAGCTTCATCCGGCTCTGTCCCCGGGCGTCCGCACAAGTTTGCGATGGCTGTGGACTTCGCTGCTCTGTGAGAAGAAGTGGACAGGGCCGGCTGGCTCATATTTGAACTTTGTCCTTTTCAAACCTGGCTTTCTGAAGTGCGGCACATCCAACAGAGGCCCCTGGGTCAGGGGGACTGGGCGACAGTGGGAAGGGGGCTGGGGGAGCCAGAGGGTCGTGTAGCCAAGGGCAGGAGCACCCACACCGGCGGGGTCCAGTCCAGGCCCAGCCACCCACCTCCCTTCTGTCACAGAAGGGGCACATCCATGGGGCAGAGGATTAGCTGCCCCCCGCCCCGGACAAGCCGGCCTCCTTGTGGGGCCACCATCAGCATAACGACTCTCTGGGGACAAGCACACTGATGCAAGATTTTGCCTCCTCTCTGCTTGCTCTTCCAAGAATAACAAACAACTCCATCCCTAGACTCTGGGTTGATGGGTATCTCCTGGGCTGGAGAAGCAGGGAAAGAACAAACAAAGTCTTCCCACTCATTCGAGACATTCTGCCTTTTGGAGCTGAAAACACGAGATGCATCACCGTGAGCCCCTCCCAGGAAGTACGGCCAGAGCTGGGAATCCGCGAGAGGACCGTGGTCACAGCAGTCATGCTCCAAAAGTGTACAGTATGGGGACTGAGCCCCCAGCTGGGGGGCTCAGTCAGTTGGGTGTCTGCCTTCAGCTCAGGTCATGATCTCAGGGTCCTGGGATCGAGTCCCGCATTGGGCTCCTGGCTCAGTGGGGAGCCTGCTTCTCCCTTTCTCTCTCTGCTCGCTCATGCTCTATCTCCCAAATAAACAAAATATTTTTAAAAAATCAAGTATAGAATATTAATGAAAACCAGAGATAGGACAAGACCAGCAGCTCAGGAGATGACTGCCGGGCAAGAGGAGAGTGCACGCCGGCCACGCAGTCGGGGGGACGGGAATCAGCCAGCAGGGGAGTGAGCCAATGGGTCGGAATCTTGAACCGTGGTTTCCACGGGAAGGATCAGATGAGACAGTCGAAGCAGGCTCACGCTAGTTTGAATGACGTCAGTGAGCTCAAGGCTGTCCCCAGTGTCTGGTCTCGGGCTAGTGAGGTGGGGAGGGGACTCATAGGGCTGTGTCGTGGAGCAGGCGGGGAAGACAGCCGTGGCCCCTGCATGTCTGGCAGAGGGAGGAATGTCCGGGGATGCCTGTGCTGCCATGTGGGCCGCAGAGGTTGGGTGCAGCCACAATGGCCTTCTACAGAGGGGTTAGCCAGCAAGTGCTCCGAAGGCAGGCTGGGCAGCCGGTAGCCCCACACCAGTCTGTAGGGCGGACGGCCACGTGGGCTCCTGACAGAAGATGTGCTTGATGCCATCCTTTCCCTTTCTCAAGTCTTTTGACTCCTTGGCCATCCGAAATGATGAGTTGCTTCTTGGAGACAAGTTTGTAGGTCAAGGAGCGAAACCTTGAGAGACATTCCTGGTCAAGAAGTCCCACGAGAGAAGCCTTATCCGGAGTCACACTTTGCGTTGCTGACGCCCTTCCTGTTACATTCAGCCGAGCCAGGTCAGAGAGTTTCTGCCTTAGACCCCTCCTGGACTCCTTTCTGACCTGATGCAGAAATGCAGATGCTGGGGGTGCACAAATGGGGGGCACTGGGCCCCCTACCCACAGCCGGGCATTTTCTCCCTCCATGGCACTGTGTCCTGGAGTCTCCCAGGTGGTGGCTTGGGGGGCGTTCCCTTGGGCAGGGCCCAGCTGTCGTGCATGGGAGGTACATGGTGCCCGCCCCCCGCACTGTGCCCAGACACTCACTGTGCTAGGAGCAGGTCCGCGTGGGAGGGGCCAGGAGGGCTCACCGGATGCATGAGTGTGGAGGATTGGAGAGCCAGCGGCTTTGACTGCAGGAGATCCAGCTCGGGCTTCCCGACACCAAGTCATGAACACCCATCATGCCACAGGAGCAGAGGGGCTCTGGTCCAGAGCCACATCCCAGATCAGGACCAGCGAGCCCACTCACATCTTCCTGCTGAACACAGCGGGAATCTACTGGCTTCAGAACTCAAGGACGCAGATCAGCACTGGCTTCAGGCACTAACAGACCCAGGTGCTCAGATTCGGGGCCGGGACCGGTTTCTCCCACTCCGAGTCTCACCACGCTCTCCCAGCGCTGGTGCTCCTCTCCTCGTCTCCAAGACGCCGGCCGCAGTGGCTTCCTGCTGCCCCTTCCAACCTGGGACAGAATCTACCTCCTTAGCAACAAAATGTCCCACACTTGGGTGCCATTAAACCCAAAGGGCCAGGCGCAGGCCATGAGATGGCCCCTGAGCCTATCAGGGTGAGTTCTGTCATGGGGGGTGGGGGGCCCAAAGCCCAGAAAGGAGGAGGCTGTGCAGGGGAGCAGAAGGGCATGGCCACTGTCCTCCCGAGCCTGGGATGCTCTCATCCACCTCCCCACATGCGGGGTTAGGGAGTTCCTCAACTTCCACATTTGATCCCCCAGGATCTATGACGTAACGGAATTCACCCAAGAGAACTCAGGGGCATTGGGAGGACGCTGAGCCCACGGACCCGCTGCGTGGGATCACAGCGTGCGTGCGTGCACTCGGCCCACCTGCCGGGCACGCCCCTCCTCACCCCACCCACGTTCCATCTGCATGTGAAGGCAGCTTCTCCCTGGCCTCTGGTGAGGAGCTGGAGGCCCCAGGAAAACCCAGCGCTGCACAGGGGAGCCACCAGAGAGAAAAGGTGCACTTGCTAGAGAAGGTGCCTGAAATGACCTGGTGAGGGGCAATCTTTTCAAAACATACTCTTTTGCCATAAAAAGATAAAGTAAAACAAAACCCCCTACCGCCCTCCTGCCCGCTGGCCCAGGGCTTGGTGTCCCCAGGGCGGACTGTCCGAGACGGGGCGGAGCTCCCTGTGGGGCGAGCAGGGACTAGATCCTGGGCCCAGCGCTGGCTGGAGTCCAGCGTCCGCCCCACGGAGACTAGTTGTGCTCGGCGGCTGTCGCTCTGCCGGCCTTGCACTCCAGGCCACTCTGGTAACGCTGCTGGTTCTGTGCCTCTCCCAAGGACCCGTGGGCACCACGCGGTCAGCCGTGCCTTGCCTGCAGCAGGGTGAAGGGAGAGGAAATCCAGCTTCCTTTCCCATTCTGCTATCCTTGTCTTTGAACAGAAAAATCAGGAATAGACTCTAAGCAAAAGCTCTATAAGCTAATGACTGTTTTTAAACTACGCAGAGGTGAGTCGCGCAGGAGTCAGGCTGTGGAGGGGGGAGGAGGAAGTGTAAACATGCCTCTCTGTCCCGGAGACCATCCACACAGTCCCACAGTCCGCACGAGGAAACCAGACCAGCTAAGAGTTCACCCTCTCCAAGGTCTTACTTGCCATCTGGAGCAGAGAGTGGCACCAGCCCCCACGGTGACCCGCAGCTCTTCTCCAGAACGTTCTCTAACAGCACACAAACCCGTCTAACATAGCTGCACATGAAAGCCAATGTTCTTGAGATCAGATCCCGGACTGCTGGAGAGGCCCTCACTTACAGGACTGGGCCAGTCCCTGCCCAGACTATCCTGCGACTGTCCCCAGGGTCCATGCCTCCCATGTCACTGGAGGGCATATACCCCACACGCCACCCACCAGCCACAGGGTGCACCCCCTGATGTGTGCATGCAGGAAACCTCACTGTCACCCGCGGGAGTGCCCTGCTGCTCCTTAGCTGGGGGTGTGGGCACAGATCGCACAGACCGCACGTGCGTCTCGGGAAACATAAGACCGCAGGAAAACAAAGTAAGAATCACATGTCATCTTTTCTTCTCCACCAGGGACAAACAATCTGAGCTATTTTCAGTGTTTTCTATTTGTATATGATTCTGCTGAATATACTTTCTTTTCTTTTCTTTTTTAAGATTTTATTTATTTATTTGACAGAGAGAAATCACAAGCAGGCAGAGAGGCAGGCAGAGAGAGAGGAAGGAGGAAGCAGGCTTCCTGCAAAGCAGAGAGCCCGATGCAGGGCTCGATCCCAGGACCCTGAGATCATGACCTGAGCCGAAGGCAGAGGCTTTAACCCACTGAGCCACCCAGGCGCCCTCTGCTGAATATACTTTCTAATTTCCATTCTTTTTAAGATTTATTTATTTGAGAGAAAGAGCGCAGGCACGCGAGAGCCCACGTACGGGGGAGGGGGAGGGGAGAGAACCCCCAAGCAGACCCCCTGCTGAGTGCAGAGCCGGGACCCTGAGGTCTTGACCTGAGCCGAAAGTAAGAGCCAGACGCTGAGTCGACTGAACCACCCAGGCGCCCCCGGGTTTTTCCTTTTTATCTCTTTTGACATTCTCTGTGACACGTATCACACTGATTTCTCTTCAACCACAGAAGTAACAATAAAGCTGAAAGATTATTTCTGTCATTCATATTCTCCTCAATTGTCTGTATTATTTGTATAATTTTGATTTTACATTTAGCTCTCAAATCAACTGAAATTCATTTTTTAGTAAATTAAAAACCAACTTAAATGACGATGGAAAGACACAGTGGTGTGGATTAGGAATCTAAACCATATAGACGACAAAGTAAGTTGATCTCATTTTCTGACCAGTCCAGCTTTTTATCCAGTGAACTTACTCTTCTGCTGATTACAAATAAACCTGCGTCGAGCTTCCGGATTCCCCCTTTCCGTGCTATTCATCTATTTCTGATGGTTTTAAGGACCGGAAGCTTGGTTTGCAGTCCCATGGCTGCTCTGTTTCTGACACAGGAAGTCACGCTCCAGTCATACTTCCGTACGTCACCTGTGCCCATCACAGCAGGGCACCCCTTCAGTCTCTCCCCTCACATCACTTTCTAATTCATTTTAATTAGGAAACACTTTTAACCCACTCAGTAGGTAATGATGTGCTAGACATTTGCACGCCTACTGCCATGTATCTTCATCACATGCCTTCTCCTTAAATTACAATGTTTTCTCCTATTTACTTTTGTTAACATATGTAGATCTGGTCCATTTATTTTTGCTGTTCTGTAATATTCCGTTGTATGAATTGTTTAGCTTAAATACAAAATGGCCAACTATTCTACCGGCAATGAGGGGCTTCTGCAGGTTCCCCGGAAGGCCACAACCCAGGAGAAACAAGGCAAGTCCCGCAAACAAAGGAGAGGAAGGTGATTCTATGGAGAAGAAAGAGGGTGTTTGGGTGGAGGGGGCTGTTTTGAACCACAGTCCACTGGAGGCAAGCCAGAGTCCAGGGCGGTGAGGGCTTCTCCCTGGCTGAGCCACAGGGCTGGTGGGTCTCTTGTAGGACACGCTGTGCCCCTCTCTCCCGGTTAGGGGCTGCCGTTGAAGATGCCTTCCTCTGGGAGGGGCCTGGAATCCCCATTTCTTCTTGTGACTGGCATAGAGCCACGCTGCTCCCTCTCCAACCTTCCCTCCAGCCCCCCCTCCAGCCCCCTGAGTCAGCTTCGGTGCAGTTTCCCAGTGTTAACTGTAGCAGAACGAAGTCAACTTATGCTGAGGGACACTTCACTGTTTCCAACACTGAACACTGACAACCCCCTTGGCTGTACAGCCCCATGTGGATCAGGAAGCAGGGCCTCTGTCCCCAAGGGCTTGTGTCTCCAGGGGAGGTCGTGCTGGTGACGTGCTCTGCTTTCTGGGTGTCCATAGAATTACAGGAGCCTCATCTGCTGCCCCCGCTGCCTCCCGCCTGTGAGGTCTGTGTGTGGGCGCTCGCGGCCAGCATCCCAGCTCTCCTGCCTCGGGGACAGAAGGAGGACCCTGGCCCTGAATCAAGGGGTTCCAATGGCACTGTCCAGGCCCCCACGCCCCTGCCACAGGAGGGGCTCTGTGTGCTCCGGGGTGCGGGCAGGGACTCTGATCCCGCAATACGTCCGCAGCCCGCAGCCCCTTCCTCCCCTCCTCCCAGCCCTCCTCGGATCCCGTCAGCGCACTGTTATCTGCGGGAAATCTCCCCGCTCAAAGTGCTGGTATCCACTTCTGTCTCCTGCCCTGAACTCTGACTCCACGCACTGCCACCATTGATGTTGAAAGCTTCTATTTTTCCTCACTGTCTGTGGACGGCTTTTTGCCAATCTGATAGGGCAGGGAAATAGTATTTAAGTGCTGCTTTGCCTTTCATCATGATGAGGATCTTTTCATTTTTATAGGCCATTTGGGTGTTTTCCACTTTCATGTATCTGTTCATCGTCTTTGCTTATCATCATGGACAGACTCATTAACCCTCAATACTGTAATAGATAACCACAAATCTCAGTGGCTTACCATCCCCAAAAAAAGGGGGGGGTTAATCTTGCTCCCTGCATGTCTGATGTGAATTTGGGTTGTTTTCACAGAGAGACTTGGTCATCTCAGGACCCTTTGCTTTCTGCTGCAGGGACAAACAGTGCAGACGTGGCTGATGGCGTGAGACCTTTCAGGAACTAAGTCTGCAAGGAGTTGCCCGCCTCCGACTGGCCAGGACTCATCACGTGACAAGGCTAACGTCAAGAGTCTGGGAATGTGGGAGTGCAGGTCTGATGAACGCTAGAAGTCTCCGTGACCTCTGCCCTGGTGGTCACAGACTATCGGGTCCCCCCCAGGATGCAGTCATCGAATGTTCTCATATGCACCCCCTCCCAGGGAGACGGCACAAACAGCCATCCTGTCCCTGCACCTTAGTCCCCAGATGCCCCGCCCCCTCTCAGCACGGTGACCCAGTTCCCAGCACCGACGTCCCATCAGAGCCTGGCCGTGGCCATCCCATGATGGTGGCTCCGCCATGGCCCTGAGCATGCTCTGAGTGGGGAGAGAGAACAGATCCGTCCGTGGTGGTGCGGCCGCTGATGCCATCTGCCGTGGCGGCCCATGAGTCATCTGTGGGTCACAGGGTGTTCGTAGTCTCTGGAGATGCGATTCCCTCTGAACCTGGATGGGGCCCCTGGTCTGCTCGTTTCCAATCAGGACGGAGCTCAAGTGACCACGCCCAGAGCTCTCCGGAAACTGCTCTTTCTGCCTCCTGACCTGCAGGCAGCCCTCAGGTGCATGTGGGCCTCTTCTCTCTGTTCGCTGGAGAAGGTGCGATGCCCTCCCGCTGGCCTCTGCTCCTCTAAGTCCACCTCTCATTGCCTGTGACTTGGCTTTCCAGCCCCGCGAGACTGCAACCGTGAGCTGCCCCAGCTCCCCCGTACTTGCAAATGGCCCAGCGTCCCCAAGTTCATCCCCCACACACCTGCATCTCCATTCACGCCTCTGTCCACTCAGGCAGCCACGGGACGAGGCTCCCGACTGTCACGGGCAGCAGTTTAACCAACACGAGTTTCCCTGGGTCCAGGCTCAGGTGTGGGGTGTCCTGCCCCCCAAAACTAAGGCAATGCCGTGGACCTCAGAGGCGAGTGCTTGCCTGCCCCGGCACTGAGTTCCGAGCGCACAGTGAGCTGCTCCAGGGATGTGGGCACAGGCAGCGGGCGGTCGCACAGGTAGGTCACATGTCTATGGTTGACCGATACCAGCACTGACCTCCTGCTCCTATCCTAGCTGATGCGGATCTGGTCTAGACGCCGGCTCTCCACGCGAATGCGGGATGCAGCCCAGTCCTGCCACCCAAGGACAAGCCCATTCAGGGGCCCTTGTTTCCCAACACGGGAACCCCACACCGATCACACTCTAGGTCTCTAAGCAGAATGTTTCTCTTTCCGAACGCTCACTCTGTAGCATTTTTCTGCACAGTTACGCCCTGCAACCGGTATCTGTTATTCTATATTTCTGGGTGGCAGGTTTAAACTGGTGGAGTTTGGCTTCCTGGCCTGCATGAAATACTTTCTAAACTGTAAATTCTGAAACAGTCACCACATCTGATGCCTCCATGAAGCCCACAACCAGCCTACGTGCTTCCCTCGGCAAGCGCTTATCCTGTCCTTGGGTGGGTTACTGCTGAGTCCTTGCCTGGTCTCCCCCGGCCGATCCCTGGCCCTGGTCGATCCCTGAGCTTGGAGAGCTTTCCGGGCTGATGCAGCCCCTACCACTCTTTCCATCTTTGTCCTCAGAGAGCAGTTTCTCCAGGGGGCGTCCCCGAGGCTCCTTCCCGCCACTCCGACACACACACACACACACACACGCCTCCCTCCTCCCGTTCCAACGGCACAAAGAGGTTATCTTCCCATCTATGGTTCTGCATAGGGTGACTCTTCACATTGTTAAGGACACCCTGCGTGACCGAGCTGTGTTCTGCCTTGGCCCGGCCAACAGACCCCCACCTGCCGCAGCCTTGGGGCATCGGGAAGGCCAGGGGGCTGGGCGGGGGAGGTGGGCGCCCACGGCCATCGACCGGCTCCCGCTCCGTCCACCATGGTACCCAGGCTACTTCTTTTTGGCTCTGTCATCTGCAGCGCCGTATCCCCAACCCTTATAAAAAGGGATCATGATAAGTCAGTGGCATTGTAAAAAAAAAAAAAAAAAAAAAAATTCTGCTTTTAAAAAGCTTCAAACTGGAGGCAGTGTAAGCTATTCACACGGGGAGGACAGCACTGTCTTGCCACGTGTGCACCTGCTCTGTCAGCGGGAGCACTTCTGTGGGGGGAGGTCGGAGTTCTGTCAGTGGGAGCGCTTCTGTGGGGTAAGTCAGGAAGCCTGCCTGAGGCGCTATTGGCACTCTGGATCCACTCACCGAGACTGAGACAAGGGTGGGGGGGCCACAGGGGATGGCATGGGTGCCGTGGTCCCTCACGGCCACCACGATGTCACACGGCTGGGGGCAGAGCCTCGAGCCCCAAGCAGCCCGAGAGCCCGTGTGGGTCCGAGAGCCAGAGCCCTTGAGCATGGTGAATGCTCTGGAAATTCGAGAGGGGCACCCCAGCCCCACGTTAGCCTCACAGGACCACCTCCTGAGGCTGCTGGCAATGTTTCTCCCCAAAACTGCAGGAAGGTTTGCTGAAGGATTCCAGCGTTGCTTGGCATTATCTGCTTCGGAAGGGAACGTCTTCTCAGCCAACTGAATGCCATCCTACATGAGCAAATCCCAGGAAAGCTCCCACCTGTCACGGCTGCAGCCACCTCTGCTCCAGGCAGCGCCATGGGCCGTGCCGCCCCAGGTTTCAAGGTGCTGCCCCGAGCTGCAACCTCCCGTTCAGAAGTTTGCCAACAACCGACAGCAACGAGGAGCAGGGTCTTGGCAAAGACGGAGAAGCTCCCTGCCAGGACATGGTCTTGCTCCCAGCATGGTGCGAGGCTGTGACAGCAAACATCTCCTCTTCCTGTTGCTAGAGGCCAGGCCTTCAGTTCATGAGGGACGATGGGGCTGGGGTGTGGCATCTGAGGGTCCGCTGAGGTCCTCTGGCCAGGCCCGCCAGGGCCTCCCCAAAACTGTGGTCCTGCTTTCAGCTGTCACAGTGAAGTCCCGTTGTGGGACCACACTTTCTGGAAGGAGGGACAGGGCTGAGGGGTGACGCAGGGCTGGGCACTTGACGTGAGTGGACACCCCCACTCCCACTCCTCCCCATGTCTTCTTTGGTAAAAATGTCAAGTTGACCAAACCTCCTGTTTAGGAGACACGGGAAAAAGGAAGGGGGGAAATATCTTGTTGGAGGTCACCTGCCATCCCCCGTTAATTAGGGGTGGACCAGATGGCGACAAGGTGACTGCTCCCAGGCTTCACAGCCACCTGGTTGTCCAGGGCGGCCACACACCATTCCCGCCAGTGTCTGTCCAGGGAGGAACTGGCACTCATGTTCCTGCCCATCATGCTCCCCCACGTCTCATCTGGAAGAAGCCCTGGGATCCCGATGGGCAAACCCCCCCCCCCATGCAGCCTCCCGCAGCACAACTGCTGGTGGAAACAGACATTGTCCACACGGACACATGGCAGGCCCCATCCCTTACGTGTGTACCGGAGACTACACCGTGAGCCTTTCCCCCTACCAGCGACACCAGCTGTCACCCCGAGCCTAGAAGAGTGCAGCCGGCAGGTGACACCCCTCACTGGGCTCTCTTCTGGGAGGGACAGGGACGTCTATCTCGCACGGCAAGCCCCCTGCTGTCTGTGGCCTCCCCTCCTGCTGCTGGTCCTGCCCCAGCTCCTAGCATTCAGAGCGGGGCAGGACAGGCCTGCGCCCTCAGCCATGCAGACAAGAACCCATCACCTGAGATCCGCAGGCCCTGGACCCTCCATTTACGGCAGCTTACCAACAGTACCCTGTGACGACCGGAGCAGCACTGGGACAGGGGAGGACAGCGCTGCCAAGAGGCGTCACAGCGGCCGGTACCCCTCCATCCCCCTCCTGTGCAATGCACAGTTTCCATCTGCCCTCATCTCATCTTTTTCTGCAGAAAACATTCAGGACAAGGTCGGAGACCCGTCTGGCAACTATCCAGCTCTGCCCACGGTGCTGTGGTGTCCCGGGAGCCAGGAGAGCGCCCAGATTTTGCCAGGTGTCTGCGAGGCACTCTGTAGCCCAGAGTGAGCATGAAGCAGAGCGCTGAAATAACGGGGACCCAACTTGTTGGAGGAGGAGTCACCCAAAGATGCCACCGGACCACTAGTTGTCGGGACAGTCTGTGGGGGCCAGGGGCCCCCGCCATCATCGCCAGTCCCAAGCAGTTCAAAGGACCCCCTTCCCAGGGCCACGAGCCCATGCAGGGCAGGCTATGGACAGGGACTCTCCTTTTGGCCCTGAAGTTTCCATAAAAGCAACAGACAGCACTGCGGCCGGGACAGGGTGGGCGTGCAGCCCATAAACACGGGGCCACCTGGAGCCCCAGCCCCCTAGGCCTGGCCTTGGCAGCCCCTGTGGCCAGCAACCAAGGACACAGCAGACGCAGCTGTCCTCGCCAGGAGGATACAAGCCTCTGAGCTCACTGCTGCCGAACATTTGCACCCGGAGGCCATGAGGCCTGAGGTCCAAGCCCCACCCGGGCAGAGGGACCCGCAGAACAAGGACCTCTGGGTGCAAAGTCCGAAAGAAAGCAGATTTATTTATTTGTTTGCTTTTAAAGATTTTATCAGAGTGAGAGAGCACACACCAGTGGTGGGGAGGGACAGAGGGAGAAGCAGAGTATGGTCGTGCAGGAAGCCCGAGGCGGCACTCAGTCCCAGGACCCTGGGATCACAACTGGTGCCAAAAGCAGACGCTTAACGACGGAGCCACCCAGGTGCCCCCAAAGCAGATTTAAATGGAGAGACCCTGAGGGGGATAAAGGAGCAGTTGACGCAGCAAACAACGTGGGGGAGAGAGACGGACGTTTCCAGCAGCCCAGGGCCAGGCTCTTCAGGCCCCTGACTCAGCGAGCCGCTGCAGCGTGTCTCTGAGACAGCCGGAGGAGTGAGCTCCGACTGGGTGTGCGGCGACGAGAAATGCTCGTTAGGATTTGTAGGTGAGGATGGGGCTTTGTTATATATTTTTAAAATGGTCTTTACATTTTAGATACATCTATTGCCCTATACCTACACTCACACACCGACTTGCACACATAACATTCACACAGATGCCATCCTGTTTCTGCACACGCTCAAACATGGATGCACGTGCATGTTGCCACACGCTCCTCACACATGGCCTCACATACACACATATGCGTACACACACACACGCCCCCGCTGACCCACAGGCCCCTCTGTGTCTCCCTGTGTGTGGGATGGGACCCGCCCAGACAGGCCCCTGTGTGAGGTCTTAGGGTCCCACCAGAAGCACCAGCCAGGCCCACAGTGCCAGGGCTGGCACCCCTCCCCCCAGATCCTCCCCCCACGGCAGCCGGGCCGCAGATCCTAAAGGAAATTTTGAGAACAGGAAAAGATGGTCCATCCAGTGAACTCCCTGGCTGGCCTTTTGGCTGCCCCTAATCCTGCTCTTGGGCTCCAATGGTGCATCCTGAGAATTGTCTTTCTGAGCTCAGGATTTCCTGCTCACGGACCTGCCCTTTAGCATGTCAGACTCATGGGCTCTGGCCCCAAACCCTAGAAGACAGAGTGAAAACCCAGTGCCTGGGGTTTCCTGCGGACTTGCTGAGTTAGTTGGGAAAGACAGTGCGGTGGGGCTATGGGCAGCGAGTGCGGGCATCGGCTTAAAGCTGGAGCTTGGCCCCTGGGAGATGGGAAAGTAGGAAACCACAGGGTTGAGCACACACAGCACAGCGGCTCCTGCCCTAGGGTCTCTGGGAAGAAGAAAGAGCCCTTCACGATACTCTGCAGAAGTAGGATTCCCTTTCTGCCCCATTATAATAAGAATAATATCTTGAACCAAAAGCCCAAGTATAGAGTCGAATCCTCTAGTGGAGGTGCCTGGGCCTGGAGACTCCGTTTTCAGGAGATCCTCAATTATGAACTCAATTTATTTCGTCATTCTCCGACTATGCAGACTATCTCACCCTGGTTGAGCTTCAGCAGTATTAGGTTTTCAAAGACCTTTTTCTTCTCAATATTCAAATGTATGAGCATAAAGTGATCCAGAGCATTTCCCTGTTTCCCCTGTAATCCCATTAATGGATGAGGGATGCCTGCAGGACTCTGGTTTCCATCCTGGTGCTGCTGAGACGTGCAGCACGCTGATCAATTTGACTGATTTTTTTTTCCCCTTTGAAGAACTCGTAGTTTTATTCGTATTCTCTCTTTGCCTATTTTCTATTTCACTGATTTCTGCTCTGAACTTGATGACTTCCTTCCTTCTGCTCCTTTCCATTTGTTTGCTGTTCTCTTTCTGTTTCCAGAGGTGTGGACTTAGATTTATGAAGCAAGACTCCTCTGTTCTTTTTTTTTTTTTAAAGATTTTATTTATTTATGTGACAGAGAGAGATCACAAGTAGGCAGAGAGGCAGGCAGAGAGAGAGAGAGAGGAGGAAGCAGGCTCCCTGCTGAGCAGAGAGCCTGATGCCGGACTCGATCCCAGGACCCTGAAATCATGACCTGAGCCGAAGGCAGCGGCTTAACCCACTGAGCCACCCAGGCGCCCAGGACCCCCTCCTCTGTTCTAATGTAAGCATTTCCTACTATGACTTTTCCTCTCTAAACTGCCTTAGCCACATCCCACACTCCTTAATACACTTTGTTTCCATTTTCTTTCATCTTTCGGTTCTACGTGTTTTTTTCATTTCCTGTGACACCTCCGCTTGAATCCCTGGATTTCTCAGAAGTGTGCTGTTTACCTTCAGCTTCTTTAGAGATTTTTTTTTTTGGTCTCTATGTTTTTGATATGAAGCTTAATTCTGTTATGCTCACATATTATTCTCTGTATGACTTCAAATCCTTTACATTCTTTGATACTTGTTTTTGGCGCAGGATATGGTCTGTTTTTGTGGCTGTTCGTGGGCACTTGAAAAACAAAGTGTATTGTGCTGCTCTGGGGTCAAGGATTACACATGTGTCAATTAGATGCTGGTGGTAGATTGTGTTGCTCTTATTCTACCCAGGCTGATTTTCTCTCCAGGCGATGAGATGTGGGTGCCGAAGTTCCCAACCATACTGTGGATTTATTTATTCGTCCTTCAGCTCCACCAGTTTGGGCTTCATGTATTTCCAGTGTTTGTTGTTTTTTCCATTCACATTTAGAATTGTAATGTCTTCCTGGGAGAGTCAATCTTTTTACCTTTATGTATTGTCCTTCTTTGTCTTTAGATATTTTCTTTGGTCTGGAATCTGCATTTTTGGAAATTAATATGGGCTCTTATGCTTTTTTTTTATTGATACAGTCTCATGGGACATCTTTTATTTTCAACATACCTATGCTGACAAACTTTTCATAAACAGCACACAGTCGGGTCATTTTTTTTTTTAATCAACTCTGTCAATCTTTCTTTTCAATTATAATTGTCCTAAATAGCATTGTCTGCTACAGCTCTCTGCAGGGGAATATTGAATGTTCCCCAGTGAGGCTGCAGCGGTTTTCAGGAAATGCCAACGCTACCTTGAGCTGATTTATAATCCAGCTCAGAAATGCAACCTAACACTCTCCATCTGCTCTGGATTTGGAGCTGCAAGCTTGAAACTTCATGGTAATGACTTCCTTGCCCAGCTCCCAGCCCCTCCCTGTGTGACGGTCTCTCTCTGAGGGGACATTCTCCAGCACCACCAGATGAGGTTCACCTTTTTCTCTTTATTTTCCCAGGGAATGGAGCCTGCGTTGTTTCAACGCAAATTTCTGCCTAAATCTGGATCTCATTGTCTACTACTAGACTCTCTGCTGTTTAACCCATGAGTGCTGGTTGACAAATACAATCTGTCCAGGGTTCTGTGAAGGAGACTTGTGAGTGTACCAAGGGAAAGGGGGACTCACCACCTAATTCACATGCTCCTTTCAAGGCCCCAGTTAAGTGCCCATGATCTATGAAGCCTCCTGCCCAGATCACAGCGAGACCATGTCTCCTATCGCAGAGGTCTTGCTGTATTCATTTATACCACTTATTTGGAATTTAAAAAGTCAAGAAGTATCCACAGAAGGTCCTCTGGCTTCTTATTGCCCAAGTAAAGGATAAGTAGAGGGGTAAGATGGAAAAGGCCGTGGGCACTGTCCTTGTGTTCTCTGCAGTCCAGACAAAAAACAGGCACCCAGTCTATTCAACAGCTCTGACTGGCACTGGGGTGGTGGGTAGACTGGGAAGAGGGTTCATGCTACTCATCTAACAATATCCCAGTGTCCGCATGACAGAGTCATGCAGACTGGAGGTCTGAGCGATTCACTGACAACCAGCCAGCATCAATGACCTCTTGATCCTATCAGGATCTTATCTGGGTGTCTTGGATCCCTGCCTGGGCTCCAGGACAAGCCCCGTGCTGCACATCTTACCTGCCTAAATGTCTTACTAAGGCTTACAGTGGAGGCCGGATGTGGGGAGCCCAGATCCAGGGGTGGACCACAGCCACAGGGATTGTCCTATCACTGGAGTTCTGCCTTGATGCTCATCTCCCCCCAGTTCCCAAAAGAAGACTCACCCCCTAAATGGAAGAAATGTGAAAATAAACTAATTAGATAGCTGACAAGTAAACAGAACCTTGCCCTCACAGGGAAGGACCCAGAGAGCTGATAGGACAGTAGAACAAAAGCCCTCACTCTCATTACTTTCTATCTACACCAAGTCCAAACACCATATGCACGCCCAAACATCAGTTCTTCAGAACAGAAGCAGAAAATCATTCTTGTTTTGGTGGTGAAAGAAAAAAAAACTGAATTTACATTAAATCTCCTTATAAAGAATGCAGAGAAGGTTGCTGCCTTATAAACTTAAGCCATGCGCTAGAAGAAGATTCATACCGACAAAGTTTACCAGATTTAACTCCCAGCCATTTAGTCATCCCTTCCATGTGTTTCCTAAAACAGATTCTTACTCTCTGGGGACTAGACCCCGAGCTCCCAATGGTAGCCATATGGCCCCATGCCTCAGACAAGCCCCATGTGCACCCACATGCCTGAAAAGCAGGTTGTGGGCCCTGTGTTAGTTTGAGAAGCTGGCTGAGTGCTGATGGCACGAAGCATAGGCAGAGATTTCATTCTGCCATCAACCAGTGGCAGATAGCCATTCCGCTAACATGTTGTTCATCACAGGAAACTGACCCACACACCAAACAGAGGCCCCAGGATAAGATCCCTCTGCCCTTGAGAAGACATAGACATCAGACCCTATGCACGCACGTTGGATCCAATGCCTTCTTGACAAGGAGTTTCACTGTCAAAACCTACCTCAAATGGCGCTTGGGCAGCTGAATCAGTTAAGTGACTGCCTTCAATTCAATTCATAATCCTGGGGTCCTGGGATCAAGTCCCATGTCGGGTTCCCGCTGCTCTGTGATGAGCCTGCTTCTCCCTCTGCCTCTGCTTGCCACTCCTTCTGCTTGTGCTCTCTCTGTGTCAAAAAAATAAATAAAATCTTTAAAAAAAACACATCTCAAAGAAATGTGATTTTACCTATATATTCATAAATAAAATGACAAATGAAAACAATGTTTTAGTCTTATATCCCAGTCTTTCAACAGTGCGGGTGCAACTGAACATGCATCAGGTAAATGAAGCTTGAGCTAAACCTCACACCTTATAAAAAATTAGCCCAAAACAGGTAACAGGTTTAAATGTGAAACATCAAGCTATTAAACTTTCAGGGGAAAATCTTTGGGGCCAAGAGTGATGAAGAAACATGGCATCAAAACAAGGATCCATCAGAGGACAAAATCAGTAGAGCTGGACCTCAGCCACATTAGAGACTCTTGGTCTCAGAAAGCCAAGGTGAAGAGGGTGAAAAGACAAGCCGTGGACTGGGATGGATGACCCAGGACTTGCATACAGAACATCTGCACAGCTCTTAAAACTCAAGAGTAAAAACAAAATCAACCCAACTGGAAAAATGGGCAAAAGACATGAACAGATATTTCACGGAGGAAGTCACAGATGGCCAACCAGCAAAAAAGTTTACATATGTAATATATTGAATGCATATATATTAGATAACATTATATTACCTATTCTCTGTCTCTCTATGACATATTCCAACAGCTGAAATAGTTACAACCAAGTGCTGGCGAGGTGGGGAGAAACTAGGTCTCGCATCCATCGCTGGTGTGAGTGTAAGGAGGTGCAGCCACCCTAGAAATCAGTCTGGTAGTTTCTTAAAAACCTAAACATACACTTCCCATAAAACCTGGCAACGCCACTTTGGGCACTGATCACAGGGAAATAAAAATCTCCATACAGGAATCTCCATACAAATGTTCATAACCCCAAACTAGAAACTACCTCAAGAGGTAATGTTCAAATAGTGGAGGTCTGTGGATATCACGGAGTATGACTCGGCAGCAAAATGAAGCGAACTGTCGATACCCGGTGTGGAGAGATCTCAGGGCAACATGCTGAGCCAAAGATTGTGCCACTTATAAAACACTTCAAAATAAGACTGCAGATACGAAGAGCAGACCAGCAACGTCAGGTGTTAGGACAGTGAGTGGCCAGGGTGGAGACGGCTGCGACAGGGAGACCTCCATGGTGTTGGGACATCCCATGGTTGTGGGGATCATCTACACAGGTGATAAAATGACGTGGCACTCCACACACATGCTGGGCCAATGTCCACTTTCTGGCTTCGATAACAGACTATAGTTTCAGGAGGTGTAACCCTCGAGGGGAAGAGGGTGAAGGGTACCTGGGGCATCTCTCTACTGTTTTTGCAACTTCCTGTGAAGCCAGAATTATTTCAAAATTAAAAGTCTTCTAAGAAACTTACATCCCATGAGGTTCACTGAAATGGAGTTGTATCTGTTCTAAAAATGATTATAAATTGTTGAATTAGGCTTCTTTTGGTGTTTGATAACTAATCAAAAACAAGAAGGTTGGATGGAGGGTGGTAGCACCTAGTTTTTGTTTTTGCTTTTTTTTTTTTCATTAAATATGACTTTATTGTTTTGGTAGATCTACATTTCCTCTTAAGCAATAAAAATTTAGCACGGAGACAGACAGGTAAGTTACCCGTATACCAGATTTCTAAGACTTAGAGTAATAGAGTCAAATATCTCATCAATAATTTTTATATTATTACCTGGTGAAATGATATTTTGGATATATTGGGCTACATAGAATATATTATTAAAAATTTTTTATTGCTATAGTTGACACACAATGTTACACTAGCTTTAGGCATATAACACAAGTGATTCAACAAGTCTATATGCTACCCATGCTCCCCACAAGGAGAGCCGCCACGTGTCACCATCCACCCCGATTACAGTACCCCTGGCTCTACTCCCCAAGCTGTGCCCTCCATCTCCATGATTATTCTCTCCATCCCTGGAAGCCTGTATCTTTGGTAGCACCTCGTCTTCCCCCTTGGTTCATTCATCAGCGTTATTTTTGCAGAATTAACGTTATGAATCATTGTTGGGTTTGTGTAGGCAAAGAGTTTCCCATAGGAATCTGGTTGATCATTACCACAGACCTCGGGGCTGTCCCTTCGAGGGTCCTACTCCCCATCTCCCATTGTCTGGTCTGGGCAGGGACAGGGTTGGGGCCCGTGTTGCCAAGAAGCCCAGGTCCTCCGTTGGCATCACATGCGGACAGGGGATGGGGAGTTAAGACAACAGACCATGCTTTGGGTGAGGAAGTCTGGGCAAATACTCTCCTCTCCCTCACCTTCTACTAAAACAACCTCCATTATTTCTTTGAGGGAAGAACCAGAGCACCTTCCTGGCTTCCGGGCCCACTCACTCCGAGCCCCCGGGTAGGGCTGCTCTCGGGACCTTCCACACAGACACCCAAGCTGGAGTGGGGGTTCAGGAGAGAGAAAGTGTGAGCATTTGGGAAGGGCCTTGGTGCTGCTTCTTCCAAGACACCAGTGAAGTCTTTAGACCTCACCTATGACATGAAGGAAAGGCAGGTGTTGGAATTGGCAGGTAAGCCCTTTCTAGCCTTCTAGCCTCTAGCCAAGCAGGTCCTCAGGCTTCGGAGAGCTCTGCATCACGGCCGGGGGGAGGTGGAGCACACCAGCGTCTGCCCACGCTCGCTCCGGCACTAAGCCGCTGGGCGCCTGCTGCACAAGTCTCCAGGCCCTGACTCCGGAAAGCAGAATAAATCTCCATTCCTCTGGGTGGGCAGAGGTGCTGGGTTCCCCAGACTTGAGGACGGTTTGTTGATCTTTTATGGCGGATTCAGGAAAAGAGAATGCTCTGAGACTGTTCAGCAAGAAGGCGAAAGGGAGAGCAGGAAGTCGTGTTCTGCTTCCTGCGTGTTTGTGCTATTACACCTGGCACATGAGTCAGACACGGGAGACACACTACAGGAAGGGGCCTCATGGACCAGTGTCCACTCTGAGCGGCACTCGCCCATGGGACACCTTGCGTGCCTGCCTGCCACCCTCCAGACAGCTGTCCCAAGGGGAGTTCCCCCCAACACAATTCAGACGCCCACGGCTCTCAAACACACGGGCAGCTCGCCCTCCCGCTCCAGCCTGGCCTTGAGATGCTTTGTGACAGCACCCTGATCAGACCTGTAGAGCCAGGCCCCCGTGAGCTGGTCGTGATCTCGCGCGTGGACGCCCAGCATGCGCCAGTGTGGCTGGTCACCCACGGGACCCGCACTCCTTCCCTAGCCGTGGCCTGTGCACAGACACACCCATTCCACACGCAGTCCCCATTCCCAGGCACTCCCGAGACCCCTCCTCATGCCTAATGTTGAGTCCCTGCGTGAGAACCTTTCTCCCGTCTGCAGGGAGCCTAGGCCTGTAATTATGGAAACTGAGGACGGAAATGTTTTCATTCATATGGGCCTCCGTATGCCACCTACCCTCCCAGACAGACAGGATTTGATGAGGTCGGGGCGGGGGTGGGGAGGGCTGCACCCTGGTCTTCCCACAGGGCCCCCAGAAGCCCAGCCTGCCTTCCCGAGCCCCTGGGGTCACAGAGGTTCCCGCCTGGTTTTCAAGTTCACTGAAATCTGCGCCCCGCTCCTCCTCCCCATACATCAAAGGGTTTGGGACAGTCCAGGCCAGAAACTCATCAAGTGTTTACTGGAGGGGGAGGGGATCAGGAAACAGCTGTGTGACAGGCCCTGGGCTGGGTCCCCCGGGGGTCACACTTGGCCATCTGCATCTCCTCTTAAGGCTAATCTCCCCGGTTCTCAGAGGAGCAGTCCATTAACTCAGATAGCTGGGAAAATGATGGAAACCATCTTTTTTTTTTTTTAAACATTCTTATTATGCAGTGTTTATGTTTCAGGATCCGGAGGGCCTTTCGAACATCGACCTTTTACTAGCCGTACAAGCCTGGAGACGTGGGTGCTGGGAACTCGAGGGGGACTCAACCCAACTCACAGACCCTAGTCAAGTCCACAGAGAGTTGCGTGTGCACCGGCTGGCAGGCAGTGGGATTTACATCGGTGACCGTAACCACCTGAGGTCTGGTCTGGTTTGCTTGCTGTCCAGTCTCCCAGCAGAGTCCCAGAATCCCGAGCCTGGGCCCCCGCTCTGCAAGGCAGGTTTGTCTTCGCCTTGCACCATCCACAGCAGGTGGTGGGACGGGGGCTCCGGTCTCAGAATGAGGTCCCTCGGGCCCCCTTCCCTCACCTGGAAAGCTTGTGCCTCCCCGCCCCCACCCCCATCTCTTTACTCCCCTCCCCGTCTGACCCCCCAGTGCAGCAGCAATCACACAGCCTGCCTCCCTCCTGGCTCGGCCGGCAGTTCTGCTGGAATTCCCACCCGCGCTGAGGTCTCACTTTAGAAAAATAAATGCAGAACCGGATGCTGGGTCATGGGGACCCAGGCTGAGTACAGAGAATGATAAATTCTTAAGGAAAATCGTATTTTCCCTTTCCAGCACAGTCCACAGAAACTTCAGCCCACAGTTTTCAAAGTAATACAATTTCAGGAGGTGCCTCCTAGCTTCTGCTGCCCCCACAGCCCTGGTGGGCACTGCTGTCTGGGCGTGGTTTCCAGGGCGCAGCCCCGGATGCTCGGACAGAGCCATGCCCCCTATGCACGTCCAGTGCTGCTCTTGACATTGTCCCGCTTTTAGAGCATGGATGGTTTGCCATAAGGCAAGCTCGCTGCTTCTAAAAGATCTCGGTTTTACCTGAGTTTTGGCAGGTGGAATGACCTTTCCACACGAAAGCAGAGAGCTGTGCATTTCCCAGTGTGGGGCCAGACAGGAGAACAGCTGACCCCGGGTCCGGGAATAATGAGGGCCCTGAGGCCTCCCACTGTAGGACCCTCCCTCATTTGTCCCCCTTTCTTGCCTTCCCTCCCTCTCCCTTTCCCTCCCTCCCTCTCTCCAGCTCACTTGGAGCCCAGTGGCCATGGTGCGAGGAAACACACGGTTGTTCCGACTGCACCAGGCATCTCCCGCTGGAGGAGGCCAGGCCGCGGAGGAGCTGACCTCAGTCTTCCCCCACTCAGTAGAGCCCAGAGGGCAGGTCCGTGGGCAAAAGGACATGGTCATCTCCAGACACGAGCCTTCTCTGGAGTCTGCTGTGTGGCCCCCACGGATGCAGTCCTCAGTGGGCATGTGCTGGTAGCTCGCAGGCCACTCTGTGCTTGGAGTGTGGATGTTGGGGACCCAGCGACAACAGGACACAGGTGGCCTGCCTCTGGGGGTGGGTGTCAGTGCTCTGAAGGACCTCATGCGTGGAGCCATCGGGCCGTCTGCACGGGGTGCCCTGTGCATGGTGAATGACAGGAGACACGTGCCCTATGACTGTCACGGAGTGGAGATGCGCCCCAGGTACGAGCTGCTGTGTGCATACAGAGGGGGTCCTCTGGCCTCGGCCCAAGCATGAGGGGGACAAGGTGTGGGAGGACACCGTGTGGGGTGCCAGCATCAGCAAGACAGGATAAGGGAGAAGTGCAGGGAGGAATCCCACCAGTCCTGCCCCCTTGGCTGCCCTTGGCGTCCACTCCCAGAGGAACAGCACCTCTCCACATTCTTGGATGGCTCTGGGGTGGGTGAGGGGCCGCGAGGCCGAGGCAGCCTCAGGGACAGGTTGGGGTGGTGAGGGGGAATGCAGCATTCTGGAAGCTGGCCTGGGAGGACTCATCATCTATCCAGAACCCAACACCTTGTGGGTTTGGGGTCTTCCTTTTGCAGCCAGTCACCCCTGCTTTGCTTTAGAAACCCCTGGATGGGAGGGGGCTGCAGCGGGGAAAGCTGGGATGGCCCTAAACCCGGGGAGCGTACCCCGACCAGCCTGGCAGCTTCATCCTGCAGCCGCCGTCTGTGCGCACCAAGCAGTTCTGGGCCCCCCGGGAGCCTCCTGACCCTTCCCCTCCCCACGGGGCCCCTGCTTGCCAAAGTGAAGGCTGCGGGAGCCCAGCCACGATCCGCAGTCTCCCGGTGCCCCCCACCCGGCTCACTGAGCTCATGGGAAAGAAAGGAACTTGGAGGACATGTGCCCCCAGAATGCTGACGGGCCGCCACCTGCTTTCCCCACCCTGTGCTAAAATATGGAGTCTGTCTGACTGTCGTCCGAGCCCTCAAAGGATGGGTCCCCATCCGGGTCCTCTTTAACACTGAGCACGGAGTTTGGGTGCTGGTTTGTCCACATACGGGAGCACACGCAGGGAGCATCACATCCAGCACGGCGCACTCCGGCTCGTCGGTGGGGGTCCCTGCAGAGAGGGAATTTCTAACACGCTGCTGGACCCCAGGGAAGGGCCATGTCTGAAAGGAGCACATACTTCGGTGTTGGACGGAGGGCCCCTGTCTCCTGAATTCTGAAATTTCCAGGATTTCATTCAGGCTGGACTTTCGAGGCATGAACCCCATAGGCAGCCGACACTGTTGCTGTGGACAAACTTCTCTGTGGAGGGTGTTGGCGAATGGCCAGAGTTGTGGCTCCCCTGTTCCCGGGCTGCAAGGGAAGCCCACGCCAGCCCACGGAGGGCTGGGCAGAAGCCGAGCCCCCTGGAAAGCATGGTCAATTCTCGAGATCCATAGGAAGGAACCAACGTGTCCCCGCCCTTTGTTCTTCCACTTCCATCAAGGTCTCCTTGTTCCGGGGCCTCCCAGATGCCAGGGCTGAGCGGCAGAATCGGCCTGTCTTGGGCAAAATGGGAGTTGGGCATGAGGAGGTTGGGGGCCTCTGTTCGACCTCGTGGCCTTCGGCTTCCTCCAGTTAATTTAGGGAGAGGTGTCCAAGGTGCCTTCCGGCTCTGATTCTCAAGGACACTCACTTTCTCCTCACTTGTGTGGTATCTTGCTACCTGGCACAGGGCAAGCCATGTGGTTCTCTGTCCGGCCAGGAGCTTCATGCCCACCAGTGTCTTACCATCGTGATGCTTGGGTGGAAATCATTTCTTGGTAAGCTTAAAAAGACAGTTGGGGACACAGCATGTCCGGGCTCCATGTGCAGGGAATGTGCCCTGAGCGCGCTCACCTGTGCGCACACACCCCTCCTGCCCCTCCACCTTCTGTCCCGCATAGTCTCCGGGTGCCGCCACTGCCCATGACTCCGGAGCAGCTCGAGGTGGTGGCCTCTGTCCTATTCCCAGGCAGATAACCCAGGGAGGAGTCTGTGTGTTTATTTTAAGAGAGGCTTCCAGAAGGCAGAGACATCCCCTGCATCTCACAGAGGGCCTGTCATGGAGAACAGACCCAGGGTGGATGCCCTCTGGCTGTGTAATTGCTACTCTGCATGCAAGGAAATGAGCAGCCACAGCTAACAGGTAGCCAGTTTGGGAGTAACCGAAAAGTCCTGTCCCTACATAGAAATTACACCATAGCACAAAGCAGAGGGTTTGTTCGCTTTCTTAAAGATCCAGGCAAAGCCACAAGGAGCAGAAACAAGGCCAGCGTCACCACCTCAATTACCAGCCATCCTCCGAGAGGCCCAGCCCTGCCTGGCTGCCACCCCGACCTCAGGCATTCACGGAGGGGAGAGCGCTCTGCCTCCCCCACGGCAAGGAGCAGGGAGACTTCTTTTCCTCTGGTTTATTAGGGTCAGGGTCACCAAGCAGGGGCATAACACAGAGATGAGACCCTGGGGGGATATACCACCCTGCCACGGGCCTGGGGCCCTCTACACGCACACATGGTGGTCTGCAGTTCCGTGGCTGTGGTCGGACAGCCTCCAGCAGGGCCTGGGGGCATCCGGATGAGGGACTTCTGCCCTGTTTCCTCCCTTCCTCCTCTTTGCTTTTATGGGATTCAACCCTTCAGTTAGATTGCTCGAGGGAACGGACTCTAGGGACACTTGAATGGTTTTGCGTAGAGGAGAGCCTTATTTGGGAGGCATCTGTCAGGAAAGGAATTAGCAGTCAAACCAGCAGGACTCAACCCTACAGCAACCCAGAGGCGGAGTCGGGCCAGAGTCTGTAGCCAGTGCTCTGAGGCTGTCCCATCTCTGAGATGCTGCACATCTCTGAGAGCAGGGAAGTCTGTTTGGCCTCCCAGTTATGAGGCATCTCCCGTTCCATGTTCTCCAAGCGCTCTGAAATTCTCCTTCTGAGCATTTATCACCCTGGCCAGTAAATAACTGTGCAATTATTTAATGTCTTTCCCTCACTCAGGAATGAGGAACAAGGATCAGTTCCCTATCCGCCTTCTTTGCTGCTGCATTCCCTGTGCCTAGAATAGCACTTTACACATGCAAAGAGTTCATATTCATTACATAGGTAGATGGAACAGGGATGCATGGATGAGTTGATGTATGTATGTATGAATGGATGGGTGGATGGATGGATGGATGGATGGTAGATTGGTGGATGGGTGGATAGAGTGGTGGATGGATGGATGGCTGGATGGGTGAATGGATGGAGGGTTAGATGGGTAGATGGATAGTAGGTGGGTGGATGGGTAGATGGTGGGTGGATGGATGGGTGGTTGGGTGGGTGGGTAGATGGATGGGTAGTTGGGTGGGTGGGTAGATGGATGAATATGTCAATGGGTGTGTGGGTGGATGGATGGTGGGTGGGTGGGTGAATGGATGGATGGATGGGTGTGTGGGTGGATGGATGGATGGAGGGATGGATGGATGGATGGATAGAGGGAGGGATGGGTGAATGGTAGGTGGGTGGATGGATGAGTGAATGGATGGGTGGGTTTTGGGTGGATGGATGGATGGATGAGTGAATGGATCAGTGGACGGGTGAGTGGATGGATGGGTGGATGGGTGGATGGTGGGTGTGTGGATGGATGGATGAGTGAATGGATGGATGGATGGATGGTTGGGTGGGTGGATGGATGGGTGGATAAGTGCATGGATGGTGGGTGGTGGGTCAGTGGATGGTTGGGTGGGTGGGTAGATGGATAGATGGGGGGTGGATGGATGGTGGGTAGATGGATGGATGGGTGGGTGGATGAATGAATGGGTGGATGAGTGGGTGGGGGTGGATGGAGGGAGGATGGATGGATGAATGGATGGGGGAGTGGATGGAGAGGTGGGTAGATAGATGGATGAGTGGATGGCTGGATGGCGGGTGGGTAGATGGATGGATGGGGAATGAATGGGTGGATGGGTGGGTAGGTGGATGGGTAGAGCCTATAGGGTCATAAAGTATTTTGTTCTTGTCTAACCAAGTGAACTCCATCAGCTCTCTGTAACCAGAGGTTTCTACTGGAAGACTGGATTTCCCGGTGTGTTGGACAGCAGTGAGGGCAGCTGGATGGATGGGCACAGAAGTGTGGTATCTCTGCCAGACCACATGGATGGGAGCAGAGAGCTCTGTCCCTTGGGACAGCACTGCCTGGGCTGCGAGGCTGTCACCTGGACCCATCTGCAGAGCTCAGAACAAAGCCTGGGCCGTCTCTGTAGGCCTCCTCACCCTATAAACCATGTGTATTTATGTAACACTTCAGGCCTGATGGAGACCAGATGTGACCAAATGGTGGTGTGGGCTGCCCTGAGATGCTGGAATGCCAAACCAGACACCTTTTATGGCTGTTGGTATTCAGCAATCTCTCTAGAAGTCTTAGGTCTGAGCCCTGATACACATTCACCAATGTCATTCTTTTGTAAAATGGAAGCATCCGGCATTCCCTGTTCCATCTGCTATGCTTGTGAGAAGAGCACATTCATGTAGAATTTCTATTATCAGTCACCCAAGGGCAGAAGGAGGGATGTAGGGGGAGAGGAGCCATCCAGGGACACAACTGGGTGGCCTGGAGCCGGCCGGACTCTCTGGAACCCAGTTTTCCGATGATAATTTCAAGAGTTCCTGTTTTTGGAACGCCTCTTTGTTCTGGGCGCACATGCCGAGTGGTAGCGGCATCTCACCGTCTTGTCTCTTACTTCCACGGGCACATGGACACAGGGCACGGCTTACCAATACCACAACAGTCGGCAAGGGGGGCACGTGTGAGTCTAGGCATCCCGAGTCTAAAACACCTTTCCATTACTAGGAAGTTCTCGGTTTTGTCTTCCAAAGAGAGCGTAGCGAGGGACCCGGAGGAGGGTGCACACAATTCCCCCATCTGGGGCTTTAGTACAGACACTCAGAGGGCTACAAGCAAGAACCCTGCTTGCTCTGCAACCCAGTGTTCCCCAGCTAACCGTCCTCCCCAAACCTGTGCCCTCTGAAACTCCCATTAGTGTCCTGAAGCACACCGATAGACTTTCCCACGCAAACACCAGCCGATGACCTAGCCCATGCCAACCCCCTGGCCCTGGCCGCTGTGCTCTGGGGACTTCCGTCATCATAATGCTGCCATCCCACGTTGCCCTCCTGTTGTACGCCTGCCCTGGGTTTCCAGAAAGCTTCTGTCTCTCTCTACACATGCATGCTCACTATGGAGGGACTTTCTGTACTGTAAACACTAGATTCTGAAGTGGCATTGGCCCTTTGCAATTTATCCAAAGAACAGGGAAAAAAATGTACCAAACATGACAATTAGGGTTTTGTAGCAAGTTTTTAAGAAACATCGGGTTGCAGACATTCCAATCACTCCACAAAACCTGCCCTGATGTCCACTGCAGTTGCTACCCCGGCTTTCCTCCGGCGTGCATGCTCTGGGATGAGAGCCAGTGCCCGATTTTGGTCACACACGGCGTGCCTGGGGCAGGCTGTTGAGACTCTGTCTCCCTCCATGGCAGGCACCTCCCCTGACAAGACTGGGCGGCAGGAAGGAGTCCATAGTGGAGCCCACATCCAACAGGCCATGCTGAACCGGGCGAGCGGTCCACCACGGCCAAGCAGGACAAGAGGTCCTGCTTCCAACTCTCTCACCTGCCAAAGGGCCATGGGGCTGCGGGCCAGCCCGTACACAGTGCGTCCTTCAGAGCCCAGAGATACCCCCCAGCTCGGAGTCAGTGAGACCGCCCCCCAGGGTGACATTCTCCACAAGGTAGCACGCTGTCTATGCCCACAAGGGGCAAGAGATGGCCACGTAGTCTGCCATCAAAGCCTATGGGGTCTGCTGATACAGCAGGGACCGGCAGACTGTGTGATTCCAGCCCCAATCTAAGACACACGTGAACGAGGAAACCAAGAGCAGAGGGCCCTGTGGCCCTTCTGAAACACAAAACCATCTCAAGGGAGGGAACTGCAGTCTTCTGGGCACATGTAACGGGAGCTCAGCCCAGACCAGCAAATCCTAACCGATGCGCTCACAGCGCACAGCCCAGCACTCCGCCCCGACTTGTGGGGGAAGGCTAGCAACCATCCACGTGTCCACTGGCCCTGGCTTTCCAGCTGTCCAAACCCAAACAAACAAAATGTTGCTGTGCCCAGATGGAACTGATATAAAATGTTCCACAGCAGTTAAGAGTCTGCTTTTCCTTGCTTTCTTTCTGTGACATCATGTAAAAGTCACTTTATTGAATTAAGCATAAATTCAAACTCCATCAGATAGAATTTTGAAAGTAACAAAGGTCCTTTTATGCAGATCTGATGAACTTTTTGTTTAAACTTTTTTGTTTTACTCTGATTGTAAAGATCAGCTGTGTTTATTAAGTAAGATGTGGAGAATACAGAAAGTACCAAATAAAAGAATAAAAATGACTCGTGACCACCCCACCCTATCATTGTCTCTCAACAAGAAATCCTGATGGTCTGAAGAAGTCGAGGCACTGTGAGCTTGTGACCCACGTCTTTGGCCACTTCCGTGAGGTTGGCCCTCTAAATGCTGTGGGACACCAAAACTGTATTTCTTATCATAAAAGAGGAAAACTGGACAGTTCATATGAATTTGATACCTTACCAAGATTGCTACCCTCACTCTACCATATCTCAGAAAACTGGCAGTTTTGGGTAGCTGAACCCGTTTTAGCAAAAGCTTCACTGATCCCAATGCTGGGCACAAAAGGCTGTACCCCCTCCTTACCCCATAGTGGAAGGTCAAAGCCTGAGACCAGCAGGACCTCATCACCGCCTGATGGATGAGACACTGGGTTTCTGCCCAGCCCCGGGGCCGGAGCGCCAAGGGCCAAACACAGTGTCCTGCGACCAGAGCCGGCTGGGGCACTGACGGCCAGGATGAGAGGAACGGATGGCCTATAATGAGCCAGGACAAGGGCTCCCAGGGCCACATGGCGGACTCAGGGTATGCTCCTGACCCCACAGAGGAAGGGGCTGCACGTAGTCCCAGGGAGAACGTCGCCGGGCAGACACCCCAGCACTGCACTCCCCAGGGGCTGTCCGCCCCACCTCCACAGCGCCGGCCTCCGTGTCCACAACACACTTTGCCCCTTGAAGCGATTATTGACGTCCTTCTCCCCCGGGAGCATGAATGGAAGGGCAGGGTTGGGGGTCTCTTTTATCTGCCTCTTTGGGCTCAGAATGCTACCTGACAAAATGAGTGTCGAATAAATGTTTGAAGACAGAAACATGAATAAGTGAAGCACATTATTCTTTTGGAAAGGAAATACAGGCCATAGAAGCTCAAGGGGAGAAGCAGAAGGTAGTGATGGTCCACATGGGAAGCACTAGGTGGGAGACACAGAGAAGGCTTTTGATTTTTGAGCAGGAGCATTTCTGTCCTAGTGGCAGAGAGACTCCTGCAGAGAATGTGTGGTCCTTGCAAATAGTGGGAATGAATAGTGACATAAAACACAATGTCAAGGCTGTGCTTTTCTCCCCAATGCTTAGTGTCAATCTATGGCCAGAATATAGAAATTTGAGCAAATGCAAGGGTTACCATAAAATACAGCCGACGGATTTGATGGATAACAGAGCGAGGAGCTGGGGGACCTTTAGACGCTAATGTCTGTATTCAAACTAGGTAGAGTTAAGATGCCCTGGGAAGGGGCTGGGATGGAGAACAGAGTTTAAGTGGGTCATTTAAATCAATCAATCAAATCACAAAATACAGTGTAATTATCATATTTGGAAGGAGGGAGGGGAGGAGGTGGAGTGAGTGTTGGATGAGGGAGAAAATGCCTGGAATTCCCAGTGCATAGTCAGGAAGGAACATCTGAAATTCAAAAACAAGCAGGACATGTGAGTGTGTCATTTACAAGGCGGGAGATGACCACCGGAAGGTGTCAAAACATGTGGACAAGACGGAAGAGGGACAGTCCCGAGGAGGGAGGGGAGCTGCTAGACACGAGCTTTGCAGCATGAAGGGACCTTGCCTTGTTTCAACACTGAAGAGAATTATTTAAATTACTAGTAAAGAGCCTTACCAGGGAAAATACTATAAGGAAAATCTGAACCAGCCTCTCGAAGACAGCTCTGAGGGACAATATCCTTCAGCTCAAAAGTCAAGGTTTGGAAAACATTTTCCACATTATCCAGAGAAAAGGAAGACCCACTAGATCTGCCAAGAAGGCAATTGCTGGCGACGTCCCCCAAAACGTCAGGCTGAGCAGATCTGAGTTTCCCACCATGACAAAGGCGAAGACACGATGGCCTAGAAATGGAAAATGCCTAGCCTAGCTCACAAGAACAAAAAGGAATAGCCTCAGAACCATGACGGAGCTTAGAGCAGAAACTGGCAGAGGGCAGGACTGGTGTGGACCCCCGACCCCCAATCCCGTGGGGGTGGCCGGCGGTGGGACAGGGGTGTCCAGATCAGGCTGGGAGCCACAGAGCACTCCTCGCCGTTTCTCACGGAGGCACACGCAAAACCCCACTGCTGGTTCAGGGAAGCAACGCAGAAGCTTGCCATGCATCTGAGACCTGGATGAGCAGAAGTATGGAGTGGGAAATCAAACACCCAGACCTGCGCTGTGCACAGCTCTACATGAGCCATATGCGACGGGCATTGCCAGCTGAGAAACAGAGAGAAGAGCCATGGTCCCCTGGCAGAAGCAAGCACCAGCCTCCCACAGGGCCCCCCACGGATGCCAGACTCTCCAAGCTCCCGCAGAGAAAGGAACCCTCCCGGCAAGGGAGTGCTCACAGGGAAAAGCGACAGAACACAGCGCCGTGTCAGGAGTGACTGATGCTTACTGAACCTTGTTCTGCTCCAACGCTCCGCTCTTGTCACCCTGCCGCACCCCCACATCCGTCGGAGGTCAGATGGCGGGGCAGGGAGCCAGATGACTTAGATGGCCCCTTGCTCAGGTTGGGCGGTTGGCTCAGGGTCAGCCAGGGTGATTCAACCTCACAGGTGCCCAGTATCTTACACTGGTCATTCCCCCCCTCACCGCCCTCTGTCCCACCTGAGAAGGCCTGTGTGCGTGGGCTAAGCCAGCAGCTTCTCGCCCCTGGCCGTGGTTGGGAAGCCCCATCAGGAACCAGCAGGAGGGATGACAGCGAGATCCGAGAGCTTATTCCCACCGACTCCTCCCAAAGGTCGCCTTGGACCGACTCCAGGGGCTTTCTCTAGCTGCCTCTGTCCTTCTGGGACCAGCAACTGTCCCCCTCCCTGCGCTCGCCCTGGGTCCCTCGTTGTCTCTGTGGTTCCTGCAACACCTCGTTACCACCCTTTCCATGAACCACCCCTCAGAACAGCCTAACTTCTCATGCCGTCTGTTTCTTGCTGGACCCCCACTGGTGCCGGAGGAGTTCCGTCTCCGAGATCTTGCAGGAGTCAAGCCACTGGCACCTGTACCACCCGGGACTTCATCTCAGCATGGCTCTTATCCCCTTGGTCTACACCAGAGACAACCAGACGATCACAGAGCATCTTCGAGTCCACCTCCTTGTCAGCCGTTCGGGACAAGATCTGGGGCGCCCCTGCTGAACCTGCCCTCCCAGGCCCCTTGCCCTTCTTGGTCACTCCCAGGTCAACCCACCAATCCCTCCCTGCCCTTGCTCAGTCCCCCAATCGCTTCTCACTGAGAACCTGTCTGTCTTGTCCTCCAGCCCGAGTCACAGAATCCCTCAGGCCTTACAGCACACGTGCAGCCCCTTGCAGGGCCATCTGAGCAGGTGCACACCGGGACCTCCGCTCCCACAGTCCTTCTCCCGTCCCCAGGGAGGCCCGGCAGCGGCCTCCCTCTGGTGGGAATAAGCTCTCTGACCTCGCTGTCATCCCTCTTGCTGCTTCCATCACTGTCACTTGCTTACATCACTGTCTCCCAACTCAGCCAATCAGGTGGCCACTGCCGGGCCTCTCCATCTCCCCACAGACAACCCTAACTTCATAGTCCCGAAGGAGTGTGTCCCCCACGGCCCACACTCTGCCCACCTCCCGCATGTCAGTGAGAGTCCCACAGAATGTCAGCTTTCTCCCTCGATGGGCTAGACTTCCAAAATAGATCCCGAACAAGCCCCCTTTCCTCTTCCAGTGTCCCAGGTAGATGACCTCACAGCCTCCCAGCTGGCCTCCCGCCTCCATCCCCTGTGCCCCCCGGCACAGGCTCCACACCAGACTGGGGGGAGTCCTACGGTGTTGCCCCTGCATCCAGCCCTCCATGGTGACCCAAGTCATGAGACGCAGCCCAGCCTCTGTGTGCTGACCCTGTGAGCTCGTCCTGGCTTGCCCTGCTATCATCACAGACCACCGTCCTGGGCCTCCACTCTTTTCCCACTGTGCTTGCTTGGCTAGCCCACGTAAGTGGATTCCACCTGAGGACATCTGCCCTCGGTCCCCTCCCTGTGTATTGGCATTCCCAGGGATCTGTGCATCCTCGAGGCCTCCCTCAGGGGGTCGGGGCTTCAGAGAGGCTCTGTGACCCCCCACAGACAGGCCTCACCACCAGGCTCTCTCTAGTACCGCACAAGAGCGTATCTGCATTGTTGCAATGCATTTTACTTGAAACGAAGTTTTATGGGTTTCTACGTATTCATGCTTGCTTCTAAGTCCACAGAGAAGAGGCAAGGATTTTTCTGTCATGTACACACTCCTCTTGCCGGCAGTAAGAACAGTACAGTGTAGTAAATAAATTCAACTGCAAGTCAACCTTAAGACATTACTGTGCTCTGGAACACTGCAGCCACATACCAGGAACCCCACGGTATTTGCGCCTTGAGCCCTGCCTCAAGGACCACAGCCTGTACCACTTAACCAGGAATCCCCGTCTCCCAGTCCTGGAGGCCAGAAAACTGAGATAGGGCATGGACAGGGCTGGTTTCTCCCCAGGACTCTGCCTGGTGTGCAGGCGACTGTCCTCCCCATGTGTTCCTTATGAGGACCCCAGGCAGGCTGAATCAGGGCCCCTATATGACCTCATGTTACTTTCATCACCTCTGTAGTCTCAATCTGAGGTCCTGGGCATCAGGGCTTGAGGGCATTAGAAGTATGGGACAACCCACAGCACCCGCCCAGCATCCAGAGAGCCCACGCAGGCAGGACTGGGTGGAAATGAGGCCTACGAGGTGGCGATGGGCCCCAAGCAACCCCTTCACAAGGTCCTGCTTCCACAGGGTTTGGAGAGAGGTTTACCCATAGCAGAACTGGGGCACGGCCGCTCCCTCCCACCGTCCCTCACTCACACGGCCCCTCAGGCTGGAGGCTATCCATGTGCCTCTGAGCACTTGGGATCCGGACAATGGAAAGTTGATTTGGGAACATGGGAGCACGCTTCATTTGAACTCTGTTTTGCTTTGGTTTTTGTTTTTTTAATTAACATGCAACATTTTCTTTTTCTTTTTTTTTTTGTTTGTTTTTTCAAGATTTATTTATTCATTTTTTTAATTTTTATTTTTTTTAATTTCTTTTCAGTGTTCCAGAATTCATTGTTTATATACCACACCCAGTGCTCCGTGCAATACATGCCCTCCATAATACCCACCACCTGGCTCACCCAACCTCCCACCCCCGCCCCTCCAAAACCCTCAGATTGTTTTTCAGAGCCCACAGTCTCTCATGGTTCATCTCCCCCTCCAGTATCCCCAACTCATTTCTCCTCTCCATCTCCCCATACCCTCCATGTTATTTCTTATACTCCACAAATAAGTGAAACCAATAAGTAAAAGCATGATAACTGACTCTCTGTGCTTGACTTATTTCACTCAGCATAATCTCTTCCAGTCCTGTCCATGTTGCTACAAAAGTTGGGTATTCATCCTTTCTGATGAAGGCATAATACTCCATAGTGTATATGGACCACATCTTCCTTATCCATTCATCCGCTGAAGGGCATCTTGGCTCTTTCCACAGTTTGGCAACTGTGGCCATTGCTGCTATGATTATTGGGGTACAGATGGCCCTTCTTTTCACTACATCTGAATCTTTGGGGTAAATACCCAGTAGTGCAATTGCAGGGTCATAGGGAAGCTCTATTTAATTTCTTAAGGAATCTCCACACTGTTTTCCAAAGTGCTGCACCAACTTGCATTCCCACCAACAGTGTAAGAGGGTTCCCCTTTCTCCGCATCCTCTCCAGCACTTGTTGTTTACTGTCTTGTTGATTTTGGCCATTCTAACTGGTGTAAGGTGGTATCTCAGTGTGGTTTTGATTTGAATCTGCCTGATGGCCAATGATGATGAACATTTTTTCATGTGTCTGTTAGCATTTGTATGTCTTCTTTGGCGAAGTGTCTGTTTATGTCTTCTGCCCATTTTTTGATGCAATTATCTCTTTTGTGTGTGTTGAGTTTGGGGAGTTCTTTATAGATCTTGGATATCAGCCCTTTGTATTATCATTTGTGAATATCTTCTCCCATTCCGTGGGTTGCCTCTTTGTTTTGTTGACTGTTTCCTTTGCTGTGCAGAAGCTTTTGATCTTGATGAAGTCCCAAAAGCTCATTTTTGCTTTTGTTTCCTTTGCCTTTGGAGACGTATCTTGAAAGAAGTTGCTGTGGCCGATGTGGAAGAGATTACTGCCTATGTTCTCCTCTAGGATTCTGATGGATTCCTGCCTCACGTTGAGGTCTTTTATCCATTTCGAGTTGATCTTTGTGTACGGTGTAAGAGAATGGTCGAGTTTTATTCGTCTACACATAGCTGTCCAATTTTCCCAGCACCATTTATTTATTCATTTTTGAGAGGGAGAGTCCGAGTAGGGGAAGGGGCAAAGTGAGAGTGAGAGGGAGAGAAGCAGAACCCCACACTGAGCACGAAGCTGACACGGGGCTCAATCCCACAACCCCAAGATCATGACCTGAGCTGAAATCAAGAGTCAGACGCTTCACCGACAGGCGGCATTTTTTGTGGCGTTAGTCACTTCCGTGGCTGGTTAACCTAATGCTGACACTGCAGGGGAATGACCTCCTGAGATGTGCTCCTGCCCACTGTGCCAAGACCCAGGATCATTCCCTACAGCACTGGGGGGCAGGGGAGGGGCAGAGGGGATGCATGGTCTGAAAGGCACAGTCTTCCCATCCTGACACTCACAAACTGAGGGCCATTCCCGCTGACAGCTGCTCAGAAGCAGCGTTCTCGTGTCACAGAAAAGCTCCAAATGCAGTACACTTAATTGTAAATGTAGCATACAGTTTCCCTGTTTTGATGAGAATCACGTGTAATGCAACATATCAGAACTTATTTCTTGGGCCAAACAGCCAGGCCATGAACGCACACTCTATCCATGTTTCAGAGGAAACATGCAGATTGCCACCAGCGCAGTAATAGTTCCCACATGCTCCACTGGGGATTTATGAAAACATGTCGTTTTTATGACATTGTGACATACATGGTATTTGTCAGCTTCTGGAAATGCGTGACTTACGGTGACTTATTTCCTAAGAACGCCGTCTCACTAAGTTTGTGTCTGTAGCTCGTGCCCTGGTTCTGCCCCAACCCCCCACCTCCCATTCCTACGGCCCTCCTGCACAGCGGCCATGCTGTGACCGCCCCACGTCAAGGGTTGGGGACGGGAACGTGGCCAGGGCAGTGGCAACTGTGGGAATAGGAGAGGGGTTGAGGGTGCAGAAGTGAGGCCTACAGACAGGGAGCATGGAGGACGCTGCCAGTGTGGCCCGACCCTGAACCAAGCGAGCAATATCCTCCGGGATCCACCGGGAAGGCTGCGGAACCAGCTCGCATCTAGTCACAGGCTTGACCCCAAACGCCACGGCCCCGGGCAAATCTCCTTGCACCTGTGAGCCTCTGTCTCCTCCTTTACAGAGTGGGCGTTGGGTGGGAGGTTTGAGCGAGATAGGCAGTCACCTGGCTGTCCTTTGCAGACGGGGCTCCTTTTCCAAATGTAATGACGTGTGTGAGAACATATTGTGTTCTCACAATTTTGTGGGGTTTTTTGTTTGTTTTTAAACTGACTTTTAGCAGCTTCCTTTCTGCATGGAGCAACACTCAGATGTGGGAGAGGAAAAAGGAGGCCGGGAGGGCCGGCCCGCGCGCATCCCTGGAGGGCCGGCATCAGAAAGATTCAAGACTCCAAACGGGGTCTTGCCAGCACAGGACAGAGGCTGGGCCACCTGATGGGTCTCAGGCAAGAGGAGTTGGTCTAGTCCCTGATTTTACTGGTTTCTTTTCTTTTTTTTTTTTAAGATTTTATTTATTTATTTGATAGACAGAGATCACAAGTAGGCAGAGAGGCAGGCAGAGAGAGGAGGAAGCAGGCTCCCCACCGAGCAGAGAGCCCGATGCGGGGCTCGATCCCAGGATCCTGGGATCATGACTTGAGTTGAAGGCAGAGGCTTTAACCCACTGAGCCACCCAGGCGCCCTCTGATTTTACTGGTTTCTTAAAAGCTCCTCTAAACCTGTGTTCAGCAGAAAATAAACTCCTAGGAAGGGGAGACAGGAAACCAGACTTTTAAATGGCACATGGATCCCTTGGACTCAGCCAGTTTGAACTGGTTAGAGATGGACACATTTTATTTTCCTCCACGTGCTGCTCAAGTTTGCGAGACAAGGGTAATTAGCAGAAATCGCTCACCGTTAATATGGCATGCATTAAGATGTAGGGGTTTGGTTTGGGGGTGGGGTAGGTGGGACAAGTGAAAAAGTCATAATTTACGGGAGAATGGCGTGTGTAGGAGCTAAGAGTCTGGGCAGAGAAAAATGCAGGGAAGTCCCCAGTGCTCCCAGTCTAGCAGGATGCAGCTGATTCTGGAAGGATGGGCCCGCAAGGTGCTGCTATCAGAGACCTAGATCTTCAGAGACATTCTTTTCTACAACACGGGCAGACATGCAGGCTAATACTCGCAAAGGGGGCATGGCTGTTTGGTTTGCATATCTTTCCAGGTAACGTTAACCGTAACTGGTTCAGACATTGGGCAGGAAAGGCGTCAAGGCCATTGGACGGTGGGAATCGCCAGTCAGCAGGACACATATGCTCATCTCCTACCTCCTGCCCAGAGCAACGCACCCTCCTAAGGGTCCCCAAGGACGGCTGCCTTCTCTCCACATGCCCCAGCCGCCAGCAGCTCACCTTGTCACTGGCTGTAAGAGGTTTCCTGACCTCAGCCCAAATCCACCCGTCTCGGTGTCACATTTTTAGCTGGAAATCACCTGACGTGACCCAAAATAGAACCCCACTTGCTGGGGCGTCTGGGTAGCTCAGCTGGCTAAGTGTCTGACTCTTGATCTCGGCTCAGGTCATGACCCCAGGGTAGTGGATGAGCCCTGCGTCAATTCTCTCTCTCTCGCTCTGCCCCTCCCCAGCACTGCTCACATGCTTGCTTGCTCTCACTCTCTTGCTCAAAAAAAAAAAAAAAAAAAAATTGAACCATATTTGCTAAAAGATGAATAAAGAAGAAACAGGTCAGAAAAAGTTGAAGTCCCCTGCGGGCTCCCAAAGGCAGAGGTTTCCAACACAAGTCTGCCTCTACCAACTTTTCTGGTGGTTATTTATATTTTCTAGAAGAAAGAACCAGGATGAAAACTTTCTGGAAAAATCCTCCTACACTGAATTGTACATTCCAAAGGAACTTAATTTTTTCTCTAAATGTCCTTGTTTCAAAAGGACTACTTGGGGAACAAAGTAAAATAAACAACAGCAAAAAATCTCTTCATAGTATCAAATTCATTAAATCCCAAAACATGTTAAAAATAGTGCAAAATTGTTGTTTCTGTCCTTTCTCTTAAAATGTTATGCATGCCCCAAAGTAGCCAATGAAAACTGCTTGCAGGAACCAAACCAGGAGCCTGGTGCTGGGTGCTGTGGAAGGCGGATGGCAAACATGGTTCCAGCTGCCCCCTGCCAGGTCACATCTGCCAATGTGAACCGCCACAGAGCCTTAGCACATGCAGATGGGACTCCAGGCCCATCTCTGGGGCCCAGCCCTAGTGGACTGGAAGGGGCGTACGTGCAGGCAGCGTGGGGGATGAATAAGTTAATGCACACCGCCTGAGCAGCGCCTCCGGCAGTCACGTGCCCTTGCCTTCCTGAGTGTCTTTGCTCATTTCAGTCCCGTGACAGACAACTGCCAATTACGCAGGGATCAGCTCCTGGAAGGCACACCACTCTGGCGACATGTTTAACCATCTGCTTCATGCTTTTTGGAGAAGTTTGCTACTTTATGAAAATGTCATCTGGGACGGAGAAAAGAGGAAGCCAAATGGATCCCATTTTCTTCTTTCTAGAAAAAAAGGATTAATGGAGACTGCAAGGGAGGTTCTCTAACTGACGCCAGGGGCGGCTGTGGCCAGGGTGCCCTGCCCATCGAGTCAAGGAGTTTGGGCTTCAATGAAGGGATGTAAGGAAAGTCAGCAGAGCACACTCTGTGCATCAGGAGATGGGGTGGACAGCACCTGTGACAGCCCCAAGGACCCATACATCCCGGTGTTCTGGCCCTGTGACCCACTCCCTCAATAGCAGCTGGACCTAGTGGCTCACTTCTGATTGACAGAATAGAGCACCGGGGACAGAATGGTCAGCTTCCTCTGGTTCCTATCTGGAATGCCTCTTGTAGTTTCCCCTTGCTCCCACAGAGGGAAGCCAGCAGCAGTGGTGAGCTGCCCTGAGAAGACCAGATGACGTAGATCCCATCAGCTCCTACTGCAGCCTTTGAGAGACCCTGAGTCAGAGACACTCCATTAAGCCTTGTCCAGATTACTCACCCACAGAAATGGTGAATGACAAATATGTGTTATTTTAAACCACCGAGTTAGGGGCTAATTTGTTACACAGCAGTAGACAGTTAATACAGATAACGATTCTGGCTAGTGTAGGAAATACATTGGGGTAAGACTGCATGGAGGAAACACAATAAATTGGCGGCCACAGTAGTGGGGCAAGGGGAGAGGTGGGTCTGATCTAGGGCAGTGTCGGTGATGGGGCGAGAGGTAGATGGAGAACACTAAGGTCAGAGAAGAGTTCAAAGGCAGACTTGGGATGAGCACAGCAGAGACATGTGGTGGCCCCATACGCTTGTTAGAAGAAAGCTGTAAGCATGACTCTGAGCAACTGAGTGGCCAATGCAAGAGGAAAATACCACTGGTTACATAATTCATAGTTTGCAATATAAAAACAAACACTTTTCCAAGGACCAGTCTAGTTATTCCTGATCCTAACACCAGAGAGAAGTTTTGTTCCAAATTCCAAAAAAGGCATGGCTTCATGTGGAGAACATGTCCTCTACCTCCCATGGCACGTGATGGCATTAATCCCACACAAAATTCAGTCAAGGCTTCCTAGTCCTTACTAGAGGGCAATCAGGGGGCACCGCTGATGGATCCGGGCACAGACTCTTGGCCACCCAGAAGGAGACTTGGACCCCATGCTCATTCCCCACTTAGCTTTTGTCGGATGTCCAACAGCACAGAGTTCAACGCCACACTCTCTGGTGGCAGCTGGAGGGAACCACTTGCCTATGAACAATGAAGTGTCAACCCAGGCAAAGAGAATGGCCACAAACTGTCACACGGTGGGGGGAGGGGGATATCCAAAGGGAAAAAACATTGTAGAAACAATGAACAAGTAATTTTGGGCTCACTTACCTCCCAATGTTCTACAACATGGAGATAAATAAGCTCAAGGTTAGCCAAGAATGTTCAAAGCAAGCATAACAAAAGTCATGAAGGTCATTGCCACCAATGGACTCCCATGTCTGTGACCAGCAGGCCCCAAAGCTGTTCCTGTCCCTAGCCCTCACCCTGTACAGGCTGGATAGGACCTGGATAGAAAGGTTTAGCTTCAGGAAAGCACCGGCTTTGGAAAGACTCACACTGTGAACTTCAGAGAGGGAGAGACATGAAGGGAGGAAAGCGGGCTCGCATTTGCTGGGAGGAAGGAGTGTGAGTTGGTGACCTGCCACACCCACTCCAGGCTCTAACAGTCTGTGATGGCAGCCGCTTCCTGCCCATGCCTCCAGGGGAAGCTGGAGAAAGCACCATGGCATCTGTCTTAAGATGCAGGAGATGGGCTGCTAGGACTTAACCAAGGTCCCAAAGAGTAGGGGGACACTGTGGTGAACCAAGCACCCTACACGGCTTCACCTCTGCAGGGATGTGCAGATGTGCAAATGCTAAGGACTCAGCAGTAGGACACAGCTGTGGGGTGGAGGGCCCAGAGCCAGAGACACAAGTCATCTGATGAGCAGAAAATGCAGAGACATTAGTCTGACTTTCTGGTCCAAGTTCTAACCTGGAACATCTGCAGACTTTAAATACTTGTTGGTATGGTGGACTGAAAGTCACGCACAGAAGCCCTACTCCCCAACGTGATAGCCTTTGGGGTGGGGTGATGAGATCAGGAAGGTGGGGACCTTGTGATGGGCTAATGTCCGTATAAGAAGAGACACCAGAGAGGGGCGCCTGGGTGGCTCAGTGGGTTAAAGCCTCTGCCTTCGGCTCAGGTCATGATCCTGGGGTCCTGGGATTGAGCCCCGCATCGGGCTCTCTGCTCAGCGGGAAGCCTGCTTCCTCCTCTCTCTCTGCCTGCCTCTCTGCCTGTTTGTGATCTCTGTCAAATAAATAAATAAAATCTTTTTAAAAAGAAGAAGAAGAAGAAGAAGAGACACCAGAGATCTTGATTCTCTCTCCTCCATGTGAGGACACAAAGGGAAGGGGCTATCTGCAAGCTCAGAGGAGAGTCCTCACCAGAACCCGACCACACCAGCACCCTGGTCCCCAATATCCAGCCCCCAAACTGTGAGAAATAATGTCTGTTGTCCAAGTCGGCCAGCCAGTAGTATTTTATTGTGGCTGCCGCGCAGACCAAGAGAGCAAACCAAACAGAACTTAGGCAAACTCACATGCTGAGGTATTGGAGTTCTGAGCCTGCCTCTGAGCAGAGTCCCTGAAAACTTCCTAGGCTTTGTTAGGACCCCAAGATACGGCATCATGCCAGGACTCCACCAGGCTCCAAATCAGCTCAATCTATAATTGAATGCATGTGATCTGCAGCCTTCTACCAGGGTGCCAGGAACTAGCTACCATAAATCCTTCCTGGAGGGAATGTTACCATCTGGAAGAGCATGGTGCAGAAGAAATAGAACTTGAGACACATAAGTCATTTTAAATTTTCTGGCAGCCATATTTAAAAAGTAAAAACAAACTGGTGAGATTAATGTTAATAAAGTACTTTTCTTAACCAACATCTTCAAAATATCATTATTTCAAGATATAACCAATATAAAAATTGAGTTACTTCATATTTTTTGTGCCAAATGTTTGAAACCCAGTATTTTACACAAAACTAACCACCAATCAAGGGTTCAGCAGGCACCCAGTGGCCACCCTATTGGACAGCATAGACAGGGCTTCTGCAGTTTCTTATATGCAATGTCTACCATGCAACAAAAAGTTTCCAGATATACCAAAAGATAGAGCCAAGAGAAAAAAAATATATAGAACAAATCCAGATAGGCAAGTGATCAGACTTTAAAATAACTATGAGTCATATGTTCAAGAAATCAAATGACAAAATGAGGACTTAGCAAAAAACTAAAATAGATAAGAAAGAAATCAAATGGAAATTCTAGGACTGAAAGAACATAGTGACCAAAATCAGAAACTCATTAGATGGGGTTACTATTAGATTGGTTACAGTTTAAGAAAGGATCAGGAAGCTGAAAGAGAGGTCAATAGAAATACCCAGAATGAAAGAGAGAGAATTTAAAGAGCATGAAGGATGGGGGCATCTTGGTGGCTCAGTCAGTTAAGCATCTGCCTTTGGCTCAGGTCATGATCCCAGGGTCCTGGGATCGATTCCCATATGGGGCTCCCTGCTTATCAAGGAGAGTCTGTTTCTCCCCCTACCTCTGCTTGTCCTCTCTCTCCCTCTCAAATAAATAAAATTTTATTTTATTTGTTTTATTTTTATTTTTTTATTTAAATCCAATTAGCCAAGATAGAGTACATCATTGATTTTTGATATAATGTTCAATGATAAAATCTTTTTTAAAAAAGAGAACATAAAGGACAAAAATCATTTAGGAAACAAGGGGCACAATGGGATGGCCTAATGTCACATCACTGAAGTGTTAGTGAGGAGACAGAGATTATGATGGAAGCAGAATTCAAAGGGAATTTCTCAAAACTCAGGAAACCCGCAGATGTGAGAGTTTCATTGAACCCCACACAGGTTACATACAAAGAAGACCCTACCTAGGGAGCGTCATGGTCACCTGCAGAAAATCGACAACAAAGAGAAGGATCTTCAGAGCCACCAGAAAAAATGTTACGGCATGCTCACTTCAAAGGGGCATCGGGGAGGCACACAGATGACTCTCAGCAGAAACCGTGAAAAGAGAAGACAGTGGAAGCATCTTCTTGGCGCTGAGGGGGGATTGCCTGTGGCGAGCAGGTAAGGGAGAGGTCAGAGGCCGTGCCCTACATTTCTACAAATGAAAAATGAATCTCCTCTCTGTCTCATGATGATGCATTCAGCTTTGAGTAGAGTTTTTACTATTTCATTTTCACTTCTTTGGCTCTTTACTGCGGGTTAATCTTTTGTGTTCCTTACACAACCAAAGCACAGAATTACATGAATCCTAATTCCGAGGGGAAAAAGTTAATATACCACTGATGAGATCCTGAATCTCGTCTTTGAAAACTGTATTAGTGGAACTTTCCTCTCATCGAAGGCTTACAAGCCAATGAGGTCATTGCCAACTCGAGCCACACATTGTAGTGACTAATTAGAATGGTATATAGTTTCTAAACACTGAAATATTTCACTGACTAGTGAGGTCTAATAAGGCTAGTGAGGTCACTGAGAGCCCCAGGCTTTTCAGTAAGGCTGCCTGAGTAGGAATCCAGACTACACATCCTATTCACTGTGTGATTTTAGACAACTTATATAATTTCTCCAAAGCCTGGCTACATATGACAAAAATGTCCGTATCCTCGGGGTTTCTGAGAGAGAAAGGAGATTACCCGCGTAGCAGTCTTAGTGCAGTAGAGATTTAGCTTTTTTCTGACAGGCAGGGAATCTAAGTTTCCAATAACTTGGAAATGTTGCTCTTGGGGCAATGAGCACTGTCAATATTCACCAAGGGCACCAGGAACATGGCACACACACCCTCCACGAGGCATGTTTCCCTGGGACCGTCTCACAACAGAGCAGGGTCCGCGTGTCTCTGTTAGCAACAAATTGTTTCTAACAGCAGGAGAGCAGCCACTTTGGTAAAACATTCTCACCCTCTGCGGGGCACTGGGGGCCCTGACACCAACGACACCCAGAAGGAGCTTCTGGTGAGTGTGTGTGTGTCTGCTGGTGGCGTGCCTGCTTCTGCCCCAGGCCTGATGCAGGGCAGCCCTGTGAACATGAGGCTTTGTAACTTCTGGACTTGGGTTTCTGGTCACTGGAGTCTTCCTTTGATCCCTTGCTTCTGACCATAAACTCTACTTCTCGCCCTCGGCCGGGAATAGTGGTACGAGCAGAGAAGGTGAGGCCAGACGGGATGAATTCTTAAAAAATCCCTCCAACAATTATGGTTGACCCTTGAACCTCCTGTTTTGACCTGTACAGGTCCATTTATACATGGATTATTTTCAATTAATACAGGACATACTGAAAATGCATTTTTTCTCCCTCATGATTTTCTTTTTTTTTTTTAAGATTTTATTTATTTATTTGACAGAGAGAAATCACAAGTAGACGGAGAGGCAGGCAGAGAGAGTGGCCCTCATGATTTTCTTAACATTTTCTTTTCTCTAGTTTACTAATTGTAAGAATGCAATATATAATACACAGAACATACAAAGTATGTGTTAATCGACTATTTATGTTATGATAAGACTTCCAGTCAACATTCGGCTGCTAGTGGTTAAGTATGGGGGAATCAAAAATCATATGCAGATTTTTGACTGTGTGGGGAACGGCGCCCCTAACGCCCATGATGTTCAAGGTTCAAGTAAAGTGTCCTAAAGTGGGGCAAACTCACTAGAGATCATTGTAGTTTCATTAGAACAGTTACAAAAGTAACAAAAACGTGGCATGACTTTTTAAATAATTTTTTTCAAGAACTGATAAGCAACACATCCCCTGCTTGGATTCAGTTTTGTAATTCAAATACCTTCAAGTAGAGTGTGGTCCAAACCATACTGCTGAAAGCCCAGAATCTATTTTTTTTTTCAATGAGACAATGCATACTTATGATCTCTACCTATCATTTTTCTCTTTTAACCAATGAACTATTTCTATCTTTTGTGCACATATAACCTACAGTATAGAAAAACAGGTATACAAATGTGGACACATATCCTAAGCCTGCACACACATCGTAAAAGTCGACCTCTGATATATTCACAAAATGCAAGCTTGCAAGGAAATCAAGAAGAGAATAACCTAGCAGGTGGCCACATCCCCACCCCCCAGGCATGGGGGGTGGCGTTCCACCCTCTACCACAAAGGCTCATCCTCTGTTTTAAGGACAGTGGCTGGGCACTAGATTTTCTTTGTGGGGGGGTGGGGGAAGGGTTCTGCAGCTGGAAAGTCAAAAACAAAACAAAACACACCAAAAACACCCAAGGTTGTTTTTTTTTTTTTTTAAGATTTTATTTATTTATTTTTGACAGAGAGAGACACAGCGAGATCGGGAACAGAAGCAAGGGGAGTGGGAGAGGGAGAAGCAGGCCTCCCGTTGAGCAAGGAGCCTGATGTGGGGTTCGATCCCAGGACCCTGGGACCATGACCTGAGCCGCAGGCAGATGCCAACGACTGAGCCACCCAGGTGCCCCAAAACACCCAAGTTTTTAAGTAACAATCTCATCCTTCATAAAATATTAGCAGACGAGAACCCCAATGTTCAGGACCCCTCCTGCCCACAGCTCATGTGGGGGTGCACCATCGTGACAAGGCAGAGGTGCTGAGCTGGGGCTGGGATGCAGCCATGAACTTGTGGACAAGGTGAGTCCAGAATCCCACACGAGAGAGGAACCCTGATACGGAACCATGGCGTGACCCAGAGACAGGTGTCGGGGCACCTCTTGTCAAGAGCCCCAGGCCCCCATTTCTGCACATTAAAGGTCCTCGTCGACTGTTTCTTCATGCATGCAGGGGTGCTCCTTGGCACAGAGCCCATGACCCCTCCTGATGCTGCACCCTTTCCTCATGGGCCCCCTCGCACTTGGTTGTACCATTTTTGTACTGTTCTTTCCCATAGCCTTGCCTCTCCTTTGGAAGGCAGTCTTTCCCATGGATTCTCTTATTCTGTTTTCCAGAAATATTTCTACGACTCCTTTGCAGGCTGCTATACGATATGCGTTCGTACCACTTGGTTTTTATTCTGCCACTTTCTGAAGCACAAAGCCAATCAGTCATTAAATTCCTCCTTGTCAATTTTTTTGAGAGATCACAGTATCCAAACACTGAAAAAGGCCTCCTGGGGATAATACAAAGGCCAAAAGGAATGAGAAGTGGTCCCTGACCTTGGGTGAGGGGGCTAGAAGAACCCTTCTGATTAATACCTTACACAGCCAGCACTCAGCTCAGCATTTGAACCAGCATTTGAACCTCAAGCTCCAAAAGGTCCTGAGTAACATCTGTGGAAATAGTACTTTTTGCAACCCCTGCTTATTAGAAAGAAGTTTTCATCTCTTCTCCAAAACTTTGAACCATGTTTTACAGCCTAACACATAGTAAAGTCTCAATTAAATGTTTTAGGAGAGAGAGAAGAATGGGTGACAGATGGACGCCTGCATGCATGGATGGGTGGGCGGATGGGTGGACAGATGCACAGACAGATGCATGGCTGGACAGGTGCGTGGCTGGCTCGCTGCCTGGATGGGTGGCTGTAGGGACAGATGAATGTAAGTGTGGGTGGGCAGGTGAACGGGTACATGGATGGATGGATGGACAGACGGATGGATAGATTAGATGTACCATTTTTTTTTGACGTTGGGCATCCCAGTAGGGAGTCAGCCAGTTGCGGCAGCCCAGTGTGGCTGTGTCTACATGAAGGAGTAACTTAACCTTTCTGCATCTTGTTTCCTTATCTGTAAAATGGAGCCAGTGTAGGTCCATGATCTCATACCTGAAATCTTTGTGAATTTACCAGGAATTCAGAAGTTTCCATAAGAGGATCATATAGTATATTACTATACTTCTTTGCTACCGAATGAGTCGTAAAAATCTTTCAGTCTTCAGAGCGTTTTGGAGCTTAGCATTGAACATAAGAGTGTGAATTTGTCTTTATCCTAGAGTTCATTTGAAGACAGCCACAGACTCATAAGCACATATGTGGTTTTACTCAACAATGTTCCCCCCTCCCCATAATATTAACTACAATCATCATGAAAGTGAGGACCATGATCAATGTGATGTGCCTGGCACACAGCAGGTACTCAATAAAGACAAGTGGGAGGAAAAGTGGGAGGAACTTCTGACTTCGATGCATTGCTTCACCACACTCTGCCAACAGCACGAACGGGCCCATGCTCTCAACATGGTGCCAAGTTGGCTCCTGTCTTCCTTAACCACCTGCAACATGCATTCCCATTGGCCACCTCCTTCTGGAAGCATTCTTTTCCTTCCTTGCTTCCATCACATGGCATCTTCCTGGGTTTTTTCCCCCCTGTCTTCTTTGGACCATGTCTCCCTCTTTTATGTCCCCCAGATGTCAGTACTTTATAGGTTTCTGCTCTCAGTATTCCTCTCAAGCTCCACAGACTCTGCTCAGGACACCTCACCTGTCTCTGGCTTTGATTATAGCACATATGCTGATGACTTCCAATCCACGACCACTCATGAGCTTTTGAACCCCATGTCTGTGACATCCCAGATGTCTGATAAGCACCCAGTCCCAACCTACTCAGAAGAACCCACCTTGTTTTGTCCAAACGTAATCCTCTCCCTGTGTTCTAAGGTTAGTGAAGGCCACAACATCACCAGGGGGAGAACCTGGAGGCACTCTTCCTCTTCCCATAAGTCACACCAGACCCCAGATGCCGACGCCGCCCCTCCGCACACCTCCACTTTTCCTTTCACCTTCTTTCCAGCACTTCCCTTGTCCAGGCTCCTGGCAGAGCTGCTTTGATTTACTGAAACAATTCTCAAGGGGTGATCCCTGGGGATCCCCAAGATGCATTCATGGTTCTGCAAAGTCACAAACAAGTATGAGCAAAAGCCATTCTAAGCACCAGAGAGAGCAATCGATTTTAATGTAATAGAATGCAAGTGTGTGGATATGGTTTTGGATTTACTTAGCAGCTAGCCTTCAAGGAACTACCACTTGTTGAATTTTGGTGTAGTATCAAAGAAAAAGATGCATAATGATCTGAAAAGACTATTAAAACATCCATCTCTTTTCCAGCTGCCTATCTGTGTGCATCAGACTGCGTGCATCAGCCAAAAACTCTCCATAGACTGACTGTGGAAGCAGAGGAAACCATCTGCTTTTCCCATTGGGCCAGACCTTAGAGATATTTGCAAAGGGGTAAAACAAGACCCTCTTTTTTCCTGAAGCTTTTTTTGTTTTTGAAAACATAGTTACGTTTCATTAAAATCTGCTATATTCATATGTAATGAATAACTAATCATTGCTATTTTTACTAGATTAAATAAATTTTTTAGATTTCTGTCTTGATTTCTAATTTAACAAATATTGGTAGATACAACCCACAAAAACAAAAACTTTTTATTTTTGAGTATAAGGGGGGACCTGAAACCAGAGTGTTTGAGAACATAACTAATTTCCTTCTCTCTGATCTGAGCCTTGCTGGCCAGAGTGTAAGCGAAATGAGGCCATTACCGTCTCCCCCAGGAAGCCTCTGAGTGTGTCCCACTGCTCGAGGGTAAGTCAGCGCTCAGAGGCCTCACGGTCCTCCAGCTGACGTCTTTACTTCTCCCTCCCTCTCTAAACTCCACCCAAGCCAAGCTCCTCACATGCCCTTGTCACATTTGCTTACCTATCTCTAGAATGTTCTCTCCCTTCCAACACCCCTTCTGAGGAGTCTGTTGGGATGCTGTCAAAACCAACTTAAGTTGGAGGACATTTATTTGCTCCTGCTAGCCAAACTGTTCAAATGAGGGTTGGCTTTTATCAAGGGTAAGTGAAGGTAAGTGAAGATGTTTGTCATGTGGCCAATTCCCTTCATGGCAGTTGGATTGTGCCAGCAAACCACGGCACGATTCCCTATCATGCCCAGTGATTCAATCTCTCTTCTCGAATACTCTAAGGCTTCCCTCCAATAGAAGTACCAGTGATAACCAAAAACATGGGTCCCCAAAGTCCACAGCAGATGGCCTACAAGGACTCCCACTGCGCAACATACTTGCCTGCCACTGACCCTCCCCACTGAGCAGGGAGACCGATGCAGGGCTCCATTCCAGGACCCTGAGATCATGACCTAAGCTGGAGGCAGATGCTTAACTGACTTAGCCACCCACGGTCCCAAAAGGCAGCTCTGCCCCAAAAGTCAGCTCTGGAGAGGCTTCCAGATAAAGATCTCAGTTTCAAAAAAAATGATCTAATCTCTTTTTTAAACAGATGTACAGATGTGCTGGAATTAGACTGTGTGTAACATGTTTTATGCAGTTCACTGCATCGATCCTGAATCCGCTTAGATCTAAAAAGCCAGAACCTGCCACTGAGCCCCAGCTGTGTCTCTGACATCTGGGGCCCTGCTGACTCTGGACGCGCTGCCTCTCCCACAGCCAAGCAATTCTAGAGACAAAAGACTGGACTTGTGTGTAGACATACCACTCAGAGGCAAGCCAACCCATTCAGAGCCCACCCCACCACCTCCTCCTCTGCACTCATGCTCTGGGCCAGTACAACTTTCCCTGGTCACCCAGGTCCAGCTGCCGGACACCCAGCACATCCGTCTACCCCAGAGCCTGCTGGAGTCATCCAAACTTGCCGATCCTAAGGCCGCCCTCCCTGCATCACCCGCTCCTTGCCAAGGAGATGGTAATAAAGGCTCCTGCCCACCTTTTCTCTGCCCGACCAGTCCCCTTGCTCCCCCATGTGCTCCTCCTCTCGGGAGTCAAACTTTGCACACTGGCAGGTACGGGAAGAGTGCGCAGTGGCCACTAACTCTCCCAAGGTCTGAGGGCCATCCCGCTGAGGACACTATGAGTGTCAGATGAAACAGGACAGCCGCTTTGTAAAGGGCTTTCTTTCATCATCATTATATCATCTTTGCCCCGGAAGTCATCAGCATCAGTTCCCCTCAATGTGCTGCAGGCAAACTTGTGTGCTGACCTCGTGCCGGCAGCAAGGAGAGCCACAAAGCCAGCAGGTTCCCTGGTTCGGGCTGTAATGTGGAAAGGGTTGCTCGTCTATGCCATGCTTCTGGGCAGGCAGAGACGGGCGCTGCTGTCTTGATATTGTATGCTAGAAGCCACAGCTAATTCAAGACGAGCGGAAACACTGGAAGTCAATCCCAGAGTGGGAGGGCACCCAACGGTGTCCCAGACGGTACCATGTTCCTTGTCAGAACCAGAGACAAAGGGGCCAGAGCTGAGCTGAGTGTGTAAGTGATGCCCGCCTTCCCTCCCAGAGACTGGACCAGGTCATGCCTGTGTGGATTCCCCCCGAAGAAGAAACCGATTCCTTTCTCACAAGACCTGGAAGCCATCTGTTTCGCTCACAGCCCACTGCTAGTTAACTTTACGAAGGCACCAAGGGTGGGGAAAAACCATGTGGGTGGTGCTGAATGAAAGATCTTATAATACGTGGGTGCACAAGCACCTCAGTGTGCAGAAACCGACCTTCCCCAACTTCATGGCCGCCAGGCACTGCGCTCTGGCCAAAGGTGCGGCCAGAAATTCCCTCCTGTGTTGGTCACGCATACCCGGGTCAGCGGTGGTCTGTCTTCCCGTAAAAACTTGTACTGAACTGGTTCTCATGTTTCCTGTCCTACTGACACGCCTACCAACAAGGCAACCGTCACATATCCTAACAGAAATAGTCAGAATAGGTACTGCTGTCTCAAAAACCCGTATTCAGACCCAGGAGGTTGTCTGTAGCCCAGATGTAGCAAAGAACACGTTATTAAGTGAAGTGTACGCATTGCGCCTAATACAACCCTATCTCCATGGCCCTATGATGCAGAAGGAGATGCTGTATTTACTGGGGGCCTCCACGGGCAAGTCACCATTTCCATTTGACAACTAAGTAATTTGTTGGCCCAAGTTGCCAGGCACACAGCAAGCTCTATCAAACACTAGTCAGGTGCTGGGGACACAAGAGACGAGGAAGACAGTTGCTGACCGTGAGTCACTCTCAGACCAGGCTAAAGAAAAAGATTAGAGTCTCTGAATTTTATATAAAATTATGATCGCAGGACTAAGGAGTCAAAAAGACCAAAGTGGGAGGCGCCTGGGTGGCTCAGAGGGTTAATCCTCTGCCTTCGGCTCAGGTCATGATCTCGGGGTCCTGGGATCGAGCCCCACATCAGGCTCTCTGCACAGCAGGGAGTCTGCTTCCCCCTCTCTCTCTCTTCCTGTCTCTCTGCCTACTTGTGATCTCTCGGTTACATGAAGAAGTAAAAAATATTAAGAAAAAAAAAAAAAAAGAAGACCAAAGTGGGTATTTATCCAAAGGAATTGAAACCGGGATCTTGAGGACACATCTGCAGCCCCTTGTTCACTGTGGGGTTATTCACCGCAGACAAGATTCAGGACAAGATGAAATGTCTGTCGTGAATGACAGACATTTGCTATGTGCACATGGTGGGCTATCTTTCAGCCTTAAAGGAGGGAAATTCTGACACCCGCCGCATGACACCTGCCTCGGAAACCCCAAGGACATTGTGGGGAAATAAGCCAGTCACAAAATATCAAATACCATCCCACTTGCATGAGGGACCCAGAAGTGTCCAGTTCACAGAGACAGCAGCATGGCCATTGCCAGGGACAGAGATCCAGCCATGCAGAATGAGTGAGCCCTGGACACCTGCTCACTACCCACTCAATGATGGTTAGGACAGTAGATTTATTATGTGGTTTTTACCACACCTTTTAGTGGAGGGGGTCAAGGTCAGAGATGACCTCCCAAGGCTGGGCCTCCACTGAGTCCCAGCTGAAGCACTGGGAGGAAGATGGTGTTGCCCCACTGTATAGACAGGAGTTGAGGACCGAGCTCCAGCCCACGTGATGCGGGAGCCCACGACACTTCATCATCCCGGTGTCTGTCTTGAAAAATGCAAACTCCACTAGACACATCTCAGAAGATGTACATTCAGCAAGTCAGGAGGGGCGAGTTTCCCTATGGCAGCTATTGTTTCTGCAAACCTGAAAGGAACTAAATCAAGAACCAGAACAAGGGGAAATGAAGGAAACATTTTTGTTTATCTCCATTTCTTTACTTACTATTCATGGAATGACTGCATTAAAAAAAAAAAAAAAAAAACCTGTGAGTCTTTATAGCTATAATATGAAAACGGTCCCCTAGCGAAAGAGTGATCTCACTCCCTCGGAGCCCGGTTGCTGGAGGAAGCTTCCCAGGACATGCCCCTTGAAGAGCCATCGACAGAGTGAGCAGTCTCGGAGGCCTCTCCGGAAGGCAGGAGAGCACATGGCCCTCAGAGCCTTCAAAAAGGCCTAAAATACCATTTTATGAATAGACTTACAGACCTTACCCCTATTTGGAAATTTCGTTCACTGCTGTTTTGTTTGAAATATAAACACCAAGTCAGTAGGGTATGTCAGAGAAATGGACTACCCTTGCCCCCTAAAAAGAAATACGAATTCTCAAAAACACCATAAACAAGATGTATAATGAGTAAGACAGCCATGGAAGGATTATTACATTATGGCCATTGCTTTTCTGGGTTGTCAAACTACAGTGGATGCCAACCCTTCTCAGGGTAAGATTATGTGAACGATTCTCACCAGGGGAGACTTTACCACCCAGTGACATTTCTGACGTCCTGACCCAGCCATAGAGCCAGAGGCCAAGTGGGCAGAGGTCAGGGATGCCCTCAACATCCTACAGGGCCCAGGGCAGCTGTCCACAATAAATAATTACTTGGTCCAAAATGTCAGGGGTACTGAGGCTGAGGAAGCCTGTCTTCTGCCAATACTTAAGTTCTCTCCATCCTCCCCACTGGGCCTCAGATCAATAGAAAGAATAGGCCCTTTGATTCTCTGCCAGGAAATCAGTCCTCAGGAAACACAATGCTCACAGGAGGGAAATGTTTATTTTCAACTGTGACATTTTTATACAAATGACATCAATTCATCTAAAAGGAGCTAGAATAACAGAATGAAAGCAATAGGGACACCAAGTTTTTTTCTGGAGGTCTGTGCTGGGTTTTACATACTATCAAAACAGGACCAAAATGGTCCATTTTCTTGATCCGCTACCAGATCCAGGAGGAGAGCTGAGTCTGAATCCATCCTTTTGAGCATCACAGGGACCCTCTCCCTGGGTGGCCCCCCAACTTCGTGCTGATGGGGACATTAAAGGCTTAGGAGCTGACTTCCCCTAGAAGCAGGCAGAGTCAAAGTCTCTGACTCCCCTTCCTTTCCCATCAAATGCAATGCTGAGCTCTGGGCAAGTACAAGTGATGAGGGAGCACGGGGCTGGCTGAAAACCAAACAAAAGCTGGCGCCTTGCACCCCCCTCTCCATCCGCTCCCCCTCTGTCATATGTGTAGCATCCCTCAGGCAGCCCTGACTGCCATGAACAAGAAGCAAATAGTTAACTTGCAGAGCTCACAATCCTGCTAGACAGGAGTCTCCCTTGGCTTACAAATGTCCTAAATCTCACTAACAAAGGCGATTGATAGCAGGATTGTGACATCCCACCAAAAAGTCTCCCAGCTATCTTAATGTTAATAGCTGGTCTAAAGACAACATTGATCAAGCAGCAGGGCAAGGCCTCCGGTAGGCCTCTGACATCCTGGCACCTTGTAGGCCCTCTTTAGCATATGAAAACTCCATTGAAACCTCCCTTCCCCTCACCTTCCCCCAACTGCAGGGTACATAACCTGCCATCCCTCACAACTGGGGGCGGCTGCATCTCTGCCTGCCCACGGGTCCTGTCCCCGTGCTTTAATAAACCACCATTTTGCACCAAAGATGTCTCAAGAATTCTTTCTTGGTCATCGGCTCTGGACCTCAGCCCACCGAACCTCACCTAGGTTCTAGAACTTCATCACCAGGACCACTTCTAGTCACATGCAAAGTCTGGCCATTGAGCCCGGCAGCTGTGTGTTGAGGGCAGATGTGTGTCTAGGGCAGGTAGGAGGAATTTTGCCTTCAACCCATCCCCCACCCTGCGGGAGTAAAGAAGCATCAGTGTGTGTGTGTGTGTGTGTGTGTGTGTGTGTGTGTGTGTGTGTGTTGGCGGTTGAATGTGAGCACTTTGATCACCTTCCCAGAGCTCCGCACAATGGCCTGCACAGCCTTCCCTCCGTCTGCTTGAGAACCGTGATGAGAGCCTTCTCCATTAATTATTTAGTGAAATGTACACATCAAGATAGAAAACAAGTGAGTTTTCTGGGGAACTGTAGTTGGCCTCTCTATTCCTGACTTTTTAGAAAGGTTTGCAACTCCCTTGTTCAGCAATACTCAACCACAACTTCAATGGGATGACCCCTTCTGTTCCCAGGAGAACATGGAGGACACGGTGGGAGGGGCACGGGGGCACGTGGAATCTCAGGGTCTGTGTAGGGCAGGGCCCAGAGACCTCCCTGACTCATAAGCTCCTCAATACCACAGTCAGCAGCAAGGTGCCACCCTGACTTCCAGGGAGAGGAGCCCATCCCTTGGCCCCAGAATGAGATCCCAGGGAAGCAGAGGTGGGGAGGGGCAGGGATGCGGTGAGTCAGGAAAAAGGAAAACAGATACAAGAAAACGCTTGCCAAGGCGGGCTCACCTCCGTAAGGAGCGCGCTGACCTGCGGATCTCACCAGAGGCCACCCAGAGGCCTGGAAATAAGTGCTCTTGTAGACAGTCCAGCAGGGAGCAAGGAGGAAGGGCGCCTCTGCTTGTCAGCAAGTGCACCAGGGATCAAGCTCCCCCTCCCCCTGGCCAACAGAGAGTCCCTGGGGGTGGGGTGCTGTCAGGTACAGGTCACAGGGAGACTCCCCCAACACATGACAGTGATGCAACTCAACACACCTTCCTCCAAGGAGAACAGGACCTTCCATCTGCAGCCTAGGGATTCGGCTGCTGCCAGACCACCTTTCTGCAGAGGTCAGGGTACCATCAAGCAGAACATCTGGGTAAGCAGAGCTAGAACAGTGTGTAAATGGCATCATTACAGCCGTAGATGTGCTGACAGGACCCAAAGAACCAAAGAGAGATCTGGACTTTAGTTGGAAGGATTTCACTGGGTAAGACTTTGGGTGGCTCTGGAGCTGCACCTGCCGCCAGAGGTGGGGACAGACAGAGGGCTCATGTGGCTGCTACGGGGTTTCAGGAATCACCTGAGGCCTGGGACCCAGATTTCTCACAGCAGACCTCTCTGACAGCTCAGGGAGAGGTAAGAAGATGAAAGCAGAAATTACTGCAAGCCACGAACAGTCAGGCAACTGTAGGCTCCCCTGGAAAAGCGTGCCCAGGGCACAGACGGGGCTGTGCCCTGGCAGGTCTCGGGGACTCAGCAGCACAGAGGGCCACTGCCCACATCTGTGCCACATGGAATTCTACCAGGTTCTGTGTGAGCGCTGGGCTTTCATAATGAGCAAGATCAATAATGATAAATAAAGAAAGCATCCTTAATAGCTGATGATAAGCACTAGACAGGGGGTGAGCCGGGGGTGGAAATGGGAACCGGCTGTAGGAGGCAGGAGCCCAGCCCATCCCTCTCCTCGTCCTGGCGGTGGCCCGGAACAGCTTCATACGTGATCCCAGTTCTGTGACTCTCTGCCAGGGGCATTCTCTGCTCTAGGAGCTAAGCCCACGCGCCCGGGAACCAGAAGGTATGCAGAGGCAGCAACCGGCTACCTGCCCCTCAGGAGACAGTCCACAGGCTTTGTCTGCACAGCCACTGAAAGGGCGGCTGCGTTTGCCCAGAACACCACTTCCGACCCTGCCTCACTTCTGCCCCCCACCGACCCCGGGCTTCCTGGAATGAATCCTGGCCTGGGGACAACCCTCTGACACTGCCTTGTCTGCTCCAAGGACACCACACCAGAGGTCACAGTTCATGGACTTAAAAACTGTCTCCAGACATGCCCCTGGGTGTAGCTCGTGCTGCTCTCGCTGGAATGGACTGTGTGCTCCCAACTGTCAGTGGGGAAACCTCCTCCTCAGGCTCAGGGACTCAGCATAGCTATTGCCTCTGCCAAAGTGTCTCCCCCAGGCCTGCGTGCAGGGATGCCTGCGCCCTGCGCTCCTGGCTGTGGGCACCGCACATCCTGCATCCCGTCTCTGTCTTGTCTGCTGGAGTGGACACCCCACGGCAGGCCCATCTCGCAGGCTGACTCTGCTCATACCGCCCCCTGGGGGTAGCGCAGTGAGTACTGAGGCCTTCCTGTGCACCTGACCCGTGCATGGGTGAGTGGATGGATAGAGGCAGTCAGGGTAGAACTTGGGGGTCTGATAACCACCTGCTATTGAGTGACAGCTCCAGACCTGCCACTCGGAAGACAGTTGGTGGTGGCAGTCGTATTGGACGTGAACCCTTTATACAATACTGCCAGTAAAATGGAGATACGCATCCAACGTGAAAGCTTGGCAGAGAATGACAGAGTGACGGAGACTACGGAGCTGGGGGCAGCCCCCTGGGAAAGCAGAGCCTTGTGAGAGTGCAGTTCTGGGATCCGTCCTGCAGGAGACCCTGGAGATCACATGGGGTGCAAGGCTGCGACTGTGTGCCTCAGCGGGGGAAGAAGAGACACACGGGATGGAGAGATGTCTACAAGGGGATTTACGTTAAAGGCAGGCATCTCAGAGAATGTTTCTGGACCAGACGCAACAGAAGTCTCTGGAGAAGGCTAGGGTTGGGTGGACTTGAAGACAGACCCAGGAAAATTGAAGGAAAGGTAGAAAGAAAGGGTGTGAATACACCACCATGAAAAAGAACGTTCTGTGTGTTTGCGGCCTAGTAAGACAGCTTGTGTGGGAGATGCATCAGATATGAGAGCCTTAGGATGAGGGTGGGTGGGAGAGCCCTGCATGGCCCTCAGGAGGGACCACTGCAGTGACCAGCGCCATTGGTGCTCATTATTCTGTAGAGCCGGGCGCCAAAGGGGCTCATGGGGAGTGTGGATAAAGGCAGAGTGAGATGCTCCAGGAAGACTTGTACCTGCATCTGCGTTGGCAGGAACCTGACGGGGTGTGGCGGGGCGCTAGCCCAGGTGGGGTGCTAGCCCAGGGGTTGATGCGGACCAGCTCTTGGGCAGTCACAGTGAGAACAGAGGGGCCCGGAAATGTAGGCAGCTCAGAGGAGCCCAGGCGGGCTTGAGAGGCGATCCTGATGTGAGGGTCGAGGGAGAGGCAGGTCTTGGGGATGGCTGCTAACGGGCTGCTACAGCCATTGTTGACGGGACAGCCAGGTCCTCTTGCTGTGTAGACAGTGCTCAGCAAGCACCGACGGGTCAAAGGCAACCACATTCCAGCCGTCTCATGGCCCACCTTGGCACTAGGTTGCATTGGAACAGTGAATTCAGTGCCTAGAAGAAGCGGTTCAACATTTCACTGTATACTATCGAGCATCTCACAAATAGGGTATAGTTATAATGCACAAAACACTTCCCAAACTGCGTACTTTGAGGTCATGGCAGACTTTTTAAATCTCTTTCCTAAACTTTTATATATTTCCCCTCTTCCCACACCTTGTTTCTTCTTGAAACATCGGGAGCTTATTTTTGCTAATATACACTTCTTCTTGAAGTGGGGCAGAAGTGTGCTGGTAAACGTGTAATAGGTGAGGTGGTGGGTGAGGATGGTGATGATGGTGACAGTGATGATGTTATGGTGATGATAACAAGGATGGTGGTGATGACGGTGACGATGGTGGCAATGATGGTGATGATGGTCCTGGTGGTAATGGCAGTGACAGTGGTGATGCTGGAGATGACGGAGATGGCGGTGGTGAAAGTGGTGAGGGTGGTGATAATCATGTTATGGTGATGATGATCATGATGATAATAGGAACGGAGGTGATGACAGTGATAATGATGGTGGTGACAGTGGTGACGGTGGTAATGGTGGTGATGGTGATCATGCAGGTGATAACGATGATGATGATAACAGGGATGGAGGTGATGACAGTGATGATGATGATGGTGATGATTTTGAGCTCATATCCAGATAATAGGCTTGGATGGAACTACCTATTTTTGAGAAGGAAAGGGTTTTCTGAAATAACTGAACATATCAAGATAAACGTGATGGAATAAATAATAAAGTCTCTGAAGAGGGGGTTCCAACTACAAAAAATAGGAAGCAGAAAAGTCCCTGCCATCTCCCAGTGCACTGTGGGAAAAGATGCAGATAAGCCAGCGCAAGTGGGGCTTCAACTGCAAAAGCTGGGAAGCAAGTGTGGCACAATTGATGAGGTATGGGTAGTGAGTACATGAGTGTCCACTGTTAAAGAGATGCATCATACAAAAATAAGTTCTCTGCAAAGTCGCCGTATTTGTGCAATATATTCATGGGTGCCATATCTGACACTTAAAATGCTGAGGATCTCACTCCCACTGGGCTTGCAAACAGTTCTGCCACAGCGAGATAAAGAAGAGCCTGTGAGCAGCCAGGTAAACTGAAGGCATGTCTAATCAGTAGCTCGATTACTGTTTGTAAAAGAATTCTGAACCTGGATTTTATGATGCCCAACGTTCAAATCACAGTTTGCATGGACGGCAAGTGACAGGTGAGTGTAGGGTTTTGAGTTCAGCTGCTAAGGCAGGATGTTCTTTCCCACAGCAGATGGAGCCGTATTTCCTTCCAGTTTTCATCCCCAAAGAAACTTATGTCTCCCTCTTAACCATCGCGGTGCTTTTGTAATTTTCTTTTGGAGGCCACATCATACACATTTTCCATCCACTATACACTCCCATAACTGTCACTTACAACAATTCCTCTGCTTGGTCATTTTTCATTCCCATGAACATTTTAAACATTTTTTTTTTTTTGTCAGAGAGAGTGTCCCATGAACATTTTATAGCTTATAGCATTCCTCTTTTTTAAAATCTTACACGTAACACTTATCAGACTCTTGTAAAAGATTCAAACACCCCAGAAGTGCAGAAACTCACCACCGCCCCCATGCTGGTCCTGGCCACCTGCACCCACCGTCTCTCCTCCGCTCCCTTCCCACATCCTCACACACGTTTTGACATAAACCAAAGACATTCTGGGGAATGTCTACATCCATGCAACCATCCAATATTAACAATATCGCAAGGTATTTTATCTCACAATACGGGTCAGTGAACTCCACTTTCTGTCTATGGTCAAGTCCTTTAGAGCACAGCTTCATGTTCCAAATAAGCATCACTCTGTCCCCATAATTTGTTTAGGCTTCTCCACTGCTAGAGGCACTGGGACACGGGACTGATAGGTTCAAGGGAAGCACATTTTATAACATGTTTCTAAAACAGTTTACAAGAAAGTGTATTGATGCCTTCTTCCCACATACTTGCAAACCCTTGAATATACATAAATTTTAAAAATTTCCCACTCCAGTAAGCAAATAATGGGTATAGTATGGTTCTCATTTGTATCTTATGATCAGAAATGAGGTTATCTTTTCATATTTACAGGTTTCTGCAAATATCTTCTTCTTAACCTTTGTCTATCTTTTGAATGAATTATTTTTACCTTTCATTATTGGCTTATAGGAGTGTTTTTTTTCTATCATCTGTCATTTTTGAATGTGTTGCAAATGCTTTCTACTCTGCTTGCGTTTAACTTTACTTTGCATCTGGTCCTCCACACACAAGACCTAGACATTCATGTAACTAAAGCTGGAAAGTTTTCACTGATGATTTCATTATCAGTCGTGGCTTTAAAACCCCAGTGTCTATACACACACACACACACACACACACACACACACACACACAGAGGATTTTATTTCTAATGCAGACATTTCTGGTCCAGCAACCCATCCTGGCAACTCTCCACCAGGCAGCGCCTCAGGGATCTGAGGTCCCTTCGTTGTGTCCCCGCCATTCCAAAGTTCTTCACTGCCCCCCTACTATGAATGGCAGATGGAGTGCGGCCCCAACGCACAGAGGTGGGCAGACACACATCACTGTCCCCACACACCAGCAGCCAGAACTCACTCCCCTGCTGGGGGGTGGGGAGGTGGGCGTCCTGTGCACCCAGGAGAACGAGGGCACGGCTTGGTGAACACACAGCCCGTCTCCCCTACAGCACTGGCTTTGTTTCTTCCTTCACGAATCCTTCCCCACTCTCAAAGGGCTGAAGTGTTTCTACTCTAATCCCTTCCACTATGTTTTCCAGGCAGCATTCCCCTCTTTAATCCATCGGGAGCTTATTTTTGCTAATATACAAAATTCTCCTTGGATAGCCATGTATCTCAAAACCTCTGATGGACTGGTCCTCTCCCCACTATTCTGATACACCTTTCCCCCAAATTTATTGAGATACAGCTGACATGTAACCTTGCATTCGTTCACAGTAGCCTACAACATAACGATTCCTTATTTGTGTATGTTGTGAAATGGTCACAATAAGTCTAGCCTAACATCCACCACCATATAACATTCTAAAAAAATTTTTAAGATCTGTTCTAGCAACTTTCAAATACAGAAGAGAGTGCTATTAGCTACAGTCAGTGTGCGGCACCTCCCATCCCAGGACGGAGTCATCTGGTCACTGGACCCTGGCACCGACTCACCTCTTCCTCAAACTGCATTTTCAGTTTGATAAATTGCTCATTTATGGACTGTTTGCTCTGTTCACGCTCACATTTGTCTCCCCACGGTGATTTCTGGAAATAAAACTGCTGGCTTGAAAAATAGGAACACACTTACGTGCGCTGGTGTGTGCTACGAAGTTAGGGGACTCCAACGTGGTTCTACCACATGTGTTCCCACCAGCAAATATATGATAGGGCTCTTTCTCCACATGGGTGGCAGCTCTGAGTGTGACAATCTTTAAAAAAATATTTAATCTAATGAACATTTTCTTCTAGTGTGAATTCATTTGAATGCAAGTAAGGTGAGATCCGTATTACTAGATGTTTTCATGTCTGGCATGAATTTTTATGTCCTTACTGCAAAAGGTCATTAATTATAACTAACTCGAGGGGCCCCTGGGTGGCTCAGTGGGTTGAGCCTCTACCTTCAGCTCGGGTCATGATCTCAAGGTCCTGGGATCAAGACCCACATTGCGCTCTCTGCTCAGCAGGGAGCCTGCTTCCCCCTCTCTCTCTGCCTCTCTGCCTCCTTGTGATCTCTGCCTGTCGAATGAATAAATAAAATCTTTCTAAAAAAATTATAACCTGCCATGAGGAAAGCAGCCCAGTGTAGCTCTGGGGCTCATCACCGGGAGCAACAGCTCTGCCCAACAGCTCCGTGCAGACTGTTATCTATGTCACCGACGTGGGAGCTCATGAAGCACCCCAGCCTCCAGGAACATGTAACATTAATTGGGACACGTTTTGCTACCTGAAGCCTGGAGGTCACACAGACAGCATTCACCTAGGGTGAACCTTCAGGTGTCTCTCTGGATGGGGTCCCTTCATCCTTGGGTGTGAACTGTCACCCCATGCAGTGCTCACTGACCAGGGAGCAGGGACCTGTCCCCATCGTCCCCTGCACAGTACACGTCTATGGCCAGCATCTGCCCCCAATCCTGTCCCTATCAAACCCTCAGAAGCTGCCGGCCTGGCTGTCTGGCTGCTCTGTACACTGGGGCGGGGGACTCAACAAGCTCCGGAAGGTTCCGCTGCCTTGATGCTTGAGCCTCTGGCTCAAGGCCCCCCTAAACATGAGGTGGCCAAGCGCTAGGGCACCTCTGTGATCACAGATGGGTCTGGGGATTCTTCCTACAAATGCCACAGGGCAAAGGGTGTCAGATGTCCTTCCAGGAAGCCGCACACACGGTGCCTGTCTTCTGGAAGGGAGCCACCCGCTGCCTTTGCCCATCTGAGTCACCGGGTGAGCAGGACAGGGCCCGTGAAGGCTGAATGCCCACATGTGATTTCTCACCCGGAAAGATCTCCAAGCCAGCTGCTGACCCACTTGGGGCCGTCCTTTGTGCATTCACCATGAACACTCTGAAAAGGCTCGTTGTCGAATTCTTCTGCTATTTTGCAATGTCAACAGACACGATGCTCTGAAGTGGCATGAGGCCCAGCTCTGACAAAGCCCCTTTATGCCCCAGAGGCCCAGGGAGTCAGACACACTTGGAGAGGTGAAAGGGCCCAGAGCATCAGGACGCCTTGCCTGGGGCCCGGCGGGAGGGAAGCCAGGAGCCGGAATGTTCCCGGTTCCTCACGCATGGGCTGGGTGTGCCTGAGGGGCTCAGGGGGGTGAGGGAAAGAACAACCTTCACAGCCAAAAGTTTGGCTCTGCCAGAAGACACATAACAAAACGAGGGAGGCGAGGACCCTGCAACCCTGCTTGTATTGTTAACACCTGGGAAGGGCCATCAGAAGGGCTGGTCAAGGCTGATGCCTGATCACAGAGTAAATCCCATGAGCACACCCCGCTGATCAGGAGCAAAGCTCATGAGGCCATCTGGTGTCACCCAAACCAGACGGCCCCGATTGTCGGTGTGGCGCTGTCTGCACTTGAGGTGAACGCTTTCGGATCCCAGTGCATCCATGAGCCTCACAACAGCTGCAGAGAGCAGGACAGGGACTCGGAGGGAGGCAAGTCTGTGACAGTCGAGACAAAGCTCGAAGAACACATGCTGGATGATGAATTTTCACTATTTCGGACACTAGTCACACATGCCTGTGACTTTTGTCCTGATGCCCATCACTAAAATGACCCACTCTGTTTATTCATTTGTGCAAGGCACAAACACCCGCAGGGTCCATGTGCGCATCCAAGACCGTGATCAAGGACCCCTGCTCCAAAGCTGAAGGGCACGGGCAGAGCCCACCGCCCACACCTCGGGCCTCCCACCAGCTCACGGACTGTCCGTGGTGTGCCTGAATCCATGGCGCCTTTGTGGGATAGGTGGGGACAGCAGCTCTGGGCAGATACCCCCAAAGTGCCTCCTGCAGTCAGATGAGTCAGTTGCAGAAATACCAGGGAAAGAGGTAGAAACTGCAGCTCCACCTGAAAAACTGGCTTGAGGGCTTCCTCATCGACAGTAAACCTGAAGGAACTATGAGGCAGTATAGCTGCTGAGGCCGTGTGTGTGGGCGTGGGCTGCCGGGGCCTTGGCTCTCCCAGTGCCTTCTGATGGCAGCCACAGGGGCCACAGGGGAGGCACCCCTCTCTGCCTGGTGCAGTCAGAGCTCAGGTGACAGACCTTCCACTCTAGGACGCACTTCCCCTGGGGGCAGAAACCAGCCAGCCACGGCCAGGAGACCACAGCGGGTCCCAACCCGAGGCCAGAGAGGAGGCCTCCAGGGAGACGCTGGGAGACGCAACTCTGGAGGCCAGCTGTTTACTGACCTTGCCATCTACAGCATCCCGAGCACTGGAGACGTTTGTAAGGGAGTCATCGCAGGAAGAGGGGTTTTGTCTCCAGTTAGGGTTACTAAGAAATAGACCAAATAGCCACTAGGTGGGACCCAGACCCAGAACTGAAAAGGTTTCGACTCAGAGATTCTGTGATTTTGTCCCCATCTACTCTCCAAATATGATTTTTTAAAAGATTGATTGATTGATTTGACAGAGAGAGATCACGAGCAGAGGGAGCATCAGAGGGAGACGCAGGCTCCCCGTTGAGCAGGGAGCCCAGTGGGGAACTCAATCCCAGGACCCTAAGATCGTGACTGGAGCTGAAGGCAGACACTTAAGGGACTGAGCCCCCCAGGGTGACTTTTGAAAACTAGCGATATATTCTCTGCAGAAGCTACAATTGCATTTATCACCCCAACCACTCAACCCAGCACATCTCACGTTCTATCCCACATGCTGGGTCACTTCCAGTGTGTGTGAGTGCGGTGGTCAGGCCTCGAAAGGCACTGAGGACATGACACTGCCCCTGGCTCGGAAGGCCTCGGTCCCCAGCCTGGCACGAGCCACTTGTGACCCTTCCTTCCAGCCCACACGCAGCTCAGATTCAGACGCGACTCTGGTGTTTCATGATGCTCAAGTGAGGAAATGGCTGTCAGATGGAGCTTGCCGCTTTGTTACAACACCCATTACTGTGCTCGCTGAATAAGGGCACTTCTGAGCCATTAGAATCAAACCTTTGCTTGAAGACTTGCTCTGAACCCAGAGCTCCTGGACCCAGTTAAGAAAGTGTCGCCAGTCCAATAGTGATGGTGTCCATCTGGCCTGGCCTGGGCCTATTGGCGCCTTGCCTCTGGGGGGTCTAGCAGACCCCAGGAGGTGCATCCTCTGGCCCCGGCTGCCGGCCTACCTATTGAGACTGGCACACTTGCGTCCCTCACTTGGGGGTTCACCTGCCAGGTCTCTGATGCCCCATGGTAGCACCATCCCGAGCTGGGACCTGCCCAACTCTGCTTTGCTGCGAAACTACCTCACCTGGAGCCTGCTCACCTCCACTGGCTACTTCCCAGTGGCAGACACGAACATTTCCTGTGGCTTGCTGCCCGCCCACACCACTCTGCAAAACGGTGACCTCATAGGATTCTCCTTTCCATCATCACCATGACCCACTGACTAAGCAAAGTCGTGATGAGATACACCTCCCAAAAGATGTTTTGGGTCTAACACGTTTGCTGCCTGCCCCTTTCAGAAAATGTGTGTCGACCCTGGACCTGGCCAGTACCTCTGTGGGCGACAGGGCTTACTGAAGCGCTGATGAAAATAAGTCACAAGTCAGGGCCTCCCCTTTGCGTCCCTCAGTCCCCTGCCTTTCAGGCCTGCTGTGTGGCCCCGGGGAGGAGATGCCCATTTCACACACATACCACACCTTTTAGCTTTGTCCCCGAGCTGCTATGGGGTGACATGTCCCTGTCCTCTGTCAACTTTCACCCTCACCAACTGGCAATTTCTTCCAAAAGGGGATGGCGCTGGTCCCTGAAGTCACTGCTAGCCCCCAGCTACCCAAGTGCTCACGGAGGTGCCCCGGAGATGCAGACGCAGAAGAGCTGATCACAGCAAAGCAGAATGCAAGCCCTTTCATACGTAGGATCAAAGCAGGTTGCCCTGGGTCAGGCCTCACTGTGGTGCCCCACAACACAAGCAGAGGCAGAGAAGGCGGGGAGAGAACTACCAGTCTCTGCCCGCAAGGTTCCTACTCAGATGTGTTTATACGGGGCCATGTGAACTGGGTATTCCCGTAGCAATGTCCCAATGAAATCTGATGAACCCCAGTTGAACAGAGCAGGAGACACGGGAAGAAAAGGTGGGGGCAGACAGGGAACTAGCCCTTGTTAACTGCTCTGGTGAGGGTTCTTGGGTGCAAACTGACGCTGGCTAACCAGAGCCTATCCTTGCAGGATCATCAGACACTCCCCATCGAGAGAGATCTGAGAGCCATCCCAGAGCACACAGGAGCTGAGGCCAGGATCCCAGAGCACAGCCAGAGCCCCTCAGGGAAGCAGTATCCCATCTCCCGGGGACACTGCTGCCCGCACCCCAGCTCCCGAAACCCCTCCTCCACCAGGCTTCTGGCACCAGTGATTCTACCATGAGTGACCTCCCCCATGACCCAGCACCTGCGACTTGCTGATCCGGAGCCCCGGACAGGAGCTTCCAGTGGTCCTAGATTCCGTGCAGGAGGAGGAGAGCAACGGGGTTCCCGAGCTTGCAGAGAGGCTGGGCCTGCCTTCGGCCAAACCCATGCGGTGTCAGATCCCTCCAAATGGAAGGGAGATTTAGAAACTTGCCCCCAACGTAATACACCGCGATGACCAACAGTAGCCCATCCCTTTGTCCCGGTCACCATCATGGGTCTTTCTGACCATACTGTTCCTGTGCAGAAAGATAAGCACCCGCACCAGACATCAGCTCTTGCCAGATGGCTCTCACTTGTACAACTAAAGGGCACATTCGCCCCCCAGGAAGACGCCCCAAGTCTCCTAGGGGTCAGCACCCGACTCCAGTCAGGGCTTCCATGGTGTGTGACTCTGGGGGCTGGCTGGCAAAACCACACGATTGGAAATTCAGCTGAAAGCTCATAATGCAGTTTTGTATATGTGCTGCCGAAGCGAGCACATCATAATGCAGTTTTGGATGCAAAGGCTGGAAACGAGACCGGATTTCTATGGTGCTGACTGGTGGCACAGCTCATTTTCTGAAAAAAGCTCCGTCTTTTGCATTGAGGGCCTATAGCTGATTGCATGACCCCGCTGCAGAGGGTAACTTGATCTAATTAAAGCCAACTGATTGTAAATGTCCACCGCCTCTGGACGATCTCTTCACAGCAACATCTGGACTGGTGTTTACCCAAACCGTCACCATGGTCTAGCCAGGCTGACCCATAAAATGACCCGTCCCACTGTCCTGGTGAGATGTCCCTCTTCTCCTCCTCAGGGCACCTGCTGTGTGTACACTCAGCTCCTGCTTACACACATTCCCTACCCCCCAAGGTGTTACCAACATAAAGCAGGATCGCTTTGCTATTCACTTGTGGGCACGTGTGCTGGTTTTTCATCAGTGCAATACCATCATCACCAAACAGCAGCTTCAAGCAAATCAATCACATGTCCTTCCCGTCCTCAGGTGTGTGCCAAGCAAGCGGAGCTAGATGGCTCTCAGCAGTGTTTCCCTGAGACCAGGGGGCGGCTCCATCCTCCAGCTGCTGCCATCACGCATCTGAGCCCAGGCGGGCAAACTCAGCCGGGCATGTAAAGGCTGGGGCCCCTGGCCATTTTCCTGCGTGGTCTCCTCACGACAAGCCCCAGGGTATGTGGACTCCTTCAGAGACCACGGAGTTGCTAAGCGTGCATGGCAGACGTTCTCGCTGCAAGTGCACCCCGAAGGTGACGACGTGAGGTGGTGAGGAGCTAACCCCCAGTGAGGGGTGATCGTCTCACAAGTCCTGCGGGTATCAGATCATCACCTTGGGCCCTTATACTGACACAGCAAGTCATGAAGCAGGGAAAACAAAAATAAAGGACAGCCCGAGGCTCCCAGAGCAAGCGTCCTGGGGAAGGGGCAGGCGGGCCGTAGGGCCTCCCCTCTCCGGGCACCAGAGGCCCACCCAGGTTCAAGGGGAGGCCATTTGGAATCTGAGGACATGTGTTCAAACCACCGCAGGAAGCTTCCTGCTCTGTGATCTGACTCTGGAAGTCATCCCTGGGATCTGGGCGTAATTGCATGTCTGCCTCCCACAGGGCGATTCCCTCAGGCAAGGAAATTATAGTATCCTCAACAGGAGCCACGGAGGCCACGCCAGGGGCTGGCCCTTCCTCCCCCACATCCCGTCCCAGCGTCCCAGGCCTCTGCTTCCCGAACGATGCTTAGCTGTCACTGTTCCACTGTCACTGCCACTTGGGAAACCGCTCTAATTCTGTTTTTGATTTTTAGCTACTGTCACCCTGGGGGACCAGAGGTGAGTGATGCTATCAACACATTTAGTAAGGCTCTGGACCAGGGACACATGTTGGGACTTGAACTTCCTCTTCTTCCCATCTTCCCCAGCACAGTCACTCTGAGCCGGAGGCCCTGAGGCCTGGAACAGCTGATGTCTGTGTTCGGTCTCATCCTGGCTGCAAGCCAAGCAGCCAAAAAACCCGGACTGTGCTGAGCACTTGGGTCCAAGCGATCATGGGCAAAACTGGGAGACATGATTTCCTGTTCAGCCACAGGGCTCTATTTCAGTTTTCTGTCCTGTATACAAAACCACCCCAGAACTTAGAGGCTCAAAATGTCACTTCGTGTTCCTCATGGTGGGCTGACTTCTGCTGGCCTTGGGTCCCTCGAGTTGCCACCTCCAGCTGGTGGAGGGACTGGGTGGGAGGGGCCAGGGACCGGTGCTGATGGATGTCAGGGGTGGCTTGGCCTCCTCCCTGTGGCCCCTGTCTCAGGCCTTCCTAGGGCCTCCCGAAGAGCTCCAGTCCCCTTCACATTCTAACAGCCTTCTGTAGCTCTCCTTGGTTGCATGTCTAACAATCGCAACTCAATGTTCCCCGTGCAACTCTGTGTGGAACGCCTGTCCGTGCAATCATGCACTCTGTGAAAACAGGATCCGACTGTCTTGTTCACACCTGCATTCTCAGCGTTTATCACAGTACTTCCTGTGTGTCAGGACTGAAATATGCAGCCACAGGAGGAGGAAACAAATGCGCAGGGGGCAGTGCCTTCAAATACCGGTTCACTTACCTAGTGGCTATGGGCTTGAGTGTAAGAGTTCCCACCTGCAAAATAGGAAATGTAGTAACTTTCTCGCTCAGTTACTATGAAGATGAAACCAGAAAACATAGACGTGCAGGCTGACCATGTGCCATTCAGGTATGTGGGCAGTCAGCCGGCCTGGGGTTAATTACATGGAAAGTTTGCTTCCATCACTGGACAAGGTTGCTTTGGCTGTTCAGGTCTTCTGTGGTTCCACATGAATGTGAGCATTGCTGGTTCCAGTTTTGTGGTAAATGCTGCTGGTATTTAGACGGAGATTGCTTCGCACCTGTAAATTGCGTCAAAGTGGTGGACACTTTGACGATATTGATTCTTCCAATCCATGAACATGGTATATCTTCCCATTTGTTTGTGTCCCCTTCAATTTCTTTCATCAGTGTTTTCTAGTTTTCAGAGTACAGGTCCTTCACCTCTTTGGTTAGGTTTATTCCCAGGTATTTTATTCTTTTTGGTGCCAGAGTAAAGGTGTTGTTTTTTAATTTCTCTTTCTATGACTTTGTTGTTAGTGTATGGAAACATTACCAATTTCTAGGTATTAATTTCATATCCTGCCACTTTATTAAATTCACTTATTGTTTTAGTGGTTTCGGGGGGGCATCTTTGGGATTTCCGATGGATAATATCATGTCCATACAAGTAGAGATGGTTTAACTTCTCCATATACGGATGCCTTTTATTTCTTTTTGCTGTCTGATTGTTGAGGCTAGGGCTTCCAGAACTATGCTGAATGAAAGTGGAGAGGAAGAACATCCTTTTCTTGTTCCTGGCCTTAGGGGGAAAGCTCTTGGTTTTTCCCCACTGAGTATTTAGCTGTGGGTTTTTGGTCGCTGGCCTATATTTGTTCAGGTATGTTCCCTCTAGCCCCATTTTGTTCACGGTTTGTATCATGAATGGGGCTAGAGGGAACATACCTGATCAAATATAGAGCAGCGAAACTGGGCCCGAGGCCAGAACGCAGGAGAGGAAGAAGCAAGACCACACTCAGGTGAGGGTGTGGAGGGAAGACACCAGGTCAGGCAGGGGGATGAAGGTGGTTTATTCTGAGAGCATGGAGAGCCGCAAGCAGGGGCGGACAGTTGGTCCCTTTCGAAGGGGACCGACTGCTGAGAGAGAGTCCACCAAAACAGTGCAGACCCGTTTTGTCATAGTTGTAGTTTTATACCTTTTTTCTTTTTTACCTTGACAGCAGCTACAAACAACATCACAGCTCAAATCGCCCCTGAGGATTTCTTGACTCGCAGGAGCCAGAGGCAGGCTGAGAGTGAGGTGGGAGTGAGGGTGGTGGCTGCCAGGTACCTGCAGAGGGAAGTGCTATCATACAGACAGGAGCCAAAGGACCCCAGTCTGGCTGCCCTGGACCCCCTGGCTCCTGTCTCCTGAGGGCTGTGCCCCGAGCCTCTGCGGGAATGTGGGCCGTGGGAAACGCCAGTGAGGTCTTAGCTGTGAAACTGCTCCCGGCATCTGAATGTCACTTGCGTGGGCTCCCTTAACCTCTCCTTTGTGTTCCAAATATGTCACACAGTCCCTCGTGACTGTCACCAGGGAAACCCCGGTCCCCGGCCCGGGGGCTGCTTGCCCAAGAATGCTGCATGCCCTCGTGTCCTGCAGTCATGGCTCTGCTCTGCCCAGCTCCTTCATTCCATCTGGAAGGATCTGGGTGGGATTTGCCTCCCTGAGGTACCACACATCCTGGGTGACACACGTGTGTCTGCAGGCGGTGGTGCGGTGGCCGCGGAGGCAGAGGGACCGCGAAGCTGCACCCCTGAGATGCAGGACTAAGTCCCCACATCTGGCAGGTGGTTTCCAGGGGCCGATGCTGGAGTCTTCCCACTGGCTGTGGAGTTAACAGATCCTGAAACGTCTGCAAAGTGAGTTTCGGGAAACTCACTCATATTTCTACATTGATTTCCACGATAAAATCAGAAATTCTTCCCCACAGAAAACAGTGTTATCCATGAGTTATAATAAAACATTATACTTTAAAATGTGCTGCTTTAAAATGAAAATTACAGTTTTCCCAGGAAACCGACTAAAAATAAATCACAAAGCACACACTCTGTGTTAAAGGGCTAGGTGCCGTCAGAAGTCACTTTCACTCACCCAAGGCCTGTAGGAGGACGCAGGATCCTCTGTGTTTGGATGCACTAAACTTCTAGCTCTTTCTCTTACAAGGGTTTATCTTTTGAACGTGTCCTTTTCAATGTTTCCCAAGCATATTTTAAGGTCTTTGTTCTCCTGTAAGTTTTCTCATGCTGGTGGTCTCCATTTTCTTATTATTATTAAAGTAATTGTTTCGATGGGGTTTTTGTATTTGTATGTGTGGGTATTTGCACAGATTTAAGGGTTAAAATCTGAGTCACAGGGGAGTTTAAGGGAATTTCATTCTATTCCACCCTTAGAAGCCATTCCCATGCAGAATTCCTCTCCACTCCACTCCAGCCACATGGGGTCCAAAGGATGCGGATGTTTGCAGCTACCACTGGCTACATGGGGAGGAAGGGCCGTTACCAAGGATCTGCGCCAAGTGAAGCAGGTGGCTACATCGGAGTCTCCCTCCCCCCATGACAAGGCACCAGAGCCACACTCACTGCTCGACAGCCCGGGAGCCCAGAGCCCCCTCATCAGGGCTCAGCAGGTGCACCTTGAAATGAGGGTCTCCTTTCTGTGCACACGTCCCCCACCCTCACCTGACCTTCCCCATCCCCAGTGCCCTCTCCCCATTCAGTATTCGGGGACTCATTCCCTGTGGTTCTGAGGGACCCAAGAAACCCATCCTCCACGGATGGAGAGAGGGGTAGAGCGTGGGGTGGACATGGTTCATCCTGGGGGAAGGAAAAGGCTGGTGTCATGGGTCAGATGGGAGGCCACTGGAGATGCTGCCCCAGATACATCAACACCAGTGCTCCCAACTCAGCTAAGTTCCAGGAATAAAGCAGGCCTGGCCTTCTCATGAGGCTGTCTGGGCTGTGCTGGGGAATAAAGATGGAAGATTATGCAGACCAAGGTGGGATTTGGGGACAGATGTACAGACGAGCCTTCGTCCCATGGAATGAGAGCCTGCCCTGTCCAGGCAGACTCCCCCATCTCTGCTACACACCACGGGGCAGGGCCTCTGCACCCAGATGCTCCTGCCCTTCATCCTCCGCGATGCTGGGACTCACTGTGGGATGGCAGCCTGGGTCTCCTTGCCGCAGACAACTTCCACTCACTGATGACAACTCTGCTCTCCAGAAACAGACCCTCAGCCAGGGCTCAGGTGGTTTTCCCATCTTCACAACCCAATTCTCCACTCTACAAACGTTTCTAAAGTTTAGTAGGAACTGTTTCTCGGGTAGGCTTGTGTTGCGTGCAGAGGGGCCCCACTGGGAGGGCAGCAGGGAGAACCGTCCCCCCGGGTCCGCCCACCTGCCCACGTTGGGAGGCTGGAGAGGGTGTGTGAGCCTTGCGGGGGAACCTCAAACCAGCCATGCCCATGCATCCTCCCCAGAAGAGCAGCATCACCGCCAGGACCCAGGTGACCCAGCCTGCCCCTCTCCTTGTGAGTGGAAGCCCTGGGTAGGAGCCCGGGGCCTGTGCTGTAACCGGCCCTCCAGGGCTCTCCCAGGCATCAGATTAGGGATCCACGCCCCCAGGGGATGTCTTCCAGCTGGTAGTCTACTTGCCACAGACATGTGCCTGAATACACTATCAGAAGCCAAGGGAGAACTTCACTGCTTCTGACACGGAACCCCAGAAGCTTTGGTCAAGGCTGTCCTACCAGGTAGTCTGGAACTTTCTCCACTACCCTGGAGCACTGCCAGCCTTGCCACCACCTCAGCCCCTGTTGCCCTGGACACCCACCAGGCCTCAGGCGAGGAGCGTCACTGCGGTGGCCTCTGTCACTGGGGCAGCTCCCCTGATCGCCAACTGCCGGCACTGACGCCCGTTCTGCCTTGTCCCAACCCCTGTTTTGAGGCCTTCCCACGCCATGCTGCAGTCATGAGGATGTGTGAACAAGGGCTCATAAACACAGTGAAGCGACACACAGGCCCTCATTCAGCTGCCCCCCCTCCAGGGGCAGCTCTGCAGAAAGGCCCCTATCACGAATCCAATGCACACGAGGCCCAGGGCGGAATGCCCCAAAGTTCGCTGAGGCCACGAGCCACCCGCCACCACACAGGGCCCTCCATTGACAGGCCGCCAGCCCTTCCCTCGGGCAGGCAGCTGTGGCAGGCGGCATTCATAAGCCACCGGGCGCCTATTTCAGAAGCTGGTAAGGTGCACAGCCCCCAGCACCACAACCATATCGGTCCCCAGTTTCCCCAACTGTGAAGAGGAGACTGTCCCCCGTCCCTTCCTGCCTGGTTTCTAGTGGAAATAAGAAAGAAACATCTAGTCTGCTCTCGAGGCTCCCCCAGCAGCCTCGGTGGCTCTCACAGAGGACACGGCTCATGTCCCACAGGCTCCCTGCACGCAGGCCCCACAGCAGGCAGGTACGCATGGGTCCACGTTCTCTTCCACCATCTGGAGCACTAGGCAGGTGCAGGTCTTGTCTCTTCCACTTATCAAAACATCTGGAGGCCTTTAGTGCAGCTCAACTCTGCCACCCAAGCAAAGGAAGTCTCAGGACAGACAAAGTGAGCCTGCTTTTCCCCAGGAACCGACACTCCACTGAGCTGAAAGAGAGAGAAAGCGTGGTGCTCTCTGGAAGCAGCCATGAGGGCCAACTCGTGCCTTCCCCTGCGTCCTTTTATAGCAACCCACTCACCACTACAGGTGTGGTCTGGACTTGCTAAGTTGTGATTTCTCTGTCATTCCTGTGTCTGGTCTAACAAAAGACTGTTTCTTTCAAAGAAAATCTTCCTCCCATAGTTGATCGCACCCACAAGTCAGGCAAGTCCCCAATTTGTCTGCTAACGGTGCACACGGGAATCCGGGTTGGAGGTGGAACAGGTAGGTGGAAGGAGGACAACCCCACACTGACAGAAGGCAAACTGTCCCCCCCAGTGGGTGGGCCTCGACCAATCAGCTGAGGGGCTGATGGCACACATGGTGGACTCAAAGCGAGTTTGCTCTCTCTGCCTTCTCACTGGGACTTGGACTAGAGCCACACCACTGGCTGCCTTCAGTCTCCAGCTTGCTGCCTGCAAATCTTGGACTTCTCGGCCTCCGTGACCACAGAAGGCAATTCCTGGTAATAGATCTCACAGAATCAGTCTCCCCCATGGGTCCAGAAGGCAGAACATCAAACCAATGAGAACTGTTCTCCAGCCTTATCATCTACTAGAATCTGCCTTGTTTTGTTTTGTGCCTGCTTGGGACCCATCACCCCTCCCTTCTCTCCAAGTGCTCCCTTTTTGGAACAGGAACGGCCATCCTGGGCGTTATTTCACACAATTTGTCCGGCGTCATGGGTTCAGTGCTGGAGGGGAATTTCTTCTCAGGAGGAATCACACCTCAAGTACAACCTACCTCTGACTGAGATGGGGCTGCAGACATCAGCGTCGAGAGTCGGTGCCAGAATAAATTAAGACATTGGGGGCCGGTGGTATAGAATGAAGGTATCTTGCATAAGAGGACAGGGATTTGGGGACAGAATACTAAAGACTGAATTATGTCCTCTGGAAACTCATATGTTGAAGCTGTAGTGCTCAGTGTGATGGTATTTGGAGGGGACCTTTGGGAGGTGACTGGGTTTAGATGAGGTGATGAGAATGGGGCCCATGATGGAATAGTGCCCTTCCAAGAAGAGACCAGGGAGCTTCTCTTTCTCCCTGCCACGCAGGGACCCAGCAAGGTGGCCACCTACAGCCAGGAGGAGCCCTCACTAGAATTGGATTTGGGGGGTGCTGATCTTGGACCCCTAGCCTCCAGAACAGAGAGAAGTAAATTTGTGTTGTCTAACCCATGCAGTGTGCTTTGGAAGGCCACCTGGCAGTGTGGGAGGAGCCTCCAATCAGGACACTAATCACATCTGTGGAGCTCTACCCTCAGAACCTGCCCACCTCCTAAAGGCCTCACCTCCTCACCCCATCACCCTGGGGGCTGGGTTTTCACATGTGAATTCTGGGGGGACACAAGCACCTGGTCTCCCTCAGCCCTGCACAGCTCTGCCAGCCACACAGGCCCAACATGCACCAGGGCATCCCCAGCTCACATGCTGGCTGACTCGGTCTCGTCTCCTGGGGAAGGTAGACCCCAGTGCCTGGGGAGGCCCTGTTCTCACAAAGTCTGTGCCTGCCTCGAGGAATGAGTCACCTGGCCAATTTTTGACAGTCAGATTACGTTTGACTGGGGAAGAACTTGAAATATGAATGAACACTCTAGTGAACTCTCACCTAACAAAATCCATTTAAAATATAAAAATTAGGGGTGTCTGGGTGGCTCAGTCAGTTAGATATCTGACTCTTGATAAGCTGACTTAGGTCATGGTCTCAGGGTCATGGGATCAAGACCCACATAGGGCCCCAAGCTCAGTTGGGAGTCTGCTTGAGAATCTCTCTCTCTCTATCTCAAATAAATAAATAAATAAATAAATTCTTTATATATATATATATGTGTGTGTGTGTGTGTGTGTGTGTATTTCCTTAAATATATTCTAAATATATTCTTTAAATATATTTAAATAAATATATCCTTTTATTCTAAATAAATATATTCTTTAAATATATATTTTTATATATACATATATAAATAAATTATGAATATATATAAATATATATATATTTAAAATCACCCCTCATGGGACGCCTGGGTGGCTCAGTTGGTTGGACGACTGCCTTCGGCTCAGGGCGTGATCCTGGAGTCCCGGGATCGAGTCCCACATCAGGCTCCCAGCTCCATGGGGGAGTCTGCTTCGCTCTCTGACCTTCTCATCGCTCATGCTCTCTCTCACTGTCTCTCTCTCTCAAATAAATAAATAAAATCTTTAAAAAAAAAAAAATCACCCCTCATTCTGTAACTTTGTGAAAGCCTAGCTTTGTAAAACATGTGTTGCTTGGAGCAGGAGGCTTGGATCCTCTGCAGGCAAGGAATCTAGGGTTGTTAGCAAGGCTAGTCACTTCCATGCAGGTGCTCATGGAGCCTGAAACCCTGCTTTGAGGGCTGCTGACCATCAAGACTCGGTCTTCCTGGGTGACCGAGTATCTGAGTTAGAGTCTTTGCTCAGTCACGGTTGTGAGTAATGGCAGAGTGATAGATGCAAGAGAAGTTATGCATTAACCTATATGTCAACACCTAAAAACCATCATAATTCCACCCCCACATGGGGGAGTCACTACGTGAGAAGCTGGGATCTTAAACCTCAGAATGGGGGAGTCGTTATAGTAAGTACAACAGGAAAAGGTTGATAATTTTTGTTGCATAAATATCACATTAATTCATAACAAAAAATCATTGCCATAATTGGAAAAATATCCCTGTATAGTTAGTCCACCCCAAACATCCCAGAGGTGGACAAAAGACCCAGAAATCTCAGGACTAATGCCATCATTAGTCCCCAAGGTCCTCACTGCCCACTATAGTCCTCACTGGCCCCCATGATTCCTGTTGGCCCCTTGATTCTATTGCCCTCTATTATCCCATTGGTCCCATGATTCTGTTGCCTCCCTTAATCCCATTGGCCTCATGAGCCTATTGGCTCCATGGTCCTACTGGCTCCATGACTCCACTGCCCTCCCTAATCCCAGTGGCCCCCATGATCCCATTGGCCCCATAGTCCTACTGACCCCCTTACTCAGCTTCCTCTTACCCAACTCCAGACCTGGGCTCTGTTGCCCTATTAGGATGCCCCTTCTGCCGGGTACTTGGAATGTGTGGGAGGCTCTTTGTCTCCAGATTCCTCACTGGAATCAAGAATCCCACCTACAGGGATGCCTGGGTGGCTCGGTCGGTTAAGCAGCTGCCTTCGGCTCAGGTCACGATCCCAGCGTCCTGGGATTGAGTCCCACATCAGGCTCCTTGCTCCGCAGGGAGCCTGCCTCTCCCTCTGTCTCTGCCTGCCACTCTGCCTGCCTGTATTGTCTCTATATCTCTGGCAAATAAATAAATAAATAATCTTAAAAAAAAAAAAAAAAAAAGAACCCCACTCACACTTCATGAAGACACTTCTCAAAACAGAATTTCAGAATGTAACTCTTGACAAGCTCTCCAGGATGCCCACACAAAGCTGGGGTGGATTCAGGGACTTGTAAGCACATGATCAAGACAGTGTTACTATGAAAAATGATTCACCATCATTTGTCATCAGGGAAGTATAAATTAAAGCCGAAAGGGCTATTGCTACATACCCACCAGAATGGCTAAAAATGACAGGCTGACAATATCAAATGTTGGCGAGGGCACAGAATCATCAGAACCCCCAAACGCAGCTGGAACAAGTGTCGAACTGTGCAAACACCCTGGGAAATGGTCTGGAAGCTTCACATAAAACTCAACATAAACCTACCAGGTGACACAGCCTCCTCCATCCTAGACTAATACGTAGGATCAAGATGAAAAACCTATGTCCACAGAAAGGACTATAATGGAACGCTCACAGCAGCTTTATTCATATTAGCCCAGAACAACCCAGCTGTCCATCAAGAGAAGGTACAAACGGTGATTTAGCCATACAATGAAATGTTTCTCAGCTGCAAAGTGCAGCAAACAACTAATACATCCAACAACACGGATGGTCTCAAAATATCATGGGGAGTGAAAAAAGCCATACACAGAAGACCACACACCTTATGATCACAGTCATTCATTTCTTGAACCAGGAAACCTAATCTCTAGAAAAAAGGAGAATCAGCCCATTGGTTGCTTCTGGGGTGAGCCAGGGATTTATGGGTAAGGAACAGGGAGCACTCTGGGGTGATGTGAATGTCCTGCTGGTGCTCAGGCCACATGGGTGGAAGCACCTGTCAAAACAAAATGAAGGGGCACCTGGGTGGCTCAGGCAGTTAAGTGTCTGCCTTCGGCTCAGGTCATGATCCTGGGGTTCTGGGACTGAGTCTCACATCGGGCTCCCTGCTCAGTGGGAAGCCTGCTTCTCCCTCTCCTTCTGCCCTGCTCTCCTGCTCATGCGTACATGTATTCTCTCTCTCTTTCTCTCTCAAGTAAATAAAATGTATTAAAAAACATTTTCTAAAGCCTCTTTATGGGGCACCTGGGTGGCTCAGTCAGCTAAATGTCTGCCTTTGACTCAGGTCATGATCCCAGGGTCCTGGGATCCTGAGTCTTGCTTCAGGCTCCCTGCTCAGTGGGGAGTCTGCTTCTCCCTCTCCTCTGCCTGGCCCTCCTCCCATGCTCTCTCTCTGTCAAATAAATAAAATCTTAAAAAGAAAACAAACACACAGTGAAGGGCATGCTTATAATTTGTGCATTGAGTTGTATAAAATTTTCCTTGAAAAAAAGGAGCTGTACACAAATATTAAATTCTAATTAATGATGTACATGCTGAGATACTGAGGAAGAAAGGGATTAATGTCTGCAAACTGCTCTGAATGGCCCCAGGAAAATAAGACAGTTGACGGACAAGTAGAGGAATACACGGGTGAATTTATAACAGATGAGAAAAGTGTAATAAAATGTCAATGGTATAATCTGTGCTGAACACAAGTTTGCTATAATTGTTTTCACATTTTCTACAGTTTGAAAATTCTCATAATGAAATACCGGATGGGAGGGGACAGGGAGAAAACTTCAAGATGCCTCTGGTTTACGGTTTCTCATAACTGACCATTCTCTCTCCATGTCCATGTGGCTCCAGGGAAACCAGAGGTGTGAGGACAGTGCTCGCAGAGTCGGAGGGGGGGGGCAGAGGCAGGTGACAAGGGTGGGGGGGGCAGCGGTCAGCCAGGACTCAACCACAGACACGGTGCCACTGGGAAGTACACGTGAAGAGGGTTGTAACAAGGAATTGATTAACATGACTTTGGAGTCTGCTAGGCAAGCCTGAAGTCTGTTGGGCCAGCTGTGTGGAAGTGCAGGAATTCCTGTGCACAGGCTGGGGCTGCCGGCTGTCCATGGCAGCAATTCTTTCTCCCTCAGGGAAGCCTCTGCTCTCCTCATGGGGCCCCTTTAGCTGATCAGATATGGCCCACCCAGGTCATCTAGGCTAATCCTCCTTAGTCAGCTGGTGAAGGTCTTTAATGACATCTGCAACATACCTTCAGAGATACACCTAGATGAGTGTTTTATTGACTAATCGGGGGCTGTAGATCAGCCCAGTTGATAATAAAACTGACACCTCAGGGAAGTTGAGTCAGGGGGCTTTGTCTCTGTCCCCAATGAGACTGCAGGTGATGGTCTCACACTCAAGATATAGCAGCAGCCTCATCCAGCCCTCCATTCTGAACAGACTATAGAAATCTCAACTTAACCAGCCTTCTAAACAGCTTAGGTTGGCTAGTTACATTGCTAAAAATTGAGAGACGCCTGGGTGGCTTGGTTGTTAAGTATCTGCCTTTGGCTCAGGTCATGATCCCAGGGTTCTAGGAATCAAGCCCGGAATCAGGCTTCCTGCTTGTCAGGAAGCAGGCTTCTCCCTCTCCCACTCCACCTGCTTGTGTTCCTACTCTTACTCACTCTCTTTCAAATAAATGAATAAAATATTTAAAAAAAAAACAGTTAAAAATGAGTCTCAAAAGCCACCACACATAAGCCGCTTCTTTTGTGTGGGAATATGGTTTCTAAGATGACCCGAGGGTGGCGAGGGGCGGCGTCGGGGTGGGGTGGTAGGAGCCAGAAGCAGGCCAGGAGCTCACAGGCTCCGTGGACACCAGCAGAGGAGCGTAGGGAGGCTGGTTTACTGGTTTAAAAATTTTTAGTTTCCTTTCCCATCACATGAGCACACCAGATCAGGTCAGGGAAATGGGCCTCTGCGTTTTCCTTGCACATCAGGCGGAAGTGATCGAAAGGCACAAGCCAGCTGCCACTGAATGGATTCATAACACCAGCCAAGCAGCTAGTTAATAAGCATATGGGAAAATGTTCAGGATCATTAGTGATTGCAAAGTATAAATTAGAACAAGGATATATCTGTTTGCCAAGCCACGTGAAGCAAGGCGGCCAGCCCTCTGGGGCTGTTGGCGGGGCAGAGGGCGCAGCCCCTCAGAAGGCAGTCATGATTTCCAGCCACGGCAGAGTCCGGCGTAGCTGTCATTATTTCTAGCAGCAAGAAGTCGACAGCATCCCAGGGACCCACCACAGGGAACAGTTACGGCGATGAGCGTCTCCATCCAACAGATGTGCCGTGGAATGCTCCACGTCCTATTTGAGAGGTGACTGTTACTGTTCTTACATATGGAAAAGAAATTAGGAGCCTGGCTGGCTCATTACAGCCTTTGGGATCCCTGAAACCAAACTTCAGCTGAGGCCCATGAAATCCAAATTGCTTTTTAAATTAACTGGCAGGAAAACTTGAATGAGGATTTTGTCTCCAATTCAGTTAATAGGAACCAGATGCAAAGTTTCAATCAAACCCTCATTGTCTAGTGGTCTGGTACCCATTTATCCATGTGCTCACTAAGCTAAAAATATTTGATTCATTTGCATCTTTTGTTGATTAATACCTTGGATACATAGTAACTGCCTAAGATACACTTTTTCTGTGTAGTAAAATGAACTTGCAAACATTAATGTGGGAATGCTAGAAATGTCTCGTGTTTTCCCCCAAATCAAATGAAATCTGAGTCAAAATCCCCATCCCACTCAGTTGGAGGAAAATTCAATCTCTGTCTTCATGGGAACCTGCCCCCAGCTCTTCATGGGGCCACATGGTGGTCCTGAGAACCTAGCACAGAGGAGCCTATTTGAAAGGTCTTCTGTTCCTCCATTCACATCGCCCCCTGGGGTGGAAACTGCCCACCTCCTGCAGGTGTGTAAGGACACTGGGCCACCCCACTCAGCTTCTCACCACGCACTGGGCTTTCCTGGGCTGGGAAACAACTCTTCCTGAGGGGGTCACCGCCTCCTGCTTTGTCCCAAGAGCCTTCTCTCCGTGCCTGCAGCCCTTTCTTCCTAGGGAAGCCTGGCCAACAGTGACCAAATAGTCTGGTGTAAAACACATACAACACACCAGGAACGTGGAATAACTTTGCAACTCATTTCCACCCTGAGAATGGTCCTGAGGTAAAGCCTTTTGGGGTACAGAAGAGGAAAAATGTGAGTTCAAAGCTTTTGGGGTTTTTTATACATTAGTAAACTATCCAGCTAGGCAAGGAGTCATTCTTTCTCATTAAACGTTGCAGACTTCCTCCTTGCATGAGTACACACCTTCGGTTAAAACTAATAAATCTAGCGGTTAATACCATTTGGTGTATTAACCTTGGAAATGCGAGTTTGCCCCGCAGGTCCCAGATTCTCATCGTGAACCACAGGTAAATCACACTTAAGAATTATGGCACCCTGCCTGACGCAGCACGTGCTCAGTCACCTGGGGAAAGGATCGACTCCACTGAACACGAAATAGAAAGTCGCCCACATTCCCCAAGTCAGAACCCTTACCAGTCATGGCTCAGCTGCTCTACATGACTTAGATGCCCACCCAGCAGGACTCTAACAGGTCAAGGCTCAGTTGCTCTGTGACACTTAGAAGCCCACCCGAAGGACCCTAACCAGTCATGGCTCAGTCCTTCTGCATGACTTAGCTGCCCATCCGGCGGAATCCTAACCAATCATGGCTCAGCCCCTCTGCATGACTTAGATGCCTACCCAGCAGGACCCTAACCAATCATGGCTCAGCCCCTCTGTATGACTTAGATGCCAACCCAGGGGACTCTAAAGGGTCATGGCTCAGCCCCTCTGCATCACTTAGATGCCTACCTGGCAGGACTCTAACAGGTCAAGGTTCAGTGGCTCTGTACAACTTAAATACCCACTTGGTAGGACTCTAACAGGTCATAGCTCAGCCCCTCTGCACGACTTAGATAGCCACCCAGCGGGACCGTAACCAGTCATGGTTCAGCTGCTCTACATGACTTAGATGCCCACCCAGCAGGACTCTAACAGGTAAAGGCTCAGCCACTCTGCAAAACTTAGAAGCCCACCTGGGGAACCCTAACCAGTCATGGCTCAGCCACTCTGTGTGACACAGATGTCCACCCGGTGGGACCCTAACAGGTCTTGGCTCAGCCAATCCATGTGACTTAGATGTCCACCTGGTGGGACCCTAATGGCTCAGCCGCTCCATGCAAGGTTGCACAACTCTAAGAAAAACAAGAGGAATACACATAAGGACTTGGAAGAATGCCTCAGCCTCCAACCACAGCAGGAGGGCCTGAGGGGAGCTGGCGGCAGCAGTGAAGCAGGGCCTGCATCCTGGGGTCTCAATGGGAAAGGACACCCACTGGGAACCTTCCCATCTGGGGGCTCTGCCCTCCGAGAGAAACACCATTCTGTGGTTTGTGAAGCACTGCATTTTGGAGTCTCATTTTTACAGCAGTTGTGCCTGAGCCCTAACTAGTACAACATTTTCCTACCACATATAATGCTAAGAATTTTATGCACATCAATTTTTCCTTTTCATAGCAATTATATGCTATGTGCCCATTTTTACAGAAACAGGTTCAGAATTTTTATTCTCGATCAAAATCTCAAAATTTATCAGTCAGCCCCAGGATTCAGATTCAAAACACAAGCTTTTTCTACTACACAAGTGGTTTCAAAGCTTTATGTTTTCATTTTAATTATGATTTTTGCTTCTTACTTGGCATATGCTTTTTCTTCCCAAATAAAGTTGTATACGGACCTCTGATACAAAACACATCAAACAAATGAAAGAAAAGCTGCTTGGGTTGAAGGTGGGTTGGGACATTTAGAGACCCACCTACCCCCCTCATCTGCAGGTGGCTACCAAGGTCTCCCCACAGACCAGCCCTCCCTTCCAGGAGCCAAGGATAGACTCACCAGGAACAGAATTGCAAGGAACTTAAAGCTCACACATAGGACTCAAGCTACAACTGGCCTTGGTTTTTCATCTTCACCCAGAGATATTACAGGTGCCCAGTGCTAAACACTATGACCACTCTCCTGGAACTCAGCAGGTAGGACTGTTTTTCTTCTTTTTTTTTTTTTTAAAGATTTTATTTGAGAGAGAGAGACAGTGAGAGAGAGCATGAGCGAGGAGAAGGTCAGAGAGCGAAGCAGACTCCCCATGGAGCTGGGAGCCTGATGTGGGACTCGATCCCGGGACTCCAGGATCACGCCCTGAGCCGAAGGCAGTCGTCCAACCAACTGAGCCACCCAGGCGTCCCGGTAGGACTGTTTTTCAAACTGGACATCAGACGCATTGGATGAAGCACAGACCTTAAATATTCTGCTAGGTTCTCACAATAAAATGGAAGCTGCTGAGTACCTTCCAGAGCTCCTCACCCCCCAAGCAGAGTGTAACTTATATGAGTGTCCTCAAGTGGATCTAACTCTGTGACCCGTTTATAGGTCAAGGATGAAACATTAGTCTATTTGTTTTACTTCAGCTTATTTACCCAGCTTCAGCACTATCCTTCTTAATAAGGCTTGGTATTATGAAGTCTTGACTGTTTCTTTTTTTTTTTCTTTAAGATTATTTATTTACTTGACAGAAAAAGAAAGCACAAGCAGGGGGAGCAGCAGACAGAGGGAGAAGTATCCCAGGACTGTGGGACTCGATCCCAAGACCCTGAGATCATGACCTGAGCCAAAGGCAGATGCTTAACTGACTCAGCCATCCAAGCCCACTCGACTATTTCTAACTTCAAACTCATATTACAGGATGAAGGGGAACAGTGAAGCACTCAGACCATTTGTGCACATTCTGAAAGGAACTCCTGAAAGGGTCCAGGTACTCTGGGAACCTTGCCAGCAGCTCTGGCGAAAGTGCCGTGTCCATTGGAGAGCCCATGTGAAGGAAAGGCACCCACTGGGATATGCAGGCTTCAAGGTGTTTAGTAATAATCACTAATTTCTTTACAGGACTTGCTATATAGAATATTTTCCCAAAAACTCCCATCACTTCTATATTAACACAATAATGAGAAAAGCAAATTAGTGAAAAAGGAATCCAAAGTTATTGATTTCTCTTTTTCTCCAGAATTGATAAGACAAAACAAAGTGATGCTTTAATCTAGAATAAAAAATTGAGTAATTGCATTAACTGGAGAAGGTTGACCTCTCGTGCTCTCCAGTCCACCGGAGAGATTTCCTTTAATGCCCCAAACTGAACTGCCTCCAATTGGCCAGCTCTCATGTGTGAGGTTCTGATGGCATGAGGGTTTCATGCAAGGAAGACATGGAGCCTTCTTCAGACTTATTCTATCTTCCTTTGCTCCCCCATTTCCAGGTTTATATGGCATCCTTCCCATGATGTTTAATTTTATGTGTCAATCTGACCAGGCCATGGGGTGCCCAGATACTTAGCTAATCATTATTCTAGGTGTTTCTGGACTGGTGCTTTTGGATGACATTAACTCTGCCCTCCTGAGTGTGGGTGGGCCTCATCCAATCAGTTGAGGGCTGAACAGAACAAAAAATTCCCCTGAGTAAGTTGGAATTCTCCAGCAGACAGATAGCCTTTAGATTTTATCTATACCATTGGCTTCCCTACGGTAGATTTTGACTTAGTTTCCATAATCACACAAGTCAATTCTTCATAAACAATGAATGAAGAAAGGAAGGGAGAAAAGAAAGAAGGAAGGAATATTTATATATACCCTACCAGTTCTGCTTCTCAGGAGAATTCTGATTTACATTCTCCTCTCTGCTACAACTGAAACAACGCAAAGCTACTACTTGGATTGATTTGCATGGTTAACTTGCTGTCATATCCATGAAATGGAACCAAGAAATCTGAACTCTCCTTTTCAGTGAATGGGCACTGGGAGCCAGCCAGAAATGATTTCTTCATTTGTCTTTGAAAACCCGTATTTTCAGCAAAGTTAAGTTTCTGGAGCACATGGTGAGATAGCTTATTATCCCTAGGCATTAGAAGTATTTCCAAGATAACTAATGAACAAGTAGCTTCTGTGAAGACACGGTAAGTATTTGGAAATGTAACTGCACTCGCTCGTGGTCCCCACAATAAGAATATCCGGTCCTTCTGTGGCTAACACAGTGGCCAGACTACTTCCTCATTCACTTTAAAGGCACAATGAAAACAAAGGAACCAAAGGAAACTGCTTCACGGAAGATGTTTCCAGACTCATCCGTCTCCAACCTCATCAGTTCCCTGGGTCCACGTGCAAACTGATAGGCCCAGGAGAGATCAGTGCAGTGAGTAGCTCACTGCTACTGTGGTCCTCCTACACACGCCTCTCGGTGCTCAGAGCATGGAGGGTGAAGTGTTTCCTGAGCCCTTGGTCATGAGCCTGTGGGACTCGCCACGCACAAACATTCTTTATGGGTCCCAAGCTCCTCCTACATGGAAATCCCATGCAATCCAGTCAACGTTCATTTCAATATTTGAAGAACACTGTTTTGGGGGCAATGGTTTTTCTGGAAACCCTCAAAAGAACAGAAGCACTCTTCTTGAGAAAAAGGAATGATTTTTTTCTCAAAAACCTTGCTTATTTCTCCTGCTGCTGTTTGTTGGTATATGTATACCCCGAAGGTTTGGGTTTGTACTGACCACTTGGTACTTCGGGTGGCTGTGAGCAACCTGACAGGGGAATCAGGAATACACAAGGCATCAGAGCTCTGGCTTGTCCAGGCATTCGTATTAGTGTTTCCCAGTGTCTAGGTTTATGACCGGTTTCCATAGGGTAAAGTGTGTGTTCTACCTCAGGGGGTGATAGGGAATTCCTGCAGGGAGGGAACCTGCCCTCGGGTACCAACCGCACAGTGCCCGGCAGCGGGGAAGCACCCACAGTACGGTGGACAACGCAGTTCTGCCTTCAGCTTCCCCCACACCATGCGAAGATGCACGGAATTTACAAGGAGTTATCGTATTCTCCCACACCTGTTATTTCATCTTGCTTGTGCTGATGACGCGACTGTCTTTTCAAAACACAGTGCTACGATACAATGTGTCTTGAGGCCTACTGGCTCATTGGCTTATAGATCCCATAGAAATATCTCGAGAACAAGTAATAGGAAAGAAACAGCAGCTTTTGGTGGAGACATGCTTAAAGTGAGAGTGTCATGCCAGGGTCTCTCCTACGCCCTCTGCTCCTCCCCGTACCCCTGCGAGGGGACCAACAGCCACGTGGCTCAGGTCTAAAGACACCTTCCCGACCGGCCCTCTGATCCCCATTGGACACAGGACTGGAGCACTCCAAGGGGATCCTGCATCTGCTGAGAGCAGCGATTCATGCAGTGACCGGAGGAAGCAGTGTTTTTAAAAGACAGAAAGCCTAAATCCGTTCTCTATCCCTATTATTCCACCCCACAGCTCATTTTAGGAAAATATAAACTTCTAAAGAGAAACAGGGGTTTTGTGATGTTGCAGCATCACAGAGATTGAGCCACACACCCAGTAAAAGGGGTGCAAGAAATCATGAGAACTTATTTGCCACCCGTTGGACTGGGGGTGCTTGAGAGACCAGCTGCGTGGGGTCGACGGGGTCCAGGCAATGCCCCGCTACTGGGGGCGTGTCTGCCCCACCGCAGCTGGAGGTAGCAGCTTGGGAATACATGGCGAAACTTTAATAGGCATCCGTTTTGAGTCATTTCCAGAATTTATTCTAAAATGATTATCAGGCAAATCTGGAAAAGAGTAGGTGAAGAGATCGTCATCACTGCATTATTTTACAATAAACTTAAAGATGGGGGAAGCTACATCAGGAAACTATCAACTCGAACATCCATTCCTCAACCCCAAGTTCAAAAGCCTTGAAGGAGCAGCAAGGCCGCATCTGACCCAGCCCCTCCCATGTCTCCAGCACTGGCGGTCAGCCATGCTGGCTTCTCTCTGTTGCCAGAAACAGGACCAGCTCCTGCCCACCTCCCACAGTGCTCTTTGTGCCTGGAAAGCTCCTCCCTTCCCATTCCAGGTCCTCAGTAGGCCTGTGTGAGCACCGCTGGATGAAGACCACAGTCACTCTGCTGTATCACAGCCTCAGGGCACATGGCACCATCCTCTAAACCGTTCATACACGTCCCTTCATTCTCAAGCATCTCCGTCTGTGTCTGTGTCTCTATGTCCTTCAGGCCTCCGACAGAACACAGCAGGTGCCCAACACACACTCGCTGAGCTAACAGCTGACTTACAGAGCCGGCTCCCTTTCTCCTGGCTCTGTGTCAGGCTCAGCACCAACTGCATTTCAGGCAGGAAGAAGGTAGTATCAGAAGAGCCTCAGCAAAGGCCCCTTCCCCTCCGTTGACTCAATCTATTGGCCATTCCAGCCGTGAAGCTTTCCTGGGTAGGTTTTTACCTTTCCAGCATCTATAGAGGATAACGATGAGCAAAGAGCAACTGAAAATTGAAAACTGAAACTTCTCCATCCCTCTTTCATTTACCCCATAGAAATAAAAACACAAGGACGTCTATGATTTCAGTGCTCTGACATTCGGGAAAAAGCAAAACCCTGGAGCCAGCAGACAGATCGGCGATGGCCAGGAGCTGGGGAGAGGGAGGGCTGAGCAGTGGGGCACTGAGTCTATGCTGTATGTTGCTGTAGGGCCAGTTACCATACGTGTGTCCCACCCCACAGAACGCACACCAGCAAGCATGACCCTGATGTGAGCCCTGTACCTGGGAGATGACAACGCCTCCACGCATATCCATTCAGTGTGACCAATGCGCCATCTGGCGGGGATGCTGGTGGTGGGTGCTGTGGGTGGGCAGGAGGTAAGTGGGAAATCCCTGTACCGTCTCCTTCATTTTGCTGTAAACTTAAAACTGCTTTAAAAAAAAAAAAAATACAGCGTTTTTTAAAATGCAAGGACACCAGTACTTACTGAAGCATTATTCACAGTGACCAAAGGTGGAGCTCAATTAAATGCTTTTTAAGGGGAAGAACCCAATAAATTCAGGTTCACAGAAGACTAAGAAGAACAGAGAATTTTAGTATTCTGCTTTCAGAACAATGTAGCATGGCCCTGTCCTCTGTGCCCCAGCATGTGGGTAAGCCTCCACGCGAGGAGCACCCCCTGAGCACCAGCACGCACGCGCTGAGAGCCGCTAGCCACGCGCAGTTGCCACACCCGTGCAGGATGCAGAGATGAGTCTCAGAAGGGACAAGCGGGAACGACAAGCAAAGAACAAAAAGGGAAAGTTTGAAAAGCAGCGTTATGACGTGATCCATAAATGCACGGATTTAAATACGTGTGTGTGTGCGTGCGCGCATAACTTCCCATTGGGTTTAGGAGACAACAGCAAGTTCCCGTTGTGCTGATTCCTCAGAAACCCCCCTCTCCCCAGAGCACAGCAAACTTGTGCAGACACCTCTGCGCAGCGGGACGTCCGGGGACTGTTCTGGATAAGATAACACTTCTTTCATTTTCTTTCCAGCATGTTTCTCCTTAGAGAAACAACTCTGCAAACATTTAAAATTAGCACTGCTTTGTGTGCTAAAGAAAATAGGGTTGCACAGAAAGCCGACTCCAGGGAGTTAAAAATCAACACCCTTTGAGGATTGCTAGGACGGAGAAGCCACTCTGTCCTGTTGAGGTGCCCGGGCCATGCAGAGCAAAGACAACCCCCCCAGAAAAAGATTTCGAGGAAAGGCAATTGCCAGGCGTGCACAAGAAATGACATTGTTTGGATGGGAACAATTAACCTCGCCTGTGTCTTCTTTAAATGCCCATCAATGGAACTCATTGCTAATTGCCTCCTTTGAAACATTCTTGGTGGCAAAATGTCCAGCATCATCCCAGCCAGGGGACCTACTTTTCTCAACAAGATCCTCCCTGATTGTTTCGACTTTTACTTCACTTCAAAGTTACTTTACTTTTAAGGAGATTTTTTTTTTAAGATTTTATTCATTTATTTATTTGACAGAGAGAGAGCTCACAAGTAGGCAAAGAGGCAGGCAGAGAGAGAGGAGGAAGCAGGCTCCCTGCTGAGCAGAGAGCCCGATGCGGGGCTCAATCCCAGGACCCCGGGATCATGACCTGAGCCGAAGACAGAGGCTTTAACCCACTGAGCCACCCAGGCACCCCCAAAGTTACTTTACTTTTAAAGTTTGATTCCAGATCCAGATCTTCAACTGTATCCAAATGTGTTTAAATATGCATAACGTTTCTGTTATCAACTACCCAGACTTTGGAGAGTTTAAAAGAGCAGCTAATGATATGGTTTTAAACACTTGTAAGAGAACGGCTGCTTATTTCTGGCTCCCACTTTCCAAGGACAGGCTAGGCTTTGAAGGTGGGTTTGCCTGCCCCACCCAGGGTTGCTCTCAGATCCCGGATCCCAGGCTGGGGAGCTGGTTGTTGAGGACTGGGGCAGGCGGTCAAGCAGGAGACTGCACTTCCTACTCCCCTTTCTAGGGCCCTCTGGTGTCCCCACACACATATCAGGACAGACACCAAGCTTGGGCTCCAGCCTTGGCAAAATGCCCCAGCCCAGCACTAGGAACCAACACCCAGAGGAGGAGCATGGACTAGCCAGGAGGAGGCTGCCCCCTGGTGGTGCGTCCTGCCCAGCACGTTCTACCCAGAAAGTCCCACCCCACTCTTTCCCACCTTGGCATCCAGAACAACCTGATGGCACGTGATGGTGATCTGTATTCTTGCATTTATCATAACTACCCATGTCCCCGTGAGAGGGTAGGCATCTTCGCTTTTTTGCTCACAGAGATGTTCTGTGCACTTACACACTTCTGGTTCAGAGTGGCTGTTCAGTGAATGTTTGCTAGCTGAATGGCCCGTTGGGACACAAATGAGCCATAGCCAGAGAGGAACAGAAGAGGGACTGTCCGCTGGCCGGGCATCAACGTCCAGGATGCCCTGTGACCACCTGCAGTCCTGTGGGTGCTCATGCTGCAGCCCTGTGCTCCCAGGGAAATCCTGGGTCAGTCCCCCCACCCGGAATCTCCAGTCTGTGGGTCCATCAGTAACCACGAACCCCACTGATCTGTGCACACAGCATATTCTTTCCTGGGCTGGGACATCCCCCAGATGCTCACAACACGGAGACATGAACAAACAACGTGTGAATCCCCAGGGGCTTCTCTTCTGGGGTTGGGGTGAATTGTTGCTGGACCGGCCTCAGCACACCCTCAAACGCAAGACTCACAACTCCTCCAGGTCAGACCCCTGCCACGCTTTAAAGATGCTGCTGCCGTGTGAACCCGGCAAATGTTGGCCATTGTGCACTGAGGGTCACTCCAGAGAGGATCTGTGATGTTTGGACATCACCCAAAGAGAGGAAAGGGTCCAGGTGCATGTTTGCCCTACCCCAGGCTCAAGCTCAGGGTCAAGAAGACCTCCTGATTATTGAACCCACTTTCTCTCCCGTGGCCTCCAGCCTGGGTTTCAGCATTCTTTGGGGGGCCTGGACTGACTGTCTTGCCTCCTCAGACTTAACCCGCTCCTGCAGGTTGACCGATGTGTGGATCGGGTAGAAGCAGACTTGACTTCTGCTTCCATTTTCTCTGCCTTCCAGTCCCTTGGGTTACTCTGGGCAACTACTGGACTCCCATGTGCAAGCTCCAGGTAAAGAGCACTCGTACGTTTATCCGTGGATATTTTAGAAGTGGAACGTGTGGATGAGCTATGTATTATTTATTGCTAAGGAATCTGGGGGGACCCAACACTCGGATGGCGGGGTCTCCCATGGGTTGTCTCCTCCCCACACCTTCTCCTGACACATCATGACTGTCTCTGAGGTCACCAGCTGCCAGAAGACATGGATCTTCCATCTGTCTCGGAAATCCCACGCCTTGTGCAACCTGGGGAAACTCCCAGAGCAGTCAGTGACGGACACGGGTTTGTCGGCACTCTGCCCCCTATAACTGCTGGTCCCCAGCAGGCCGCCCTGGCTGAGGACAGGCACGGTGCCAAGGTGGTGGGGAGCAGCAGGGCAGGGAGAGGGATACAACTACCTAGTGCACAGTCCCTCCAGGAATTTGCCAAAACTGAGGAGGTGGAGGAGGAGCAGAGCTGGGGGTCCCTTCCAGGTTTTGACGGGAGAGCTCCGCTGTGAATCTGACTAGCGTTTTCCAGGAATGAACTAGAAGTGCTATCTGTCCCACTCTGCCCTGGGAATTGTGGTGCATTCCAGGAATGGAAGATGCATTTCCTTGCTCACAGAAACGTATCTACATTCACTGTGTGCCTGTCCTGGTGCTTCATGGACACTCTTCATTCTGCTCCTCATCGAGACCCAGGTGAGGAGAGCAGGGCACAGCCCCCGAGACACGCGCCCGACTCACAGCACCAGCGTGGGCTGTGCTTTGCGCCACACCCTCAAGTCCGCCCCTTGGCTCCACGTCCTCTGACTCATGCTTCTCCCACCATGGCCTCTGCGACTCGACAGAGGTGAAAGCTCAGGCTCTCCCCTACACTTGCTGAATCAGAAATGCTGGGGGTTGTGTCCAGAGGGGCCTGTTTGAAAAGCTCCTCGGGCTGATTCCAGAGCTACTGAACAGAGCCTCAAGAGCTAGGGCTCTCATTCCTGCATGTTGCAGGGGAATTCTTGGGCAGGAGAGAGCGGCTAACACCCTTGCCAGGAGCAAGTTAATAAATAACCTCCTTCTAGGGCACTGTGTGCAACACTCAGAATTCCGAGAAGAAACTCTATTTATGAACACATCAATAAGAAATGTATGCAGTCTGTGAAAACAATACTCCCCTGAGAGACAGACGTACATGAACTTGGTGACTGGTCTAACAGGGTGCAGACTCCGTGTATATCGTGCAGCTCAGGGCAGCCGCCTCTCCCCCACGCTCTCTGACCCCAGCACAAAGCAGGCTCACCTCGCACACAGAAACGTACCGCAGTGTCCTGACTCCCCTTCCAAAGCCCCACTGGGCTCTTCTCCACCTTGAAGCCAGAGTGATTTTTCCTGAAAATCTGAGTTGCTTAAAACAATCCTTGCTTTAAGGATGACTATTTCTCACAGGATAAGGACTGGAATGCCTATGCATGGTATGGAAGCACGAAAGCCCCCAAATAGCCAAAGCCATCTTGAGAAAGAAGAACAAAGCATCACACTGCCTGATTCCAAACCATACCACAAAGCTGAAGTCATCGAGACAGTTTAGTATTGCATAAAAACAAACACAGACCAATGGAACAGAATCGAGAGCCCAGAAACACATCCATGCTATACGGCCAAATAATCTACGACACAGGAGACAAAATATACAGGAGGGGAAGACAGTCTCTTCGGCAAATAGTATTTGGGAAACTGGACAGCCACATGCAAATGAACGAGACCCCTATTTATATCATATGTTAAAAAAGTCCAGTAAAATGGATTAAATATTTGAACATAAGACCTAACACCATAAAAAGTCCTAGAAGAAAATATAGGGGGTAAACTTCTTGACAATGACTTTTTGGGTTTGACACCAAATACAAAAGAAACATAAAAAATAAGCAAAACTTAAAGGCTCTGCACAGCAAAGGAAACTCTCAACAAAATGAAAAGGCAACCCACTGAATGGGAGAAGATATTTGCAAATCATATATCCAACAAGGGGTTAATATATGAAATCTTTTAAAAATTCATAAAACTCAATACCAAAATATATATTTTTTGCTATATGTGTGTACATACATATATGTAATATATATATAATCTCATATAATCTACATATATATACAATCTCCCATTTAAAACAGGTACTGAATAGTCATTTTTTCCACAGAAGATGTACAGATGGTCAACAGACACATGAAATGATGTTCAGCATCACTCAGCTTCACAGAAATGCAAATCAAAGCCACAGTGAGATACCACACCTGTCAGAACAGCCATCATTAAAAAGACAAGAAACAACAGGTGTTGGTGAGGATGCGGAGAAAGGGGAATCCTCGTATGCTGTTGGAGGGAATGCAAACTGGTCCAGCCACTCTGGAAAACAGTATGGAGGCTTCTCAAAAAGTGAAAAATAGAGCTAGGATAGGATCCAGCAATGCCATTCTGCATACATATCCACAGGAAATGAAAATAGGATCTAGAAGAGTTATTTGCATTTCCATGTTCATTGCCGCATTATTCATAATCCAAGATACAGAAACCAAATTTGTTTGTCCACTGACAAATGAAAAGATAAGGTGTGGCCAGTGGAGTCGCTGAGTAGGGGGAGCCCCAGGAAGAAGTTTGGATTTGATCTGGAGGCACAGGGAGCTGGGACTGTCCTCCTCAGCATGTCTCCACTCCACGTGCCAGTCAACATGGTGATCCTCCTCCAGATGGTGCTCCTCCTCCTCGTGGTTCTCCTCCTCCCCCCACCTGGTGCTCCTCCTCCTTGTGGTGCTTCTCCACATGGTGCTCCTCCTACCCCCATGTGGTGCTCCTCCTGCCCCCACAGGGGTTATAAGGGCCTGAGGCTCCCTTATACCAGTTCTAGACCAGGACAGGGGGTCTGCAGGAGCCGCAGACAAGGACAAGCTCTGGCTTCTAGGCTAGTGGCTCTGTCTCACTGTTGGGGTGTGATGGCTAGTCTTATGTGTCAACTGGCCTGGATCTCAGGGGCCCCTTATGTGGTTAAACAGAATTCTGGGCAATTCATACCTGAATCTGAACCCTGAGTAAAGCCTCCATGGAGGCCCCGGTAGGGCAGAAAAGGGAGTAACTCCCCTGCGCTGGCTGCTGAGCGGGGACAGTCTTCTCCTGCCACCGGACCAACATGTGCATCTCTGGGCTCTGGCTCTTGGAGTTCCAGGCTCAGACCCACAGCCCCAGCTCCCAGGTCTCCAGCATGCCCACTGCAGGTCAGGGGACTTCCCAACCTCCTCCACGGTCACGTGAGCCATTCCCACAGTACACCCACCACACGCACACACCACATACACACACACTACACACACGCACTGCATACCACACACCACACACACCACATGCCACACAATACACTGCATAGCACATATATGCACACTGTATACCACCCCATCTGACACACTACACACCGCATACATGCACACATACTATATACACATCACACACACACACTACACACCCAACACACTACACACCACATACACACTATATACCACATGTGTGTGCTACGTGCATACACTACATGACACACCACACATGTGCGTGTACTACATACCGTGTACATGCACATACACATGCACACTACATACTACATACCACATCTGACACACTACACACTACAAACCACACACACACACACTACATACCACACCATAAAACCACACCCAACACACTATACACCACATACATACACACTACATGCATATACTACATACCACACCACACGCATGCACACGTGCTACATAGCACATACACACCACATACCACACACCACACATGACACACTACACACACTACATGGCACACTACACATACTACATACCACATGCATGCACATACACTATTTATACACAGTAAACACCACACACACACACACACACACACTCTACACCGCATAGCACATAACACACATACATACTACACACACCACGCATATGCATGCCAGGCTGCTCCCTCTGTATGACCCTCCTTCCTGCCCATTCTTGCCCTCCGAGACCCACCACCTCTCTGAGGCTGGGTGACCAGCCCTGCCGTCCCCCCTGTGAACAGCTTAAGTGGCACAGGTCTCTCCTCCCTGCACTGAGAATCCACAACGCCTGATGTCGCACACCTCTCCTCACCCCGTGCCCTTCACGGACTATGGGGACTCAAAGCTATTTTGTGTCCAGGTGCCTCCTCCTCCTGCTGGGAAGACCTGGTGGGCACGTGGACATTTAGCTCACTGAGACACTCAGAATGGATGCCTGAGGTTTATCAAAACATTGAATTAACACTCCATTTTGCCTGAAAGTCCTACAGATGTAAATTCATGCATGATACCGTAAGCATATAAAGGCTTAGAAAAAATGACGGGGAGGACATTCACAACAATGCTGTGTTTGGGTTGTAAGTTTACAGGTGACTTTTCATATCCTGCGTTATCCAATTTGGGTACAAGAAATAGGCATCAGTTTTAGAATCACAGCAAGACATGATACAGAATATGTTTATAACTTAAAAGAAATCATGTGGCAAAGAAAATCATGTTGCATCTGGACACATGACTTTAAGAAAAACCAGCCTGCTATTATCTTCATTCCACAAAGTATCAGAGCAATGACTGTGATAATGTGCCTATGTCCAGATAATGTCTGAGCAGTTGGTATCACAAATTAGCACCTTTCCAAAATATTTCTAAAAACTGGACTGGGGACCAGAGCGAAAAGAAAATGTGGCTCTTTTAGAGAATTCTTTTCCCAAATAAGGTTTTGTTTTGTTAAAAGGATGTTATAGGAATTTACATCATCATTTTGAGCAGCAGTGAGCTTCTTGACAAATACATTCATATTTCCTGGGAGAAAAGTGTTGCTTTATAATCAATTCAAAAAGAAACAGCCTGTGAAATATGCAGAGGCACATGGAAACCTCCATGATAATCGGGCAGCCAGTGCAGTGATGGGATTTGGGGTCCTCCCAGCAATACAGCAGGGGAGGGCTGGGGCGTGGAAATTGTTGAAATCTGTAAGTGCCCACAAAGAGGTCACTTTGCCCACCTGGGACTCCCCTGGCCATGTGGACAACTTGGGGAACATGTTGAAATGGACCTTAGAATTTGGTGAGGCTCCTTGTTGAGCTGGCCCGCTCTGAATCCGTCCTCACAACTCCAGGGCCAAGTTCTGCGCACAGATCCTGCCGTGCCCCCTTCCAAAAACTCCATGAAATCAAAGCTTTCCTCATATTAACACTGAGAGACTATTTGCCTTTTTCTCTCTTCTCTTTTGTGTGCAGTGGAACTCTCCCAAGGTCACAGGGTGAGTGATATCACAGAAGACTGAAGGCAGAATGGGAATCTTAATAGTTATTAAAGAACCTTAATAGGTAGGCATTAGAGATATCTGAAAATGTAAAACAGTGTCCCTCTTCTCATCAAATATTTTTAATTTTGGAAAATATAGTTATTTTTTAAAAGATGTGATTGATACTAGCATGTAATGGTTAATTAGTCTTATTTATAAATAAATTAATAGTTTTCAATCTCCTTAATCTTTAGGATGATGAATGTCTATAGCCATAACCTGAAACACAAAAATCTGTGGGATCCTCCCTAATTTCTACTGACAGAGAAGAGGGCAGACAGCAAACCTTCCGCTACTGGTCTTGTAGTACAAGTAACAACGAAGTGGTTCTTTAGTGGGTCGAGCCATCCGGGACTGAGAGGTGCACGTGTCTGGGGGCAGGTGTGTGGCTTTGCAGGGTGGCGACAGCCCGACTGGACGACCTCTCCCCGAGCCCCATGTGCGGCACGGTTCTGGTCGCGGCCCCACAGACAGGACCCCTGGTGGCAGCAGCTCACGTGGGGCCCTCACCCGCCAACTCCTCCCGTCGTGGGCGCTGGCTACCGCCCGCCCTCCGTGTGTAGCTCCCGGATGAGAGGCTCCGGTGTCCGTGGGATGGGCACGCCAGGAGGCCGGAGGCGACAAGGACAGGCAAGCATCCTCATCTGCTCTTATGGGCTCAGCATGTGTCCCTTCTGCCGTCCTGCCTTTGTATCTGCTTTGTGCCGGCCGCATGTCCCACAGCAACATGAAGACCGCTGCCTGGGCCAGCGGCAACAGCTGCAAGGCCTGGGATAGCCACCTGTTGGTCAGCCCCTCGGGGTCGGCGGGGCAGCCACCAGAGCCGGCTGACGGCGGGACAAAGAGCCCGCCGCGCAGACACAGGAAGGCGTGCAGGGAGGCTGTCGGGGAAGACAGGGCACGTTTGGGCGCCTGGTGTCCCCTATTGCCTCAGAGGCTGCCATGAGCAGAGGGTCGCCTGTGGGGCCGCGCCATACAGGAGAGCCTCCTGCAGGCTGCTCTGAAACCACAGCCCTGGCTGTCAGGCCTGGAAACAAATCCCTGGCGGGTCACGGAAGCTGGTGAATAGGTACCTACGGCATCATTCTGGGCACTTGTGCAGGGCAGATGGCCTCCGCGGGGAAGAAACCTTCAGAAGCACGTCTACGTTCTACCTTCCGGCCATTCCGTCATTTGCTTTCACTTTTGTTTTCTAGTGTTGGTTGAGCTGAGTACCCTCCGCGTGACGAGCACGGGTTCTGTGGGCAAATCCATACATTTTCTATTTGATAAAGGTATTCGTTATCTAATGCTGCATGACAGTTACCCCAGAAGGGAGCAGGAAACCAGCAAGGATGGGGACCACTTGTGAGGTGCTCTCTGAGTCAGGAGGCTTGGAACGACGCAGCCGGGTCTCTCTGGCTTCGGATCTCTGTAGATTCCTGCAAAGCAGTGACCAGGGCTGCGGCCCTCTGAAGCCATGAAGGGCGGCACCATTCACTTCTCGGGAGCAGCCACTTGGACATCAGTCAGATGGCTGCTGGCCAGAGGCCTCAGCAGGTGGGAAGCTCCCCGGGACGGCTGACAGCGACATGCCAGCCGGCTTCTCAGAGTGAGCAAGCAGGACGGAGCCATGCTGGGGCCTCGTACAGCCTCATCTCGAGTGGCATGGCACCACCTTCCACACTCCGGACACACAGGCCAGTCCAGCTGTGAGAGGCTGACACACGGGGCACGAACCCCACGAGGTGGGGCCGCAGGGACCCTCACGGAGGCAGCCGTCGGGAATCCGTTCAGGGAGAAACTGAATCATGAATACACAGTTCCCAAGCAAACAATTAATTATTCTTTATATTTACCATATTTATTTCTTGATTTTTATGGGGAAAAAACTGAGACATCAGCAAGGGAATATTATCGTTTCTATCTTACAGATAAGGAAAATAAAGCACAAGAGATCTCTGTCATGGGTCAGGGTCTAGAACTGGGTCTAGAACTCTTAGCTGACTGGGTCCCCCCCCCGTTTCCCCATCACAGAGTGAGGCAGCGAGGGGCTGGGATCCAGCTCCCCACGGAAAAGGATCAGGAATGGCAAGCGGGCAGTGTTGATAAAGAAGGGCTTCTGCCATTTGAGAACTCCCACACAGTCCTCCACAGCGACCTGTAGTGAGTGGCTCTCAAACCCTGCCTGAACAAGGTATCCTACTGCTAAAACCAAATGGTGACAATTTTTTGTCCCTTCGTATGCATACACATATACTGGAGAGAATTTTCCCAATTTGGGGTTTTCACCCTAGATTCTTCCTAAAGCCTGCAACCTGGTACCAATTATCCAACAAGAGCTGGTAGAAAATGAATGAATGAATAGCAAATGATGGTTAGAAAAACCAGACACAGCAGGACGTCCCACGGGATGCCTTGTTGGTATTTCATAATGTGTTCTCACATGTGCTTGAGATTACTTCACGGTATGCAAATACACATTCCTAACTTGTATGTTTCATTAAATGAATTGGTATTTCTGGTGGTTCACCAAGGAGTTCAAGACCATTTGGAGGTCCACTTCCTGAGCAAGACCACACCACTGAAGATGAGATTCTTTCCAGCCTACTACATATCCCACCTAATAAAATGCCGATCCTTGGCTTTCATGAATAAATATGCTAGGAGAAATTTAAAACATTCTTCCACAGAAGAGTACAGATTGGGACAATGTCTGCCGCTAGCTCCCAGCCTGCTTAATCTTCTAGGACCACAGAGCCCTCCTCCCAGTGAGCCATCCGAGGAGAGCTCTCCCGCCACCTGCAGATCGGCTACTTTCCTGTCGGACAACATCACGGGCAAGCCTGTCATCAGCAACCCTGAGAGGCTACGGGCTCCTCCAGGGTAGGAATCCTGCACCCTTAGCTCCACACAGTACCTGACGCAGAGTACCTGGGCACGGAGAGGCGGCTTGTAATCACCTGTTAAAATAATGACTGGTTCAGAAGTCGCCCATGCTTTCTTATTAAAGCTCTCTCAATCAGGATTCCACAAGAAATTAGCCTATAACTAAGTAATCTGAAGGGCTGTTTTTCAGTTTTCCCAAGAATGCTCCATAGCTAGTGCCTCTGTAGGAAGAGACCAGATAATATAATGTTTTCTTTTTTTTAGAGAGAGAGAGAGAGTGCAAGCAGGGGGAGAGGGGTGGGAAGCAGGGAGGGGGCAGAGGGAGAGACAATCTTAAGCAGGTTCCATGCCCAACACAGCCATGCAGGGCTCGATCTCACTACTCCAACATCATGGCCTGAGCTGAAATGATGAGTTGGACACTTAACTGAGTTACCCAGGCACCCTGAGATAAGCTAATTTATGACATATGTTGGTTGCCTTAGTTCAGTGGGCTTTATTCTAGAAGGCATCCTTGTCAAGAAGAGCCCACGGAGGGGGGGGGCATCTGGGTGGCTCAGTGGGTTAAAGCTTCTGCCTTCGGGGTGGGTCATGGTCCCAGGGTCCTGGGATCGAGCCCCGCCTCAGGCTCTCTGCTCGGCGGGGATCCTGCTTCCCCCCGCCCCCGCCTGCCTCTCTGCCTACTTGTGATCTCTGTCAAATAAATAAATAAAATCTTTAAAAATAGAAGAAGAAGAAGAGACCACTGAGGTTTCCCAGCTAACCTGGCTTGTGGTGGGAGCACACAGGGTGGGTGGGAGGGTCTCGGCTCTGCCTGAGAGGGAACATGGATCCACGCTCCCTCAGTGAGCACAAAACCTAAAGTCCATGAGCACAGAAAGTGAACCCATGCTTGCCAGACACTAGGGGTGAGGGGTGGGGAGGACTGTACACGGCCATAAGAGACCCTTCTAAGGTACTGGAAATGTTCTAAAATTGGGTAACAGTGGTGACAGGTGCACAACTCTATAAACACAAATCGTTGGGGTATATACTTAGAACAAGTAAAACTCTGTGGTATGTGAATTTTGTCTCAAAAAAGCACTGTAAAAAAGAATCTATTTACCCATAAACATCTACTATAGAGACACTGAGCAGACAGATGTGAAAGGAAAGCACTCAGGATGAAGGGCCAGACTTAGGGCCAGAGTCACACCATTGTCCAAAACAAAGATGGTGAACACACAGCAAATAGTAATAAAGATTTTTTAATGTTCCCACTCCAGCGGTTTCCTTACCACATCCTAAAAACGCATTCAATTAAAACAAAACAAAACAAACAAACAAACAAAAAAACCCAGACTCCCTCAAACTATCCCCCCTCCAGGCACCACATACCTACTAACAGCGATGGCCAAGCTTCTCAAATGTCTCCATTTTCAATCCCTACTGATCCACGCATTCCATGCAACAAATATGTAGCAAACATCTATCCTGTGACCAAAAATTTGCTCGGCAGATAGATAAATGAAATACAGAACTTGATCTTAAGAAACTCACTCATGAGTGATGAGAACAACTGTCAGTGTAAGGACCTCCAAAAATCCACATCTGCACAAAAAATCAATGAAACAACAACAACAACAACAAAAAAAAAAACCAGGCAGAATAAGCTCCTAGGAACACAGGAATCTACGCAAATCCATGGAGTAACCTGGGGGGCACTTGTTCCAGAAAAATGCTGGGATCTCCATAAACAGCATTTCAACTTACCCTAGCCCATCTCCCATGGCCTCAGGAGGGTTAGCTTTAAAGTGACAGTCCACATCCCTGGGTCAAGCACCAAGGGGAAAGACTAGGCCTTATTTGCAAAGAATTGCTGTTTATTTGATCTGTCTGGAGGGTCCCTGGAAGAGAGGCTCGAAAGGTCTGGATTTCTGACCTCACAATGAAACTGCTATCTGGGGGCTATGTGTTGAAAACCTTTCCAGGCAAATGTTTTAGTCACTGATACATGAGGTAGTGGAAAACAGATCACAATAAAGTGGCCAAAAGATGAGGGTGGAAAAACTTGGGAATGAGGAGCTCTGGGGAATAGGGCTTTGAAAAAAAACCCACATATTTCTGGGAATCTAGATGGCCACATGCATGCCCAGGGCTATGTAAAGGCTCAGGAGAGACCATAAGGTCTCATCTGTGGCTGACCCTGAGGTTCTGTGAAAGCTAAGTTAAGCTAAGGGACAGTTGTGGACTGTCTCATTGATTGTTGGAGCTATGCCCCAACCCAGAGCCCCTCAGGAGAGACTGGGAGGGTTTTTTGGTCTCAGTCATTTAAAGAATCTCTGCTGAATGATCAGTGGACCACCAAGCTAAGGGAACAGAGAGACTTCAGCAGCCGTACCTGACAAAGAACACAGACTTTACAAAACTGGTTCAGAAAAGTCGCTAAACACTGGTGCCTGCATGGCTCAGTGGTTTAAGGCCTCTACCTTCAGCTCTGGTCGTGGTCTTGGGGTCCTGGGATTGAGCCCCACGTTGGGCTCTCTGCTTGGCAGGGAGCCTGCTTTTTTTCCTCTCTCTGCCTCTCTGCCTGCTTGTGATCTCTGTCTGTCAAATAAATAAATCTTAAAAAAAAAAAAGGTCATTAAACAAACAACCACTACTACAACAAGAAGCAAAACAATGAATCCTGGGGAAGGAGAAGAATCCAATGTTGTTCCATGATAATACACAAAGTGTAAAGGTTTCAACAGAAGTTACAAGGCATGCCAAGGAACAAGAAAGTACAGCCCATACACAGAGGGACAAGAATCAATGAGTAAGAACTCACTGAAAAGTCCAGATATTGGACTATTAATAGCATAAAATCAATGATTTTAAATATGTTTGAAGAGATAAAGGAAACACTGTGTGAAAAAACTAGAGTATGAGATGGATGGCCCATCAAATAGAGACTATCAATAAAGAGAAAGAGATTGTAAAAAGAAACCAACCAGAAATTCTGAAGCTAAAATTGATACAATAACTAAAATGGGAGATTCAATAAAATTGTTCAACAGCAGATTTGAACAGGCAAAAGAAATAATCCATGAATTTGAAGATTAGACAATTAAGGTTAAGGAAGAGAAAAGATAAAAGAATGAATACAAATTAACAAAACCTCAGATATTTGGATTTGGGGGACACCATCAGACACACCAACATATGTCTATTGAGATTCCTAGAAGGAGAGGAGAAAAAGAGAGGTAGAACATTTATTGGGAGAAACAATGGCTGCAAATTTCCCAAATTTAATGAAAGACATGGATCTGCTGACCAAGGAGCACAAGAAAATCCAAAGAGGATAAATTAAAAGACAACCACACCAGATATATCATAATCCAACTACTGAAAGCCAGAGACAGAGAATCCAGAAGCATGAGAGAACTGACTCATCACATGAAAACCATCTTCAATAAGGTCAACAGCTGATATATAATCAGAAAACAGAAAGGCCAGAAGATAGGGAGATGATGTACTCAAAGTACTAAAATTTAAAAACTGAAAAGCAAGAATTCTGTATCCAGGAAAACTATCCTTCAGAACTGGAGGGAGATTTCCAGTTTCTGATCCAGCATAGACGGAACCTGAAAGCTATCATTCCTACCCTCACAAGAAGAAACTTAAAATCAACAGCTATTCTTAGGCCCATCAGAGCATTGAGGTCATGGGCCATAGCACTGCTCAAAAAATTGGAAACAGGCAGGAGCCATGCCAGGTTCTCACAGTACAGGAAGAAAAATCATCTCATACTTATGGCAGGGTGAAGGGAAAATAACAGTTCTGAAATACACCCAAAACACCTATTCTTTTTTAAAAAATTTTCATTTAAATTCAATTTAGTTAACATGTACTGTATTATTAGTTTCAGGCATAGAATTTAGTGATTCATCAGTTGCATTTAACACCCAGTGCTCATTACATCAAGTGTCCTCCTTAAAGTCCAACACCCAGTTACCCCATTCCTCCACCACCCCTTTAGCATCCCTCAGTTTTTCCTAGAGTCAAGAGTCTCTTCACTCCCTGTTTTTATCTTATTTCATTTTTCCTCTCCTTCCTATGCTCATCTTTTTTGTTTCTTAAACCCCACATATGAGTGAAATCATATGGTATTTGCCTTTCTCTGACTGACTCATTTCACTTAGCATAATACCCTCTAGTTCCACCCAAATCGTTGCAAATGGCAAGACTTCATTCTTTTGATGGCTGAGTAATATTCCATTGTATATACACCACATCTTCCTTTCCATTCATCTGTCAATAGATATATGGGCTCTTTCTGTATTTTGGTTATTGTGGACATCAGAGCACCTATTATTTATACATCCAGCTCTCAAGAAAAATTATTTCACTAGAGTCTAACTGATGGGATTTTCCAAAGCCTATCCCCTGGGGGATGAAAACACACCACCACAGCAAGCTCTAGCCTTCCAAAGAGGAAGGGGAATACCCCAACCCAGCTCTTTCTAGCCTGTCTCATCTAAAGGGGTAAAAACCCAAGGAACACTTGGAAAGGTCAAAGCCCTTGGGGGTGGGGGAGTTCACTAAAAGACTGAGCTCTTAATCATAGGATTATAAAATATTTCTCTTACATAGTAACTGAGGAATACAAGGGAAAAAACTACATCTTTCAGGTTTCATTTTTTTAAAAAGTCTCTAGGGAAACCCAAACACACGGGAGAGACAAAAGGGACGCCAGAGGAAATATCAGCCTCTGACAGCTAAGACCAACAGAGCCAGTAGGCTCAGCCTGACTCCTAGCCAGATAAACATAAAGCTGTGCACTAAACACCCATTTGCCTCAGTTCCCTTCACCCAGTACAACATGTCCAGTTTTCAGCAAAATAAAATCACAAGGCATGTGAATGGACAAAACATAGTTTAAGGAGACAGAGCAAGCATCAGAACCAGACTCAGACGTGGAAGAGATATTGGAATTATCAGACCGAGAGTTTAAAACCATGATTAATATGTGTAACATTCTCATGGAAAAGGTGAATGACATGCAAGAACAGATGGCAATGAAAGTAGAGAGAGAAAAATGGTAAGAAAGAATTATTTTAAATAGCAGAAATCAAAATAACACTGTAACAAAAGTTAAAGTCTTTTACTAATGATCAATAAACCAGAGTGGCTAACAAAGGAAGAGACAATAATAAACTTGAATAAATGCCAATCTAAAATTCCAAAACTAAATAAAAATAAAAATAAAAATAAAATTCCAAAACTAAGACACAGACAAAATAATAATAATAATAATAATAATAATAACAACAAGGATGCAACAAGCCACCCAAGATCTGTGGGATAATTACAAAAGTTATACCATACCAATGGTAGGAATGTCAGAAGAAAAGAAACGGAGAAAGAAATAAAGAACAGAAAAAATACAGAAGCCATGGTGACTGGTAATTTTGCAAAATTAAGCATAGACACCAAAACACAAATCTAGTCAGCTAAGAGAGCAACAAGCAGGATATATACCTTAAAAAAAAAAATCTATGCCGGGGCATATCATATTCAAACTACAAAAAAATCAAAGACAAAGAAGTCTTGGAAAAAGAGGAGGAGGTAAAGGGAATACCTTATACATAGAAAAACAAGAAAAAGTTGGGGCGCCTGGGTGGCTCAATGGGTTAAAGCCTCTGCCTTCAGCTCAGGTCATAATCTCAGGGTCCTGGGATTGAGCCCCGCATCAGGCTCTCTGCTCAGCAGGGAGCCTTCTCCCCGCCCTCTCTCTGTTGGCCTCTCTGCCTACTTGTGATCTCTCTCTCTGTCAAGTAAATAATAAAATCTAAAAATAAAAAAGAAAAAGAAAAAGCATTACACAGGACTTCTCCTCAGAAGCCACGCAAGTAAGAGAGAGGAGTAAAATATTTAGGATGTTTTAAAAAAAAAAAAAAAAAAAACCACCAACCTAGAATTCTGTATTCAGCAAATTTATCCTTCAAAAGTGAAGGAGAAATAAGAATCTCCTCAGATAAACAAAACTGAAAGGAATCTGGCACCAAGAGACCTGCCTTGAAGAGGCATTAAAAGATGATCATCATTGGGGTGCCTGGGTGGCTTAGTGGGTTAAGCCTCTGCCTTCGGCTCAAGTCATGATCCCAAAGTCCTGGAATGGAGCCCTGCATCAGGCTCTCTGCTCAGTGGGGAGCCTGCTTTCCCCCTCTCTCTGCCTGCCTCTCTGCCTGCTTATGCTCTCTCTCTCTGTGTGTGTCAAATAAATAAAAATCTTAAAAAAAAAAAAAAAGATCATCAAAAAGGAAAATACAGGCCAGAAGCTCAGGTTTAAATGAAGTAAAGAAGAGTGTTAGAAAGAATAAAAGAAGGTAAAAATAAAATATTTTCTTTTTCTTATTCTTGATATGAAAGAAAGAACAGTTTGTTCAAAATAATAATAGCAATGATAGATTTGGTGACTGTAGTTTACCGCTCAGTGAAATGAGTGGCAGTGATGTTACAAAGGGTAGGAGGGAAAGTAGGAGAACTTTGCATAAGGTACTTGCAGTACTCATGAAATGGCACAGCATTCCTCAAGAGCAGACTTGGATTAGTTATAAATGTACATTGAAAACTCAAGGGCAACCACTAAGAAAAGTAATAAAAGAAGTATAATTGATATTCTAAAAGAGAGGCAATTAATTTAAGTAAATGTTCAATTAAAACCAAAGAATGCAGGGGCACCTGGGTGGCTCAGTTGGTTGAGTGGCAGGCTCTTGATTTTCACTCAGGTCATGATCTCAGGATCCTAGGATTGAGCCCCACATGAGGCTCCATCCTTAGCAGGGGGTCTGCTTAAGGATTCTTTCTCTCTCTCTCCCTCTGCCCCTCCCCCTTTTTGTGTGCTTTCTCTCTCTCTAAAATAAATTAATCTTTAAAGAAAGAAAATGCAGAAAAAGAGTGGAAGACAAAGGGAACAAAGAACAAGGCAGCAAATTAAAACGGAAACAAATATGGCCAATGTTAATCAAACTATATAAATTACCCTTTTAAACATCCATGATCAAAATATACCAAATAAAGTACTGTCAGACAGATTTTAAAAATAAGATCCAACTACATGTTGGCTATAAGAAACCCACTCTAAATACAAAGATACAGATCAAATAAAAGTGAGGGGCCTGGGGTACTGGGTGGCTCAGTCCATGAAGCACCAGACTCTTGATTTCAGCTCAGTTCATGATCTCAGGGTTGTGAGAGTGAGCCCCATGTGGAGCACCACACTGGACATGAAGCCTGCTTAAGATTCTCTCTCCCTCTCCCTCTGTTTCTCCTCATCCCGGCTCAAGTGCTCTCTTTCTTTCAAAAAATAAATATATATATAAAATAAAAGTGATGGGGTAGATAAAGATAAACCATGTTAACGTTCAGCAAAAGAAAATTGGAGTAGCAAGCGCCTGGGTGGCTCATGACCCGAACTGAAGCATCCGCCTTCAGTGAAGGCGGATGCTTCAGTTCAGGTCATGATCCCAGGGTCCTGGGATCAAGTCCCACATCAGGGTCCCTACTCAACATCAGGCAGAAGCATATCAACCTGGACTACCACATCACCAGGGCTTCAATTCAGGTGCTGTGTGCTGAGTTCCTGGGGCTGGCTGGCTGCCAAGAAGATAAATTTTGAGACCACAAGTCCCAGGTGACCCAGAGCAACTTCGCAGTTGGCTACAGGACTGATGAATTCCAGCCTCGCATCAATATTAATGACAGGACAGAGTTCAGCAGCTCCTCTGCCAGGAAGTTGAAAACCTCTGTCAGTCTCAACTGGACAGCAGGACACGGTAACACTCACTTTGGAATAGCAGCCAAGTATCAGACTGACCCTGATACCTGCTTCTTGGCCAAAGGGAACAACTCCTGATAGGTCTAGGGTATATCCAGATCCTAAAGCCAGGTATCAAACCGATGCCGTCGGCTCTGCCAGGGAGCAAAAACGTCAATGCAGGTGGATGCCAGCCTGCTCTGGGACTGGAATTTCAAACATAAATGAATGCCATATGGTTGTTCAGTTTAAAACTATTATGCAGGGGTGCCTGGGTGGCTCGGTGGGTTAAAGCCTCTGCCTTCGGCTTAGGTCATGATCCCGGGTCCTGGGATCGAGCCCTATTGGGGTCTCTGCTTGACAGGGAGTCTGCTTCCCCCTCTCTCTCTGCCTGCCTCTCTGCCTACTTGTGATCTCTGTCAAATAAATAAATAAAATCTTAAAAAAAAAAAAAGCTATTATGCAGCATAGCTAACTTTGGAACTTAGTGTCCCTTTAATATTGTATGTCCGGCATGCAATTTTGCTGAACATCATGTTAGAGGGCCAGGTTAAAGATTATTTAGCTTGAAGGTTACAAAGGTACGTAAGGAATCCGATTCCAAAAACATCCTTTCACATGTAGTCTTGGGGGGAACTTGGTGACTGCTCCAAAGAGCTCAGGTTTCTTTTTTAGAAAAACGGCTGCCAGTGGAAGCTGATAACACGTAGGCACTCTGTAAATCCATACTGAGTTAATGAATGAAATTGTGACTTTCTGAGAATCAAACTGGGTGCTTGCCCAGAAAAAGGAGAGGCTCATCGTCTGATGCTGTGCACAAACTCATCTGAAAGGAATTTTTAGGCAGAATCTTCATGACCTCTTTCTACCCTACATCACCACCTCCTACTCCATCCTCCTCAGAATGGGAAAAAAGGGAAAGAAGCTGTTTCCTCTGTGCCATGTGGGGTAGAGAGGGTGGATGTAAAGAAGGCCATGACTCAGGACTTAATTCTCTCTCTTACTGACCTGCGGCCCTTGTGCCAGAGTCTGACTTAGCTGCCAAGAGCCCCGGCTGCAAGGCGGAAAGACTGTCTGTTGCTGCGGTCACGTGGGGACAACTCTTGGGATCTAAAGCGGACTTCTGTTGCATGATCGCCACTCAGCAGGCTTTTTAGAAGTTTAGTAAGTTCCTTTTAGTCTTCCCTTTTGTTTGCAATTAGACCCCCCCCTTCAGATGCTTGAATTATCATCACTTAAAATAAAGCTCGGATAAAATACTGAAACTCGGGACAGCCTCAGGATGGGCACTCTCACCACTCCTACTCAACATGGTACTAGAGGTCCCATCTAGAGCAATCAAGCAAAACAAAGAAATGAAAGGATTCCAACTAGAGATTTGGCATTATTTTCAAATGATGTGATCTTGTATATTGAAAATCCTAGACTCAATTAAAAAGAAAGAAAGAAAATCCCAGACTCAACTAAAAACCTATTAGATCTAAGCAATGAATTCAGCAAAGCTATAGGCTTTGAAATCAATACACAGAAACAAGTTGCATTTATATACAGTAACAATGAAATATCTGAAAAAATAAAACTATCCCATTTACAATAGCAATACAAACAACAAAACACCTAGAAATAAATTTAACTAAGGAAGTGAAATTTCGATACAATGAAAACTACATGACTTGGTTGACAGAAATCGAAGACGACACAAACAAATGATTCATGGATTGGAAGATTAATATTATTAAAAGCCCAAGCTACCCAAAGCTAGTTATAAATTAATTGCTCTCCCTATCAAAACTATAGCAGCATTTTTCACAGGAATAGAATAAACAACCTGAAAACTTGTATGAAAACACAAAAGACCCCAAATAACCAAAGCTATCACAGAAAGAAAAAAGGCAGAGGTATCACACATACCAATTTCACGCTATTACAAACAAGAGTAACTAAGACAGTATGGTACTGGCACAAAAACAGACCTGTAGCACAATTGAAGCAGAATAGAGAGCCCAAAATGGGCGCCTGGGTGGCTCAGTGGGTTGAGCCGCTGCCTTCGGCTCAGGTCATGATCTCAGGGTCCTGGGATCGAGTCCCACATTGGGCTCTCTGCTCAGCAGGGAGCCTGCTTCCCTTCCTCTCTTTCTGCCTGCCTCTCTGCCTACTTGTGATCTCTCTCTGTCAAATAAATAAATAAAATCTTTAAAAAAAAATTAAAAAAGAAAAAAAAAAGAGAGCCCAAAATTAAACCCCTGCATGTCTGGTTAGCTAGTATCTGAAAACGGGGCCAAGAGCATCCAATGGGAAAAGAACAGTCTCTTCCACAAACAGTGCTGGGAAAACTGGTTAACTCTATGGAAAAAATGAAATTGAACTCCTGTCTTACAACACTCACAAACATTAACTTACAATGGACCAGAGACTTAAACAGAAGACCTAATACCATAAAACTCCTAGACAAAAGCCCCTCAATACTGGTCTTGGCAATGACTTCTTTGATATGACTCCAAAAACAAACAACAAGGGACTAAATATTAAGTGGGGCTACATCAAACTTCAAAGCTTTTGCACTACAAAAGAAACAGCAAAATAGAAAGATAACCTAAACAGTGGGAGAGAATATTTGCAAGCCATGTATAGATAGATGAGAGGCTAAGATCCAAAATTTACAAAGAACTCCTACAACTCAATAACAAGAAAACACAACAATCCAATTAAACAATGAGCAGAGGAACTAAATAGACATTTTTCCAAAGAAGACATCCAGACAGCCAACAGATACACGAAAAGGTGCCCAACATCCCTCATCACCAGGGAACTCTTGATCAAAACTACAATATCACTTCATGCCTATCAGAATGGCTGTCAAGAAAACAAGAGATAACAAGTGTTGGTGTGGATGTGGAAAAGGGGAACCTTGTTCACTGTTGCTTGGATTGTAAACCAGTCTGGCCACTTTAGAGAACAGTATGAAAGTTCCTCAAGAAATTAAAAATAGAATTACCAGCAATTCAGCTCTGGGTATGTACCCACAGGAAATGGCAACAGGTTATGAAAGAGACATCTGCACCCGCATGTTTATAGCAGCATCATTCACAATGGCCAAGATACAGAAACAATGTCAAGTGTCCATCAGCGGGTGAATAAAGAAAATAAACACACACAGTGGAATACTGCTCAGCCATGAGAAAATCACAACCTGCCATTCACAACAACACGGATGAGTCCTGAGGACATCATGTTAAGTGAGATAAGTCATACAAAGAAAAACAAATCCTGTATGCTATTCCTTGTATGCAGAATCTGAAAAAAACCTGAACTTGAAAAGACTAGAGAGCGGAAGAATGGTTACAAAGGCCAGGGTGGGGAATGGCAGAAACATTTAGAGGTTGTTCGAGGATGCACACTTGCAGTGTCTGGATAAATAAGTCCTGAAGATGTAATTAATACACGGTATAGGGGTTTACAGGCTCTCCCAAAAATACTATTACAAAAATTAAACTTGATAAGGAATTAGATCTTAATTGTTCCCCTCACTAGAAGAAATGGAAACTATGTGACACAGTAGAGGTATTGGCTAACGCCACAGTGGTGGTCATATTATAGCCTGATGGCATCAGGTTAATGTCCTCCACACCTTAGACTCACAGAGGGCTGTACGGCAATTATAACTCAATTTAAACAAACAGGAAGACAGATCTTCCTCTACTCCCTGTAACCCCTCTCCCCTCCCCCCTCCACTTCCCTCTTCCCCCCATGCATCTCTCCCCAATACCCTTCCTCCCCTTCCCCACTCTCCCTCCCTCTCCCCACTCCACTTTCCTCCTCTATCCCTTTCTCCCTTCTACCCCTCTCTCCCCCACCCCTTCCCCTTCCCCCCTTCCCCCCCTTCTCCCCACCCCCCCACCGCCCTCTTCCTCACCCTCCCTCTCTCCCTCACCCTCCTTCTCTTCTTTACCCTCCCTTTCCCCTACCCACCTCCCTCAACCCCCCAACTCTCTCCTTCCACACAGCCCCAAGGAAAGGCTGTGTGAGTACAGAGAGATCTTGGCCATCAGCATCAAAGCCAGGAATAGACCTCTCACCAGACAGAACCTGAGCACATACGTGCTTCTTGTTCTCCCGCCTGTCCAGGCATTTCTCCTTCTCTTCCATGAGTGCCTTTGCCCACCCTTGGAGAAGTGTTGTGTTCTCACCCCCTATATGTCTCCTTGGATCCAACCGGCCACTCCTTGGTTCCGCTCCACCCCTCGTACTGTCTACCTGGGGCTTCCCACTTGCTCTCCTGAGTCATGTGTGTCTCTGCCCACAGGATGATGCAAACTGGACACTCCCAAGCTGTTCAAGTTCAACACAGCTGATGTTGGATTCCTCGTTTTCCACTGCAAACCTATTCTGCCCACTCCTTGATACATGTAACAGAAGAACTACAAACCTATTATTAAGCCATCCAACCCCATCATCCAAAGCACAATCCTGGAAGCCTCAGCTGCCCTCACCCTCATTCCTCAACACCCAGTATCCAAGGGGCCACTGAATCTTGTGGATTATTCTCCTGATATGGCCCTTACCAAATCTTCATCATTTCTTTCTGGACTATTATTTTAGTCGCCTAAATGGATTTCCTCTTTATTCTCCCTTCAAGTGAGTCTCCACATTGCAACCAAAGTGATTCTTCCAAAATTAATGTGATCTTGTTACTTCAAATAGTGCTACTGAAGACACACATATACACCTGTACCTGCACACAGGTGCACACACACATATATAACACATTACTTTGGTAAACACACTATGCCAAACACATGGCTTTGGTGCTTAAACATTGCTGAACACTGGAAGGCTAAAAATGGTGCTTAAACACCAAAGCAGGGAAGGCTAAAAATGGGTTGCTCCACTTTCCCACTAAGTACTGCCTTCTTCCAGAGCCAGCAAAGACCCCGCTTTTTGTAAAAATTTCCCTTAAAGTTTCTCTTAAAGCCCCACAGACATGATGACACCCTTTCTTGGGCCCTAACCCATGCCCAAACTGCCCCCCCCACATCTCCTCCCTCATACCTCAGTCAGCTCCTAAGCTATCAACATCTCCCTCAAACCCCCAGGCCCTGGAAGGGGGCTACTGTGTTCGTTCCTGTATACTCAGGGTATACATTACTGTCTGACATGTAGTGCCTAAGAGCTCAAAAGATATTTTTGCTTTATTAATGGACTGTAAGGATAAAAGTATTACCCCAGACACTAACAGTAGAGCCTGCCACTTGTTCTCAGAACAGCATAGTCTCCACAGCACAATTTAATCTGTGTACAAAGAACTCAGAGAAAATAAGAAGAAAATATCTGAAATTTGGGGAAAGGCTAAAGGATCATCTTCAACTTGAGAAGTAGAGTCTAGGGAGGGATTTAAATGCATCTTCAAATGAATTCCATATGGTGAAAAGAAATGTTCTTTGAGCCCAGGAGACCAGGCCTCTCTGCTCCCACCCATCTGAGGGAACTCGCCCTCACCGGGCCCACACTTCTGCTCCTGCTGTCGCAAAGCTGAGCACTGAGCCCTCTTGCGGCACCAGTGCTCTGTGATTCTGTACCTACACTTGGCAAAGAGTAATATATACAAATACCGACTACTGCACTGCACACCTAAAAGCAATGTGATGCTATGTCAATCATACCTCAACTTCAAAAGCCAGGTTAAATAAAAATAGACAAATGTCATCACAAAGGACTCTGTTAGAAGCAAGAAAGCCTTTCTCTTGAGCAGAACCTGTTTTGGGTGGAACAACCTGACTTGATCGTGGAGAGTTGTTTCCTGAAGGCCTGATTAGCAGGGCGTTTTCAGTCATTCTGAGGGATCTGTGTTATCTTCTTCTGGAGGTGGTGGTGACACTAAGAGCCTGGGGCTGGGGTCAGAGGGTTGAGCCAGATTCCCTAATCCTGAACCTTTCTGGTATCTTGATAAACATTATAGGTCAGAGAACAATCAGTAAGATGAGTCACTGTGAATGTTTCTTGCCATCAAATAATCCTGGCTAATAATCCCATAAAGAGTGACATGTAATGGGGTAAGGGAAGAGGGGACATTTTGTCGGGGGAGGGGAGTAGAATTTTGTCCTAAAATTCTCTAAATCCAGATGCAACTGGGGATGTATTTTCATAGCAGTTGAGCTTCCCTCCAGAAATCAACAAGGGATGAACCCTCTGATTTGTCTTGAGGCGCCAGGACGAATTCATCACTTTCTGAAAAGGACACAAACACCTAAGAGCAGGTGTAGCTTCTATTGATGTTCTGCCGTGACTCCTCTCCAAGTCTCCATCTGGCAAGATCTGATGGAGTGAGTTCACATGCCCAGAGCAAACTCAACCAAGAACATCAGCCATGATTTACTCCCAGAGGCAGTAATAAACCCCACTGTTGGAACTACATTTGGTTGCTGCTATGGCTCCTTGTCCATTTGTACTATGCCTCAAAGCTACAGAAATACAGAACTAAAATGGACAAGAGATATCTATTCGTATAAACCTATCTGCTCCATGGACTGCATCCTGTAGATGATCAATCCCTTTAAAATATTAACTATGCTCATTTGTTTAAGGATCCATACAACAGATAAATAACAGCTTCCAGTCACCATCTACCTCACTGTGGTATTTCCCACTGAGAGAAATAAATTCTGAATTTTTCGCAGCTGTTGAAAATGGCAAATTCCATCACAGTAGCAGAAAAATAACCCTAGTAGGTAAAGATATTTGAGCCAAGTTAGACTTTGGGAACTCAGTGCCCTGGTCTTGGGATGAGGCCAGGGAAAATGAGCTCCCTGCCCATTTATGGCAACTGGGTTTGAGCATGGTAGGGGATGTGGGCACATGTCGGACGAAACAAGGTTGACATATGCATTCCAGTGAGGATAGCCTGACCTATCCCAGGGTGAAAATGTGCCTTCCCCAGACAATGCTAGGCCCTCTACCTGCCTGGATGAGCATCCTTCCCCAGGATTCCAGAAGGGCAGGATAAGAAAGGGACACGTTGAACCTGGACTGACTGAGGCCAGGCTGCTTCATTCAGTTCCAAGGTCTGTGACCATTCAAATGCAGCCCAATGTTCCTTGCCAGACAGATCTGAGACCCCAGCCCACCCTGTGTGTTCCCACCACAAGCCAGGTTAGCTTAGAAACCTCCATGGCCCCCTCTCAACAAGGATTCCAGCAGAAGAGAGCCTACTGCCCTTTGGCCACCAACATATGTCATTAATTAATGGATCTCCTCTCCTCCTACAGTGCCACTAGCTGTGGAGCACTCAGGAAAATTGAGAAAACAGTCCTCCAAATGACTCCCCTGGAGCCTCATTCTCCCATGGAACTCAGCTGAAAATGGCTGTAATTAGAAAGCCTCAGGAATGGGATGAGGCCTTTTGAACTTCTGAGCCAGACCCCAGTCCAGAGCACAGCTGGAGACTGGGGCTGTGTTTTTTTCCAGGCTTGGAATGGAGGTCATGCCTCTTGCCTGCCAAGATTTCACAGCAATGGTTGATTCTGCTGTCCCCACACAGAACCACCACCATATCCCTCTTGCTGCCTGGGGGAGCCACTCATATCAATGAAACATGTTGTTGCTTCATCCAGTTTCTTGTTCCATATGTGAGAATTCAAGGTGAGTTCCATGTTGGCACAGGTAGGCTGAAAATCATGGTCAAGGGCAAGGATTTATATAGAAATGTGCTTGTAATATCTGTTTCTTAAAAATGACCTTTTGGGGGTTGCCTGGGTGGCTCAGTGGGTTAAGGGCTCTGCCTTCGGCTCAGGTCATGATTCCAGGGTCCTGGGATCGAGCCCCGCATCAGGCTCTCTGCTCAGCAGGGAGCCTGCTTCCTCCTCTCTCTCTGCCTGCTTCTCTGCCTGCTTGTGATCTCTGTCTGTCAAATAAATAAATAAAATCTTTGGAAAAAATGACCTTTTGGGGCACCTGGGTGGCTCCGTCAGTTAAGCATCTCTTGATTTCGGCTCAGGTCATGATCTCAGGGTTGTGAGGTCAAGTCCTGCATCAGGCTCCACACTGAGTATGGAGCCTGCTTAAGATTCTCTATCCCTCTCTCTCTGTCCCTGCCCCACCCTCCTGCTCACACTCTCTCTCTAATTTAAAAAAACAAAAACAAAAACAAAAGTTTCCCTTTCACTGGCTTTGTGGTGTGGAGATTACAAGAGTGGGTCCTTGAAACAGAACTGAGTCTGGCATTGCTCCACTGTTTACACGTTCTGTGTTCTCAGGAAAGTTACTCAGCCTCTTTCCCTTGGACATGAAGTAATGAAGACCAGTGTACCTGAGAAGTGGAAAACCAATAAGGTGAGTCCTCCAAGGACTGACATGAGGGAGTTATCAGACATGTGGCAAGGAAGATGGTCCCAGGAAGAAGAAGTTTACAGGTTTCCTAGAGACATTGCTGAGAGTCCAGGGAGACAGGTGGCTACAGTTCACAAGACAGGGTACCAGAGAGAAAGAAGAGCAACAGGCAATTCCAGAGACCTGCAGAGGGTTTCCCTGAGTGTCCATCATGTGTGCAGGGCACTCCCCAAGGCTGGTTCCAGGATTGAAGGCTAGCGAGAACCATGCTCACTGCTCCCACAAGCCCAGAACTGCCATGTGACTCCACTAGCCAGGCCTGAAGCTTCCACAGATCATACATTCACAGGTAGGGGCACTCAGATAAATCTTGCCACAGAACTGGGGGATAAGTCACCCTAGATAACACTGCTAAGACCACAAATCTTAAAAGACTAGAACAAATCAAACTGAGTCCATGAAATATAATTGCCCCAGAACAAAGCTCGAGAATATTCATGAGAATACAAAAATATGCAGCACCCAACAAGGTAGAATTCACAATGCCTGACATTCAACCACAAAATATTAGGTATGTACAAAGCTCATAGATATAACCCAGAATGAGGAGAAAAATTCAATCAATTAAACCAACCCAGAACAGAAACAGATGGGAGAATTTGCAGAAAGGAATGTTAAAACAGTGTAAATGTGTTCTGTAAGTTTTAAAAAATTAAGTATAGACATGGAAGATATATTTTTAAAGCCAAGTCAAACTTTAGATGCGAAAACTATAATGTCTCTGGGAAAAAATTAAATAGATGAATCTACCAGCAGATTAGACACTTCTGAGGAAAAGATTAGTGACTTTGGAGGCATGGCAACAGAAATTATCCAAGTTGAAACTGGGGGAAAGTGATTTTTTTAAAAAGAAGGAAATCAGAAAGAATCAGTAAGTTATAGGACAGCTTCACAAGACCTAATATACACTTAGTTGTAGTCATAATTGTAGTTGTAGTTGTAGTTGTAGCAGAAGGGAGTGAGGAGTCTACGGCCATACCACCCTGAACGCACCCGATCTCATCTGATCTCGGAAGCTAAGCAGGGTCGGGCCTGGTTAGTACTTGGATGGGAGAAGGGAGTGAGGAGGACAGAGAAAAAAATTTGAAGAAATGATGAACAATATTTTCCAAATTTTATAAATATGCACAGATGCATGAGATTCAATTAAGTCCAAACACAAGAAACAAGAAGAAAATGACACCAACTTACATCACAATCAAATTGTTCAAAAATCATTGGTGAAGATAAAATTTTTTTTAAGTGAGAGGGAATAAAACAGTATGTACAGAGGGAAGATGGTACATACAATAGCAAATTTCACATCAAAAACTATGCAACTGGTAAACAGTGGAATAACATCAACAAAATATTGGAGGGGAAAAAAACCTGTTAATCTAGAAGTCAATATCCACACACACAAAAAAACCTTTAATTTCAAAAGGGCGAAATTCAAACTACTTCAGATTCACAAATGCTGACAGAATTCTTCACCAGCAGACCCATACTTCAAGAAATGTTAAAGGAGGGTGCCTGGGTGGCTCAGTGGGTTAGGCCGCTGCCTTCGGCTCGGGTCGTGGTCTCAGGGTCCTGGGATCGAGTCCTGCATCTGGCTCTCTGCTCAGCAGGGAGCCTGCTTCCTCCTCTCTCTCTGCCTGCCTCTCTGCCTACTTGTGATCTCTCTCTTTCAAATAAATAAATAAAATCTTAAAAAAAAAAAAAGAAATGTTAAAGGACATCCTTTAGACAGATGGATAATGATACCAGAGGGAGACCAGGATCTAACAAGGGAATAAAGCACCAGAAATGGTAACTACATGAATGCATAGGTATGAGTTCTTCATATTACTTCAACTTTTAAAAAGATAATTGTTTCAACAAAAATAAGAACTATAGATTTTTCAATTTCTAACATACATATTAGAAATGTCTGGTGACAACCCCATAGAGGGTGGGAGGGAGAAGTGCGAGCATATGACTGTGGTACAACATCACTTGAAAGTAAACCCTCGTATGTACGCCCCTAACCCTAAATGAACCACTGAAACAATAATAATACAGAAAAACTATGCACAACTTTATTCTAATAGATTTGATGATGAAAAGAAGAACCTAATAGAACTAAAATAAACAAAAGCTATATAGTTAAAATACATAAAACTTGCTGTTCTATATAAGCAGGTTCAGAGACTCAGAATCTTTGGAGTTTTCCCAGAATGTCTGAATGTGATGACTGGCTTCTGCATTAGCTTGTTAATTAATTTAAGTCTTGAAAACAAGCCCACTTCATGAAGTTGGCCAAGGCACTCCCATGTGAGGAAATTTAACTTGTAGATAAAACTGTTCCCACAAAGGAAAACTCCAGAAAATTAAAGAGGAGGAAATATATCCCAACCTATTCTATGAGGCCAGATACCTGGTACCAAAACCAGATAAGGACATTAAAGGAATAGCAAAATGAAGATCTATATTCCACATAAATGTAGATGCAAAAATTCTAAAAACAATTTTAGCAAATCTAAGCTAATATTGTACAAATGGGAAAATATATTATCATCAAGGGTTTACAGGAATGCAAGGTTGGTTTAACACTTGAAAATCAATGCAACTGGAGATAGTAATAAGCTTTAAGATACAAAATATTAAAAATAAGAAAACTATGTCATTATTTCAATAGACATAGGAAAACCCCTCAATAAAATCTCACATCTATTTCTGATTAAGAAAAAAAGTCTTTGAGAATTAGGATTGGAAAGGAGCAGCCTCAGGGTGATAAAGAACATCTACAGAAAACTTAGAGCGAACATAACACTCAGTGGAAATAACTGGATGCATTTTCCCCAAGATCAAGAGACACAGATACCTGTTCTCAGGACACCCAGTCAACACTGCATTGGAGGTTCTGTCTGACATGAGAGGCAAGAAATAGGGATAAAAGACAATCATACAGGAAAGGAAAACTAAAATTGTTTTGTCCACAGATGACACAATCCTATACGTAAAACTTGATGGAATCTACAAAAAATCTGCTAGAACTAATTAAGTGCAGGTTTTGAGATCAATTACAACTTTTATTTCTACCTTTATATGCTAGCAACAAAGAGTCAGAAATTGAAATTATTAAGATAATGCCATTTATAATAGCATCAAAAAATATAAAATGCTTAGGGATAATTCTGACAAAACTGTGCAAGACCTGTACACTGATGACCATGAAATACTGATGAAAGAAGCTAAAGAATAAAATAAATGGGGAGATATGTTTTGTTCATGGATCAGAAGGTTTGATGCTACTAAAATGTCGATTCTCTCCCAATTGTTCTGTAGATAAAACGGAAGTCCAACCAAACTCCAAACAGGCTTGTTTTGTTGCCGAAATTGACAAGCTGATTCTAAAATTTATATGGAAATACAAAGTACCTATAATGGCCAAAAACACTTGAAAAAAGATGAAATTGGAGGGTCAAGGCTTACCTGATCTCAAGTCTTCTAATACTTGGAGTAATCAAGACAGTGTGGAATTAATGTCAAGTTAGAAAAATAGGTCAGTGAACACACTGAAGAACCAAGAACACACCCACATGAATATGGGCAACTGATTCTTTACAAAGACATGAAGGCAATTCAGTGGAGAAAGGACAGTCTTGTTCAACAAACAGTGCTGAAATATTTAAATACCCGTAAGTAGAAAATATCCACTTTCATCCATACCCCACACCATATGCAAAAATTAACTCAGTGGGTCACAGACTTCCATGTAAAAGGAGCGTTCAAGAACAGCACCTGCGGGCAGGTGCCTGAGAGAGTCTGAGTCAATAGCCTGCAGGTACTTCATGCACGAAGTGTTGTCCAGGGTCTTCCACACAGTTCTCATCATGAATTGAGAGACACTGGGCTATTTTCATAGGTGCCAAAGGGTAGTAATTGTGGGCCCAGTAAAGAATATTTATGGGGTGCACTTGCTGGGGGACCTGGGTGGCTCAGTTGGTTAAGCATCTGACTCTCGATTTCGTCTCAGTGCATGTTCTCTGGCTCATGAGATCAAGTCCCACACTGGGCTCTGTGCTCAGTGGGGAGTCTGCTTGAGAATTCTCTCTCCCCCTCTGCTCCTCCCTATCCTCATGTGCTCACTCTCTCTCTCTCACTTTAAAATAAACATTTGCTAAGATTCTAAAAGTTCTCATAACAAGGACAGTCACATGTCCGTAGCTGTATGAGATGCTGCGTGCTGACAGTCTCCCAAGCTGTCGTCCTCCTGTCTGCCTTCAACTTACCCGGTGCTGTGTGTCCATGACGCCCCAATAAAACTGGAAAAGTAACATAAACCAAACATGGACAAGGGGCAGACCCTTGAAGACATCTGACATGCAAATGTGTCATCGGTGATCAGAGAGGCATACTCTGCGAATACAGCAGGTGCCGACCCCCTGCCGTGGCGAGGATGGGATGCAAGGTCCACCCCTCCCTTCACAGCTGCCGGAATTGTAGATGGAACAGGTGTCTGAAAATCAGAACTTAACATTGTGTGCCAAAACCACAAAAGATTCCCAAAATCCCCTGACCTCATAATTACACTTCTGGGAATATACACAAGAGAAATTAGTGAGAAAGAGACAGAACCACGTGCACAGAGATGTCACCACAGCGTCCATAAATGCAAGCAGGTGGAAGCGGGTGGGAACAGTCTGAGTACCCACCGCAAACCATGCTCCAAGGGGACATCCGCAGCTCTTGGAAACAGCCCGTGAGGAGCGTCTTTGGGGACGGCCTCAGGAGCACAAACATCGGAGGAAACCTAGGAGAAGCCAGATGTCGGCTACAGGAGACCTAGGCGGTGGTTCCCTTCCTGCATTCTGCTTTCCTGCCCTGGGCACATCCTAGGGACTTCCTAGCCTGGAGTTTGGGGCCCCCTGCTGGTAGAGGGACTTCTAAGTATTTTCAGAATTGTCCAAGAAAACAGTACGTGTGTGTGCTGTTTTCCCACTTACAAAATAAGCCCCCGCCATTATGAAATCCTACACTTCCGCTCTGGCTCCAACCACAAGACAGCAAAGCACACGAGGCTCCAAGCATTCTATTCCCTGAGCTCAGTGCATCTGAGCGAGACTGGAAGAGCCCCTTTCCCTTGGGCGGGGAGGCCCCTGACTTGAGGGCCTTGCTTGTCAATTGGGGGGGGTTCATTCTGTACCTTCTGCATTTTTGTGTGTGCGTTCTTCCCCAGCCACTCCCATCGCTGAACGAGATGTGAGGAGAGGTAGGTGGAATGTGTCCCTACAATCCCCACCACACGTCCATTCAGCCCCGAGCCTGAGAAATCCAGACTCTCTAGAACAGAAGGTGTCACCAACCCGGTTGCCTTGGGCTCTTGGTCAGTGACTGTTAGGACGACAGAGGCAGAGGGTGTGGGTGTCTCCCTAGGAAGGGGGGTAGATGCCCCCGCCCCTGCGGAGCCCAGACAGACCAGCATGATCCTCTCTGGGGGGACATCAGCCCCTGTGCCAGGCCACCGGCTCAGCCAAGATGCTCAGTGGTCATTTTCATCATGACTATCTCCTTCTGGCCCCAGAACACCTTTCAGAGCTGAGTCTCCCTGTGTGTCCCCCACGCTGGGGAGTCACATGGACCAGTTCCCTGGTGCCAAGTTACGTGGGGCACTGTCCTCTACACGCCGCTGCTCAGAGTGGACCCGGGGCTCAGGTGTCCACCTGTGTATCCTCCAAAGCCCCTGTGCTGTGTTGCATCAGCCACCGAATGAGCTGAGAGGAGGGTCCCAGGCTCCCGAGGCTCCTCAGCACCACACAAGCATGCCCTGTACTTGCTGTTTGTTCCCTGGCCCTGCACTCCCTGCTCTGCCTGACCACATGACTAGGCCCCACACAGCCCTCCCCGGAGCCACACATGTGTCCGCAGCCTCAAAGGCATCATGGTTCGGGCCCTGGCAGCCACCAGGCAAGTCCGCCTTGCTGCTACAGCTCAGACTCAGCCCAGACTCAGAACGCCTAGCGTAAGCCAGTCTGTAGAACGCGCACCGTCCTGGCGCTCCCACCCGTGCCAGTCTTGCCATGACCCCGAGACCCGCCACAGGACATGATCCCATGCTTGGGGGGACGGCTGCTTTTCCTAGCACCCCTGCCGCAGGGCTGCCAGCCAGCACACCCGGCCCCATGGCGTACTCAAGACAGTCCTTCCAGAAGACTCATCAGCATGCAGACACCCCAACAGTGACACCCCTCCCTCTTCCATACGGCCCCTTGCCAACTGTGACTGCACAGTGCCAAGGGTGGTGCCCACTCCTCCCACTGGTGGCTGAAGGGCCTTCTAGTTTCACAGGAATTAGAGAAAGAGGCAATGGCAAGGGCCATTGTAGAAAACATAGTGTGGCCCGAGTTTTATTTATTTATTTATTTATTTGAGAGTATGAGTGGGAGGAGGAACAGAGGGAGAGGGAGAAGCAGACTCCATGCTGAGTGCAGAGCCTGACGCGGAGCTCCATTTCATAACCCTGAAATCACGACCTGAGCCAAAACCAAGAGTCAGACACTCAAATGACTGAACCACCCAGGCACCCCAATGTCTCTGTATGTCTGAACATTTTCTTAATGAAATAGCAGGGATCACAGCAGCTGGAGGGGACAGTGAGCCATGAGGAGCCCGAGCTCCCAGGAGCAGGCACTGACGCCTAACCGTGGTAAAAACAGTGTGGTCCCTTCGGAGAAGCTGGGGCCGGGGCAAGGACTGCCCCAGGCTCCATGTTGGGCTGTGGGACACGGCCCTCACGGAAACCATGACGTCCCCATCCGTGCATTCAGTTCCCCACACTTGGAGGACACTGCCACCCCGTTACCACTTACAGATGCTTAGCAAGTGCCTGGCAGACCGTCGGGGTCAGAATGCAGGGTGGTTGGCTGGTGGGTTAGTTGGGATAGCAGTAGCGTTGTGTGAATAACCTCAGTAACGCCCATCAGTAGAGCACAGCTTTCCTTTCTTTCCAATTCTATTGAGACAGAACTGACATAGAGCATTATGTTAAGTGTGACAGGCCTTCCCTGAGCCCATGGGGACACATGCACCAACTTTCTTGGAGCACCTGGTCCCCTGCTGGCGGGGACCAGAGATGCACAACCCAGGACAGGGGGACCAGAACGCCCACCCTCACGGGAGATCTGGGGACAGGGCCCCCTCCCCCCAACATACACACGCGTGAGCACACACACACACGTGGGGACGCGGAGGCCTGGACCCCGACCCACACCCGGGACTGAACCAGGGCTGGCCACCCTCATCTGCCTGGGATGAGCAAAAGACACCAGAAATAGTGTCTTGGGAGAAAATAAACTTGCAGTTTCTGTTAGCAACCAAAGGGACTGTTCCCTGCCTGGGGGCAGTTTTAAATCCCATTTGTGAAGTGCATTTCTGAAGGTGGCTCATGTTCCAGGGACCAGAGCATGGGGGTTTTTTGTCCAAAATTAGAATTCATTTCCATTATTGTCACTGTGAGACTTCCAGTTGTGTTTAGCGCTTCTATGAGCATGTTTTACATTAATATCTATTCATTTTAATAAATAAATATTTCCAGTAACGACCAAGCCAACGTGTATCTGTGGGGATTGCAGGGGTGGGGTTGGGAAGACAGAGTGGGAGGCTGGAGCTAAACCCTGTAGGGAGGGGCAGGGCGGGCCTACTCGGACCCACAGAGGAGCCCTGTCAGGTGCAGCACTGTTTTTTACTTTCCTTGCTGGTGCTGGGAAATGTCTTCTCCCGCTGTTCCCAGCGCGTGGCGGGGGAGGACTCTGTGCTCGTGCACGTGAGCAGGACATACCTGGGGAACTTGTGCTTCAGGAGCCTGAGAAATGAAATCCCAGCAGTGAGAATAAACACGTTTACTACAGAAAACTGTCTGTGACCGGAAAGATCTGCTGGGGTTCAAAACAATGTTAACACGGCTTCTCAGAGGAGAAAATCCCCGTGATAGGATAATTGCACAGAACTGACCGTTTTCCAAAACAATGACAGAATCTCAGCTTCATCTAAACTGTAAGTAGAACGTCTGGCTCAGAAAAGCTTCCGGAACTAGCTTGTCAATGGGACCTTTGTTGGCACACTGGGACATATTTCTGATGTGGACGTATCTGAGAAAGGACAGAGCTGTGCAACATAGACGTGATAAAATGAAGAGGACTGGCTTTCTCATTATTTTATTAAAAATATGGTGCTTAAAGCCACATCAGCGGTGGCTTTTGTCTCTCACCCTGGGCAGACAGCTTGCAAACAGGGCCTCCTCGTGCTCACACCCTCAGGTGGCTTCCCGCACAGGACTTTGGGCGGCAGGAGGGAAGATAGCGAATGTGACTCGAACAGAGACCTGAACAGAGCTGCACCTGCCTGGAATCCCCAAATCCCCACGAGAACGAGGCCAGGTGTGCCTGCTGCGGGACAAGAGCCATATGCCCAGCTGCCCTCTGCCCACCGCCCATGGCACAATGGGACAGCCCAGCAGAGGCCACCATGTTGGCCCAACCAGTTCTTGGACTTGTAAGTTGAAGAAAACAAGGTGGTGTTTTACTCCTCTGAACTTTGCAGCAAACACTACCTGTGCAGATCCCACAAAAGAACAGCCTCCCCTTCCCCACACAAAATTTTGCTTCTCTTTACAAAGACGTGGCCAGGGGTAAAAAGGCGCAAAACCAGCTTCAACTCAAATATCCTTCTAGAGCCCAGGTGAGGGTCGGAAAACCAGTGAGTGAGCTCGCACAAGGGGCCCTGCGGAGGAGGGGGTAACAGGAGAAGAAGCCAGGGCCTCCCATAAGGACACTCGCCAAACACCACTGCTCCACGTGGGCCAGCGTTCCCTGGTGCCAGCCACCTCCCAACCATGGAGAAAAGCTTCTAAGTCATCAGGTGCTGTGCTCAAGGAACTTGAAATATGTTTCTGCAGATCTGCAAACAACACCTCCACAAACAAGCGGTCACTTCCCTTAAATCCCTGCACTCAAGGCACCAGGTGGCTCAGTCGGTTGGGCATCTGACTCTTGGTGTCTGCTCAGGTCATGATCTCTGGGTCATAAGATCAAGTCCCACGTCAGCCTCTCCCCTCAGTGCAGACTCGACTTGAGTTTCTCTCTCCCTCTTCCTCTGCCCCTCTGGTTTGTGCTCTCTCAAATAAATAAATAAAAATCTTTAAAAAGAAAAAATCATCTGCATTCACTCTTAGGACCAGAAAAGAGTGGTTCTATTTGCATTGATTGCCTGAGCTCCCCCATTCTGGAGCTTGTTAATTGGGTACTGATGGCAAACCCAGTCCTGCATCGGCCCCCTTTTACCTCCTGCTCTTCAGCTGCACGTGTCCCCTCCCTGCCGGTAGGGCCTGAGGACGGAAGCTTCTTCACAAGGATGAGGATGAGGCTGTGGCAGGCCAGAGGGACCAGTGTCAGATGTCCCAATAGCAAGTTCAGAGGTGAGCGTTGGTACATACCCTCATTACGCAGAGGATGGGGACAATGACAGCCTTACAGACAAGCTACTGACCCATCTCAACATGGGTCAGTACAAGGAAGGGTCTTTCCAAGGATCCACATTATGGTGTGCGCCCGTGCGTCCATCCCTCTGCTGTGGGTGACAGCACAGTTTTAATGGACCACGTTTCTTGCATGTGTTTGTCAGTTGATAGTCTTTGGCATGTTTCCAGTCTTCAAACACTTATGAATATTTATTTACGAGTCATGAATATTTATGAACAGTGCCACAATAGGCATTTGTGCATGTGTATTTCCATGGACATACATTTTCAGTCCTCCTCAGTGTGTATGTACAAGTGGCTGTCTACAAACAAGTGGTTGTACAACCAAACACAATCACCTGTCTATAGACACAACACTTCCAAGTCTCACCAGCACTGACCTCTCCATGGGAGCGTGGCTCAGCCTTTACCCCAGATATTGTGGGTATTTCAGACTCAACATTATTGTATGTCCTTCAGTCGTGATGGCATTTCTAATCACAGTCTGATGGCAAGCTAGTCAGTGCCCCTTGGATGAAAACTCTCCAGTCCAGAGTCCCAGTAGAAACCAGTGGATGGTACTCACAGGCTTCCATCATGAGGCTCGTCTACACCCCACATTAGGCTATGTACCACACAGAGGATTCGTCCACACCAGCGCTCCAGTGTCTAACCCATACCATTTGGAATTAACAACCCGTGAGGGCTCAGGCAGCCTTAATGGTTCCCGTCCAAATGCCCAGTTCATATTGTCAGCAGGACAGGTTTACCAGTCTCCTGTCTCATGACACCCCTATCCACACTCAGGGAATAGTCTGTGCTGACACATTGATTTGTCCGAATGCTTACCCCCATTCGGCTGCCTGCCTTCCTCACTGTGGGCCCTCACCAGCAGCAGGGGACGTGGTCTCCAGTCAGACGTGATATCCACTCCCAGAAAACGTACAGCTTTCACACAAAGAAACAGCACTTCAACCAACCGAGAGAAGGCAGGTGCAGAGCCCGCCAGCTACTTCATCAGTGTGTAAGGCTGTCCTACCTGCAGGCCCTGGTGCTCCTGCCCACACACAGGGGCCCCTCCACACACCAGCAGTTCAAGCTCCAACCATCTGGGGCCATTAAGCTGCAACTGGGCTCTGCCAGCTAAACCTGGCATTCTGGATCGTTAGCAAATGAGCAAGAGTATTAATTGTAACAAGAGCACTTACAGTTTACAGTGTGCTGGATGCTGGTCTTAGACGTTTGTGAGTGTTTGTGTGTGTAATCTGTCTGCTCTCCCAATGGCCGGCGAGAAAGGTGTAGTAGCTCGCTTACAGGTGAGTGCATGGCATTTCTACACATTTACAGGTGAAGACGCACACGGGAGTTTATTCGTAAACAGAAGACTGAAACCTGGGGAGCAGGGCTCCATATTCCTTATTTGCCAAAAGAAAAACACATCTTGAGCAGCAAAGCCCAGAGCCCCACCCTATGTAAGACCACCACCCAGCATACACCAGGGGAGCGAGGGGACAGGGACCTGGTGGGCACCCAGGTCTACAAAAGCAGATGGTGCTGAGAAACCAGCACCCAATGAGCAGAGTTACAGATTAATATCTCTGCAAACAGCCTCCAAAAACATTAAAAAACTTAATTCTAAATCTCATTAGAATAAGAAGAAACGGCCAAGTAGGATCCACCCCTTAGGAAGGCAAGGATAGTTCAAAGCGTACATCTAGTCACCAAATTCACAGGGTGAATAAGTCCAAGAAGAAAAACCACATCATCGTCTGCAGAGAAGCTAAAATGGCATTAAAAAAAAAAAAGTTCCACAGGGGTGCCTGGGTGGCTCAGTAGGTTATGTGTCTGACTTGATCTCAGTTCAGGTCTCGATCTCACAGTCCTGAGTTCAAGCCCTGAAATGGGCTCTCTGCTGGGCGTGGAGCCTACGTAAAAAAAAAAAAAAATTCAGGGGGCGCCTGGGTGGCTCCGTGGGTTAAGCCTCTGCCTTCGGCTCAGGTCATGATCTCAGGGTTCTGGGATCGAGCCCTGCCTCGGGCTCTCAGCTCAGCGGGGAGCCTGCTTCCCTTCCTCTCCCTCTGCTTGCCTCTCTGCCTAGTTGGGATCTCTGTCTGTCAAATAAAAAAATAAAATCTTTTAATAAAAAAAAAATTCAATATTCATTCCCGATTGAATTTTAAAAACACTTACCATAAGTGGATATTTTCTTCTTATGATAAAAAAGGATACCTTAAACCAAAAAACATATCAAACAGGACGCTGAAGAACCAGACACATTGTCACCACGTCCCCACTGTGGCTACAAGTCCATTCAAGGAGAGAGATGAGCACAAGAGAAGCAAATCCAAACAAAGGAGGCAATGGGGCCGTTGCTGGAAGCAGGTGCCCCTGTGTGCACGGAGCACTGGGGGAAAAGCAACACACTGGCTGAGGACTGATCCACGTGCTAAAGGGGCCTCTTTTCTATAAACAGAAACCAGATACAGGGAGAAAAAGCGAGAAAAGCATGCTCTTTACAAAGGCAATAGCCCCAAACACACGGGAAGAGGAGCAAGCTCGCAGGGCAGCCGGGGGAGAGACTGAGAACCCACGGATCTCAGCAGCTTCTCCTCCAAACTGGGTCTCGATGTCTAGCTTGTTGTGGAAAAACTACATACTAGAGAATACCCAAGAGAATTCTGAAAATTAAGACAAAGCCAGGGAAGATTAGCTACCAACGTGCCAAACGAGAGTGTGCTTGCCGTGTGAGGCCAGGAAGACCGAGCACGTGCAAGCAGCAGAGGGAACAGGGCCGGAAGGCTGTCCGGGTCCTCAGACCAGCCACAGTACCGCTCAGAGCCAGCGACACGGCACCAGCTGTCCACGAGGGCCAGCCAGGAAACGGAGTCTGGGCAGCTGAGTGTGCCATCACTGACACAGTCCCAGGTGCGGCCGTGAGCCACAGGTATGCCACTTGATGGCATATAAATTAGTTACAATGAAACATCGCCAAACACTCAGCTCCTCCGGGCAGGAGCTGCGTCACGTCACAATGGGCTGGATGCGTATTTCCGTGCACCCTGGCACCTTCCTGACATTTCCTAGGTTCCCCTGGCTGGGGGGCCTAGCCTGGCGTGACAGGGGCCACCTGTGGCCACACAGTAAGTGGCCATCCCTAAGGCGGGGCTGGATTCAGAGAGCCTGTAGGCAGACTCAGCGCTCAGGGTCAGGAGGCAAGGCTGCCCTGAGCTCAGAGGGAGCATGGGCACCCTGCCAGACTCACGCCGGCTGCTGCCCAGGGAAGCAGCAGGTGCACTTGGCCTCAGGAGGGCTCCACTGTGCTGTCGCCTGGACTAGAGACGCCTGAGCTGTGGAAGCGCAGCCACTGCCCTGACCAACCGAGCAGAGAAAGGTTTATTCCCCACACGCACCTCAGAAAGGGGGAGACCTATCTCTCCTTCACTCTTTACCAATTCATGCACAAATTCCTTGTGTCCCAACAGAAATGCTAGGAGTCACCCGGACACAGGCGCTCAATACAGCAACGGTTCAAGATCAGCATCGAGCCCACTGATCTGCGGCCAGACACGGTACTCTACGGGGCCACCCACAGTCATGCTCAGTAGACGTTAGAATCCAGTAAGTCAGGGGCGCCTGGGGGGCTCCATCGGTTGAGTGTCTGACTCTTGATTTTGGCCCAGGTCTTGATTTTGGCTCAGGGTCATGGGATTGAGCCCCAGGTCGGCTCTGCGCTCAGTGATGAGTCGGCTTGAGGTCCTTTCCTTCCCCTTCCCCAGCTCATACTCGTGCCCTCTCTCTCTCAAATAAATGACTACATAAATAAATAGAATCTTGGAATTCAGTCAACAAGGAGTCATGCAGCATCGAGTACATACCGGTTCTATGAACCAGATATGGATGCAGTTTCTGCTCTCAAAGTAGTTACCCGCTGGTCAGGGAGAAAGATGTAGATAGACATGATGGATGGGTAGGTGGATGGATGGATGGATGGATGGATGGATAGTTGGATGGATGACGGATATGACACAAACACACTAGAACAATGTGAGAGATGATAGATATGATGAATGACTGACAGACAGCTAGAGAGACAGACGGAAACCCAGAGAAGGCTGTCCATGCCAGTGACGCACGAAGAAGCAGGGTGCCATCTGCATAGGAGGGTCAGGGAAGGAGCCTCTGAGGAGCCACACAGGCAGTGTGAGCATGGTGAGAAGGTGGCCAGGACATCCATGGGGAGGGAGGACGAGGGGTTTGTCTGGGAAGAGCAAGCGGACCCAGATAAATGGGAGGGCGATCCCAGGAAGACCTGGCCGCAGTCTGAGGCACTGGGAAGTAGGGACATAACACGACCAGATTTCCACGTGAAGGACAGACCTCCTTGCTCTGTGGACTGCACATTCTGGGAGGTGGGGAGTGGACACCCAGAGCGCAGACAGGGACCATGGTGGCCATCCAAGTGACAGGCGGGGGGCCAGTTCGAACCCATGCCACCCCAAACAGGAAGCCCTCAACCTGTGAGTGTTGTATGTTCTCAGCGCTCAGAACGCGCTCTGTGGGAACAGGCCTGCCCACGTGGATGCCCTGACCAAGGGGTGGGCGTCAGCTGGCGGCCTGGGAGCCCGGGGGCCCTGCTCAGCCTGCTGGCGCTTCTGTGGGTCCCTGCTGACCCTTCCCGTCCCCATGGGTGCTCCATGGACAACATGGGCAGGAGTCCCTGTGTGTCTGGGTCAACTGCTCTGGTAGTCACCTGTCCACTAGTCCTGTCACAGAAAAAGCCACTTCTTATGTAAACCGAGTCATACAAGTTCTATTTATCATCCAGACTCAGAGAGCTTTCCTGACACAGCCACAGAGCCGTCCCTCTTCCCCATGGCCTGTTCCTTCCAACCATCGGGGTCCTGCACTGACCCTCTGGGCCTTTAAAGCCCCGGGGGAGGCAGGCGGGCAACCAGAGGCAGAGTGTGCAGAGAGCACCTGAGTGCGGAAGGCTCATGGCCACGGGGAAGGCACCTGTCCCAGGTGGACGGTGGGCAGGGATGCAGGAAAGAACCTCTCCAATCCATCGATTCTGCACTTCGGGATGAGCTCTGACTGCACAGGCCGTTTGTGTTCGTGTGTGCATTTAACCAACTGCACTGTTAGAGCAGCCCCCAGAAGCCTGAGGCAGCAGGCCCTCCGGCCGAGACCTCCACAGCAGAAGCCCTGAGGCGCCCCCATGCCCACCGGAAGGGGAGCCCCCCACACCTGCGGGTACTTTTCCTTCTAAAGCTGGGAGGTGGGGGAAAGGAGAGAGGGACCCCGCAGAGAGTCTTACAAAACCCAGCAGCAGCAGAGAGCTTTGCCATGGCTGGGAAAAATGTTCTTCCTGGTCCCTGTCGTCCAGAAGTCTCACGAAACTTCTTTCCCTAAGAACCTGCTCCATGGACAAGTCCACCCCATCCCCTGGTCCTGTCCCACTGGGGCTTTCTTTCAGTCAGTGGGTTAGGATGACTCTTCCAGGAAAGCCAGGCCCCATGTCCGGGATGCAGCATCAGGAGGACCAGGGAGCCTAGCAGACTGAACCCAGACACTAAACACACTGTATGTGAGGAACTGAGAGAGGAGGGGCAAGAGACGGAGTGATTCTGGAGCTGTATTTGGGGAGAAGCAGGTGGAGTCTCAGGAGGCAGGTAACCAGTGGAAATCCTACTATCTACCCCTGCTGTTCTCCGATGGCAGGACTGAGCCCATGGCTGCAGGGAGCTTCCCTGTGGGGCAGAGAGATGTGATCCAGGATTCTAACCCACATCCAGATTTATCCAGGGTGACTTGCCACCACACCCTCGGCGTGCAGAGACAGTCCTGAGCCACACTCCTCCTCCACAACCATGTCAGGCAGACGCAGAAGTCACAGGAAACATGGAGACACAACTGGGGGCCATGGGAAGATGAGAAATGCCATTCAAGACAGAAAAGAAGGCTCACGCAGCACTTGGTCGGTTCACTAAATTAAATAAAAATTTTAAAAAGGAACCTTCCCTGTGGTAAGCACACTGAAAATGAACTTCTCGCCGCTCAAGCAAACCCACCATTTGAACACATGCAACTGCACAGCCCCACAGAGTGAAATCAGAACAGGGGTTTTAAATTTGGGGAAACACAAGAGCGAACAACAGTAGGATGTGCTGGGAGGCCTAGTGGGAGCAGGTGGTGCCGACCCCAAGGACCACAGCAGTGCGAGCTGGGCCGGCACCAAGGACCATGGACATAGTCGGAGTCATCAGACCCACCCCAGGGACCCCCTCCACACCTGCATCCAGAGGTGGCTGTGAGGCCTCTCATGCCAAAGATGGGACCGGAGCATGGGAGCCCAGGTGATTCAGAGGACTGTACCCAGGGCGCCCAGAGGAGCCGCAGCCAGGCCTCTGCCCACAGTGGGCCAAGGGGGTTGGGTCCTGACAGACATGGCCAGCACAGGAGGGGTCACCTTCAAAATGAACCAGCAAGACCTCTCTAGAGGGGAGTTCAGAGCCCAATCCCACTGTAGTCTCACCAACCCCACGGGGTCCCTTTGATCTTTGAAAACCCATGATGGGCTTCTACTTAATCCCCCAAACCTGCCAGGGTGCCCTGGAGTCCTCCTCAATAAACAAGGAGGGAAAGAACTCAGATTAATAGAAACTACACAGAAAAAAGACATTAAACTCCTGCTACTGTCCTGGGATGCCTGGGTGGCTCAGTGGGTTCAGCATCTGCCTTCGGCTCAGGTCACGATCTCAGGGTCCTGGGATCGAGCCCCCCACTGGGCTCCTCGCCCACCAGGGAGTCTGCTTCTCCCTCTCCCACCGCCCCTCCCCCGTTCGTGCTCCCTGTCCCTCTGTCTCTCTCTCTCGAATAAATAAAATCTTAAAAAAAAAAAAAACTGTCCTGACAGACAGACACACCACACACTTTCTGTGTATCCATGAACCCAGAGCAGAAGGCTACAGAGGAGGGAGGTGAAAAGGGACTCAGAGAACACACTTGGGGTGTGTGCTGTGTGCATGTGTTGTTTGTAGCATGTGTGTCTGTGCAGTGTGTGTGTGTCCTGTGGTGTGTGTTTAGTAGGTGGTGTGTCTGTGTGCCGGAGAGAGCCATGCCGCAAACCCTCAACCGAGGGTCCCGGCCAGGGAGCAGGTGGGAAGTGGGCCAGAGGGGACCCGGTATTTCTGGATCCCAGCTGCGTGAGCATGAGGGGAGGCAGGAGCTGGCGAGGAACCCCAGACAGATCACCTCCGCCTCTTCTTTGCAAAGATAGCGCGTGGGCCTCTGCTTCCCGGATCCACCAGCAGCCCCTCAGAGACGCGCATCGGATCTTGAAGATGCAGACACAGCCTGGAAAAGCTCAGGGACTTGGAAACACAGAACCAAGCCTTTGAGAACGGTTTCCCACAGCACTCCTCCTTCCTTGCAAGCGTACTTGGTTTGCCGCAAGGAAGAAGATCAGGGGCTCCAGTGGCAATGGGTTTCTTTATTAAAGCCTGTGGCTTCTGCAAACCTCCGCAATGGAGGGGTGAGAGCAAGTCACCAACGTAAACAGAGCTCCAGACGATGTATCAATAAATGTACAATGTATCAATAAGTGTATCATCTCACCTGAAGAGCAGGTATAAATACATGTTTCCAGGAGCTCCACATGAGCCTGTTCAAGCTCCAGCTCCCGCTGAGAAAGCATGCTAATAATCACAGTAACTCCTCACAGGCTGCCAGAGGGCACTCTTTCTGGGCGGTGTTTGCACCCCTGCTCTGACGTGACTTCCTCCATGGTAGGCAGAGACTGGAAACCAGCCAGCTCCCCTTCTCCCGTGCTTGCACACCTGCCCGGGCCTGGAGACCCCCATGTCATCCGGAGAAATTCTGAAAGATGTTGGCAGCCGCTACCCAGTTCTGGAAGCAGGCCAGCCCCTGTTCACGGACCTGCTTCCGCCCTTTGTCGGTGATGACCTCCCCGCTCGGTTTCACAACCACCAGCCTGGGGGTGACTGAGATGTGGTACCTGGTCCTCAGCTCACTGCGGGAAAGAAGAGGGTGGGGAGGGCGGGGTCAGCAGGGGCCGCTCAGGTCCCCACAGGCACGTGTGAGGGGACCAGGGCCTCCCCGAGGGCTGCGGACGCTGCTAAGCCTCTGCCCCAGCCTGCCGGCGCGCCCTCCCCCGTGCCCTCTGCACCTGCTCTCCCTGCTGCCGGCCTGTCCTAAGCCAGGGCTAGGCTAGAGGAGCATCGGAAGGGAGGGAGGGACTCCAGACCTGAGCTGCTCCAACCCACAGCTGTGTGGGACCTCGGAGCAGCTGAACGGTCCTGCAGACCTGAGAAAATGATTTTTTTCATCTCGGCTAATTTAAATTTCAGCAATCACATGTGGCGTGTGTCAACCATACTGGACAGTGCAATTCTAAAACCACAGACACCCCCAGTCAATTTACATCCCTCCTACATTCAAGAAGCGGAAAAATATCGGGGACACACAGCAGTCCAAGTGAACACTCCGTGAGCTCTAGACCAACGCAAAGCCGTGTTAGACTTTCCGCCCAGCAAACTCGAGGACAGGCTGATTAATGTTATGACACATTTCTTGGCTCTGTTTCCTGTCAGATGCAGCCCTGTGAGACCTTTTTACAGATTGTGTTCATTTATGGGAAGGAGCGTCCACCTTCTTGAGTCTTCCCCATGACCTCCCTGGGATTACTATCCTCAAGACAGGGCAGCTGAGGGAAATTACTCCCCACTTCCCAAGCCAGCCCGCTCAGGGCTCCCACAAACAGTAAGTGATCTCCCTGGTCTGTCCCCTCAGGACTATGGTCTTCATGGAACGGAAAGATTCACGTGAGAGCCTCCCGTGCCACATCTCCCTGTGATACAACCACCACGGTCCTCCTGCTGCCTTCTGGCTCCCAGAGCAAACAAACACAAGCCTAAATCAAGCAGGAAAAAATGTATCCATCTCCACCCAACAGAGATGGCCTCATTTTCAAACATCCACGAGACAGTGACAAAACCAGCATGCTCTCAGCCACAAAGGGATCTTAACACATTTCAAATAATCAGGGACACCTGGGGGGCTCTGGCTGAGCATCATCTACCTTCGGCTCAGGTCATAATCTCAGGGTCTTGGGATCAAGTCCCTCCTCAGGCTCCCTGCTTAGCAGGGAGTCTGCTTCTCTCTCTGCCCCTCCACCTGCTCATGCTCATTCTCTCTCAAACGTATTAAAAAACCTTTAAAAAATAAATAAATTTCAAATAATCAATAGCACACAGAAATTGTGATAATTGGAAATTGGAAACCAAACAAAATAATTTTTAGAATGAGTTTAAAAACTAAATCACGGTATGCTACCCATAAAACAGCAGCTCAGACTACAACCCCAGTAGAAGAGAACAATGCAGAATATCCTCTGGACCCCCGGCTGCAGACACCATTAGACACAGAAAGCTGTGGTCTTAAATACTTTTTCTGAACAAGTCTCTGTGTAGACGAGCCATGTGTTTGATCCAAGACGCGCGCCCAGTGCCGCCACGGCAGACGCTGGGAAAGGCACGCCAAACACACGTCACAGACAGACAAACCGGACCTGGCTCCAGGGAAGACGCGTGGAGCAGGACTCTGCCAGGACCGCCTGAGGGAGAAAGGAAGACACAGGAGCACTGGGAGTCTGGCGGTGGCCAGTCCTGGCCCGTAGTGGACTCCACCTGCTCGTGGAGGCCCGCGGGTGGGCGCACTCACTTCTGCAACACCCCACCGCTGCCCAGACTGCAGGTTCCCCGAAACCCCACACTGGGCTGGCTACCCCTCCAGCAGTTTCTAGAAGCCAGTTTGCACGGTGTCCCCTAGTTACTCGCATGAGGAATCACAAATGTCTGAGAGAAACAAGTCAGCTACCACACACGTGGTCATTACTGACACAGACACTAGGTCTAACAAACGCAAGACACAGATGTGGAGAGACAGCAACCGGGGGACAAGCCCGGGCCTCACTCACCAGCCTGCAGTTCTGGCAACTTGGGGCAGGGGGGCGGGGGGGGGCGGGTAGTGCAGGGTGTGACCCAGGTAAGGGGGGGGGAGACGTCCCCTCCAGTGTTTTCAGAATCCTGTACAACCCCAGAAATTTGAAATGCCTAACAAATTAGCTTTCCCCCAAAGCATAAAACAAACATGAAGAAAAGAGGAACCTCTTGGTAGCCCTTGGTGTAACGGCTGCTGCAAATAGCAGTGACCCATGAGAGGCTCCTTCCCGCAGGGGCTGATAGGTTCTGTCTGGGCCTCTGCTGTGGGCAGCGTGCCCACTGTCTCACTATGGTCCCAATGGGACTTACCCCCAAGGCTAGGTGTCCCTGGGGCGCCCTAGAGGATGGTGAGGGCCTCTCCTGATGGAGCCCACACACACACTCCTGACTCTGCACCCACAACCCGGCTAGGTTCCCCATGTGGCGGCTGCTCCTGATCCAGACCCCACCGTGGACGAGCTGGTCGGCAGGAGTGGGGCTCTGGGCATGGGGTCCCCAGACCCCCAGCAGCAGCTACCTCAGCAGGGAGAGTCTCCTGTCCCTGCTGGTGGGGGTGGAGCCTGCGATCCGCAGGGGTTCAGGCCTGCCAGTCTCCTGCATCCCCTACCCCACCCTGCCCCCACCATCCAGGCAGCCCAAGGAGGGAAGCTGAGAACGTGCCCTTGACAGTCTGGGTGGTAGAGCCTATGGCTTGCTGCCCGCCATCTGCAGCCCTGCACTTTCTGGCATGAACTAGCTGAGGCACAGGGGCAAGCTAGCCGGCCTCCCTGCACCCCAGAGTCCTCACCTACACCATGGGAAAAACAGAACCCTTCTGCCTGGGTTATTGGGAGGGTGAGATGATAAACAGACGTACAGCACCACTAAGGGATCAGCACATAAATGCTCAAAAAACACTAGCTGTTATTGATGGGGAGCCCCCGCAAGTTCCAGCTGGACTACTGTCCAATGGCTCCACTAACCAGGCCCAGGATGGGTGCCCAGCAGACTTAGAACCCGTGAGCCTCCGCAGAGCACTTGCATGTGTGCCAGGGAGGAGCAGGTGTGAGGGTGTGCAGCCTGAGACGCAGCAGCTCTTCTGATCCCTCGAGGAGGGACTGGATTTGGCCGGTGGCCACAGGTGGTAGCCTGAGCACGGAGCACACATGGCAGAAACCCGAGGAAACTGCCCTCACTGGCCTCCCTACCCCTTCGACACTGGCTCCTGGCTACGGGGTGTTGAAGTTAAGCTGATCAACAACCTTCGCTGTTTAAGGTTTGAGCTGTTGCTGTGTTCTCATCCCTTGCAACATAAAACCAGCTCTGACACCACTGGTGGGGGCACAAAGCAAGCCAGACTTAGGGGAGTGAGGTGGAGTCTGGAATAGACATTTGCTCCAGAATATCTTCAGAGTCAGCCTTCTGGGCCCTCAAATCCCCACCCTGGCAGTCTCCACCTGGGGACAACCGTAACCTTGGAGCCACCTGGAGAGGCTCGTAAGCATCTCCACTGTGTCCCCAGCGAACAGGCTGTGCCTTGGAAAAGAGAGCCCTGTAGCCGGGCACGTCGCGGGTGTGAGAACTCGGAGCACTGTGACTGTCTGGGGGCGTCCAAGCTCCCCCCAGCCCTGGGCACCGGGCGCTGTTGCAGTCCTGGATCCCTCCCTTCAACAAACACAGCGCCGCCTCCTCCCTGGCAAGACCCCTTCCAGGTTGCCATAGCAACCCCAGTTCCAGCCTCTTCCCATCCGCCTCTGCCCCCCCACCCCCCCGGCAGACTGTGGGCCAGCAAATCTCTCCAGTTGCTCCAGCCGCCCACCGAAACACAGCCCACAGGCAGCAAGCCCTGAACAGGGTCTTCCCCAAGCTTAGAGACTTCAGAGGCACTCCTCACAGGGGGCAGCGTCCCCAGGGTATGTGGAGGCTTCAGCACCTGGGCAAGCTCTGGAGGTGGGAAAGGTATGGGGTATTCTGGAACACCAGCCATCCAGTCTGGCGGGAACACAGGTGCAAAGGGGGCAACAGGAGTGAGTGTGGGGCAGACAAAACATGGCCTGAGCCCCAGAGAGCCAGGGTAGCCCCGGTGGGACCAGACTGCCTTTGACGAGAGGAGGCAGGTTCCAGAACAAGAGTTCATCAGGTGTGGACACTGAGGCAGAGGGAATGAGTGACAATATGCCAGTGGTCCAGGGCCTAAGTGAGAGAAGTAGCAAGGAGGAGAAAACCAGATTCAGCAGAATCGGCACCTGACAGGGACCTACTGACTCAGGAGGCCGGAGGAGCTGGAACATAGGGCTTGTCGAGAAGCTTAGCAGCGGCACCTACTGGACCCCACCAAGGGGACAGCTCTAATGGGGCCGTTCTCTACCCAAGAAATGAAGCTACAGCCAACTGTCTCTCCGTTCAACGCAGACCTGTCAGCCTGGACGCTGAGGCATCCATCCGCCGGGCCCATGGTGGGGGCAGTCGAAGCCAGAGCGGACTGGGGGCCTGCTGAAGTACCAGAGCGATCATAACTTCCAAGAAAATGGCCATGGAGTGGGTTTTGCATGTGACAGTGGAAGACAGGAATTCCTGATGGCAGACTCGGAACTGGAGGCTCGGGCACTTGGCCCGTAACAAAGGGCAGGAAGATGGGACATGCTGTCATCCCTACACTCGAGGCTGTTCAGAGGCACCAGCTGCGGGGACACCAGTAAGCAAGTATGTGCCCAGGCAGGAGGGCTGTGGTCGCCCAGCAGCCATCCGGGCCACTGGCCATGCCCAGGGAACCCCCGTAGGGGCTCTCTGCGGAGTTCTCCTCCTCATCCTGGACTCACTAGGTCAGCAGTCACAATGGGTGGCCATGAGGGAAGACAGCCCAGGGTCCCTGACCATGACCAACCGAGTGGGGCCCAGGTGACTCCTTTCCTGGCCCTACCTCCCCAGGTACCACACAGTGTGCCTTGTTCCACACACCTCCAGAAACTTCCCCAAAGGCTGCCTGCAGGCGTCCCTGTGTGAGCTATTTCCATGTTGCCTATGATCTGATTCCGTGTCTTCAGGCTGGAATGAGCAGACCTCGGGGTGCAGCTCCAAATATTCCCATGGAATCGCCCACTTCCTACCACAGAAACTGCAAGGAGCGCTAATGAGGTCCCATCTGGGAAGTGGAAGGACAAGGAGCTAACCTCCTAGAAGGAAAACTGAGGCAGGCTTCTTCCGGAGAGCAGGCTGGCCGCCTGGGCCCCGAACTGCTCGGCTGCAGGCAGCGGACCTCAGGGGCTGTGACCACATCCCAGGAGAACCAGAAGGAACCCGGCCAGGCCCTCCCCAGGCGAGGCTGAGCAGAGGGGCTGAGGCTCGTGGTCCCCTGGAACCCCTTGGAGGGGAGAGGAAGAGGAAAGGAAGCACCAGGGCATAAAGTCAGGCTCCGGAGCAAGGAGCACAGGCCCCCTCGGTGCCTTGGCAGCGCATCTGTGAAACGGGGCACACAAGCACCACCACAGCTCCAAACTCACAAATGAGACACAGGAACACCGTGACACTGGGCAGTGAACGCCTTGCCTCCATCACCACTAGAGAAACCCCAAAGCGGGCTCTGCCCAGACCCCCAGCTCTACCCGACTACCCACACGGTCACACTGTCACCTTCCAAACTGAGTGTGTCCACTCAAAAGCTGCAAGTGACTGGAGTGCTAAGCAGATCAGAGCCATTTCACAGCTGCCACTAGAAAAGACCTCTTTTGCCAGGTAAATCCCTGAGACCCATCCTCGCGACGTCCCCACTCAGGCTTACTTTCACTGTCATGTACCCTAACCTTCGACCTTCCCGGAACGAGGCGTCCACCTGGAAGTCTTGAGACTCATCTCCTCAGGATCACCCACCCTGTGTGTCAAGGGGGACAGGGGGGCGGTTACACCACACTGACTAACAGCCCCCAGAGAAAAGCGTGACCCTGGAAAACACACCCAGAATCCCTCCACATCTGTTACAGGGATGCTGGGGTAACAAGTAGCGAGGAGCTGTGTACACGCCAGTCTGGAGGCTGTTGCCACGGCACAGACCTCAAGGGACAATCAGTGTCCTGCTCACTGCACTCTGCCAGCCCTGCTGTGAGCCGCACCGGGCTCCCTCCTGCCTTCTTCCTCCTCACCACCACCTCCTTCCACCCACCTTCTCTGACCTTACTCCTCCCTCCTCCCTCCTCCACGCTCCCTTCTCTGTCCTTCCCTCCCCTCTCCCACCTTCCGAGTACTCCCTCCTACCCTCACCTCCTCCCTCCTCCCTCCCACCTCCTCCTTCCCACCGCATCCTCCCTCCTCACCTCAGGTCCCCCCTCCTCACCCCCTCCCACTGTTGCCCTCCTCTCCTTGGTGAATTTTCTTGGCCTCTGCCATTAACTCTGCTGGACTCCAAAGGCTTGGTTCTTTCTACAATTTGGAAATCACAGTCAAATGGCACCCAGGCCAGCAGGGAAGGCATTCCTCCAGCCTTGGTGACCCTGCTGCCCCCACCCCTGAAGGCCGCTGACTGTGGCAGCACCCACAGTGTCCCCAGTTCTGACCTAAGCCTCCTGAGGCTCCCTCTCCTGCTTCCACACTCCTCCCCAAGTCCCGAGCCCCTCTGAGGGGGGGTCTCAACCCCTGCAGCAGCCTCAGCAGCCCGGCCCAGCAAGGGGAACAAGGCAAGGTTCCCCAAGCCCCGGGAGAGGTGGCAGCCCCTCTGGAGCCGGTGGGTGGCTGGAGTGGTGAGCACTAGGGACGGGACAGGGGAGAGACCTGCACGCGGTAGGGGAGGAGCTCCAGGGGGCTACCCAGCCCCGACCCACTCACTGCCGGAGGGGGTCGTAGAAGGGCAGCGCCAGCCAGGCGCCCTGCTGCTCCCGCATGAAGTCCAGCATCTCCTGCTCGCTGCGGTCCGCGGACACGAACACCACCTCCAAGGGCGCGGGGGGCCGCGCCTCCGCCACCAGCTTGGCGTAGAAGCTGCGGAGCAGCGGTGCGAAGTCGCGGCTGGACGCGCACCCGCCCGCGGCGAAGTACAGAGCCACCACCTTGTTCTGCAGCGCAGCCTCGGCCTCCACCCACGCGCCGTCGCGGGTCAGCAGGTGCCGGCCGCCCAGGACGTCCACCATGGCTGGCTGAGTTGGGGTGAGGGGCACCTGCGGGAGGCGGGGAGCGGCAGGGAGCGCGAGCGCACAAACTGCTACGTGGGACGGCCACCTGCACCGGACCAACGTTTGCACAGAAGGGACACCTGCACGGGACAGACCCCTGTGGGGGCAGACACCTGCGGCCCGAAGATCCCTGTGGGGGGCGGGGCAGCAGTGCCGTGCGGGGACCTGGGGCCCCACTTGCTCTTCCAGCCGGCCTCGGCCTCCACCTCAGCCTCTCGCTGGGGCAGGGGCGTGTGCACTGGGGGAAGTAGGGACACTCACAGACACCCGCAACCCAGAAGCCGAGGTGTCTGCAGCAGCTCCTGCCTCCAGGAGGCGGAGCCGCCTGGCCCGCCCCCTCCACCCAGTCCCTCCTGGGATCCCTCCAGGATGCCCTCCTGGGATCTCTGCCTGCCCTCTGCCCAGTCCCTCCTCACCCAGTGCCTCCACGCGGCTTCGCAGTCGCCCCCTCCCCCAACCGCCCCAGCCCTCCATCTCTGCTCCCCTCCCCCACTGTCCCTTCTGCACCCCGGATCCCCACTCCTTGCGCCCCCCCCCACCCCATGCTCCAGCCCCAAGCATCCCGTTGACTGAAGAAGTGACAGTTTTAATGTACCAGGCACGCTGGAGGCCCTGGGGATCCAGGCAGGAGCAAAGCAATTTCAGCTCCTGCCTGGGCAAGGGCAGGGAAGCGGAAGGTGAAGCGGAGGGTGAAGACATTCTGGCAGGCAGCAGATTTAAGGGGTTTAGTGCCAAAAAACTCAGTGACCAAGATAAGTCACATCTAGGACAGTACTTTAAAACTTCAAAATCAATGCAAAAACTTCACCATGCACAGAACATCAAACATGTAAATAAGGGCGGGATCCCAGCCCCATGAGGTTCTGTCGGACCCATGCCCCTCCAAGCAGCGCACCTCGGTAACTTCTAGGTGACCCGGAGAAAAATGGCTGAGGGGGCCCTTGCATGTGGAGGTCTGACTTTTGTCAAAACTCAGGCAGAATGGAATGCCCCTAAATTCTAAATGTCATCAAGACTATTTTGACCTGTTTGGGCTTTTTTCCTTTTATCTCAACAGTGAAAATAAAGGACATTTCTTTTAGTGACACCCTCCCATGGGGGAAATTTCCAGGTAATTGTATAAATACTGCGTCCTGCTGTGGGAGCCTTCCTGAGACTGTGGTGAAGCCTGGGCATTCTTCCAGGGAGGGGCGATCTGGGGGAACACCCCTCCTCCCCTGGGGACCCTCCTGCGGCTGCTCTATGTGTATGTGTGGAGAGGACCTGCCCTCAAGAAGTCCTGTGGCCAGCAAAGGACACCAGTCCAGGGCTCCACCAGTCTTCAAGGGCCCTTCCTGCCACGTGAGCCTGTGTCATTGGCCTAGGACCCCATCCCACTGGCCACTCCTTAAGGTGGGAGGGGGCTACAGGGCCATGAGAGGCAGGAGGAGGCACAGCCCCACCCCCCCCACCCCACCGCTGCTGGAACCCAGTCTCCTACATACCTTCCCTCCACCTAACTCAGGAACAGCCACACATGGAGTCAGAACCAAGATTAGGCGCCCCTAATCCTAGCCGGGACGCTTCAGGTAAGTTCATACTGGACTTCCTTCCGGGCATCTGCTAATCAGCTTTATGCCCTAGATAACCACGGCCAAGTTGGACAGTGCTCCCACTCCTGATGCTTGTGAAAAGCAGCATGAGGGCCTTCTTGGCTCGCTCCACCCCCCACCCGCCAGCGCCCTCTCCCTGCACTCTGCCACCACGGTAAACAGTCTGTGACCTCTAGTCCACCCTGTCACCCAGTCCTCACCCAGACTGAAGCAGTCTCTTCTGCATGTCCTCCTGTCTAACGATCAGACTCTCCTGAGTCCTCCTCTTGCCTGGTGGTTCCTCCGACCCTCCCTGTCCCCTGCCTGTTAAGCCAGTCCTGCATCCTTGAACTGATCAACATGGCTTACCTTCAGCAACAATCCCCTGCCCTTGGGGTCTCCTCTTAGTGGCTTTCCATCCATGGACCCACCCCACCCTCTCCCTTGGTGGTAAACCCCAAGTCTGCCTGTGTTCAGAGTTGAGGTCAGCTCCTTCCCCACCGCAGCAGTACAAAATAAAATCTGCCCAGAGCCTTTAACCAGTATCCAGCTCTGCTTCTCCAAACACCTTGGTTGGCTCACAGCCAGGACACTGCCAACTGACACTGGCTGGCTGGCACACGCGTCATCGAAGCTTCCCTGGGGAGACATTCCGGCATGACCACGGCTCTGCTTCTGTGGTCAGCATGCAAGCTCCCCACACTTCTGAATGAGGCTACTCCGCACCACAGACATGTGTCCGTGCGACCCATGGTATAGTCTCACTTCCTCTTTCTGAGCGAGCGTATGTGGGAAGCCCAGATGCTACACCATGCCTTCTCCACCGTGCCTTTGGATGCTACACCACGGAGGAACACACGAAGAAAACAGGACCCCAGCCCACTTGACATGAAACGGACTTTTTCTTTTCACTACAAGATGCACACATGAGGATCCGTGTGTTTCTACCACTGCTTATGAATGCACAAATATTCTCATGGAAACTTTTTCTGCTCTGGTCAGCCTAGCAAACCAATTAGACATCCTGGTGTGCAATATTACACCCTGAATTTCCTGGCTTTCAATAGTCACACTGGAGTTATCTATCTTCCCGTATTTAAATATTTGTGCCTAGGGAATATCATGAGGTCTTTGTGACTCACTTTCAAAATGGTGATTGGCCCCTTGCAGGGAGATGATGCCCAAGTGAGGAAGAGAAGTCTGGCTTTCTCGGTGACCCACTGGGGCCACGGGCAAGTCATCCCCCAGGGCCTGGCTTCCCATGGACACCTTCATGTTTAGACTTGGTCAAAACGGTGGCTTCGGGCTGAGGAAGTGCTCCCTGCCCCCCACCAACGGCTTCCCAGGGATGCTTCAGATGATTCTAGAAGCACCTGTGTTGCCCCCGCCAATGGTCTGAAGCACAGAGAGAAGGCGGCAGTGTGTGCAGCCCCCTCCAGCTGCCAGAACAAAGCTACACAGACAGGGACAGCAGAACTTGTATCTCATAGCCCTAGAGGCTGCAAGTCTGAGAGTGAAGTTCTGGGGAGCCCCCTCCTGGCTTCTGGGCTGCCCCCTTCTTCGTGTATCACCACATGGCAGAGAGAACTCTCCTCCTCTTCTAATAAAGCTACATCCTACCAGCTCGGGACCTTGTTCACGCAAAATTACCTCCTAGAAACCCAATTTCCAGAGACAGTCCCACCAGGCATAAGGGCTTCAGCATGTGGATTTGGGGACAAGGCTCAGCCCACACACAGTGTTTTGGGGGAAGGCACAGCATGACACATCCCTTAGCCTAAATGTTTAAGGGTCTCTTGTGTGAGAGATCCCAGGCTCCAGGGCCCTCGGAACAAGGAGAAATAAGATGTGTGGGCAAAGAGCAGCCCTGTGGGCATCCTGGCCAACAGTAAAGCCCAGGACAGGGTGATGGTACTGGCAGTGGAGGTAGTGGGTCAACAAGGACAGAACAGCTTGTTTGCCAGACTGAAAGGAACTTCATCATGTGAGACCAAAGCTCCAGGCTACCCGTGGTATAGTCTCACTTCTTCTCTTGAACGCCCCCCGCCCCCATATCCCGCATCCCGCCAAACTGTCCTCAGAAACATGCCTGGTGAGCTGGGGGGTGCGCCAGGCTGGGGGTGCCCGTGCCAAGGGCTGTGGAATCCAGGTTCACACACCTGCCCCCATCTCTGCAGAAGCAGCCTGGCTGACCCTGCATGCAAGGTGTGAGGTTTGGCGGCTGGACCGCCCTCCCCCCGGGAGCATGACCACCTCCCCGACCTATGTCTTCCTGAGGTTGCCTGTCCCATTCTAAGCCACCAGAAATGGCCTCAGGCTGCATCAGTTCCACATTTGGGGCATCTCTCCATGGCTCTCCGTGGCTCCTAAGCAGGGCCAGCCACAGCAGCTCGTGGGCTGCACAAAATGAAAACTTGGGGCTAGAGAAGGTGCTACAGTACACAAGCTTCTTCCCTTTTTCCATGGCTCTCTTGCCTTGGCCTGTCATGGCATCTTATTGGCTGCTGAATGTCCCGTTGTGTTGGGCACAGGGTGAACATCAACCTTGACTCCGGCCAGGGGGTCCTGCCCTATAAGTTGGCCAATGAGCAGCCCCACCACTGTTGGGTTCCTGTCCTGCCAGCTGTTCCCCCACCACTGCGTCCACCCTGAGACACCGCTAGTCTCACACATTCCAAGGTGACCCTCTGCACCGAACACCCAGGTGGTGGGGACAGGAGACCAGGTGGAGCTGGACACTAGGGACACCAAGAGGATGGAGCATCCTGGAACCCATCCCCAGGAGGCAGCAGGCAGTGGAAGGTGGGACCATGCATGAGCCAAGGGCCTGTCAGACTTCACGTACCCAAGACAGGTTCAAAGATAAAATTATGAAGAACCTCAAAATGGTGACTGCAGAGCACTGAGGCCCAAGCTCAAGGTGGGGCCCCCCAGATTGCAGGAGTCCACAACGGCCTTGCTCCCAACTCGGCAACAACCCTATTTCCAAATAATTCTCAGGTTCTGGGGGTCAGAATGCCAACATATCTTTGTTGGAGGGACACAATTCAACGCAAAATAGAAGTGTTGAAGGACAGTTGCTAGAACAGCAGGACTGGAGGAAGACTTCATAGGAGGGCAGGCCCAGGACCCACGTGGTGGGTGGTTGGTTGACGGGTGGTTGGCTTGAGTGGGGTGGAGAGAGGGAAGAGCAAGCATGTCCACCAGCTGCAGTGGCCGCGTGCAGGAGGGCGGATAGAGAGGACAACAGCAGGTGGGTTGTACCAGCTCTCGGAGGGCTGGGCAGCTGGCTTATTCAGGGCTATGTGCCAGGTACCGTGCTAAGTGCTTTACCTGCAGATAAAGACTCACGAGGTGTTGAAGAAACAAAGTAGTGTACATAGCGCCTCTCTTTGAAAAAAGAAGCTAGGAAACCAGAGACGTGGGCTTTGATTTTATTAAAACAAGAGACTGTGAAGTCTGAAAATACTGGACTTGGTGAGGTACTGAGGCTTCCTGTTGCTGACCCCATCCTCCCTGCCTGCCACCCTCCAGGTGTTGGGACAATCCAAACACTTCCTCCCCAGCGCCTGCCCAGGGAGATGGAAGGCTCTCCTGGAATGGTATTCCTTTCCCTGACCTGAAGGGAATGAGAACCCCTGCCTGATGCTACCTCTCTCCCTGACTCTGAATGCTAAGTGAGGATGATGCCTGGAGCTGCTGCAGCCACCTTGAGGCTGTGAGGAATAGGCCAAGAGAATTTCAGAGACAACTGCCTCATCCGCTGACATTATGAGCCACTGAACCCAAACCAGCATTACCATAACCAGAGGCTTACAGATAGCTTACAAGAAAAATAACCCTGAATTTAGCAGTGTTCAGAGTATGTTCTGCAGGATACTAGGAGACCCAAGATCCTTTCAGATGGCTTGCAGGTCTAAACTATTTTCTTGAGAACACTAAGATGGAATGTGTGTGGACATTCGCTCTGATGGGGCACAGGAAGCAGTGGAATAAAGCTGGGGCAACCTGAATCAAGCCAGTGGCACTAAACCATCCACTGAGGCCACCATCCATATTCTTGGCCTACATGCGTGCCCTGTGAAAAAGCCTGTTTTACTTAATGTTCATGACAACAGTGTAGGAGTTGGCAATCTTGCTCACTGTTCTTCAGAAAAACCTAACAGGGCACTGGCAAGCTGCTTCTCCGTGTGGCACAGGACAGGGGTGATCCATGGACACGCAGCGCTCCCACCCCCGTTTCCCAATGAAACGCTGCACAGCCAGCAGAGGCCACCTGGGAACCGTGTCAGGAAATCACAGGTAGCCCCACTCCACGGTGAGGGTTTAAAACCTAGTCCTTAAAAAAAATAAAAAAAATAAAAAATAAAACCTAGTCCTTAACAGACATTTGGCAGGGGAAGGGGGAGATCAACCATGTGTTTCTGATGCTTGACATCAGGTCCTCCTGACCTAGAGGGATAGACCCCACCTCTACCTAGAGAGGGGAGCACAGCCTGGGAGCAAACCGACCAACCAACACAGCCACCTCCTTCAGACATTCCCTATCCACCTGGGGCGAGCAGCCCTGGGCCCAAAGCCCACCAAAATCAAACTGGCCAGTCCCCAGCCTGTGTACCCAGCCCCGCTGTTTCTCCCACACTCCTCCCCTCCCCTGCCTATGTAACACAGATGCTCCCGTGCGACCCGTGCAGTGTGGGGTGTCCCCTCCTCCTCCCTTCATGGCCTTGTCTCCTGATGTGTTGGCCTCACCACAGCTGAATTAGAAGCCCTACACAGCGCATGCGTGTGTGCACGTGTGAAAGCGTGTTGAAGGTGGGAGTGTGTATATGTTCACTATCTGTGATCCAGCGTCCAAACACCTGCCTGGAAGTTTGGGCCGTGGGGGCAGGACCTCAAGGGTCCTGGAAGCCTCCTGTGTTCTCACGAGTCTCCAAGCTGTCTGCCATTCCTCCGGAGGCACCCTCCTCTCTCGACCGGGGGAAAGCTCCTCTGTGGCCTATAGCCAGGCCCTTGGCTGATAAATCTGGGGACAGTGGGGACCCTGTGTCCCACTGTGTCCATCCTATTTCAATAATGTGCAACCGGCCACTACTGCAGAGTGGAACCAGTCCAAACGTCCCACAGGGCAGGTCTGAGGACATAGGAGCCGCAGGAGAATTCTGTGTAGCGTGTGGCGGGGACTCCGCGGACCGCACAGCTTAGGGCCCAAATGCTTTTTCTTCTTGTGTTCCTTGACTATAACCCAATATTATGCAACTCTGGAGAACTCTCTGGTTCCAGCACTCATAAAGAGTGTTTGCCACGTACACCATCCCCAGGTACTCAACTCAAGGGCTCCCTCCATTCCTAAGTGCGGGCCTGACCAGAGGGGTCCCCACTCCCCCAGGGCTCAGAATCGGGGGCCATGTCCCCCTTTCTCCCCCACACCTCCTTTGTGCTTTTTTAACGTCTCTGGTTGTTGTCGCTGTGAGTCCTTCCAGGACAGGACAGGAGGCGGGGTGACAGGTGAGCAGAGGCAGGCAGGCCCAGGGCTGCACAGAGAACAGTACCCCAGCAGCTCTGCCGCTCCGTTGGGAGGCATGCTTCCAGAACGGGACCCGCCGAGCCGATGGGGAGACCAGCACCCGATGGCAAGACACCTGACGAGGCGGTGGGAACCGGGATTCCATCAGCGAGCGCTCACGGGCGCCACAGCGATCGTAGTCCCACATGCACGCAGACCAACTTGGAGGCCTCATGGGAGAGCATCTGGCTAATGAGAAAACCATGAAGTCGCTGGGCCTGTTCATCTTCTCAGTGAGCCCCCAGCACAGAACAATGACACCGGGAGGCCAGAGGGCACCTGCCATTAAAAATGTTCCCGAGTCTTACAAGGTCAAAGACAAAGGCCAGTGTGTTTCATGGAACATCTTGATCCGAAGTATCTCATGACCCAGGAGCTGTGGCGCTGAAGTGCCCATTCATATGCCATTCCTGCTTATTTCTGTAGCTTACCCTGGGGTTTAAGCTTTTACCGTAAAGTAAGAGATTCTGAAAACCACAAAGAAACAATATGCAGCTCAAAGAGCTCTCTTAACACAAACACCCCAGCAGCCCCACCCAGGTCACCCAGCAGCTCCGGGGTCTGCAGGGGCCCTCCGGCCTCAGGTCCTGACCACCTGCAGCTCAGGGCTGCTCCCAGAGGTGAGGCGCTCCTCCTAACCTGTCCAGCGTCCTCATCCCTCTCCCCAGTGGCCACACAAGACAGGAAGGCAGTTACCGCTGGAATAGCCATGATTTCGGGAGTCACGTGCCAGCACATGGCCCTCGGGGTCTGCTGGGAACAAGGAAGGCCCAGGCCCGTGCAGGGCGGGCGGCCTCACAACTACAGACGCTGGCAGCTTGCGCAGAAAGGTCCTACCCTAGCAGAGAGGCCAGCCAGGTGAAAGGCCGCCTACAGGTTGTCTCCAGGCCAGACCCAAGTCCTTACCCGGGGCTCCCACCTGCTATGTCTGTACTGGACGTTGGGAGATGCCCCACGGTCTCCGTCCAAGCCTCTTGATGCAGGGATCTGCTCTGATACTTCTTGAGCCCCAACTGCAGCTGTGGAAAACTGTGCACTTTTTTCCTCTCCAGAGACAAACCGCGCGCAGCCACCTTCAGTTTGTCACGATGAGCCAGCAGCTGCTACAAGTGCCCACTAGACACAGTGTCCCCATCATGCCGGGGGCACCGCCGGTCACCACCAGGGGCTGGGGCTGCAGCCTCCCCCTGAGCAGGTCACAGGCTTGCTCATTTGGAAGCTGCGTCTAACCACAGTCAACAGGGGCTCTGGGGCAGCTGGAGAGGAGGTCACCCTGCTGAGCAGCCCAGAGAGGATCCACGACACAAAGGAATGCTGGCCATGGGAAAACCCCGTATTCCCACCAGAGAGCAGGCAGGACCTTCCTCCTCCCGCTGGGTCTCTCGTGTCTCTTTCCAGACCAGCCCCCACATAAGCTCACCACGCACACTCACACACACATGCATGCACACGAAGCCTCTGCTCTAAGACACGCCATCTGCAGCCGCATCTGCACGGGGAGATCGGCTTCCCTATCAGGATAAAAAGCGTGAAGACGCAGGAATCACTGTCCTTGTGCTGCCACTGCATTGTGAAATGGGGCTATGGCACCAATACAAGTGACCAAGCAGCGGACGTGCTCCCGAACCCTGATTTGGGTTCTGGGAAAGCTGGCCCTCTGGCAGGTGAGGGGTCCTGGGAGAAGGGCCCGCCACTAGGCTCGCTGGAACACCATTAAGAACTCTGGGGGGGGGGTGCGGGAGAAGGGCCGTCCCAGCCACAGGCACCCAACAGCCCACCCCACTTTATTTCCGACAGGACTGAAGACTTTCCTGGAAGGGGGAAGGCACTGCTGGGAGCTCATTCTGGGGTCACTAGCCCCGTCCTGCTGATTTTGCAGACACACTCCCCAGATGCCACGATTAGAACAGAACAGGGGCACCCCTGGACCAGACCTCTTATCACCAGAAACTAGAGGTTCCTGAACTGGAGATTCTCCCCTCATGGACCCAAACAAGGGACTTATACTTGTCTGCCCTGTGGACGCTCTGCATCTGCCTCTCCTCCTCCAAGAACAGGAGCCCTGTCCACCAGGCGGGGACACCTCAATGTGTGTCTCTAAACACACACGGTCACGCTACTCTCACACCCAGTAAATACTCGGTCTTTGAGACATCAAATGACAAGCCACATTCACATTTCCCAAATGTCCTCTTCTTATACTCCGTCTGCTCAGGTCAGGACCCACAGAAGAGCTGCCCTTAAATACGGACAGTCAGCCCCTGAACTCGGTCCCAATCTATAAAAGCGCCACCCACGCTCCCCCCGCTGTCGTCCAAGCTATCTAACTACTGAAGCCATGTCAGATGCTTTCTTGTGGTGAGTTTTATTTTTCTGTCCCTGGTTTCCTAGAAAATGTTGCTTTGAGGCAGATGGTCATGTTTTCTGGTGAGACTACTGTCCAACTGATGCCATGGGGTTTCCTGCCTCAGTTCAGCAGATACCGATGAACAACTGGTGGTCCAGCTGTGGACACCCCCGTCCCCGTGCACAGCTCTCCTCCAGACCTTCCCTAGTCGGTCTTAGCGCCCACTGATGACGCTCCTCTCCAACCATTACTTCGTTGTATCGTAAATGGAAGTTTCCTAATTCTACCCCCGATCTGGGTTCACAAACCAGATTTTTCTGTTTTTTAAAAAAACAAAACAAGGGGCGCCTGGGTGGCTCAGTGGGTGAAGCCACTGCCTTCGGCTCGGGTCATGGTCTCAGGGTCCTGGGATGGAGCCCCACATCGGGCTCTCTGCTCGGCAGGGAGCCTGCTTCCTCCTCTCTCTCTCTCTGCCTGCCTCTCTGCCTACTTGTGATCTCTGTGTGTCAAATAAATAAATAAAATCTTTGAAGAAAAAAACAAAACAAACTACCCTTTCTCCACAGTGGATTTTTGAGAGGTACCCCAAGCAGAAATATCTGGATGAACACCTCTCTCCTCACCGGTTTTTACCATGAGTTGATGCCTGGCAACCTTGGAAGAAAAGAGGTCAATTTCATCAAGCAGTATAATGAACTGGTGGATTTTATAAATCTGATGTGCTCCAGCCTACTGCAGTCATCTCTCTAGTGCTCAAATTGCCACATCTTCCGCCAGTGGGACCCCATTCAAGTTCACTCCCGTGTCCTTTCAAAGTGCCCCTGTAGCCTTAGTTTTGGGGCACAAGTAGCCTCTCCCGTCTGTTTCTTGCCAGAGATATAGAACCAGGCATTTTTCCAAAGAGCCTGGCTCCTGCTTGAGGGATGTTTACGGACCACGCTGGTGGAGAGCAACTCACATTGGCATGGACAGCGCTAGGAAATACATGTGCTGTGAAAAGAGAGAAACAGAGTCCACACCACCATTTCTAACTTTATACCTATTTCTGTCTCCTTTTGCCTGATTACGCTTTATTCCAATATGACTTGAAAAGACTGATAAACTCTACACTATAAATAGCTTCAAAGTAACAATAATAGTGCTACAAGAAGTCAGTCCCCATCTGAATACAGTTTAGGATCCCTTTGAGGTTCTTCTGTCTTTAGGACCCTTCCAGCTGTGGATCAAAATTGTGCGTTCAAGAAATAAGACCTTTACAGATCGTTTACTTCTTAAAAGATGTTTCCACCCAACTCAAACGAAAACCTTATAGTGCTTTTTACTCATTTCTTTGGCTCCCTTAAGCCTTCCTTCAATCATCAGGCAGCAGCCACTCACTCCGTGAGCAGAGATGCCTGGGATCCTGTGTTGCACTTGCGGGATAGACACAGGGCCCCTCCTGTTCCTCGTCCTCAGAGACAGTGGTAGGAGCTACGCAGGATCCCTCCGCAAAGGGCATGTCGTCCTCGTCCAACAGCAGCATCGTGACTTCCCTTCTGCACACAGATCGTTGACCATGCGATGCTTGTTCAGTGGTTAGAGGTTTATTCAGATTTTATTCAGTGAGTTTAGGTTCGTTTTCTAGGAAACCGTCCATGTCATCAGAAGCCCTCATCAGAAGCAACCTGTTGTTCATAATATTATCTTGTAAACGTTAAAAACATCAACTTTGTCTATAATTGGGACTTCTAAATTAAAAACTGTCTGCGGCTTCTCTTCTGTGAGCCTGTCCTCTCTGTCCTCACGCTGGCCACACTCCCTCCTCCACCTGCTCCTCACTATCTGCCCACAATCCTCGAGCTGCTTCCTTTGGGTTTATTTTCTTGGCTTGAATATTGATCAGTTTTCAATCGTTACTCTTTCACAGGTGGATTTAAGGCTATATGAATGTCCACTGAAATCAATCGGTTTAAGGCCATCCCATAAATTTTGACGGGCAATTTTTGTTGAAGTCAAAACACATTGTAATTTTTATTATGGATTCTTCTTTTGCTTGTTTGATATTAGGATGATGGTTTTCTTATGCTGTGTCAGGCTTCTGTCACTGATTACTAATTCTGTCTCACTCTGGTCAAGGCTGGGGTCTGTGTGCTGTGACCCGAAGGCCTTCCCAGGGCTTGTTCCCATGCCTGACACCTGGCTGGTGTTTGTAACAGCACTGTGTGTGCTTGACAGGCAAGGACACACCAGCTAACTCTCCTGGTGCAGGGGTCTAAGCTCACTAATCGTATTATTCAGATTTTCTCTGCCCTACGCCTCCTGTCCGACACAGCCCCCAGTTTCTCAGGGAAGCATGTCTCATTTTTCTGTTATTTGTCAGCCTCCGAGAGATCCTGTGCCCCTTCTCCTGGTGTGTGCTGTCTCTGCATGGTGACATCATTAGACATTCTCTGTACTGTTCTTCTTTGGTCACCAAGTCACGAAGGCATGACTTTTATTCTTACTGATGCTTTTTAACTTAAGGAATGCGGTCTGTCTGATGTTTCCACAGCTACACTGTCCATTTCCAGAGAGCTTTGGTCTCTTTTATCCTGTTATTTTAAATTCCTTTGCTTTTAACCTTTTTTGTAATGGTGTTTTGAGTGTTTGTGCTGCAAACAAGAAGGAACCTGGACTTCTGACTCGAGCCTTAGAACGTCCCACTTCTGAAGGACGAGGTTAACCACATGCATGCATCAAGATCACCACAAATCGAGACTCATTTCCACCGTCTTCCTTATGCCACATTCTGCTTGCCACTTACTGATGAGCTCTGCTCAGCTGTTAGCCAGTGGTTTCAACTGGGGGCCTCTGTGTGACAGGAAGTACTCTTCCTTCTGCTCTTCTGTAAACGTCCTCTCTTCTCCCTCCTTCTCGAATAATCTGGGCAGACGAACAGTCTGCTTTTCCTTGCTCTTTCGATCTTCACCCAGCTGCATTAGGACGCTGGTTTATCGATCTGTTTATGGGGTCTGGGTCTGACTATGCTCATGGATCTAAGGCTCCACCCCTCACCAGCCCTACAAAATTGTCAGCCACCGATCCTGAGAGGACCACCCCACCCACGCCCTGTGTGCCCACCTTCTGGAACCATCCCTGGACATGTACCTGTCTTCTCGCTCTGGCTCTCCCCCTGGGCACCTGGGGTGGCTGCTCACACCTGTGTCCAGCTCTTGGTGTCTCATGGTGTCTCTCTTGGGACTTCCGATTGCTCTCAGCACATCTGTCGGAGATTTTATCACAGGGACTGTGTCGTCTGCCTCCAGAGTCCTATTTCCTCAGCTCAGAGCTGCCCATGGCTTCACAGCATCTTACTCTGCTACATCACCTAAACACACTTTTCTACAAACTGCTCAGAGCAGCCCCTGGCTCCTTCTGTCCTCTTGTGAACATTAGCAACCAGCAGAACCATGACGTTCCAGTCCCTGCTACACATCCTCCCCTTTCTGGCTCATGCCAACGCTTCTCCAGGGCAGAGCCAGTCTTGGACAGTTTGGGGGTAAGGCTGTTCTCTCTGGGGGTCCCGGGGCCCCACATGCGGGAGGAGCTGTTACAGCTGGCGCTCTAGACATTCCCATGCCGGTGCCAGCTTTCCATCACCTCCTCACCCTGCGCTGCTGGCGGAAAGCTCGGGCAAAGCTGACAGGTCCCCTCTGTCCTTGGTCCTCAGTCCCCGGAAGGACAGCCTAGATGCCAAGTCAGCTGCCGTCCGCAAGAGCTCTCTGCCGGGGCCGGTGGGCTCTGCTCAGAGAGTAGGGCTGGGGCCTCCGTCCTCCCCAGCTCCACCGCAGACATTTTAAAAATGAAGATATAATTCATGTTCCATCAAGTCCTCCCTTTAAAAGTACAAATCTGTAGGTTTTCAAAGTATGTCCCCAGAGGTGTGCAAGCATCAGCACCATGCACTTCCGTGCGTCCAGAATCCCCTGGGAGCCCAGACCCGCTGGAAGCTCCCCCAGCCCACCGGCCCTGCGACCACTCACCAGCTTCCCAGCTCTAGAGACCGCTCCGGAGACGGAACCACAGGACACATGGGCTCCAGGCCTGGCTTCTCTCACACCAAGAGACGTTTCCAGGTTCATCCCCATAGAAGCCTGTATCCATGCCACTGCTGTGGTTTTACCCCCGGGGGCTTACCCGCCCCCTAGGGGGGTGGGGTCCCGATGTCCTGACAGCAAGGAGGCTCCCCACCCGCTCTCACCAGCCCCTTGGCCGTAGGGGTCTCACCTGACAGGCCGACCACAGCTCAGAGGCCGACCACAACCCTGGGTCTCCTGCTCCTCTACTGGCTCTCCTCTACACACCGGGCCACTCCTGGGGCAACAGCCACCCAGGCCGCTCCTTAGAAATGCAGGCTCTGGGTCCTCACATCAGACCCCCTGAATAAGGACCTGCATGTCACGCCTCCACGGGAAACTGGGCACCACCGCATAGTTTCCAACTAACCAACCAATCCAGAGCACCCCGGGGGCACATTCCCTTCCAGCAGAAGCCTGGTCAGGGACATTCTGCTCTCTGAGTGCCAGGCCAGGTCCATGTACATCAGCCTGCTCCCTCCCCAACCAGCCTGCTCTCCTCAGCAGCCACTCTCTGCCTCACTCTCCCTACGTGTTCTCATACCCCAGCCCTCAGAGAGAAGCCCTGCTGCACGCGTGCACGCTCACCCATGTGTTCACACACTCATGCACTCACTCGTTCGTGCACGTGCACTCTTAGACATGGGACACATACGATGCACATTTCAACACACATTCATATACCTCTTGTGTACACGCACACACCCTGTCCCCAGTCTCTGGGACTGGTGGGAACAGGGAAAAATAAGACAGATGCCCAGGTGCACGGACACTGTAAAACCTAGGATAAGAGACAGAACCTTCGCTTCAGAGAAAGACCCAGACTTTTCAACACGTCTGTTAAGCTAGTTCAACCTGTACTAAAGACAGGAACAAACGCGGGTCAGCAGCAGGGGTGGTGCCCGACGTGGACGGGAGGCCGTGAGCACACAGGGAGGCCAGATGCGCAGCCCTGCACTGCCCCTCTCAGGCAGGTGTCCAAACCGCACAGACCCACGAGCTCAGGTGTGCGCTGGGGCCTCTGCAAGGTGCAACCCCTCCCCACCAGTCTCTCCAAAGCAGCCCAGGGCACACTCACACGCACCTAAGTGCTGCTGCTCCCCATGCCTGGTCCTGGCACCCTGACTGAGCTCAGTCCCCACAGCAGACACTCCCTGAGTCCCCTGGGCCAGGACAGCCACCCCCTGCAGCCAGAGGGGCCAGCTCCCAAGCACGGTCATCTCGCCCTGAAGGGGGACGTCCAGGACCAGCTGGTCCTGGAGGAGCTTTCACAGGACTGCCAAAGGTCGGCTCCGGGAAAACCGAGGCTTCTCAGATCCAAACAGCAGAGGCGGGGGCCGGACACCACACGTGGGATTTCTTTTCTTCCGGAACCAGGTTTGGGTTCGTGTTTGCGCTCGATCTGGATCTGATACTGGGCGGATGGCCAGGCTCCGGACAGCACAAAGGAGCTCTCCGGGGGAGCGGCCATGCAGGGGCCCCTGTCCTCCGCATGGGGACCAAGGGTGGTAAGGCGGTGACCATTCCTCACAGTGGGGCTGGGCCCTGGCAGCTCGGCCTCGGGGGCTCTGGGTGCTCATGGTCCTCTGGGGCACAGCCAGGGGGCAGGGCCAGGCCTCCCGGAGGACCTCGGGGGTGGCGCCGAGCTGGCCCACTCCCCAGGCAAGGAGAAGGCACCGTCTCTGCTGGGGGCAGCCAGGACTGTCCCCCGCGGCCTCTCTGCACAGGGGTCCTGCAGGCTCAGGCAGAAACGGGGGTCTCGCGGCTCCCAGAACGAGGGCCCTGGACTCCCAGGGAAGCCCCGAAAAGGCCACGCTGCACTCCTGGGAGAGACGGGAGGGGGGCCCAGCCGCCTCTTCAGGGCACAGCACTGACCCCGTGCCGAGCGTGTACCAGTCCACGCACGGCCGGAGCAGCGAGGATACCGGCGACCACCCACGTCAGGCGACGGCCAGCGCCTCCTCTGCCCCGCCACGGAGGCGGCCACGGGCCACAGGCCACGACAGCGCAGCTTCCGCCCGGCACGTCCCCTCATCGGAGGGTTCCGAGCAGCGCTGCCACGGGAGCCTGACCCGCCGGACGCTCGGCCGGCCCCCGGGGTCACCCGGGGGTGACGCGCACGGCGACCCTACCGGCGGCCACTGAGGGCCGCAGCGTCTCTCCCGGGAAGGCGCGCGGGCCGCCAGTCCCGGATCCAGGCTGCTCTCCCCACGGCCCGACGGCCGCGTTCCTTGTCCCCCAGGGAGGGAGGCGCCAGGCGGCTCCGGGGCCGCTTCTCCAAGGACGCTAACCCTGCGAGGTTCCGCCCGGGCGACCTTCGCGCCCCCGAGGCCCACGCCGCACGCTCGGCCCCGGCTCTCGGGCGACACCGTCCGGGCCTTCACGCCGGGTCCGCGCCTCGTCAGGGCCTCAGAGGACGCCTCGGCCGGGGAGACGCCGGGCGCGCCTGGCGGAAATGCCACGCCCGGGCCGCCGCGGCTCCGGCTCCCGCGCGGCCGGCGCCCGGCCCTGCCCGCTTCCCCGCGGCCGCAGGCCCAAACCGCTCGGACCGACACGACGCCCGCCCGCGGACACGCCGCCGGCGCCGGTTCTTCGAAGCAGCCCGCGCAGCCCGGTTTCCGAGTTCTGGGCGGCCGCGCGCCAGGCGGCGTCGCACTTACCACAGACGCTCCGCGGGGCTCCCGCGGACACCGTCCCGCGCGCCTCCGCTCCGCCGCCGCGGCTGCTTCTCCTCAAAACGCGCTTCCGCACGACCCCGCAGAGCTCGCCGGAACTCCCCCGAAGCCCGCAGAACCACGAACGCGCGCGAGCCCGGCCCGGCTCAGGCCCCGCGCGCCCGCGGCCCAGCCTCCAGGGCGTGTCCCGGCTCCGCCGCGGGGGGCGCTCCGCGCGGTGCTGACGAAGTGTCAGCGGGGCTCCCAGGAGGCTCCGGGGCGCCCCCCGCGCCGCACGGACGCCGCGCACGGACGCCGCTCACGCCGCGCACGCCGCGCACGCCCGAGACGGCGGCGCCGGGCGCGCAGGCCCCGCCCCCCGCAGAACGTCGCACCTCCGCCACGGACGGCTGGGAAAGCGCCGAGACCCTCGCTCGCTCGGCCGCGCCCTCCGCTCTGCAGACTGGGAACGTGCCGGTCCCCGGGGTGCGGCGGCGTTGAGGCCCGTTCACCCACCACAGCAAAGGGCGCGGCGACACCCCACAGGTCCAAGAGTTCTGGGCCCCACCTGGTGACCCGTTTCACTCCCACTGAGCTCGAGTTCGGGTTCTAAGCTCGGGAGTGAAGGAAAACACCGAAAACAAACCCGCACGAGCCATGTCCTACGCGCCTGCTTCCGTTTGTTTCCTTGTTGTCTGCGTTGCAAGACCCCCTTCTGGTTCTGCCTTCCTCCAGCCCATCGCCTCTTCCACAGCGAGGCCCTTTGGGCCCCTGCTGCAAACTGTCGCGGGGCCCCAGGCAGACGCGTCGGGTTCAGCACGGGCAGGTGCACCTGTCACGGCCGCCAGAGGGGTCTCCCCCAAGGACCCCGGCCGCCCAGCGACTGGGACATCCTTCCCTTTCCTGCCTCTCCCAGCCTTGAGCAGGAAAATCCACTCGGAAGGACCCCCTCGCCCACTCCCCACCCCGAGTTCCCACACTCATCATCCTGAAACGGAAAAACCTTACTTTCTCGTGATTTTAGGCCGGACACGGTTGCCCAGCCTTCATCCTGGGCACAGACGCAGGCCACTCAGAGTCAGCACGCCCCTGATCCGGCCCAGCTTCCACGGGAACGAGCTCCATCAGTGTTACACACACAGATTCCCAGGCAGCCTTGACTTGGTTCACACTTCGGGTCTCACGTGGCCGTCTTACAACAGCTTCATGCAGGCAGAATGGATACGCACACCAAGAACAGCCTCCTTCCGGTGAACGTCCGTTCAGTAGATTTATCCACCGTCCACCAACACTACAATCCAACCGCAGACACCTCCCGTGCCCACGGGCAGGTAGCCTGCCTTCCTGCTCAGCCCCACAGCCCGAAGTCCACTCTCCATCTCCTTCACCCTCCTCAGGATGAGGCACCTGTAAAAGGAATCACACACCATGCTGGTTCCATCTGCTCCCCCCACGCAGTGTCTTGCAGTCCCTCCGGCACAGGCCACGCTGTCCACCCAGGCACACGTCCCACCGGGGCTCTCACAGACAAGACTCCGACTGGCTCCCAAGTTCCTGCAGACGAGGGCTTCCCGTTCTCACAAGTACCCTCCAGGAACCCAGCATCAGATGCCAAGTCTGCATGAACTTCTCAGGCAACCGCGACGTGTCCCCCGTCTTCACCAACCTCTGTCACTGCTTGTCTCATGTGGGACGGCAGAGGCAGTAGTGAGAAGTGGCAGCTCTGCGTTCACCTGCCTTCCCGCTGAACAGCATTCCTGCATTTCCAGTCTCCCGCAGATCTTCTCAGAGCGTCCACTCAGCTCCTTCCTTTTCTACTTGGTTTGTCCTCTTTCTGGCGTTCCTTCTAGATTCCGGACACCAATCCTTTATCAACGTGCCCTGCAAACATGGCCCCCAGTCTGTGGTTTTCCTTGCTTTCTCGGCAGATGCTTATGACACACACATTAGAACTCTGAAGAAGTCCTACTGAGTCAGCCCTAACTTTTACACACCGGGTTTCAGAGCCCCCACAGGAGTCTGCCACCCCAGAGCCATGAAGATTCTCACCTGGGATTTCTTCGGAATGTTACAGTGTTGGCTCTTACCTTCAGGTTTATCCATGCTCCATTCTGAGATAGTATTTGTATATAGTAAAGGCTCTAAATTCACACTTTTACGTGTGGACATCAAATTCTTCCAGCCTCATATGCAGAAAGGACCACCTTCTCCCCAGTGAGCTGCCCTTGTGCCTTAGAGAAAAACCAACTGACCGTGCATACAGGCGATTTCAGGATTCTCCACTGTGTCTGAGACGGATCCCGATACCAGCACCACACTATCTTGGTACGATCTTACTGCAAATTTATAGTAAGCAATGAAATGAGGAAGCAGAACTTAACAATTTTCATTTTTCAACATTCTTTTGGCCATTTTATTTATACACACACATATATTTTTTTATTATCATTATATTTGGAGTCCTTTCCTATGTCTATAAAAATTTTAGGAGCAGCCTGCTATTTTCTGCCACAAAACAGGCAGGATTCTAGGAGAGATCGCCATAGTACAGAGGACTCCTCCAACCCATGAACGTGCAATTTGCCACGGCTGCGGTGTTCAGTGCCCAGCCTCACTTCTGCTCAGTTTGTTCCCAAGCAGTTTGAGCTTCCCGATGCTCTTAACTTCACTTCAGATAGATCACTACCGTGTTGTCTGCAGAGAAGGGGTTGACTTCTGTATATGGGCCTATGGAGCCAACTAACGAATTCGTTAGTTCTCCAGTTTTGTGTGTATATCCCTTGACATTTTTAACAGAATCGTGTCATCTGCAAATAAAGATGGGTTTATTTCTTCCTCTCCTGTCTGGATGCATACTTTTTTCTCATTTGACTGCATTAGTACAATGTTGAGTAGAAGGGAAGAGTGTGGATACCCTTGACATTCCTGATGCTACAAGAAGATGGTCATTCTTCCACTGTGGAGTACAATGTCAGCTGTAGATTTCTTTAAAAAAAAAAAAAAAAGATTTTAATTTTCAATAATCGATACACCCAACGTGGGACTCCAGCTTACAACCCTGAGATCAAGAGTCACCCGCTCTCCCAACTGAGTCAGTCAGGCGTCCCACCTGGGGGTTTCTTACAGAGGCCCTGCATCAGATTGCATCTTCCTATACCGTATTTCTAGAGACTTTACTGGAATGCGGTACCACATTTTGAGCAATGACTTTTTTTCCTACCTTTGAACGGACCTGTGCCTTGTGTCCTTCCACCTATTAACAGGATGGAGTATGTACATTGATTTTCTGATACTAAATCTCACGTGGCTGTGTACCTGAAACCTTCCTAGACAGACACACATCATTATATAGCACCTCACAATTAAGCGTTTTTCTCTTAAACCAAAGGTTTCTGCAACCCCACACTGGTCAAGTCTATCAGCATTTCCGACAACATTTGCTCACCTCATATCTAGGCATCACGTTCTGGTAATTCTTGCAGTATTTCAAATTTCTTCATTATCATTTTATTTTTTACGGTGATCTGAGATCAGTTAATTAGGACCCCCTTAAAACTCAGGTAATGTTTGGCATTTGTTAGCTGTATTTTTAAATTAAGGTACATACATGTATTTTTAGACACATCACTATTGCACACTTAAGAGACGACGATACGGTGCAGGCAGAACTTCTGTATGTACCAGGAAACCAGAAAATTCATCTAACTTGCTGTATTGTGATGCTACTTGATCAGGGATAGAAACCGCAGAATGGTGGAGGAGTGCCTGGGTCGCGGATTTGTTGAAGATTCTGTATCTCTGCTCAGAACTCAGGAAGGATACTGGTCCACAGCATCTCGTGATGTTTCTGTCTGGCTCCAAGCCCACAGCTGGCAGGCAGTCCCCCTCTTCTCTTTTCTGAGGCTGTGAAACACAGGCATTATTTCTTCTGCAAACGTTTGGGGGCATTCACCAGCAAAGCTATCTGGCCCTTGGCTTTATTTTGTTTCAGTTTCGTTACTTGTTTTAAGCCAACTGAAATTTCCCCCTTCTTGACCGTCTCCGCTGTTTGTGCAAGATCTTCTCACCTCCCTTGAGCGGCCCAGTGTGCCGGCATGAAGCTGTGCACCTGTTTCCTTATAACCCTAATGACTTCTGTAAGGTTGGTGGTAACGTCCCCTCTCCACTCCTGATAATGGCAATTCGCGTCTCTTTTTGTCCTTGGAGCTAAAAGTGCACCAAACTTGTGCATCCTTTCAAAGAACCAGCTACTTACTGGTTTCACTGATTTCTCTCCATTGTCTTTGCTTCCTATTTCAATGATCTCCATACTAATCTTTATTCTTTCCTTCTGTTTGCTTTGGATTTATTTTGCTCCTCTTTCTCCAGTGTTTTTAAAGTAGATTCTAGGACAATGGATTTGAAATCTTTTCCATATTTACAGCTGTAAGTTTCCCTGTGAGCATGGTCATCTGCTCCTCATAAATTCTGCTGTGCTGTGTTGTGATTAATGCTTACTAAGAAGTCATATTCAGTTTACAAACACCTCTTTAATGACCACTTATTACAGGTCTTGCTCTGTTCCAGAAAGGTATCAGAGAATTCAATATAAGACCTAGATTATCAGTTAACTAATTCAAGTTCTGTACTGCGTGTGCAGAGAACTAACATTAAGCACGTTACAATCACTTTCTCTGCACACGATCCCGGAATGGGGCTGATGTGCAGTATGGAGAGTCAGTAGGGATGCGCTTGGTACTAAGCCACTGCGTGCACACACCCACGTCACAACTGAGACAGTCTGTGGACTGAGTTCCAGCATCTGAAGGATAGACATGAGTTCTGTGGAACACACAGCTGAGGTGATTACTCAGTGCATCTCCAAGAACACACGACAACGCACCATGATAAATAATATTATTCTGTTCCTATAATAAAGCAGTGGTTTCTTGTAATACATAATACATGATCATCCAAAGTTAAGAAACAATATCAACCCATTTTCCAAAGTTAACACGAGGATGCAAGAGCATCCTGCAGTTAAACACGATTCTGGTACCAGGTACTGCCCAGCCCTGCAGGTTTTCGTGTGTTGCTCTAAAACCTAGCAGGCATCCTTCCTGGAAGACAGCGGAGCTATCTGGAAGGGAGGTGCATTTCATTTTGGATGGAGCCACCAACATTGTTAGGATGCCGACGCTGGAGGGCCCATCTCCACCCGGAAGGCATTCATGAAGGCCAGCAGCAGATCACGGCCACCTGGCTGAAGTCATGGGGACAGCCCACAGCCTGACTCGCAGATGGCGAAACACAGGAATGCCAACATGCCGATAATCTGAGCAACCACAGAAAGCATTCACAGAACTCCAAACACAGCTTTAACCATTTCAGGAGTTCCAACATCCTTTAAGAGTAAGGTTCTTGAACTGATGCAAAAGATAACCGGGAGGGTTAAAACAGTCAGAACACGGTCATTCAAAACATTTTCTCATCATCCCAGTGTCGAGCTCTGCAAATACTAACAAAGAGGAACACCCATGACTTCTCCGGAGTCCTGAGCCCCAAGACGGCAAGTCTCCGACCTGAGTGCCTATCACGTTACTCTGGTTTGGGGAGTTTTCTTAGACTGCAGTTTCCTGAGCCCCAGATTCCGTGAAGCCCAGGACTCTGCATTTCCACTGCACCTCGCAGAGACCTCGCCACGCCTGAGACTCCCCCACAGTGCACTCGGGAACACGAGTCCAAGGTGCACTGGGCCTCTCGTTCTTACCGCCAGTCCCAAAGACGTCCACTTGGGATGACGAGCAGCACCTGTGTGCGGTGAATTCCTCTCTCGGCTCTCGGACCCGTGTGCCACAGAGCCATGTTGGACACCAAAGGAAAAGCACGCAAAAGCCACGTTTTAGAGACAGAGGTAGCAACTGAGTTTTCCGGAAGGTCTTGTGATGACCACTGTCAGCAGCCTTTGAAAAGGGACATTAAGTGGTGACAGCATGAAGACCACGGTGTGAAGACTGAGGCCCCCCGTGCAAGGCAACAGTCCCATCCGCGGGCACGCTGCCGCCACACGTGGCGCGGCTCAGGCACCGGCTCCAACATGAAGCCCGGGGCCCACCGGCCACGTGCTCTGCAAGCTCTGGTCACGCAGGGAGACCCACAGTGGCTCCCCCGGCACCACTCAGAAAGAAGCTCCACGTCACACGGTGGACCTGCTCCCAGGTACCACGGCAAGCCCCACCTGCACACACGAGTGTGCAGCAACCACAGGCCCGGATGGCCACAGCCCGAGGGGGGCAATCCAGCACGGCCACCTGGGGCTGGGGTTTGGTACATCTGTGACGCCCTTTCCTCACAGACCCCAACTGCCCACAGCAGGGCCGGCGTGGAGAGAGTATCTACACGACCTGTCTGGGCACAGGAACCAGTTCGGTCTTCGTCCTCCCTCCGCCAAGGGGCCTGAGGGGAAGCCAGACGGCTGGGGCCGGGGCAGATGAATGTCCAGCTTCTTGTCTCTGCGCCACCTGCTGACCACACAGCCACCATCACCAGGAACTACACTCACACTGGCCACCAGGCCACAGCACGGACTTCAAGGAGGCGGTGCCAGGAGACAGCACCAACCTTCAGGTGGTCTGGGATACCAGTCACATATCATGGAAAGGCTCGCCGGAGGACAGGCACTTCCAGACTCTTGGCTGAACACTCTGCTCTGCAGGAATGCCCACACACTCAAGGCAGGCGGGCAGCCGACCGGAGCAGGGAGCACAGAAGATGGGCTCCCCGGGGACCCCCAACACACCTGCTCTGAGCATTCCTTCCGAGGTCCACAGGCGCGAACGATGGTCCTTCTTCCAGCAAAGCACTTCCATGTGTGTCCCTGGGGGAGGATTTTCTTCTCTGGTCACTCAAACCCAGAACGGTTTCGGAAGTATGCTCTGGACAATACTTCCCAGTGACCTAGGTCGTAACCATCTGAAAACATCCATGAGGCAAGACTCTTACAATCTTGCAAAATCATAAAGAACAAATAAATCAAGCACAAAATTATGTTACTGTGACCCTTAAGAAGGATCCCTAACTAAAGGCATAATTTCACTATACAGACATTACAGTTTTCACAAAGTACAAAGGGATTTTTAGGTGTTTAGTTATAAAAGGAACTTCATTTTTTTTTTTTTTTAAGATTTTATTTATTTATTTGAGAGAGAGACCGTGAGAGAGAGCATGAGTGAGGAGAAGGTCAGAGAGAGAAGCAGACTCCCCGTGGAGCTGGGAGCCCGATGCGGGACTCGATCCCCAGACTCTGAGATCATGACCTGAGCCGAAGGCAGTCGTCCAACCAACTGAGCCACCCAGGAATCCCAAGGAACTTCATTTTCTTAGAAAAATTAACAACTGGTCTCAAACTAAAGCAGCTGATTATAACAGCCTCTCAAATCAATTCTGGAGAATTTCCAATTTACCTTCAGTTCAGTGATGAATCAGCATGTGAAGCATTTTGTAAAACCCAGGAGTCTTTCCACAGTAGAAGGAAAACACTGAAGCGCACGTGCCTTGGCTTTCTAAAGTCCTATTTTAAGTTTCTTTCATTTAAACTTTTTGAAATCCACCAAACTGAACAATATCCCCATGAGAAAGGGAAGGCTGGTTTTTTTCCCAAAGGAAGCAGAGGTAACCATACAAAGGGAAATTCAGGAGCTGCTGCCAGGATGGGCAAAGCCACGTCCAGCCCTTCACCCCACGGCCTGCGTGGCAACTAGAACGTGGAAACACGAGACACACAATTCCAGGACACTTACGTTAACTAGGACAAGGGTTTCAGGCCTTCCTGCTGCTCCCGGGAAACGAGGTGACAGCTCTCTCCAAGATCCATGCCGAAGCCGTCAGGGTGCACATGCTCTGCCCGGCGGCCCCGTGGACTCCACGGCCGTGACGCTCGGTGGCGGCTGGACAGCTGGGAACGATGCCAACGGAGGACAGGCTGCAATGTGCGTGCCACCGCGTCGCACACGGCTCTCTGCTTTCACAGAGAAGTAAAATGTCTCTGCGGCCGTGCTCGCCGGCCAGCGCCCAGGCCTAACTGGCGTGAGGCCACCCGCTGAAAGGTGAGCACCAACAGTGTAGCGGCTGTATACACACCACGGACGGCCACTGACCAAGCCACTGTCATAAACGCCCCTTATCTCTTCTAAGTGCTTTAAAGAAACAGGAATCATGTTATTCTAGAAAAACAAATTATAAGTTTAGAGAGTTTAAAGCAAATCCTGCAAGCAGAGACACAGAGACGTTTCCAGAAAATGGAGACCCGACACCAAAACCTGCCACACTTGTTTTCTTGGGTCTGACGACCCTGCTCCCCCAGAATCTACCTGCCACACAGCACAGCTCCTGCAGTCCCCAGATCACAGCCACTGTGTAACCACACCAACCGGTGACCACGAAGCTGAGGAGGGTTTCCTGGGTGACCTGCCTCTCGGAGGTCAGTGCCCTGAGGAGGGGCCACATCGCACGCACGTGTGTGATCTGCAATCTTGCACGGCACCACTGAAACGCTCACGACTGAAGGACGGAGAACTTCAAGAACAAATATCCCCGGTTTTGTTCCAGGTGCCAGGGAGCTTGTGAAAGTGTTTGTGTACACCCGCAGTTACCACACGGACTAGAAGCGCACGCCCTCTGAAGAACACCTCCGCGTGTGGCAGCCGCAGGTTCTGACCCAAGACCTGCTTTTTAACTAACAACCGATCAGGCCAGCAGCAGACACGGAGGCCTCCAGCACCGCGTCTCATGAAAGCCGTGAGAAGGCGGCACGGCATTCCGGGCCCTGGGGCCAGTGAAAACCCATGGAAGACTCGTGTGTGCACCTTTATGCACGAAGGCTGGGTTCCCCTCTCCTCAGTCAGGATCAGACAGACTGAGCAACAGCTCGCCAGCACCTCCACAATCTTTATGGGCACGATGTACGTGGACCCCAGTGTTCAGAAGGCCCCACGAGAACCTTCCTGCCGATGTCCCAGGGTGCAGGACAGGGAGCTGCAGTCAAGCACGGGGAGCGGGGCCCGCAGGACCACAACCCTGTCAGGCAAGCGCTGCGCTCGGCGGCGGGCGGCCTCTGCGCCAGGCTCAGGCGTGACCGCAGGGAGCCGGGCAGGGCTCTCCCGGTGCACAGCGAGCGCAGGGGGGAGCGGCAGCCGCACCTAGAATTCCGGACTTCACACTTTCCAGTGCGTGAAACTCGACCGGCCCCTTTCACACCAGAACAGCACCTTAGTCACCACCTTAAAAACAGTCCGTTAAAAGTAATGCCCTGCCAGTACGATTTCTTTGCCAGTGTCAACAGTAAGCAAGCCCACCTAACTTTTAACATGGGCTGTGGGCTGCATGTGTCCCCCAGATCACGCCCCCAGGACCTCAGAATGGGGCTGCATCCAGAGAAAGGGCCTCTGAGGAGGTTACTAAGGTTCAATGAAATTGTACAGGAGGAACCTGACCCAATGCAGCTGCGGCCTCAGAGGCAGAGATCAGGACACAACTACACGCAGAGGGACAACTACGTGAGGACACAGGGAGCCCAGGCATCTGGACAGCAGGGAGAGGCCTCGGGGGACGCCAGCCCTGCCCGGCCTGCACACCGACCTCCAGCCTCCAGCGCCCGGAGAGCAGCTGCTACGGGAACAGCCCCGTCCCGTCCTGTGCTTGCTGCTGCTGCAACGCGACCTCACACACGCGCTCACACACGCGACCTCACACGTGTGTCACGCAGAGCTGCTCGCACAAACACACCCTCGGCGGCTCCCCACAGGCCTCATCAATCAGAAACGACCCTGGGTGAAAACCGCAATCACGAAGTAACACAGAAAGAAGGCTGGTGAGGACACATCCATTTTGTGAACATAGGAGAGTCCAGCAGACGGACCTCGGGTAACAGGGGTCGGGCCCCCGAGTGAGGACGCGACCCTCCCCTCCGGCTGCAGGATGATGCAGACCGTGGGCTCTGTCCCCTCAGACGCAGTTCTCAGCGCCCGACTGCTTCCCCGCAGGGCCATTCTGGAGAGGACACAACCAAGGGCTGAACACAGCTGACCTCAGCCCAAGCAACATTCTGCTAATAAGGTCCCCACCGCCTGCCACACGCACGCCGCACACCCATGCGGCCCCCAGGAGAGACCCACTTCCGGGATCAAAGCCCCCCTCAACTCCCTGGAGAGGACACCGGCCGCCTGTCACACGCACACCCACATGGTGCCTGGGCAGCAGCTGCCACCCGCTTACACAGCCGGAGGGACAAAGTGAAGGTAAAGCTCTAACGCTACTTTGGCCAAATGACCCCGAAGTCCACACAGACTCCGGAATTTCAATCTGAAGTCGCCGGCTCGAGGTCAGCACCACAGTCTGTGGGTCCTGCTCAGGCGGCATCTGCCGCAGCTGCTGCGGCCCCGAGTCAGAGTCTCGAAGTCACACACACGCCATCCTAGGAAAGGTCCTGGGTAGTTCCCTGAAAGCCCCAGCCCGGAGCGTGGCGGTTCGACGTGCGGGGACGCGCCCACACAGCAGACGGCAGCCCACCCACCCAACACCAACAGCCAGCGCCGAAATGAGAGGCCGGCCAGGGCCCGCATGTCAGTGTCGCCGTCGCCTGGGCTGGCTGAGGTCAACATGCCCCCCGGCCCAGCATCCTCAAGAAAGAACTACGCAGGAAGAATGCAGGGTCATTTTTAGGCAGAGCGATGTGCACACAATAACCCTGAAGTCGTCCGCCACAGGCTCACGGAGCTGAAGGACTTTGCGGCACAGACAGAAACAGAGAACGCCCGCAGAAAAACGCGAAGACTCCCCTAGTTCTCGGGGGCTCGGCGGCCCGAGTGCTTATAGCCACAGGGCAGAGGACGAACCAGCTGCTAGACATCAGGAGGGAGACCGTGTACTGGGGGCGTAAGGAGACAGGTTTACTGTTCCCCCAGTCCCGGGACGGAAATGCCCATTTCCTCCGTGTAACTGGAAGCTAAGACAACACACATTTTGCCAGCGACCTGCGATGGAAGGTTACGCTGGGCTGTGGGCTCTCCAGACCGCACCAAGGCCGCTGTCGTCCTGGACCCCACACGCCCCCACGCCTCCCTCAGGGGCGCCACGACGAAAGCTGCGCCTCCCGCGACCAGGGGTCCACGTGACGACAGCAGAGGGCTGCGCAACACCTGCCACCCTTGACGCACCACCAGCGCTGTGGCCATGCCAACGACGATCAAACAGGCAGGCCCACTCACCCTTCTCCAAGCAGGGACCGCTCCCAACAGACCCAGTCACCGGCCTACGGACAGCGGCCAGTGACCGCCAATCCTCCCACGAGACCTGCTGTTGGCTCCGGGGAACGCGCTTCACGAGCTGCACCAGTGGTGGCAGCAGGGCTGGTGCGTGTGGGGAGGGCACGAGACCGGGCGTCCCTTTCCCATACCTGCCTGCGCCTCCACACAGCCCCAGCCTTAACCATGGGATCTACAGGCCCAGACCAACAGGGAAACACCAAAAGACAAATCTAATTAAAGGCACATCCCGAATCTACTTTTTACCTGACTTGTTAAGATAACAAATTACCCACGAAGATAAAGCACAGAACACGCACCTGTCAACGGCGTGACCTCCGCTTCCTCGTCCCACCGCCAGGCAATGGAGATCCCCCTACACTCTCGCCGGCGGTACTCCAGGACAGAGCGTTAGTATATAAAGCAAAAGTAGATATAAAAATAAAAAATACACATTATTTAATTCTATTTAAAATAATCAAGTTTAAAATTTTATGATAAATTTTCTCCTTATAAGGAATCCACAGACTTGAGTATTTTGACTCCTGCTCACTGCCCCTCTCCCCTCGGGACAACCGAGTGTTATCACGTGCGAGACGTTGGCGCTCCTTCCATTTCCGCTCACATCGGATGGTTCACATGTGGTAGAGAGAGTAAAGGTCACTTAAAATGTTAAAGTCAAACTTTAAAAATGTTTCCAGAAGCAGGTTTAACACATCACATTTTGCTCATGAGCACAAAATTTACAGTCAGAAGTTGCACATAAAGGGTTTATTTTAAATGTTTTAAGGATAGGATAGAGTTACATCATAATTATAAAAATTACTTACAGAATTAACAGATTTATATTGTTTATACTTCTAAATGCAGAGAACAGGGAACTGTCTACACATCGTATAAAATAAAATTAAAAATGAATTCAAGCCTGAAAGATGAGGTCATTTACCTAATTGTAAGATGCGAACACGAAGACCTCTGAACTATGCACATCCGCTCACACCGCACTAATGGTGGAAATACAAAGAGCGCAGCATTTCCAAGGAACCACAGACATTTCAACCATAATTATTTTGTTATAATAATTGTTCCTGTTTTGTCTTTGGAGAACTTTCTTTTTTCTTTTTTTTTTTCTTTTTTTAAGACAATCCGCTTGCGCATGTTTTCAGGCACTACAATTTGTGACAATCCGAACAGTCTTCTAATGGGTCCACAGGGTTCAGAGATTCGAGCCCAATGCACTGCGGGGTTTGGCACGTAAAACAAGAATAGGAATGAACTCTGGCTGAGAGGTGACTGGGCGCTTCGAGAATGCACAGTCCCTTCAAATGCTGCACGACAGACAGAGCTGGGAAATCACCTTCTGCTGGCGCTGGCTCGCCAGTGCATTCTCATCCTACGACCACTACAACGGCACAGGAAGCAAATATACAGAAAACAGAAAACAAAATCAAAACAAAGATAGAAAACAAAAAACCTAAATATCTTCCACATGCAAGTTCAGTTAGTTACATTGAACATTCTACTTAGAATAGAGCATGCAAAAAAGGATGGTCTGCGTTTAAGGTTCTCCTCGGAAGCTTCACGTGGCAGCCGGACGTCACACGCACACGACACGGGAACACGATAGCAGGTCAGTGAGGAAGGCCGGGACATTTTATACAGGTTCAGGGCTTGTGCATTCACAAGTCCCATGATAATTTTGGAAACTCATGTCGGGCTCCTACAACAAGGAACCAACATTCTGATACCAGGAAAAGGCAAGCAATGCATGCAGATCTGAAACGTGAGCCTAGAACAAAGCCTGAAGTACCGGGCGAGGGAGTGGAATCAGTCACCGCGCAAGTGTGGGTTAAGCCACCAAAAGAAAAGAGAATGGGGGGGGGCAGGAAAACAACAAAAAACCCCTTCCCCTTCCTTCCGCCCTAAAGGCAGCAAATGGAAATGATGAAAATAATGGTGATCATCATGTGTCACGTTCATCGGGAGAGTGGCAGACCATGTAGTATCGAAGGTGCTAAAGGTACTCGCAGGAAAACCATGATGTACGTCGTCAAGTGACGCTGGGAAGGTTGCCACGGACCCAGCCCTCAGGATACTCCAAAGAACACTGGTTTTCAGTCCAAAGCCACTGTACCATGTTCGCACAGTGCACACACCGGACGCCCGACTCTCGGGGCACACGTGTCTGCCCGTGCTCGGGGAGCAGACTCAGCCTGGAGACTGGCACGCAGGGACTCCTGACCAGAGCCACTGGGAAAGAGGTGATGGACAGTCGTGCGGCACGACCCCGAAGCCAGAGAAGTGTGAGGCCAGGCAGGCACCGCAGGGAGAGGCGCAGAGGCAGACAAGCTCCCCTCTGCGGCCCGAGGGGAGGCACTGCATTCTAGAGCGCGGGGGTCACCGTCCACCAGCATGACAACACGCAGCCTTCCGAAGGCCAAGCAGGCACCACGCGGACCTCGCACAGTAAGGCCACCAACGACAGAACCTCCAGTACTGAGAACAGCCGCGACAGAGGCCGCACGGACCGCTGGCAGCCGGCCGGCAACACGTGCATGCAGCCTTCTGCCCGACCCTCAGGTGCGCTCTCCAGCCTCCACGAGACACTGCGTTCCGTGCGGCCCCTCTCCTGGCTTTCCAGCTGGCAGGGCTCATGTGAAACAACGGGACAGATGATGACCATGTCGCTGCCACCCAACCACTTCTGTGATTCTACTTCGGTCAAACCACCTTGCAGGAACAAGCCGCGAAAGGGCTGTCAGGCTGAGGGCCACAGTCACACCCACAGGCTAGCGCGATGACAGGAGAGTCCCCGTCCGCAGAACACCGGAGCCAAGCGCGCTCAGCACCACAGAAAGTGTCAGGGGACCCAGGCCGTGAAGGTCTACATACTCTCTGTGGGGAGAAGCTGGGGGAAGCCTTCTGACCACAACCACGTATCAGTAGGAACAGTAATAAAAATAAAAGTGTCCCAGAGAACTTGTCAGAAGGCCACACCACCACTCCCCAACTTGTAGGTCTCGGATCAGAGCACTAGGTTCCGCCAGGAACTTACCACATGCACACAAACCACTGGCGCGCTGTGGCCTCTCCAATCACGTACTAGAATCCAGACTGCTGATCGTACAGACTAACAGACCAGGTTGTGCCGTCCAAAGCACCCCGGCATCACACCGTGTGGACCAAGTACCTGGGCTTTGCTTTAAAACAAAAAAAGTATTTATGATAAAAAATGTAAACAAAATTTTACAAAGCTTAGAAATTAAAGGCAGCTTTTTACCCAGCTTTCTGTTTTGTTAAATTCTAATGTGGGTCCAGCAACTGTTCACAAATGATTCCTATTCGGACTCATGGTTTAAAGCCTCCAGACTGAAAAGGGGTCTGAACTTCTGACTTCCAAAACACGCTGAACGTCTCTGTGTCTCCTGTGCCCACATTTACTTTTAAGTAAACAGCAGTAATATACGAAATCAGACTGACTTAGGACAAGCACTCCTGTTAAACTGGAGAATATTACTGAACCCCCGCCCCGATCCACAAGGAAAGGACTGCCAAGGAAGCGTGTGTGTGTTTGTGTGTGTGTGTGTGTGTGTGGCGCGTATGGACACACACGGATGCGGACAGGGAGAGAGAGGTCCATACACGTCTCGACGAAGAAGGCAGTACCGACAGCGCCAGACCATGCTTGCAGCGTGGCAGCAGGTGGGAAGAACTACGGTGCTGGGGGGCTGGGGCGGTCCAGTCCAGTTTACACGACCGCGGTGCTATCTGAACTTCACCAAACTTGCCTGTAACTCCCCTCCAGACACACAGACTTCTCGTAAGAGGAAGGAGTTCTTACACAAAATGCTCTGTGTTCACATCAATCTGTACTATTCAGAACAAACCGGTTCTGCTGGCAGAGATTGTGGGTTCGCAGGGACATTTAAGCTTTCATTAAACTGGAAAGCAATCAAGTCTTTATGTCTACAAATTATACATTTAATAGTTCCACAAATTTGGCCAAGTCCATGATGACATCTAGGATGTTTTCACCAAATCGTAGACGTAAATATGGAAATCGTCATCGAACTTGATGAAATAGACGGACGGTTTGGCCTCCACCTGATGAATGACCATGCCAGTCCTCTTGGAGCCGTCCTCTTTGGCATACTCCACCTGTTTGCCCACCAGGCTGTCCACGACTTCTCCCGGCTCCCTTTCTGCTGGAGGAGAATCGTCTGCGTGCAAGAGGGCGGAAGAAAGAATTCACAGTCAATTTTTACCGAAGTACCAATCACATATCTATTTCAATAACAGTGTTTAAAAACGGAACATCCGGATTCATCCTAATTATCTAGAGCAAGAGTCGGCCCACTTCTTCTTCAAGGGCCAGAGGCTTGAGGACATGGGTCTCTGCACCCACCAACGGCTCGGCCCTGTTGGTCCTGTGAGAGTAGCTGCGAGGGGCACAGAACCAAAAGGTGTGCCAATAAAACTTTATTTACAAAAACAGTGTGCTGTTCGCCACCCCCTCAGGATGCAGACTGTCAAGAATTTTGAAAAATCATAACCAGAAATCCCTGTGGCTTATATTTGATTACAGCTGAGACTGGCTGAGGGGGTGAGGCAAGGAAAGGCTGGAGAAAAGCCTGGATGCACAGAACTTCTCAAAAGCCACGGTGACCCTGAAACAGCCCTTCAAGACAGACAATACCTCCTAGGACACTGAGAGTACGCCCTTGTCTTCAACACACTGCTGCTGAAATGAACTGGAACTCCTCAAAGCCTCTTCCTCCCCACGTTCGCTGCATCTCATTGCTGGTCTTCCTACCCGAGCTCTCGGATAAGATTCCCCAGGCTCTGGAGACAGGTGCTGAGCGAACCCCTGCCCAGACTAATCAGGACGGGACCTCCAGGACAGCCCTGGTCCGCAGCAAAGCCCGTGTGCTGGGAATCCTGCCCTGAGCCAGCAGGGCTCTGCGGTGTTCTCACAGCACAGAAACCAGAGCAAACCTCCAGCTGCAAAGACCCAAGGGGCAGGGGATGGGGCCGGGAGGCTACCACCCTCTCTCCAGAAACCCCTGCAGGTCCTGCGTGGGGCGAGCCATTTTGCAAGGAGCAAGAGAAGGCTTCCAGATGCCCTCGGGGGTTGCCGCGCCCTGCGCTTACCCCAGGCTGCCTGAGCTCTTGCTGCTCGCACATCGCGCCCACCCCAGCTTCACACGCAGCCGGCGGCAGTCCCGGGCACGTCTGTCCCTCAACGGCGGACACAGCCCTACCAGGCTCGTCTGACCGCTGCTGCTGACTTCACGCACGATGCCAGCCACAAGCCCGAGTCCAGCGGTCATCAGTTCCTCTGAGCAGGAAAGCGATGCCGAACCCAAAGCTCTCGTCCTCTCTTCAAAACTGCTCTTTCCTCAGCAGCGGCGCCAGCCCCCCACGCCCTCGGGGTGCTGCACGCTTACAGACATTCCAAAGCCTCGACAGCCGGGCCGCTCCAGCGACTGAGCCAAGATGCCAGAGCCTCACACGAAGGCCGCTGCAAGCGCCCGGCTCCGGGACATCACTGGTGGCTGCTGCACTTTCCCACTCGCAAAACCAGCGGGCGAGCGGGGGAAAAGGCTGAGCGGCTGAGGAAGGGGTAATGGGAGGCCAAGGGGGGCCAAGCGGGTTCCAAGCAGGGGCTAAAAAGGGGCTAAAGGGGTCAAGGGGGCACTGGGAGACTCTGCGGACAGCCCAGATGGCCCAAATGCCCCTACGCTTTCACGCAGCAAAGCAACAGTTCTTACTGTGGATCTTTCTCTACAAAAAAGCTAAAGATCAGGGGCACCTGGGTGGCTCAATGGGTTAAAGCCTCTGCCTTCGGCTCAGGTCATGATCTCAGGGTCTTGGGATTGAGCCCCGCATCGGGCTCTCTGTTCAGCAGGGAGCCTGCTTCCTCCTCTCTCTCTGCCTGCCTCTCTGCCTGCTTGTGAGCTCTGTCAAGTAAGTAAAATCTTTAAAAAAAAAAGCTAAAAAATCAATTTCATACAAACAACACTCCTGATAATTAAGTTCCTGCCCATAAATACATCCCTGTACAGATTTAGAATGAAAGTACACAGAGCCAAAGACAAAGAAGGTGGAGAGTCAGGGCTGAAGAGCACCTCGAAAGCAGGTTCACGGACTTGTCGACAGAAGAACCTGTACAGGCCCAGGGAACCCTGTGCTGGAGGAAAGCTATGGAGTAGTTTAAAAAAGAACAGGTTTACCCAAAAATGAAACTAGGAAAATAATTCCATTCACAACCACATCAAAAAGAGCAAAGTAGGGATGTCTGGGTGGCTCAGTCGGTTAAGCCATTGCCTTCAGCTCAGGTCATGATCCCAGGGTCCTGGGATCCTTGTTCAGCCTGCTTCTCTCTCTGCCTCTGCCTGCTTGTGCTTGCTCTCCCTCTCTCTCTCAATCTGACAAACCAATAAATAAAATCTAAAAAAAAAAAAAAAAAAAGAGCAAAGTATTTAGGAATAAACTTAACAAAGTGTAAAACTAATACTCTGCAAACTACAAGATACTACTGATGAAGATCTTTAATTCTCAATAAATGGGGAACTATCCCGGGCTCCTGGGTCAGAAGGCTTCACAGCATCAAGGCGATCACAGATTCAAGACAATCCCTATCAGAATCCCAGCTGACTTCCTTGCAGAAACTGACAAACTGATTCCAAAACTCAGGACACTGTCAGGGACCCAGAAGAGTCAAAACAATTCTGAGAGAGAAAAAGTAGGACTCGGCACCTCTCAATGTCAAAACGTACTTGAGAGCCACGTGACTGAGAACGGCACGTGCTCCCGAGACAGGAACACAGCCGTCCGTCTGCAGCCAGCTCCCGTTCACCGCCGGCACCGAAACCAGCCGGCAGGGAAAGAAAGTCTTTCCACAACGTGGTGCTCAGGCCACATGCACAAGAACGAAGGGCACCCTTCCACCACATCATAAAAATGAACTCAACACGTACTGAAGATCTAAATGTAAGAGCAAGACCTCTAAGACTTGCCAAAGAAAACAAAAGGGTAAATCGTCATGATTTACCGGAAGCATGAGCTCTGAAAGAAAACACTGGACTTCATCACAATTAAAAACTTCTGTGCTTCAACAAGCACCAAGAAAGCGAACAGAAACCCCCAGAATAAAACAAAGTGTCTGCAAATCCTACATGGGTCCAGAGACCCCCATCAAGATCCAGACTCTGACGCCGCAACAGAACAGGGGCCCAACTAGGAAACAGGCAGACGACACCAACAGACTTCTCTCCGAAAAAGACACCAAAAAACGGGGACAGTGTCTGGGTGGCTCAGTCGGTGAAGCATCTGCCTTTGGCTCGGATCGTGATCTCAGGGTCCTGGGGTTGAGCCCCACGTCAGGCTCCCTGCTCAGTGGGGAGCCTGCTTCTCCCTCTGTGTTCTCCCTCTCCCTCTCAAATAGATAAATAAAATCTAAAAAAAAGAAAGAAAAAAAAAAGACACAGAAACGGCCAATAACACACAAAAAGATGCCTGACCTCCTGAGTGATCAGGGAAATGTAAACCAAGACCATGATAAGGCAGCATGTCGCAACCACAAGGACACAGTGAAAACGTCAGTTAACAGGCTGTGTGTGTGTCAGAACCCTCACACGCAGCTCATGTGCACGGAGAAGGGTGCAACGGGCCCCCAGGTGATTCAACAGTGACCACAGACCCATCAATCCCACTCCTCGGTACGCACCCAAGAGAACTGAAAACATCTGCTCAGACTCCCGCACCCAAGGGCTGACCGCAGCATCCTTCACCATCAGCAAGAGGTGGACACACCACACGCGACGGATGACACGCGTGCGCACAGGGCCGCTGTATGTGGCGTGCAAAGAGATGAAGCACGGACACTCGTCACAACACGACGAGCCTTGAAAACGCTGAGCTGAGTAAGGACACCACATACACGGGCCACCATACTCGTCCACGTGCAAATCCACAGCCTGAAACAGTGCACTGCACGGAAAACACATTACCCTCGGCAAATGGTGCGAAGTTTCACAACGCATGCTTGGTGCACGGTGAAAAGAATGATCGCTCAACCACAGTAATCAAAATAAACAAGATACAACTACAAATCAGCTCACCAAACATCTCGTTCTAACCTTCAAGTTCCTCTGGAATTAACAGGAACAAAGGCTATCAACGCACTTACTAGAATCAGGCATAATGCGAAGGTCGCCTTCTTTATAATCGTCTAAAAGCTGGTACATGTACAAGACGGGGTCCTTCTCGTAGGTGATGTAGAACCACGTGTTCATGATGGGGGCGCGTGCCAGGACCATCCCCCTCCACTCGTCCTTGGAGCCGTCCTCCGTCTCAAACATGTGCTCCACCGCCTTGCCGATCATCGTGTCGGCCAGGTGCGCGTCGCTGATCCGGGAGGTCGCTGGGGACGAGAAGCAAACAACGGTTCACACAGGGTTTTACTGGACACACACCGCGAAGGCTGAGCTCACGCAAGGGGGAGGCTTGAAGGACTGACCACGTGCCACACCAGCGGCCCCAGGGGCCACACGATGCCAAGCCCTGCGGGCCCCAGACTACAGGATCCCATGAGAACCTGCCATTCTTCTGTGCGCTTTCCTCAACTCCTGCCCGTGGTATTGTGTCTAAATTGGAAATTCCACGGTTTGCTGGAGGCACAGCATGCTTTCTGGTACTAGCAGTTACTTTCTATGTCGCGGGCAGGACAGCCTCAGGGCAGAAACGCCAAACAGGAGCGTTCCCACGCAGCCTCACTCACCTTCCCTCCATTAACACCTACGTAATCACAGGCCAGGGATGAAAACTAAGAAATGCACTGCCAGGCCCGAGAGGTTAGCGTCGCATCCACGGTGTTTTCAACAGGGGTGGCCACACAGCCGGAGCCCTGGCACGAAATGCCCAGCGCTTCCGCTGGGTCATGGGAAAAACCAACTGCTTCCCTGGGCCGGCCGGCCTCCCCTCCTTGCCTGTCCCTGCCCCCACGGGCTCTCCCTTCTCCCCACCAGGCTCCCCCGTCTGCGGGACCATAAGCCACTGTCGCCTCCTCCCACTGTGCCCCCCAAGGACGTCCGCCACCACGTGCTGACACCGCGGCGGAAGGACCCTTCCCGTCTGTCTCGCGACCGAGGTCACAGGGCGCCCACACCTGCCCTACAGACTGACCCTCAGCCCTGCTCTGCGGTCCGTGAGAGGCCGGCGGAAAATCGCAACCTTCCTCTTATCCACACTGGGAAATCACGGAGAATCCTAGCGATTTCTCTGGTCCTCACATTCTAGACAACTGTCTTTAAAAACAATCAGCACTTCGGTTTTACTCATTCACAAGTGCGTCTATCTCTGTTAAAATAAAACTCAAAGGAACACAGACTATCATTTCTTTCTAAAGACACCGTTACCCGACCTGATCCGAAAGACAGTCTCAGCACGCCCGGCGGCTCCCCGCGCTTCCACGCGCGGCCTCTCTGAGCCACAAACCCCGCACCCTCAGGCAAGGCCGGCTGCCTGCGGCGTTCTCCAGCCTCCCCATCTCTGGACTCGCGGACACGATGCGGACACGTTTCGGAGGAGCGGAAAGGGCCCTTCCTCCCACCAACAACTAGGGGACCGCCGCGTTCGCCGTCATCAACGACAGCGCCACACAAGGGATCTCTCAGAAAAATACCCTTCCTGGCCAGCACGCAGCCCGGGGCGGGCGCTCTGCGACTCTGTCAGCCCCTGCGGGCGGGAGACGCCCGGTTCTCCGCCTGCGTCCGCGCGACCGTCGCGCTCTCCGGGCAGACGCCCAAGATGCAGCCTACAAGCCCTGCTGCGGCCAAGGCGCGTCTCCTGGTCAGAGTTTCCAGGAAAGGAGACGCCCCCGTGTGACGCTACAGCACACACAAGCGGCAGCTGGACGGACGCGCAGCACAGACCCTGCGACCCGTCCCCGCGGAGCCGTCCCACGGCCGTCCCCGCAGCCTCTCCCACACGCGCAGCGAAACAAACGGCGGAACCGGCTCAAAGCCGGGCGAGGGCCCAAGCGGGCACGTCTGCACAGACGCCAGACCCGGGGCTGAAACGCGGGAGAGGAGACGCCCGGCAGCGCTCCAAGTCAGGGAGACGCACACCCACAGCCAGGGCGAAGGACGCGGGCTGCGCGACGGCGGACGAGCCCGAGCCTGGGCCCGCGGCTGGAAGCCAAAATGCCGCCCACGTGCGGGAAACAGGGCGCCGTCTCCTCAAACACGGAATTCCACTGCCGGGACAACCCTCGGGGAAAGGAGAGCAGCGGCTGAAGAGGAACCTGACGGCCGCAGCGGCCCAGGCAGGCGCGGCCCAGGCGTCCGACCGCGGACGCAGGGGCGCCTGGAAGGGGACGCACGCGAGCAGCGCGGGGTCACGCGGCCTTGAAGGGAAGGAGACGCGGCCACCGGCTGGACGGGCGAACCCCCAGCACACGGCGCTCAGGAAGCAGCCGGCCACAAAGACAAACCGTCTCGGTCCTGCTGACGGGGTCTGAGGGGGACCGACGCGGCGGGAGCGGAGGGCAGACGCGGCGGGCGGGGGCGGGGAGCGGCCGCTCCCCGGGGGCAGAGCTGCGGCCTGACCAGATGGAGGGAGGTGCAGACGCCGCGGCGCGCGGAATGACCGCGGAATGACCGACACTGCGGAACCGTCAAGGCGGGACATTTCAGGTCACGTTTTTCTTTCCACCAAAACAAACAGTCGGTCAGTCTTCGAGTGGATCCTCTACCGGCACGCGACGCCACACAGAAGACACCGCGTGTGCTGAGTGACGCACAGCGCCCGCCGCTGCCTCCCCGCGTGGGACGGGAGTGACGGCCACGCGACTCCCAGACTGCGGGGTGGCAGGGACACCCCAATTAGCTACGACGTGGAGTCCGTGTGCGAGGCACTGCTGGTCTGCGGAGAGGCCCTTGGATTTCCTTTTTAAAATGCTCTGCTGTTTACAAAAGCAACCCGCCTCCTGCTGGGAACTTCTAAGAAAAACACTGGACAACTCTGAAGCCCATCAGCAGAGATACTGACAGATTTCAGGGTATTTTGGTCAAACCAAAATAAAAGGTCTTTTCCTGCCCTACGATGGCAGAAGAACTCAGGAGAAGGGGCACAGGCCACGCAGCAAAATGGAGTAAATCTCACGGGAGCGGACAGTCTCGCCCCAGGGGAGATGCAGACCAAACCTCTGGGTCAGAAGAACACATGACAATTACTTCCCACGAACAATGGAGATGAGAGTTTAGACATTTTTTAAGACCTTCAGGCTCAGACGCCTCCACGGGAGTTCCTCACACTGGAAACGGGCAAACGTCAAGACCAAGAAGAAACCGAGGCTGTGCCCCGGGAGGAAGAGAGAGGGGTGCAGTGGCCCAAAGGACAGGCATGCTGTGACAGCTGGCAGAGACGGCGCGCTGCCCGATGAGCTACCTTTCATAAATGGGTAAAACAGAGGGAAAGCAAGCTTTCTGGGGGAACACCTGCACTCACACAGCACGAGGACGGACACAGCCCCGCTACCCACAGGGAACCCCAACAAAGGACCTGCTGCTCGTCGAGCATCAGCGTGGGGGAGGCCCCCGGGTCCCAAGAGCACAGCAGCAGAAACAAAGGGCACCGACTCTCCGACCCCACGCTCCCCCCACCAAGTCCACCTCTGCCAGGACTGCGGCTCTTAACCGGGAGGCCTCTAAAACCCATCCCCAGAGCATAAACCCGCGCTCACGCACGAGGAACACGACCGTCTGCAAACATCTCCCAGTGAACACACTGAAGAAGCTGCTGCGTCCTACTGACCACAACAGTTACATTTTACTTTATTCTTAAAGGTAAAATCAGTCATTACTGTTATTAATTGACAACTTGTGCCTTAAGGAACTAGGTTATGAAAGGGAAGCCCGCTGTAGGACACTTAAAAAAAGAAAGGGGGTGCTCACTTTCCCGTCACTGTGCAAACAACTCTAAAGACTGTGTGAGCAAGCCCACGGGTTCTGGCGGCCCGAATTCGGGCTCAAAGTACAGTATCACTTACGTAGTAATGCACATGCTGAGATCACTTCACATAAGGATTCTAAAAAAAAGGCATAAGCTACTACAATCGGAATAAGTACACAGCACATTTGAGCTAATAAGAAAATATTCTTACCCATCAGAGTCCACGTGAACAGTGAGCAAAATGTGGGAAATAACCATGTTAGAAATTATCAGACTGTCAGTTTCTTCAGCAATAACTTCATACATCGTTATGTCCTTCACAGTCCCTCAAACTGTGGTTTGAGAGTAACTGTGTATCGGGAGTGCTCGCACTCCAGTAAAAATAAAAATACCAATAATGCAAAAGAATAATCAAAAAGCATCCATTTCAATAATCATTTTAAAAGCATACAACGCACAAATAGTAAAGAGAACTTACCAACTCTATCAGGGAGGACTTCGAGCGCAGAAACTCTTTCATCTTTATTAAGTTCTAGTCCATAAACACAGTCAAATCCATCGTATTTTATAAGATACAAAGAAGGATTTACAGGCACCTGGTCCAGAACGGTTCCTTTCCACTGGGTGACAGGGCCATTCCCCTCCTTCCACCCATGCTGAATCCTGCAGCCTACGATGTTCCGCCGGGGCTGGGAAACAGGTTTGCTCGGCCCCACACTGCTCCGATGTTTTCTGCATTCACACATATATACACGTAAGGGATCATCTCAGAAGCACCCCCCCCCGATCCAACGCTACCGCTAACCAGCATGCTCTCCTATGGGTCCCCCCAGGCCCGCACTAGCTAGTGGTGCCACTCTCCCGGTCCAAGTGCCTCAAGCTGGGCCCTCGGGGTCACCGTGTGTGCACACGGAGTGCTGGCCACAGGCCCCCCTGCACCCAGTGCCGGGCCGAAGCGCACTCTGCCGTAGGCAACCTCGGCCTCGCGCTGAGCATGAGCACTGCGCGCTCAGCACTCCCGCTCCCTCTCGTGAGTCAACTCACAGGGATCCGTTATCAGAGAAGGGCTGAGCACGGGAAGTGCGCACACATGCGCGTGAACCCGTTCCTTGTCTAACGGAAATGGGCAAACCGTTCAATCTCACCCACTCGGGAGCCCACACCACGAGCCCCCACCACCTTTAATCAGTGAGTGAGAAGCCACTGGACATGGAGCTTCTCCTCCTCCCCCCACCCCCGGCCGGAGTCCAGGCCGGCTGGCACCCCCACGTCGTACCGTCAGTACTCTCCAGAAAACAGAATCTGACACACTTGCATTTGTGACAAATACTTAACATCATGTACAAATTATTGCAGCAACACCAAACCACGTTCTTCCCAGATCATTAACAACTGAAAAATCTACACACGATATTTATTTGCAAGCAGTACACGTGGGTCTCGCGATCAGGGAAGGAATCCTGGTCCCCCGGGGAGTCCGCACACAGGGCCGGGGCTGGCGTGAACAGGAGCGGAGGGCCAGGCCCCGCCCGTGCTGCCAGGAGAGCTTCCGGCGGCGGAAAGCTCTCGGCTGCCTCACCGCGAGCGCAGGTGACGAGCGACTGGAGTTCACACAAACTCGGAGACAAAAACAATTTATTGTAGGCCATGATGCATACACAGGGATGTATTTCAGTCGTCGATCTGGTAAACCCACTGGTTCTGTGAGACAGAGGCTCCACCAAACCACGGCTGCCCGACGAGGCCAGAGAGGTGGCTGCAGACCTTCACCTCCGCAAGAAGGGGGCCCAGGAGGACATCGTGCCACGTCGGGCTGGAGAAGGGTCCCAAGGCTTCGTGCAGTGCTGTGAGGACAGCCGAAATCGGGGCTCTGCCTTCCCCACGCCCCCACCAAGACTCAGAGGCACCCAGTAAACCTGCCTCCCAGCAAGACAGGGCACACAATCCTTTCCAGGGGCAGGGCGCTGCAGGAGACAAAGGAGCTGGGCCTCAGAAGGGACGATGGGGACACCCCACAGAGGCCTCACACACACAGGTCTCAGAGTTCGGCGGGGAGGACCGCCATTGGGAGAGCCCCAGGCCTCCTCACAAACAGGTGCCTCACAACGGGACTGAAAGGGAAGCACGCCCAAAGACAACACGCCCACTATCAGGCACACAACAGAGGCCAGGACAAGGAAGGAGAAACAGAAGAGCCCAGAAATGAGAAGTAAACTGGAGGAACCCAGCTACCAGACACCAGAGGGCACGCCTGGGACAGAGGACAAGGGGACAGCAGGGGCAAAACAGTCATGAAGAGACAGGGACAGACGTGAATTCCAGCTTCTGTAATACAGGAGGACACCAACACAACCGAAGAAAAATTCCCCGAAACACAAGACAGACATGTGCACAGGCCACCTTGGGAAAGTGGACCTTCAACCACAGACACTAACATTCCAGTGGAACAAACGAACTTCAGAAACGGAGGATCTCAAGGACATGCAAGCGAAGGACACATCTCATGCAAGGAAAACGGAACATGACGGTGACGCTGGGGCCACCAGACAACAGAGTGCAGTGGGGCTCAGGTTCTCAGCAGGGAAACGTGAGCCGACGGTTCTCCGCTGCCGTCCGAGGCTCAGGAAGAAATGTCCTGGTCGGGGCCTCCTGAGAAGTCACGGGAGCTTCTGCAGAGGCCAGCTGCAGGCCGGGAGCACCCCCAACTGCACACAAATGTGCGGAAAAGGGAAGAGGGGCCTGCAGCTGCGGTGTGCAGGGCCAGAGTCAGAGCTACCCTGCGAGGAGAAGACACAAAGCACGGCAGAGCGGGACAGAGCATCTGAGACCGGCAGCCCCTTATTCCGTGCGGGAAGGAGAGTGAGGCCCGGACTCAGAGCTGCTCAGGGCAAGGAGCCCCAAGTCCTCCCCAGACACTGCAGCGTGCAGCTCGGAGTAGAGGGAAAGGCCAGGGCCCCGCACCCCTGAGTCTGCCCTGCAGCTACGAGCACCGCTCCACCCCGATGACCGCGAACCTCACGCCTCGCCACAGCCCCTGGGAGTGCGCGGTGTGGGCCAACGGCTGGAGCGCCGCCAGCACGGTGTTTCTCCTCCATCGATCCGTCTCCTACTTCCTGGGACATTGAGGCAGAAGTCCGAGTGCTGCACAGTGTGGACGGGGTCAGGCTCTCCGCACAGAGGGCAGAGGCGGGCTCCCAAACGCCAGCAAGGAAGGAGTGCAGTCCTGGGCAGCATTCCAGCGGCTCACACAAACACTCCACCGTCACTACCAAACGACCGACCGACGCCGCAGGGGCACAGTGTCACCGTGGCTGTCACCATGGCCGGGCCACAGCACTCAGGTATGTGGCCAATCATGGCCCCAAGCGTCCTCTGTGAGGGCACTCTTCTACAAGACAGGGGAACCAGCAGATGGCCCCACCCGTGGGTGGGCCTCATCCAATCAACTGAAGGACTTAAAAAAGTGCTCTTCTATGAAAGTGCAATCTTCCCTTTTCCCTGGGCTCCAATCTCCGTCCACACGTGTGCATGCACACCTACACACACTCCCACGCATGATAACCACTGGTTCTGTCTCCTTGGAGAGTAAGACCACAGCCAGAAAAGCTTCTATCCAAGATTCCGAAGCAGGACATCTTCTATTACTGTGATTCTCAACAAAACCACCCTAACTTGGCCAGTTTAAGGGCACAAAGGGGCAGCTGGAGAGGCAGAGCAGCCGTGTTCCAGCTCAGCTATGCGTCCCTTGTACACGCACGAGCAGCGCTGTGCTGTGGCCCGTGGCTGTTCTGGAAGAGGGAGCATGGCACCATGCATGGCCGTGTTTCTGCACAGGAGGCCCTCGTCATGGCTGTGTCCAGCAGCAGGGGGCTCAGAGGTGCCAGCAGCGCTCTCCAAAGGGGCTCACGCACCCTTCACCCTAGAACACAGCGGTCCTTCCCTCTGCCTTCATTAAGGAGCCGGAAGTAGCACGTCCTGCTGCCATCTGCGGGACACCAGGGCAGGCCCAGCATCTCCGTCTGTGTGTCTGTGCGACGTGTGTCTCCACCCACCCACCCCGTGTCTCTCTTGGTCTGTGCGGCTGGGAGGACGGAGGCTTTTGTGCCCCACGCCTGGCTTAGCTCTGGTCTTACAAACCTACCTCTAACCTGTAAGCTGCTGCATTTATAGCTAACGTTCTTCTACTAAAATCTACAATTAATCAAAACCTCAATTTTCCCTCTCCTAGCTCTAACAGGACCAAAAACAAGCAAAAAATTCGTAGTAAAAGAAGGAAAATTTCTAAAACAAAAACAAAAACACCCTGGCACATAGTGACCCCACCTGACAGTGCTCAAATGTGGGCTGCTGTTCCAAATTTTGTTTTCATTCTTACCTGAGTAACTCTGCAAAAACATTACCTTATTTAGAAACAAACAAGAAAAGGAGGATTTTTGTTAGTTCTTGTAACATTCCCATCTCTAGATGTTTTCTCTTTCCGAACACACCCGGCGAGGACTCGGATGCCTCCAATGGGGTTCAGAGGCACGGACACACTGCCGTACGCCTCCAAACGCAGTCCTGGGGCCCACGTTCCCGAACCGCCTCAGTCCGCACATCACGTTCAAAACCGTTCTCACCCCTCAGAGCCTGTGTCACTGTCTCCCATCTCCCAAATTACAGAAAACAGATGCCAACAGATCCTTCTGCATTCTGACTGGTTTTTCTGAGTTGCTTTTAGAATTTCCTTTGCTCCTGCAATCAGAAATGTCACCAGAACTTGTGACTTGTGTTTTTAATCACCCCTCAACTAGCACGTGATCAGTCTGGAGAGGGCTGTGCAGAACTGTCTCCCGTATTTACTCCTGATCCTTCCCCTCCATCCCTTCTGCAGCAGAGGCACAGGGTCTCCAGGTCCGTCCTCCACAATCCACCTTCCCCAATGCTGCTCACCTTCCAGAAAGCCTCAGACCAAGTGTTCCTGAATCAGACGGGCTTGAATGTCAGCCTATCTACTGAATATCTTACATAGCATCTTTAATTTCTAGATACTGATGGCTTGATCTTCTCTTGAACAGTGTCTCTTCAATTACCGAGTCTTTCAATATCAGGGGTAACGTTCGTGTCCTTGCCTGATTCCTCTATGGACCCTGCGGGTGGGCCTTGTCCGTGCTGGGGTGCCGTGCGGCCCCCCGGGTAGCTCTCCCATGCTGTGCGACGCTCTCCTGCCGTCAGTGCTCCTCAGGTGCCTGCTGGTTCCCGGGGCTCCCGTGCTCCACACAAGTCGGGGTCACGGCGTCAGTGGCTGGGAGCACCTCCTCAGGCCCAGGCGAGCCCTGGCATCGGGCGGGGGCTGCGGGGAGGCCAGGAGGTGAGTGAGTGAAGACCTCCGGAGGGCAGCCAGGACAGGCAAGCGTCCAGGCAAGCGGTCTCTCCTCTTCGGCTGCAGCCAGCCCTGGTGGTGTCCGACCGGCGCAGATTCCAGAGCCCACCCAGGCAGTCAGTTCACACAGCTTCCTTTTCTCCTCGAAGTGGCAGTTCCTCAGCTCGGCTTATTTTTACATAAATCTGTTCCAACATGCTCTAGGTCTCCCAGGAATTTCTAAAGTTCTGGCCTGCCAATAGGATGAGGTAGGATGCACTTTCTAACCAGTAACAACAAAAACTGCCAATTTTGGGAAGTTATTTTAATGCAAATTATGGTGACGTACAATCCTCTCTCTGCTTCTGGTAGGGATACAGCCCTCCTTACGCAAAACTCGGCAATCCGCCGTCCCAGTGATTCCAGGGCTGGGAATTTATCTGAAGGGTGCAGAGACCCAGCCGCCGCGCTCTGAGCCGAGTCTGTGACGGCAGATAAAGCACGGATCACTGCACACCCCCCCGCCCCCCGGATGCAGAAGCTCGTACCACACAGCTATTCGATCCATGAGAAATGTACAAAATAGGGCAGGAAAAACTTGTGCACATATAAATACCCCCAGACAGGGAGAAAAAGGGCTTCTCAAACATCTGGTACAGTACCAGCAGCTGGAGCGGCACTAGAAATACTTCGGTTGTCTTCCTCTGGGTTAACCTGTGCTTTCAAATTTTCCTACGAGGACTTAAAAGCAGTTGTTTTTACGAGCGCGTGAAGCACAATTTTTAAATTAACGCAATGAGTATCTTCCTTCTACAGGAAGCTGGACACAAAAACAGATTTACACATCTCCGTGTTACCACTTCCGAACTTCACTTCTTGCGCCTGCGCGTTAGTCCGGGGTAATGCTACTTGTGGAGCGTCACGTCCCTGGCGCTGAAGGAAGATGACGACTCATTAGCCGTCGGGACAAGACACAGAGGTGACAGAGATCATTTTCCCCACGGCAGCACTAAAGGCCAACACAAGCACTTCAAGTGACACACTTGTGTTTCAAGTGGAACTCAAGCTCCCCAACCGTGAGGACGGACTCTGCCCGAGGCTCTTGCAGCCAAGGCTTATAGAAGAGCGCTCTAAAATGTCCTTACACGTGTTAAAATATCACGTATTATGTCATAGTAAGCGTGCACAAATATATGTTGTTTGTAAGCTGATTTAAGTCCTTCCACCCAGCATCGACTGGGCGTCGAGGCTGGGAACTCCCCGGGGTAACGAGTGGTCCGCTCGGGTATCGTCTCCGAGTCTATCATCAGGCAAAACGCTGATGGTCACTGAAGCTGGCTGACAGGGCTCAGGACTTACTGTTACTCTATTTTTGTGGACATTTTAAATTGCTCATAACCAGAAAGGTTAAAAATTATATCCAAAACAAGCTCTTAGATTTTATTTTAATTGCAGGGTGACTGGGTGGCTTAGTCGGTTAAGCGACTGCCTTCCACTTGGGTCGTCATCCCAGAGTCCTGGGATCGAGCCCCATATCAGGCTCCCTGCTTGGTGGGGAGCCTGCTTTTCCCTCTCCCTCTGCCTGCCGCTCTACTTATGCTCTGTCTCTCCGTCAAATAAATAAATTCTTTAAAAACATTTTTTAATTGTAATTGCTAATTGCTACTTTAGATAAAAATCAACAGAAACCGTAATAAAAACTAAAGCTTATTTTCACATGCCAAAACAGTACATACGAAAGCAAATGAAAAGCAATGTGTCCGGTTCCCGGGGAAGGCGGCAGCAGACACGCCCTTGGGTCATCTCTGGGTGGTTCAAAGAACAGCACACAGATGCGACACACAATGGAAACAGCTTCCCTAATTTTAAAATGAGGGCTCCCTGAATGTGGTGATGCTGACTTAGGTCCTCCCCGGACGCCCATGTTTTTAACCGCTCTCAAAATCCTGTATGTTCTCGCAACCACTTGCCAGGCCGACACACAGGGTGGCTGCAGACAGACGCCCAGACGCTTCGCTCTGGGGAGGTGGCTGGAACTGCCGCCAAGTGCAAGAACAAGGGTGCCCCGAGTCATCACCCAAATGATTCACAGGTAAAGTACAGAAGCGAGGTGAACCCCGAGGATCACACTGCTCGCTCCTTCTCTCCAGAAGCCACCTCTGAAAGGACTGGCTTCCGGGGCCACTGGGAGCCACTATCAGTCCGCAGCGACAGTGGGTGGGGGCCGGCCCCTCAGCAACCACTCTCACTGGTGCCGAAGGACCCGCGCAGCTCCCCGATGAGGCTGAGAGGAGCCGCAGGCAGGCGGACGGCAACCCAGAGCATGTGCGGAAGCCCACGCTGGCCCCAGAGACCCGAGTCCACAATCCCAGACCTTCTAACCTAACAGGCTCCCGGGCTCTCTACCCCAGGCAGCGCAGCTGGAGAGCACGATTCAGAACCAACACTCATGTCTACGCATCCACATTCCCAACAAGGTAAGCTGCGAACGCAGGGGGCATTTCTGTACCTTACTCAACACTTTCAACGCTTCGAGTAAGTTCTGACCCGACCACACTATTCGCTCTGCCATCCACAAAGGAAATTCTGTGTTGGAAGATCGTCCACCATTTAACCAGACTCCCTAAGTGCCCGAGACCCACCCCCTAACTGGAAGATCTTACTTTGGTAGCCAGCAGTTCAAGAGGCCACACTTGCTCAAATTCCAACCACCACCAGTCTGCGGTGAACCAGCAAGTGCCTGTCTCACGCCACGTACGTTGTTGTATAATCAACTGCCGCCCCTCTTCCCGGACTCTATTTAGTACCGTCCTAGAAGAGCGGTTCCCTTACTCTGTGTTCCAGCACATTTCAGCATAAAATACTGATTAAACCAAAGTGACTGTCTTTTCACAAGATGCCCACCAGCAAGGAGAAGAAAAAGCTGCTTTTCTGGGATGTGTTGCTTAACACAAATTCTACTGCAGAAACGCCACTGCTGCTCAACAGGAGAGAGAAACAGCCGCGAGCGTCTGTCCTCCACCCAAATCGCACTGGGTTCTCGGTTATTCCGTCTACACGCGAACAGCTGTCCACAGAAGCCTCCCAGAGCCGAGGGCCTTGCAAACGCTGCCCACTTCCCTGGTGTGGAGAGCAGCTCCTCACAAGCTGAGGAAGACGCCGTCTCGCTTTTGATGGGCTGAAGTCAGGCGGCACCAGGCTCCAGGCTCAACCAGGCCGCGAGCTCCCCACCGACACCCCCACTCTGCAGACGGGCCGCGAACACGCTCCCTGCGCAGGCACGGTGTGGGCGCCGTGAGGCCTCTGTGCGTTAAAGGACTCGGGGTTCCTGGACAGGGCTGCCACCCAGGGACTTGAGGATGAGGAGGAGGGGATTTCTCTCCGTCCTCGTCCCTGTCAGTGACTAACGTCTTCAACAGAAAAGTGCTCTCCGGAAATCTCTCTACTCAGTGCATGAAAGCCCCGGCCCATTCTCTAAATGCACGTCAGGGGCAATACACCAAAACCCAGAAGCAGAAATACATTCCACATGCCAACTAGGGCAGGAAAGCGCAGATTCCCACCTGGAAAGTGGAAACAGAACTACGACAGGAGAACTGACCTCAGAGGCCGCCCAACCGTACCTTCCCTTCAAAATCCACCGCGGACCCTGGAACAAAGCGGGACTGGGGCACTGAACCCCATGTAGTCGAAAATCTGGGTGTAACTTCTGACTCCCTCAAATTTAACAGCTTGGCTGGAAGCCTTCCTGATACCCAGAACAGTCAGCTAGCCTCTACTCCACACAGAGCTCTTACCATCCAGCAGCCTGGAGACCAGTGTTACGAACACAGTCCTAAGGAAGACAACACACACACGGCATGGTCCCGTGTTTACAGAAATAAATGCAGGTGCGTGTGGACCCGTGCAGTTCCGGCCCAGGCTGCTCTCTGCGACGCATTTCCCAAATCACCTCCTACGAAACCAGGAGACGCCTGTCACCAACTTGTTCCCAAAATACAACGAGGGGCCCAGCCTCCAGGAGGCACGGAAGCTTTTTCCGTTTACTGGAAAAGCAGAAACAAGCCACCGCTACACAATTTCTGGGTGCCACGGTGCTCCAACACAGTAGACCCAAGTCCCCGCCGGCACGTGTTTCCTGAGTGTCCCTGGGACTCTCTCCAGCAGGCAGAGGCGTCCACACGTGGGGTTCCTGTTCAGCCTCCCTGGATTGAGGCATGGGTCAGTCCTGCATGCCTGACTCGCTTCCCAGAGGCCCACAGTGGAGGCAGGCATGGCTCCAGGCCTTCTTTTCCGTGTGCTTTCCATAAACATGGCACTTGTGGAGAGGGCCCGTCCTGGTCCACGTCCGCGTTCTCAGGCCGGGTAAGCACAGGGCCAGGCAGATGGGAGGAACGTGCCGAGGCGCCCAGCTGAGCCACCAGCTTCCTGCTTCGCGCCAGCTCCCGGGCAGAGGCCCCGCCAGAGGCGGCGAGCAACGGCCATTCGCAGTGCCTTGTGCAGACCTGCGCGTCCTCAGTGTTTGCGTCCGACCGCCTTCAGATGTGTGCAGAGGTGCGAAGACACGGGCCAACGGGAGCGGCCTTCCCTTTCTTTCCGGCTCCCTCTGGCAACAGAGTACCTGGGGCACAGCCCTCTACTCTCTCCAGGGAACGAGCACCAGGTCAAGCTCCGCACACAGGAGCGCACAGGGGTCAGACGCCTTCAGCTGCTATGCGTACCAACAGCCCAGTTTATTTTTATTTTTATTTTTTTTAAAGATTTTATTTATTTATTTGAGAGAGAGACAGTGAGAGAGAACATGAGTGAGGAGAAGCGAGGAGAAGGTCAGAGGGAGAAGCTGACTCCCCATGGAGCTGGGAGCCCGATGTGGGACTCGATCCCGGGACTCCAGGATCACGACCTGAGCCGAAGGCAGCCGTCCAACCAACTGAGCCACCCAGGCGCCCCCAACAGCCCAGTTTAAAAGCAAGTGTTTATTCCTTGTGCTCTGGGGGGAGAAACACCCAGCACCTCGGAAGCAGGAGTTAATGGATGACCACCGTGCTTCAGGTGAGGCTCATGAAATCCTTGCACAAACCCAACAAGGCCCAAAATCCTAACCAAACCTTCCAGTCCTACCCAGCAATGTGTAAAATGGCTGAAACTGAATGCACATTACATCCTTAAAGCCATTTATTTTTAACTGATTGGCAAAATTTATTTTGCATGAACTGTTCCGGTCTTGCAAAGTTAACATGTCCCTTACCTCTCTTCCACTGTAGTTACGTTTCTAGCATTACCTACTATTTAAGGCTTGTATTTGTTTGGTTACCTTTTGCTCAGACCACGGCACTGGTTTACCACTCACGGTAATGCTACGGTAGGATAACGAGGGGAGACAGTAACATGAATTACCACATCCCTGGACGTGGCAGAAGCATGAAGGTAAGGGGCAAATTCACGGAATCTGGAAAATGCTTTCTCAAACCTCAGGGACACATACATTCACCTCAACGTCACACCTTTCTACTCCAGGTCATTTCTTGAACCACACGTGACTTACACGTCCACATGTGCTCTGGAACAGGAGGCACGTGTGCACCGACCACCGACCATTAGGAATAGGCGCCTCGTGCTCTTCAGCCCCGCAGGGTGGTGGCCGCGTGCTCACGAGCCTCTCCAGTGTGAATAATGTGGAAAGAAAGGCTATAATGAGAGGCTCAGGATGTGCTAGCTGGGGCCAAAAGGTCTCTTCCAGAGTTAACGGTCTACAATTAAGACTCAAAACAATTATGAGGGCGCCTGGGTGGCTCAGTGGATTAAGCCGCTGCCTTCAGCTCAGGTCGTGATCTCAGGGTCCTGGGATCGAGCCCCGCATCGGGCTCTCCGCTCAGCAAAGAGCCTGCTTCCCTCTCTCTCTCTCTGCCTGCCTCTCTGCCTCCTTGTGATCTCTGTCAAATAAATAAATAAAATCTTTAACCCAAAAAAAAAAAAAAAAGACAAAACAATTAGAGCTGGTTTGTTAGAGCAATGTCTGTGGTGTGACAGCAGCAACCAGAACCTGGCGGCTACTTGTGAAATCTGTTAAATGTAACTCAGTATAAGCACCGTATTGTCATTTAAGATAGTATCCCAATTTTCTTTTTAAATGTAACTGTATCATACACAAAGATTTAAGGGAGAAAAAGTGGCTTCTTTACTCTGGTACCTACAGAACTTAGAATTTATAACATACTGGTCCACTTAAAATACATGGCTTTTTAATTCTCTTTCAACATGCGAATGTGTTCCCTAAATTACAAGCTTTTCATTTATTTGAAAATGTTATAAAGCGGTAAGCGAGTGCACTGTCAACATGCTAGCCAGACCCTCAAGCATGAGCAAAGGCCTCTGTCCACAATGAGCTCCTTGTCCAGCAGACCAGAGACGGAGGAAAGCACTTGCATGCCAAGGGCGTACAGCCCTTCCAAGGAGCGGAGCAGGAGGGCTCACCGCGCACCTGCCACCGTCAGTGGACACCTCCTGCTGTCAGTCCAGCCCCTCGGAGCTGGAGGGGAAATCATGACCCACAGGCTTTAAGAGGTGGATGGACAGGCCTAGGCAGCCGTAGGCCAGGCCAAGGACAAGGGAGGAAACATGCAGTGAGGCAAGACCTTCTCAACCCAGGGGAGGGCATCACGCTGCTTCTCAGACCCTACATCACCCACAGTGACAACCTGCTATCTAAAAGCAAGTTTCACGGGTGCTTACTTGTGGGACGTCCTTTTCTTCATCATACTTGCAGACACACCAGCATGGCCTAAAAGAGAAGTGAATACAAGTCAATAAAAACTGGACAGAAAATACTTCAGAACTCGGAAAAAATTAACTTCTGAAAAACCACTGCATAAAGCATGAAATGAAAATAAACCATAAACAAGCCAACATATAGAATGCCATCTGTTTATCTAATTCTTAAAAAGGAGATAAAAGGAGTTCTGGGAAGATAAAATGACAGGGACAACAGCTCATCTCCCCAGATCACCCTTAAAAAACCACCCAAAACCACATGGACAAAAACCAAAGAAGCGACGATCTTAGCCATCAAGTATGATGTATCTGGGGGTAGGAAGGCGTCTGAACGGTGTTCCAAGTCCACTGGGCCACCTCTTTGGACCCATGTGGTAAAAACCACAGAGATGGCTCCTCAGCAGGAAGGCTGCAGGAGCCCCAGGAATCCAAGCTGCTACAGCCCATCCGGGCATCTGTGGACAGGAACAAAGTCAGAGGGCGGCGACAGGGTCACGACGCACCACAGCTCATCCCCGACGCGGAGCGGCAGACTGGACCCCACACCCCCGTGGGTTATCACCAGACAACGTAAGTAACAACAAAGATATTAAAAGTGCTGTAATAAATACGCTCACATATTTAAAGGAAGACGCACACAACACTTAAAAATGAAAAGAGGACTGGCATGAAACTAGTGGAAAACACAGGGTCTGAAATGAAGATGAGCAAACATGGTGAACCACGGACCGGATCCCACAAAGACCAGTTCCACGGCGATGAGGAAGAGCAGGGACAGGAACCGCCTCGGTGGCCCGATGCACAGTAAACCGCACCGACGACAGAGCGGACGGCACGGGAAAGAAGAAACAACTCTGGAAGAAGCAACGGCAGTGGGCCCTCCAGGTGTGCTAAGTATGCAGCCTCACGGCCAGTGAGCGCACCAACACCAAAGACAACCACGCCAGAGCACGTCCTCATCCCGTCTCTGGAAACCAGCAACCAGTAATAAAAGACTTTTAAAAGCTCCTGACAGTGCAACATACATTAAACGTAGGGAAACAGAGGCAATACTGACTCCAGATTCACTGTCAGAACAGCAGAGCCAGGCAGAAGACAGCGGGGCGAACCTGGGGACTCGGCACACGGCCAGCCCCGGCAGCTCCCAGGCCAAGGGAACGGAGAACCACGGCGAGCACAGACGCCACACGCACCAACTCAGACACGAGATGGAGAGGACGGCACCGTGGCCAACACCACAAGAGTTAATTTCGAGACAAAGTCACTGAGGATCAAGATGACATTCAAGATGTTAGGAGCCAAAGAACCAAAAAGCCCCTACATTTCAGCCCAGCCCGAACGTGTGTGGACCTCGTCCCAGAACAGTGAAGGACACAAGCAAAACCGGACGGGGCCAGCAGGACGCAATCACCCACAATCACATGCACCCATGTGAGCTCCTCCCTCCGTAACGGACGTAAGGCACGGGCAGAAAACCGGTGGAGACACAGAAGACCCAAGCTCCACAGACAGCCAACACGCACTTTTTCCCAAGTTCACAAGACCTTCACCCACACACCATCTGCTCCTCGTAACACAAACCCTCCATGCACTTCAAACAACATGGAATCATAAGAAGTTTGTGCTTTGGCCGCAAGAGAATTAAACGAGAAATAAATAGTATCTGGAAATGCCTGCGTTTTTGAAAATTAAATGACAATCTTCCAGAAGTCCACAGTTCAAAGACAAAACCACCGTGAAACTTGATCTTGAAAAACAAATGGAAACACGATCCGTGGAATGCAGCAAACACGGTCCTTACTACAGTGATCAAAATTCGCGCTGAGCAGCAAAAATAAACAGAAAACAGACTCTCTGACCACAGGCTCAGCATGGTGGTTCCCCAAGCTGGAGGCAGGCAGGTTATCCACAAAGTTCTCTCTCCTTGGCCTTACATGGAAGTGTGTGACTTAAACACACATTTCCTTCCCAGTATCCCATTCACAACTGTCAAGGTAAGTGCACAGGGGTAGAGATGGCCGACTGGTCTTTGCAGGATGATCTGTCACTGTTCCCAGGTGATGGCGCAGGGCCGCCCTCCTTCCACACGCAGCCAGCTCAGGGATGACAGGAGGACACAGCCTGGAAAGAGGGCAGAGTCCCCCGGAGCGCTGTGGAACACGGCAAGGCTTGGGGTAGACGATGAGGAGAGACGTGCACAAAGACAGGAAGGACTCGCTCGGGGTGGCTGGGCCTGCCCCAGACGTCAGCACGCCCTCCCCTCCCATGCGAGGACACTGGGCCAGGACAGCGGACAGCATCTGGGCTGCCCCGGCCCGCAAGTCCCCATGCGTCCTCATGGAGCTCTCGTCCCCAGCTGGAGGGGACCCTGGCAGAAACCATCTGCTAGTGATCACTCAGGAAACGCCTCCACGGCAGGCCTGCTGTCGGACAAGCAGCAGTTTATGAAACGATCCCCAAGCAACACGGATGAAGGGAAAGCGCGGGTGTCCTCATGGAAACTGAGGGTATCACGGTCCCCACGGGAACAAGAGGCTACCAAGACGGAAGGCAAAGAGCTCCTGAAACTGAACGCCACAAAGGGGAGAACGAGCTATTTCTGTGCTGTACCCCAACAAACCGAAGCTTAACTGGCAAAGAGTCAACCAGTCTCCCTTGGCTGGTCAGAGGCGCCAAGTCCCAGCAAACCACTGCCCCAAGCCTGGGGCCACCCGTGCCCGCGGACCACGCCAGCTCAGCGGGAAGGGCCAAGCAGCAACTGCCCAGCGGCCGGGGCCTCGGGGTGGAGAAGGCTGGGACGAAGCCTCTGGCCACCAATCGTGCCGAGGGGGCGCAGGGCATCAACGCGCTGGCACGTCTCACGTCCAGGAGCACTGCCGGGTTCTCCGGGAAGAGAGAAAAACCCCCACCTGCCTCCAGCAAGGGGAGGGGGAAAGTCCCCGTTTAGAAATCCAGCGAAGTGCTCAGTTCGCAGCAAGGCCTGCCCTCAAGAGCTCCACCTCGGGCCTGGCTCAGAGCCCAGCGGGCCTGAGGGAAGGGGAATTCGAAGCGCAGCCGCCGACCGGTCGCCCTGTGGGAGGAGGTGGCCCGCGGCACGGACACCGAGAGCCCACGCTACAGGTGCCCCGACACGGCCCGCGTCGCAGCCACACGGCACCGCACGCTGGAAAGCAAACGTGGTGTGAAGAGACAGCGAGCACCCGGCCCAGACCCCGGTTAAGACAGGGATGCTGGGACCATGAGACCGAGAGTTCTGAGTAACTATCAGTAAGGAGGTGGGGGCTCTACCCAAAAAGAAAGTATTCAACGTGAGAAAAGAGGAGTAATGTAAACAGAAAAATTAAAAGACACGGCAGAGCTCAAACACCGTAACGGAACTGAAGAATGTGTCTGGGGGACTCATGATGGAGAAAGCAGAATCATGGCAAGTGCTTGATTAAAAACCACAAAAGGCAGGGAAAAGTGGAAGAGGGAACAGGAAGAAAGCACCGGGCAAGAACAGAGAGACAATAAGAAACCGGCCGACATTAATCCAGCAATCACCAGAGGCCGCTGAGAAGACTTGCCGAGCTTCAGGACATGCCAACAGAAACCTCCAAACCTGAAAAGCAAAGAGAAAAAAAAGACAAAAACAGGAAAAAACAAATCAAAATATCCAAGGACCATGGGACAACTACAAAGACGTAACATGTGCGATGGGAATGCCAGGAAGAAGGAGACAAAGGAACAGAGAAGTATTAGAAGCAATAATGACTAATGATTTCCCCAAATTAAGGTCAAACGCTAAACCAGAGATCCAGAAGTTCAGAGAATGCCAAGCAAGATAAATACCCCAAAACCACATATAAGGACAAAGAAAAACTCCTGACAAGAGCCAGAGGAAAAACACCTTATGCACAAAGGAACAGGGCAGGAATTATACCCAACGTCTCCTCAGAAATCAAGCACGCAGAGAGAAGAGGGAGATAAAGTGTTGGTGAAAAAATTAAAAACCTAGAATTTTATATTGTTACCCTTCAAGAGTGAAGGAGAAGACTTGCTCAAAACAAGCAAAAGGTAAGACAATTTGCTGCCAGGAGACCTGCACTGTAAGAAATGGAAAAAGAAATTCTTCAGAGAAAAGAAAAATACAGCTGCGAAACTCAAATCTACAGAAAGATCATTAGAGATGGAATCAGTGAAGATAAAACAAAAACTTCTATTTTTATTATTCTTAACAGAACTGGTAACATTTGTTCAGAATACTAGCAACAACATATCAGATGATTATAGCTTACTTATAAGTGAACTGGATTAGTTATGAATGTGTATCCTGCCAACTCTAGGGCAGTTTCTTAAAAAAGCAAAAGAACAATGGCAATGAATAGAGAACAGTAATAAATACAGCAGATATTAATCCAATAATCACCTTAATATCAACGGTCTAAATACACCAATTAAAATATCAAGACTGTCGGGGCGCCTGGGTGGCTCAGTGGGTTAGGCTTCTGCCTTCAGCTCAGGTCATGGTCCCAGGGTCTCATGGTCCTGGGATGGAGCCCCACATGGGGCTCTCTGCTCAGCAGGGAGCATGCTTCCCCATCTCTCTGCCTGCCTCTTGGCCTACTTGTGATCTCTCCCTCTCTCTATCCAATAAATAAACAAAGTCTTTAAAAAAAAAAAGAAAAGAAAAAATATCAAGACTGTCACAGTGGCACAAAAAACAAGATCATATTGTACACTGTCCTAAAGAAATCCACCATAAAGATCTATTTAGATTAAAAGTAGACAGAAGGAAAAAGATACACCATGCTAACACGGATCTAAAGAAATGAGAGTACCTATATTAATTTCAGAGAGATTCCAGAGCAGGGAAGTCACCAGGGAAAAAATATATATATTATGATAAAGATAAATCTTTAGCCGTAACAATCCTTAACATGTGTGTCTCACAACAAAACATCAAACTAAGGAAGGCAAAACTGTTAGAACTACCAAGAGAAACTGATAAATCCATTATCACAGTTGGAACTTCAATAACCCTCTATCAGAAATGGACACACCCAGCAGGCAGAAAAATCAGTGAAGACACAGTCAAACCCCAAACCACCACTAATCGTGCTCGCTTCGGCAGCACATATACAAAACCACCACTAATCAAATGGATGTAACTGACATCAAAAGACCACTTTATCCAACAACATTCTAGACCATAAAATACACCTTAATACATTTAAAAGAACAGAAATTCTGCAACAGCTCTCAAACCACAATAAAATCAAACTAACATCAATAACAGAAAAAAAGCTGGAAAATCCCCAAATACTCAGCGATTAAACAACACACTTCTAAATACATAGTTCAAAGAAGAAATTGCAAGACAAATTAAAAAATGTTTTGAAGTAAATAAAAATGGAAATACAATCTACAAAATTTGTGGGATGCAGGGAAATCAACATGTAGAAAGAAATTTATACCACTGAATGCATGCATTGGAAAAGAGGAAAGATCTAAAATAAAAAATCTAAGCTTCTATCTTAGGAAATTAAAAGAGGAAACCATATTAAATGCAAAGTAAGCAAAAGATGTTATAAAGATTAGGGCGCCTGGGGCTCAGTCAGTGAAGTGTCTGCCTCTGGCTCAGGTCATGATCTCAGGGTCCTGGGACTGAGCCACACCCAACGCAATTGGGCTCCCTGCTCAGCGGGAAATTTGCTTCTCTCACTCCCTCTCCCTTTGCCTGCTGCTCTCCCTGCTTGAGCTCTCTCCATCAAATAAGCAAACAAAATCTTAAAAAAAAAAAAAAGATATTATTAAAAATTCTAACACAAATCAGTAATATTTTAAAAAGAAAATCAATAGACAAAAATCAATGAAATCAAAAGCTCATTCTTTGAAAAAATCAAAATTGATAAATCTCTAACCAGGATAACTAACAAGAAAAAAGACACAAATCAGTAACCTGAGAAATCAAAGAGAAGACATCACTACAGACCCCATATATACGACAGGTATGAGGAAAACTAATGAAAGAAATCAAAGAACAACTACCTAAATGGAGAGATATTCCACATTCACAGACAGACTCAGTATTGTCAAGATGTCAATTCTTCCCAGATGTTGCTGAGTGGCTTAGTCAGTTAAGCATCTGCCTTCAGCTCAGGTCATGATCTCAGAGCCCCAGGATCAAACCCCACATGGGGCTCCCTGCTCAGCCCACAGCCTGCTTCTCCCTCTCCCTCTGCCTCTGCCCCTCCTCCCGTCGTTCTCTCTCTTTCACCCTCACTCATTCTTTCTCAAATAAATACATAAAATCTTAAAAAGAAAAAAGAGGGGGGGGGGTCAGTTCTTCCCAACTGGATCTACAGATTCAATGCAATCCCAATCCAAATCCTAGTGAATTATTTTGTGTGTATCAACAAACCAGTTCTAAAGTTTATAGGGAGAAGCCAAACATCCACAACAGTCAACGCAATACTGAAGGAGGAGAACAAAATTGGAGAACTGACACTATCGGACTTTAAGACATACTATAAAACTACACTAATCAAGACAGCATGGTACTGGCTAAAGAATGGACAAGCAGATCAAATGGAGAACCCTAGAAAAGACCCACATATGGTCAACTGATCTTTGACAAAGGAGCAAAGGCAATAAATTGGGAGAAAAGATAAAGTCTTTTTGATAAATAGTGCTGGAATGACTACGCATTCCCCTGCAAAAAAATAAATACAGACAGAGACCTTACATCCTTCACAAAAATTGACCTAAATGCAGAGTGCAAAACTATGAAACTTCTCTATAGAGAAGTTAACATAAGGAAAAAAAACAAATGACCTTGGTTATGTTGATGACTTTTTAAGATAATACAATGGCACAATCTATGAAAGAAGTGAATTGATAAGCTGGATTTCATTAAATTGAAAAACTTCAGCTCTGTGAAAGACACTATCAAGAAAATGAGAATCTGGCTGTATGTGCTTGGCTGAGGAGCCAATGGAGTTAAACTACCATCTGTGGGATTATGACTGAACGCTTCTAAGTCAGAATCCTGCCCATCAGAACGACAGGGAAGCACTGAGGAGCCTTGGCTGGCCTCAGATAGCCAGACCCGACTGTCCCACCAGCAGCCCACTGCATTTAGGGACCAGGATCCGGTGCAGAGGGCCTGTCGTCCCCGGGGATGCAGGCGCAGCTGGAAAGGGGCCATCCCCTCGCCAGTCACGCAACACACGTCAGTGGGGAACCTGGTGCTAAACCATTCACAGACAACCTGCTTCTAGGTCAGGGTTTCATACATAGCAGAGCAGCTCCCTTACTGTTATCTACTGAAAGTCAGCCCTAGTCATAGGGGTGTTTAATTCTAAAATAAAATTTTTTAAAAAGGGAAGACAACCATAAGAAGAAAATACCTGGAAAACATACCTGATGAAGGACTGTTAATCCAAAACATAAAAAGAACTCTTAAAATTCAACCAGAAAACCACCTGATTCAACATGGGCCAAAGAGCCTAACAGAAAATGGCAAAAAATATGTATGAAAAGATGCTCTACACATCATAATGTCATCAGGAAAATGCAGACTAAAAACAAGGAGATACCACTCCACATTTAAGAGAATAGCCAAAATCGAGAACACTGGCAACACCAAACACAGCAGAGGATATACAGCAACAGGAACTCTCTTTCATGGCTGGAGGGAATGCACACTGGTGCAGCTGTGTTAGAAGACAGTCTGGTGGTTTCTTACAAACCATACTCTTAGCATATGATCTAGCAATTAGAGTCTTTGGTATTTACCCAAAGAAGCTGCCCGTGGATGTGTATAGCAGCTTTATCTGTAATTCCCTAAACTTGGAAGCAACCAAGACACCCTTTAGTGGGTGACTGGATAAGTAACAATGGTATATCCACAAACTGAGTATAACTCAGTACTGGAAAGAAGCAAGCTCTCAAGTCATGGAATAGCATAGAAGAAATCAAGTGCATACTGCCAAGTGAAGAAGCCAATCTGAGAAGGCTACATAAAATTCCACTCTCTGCCATTCCAAGAAAGGCATAACAATGAATACAGGAAAAGGTCAGTGGCTACCAGGGGCTGGGGGAGAGAGGGATGAAGAGCTGAAGAACAGTGGTCTTTCAGGAAGTAAAACTACTCTGACTGATACCAAAATGGTACATCTGAGTGATTATACGTTTGTCAATCCCAGAGAATGTACAATACCAGGACTGAATCTTAAGATAAACAATGGACTGTGGGACGTGTCCAAAGCAGATGCATCTACTATAACAAATGTACTCTCTGGTGGGGCTACTACTTACATGGAAGGCTGAGGGAAAGGCACCAGGAGTACATGAGAATCATACATGCTGCTCAATTTTGCTGTGAACTTAAAACGGCTTTAAGAAAATAAAGTCCTGAGGCGCCTGGGTGGCTCAGATGGTTAAGCATCTGCCTTTGGCTCAGGTCATGATCTCAGGGTCCTGGCACTGAGCTACACATGGGGTTCCCGACTCAGCGGGGAGTGTGCTTCTCCTTATTAATCTGCCTCTCCCCCTGCTTGTGCATGCTCTCTGTCTCAAATAAATTTTTTTTTAAACCTTTAAGAAAAATGAAGTCCTTTTTTTTAAGTCCTGTATTAGACCTATTCTTTCACCAACACTGAGCTAGACAACCAGAAAGCAATACTAGCCAAGTGGAGGTAAAAGGACTTTCAACACAGACTTCCATACCCAGCTAAATTACCAACTGAGGATACAGACATTTACATTCACATATGGGCTCAAAAATTACATCGCCCACAAATATCTCGAAGCTACTGGAGAATATTCTTCAGAAGACAAGTGAGGAAAAGATTCATTAACACACAGGATCCAAGAAACCACAGACATAAGCTAGCACCACAGAAGTCCAGCATGACTTCGGCAACAGGAGCGGAGATCCACGTGGATGCAAACAAGAGGCCAGGGACTTAAGGAAGTCCTCTCCCCGAAGCTGGCACTACACAGCGGCAAGTTTAAAAAAATAACTCCTACCACAGACAAAGTAACTCTGACTTTAACAGAGCTTCTAAAAGTAGAAGAAAATCAGGAGAGTAAAGAACAGAAAAAGGAAGGCCAAAGAGGCCTTACAGGATGTGATATTACCTCACACATGGAACTACAATGAGACTCCTTTCTTGCCCATCTGATGATATACTACAGCGGCAAGACCAGGGGAGAGACACACGCACAGGCCGCCTGCTGGTAAGAGGCTAAAACAGTACAAAGCCCATGAATACCTCCCAGAATTACATACGCATTTAAGATCTGATTCAGGTCGCCTAGAAATCCATCCGAATGACAATACACGGGCAGGACAAACAGACAAGTGGATTCACTGCAGTCATCATGTCTAATACAGAAGAACAGACACAACCTTAATGTTCAAGTAACTGACCTCCACACATGTATGAATAGCATTCAGCTGCAAAGAGGGGGAAGGAAGGAGGCCCGCTACAGCCTGCTGAGGAGAGGTCACCAATGCACCCCGTCCCATGGACTGCACCCTGACATCGGTTTGTCACTGAAAATGGGTGGCATCACTCATGTGAGGATCACGGACTTTCCACAGCAAACAGAGAAAGATCCTTTACTAGGTACTACATCTATTTGTTGATTGAAATGTGAAAAAAAAATAGAGCCAGAACTTATAAACTAAACTGTTCTATGACTCACAAAAGTTATTTAAACTGTACTAAACCAAGGTGGCTAAGAAAAACTACCTTCCCTCAAACTGTGTGAATAGCAGCTCACTCAGAGACGTCTGTTCCAAAACACTCCTGCCTCCTTTTACGGAGCCTCGCTTTTCCCAGCTTTGCAAATACCACACTTTTGACAAACTGAAGGTCTCTGACAACCCGGCATCAAGAAAGTCTATCAGCATCATTTTTCCCACAGCGTTTGCTCACTTCGTGTCTCTGTGCCACATTTTGGTAATTCTCACAATATTGCAAACTTCTCATTATTACAGTATTTATCACAGTGTTCAGTGATCAGTGCTTGCAACTCACTGAAAGCTCAGAAGATGGTGAGCATTTTTTTAGAATAAACTTTTTTTAATTAAGGTGTGTACACTGTTTTTAGACGTAATGCTACTGGACCAGTCGGTAGATCATGTAGTTCAATCTCAGGGCTGTGAGTTCAAGCCCCACACTGGGCACGGAGCTTACTTTAAAAAGAGGAGGGGAACGCCTGGATGGCGCGTTGGTTGAGCATCTGACTGTTGGTTTCGGCACAGGTCATGACCTCACAGTGGTGGGATCAAGCGCTGGGCTCCACGCTCAGTGGGGAGTCGGCGTGAGCTTCTCCCTCCCTCACGGCCCCTCCTCCCACTCATGCGCACTCTCTCTCTAAAATGGATTTAAACGAACAGACTTAATCTACTGCACACAGTAGGCAGACTGCAGCAGAGTGCAAACATAACTCTTAACACACACTGGGAAACCAAGACATTCATCTGACTCATTTCACTGCAATATTCACGTTATCGTGGTGGTCTAGAACCCAACCTGCAACAGCTCCCAGACATGCCTTCTACCAGCTGTTAATTCTGGGTGGGCTCAGATTTTCCAAAGATAAAGACCCTGTCTGTTCCAGCGGCTCACTCAGGCCTGGAATCCTCATCAATGTCACCCACGCCACACTCGGTGCCCCCCACCCCTACCAACTCCCACTGTGAACAGCTCTGCCTCTTCAGGAGCTCCCTGTCCCTGCGGCTGAGCAAATCTGCTAAGCCCCCGTTCCTGTGATCAGAAGCAGCCTCTGGTGGTGAGGCTTCAACAGACATAAAGGTACAGGACTATAACCTTAAGGGAGAAATCGGGAATTTTCTGAGTTAATACTCTTCCTCCTACAGGTAGAAAATCTGAAAACCCATCTCTAGAGAAAATACCCATTAACCCAGACACTTGGAGGCCCCAATACTGGTCCACAAGGCACCACCGGTGCACTTTAGGAAAACTGTATTAGAGACCTCAATTTCAAACGGGCAGAGAAGTAGAGAATATGACTGACTACACATTCCACTTGTCACTTTAAATAAAGATTTTTATTTATTTACTTTAGAGAAAGCGTGAGTGGCAGGGGCAGAGGCTCGGGGGGAGAGGGGCAGTGGCAGAGGGAGAAGCAGACTCCCCACTAAGCAAGGAACCTGATGCAAAACTCAATTCCAGGACCCCGGGATCATGACCTGAGCTGACGGCAGACGCTTAACTGACTGAGCCACCCAAGCACCCTCCACTTTTCATTTTAACCATCAACTCACTCACTGCTCTGGAAGCTTCCTGATGCTGTACAGGTTTTTCCAAGGTGAGAGTACACATGGAAAACAGGGAGGGCATGGCGACCAGAAACGAGAAGAATCCAGCTAGAGAGGAAACAGGAGTTCCAAGAAGGACAGCACGGCCATGGGGCTATAGGATGCCCCTCAGAGAACAGGGCTGAAAGCACTACGGGAGTCCAAAGGAACCACGGACAGATGGGCTCTGTGGCGTGGGCTACGGGGCATATCACACTGACAGTTCTGTAATGCTGTGGGGATTGTTGAAGAGACTCCAAGCTGCAAAGAAATTTAAGCAAATAGAAAAAAAAAATTAAGAGGGGCGCCTGGGTGGCTCAGTGGGTTAAAGCCTCTGCCTTCGGCTCAGGTCATGGTCTCAGGGTCCTGGGATCGAGTCCCGCGTCGGGCTCTCTGCTCAGTGGGGAGCCTGCTTCCTCCTCTCTCTCTCTGCCTGCCTCTCTGCCTACCTGTGATCTCTGTCAAATAAATAAGTAAGATCTTTAAAAAGAAAAACTTAAGGGACGCCTGGGTGGCTCGGCTCAGATCATGATCCTGGAGTCTCAGGATCGAGTCCTGCATCGGGCTCCCAGCTCCATGGGGAGTCTGCTTCTCTTTCTGACCTTCTCCTCGCTCATGCTCTCTCTCACTGTCTCTCTCTCAAATAAATAAATAAAATCTTAAAAAAAAAAAAATTAAGAGATCACTAAACTCCAGGAAAAACAAATATGCCCCCCCCAAAAAAAAAGAAGAAGAAGAAGAAGAAAGTTATCACACTGCCTTCCCTGGTTCAGCACTGTCAGATCCAAGAGCAATGTGTCTCCTCATATTATTTATAATGGTGAAGGTAAACATCAGAAGGGACAGGGTGCCTGCTTTCTGTTCTAAGTCTTTGGTACTACTTGACATTTTCAACAACAATTTTTTTATTAATTTGATAAAAATAAAATCAAGGTTTTAAAAATATCTGAATTAAACACAGCAAAAATAGTTGCTAAATTTGAGTGTTAGGCACATGGGTGTGTATCATTACTATTCCCTGTACCTATCTGTACCATTAAAGTATGTCATAAAAGGGGAAAAACTGCAATCTTGAATAGACCAGTAAAAACGCAGGCTAACTCTAGGGAAAAACACATGAAAAATGCTGTGCCACAAAATAGGACTTGCCACCCGTCATTAGATGTATATAAATTACTATTTTAGTGACCAATTTAATTCCAACATAATTAGATGAAAAACTTAAGTTATTTTAAAATAGAAATTCCTAACATGTGGGACCAGACAGATGAAGAGCATGCAAGCACTCAACCTCCAAGTCCTCACTGATGACCCATGCTCTCTGTCGAACACAGAGCCCAGGACAAGGGAGTGCCCAGTGATCTGTTTACCACTGCGCACTTTTAAGGCAGGGCTCCACTTCCTCACCCTCCTCCCAATCGAGCACAGTACACGCTCCCTCCCTTGAACCTGGGCTGGCAACACAGCAGGAGCTGGCTCCTGGGACTCCCAAGGCTTGGAGCTCTGCCAAGGGAGCCTCGAAGTTGTGCCTGTTTCTCTGGGCCACGTGCTCTGGGGATGCTGTCATGTCAGTCCAGCTCCCCAGAGGCCCAGAGAGGAGGAGAAAAGTCCCTGGGCTTCCTCTCCAAGCACAGCTGAGCCCTGCTGCACCAACCCACCCGGGCTTCTCACTGCAGGAGAAAAAGAAACCCTTCCGGGTGAATTTTCTTTATTTGTTAAGTGGGCACATGCGTAACTGACAGAGGAGTTTAAAAGCAACAGAGTCTTTATCTATGTTAACAGGAAGAATGACTTAAGACAATTTTATAAACAGTACTGATCTGGGGATCAGCAACCCTTCCAAAATAGGATCTATTATCACACAACAGAGGGAAGCAAGCGACGCCACAGTCTCAGTTCAAGCATCAAACAAGGGCCGAGGAGAACTTACACAGCACTTTGTCTTTAGCTCTACAAAATGTCAAGGAAGGGGCGCCTGGGTGGCTTAGAGGGTTTAGCCTCTTGCCTTCGGCTCAGGTCATGATCCCGGGGTCCTGGGATCGAGCCCTGTATCAGGCTCTCTGCTTAGCAGGGGGCCTGCTTCCCCGCCTCTCTCTCTCTGCCTGCCTCTCTGCCTGCTTGTGATGTGTGTGTGTGTCTGTGTGCGTGTGTGTGTGTCAAATAAATAAATAAATAAATAAAACCTTAGGGAGAAAAAAAAAAAGAAATGTCAAGGAAGAAGAAAATGGAAGATCAGAGGACTGGCTGGGATTAACAGTCTCTCCCTTAAGAGCAACAGCATCTCTTGGTTTAGATCCTTCAGGCACTCACATCTCCGGACACATCAGTGTAATCTGCTCATTCTTCCCGGTGACAAGGACTCAAGACCAATGAAGAAAACACGAGTGCTGGGGCGCCTGGGTGGCTCAGTAGGTTAAGCCTCTGCCTTCAGCTCGGGTCATAGTCCCAGGGTCCTGGGATCGAGCCCCGCGTCGGGCTCTCTGCTCAGCAGAGCGTGCTTCCTCCTCTCTCTCTGCCTGCCTCTCTGCCTACTCGTGATCTCTGTCTGTCAAATAAATAAATAAAATCTTCTTTAAAAAAATAAAAATTTAAAAATTAAATTTTTACTGTAAATAGTATAATCAACGGTAACGATGGTTTTGTGTAGAACAGGTATAATGTGCCAGGCACCTAGCTGAACCCCAACCTGCAAGCTCATTTGTTCCTAACAGCCTCAGCACACCCCTGTTCAGGTGATAAAAACCAAGGCTCGAGAAGACGTGTGGTGTGCTCGTATCTTTGTGGTCTACGCGGCTGAGACAGCCAGGACCTGACAGAACACTCGCCGCGGCTTACGCATCAGTGTCCGCTCTGGCCCAAAGTAATCTGAAGGACAAATGCTGAACAGTGAAATCAGTATTATCTTTACAAAAGAGGAGCTAAAATAAAAAAGAGATAAGAGGTACTTAAACATCTCAATCCCTGTGGCTCTTCTACAAGGGAATTCCAAACACCACCCTAACAAATGTAAGAAACAGTTCTAAATCAAACAACCATTTCTGCAGAATTCCTCGTTTTACCAGCATAGCGCTCAGGTTCATCTATCAAACAATCTTAAAATGTCATGACAGACTTCTTCAACATTTAAATGTATTCCTGAACGGAGAAGAACTAAGTCCTAAAGAAAACACCACTAACTTATTTCACGGTGTCGTCGCCTGTAAGACCAACCTATTCTAGCTGCACTGCCCGCGTCCCACAAAAGTAAGAATTAATTTCTATTAAATATTTGCTTCATTTCTATCCATTTCATTCCAATAAGGTTCCCTCAAATACACATACAAAAAGCTTTTCTCCTTAAAAATCACTATAAATACCCCAAATCTCACAAGCTCTAGTCAAATCACTTTCACTTCTGTCAAAAAGAAACGATCCATCTTTCCTTTCTTATAATCCCATCGGGCAGGTGTCTACAACTCACTTGCTAAATTTAGGGGACAGCTGCAACCTGTTAGAAGGTGAAAGGCCCCAGAAAAAATATGAACATGGTCTCTGCCTTTCAGAGAAGGAAGCTGTTCTCCCCATGTACGAGTCCAGAGTAGTGGAATGCACGGGGCTTTAAGAACAGCAAACCACGGGGAACCACACGAAGGTACTCCTGGCTTTCGCCGTTTCCCACTCACTACAGAGTGCCAGGACCGCACGGCCTACCTGCATCCGCTCTGGACCGCTGGCCAGGGGTCTTCCCGAATGGGGTCTTCATTCATCTGTATTTAAGTGAGCAGCACAGCTGCTGGACTAGGGTGAAAATTGAATACTCTCCGATTTCAAACTTTTCACAGAATCTCAATGTTCCTATTAATCCATCATCCAAGTGCCTCTTTTATAAGTTCAGCAGAAACATGTGGACTCATAAGGACTCTGTAAGACAGGGAAGTAACAGTTTGTTACTAAAACATCCCAAGACCAAAAGTACCCTCAGTAAGATTTTAAACACGGTGTCAGCTCTGAAGTGCTTTGCCCAGAAGCCATTAGCCTTAGTTCCTCAGACCTGGGCGCCAAGGGCAGCAGCGCCTCCCAGAGGCCGCGCAGAACACCACGCTGCATCCGCCGCCTCCACCCAACGCGGGCGGGGGGCTGCCACCAGCAGTCAAGGGCGGACAACGGGGTGTCTGTGAGGACGGACCCTGCCACGGCCCATCTCCTCGACAGGACACGAGGGCCCGGCCCACAGGGGAGGAGGGGTACCAGCATGGGAACCGGGCACTGGTCAGCAGCCAGAGCCAGAGCAAGGAACAGGGCCAGGTAAGAGTGAGGCCCCTGTGCACTCCCAAGCTTCCAGAAACTGAGCAAAAGATCAGCGAAGCCGTTTACCCTTTCAGCCAAACCGGACTCCGGTTTCAGTCCATGCGGCAATACACAGGTGGAGACACAGTCTCACAAAACATGAAAATGCTGCCAACCTCACTGAAGCCCAGGACTGCTCTGGGCTGGGTACACTCGGGTTTCATGCAACCGCAGGTGTTAAGAAGTGAAGGCAGAGCTGAATTAATTTTCTTGAGACAAAAATGTAACAAAACAATGATTAAAAAGCTGTTGGGGAGAGAAGAATCCATTTAACCAATAAAAATTCTTAAGTACACAAAACTTTTTATTATTCAAGGAAGATAGACTTAAAAATGACCAAATCTTAGAATCCGTGTGTTCAGTGAGTGTCCCCCGTTTGAGGCTCAGAAAGGAGGGGGCAGTACACACCTCAGGCAGGAGCAGCGCGTCTTCTGGATACAGCTCTTGCCCCGCGAGGTCCCAGCGCTCTGCGCCTCACCGCCCGAGGCCCGAGGAGCCCAGGCCAAGGCTGACCTGTGGCCGCCACCACCTCCCACGTCCACGACAGCCACGGCAGCGGCGCTCCTCGCTCCTGCTCAGCGCCAGTGCCCCCAGCAACTCCTCCGTGGGACTCCCTTCCTCGCAGGGTCCTGCCTTCTGGAAAGCAGAACGCCACAGGGTCCCCCACGCACATACAGCTCCACACCCTGCTGCGCACACAGCCACGCGGCCACAGCACGGCCCGACATCTTGGCCTCCGGCCGCCTGACGACCCCGGGGCCGCGCTCCTCCTCGGCACCCGCATCCTCCCCCGTTCCTGGCTACAAGGCCTCCGCAAGTTGGCCCTCAGGTCTCCAACACCCTCCTCCCCAGGCACCTGCTCCCCACCGCACCACCGACCGGGCTCCCAGGCCGCACCTTCCCAGCACGGAGGACCCCACCGCTGCGGACTCCCCGCTCAAGTCCCGCCTCCCTCACAGGCCGCTCCCACGCACACCTCCTGCTGCAAGCGTTACCGCCCTCTGTGGCCGCACCGCCCTGCCACGCTCCGTGGCCTTCCTCGAGGACTTACTGCCCTCCGAACTGCTCTGACTCCTCGGACATCACCCACAACAGCGACTCCCCTGCTGTCCTCCCTCTTCTTACCCTTCTTGTCCTGTCACCTTCACGGCAAAACCCTCACCCAGCTCCCTGCCTGCGGTCCACAGCTTTCGCCATGAGGCAGGGTCAAGCTGTTCAGAGCCCGCCTCGAGCGAGCACGCCCGGCGGTCCACGCCTCAGGGCACGGGGGCAGGCACAGGGGACAGCCCCGCACACAGAGGCCGGCCCCCCCTCGGGTCGCCGGACGCGGACACGGGAGAACACCCGGCGATCCTGCTGCTCTGCACAAAGCGACCCTGAAGACTGAGGGGCAGGTGACTCTGCACGAGACTCAACACCAAGAACGCGGCCTCCAGGCGCTGCTTGGCGCTGCACACACGTCAGGGCGGGCCGCTGGGACGAACGGGTCACTCCTGCTCTACTTGGCCACAGCGCCGGCCCACGCTGGAGGAAGAGCTGCGGTGCAGGAAGACGGCCCCCATCTTCGGAATAATCCAGAAACTCGCTGTTCCAGATGCAGCTGATACTCCAACTGCCTAATCGCACCCTGACCCTGAGTCCAGAGAGGGGACGCCTCGGTGCTGACGGGCGCCTGGCGTTGCTCTTCCCGCAGCTGCTCTGGAAACTTCGCAGAACAAATCTCACTCTTTCCACAGGAAAGAGGAAAACTCAATTTGTTCCAAAAAAGGAAAAAAAAAAAAACCTTTTTAAACATACCTTTAAGTTACTCTATTAAGTGGCTTTCTGTCAACAGGACAAAGCAAAGGTAATTTTTTTTTTAAATTTTAAATGCTGACATTGTAAAATCTTATTCCTAGGAGAATAGGGAGTTACAAAAGCTTTTTTCAAGTAGTATAGAAAATGCTGTCATGGGCCATAAAAAGGCAGTCCTAGGTTTGGAGAGGCCGACGGACGTGGCCACAAGGTGAAAAGGGCCACACGTGCCAGCCCCCCGGGGCACCATCGCTCACACAGCATTGCCAGAAACGCTGCCATCAGGCCTCTGGACCTCATCCCCAGTTTACAGTGAGCACAGGTGACAGGGGAGCCACACGCAAGTGTCCACAAGGCACAGGCCCCACTCTGCGGACATCCATGTACGGCTCTGGCCGGAGACTACAGGAGCCCCGAGTGCGCTGTCTTGGGAGGAAGCTACACGACACTCAAGACGAGCGGAGAAATCCCAGCACTGTGGCCTTACCACTGGCCCCTCACACACACTTGTGAAGCTGGGGTGGTACATCCAAATATGGTGCTTCTCAGGAAACACGGACATTTCTAGAGGCAGACTGCCAGAAGGCCTGCAAGAAAATTTCAAATGGTTCAGGAAAGAAAATGAAACACACACACACACACACACACACACACACACGAAAACTGCAAACTACTAATTCTTAAATCTAAGTGAGGGGCGTACTAATGTTACTCTTGGAACTCTTGTTTCAATTTGAAGTTTTTCACAATAAAAAGTTGGGGAAGAAAAGATCCTGGATTTTCCTTTGCTAAATCCATCTTCACTGAACACCGCCAACTATCCAGGCTTGCAATTCCGCTAAACGATCTTTAAAATGTGTCATTAATTTAGTATTCCAGCTTGATATTCTCCTTCCATAATAATCTTAAAGGGGACAAGATTCTCACAAACAGTGTCACAGAAAAGCACTGTCCGAAAGCACAAGCTGTGCGTCACACACTGCACCCCATGCGGCTGCTCCAGGCCTCACGGCCACCAGGAGGCACATCCAGGGACCGCACCGCAGCACGAAAGCTAGAGCAGCCCGCACCGCACAGGCCGACGGCAAGGAGCACGGCCGAGACAATGTCCTACGCGAACCGTAAACTCGGAACTGTGTCCATAAAGGAAGAGAGCACCACAAAATTCAGTGCCGCTATATCCTATTTCAAGAAAGCATAAAAAAATGAGTGCTTCCACGTTTCAGATATAAAAGTAAAAAACACAAAATAGAATTACATATCAAAGTATCTGCAGCCAGCTGTTATCATCAAACAGTGCTATTTATAAAAAGGAAATAAAGCTCCAAAACTGTTCAAGCAAAGATGTCAAGTCCCAAAGAGGTCTGGACCTCTGGACAATTGCCAGAAAAGTAGAGGCGAGCACTAATGGCCAAAATACATGCAGTATGAGCTGAAGCCTGGGCTGCCAAGAGCTGTCTGAAGGCTGTTGTCACAGAGGACCCACACAGGTGGGAGGAACGCGGATGGCCACAAACACATGAAACAATACCCAGCGAAAACCTGAACAGGACCTAAATACTGTATTATAGTTATAAGGAAATATTATATTATATTACATAAGGAAATATTATAGTTATAAGGAAAAATATCCCTACTGTAAAAAGCATCATACTCCCTGCATTTTACGGCAAGCTTTCAAATGGCTCAACAAAAAACGGTCAGTGCAGAGAAGTATTAGGGAATGGCTCTCAGGGGAGGGTAGACGATAGAACTCAGCTAGCTCCACATTTTCTGTGCATAGAAAATTTCATTTAAAAAGTCTCAGCAGGGGGCGCCTGGATGGCTCAGTGGGTTAAGCCGCTGCCTTCGGCTCAGGTCATGATCTCAGGGTCCTGGGATCGAGTCCCGCATCGGGCTCTCTGCTCAGCAGGGAGCCTGCCTCCTCCTCCTGTCTCTCTCTGCCTCTCTGCCTACCTGTGATCTGTCAAATAAATTAAAAAAAAAAAATCTTTAAAAAAAAAAAAAAAAGTCTCACGGGGAAAATAAACAAATAAATAAATAATGAATAAAGTCTCAGGGGGAGGGGCGCCTGGGTGGCTCAGTGGGTTAAGCCTCTACCTTTGGCTCGGGTCATGGTCTCGGGTTCGGGTCATGGTCTCAGGGTCCTGGGATCGAGCCCCGCATCAGGGTCCCTGCTCTGCAGGAAATCTGCTTCCCTCTTCTCTCTGCCTGCCTCTCTGCCTACTTGTGATCTCTGTCTGTCAAATAAACAAATAAAATCTTAAAAATAATAATAATGAAATGAAATGAAACGAAACGAAACGAAACAAAAAACAAAAAGTAAAATGTCTCAGGAAGGGGCGCCTGGGCAGCTCAGTGGGTTGAGCTGTCTGACTCGGGTTCAGCTTAGGTCACGATCTCTGGGTCGTGAGTCAAGTCCCTGTCTGGCTCTGAGCTGGGTTTGGAGCCTGCCTGGGATTCTCTTATATTCCCCCACCCAATGCCCCCACTCACCTGTGCGTGTGCACACACACTCTCTCTCTGAAATGAATAAATAAAATCTCATTTTAAAAAAAGGTCTGGGGTAAAAAAGAGCAGAGGGAGGAGAAAAGGCAAGCCTGGACCTGGTGACAACACAGGTTTACTGTAGGTGCTCAAAGGTCTGTGACTTATTTTCTAAGATGTGACTTTTTAAAATGGATTAAAAAAAAAAAAAAAAACAGTAAATGGGGCACCTGGGTGGTTCAGTCGGTTAAACGTCTGCCTTTGGCTCAAGTCATGATGCCAGAGTCCTGGGATCAAGCCCCGCATCAGGCTCCCTGCTCAGTGGGGAGCCTGCTTCTCCCTCTGCCTGCCACTCCCCCTGCTTGTGCTCTGTCAAATAAAAAAATAAAAAGATTAAATATTTTTAAAAATTAAAAAATAAAAAAAATTTTTAAATTAAAAAGCAAGGGGCGCCTGGGTGGCTCAGAGGGCTAAAGCCTCTGCCTTCGGCTCAGGTCATGATCTCAGGGTCCTGGGATCGAGTCCCACATCAGGCTCCTTGCTTGGCGGGGGGCCTGCTTCTTCCTCTGCCTGCTTGTGCACTCTCTCTCTCTCCCCCTGCTTGTGCACTCTCTCTGACAAATAAATAAAATCTTTAAAAATAAAATAAAATTTAAGAAAAAAAAAAAGATTTCTTACAGAAATGGCTACCTCCAGGTCAGGTACAGCACACACAGGAGGAGCCAGGAAGACATCCCCAGAAGGATGTCAGAAAGATAGGGGGTTCTCTTAACCATTTTCTTAAGTTCCGTACATGACTGAAAACTTCCATGATAAGATCTTGAACACGCACACTTAGAAGGCATCGAAGGACGTAATGGGAGCACTCACAGGGGCAGGATCCAGGGAGGTAAACCCCACATCACGGAGAGCAAGGGGTGGCTGAAAGGCTGACGGCTCTGCTAGGAGCTGAGGACCAGAGCCCCAGGGCTCTCGGGGAGCATCAGAGCAAGGAGAGGGCTGTGAACCCAGACTGCTGTATCCCTAACTCGGAGCTGCCCACTCCCTCAGACGCCTGGCACAAGCAAGCATAAATGCCCCCCAGGAATACCATCCCAGACTCTGCATTATTTCAAACAATTTTAAAAACGTAATCTACCGCATGAGCACACATGTGCACACACACAAACTGGCCTACAGAGACAAAAATTCACAGAAACAACAAATAAGGATGGAAAAAGCAGGCCAGAGTTGCTAGGTATTTGCAGTTGCAAAACCATACTCTAATGTATGCTGGGGGAAGAAATATATAGAAATATAAATTAGTAAACGAAAAATAAAACCGCTGTCAGCGTCATGCTCCAAAGGATAAGACCTAATGGAGAAACTGGCAGAAACTTTCGTTAAAATCAAGGTCGACAAAAAGCCTTGATGTTTCCCTGAGCAGACAGAACCTGTTCAGTCATGCAGCCAAAACTCCGTTAGCTCATTGTCTGAGACCGACTTAACCTGGGTCGTCCCTCCCTTGGGCCTCTGGAAATGCAAGCAAAAGCTGGGCTGCTTCCCAGGCTGGTGTGAGGCAACCACTGCCCAGTTCCCTATCCCACGTAAGAACACCAGCACCATGACCAAACCTGGGAAGGTGACACAGTCACCGACGTTTCCCAGAGGAGCTGCTTTATGACCCCGCACTGCTGAGCCTCTCTCCATGCTCTGAGTCGAGCGCGCCCAGTTTGCAAACTGGCTTCCGAGTGTGCGCGCGATAAACTTTTGCAGACTGCTACTTCACTGACCCACTGGTCTTACTTTGGCTATTTTGAGCCTCTGACACTTCACAGTGTCAAGCAACAGTGCAATGCAAACAAGACTCCCAGGGACTCTGGGGCCAGAGAAAACAGGTGCTGGTGCCCTCAGAGCCCACTGAGCTCTGCGCTTTCTCCCCAAACCTGCAATTTTAAGGTTAAGTCTCTCTGGGCTCTGAGCCCTCCAACCTTCTTGTGCACACTGGCTTTCTGTCCCTGCTTTGCTCTCTGGTTTCCCTTTGTTGAAACTTCTGGTAAGTCACTCATCGTGTTCAAAGGGGGAGACACAGGGTTCCCAGTGATTTGGAACAGCTGTTAGAAACCCAGGCCCTCAGAGTTAAGGTGTTTCAGGGAATCCAAAGGCGAAGAGGTCCTGGGACCAGGCTCTTGTGCCCTTCTCCAAGAAGAGGTCAACTTCTGGATAACCAGAAACTGTAATGGCCGTTGTGGGGGGAGCTTTCTTTAGCTCAGACCACGATAAGGGGCACCTGGAGAAGAGGATCCCCAACCTCTCAGAGACCACAATGGAGTGCAGAAGCTTCCAAAACACAAAAATGACTTCAAAAACAGCTCTAAAAGGATCTTTACAGCATGCAAATAAAAAAATTTTCAGTAGAATCTTTGGCCACCTGAGAAAGAAACCTTAATGTACTCCATGTGCCAAGAACCCTATCAGGAGCCAACTACTCTTGAGTTTTGTATCTGAGACATGACTAAAATTTTTTGAAACAGAAGCTGTAAGATCTCCGTGTCTATCTTCAGGTTCGTGATGCCTACGTCCGTGCTGCAGATGTGATTACCTCCTCTGACCTCTATTGCCAGAATTAATTTTAAAGGCTCTATTCAACTGGCTTAAAGAAAATCAGACATTTATATAAATTAAGTACCCTCTCTGAAACACTGTACTAATCCAAACATTCTTCAAATTCATTTAATCTGGGAAAATCTCTAATAAAAGCTAGTTTAAGTTTCTTGGTTTAACAAAAACAGGCATGTCTTCAGAGTTACCAATAATGAATATGATGTAAACAGGAAACTCTCCTACCCAGGTTTACAGATAGAGTAAGCTCACAGTGTCTCTAGGTTACAGAATGTATCAACAAGAAAACAGTTAAGATGATGGTTAATTATTTAATGTCTAATCCAAGCCTCATTGTTAGAAATAGGCCATTTAAATAAATATAAATAAGAACAAAGTTTCTACTGTTAAACTAACCGATGTTCACTGACTATTTAAATCATTTCCACATTAGATAAACATTAAAGGCTAAGCCTGCTTATCTAATTCCTGACTTTTAAATTTTTACAGGGAAAAAATATTTGACTGTTAATAAATGTGCTTTATGTCAGACTGAAATTTTTCAAGATTTATTTATTTGATATTGAAAGAGAGAGAGAAAGCACAAACAGGGGGAGGGGCAGAGGGAGAAGCAGGTTCCCTGCTAAGCAGGGAGCCTCATGTGGGGCTTGATCCCAAGACCCTGAGATCACGACCTGAGCTGAAGGGAGATGCTTTACCAACTGTGTGCCATCCAAACACCCCGAAAAAAATTTTATATGAAGAAAAATACACTAGGAATTTTATTTTTTTTTAAAGATTTTATTTATTTATTGAACAGACAGAGATCACAAGCAGGCAGAGAGGCAGGCAGAGAGAGAGGAGGAAGCAGGCTCCCCGCTGAGCAGAGAGCCTGATGCAGGGCTCGAACCCAGGACCCTGGCACCATGACCCGAGCCGAAGGCAGAGGCTTTAACCCACTGAGCCACCCAGGCCCCCCTACACTAGGAATTTTAGAACAAACGTATCAGTCTGCTAATCTACTAGAGGATGCTAACATATGACAGACTGCTCACAACGCCCGCCTCCTGGTTTTCCCTGGAAAGCAAAGTTAAGATCTGTTAAAAGCTGGAAAAGGGGAGTGACAAGTGCACCAGAGAAAGCATGAGAACACTAGGGTAGCGGCACAAATTAACTCCACACAACCATGCGCAGACAAGGCCCGAGGCAGCCGGGCTCCCTAGAGCTCCCTACCACTGCAAACTACTTCACTCTTCTCAAGCTGTGTTTACAGACCCTCAGTGAGGTGTGATAAACATTTATTTCAATAGGAAATATAGGTGCACCTGGGTGGCTCAGTCAGCTGACCACCCAACTCTTGGTTTCAGCTCAGGTCATGAACTCAAGGTCCTGGGATCAAGCCCCAGGTCGGGTTCCACACTCACCGCGGAGTCTGCTTGAGACTCTTTCTCCCTCCGTCTCTCCTCCCCTCTGCCCTCCCCACACTCACACACGCTCTAAGATCTTTTTAAAAAGTAAATAGGGAATATTCACATTAGTTGTAGCTACCTATATACATAAATGGATAATACCTATATTCAATGTGTCCATAACTTACAAAGAATTTATTATACACTGATCTATGGAGAAATAAAAGAATTTCAAAAATGCCGAGAGTGCATGCATGGCATACACTGAAAACAGGAAATACATGTCAGTTGATGAGGCTTTTATTTTAGTTACTTACACGGTTATATAAATATTTGTCTAGTATGTGCTGGGCCAAAATATACATTGTATTTTTTGCTGTGGAATGATCCCACATGTTTGAAAGCCACTGCTTTGATACCACAGTATACTGAGCAACAAAAGGGTCTACGAGCCAGCTGGAAAGACCAATACCAAAGCCACCTCTCTGTCCGTCCTGCACACACAGTGACAGCCCCAGACCACGCCGTGCGCACTCTCCAACAGGCTCACATGTTCTCGCCTTGTTTTCCGTTTTGCAGGCAGGCAACAATCTGTACTTAAAAGAACTTCTCCTATTTCTTGTAACTACAATTCAGTCCTGATCAACACTGGGGCTGGGACTGCCGGCACTGTCAAGAAATCCACATCTAACTTGTGACTCCGCAACACCTTAACCAGTAATTGCTACTGTTGACTGGAAGCCTTGCCTATCATGAAAACAGCTGGCTAATACATTCTGTATGTTACAGGTATCATATGCTATATTCTCACAACCACGTAAGCCAGGGGGAAAAGCCCTTAAGAAAATATATTTTTATAGTATTGTCCTGTATTATTTACTGGAAAACGCCTGCCCATGAGGGGGCCCGTGCAGTCCCCAGTCCTTGTTGAGGGGCCAATTAGTTCCGGCAAAGCCGGAGCGTTGCACGGCTGCGAGTTCCAGCTCACTGGTAGTCACGGGTCAGCTGTCAGTTTAGAGGCTGCTGACCCACCTTCCTCATCTTGGTTCTCCCTCTGCTGAGGGAGACAGTCCTCACCTGTCCTATCACGCCCACTCCAGCAGAGCCAAGTCAGGAGAAGCCTCCAGACATTCTCATACTGTCCTCGCCAAAAGGCACTTGGCTCATGTAAACGATGTACCAGGAATGTACACTCATCCGGGTAGTACACAAACACTACTGCTATCCTCTAACAGTGAGCCCGTGATTACTCTCTAACAACTGCCTTGCCGATTTATTTTCTAGGTAGAGTCTTAAGTTTCATAAACTGTGAGCATCGGAACGGATAAGGTTGCAACTGTCAGCAGAAAGTATTTATCGGTTTACTTAGCTTTGTGATTTTCATTCCTTAACCCTCTTTACCTGCTCCCCCCATCTGCCTGCCCCCCGCCCCTCTGGTGACCAGCACTGTGTTCTCTGTGGTAAGAGTCTGTTTCTTGGTTTGCGTGTGTGTTTATGTGTCTTTTTCCCCTCTGCTCGTTTAACTTCTACATATTAGTGAATTCATATGGTGTTTATCTTTCTCTAACTTATTTCACTTAGCATAATACCCTCTAGCTCTATCCACATGACTGCAAATGGGAAAACTTCTTTCTTTTATGAATGAATAATATTCCACAGTCTACATATACCACACCTCCTTTTTCATTCACCAACTGATAAACGCTTGGGCTGCTTCCATCAACTGGCTACTGCTGAGAATGCTGCCGTCAACACTGGGACGCATGGCCCCCTTTGGACCAGTACTTTTGTATTCTTCAGGTAAACACCCCATAGTGCAACTGCTGGATCGTAAGACAGTTCAATCTTTGAGGAACCTCCATGCTGTTCTCTAGAGCAGCTGAACCAGCTTGCACTCCCACCAACAGTGAGCGGACGCCCCTTTCTTCACATCCTTACCAACGCTTCCTGATGCCCGTGTTTTATTTTAATCATTCCGACTGGTGTGAGGAGATACCTCCTTGTCGTTCTGAGTGCGTGTCCTTGATGATGAGTGACACTGGGCATCCTTTCATGTCTGTAGAGCACACGGATGCCTTCTTAGGGGAAATGTGGTTCTTGTCTTCTGACCAATTTTTAATTGGATTTGTTACTTTGGTTACTTTCTATCAGTTCTTTATGTATTTTGGATACTAACCCTTTACTAGATGTGTCATTTGCAAACATCTTCTCCCACTCCATAGGCTGTTTTCTCGACGGTCTCCTTTACCGTGCAGAAGCTTTTTATGTTGATGTAGTTTAATTTTGCTTTTGTTTCCATTGCCTCCGGAGACTTATCTAGAAAAAGGCTAAGGCTGATGTCAGAAAGATCACTGCCTACATTCTCTTCAAAGATTTTTATGGTCTCAGATCTCACCTTCAGGTCTCTAATCCATTCTGAGTTTATCTATATGGTGAAAGAAAGTGATCTAGTTTTATTCTTTTTATGCCGCTGTCCACTTGACCAAACATCATTTGTAGAGAAGACTTCTTCCCACTGTATATTCATTCCTCTTTTGTCAAAAATTAATTGACCAGGGGTGCCTGGGTGGCTCAATGGGTTAAGCCTCTGCCTTCAGCCCAGGTCATGATTCTGGAGTCCTGGGATCGAGCCCCACATCAGGCTCTCTGCTCAGCAGGGAGCCTGCATCCCACCCACCACCCCGCCTGCCTCTCTGCCTACTTGTGATCTCTCCCTCTGTCAAATAAATAAAATCTTTTTAAAAAAATTAGTTGACCATATAGATTTCTGGGTTTTCTGTTCTATTCCATTGATCTATGCATCTACTTTTCTATCAGTATCCTACGACTTTAATTACTATCACTTTGTAACATAACTTGAAATCTGGAATTACAAAGTTCCAGATTTCTCTTTTTCAAGATTGCTTTGGCTATTTGAGGTCTTCTGTGGTTCCACACAAATTTTAGGACTGTATGCTCTAGTTCTGTGAAAAACATTGTTGGTATTTTGATAGAGAATACATTGAATTGAACTGACAGAATCCTCTGGGTACTATAGACATTTTCAAAATACTTGTTCTTCTAATTCATGAATATAGAATACCTTTCCATTTCTTTTTTTGTGTCACCTTCCATTTCTTTCACCAAAGTTTTATACTTTTTTGAGTAAAGATCTTTCACTTCTTAGAGTAAGTCTATTCCCATTTTACTGGTTTTGATGCAAATATAAATGGGACTGTTTTCTTAACTTCACTTTCCTCTGCTTCACTATTGTATAGAAATACAACAGCTTTCTGTACATTGACTTTATATCCTGTGACTTTACTGAACTCATTTATCAGTTCCAGTATTTTCAGTGGAGTCTTAGAGTTTCCTTTATACAGTATCATACATATACAATGATCACATATATAGATATTTACAGTCACCTACAAATAGTGAGAGTTTTACTTCTTCCTCACCAATCTTTTCTTTCTTTTCTCTGTAGAAAACTGTTATGGTTAGTACATCCAGTCCTATGGTGAATACAAGTGTTGAAAGGAGATATCCTTGTCTTTTTCCTGACCCTAGGGGAAAGGCTCTCAGTTTTTCCCCATTAAGTAGGATGTTCAATAAGGGCTTTTCTCATACAAGCCTTTACTTTGTTGAGGTATGTTCCCTGCTCTGGTTTGTTGAGGGATTTTATCATGAATGGATGTTGTACTTTGTCAAATGCTTTTTCTGCATCTATTGAAAATATTTTTATTCTCTCTTACCAATGTGATGTATCACAATGACTGCTTTGTGCATACGGAACCACCCTTGCAACCCAGGAATAAATCCCACTTGATTATGGGGAATAATTCTTTAACATATTGCTGGGATACAAGTTTTGTTGTTTGTTTTTCAGGTTTTTGTTGGGGTTTTTGTTTTTGTTTTTAAGATTTATTTTTGCCAGAGAGGGAGGAGAGAAAGGGTGAGCATGAGCAGGGGGGCAGGGCAGAGGGAGAAGCAGATTCTTCACTGACCAGGGAGCCCAAGGTGGGACTCGATCCCAGGATCCCGGCCTCATGACCTGAGCAGACACTTAATCAACTGAGCCATCCAGGCGCCCAGTTTGCTACTGTTTATTTGAGAATTTCTGCATCTTTATTCATGAGAGACACTGGCCTGTAGTTCCCCCCACCCTTGCCCTGAACCAGTTCTACTATCAGGGTGATAGTGGCTACATAAAATTTGGAGGGTTTCCTTTTTTTTTTTTAATAGTTTGACAATAGGTATTAATCCTTCTTTACAAGTTTGGTAGAATTCACCTGTGAAATTCTCTTGTCCTGGACTTTTGTTTGTTGGGAGATTTTTTATTACCGACTCGATCTCCTTGCTGGTAATCAGTCTGTTCAAATTTTCAGTTTCTTCCTATTTCAATTTTCTTAAGTTACAGGTTTCTAGGAATTTCTACTCATCTCTTCTAAGCTGTCCAATTTGTTGGTATTTGATTTTTCAAAATATTGTTACAACTATTTGTATTTTTGTGGTGTTGATTGCTACATCTCCTCTCCACTAGTGATTTTTACTTGGGTCTGCCTTTTTTTTTTTTTTTTTTTTAAGATTTTCTTTATTCACTTGAGAGAGAGTGAGTGAGAGAGAGCATGAGGGCGAGAAGGTCACAAGGAGAAGACGACGCCCCATGGAGCTGGGAGCCTGATACGGGACTCAATCCTGGGACTCTGAGATCATGACCTGAGCCGAACGCAGTCACTCAACCAACTGAGCCACCCAGGTGCCCGACTCTTGTTTTTTTAATGAACCTTGCTAGGTTTATCAATTTGCTGACTATTCCAAAGAACCAGCCGCTGGTTTCACAGACCTGTTCTACTGGTTTTTTTTTTTTAGTTTCTTTTTATCATTTATTTCTGCTCGAATCATTACTTCCTTCCATTTGCTAGATTTGGGTTTTGTTCTTTTTCTAGTCCCTTTATGTATAAGGTTAGATTGTTTGAGACTTTTCTTGCCTCTTGAGGTAGGCCTGTATTGCTATGAACTTCCCTCTTAGAACCACTTTTGCTGCATCCCAAAGATTTTGGAACGCTGCATTTACACATTCATTTCTTCCCATGTAATTTGTTCTTTCTTTTTGATTTCTTGGTTGACCCACTGTTTAGTAGCAGGGTGTCTGACCTCAATGTAATTGTGTTCTTTCCGTATTTTTTCTCGTGGGTGATTAGTTCTAGTTTCATAGCATTATGGTCAGAAAAGATGCGTGGTATGACTTCAATTTGAATTTGAGACTTGTTTTGTGGCAGAGTGTGCCATCTATTCTAAAGAACATTCCATGTTGCACTTGAAGACAATGTGTATTCTGCTTTCTTTGGATGGAATGTTCTAAATATGTCTACAAAATCCATCTGGTCCAGTGTGTCATTCAAAGCTACTGTTTTATTTGGAATGATCTGTCCATTAATGTAAGCAGGGTGCTAAAGTCCCCTACTATTATTGTATTACTATCAATTAGCTACTTTACATGTTATTAACTTTTATTTATTTTGGTGCTTTCATGTTGGGTGCATAAATATTTACAGTTGTTATAGCCTCTTGCTGAGCTGTCCTCTTTATTACTATGTAGGGTCCCTCTTTATCTCTTATTACAGTCTTTTTTTTTTTAATTTTTTTTAAAGATTTTATTTATTTATTTGACAGAGAGAGATCACAAGCAGGCAGAGAGGCAGGCAGAGAGGAGGAAGCAGGCTCCCCGCTGAGCAGAGAGCCCGATGCGGGGCTCGATTCCAGGACCCCGGGACCATGACCCAAGCCGAAGGCAGAGGCTTCAACCCACCGAGCCACCCAGGCGCCCCCTTATTACAGTCTTTATTTTGAAGTTTATTTGGTCAGATACCAGTATTGCTACCTGGCTTTTTTTTTACATCTACCTGCATGATAAATGTTCCTCCATCCTCTCACTTTCAATCTGCAGGTGTCCTTAGGTCTGAAACAAGTCTCTTGTAGGCAGCATGCATAGATGGGTTTATTCTTTTTTTATTCTACTTTGTCACCCTGTGTCTTTTGATTAAACATTTAGTCCACTTACATTTACATTTACTAATATTATGTATTTACCGACTTCTTTAACTTACTTTGTGGTTCCTTCTGTAGATTTTCTCTCATCTTTTCTTCTCTTGCTCTCATGGACTACTGGCTTTCTTTAGTACTACACTTGGATTCTTATCTCTTTAATCTTCACTTATCTATGTTTTAGATAGGTTTTAGATTTGTGGCTACCACTACATTTCTAAGTCACACCTGCATATAGCAATCTATATTAACTTGATGGTCATGTAAGTTTAAACCCATTCCTGACTCCTGTCCCACCATTTTAAATATACAGTGTCATATTTTACATCCTTTTATTTTACAGATCCTTTTATTTTTATAAAAATACTCATTTTTACTGCTTTTGGTTTTTTCTTCTTTTCATAGTCTCCCTCATCTCTCCTTTCCACTCAGTCCCCTCTGGTTAGGTCTTGCAGGGAGGGCTCAGTGGTCATGAACTCCTTCAGTTTTTGTCTGAGAAACTCTCTCTCCTACTCTGGATGACAGTCTTGCGGGATAGAACAGTCTTGGCTGCAAATGTTTCTCTTTCAGCACTTGACTGTAACACGCCAGTTCCCTTCTAGCTTGCAAACTATTTTATTTATTTATTTGACAAAGACACAGCAAGAAAGGAAACACAAGCAGAGGGAATGGGAGAGGGAGAAGCAGGCTTCCTGCCAAGCAGAGAGCCCAATGCGGGGCTCGATCCCAGGAACCTGGGATCATGACCTGAGCCAAAGGCAGATGCTAAACAACTGGGGCCACCCGGAGTCCCACTTGCAAAAATTTTCTGCTGAAAAATCTACTTTATGCCTTATGCAGTTTCCTTGTACATAGCTATCACCTTCTACCGCTTTTAAATGTTTTTCTTTATTGCTACTCTTTGCCACTGTGCGTCTTGGTGTGCACTTCCTCGCTTTCAGTTCTCCAGGGGATCGCTGCACCTCCTGCATCTAGATGGTTTCCTTCCCCAGATTCACTAAGTTATTGGCTATTATTTCTTCAAATATATTTTCTGCCCCCTTACCTATTTCTTCTGTGACCCCAAAATGCAAATGTTATTACCCTGATGCAGTCACAAAGTTCCCAAAGACTATTCTCAATCTGCATAATTTCCTCTGCTCTCCTTTGCTCGGCCTGGCTAGTTTCCTTTACTCTGTCTTCCAGGTCATTAATTTCCTTCTCCCCCTCACCTAGCCTATTGATTCCACCAAATGTATTTTTAATTTCATTTATTTGGTTCTTGATCTGACTAGTTCTTTTTCTATGTGTCAAAAGTATCACTGATGTCCTCTACTCTTTTCTCAAGTCCAGTGACTACATGATCATTCCTGTAAATTCCCTGTCAAGTATATTACTTCCACCCATTTCACTTTGGTCTCTTGCTGTGGTTTGATCCTGTTCCTTCATCTGAGAGGAGTTTCTCAATCTCATTTTGTCTGACCTTCTATGTCTATTTCTGTGTCTTAAGAAAGTCACTTACTTCTCTTTTTGATAAAAGCCTCGTGAAGAAGTCCATAGAGGCCTGCAGCCCAGTGTCCCATTCCTCAGGTCCTGGCACTTCAAGGAGTGTCTCCTATGTGTGCTGTGTGTGCTCTGCTATTAAGTCTTGGGAGCTTTATTCCCTCAGTCCAGTCGTCTGCAGTGGCTGGTCCCCAGCAGAGTGGGGTGCATTTTAACAATGAGTGTGGTGGTGACATCTGCACCCAAACCGACATCCTGCACAATGTGCGGGTCAAGAGATTCGGTGTCAGCAGGGTCTGCCTTGGTTTTCTGGGTGAAAGGCCCACAGCGCTGGGACTGAAGGGAGCACGACTGGGAAGAGCAGATCCACCAAAGGGGGGGGGGCAGGTTCCAGAGGAGGGTATGGAGAGCAGGTGTAAGCAAGTCAGCTAGGAGCGTCAGGGCCCCACTGGTTCCCAAAGGCTGCCTTTTTATCATGCTGGCGGAAGCGGAGGAATGATGCCAGCTCCTTTGTTCTGGGGTGGGGGTAGGTTCCCCTCCCTAAGATCAGTCCCAGCGAGCCATACCTCAAGATGAGCAACTCAACTCTCCCAGCTGCCACCAGTGTTCTGCAAACTGCTGGTCCTATGCTGCGTCCGCTCAGCTGCCGCTGGTCACACCGGCTCTCTAAGGGCGGGGGTGCAATTACTAATGTCCTTTCCCGGGCTCTGAGCTGAGCCTGCGGATTTTTAAGATTCCAGGCCTTCAGTCCTGCTGATTACAAAAACTCACAAATTCAGGCCCTCCTGCTTTCAAAGGCAAACATTACAAGGATTCATCCTCCCTGTATTTCTAGTCTCCTTGGTAAGAAAGTCTGTTTCCTGCCCTTCTCCTACCACCAGCTCCCTCCCCACCTCAAACGGCCCCAGTCTGTTTTGCTCCCAGACCGCATCTCCACCCTTCCCACCTCTCTGATGGGGGCATTTTCACAACCTTTAGTTGTGGAGTTTGCTCTGCCGGGCGTTACTCAGGCTATAGTGTTATCTAGCTGTATCCATGGGACAAGGGAGCTTAAGGCACTCCTACTCTGCCATCCTGCCAGCAAACCAACAAAAAAGTATCTTGTTTTACACAAATATGTACTACTAGAAATAATGATGAAAGAAAACGTATACAAGAAGCAGGAGGTACAGTTTCTGTTAAAGAAAGAAGAGATATGAGGAATGGAGATGCATTTCTGTTGAAGGAAAGAAATAATTTCATCCTTAAGTAAAATAATTATCCTAGAATAAGGAAAAAAAGAAAAAAAAACTAAATAGGTATAGAAAAAGTTGTAGAAGGCTTGTGGAAAAAGGAATCTTTTTTTTTTTTTTTAAAGATTTTATTTATTTATTTGACAGACAGAGATCACTAGTAGGCAGAGAGGCAGGCAGAGAGAGAGAGAGGAGGAAGCAGGCTCCCCATTGAGCAGAGAGCCCCATGCAGGGCTCGATTCCAGGACTCTGGGATCATGACCCGAGCCGAAGGCAGAGGCTTTAACCCACTGAGCCACCCGGGCACCCCTGGAAAAAGGAATCTTAAAAAAGATACTCTGTGGGCGCCTGGATGGCTCAGTGGGTTAAGCTGCTGCCAGGTCATGATCTCAGGGTCCTGGGATCGAGCCCCAAATCGGGCTCTCTGCTCAGCAGGGAGGCTGCTTCCCTCTCTCTCTCTCTGCCTGCCTCTCTGCCTACTTGTGATCTCTGTCAAATAAATAAACAAAATCTTAAAAAAAAAAGATGTTTTGTGTGTGGTCAAGCTAAGATCAGGATGAACTTATTTAAGTTAAAAGAAAAAAAATAATTTTAAATTCAAAAGTACCCTGGTACAAGATTAGAATTCAGCTTTCTGTTAAATGGACAAGCTTCTTTTCAAATTACCTGTCCGCTCTTAATAAGAAATTATAAACAAAGATTTTTCTACACCTTTAATATAGTAACTTACAAGAATAATTTCCTGTGTCCCACATTGTCTAACAGGTCTTTGACTTCTTAGTAAAGTAAGTCTTCTCTACTGAAAGAGCTAAATTTTGTGCAGGTTTTTTTTACATGTACTTACCACGGAAATCTTTTCACTTTGGTTGAACAGATAACAAAGTATCGCTTCACAAAAAAACTACAGTCCTATCTGATCAAACGTTCTCAAGCTTTTGACCTCTTTTTTTAAAGGGGGCAATGGCAGGCAGAGGTAGAGGGAGAAGCCGACTCCCTGCTAATAAGCCAAGAGCCCGATGCAGGCCCTGATCCCAGAACACTGGGATCATGACTGAGCCAGACACAGATGCTTACCCGACTGAGCCACCCAGACTCTTTTTTTTTTTCCCTTTCTTAAAAAAAAAAAGACATTAACAATGTAATCTTTTGCTGGTGGAGGGTCTTTCCTCAGTGTTGATGGCTATTAATCCATCAGAGTGTTGGTGGCTGAAGGCTGGGTGACTGTGGTCATTTCTGAAAATAAGACAACCATCGAGTTTGTCACATGGACTGATTCATCTTTCGGGAAAAATTTCTCTGTAACATGTGATGCTGTATAGTAGCATTTTACTCACAGAACTTCTTTCAAAACTGGGGTCCATCCTCTCCAACCCTGCTGCTGCGTTACAGCTATGTTCGTGTGATATTCTAAATCCTCTGCGGTCATTTCCACAGTCTTCACGGCATCTTCACTGGTGCAGATTCCATCTCAAGAAACCACTTTCTTGGGGCGCCTGGGTGGCTCAGTGGGTTAAAGCCTCTGCCTTCAGCTCCGGTCATGATCCCGGGGTTCTGGGATCGAGCCCCGCGTCGGGCTCTCTGCTCAGCGGGGAGTCTGCTTCCCCTTCTCTCTCTCTTGCCTGCCTCTCTGCCTACCTGTGATCTCTGTCAAATAAATAAATAAAATCTTTAAAAAAAAAAAAAAAAGAAACAACTTTCTTTGCTCATCTGTAAGAAGCAAGTCCTCGTCTGTTCAAGGTTGATCACGGGATTCTAGCAGTTCAGTCCTGTCTTCAGGCCACACTTCTGATCCCGCTTCTCCTGCTGTTCCCCCACATCTGCAGTGACTTCCTCCATGGAGTCCTGAACCCCTCGAAGCCACCCATGAGTGTTGGAATCAACTTCTTCCAAATTCCTGTTGACGCCGACATTGTGGTCATGAATCACAAACGTAGTTTACGGCATCGAGAAGAATGAATCCTTTCCAGAAGTTTTCAACTGACTTTGCCCAGACCCATCAGGGCCATCACTACCTATGGCAGCTATAACCTTACAGAAGGTATTTCTTCAATAATACTTCAAAGTCAAAATGACTCCTTAATCCATGGGCTGCCGGACGGCTGCTGTGTTACCGGCACGCAGAGCGTAATCCCACTGCCCACCCCCATCAGAACTTGTGGGTGCCCTGGTGCGCAGTCAACAAGCAGTCATTTGTTTTCTGAAGGGAGACTTTTTCCCCGGACAGTAGGTCTTAACAGTAGACCTAATATACTCCACAGACCATGCTGTACACAGACGTGCTATCTCCAAGCTTTGCTGTTCCGTTTCTAGAGCACAAAAAGAGTACATTTAGCATACTACGGAAGACCCCGAAGACTTTCAGGATGGTGACTGACCACCGGCTTCAGCAGCCGCACTAGCCCCTAGCGAGACAGTCAGTGTCCTCTGAAGCTTCGAAGCCACGCAGCAGACTCCCCGGCCGCGCGCGGGAACTCCTAGGTAACGCCTCCTTCCAGGCTGGTTCGTCTGCACGAACAATGCTGTGAATGGAGGCGCCGGCGCTGCTTCTCTCCGCCAGACCTTCAGGGTCACCCGCTGCGGCATCGACATCGCTACCTCCTCCTGCTTTGCCTTGCGCTCCCACGTCCGAGCGACAGCTTCCTTCCTGAGCCGCATGAAGCCACCTCTGCCAGCGTCAAACTTGTCTTCCGCAGCTTCCTTTCCCCGTCCAGCCTTCTCAGAACTGAAGAGTCAGGGCCTGCCTCTGGGAGAAACTCGGGCTGCACGGAGGGCTGCGGCGGCTCTGACCATCTATCCAAAGCCAACTTCCTCCACAGCCGCGGGCAGGCTGCTTCACGCTCCTCTCGCCCGTGTGCTCCCTGGAGCAGCACTCTGAATTTCCCTGAGAACCTTTCTCTGCCATCACAGCTTGGTTAACTGGTGCAAGAGGCCTCGAGTTCAGCCCATCTCCGCTTTCAACCCGCCCTCCTCACTAAGCTCAACCATTTCTAGCTTCAGATTGAAAGGGAGAGCCATGTGGCTCTTCCTTCCAGCTGAACATGCAGAGATTATGACAGGGTGATTGGTTAGCCTATTTTCAATATTGTTGTGTCCCAGGGGATGGCAAGAGATGGGGGAATAGCCAGACAGTGGAACAGTCAGAACATACAAAACATTTTATCGATGAAGTTGCCTGCCTTATTTGGGCATGGTCTGTAGTGCCCCAAAACAATTACAAGAGTAAAATCAAAGATCAATGGTCAAAGATCACCACAGCAAGTACCACATTAATGAAGACGTATGAACTATTGTGAGGATTATCAAAATGCGACATAGAGACACAAAGTAAGGAAATACTGCTTAAAAAATGGCACCAGGGCACCGAGCTGTCTCAATGAGAACACGCAACGCCAGACCTGGGGTTGTGGGCTCGGGCCTCACAATGGGTACAGAAAATACTTTTTTTTTTTTTCCTTTAAAGATTTTATTTATTTATTTGACAGACAGAGATCACAAGTAGGCAAAGACAGAGGCAGAGAGAAAGAGAGGAGGAAGCAGGCTCCCTGCTGAGCAGAGAGCCCTATGTGGGGCTCAATCCCAGGACCCTGAGATCACGACCTGAGCCAAAGGCAGAGGTTTAACCCACTGAACCACCCAGGGACTCCAGAAAATATTTTTAAAAATAAAATCTTTTATACAAATAAAAAGAAAACGGCGCCAACAGACTCAACAAAGGATTGTCACAAACCTTCAATGTGTAAAAAAAAAAAAAAGAGAGAGAACAAAAACAATATCGAATCCATAAAGCACAATAAAGTGAAATTCAATAAAACAGATGTGGTAAGCCTTACCAAGTAAGAAGTAATACTAGCCCTTCTTTACACTGTACTTCCATAAATATACTGTAAGTATGACAGAAATTATATGAAAATCTTAAGAATCTGAAATGTTCTGGCATATACTTTAAGTCGTAATTCCAGCTACTGTCTTACAATACTGCGTAATACAAAAATAACCAAACCCTCCTGCCAAATACATTATACTAATGTCTCATCTGACCTTTAACCATCACCAAATTTTTTTTAAAGATTTTATTTATTTATTTGACACAGAGAGATCACAAGTAAACAAAGAGGCAGGCAGAGAGAGAGAGGCAAGCAGGCTTCCTGCTGAGCAGAGAGCCTGATGCAGGACTCAATCCCACGACCCTGAGATCACGACCTGAGCCGAAGGCAGTGGCTTATCCCACTGAGCCACCCAGGCGCCCAACCATCACCAAATTTTAAGTCTTTTGTCACAATTATTGTTTTACTCTGATGCCCTTATAAAACTATGCCTGCAAAAATGCTTCATCTTCAAGAAGATTCCCAGAGAAGTCCCTGAGTCAAGTACTCTAGAATAAAGATTTCTGAAACTCTTAAAATTGTAAAACTGAACTGGGGTAAGAATTTCCAAAACTCTGATGCAGAAACTGGTGAACTCATAAAACTGCTAACAAAAGACAAAGAATTAATTACAGAAGACTGAATAAGCTGATAAAGATGATCATGGTTTTTATGACTTCATTTAAAACATTGCTGGCTGTTTAATGTTTTGTTTTCCTGATTTAAAGGACCCCTTTTTCTCCTCTCCTTTAAGCTATCTATGACTTAACAGCATTTTAATAACATTTTTATAACAAAAGTTGTCAATGTATATACTTTTGCATAAGTTCAACAAGAATGTGTTCTTCCGGGTTGCACAGGTGGCTCAGTCGGTTAAGCATCTGCCTTCAGCTCAGGTCAGGATCTCAGGGTCCTGGGATCCAGTCCTGTATCAGGCTCCCTGCTGGACCAAGGAGACTGCTTCTCCCTCTCCTCTTCCCCCAGCTCATGCACTCTCTTCTCTCTCAAATAAAATCTTTAAAAAAAAAGAAAAGAAAAAAACTCCCTATAACAGGAAAGAATTAGACAAGTCCTTGGCTAGGCTTTTTAGCCTAAAGAGACTTTTTTTTTTTTTTAAGATTTTATTTATTTATTTGTCAGAGAGAGAGCACACAAGCAAGGAGGAGACAGGCAGATGGAGAGGAGGAATCAGGCTCCCCGCCGAGCAGAGAGCCCGATGCGGGGCTCGATCCCAGGACCCTGAGATCATGACCTGAGCCGAAGGCAGCGGCTTAACCCACTGAGCCACCCAGGCGCCCCTAAAGAGACTTTTAAAGGTCAATCCAAGATTCCTTATGAAAAGTTCCAGCAAAGTAGATTTAAAAAGAGCCTTAATGGTCAAAACACTTCTTCTTGCAATCAGATAAATAATCAAGACAAGCTTATCAAAACCTAACTTAATCTGTAAGATTAGGCTTAGTTCTTTTTTTTTTCTTAGTTCTTATTTTTAATAGAAATGGAAATAATAGGAGAAAAATTATATCAAATAATACACCTCTATGGATATCAGATTACAGTCTGTTGTTTGCTACCAATGAAGCAGACTGGTTCCAGAATTCTAGTTTCCTCTAATATTTGGCTAGAACTAACATTTCCAATTTCCTCCCACTATCTGGACACAGAATCATCAAGAAACTAAAACTGACTCTCTCTTAAAGCTATGTAAGCTAAGGATGGACAACTGGACAGAAACTTCAGAGGAACCACACTGCTCACGTGCAGACAGCTTTCATGCCTACTGCTATGGGACTGCTCAGAAAACTCACTAGGGACATTCTTGCTGCAAACCAGGAAAACCCATAAGGTTGCCACTGTCTGCCTTCACTGAACCTGAAGAGGCTCAGAACCCTCAGCTTGCTGCTCATCAAGTTACAAAACAGAATTTTATAATTTGCTGCAACTACTAACCTTTGTTTTTTCTTTTGTTTCCATAGGAATGCCTCTCATTAAATTACCTGATCAATCTCAGCTTACAGAGGCCTAATTTACATGGAAGCCCACCCACAACACCACCTTCTGAAATACAACGTCCTCTCATTCATCCTGTTTTACGTATTTTGAACATTAAGTGTTTGCTTATACATCGTGTTCTGCTCTACATAGTCACTTAAAAAAAATGTAAACTGACTTAGGAAAAACGTGAATCTGATTATAACCCATTTGATTTATTTGCTTAGTTAAATCTTAGCTCCTGGGAATCCTGGCTCTGAGAAATTTTTCAGTCTTTGGCTATTGTTTTTCTCACGGTCATCTCATTAACCTGACTAGTGCACTGTAACCTCCCGAAGGTTTTAAGTGCCTATCGGCAGCCACTCAAGACAACAAACACCACCCATCAGGATAAAGAACTCAATGACATCAACAACTCCAAACTGACAAGGACAGTGACCACATGGACCTCCAGCCTGATGATCAACTAATACAAACAGCAAATGTGTTTACTCTTGGGCCTGACTCCATCAGCGCTGTAACCAAGAATACCATCGAGCGGTTGGTCATATTCTCAGCCTGCTCAGTGAATGACCAAAAGGGGGAAATCTGTTAAAATCAAGGACAAGCAGAGATCAGCCTTGAAGATTCCCTGAGCAGACAGAACCAATTTAGTCATGCAGGCAAAGCATAATTCAGCTTACCTGGCAAGGCTAACTTGATCTGGACCATTCCTTTCTTGTGCCTCTGCAGATCACAAGCAAAACTTGAACTGTTTCCCAAGGCTGATATGAGGTAACTGCTGATCAATTCCATGTCATTTAGGAAAATTCTAATATTGTAACCAATCACTGTATAAATTAGACAGTCCCTGCCTTCTCACAATATAAGCTTCTTTTTTTGTTGCTAAGATTTTATCCATTTATTTGATAGAGATCACAAGTAGGCAGAGGCAGGCAGAGAGAGAGGAAGGGAAGCAGACTCCCTGCTGTGCAGAGAGCCCGATGCGGGGCTCGATCCCAGGGCCCTGAGATCATGATCTGAGCCGAAGGCAGAGGCCTTAACCCACTGAGCCACCCAGGTGCCCACAATATAAGCTTCTTTATAACAATATACCCCTAAACCTCATTTCCATGTTCTGATTTCAGTGCTCCTGGTTTGCAAACACATGTCTGGAGGGTGCACAACAAACTTTTACTAATTATTATTTCCATTATTCATTGATTTTACTCTGGCTATTTTGAACCTTCCACAATATCAAAGAACACGATTTTCCAGAAGTTAAAAAAAAAAAAAAAAGGCACAATAAATTTAATGGATGACATTAACAGTAGGCTAACCTTGTTAAAAATTAGTGAACAAAGAGAAATTAGAAGAAAATATTCAGAATGAAGCATGAAGAGGGTAAGAAACTGGGACGGTCTAATATGCTTTAAATGGATTCTGAAAAGGAGGTATTAGGCAAGTGCCTACAAACTTTTTTTGTAGTGCCTACACTACAAAAGATGGTGCCTACAAACTTTTCAAAAGAATGAAAAGAACTTCAGTACAGACTTGATTACACCTGCAAAAACAAAATATACATAAAAATCTATACCTAGACAGATCATAGTAAAACTGCTGCAAACCAAAGACACACACACAAAAAAACCCATAAAAGGCGGAGAAATCAGAGGGGGAGATGAACCATGAGAGACTATGGACCCCAGGAAACAAACTGAAGGCTTCAGAGGGGAGGGGGTGGGGGGATGGGATAACACGGTGATGGGTATTAAGGAGGGCACGTGTTGTGAGGGGCACTGGGTATTATACACAACTAACAAATCACTAAACACTACATCAAAACTAATATACTACAGTGGCTAACTGAATAATAAAAAATAAAAATTAAATTTAAAAAAAAGAAAACCCAGGCGCCTGGGTGGCTCAATCAGTTAAATATCTGCCTTCAGTTCAGGTCATGATCCCAGGATCCGGAGTTTGAGCCCCACATCAGGATTCTTGCTTAGATGGGAGCCTGCTTCTCCCTCTCTCTCTGCCTGCTCCCCCTGCCTGTGCTCTTGCTCTCCATCAAATACATAAATAACATCTTAAAAAAAAAAAAAAAAAAAAGACAGGAGTGACAGCTTCCTTCTCATAAAGAGAATAGAAACTGAACATGTAATTCAGGAACTTCTTTGAACACCTTAGAAGAAAACCAACAAGTTAGACAATTCAATACACATCAAAATTATGCCTTGGGAAAAAAATTAATTTGTGAAATTTTTAGCTAACATAATCAAAGAATTCACTTTTAGCAGTCGTAACAATGGGTAAGAAAAATAAAACAGTTGTTCTCCAGGGAGGACAATGTTCAAAGATGGAGGACTAGAATTATAGCAATGAATGAAAAACAATGAAAAGGATAAATCCAAATAGTTATGGATTATACAATAATGTCTTAAGATAAAACAGATACAGAATTAAAGGCACCCAACAGTGGCATATAAGTGAAAATGAGATAAATGGAGTTTAAGGAAGAGAGGGAAATAACAAAATACTACATTTTGAGAAATCAAAGACAGCAGATGTTTTAAAAAACTTCCAGGTTGGGGCGCCTGGTTGGCTCAGTGGGTTAAAGCCTCTGCCTTCAGCTCGGGTTGTGATCTCAGGGTCCTGGGATCGAGCCCCACATCGGGCTCTCTGCTCAGCGGGGAGCCTGCTTCCTCCTCTCTCTCTGCCTGCCTCTCTGCCTACTTGTGATCTGTCTGTCAAATAAATAAATAAAATCTTTTAAAAAAAAAAAAAAAAAGAAAAGAAACCAAAGAAAAACAAAAAAGGAGAGAAAAAAGTACATTAAGCAAGTATAAAAGTATAATAAAGAGAAAATACTTGGGGCGCCTGGGTGGCTCAGTGGGTTAAGCCGCTGCCTTCGGCTCAGGTCATGATCTCAGGGTGCTGGGATCGAGTCCCGCATCGGGCTCTCTGCTCAGCAGGGAGCCTGCTTCCCTCTCTCTCTCTCTGCCTGCCTCTCCATCTACTTGTGATTTCTCTCTGTCAAATAAATAAATAAAAATCTTAAAAAAAAAAAGAGAAAATACTTAAGATAAAATTTAAACCCAACTATGTCATTGATTTTGTTAAGTGTCAACAGACCAAAGGTTCCAAATGTAAGAAATATTGTCAGGCTAGATTGTTTAAATTCCAACTATACATTATTGACAACAGACTCATTCAAAATACAAGTACACAGAAAGTATGAAAATAAAGGGCAAAAAAAGGCATACATTACACATATTAACCAGAGAAAAGATAGTGCAACTACACTAATATTCAGCTAAATAAACTTTATCCTAACAATATTTTTGCCTTAAAGGGGGACACTTAATAGTGTTTTAAAAACTCAACTGATGGGTGCCTGGGGGGCTCAGTTGGTTAAGCAACTGCCTTCGGCTCAGGTCATGACCTGGAGTCCTGGGATTGAGCCCCACATCAGGCTTCCTGCTCCGCAGGGAGTCTGCTTCTCCCGCTGACCTCTCTCATTCTCTCTCTCTCTCTCTCTCTCAAATAAATAAATAAAATCTTTAAAAAAAAAAAAAAAAAGTCAACTGATGAGGAAGACATACAATTCTAAATACGTATGCCTGGGTGGCTCAGTGGGTTAAGCCGCTGCCTTCGGCTCAGGTCATGATCTCAGGGTCCTGGGATCGAGTCCCGCATCGGGCTCTCTGCTTGGCAGGGGGCCTGCTTCCCTCTCTCTCCCTCTCTGTCTCTCTCTCTGCCTGCCTCTCCGTCTACCTGTGAGCTCTCTCTGTCAAATAAATAAATAAAATCTTTAAAAATAAATAAATAAATAAATAAATAAATAAAATATGTATGCACCTAACAATATATCCTCAAAATATATAAAGCAAAAACTATCAAACTAAGGAGGAACAGATAAATGCAAGATCACAATATTAATACATTTCTGTTGCTAAGCCATACAACCAGGAGACTAAAAGGAAAAGCTAGTGAGGATGTTACATTCAACATGACTAACCAAGTTGAACTAACACATAGGCACTGCATCCAACAAACTGAGAAGCACATTCTTTCCAAGCACACACTGGATATTTACAAAAATTGATCACATGCTGGGCTATAAAGCAAGCTTCAAAAATTTCATAAGCTTTTGGGGCGCCTGGGTGGCTCAGTAGATTAAGCCGCTGCCTTCGGCTCGGGTCATGATCTTGGGGTCCTGGGATCGAGTCCCGCATCGGGCTCTCTGCTCAGCAGGGAGCCCGCTTCCTCCTCTCTCTCTCTCTCTCTCTCTCTGACTGCCTCTCTGCCTGCTTGTGATCTCTGTCTGTCAAATAAATAAATAAAATCTTAAAAAAAAATTTTTTTTTTAATTTCATAGGCTTTTAAATAGTGTTCTGACCACAACAGAATTAAGATAGAAACATAGAAAGAGAAGTGCCTGCGTGGCTCAGTGGGTTAAGTGTCTGCCTTCAGCTCATGTCATGACCCCAGAGTCCCAGGATCGAGCCTCACATCAGGCTCCCTGCTCAGCAGGGCATCTGTTTCTCCCTCTCCCCTTCACCACGCTCACATGCTCTACCCCCCAAATAAATTAATTAAATCTTTATATATATGCAGAACAGAGAGGATTCTAAGAACAGTGAGACCACTGTGTATGACAACTATAATGGTGGATACATACCGCATATTTATCAAAACTCATAGAATATACACCATCAACAGTAAATACTAACATAAAACTACGGACTTAGAATGGTGATGATGTGTCAACAAAGGTTCGGTGATTGTAACAAACATACAATCTGGTGCAGGATGTTGACAATGGGGGAGGCTGGGCAGGCCGAGGTGGTCAGGGAATAGGGAGATACAGGCGAACTCTATTTTCTGCTCAATTTTGCTGTGAACTTAAAACTGCTCTTAAAATGGGCACCTGGGTGGCTCAGTGAAAGCCTCTGCCTTCAGCTCCGGTCATGATCCTGGGGTCCTGGGATTGAGCCCCAAATCAGGCTCTCTGCTCAGCAGGAAGCCTGCTTCCCCCACCCACCCCCCACCTGACTCTCTGCCTACTTGTGATCCCTGTCAAACAAATAAATAAAATCTTAAAAAAAAAAAAAATGCTCTTAAAAATAGTCTTTTTGGGGCACCTGGGTGGCTGGCTCAGTGGGTTAAGCCTCTGCCTTCCGCTCAGGTCATGAGCTCAGGGTCCAGGGATTGAGCCCCGCATCAGGCTCTCTGCTCAGCGGGGAGCCTGCTTTCCTTCCCCCCCACCCCCGCTCCGCCTACTTGTGATCTCTCTCTGTCAAATAAATAAAGTCTTTTAAAAAAATAAAGTCTTAAAAAAAAAAAAAAAGATTTGTCAGGTTATGTTAAGTATCCTTTGGTTACAAACCCCACAAATCTTAATTAAGAAAACTTAACCCAAAATAATTCCCACTTCCCACCCCCTACCCTCCCACTCCTCCTCTTCTCTCCACCCCACCCCTCTTGTACGGCCCTCTGGTTTCTGCTCACTGTAGACACACCAAGACCAGCACTGCAGGAAGCTGCATCTGGAAACATCACTGGCAGGAGGAAGGGGATGTGGCACATCTCACCACTGCTCTCCAAGTTTATTCGAAGAGTCTCTTCTGCTCACATTCCACTGACCGAGATAAATACACGGCCACATCTAACTGAGGAAGCAGGAACCAGCTACAACCACACAAGCACTAACGACTACAATTACGAAGACCAACAATACCAAATACTGGCGAGGATGTAGAGAGCCACCAGGGCACATTCATTCACTGTGTAAGAATAGAAACTGGTACATCGGGGGCGCCTGGGTGGCTCAGTTGGTCGGGCGACTGCCTTCGGCTCAGGTCATGATCCTGGAGTCCCAGGACCGAGTCCCGCGTCGGACTCCGTGCTCGGCGGGGAGTCTGTTCCCCGCCGACCTCGCTCCTCTCATGCTCGCTCGCATTCTCTCTCTCAAATAAATAAATAAAATCATTATAAAAATTTTTTTAATAAAAATTTAAAAAAAGAAGAAAAGAAACTGATACATCCACTTTGGAAAAGTCTGGCATTATCTACCAATAGTGAACACAGACCTACTCCATGACTCAGCAATTCTACTCCTAAGTGTACCGAACACGAACGTATGCAGTCAGCGTATACCCAAAAGGTCACAGCAAGTCCACTCAGGTGAGCCTCTTGATCACCTACCATGGGGAGCTGCTCCACTCTGAACCCACCAACACGCTCCGCACCAGCACCACACTTCCCACAGGCTGCTTCTAGCCAATGGCCAGCCACAAGCAGAACACTAAAGCAGGCTTACTCCTGAAGGACAAGGGACCCTTATGACTCCCAACTCTGGCTGAAGACTCCTCACTGGCCTTGCCTAACTTTCTCAGAACCGCACGGCGGTCCTCAGACTGCCTCCCAAACACTCTTCACCCCTCCTCCTCCACATGCAGCAGACCCCCAAGGTGACGGCAGCGCCCACACACGGATTCCCTCCGCTACATCCAAATCTGATCCCAACTTGGGACACCTGCGTGGCTCAGTCAATTCAGCATTTGCCATCAGTTCAGGACATGATCCCTGGGTTCTGGAGCCAAGCCCTGACCAGGGTGCTCAGTGGGGAGTCCGCTTTTCCCTCTCCCTCTGTCCCTTCCCCCTCTGCTCTCTACATCCTCGCCAGTATTTGGTATTGTTGCTCTCGCTCTCCCTCCCTCAAATAAGATCTTTTAAATAAACAAATAAATAAATAAGCAAACAAACAAACCTGAACTAACAATCTCAAGCTGGAAACATTCCAATGTTCATTGAGAATGAAGTCCCATGAATAGTACAACACATACATGAAACTGCAACTCTAGTGACCACATACATGAAATTCCTGACTAGTCCCAGTTAGTGTGTCCCAGACGGGGAATGTACCACTACTTCTAGGCATCTCACACACACACACTGGAAAGAAAAAGCAAGACTGTGAAGTCAACAGTTCTCAAAGGGAAGGTAAATCTGCTACTATTAACTCAGAGTGTGCCATTTAGAGCCAAATTGTTACTGTGTTAGCCAGAACCCTCCTCTTGCCTTCCTCGACCAGCCCACCCCCAGAATTAACCAATTATAAGATTGCTGTGAATCAAACATACTATTATGCAAACACTTAAAGCACAGACACAAAGACATACACACATCTTAAAACACACATATACAAGCAATGCAAACACAGTTCTGTAACTTCCTTCTTACTAGGTATTTTGTTTCCCACAGAGTACAGTAAAATTTTCCTCTTATTTGTAATAGTAACAGGACAGTCTAGTGTATGGATATAAAATTCACTTATTTTGCCCTAACCCCAACACTGGACAGGTGTTTCAAATTAGTTATATCGCAATTACAATCATGAAAAATCTTACACATACAGATTTGCGTCCTCATGGCAAATGCACCTGTACAACTAATTCCTATCAGTGGAACAGCAAAGCACAACAGTATAGACGTTTAGAAACATCTAAATATAGGGACGCTTGAGTGGCTCAGTCAATTAAGCATTGAACTCTCGGTTTCTGCTCAGATCATAATCTCAGGATCCTGGGATCCACCCCTGTATCAAGCTCTGTACTCAGCAGGGAGTCTGCTTAAAATTTTCTCCCTAAAATTTCTCTAAAATAAAATCTTTTTTTTTGAAAAGTGTCAAAATATAGTGAAACTACTTTCCAACAAGGTTCTATCAAATTACAGTCCCACCAATGACATAATTTATTGAAAAACTGTATACCTTAGGTTAATTCTATCGTATTAGACTAATACCTTAGAAATTATGAAAAATGGGACACTTGGGTGGCTCAGTGGGTTAAACATCTGCCTTCAGCTCAGGTCATGATCTCAGGGTCCTGGCATCGAGTCCCACATGGGGTTCCTTGCTCACCAGGGAGCCTGCTTCCCCCTCAGCCTGGTCTGCCTGCTGCTCCCTCCCCTGCTTGTGCTCTCTGTCACAAATACGCAAATAATCTTTAAAAAATTAACGCCTGGGTGGTTCAGTGGGTTAAGCCGCTGCCTTCGGCTCAGGTCATGATCTCAGGGTCCTGGGATCGAGTCCCGCATCGGGCTTTCTGCTCGGCGGGGAGCCTGCTTCCTCCTCTCTCTCTCTCTGCCTGCCTCTCTGCCTACCTGTGATCTCTCTCTGTCAAATAAATAAATAAAATCTTAAAAAAAAAAAAAATTTAACTTTAAGTGGAAGCACATAGTATCACTTCTGTCTTTTACTGAGTCAATTTAAAAAAAAAACTTCTTAAGATTAAATACCAGAATAAGCCAAAGAAATTACTGGTAGGTGCAACCCAAACATTAATTCTAAATTAAACCAAAACTATTCCAGGGCACATGGGTGGCTCAGTCGATTGAGCTTCCAACTCTTGATTTCAACTCAGGTCATGGTCTCAGAGTCACAGGATGGAGCCCCATAACCAGTGTGGGGGGGGGGTCTGCTGGAAATTCTCTCTCCCTCTCCTCCAGCTTGCTTACTTGCTCTGTCTATAAAAATAAACAGATCTTAAAAAAATAATAATAAATACGGGACATCTGGGTGGTTAAACATCATGCTCCTGCTCAGCAGGGAAGTCTGCTTCTCCCTCTGCCCCCCACCCTACTCACACTCTCTCTCAAATAAAATAAAGTAAAATAAAAATACATAAAATACAATAAAACAAGGCCATTCCATAGACATGCCACTCCAGGATCCAACTATCACCACCACATTTATGAATCCTCAGTTCCCACTGAGGAAAGTGACGGGAGCTCTGTAGGCTGGGGGCCCCTCGCAAACCGCAGTACAAGGCATCTACATCCTCCTAGGCTGGGTGAGTAGATCTTTCACAACAAGGCTGCTCCAACACTCCAATCTCCCTGAGCCTTAAGATGCCTTCTTCCTCCTGGTATACCAACACCGTCCGTCCTGGCATTCCAGCTCGGCTCTGACAGACCACCTTTTGATTTGTTTCAGGCAATCAACCAGCATTCTAATCCCTCGAGCTACCAAACTGATACCAGAATGCCTGCTGATAAGCCCTTACCAACAAATTCTGCCTAACCCACCTTCTTGTCCCTTCCACCCTTAAGATCCATTCCCACAAATACTCCCCAGGTCCTACCTATATAAGGGCAAACCAGACAATCTTTTGGATCTCCTCCTGAGTCACACTCTATACCTCCCACTTTGGGGCCTGCTGGGTCGATCCTTGGGGGAGGGCAGGCAATTACCGGTTTGCCAGGCAAAGGGAGATTAAGTTCCCCACACAAGGGTTGGAAAAGCTGCTTCTACTGCCAAAAGTAGCACAGAAGAATTCAGTAGGTCTCCAGCTTAATCAGACTCTGACCCCACATTTCTTAATCCAATTTTTAGGATTCCACTTCTTATCATTGCTTTGGTTTAGGAATTTGGAATTCAATTTGCATTTTTTAGGGCCTTCGCAGAAACTTTAAGGTCTCTTACATGGAACCCGAGATGGAATTTAAAACCCTGAGATCATCATTTTGCTCTGTTATGTTTTAACTTGGCTAGACTGAACCACATTCCTCAGAACTTCCTTTCCTGTTTCTGGTTTGGGCCCCAAGAGAGCTGCTGATACAGTGGGCAGAGGGTGCAGCACACACCACAGCACGTCTGGAGCCTTCTTCCACCCACCTGCTGGTTCCCCTCACTGAGACCAGATACGGCTGGCCTGGCAAGGCTGCTACGGTGGCTCATCTTTTACCCAGGTTCCCTGAGAGTCCCACCTCCTGGGCCATGTGCGCAGTCAGCTCCAAGACCAAAGTCAGAGGCATCACAACAGACAAAGCTTCCATCTTGTCTCATACAGCAGACCAGACGTAACTACACAACATCTTTCCTTAGACAACTGCCCAGGAGGTTTGAGCACTCAACAACCAAGGCACTGAGCTGAGAACTAGAAAAGTAATTAGAGGCAAAACCAGGAACAGTCTCTGCTTTCATAAAGCTCAACTTCCTAGAGAAAAGAAAAACTCACTAAGTTACATTAATTTACACTGTAATTTTGGTAAGTAGCAATAAGGACAGCACTGTCTCTAACAAGCGAGCCTGACTACAGGAAAGTCAAGAACACAACCCAAGAACTTCAGAAAACTGATGGCTGTTGTAACGTGTGATGGACACAGAGTTCTTCAGACTGTTGCCTTTCTCATGAAAATCTGCAAACTCACGCAAGAAGAATCTCATGAAAAAGGTGGTGCTTGATACAAACTCTAAAAGAAGACGAGGAAGAACTACAACAGGACAAAAAAAAAAAAAAAAAAAATCCAGGCAAAGGAAAAAGAACCAGTGCCTTCTGTGGAGAAGATGCCGGCACAGAAGACTGACAAGCACGGCTGGGGCACGGAAAGCCAGGGGAGATGTGCTGTCAGACGCGGCTGAGGGGCCGAAGAACAGACATCAGGTGCACCCCTGAGATCACGGCACCAAGTTCAGTACTTAAAGCCATTGAGAGCTTTAAGTAAAAGGATGACATAATCAGATCCAACTTTTTAAACTCTAATTTTTTGACACTAAACAAATTTCAAACACATCTATCTTTTACCCAACAATCTCACTATCTTAAAGCTAAATGTGCACAAATACAAAAACATATCCATAAGGTTATTCCCTGCAGCAACATTTATAAAAGCAACAGAATATCAACAATCCATGTTCATCATTCAGGAAGCTACAAGCACAAAAAAATGGAAAAGAGCTTATACAAAGCAATCTTCACAATATATTAATTAAAAATAAAGAACAGTGTTGAGCTCTACCGTCTGTTTAAAAACGAAAAGGAAATAAAAATATGAGTCCGGGATTCTATTTGCAAAAATGAAACACTGGGAGAATAAACCAGAAATAAAAACGGGGCACAATGGGAATGGTGCAGGGACAGCAATGGAAGAACTATGAGCACACCTTTCTACCACAGCTTTGACTTTTGAACTACACACACATTTTACATACTAACATTTTAAAAAGTACATTAAACAAAAATTAATGAAACACTTAAAACCTAAAGATTTTGGGACGCCTGGACGGCTCAGTGGGTTAAAGAGTCTGCCTTCGGCTCAGGTCATAATCCAAGGGTCCTGAAATGGAGCCCCGCATTGGGCTTTCTGCTCAGCAGTGAGCCTGCTTCCTCCTCTCTTCTGCCTGCCTCTCTGCCTACCTGTGATCTCTGTCTGCCAAATAAACAAATAAAATCTTTTAAAAAATAAATAAATAAATAAAGATTTCATACAAATAAGCCAAACTAGCAATTAAACTGGTAACATCATCAGAAAAAAAAATTTTTAAGTCATAATTCAGAACATCAACTGTGCATCCATACATGGACGCAGTTTAAGAACTTTTAAGAACAGAAGAACTGTAATGAAATACAACACTTTGTTATTGGTGTTTTCAAACATCATTTATATACTGCAGAACAATGAAAGCAAAGTTGCAAAGAATGCAAATCTTCGACGTTACAGAAAAAATGATAAAGTAAAAACCCTGCAATGTTAAATGTTACATTTAAATGGAAAATACCAATATAAAATCAAATTTTATGTATTTCCCACTCTGTCCAATGAGAGTAGAGACATCCCAGTAGCAATACAGACCCACTGCACCAGATTTTGGTATCTAAGTTCCAACCCCAATAGAAGGAGCAGAAAGAACTAGCTGATTAGGAAAGCACAAAGTCTTAGACATCTAATATCAGAGAGCAACAACCGGTTCAAAGATGAATGGGGTGGCATCCAAGGAAAGAGAGTCAGCTGAAAGGAACTGCACCCGCCCAAGTGAGGAAAATGAGGCCTACTTGATTAAAACACACTGAATACACAAAAATCCATGGGTCCACAGTGGTTTCAAAAGAGAAAAAAGCAAAAAGAAACTAACAACCCAACCCTGTACACAAGAAAAAGGACATTCTGATCACTTGTCAGGACCTATTAATATTAAGTAAGATTAATTAATATTATTATATTAAGCAATTAATATTTTAATTAATATTGATATATAACTAGCTAATTAAGATTAAGCTATATAACTAGCTAATATATAAACATACATTCACATATAAATCTATAAACATAGATTCATGTATCTAGGACTACAGAGCTCATTTAAACACAAACAGGTCCAAAATTACACCTACGCTATAAGGATGTAACTATAAGCAAACTGAACTTATTATAAACAAATATAATCTAAGTTTAAAAAAAAAAGTTGTTCCACCTGGTTTATTTTTATTTAAGTCATTTCTAAATCCAATGTGGGGCTTGAACTCATGACCCTAAGGATCAAGAGTCACATGTTCTAAGGAATAACACAGAGGACATTGGGAGATGGAGAGAAGTGAGTTGGGGGAAATCAGAGGGGGAGACCAACCATGAGAGACTGTGGACTCAGAAACAAACAGGGTTTTGGAAGGGAGAGGGCTAGGTGAGCCTGGTGGTGGGTATTGTGGGAGGGCACGTATTACATGGAGCACTGGGTGTGGAGCATAAATGAATTTTGGAACACACACACAGACACACAAAATTTAAATTAAATTAAATGTTTAAAAATAATAAATTAATAAATAAATAAAGAGTCACATGCTCTTCCAACTGAGCCAGCCAGGAGTCCCTGCCTTTTTTTTTTAAAAAAAAGACGGTACTACAGTCTAAAAATATCTACAATGGTATAAAAAATGCTTTACTAGTCCCTTTAATTACACTGTCAATACTGGCTAAAACGACATCCACGTTGAATGGACCCTTCTCCCTCCACCCCTCCTGCCCCCAAAACTCAACACATTTAACATTCTAGTGACTCCAGACCAATTCCCCTCATCCCAAATGACTTCATCCGCCACCTCCCACAGGCTGGACTAGAGAGCCTGCGCCAGCAGATTCCTCCAGCGCCACCTTTCAGGCTGGTAATGCCTTCCAAAGGCTTTGCCCACACCAGCCGCCTTTACACGCAGAATTATGTAAAAGCTGCTCCTGACTTCATGCCACAAACACCGGCCATGTGAACTACAGGTGATGTCAGCAGTGATAACGTCATCATCACCATCATCGGTGCCCAAGGTGCACCCACTACAGAGCCCTAGAGGCTGACACTTGATGAAGTAGATGTTCTCGACGTGTTCAACAGACAAACACACTCATACAAGTAAACGCTAACACAGGTCAATCTTTGGTTGGGATTCAAATCCAGGATGGTCTCAAATACCCTCCACGTGCCTCTGCTGCTGCTGTCCCTCCACCCGGACTTCACTGCTCTCTTGCTCTGCACTCTTGACCTTGCTGGAGCACTGCCTTCTCTTCCAGATGCCCTCAGCATCAAACTCCCTCATGGTGTACATGCCTATCTTCTCTACCAGACGGTAGGTCTACAAGGGCACATCTTTATGTATTATGTCCACACATGATGCATTTTAGTAAGAACTTACGGCAATTTTAAGGCCATAAGCACCCAACAAAGAATTAAAATTACATTGAATACTGGCACGTAACTAAGTAAACCGTTCACCTCAACATTAAAGACACCATGCTAGTAACTACAGCAAAGTTCAAAAGCAGGAAGGAAAGGAAATCAACAATGACTGGCAGTGGTGACTGCATTTCAGGACTGCCCTGAGAACCCTACAAATCCACTTAATTCTTGCAACAGCCTTGTGGGGCGCGTCTCCTCCCAGTTCACAGCTGAGAAATGGCAAGTCCATGAGGTAGGCAGGATCATCTGTGTGGCTTCAGACCAGTCACCTGTGGGGCTGGATTTCCACCCAGACTCTCCAGAGCTGAAGGCCATGCTATCTCCAAGGCCAACTCCAGAGTCTACAGCCTTTTCACAACACCATGTCTGCCAAATAGAACAAAATACTTGGGCAAAATAATTGATTCCCTCCTCCAAGTTCTTCTCATTCAAGGAACAGCAAAGAAAACATTTAATTAAGGCATCAGTAAATATAAGTATTTATGTAGATACGTATTGACTGCTCTTTCTCAGCAATAAAGACTCTGTTAACTAAACTAAAAGATATACTCAACAACATTGTTTTTAATCTATAAATAACCCATATGATTAACCCTTCAGATATAGTATCTTTGCCACATATTTTTAATGTACCAGGAAAAAATGCTAAAAATTAAGAAGTGCAGCAAGTCAAGCTATGAGTGTGTGCGCAATCAGGTGAAGTCACCGGGAAATGAAAACACTGTAATTAAATTTCTCCACTTACAACATCAAAATTAATGACTCTCATATCTTAAGACTAAGAGCCAGATCTGAGATACTGTCCATGAGATGCACACGCACTCACAAACCGCACCAACCTCCCAGTTCCCAATGAAGGTACAGGTATGTAAATTACCTAAGATGCACTTTGAGGAGAGCAATCACCAATGTTTCATTGTTACCTGGATTTCATGGGTGCAGAAGGAAAACAAAACGAGATCTGCAGCCAACTATGGAAACAGTACTACAGTATTTGATGCGGTTAACTCTGACCCTAAGGGAGGAGAGAAAGCAGCACTGTTTCCCAAACTGAGGTGACCAAGGAACCCTTTGTTTTTCCTGTAGCATCTCTCAGAACTAGCATCACAAACACTACCTTAAAGGGCACTGGGTAGCTCAGAAGGCTAGGCGTCTGCCTTCAGCTCAAGTCACCATCTCAGGGTCCTGACACAGAGCCCTAAAACAGGCTCCTTGCTCAGCTGAGAACCTGTTTTCCCTCTGCCTCTGCCTGCTGCTCCCCCAGCTCGTGCTCTCGCTTTCCCTCTCTGTCAAATCAATACATACATAAATAAATAACAAACACTACCTTAAGCAACAGCGCTTCCCATATTCCAAAACTAAGTCAATACTGCTACTGTATTCTGAACTGGGAACGGAGGGTGCTGACAGGGCAGCACTAGCAAAATTCCTGGGACCCGCCGAAGTCTTTTTAAAAAATTTCTGTGCTGAACATAAAGAACAAGGAGAAGGCCTTTTCTTGCCTTACCCATTTGGCAGCATCTTAACATCACTTCGCTACTCAAGATGAAAAATAAAATCCTATTTTATTTCTCACAAGAAACTAATACCCACCATCTGTAATTCTGACACAAACTGTGCGACTTTCACTTGCTATCATCAAGTCTAAGAATGAATGTTCTGCAAATTCCCGGCGACCCTAACGTGGGGGTGCTGCCCACCCACCAAGGCGGAGGAAGCCTCCCCCTTTCCTCTGACCCTGACTGAAATGCCACCACCTCTGAAGGGCCTTCACGAACTCGGCCCGCCCTGGGAACACCCAAGTGCAGGCTTTCCTAACAAAAGCTGTGCAGAAGGCAGTGACTGCGCTCTCCGTCCACCCTTCCAGACTGCAGAGCTCCTTCCAGAAAATTCCAACAGAAGAAAGTTACAGGTGCTCGCATTTGGGCAGGCCTGTGGTCCCGGCTCCACGCACGTCACACGGCTGAGGGTGTCCTGCGCGGCCTCTTGATGGACTCGCCAACACAGCCCCACCACCCGCGTGCGCCGCCCCAACGTGCACGGAAATTCCCTGTCCAGACACGAACCAGCCGGCACACACACCACTACAAGCCGCTGCACCGAGAGACGCGGGGCGCCCACCTCCAGGCCCTTTCCACCGCGGGCCCCCAAAACCAGGTCCGGGGAGGCGCGCCAGCCCACCCCGGGCACTGCGCAAGCTTCCGCGCCGTGCGGCTCATCCCGGCGCCCCCGGCGCAGCGCGCTCAAGGTCACCCGGGATGAGAGGGCGCGAGGGGAAGACCCCGGCCCGGACTGGAGACAACCCGAGCCCGCAGGGAAGGAGGGAGGACGGACGGACGGGCGGCCCCGCCCCGCCCCTCCCCCCACCGCCCCGCCCCCGCCCGGGGGTCCCGTCCCCCGCCCCGCCCGGCGGGTTATGCAACGCTCCTGCGCCCCGCCCCCGCCGCCCCCCGCCCGCCGGCGCCCAGGCCTGCGGAACAAAGCGCGCGGGGCCCGCGGCCGGGCGGGCCGGGCGGCCGCCATGTTGGCGGGGGCGGCGAACAAAGGCGCGCGGCCCGAGCCCGGGGCCCCCCGCCCCGCGGCCCGGCCGGCAGGGGGCGCTGTGCAGGCGCCGCCCGCGCCCGGACAATGCGCCGCGGCCCGACCGCCACTCCCCGGGCGCTGCCGCCCGCAGCGCGCCCCGCCCGCGCCCCCTCCCTCCCGAGCGGCGCCCGCTCCCCGGCGACGCGCGGGTCTTACCTGCCGGCCGCCCAGGCCGCCGTCCGCAGCCTGCGGGCCCCGCCGTCCCGCGCCACACTCCCGCCCCGGCCCGACCGAGCCAGACGGCGCCGCCCCGCCCCCGCTCCGCTCCGCGGCCGCCGCCGCCCGCCCCCGGCCGCACGGCGCACGCGCACTGCGCCTGCCGACTGCGCCGGCCGCGCCGCCCGGCCCCGGCCTGACGGGCCGCATTGCGCAGGCGCCATAGCAGCGGGTGGGGCCTGGAGGCCGGGCGGGGCCTGGGGGGCAGCGGGGCTCGGCCTGGAGCCCGGACTGGATCCGGCGACGCTCACCTGGAAGCGGGGCGGGGCCTGGCGTGGCAGTGGGAGGAGTCCCGGGAGCCGGGCTGGGCGCTACTCACCCGGCGACGAGGCAGGTGGGGCGGGACGGAGCGCGGCAGGGCTCTGGCGTCTGGGTGGGGCCTGGAGGGCGGCGGGCGGGGCCTGGAGCCGCGCACCTGGCGGCAGGGAGGGCGGGGCGAGATGAAGCCGGACCGGGGTCTGCGGCGGGGCGGGACTTGGTGGGCGGCGCGGCGGGCAATGGCGCCACTCACCTGGCGGCCGAGGGGATGGGAGGGGACGGCGCGGGACGGGGCCTGGCGGCGGGGCAGGGCTTGGAGCTGCTCACCTGGCGGCGGGGTTGGCGGTGAACAGAGCAGGGCGGGCTTAGTACCGCTCTCACCTGGCGGCGGGGAGGGAGGGAGCAGGGCTGGGCCCGCTGGGCGCTGGGGCCTGGCGCCGCTCACCTGGCGCCTGGGCGTGCGGGACCGAGCTGGGCGGACCTGGCGCCGCTCTGGCCAGGTGGCGGCGTGGGCGGCCGGGGCGGGGCCGAGGGGCGAGGCCTGGCGCGCGTCTCACCTGCGGGCGCCGGGGGCCGTGGGGCGGGGCGGGGCCCGGGGCGGCGGGGCGGGGCCGGGCCCCAGGTGCGCTCCGGGAGGGGGCGATGTTCGGGGCGCGGAGCCCCGGGGTCGGGCGCCGCGGCCTGCGCCGGAAGCCAAGCATCCTGGGAAGTTTCGTTTTCGCGTGGCGGGAGGGCTTCCGCGGGCGCGCGGCCCTCGTCCTGCTGGCATTTACGCCGCGAGACGTCCTGCCGCGCGCGGGTGAGGCCGGGGACGGCCGTGGGGGCGCCTTGCCGCAGCCCACACGCCGGTCTCCCGCGCTGGCCCGCTTCCCGCCACCGCCCTGTGCCGCCGCCGCCCCTCGCCCCGTCCGCGCGGACGCGGGCCTCGCCCACCCACGTGTGACCTTGAGAGCGCGGCCCCCACCGCCCGCGGGAAAGGTGGACCAGCTCTCCTTCGAGATGGGGAGCCAGGCCTTCCCACGGTCACTCGTGAACCCGTGGACTCGCTGCGCCCAAGATGCCCCTTGAGTGCGTCTGGGTTGTTCGCGGGAGGAAGGGGGAGAGGAAGGAGGCGAGGACATTGGACTCCCGCTGAGTTGAGTGCAGGACCTTAAGGTTGACTCTAAGCCCCGCGCCCAGCCGGGAGCTCTGCGCGCGCCGCCCGCACCCCGGGGCCAGGACTTTCCTCCCCGGCCCCAGCAGCCCGGTGTCCTCCCGCAGGGCCGGGACCGCTGTGGTTCCTCGAGTGCAGTCGCACGGCCGTGTCGTGGGAAAGCGCCTCACCCGGCGTTGTCAGGTCGGATGACAGGTCGGATGACGGGGCTTGGAGAGCGCTCTAGGCTCTGGCCTGGCGCACAGCGTGTGGTTCGCGAGCTCCGCGGGATCTGCCTGGCGCCTTTTCCGTTTCTCCCAGATAGGACCGTGCGTGCCTGCTGTGGCAATCAAAGCTCGTCTCGGGTGACACACGTGGCGTGCGCGGGGACCTCACAGGCCAACTGGAGAGCCCGTTTAGACACACATAGGAGTGTGGCCCTGTCGTCAGCAGTGAAGAAGCACTGAGCACTGCGAAGTCCTTGCTTCTGTTTGTCTTTAACGTTTTTGGCGTGGACAGTAATGGAGCAGATCAGGAGGGGGGGATGGGGAGCAGGCTGGTGTCATGGAGGCAGCGGGTCAGTGCTGTCCCTTCCGTGCCTCCACCTTGCCACTGTGGATATTTGAGGCTGAGTAATTCTTTGTTGAGGGGGATGTTTGGCAGCATCCTTGGCCTCTACCCACTTGATGCCGGTAGCACGCACCTTCTCCGACATTATGACGGTCAAAATGGTCTCCAGAGAAAGCCAATTGCGTTTTCCCATCCCCGTCCCTCCTGGAGAAGCCCGGGTTTAAATTTTGCCTCTGCTGATGACCACTGGGAGCTGTCAACAATGCACGGACAGGAAGGTGAGCCAACCCCATGTCGGAAAAGGCCTCCCTCCCAAGCCGGCAACCACCAAGTCCTTCAACCAGAAGTATCTCACCCATCCTCCCCAGAGAAGCCTTGCTCTTTAGCATGCTGAAGGTCAAAAATAGGCTTGTACATCAGCCATGTAAATCTGCAGATTTTTTAGTATATGTGCTGCCGAAGCGAGCACAATCTGCAGATTTTTTAAATGAATCTATTTACAGGGGAAAAAATCAGACAAATCCATTGAGAGACATTGTGCAAAACAAAAAAGTCAGTATCAAACCAAATCAGACAAATCCATTGAGAGACATTGTGCAAAACAAAAAAGTCAGTATCAAACCAAATCAGAAAAGCTAGGGGATCGGGGCCAGACATAAGAGACCACAACCAAGTCCTTCACATGACCCTCAACCCTACACCACTTTGAAAGAAAGAAGCTGTAAAGAGATTTGGGGGACAGCTGGAGGACTTTTTGATATGAAATGTATTTCAGGCTGCTGCTGAATTATCATTAAATGTTTTAGTGTGATGACGTCTGTCACATTGCCCTTGTTCTTAGGAGATATGTTCTGAATTATTTCAAATGGAGATTCCTGGTGGCTACAACTTACTTTCAAATGGTTCAGAAACAGATGTATTTTATCTAAGGATAAAGCAAATGTAACAAAACATTAACAATTGGTGCATTTAAATAATGGGTGTATGTGTGTTCACTGTCCAGTTCAACTTCTCTGGAAAACTGAAATTTTTCAAAACAATGAGTTGGAAAAGTGGAGCCACAGTTAGGTCAAGAATCTCTAGGATGGGAGGCTCAGGGAGCAGTCCCTGCCACCTGCCAACTTGCTAACCAAGCATTTCCAGAAACTTAAAGGTTGCAGTTTTGTTTGTTTTGTTTTGTTTTTTATAGTTTCTCAACCACACTTGACTTCTGGAGATTAGGTCAGATGAGCCTACATGTATCCTTTCTTTTTCTTTTTTTTTAAGATTTTATTTATTTATTTGGCAGAGATCACAAGTAGTAGGCGGAGAGGCACATAGAGAGAGAGGAGGAAGCAGGCTCCCCATGAAGCAGAGCCAGATGTGGGGCTCGATCCCAGAACCCTGGGATCATGACCTGAGCCGAAGGCAGAGGCTTTAACCCACTGAGCCACACAGGCGCCCCTACATGTATCTTTTCTCCTGCAGCAACTTTGTTGCTGGTAAATAAATATGTTAATAGTCCAGCCTCTGCTAGGACTATGTCTGTCTCTCTCTCTCTCTTTTTAAGATTTTATTTATGTACTTGGGAAAGAAAGATCTAGAGAGCATGGTGGGGGGCGGTGTCGGCAAAGGGAGAGGGAATGAGAATCTTAAGAAGGGTCCACACCCATCACATAACAGAGCCCAACACAGGGCTCCATCCCACAACACTGAGATAATGACCTGAGCCAAAACCAAGACTCAGACGCTCAATCAACTGAGCCACCCAGGCCCATCTAAGGCTATGTCTCTTAATGCTGGGTCCCTGGGCTCCTATTTGGGGAGAGCAAATTTCTGCCCCAGAGATTAATAAATCTGTGATACAGGAGTGAGGTGAGCTTAGACCAAGAGCAAACCTTGGTGTATTGGTATACTTACCCCACTGACCTTGTTGTGTTAGTTAAAAACCAAACTTAAGAAGCCTTTTCAAGTTTGGTGGCTTTTTAAGATTTTTTTATTATTATTATTATTTGGCAGAGATCACGAGTAGGCAGAGAGGCACACGGGGTGGGGGGGCAGAGTGGGGTGCAGGCTCCCAGCTTCCACCTGAGCAGAGAGCCCAGTGCGGGGCTTGATCCCAGGACTGGGATCATGAACTGAGCCGAAAGTAGAGGGTTAACGCACTGAGCCACCAAGGTGCCCCTCAAATTATATTTATTATAAAATAATCCAGTTGTTCAGCACAGCAAAAAGTATTCAATATGCATCATATACACTGTGCACAAGAATAATTTGTATTAGTTTAGCCTCTAGGTGGATGAGTTTGATGAGCGTTCCATCTTTTTGTAGAAAGGGAGGCTCTCTCCCTATTGGCTAGCTGCATCATCCTCCCGTTGGCCCAGTACCCCTGGACCCCCTGGGCAGTGGGAGCAAAAGCCATTGAACTGAGAACACTTCGGCTTCTTTCCTGTCTAATATGTTGATCCTTATGATTGGAGCTCAGGCTGGCCCATCTACTCCCACCTGTGGCTCCAGATTTCTGGCTGTGCTGATAAGGCATCCCTAGCACTTGAATCCTGATCTAACGGCAGCCTTACCAGGACAGGGGCATCAATTCTGTGCTGGTCCTGTTGGGCACTGGGGTTAGATCTCCCGCTGAAAGCCATCTTGATACACACTATGCAGAAGGATGCGTGAGGTCTAACACTGTCATCTGGTGCAGGGGTGTCCAGAGCTTGCTTGCATGGTCGGCAGTGGGGCCAGAAATTGGGGGGAGGGGTAAGTAAAGCTCAGGAAGGGGCAGGGTCTCTTCTGCCTGGAACTTCTCCAGGTATATACCCTGCTCAGGGCCCCTGAAGGCTGGATTCTCCAAGCCTCTTCTCACCCTCCTGTCACTTACTTGATCTCTGGCAAGACCTTTTCTTTCCATTCTCTGTTGTATGTCCACTGCCTGGACTAGAGCAGAGTGAGCAAGGGGTTCACTGAGGATCCTGCACACCATTTGTGGACTACAGATGGCTTCCCAGGTTTGCTGCACAGTTTTAGTCCAGATGCTACTCTTCTAGGGGAAGTAATCCTTCAGGAAAAAAAAACAGGTTCTCCAGAGATGCTAATGCAGGTTCTGGAGGGCCACACAGTGCCAGGCCTAGACCCAGGCCGCTGATCCCTTTCCCCACACCCAGGGTCCTCCAGGGTCTACCTCAACTGGGAGGGTGTAAATCCCCTCTTTCCACTCTGATTGGAGGGGCCTGGCCACCATCTACCATCAGGTAGATACCACACAGAAGCTTCTTATAAAGGGGAAGGGAGCCAGCCTGTCATAATCCCCTCACCCTGGAAGTCTGGCAGCAGTGGGACAAGAAGGGCCAGAGGACCATTCCCCTTAGGAATCCTGTCTCTCCACAGGCATTGTTGGCTTAAAAACTTGCTCCTGGAACTTCAGCAAAATCACAAATTTGAGCGCCTGCTCCTACCAGGCTTCTCTTGGGCCATCGAAACTGTCAGCGCCCTGCCAAATAAAAAAGAGAGCCCAGAGAGCCTTTCTACCCCCTGGCTTAACAAAATGTCGAACAGCCCAGACACCATATTAGCCTACATCCACGGCCACAAGAACGTTTAGACTTCATGGAGGGCATGTCACGTGGTGCAAAGGAAGTGTTTGCAGGAAGAATGACTCCAAGAGAAATGGCAGGAGCAGAGTTCAGCTATCTGGTCAACTGGCAGCTTCCTCCCCTGGTTCACTCCTGGGCCCCTCCTGGTCATTCTCTGCACAGCGGACAAATAAACGTGTTCAAATGTCTCCCGAGAAGCCTGCCATGACCACCTGCACGTGTCAATTGTTCTCTGGTCTCTGCAACGTACGTGCTTGTGTGTCTCTTCAGAGCACTGATTCTCCTTTGCAGTCCCATAAAATATTGATTTGTTTATGTGTGTGTTGCCCATCTGCCACCCCGTTACGAAATCCAGATGGCAGAGACAAGATCTGTCGTTACCAGTATACCTCCTGAAGGAAAGTAAGGATATAGATGTTGGATATAGATGAACTGTTGGATATAGATGAACATATGACTTGTTTTGGGAATACTGGATCATGTGGATTTATCAGGACGTGCTCCTTGTGGGGATTCAGATGCCAGGACACTGGGCAATTTAAATTCTCATTACCTACTCTTACAAGATTATATCAAGAATCAAAATAAATTCTGGACAGCTCTGTACACGCAGAAGGGAGTTTCACCATCCAGGAAGACACAGCTAAAGATGTTCAGTGGGGTTTGTGGGGCGGCTGTTGAATCAATCTGGTGCTATCTGGAGGAGAATTTCGAGAATCATAAACTGCAGGAGACTATGAAGAAGTCTATGGTAATGATGTTGGGGGACAGCTTTGGGCTAAATGGAATGCTCATGGAAAGGATGATATAACTTCCAAACACCAAGCACACTGGACCCTTGATGGTAGGGGGTTTACTGCTTTGTTGGATGGCACAATGGTCAGGTTGAGAGGGAGGAAATTCTCATCATTTTAAAAAACAAAAAAAACTGAAGAATTTTGATTAAATGTTACAAGGATAATAAAATTATGTTTATTTCTCTCAACAGATTAGTTTTTCCTGTGTTTGACCTTTATATGAATGAAATGAAACAATGACACGCCTGCCTATCACATACTCCTTCAATACTCCCAGGGACCCTGTGCACAAACTGGAAGAGAGCTGCTGTAGGCTACACCCCTGGAAGTGGGCTCTATGAACAAAGTATATGTGTTACCAGATAAAACACCTATGCAGTGATAGAATTTCAGAGTCTGCCAATTTATTAGGTGACAAAACCCATGATAGTTCACACTTGCATTTCTCTCATCATAAGATAAACTGGTCTCTTTTCATACGTTTAAAGGTCACTTGGTCCTAGGGAATCCACTATAAACTATTAGAAGTCATAAACGAATCTAGCAAGGTTGCAGAATATAAGATCAATATACAAAAATCCATTGTGGTTTTTGTGGAGGCCAAGAAAAACTAGGCCGTCCCGCCTCAGGGTTAGCCTTAGCGTAAGTACAGCCATCTTAGCTCCGGCAGCCATCTCAGAACCCTGTGCCCAAGGGCAGAACTTTCCCCTACTTTACTTTAGTTCTAAGAAACCCCACCCTGCTTTAGTCCCAGAGACCCCCACCCTGCTTTAGTAAACAGGAAGCCCCACCCTGCTTTAATAACAGGAACTCATAAATACCCCTGCCTTAACTAAGCTCGGGGTCCAAGTCCCTACTCCACTGAGTTGGGTGTACTTGGGCCCAAGCCTAAGCATGTCACCTCGGGGTCCAAGTCCCTGCTCCGCTGTGTCGGGTATACTTAGGCCCAAGCTTAAGCTTGTTAAATAACCCTCATGTGATTGCATCGGTGTTGGCTCCTTGGTGGTCTCTGGGACGCAAAAACTTGGGTACAACAGTTTTATTTTTTTATTTTTATTTTTTTTTAAAGATTTTATTTATTTGACAGAGAGAAATCACAAGTAGACGGAGAGGCAGGCAGAGAGAGAGAGGGGGAAGCAGGCTCCCTGCTGAGCAGAGAGCCCGATGCGGGACTCGATCCCAGGACCCTGAGATCATGACCTGAGCCGAAGGCATCGGCTTAACCCACTGAGCCACCCAGGCGCCCGGTACAACAGTTTTAAAGTATAATAGCAATAAGCAAACTAAAAGTGAGATTGAGGAGGGGCGCCTGGGTGGCTCAGTGGGTTAAGCTGCTGCCTTCGGCTCAGGTCATGATCTCAGGGTCCTGGGATCGAGTCCCGCATCGGGCTCTCTGCTCAGCAGGGAGCCTGCTTCCCTCTCTCTCTGCCTGCCTCTCCATCTACTTGTAATTTCTCTCTGTCAAATAAATAAATAAAACCTTTAAAAAAAAAAAAAGTGAAATTGAGGAAACCATTCCTACAATATGGATGGACCTAGAGGGTATTATAATAAGTCAAAGAAAAATGCCGTATGATTTCATTTATATGTAGGATCTAAAAAACAAAACTGGCGCCTGGGTGGCTCAGTGGGTGACCTCTGCCTTTTCAGGTCATGATCTCAGGGTCCAGAGTTCGAGTCCTGCATTGGGCTCTCTGCTCAGTGGGGAGCCTGCTTCCTCCTCTCTCTCTCTCGCTGCCTGCCTCTCTGCCCACTTGTGATCTGTCAAATAAATAAATAAATCTTAAAAAAAAAAAAGTTTTCAAAAGAATAAAACAGGAACAAAAATTAATTAATAAAAGAAGTGCAAAGTTCATACCCTGAAAATCTCCAAATAGTATTGAAAAGAAAGAACTGAGTCACAGATGAAAACACTTCGTGCTTACAGGTGACAGTACCTTCCAGATGGCTCTTCGAGTTCAGGGCAATCCCTCTCGAAATCCCAGCTGATTTTTTTTTTTTTTTTTTCAAAAATTGTCAGGCTGATCCTCAAATTTGTGTACAAATGTAAGGGATCCAGGGTAGCCAAAGCAATATTGAAAAAGAAGAGTAGAGCGTGAGGAATCCCACTTCTCGACTGTTGAACCTCCCGAGGTAACAAAGAGGTGGGACCGCCATAGGATCAGAGCTAAAGGCGGAGGCACGAAAACAGCCCAGAAATAAACACTCATATTTACAGTCAATCAATTTTCCATAGAGAAATAAATTCATTTTCCAAGACAGTGTAATGGGATGCCAGTCTTCTCAACAAATGGTGCTGGGAGAAGTGTATATTCATATGTTAAAAAATGAGGTGGCAACCACCTCCCCAGCTTCACACGGTGTGTTAACTATTGACTCAAAATGTGTCAAAGACCTAAAGGTAAGAACTATAGAGTGCGGGGCGCCTGGGTGGCTCCGTGGATTAAGCCTCTGCCTTCAGCTCAGGTCATGATCTTAGGGTCCTGGGATTGAGCCCCGCATCAGGCTCTCTGCTCAAGCAGGGAGTCTGCTTCCCCCTCTGTCTCTGCCTGCATTTCTGTCTACTTGTGATCTCTGTCTGTCAAATAAATAAATAAATAAAAATCTTAAAAAAAAAAAAAGAAAGAAAGAAAACCCACACAATGGGAGAAAATATCTGAAAATCACCTTTTGAAAAAGGACTTATGTCCCGAACAACATAAAGAACGATAATAAGGGACGTCTGGGCGGCTCAGTTGGTTAAGCGGCTGCCTTCGGCTCAGGTCATGATCCCAGCGTCCTGGGATCAAGTCCCACATCGGGCTCCTTGCTCGGCAGGGAGCCTGCTTCTCCCTCTGCCTCTGCCTGCCATTTGTCTGCCTTTGCTCGCTCTCTCTCCCTCTCTTTCTCTGACAAATAAATAAAATCTTTAAAAAAAAAAAAAAAGAACAATAATAAAACAACAAACAATTAAGAAGGAGCCATGGGTCAGAATAGATAGTTCTCCCAAAATGAGAAGCAGGTGGCCAATAAGCCCCGGAAAAGACATGGAATGTCATCAGCTGTCCAAAGGGCCACAGAGGGTATATTTCTATTTAAACAAATGCCCAGAATAGCAAATGCATGGAGACAGAAGGATGAGCGGCTACCCAGGACTGGAGGCAGGGGTCAGGGAAAGCGCTCCAGGACGGTTGTGGTGACGGGTACACAGCTGTGTGAACGTACCAGATGCCGTCGAGCTGGACACTTTAAATGGGTGAGCTGCCCGCCGTGTGAGCTCTCTCAACACAAGCTGCTACGTAAGGGGTAAGACCGAAAAACCTCACTCATGGCCGTGGTCTCGTGAATTGTCTGTGGCCTCGGTCTACCCTTCTACTTGGGTTTTTGTTTTGCTTTTCTCCTTTGTTTATAGGAACTCTTTGCACATGGAAGAACATTAGTCCTTAATCACTTGCTGGCAAAAGTTTTACCTGATTTTTCGTTGGGCTTCTTATTTCATTTCTGGTGGTTTTGTTTTTCGTTTTTTGTTTTGTTTTTCCTGCAAAGGTTTAAAAACTTTATACAAGCGGATTGGGTGCTGTTACGTGGCCTCTTCATATTTTTTACCATGTTTGGAAAGACCTTCCCTATAATGAAATGATGCTTTTTTTCCTCTCCCAGTCAGAAACTGTTCTTTTTTGGGTTCTTTAGGATGTTAGAATGATACGATATAACTTTAAGCACTAGAAAACATTAATCTTGACTTTGTCTATAAACATTTCCCCATGTTTTTAATGTGGCTTTCATCATCAAATACCCAAAACCATTTACTCATCCTCTATCGTGTTTAAATATTAGTCTGTATCATTCTGAGATGACTACTCTAGAAATCCAAAACACGCTTTCCTGAGGGTCACCAGCTTGTGTGTGTGTGTGTTTAGAAACAGAGCCCAGCACCCTCTTCCCCTGGCCCTATTCTCCTCCAAAGGTTTCTTTGATTTGAAAAATGGGAATAATTAACATACAATGGGAGAGAGTAACTATGTGAAGCCCCAGTGCTTGCAAACAATGGCCCTGAGTGACAGGTGACTTTCACAATGGCCTGCCAGCCCAGCTACTTCAGTTTGGGTGTGTGAGGTTAGTGCCCACCAAGGGTGATCCTGGTCCTCGCCACGCCTCTTCCTGCTGTGAGGGTGACTCAGGCTGAGCGAAGTCTGGCACACGCGGAGGTGAGGACCTGCGTTCCGGCGGACGACACAGGTCCAGGGTCGCCCCAGTTGTGCAGCCCGTGGCCAGAACAAGGACAGACCTAGAGAGCCTGGGGCCACAGGGCTCCTGTGCCATGATCTGTGCCAAGTCCTCTTGGGCCCTTTCCTGGCCTCAGCAGACTCTGGGCCTGGGAGGAGGAGAGCTTCTTGATCTGGGGAGGGCAGGGCTGACCTCATTTTCTGCCCCAACATTCGTAAATCTGAGTGTCCTTAGGAACTGGAGTTTGAGCCTCAAACCTGACTCCTGGGCTTCCTGTTTCTGTCTCAAACTACACCCTCTATCCTGAGACCTCCGAAGCCTACTTTGCCCACCAAAAGGCAAGAATTTTGTTCTCTTCAGCTCTTCTGACACTCCTCCATTGAGGCAGAGGGCGTTCGCATGCTCGTAACAGGTGAATTCCAAACGTGTGATCGGGCCGCTAAAAGCCCCACGCATCCCCACGTGCAAATGTGCTTCATGGGAGTGTCTGTACACGCTGCTGCACATCAGTACGTGAAAGACAGCGCGCCTGGCAGGCTCAGTCGGTTAAGTGTTTGCCTTTGGCTCAGGTCATGATTTTAGGGTCCTGGGATAGAGCCCCGCATCAGGCTCTCTGCTCAAGCAGGGAGCCTGCTTCCCCCTCTCTCTCTGCCTGCCTCTCTGCCTACTTGTGATCTCTGTCAAATAAATAAATAAAATCTTTAAAAAAAAAAAAAGTCAAAACCTAGTTCTCCAACTTAAACTTATAATTCTTACTACTCCCTGTGTCTAACAAACATTTGCATCCATTTTAAGGAGGGGCTTTGAGACAAGTTCCCTCAAGCATTTCGCAAAATTCTAGATTTCCTCTGTAAGAGCTTCCATTGTGTAATGAAGGAACAAAAACGTTCCCGAGTGGTTAGCAACTGTCACAAATGCATACATTGCAGGCGCTTCCAAGTGGACTGATAATGTTTATGAAGAGAAAGATTTCCTTTTAAAATAAAATTTTTAAAAAGTCCATTCAGTTATTTACATGTTTTAAATTGAAATCATGAGACTGTTGTGCCCCAGGTCCTTAAGCTTTTTAAAAATACTTAAAATACCAGGTATGCACAAGAATACTAACACTGGGTTCACTTTGGGCCCTCGGGCGCGCACCCACGTTGAAATCTCCCTGGAGTAAAGCATGCTTGCCCAGCAGACCACGGAGCGAGGCCAGAACACCCTTCCCGAGCGGTGCTGATCCCTCAGCTCCAAAAACCCGTTGTGCCCTCCTCAAAATGGGGGAAACGTTTCTGGCCAAAGGGCCACCCAACCCACGTTTGCAGGACTCAGGTTAGGCGACATCCATACTGCTCTCCGGCCTGCCCTGAAGACAGTGGCTGAACTTTTCTGCATTTGGCATTTTTGCCTTTTGTGCCTGTAAGATATTTAAATGACATTTCTTGGGTTTTGTACTTCCCGAGGCCCTCACTCTGCACCCACAAGTTCTACAGTCTCTGTCTTTTTTTTTTTTAAGGTTTTATTTATTTATTTTAAAGATTTTATTTATTTATTTGACAGAGAGAGATCACAAGTAGTGAAAGACCCTTCCCCCAGTTAACTAATTAACTGCTCTTTTGCCTTCTTGTAACCGCTTGGCTTTTAGGGTGTGACACCGGTCTCCTGTTTGAACAAGATACCTTCTGCTAATAGCCGAGGCATAGGCAGGGGGCCACATAGTCACGTGGGCAGGAGGCAGGGGGCCACATAGTCACGTAGGCAGGATGCATCTCTGCTGAGTAATAAGGTCCAACTCCCCCTCCTCACTCCCCCTACCCGCCTTTTTCTTCGCGCGCGGGTCCTCCAAAGCCAATCCGCAAACACCAAGTATGCCTTTTTCAAATGTTCAAATTGTCAGCCAATCAGCTCCGCCCCATCCAAAACTTGTTTGTATCTGTCTATAAAAATCCTGCACCACCGCAGCCTGGTGTGCTCAGCTAGCAGGAGCTGCTGACCACCCGCAGGCGCCTGCGCTACAATAAAGAGCCTCTTGCTGCTTGCATCCTGTGGCAGTGTTGAATTCTTGGGTAAGGGGATCCGCGGGTCTTACAGTAGATGGAGAGGCAGGCAGAGAGAGAGAGGAGGAATCAGGCTCCCCGCTGAGCAGAGAGCCCAATGTGGGGCTCGATCCCAGGACCCTGAGATCATGACCTGAGCCGAAGGCAACGGCTTAACCCACTGAGCCACCCAGGCATCCCAAGGTTTTATTTATTTATTTGACAGACAGGGATCACAAGTAGGCAGAGAGGCAGGCAGAGAGAGAGAGGGAAGCAGGCTCCCGGCTGAGCAGAGAGCCCGATGCGGGGCCCGATCCCAGGACCCTGAGATCATGACCTGAGCCGAAGGCAGAGGCTTAACCCACTGAGCCACCCCGGCGCCCCTCTACGGTCTCTTGAAGGAGTTCCGGACACGCCACCCAGAAATATGCCTCTTTGGTATACTGTTTTGAGTCAAGGCTCTTGAAAAGAGCAAACGCAGGGAGAAGCTCTCTGAAGTCCCCTCTTCGAATCACGATGAGGCCTCAGAGCAGCTCAGCAGGAGTCTGCCCCCAGGGCTCCGTGCACAGGGGAAGACCGGCTCTTATCAGGGCAGAGGAGACTAGAAGCCACCATCGACCACACCCAGACTTTGTCCCAAACTGTTGCTGAAGAACAAAAATGCAGCCGGGTAAGTTTGCAGATCTACTTGGCTTCCTCTCCAGCTCCTGGCTGACCAGGGAGGAAGCCACGTAGCAGATGGGGGTCTCCCCGGAGCTCTAGGAATGCAAGCTTTCTACAGCTGGAAGGGGGCAGAGCTATTAGCAAAAGGGAGAAAGGGCTGTTCCAGGGGAGGTCACCTTCCCTGCAGGGCAAGGGCAGGAGTCTTACAGTGCAGAACCCCCCACCTTCCCCCCCCCCCGGGGGCGGCATGTGCCCCGGTAGAGGGTCCCCTCACTGCTGCCCAGAAGAGCATTCCTGCCTGGCTGGTCAAGACTGCGTTTCCAAGGCGAGCTGGAACCTGCAGTTGGTTGGGTGTTAAGCCGTGGTTTAGGGACACCATCCTGGCAGTGGTTGTTTTGTTTGTTTCTAAGCCTTTCTTCCAAGAGTCCTGTCATCCTTCCTTCCCCTAAGAAGCCCCCTCCCCTGCCCCTATCAGGATGAACAGAAGCTCTCACATCCCACTGCCTTTGGGACACTCACTTTTACCCCGCGACACCCGTTCACGCAATATTAAAATCTAACAAATCAGTATGTCTTCTGTTCTGTGTCCCAGCCGCCATCAGACTGTTTCACAGACCGGGGCCTGGAGCCTGGCGCAGCGGAAGGTCTTGCCTCCCCCAATTCCGCCCCCTTCCCTGCCACCTTCCAAGTGAGTGCACCTTCCCAGTCTGGAGAGAGGCACGTGCAGGGAGCCCAGAAGGTACCACAGGGGTTCAGATGCACCTCGGTGGCCCAGGGGAAAACGGGCAGGCCCTCCAGGACCAGGGTCCCCTCCCCACCTACCCCGGGCACCCCACCATGTTGACCTGCCTGCCTCCAATACATCGGTGTTTTCCCAATGCTGGGTGATTTTCCCTCATCCCTCGCTTTAAGCAATGTTACTACAATACAGCTTGGAGTCATTTTCTCCATGTTCCTTCCGCTGGGGGTTGTTGAGTTTTGGTTTTTGTTCTTGTTTGAGCTCTGGGTTTATAGGATTCGCCCAGTACCCCCACCCCGCCCTGTAATGCCGGGCTCACATCACCACATTACTGGGCAGCTTTCGGGACCCGCAGCTCAGTGCTGTGGTCACAGTTTGGATAGTTTTGCTCTGTCCTCGACCTTCTCCCACGTTGTCTAAGTTGCCATGAATCCCATCCAGTGCTGTTTTCATGCTAGATGTTGTGTTTTCATTTCTTGAAGGTCCTTCTGTTTGGGTCCCTTTTTCTAGATCTCTGGCGGGCCTTCCTGCACATCTGGAGTGTGGTGGTCAAGGCTGCTGTAACACTGCATTCCCTGGTTCCAGCATTGGTGTCCTTCTACACCCATCTCTACGGATGGACTTTCCTACTATTTGTGAGTTACAGTTTCCAGCCTCTTTGCACATGTAATATTTTATTGCTTGACAGTTGTGGTAAATATGCCCTTGGGTGCAGGATTTTTTTTAAATCCCTTTGGATATTCTTAGCCCTTTCTGGGGTACACCCTGAAGGTGGTGGAGAGGGTTTAACCCTTTTGAGACTTGTTTACTCTGGAGCCACTCACTCCCCCCAAGACAAAAACCCTTTTGAGTACCTTTCTCAAGATGTGGTTTCTGGGGGTCTCTCCAGGCCAGCTGGTGGAACGTGAGTCAGCCCTGGAGATTGTGCCACACACGGCCGATCTCTCTCTGGCCCTCACCCCCGCAGGTGCTCACACTTTGCAGAACCTGGTCAGGTCTATGCAGACAGAGTCCTGGAGCTGTCTGTGATCTGTTCCTTTAAACCTCTCTCCTGGTACTTCATACCCCAGCTGTGTGCTGCTCCAGGAAACAAACTTAAGAGCAATAAAATCCATAGTCGAGTTTAAACAAAAGCCAGTGGGATTTGAGTTAAATAACAGCACTGTCCATGGCCTGAACAGATGCTGTGCTGTTTAGCTTGCTTTTGGTCTAGAACAATCTCTGCAAAATTCTCATTATTGTTGATCCCGTATTATTTTATCCCATTTGGCAAAAGTTCCTGCTCTTTGTTGGTCTTATTTTGGTTTCATGTAAAACGATTCTTGGGTGCCTGGGTGGCTCAGTGGGTTAAGCCGCTGCCTTCGGCTCAGGTCATGATCTCAGGGTCCTGGGATCGAGTCCCACATCGGGCTCTCTGCTCAGCAGGGAGCCTGCTTCCTCCTCTCTCTCTCTCTGCCTGCCTCTCTGCCTACTTGTGATCTCTCTCTGTCAAATAAATAAATAAATAATAAAATCTTTAAAAAAAAAAATAAAACGATTCTTGCTAGTAAAGCTTTTTTTTTTTTTTTAAGGTTTTTAAATTTTAAGTCATCTCTGCACCCAGTATGGGGCTCAAACTCACAACCCTGAGATCAAGAGTCACCTGCTCCACTGACTGAGCCAGCCAGGCACCCCAGTAAAGCTTGTTTTGTTAGGGTACGGAGTTGACCACCCCTCAGTTAGACAGAGAACACTTTTGATAATGCAAGTCACACAGCGAGGTTTATTTGACAAGCTTAAGCTTGGGCCCAAGTATACCTACGCAGCGGAGTAGGGACTTGGACTCCGAGCCAGATTACAGTCGGAGTTTTAAAGACAGAGTAGGGGTGGACTCCGCAGTGGGTGAGGACAAAGGGGGTTATGGATGATGTAAGTCTCTAAGGAATTTTGGAAGCGAGGTCTCCAGGACCTTGAGGGGCTAGCTGTTGTCTGGAGAAAAGGTTATTCATGACCAATAATAAAAATCTTCTTGTGAGACCCTTTAGATGTCTATCAGTGGGTCACATGCTCGGGAATGATCGCTGACACTATCTTGGAGGTTTAGAGATAAAGTTTCGCAGTTCTCCGATCAAGTGTCCTTGTTAGTGAGATTTAGGTTTAGAAGAAATTTAACTTGATTTACATTTCCTTCTGCCTCAGCCTCCTTCAGTTTTATGGTGGGGTGGGTGACATTAGGGCTTGGGAACTGAGTTATTTGCCTCTGGAAATTAGGCTATTGAAAAGATAGCTTCTTTGTTGTAAATCACTAGGACATTTGTAAACCAAGGAGGACTCTGGTCTTGCAGGACTGTGATCTCTGCAAGTTAACCATTTGTTTTTCTTTTAGGGCAGCCAGGGGTGGCTGAGGAATGAGGGGAAGGGAGCGCGTGGAGAGGGGGTGCAAGGCGCCAGCTTTTGCTTTGCCAAGATGGCTGTACTTAGGTCAGGGCTAGACTCGAGGTGGGTACAGCCTTGTTTTTCTTGACCTTCACAGTTGAATCCTAGAGTGAGCCCAGCCCTGGGCTGCAGGCATCTCTTCATTTCATCACAGTGGACAGTGACGGCCACCACACAGCCGGCTTCCCACTTGGGAGCAGAAAATGGGTTAGTCACTCAGATAGCATTTTAACTGAGTGAGAGGGCAGCTCATTTGTGGTAAGAAACTGAAAACTGGGGTGGCCGGGTAGTTCAGTTGGTGGAGCATCTGCCTTCAGCTCAGGTCACAATCTCAGGGTCCCAGGATCAGGCCCCTCATTGGGTTCTCTGCTCCACAAGAAGCCTGCTTCTCCCTCCCCCTCTACTGCTGCTTCGCTCCTTGTTCTCTCTCTTTCTCTCTCAAATAAATAAAACTTAAAAAAAAGAAGAAGAATAAAAGAAAATGGAAAATCCCCTGGCTTCTCGTCCCCCGTCGTCAAGCAAACAAAGAGATAAGGAAGGGTAGAAGATTCACCAGAACACGTCCCAGCAGCAGGCGTGTTTTTTATGCACGTAAGATCTTTCGCAGCATCTTATCAGTAAGTTCAACATAATATCGAAACAAGATGAGTGCATGAAGTTGGGGAAGCCGCTGTGGATCCATTTTAATCATTCATCCGTTCATGTCCTAAGTGCGGTGGTCGTGGTCCGAAAGAAGCTGCAAACAGTGTCGCCCCTGGGCACGGAGATCCTGAGAAGAGGCTGGCTTTTTTTTTTTTTTTTGGTTACTCTTTTATGCCAAAGGAATAGAAATACCAGAGTCTGCAATTTACTTCTATCAGACTTCCCTCACTGTCCTCTGCCCTTGTTCAGTCAACAGATACTTACCGGCTACCCTACTGACTGTGTAGGCACTGTTAGGCGCCAAGGATATTGTGCTTAAAAAGACGTGAATAATGCCTAAAAACAACGAAATGCAGCTATGTGGGGTGCCTGGGTGGCTCAGTGGGGTAAGCCTCTGCCTTCGGCTCAGGTCATGATCCCAGGGTCCTGGGATCGGGCTTTCTGCTCAGCGGGGAGCCTGCTTCCCCCACTCTCTCTCTCTGCCTGCCTCTCTGCCTACCTGTGATCACTGTCTGTCAAATAAAAAAAAAAAAAAAGCACAAAGCTGGCTTGCACGCATGAAACGTGTGACAGTCGGTATCCTTGGGCGCCTGAATGTCTCCCGAGTTGAGAGACATGGTGAGCCTCAGAGGTAGGAAACCACATTTGCCCAAGCACGAGTCCCCTAGAACTGTGAGCACATGTGATGCAGGTAAGCCTGGAGCAGTTTGGATGGGCGCTCCTCTTCTTTGTCTTCATGGAACTGGGCTATGTTTAAATAAACTTGGGTGAAAACTTTTCTAAAAAGGTCTCACTATATTTTTAATTTAGGTCTGGCCTTTTGAACATGGAATAAGGCAGGAGAAAGTCCAATAGAGCATATTTCAAAAAGTGTATTGAGGGGCGCCTGGGTGGCTCAGTGGGTTGAGCCGCTGCCTTCGGCTCAGGTCATAATCTCAGGGTCCTGGGATCGAGCCCCACATCGGGCTCTCTGCTCAGCAGGGAGCCTTCTTCCCCCCCACCTCTCTCTGCCTGCCTCTCTGCCTACTTGTGATCTCTGTCAAATAAATAAAATCTTTTTTAAAAAATGCATTGATATGTAATTCCCATAGCATACAGTTACCCATTTATTTTGTTTTATGTTTTTAAGGATTCCATTTATTTATTTGTCAGAGAGAGAGCGCGCGCACAAGCAGGCAGAGTGGCAGCCAGAGGCAGAGAGAGAAGCAGGCTCCCCCCCACCCCAAGCAGGGAGCCCCATGCAGGACCCTAGGATCATGACCTGGGCTGAAGGCAGTGCCCCAACCTACCAAGCCACCCAGGTGCCCCCAGTTTACCCATTTAAACTGTGCAATTAAATAGTCCTGCTGTATTCACAGAGTTGTGCAACCAACACTACAATCACTTTAACATATTTACAGCGTTAGCGGTGTCTCCCCGCTCCCTCCTCCCCCAGCGCGTGGCAACCACTGATGGACTTCCTGCCTCTGTGGTTTCACCTGTTCTGGACATTGTGCATTAACAGAATCCTGCAGGGTGTGGTGGTCTGCGTCTGGATCCTTTCGCTCAACGTGTTTGTAAGGCTCCACGTGGTAGCAGGTGTCAGTGCTTCCTCCTTGGGACAGAAGAACCGTTCATCGGGTAGATCACATTCTGTCTGCTCGCTCATCAGTGGATGGACATTCGGGTTATTCTGTTTGAGAGACTGTTATGAAAGATGCTGCTCAGAGCATCTGTGTACGAGTTTCTGGGTCATCCCACCCTGTGTTTCTCCCAGTTGGTGCTTGGGAGTGAAGCTGCCCGGTCCCGGAGCAACACTGAGGAACGGCAGAGACGCCTCGCTCCGTCCCACACTCCCTCGGGCAGATCCGTCACTAACGGGCGTTGAATTTGGTCAGAAGCCTTTTCTGCATTGCTTGACATGATCACATGATTGTTTTCCTCTTTATGCCGTTAATTTAGTGGATTACACTGATTGCTTTCCAGATGTCGAACCAGTCTTGCATTCCTAGAACCAACTCTACAGGTCGTGGTGTGCGATTATAAATACACTGTAGACTTCTATTTGCTAATATTTTAAGGATTTTTGGCACTCTACTCATGGGGGATATTAGTCTGCGGTTTTTTTGTTTGTTTGTTCGTTTGTGTTTTCTTGGTCTGGTTTTAGTAACAAGGTAATACTAACTTCATAAAATGATTTAAGAGGTGTTCCCACCTCTGCTAGTTTCTGGGATAATTATGCACAATTGGGGTTAATTCTCTAAACATTTGGTAGAAGTCTCCAATGGAACTATCTGGCCCTAAATATTTCTTTTTTGAGAGTTTTAAATTATGGCCTCCATTTCTTAGTAGTTACGTGGCTATTCCAATGATCCACTCCACAATGGGATTCATATCTCTCCTGCTAAATACAACCCAGACCACTGGATGCTGAACATGAAACAGACATGGCAAGACTCTGAAAGTTGCAGAGAAGAAGGCCGGCTGTTAAGGGCCTTGGTCCCCTGAGTTTAGTTTTGCCTTGTAATCAACCAGCTATAGTCTAAATTTACTTCATTCTCTTTTCTTTTGCTTTTCTCTTTCTTTTTTTTGGGGGGGGGCTTTTATTTCAAAGAAATGTATGTCTTCATGTTTAGTTAAATTAAATTTGAGGAACTACTTGGGGGCCAGGCACCATGCGAGGTGTTGACACTATACAAGGGTCTCTTCCCACAAAGAGTTGACAATCTAATCATAGCAACAGTTACATAATGTTTTAAAAGCTAGTGATTTTTTTTTTTTCAAAGATTTTATTTATTTATTTGACAGAGAGTGACAAAGCAAAAGAGGGAACACAAGCAGGGGGAGTGGGAGAGGGAGAAGCAGGCTTTCTGCTGAACAGTGAGCCCGATGCGGGACTTGATCCCAGGACACTGGAATCATGACCTGAGCCAAGGGCAGACGCTTAACAACTGAGCCACTCAGGCACCCCAGAACATTTGGGATATTAAAACCAACCGATCAAGGGGGATTCTGGCTAAACTGGCCCAACATGACCATGAAGGTGGCTGGACGTCCCCTGTTTCAACAAGTGTCAGAATAATTTTTTCTTTAACAGGATCATGGTCTTAAGCAAGTTGGATTGGATTTTCTAAGCTGTGAGAGGTTAGGAAAAAAACTAACTCACAGTTAGACTTTTCATTATAAAGCTCAGGCTAATGATTCCTTCTCCTGGCATTGGACGCATCGTGGCACCTTGGCATACTCCATGTTTTAAGCAGAAGGGGTCTGAGAAATGACAGGTGCTGGAAGAGTTCTCTGACCCCCTCCCCTGAAGCCAGGCATAAGCCCCTCACCCAAGTGGTGCCCTCCTTGCACCCGGAGGAGGGACACTGAGAGGACTCTGAAGGAACAGCCCTTGACTTTGCCCTGGTTTACTGCACTGCCCTCACCCCGCCATCCTGGGCTGTTGCCCATACCTGCCCACACCCTTCATCAAACCTCGCACAAAAACACTCGTGCTTAGCTGTTCCCTTGGGTCTTCATTTCCTTATGCAGGCTCCCGTGTCCTGTAAAACTTATAGTAAATCCATTTGTCTGCTTTTCCCCTGCCCATCTGTGTCATCTGCCTTTGTCAGCTTACTTTTCAGACCCAGCCAGGGACCCTGAGAAGGTCACAGGCAGCTTCCTTTATCCCTCACACTTCCTTAGAAGAGCTATATTGGGTTTTTCATGGTGAGCTAACTTAAGTGAAATTAAATTAATGGAAACTTATTATTCCCCAACAGAAGGCAGTCTAGAGACCCGGCTCCTCTACGGCTGCAGCCTCCAATTCCTGCTAGAGTTGGGTTGGTTTGTCTCCCAGGGTGGAAATCTCAGCAGTGCCTACACACCGGAACCTCCTGGGAAGTTAAAAACAAAACATGTTGATTTCCCAGCCCTACCCCAGAAATTCCAATTGCTGGTGACTGGCCTGGGCTCCCAGTGGAGCACCGCTGGTGCCGGGGGGAGGAGGGGGTGGCAGAGTCTGCAGGTGCTCGGAGGCAACCGAGGCAACCGCGCTGGGTTTGTCTGGGGCCAGGGGTGGGGAGATACAGTTGCAAACAAAATCCTCTTGTGCCCCAGAAAATCGCTCTGTAATAGTAGAAGAGAAAGAAAGCAATGTTGTTACAGTGTTGTCACAGATAAGCATTAAACCCAGACGTGAGGACCATCAGGCGGCCAGGAACAGAGCCGCAGAGTCAGAAGGAAGCTGCAGACAAACCACGCTTTGGGTAGATTTGCCATCTGGAGTCAGGTGACTAGTCCGGCCCATCCCCTCCCAGGGCTCCTTGGGCTATGAAAGACTTTTGTACATTTAAGAAGGATAGACAAGGACGTTCTGAAAGAAAAGAGGAAGGAGGCTGTCTCTTCCCGTATTTCTCAGGACCATGAAGCCTCTTCTGTGGGGTGTGTACCAGCCCCGCCAGCCGGAGGGCTCCGTGCGGCGGAGCTCGCACACCGGCCGGCCCGGCCCTCCTGCGTGTGCGGCCACGCCGGCACCTCCCACAGGGCAGCCACACCCGGCTGGGAGGACAGCGTCCCATCCCGGAGGGAAGAGCTTGGCCTCCATCCTAAGGTTCGGCACGGTAGGGCCCGTAGCAAGAGATGGCAGGAGGCACAGGAGGGTGCTTCTGGCAGCCAGCACCCTGCCTGGCCCGCCTGGCATCCCGGTGAGAGCGTGTGGACAGGGACGGCAGGCTCCGGCGGCTGGACTCCCAACGCTGAATTTGTCCATGTCACCCAGAGCGCTGTCAGCACGGCCGTGGTGGCACTGTGGATGAGGATGTTTCCCACGGCTCCCAGTGGTCCGGAGGCCTTTCTTGGCGGTGGTGGACAGTCTGAGCAAGAGGCTGGCATCGGGGGCGCCTGGGTGGCTCAGTGGGTTAAGTCTCTACCTTCAGCTCAGGTCATGATCTCAAGGTCCTGGGATCGAGCCCCACATCAGGCTCTCTGCTCAGCAGGGAGCCTGCTTCCTCCTCTCTCTGCCTGCCTCTCTGCCTACTTGTGAGCTCTCTCTCTCTCTCTCTGTCAAATAAATAAAATCTTTTTTTTTTTTAAAGATTTTATTTATTTATTTGAGAGAGAGAGAGACAGTGAGAGAGAGCATGAGCGAGGAGAAGGTCAGAGAGCGAAGCAGACTCCCCATGGAGCTGGGAGCCTGATGTGGGACTCCATCCCGGGACTCCAGGATCACGCCCTGAGCCGAAGGCAGTCGTCCAACCAACTGAGCCACCCAGGCGTCCCTCAAATAAATAAAATCTTAAAAAAAAAAAAAAAAGAGGCTGGCATCGTCCTTCGGAGGCGGGGAGGGAGGTCATGGTCAGTGGCAATGGTTAGGCTCTTGGTCTTCTCACCGGGGCAAATACCATGTTCTGGTATCTAATGGAAGGACTGGTAAGAATGAAGCCCCTGGGGACGCCTGGGTCGCTCAGCCAGTTAGTGTCTGCCTGTCACTCAGGTCGTGATCCCAGAGTGCTGGGATCGAGTCCCACGACCAGCTCCCTGCTCTCCCTCTGCCTGCTGCTCTTTCACTCTCTCTCTGACAAATAGATAAATAAAACCTTTAAAAAAAGAAAGAAAGAATCCCCTAGTGCTGCCGTGGACAGTGGTCTCATCCTTTTCTTTTCTTTTTTTTTTTTTTAAAGATTTTATTTATTTATTCAACAGACAGAGATCACAAGTAGGCAGAGAGGCAGGCAGAGAGAGAGGGAGGAAGCAGGCTCCCTGCTGAGCAGAGAGCCTGATGCGGGGCTCGATCCCAGAACCCTGAGATCATGACCTGAGCCGAAGGCAGAGGCTTTAACCCACTGAGCCACCCAGGCGCCCCGCAGTGGTCTCATCCTTATGAAATGTCTCTTCACCCAAGCTAAGTGGAACCACCGACCTCCTTCAGCCGTGCCCTAACAGCAGGTCTGTGCTCTGCCGCAGGGAAATCTGGAGCAACCTACCCACGGCAGCGGGAAACCCCAGGGAGGGATTCATCGTTCTTGTCTTCTCTGCCTCCCCTCCCTGTGTCTGGGTCATCACTGACCAGAGTTGCGTGTCCTCAGGGGGGTGCCCGCGTGCTCCCTACCGCCCCAGCCCGACACCCAGCCCCGTGGAGGGCGATAAAACCCACAGCTCTGATGTGTGATGGAGAGCGAGGGTGGCCCCTCAGGTGTCATGCACCCGACACGCAGGGGGCCATGGTCTGCCACATCCTTGTCTTCCCTTCTTGTTGGATTTTCTCCGAAACACCGCCTTCTGCTCGTCCTGTTCTGCCGGGGGGCTGCGTATGAAAGCGTCCGCGTCCGCTGCTGCTCCCTCCTGCAACTCGTGGCTCTTCTTTTTATTTTACTCACCTGTTTTTCTAGTTTTATTGAGAAATCATTGACATACCTCGCTGCACACGTTAAGGCACACAGTAGGATGGCCTGATTCACATATTCTATGAGGCGATGACAGTAGGTTCAGGTGACCCATCTTGCCATAGAGACGCAGTCCCTCCCGGCCTTTCAAAGAAGAAGGTTCCAACCTGAGCGCATCTTTTCGGTGCCAGCACCAGCGTCTGTCAAAATGCCGCCTGACTGCACACTTCTGGAGAAAGAAGCAGTTGCACTAGGACCATGAGCCGCTCTCTCTGCGGTCGCGTGTGTCCTTCTGCGTGTCCCGCGCACCCTGTAGGGGCAGACTTGGTTTGCTTCAGAACAGTTGTAGATTCACAACAAAATTAAGAGTTAGACACAGAGATGTCCACAAACTGCCCAGCACAGCTTCCCCACTGGACGGTCCTCTTAGCCCGGAGGAACGTTCCATTCTCTGGAACATTAGCTTCTTCTGAAACCTCTCTCCCGCCAGCCCTCACTTCGAGGGATGGGCGAGCCCCTAGGGCAGGCGTCCCCGCAGGCGGCAGGGCCACCAAAGCGCAGGGCTGTGTGTTCCACGTGGTTCTAGTTCTCCAGGTGCTCAGAACCCCAATGGCCAGATGGACATTTATGGGGCGCCCCTGAAAGAGGCCATCACGTGCTCTCTGGAGAGCATCAACCTAATCGGCAACTGGACAAATGAAACAAGTTGTATCATCATTTTTTCAAAGTTCTTTTCTCTCCCCCTTCCTTCCCACTTCCACTTGTGTGACGCTTTCCCTGCCCTCGGCTTTCTGTTCCGGACGAACTAAAGTTGGTTGCTTCTGTCTGCGGGGTTGAAGCTTCCTCACCCACATAGAGTCCACTAAAGGAAGACACTCACCCCAAAGTTCACGGGGTTCCTGTGGCTGCGGATTATTGCTGAAGTCTCATTGTAGCTGAGTGACAGACACTGGCATTTATGGAGTGCTTACTGTGTGTGGCCATGTGCTTGTTGTGCCCTAGTTTTCGTGTCTGAGAGACCACCAAGGAGCCAACACCGATGCAATCACATGAGGGTTTATTCGACAAGGTCAAGCTTGGGCCCAAGTATACCCGACGCAGTGGAATAGGGACTTGGACCCCGAACGGGATTACAGTCAGAGTTTTTAAAGGCAGAGTACGGGTGGGAGTGGTCTGTTACAGACTTGTAAGTTAGGGAGGGGATTAGGGGGTGGCGTAAGTCTCTAAGAAATTTTGGAAGCTTGAGGGGTTAGCTATTGTTGGGAGAAAGGTTATTTATTACCAGTAATAAAAATCTTCTCCTGAGACCCTTTAGATGTATATCGGTGGGTCATGTGCTTGGGAATGATTCTCGACACTATCTTGGAGGTTTAGAGATAAAGTTTCCTGAAGGAATTGTTAAAGTAGACTTAAAGGATCCTGGTCGGACCTGTCGGGGTAGGGGGTCGGTCAGCGAGGATTGTCCTTTGCCCTTAGCAAAGCCTTAAGGTGGAGGTCACTCTGCCTGTTTTAAGGGCTAGTCAGTAGGTAAGGAAATTTAATAATTATTCTTCTGCCTCTGTGTCCCACATCAGTGCTGAGGATCTCACCCCTGCTAACTCCGGCATAATTCTTGGCTCTGCTGAGTACTGAGTGATTGGAGAGATTTCCGAATGTGTGCACAGCTCCTCGGCCTGGAGCGGCAGAGCCGGGATCTGAAACTCTGCCACCCCCACGCCACAGACCCCTTTACCACGACGGTCCTGCCATTCAACCATTCAAAATTCAAAATTCGGGACTGTTAAGGGTTGTGGGGAATCAGAGCCACCCTGAAAGAGCCACTCTGCTATAATGGTTTTTTGAGCTAAAGACAACAGAATCAAAGCTCTCTGTCCTCCCCTTCCGCCTAAAAGCAGGAGGCAAATCCCCATTTGTGAAGGTGTCTCCGGAGACAGCAGGAAGAGAGTCTACCTGACAAAAGCCCCCAAACAGCACCCGGGGGGGGGGGGGGGGGGAAGCCAGGACACCTGTTCCTGAGCCTCCCGTGTTCCCAGCAGGTGGAAGGTGTTAGGAGGCACACGCCCCACAGCACCCCTGCGGTGGCCACCCATTTGAGGGTCCGGGTCTGCACGCGCGATCCCGGATGCCTGTGCGATTTTTCTCCTGGGGGTCTGGCTCCTGTGGGGGTGACCTGCGGGCCCAACGGGAGAGCCCCCCGGAGGTGGGGATACCGGGAAGCATCTCCCCTGCCCCCAGAGCTAACACCTTACACTGAGGCATCGGCAGCCGTGTCCTGGGACCCCGGGGGTGACTACGGGAGAGCAGCCGCAGAAAGGAGGGGCCGGAAGCTCGGGCCACAGCGGGTGCCTCTGTGCACATTCCGACAGCAGGAAGCCCTTGTTCAGTCACCGAACCCAACTCCCGTGATTGGGCGGCCGGCGTCCACGCGGGACCAGGCGTGGGGAGACACGAGCGGACTCACCCCGCGGTCTGGAAGGAGGGAGGTCAGCGAGGCGGGGAGCATCTCGGATGGTTCCTCCTCCCCCCTTGCCCCGCCTGCTTTCCCTTTGCCCTGCCCCCTCGCCCCCTCGCCCCCCTTGTAGCTGCCCGCTCCCCCAGGGACTGCGGCCTGGCTCAGAGCAGGCGCTCCGGACGTGCTCGAGGGCTCAGCGTGCAGACTCCCCGGGACCCTGCGCGGGCATCTGCGGAGGGAACCAGAGAAGTGTGTGCGGCCACCGCCCCCCACTCCTGTCTCGCTCCCCGGGTCTCTCAGGCCGGCCTGTCCCTCCAGCCGGGTGAGAAGCGCTTCCAAAGAGCCGGGTCTCCACGCCTGGACGGAGAGACCGGGGCGGGGTCCGGCCTCTCCCACTTGCACGCGCGTGGGACACGCTCGCACCGGCCGCCCGCGTTCAAACCCGCTGCTTCCCAAAGGCTCCGCTTGCCCGAACAGGACAGGCTCCCGCCCCGGACCTGGTGACCCTTGTAGCCTAGAATCCTGCGGCCAGATCCCCGCCCCACAGGGGATCGCACTCCTCCTCCCGCCCCCTCCGACCGCCCTCCGGGCCTGCAGCCCTCACCTGGACTGCGTCCCCGGGGGGGGGGGGGGGGGGCTCCATTCTCCGGCCCCCACCTGGCGTCACTACACGCCCCAGTGCCCCTGCTGCCCGCAGCTGGGCCCAAAGTCTCCAGCAGGATGGCCTTGAACAAAGAGCTCCTCCCCCGAGTGGTAACTGCAGGTTTCCTTTAGCTTGAGAAAGAGAAGGGGCCTCAGCGTTTCTTCTTGTTTTCTTCCTAAGATGGCCAGACTGTACCAGAACGACCCTGGGGAGAGCGGCTGGGTTCTGTGTTTGGTGGGAAGGGGGGCTGTACACCCACATTGCTTCCTTTTTTTTGCTCAAGGAGCACAGGAGACCAAAGTGCGGGGCAGGCCGCCCTCCGGAGGCCAGCGCGGTGGTCAGCGGGAAGGCTTCCCTTTCTCCAGCAGAGTGGCCTTGCCGGGCCCTCCATTGGCCTTTGGTGTTGGGGGGATGTTCCTGGAGCTCGCCTGTGGGCCTCCCTCCAGCATGGCCTACTTTCTTGATTAAGACCTAGGGTGCTCATCTGCTCCCCCTTTTACTTACTTAGTTTGATTTAACAGTATTTTCTGCAAAGAGACAAGGAAATAGGAGCCAGATTGATTCACAAACACACACAAATCAGATAGAAATACATCACTACTGCTATAGAAATGTTGGGGTTCTGGGCAAATGGTCAAGAAAGAATTCTTGAGGCATCTTTGCTGCAAAAAGGTGGTTTTATTGAAATACGAGGACAGGACCTGTGGGCAGAAAGGGCAGCACCGGGGTCATGAGGAGGGGCCCATTATATACTTTCACGCTGGGAGTGGGTTAGTGATGGGAGCAAAGCCCCTGCGTCCCGCCAGGAGGCCGCAACATAAATGAAAGAAGGGGAGCGAGAGAGACGGGTGCCATGTAACTCACTGTATCTTTATTGGGACGAGGTCCACACCGCTATCGAGGCACGCCAGTCCGCTGAGATGGCCATGGAGAAGGAGGCGCCGCCTCACAATCTAGACAGAGAGGTCACCGCAGACGTTGCGACTGGGAACCAGCGAGTGGTCGGCCACGAGACTGTCAGGGCGTCCATGAGACTGTCGGGGCGTCGGCAGCACCGGCGATGATGTTCTCCCGACAGGGAACTCGCTCCGCCTCAGTCCAACCCGATGCCTCTTTTTCTGTGCTGTGCTAAGTCTCCTTCATGAACATATGACATCACTTGTTGTTCATATGCTTCCACTCCACAACACACATACACATAAACATGTTTTTGCAACATTTTTGCAATATCATTTCACTGGTCAAAATATTTGCAGCTTATTGCTCTACGTTCATCTTTATCACGGCACACACATTAGTCTTATCACTATACACACATTGGTCTAGGCTCACTCGCTATGCTTGTTTATCTGCTATGAATGTTTTTTACTTGTTTACGTTTAGTTGGAGTAGGGGAGGCCTACTCCTTATTTATTTATTTATTTATTGCATTTATTAATTAAAGGTTCACACTCACTGCAGTTAGGGAGAGCGTGAGTCTCTAAGGAATTTGGAAGCGTGGTTTCCAGGACCTTGAGGGGGCTGGCTGCTGTCGGAAAAGGTCATTTAACACCATCTAGTGAAACCTTAGTCATGAGACCCTTCAGATGTCTACTGGTGGGCCGTATGCTTGGGGGCAGTGATTGCCAACAAGTATCTTAGGGGATTTTGAGATAAAAGAAATTTCCAAGGAAATTTTTATATGTCAAAGTACACTTAGAGGATCCTGGGCTGGGGGGCAGGCTAGGATTGCCTGTTGCCCTTAGCAAAGTGTCAACATTGATGAAGCTGCATCCCTAGAGGAACATCACTCTGCTTGTTTCGAGGACTTGCCAGTGCGCTATAGGTCATAAGAACATTTAATTATTTTTTCTGCCTTTGTTCCCACATCAGCTATCACTTGTACATTTTGCCATCGGAAACGTCACGCCAATAAGGAAACACGTCAGTCAGGCAGGCAGTAGGCCATAGTGAAGCAGGTACGTAACTTGGCTTTCACCCCCAAGTACAGAGACAGCACGTGGGCTGTGCAGGGCGAAGCCCCTGAACGTGCCCGGAAAACAGGAAGGGCCCGCGGGTCATTCTTCCCCAAAGATCCGTGGCTCCTGCTCACCCACCGCTCTGACTCACCCTCCCCACAAGAGCTGCTGGTCTCGCTACCCGGTTGGCTTTGCTTCTGAAGGAAAGCACGAAGGTAGGCTCGAGGGTCTCCGCGGAGGGAACACGTGATCGCCACAGCTAAACGCTCCTGGATGTCAAGTACAATTTATCGGAAAGGGGAATCCGCACGTTACGACAATCCCGTGTCACCGATGCCACAGGAGTCCACTCCTTGCCGAGTCCCAGAGGGAAACTACGGCAAGTGAGCTGTCGCGCAGAGGACACTGTTTGCTGCAAATAAGGGGTCCCAGGGAATCACCTCCGAAGCCACAACCCCTGAGCAAGGCTGGATGGGTCCCTTCGACTTAGGATTAGGATGAGTATGTATGTATGTATTCATTTAAAAAAATATTTTACTTATTTATTTGAGAGAGAAAGAGAGCACAAGCTGGGGGAGCAGCAGAGGTCAGGTCCTGGGGTCTAGCTGGTGACACCAACACACTGTGCTTTATGGATTTAAAAGTTCTCTGTAAAAGCTGGAGTAGAAAACTATACAATCATAAACGAATGTTTTAGATCATCTTAATAGAGTATGATTTCTTCTCGGCCTGGAGCTTAGAGGCAAGGGCCCAGCTGTCAAGGAAAACGAAGAGAAAGGCAACGTAGTAGGGGAGGCCGGAGAGGCCTTAAAACCACAGCCTTTGTTCACCGGGGAAACAGAACTACAAACACCAGGTTGGTTAAATGCCCCCCTCCCCCGCCCCGGCCGAAAAAACAAAACCAAACCCTACAGTTGTTAAGAAAACTGCAGGCTCAGATTGGAATCCTTGATGCCAAGAGCCTCGCATCAGCAAGCCAGGACTTAGTATCTGACCTGGAGGCACTTTCAACCTCCCGGAAATGGGACCTGTCCCCGCGAGCCTCCTGGAAGTCGGCAGACAGGAGAGTGGCTCACCTCCAACAATGCGTTCTTTGCTAATATTTTCCCCCTTCACACGCCCTTTTCTCCTCTGCAGCCCCGCAGAGCTCCCCCGCACTTGCTGTCCGACTCATGAATTGTTTATTACAGCCAATTTGTTCTTTTAAATTACTCAGTTGAGGGGGTGCCTTGGTGGCTCAGAGGGTCAAAGCCTCTGCCTTTGGCTCAGGTCATGATCCCAGGGTCCTGGGATTGAGCCCCACGTTGGGCTCTCTGCCCTTTCCTTCCCAGCCTCTGCCTACTTGTGATCTCTCTGTCAAATAAATAAAATCTTTTTAAAAAAAAGATTTTATTTTTAAGTAATCGCTACACCTGACGTGGGGCCCAGACTCTTGACTCCAAGATCAAGAGCCACGTGCTCCCCCGACAGCCAGCCAGGGGCCCCTCGATTTTTTTTCGAGGTGATAGTGAATTTGTAGATATTTGGTGGGAAATACCCAGATTAATTAATCTGGAGAACCACATATAAGTTAGAAAATTTCTAACATACTTGGAGGGGTTAAGATCCTTCATCACAAAACTCATCCTGGCGAAACGGAGAGCTGGTGTTGAATGGGGACAGAGCTGTTCTTTGTCCTTGGTTTTTCGTTTCTCAGAGTCTTAATTTTACTTTTCCAGTTTTAGCAAAATGTGGTAATGTAACAGCGTCCTAGCCATTTTCGCGTGTGCAGTGCTGGGCAGTACGTGCCATCATACGCCCCAACACCCCCACCGCCCACCCACGAAACACCTGCCTCTGGCAGAACCAAAACTCTGTCCCTGTTCAACACCAGCTCCCTGTTTCGCCAGGTTGTATTTCGTGGTGAAGAATCTTAATCTCTCCAGGTATGTTAGAGACTTTCTAACTTGAACGTGGTTCCCCGGATTATTCCCTCCCACCCGGTCCAGCCCTTTGCTTATAGAAGTATTTCTCTTGTAAACTGTTGGTTCTTTTTTCTGCGGCAGGTGAATTTTGCACTGTTATTTTGGACAGAGGTCATGTCCCCCCAGGGGTCTGTCCAGTGAACTTTGAGCAGGAGCACAGGGGCCCACCGGCCACCAGCACGGTCATATGAGGGTGTGTGGCAGGAAGCCTGGGGTGAAGAAGGTGCAGGCACCACTGGAGATACACCTCCTCGATCTGACCCTCCCTCTGCTCACATTCGTACTCTCTCTCTCTAAAATAAAAATTAGAAAAAATAGGTCTTCCCAGGGGCACCTGGGTGGCTCAGTTGTTAAGTGTCTGTCTTCGGCTCAGGTCATGGTCCCCGGGTCATGGGATGGAGCCCCGCGTTGGGCCGTCGGGCTCCCTGCTCAGCGGGAAGCCTGCTTCTCCCTCTTCCTCTCCCCCTGCTTGTGTTCCCTCTCTTGCTGCATCTCTCTCTCTGTCAAATAAGTAAAATATTAAAAAAAAAAAAAACAAGGTCTTCCTTTCCGTTCACTGGATGTTATTAATCTTCAGTATTGATGCCCGTGTGATTACCTTACATGCTATCTCACTGTTTAATTTAGATTTCCCTGATCCCTACTAAGGGGGGGGCATTTTTATTAACCATTTGTATTTTTCATTATGGAAACCATCCACTAATATCCTTTGTGCCCCCCAAGACACACTGAGTTGTTTTATTTATTTATTTTTTTAGATTTTATTTATTTATTTGACAGAGAGAGAGATTACAAGTAGGCAGAGACGCAGGCAGAGAGAGAGAGAGGGAGAAGCAGGCTCGCCGCTGAGCAGGGAGCCCAATGTGGGGCTCGATCCCAGGACCCCGAGATCATGACCTGAGCCAGAGGCAGAGGCTTAACCCACTGAGCCACCCAGGCGCCCCAATAAAAATATATTTTAAAGAATATCGGATTGTTGACCTGGGAAGGATCCTCATTTCTTGTGGAGACAGCTGTCTCACACCATTTACAGAATAACCATCTTTCCCTCCGTTTCTGGACCAGAATTCCCACAGTCAGCTTGTGTCCAGAGGGGCCAGAGCCTCACTGACTGTCTTCACCACAAAGCGGACGTGAGGATGGTGCCTCTCAGGCCTCCTCTCCTACAAAATTGTCTTGGTGAATTTTATGTATGTTCTCTTTTGGAAGAATTTTAGGATTCACTTTTCAAGTTCCACCAGGCTGAGGATGGGTTGTCTTTACTGATCACATTTCTTAAGTTTTTTCATAGTTATTGTTGGGACAGTTTTACACGACATTTTCTTTCTTTCTTTCTTTCTTTTTTTAATATTTTATTTATTTATTTGACAGACAGAGATCACAAGTAGGCAGAGAGGCAGGCAGAGAGAGAGAGAGGGAAGCAGGCTTCCCGCTGAGCAGAGAGCCCGACGCGGGACTCGATCCCAGGACCCTGAGATCACGACCCGAGCCAAAGGCAGCAGCTTAATCCACTGAGCCACCCAGGCGCCCTACATGACATTTTCTAATGGGATGTTTCTCGTGCACAGAAAAGCTAGCGGTTATGATCTGCTGGAACCGTATCTGCTCACCCAAATCCCGCTTCTTCCACTGGGTTCCCTGTTGATCATTTAAAATTTTGTGTGTAAGACAATAACCACTTCGTCGTTCTTGCTTCCTGAGCCCCCCAACTCTGCCCCATCTTATTGCCTTAGCGAGGACCTCGAGCATGATGTACTCTCACTTCATTCGAAAATTCTACCTTCTAAATTAGACAATCTTATTTTTATAAAATCTTCAAAATAAAATGTGTGTTTCAAACTCTGAAATAGTCACTGTAAACAGAAAAAAAAAAAAAGGAAAGAAAGAAAGGAAGGAAGGAAGGAAGAGAGAAAGAAAACATCAGTAATGACATTACACGCTCCAACACAGGACATCATGAAATTTTTCCTGGTTTGTTAAAGGCCTCCAAACAGCCCTCCCCACCTGCCCCGCCGTCCACATTCTCTATTCTGAAACACAAAATCCACAGAGTCCCAGGGGCAGAAATACTTCCACAAAGTACAAAAATCAGTCACCATATTGGCAATGAGGACCTTGTCTTGCATGAGCCTCGTGGCGACACGGAAGCAGGTGAATGTGGGGTTGTCGTACTCGCGGAGAGCGCACCGCCCCTGTGGGGGGCTGTGCTCCTACGTCAGGACGGCAGGGCCAGCAGGTGCCCCGCAGATTTCTCCTTTCCATCTAACTTCTCAGGTGGCCCCACTCCTGGGTTCCCTCGCCCCGTTGTTTCTCGGCTCCTTGGGTCTGACGGCTGGGAATGTCCCCGTTGCATCGTCGACGTGGCTTTTCCGGCCGGCTGGGCTGTGTCCCCTCCGAGGCAGCTCCAGGGGGTGTGGACCGCATGGGGTCCCCGCTCCTGGGTCTGAATCCGTCCAGACTCCCGGAGCGAATGCACCCTGCTCTCTGCTTTATTCACGTGGAATCACCCCCTCATTTACTCTCTGCGGGAGGCCTTGTCCTCCCCCACCTCCTGCACTTGGACGTTGGACTCTGGCCCGCAGGTCAGGGGAGAAGACGCAGATGATGGAGGTTTGTGGCCCCTGGCGGAGCGGGGCCCTGCCACGCTTTGCAGCCACGACACTGTCTCAAGCTTTAAAAACCGTGGTAGCAAACCGCAGTCCAGAAGACTTGTTTTCGTCCATACAGTCCCCTGTGGATTTTTCACTTTTACAGGAACGGCCTCACCGACGCGGGAACGGTCTGCGGCCTGTTTCCTGCTCAGCTCCCTGTTCCCAGACTTGATCGGGCCAGCCGCTGGTGGCGTGACAAGGCACTGTATCTGATCGTCTCCCCGTCTGTACGGGTCCCCCCACTCCTGCCGCAGACGCTACCACGTGGGCTGCCGGGGTCTGTGTGGAGCCCGTGGTCCTGGCCTCCCCGGATGGTCCTCACAGCCCAGCCGCTGTGCAGCTGGGGGTCCAGATCCCGGCCCTGCTGCCCTGCCTGTGGGCTCCGAGGAGGACGAGGCTCAGTGTGGGCGGGTCGGCCGTGGCCCTTGGGGCTGGAGGCTCAGCCCTGCGAGCTGGCCTCAGAAGGAAAGCGCTGGGCACGCGGGCAGCAGCCTGGGAACTGCTGTCCCCCAGCTCCTCACAGCCCTGGGGCCTGGCCAGGCTGAGCAGTGCTGCTGGCGAGGACCACCCGTCACTCTGGGGGTGTTCTGGGTTCACGTCTGTTATCCCCTATACTGCTTGCTGACATTTTGTCTGAGCTGTCTCTGTACCTGCTTACGACCTCGTTCACGGCCCAAAAATGATCACCTATTTTTCTCTTGCTGCATGAGTTTTTGGTGTTGTACCTAAGAACTACCACCTGAGACAAGGCATAAAGACGCCCACTCTGTGTTCTCCTGGGGTCCAGTGGTTTTAGCGTTACGGTCAGGTCTATGAATCATTTTAAGTCAATTTTTGTATACGGCGTTAGGTAAACATCCAACTTCATTTCATTGCACGGGGCTTGCTGGTCATCATAGCACCATCTATTAAAATAATTGTTCTTTCCCCACTGAAGGCTCCTGGAATCCATCTGAGCAACGTGAGGGTCTGTTTCCAGTCTGAGCTCCTTCAGTCTGCGGGAGCCGGGCCTTTCCATCCAGCCACACACGTAGCTCCGAGGCTGAGACCCATTCTGATCCCCCTGGGTCTGCGGGCCCCTCCCTCCCTGAGGCTGAACCTGTGTGCGCTGGTTTCTCTGACCTCAGCTCAGACCTGCTCTAGGAGCCGGCCTCCGCAGCGAAGGCCCCAGCATGCCGTCTCCTGTCTGCCTTCTCCACCGCGACAGTTTTGAGGCCCTGCTGGGGCGTGGGCCTGGCAGAGGGTATGTTCCCCTAGTGTGCTTCACCTCCCACCGGCTGTGCTTGGAGCCCCGACACCGTTCACCGTCAGGCTGCTCGGACCCCAGGTACATAGGGTCACTCGACCATTTCACTGGATGACAAACTACCCAGAGATGTGGTGACTTAAGATAACAATCATTTTATTTGTGCAAAATTCTTTAGGTCAGCAGCTGGGGCTCTGTTCAGCTGGGTACTTCTGGTCCTTGTGACCGCAGGTGGGAAGTCGGCTGGGGTCTGAAACCCTGGGGGCAGCACTCATCAACCTGGCCCCACCTGGGGGCTGAAACCTGGGAGCTGCCTGGACCTTTCTCCCCACGTGGCTCTTTATAAGGAGCTCGGAGCTGCAGCAGAAGGAGGGGAGCCCAGCTGTTCCTCAGCCCCTTGGGTCCTGGCAGCCACCCTCCCCCTGCACTCTTGTGGTCAGAGCCTGTCCACCGCCAGCCCAGATGCAAAGGGAGGGAAGGAGGAGCACAGCGGATTCAGACGCTGCAGGGCCTTCTTTGGAGACCCTGCCAATCCCCCTGGCCCCACGTGGCCTTCCCCTGGGGGCCCCAGGACTGGAGGGCTTGCTGACTCCTGCTGGTGAGTCTGGGGGTAAGGCACGAGGCTGATGGAGACAGAGCAGACATGCCTTTGGAGTCACAGATAAATGTCTGCACAAGGTTGTCCTTACCTAGCCTTTCCTTCTTTTCATGGAGAAAAACAATCATTGCTAAGGTTTTGTGCTGGTAAGCATATTTATCGAGGCGCGGGCTCCCAAATACACTGTCAGTTCTGCCGCTGTTTACTTCTCCATAGTGGGAGCTCAGTAGAATCCCCGCGGAGCACCTTCAAGCATTACATGGGATGGAAAGTGTGCAGCGGGGCATCTCCCCTGCACACTGGAGGCTTCAGGGGACTTGCAGGCAGAAATACGAGACGCAGGAGAAACGAAGTTGTTTGCTACAACACAAATGTGCTTCCCCCACCCCAGATTGCTCAGAGTCACACAGAAATAGATCCTCTTAATTTCTGTGTAAAGTGACGAAAGGCAAGTGTGACAGCTGGGCAAGCCACCTGGGTGGATCAGGGAGGGTCTGTCCCTCGGGATGGGACACTGGACAGACAGACACACCCACATCCCAGCCCACTGCCCCGGCTGTGGATACAGTACAGATTTCTCTACCAAGGAGGGAAGACAACAGGCGGAAAACCCTTCAGTGAATGCTTCGGACGGTTTCCCACAAAGGAAGAGGATTCCCTTGCGATGTCTGTCCAAGTTAACTATCTGAAGAGTGGTCAGCATTGGGGAACATTTTGGCCCTTTAGGGAAGGCATGCAGCCAACAACTCACTTGCAACAGGATGTATTTCTTCTTTGTCGGTGAATTAGCTATAGTAACGATGGAGTGAACGCACCTAGATGAGCCCTGTGCAGGGTGGAAGGGCCTCCATATCTTGGGTTCTGTGGTGCTCTGGGTGGGTGGGGTCTCTGGTGGGCTGAGCTTGCACCCTCGGATCGCCCAGGACTTGGGTGTGCGCCTGACCCCCTGGGGTTGAGGGAGAGTCAGGCGCCAGCCAGGACACCTCAGGTCTGCTGGAGGAGGCTGGTCCTGAGCCTGCCTGTTGCTCTCCCTGGACAAGGAAGGGGTACTCAGCGCTCCGAGGATTGGCTTTGGTGGGGTCCGCAGGTCAGTGGACCCTGTTAGGTCCGTTATTAAACGAAACGAGACTGAGACAAAGTGAAAGTTATTTAAAGCTTTATTTATGACAAGTATTAGAAGTCAGACTGACCGGCCAGGGGAACGAGACTGAGACAAGGTGAAAGCTATGCAAAGCTTTATTCTGTGCTAAGCATTAGAAGTCAGACTGACCGGCCAGGGCCGTCTCCGAGGAGAGAAACCACCCCCAGCTTACAGGCTCAAGAATGGACTGACTGACCGGTCAGGGCTGCCTCCGAAGAGGGCGACCCCTCCCCATCTTACAGACTACCTTTTATAGAGCAAAAGTCTGGCCACACATAGGTGGCCAATGAGACTGTAGTCACGTTAGGTCACACTAGGTGGCCAACTGAATTACAATTTACCCTGTAGTAGCTGTTTGACCCAACCTATTACTCTGGTCAGAATTGGTGCTCAAGGTTGGCGGCCAAACGGTGGGGTTTACATTCTTTGGTGGTTAGGGGAAAAGTATGTGTGTTTCTTACTGACTGGATGTCTCCACCTGGCCTGACGCGTCCTTGTATTCTGGGCTCTGTTATCAAGAACTGGCCGACCTGGCCTTGTACTCTGGGCTGTGTTATTAGGAACTGGCTGACCATATTTTACTGGTTCCCCAGACTTGCTTCTAAGTAAGTTCCTCTGGGGGGAGGGGGGCAGGGTCAGTTTAAGTTTTACTGCATGAACAACAAAATGGCTTTTAACCAAGATGGAGTCGCTCTGGCTAAATAGGTCCTTATAGACCCTCCTCCAGCAAACCACGGGCCCCTGAGTGATGAACACCCCAAGGCATTCTCATGGAACACCAGCCATCATAAAAAATCCCTACATAGAAATGGACAAAAAATTAAAAATTAGGTAGAATTTTCATCTCTGTAAGAGTTCTACCTTCTAGTGAAGAAATAACTTTTTCTGCATAAAGATTTGCAGTCTGATTGCAACATGGCCATTTTCAGGGTCTTTCCCTCTGGACTCTACTCTCTGTGTTGACTCCGTTCCATGATAATGGGCCACTGACGTGCGTTGATGGTGTGGCAGAGGTGGAAGGAAAGCCGAAGGGGAAGCATCTTCCTGAGGGTCCCACCTCAGGGCCCTGGCTCCCTCCATGGGGCAGCCTCCGGGCTCCACAGGCATCAGGGAGGCCAGCCGCATGTGCCGGGGAAGACCAGGGTCCACTGCACAGTCAGGAATCAAGGCTCAGACCTGCTCACTGACTGCGGATCTGGCTCTAGACTTACGGGCTCGTCCTCTCTCCCTCTTCCGCATTGTCCAGTGCATGACTGACTCATCTGAAGCTGGAGAAGTCCCTCCTGGACACAGATGGACAGACATAGTGCTTATCCCTCTAAGAACACTTGGGGAAAAGAAGAATCTTAGGGAAAACTCTGAGAAAGCTCACTCATCCCCATGCCCCTGGTACCTCATGCTTTGGGAGCATTCTGTGGTGTAAAAATGCCTTCTTTCTCCAAAATGAGGAAAGTCGCTGGCCTCATGCATAGGGTCCAGCCTCCCTGGCTGGACACAGAATGGACACTCAGAGTTAACTCTTTTCAGCAACAGATACGGGGAGGGACAGAGTCCCTAGCAGGAGTCCCAAAGTGCATCAAGACCCTAGAACAATCCCTGTGGGGGGGCTGCCAAGACACCTCCCAGCAGCCTCACAAATCCCAGAGTGCCCAGAATAGCCAGCGGAGACCCAAGCTGTCAGTCTGTGCATAGGAGGACATAACCCACACCTGGAGAAAAGAAAACCTCAAAGCTTCTCTCAAAACCTCCATGCGGGGTTTTGAAAAATTGACATAGAAAACAAAAGCAAAACTAAAAAATAAAATAAAATAAAATAAAGGCCATAAAATTCTGTGGTTTTTAATTTTCAACCTCTTTCTCTCTTTCCCCCCAAATAAAATTTCTTACAGGTCATTTTAGTTTCTTAGGGCTGCTTTAACAAAGACCAGTGAGGGGCGCCTGGGTGGCTCAGTGGGTTAAAGCCTCTGATTTCGGCTCAGGTCATGATCCCAGGGTCCTGGGATCCAGCCCCGCATCGGACTCTCTGCTCAGCGGGAAGCCTGCTTCCTCCTCTCTCTGCCTGCCTCTCTGCCTACTTGTGAACTCTCTGTAAAATAAATAAATAAAATCTATTAAAAAAAATTGTAATTTTGGCCTGATCAAATACAAAGTGAATTTGGGAAACTTAAAATAGAGATGTGTGTGTGTGTGTGTGTGTGTGTGTGTGTGTGTGTGTAGGCGTACTAAAGATTTTATTTGTAAGTGATCTCTGCACCCCACCTGGGGCTCGAACTCACCATCCTGAGATCAAGGGCCACACGCTCCACTGACTGAGCCAACCCGGTGCCCCCAGAGAAATCTATTTTAAGAGTAATTTCCAAATAGCTACTACTTGGCTATTTTGAGTGTAAACTTTTCTGGTCTGTTTGGTTTAAACGAAGGCTGAGGCCTACAGTCACACTTCCGGCTCAGGGCACGGAGTGCAGGGCAGCCCTGGGCGAGCGTCCAAGTCAGAACGGTATCCATCCCTGTTGCCCTTGTCAGCACACCCCTGAAAGCCTGCAAAACCTGCCCGGGCCACCCCCGTCTTGCAAGCAATTCCCTCCTCGCCAGCCTCCAGAAATGGCAAGTCAGAGCTGGCCTCCTCCACGGGGCCAACCACCAGACCCTGCTGTGTTAAAGGTCACGCACACCGAACCCTCCAGGCCTCCACCACTAGCACGCCCCGTGCCGTCCAGCACCGACACTCTGAGGCGCACCCCCACAGGAGCAAATTTGGGGAGTGTGACCCCGTTAGCAATCAAAGGCCCCGTTTCCCTGGAGATGACGCTTCTCTTCCCGAGTAACTGCACCGTAAAATGCTCGGTTCACTGTTCTCCCCATCGCTATCCTCAGAGCGCTTCTTGTTGTGGCCTGTTAAGGTCGTATTTCTTGACTTAGCCAACCCATTTTCTCATGCTTTACTTCTGTCCTGAGCGGTGACCTACATCTCCGGGGCAGCTCCGGACTCGGGGGCGCCAGGCGCGAGCCGGTGGCTCCTCACAGAAAGGGTGAGGATGCCTGGCGGGCCAGGGGCAATGCTCGGCTTCGTTTTCCCTTTCAAAATCTGAGCCTTTCAACAGAAATAAACCTCACCGCCTGCACGCCTGCTGTTTGGAGGAGGAAAAATTGGTTTATCTCTGCCTTTTAAAATCAGATCCTGTGAATGGCTTCCTTACCTCCACCATTCACTGAAGACCAATTTGGTGCCCCGCGTTGTGCCCCACATACTGCACGTGGCTGCATGTGACTGCGGAGGTAATGAGGGCTGCCCCGTGGGCGCGCGGAAGGCACAGCAGGGAGCCGTGACGGCACTGGGTGGTCTGCAGCAGGCCCCAAGCTCGGCCAGCCTGGGCTGCAGCTGGGTGGTGAGGGAGCAGGCCCAGAGAGAGTGTGGACACCGGGGGCAGTGGACAGAGGCCGCATGGACACGTCTGTCATTTTACTTTCTCTAAGTGCAGGGACCTCATGGGCTCATTCAATCAACTGATGTTTATTGGTCACCAGAGCCAGGACAAAAGGACATCTGCCTTAATGAGCTAAGAGTGTTGCTGGCTGCCAGTGCGCCTGGGAGCTGGCGGACCCTCGGGAAGGATTTAGCGAAGGCTGAGTTCGTGGAGGCTCTTCCGAGTAGCTGTGGGTCCAGGGAGGGGTTGTGGAGCCGAGAGGAAGAAGGAGGTGGGAGGGAGCTGGAGGTCATGGGGCTGAGGCCCCGTGCTCCTTGAATCCCAGATTGCCATCCTGAGAGACGCCCTGAGCAATGGAAAAAGAAAGAAAAGATCTGGGGTCTAATCCGTACGCGTGCAGAGTCACGAAAGTTCCACCGTCTAGGTCTGGGGTTAACGAGACCCGGGGAATCCAAAGACTCCGTAAGAGCAAGTCACAAGGGAAAGCTGGAATCGTTTGCTGCTGCAGCTCAGATGTGGACTCTGCAGACGGCTGCAGCTTGGAACGAGGAGGGAGGACAGAAGGCTCCATGGCGTCTGGGCCCCACACAAGGTGGGGAGCCTACAACCGTGAACCATGACCCAGCGCTCCCAGCGCCGAGAGGTGGTCGAGGAGGGGAGCCTGGTGTCTGCTCCCCATGGCTGCCTGACCACCACCCAGGGTGGCCTACTGCGTCTGAGTAGCCGATGTGTTACAAGAGCCCTGTGCTCCGCCGAGCTCGGGGCTGAGGCTCGGGGCAGTGGGCGAGAGGCGGCCGCGGCTCCCAGGCCTGTTGTCCATCTGCGCTTGCAGAACGTGCATCGGGCAGGAACCTCCTCTCTACATCCTGGTTGCCAAATATGATGGTAGCCTCACTGCCGTCCCCCAGGGCGACCCAGGCTCACGCCCCAAAGGTCAGGTTGTACCGGGGCCGGTGAGCAACATGGTTTGAATGGCTCCAGTCCACTGACATGCAGAGTTTTTCCCGATAAACACAGTACAGAACTGTAAATGTAATCTCTCTTCCTGATGGTTTTCTTTCTTTCTTTTTTTTTTTAAAGATTTTATTTATTTGCCAGAGAGAGAGAGGGAGAGAGCAAGCACAGGCAGACAGAGTGGCAGGCAGAGGCAGAGGGAGAAGCAGGCTCCCTGCCGAGCAAGGAGCCCCATGTGGGACTCGATCCCAGGACGCTGGGATCATGACCTGAGCCGAAGGCAGCCGCTTAACCAACTGAGCCACCCAGGCGTCCCTCCTGATGGTTTTCTTAATGCCATTTCTTTTCTCTGGCTGATTTTATTGTGAGAAAACAGGGTATAATAACATGACACAAAGAATATGTGTTACCAGACTGTTCAGGTGGTTGGTAAGGCTTCCAGTCAACAGCAGCTCCGAGTGGTTAAGTGTTCGGAGAGTGCGGAGCTACGTGTGGATCCTCGGCTGTGGGGGGTTGGTGCCCCAACCCCCCGCGCTGCGCAAGGGTCAGCTGTATGGGAAGTGACTCACTTCACGAATATCTCTCTGCCACATGCTGTCCTGGGTGCTTGCGTCTCAGAATCTCTGCATCCAGCACATGGACTTTCTTTTTTTTTTTTTTTTTTTTTTAAAGATTTTATTTATTTGACAGAGAGAGCTCACAAGTAGGCAGAGAGGCAGGCAGAGAGAGAGAGAGAGAGAGGGGGGGGGGAAGCAGTCTCCCTGCTGAGCAGAGAGCCCAATGCGGGACTCGATCCCAGGACCCTGAGATCATGACCTGAGCCAAAGGCAGCGGCTTCACCCACTGAGCCACCCAGGCGCCCCGCAAATGGACTTTCAACAAGCCGGTGTTAACATTTCCAAACGCATGTTCTCCGGTGATCCAAGCAACGTAGTGTTTCTGGTATTTCTGAGTGTCTCGGCGTCCCGCACACGGACAGCTGCGTTCCCTCGCGGCAGCGAGCTTCGGCCGTGCGGTGGCATCTCAGCAAGCGCCCATTCCTGCGGGCTGAGCGGCCGGCAGGTGCCCGTCGCCGGGAGGCCCCTCCGGCTTGGGAAAGGGAACGAGCAATGAGAACTACTAAGTCGGATTCTAGATGCTGCGCATTTAAGTGTGAATAACTTCGTTTTCTTAGCTCACCACTGAAGTCATCACACGTGATAAAAAAATCGGATCCGAAAGTCGGGGCGCGTGGACACGGTGGCGATGAGAGCCGCCGTGAGAACCCCGGGCGGGCGCGCAGAGCCGGTTGGACGCGCCGAGCCGCCCGCCGGGCTCAGCCAGGATCGTGGGAACGGAGCGGGCGCGGGAGGGAGCGCGCTCCTTCTCTCGGTCCTCGGCACGGTGGCCGGATGGCCGTGGAACCACCACAGTGGCAAGTGGAGGTTAGTGAGCAGGGAGCTGCTGCTGTGTTACCGTGGCAACTGCTCTCCCTGGGCCTCAGTTTTCTCCTCTGTACAGTGAAGGGAGTCCCCGGTTTATAACCCTAAGAACTCTCAGCTCCAGAGAATCTCTTTGCTTGTGGGAAATCTTCCCTTGGAAGGCAAATCACAAAGAGGAACAAAAGCGATTCTGGCCGCAGGGTAGTGGGCTAGGGAGGGGGCAGGCGTTTCCCTCCGCTGCCCATCGGTGCAGCCCTGAGTGTCAAAGAAATCCTGGTCCCCAAGAAAGCAAATCCTGAAACCCCCGGATGATGTAAGGAGAGTCGGCTTCCCCTGACACCCCAAATTGCACACTGCTCCAAGGTGAGGGCCTCGGGCGGGGCTATCGGTGATGCTGGCAGGTGCCTTGGGGTGGGGACCGGGCTGGGCTCAGCACGGCTTTTGGACCTCCCATGGCACATGATCTCAGTGGAGGTCACTCAGGGGTTCAAGGCCAGCAGGCGGGCTGGTCTGGAAATCCAAAGATTCTTCCCACATGCATCTCAGCGGGGATGGCTAGAGGGTGGGATCGGGCAGTCTAGTCCCCTCCTGTGCACAGGCCCCTCGGGCCCGGTGGTCCAGGGACATCTCACACGGTGGCTGCCTTTCTCAGGGCTGGCATCCTACGATGGCTTACTTGTACCCAAGACATCTTAATGTGTGGAGGTGACCATGCGATGACATGGAGAGGCTAAGGCCACTCAAAGAAGAGTTTACTAAGAACATTTCCAGAGGGGCGGGAGCAGGCCACACCGAGCCACCACATGGGACCACGGAGGGAGCCTGGGGGTTTGGTGAGGAGGCAGAAGCAGGCATGAGGGAGCATGTGGGCTCTGGCCCTTGTCCTGGTTTCCACAGACAGGCAAGGCAGGGCTGCAAAGACCTTGGGAGTGGCTCTTGGGACAGTTCTGGCTCTGGGCCATAAACCTGGCCCTGCGGTGACCTAGGGCTGGGGGAGTATTGCTTGCTGTGCAGGTGTCAGGTAAGGGGTGGTTGGGGGCACAGACCTGGGCTGGGCTGTCGCATTCGAATGCCGTGCTGTCTCAGAATTGGGTAGCTCTGGGTAGGGCTGCCTCTCCGGCCAGCAAGCTGTTTAAGATGTCAAAACTCCGTAAGATACAGACAATAAAAAGCTTGATTCTTCCCCAGGAGAACGTGGATGAAGCACCATGTCCTTTTATGCCCCTGTGTGGAGCTCCCAGTCCCTTTCAGCGTGGTTCAAGGGTGGAGGTGGTCCCAAAGTCACCTGGATTCGTGGTTGGGTGACCAGCCATGCTCCGGCCCACTTGCTAGAATCCCTGGGAATGTTCCTGGCACAGTGGGGTGGGGTGGGCTGCAGGTAGACTCCACCATCCAGAGGGGAGCAGCCAGGCCAGCTGGAAGCTGGTGTGGGCTGGGACAGGACACGAGTCTTGCCTGGTTTGCAGGGACGAGAGGAAGGATGCCAGAGCTCATCCCAGACCAGAGCAGGCAGCCACGCAGAAAAGCATCCCAATGACTAGGTCATTGTTGCGCTTCTGAAGTTGTCACATACAGATGTACAAAGTGAGTCTCCATGACACACAGCCCTGACCCCTGGACGACCCCTTCGACGGTCGGAGGCTTCCGTGTCCTCACAAACATGCCGCTCAGTTTGCTGGTGGCACCAGGAATGGGTCATTGCATTGGCCCGTCTCAGGGATGGGTCCAGGGGTTGTATTTGGAAAAGTTTCTCAAGCCAAAAAAAAAAAAAGGAAAAAAAAGGCCATTTTATTTTTTTTTAAGATTATTTATTTATTTATTTGACAGAGATCACAAGTAGGCAGAGAGGCAGGCAGAGAGAGAGAAGGAAGCAGGCTCCCTGCTGAGCAGAGAGCCCGATGCGGGCCTCGATCCCAGGACCCTGGGATCATGACCTGAGCTGAAGGCAGAGGCTTAACCCACTGAGCCACCCAGGTGCCCAAGGCCATTTCATATATTCCCCCAGAAATGGAAATTTGGAACCCCTAAACATGGGCTTGCCTTTTCGGGCTGGCAGGGGGTTCGTTCCGAGCCCGGGGCGGCCTGGACCCTTGCCATTTGGTGTGGTCACCGAGTCTCACAGGAGGCAGAACCACAGGGCCCATGGGTGGGGGAGGGGACAGCAGCGCCTCACCGGGGAGCCCCTCTGACATGGAAGCCGCAGTCCTTACAGTGTGCAGCAGAGGCCTGCAACCAACCAGCACACAGCAGAAAGAGGTAGCTGCGCAGGCACGGCCGAAGTGTGCAGATGTGCCTGGAGAAGCGTCAGACAGACAGGCAGACAGCCCGCAGCGCCCGCCGATGGAAAGGCGTTTCCCGCCCAGACTCAGGACAGAAACGTCCCTCTCCCTGAGTCAGTCAACAAACTTCAGGGACCCCAGTGAGGGCAGGGTAGAGGCAAGCCCTGTCCCTGGCTCCTGGCCTAAAACCCTGGGGGCCCATGGTGACAAGAGTGTCTCTTGTTTGCTAATCAGTGACTCATTGGTGGAGAGCATGGGGCGAGGGCAGAGTGGACAGTAGAGGTGATGATCTGGGACCTGTGGCTGGTGCAGAGAGCCACATAAGAACCCACGCAGCTCGGCCTCTGGACCCTCCCCTCCTCCGTGGGCCCCCACTTGCCCTTGACACTACCCGGGTCCTCAAGCTGTAGCCTCCCCTCGGGCTGCTGGGGTCTCGATACTGCAGACGTTTGGACCCAGCAGCTCAGGGGTGGGGCTTGCAACTCTGCGTGTGCGGCCGGTGGGGGACCCCACGTCCAGCTTGACATCTGCAGCAGGCGCCCGGGGGACCCCACATTAATCCCCGCGTCTCCAGGACGCCTCGTGGAGGCTAAGGCTCCCCACCCTCACGTGTTCGTGACGTCCGCTCTCAGCTGTGGGTCTCTCCTGCCTCCTTCCCGGCCTCCACTTTATGTAGGACACTTTTAGGGACCCAACCATGCTACGTGTGAAAACCACATGCTGGAGTTTGTTCCGTCAGGGAGAACACGCTTGGGTATGTGCACAGACGAGGGTGGGTGGGGTGTGGCTCTTGCTGATGGCAGGGCCACGGGTGGGCACCATTTCCATGGCTTCGGGCCACGTAGATGGGCCACCTGCAGAAGCAGGACGGGAAGGAGTCTGGTGACATCACCTGTGTCCCCCAGACTCTGTCAGTAGCAGCTGCCTTGGGCTGGTCAGACATCAGAAGCTTCGCAGAGGAAATGTGCACCGGGCTGGTGGGGAGGCCACAGGAGCACAGCCAGGAGCCCAGGTGGGTCTGGGCAAGTGCGCTCTCACACAGGCTGCAGGCTGGAAGGATTTACCTGCTGCCTCCTCAGGCCTCAGCTTCTGTCCCTTGAGGACTGGGAAGGTCATCCGAGTGGAGGGACTTTTCCCCCGAGGATGCTGGAAACATCAGTGTTGAGGGTGAGTCAAAAGGGAGGTGGAGGCCCTAGAGGCGGCAGAAGGGACATGGTGAGAGGCGGCATCAGTCACAACGCGGGGTTCCCAGGGGGAGTTGACAGCATCCTGGCAGAGGTGACAGCAGACGGAAGGACATGACCACACGGAGGGGGGAATGTCTCAGGGAGACGGCTTCAAGGTTTGGGACACTGTCAGGGACAATCCAGCGTCATCATGGGAGTCTGGGGGACGGGAACATGTCACCCACGTGTGCCGCTTGTCAGAGGATTGTTCTGAGCTGGAGCCACATGAGAACGGACAGGTGCGGAAGGACGCCTGCCCTGAGCTCCTGTCTTCTGCCCGGCCGCACCCGCTTCTGAGGAATGACTGCCGGGGATGCCCTGGCGGGAAAGCCTGCAGGCGGTGACCGTGGTGAGCCGGCCCAGGACGGGGAACATGCACGCCGGGTCCACCAGTGCCCTGTGCACACTCCCCTGCGGTCGCTGCTCCTCTGCCCTGGTCCTGGTGGTCCTCCGCAGGCCCCCTTCTGCTGACCCGCGTCCTGAGCCGCAGGTGGCAGCGCCCCTCTGAGTGTGAACTGTGAGTCGTGAACTGTTGGCTTCCCTTTGTTCAGCCTGATCTACAGGACCCCAGTTCCGAAACCTAAGGAGGAGCGGAAACAACGCTTTCCTTCCCATGCAGACAGTGGGGATGTGTTCATTCATCTCTGGACTGGGGGGGGGGAGAATGAAGAGGGTGCACGAGCCCAGTCGTCTGGGGGAGGGATTCCCTACTCATTCGTCAAGAGTCAAGGGACCTGGGGGGTGCCTGGATGGCTCAGTCAGTTAAATGTCTGCCTTTCCCTCAGGTCGTGATCCCAGGGTCCTGGGATGGAGCTCCGGGTTGGCTTCCCGCCCAGAGGGGAGCCTGTTTCTCCCTCTCCCACTCCCCCTGCTTCTGCTCCCTCTCTGGCTGTCTCTCTCTCTCTCTCTCTTTCTCTCACATCTTAAAAAAAAGAGTCAAGGGACCTGGAATCACGGAGGGAGGGTAGCAGCTCCGTAGCGGGTCTGTATCCTGACCCCCACGGAGGCACTGGTGGGGTCACCCTCCATGGCTTTCCCACCATGGCTGCAAACAGGAACTCCGCACAAAAGCGAAGGGTATCTTGGTGTTACTGTGGACCTAGTTTCAAGCTCACGGAGCCCTTGAGGTGGTCTCAGTGCTCCCTGGTGTTCAGGGGCTGTTCCGAGCACAGCCATGCACACCTTGCACACACACGTGCATACTTACACAAGTCGTGACATTTGTACACACTCAGCTGTACTATGTCGCTTGCTCCACACCCCCCGCCCCCTGCCCTCCGCCCCCCCCGACCCCTCTCTCTCACGACTGGCTTCTTTCATTCACCACAGTGTTTTCCAGATCGCTCATGCTGTAGAATTTATCACGGCTTGTTCCTTTTTATCGCCAAATAATTTTCCACGCCACATACCGTATTTTACCCATCCCTGCGTCAGCTGACGGGTATGCGGTTTATTCCCCCCTTTCGGGGGTGGTGAGTATCGCCTGCCCTCTGAGCCTGCGTGTGCGGGTGCTTGTGTGGACACGAGCCTTCCCCTCTCCACGTTCACAGCCGGGAGCCGCGTGACTGGGTTGCGTGAGCTGCACGTTTGGTCTTGGTGGATCGAAGCCACTGCACCGTCTTGCCCTCGCCCTTCCACTGGCGAGGCCTGAGCGTTTCTCTGCTTATTGGCCATTTTTATATCTTCTTTGGAGAAATGTCTACTAGGTTCTTTTTAATTATTGATTTCTGGGAATTCTTTTTCGACTCTACATACAAGACCTTCCCCAGAGGTATAATGGGCACATTTTCCCTCTTCCCCTGACTTGTGCTTTCACTTCCTTGTTGGCGTCCTTGGAAGCTCAAGCATTTTTCATGTTGGTAACGTCCCACTTGTCTATTTTCTTTCTTTCTTTTTTTTTTTTTAAGATTTTATTTATTTATTTGACACAGAGAGAGAGAGATCACAAGTAGGCAGAGGCAGGCAGAGAGAGAGGGGGAAGCAGGCTCCCCGCGGAGCAGAGAGCCCGATGTGGGGCTCGATCCCAAGACCCTGAGACCATGACCTGAGCTGAAGGCAGAAGCTTAACTCACTGAGCCACCCAGGCGCCCCTCTATTTTCTTTTTGCTTGTGCTTTCACATCTAAGAAACTGCCGCTTGATCCAGGAGCATAAAGACTGATCCTTTGTGTTTCATTCTGTGAGTTTTACAGTTTAGGGCTAACGATTTTTTCTTTAATCTGTTTTGTTTTTTTTTTTAAAGATTTTTATTTATTTATTTGACAGACAGAGATGACAAGTAGGCAGAGAGGCAGGCAGGGGGTGGGCAAAGTGCGAGGAAGCAGGCTCTCCACTGAGCAGAAAGCCCAATGGGGGGCTCCATCCCAGGACCCTGGGATCATGACCTGAGCCGAAGGCAGAGGCTTTAACCCACTGCGCCACCCAGGCACCCTCTTTGATCTGTTTTGAGTTGATTTTTGTATAGTGTGTTGGATGAGGGTCTGAATTCATTCTTTGCACGTGGCTGTCCGGTTTCCCAGCACCATTTCTTTCCCTGCTGAATTATCTTGGCACCTGTATGAAATTCTATTGACTGTAATCACAAGGATTTATTTCTGGTTTCCCAATTCTGTTCTATCAATAGAATATTGATCTCTGTCTTTCCTTGTTCAAGCCTGACACTGTGCTGATCACTCTGGGTCTGTAGTAAGTCTGAGATGGTGAAGCACAAGTCCTCGATGCTGCCCTGCTTTTCCAAGATGGTTTTGGTTATTTTGGGCCCCTTGAGTTTCCTTGCAAGTTTTTGGGTTTTTTTTTAGAGTTTTATTTATTTATTTGAGAGAGGGAGAGAGCCGGGTGATGGGGCAGAGGGAGAGTCTCAAGCAGACTCCGAACCCAGGGCAGAGAGCAGTGCAGTGATTGAGCTCATGACCTTGAGATCGTGACCTGAGCCAAAACTAAGACTCAGAAGTTTATTTGTCTTCACCACTCAGGTGCCTCTCCATGCAAATTTTAGCATCAGTTTGTTAGTTTCTATGAAGAAGTCAGCAGTGATTCTGATAGGAATCGTCTTGAATCTGCAGATCAGTGCGCCAGGGAGCGGGACCCCACAGGATGGAGGAGCAGCCGGAAGGCAAGGAGGCTTTCCTGCTGGTTTAGGGGCCTCTCTAGGGAGAGCAGAGGAGCTCACGCTGAGACCTGTGAGGCTCAAAGATGTCAAGGCCATCACCTGAAATTTTAGGCCCGACAATCAGGACGTGATCCCAGCCTAAGGCAAGGCCCTGGGGGTTTCATGTGGCAGAAGGACGGGGACGCCTCTTCCAGAAATCGGGGAGGATATGCAGTGGGAATGAGTCCTCTTCGGGTCCACCGGTCAAAACTAGCAGCAGACGTGCCTCCAAGCGATCCTGGAGTCTGTCCCTGCTCACCCTCGTTTCTTTGATGTGTTATCCAACAGAGGAAGTCCCTCCGAGAGAGAGAACAACCTGCATCTTAGATGTTTTAAATAATTCCAGGGATTCTTAGTGTAGATGAAAACCTTTTTCTGTGTATGTCTACAGGCCATTTTTTCAACCGTCTGTAAACCTGGTCTAATCACACTGGGTGGTTTGTCTGTTGTTTAAAATCGACTTAGAGGAGTTGATGTAAATACACAGTCTGAACGTAAACCCTCTGTGGACACAGGCACGTGGGCTCTCGTCCTCTTTCTCGGTTTACCGTCTTTTGTTGGCCAGAGTCTTACATTTTGATGCAGCCGCAGTGACATGGTCCTATCCGGTTCGTGCTTCGTGTCTCTCTTCAGAAGGTCTTCTGTACCCCAGTTTTGTAAATTCTGCTTCTAGGCACAATTCAAAGTATTTTTTCCTGTTTCTTGTACAATGTGAGATAAGATCTGACTTTCCACTGTAGCTGTTCCAGGAATCTCTATTTTGTTCCATGGCTTCATGCGTCAGCTCGGTGCCAACATTTCAGTTGCTAGGATGTGTGTAATGTATCATGTAAAATATATATACATACGGTTATTCGTGCTTTTATATCTGGCAGGAACATGTTCTCCTTTGTTTCTTCTTGGGAAACTTTCTTGCCTACTTCCTTATATTTTCTTTTCCTAATTAATTTGGAATTGTCTTGTCCAGTTTCATAAAATATTCTCACGAGGTTGTATTAAATTTATAAATTAAGTTACAGAGATTTGAAATTATTCGTGAACCACAAATCACCAGGAAGAAAGATCTAGATGTACTTTCCCTAATTCTCCATATAATTTATAGTGTTTGTATGTTGGTAGAGTTGTAAGTCAGTAGGTAGGTCATGATAACGTAGGGGAACAAATTCAATATTTTACAACGAATGTTCTTTCAAGATTTCAGCGTATAAATATAATTTATATTTGTATGTAACAAACATCCTAACATTCCAGTAAATATAGTTTATAGATCATCCTTGAGTTCATAGGTTAGCAACCTATTTAGTCATAAATTGAATATTACAGGGGCATTCTACTCTTACTTATTAAACATTTAAGAAGAAATGTGATTGTGTGTAAGTTTAAAATGAAGAATCTTATTTCTTTGCTCTACAATTATTTGTCAATTTTTCAGGGCCACAGGATGAAGACGTTCCTACTCTTCTTTATCTTAGTTACTAGCTAAGTATCTTAAACGTTGGCCTTTAAGTCAAATCCCAGATGAGCTGATTCTTTCTCTCAAGGTTTCTCACTAAACAACCTCACCCACAGGTGACCACACATAACTTATCGTTTTAATTATCATTTTAAACAAGATGAATCTACATTTGTGGGGTTTTCTGTTTCTATGACCCTGAGTCTTACTGTTTGGGCCATTTACTCATTTATATAGGCTGTAGGAGCCAAGGGCAGGCAGCCCCAAAATACAGCAATTTGGCGTATTGATTATTTTCAATAAAAATTATTAAGAGACAGTCTGTGTGAGAAGACACAGACCCTTCCCTGAAATTAGGAGATAAATCTCCCATGTGAAAGGTGCCTTCCCTGCACCAGGAGGGAAGGAGACATCCTTGTCACCAGATGGGGAACATCTGGAGCCCAGAAGCTTATATAAATAATCCTGTTATTTTTACTAATTTACTATCCCAACCCAAATGCTGTTTAGAATCCCTACTACTTGAAGCTCCTAAAGTTAAGTGTTCTTTGTTCTGTCAATTCCTCACAGAGTTATTATCTCTTTGCATAAAAAGTATAAAAACGTCCTGTCACGGTCATTTCTGCAAGCTTCAATTTCATTACTGGGCCTCCGTGTGCACATAACAAAACTGGGCTATTTCTCCTGCTAATCTCCTTCATGTCAATTTGATTCTTAGTCTAGCTGGAGGACTATGAGAAGTAGGGGAAGGTTTTTTCCTTCCCTTCAAGGCCTATTGTATTTTGAGTAAACCGTAATTTTTCATGTGAATCTTGCATATTTTTTATGAGGCTCCTAGGATTTTGTAACTTGTGTCATTGTGGATGGATCCCTTTTACTCCCAAGACATTAAAAAGTGTATATAAAGATACTAATTTTATATGTACATGTTATTATTATTATTATTTTAAAGATTTTATTTATTTATTTGTCAGAGAGAGAGATTACTCAGAGAGGGAGAGAGAGAGATCAGAAGCAGGCAGAGAGGCAGGCAGAGAGAGGAGGGGGAAGCAGGCTCCCTGCTGAGCAGAGAGCCCGACATGGGGCTCAATCCCAGAACCCCGAGACCACGACCCTAGCTGAAGGCAGAGGCCCAACCCACTGAGCCACCCAGGCGCCCCTGTACATGTTATTTTGATCGTCCTGCTGAGTCGTGTTACTGCCTGTAAAGGTTTTTTGTGGGGTCCCTGTGGGGTCCCTGTGATTTTCTAGCTGGATGATCACAGGCGGTAAACGGGTGGCTTTCTTGCTCTTTGTTGACGACATGGATGTCATTTCTCTTCTTCTCCTGGGAGGACCTCGAATATCCTGTGAAGCAGTGACAATGACAGCGACCGTCCTCGTGTCCCAGAGTTTAATGAGAATTCTGGTATTTCTGTTTAAGCGTTCAGAGATGTCTGCCAGATACTTTTGTATCAAGTCAAAGGTTTTTCTAATCTAAGTTTATTAAGAGTCTTCCCCCGTCCCAAATTTCAGATATGTGTTGAATTTCGTTTTTTCATTATCAGTTAAGGTGGTCATTTCCCCTCTTTTCATCTGCTGGTTTATTACCTTCACAGATAATATCCTTGCAGTCTTGGGATATGGTCTGCTTGGCCTCCATATATTATTTCAGTTCATGCAGGTTTGGTCTGATAGCACAGTGAGGCCGTGGAGGAGGGTCGCTTCTCACATGCACTGACTACAACTGGGCTACGGCCACACCCACCTTCAGGAGAGCCGGGGGGCTGGGGCTGGGTATGGATGACCATTAGGAATGTCTGTCCTTCAGGTGACTTTACCATTTTTCAGCCCAGAGGGGGAGCTACTCATAATTATGCCCAGATGACAGGCGTGTTGGGCTTTTAATGCACATCTTTATTAATTTTAGCCAGGGATGAATAATCACTGCCAAAATCAGGTCCCCCTGGAAACTGCAGCTGTCTCGTTCTCTGGAGACTGGGTCTTTGCAGACGTATCAGGCCGGAATGAGGTGGCCTGCGTCAGTGGCCGGTGTCCTGGGGAGCAAAGGGGAGTTTGCCCGTGGACACACGCAGCAGGGAGCCTGCCCGTGAAGAAGCAGCAGCTCGTGCCGTCACTCCGCCTGCGGAGTGGCTGCCAGACGGGGGGCTGCGGGGCTGCCAGACCCCAACAACGCCCTGATCTCACATTCTTGGCCTCCAGAAACAAAAAACAAAACATTTCTGACACCTTAAGCCTCCTGTTATGAGGAATGGAAGCCTGACACACTGCATACAAGATTCTCTAGACCAGAGACAGGCCCCTCACCGGGAGCTCATGGGCGTATCAGCATATGTGAGGCAAGTTTCTCTAACTTCAGCAGCAGGACACTCTGCGCAGGAGGGACGAGGAACAATGATTTGCTTTCTCTTCTTAGAAAGGGATCAAGGCACCTATTCCCGCCCCCTCTGAGAGGGTCTCCTTGGAAACACAACAGGCCGGACTCTTTCATTCAACACTTTGGTGTGTAAATAAGATCTTCAGGAGTCAGAGAGCCATGGGGGAGTGTGTATGTCTGTGTGGGTGTGTGTGTGTGTGTGTGCTGTGCTGTGTGCACGTCTGGGATGTGAGTTCATATGCATATGTGTGACGTGTGCATGTGTGTGTGATGTGTCTGTGTGGAGTGTGCGTGTGTGTGGTATGTGCATGGGCGTGTGTGTATGTATGTGCATGCAGGGGGTGTTTGTGGTGTGTGTACACGCATGCGAGTTGTGCATGCATGTGTGTGCATGTGTGTGATGGTGATATATGTGGGGGTTGTGTGTGTGGTGTGATGTGTGTATGTATATGGCGCATGTGTGTGCATGTGCATGTGTGTGTGTAATGTGTGTGTCTCAGTTTTAAGACTTGGAGTTCCCTCAAGGCTTAGGCTCACTCTTCCTAGAAATGTCCCTGCCTGGGGAGGTAGCTACTCCTCTTTTTGCCCTTTGGGGGGTTTCATGTAGGGACCTAGGTTGAGCTGTAATATTTGGCTTTTGGGGGGAGACAAGGGAAGTAGTTATTATCCTTCCGGATCAAGGAAATCACCAGACGGAGGCCAGAGCTGTGATCTTCGCGGTGTGTGAGCAGTCCAGGAAGCGGGGCTCTGCAGCAGTGCCCAGAAGTCCAGGCGAGTTTTACTTCCCCACGAAGTGTAACGGGGACCCTGGGAAGACTGGGGCCACGGTCGCCGTCCATCACAGTGCACATAAAGCTGGAAATGAACTACCCACACACAGATGCATACACACAGGTGTGCGTGCTCGCTGAAGATTCAGGAATTTATGAAACACTCGGTAGAAGCAGGTGTCGAAGAGGAAGTAAGCTGATGAAGAAACCCTAACCTGAGAAGCAATAGTAACCGCCTCCGAGTACTTTATTACGAGCAATAATAGTAACCAAGAAGGATCCGGCAAACTACTTTAAAACATGCTGTCGACAAGAAGGCACCCTTGTGAACACAAGAAAACCGGGTAGTAATGAGGAGAGAAGATTTGGGCCCAGCACAAACCAGCGTGTGTGCAGCAACAGATGAAGAGAACTGGAATCATTACATTAGAGATGCAAATGGTGCTATAGACCCAGATTAAGAACAGAACAGGATGTGTACATCCACGCTAATAAATTTGAAAGCTCTTAATAAAATCAATAATTTACCAGAAAAAAAAACTGACTCAGGAAGAAATGTCTGAATATACCAAAAGCAATCTAAAATTGAAAGAGTTAATAGGGTTCTTTTAAAAACAAAAGCTTCCATTCCTGAATGATTTTGCAAGTGCAAATTTGAAAGTTTGAAGGAATAAATCATTTTAACATAGAAAGATATTTTAAAAACCTCCCTAGGGGCACCTGGGTGGCTCAGTGGGTTAAAGCCTCTGCCTTCGGTTCAGGTCATGATCCCAGCGTCCTCGGATCGAGCCCCACACTGGGCTCTTCGCTCAGTGGGGAGGCTGCTTCCTCCCTCTCTCTCAGGCTGCTTCTCTGCCTACTTGTGATCTCTGTCAAATACACAAAATCTTAAAAAAGAAAAATAAAACAAAAACCTCCCTAACTCATTAGTGATGAATTCTGTATGTACCAAAAGTTAAATCCTCTAGTTCCCCCCAACTCCAAAACTATAGATCAATTTTAGTTAAGGCCATGATCACGTTTATTGCTCTATCACAAACTAACCCCAAGTTTGGTGGCTCAACACATTTGTTATCCGAGGGTCTCGGCAGGTTGGGAGTCCGGGGTGGCCGGTGGGGTCCTAGGCGAGACCCCCGGCCGGTGCTGGCGGGGCTGGGGTCCTCTCAGGGCTCGAGGCTCCAGGGAGGGTGGGCTTCCCCCTCCGTCGTGCGGCATCAGCCTCGGTTCCGGCGGGCAGACAGCTCGGGGTTGGCCTCTCTGAAGGGCACGTCTCTCTGCCACGCCGTGGGCTTCCTGCAGAGGAGGGAGAGCGGAGGAGGGTGCCCACGAGGGAAGCCCGAGCCTCTTTGGAACCTGGGGTGGGTGACACCATCACCCCGCCTGTCTGTTCCCCTGGCCCCGCGCGGCGGAGGGAGTTACACCGAGGGTGGCAATGCCTGGGGCGCCCCAGAGGCGCCTTCCACAGACCCGCTGACCTCTGCCTCCGAGGCGCGTAGATCAAACCCACGCGACAGTACAAGAGTAAGCCACCATAGCAGACAGGACTGGGGTCAGAAGTGACACAAAAGGAAGACCCTCCTCACGTGGCACATACTTCATCAGGTCGACTCAGCCCTCATCTGAGCTGCTGCAAACCGCCGCTGAGAGGTGGCCCCGTCAGGCCCACGCCTGTCTGGTGAGGGGCTGGTGACGCGTTCCTCTACCCATCGTTCCGATTTTATTCTCGGGGTTTTTAAGAGAGGCATGCCCATGGTACAATGCCTCTCTGGTCAGGACAGTTTGACCAAGAGATGGCACAGTGAGGGGGCCACGGGGGAGTGAGCCCACGCAGCCCCGGGGAGGCGGTCCAGCCTCCGTGGTCCCCCCAACAAAGGCCTCCACCACCCTTGACCCCAACAGTTCCTAATTCCGAAGGGCACCTCCTGGCCTCCCATGTTCTCCTTAGAGCTGCCAACCCCTAATTTCTGGTGTCCTTCCCCACAGGAGCCATTTCCCGGTCATGGGAGAGTTTATTCTATTTCATAAAGGGGCGACTTCTCCCAGGGCTTAGATACTGCTTTAGAGAGAACAAATGTTTTTAAATACTTCCTTTCATGGTGACAGAAGGAATAAACCGGGGAAAAAATGGACAAAAATAGAACGAAAATTAGTAACATTTCCCAGAAAATATGGGAAAAAATCTCAACTTCCCTTGAAAATAAAATAAGATAAATGTAAAAGAATGTAAAGAAAGATAAATAAAATTTAAAAGTACATAAAGATACTATTCCACATTGTTTCAATTAGTTTATTGTTTGCAAAGAAAAATAGGCCATGTTGAATGTGAATGTGGTTAACTTCATAAAAACATGTGTTGCTTTTGGATAACCACTTTGCAAAGCAATCTGATATGTACCGTTTGTAATGTGACACTGGGTGTAAAAATAGCTCGTAATAATCACTGAGTGCTTTTCTGAGGTCGGCATTTTTACGTATCGTTTCGCTGAATTTTCACAGGGATGCTAGGAGATGACTACCTTTGTCCGTGTCACTTCACAGGTGACGCTCAGAGGAGTTACGCTGGGAGCCCAAGGTCCTCCTCTGGGACAAGGGAGCCAGGATTGAGCCCGGGGGGAGGACTGCGGCTCTGCTAACCGCAGGTCAGTCTACCAAACTGCTAAACAGTAAAACAGATAAAGAGAAGAATTGAAGTGGTTTGACCGTCCAGCCCGTTTTTTTTTTTTTTTTAAGTTTTTGTTGATTTATGTGACAGAGAGAGAGAGAGAGAGAGCAAAAATAGAGGGAACAGCAGGGGGAGAGAGAGAAGCAGGCTCCCCGCTGAGCAGGGAGCCTGACTGGGGCTTGATCCCAGGACGTGGGATCATGACCTGAGTCACAGACAGACACTTAACCCACTGAGCCACCCAGACACCTGCAACCACTGAGCCCATTTATGGACATATGAGAGGGATGGAGAAAAGAGAGAAAGTTTAAATCATTTAATTCTGGGGCGCCTGGGTGGCTCAGTGGGTTAAGCCGCTGCCATCGGCTCAGGTCATGATCTCAGGATCCTGGGATCGAGTCCCGCATCGGGCTCTCTGCTCAGCGGGGAGCCTGCTTCCTCCTCTCTCTCTCTCTGCCTGCCTCTCTGCCTAATAAAATCTTTAAAAAAAAAAAAAAAATAAAATAAATAAATAAATCATTTAATTCTACTTGGAAATATAAATGGGACAGGAAGACAACGCAGAATAAAGGACACATTTCATCAGGACTTCAGGATGAGACTGTGTTCAGAGAAAGGTCTTTACTGAGGTGGTTCAGTTAAAGTGAGGCTGTCAGAGTTGGGCCTGATCCAGCAGGACTGGGTCCCTATAGGCAGAGGGCGTCCGGACATAGACAAGGACAGAGGGGCGGCCACGTGAGGACACACAGGGAAGCCAGCCATCTACAGGCCTAGGAAAGAGGCCTCCGGGGAAGCCAGCCCTTCCCACGCGCCGGACCTCGGACTTCCCGCCTGCAGGCCTGGGAGGTGATAAATTCCCCGATGTTGAAGCCGCCCGTGCCCTGGAGCTGCCTGACGCACCTGGCCACCATGTATCCTGGTGACAGGCAGAGCCACCCGAGGACTTTTTGTCTCGTGTCCTCGTCCTCTCTGCGGCCCTCACCCGCCCCATGGAACCGCCAGTTCCGGCCGGCGCTGCGGAGGTGGGGCCTCGGTGCCCTGCGGCCCGGACTCTGAAGGAACAGTATTTCGGAGAAAGCAAGGGAGTGAGGGCGTGAGGCTCAGCACTTTGTTACGCAATGATGTGGGCAGCGGGATAAACAGGCTGTCTCAGAGGGGGCGACAGATACCTGGCCGGGGCATCTGCCTCTCCCCAGCCCTCCATCTCCCATCTTCTGGAACCCTGCCATGGCGCGGGCGGGAAACCGGCCGACCAGCCCTCCCTCCCCACCCCCACTCATCTGCACTGTCTCTAAATTGATATCCTGCTGCCGGGAAACACATGAAACCTGCTCAGTCATCAGTCGGTAATTCAGGATGTTGTCCTCAAATGGGGTGCCCGTCTGGTTTCTACCAGGAAGAGCCACCCATTGTCGGTTAATGGGCATCGAGGGGCCTCTGCCGCAGAGCCCAGCACTGCCGCGTGGACGGCATCCAGATGAGCCCGTTGCGGATGGCGGAGTCACTGGATGGGCCGGGAAGGGAAGCAGCCAGCCCTGGCTTGGGCCCTCCTGCCCTCCGAGCCGTGCAGCTGGAGACAGCATCTGATGCCCGCCCCTGTGGAAACATTGGGCAAGCAATAGTAAGGTCTTCTGTTCACATGCTCCAGCTTCGGGATCCGAATAAAGACCAACGATCCCCTCACTCATTGAGGACACGCTTTATACCCCTGCCCCTGATATATACACCAGGGCTAATGCCATGGGCCGAGGCCTACAGGCTTCCCCAGGCCCCCCACTCACTGAGTGTCCTGCTGTGGCCTTATTGAAATTCTTAATAATTTTGAATAAGGGGCCCTGCTTGTTAACCAGGAGATGGAAAAGCTCCAAAAAGCAGTGCCTCTATTCCTAAGTGAAAGAAGCCAGTGTGGGAAGGCTTTGTACTCCGTGTTCCAGCCGCATGGCTTTCCGGAAGACGCCGACATCAGCAAAGGGGTGGGTGGGAGCCGCGCAGAGCGTGGTTGGGGCAGTGCAGCTACCTGGACGAGGCTGTCACGGTGGGTGCGTGTTTTACTATTATTATTTTCTTAAGTCGTCTCTACACCCAAGGCGGGGCTGGAACTCTCGACTTTGAGATCCAGAGTCAGATGCTCCCCCGACTAGGCCAGCCCCATGGATGCTTGTCTTTGCCTACTTGTCAAAGTGCACAGAACGTAGAGAGAAGAGGGACCCTAACACAGACCGTGGGTTCCGGCGGACGGCGTGTGAGTGCGGGATCGTCTGCCGCAGCAGCTGCGCCGTCAGGTGGGATGCTGATGGTAGGGGGCTCTGCGGAAGCCGGGGGCGTCTACGGGAAGTCTCCGTACTTCCCCTTGATGTGCTGGGAACCTAACGCTGCTCTAAGGAATGGAATCCGTTAAAACACAGAGCAACGCACCAGGGAGGGTCTGCATTTGGGCATCCTAACATCTCAGGGACCACAGTGTAGAGGCTCCAGCTCCACACCGTCTGAAAAGGGGGGACCCCAGGTTCCTGGACACTCGCTCCAGCTCTGCAGCCGCGGGACGATGGCAAAGTCCCCTCTGACACGGGCACTCCGCAGTCCCCAGGCCGCACGAGCGCTGTCCAGCCTCCTGGGGTCGGGGGGTGGGGGGAGTGGCACCAGGCCTGAGCCCGTCCTGGGGTCCGACAGGGAGTCGTGGAGATGTTTCTCTTTTTAATACAATTTTGACAGAGACAAACGTCAAGGGTTTAATTTGCTTCTCTCCTTCTTGTGGTCACCATCACAGACACTGGATTTGCTGGTGTTTTCGGGTATTGTCGTTTCTGGAGCAAAACTTTTATTTTCAGTTTTAAAACAAATCCAGATAGGCTGCCGTTGGAATGTACCAGTTCTTAAAAAAATGCATGATTTGTGTGATTCATTTAATGTTGTTGATTAAAACCAGCCTCCAGGGATGCCTGGGTGGCTCAGTGGGTTAAGCCTCTGCCTTCAGCTCAGGTCATGATCTCAGGGTCCTGGGATCGAGTCCCGCATCGGGCTCTCTGCTAGGCAGGGAGCCTGCTTCCTCCTCTCTCTCTCTCTCTCTCCCTCTCTGCCTCCTTGTGATCTCTCTTTCTGTCAAATAAATAAAATCTTTTAAAAAACCCAAAACCAAAAACCGGCCTCCAGAATGTTTTCTTGCGAGGCACGCGTCTGGTCTCCGTTTCTGGAAGGCAGTGCCCACTGGGCCGCCAGCGCGTGTGCAATGGCCTCAGCCCATCATCTTCCCCGGGAGAGGATGCAGACTCCGGCCAAGGGCTCAGTGCGGCCAGCTTAGCTTTCAGCGAGACGGCTCAAAGTGGAGAGCTCAGTTTTGGCTGGAAATGCAGAATCAGCACTAATTAAGCAAATGTTTCCCAGAATCCCCACCAAAGAGTGAGTTTCAAATGGGTGGAGTAATGCAGTAGCCTTTGGGAAGATAGCAAGCAAGCTTGCTTCAGAATATAGCCGAAAGCTTATTTTCCCATCTGGGCTGTCTGTGTGGCCCATGAAGAGAGGATAGAAGGTGATTCTGGTAAATTAGGGGCACACTTTGGTGACCTGAGATGTGCAGAGGCCCCTTTGAGTGCCTCCATTGTGTGATATGGACACTTGAGGCAAACACAATCTAACTGTGACTTCTCATTATGAGGCTCTGTAACGGGTACACAGTGACAAATTACACACACATGGAAACAAGGGGCCTGGGGCATGGAAGCTCGTACAAGAGTCACTGTCTGGGGGCACCTGGGTGGCTCAGTCCTTAAGTGTCTGCCTTTGGCACAGGTCATGATCCCAGGGTCCCGAGGTCGAGCCCCGCATTGGGCTCCCTGCTCAGTGGGAAGCCTGCTTCTCCCTCTCCCGCTCCCCATGCTTGTGTTCCCTTTCTCACGGTCTCTCTCTCCCTCTCTCTGTCAAATAAATAGATAAAATCTAAAAAAAAAAAAAAAAAAGAGTCACTGTTTGGTGCTGGGGATGTGGGGCTGCCGCTCCCTGTTCTCCCTGCGGGGAGAGGAGGTCAGGAGGCGCCCCTCCACTTCACTCATTTACAAGTGTGTTCTTCACTCTGCAAAGCTGGGGATCCGTCATGGACTTGGGGTCCTCTCTCATTTGGGGTTCATGCAAGTGACATTGCTGCTATTTCCCTTTTGTGCCACCTTCTCTGGGTACCCTCTGATGGGCTGAGTTGTGTCCCCCCAAGACTCATATGTTGGAGTCTTGAGGACCTTGAGACATTACTGTGTTTGGAGGCAGGTTTAATGAAGTGATCCAGGGGAACCAGGGTCACTAGAGTAGGGTCTGCTCCAGTCTGCTTGGTGTCCTATAAGAAGAGGAGACCAGGACACAGACATGCCCAGAGGGATGACCCCACGAGGACATGGTGAGGAGATGGCCGGGCACGCCAAAGACCAAGGCCTCAGAGGAAACCAGTCCTGGCCACGCCTGGATCAAGGGCTTCAAGACTCTGGAACTGTGAGGGAGAATTTCAGTTGGTGAAGCCCCAGCCTGTGTGGTTTTGTTATGTAGCACGAGCTGACCCATACACCTTCCTAGGTTTTCCCAAGGACTTAGGGGGTCTCTGTCTTCCCTTTCCTGGCCGCTGCTGTGTTCCCCAACACTGTCAGCCTATCTCTGTTGTTGAAATGATCACACAATGTCCTGTCCACTCATCGACTATGCAATTCCTCCAGAGTTGTGCCTACCTGCTTGAGGAGAATAGTTTGTCAAGAGATGCTTTGTTGACTGAGCCCCAAATATAACACCCAAGAACAAACATCGATCCTTCAAGACCGTCTCACACATTTTGTTGTAAAATCTTTTCTCCCTTTTCTGGAAGCAGACCAGCCTTCATTCCTCAAGCCTGCCTCATCCCTGACTCCTGTCCGCCCGCCCCATTCAGCTCAGCAGGTGCCTACGGGAGCCAGTGGCCCAGCACATTTCATAGCATAAAACCAGGACCTTACCAACAAATTTGGCATGAGGGATCTAAGGCGACCCTTAGGCCAACTGTCCATACGGAAGTTTCTGGGCTGTTCTAGTCACAGTGCAGGCAACAAGACAGTGCCTACATGTCGGGTCATTTCTCTGCATCCGCAGGATGAACATCGCGCTTCACACTCAGGGTATCAGGGCATCTGAGTGCGTGCTCCCCGCTGTCCTCATCGACACCTGCAGCCTCTGGTCCTCCAGCCAGGGCTGCCTCCTTGCTGCAGACCCCCAGGGCTTCTCTCTACCGCCGCTCCGACCAGAGTGCTGGGATTTCAGAATTCACACTCTCCACACCCCACCCCCACCCAGACTCAGATGGGATGCAGCCTGCCGTCCCTCCTGTTGGTCTCCTGGGACCCCGGGGCCCTCATGGCCCCTCCCTCCTGAGATCCGCCCACGGCATCTCTCCCCCCCAGAGGCTCTCCTCAACCCCTTCTCCTTGTTTCGAAAGGGCCACAAAGCAATTCCATGTGCCGTTCTCTCCCGAACTCGCTATGCCAGGCTCCGCCCCTGTACCCATGCGGATGGGCTCCTCGGAGCTGCCCAAGCCGCCGGCCCCTCTTGACCGTCTCACACTGGACAGGTGCCTCCTCCTCTCCCTCCAGCACTTTCTCCCCACAGCCCCAGAAACCCTCCTGCTTGGCCCCCTTGGCTTGTCACCTCCCCGTCCGTCCATGCTGGGCCCTTTGGGACTCAGGGTCCCCTTCCTGGGGGTCCCTTCTGCCCCAGTGAGCTTGTCCCAGACCACCTCCTGGCGACCATCCACACTGTCCAGCTGGGCGCATCTCCGCAGCCTGGTGGCATGGTGAGGGTCCCCGAGACCTCTGTCAGATGTCCAACACACGCCCCAGACTTAACTGGCCGAGAAACTGGCCCACATGTCTGCACACCAGGGGCCTCACCGGCACCCCCGCCTGCTCCAGCAGACTCCGCAGGTGTTGGCTCCGTCTTTGCAGGGCTGCGGCCGCAGACACTGAGGTCATCTCCTTCCTGTCTCTTCTCCAGAGCCCCGCCCGCCCCATTGGAGGCCCCCCCGACAGCTGTGAGCTGTGCTCTGTGCACCTTGCCCCCCCGCACCCGGGGCCTGGCGGTGGCTGTGCGCAGCGGTCCTTACCTCCAGTCTCCGAAATGAAGTGGCTCCTTATCCTGCTTCCTCAGACCCTCCCTGGTCTGACCCCTGACCTCCCTTGACCTGGCTCTCGTCTGTCTTTCCTGTGGAGGGCGGTCCCCCAGAGCTGCGGTCTTCGCCTGTTTGTGGGCTCCCCATGCTCAGAGCCATGCTCCGCACATGACTTCTTTCTTTTATTATTTTTAAAAAGATTTTATTTATTTATTTGTCAGGGAGAGCGCGCAAAAGCAGGCAGAGTGTCAGGCAGAGGCAGAGAGAGAAGCAGGCTCCCTGCTGGACAAGGAGCCCGATGTGGGACTCGATCCCAGGATCCTGGGATCATGACCTGAGCCGAAGGCAGCCACTTAACTGACTAAGCCATTCAGGTGTCCCTGACTTATTCCTTTAAATGAAGAACCAAATTCTGCCCCCCCTTCTACCTCTGGGACCTTGGGACTGTGTGGTGGCAGGCGTGGTCACAAACCACGTATTCAGCACCTGACCTTTACAGGCGGACACCATCCCCTGGATACCCTGTCCTCTGCATGACCTCTGGCTTCTAAGCCCGGGATGTTCCCTTTGTATTCTTGTTTGATAGTTGGTGAGCTAGCTTGCTTGCTTTTGTTGTCTTCCTTCCTTCCTTCCTTCCTTCCTTCCTCCCTTCGTTCCTTTTTCTGATTAATTTTCCTCCCTCTCTTCCTCTTATGTACTGGCTTTGTGTCCAGAGCTCTCCACGCCCATCTTAATGCCTGGCTTCTGTTTTTGGTGGTGCATTTAGTCATGTATGAAATGTCATCAGACGAGGCAAACCCCGTGACAGTATTGAACAAGCCGTGGCGTTTTCTGTAACTGTGGAGGGGTGTGGTTTCCGTCAACGGTTCCCGCTCAGTTTTTTGTAACACAGCTGCTTTCTGCTCCATCCACACTTGGACGTGTGAGAGGATCCACGGAAGCCTTTTCGGGAACTGGTCAGCTCCGGCCCTCAGCTCGGTTGTGCTGTAGCAGATCCAGGCCTTGGGAACATGGCAGGAATCCCATCGGCTGCCTCCAGGCCCCGCTGTCACATCCAGGCTGTGCCAGGATCGCCTTCAAGAGTTTCCACGCTGACTCCAGCTGTGTTTACTGCCGTACTCAGTACAGTGGCTCTTCGGCCACGCCTTCCACGTTCTGTGACACTCGTCCTACCCAGCGGCGGGATCCGTGCCCCTCCCCTGCACCCAGCAGGCCTGTAGAGTGTGAGCGACATGGGCCACCCAATATGACACAGGCCACAGTGCCCCAGGGCTCGGGATAGCCCGATCTCACAGAGCCCGCTGTGAGAAGGCAACTGGGGCCGTTCCCATCAGCCATCGGCCCTGTGAATGCTCTGCTACCCACCAGGGCTCAAGCGCCCATGTGGCAGCGGTGCCTGGGGGCCTTCCCTGACCCCCTGCCCACAGAATCAGGAACAAAAGAGGACAGTGGTTCTGAGTCCCTGTGTCAAGTACTTCTTCACCAGGGACAGTAACTGGAGCAAATACAGACCAGTCTTGGGGACACATGTGCTCACAGTTCTTAGGAAGCCCTGCAAAATACGTGAATGGGATAGAAACAAAATGAAAAGAGGAAACTTCAAATTAACAGCATTAGCTTTGTCCCCAGGGTGGCATGTTTGCCCCACGTGGGCAGGGACACGTGGGCCGGGACTCCAGAGGGGCTGGGCCCAGGTGGCCTGGGCAGGTGCCTTCCCTTGCACACCTGAGCCCGGTGGCCGCGAGCTCACTACACGGTGTATTCATTATCATTCATTTCCGTGAATGACCCCAAACCCACTGCCATGTGCCTTGGCCTTCTCTCAGCCCGCCTGCGTGACCTGCACGCCCTCCCTGTCTCTGTTCTTGGGGTGTTTCCGGCGTTGGGTCACGTGGCAGCTCCCCGTAAAGACGTGCAAATGTGGCACCCACTGTCCTGACAGAACTTGGTTCCCTGGGGTCGTGAGTAATTCAACACTTGTGGGGGATGCATCTTTTCCTGACATTATCCCTGACATGGTGACAGAAATCGTAAATGTTTTTCTGGAGAGCCTGGACACTCTGAGCTGATGTCCTCCCCACTCCGGCCGGAGAAACGGAGATTTTAGGCTAGGACCAGGAAGGAGGGACTTTGGGCTTGGGGACCCTTGGCACCTCTGCGGCATCCACACTAAGTCTGCGTTTGCTCAGAATTGAACTTGGGGACAAGAACTTGAGGACAGGTGGCTTGTTTGGGAGGGGCAGGGAGCACTCCTGAGGTGGGGGAGTGAGACGCACCAAGGGTGCTGTGAAGCCCGCCCCTGCAGGGGACACCAGGGAGAATCCTGAGGAAACCCACCCTTCTCACAATAATGTTTAAAACAAAGCACTTAGGATCACAAAGAAAATCCTGTGATTGAAAATCAGGGTCGGAGGATGAAGAATGAATGCGCGATGCAGGAACGCAGACGATGCCGTGGCCACCAGCCCCAGCGGCCGCCTAATGGGTGCGGTCACGTTAGATCGAGACGAGCTGGGACAGTGTTTCGGGGTGTTTGCTGTCGTGGACGAAGCATGCAGGGGCCCGACAATGTGGGGCGTGTCACCTACGCTCACAGCGCAAGGATGTCCAAACGACAGTGACAAGTCCGTGAAAACACACACGTAACCTTGCCTGTGCTCTGCCCTGGGCAGCGGAATTCCACCCACGGAGCTCAGGGCAGAGCCTCCGGCCCATGCAGAAGAGACCGCGTTCCTGCAGGTGCCACAATCGGCCTTGCCTCCCCCTACACGGGAGCACCCCGCCGTCCACCTGCACACAGGTGCCTCCTGGGTCCTGCTGGCCTCTCCCCACCTAGCAGGTCCAGACCCCACTTGTCTGCTTTCCTCTGGAGCCCCCAGTCTCGTGAACACGGGCGGCAGGAGACAGCTGGCGGGAACCGTGTGACAAGCACCAGGGCACCGCGCGGGGCCTGACGCACACAGACGTGTGTGTAATCCAGAATTTCGGAGCGGTGGGAATCACGGTCTTCCCAGGGAGTAGCAGAGGCCCTGAGGCCGGGGCGGGGGCTGGCGAGGGCTGCATAGACCCGGAGGACTCTGCGGCAGGAGGCGCCCCACGACCCAGCCTGAAGATGGGCCGGACACCCTGAGTGCTGGCTCAAGGCGGGACTCCCATTTCCAGCAAAGTCTGCAAAAGCAGTGCCATGGAGTAATGGAGAACAGATGGGAAATCCGGGGAGACGCTGGGAGGGCCAGGGGTCGGAGTTCAGGAGCGTTTCTGGAAAGAGAATAAAGGGAGAGTTTCTTGGGTCTGATTTTCACATGCCTGAGCTATGTAACCGGACAAATATTTGTGGATCTCCTCCAGCGCTGCACAGCCGCCATGGGAGCCCGCCGAGGAATGTTCCCGCATACCAGTCTCCCTGCTGGCCCCAGACTGCCCTGCAGCTGACCCTAGCCATCGGGAACTCCACATTTTCCCCGAGAACACGCGGTGTCACCCCACTGGCTGTTCCCTGGGCTGTGCTGTTCACACCCCACCCCTCCATGTCCGGGTCTGTGCTCCAGGGCTTCCTGGGGAGGGGCCGTGGGATGTAGACACTGGCTAGGCGCCCCGTGGACCCGTGGGAGGGCCTGGTGGGCGTGCTGCTCTGCGTGGGGTGCGCGCGGCATCGCAGGGGGCCTGGGAGGGGTCCCAGCCTCACACTCGCGCACTCCCTACGGTGTCTGTGAAAGACCCTGGAGCCGCACCCAAGAATCAAACAGCACGCCTCCACTGGATGCAAATTGCAAGAGGTTTATTGGTCACACAGGCGCCTGCGGACGCATCAGCCTTTGTGGGCCGAGCGTGCCGGGCTAAGTTGGGGAGCAGATTGTATAGGGCAAGGTTGGGGTGGCGGGAAGCGAGTTTACAGAAGCAGATGCTTGGTTACAGGGATCTGATTGGTTAACCTAAATCAAGCATTGTCAGGCACTGTAACGGTTTGTTCTGGCGGGAAGCGGTGGCGGGAAGCGATCCTACAGAGGCAGATATGCATGGTTACAGGAGTCTAATTGATCAATTTGATTCAGGCATGATTGGGCGTTGGGGTCAGGGCGTTCTGGCGGTTCCTTGGGACAGCACTCTGGAAAGTCCCGGTACATTTCGTTTCTCATTTGTCTCTCCTTTTGACAGACCGGGTGACCACAGACAATGTGTTGCCATCAGGCTATGGGGACAATAGGTTGCTAAAACAAACCTTACCAAGGAGGAAGGGGGTCTTTCATCTGCAGCTGTGTAAACCTGGAAACTCGGGAGCTTGCCGCCCTGACTTGGGCCCCACGGGTGGAGCCTGAAGTGATGGATTCCTGAAGGCTTCGGTCAGCGGGTCCCCTGCGGCCTGCATCTGGCTGGTTGCTGGCGAGGTGCCCCACCGCTTGTTCGGAGAGACACGGTTATTTCTGACCGGAAACCAGCCAGCAGGGGAAATGCAATGTCACCGCACCAGCAAAAGCTCTGCCGTTGCATTGGTGGTGACACCAGTAGACGACGAAGCCCCATTTGGGTGTCTCTGATTTTACTGGAGTCGTCTCAGTGTAACATTGAAAGAAGGCATTTGGGGCACTTCCGCCTGCCTGGGACTGTGCGGCCCTCAGGCTGGTGCAGCTGAAGGCAGAGGGCAGAGGCACATCCCTTCTGCCTCACCCGGGTGTCACCCAGCTCGGAGATGCCCCGTGCGGGAACCTGTAGGTGACCACCAGCAGCAGCAGCTCTGATAGAGAGATAACAGGGCTTGGACTCTAGGAAACAGGAACGTCGCGGAAGCTGCTTTATTCTTGCAGCTTCAAAATACGCTGTCAGGTCTGGTGGTAGCAAAGAGGTCAAGGGCCCCCGCACCTAGATGGAGACTGGGGTCACGTGACCCCAGCCAGGCTGCCAATGTGGACAGCAGCCAGGCCCTTGCCAGGGAGGTCACCCTGAAGATGGGTGAGTCGGACTGCCAGGACCGCAAGGCCTGGAGAGGGCCTGGCACATAGTAGGTGCTCTGTTAGCTTCCGTGAGCACCTGAAGGTCTGATAATGAGAAAGAGAATTGAAGTGTCTTGAGTTTTGTGCGTCTGGTGCCAGTCTGTTGTTTTTGACCAGGATCATCCTTCCCTGTTTTAAACTTTTTTATCTTTTCTGCCTCAGTGCTGCCCCTTGCTTCGGGGCTCTGCTCTGGCTCCGTGAGGTTTGGGTGGGCCGCCCCCCACACAGCTGGGGATTCCACATAAGTAGGCCCCCCCAGTGCTCCCTCCTGAGGACGAGCGACTCCAGCCATGCGTACAATGACTCTGCACCCCGAGGACCCCTGGGCCCCTGCCCGTCCCATGCCTGGACTTCAAGCCTTCCCATTCATTCTATGGGATGTCCCGGTTCCTAGGATGAGAACCCGTTTTCATTCTGTTCAGGTTCAGAGTTGGTTTCCACCACCCCAATGAGCTGAAAAATACGAGATGACAAAACAATGTGCATTCCATGTGGATGATATCTTTCTCCCAAAAAGCCCTTATGAAGCTGATGATGCTTGTGATGTGTTAGAAGCAAGGACACGTCGGTGCTGGATGCACGCTGGGCTTGGGCTCCGCACGTGTGAGTATGTGGTTCCTGCTCTGCTCGCTCCCAGAGACCCGCCTTCCCTTTCGCCGGGAGCGTGGTGAAAGTGAGCTCGAAGCCCTGCCTCCAGCGTGCCTTCCAGCCGTGGGTCTGTGCGGCTCCCAGTCGCGGCCCCCATCCTTGCTCCTGGGACCCCGGGCCCTCTGAAACTGTAGGCACAACTGTGTTTGTGAGTACCGCATTGAGTAAGGTGGCCATAGTTTTGTTCAGATCCTCAGAGGCCCCCTGGCCCCCAAATGAGGCCTACCGTCGACAGAAAAGCCTCCATATTCCTTCACACGTGCATGAGCCCTACGGTAACTTCTGCTGCCTTGGGTTTATGGAATACCCTATATTCCATAAATCCAACAACTGTGAAGCACTCACAAGTCTTAGAACATGCTAGGGTGTTTAATGATTTCCTATTACTATACCTGCAGCACCTTCTGGAAGGTTCTCCCCGTATAGCTTGCTTGTCCCTTGCCAGCTGGCATCCTCTCCCTCATCCTGCAGTGCTCCCTCCAGGGATGCCTCCCTCTGCAGAGCTAACGCTCGGAGAGGACCGCCTCTCCCGGACACAACTTCATTACTGTCCACATGGGTCTGATGCTGCCCACGTCCCAGCACTGCGGCCCCTGGTTCCTCTGCATTTGGATCCCCCCGCCACACCCTGTGTTTTCTCTGTGCCCCAGCACACTGCTGGCCACATGGCAGGTGTCGACAAACACACAAGAAATACAAAAGTATTAATACTTTTTCCTCTGGAATTCCCAGATTACTTTATCTTGGCTTCACCAGTCCTGTGTGATAGTTAATGGTGTGTGGTCTTTGCCAGCCTCTGCAGAGTGGAGGTCATCTAATGGGGGGGTGCACTATGACTGATGTCTGATTTACAAAGGGGAGAGAATTCTCATTGCCTTTATCAGCAGCCCGTGTCCTGTACCGACCCCTGCTTAGCTGAGCATCTCCATGGTGCTGTGGTCACCGGCTTCTACAATGACCCCAATAAACCCATCTCCTATTACCACGCCCTTGTGGAGTCCCCTCCAACATGTGGTCAGATGGGTCCATGGGACCATTGATATAGGGTATGAGCAATGGCCCATCCCTTAAGTGATTAAGTCAGAGGAGAAACTGACTTCTGACAGGTGCCGCCTGCTTCGCACACCCCCCACCCCCCATTGCTTGCGCTGGGGAAGCCAGCGATCACTTCATGTGCAGCTCGGCAGGGTGGCCTCCATGGGGAGGAACAGAGGCCTCAAGCCAAGGGTCGGTGGGGGGCTGATGTCTGGTGACAGTGGTGTAGACCGGAATCCTCTGGCCCCACGCAGGCCTTTGGATGAGACCATGGCCCTGGCTGACATCTGAGCTGGGAACACCCAGGCCATTCACCCCTGGGTTCTCACCCCAGAGACTGTGGGTCTTGGAGTCATGTGTCACGTAGCCGAGACCAACTAACACAGTCTGTATGAAAAGTTACAGGGCTTTGCATTATGACTGACACTTACAAAGTATCCAAACTACCATGAAATGATTATCATGACCCTTTCCAGAGAGTGAAAATTAGGTGATTCAGGAGACAGACCTACAACTAGAAATCAGCTTCAAGGTTTCACACCTGGTGAATTTCTGGTCTTTTTTTGGTTTGACATGAATGAGAGGGAAAATCACTTCCTTCCAATCTCCTGGCAGTCCAGGTGTGTGTGGCAGCTGCTAGTGCTCATGGAACTCTATTCCAGCACATCCTTAGAAGCCAGACCTCGGATGAGTGGGAAGCAGGCACGGAGCAGGGAGTGTCTGGGACATGGGGGTGGAGGAGTCGGCTCCCTGGGATTGGGGCTGACCGTCAGAGCCTGGGCACCGATGCTGACTGCGGCATCCCGCATCCACCCGAAGCATACCTCATCCGGGTCTGTGGTTTGCTGACCTTGGCCAAGCACAGCCGTAGTTCTCCTGTAGCGAGAAGACTTGCAGCCAGAGGCGTCCAGAGCATGTCTGTTACAACGTTCATGCTCACGGATTCGTCCATGATGGGAAAACTCATTCCAGCTGAAACTCATAAAACTTAGCCTGGGAATGAAATTTAAAACAGAACAAAAGAGCTACAGCCCTTCCCCCCTTCCCTTTACCCAGTAGGACCATATATTTTCAGAGCGACTTGATCTCTGGCTTGAATTCCATGAAAGGACATAAGGGAGATTTTGAGTATACAGGAAATGTGGACCGTTGTCCCAAAGGGGTGTTTCCCCTTGATTTGTTTCCCACAGTTCTGAAGGTGGAATCGTCCTAAAAGGCGATGGCTGGGCATAGAAAGCAGTGGCTCTGCCATTTGATGCTAAAAAGACAGTATAACCGAGTGTTTACCTCGGACACGCTGTATTTTCTACATGTGAACTTACTCCCAACAATCTTATGTAGAACGAACAGGGGGCAGACTGCAAAATACTAGTGAGGAAAGTAACAAATAACAGACATCAGCATCCATTAAGAGTGTACCAGGCATTATTCTACTCAATTTGCATAACCATCCTGCGAAATGGCTACTCGTCCTACTATCCATGTTCACGTATACAAAAGCTGAGGCCCAGAGAGGTCTAACAACCCACCCAAGTTCACACAAGAAACTCCTTCCTGAGTTGGGATTTGAACCCGGGTCAAGTAGCTGGAAAGTTTGTGTTCTTAGCCACTGTATTTTCACTGAAATGGAAATTCATGCCCTCTTCTTGGATGTGAAGCCTAATTATTGATTTGTACATTTGGAAATTAAAAAAAATTTCAAATCAAAGTATATTTCAGGTAAGTTGACAAAAAGTTCTAAAGCTCATTCAGAAAGAATATAGAACAAGAGCTTAAAAATCCTAAAAAAGAAAAACAATAAGGATGATGCTTCCTAGCAAATTTTTCACATATACGGTAAAAATGTTAATAAATTAGTTTGATGCTACTGTTTGGGCCAGAAAATAAGTGGAACAAATAGGGAAGTCCAGAATCACACAGAAATACATAAATGACTCTATTAACTTTTCCTGAACAGCCACAGTGACTTTCCCGTTAATGGTAAAGGAGTCCCCCAACTGCGACTGTCACAATCAGCCGAGCCCCAGGGGAAAAAAGTTAGATCCTTCTCTCACGTCCTGCATCTAAACAAACCTGAGGTGGTCTACATACTGAAGGAGCGGCAACACATGTAAAGCTCTGAGCTCAGCGGGAAGCCAGCGTCCACATGCTCAGCGTGCAGGAGACCCCAAGGTGCCTGACGGTGCAAGCGAGAACCACAGACGGAAGGACCCCCAGGTTCGTCCTCGCAGAGATGCGTACCGAACAGTATTGTAGGGAGCAGAGGGTCAAGACAGAGATGCATTTGCAACGTAAGTGACGGGTAAAGGATTAAACACCTGAATATACGTTAGCTCCCTGTCCAAGGGAGAGGCGGTACCAGCCGGGAATACTGAAGCCAGGAAGGAAGACCAAGAAGCCAATGACTGTCTACAGAAACTACCAGCCTCAACAGGCATCCAAGACACGGATTCTCTCTCTGTCTCTCTCTACTGCTGTTCCTGCCTCTCTGTCTCTGTTGGTCTCTTTCTGTCTCCCTCTCTCCGTTTGCCTCTCTCTCCCTCCGTGTATGTCTCTCTCTCTCTGCCTTTCTTTGTCTCTCTCTGTCTCTCTCTCTGTTTCTCTCTGTGTTTCCATGTTTCTCTCTGTGTGTGTGTGTCTCTGTCTCTCCTCTCTCTGCGTGTCTCTCCCTCTCTGTGTGTCTCATTCTTGGTTGACAAAGCTTAAAGAGAATGGTAACACTCAGTTTTTGGAGGTCAGGTAGGAAAAGATCCTTAGTGTCTTTTCTGAAGATAAAGGTGATATTCACTTACTATGAAGCTCAAGGAAACATTGAAAACTGTACGAAACAGAATGGATGTTCCATGATATCTCCCATCCAAAGCTGATCTTGTCACCATTGCCTTCTGTGTCTTGGCCGGCTGTCCCAGGCGGTGTCCTCACCAAGCCCATCTTGCACACAACCCAGAGTGTGCTGGTTCTGGGAGGAGGGTCTTACATACAGGTGGTGGCCCTCGGCAGCAGGAGGCACACTATTGTTGCCACACTGTTCCTGGCCCCCTGGCCCCCAGTCAGACATCCTGTGGATGTTTGTGGAGGAGGCATAAGGCCCATACTTATGTCGATCTTTGTAAATCTTTTGATTTGTTATGCAGCAATTGGAGACTCCTATGCTAACTGGGCCAAAGCACAAGGAGATTGGAGATGACCCCTAACACGTGGAGAAAGACAGAGAAATATCTAGTACAGTTCCCCAGGGGATATCACCATGCCCAAGACAGCACTGCCTACCTCCTTCCCAAAGATGAACAACTGGGGAAGTCTGACAGATTCCATGGGAGTTTGGTCCTGGCTAAGTCCTGTGGGCAGTGGAATGAAGCCTCTGAGTCTCAGCCCCTACCTGCAAAGGCCTCCAGGCCCAATGCCCACCCCTGTGGATGGTATTCCAGGGTGTTCTGCCCAGCCCTGTGGATGAAGCCTGAGCAAATGTGCAGTCCAATCCCGCAGCACTGAAGGGTCTGGGCAACTGGGCTCCAGGGAGGGCTGCTGACTTCCCAGCTCCCCTGCCTTCTCTTCCCTGGGGTTAGGGGTGGTCCCAAGCCCCAGCCCACTGCAGAGACCCAGCCTTGCGTGAGTTATAAGCCATGCTAGTGGGTAAACCCCAGCTCTGAGCAGCTGGAACAAACAAGGGCATTCACTTGCTCACACAGCTGGTACGTCCAGGAAGACTGGGGCTCAGGGCAACAGGCCCAGAGCAGAGGAGTTCTCTCCCGTCTTTGCTCGGCTCTTCCTGGTCTCACTTCCTGGCTGTGACAGTGGTGGGGACGGGCTACAAGTACATCCCGGGTCCTCTCATCCTAACTCTGATTGCTGAGGCAAAGACCTTTCTCTCTGTTGCCACACTGAAAAAGTTCGGGCCACAAACTCCCTGAACCAGCCGCTGTGGCCAGGGCCGGGTATATCTTTTACCAACGTGGCCAGAGGCTGAGTACACGAGACGATGGTTCTCCAAAGCCCCATGAGCACATCAGGGGCAGAGCTGCTCCCATACGCCAACAGCTGGCAGGAGCTCATTTCTGGTGGGTGTATCTTTCAATCCACCGACCTCAGCTTAGCAGCATGGGAACCAGAGGGGAGCATCTCTTGATAGAGCATGTGTTGGCTCGGGCACTGTGCACAGAACCCCAGCTTCACTGCCTTTCATGGGGCTATGCTCTGGCCCCCAGAACTTGCACTAAGCTGAGGCGGTTCCCTCCTCCCTCTTCATGCCGCAGGAGTCCTGCTGCCTCCGACTACTCGGCCCCCGAGCCCCACCCTGAGGGCCCACAGGGCCGGGTGCTTGCGCCCTCAGGGGCCCCACCTCAGGGCCACCTCCCTCCCTCCCTGTGTCTGTCACAGTCCCTGGGGTTCCCGTTCTTCCCGCAGCTTGTCCCGCTGGCTCCCTGGCACTGATGATGTGTCACGAGGCCAGGGGTGATGTAGATGCATTTAAAGTGTTTCATTTCCAAGTAGAGTGACTTAAAAATAAAACACCAGCAGAGTCCGACATCCTCTTGTGGGCCTCAATAGCTGGGTGAATGGGAATCTGAGAAACACTTTCCAGCAAAATCCCCTGGAGAGAAGACTCCCAGCAAAGCTGCTGATGCAGAGCACGGTTTAAATAACGAACCGCATCCATCTACAGACGCTGTGCTTGGCTCTGTTAGCAACAAGTGTTTTCGAGTCCCATTGAGGTCAAAGCTTCGTAGCTCCAGTACCAGCAAAGACAAGCTCTGGTTCGCTGGGGCTTTGCTGGCCTCCTGCATGGCTCCCAGCGGGAAGGCAGGTGCCCGTCTGAGGACCAGCTGGGTGAGGGCCGGGGCCTTGCCCTGCGCTTCCCACGCTGTGAAGAGCACGCGAAGAGCATGCATGCCGGTGTCCCGGGGCTGTGGATCAGAAGTCCAGTTCGGGGAGCTGCACGCCTGGATCAAGTCCCTGAGAGGCTGGTTCCTTCCCAGGCCTCTGTTCTCTGCAGGCGACACAGCCTGTGGGCTGTTTGGGAACCACCGTCTCCAACACCGCTCAGCCCATGGAGGCCTTGTTACCGAAATGGTGCGGGGCAATAGCAATGCATGAAAATAGTTTTACAGAAAAAAATCCACTAAGAGTGAAGAGTATGGGGGGACACTAATGGTAGATCTGGAAATTCCCATGTATTCCTGGAAGCGGGAGAGTAGACCAGTGGCAGTGCTGGAAGAGGAGCGGGCAGCTCCAGGTTAATGCAAGTCCAGGGCCTGCACGGGGCTTGCCCCGCAGAACCGCAAGTCCGCAGGGCCGAGGGCGCGGGCAGTGAGCGCAGGGAGCCAGGTGCACACCCGGCAGGCACCCGCAGCAGCTGTGTCCCTCCTCCCACGCGCCCGCCAGCTCCGCGTCTGTGCACAGGGGACCTGTGGAGAGGGGACCCCGAGGGTCCTCGTCTGGGATTTGGGAATTGAGCGGGGAGCTGGGTCAGGGCAGATGAGTCCGACACTTCATTGCTGGAGGCCAGTGGCTACTGTTTAACTGCTGGAGATCAAGGGAGGGGAGTCCGGCTTAGCAGCGGAAGAACGAGGCGGGCGGAGGGCGGCCTGGCGCGCCGGGCTCTGTACTCCGCGCTGCCCGTCGCCCGGGGCCTTCCGGTCGCGGCTTCCGGTCCGGGGCTTCCGGGTGGCGGCTTCCGGTCCGGGGCTTCTAGGGGCGGCTTCCGGTCAGCGGCTCCGAGGAGGCCTGAGCTAGCGCGCGGGCGTCCGGCTCCAGGGGCCACGCTTTGAGTGGGAAGCGCTGGGGAACGCGGCCCCCGGAGTGCGGACAGGCGTGGGCGAGGAGCGGCCGCACTCGCCGCCTGTCGTGGCGTCTGGTGGGGTTTTCTGGCCGTGGGCGCTCCATGCTGGTCAGGGGGCCGAGGCGGCAGCCGCAGAGACGCCGAAATGCAGCCGCCAGGAGGGAAGAACTGTTCCTCCTCGTCGTCGGAGGTCAGCGGCGGACGGCAGGGGAGCGGCCCTGTGGCCCCAGGCGCCTCTGGCTGTCTTTCCAAGGGCGGGGCCGCGACTTGTGTGCGATGTCCCTGTCTGGACCAGCCACGTGGCCTCGCGGACCGGCCCGCGCGGGAGCGAGGCCGCCACCTGTGCCCGGGAGAAGGCGGGCGCCCGCGGCAAGAGCTCCGCTGGCTGCTGCGAGGACACTGGGCAGAGCGGGGCGCCCGCGGGGGGGCAGGAGGCGGACGCCGGCCTGTCCCCAGGGGCCTCGCGGCTCGAGCAGGAGCTGGTGTCGTTTGGAAAAGGCCGTCCCGCCGCGAAGGACAGGTGGAGAAAGGTAAGGTACACACAGGACGGTATGACCTCTAGAGTACGCTAAGTCTGAGCGTCAGAAACCTTTTTCAACCCCCAGTAAAACCGGAAACTCTGCAGAGACATCGCTGACTTCACAGAACAATCCCTTTAAGGAAGCTCTGTGCCCAGAGTGGGGTTAGAACTCGCGACCCCGGGGATCAAGAGCCACTCACTCCACCGACTGAGCCAGCCGGGTGCCCCAACTTCATAAACAAATTCTAAGTGTGTAAAATACATATTTAAAAATATTTACATATGAAATATGTTTTATATGTACAATATATACTTGATATAGTTATACAACATACACCAGTATATAAACACACACACAATATACACATGTAAATAACCAAAGATACCCAATAAGTCGAAAGACCACTGTTAGATTGGAAATAGATTTGTACTGCATAGGAAGGATAAATTCCTAATGCTGTAATCTATAGACAACCCTTGAGCAATAATAAGAAAAAGAAAACTAAAAAGATGGTCAAAGACATAAATAGCTGCTAAAGAGAAGCAAATAATTGTCAAGGATATGCTAAAATTAGCATATGCAGAATTACAAAAATTACCAAACAGGATCATTTCTGCTGCTGGTAGAAATGTGTAGAAAAGCACCTTCGTTCATCGGTGGTGGAGCTCCACGTTGCTGTCGCCCTTTGGTGAATAATCTGGCAATATGCATGAAAATTAAAAATAGAGTCAGCCTACACTTTAGGATCCAGGCAGTAGAAAAACCCGACATGTACGTAAACATAAGAGTATTTACTGCAGCCTTGTTCTACAAACACCGCATGGTGAAACCCCTGAAGACACATTGCCCATCAGTTGGGCAGTGCTTGCAGAAATTGTGGGAACCCCATTCCGTGGAATACTACTCAGTCTTCGGAAGGAATGTGTGAGGTCTACACCATGCGGTGTTGAGGTATTTCAGAACTACCAGTGAGAAAAGCAAGATACAGGAAAGTATGCCAAAATGTTAATCCTTTCTGGAAAATTTTTTAAAAAATAGGAACACTTAAGAATGTTTACATAAAAAGTTTAATATTTTAGCATACAATTATACGTATATGGAGAGAGAACTGGGTTTACATGTGAGGAGTGGGGTGAGGATGGGAACCTCAAGAAAGGGCAGTTAAAGGATGTGTGAGGATGACGGACAGCGACTAGAATATGATCCCGTTTTTGCTCGAGTCATACAGAGATCTACATGCAAGGCTGGAAACCAACATGCTTATGTGGTGATTTCAGTTTGGTGGGATTTGGGTGTTTTTCTTATGCTTTAAAAAACTGAAAATGCTGAATGGGCACATATTAGCTGTGTAATCAGAGAAAGCCCTGAGCTGACCTGTGAAGGCTGCCCTGTGCTGCTGGGGAGGCCGTATGGGACCTGGGACGAGGATCCTGCTGATCCCTGCCTTTCCATGGGTGTGTGAAGGGGGCCTGTCCGCTTCCTCTCGGCCAGCCTGTCCCGCAGCTGGACTCCACCGCGTGGCCCGTCCAGCTGGAGGGAGGATTGTGCTGCTGAGTCCTGCCCCTGAGCCTGACCCCCAAAGCCATGCTCAGATGAACCCACAGCTGTTCCAGATCAGTTGGTTGCTCAGAGCCCTGCGTGAGGTGGGCGCGGTGGCTGTGGGCCCTTCCCCAGGCTGTGCACGGCGCTCTCTGCGCCCCTCAGACTCACCATGTCACCATCCCAGCCCCACGCTCTTCCCACCCCTCTCTCAAGGCCCTCTGGTGCCCCTGACACTATGCAGTCGTCACCAAATGGGTTTGGCGTCTGTGGCGCTTGTGGTGGTTTTAAGGCTTCCAAACATGTGTGCAGATTCTTTGACATGCCTCCCAAAAGTTTTAGATACATTATATCTTGAAATAAGTATAGATTCACAGGATATTGCAAAAATCACACAGAGAGGCTTGGGCACACTTTACACTGGTTTCCCCCGGTGGTGACATTTGGTAAATCTATGGTACACTGTGAAAATGAGGAAGCTGGCGTTGGTGGAATGCACGCGTGTGGTTCTGGGTCACCTCAGCACATGCAGGATCCTGTGGCCCCACCAGCAAGACACCAGCTGCATCACCCCCACAGAGACACCCCCCCACGTGGCCTCTCGTGCTGCCCCAACCCTCTGTCCCTCGTCTGTACCACGAATGTGTTCAGCAGCTCTAAGATAATGCTGTTTGGGAATGTTCCGTAGCGGGATCATATGTATGTGACATTTTGAGATTGGCTTTTCCAGTCAGCATAGGATCCCTGGGATCCCTCCAAGCAGCGGGGCGCACGATAGCGGATTCCCCGTGTGGCTGAGCCACGTTGCCGGGTCTGCATGAGCCGTAGCGGGCTGAACGGCTCCCCTTCCGAGGGACATTCCTATTTTGTCATTCAGGCTATCGCAAGGGAAGTTAGCGTGACAGTCATGTGCAGGTTTTTGCAGACATAAATTTTCATTTTTCTGTGATACGTGCTCAGGAACGCAGCTGCCGGGTGGCAGGGTGGCTGAGCGCGGAGTCTTTCAGAGAGCGCCACAGTGTGTGTGCGGAGGGCAGGGTCAGCGTGCCTTCTCCCAGCTGCGCGCGACGGTCTGTCCTCATCCTCTCCAGCCTGAGGTCCTGGCAGTATTTTTTACGTTAGCTGTTCCGGCAGGTGTCTGTCGCTGTCTAGTGATAGCTGTCTGTGGTTTTAATTTCCCTGGTGGCTAGTGATGCTGAACATCTTTTCATGTGCCTCATTTGTCACCCACACATCCTCTCCAGTGAGATTTGTCTTCACATCTTTTGCCCATTTTCTAATTAGATCCTTTATATTCTTACTGTTGACTTTGAGAGTTCTTTGTGTATTCTAGATAGCAGTCCTTTGTCACTACCACGTTTTGCAAATACAGTTGATCATCATTATTCATGAATTCGTACTTGGGATTCACCTACTCAAATTTACTTGTAACCCCAAAACAGTGCACACAGTGCTTTCGTGGTCATTGGCAGGCATGCCCTGAGTGGTGAAAATTCAGTTGCTGAATGCCCACGCTCCCAGCTGATGTTGAACAAAGCAATGCTCTGCCTTCTTGTAAACAAATGTGTCTTTCACGTTCCCTGCGGTGCCACCCTGTCCACATTTCTGTGCTTTTCGTTGGTGGTTTTGCTGTTTAAGATGGTCTCGGGCGTAGTGTGGACATAGCGTCCTGTGTTTCTCACACAAGGAGGCGGTGACGTGCTGCTGGCCGCGAGTTCCGTGTTAGGGAGTCAGCAATACAGGGTATCCTGGAACGGGAGCAGGAGATCCCCACACTGCTCGCGAGGCTGCTCTGGAAGGTGCTAACGCAGCCCCTCTACTGCGTGAAGAAACTCTGTAAGAGGTAGAAAAGCAGCGAAATTTGTGGGTTCGTGAGGTGACCACCAGTAACGCGAGGTGGATAGTGTGGCTGTGAAGAAAGCCAAAGCAGCTGACAGTCACATAACCCCGGGTCCGGAAGACGTTAAACTCTTCTCAGCAGAGCTGGCTCACACATTTTAAAAAGTGATAAAAATGTTAAAAATAAAAATGCTAAACTCGCAGGTGGACAGGTTGTGCATATCGGGATGCTAGGGAAGACGTTTAAACACACGCTAAATGTTAAGAAAAGCGTTCTTTTATTAAAAAGTTCATTAAACAGGGACGCCTGGGTGGCTCAGGGGGTTAAGCCTCTGCCTTCAGCTCAGGTCATGATCTCAGGGTCCTGGGATCGAGCCCCGCATCGGGCTCTTCTGCTCGGCGGGGGGCCTGGTTCTCCCTTCTCTCCGCCTGCCTCTCTGTCTACTTGTGATCTCTCTCTGTCAAATAAATAAATAAAAATAAAAAAAATTTTTTTTAAGTTCATTAAACATTTGTTAGATGAAAATATCGTGAGTGGAGGCTCACAGGAATCCGACACTGCATTTCCCCCAGAGAAATGGAGCAGCGTTTGCAAACTCAGTGTTCATGGCTGCTTTGGAGGATAAAACTGCAAATACAAGTCTCCATTCCATTTGCCTTTCATTTCCTTTCCTGCCTTGTGTTCTGGGTACAACTTCCGGGGCTGTGTGGAATACGAGTGTTGATTGTGGGCACCCTGGTCCCGGGCCCAGTCATAGGGGAAGACATCCCATCTTTACCATCCATCTTCATGGATGCTAGCTCTGGGCTTTTTGCAGGCAGGTTCAAGTTGAGGAATTTCCTCCCCGTTCCTTATTTTCTGGAGGAAGTTTTTTTTTTTTTTAAATCATGAATTGATACTGAGGTTTTCAAATGCTTTTTTGCATTGATATGATCATGTGAGCTTTTTTCTTTAGCCTGTTGGTATGGTGGATTACATTGACTGACTTTCGAATATTGAACTAATTTGCATCCCTGGCATAAACCCTGTTCAGTTATGGTGTATAATTCTTTTTACATATTGCTGAATCCTATTTGCTAATAGAGTCAGGGGATTTTTGCATCTCTGTTCAGGGGGGATATTGCTGTGTAGTTTCCCTTTTTTGTACTATTTTGGTTTTAGGGTCAGTGTAAGACTGTTCTCATAAAATGAAATGGGAAAATGCTCTCTTGTGTTTTCTGGAAGAGATTGTGCATTTTTGGTACTGATTCTTTAAACATTGGGTAGAATTCTCCAGTGAAACATCTGTCCTGGAGACTTCTTTTTCAAAGAAAAACTTAGTTGTTTTTTTTTTTTAAGTGAAAGTGTATCTGCACATACTTTACAAAGATTGTCATGAAGAATAGTAGTTCCCCCATTTTGTGCTCTCACAGAGCAACTCTGGCAACTCTCTTAACTAATTCTTTTGATACCCACCTCCATAGCTCAAACACATGTATGTTGCTGCTTCTTTATTTTTTAGTTTTAAGAAGTATCTAAGACCTCCCCAAGTGGGAGATGATGGTTTTCTTCTTCCCCTTCACTGACCCCACCACATATCTGTCCTCTCTTTCTTTCAATCTGGTTGAATAGATTTAAAAAATCTCAGCATTCAGTGCTTCTATTCCCGTCACATCCTTCCCAACTGAGCTACCAGTTTTACCACGATGATGACGGTGGTGCTGGTGGTAGCAATGGTGGTCCTTACCACTCACGCAGTGCCTTCTCTGGGCTGGGCATCTGAGGATGTTTTCACAAATCTCTTCCAAGACTGTTATAACCACCCTGACTTTACGCAGGGATGCCAAGTGACTTGCTAAAGGTAAGTTAGCCTTTATATGGAAGAATTTGAACCCCAAACATTCTGGATCTATATTCTGCACTCTCGACCACTACCCTGCAAACCATAACAACCTTGTGGTTTTTTTCTGAATTACCAACAGTGTCTGATTGTTTATTTTAAAAAATCTATTTACCACGTATTAGTTCCAAGTTCTCCTCCATTTGTGAAGAGCTGCTCTTGGTGTGTTCAAATACATCAGCACAATATCATCCTCCTGAATGTATGTCCTGAGCTCTGATCTCTTGTTGGGCTGGGTATTCTGCAGATATGTGCTTCCAGCTGGTATCCTGCGTCTTCTCTCTGTATCATCCTGGGGTTCTGTTCAGCGCTCTCTTACTAGGAACCTACTGTTTCCACAATGTTAGATCACATTCTTTCTAGTTTTATTTCCCCATTTTGACCAAGAACATCCTCTCAGCTTCCTGAGACAGGGAATGAGAAGTAAAATTTTTGAGCCCCTTACATCTAAAGATGTCTTTAACCATCTCCATATTTGATACTTCACCTGGGTATAAAAAAGTAAGATGGCAGGGCGCCTGGGTGGCTCAGTGGGTTAAAGCCTCTGCTTTCAGCTCGGGTCATAGTCTCAGGGTCCTGGGATCAAGCCCCGCATCGGGCTCTCTGCTCAGCGGGGAGCCTGCTTCCTCCACTCTCTATGCCTGCCTCTTTGCCTACTTGTGATCTCTCTCTCTGTCAAATAAATAAATAAAGTCTTTTAAAAAAAAAAAAAGTAAAATGGCATTGAATCTGAATACCTGAACATCTGAATATCGAAGACATTCCTCCATTGTCTTTTAGCTTCCATTGTTGCTGTTGAGAATTTCAAATGGGAGTCTGACTCCCATTCTTTGTATTTGACCCACTTTTTCTCTATGGAAACTTATAAAATCATCTTTTGTTCCCAGGGTTCTAGAAATCAGTAATGATGTGCTTTGATGGGGGATTATTATCATTTAATGTGACCCAAACTTGGGTGTATCTTTTCAATTTGGCAACTCAAATCTTCAGTTATAAGATTATTTTCTTAAAATATTTAATTCTTACTCCCACCACCATTTCTCAATTCACTGAGTCAGTGAATTTTATTTGAAATTGGCCCTTCTGAAGTTGGTCCCGTAGGTTCTTTTTGTTTTTTATCTTTCTCCCCATTTTCAATCAATTGTTTTGTACTTCCTGAGAGTGTGCCATATCTTCATCTTCCACCTTTCTAGGATGTTTTTATAAAGTAACTTTATAGTAAAGTTACTATAGGCACAGATCAAAAGTGCTCAGCTGTGTGAATTTTCACAAAGTGAAAATACTCATGTAGCCAACACTCAGGTCTAGAAGAGAACCTTACCAGATGTCATCACTGTGCCTTCCTCAGGCACTACCCTTCCTTTGGGAAACAACTGTCCCTTTTTCTAACATTATGAATTATCTTTACCTGGTTTTAAACTTCATACACATGGAATCACACAGAATTATATTTCTTTGTTTCTGGCTTTTTTCACTCAACATTATGTTTATGAAATTCTTTTATCTTGTGTACATTCTCATTTCTGTATGATATTATATTGTATGAATATATCACAGTTTATTTGTCCATTCTGCTGTTGATAGGTGAATGTGATCATTCTTGGCTGGTGTCTTTTGGTAAATATATGTGTGTATTTCAGTTGGGTATATGCCTAGGAGTAGAATTATTGAGTATATTCAACATTAGTAGATGTTGCCAATTGGTTTTCCAAAGCAGTTTTAGCAACTGACACTCCTGTAGCAGTGTGTGAGCATTCTGATTGCTTTACATTCCCACCAATACTTGGGATGTGAGTATGTTTGTTTCTCACTGTAGCTGCTCTGATAGGTAGTATATCATGGTGGTCTTAAGTGGTTTCTTCCTGGACTTGCATTCCTTTTTGTACCCATTTGAATATTCTCTTTTATAAAGTGACTGTCCAGACCTTTGCCCAAATTTTTATTGTTTTTTTAAATTTTTTTTCTTATTTATAGATGTTCTCTATATGTTCTGGATACAAGTAATTCATTGGGGATAAGATTTAAAATATTTTCTGCTATTTTGTGGCTTGCCTTTTGCTCCTGTGATGTTGTGCTTTCGTGAACACACGTCCTTAATGTTAGCATTGTCAAATACATCTATCCAGTGTGATTTTTCTGATATCCTATTTTAAATTTATGGTTCTCCAGCTATTCTTTGGCTAGTGCTTTCCCCTAAAGTATAATATTTCCTCTCGCCCTCTGAGGATATTAATGACTTTTTAGTTTTCTTCCCGTGTGTAACCTCTGCACCTTCCAGGTGCCCCTTCCTGTCTGCTCCCATCCCTGTCAGTCACCTGGTGGGCTTGTTTCAGTGTTTGTGACTCTTAGCTGTCTGCTGATGTGTGAATCCAGTGGGTTTCACTGTGCTAAGATGGGGGATGAGCTGTCTGGGGTGGAAAAGTCCCTGTTTCTAATGTATTGAGACCCTTTCTCTTGGCTTGGTTCAGATTCACCAAAGACACACTTCCAGACTTGTTCCTGGAGACTGAGTCCTGGGGCCACATTGGGGAAGAAGAGCAAGAGTCCCAAGTCAGCCAGTTGGGGGTCCCCCTATGTGGACATGTTTTGCTTGGCCTCTCCATAGAGCAAATCTCCAGCTTTCCATTAGACAGGGTGAGGAGGAGTCCCCCCTATGAGGAACAATGGATAGGTTGAGCGTCCCCTGCTTCTTAAGCAGATTTTAAACCATCTTCTAATTCTTAGCCCACTTTCCTTTCCTTCCCAGGGCCAGGATCTTCCCAATTTCTGAGCCTTTGGGGATTTTGCACTGTCTTTTCTCTTGGACTTCCCCACTGCTCTCTTATGATTTGGCTTTCCATGTTCTGCTAAGTCAGTTTCTACTCAACACTGCTTTCTAGCATCTGCAAATGTGTTGTTGTGTCTTTTTTCTTCTCTTTGTAGTTTTGTGTCTTCAAAAATCCCTTCGCATGTTTTTACTGAGGTTGCTGGAAAGGACAAGTGTAAATGGAGGTGCTTGATTTACTATCTTTAACTGAGAGTCACTACATTTAGTTTGCTAATTTATCCAGAATTTATATTTGTGTGTGTGTGTGTGTGGTGTGCCCTAGGAATATAAGATTATATATATTTTCCAAAGAGATATTTGTTTGTTCCAAAACCACTTATTGGATTGTTCATTCTCTCTGCACTGATTTGAAACATTACTTCATTATACTTGGACAATTTTCATACTTCCTCAAGTGTGCCAAGTGGTGTCCCACATGGGGCTATACCACAGCTGGTCCCACGCCTGGAGTGCCCCATGCCTGGAGTGCTCTGTTCCCAAATGTCCTCCCAGTGTGCTCTCTCTTTTCCTTAAAGCCTTTGTGCAGTGTCTCCTGACTAAGGAGTGCTCTGCACACCACCCTTGAGTCTTGGTATTTGGAAATCTCATCACGAGGTGGCTAAGGGTATAACTGTTTCAGTCTGAAGACCTATGTCATTTTCTTTTTAATTCATTATTTTTACCCTCCATTGTTACGATTTTTATTACAGGACTGCTACCACATGGATGTGGGAAACTGTGATAGTGTTGGTGATCTTTGGCCATTAGATTTTCATCTTCTGGTCTTTAGTTGAACAGTGACATTCCCACTCTGCATACCTGATGGCTGAGACTGAGGAGGTCGGGTTGGAGGACAGGTGGAGGAGGAGTCTGAGAAGTTGGCGGGTGAAGGAGGACTCTGAGAGGTTCTAAGATAAAAAGTCTTTTACTCTCCTTGTAACCCTGTCTCTCTTTGTTTGACCAATCTCCTTGTAATCCGTCTCATTGTTTAACCATGCAAAAAAATTTTAATTTTCTTCTAATATTTTGCATATCATCTCACAGAACTTGTGTTCTGCAGTATACAGATTCTAAAAACTGGCCCAGTCTAATATTTATGATGGGTTCTCAAATACTTTTAAAGAACAAATGATTTCCCCCTCGTCAATTTGTGAACCTCCTTGAGAGAGGTAATAATTTAAACTAGTTTTGGTCACTTGTACTCCAGGATGAAAAAGTAGTTAATGAGACTGGACTAAGCATCTCAGCATAAGGAAGTCTATGAAATGGGAAGCTGGCCAAGGGCACAGCCTCATCCAGAAACATTATCCTGTGATCATGGGAATTTCTCTTAAGCAAGCAGAATGTATTGTGTTCATATGTAGACTTCCAAGCCTGTTTCAGAATTGAAGCTTAAAGAAAACCAGTGGTGGCTGTGTGAGATATAACTTCCAGGTGCCAGGGCAGGACGGCAGGCCTGAGCTGAGAGGCACTCCGTCGTGGTCACGGTCATGTTCTCTCTGAAAGAAGAAAGCATTTTGTCTTTCAGATACCACAGTTTATTATTATTCCCAAACTGAAAGAAACCCACATTTGCTCCAGGAGACATTAGACGTCCTCCCTAAATTGGCTTTCAGTTTTCTTATTTCAAAAAATTTGATTCTTTAAAGTAATGGTAAAACCTCAGGTTTTAAATTTTTATTCTTATTGTAACCAGATGGGAGTTACAGATCTCTCTTGTACACATCAGAGACTGAAGAGGGGGTATCTGGTTAATCTCTTAGGTAGATCTCATAAATCCTCTGGCTTTTCCCTTAAGTGAAAAAAGTAATGAAATAGATTAGACTCAGTTACATGCTGTAATGTAAGAACTTTTACCTTAAGCTAGATCTAAAATTTATGGGTGTTCTTAATAGATAAAATTCATATCTTCAGAAATTGAAGCTTCAGGATCAGAAAACTATTAGATAAAAACATAAACAAAAAAACCCCTCTATGTGTCGTTGGCAAGTGATTTTGCCTTGATTTACTTTACTGAGGAATCAGTTGTTGTCACAAAAATGAGGTGGATGCAGCCCCCACTGATCCAGTGACATTTGGTGCCCCATGACATGGCCACCATATTGGGCAAACTCGCCTTCAAGGATATTGACCAGAATTTATTGATCACGTTTAAGTGCCATAAAATTACTTCTTCAAAATTTCATCATCATGTAGGAGTAGAAACATTTCAGAACAATTCCAATTATTGTTAATGGGGGTTGGGGTTATGGAGGACAGTAATATGATTCATTTAATTTTTTTTTAACATTGCTTGTATTGAAGTGTTCTCCCAGTACCCTCTAAGCAGATCATGATGGAAGGAAGGTTTTCACAAAGCTTGCATGATTTTGTAAGAAAAGTACCAAATTTGCCACAACTTTTCCAAAGTGATTGGCAGTACTAAGACAGAGTTCTGATTATGTTTAAAAAAAAATTGTTAGCATCCAGACTATCTCTGAAATAACCATGTCAAAATACCAGGATATTTATGTTTTAGGGACTTTCCAAATGGCAGGGACTCTAGGCTAAGAAGCAAGCCCGAAGCCTGGAGCGATCACACCAGGAGCCCGATGGGGTGTCTTGAGGGACCTCTAGTTTCTCTCCTCTGGCCACACAGTATGGGAGTGACCTCAGGGCTACTGCATCCTCCTTCCCCACGGCCAGCCCTACTGTGTCCTTTAGTGGACATGACATGCCTTGAGGCATGACTGACCGTTTCTCTTTGTCTCAAGTACTTTAATAATGTCATACCTGGTTTTAGATAATAAGTTATTAAATATGTATCTAACAAGAAAGCGAAGTTAATGACTATCGTATCAACTTTAGTCACCTCTTTTTTGTTCCAGAGGAAGAAACTGGGGCCCAGAGGGTTGCCAGGGCTTCCCGCCAGAGCCTCTTTTCCAAATTGAACCCCATCTTGTCCTCATAAATGGATCAGTGAAGACTTCTTCTGTTGGTCCTGGAATCACTGGTGCTTTCTCCTGACTGAATCAAAGGAATCTCTGGTGAGTTTATCACAATATCCTGTTTTCCTATATTTCTAACTCCCTAACATCACTGAAAAGCCTTACTCTAAATTGTTTTTTTTAAAAGATTTTATTTATTTATTTGACAGACAGAGATCACAAGTAGGCAGAGAGGCAGGCAGAGAGAGAGGAGGAAGCAGGCTCCCCGCTGAGCAGAGAGCCCGATGTGGGGCTCGATCCCAGGACCCTGAGATCATGACCTGAGCCGAAGGCAGAGGCTTTAACCCACTGAGCCACCCAGGCGCCCCAAGCCTTACTCTAAATTGTATGAGCTGTCACTTCTTGGCCTTTTGGCTAAGGTCAGATACAGCATCTGTTCTTATCAGTTTATATCTGATTTTGTTTTTTTTTACCTCTCACTTTATGGGGTGTGGTGATGCATGCATCAAAGGAAAGTTGGCACCAAGAAGATACTTAAAATTGCATTTTGAGTTTTTAAAAAAAGATAACATCTTTTTTGGTAATGTTTCATTTCCGTGTGGTAAGAGTGCCGATGGCTGTACGGTGGGTGATTCTCTCTCAAATCTGCACAAGTCACTCTTGCTTTCATAATGACGTCCTTCCACTCAACTAGTATTTCTGGATATTTAATCGTAAAGATGCCTTAGAGGTTAAAATGATTACTGTCGTGCCCACACTTGCAATGTTGTGATCCTATTGCTAAAAATAGGCCAGCTCTTCACACCTGTCAGAATGGGCAGATGCGGAACACTGACCGCACCGAACCCGGGACAGCACGTGGAGCCCCAGGAACTCGCAGGCGTTGATGGTGGGAACGCAGGCCGGTGCGGCCGCGGTGGAGGAGAGTCTGTTTCTTACAAAACTAAGCATCCGCTTACCATAGGATCCGGCGTGCTCCTTGCTAGTTAGTCAACAGAGCTGAAAATTTATATCCACACAGAAGCCTGCATATGAGTCTAAATAGCAGCTTTGGTCATAATTGCCAAGGTTTGGACGTGACCGAGTCCTCCTCAGCAGGAAGGAGAAATGAACCGTGGTGCCTCCAGACAGGGGACTGTCACTCAGCACTCTGAAGAAATGAGCTCTCGAGCTGGGAGAAGACATGAGGACACTTTAGTGCATGTCACTAAGTGAAAGAGTCTGAAAAGGACGTGTACTGTATGGCTTTAGCTATAAGACACGCTGGAAAAGGCAAAACTGTGGCGACAGTAGAGAGATCAGAGACTGGGCGGGGGAGAGGACAGGGGTCCTCTCCAGGGGTGAGCACAGAGGATTTGGGGGAGTGAAACTACTATGACACTGGAATGGTGGATACGCGTCATGACGCGCTTGTCCAGACACACGGAGCGTACGCCACCGTGCGTGACCCTGACGCGCGCCCTGGACCTGGGTGACGTGATGCGTCCGTGCGGGTCTGTCCAGTGTGACAAACGGCACCATCTGCTGGCGATGGTGGGGGTGGGGGTGGGAGCGGACTGGGGTGCGGGGGAGACCTCTACTTTCTGCTGTGAGTCTAATCCTAAATCTCCACAAAATAAAGCCTTTTTTTTTTTAAGACTTTTTAAAGAATACTGTACTTTACTCCAATTATTGCTGATATTTTCGCTTCACAATACGCGGAAGTCCCCCATTTCCTTCAAAATATTTATTCTTCCCTCTGATTGTTTTTCTCCTTTATTCTCCATTCTGGTCTTTCCTTCTAACACTTCGCACACTTACTAAACTTGGAATCTGTCCAGTTAAGTGCTAAGTGGCCCAGTGTTCCTTGGCTACAGCTTTAATTTAGGTCTTAATCTGCAAAACCCGCAGGAGAAAGGAGGCATGTTAAACGTTGAGAGCGATAAGGAGGAAGCAGACAAGCAGCGGAAGCTCTGTGAGGACTGCGGGATAATGTTTTCTGTGTAGGACTGTCTGCCAGAATCGGCCCCGTGACCGCTCTCCAGCCCACGAGTCCCCCGCGGGCGCCCCCAGTTAGCACCTGTGCCCTGGAGCACAGCCCCTGGTCTGCACACCCCTGCGCTTACAGCCGCCCCCTCAGGCTTTCTCCAGAACTAGCCCGCATTTCCCTGTTCACTGTCACCCTGTCTTCCCTGAACCCCATCCTTTCTGGACCAGGAGCTTCCCTTCTGAGGAGCCCCCATTCCCTTCTGGTCTCCAGGCCGCAGTCCCAGTGGCTCTTCCAGTGCCTGAATCAGAGGGTTTGTTCCTCATGCCTCTCTTGCTCCTACTGCCTCAGGGTCCCCGCGGTCTGGCCACCCCTTCCTGACTGGGGACCCACGCGGAGCTGGGACTAGAAATCCCTAAGACCTTCTGCAGCTCTGACACCACACAGTGTAAGCGAGTGGAGTCACAGGCTTGAGAGTGGAGAGCCCCAGTTTAGTCTAGACATCCTCTCAGGGATGGTCTGAGGGCAGAGGGCCCGAGGTTGGTGTAGACATCCTCCGAGGATGGTCTGAGGGCGGAAAGCACTAGGTTAGTCTAGACATCCTCTGAAGGACGGTCTGAGGCCAGAGAGCCCCAGGTTGGTGTAGGCATCCTCCGAGGGATGGTCTGAGGGCGGCGGGCCTGAGGTTGGTGGTACAGATGTCGCCGGACGGTCTGGCAGCTCTGTCGACTGCCGTACTGACGGCATCATGGACAGGGCTAGTCTGGTTTGGTTTGTCTGGATTGCCTTCATCCTTCTCAGTGTCCTGGATCCGGGCTTCCATTTGGGGAATTCCTCTCCTCCTCAGGGTATGTCCTGGTGTGACTGCACATCTCAATGCTGTGCTCTCCCACGTGAGAAGCCACTGGGTCCTTGCAGCAGAATGATGAGCGGTAGGCATGTGCCATGACAGGGACCAGTCTGACCCACCCCTGGGACTCTGCGCCCAGGGGACTAGTGCAAACAGAGGAAGAGGGTTGGGGTCCACCTGGTCCAGAAGCACGTGGTTCCTGCCCTGGCTCCCACGACGTTTCTGCTCCTAGTTCCCCGGGCTTCTGTGGCGTGTCCCACATGCTCCCGTGGTTCCCCTCTTCCCAGCTCGGCCGACAGGGGTCCTGTGCCTGTAAGGGGCGACAGTAGCACAGTCTGTGTGCTCCCAGGCTGCGGGCCACGTACCATGTGGACATTCTCTCCCTTATGGATCCAGTGGCCCATTTCAGTGCAGTGTGGTCCCGGGATCTCATCTCGCATCTACTCACTACAAACACAGAAAAGGCAAAAGAGAAACCAAACTGGTTGTTTCCATGGGTCGTGATTAATGAAATTGTGAACTTTCCTGGGCACCCTGGTTACAAGAGCACAGGTTTTGTCAGACACCCTGTGGTCGCGTGGGTTGCAGGCTGTAGTGCACTCCTTTCTGGCTGAAATCCTCATTAACAGACTGTGGCTGTCACCATGTGGGGTGGAGGGGGGACCAGGGACTGTGCCTGACAGGCCTCTGTGGACGGCTGCCTGAGTCCCACCTCACGCCAACCCCTCTGGGTGCTCTCTGTCCACACACAGAGCCCACTTCCAGCACCTCACAGAGCTGCTGCCTTCCATCTGTCGGCATGGTCCGTGCTCGGACAACGTCCCAGGCAGAGCATCGGGGAAACAGCCTCAGAAGAGAACAACTTGGAGGAAGCAGACTATCTTATTATTATTATTATTATTATTATTTCATGATCCATTGTTTACATATAACACCCAGTGCTCCATGCAATAGGTGCCCTCCTTAGTACCCATCACTGGGCCAACCCATCCCCCTACCCCTCTCCCCTCTAAAACCCTCAGTTTGTTTCCTGGAGTCCATAGTTTCTCATGGTTCGTCTCACCCTCGAATTCCCTCCCTTCACTTTTCCCTTCCTTCTCCAAATGTCCTCCATGTTATTCCTTATGTTCCACAAATAAGTGAAACCATATGATAATTGACTCTCTCTGCTTGACCTACTTCACTCAGCGTAATCTCCATCCATGTTGAGGCAAAAGTTGGGTACTCATCCTTTCTGATGACTGAGTGATGATATTCCATTGTGTATATGGACCACATCCATTTGTCTGTTGAAGGGCATCTTGGTTCTTTCCACAGTTTGGCTATTGTGGCCATTGCTGCTATGAACATTGGGGTGCATATTGCCCTTCTTTTCACTACATCTGTATCTTTGGGGTAAATATGCAGTAGTGTGATTGCTGGGTCATAGGGTGGCTCTAGTTTTAACTTTTTGAGGAACCTCCACACTGTTTTCCAAAGTGGCTGTACTACCTTGCATTCCCACTAACAGTGTAAGAGGGTTCCCCTTTCTCTACATCCTCTCCAACATTTATTCTTACCTTGTCAGTTGTTGCCATTCTAACTGGTGTAAGGTGGTATCTCAATGTGGTTTTGATTTGAATCTCTCTGATGACTAATGATGATAAACTTTTTTTTCATGTGTCTGTTGGCCATTTGTATGTCTTCTTTGGCAAACTATCTGTTCATATCTTCTGCCCATTTTTTTACTTGATTATTTGTTTTTTGGGTGTTGAGTCTGAGAAGTTCTTTATAGATCTTGGTATCAGCCCTTTATCTGTAGTGTTATTTGTGAATATCTTCTCCCATCCTGTGGGTTGCCTCTTTGTTTTGTTGACTGTTTCCTTTGCTGTGCAGAAGCTTTTGATCTTGATGAAGTCCAAAAGTTCATTTTCGCTTTTTTCTCCCTTGCCTTTGGAGACATGTCTTGAAAGAAGTTGGTGTGGCCGATGTCAAAGAGATTACTGCCTATGTTCTCCTCAAGGATTTTGGTGGATTCCTGTCTCACATTGAGGTCTTTCATCCATTTAGAGTTTATCTTTGTGTGTGGTAAGTGAATGGTTGAGTTTAATTCTTCTACACATAGCTGTCCAATTTTCTCAGCACCATTTATTGAAGACACTGTCTTTTTTCTGCTGGATATTTTTTCCTGCTTTGTCAAAGATTATTTGACCATAGAGTTGAGGGTCCGTATCTGGGCTCTCTATTCTGTTCCATTGGTCTATGTGTCTGTTTTTGTGCCAATACCATGCTGTCTTGGTGATCACAGCTTGTTGTTTTTTTTTTTTTTAAGATTTTATTTATTTATTTGACAGAGAGATCACAAGTAGGCAGAGAGGCAGGCAGAGAGAGAGGGGGAGGCAGGCTCCCTGTTGAGCAGAGAGCCTGATGCGGGGCTCTATCCCAGGACCCTGAAATCAGGACCTGAGCCAAAGGCAGAGGCTTAACCCACTGAGCCACCCAGGTGCCCTGATCACAGTTTTGTGATATAGCTTGAAATCAGGCAATGTGATGCCCCCAGCTTTGTTTTTCTTTTTCAACATTTCCTTGGTGATTTGGGGTCTTTTCTGGTTCCATACAAATTTTAGGATTGTTTGTCCCAGCATTTTGGAAAATGCCATTGGTATTTTGATCAGAATGGCTTTGAAAATATAGATATTAAAAGTATAGACATTTTAACAATATTTATTCTTCTGGTCCATGAGCATGGAATGTTTTTCCATCTTTTTGTCTTCTTCAGTTTCTTTCATGAGTGTTCAGAAGTTTCTAGAGTATAGATTCTTCACCTGTTTGGTTAGGTTTATTCCAAGATATCTTATGGTTTTTGGTGCTATTGTAAATAGAATCAATTCCCTAATTTTTCTTTCTACAGTTACGGTGTTAGTGTTTAAGAAAGCAACTGATTTCTGTGCATTGATTTTGTATCCTGCCACATTACTGAATTGATGTATGAGTTCTAGTAGTTTCGGGGTGGAGTCTTTTGGCTTTTCCACATAAATTACCATGTCATCTGCAAAGAGAGAGAGTTTGACTTCTTTGCCAATTTGAATACATTTTATTTCTTTTTGTTGTCTGACTGCTGTCGCTAGGACTTCTAGGACTATGTTGAACAACAGTGGCGAGAGCGGGCCTCCTTGTCGTGTTCTTGATCTTACGGGAAAGGCTCCCAGTTTTCCCCCATTGAGAATGATATTCACTGTGGGCTTCTCATAGACGGTTTTTATGAAATTGAGGAATGTTACCTCTATCCCTACACTCTGAAGAGTTTTAATCAGGAACGGATGCTGTATTTTGTCAAATGCTTTTTCCGCATCAGTTGAGAGGACCATATGGTTCTTTTCTCTCCTCTTATTCATGTGTTCCATCACATTGATTTGCGAATGTTGAACCACCCTTGCATCCCAGGGATAAAACCCACCTGGTCATTATGGATAATCCTTTTCATGTACTGTTGGATCCTGCTAGCTAGGATCTTGTTGAGAATCTTGGCATCCATATTCATCAGGGATATTGGTCTGAAATTCTCCTTTTTGATGGGGTCTTTGCCTGGTTTGGGGATCAAAGAAACGCTGGCCTCATAGAAAGAGTCTGGAAGCTTTCCTTCTGTCTCTGTTTTTGGAAACATCTTCAGGAGAAGAGGTATTATTTCCTCTCTGACTGTTTGGTACAATTCCCCAGGGACTCCATCGGGCCCTAGACGCTCCTTTTTTGGGAGGTTTTAGATCACTGCTTCGGTCTCATTACTGGGTATTGGTCTATTCAGGTTGTCAGTTTCTTCCTGTTTCAGTCTTGGTAGTTTATAGGTTTCCAGGAAGGCACCCATTTTTTCCAGGTTGCTTAACTCATTGGCATACAACTGTTGATAATTACTTTTTTTTTTTAAGATTTTATTATTTATTTGACAGAGAGAGATCACAAATAGGCAGAGAGGCAGGCAGAGAGAGAGAGAGAGAGAGGAGGAAGCAGGCTCCCTGCTGAGCAGAGAGCCCTATGCGGGACTTGATCCCAGGACCTGGGATCAGATCATGACCTGAGCCGAAGGCAGCAGCTTAACCCACTGAGCCACCCAGGCGCCCCCTGTTGATAATTTCTGATGAGTGTTTCTATTTTCTTGGTATTAGTCATGACCTCTTTCCTTTCATTCATAATTTTATTAATTTTGGTCCTTTCTGTATTCTTTTGGGTAAGTGTGGCCAGTGATTTATCGATCATACTAATTCTTTCAAAGAACCAGCTTCTAGTTTCATTGATCTGCTCTACTATATTTTTGGTTTCTAATTCATTGATTCTATTTCTCTTCTCCTGCATAGCTTTGGCTTAATTTGTTGCTTTTTTCTCCGGTTCTTTAAGGTGTGATGTTAGTTGGTGAATTCAGGATTTTTCCATTTTTGGGGGTGAGGCTTGGAAGGCTATGTATTTCCCCCGTAGGATTGCCTTTGTAGTATGCCATAGGTTTTGGACCAATATGTTTTTGTTCTCATTGGTTTCCATGAATTGTTCTTGAAATTGTTCAGAAAGTTCTTCTTTGATTTCCTGGTTGACCCAAACATTCTTCAGAAGGATGGTTTTAGCTTCCAAGTGTTTGAATTTCTTCCAGATTTTTTTCTTATGATTGAGTTCCAGTTTCAAAGCATTGTGGTCTGAGACTGTGCAGGGAATAATCTCAGACTTTTGATACTAGTTGAGACCCGATTTGTGACCCTGGGAAGCAGACTTTGTTCTCGGCTCTGTCCCAGGAGCTACTAGGCAAAGTGGTCTCTGCCTCAGCTGGCTGCTATCAGTCAGAGCGTGTCCGTGTCCATTGGGAGAGTATTTGGGTTCACGACTGTGTCTGGCTCAGAGGGGGCCCTGTTTCATCACTGTGCCCCACCCCTGCTCCCCCTTCCCTGCTATTGCCAGCTCTGGCTTCCTGCTGTGAGCTTCAGTATGCTGCTGTGTGTGTTCGTGTGTGTGTGTGTGTGTGTATGTGTGTATGTATATGTATATATGTGTGTGTGTGTGTACTGGGAATAAGCCCACATGATTTCAACTCTGGGCAGGACCCAGAGCAAGCCAGGGGAGGCCCCGAGAGCGAGGCGAGGGCTGCTGCTCCCGGAGCGAGCCTGTGCAGCCCTCGGGCCTGGGGTCACCACGGCCAGTCCTGTGCTGTGCTGAGCTGTGGCAGCTCCTTGACTTGCAAATCATCTCCCCTCCTCAGACCTGAGCTTCTTACCCATGCGATGAGGAAACAGGCTTCCAGTCCCTCTGAGGAGCAGGCTGGCTAGGATGGACCGGCCACCCTCTTTCCTTGGCACATATCAGCCGTCTTCAGCCCACCCACCCTGGCGATACGCGACATGGAACAAGGTGGTCGGCCTACAGAGACAATTTCTCCTGAAGTAGCTTCCTCCTCCCAGGTTCTGTGAGTGTCTCTTAGCAGATAGAGTGAGGGCAGAGGGCCATGGCTAATCCTTGGACTCGGAATGTCTCTGCTCCATCGGGGCCCTTCCCGGGGGGGCACAGCCGGTCCCCAAGGAGCTGAGTTGATGCCAGGGCACGGCATGCAATGGGCAGGAACAAACAGGCTCTCGGAAAGGAACAGACTCATTTTCTAAACCAGACAGACGCGGCAGTTAGGAGATTTTGTGCCATAGACGTACTGATCCCAGACAGGGTGGAGATTAAGCCCTCAGTGGCTGGCTGGGAGCTTTGGCTCCAGACCAGCCCCTTCTGGGGAAAGGTGTGAAGCCAGGGGAGAAAGGCCCTGGGCCCCACCCTGCCGCGGAGACGGTGGGTGAGAAGTGCCTTCAGCTCGGGCGAGAACAGACAGACAGACACATTGTCCTGTAAACACCGCAGTTCGTTCAGGGTTTGCTGCGGCTTTGCCCACGTCGGCCGCCACGGCAGCGCCTCGGGCTGAGCGGGTACGGCCGCTCCCCAGGCGCGCAGGTCTGCTCCGCGTCCGCCCGTGGTTCAGGCCCGGAGTTCATCTTTCAGATCCTTGGTTTCTGTGTTTAAAGACACTTCCACAGCTTTCGGTGCGCCTAAGCATGCTTCCCTTTCACTAAGTCGAGTGCTCCGTGAGGATGGTCTCAGGCGGATGCCGAGAAGGACATTCCTTTGCTATCATGTGATAGTGACTTTAAAAAACGTCACCTGTGATTGCCGTATCTGTCGGAGAGCTTTGGAGGACGTGAGAAACATTTGTCTACAGCATGTCCTACAGTGGTGGAATCTGTAAGAAAACACAATTTTCTTTTCCCCAGACACTTGGGGATCCGTTGGCCATCAGCATTTAGGAAGATACTGTTCACGTCAGCCACAGGATACATCAGGTTTTTTAATTTCTTAAGTTTTAAGTTTCCTTTTGACTTCTTCAGGGTGTGTAGTTCTGTTACAGGTAAACACCAGCGCAATCAGGACACAGAATCTCGTTCTGTGATTTTGTGTCCTGTACATGAACGAGAGACTTGTCCGGTGTGCGACCTCGTGACATGGGCTCTTTCATCCAGCAAGACCCTCAGAGTTCCCTGGTGTCTTTACATGGATTGAAGTTCATTCTTACCTAATGCTGAGTTACATTCTGTCTTGTGGGTCCTTTCTGGTTTATCTGTTCACCTGTTGAAGGACGTTTGGGTTGTTTCCGGTTCTTGATGGTAATAAAAAGGGCTCCTGTGATGGTGTGTGTAAAAGATTTTGTGTGAACACACGTTTTCATCTCTCCTGGGTAATTTCCCAGGACTGGGGTTGATGCTAACTGTTTATCTTCCTAAGGCACGCCGGTAGGAGCGGCTACGCCGTTCAGCCTTCCTCTCTGTGGGCTGCTTTGCATTTTCCCTTCTCTCTTCCCTAGGCGACAAAGGATCTGCTTTCTTTTCGTTGTGGTTTTTCTCCCCGCCAGGTACTTTCGAAGATTCTTCTCTGTATTCTGTTGCTGGAGTTTGGAGTTTGAGTGTGATGGATCTGGTTGGGAACTTACTATTGCTGTCATTACTTATCTAGCCTTAGGTGTCATTTTTAAATCTGTGGACTCTTGACCTTCGGTCTTGGAAAATCCCAGCTTTCATTTCTTCCATTATATCCTCTTTAGCATTCACTTTCGTGATGTTGATCCCATGTATCAGCGTGACGGGTGGGGTTGGGGAGCCTGGCTGACACCTGGTGTGTTTCTGGGTGTGTCTGTGGGGATGCAGTGGGCAGCGGGAGGAACATTCGAATCAGGGGACTCTGGGAAGGGGTTGCTCTCCCCAGGGTGGGCCTCATCCAAACTGTTGAAGGCTTGAAGAGGAGAAGAGGTGGAGAAGAAGGAATTTGCCTGTTTTCTCTGCCTCACTGCTTGAGCTGGGACCCCGTCGTCTCCTGCCCCCACACTGGGATTTACACCATCAGCTCCCCTGGGTCTCAGGCCTTCAGACCCCGACTCGCAGCTCTGTTCTCCTGGTTTTACAGCACAGAAGACAGGCATGGGACTTCCTGGCTCCATCATTGTGTGGACCAACTCCCATGATAAATTTCCTTTATGTCCGCATCGATCTGCCTGTCTAGTCTGTCTATCCATCCAGCCATCCCTCCATGTTCCACTAGTTCTGTTTCTCTGGAGAGCCCTAATACAACTTTATTCTTTCCTTCAGACATTTCTTTAAATATATATCTCAGATCTTTTTTTTTTTTTTTCCCCTGATTTTTTTCTCTTCATCTCTGCTCTGTTTTGGGAGATTTTCTCAGTTTTTTGTTTTGTTTTCCTAATACTAAATCTCTCTATTGCTGGATATATTCTCTATTTATTCCATATTCAGAGACCTTTAGTTATTAAGATGACTGAGTTTTTTCCATACTCCTCCACTCTTTTGCCTGTGTTTTTTGGGGGGTTTTATTTGTTTGTTTTTTAAGATTTTATTTATTCATTTTACAGAGAGAGCACAAATGGGGGAGCAGCAGACAGAGGGAGAAGCAGGCTCCCCACTGAGCAAGGAGCCCTATGCAGGGCCCGACCCCAGGACCCTGGGATCATGACCCAAGTCAAAGGCAGCTGCCCAACTGACTCAGCCACCCAGGTGCCCCAACTCTTTTGCCCGTGTTTTTATTTTGAATGTTCTTTTTTTTTTTTTTTTTAAGATTTTATTTATTTATTTATTTGACAGAGAGAGAGAGAGAGAGATTACAAGCAGGCAGAGAGGCAAGCGGGGGGCAGGGGGAGCAGGCTCCCTACCGAGCAGAGAGCCCAATGCGGGACTCAGTCCCAGGACCCTGAGATCATGACCTGAGCCGAAGGCAGAGACTTAACCCACTGAGCCACCCAGGCGCCCCATTTATTTTGAATGTTCTTGTCCATGGATGCTGTGTTCTCTACTATCACTGCGATGATTTAATATCTTTTTCAGGTGGCTCTAGATTCCTCTGTAGGTTTTCACATCCTGACCGTGGTTGATGGGAATGCCATGCAGCCCGTGAACCGTATGCAGCAGACCCGGGTCATCTGACTGTTTCATCATGCTGAACTTTCTGATATGTTTCTTAATTCTTGTGTGTGAGTTTATTTCCTGTGGGACTTTTATTTCTTGGGTGCCCTGCCCTGAGTCATGGTTGTCTCCCTGAGAAGCAGTTTCACCTGGACCTAGGGGTCTGTGGCTCCCGACCAGACCGTGGGTTAATGCCCTGGCTCTGGGCTCTTGTGCATGACGAGTCAGCCGTGCTCAGGCACAGCCCGCTCCACCCGTGACCCTGGTGCCGAGCAGTGCCACTGGGCCAACACTGAGCCCGAGTATATGACTCTCCCAGCCTCAGCTGCTGTTTCTGTGTGATGCTGGGCTCTACCCCTTCTCTTGCTTCAACCTCCAAAGGGGAATTTTTTTTTTATTAACATATAATGTATTATTTGCCCCAAGGGTACAGGTCTGGGAATTGTCAGGCTTACACACTTCACAGCACTCACCATAGCACATACCCTCCCCAATGTCCATACAAAGGGGAATTTTTTAAGGGTGTAGAAAAAATGGGGGAGAAACGAACTCATAGATTTCAGCCCCATGTTTGCTTAAGATATCCTTTTTTTGAAAATGTACATCCTGGGATGCCTGGGTGGCTCAGTCAGTTAAGCATCTCCCTTGGGCTCAGGTCATGATCCTGGGGTCATGGGATCGAGCCCTGTGTCAGGCTCCCTACTCAGTGGGGAGCCTGCTGTTCCCTCTCCCTCTTCCCCTCCCCCTTCTCATGCATGGGCTTTCTCACTTTCAAAAATAAGTAGGTAATACCTTTTTAAAAAAATAAAATACTGAATTAATATCTTGTCAGAGGAGTAGGCGGTGCTTAAAATTAGGTTCTCACCATTGCATTATGAAGTAATACACTTAGGAAAATATATCCTTTGCAACTTAACTGTGAAACAACTTGAGGGTTGTTCAATCTAAAGGTGACTGGGTTTGGGGTCATGAAGTCCCCATCCTCCTACATGAGACCCAGGCACACAGTGAAACAGAATCCCCATAAGATCAAACATCAGTGAGCAGGAAGGGAAATACACAGCATTTTCCAGAGAGATTCTAAGAAGCAAGAGGACAGATGGCCTGACTTTTTGCCATGCTTCTTAGGATGATGATCTCTCAGATAAGTACCATTGAGTTTTAGAAGCCCAGAAAAAAAGCACAGGAAATTGGAAAAGCTCCACCACCAGTCACCTCCACTTCTGCATGCCGCCCCTTGGTCCAAGCCCACAGGAAGGCACCATGGACCTATAAGAAGTCGCTAGAATCCGGAGGCTTGAACAAACCGTGGGTAAAACTCCTTGAAGGTTACAGCCGCCAAAAGGTCCGTCCATCCCTTCCTTCTACCACCCTGTCGCCTGCGGCCATCGACTGTGGAGTGTCCTCCTTGACAACATCCCTCGGACAGCATGTTTCAGACCTCCCATCTCAGAGCTGCCTCACAGCAGGCAAACTCTCTGTAAACTACTTCCTCTTGATTTTGTCCCCATGGTTGAAACTCTTGCTGATACCTCTTCTTGCACTGCAGGGGCAAACTTTTCCTTCGTCATAGGTTCTTACTTTTAATACTAAGACTGATGCTGTTATCCGAACCATCCAAGGAGGAAAAGACAGGGAGATCGGATAAATGCTTACATAAAATTCCATAGGAATCAAGATTTCAACCTGAAGGAAAGGAGGACAGCTTTATAATCCAACTTAAGTAAAAATACTACAGTTCTACATTTGTTTTGTAAAAATGAGTATAAGCTCACAACATGATCTTTTAGAAAAAACCACACACAGAGAAGGAACCTAGAATCAAGGACAAAGCGGTCCTGATGAGCGCACACAGCACTCCCCACCTCCAGTCCCGACTACTGTCTGCAAAAGCAACTTCTTACCGAAGGGAACCGGGGCTCTTGGAGGAATGGCTGCCCTGGGGCAGCACCAGATGATCCTGGGACATTGGTGTCGTGGCCGAAAATAAGGACATTGCCAAGACCAAGGGGCTGCGTCTAGGAGTCACAGAGGAGCCCTACGGGGAAGGAGCCGCACGGGGAAGGCAGAGGCCTGATGCACAGCTGACAACAAACAGCTGCATTTGGAACAAAGCAGGTGCATGAAGCCCTGTGTGTGGAATGACAGTAAAACGGAAGAATGTCTTACGGGTCTCCTTGTACGTTCCCAATTACTCTGAAAATTTCTAGAGAGAAGGCATCATGTATATTTCACATACACAACTTTCAAATACACTTGCCTCTACAAACTCTATTTCAGTTTAGTAAACAGTTACACAGAGGAGTTCTAGCTCATCGATGCAGAACAAACAGTCAAAACAGAAAACCCCCATTTGCAGCCAGTAATGAAGACATGAGTGTGGGCAGTAAATCAATGTCAAAGCTAAGAGACTGCCCGGGAATTCTGGTGGGTGGGTCAGGCGGACCACACCTCACCCTGCCTCCATCACTATCAGACCCACGGGACTGGAGTGACCAGACATTAGGGGTGTGGGAGGCACTGCCAGCACCGCTTCTGAATATTCATGCTGAAAAATTCAAACCCAAGTCTAACAAGCCTCTGGACCCAAACACCAGTTTATAGAAACTTGGGGATTGAAGGAATGTGTTCGTTACACTTTAAAAATCAAACACAAATGGCAACCAGACGTGAAGTTTTCCTGAGCAGATAGAACCGGTTTAGTCATACAAGCCAAACTCAATTTAGCTTATCTAGCAGAACAAGTGAGGCTCAGTTGCCTGGGTCACTTCTTGCTGGTGCCCCTGAAAATCGTAAGTGGAACTTAAGTTGTCCCCCAAACTGATATGAGGTAATGACTGACCAATCCCCTTTATTCAAGAACATTCTAGCATTATAAGTCCCTGGCGGGAATGCAGAGTCGCTGCCTTCTTGGCATATGAGATGCTTTACGACCGCGCTCCCCTTAGCCTCATGCCTTGCTTGGTCTGGTGCTCCCGGTTTTGGGTGTGTGCACAATAAACTTGTACTAATTGCTACTTTGGTGATTTCACTGGTTTTACTTCTGTTATTTCTGAATGTTTGACAACTGGGCGGATGCAATTCGGCAAGATCTAGACTGTGGGGTGTGGAGCCAGCCAGACATCTGGCACGGGGACATAAATGTCACACGTTGAAAGAGGTTCAGAGACTTGTCAGCCAAATGTGCCGTGGCGACCTTGAGTGGAGCCTGTCTGAACAAAACAACCGTAAGAGAGGTATTTTTTGAGAAATTTTGAAACAAACTACATACTAGGTGATGTTGAGGGATTGTTGTTAACTTAGAGAAGTATGACAACGTATTTTGGATAGAGTTTTTAAAAATGCTTATTTTTTAGAGAGACAAAAATGCCCCATTTAAGACTGAAATTCTGGGATTTGCTTTGAAACGCTCCAGGAAAACATGGGTGGCAGCGGGAACAGGAGTGGGAAACAGAGACTAACAAAACTGGCTCAAGATCACGCCCAAGGCTGGTGATAGAGCCTTGCGGATTTGTTGCATGCTTGCTGTAACCTTTGTGTGTGTTTGGAAAGTTTGAAGAAAGAGCACACCATTGAATCTGACCCTCTCAGCCAAAGAGAAAGCTAGGAAGAAAGAAGAGAAGCAAAGAAAGGGAGAGGGGAGAGAGTGTCTGAGTGTGCCCAAGGCGACGCCAGAGGGCCAGCCTCTCCCTCGGGCAGACTCGGCCAGACGCCAGACGCAGGCGGCAGAGGCAGCGGGAAGGCCAGCAGCTGACACAGTCTTTCCCCTCTGCCGCCTGCGGCCCTCGCCCCATCCGCAGCTCGTAGCTCAGGACTGGCTCCTTGCCTCTGGCTGTGTGACTGAGGTGTGTTTCTCACGGCTGACGTCCAGCCGGACAAATGGCATCTTGGAGAGATTTGTGCGCTTCGGGAGCCCTCACCGCTGGGTGACCCCCTTTGCAAAGACTTAGAGTAAATTCCAGGGTTCCCGGGGGAAGCAAGGACCTGTTGCAAGAGGCGGAACGTGCAGCGTGTGCCTGCGGTTTGTGGGGTTTCCTTGGGCTGATCCTGTTGGGTGCCCGCGCCACCACCAGCCTGTGCTTCAGGGCCTGGCTGCGGACGCTTACGGTTCTGGGGACGGTCATCAACACGAAGTCACTTCCGTGCCAGGACGAGGCCTGCACAGCATGACCGATGAAGCCTAGGAAGGCCTGAGTTTGCCTTGCGTGCTCTCACTTCCTCTCCTTTCCTGGAGATGCAGGACATTTGGGGGAGGGGAGATGGGGCTGGGAGTATCCACATACGGGGAGCAGGATGTCCTGCAGTCCATCCGCACGGGGTACTGTAACCCTAGAGACCTCTGGGATCCATGGGACTCTCGGAGAGCCTTTGTCCCCAGCCGTGGCCCCAGGAGCTCTCCTGTTCTCAATTTCAGTGGGAAACATGTGGTCTCTGAAGGCATATACTAACCCAAGAAGATTCTCCACTAGTTTACTTTTATTAGTAATTTTTATGAGAACTTTTAAGATCTACTCTCTTGGCAACTTTCAAATATAAACATGCTGTACACTATTCGTGCAGGATTTATCTGTGAAGTTTGTACATTAGACATCTCCCCCTTCCTACCCGCACCCGTTTCTCTGTGTCTACAGATCTGGTTTTTTGTTTTGTCGTTGCTGATGTTTTAGGTTCCACACGTGAGTGAGCACATACGGTGCTTGTCTTTCTCTGTCTGATGTAGCTCCCTTAGCGTGGTGCCCTCAAGGTCCCTCCGTAGTGTCACAAATAACAAGATTTCTTTCTTTTTGGTGGCTGAATAACATTCTGCTGGGTGTATCTAACTCAGGTTAGATAGCCAATAAAAACTATCCCTACAAAAGTGCAGATGTAAACTTTACATCAGCTATTATAAATATATTCAAGGACTAAAGGAAACCGTGTCTGAAGAGTAACAGATTGAGTATAGTGTGTCACCAAATAGAGAATATAAAATGCTGAGAAAAAAAACAAATAAAATTTCCAAAGCCGAAGAGTATAACAAGTGAAATGAAAACTGGCCACAACAGCCCAGTACTTGATTTGAGCGGCTGGAAGAATCCGTGATCTTAAAAACAGTTCAATTGAGATTATTTAGTGTGAGAAATAGAAAAAGAAATAAACGAAGAGCCTGAGAAACCACAAGCCTGTGGGACACCATCAGCCATACCAACGTCTACATAATGGTGGTCCCAGAAGAAGAGGAGGAGGGAAGGAAAGCGGGAGAAGGAATAGTTGAAGAAAAATGGCCAAAGCTTCCTGAACTGGGTGGAAAACATATTGATCAATATATTTAAGAAATTAAAAAATTTCACAGAAGATAAACTCAGAGATGCACATTTAGAAACATCATAATGAAACTGTCAGGAGACAAAGAGAACCTTCAGAACATCAAGAGATGCAATTAATCATGTCCAAGCTGTCCTCAAGAAGATGAACCGATTTCTCACACAAAGCCACGGAGATCAGACAGAGGATGATATATTCAAAATGCTGCAAGCCGCTCACCTTCAGAAACCAGCAAAAGAATAACGAACTAAAACCCAAGTCAAGCACAAGAAAAGAAATGATGAGGGGCGCCTGGGTGGCTCAGTGCGTTAAACTCTGCCTTCGGCTCAGGTCATGATCCGAGGGTCCTGGGATCAAGCCCTGCATCGAGCTCTCTGCTCAGCAGGGGAGCCTGCTTCCTCCTCTCTCTCTGCCTGCCTCTGCCTACTTGTGATCTCTGTCTGTCAAATAAATTTAAAAAAATATTTTTTTTAAAAAAAAAAGAAATGATGAACACTAGAAGCAGAAAGAAATGAAATGGGAGTAGAAAAACGATAGAGAAAATCAAGAAAACTGAAACTGGTTCTTTAAAAAGTTTGACAAAGTAGATAATGACTTACAAAGAAAAACAGAATAGATTTAACTTACTTAAATCAGGAAAGAATGAGAGGACATTACTACTGATAGTGCAAAAATAAAAAAGATTATAAAGGACTTGTATGAATACCGTATGCCCGTTACGGCAAGAACAGTGGCCCCCTCTCTCCCCAGAGATGTCTATCCTCAATCCTCACAACCTGTGAATATGTGACCATCTACGGCAAAATCGAATCTTCACATGTGATTGAGGGTAAGGACCTGGAAGTGGAGAAATTACTCTGGATGATGCGGGTGAGCAAACCTAATCATATATGTCTTTAAAGGTGGAAAAATTTTTCCAGGCTATGGTCAAAGGACCACATAAGACCCAATGAGAAGGACCTGACCTTTTTATGGCTTTGAAGATGAAGGAAGGGGAATTTGACTCAAGAAATACAGAAGACCTCTGGAAGCTAGGAAAGGAAGCTAGATGCTTCGCAGAGCTCCCTAAAAGGAACAGCCGTGCCAACACCTTAATTTTAGCCCAAGGAGTTCTGTCTGACCTATAAAACTATAAGATGATATATTTAATATACTTCTGTTTAAAGTCATGAATTAGTGGTAATTTGTCTTGGCAACAATAGCAAACTAACACAGTAATAAACTGGATAACCTGGATGAGATGGACAAATTCCTAGAAAAGCACCAACTACCAAAACCCAAGAAGAAACAGAAAATTTGAATAGACCCACAACAAGTAAAGAGATTCAATTAATAGTCAAAACTTTCCTACAAAAATGTAAAAGCCCAGCCCTGAGGGCTTCTTCAGTGAATTCTATCAAAGGTCTAAAGTACTACTTCAGTACTTCAGTACTACTCCTTCATAAGCTCTTCAAAACATGGCAGGTTGTGGGAACACTTCCCAGTTCATTCTATGACCCAGTAGTACTTTGGTCCCAAAGCTAGAGAGGACATCACAAGAAAAGATAACTGTATCCCGATGTCCCTTATGAAGACATGTGCAGACAGCCTCAGTGAAATACCAGCAACATAGGAACATTCCTGGAACCTAGGAATATTTAAAACAGATTCTCTGCCATGATCAAATGGGATTTATCCCAGGGATGTATGGTTGGTCCAACATGTAAAAGTCAATCAGACGTAAAGGAAAACACCCAGAATAGTGAATACTGTGCTGAAGAAAGACATAGTCAAACTCTACCCAGCAAGTCCTCTCTTAGGTAAAGACCAAAGAGAATTGAAAATATATGTCCGCACAACAACTTATACAGAAATGTTGAAAACAGGATTACTCATAGTAGTCATAAAAGTGGTAACAATTCAACTGTTCCAGAAGTGATGAACAGATAAACAAAATGTGATATAACCATATGGTGGAATATCGTTGATTCTTAAAAAGCAGTGAAATACTGGTACATGATACTAAATGGTTGAATCCTGAAAACATTATGCTAAGTTAAGAAACCAGACACGAAAGGTATACACTGTATGATTCTGTTTACATAGAATGTCCAAAAAGGGCAAATCATAAAGACAAAAAAACCAATAGTGGATTCCAGGGGTCAGGGTGTGCGTGTATGAGGAGTAAGTGCCTGTGGGTATGGGGTTTCTTTCCGGGCTGATGAAAACATTCTGAATTATATTGTGATGATGGCCGAACAACTCTCTCATCACACTGAAACCGCTGAACTGCATCCTTTAAAAGGGTGAGTAGTATGATCTGGGGCTTATATCTCAATTTTATTTTTATTTCATTTTAAAGATTTTATTTATTTATTTGATAGAGAGAGATAGATCACAAGTAGGCAGAGAAGCAGGCAGAGGGGGAGAGGGGAAGCAGGCTCCCTGCTGAGCAGAGAGCCTGATGCGAAGCTTGATCTCAGGACCTGAGCGGAAGGCAGAGGCTTTAACCCACTGAGCCACCCAGGCGCCCCATTATATCTCAGTTTTAAAAAACAAATGAGACCTAAGAGGAGTAAGATTGTCTCCAAGCCTTACACAAGTGATAAGTGGTAGACACAGGAACAGATCCCAGATGTCTAGGACTCCAAAATCTGCACATTCTCCATATGTACCAGTCAGTGCTTCTCACTACAATGCTGTGTAAAAATCATCCTGAATCATAGTGGTTTACAGATGCAAGTATTTGTTTAAAGATTTTATTTATTTATTTGACAGAGAGAGAGAGTGAGAGAGGGAACCAAGCCAGGGAAGAGGGAGAAGCGGGCTGAATAGGGAACACAGTGGGAAGCGGGGCTCGATACCAGGACCCTGAGGTCAAGACCCAAGCCGAAGGCAGATGCTCAATGACTGAGCCACCCAGGCGCTCCAAGTATTTTTTTTTTTCATTTTTCCCCCCAAGTTTTTTTTTTTTTTTTTCTTGACTATGATTCTGTGATTCTATAGGTTGGCTCTTCTTCCAGCTTCAGGGCCGGTTGGCCTTGACCTCAGTTGGCTTCAGTTCTCTCAACTTCCCTTGGTTCAGTCGCTCTCTGGGCGTGTTTTTGTCCTGGGAGACTACTGGAGCATAACCAGATCGCACGAGAACGTTGAAACCTCTGCGTGCGTTGCCTCTGCTGCTGTTCATTCCATTCGCCGAAGCAAGTCCCCTGGCAAAGCATGGTTTGGCTCGGGGCACGGCGAGGTTGCACCGCAGAGGGAGGGAGTAGAGAACTGAGAACCCCAGTCTGGCGCACGGCCTCACCCCGCCACCGATGCCGGTATCACAGCTGTCACAGAGGGTTCCCCGTGGGAGCCCCCTGCGACGGGATGACGAGCCGCAGCTTCAGTTAGTTTGGAGAAAATGACCCCAAACTTTGTATGTTTGCTTATTTGTATGCATGTGTTTGTTTCTTGTTTTGGTCTTACAGAGAAACAAGGGGAAACACTGAGTTTGTTCTGAGTAGTCTCCGTGCTGCCCAAGTGTTCTGTTTTCTTGGGTGACCCTTCGGGCAGTTTGCTGCTCGCTGAATTCCCACAGTCCCTGCGCATCAGACCTTACTGGGTGGTGGTGGTGGGGTCCTCCGTCTATATTTGGGTGGAATATTTGGGCCCTCGTGTGTCGTCCGTCTGTGTCTGCTCTATCTTCAGGAGTTTTTGTCAGGCGGTTCTTCAGACTCTCAGTACTGGCAGACTGTAGAGTGGGTCCACCGGGTCTTTACTCATCAGTCTCCCCTGTCTACCGACCTTCTGCTACGAGAGACAAGCACTCAGGTCTCCAGCTGTGCCCTGCTCTCCACCCCCATCTCCCAGGAGGACAGACATCTTTTTGGTGCTTCCTGAATTGTAGCCATATAAATACCCTTCTCCCTGAGTCAAGTTATGGACTGTGCATTCAGTCTCTTTATTACATACATTTTTGGTTGTAGTTAATGATTGCCACGGCCTTTACATTTTCTAGCTTTTCTTCATCTGTATCTCTATCTTACCTTCGGGGCAGCCTCTTCCGGGCGGTTACTCTGCTCAGTTACCAGATTACACATGGGCTCCACTGTTTCCTCTCTCCCCCCGGAAGCTCCAACTTCCTGGAATGTGCAGCTGCCGCCAGCTGTGGTCCTGGGGCCTCGCATTAGCACCATCTGGGGGCTGCTCTCCTCCCCCTGGGTGGGGTCCCTGGTTTTGAATCCCACGTCCCCACGTCATTCTCTTTCTTGGCTCCCTCTCTCACTTGTACAAACGACCTCCTCTAGCAGTTTTCCTAGAAAATGGTGCCTGGGTGATGAATTTTTAAGCCCTCACATCTCTAGAAATAGCCTTCTTTTACTCTCATACTTGTTTCCTAATTTGACTCAGTATGAAATCTGGGTTGAATATCATTTTTCTTCAGAATTTGAGGGCATACCTCAGTTTTTCTTCTATTTTAAATTGAGAAATCTGCTAACATCTCATCCCCTCTTTTGTAAAGTACACCCCCTCCCTCAGAATGTTTTGGGATCTGTGTTACCACTCATGTTAATGGTGTGTGCATTTTTTCATTCATTTTGGTGGGACTTGGTGGCCCTCTCGTTTTGAAAAGCCCAATCCTTCCCTGCCGGGGAAAGCCGCGTGTAAGATGCTGTGCTGAGACCCCAGCTGCCTTCCCTGCTCCCTGTTCTCAAGCGCCCACCGGTCAATCTCACTCAGACTGATTCCCTTGTTTGCTTCTCTTCCCAAGCATCCATCCGTTTTTGTTTTACCTTCTCGAAGAGTGCGTTAACATTATTTTCCGATGCTTCTATTGAAATTTTAATGTTCACTATGATTCTTTAATTTCCTAGCTTTCTACCTAGCATTTGATTTTTTTTTTTTTCACAGCATCTGGTCCTTGGTTTGTAGATTCACTCTTTTCTCTTATATCCCTGAACATATTAATTACATGGTCTTTTGAAGTTGATTCTTACTGTCCACATTGCTGACATTTATTTTGTCTTCTTTTTTCCTTCATGTATTTGTTGCTTTTCATGTTATAGCTGTTTTCAGATTTCTGGTTATCTTTGTGAAGGGGATCAGAATAGACCATCCCAAAATAGGTCACCTTGGCATAAGAATTATTTTGAGTGGAAAGCAATTGAGAAACAGCAGATTCAGGAAAAGCTCTCTATCCTCCTTTCTGCCTAAATGCAGGGTCTACATTTTCCTTTGTAAGATCTTCCCCACTCCTCACTCCTCTCTGGTGCTGGAAGAGACCATTATCACGACAAATCACCATTATCACTGGAGACAGAAGTCGGCACCAAGTCGGGCCTGTACAAGCAAAGCTTACTGAAACGTCCTTCATTTTCCGTTGATTTCTCCAGATACTTCCCCATCCACAATTACCACCCCTTGAAGCCCACACTCTTTTTCTTTTGTCTTGTCACTTCTCCACAATTTATTGCCCTCTGTTAGGATGGTACCTTAGCCCCAAACTCACCACCGAGTTCTCCCATGTATATGCATGTTGCATGTATAAATAAACTTTTGGGTTTTTTTTTCCTCCTGTTAATCTTTTACCCATTTGATTTATAAGCCTCAACCACTGAGTATAAGAAGGTAGAGGAAGAATATTTCCTCCTCCACATTTGGATGCTCTGTAATATTTGGGAGTAATGCGCCTAAAAGCTGCTTGACTTTTATGCATGGTGATGGGGCGGTGGTATGTGACAGGGCAGAAATCTGGATTTTCTACTGTCCGTGACTTTTCCTGCTATAAGTGGAAGATGCACTAAGGTCTGGTAATGAGCTATCTCACTGGGAGCAGACTGACGTGGTTCTCCCACTTCATGTCCCTGCTCAGGGTCTCTGGGCTCCCCGGGTTCCTGCAGAGACTGTTCTGTTCTCCTTCCTGGCAGATAAGCACCCAGATGCAGGGGCTTTCCATTCGTGTCATGGCTGGGAAACAGGCAGAGGTGTGCCCCTCTCATTAATCCCCTCTCACTGGGTCCAGTCTCACCCCTACCCACTACTCCACCTGATAACCCTGCATTGGGAGACCTCCTTGTTCAATTTCTAGTTTCACACGGAGGTGACCCTGGCAACTTTTGCCGCATTAAAAACAGAAGAAGAAAGAAAAGAAAAACCACCACCACAAAACAGTGGTTTTAAAGAAACATGGCTATTAGGGGCGCCTGGGTGGCTCAGTGGTTTAAGCCTCTGCCTTCGGCTCGGGTCATGATCTCAGGGTCCTGGGATCGAGCCCCGCGTCAGGCTCTCTGCTCAGCGGGGAGTCTGCTTCCCTCCGCCTCTGCCTGCCTCTCTGCCTACTTGTGATCTCTGTCTATCAAATAAATAAATAAAAATCTTAAAAAAAAGAAAAGAAAAAGAAACACGGCTATTAATTTAGCCTAAGATCCTGTGGGTCGGCAATCTAGGACAGGCTCTTCTGGGCAATTTGTCCAGCTAATTCGTGACTCTGTCGTTGGAGCTTGTGCGTTGGGATAGCTGGCGGGCTGTAGTGGGGGGGGCACCCTCTGTCTCTCTCATCCAGGGCGCAGCCCAGTGGGGTTCCCAGAGGGTGAGTGAGTAGACACTAAAGGAAACCTCAGGCCCTGAGCCCAGACTTGGCACCACGTCTCTCTTCCACATTCGACCGGTTAAAGCAAGTCTCCAGGCCAAGCCTGGCTTGGGAAATGATTTTAGTCTTTTGAGAAGTAACCTACCAGCAAAGGGAAGTCGCATGGCTTCCCTCTGGCACAAAGGCAGGTCTGAGGATCCTGACAACTTTTCACATGGACTTTCCTGCTTTCCTGTCTGCACCTTACTCAAGCCTTCAAGGTCCCAGACCTTCCATTCCTTCCATTTGCAAGCAACCTGAGCTCTGCTGAGGTGCACCCTTGGGTGTCATTCTGTTACGGGGTCGCAGGTTCTTGTCTCACGGAGCTGAGGGATGAATCTCGCTGACATGAAAGGGTGAAATGAAGTGAAAGTTTATTAAGTGAAGGTGAGAACAGAAAGGAGAGGCTCTCTAGAATGAGCGGGGTGGCCCTTGAGGGCTGTCACTGGCAGTCTTTATGAAAACCTGACCAGGAAGCTGGTGGCCTTGAGATTCCGGTGCCATCTGCATTTGGGCACAGACTGTTGATAACACCTTTACTGGCTTACTCTTTGGGGTCTGGTCATTTTCTTTGATGACAGTGTAGCTCCAGGACCAGGTGGCCTGTTTGTTCCCTTGTCTCTGGTTTTGCACGCCTCACCTCAACATTTCCCCACATCTGGGATTTCCCAGAGCCTGGTCCAGCAGCCCTCTGCGCCAGCCGAGTCGGGGGAGTCAGTGGCCTCCTATTTCTCCCCGCCTACACCTCACCCCTTTCCTCACTCACTTGCACACACTGCTAGTGTGTGACCACCTGCTCCGTACTCAGCTGTGGCCATTGGGGTGGCCAAGACTCTCAGCCGCAGGCAGTAGTGTTCGTGACTCTCTGGTCCTGCTGCTGCCGTCCCTCCCGTTCTCCTGGCTCACAGACGTGATCAAGGGGAGAGGGGCAGAGCGGTCTTCACTGCGCCATACCCAGGATGAGAGTGTGACTGAGGCGTCTGAGATGGGACATGGTCCTGGGGAGCTGTAGGGGAGCGGATGACGGCTGAGCTGGCTCTGCGGGGCAGCCCGCTGGCCGCCCTCCACTGGCTCCGGGCTCTTTATCTGTACAAGTTATAAAATAACCCCAGGGACCGAGTGTGATAATAGCGCTAGCGACCTCTCAGCTTTGTCTGACCCTGTGCCCTCAGACCCACACATTCGGGACACTTCTGGCTTTCACCAACCCCACGGGGATCCGTGGGGTCCCGGGGGTCACAGCGCAGTGGCTGCTGTGACAGGTGCGGTCCCGACACCTGAGCTCCCAGTCACCACACAGCTGGCTACCCTGGCTCTCCAAGTGTCCAGGGGCCCTGGTGGCTTCCCAGAGGACCCTGCAGACTTCCAAATACAAAGGAATCCGATCATTCCCTACTCCGAGGGGCGCCGGTGCGGACTGGGAGGCGCATCACCTTCTCGGACAAGGAGCGCTAACAGAGCCCGAGCCCGTGCTCATTCCAGCGGCCACTCCTGCCCCTGCTGCTCCCGCTGCCCTCGCTGCCTCTGGGGCCCCCCACGTGTCCCGCCCTGCGAGCAGGCCGAGCGCACGTCCCTGCGCCAGCCTGTACGTTGCGGGTCCGCCCCTGAATCCCGACCCACCCTCGCGCCTCCGCACCGCAGCCGCCCACAGAAGCCCCACCTCCTCCTGCCCCGGCTCCCCGCTGTCGGCACGCGGCTCTACGTGCCCCACGTGCCGTACGTGCCCTGCAGCCCGGCACGTTCTGTCCACGCATGCGCTCTGGGGACACACGGCGGCCGCCTTGAGCCCCTCCCGCTCCGCCGAGGCTCGGCCTCTCCTGCGTGGCTCCTGCGTGGCAGAGACCCTCTTCCACGACCCTCACGCTCTCCCCTCCACGCCTCACACATTCTGTCCTCCCGGACCCCTTATGGTCTCTCCTCCCCGACCCTGCTTGGCCCTCCTGATGCTCCACAGCGAGCCTCGTGCGCCCACAGACGCCGTCCGCGGCTCTGACGTCACGCGCCGCAGGATGAGGTAATGCCACTCACCGCCCCCAGTCCTAGGGCGCTCGCCCGCGCAGCTGTCCCCGTTCCACGTGCCCCCGTCCCTGTGTCCCCGGCTGGCACGCCCACGCGCTCCTCCGCCGCTGCCCCCGTGCGCCCGCCCCGGGGACCCCAGCTCGAGTCCCGGCCCAGCCCCGTGTGAATCTGGCTTCCGCGCTCTTCCGTCCACGGAGGGCACTGGAGCTCCGCACGCCGTTTTCACGGCCCGTGTCCCGGCCGTGTCTTGTGTCCCTGCGGGGCCAGCCGTGGTGCCGCTCCGTGCGCAGCACGTGTGTTCTCCGCAGCCCTCCGGCTCCGTCCGGAACCCCAGGATCTCCCGCCTCCACCCGACGCCCCAGGCCACGCCCCGGGGCCGCTGCTGGCTGCGGCCGTCGCTGTCCCTGGGCCCTCTGGCCCGTGTGCACGGCTTCCGCGGGCCGCAGGCCTCTCCCTCCGCAGACCTCCCGCGCACTGCGGTCCGGTGTCGCGCGCTGCCTCCGGGACACCCCCGCGGACGCCGCCAGTCTGCGCGCGGAGCGGGGCCTCTGGGCGTCCCGGGATCCCTGCTCGGGGCGTTTCCCACCGCGTTCCTCAGCCGCAGCCCCGGGGCCCAGCTCGTCAGCCTCGCTTCATCACGCGGTCGTGCTGCCTCGGACGCCGCACACTTCTCCGGGCAGTCCCGTCTCCGTCCCCGCGGCCGTCCCGCAGACCCTCCCGCCCGGCACCGCTGCGAGCGTGGCTAGCGCCGCGCTTCCTCGCGTGCGCCCCCGGGGCGCGTAGCATCCGCAGCCGCCGTGCTCCAAGGCCGAGGGATGTCCACTTTTGAACTTTAAGACGCGACTGTCTTGCGAAGCGCTTGCTTCATTCGCTGAAACGAAAAAATGGTAAATCACAGCTGTCACCGTCTGGATTCCCTTTAGTGTCGTCTTCCCTGCGGTCTTGCGCATTTCTGTCCCCAGGTTAGCGTGATTCAGGGCACCTGTGCTCCCTGACCACGTTTTCCTTTTGGCTTCTATCTGCATTCCGAGAGTCTTCCCTGCTCGCTGTTTTTAGGGAGATGGAGGCAATAGATCTTTTGTTCCTTATCCATTGACAAGGACCTCTGTGTCTCATGTACAATTCCATTTTTATGACTTCTACTGCCTTCCGGAAGCATCTTAGGATATTTTACCACTTTTTTTAAGCCAAAAGTTCTGCACAACTGTTTAAACTCTGAGAGGAACATAGCACAAAAAATAAAAAATAACAACTGAAAATGGTGGTAGAAGTGTCATCCGGTGCCAGGGACCTCAAGCCAGCGGCCGGGGTGGCGCCTCAGCTCCACGGAGACAGACCTGCTTTGTCTCTCAGCCACTGCGGCCTGCGCTCTGTGCTCAGCAGGGAGTCCGCTTGGGATTCTCTCCCTCTGCCTCTGCCCACCCCCGCCCTGCCCACTTGTGTGCTCTCTCTTTCTAAAATAACAACAGTAGGGGCGCCTGGGTGGCTCGGTGGGTCGAGCTTCTGCCTTCAGCTCAGGTCATGATCTCAGGGTCCTGGGATTGAGCCAGCATTGGGCTCTCTGCTGGGGAGGGGCTGCTTCTCCCTCCCCCTCTGCCTGCCTCTCTGCCTACTTGTGATCTCTGTCAAATAAATAAACAAAATTTAAAAAAAAATAACAGTAATGTCAGATGGAGTCACATTCGAACCCAGTTATTTTCCGTATTGGTAATCAGTTAAAAAAACTATTACATTGATTTTTTAAAATAATTAAATGTGAATTTAAAGGAATCTTAATTGGAAAAACTAATACTAGATCAGTTAGATCTTTTTTCCAGTAATTAAATGCAGATCTCTCACAGAGCCTGTGTTGTGTGTTTAAGACCTCACTTTGCTTTTCTCAACAGAACCAACAGCACTTCTTAAGGTCTCACCAGGGCAGGCTTTGTGACATCAGTCACATGTCTGCTAAGTGTTAGGTCCGTTATTAAACGAAACGAGACTGAGACAGTGAAAGTTATTTAAAGCTTTATTTATGACAAGTATTAGAAGTCAGACTGACCGGCCAGGGGAACGAGACTGAGACAAGGTGAAAGCTATGCAAAGCTTTATTCTGTGCTAAGCATTAGAAGTCAGACTGACCGGCCAGGGCCGTCTCCGAGGAGAGAAACCACCCCCAGCTTACAGGCTCAAGAATGGACTGACTGACCGGTCAGGGCTGCCTCCGAAGAGGGCGACCCCTCCCCATCTTACAGACTACCTTTTATAGAGCAAAAGTCTGGCCACACATAGGTGGCCAATGAGACTGTAGTCACGTTAGGTCACACTAGGTCAGAATTGGTGCTCAAGGTTGGCGGCCAAACGGTGGGGTTTACATTCTTTGGTGGTTAGGGGAAAGTATGTGTGTTTCTTACTGACTGGATGTCTCCACCTGGCCCGACGCGTCCTTGTATTCTGGGCTCTGTTATCAAGAACTGGCCGACCTGGCCTTGTACTCTGGGCTGTGTTATTAGGAACTGGCTGACCATATTTTACTGGTTCCCCAGACTTGCTTCTAAGTAAGTTCCTCTGGGGGGAGGTGGGCAGGGTCAGTTTAAGTTTTACTGCATGAACAACAAAATGGCTTTTAACCAAGATGGAGTCGCTCTGGCTAAATAGGTCCTTAAACTAAGTAGCCCAAAAAGGAGGTTATTCAATGATCAAAAAATTACAGTTTTAGAAAGTCTATATAGGAGTCTCCATGTTTTAACATGTACCTTAGGCACTTAAAACAAGGGACCAGAATGTGCCCTGATATATTTATTTCTTTTAATTGTAGGTTTATATATATTTATCTTTAAAGTGTTTAGAACAACATTAATACATGTTTATATATTATATATGCAAAAAGAGAAGTGAAAAAGATAAATGGAAAATGAAATAAGCACTGTTTTAAAATATTTTCATCTTATTTAATGATACAAAATTATTTTACTTTTACCAGAAAAATAATAGAGCAGTGTGATTGTATGTGCATCATTATTTTTTAAATTTGGTTTGCAGCTTTTGATGCAGACATGTGAGGTCTGGCTCTAGATTACATTTATTTTGACGCTTGGTTTTCATCTCTGTCATTGGTGAGAAGGATTCTCTGAAATATGCATGATTCCAGGAGGAGGATATGGGGCCATGGCTGCCCTCTTTGGGTTGTACTTCCAGTAATTCAGGCATTTCCACTCATTCTGGAGAGATTTTAAGGGAGTCAGTTTTATCTTTCCTGATGGAGGTCAGGAAAATGCAGATTAATATCTGCATATTAATCAGATATTTTACTTTTTCTATTTTTATCAAGTGGGTTCTTCTTTTGGAAGATTTCAAAACAAGTTAAAAAAACACTCCATTCCTCAATTTTTAAGTGTGCTGTACGATTCTCACAACAACACAATTATGGCAGCAAAAAGTGCTCTCATCCCAACATCTTTCTTTGGAAAAGGAGATTATCTTTATCCTAGTGTTAAGTCCTGAAATTTACCAGGAAGGAGTAGATGATGCCTGATCATTTTGGAAGGTATCTTGTAGGTGACAGACTGCTCAGGGACACTTCTAGGCATTGAAAAATTTAGCAACATTTTCAACTTTTGTTGTAATGTCCAAGCTAAAAACCTCATTTAAATATTTTTTATTATGATTTCTTCTCTCTAAGATAAATAATTTTTTAAAAGGGGGGCAGTGCCTGGGTAGCTTAGTTGATTGAGCACCCACCTCTTGGTTTCAGCTCAGGTCATGAGCTCAGGGTCCTGGGATCTAGCCAACCCCTCACTTGGGCTCTGTTCACTGCTGGGGGATTCTTTCCCTCTGCCCCTGCCCCCACTCATATTCTCTGTCTTGGTCTCTCTCTCTCTCTCAAATAAATAAATTCTTAAAAAAAAATATTATGAGGTCATTTGAAAATTACCATAAATGACCTTAGACTTTCCTGGTTATTCTCCATATCATCACAGTAAAGTAGGCTCCCCATTTAATACTAGAACCCATATATTTACTACTTGGATGTGGGCAAACTTGAATGTGCTATGGTAACCTAAAAGTGAGTGAGTGGAGCAGGAGCAATGCTCTCTTTATGGAGTCTCTGTTTATTTTTCAGACATGCCCATTGTCTTACCATGACAGAGATGCACATGAACAGTCATCCCGATGGGGAGGTCTGGTGTTCACACATGACTTCGGAGACCAATGGGCTAGACAACCAGTTAGGGTAGAGGTCCCCAAAATTTCAGCTGCTTTGCTTTTCATCATCTTTCCTCCTTTTAAAGTTTTAGTCATATAGATTTTTATTTCCTTTTTTTTAAGATTTTATTTATTTATTTGACAGACAGAGATCACAAGTAGGCAGAGAGGCAGGCAGAGAGTGAGAGGAGGAAGCAGGCTCCCTGAGGAGCAGAGAGCCAGACTTGGGGCTCGATCCCAGGACCCTGGGATCATGACCTGAGCCGAAGGCAGAGGCCTTAACCCACTGAGCCACCCAGGCGCCCTGATCTTTATTTCTTGATAAGCACATTTCTAGGTATTTCTAATTAGGTTTTTATAATCGATGGGACATTTTCAGAAGTGGGTATTGTTGGCAAATACGGATACCAGCAATTCTGTGTTTTAGCTCCATCACTTAGTAGCTGTGGGCAAATTATTAACTTCTCCGTGCTGCAGTTTCCTCTTCTGTAAAGCTGGGATTTATTCCAGTATCTACTTCATAGAATTCTTATGAGAATGAAACAAGTTCCTATATAAGAAATACTCTAGTGCCTGGCACACAGTTAACCCCTATGATGACCAGATTGAACCATCTTGCTTTTTCCTTATAATAAAATGTGTATTCTTTTAGGTTTTCCAGACATCTAATCCTATTATCTATAAATAATGATATTTTTCCTTCTTTCCTATAATTACATTTTATTTCTTTCTTTTGTCTAATAATTATTAATAAAAATTTAATAATAATATTGCATAATGGAGATAGTGCATACCACATGTGTCTGATTCTAATGTTATATTTCACCACTAAGTGCTATATATTCACACATTTATCTTATTGAGTACTTAATATATTCTTTCATTCCTATTGCATTTATGACGTCAATCAAGAATGAATTTTTTTAAAATATTTTATTTATTTATTTGACAGACAGAGATCACAAGTAGGCAGAGAGGCAGGCAGAGAGAGAGGAGGAAGCAGGCTCCCCGCTGAGCAGAGAGCCCGATGCGGGGCTCGATCCCAGGACCCTGGGACCATGACCTGAGCCGAAAGCAGAGGCTTTAACCCACTGAGCCACCCAGGCGCCCAAGAATGAATTTTGAGGGGCGCCTGGGTGGCTCAGTGGGTTAAGCCTCTGCCTTTGGTCATGAACCCAGGGTCCTGGGATCGAACCCCACATCGGGCTCTCTGCTCAGTGGGGAGTCTGCTTCCCTTTCTCTCTCCCTCTGCCTACTTGTGATCCCTGTCTGTCAAATGAATAAATAAAAATCTTTAAAAAAATGAATTTTGAAATGATCATATAGTTTTTCTTTGACTTTTAAAATGATTATTTATACTGGTAGGTTTCCTGATACTGAACCATCCTTGAATGAATGAGTTGATCCTTGACTTGGCTGTGGTTTATGACTTTATAATGTACCGAAGAACTTTGTTAACTAATACTATGACTTTTACATGAATATTTGCAAGTGGAATCAGTCTGTAGTTCACTTGATCATGTTCAACACCTTCCTCTACTCTATTTCCTGTGGATGAGTAGTAGGATCTAGGGACTTAATCGTATTCTGGCTCTTTTGGGCAGGCATGTCTCACAGGGGCTGTGCTTCTCCACTGGAAGGCTCGTTATCTCTGGTGATCTCTCTTTTTACAGTGTCAGCAGCCACCAATGCCCACTGCTTAGATCCTTTAATTCATTAGGGATTGCAGTATTCTGCAATTCTGCTGACAGTGGTATTCTGTCAGCCTATATCTTCATTTATTAGCTGGAATATCAGCTTCTCATCTACTACAGTTTTTAAAGAAAAGGTGAGATAAAAGCTTGAAAGCCTGATATTTTTTTTCCCCTTCAGCATCTTCCAGTATTTCTTCTCTCTTTTTGGGGGGCGGGGTGGTATTGGGTGTGTTTAGTAATAGTATTTTTATGAACCAATGTGCTTAAATGGATTTGGCATGCTTCAGCCCACTGTGTTATTGATGACCAGATCGCCTCCTTCTTGGCCAGTGAGGGCTTCCTCAGGTTAGCTTCTGAGTCTTTCTGACATGCCGTCACTTCTTTGCTATTTGGTGTGACAAGATGTTTCAGGTTATCCTGCCCTTGACCAGGCCCTTACCCTCTGCAAGGAACCCTGGTTCATCGAAGTGAGAAATAGTGATCGTGACACACCCTGGGGGCTAGGGAATCTGCACACTTCTGGGTTGGTCTCTGCTTCCACATTTATCAGTGGACAGATCTAGGAGATAAGTTTAGTTGTTCTTACTTCTTAAAAAATATAAATCACGTTTCTATTTATAATTCAAATTTGGGGCAATAAGATTCTCATTTAACTGCTATCTTAAAAATCTGTATCTCTCGGGCGCCTGGGTGGTTCAGTTGGTTGAGCAGCTGCCTTTGGCTCAGGTCATGATCCTGGACTTCCAGGATTGAGTCCCGCATCAGGCTCCCAGCTCCTTGGGGAGTCTGCTTCTCCCTCTGACCTTCTCCTCTCTCATGTTCTCTCTCACTCATTCTCCCTCAAATAAATTTAAAAAAAAAATCTTTAAAAAAAAATCTGTATCTCTCATCCTCCATCCTGAAAATTCTTTCATCTTCGAATACTCCAGAACAATGCTGAAATATGGTGAACATCCTTGTTTTCTTTCTACCTTATTAACAAGCTGTCAGTATTTCTCCATTGACTATGGTATTGGACTATGGATTGGATTAGGTCAGTTCTTCTTTCCATATTTTATTATGGGGTTTTAAGAAATAGACTTTGAAATTTTATCAAATCTCATTCCAACATCTATGAGATGATCAGGTTTTTTCAATTTTATCCATGCATTCAATTAATTTTGTTAGTAGGTTTTCCAATATTGAGTCATCAGTGGGTTCCAGTTATGAAAACAGCTGATCAAGATATCAAGTGCTGCTTGATTCCATTTACTAGTGTTTTACTTTGGATTTCTGCTTTAGTAATTGAATTTGAGATCACCTGTGATAAGTGCCACCCACCACAGGTTTTGGTGTCTGCAGTATGTTGACTACGCATAAACATTATTAATGTTACCTTCCCATCCCCCATGCTTGGGGAACCACTTACGTACCTTTGGTTTATTTGTTCTTAGGTCTGTAGACCACACTTGGGTACTGTCTGTGTCTTTTCCTCTCCATGGAAGAGCCATTTGAAACCATGCTCTCTCTCATTATCTATTGATGTTCGAATAGTTCATAGATTTTTTTTTTTTTAAGATTTTTATCTATTTATTTGACAGAGATCACAAGTAGGCAGAGAGGCAGGCAGAGAGAGAGAGGGAAGCAGCCTCCCTGCTGAGCAGAGAGTCCGATGCGGGGCTCGATCCCAGGACCCTGGAATCGTGCCCTGAGCCGAAGGCAGCGGCTTTAACCCACTGAGCCACCCAGGTGCCCCAGCATCTTCTCTTCTAATGTTTGGTCTTTGACCCAGGTTTCCTGAGGCAGGGTGCCTGAAATGCTTGCAGTTTCCTGGGTGGTAGGAGGATCTTTGGTTCTAATGAGACGACTTTGGGTGGGCTCCTGGGTGTCTCCTGGGTTGGTCACCATGATCAGAGGCTTGGGATTTTCCACCCTGCCCTCCGTTCTCTTGAGAAGGGAAAAGGGCTGAAAATGAGGTTATGATCCATCATGCCTGTGTCAGGAAGCCTCCATAAGGTCCCAATGGAACGGAATTCAGAGAGCTTCCGGGCTGGCGAGCATGACACAGGCGCCCGTGCTTGGGGCCCTCCCAGACCCCGAGCCCTGTGCTCTCTTCATCTGGCTGTTCGTGTGTATTCGATATCATAGCCTTAAAAACCCAGCGGGCGGAGGTGTTTCCCTGAGTTCTGTGATCTCTTTTAGCAAATGAATGGAACTCAAGGAGACGGTCGTTGGAACCTCTGAATTATATCCTGTTGGTCTGATGCTCAGGTGACACCCAGGACCTGCTCTGACCTTGGAAGTGGGGGAGGGGTGCCTGGTGGGACTGAGCCCTTAGCCTGCGGGATCTGATGCTGCCTCCAGGTAGACGGTGACAGAACTGAGTTGAGCTGCAGGACACCCACCACATCTGGTCACTGGCGGTGAAAGAAGTTAAGTGTTCTGTGTGAGAATCAGGAGGTCCTCGGAGGACAAATGCCCAGGACCCAGAACAGAGGTTTTTTCCCTACAGCAAAAGGGAAAGATGGGGCTTTTCATTTTTAGAAATAATCGATTTTACTTACTTAGTATTCTTTTATATATCTTAGCTGATTTATTAGTTTTACCATTTTTCTCTTTTCTGTATGTGTTGATTTATTCCTTCTAGTTTCTCTAGGTTTTTTGTTTTGATTTTTTAAAAAGACTTTATTTTGGGCATCTGGGTGGCTCAGTCGGTTAAGCATCTGCCTTTGACTCAGGTCATGATCCCAGGGCCCTGGGATGGAGTCCCACATCGGGCTTCTTGCTCGGTGGGGAGCCTGCTTCTCCCTCTGCCTGCTGCTCCCCCTGCTTGGGCGCTCTCTCTCTCTCTCTCTCTCTCTCTGACAAATAAATAAATAAAATATTTTTTTTAAAAAAAAAGGACTTTATTTTTCAGTAATCTCTATACCCAATGTAGGGCTTGAATTCACAGCCCTGAGATGGAGTCACACATTCCACCAAAGCCAGCCAGGCACCCCCTAGTTTCTTTAGTTTGAAAATATTGTTCTTTTTCTAATATCTAGAGTTGAATGCTTAAACTATTTTTCTTCTTTTTTGCTTATCAAAAATAATACTTGACTATGAATCTTTCTAAGTGATGTTTTAGCTTTAGTATTGGTGCTATTGCTCTCAGCTATCAAATTTTTTCTTTGACTCAAATGTATTAAGAGATTTTAGAAAATGATTTGGGTAACAGGGTTTTTTCCCTAATTTTTATAATTAATTATAATTGTTCTGACCTGAGATCAGATAAAGTCACGTGTAGCATTTGTCTTTACCCTGAGGCAGTCTTTGTGTTCAATGCAGAACTGTTCACAGAAGGATGCAAAAGATGTGTTCTCCGGAACTCACAAGAAAGAAACAAGAAATAAGAAAAAAACACAAAACTTCTGTATTTACTTAAAAAAAATTTTTTTTTAAAGATTGTATTCCTTTGAGAAAGAGTAGAGCTTGAGTTGGTGGAGCGGGGCGTGGGGGGCGGGGGAGGTTCAGAGGGAGACACAGACTACCTGCTAGCTGGCAGCCGGAGCAGGACCTGAGCCAGAGGCAGCCGCTTTTCTGACTGAGCCACTCAAGAGCCCCACTTTAAATTTTTTTTTTTAAGATTTTATTTATTTATTTATTTATTTGTCAGAGAGAGAGAGAGAGAGAGCACACACAAGCAGGCAGAGCGGCAGGCAGAGGCAGAGAGAGAAGCAGGCTTTAACAAGGAGCAAGGAGCCCGATGTGGGATTTGATCCCAGGAACCCGGGATCCTGACCTGAGCTGAAGGCAGTGGCTTAACCCACTGAGCCACCCAGGCATCCCATAAATTTTTTTAAAAGTTTATTTATTTAAGCAATCTCTACACTCAACATAGGGCTCAAACTCACAACCTTGAGACCAAGAGACACATGCTACGCCAACTGAGCCAGCCAGGTGCCCTTGTATTTATTTTAATTAAGAACTGTCAATAGTACAATTTTCTCATTTATGAATAAGAGTTATAAATTGTGAGTAAAGGTTTCTAACTGATGGACTAGCCAAATTATTGTTAATGTGCTTGACTATGTTACAAGCACTTAAAAAGATATATTCTTTGTTAACAGTGAATAGAGTTTACATGAATCAATTAGGTCTACCTTATTTTTTATATCCTTCAGGCTCTTTTAGATATAATTATTATTTTTCCCTATCTGATTTACCATGAACCAATAGGAGTGAATGAAAGTCTCCTAATTCCAGAATGTTTCTGTCAGTGTCTTGTATTCCTTGGAGCATTTGAATAACATTTTCTGAGCTGGGCTACTTGGTATGTTGGACTGTACCTTTTGTTGTCTATGACTGGCCTTCCTTCGTCACACTGAATACTCTGCCCTAAATGCCACCTCCTCTGATGGTGACTTTGTAATCTCTGCTTTCTCTTTCTTTTCATTGGTTTGGCATGTCTGTGTCCATCTTTTACTATAGTATTTAAGTTACTTTATTTTGGACCCATCTCTTTTATGTGACATATAAATTGGGTTTTGCTTTGTGATTCCATCTGAGTTTTTAAAAATTATTTTAAATGATCATTAAATATATAAAACATAAATTTTACCATCTCAACAATTTTTAATGTATATATATATTTCAAGTTTTAAATTCCAGTTAGTTAACATACAGTGTAATATTAACCCCAGGTATACAGTGTAGTGGTTGCTTCATATACCACCCAGTGCTCATCACAAGGGCACTGCTGGATCTCTACCATCCAGTTCACCCATGCCCCCTCCCCACCTCCCTCCCCGCCAGTGACCATCAGTGTGTTCTGTGTAGTTAAGAGTCTGTTTTTTGGTTTCTCTCGCTCTTGCTCTCTTTTCCCTTTTGCTCTTTTGTTCTGTTTCTTAAATTCCACATATGAATGAAATCATATGGTATTTGTCTTTGTCTGATTTACTTCGCTTAGCATAATACTCTCCAGTTCCATCTATGTCATTGTGAATGGCAAGATCTCATTCTTTTTTTTTTTTTTAAAGATTTTATTTATTTATTTATTTGTCAGAGAGGGAGAGAGCACAAGTGAGCACAAGCAGGCAGAGCGGCAGGCAGAGGCAGAGAGAGAAGCAGGCTCCCTGCTGAGCAAGGAGCCCAATGTGGGACTCGATCCCAGGACCCTGGGATCATGACCTGAGCCAAAGGCAGCAGCTTAACCCACTGAGCCACCCAGGCACCCCAATCTCATTCTTTTTTATGGCTGAGTAATACTACCTTGTATGTATATGTATATGTGTGTGTGTGTGTGTATGTGTGTATTATATATATATAATATATATTGTGTATCTATTATATATAATATAAATGAATGGATAAAGAAGATGTGGTATACATACATATATAACCACATCTTCTTTATCCATTCATCTGTCAATGGACATCTGGGCTCTTTCCATAATTTGGCTATTGTGGATAATGATGCTACAAATAGTGGTGCCTGGGTGGCTCAGAGGATTAAGTCTCTGCCTTCAGCTCAGGTCATGATCTTAGGGTCCTGGGATCAAGACCCACATCGGGCTTTCTGCTCAGTGGGGAGCTTGCTTCCCCTTCTCTCTCTCTGCCTGCCTCTCTGCCTACTTGTGATCTCTGTCTGTCAAATAAATAAATAAAATATTTTTTAAAATGATGCTGTAAACATCAGGGTACGTCTATCCCTTTGAATTAGTATTTTTATATTCTTCTGTTAAATACCAAGTGGTGCAATTACTGGATCATATGGGAATTCTATTTTTAATTTTTTGTGGAACTTCCATACTGTTTCCCACAGTGGCTGCACCAGTTTGCATTCCTACCAGCAGTGTAAGAGGGTTCCCCTTCCTCCACATCCTCTCCAACATCTATCTGTTGTTTCTTATGTTGCTAATTTTAGCCATTCTGACAGGTGTGAGATAGTAGCTCGTTGTAGTTTTGGTTTGCATTTCCCTGATGAGGAGTGACATTGAGCATCTTTTCATGTGTCTGTTGGCCATCTGGATGTCTTCTTTAGAGAAACGTCTGTTCATGTTTTCTGCCCATTCTATAACTGGATTATTTGTTTTGGAGTGTTGAGTTGTATCAGTTGTTTATAGATTTTGGATACTAGCCCTTTATCAGATACGTCATTTGCAAATAGATTCTCCCATTCCGTAGGTTGCCTTTTAGTTTTGTTGATTGTTTCCTCCACAGCGTAGAGCTTTTTATCTTGATGAAGTCCCACTAGTTCATTTTTGCTTTTGTTTCCTTTGCCTCAGGAGACGTGTCTAGCAAGAAGTTGCTACAGCCGGTGACAAACAGGTTACTTGCCTGTGTTCTCCTCTAGGACTTTGATGGTTTCCTGTGTCACATGTAAGTCTTTAATCCATTTTCAATTTTTTTGTATATGATGTAAGAAAGTGGTCCGGTTTCATTCTTCTGCACATAGCTGTCCAGTTTTCCCAACACCATTTGTTGAAGAGACTGTCTTTTTCCCATGGCATATTCTTTTCTATTTTGATAAAGATAATTGACTATAAAGTTGTAGTGATCTAAACAGTATGATCCTGGCACAAAAATAGACCTACAGATCAACAGAATAGCAAACCCAGAAAGGAACCACCTCCACCATTTTTCAGGCGGTGGTAAGTACATTCAGTGTCGTGTCCCCCATCTTCAGAACTCTTCATCTTACGAAGTTGAAACTCTGTCCCCACTAAACGGTAACTCTGTACCCTCCCCAGGCTCCCAGTCATCCTTCTACTTTCTGTCCCGATGAAGAGTACTTGACCTTCTACTTTCTGACTGTTCGGAGTACGTCATCTAGGTGAAGTCATTTAGTATTTAACTTTTTGTGACTGGTCTTATTTCACTTAGCAGAATGTTCCTGAGTTTCATCCATTTTGTAGTATGTGTCCGAATTCCATCCCTTTTCAGGGCCAAGTAGAGCGCCCTGTGTGTCAGTCATTGTGTCTATCCACCCTCCTCTCGCCGATCCTGCGGCTGCTTCCACCTTTTTGGCTGCTAAACACTTGGGTATACAGATACCCCTTCAAGTATCTGTTTCTAATTTGGGGGGTATATATCCAAAAATGGAATTGTTGGATCATATAGAGATGCCGTTTTAATGCTTTGGGGAACCACGTACGCGTTTCCACAGCAGCTGCACTCTCTCCGTTCCCGTTAACAGGGCAAAGGGTCTTGATCTCCCCGTACCCTCACCAGTACTGGGTACTTTATGGTTTGTTAATGGTAGCCCTCTTAATGGGCGTAAGGTGGCATCTCATTGTGCTTTCGGTTTGTTTCTAGTAGTCAGTGATGTTGAAGTGCAGGTCCTGCCCTCAGTCAGGGGAGGGCATTATACAAAGGTGTGGACGCCAGGGGTGGAGATTATTGGGGATCGTCTTATCACCATAGCTGCATTTCAAAAACAACTAGAACAGAACTCTATGGAAGACATTAGAATGCATCATGTGTAGTAAGAGGATGTGTTTTTAAGTGAAGGTCTGTGCAGGAATACAAACATATCTGCCTGTGTACGTGTGGTAGAAATGTGTTTCTTACTGGTGGTCCAGAAAAAACAGGTTGAAAGCCACTGACCTGAGAGATCTTCCTGCAGACACGGAAGAGAAGACTGTCATTGATCTGCGTGTGAGCCCAGGCCCCGCGGCTTGTCTCTGCTGCTTGTGCTCCCATGGCAACCGCTTTTCTTCATTTCTGCTCTCACACGCAGTAGCCATCACAGCACTGGCATTTTCAAAGAACTTACGTCAGTCTGTTTCCTCCAAGGTTTTCTCATCAAATACTCTGAAACTTAACAAGCCTTGCTGGTGACATAACTGTGGGGAGCGCCTGCTTGTTCTGACCCGTTTTCCTGCTCGCCCAGCTACGTGTGGGGCCTGCCTGGGGGTGTTCTCATGGTGTCTGAGCTCCCCCTGCCTCTGTCGAGGTTTGGCGTTAGAGTTCTATGTTATATGTCTTAAGGGATTTGCACTTTCTGTTCCTGATTTCCCCACTATTTTCCTAAAGGTTAAGAGAAAAAGAAAGGACTGAGAAGCCCCAACTTTGCCATCTTGAAGTCTTGCTTTCCTACGGCAGCCCTAATCTCTGAAATGGGGCCCAGTGTTCTCCCACCAGGGGGGATGGCCACCTCTGTGTCCTTGCCTTCCTGGGCTGTGGCCCCGTGAAACTGGGGCAGCTGGCTGGGCTGAAACCCCTCGGGCTACACTGAATGCCAGGCTTGGGAGGGCTGGCGCCCTCCACCTGCTTGGGGAGCCCTCACTTCCACCTGCCTTGGCTCCTGGGGCTCACTCCCTCCAGGGCTGGGGCTGAACCTCATCCCTCCCAGGGCGTGTCTCTTCTCCCCCATCTCGCCTTCTTCCAGGGAGCGGATAGTTTTTGGGTTTTTTTCTCCTCCTTTCCATTAAGTGTCTATTTATTCATGAGAAATCATGGGATTTTTGCCTTTTCTCTACTTTCTTCCCAGCTTGAAGAAACACACACATTGAGCCTAGAGGCGCCACGTTCCCCTTCCCGCCCTCCCCCTGCAGCCAGAATGAGGGGCTTCTCCTCCCTCCCCCATCTTTCATTCTTCCCCCACTCGCCCCCATTCTTGACAGCACCTGATGGAGAGGGGGGCACTTAAGAGGATGCTCAGGATTTGTTCCCACCGCTTTCCCCTTATTTAGGGGAGTGTTCTGAGGGAGACACTTCTCCAAGCCGGGCCTGGCTTCTGTTTCTTTCTCTGACCGTCACTTTTCAGAAATGACGGCTTCCAGTGTCCCTTCATCCTCGCTATCTGCCCGATGCCCATTTCTGTCCTTGTATTTCTCACTCTTGCCAGGTGACGTAGAACCTTCCTGCAAGTTCTAAAAATTATTTTCTATATAATATGGTCAGGGGGTTATTCCCTTTTCCAGAAGTGCCATGGTCGCATTCTAGCCCATGGAGGAGGCTCACACACGCACAACTCAAAACAAGCCCTGTCCTGGGAAGGACCCGCTCTCATGCCCAGCGTGAGCAAGATGCAACATCGTGTGATTTCTTCCCCTCTGCTCCTGTTCTCCCCTCTTCCTTACGCTTCCTCAAAGGAAAATAGAGAAAGCTCCTTTATGCAAAGAAATGCGACACAGAAGGAGACTGTGGGCAGACTGGGCTAGCATTGCCTCGGGTATAAAACCATGTCAGGCGGGCGCCTGAGTGGCTCAGTGGGTTAAGCCGCTGCCTTCGGCTCAGGTCATGATCTCAGGGTCCTGGGATCGAGTCCCACATCGGGCTCTCTGCTCAGCAGGGAGCCTGCTTCCTCCTCTCTCTCTCTCTCTCTGCCTGCCTCTCCGTCTACTTGTGATTTCTCTCTGTCAAATAAATAAATAAAATCTTTAAAAAAAATAATAAATAAAACCATGCCATGGGGATAGGCATAGCTTTGGGTCACCTCGCTGTGGGTCTTATCAAGGAAGACCCTGATTCTCTTCTCACAAACTACCTTTCCAAGGAAGAAAATAAAACACAAACAAGTCTGTGTGTAGGGCTGTGACAACAGAATGGCGAGCACGCAGCCACGGTTCCCCTGGAGCCGGGCCTCACACTCCTCCCGGGGGCCGTGGTGAGGAGCTGGGCAGAGAGCAAGCATCCGCCGGTAGGAACCAGTGCGCAGGGCTCCTGACGGCAAGGAGATCACATAAGTGCTGATAATGACGCTAAGCTTTTTTTCAGTGTGTACAAAATTAGGAAAAATTACAGGCATACCTTGGAGATACTGTGGGTCTGGTTCCAGATCACAGCAGTCCAGCGAGTACTGCAGCGAAGTGAGTGGAAGAGCACTCTGGTTTCCCGGCGCACGTGAGAGTGACGTTCACAGGGTACTGCGGCCTATGGAGCGTGCAGCCGGTGTGTCTAAAAACAATGTTCATACTGCAATCAGAAAATACTCTGTTTCTGAAAAATGCTTACCATCCTCTGAGCTTTCGGGAGCCATAATCTTTTTGCTGGTGGAGGGTCTCGTCTGCTGTTTATGGCTGCACCACCCTCGGGGTGGCGGCAGCTGTGGCGTTTCCGAAAGTAAGACAACCCTGGAGTTTGCGGCACGGACGGACTCTTCTTCCAGGAGCAGTTTCTCCGTAGCCCGTGATGCTGTAGAACTTCTTTCACGGCAGAAATTCTCTCAAAGCTGCGGTCCGTCCTCTCCTGTTCTGCTGCTGCGTTACGGCTACTTTCGCGTGATACTCTGAATCCTTTGTTGCAGAGTTGAAGGTGCTTGACTCACGTGGTCAGAGAATGAATCTCTGGACACGGGGCGGAGTGAAGTGCAAGTTTATTAAGCGACTAGGAGCAGAAAGGAAAGAGAAAGCTCTTAGAGTGAGAGGGGTCCCGAACGGGTGCCCCGAGGGGTTTCGGGGCCAGTCTTTTCCTGACAACTTGACCAGGAAGCTTGCAGTCTTGAGATTCTGGTGCCATCTTGGTCTGAGCGAGGACTGTTGATAACCCCCTCAGGGGCTCACTTCTTTGTCATTTTCTGTCATTACTATGTAGCCACCAAAGAAAAACACTCCCTAACACCCAGGGCAGGGTAGCCCGGTTTGTTCCCTTATCTTTTGCTCACTTTGACTTAGGCTTTTGCCTCCCAGGAATAGTTTCAGAGCCCAGCCAGGGACACCGCCCCCCCTACCATACCTTAACCCTTTCCTTACTCTGCTGTCAGTTCAGCAGTCTTCACGGCATCTTCACCGGGTGTAGATTCCATCTCAAGAAACCACTTTCTTTGCTCATCCGTAAGAAGCTACTCCTCGTCTGTTCAAGGTTGATCACGGGATTCTAGCAGTTCAGTCCCATCTTCAGGCAACACTTCTGATCCCGCTTCTCCTGCTGTTCCCCCACATCTGCAGTCAGATCACACACAACATTTACTGAGTAGGTTTGCTGTCTTACGTGTGCCTACTTTGTGATGCCTCCAAAACAATTCCAGTGATGACATCAAAGATCACTGGTCACAGGCCATCGTAACAAACATAACAATAATAAACTTGGAAATGTTGTGAGAATTACCAAAATGTGACACAGGGACATGAAGTGAGCAGATGCTGTTGGAAAAAGTGGTGCCAGCAGACTTGCTCGATGCAGGCTTGCCACAAAGTCTCCATTAGTAAAAAGCACACGCTCTGTAAAGCACAGTAAGGCAAAGCAATAAAAGGAGGTGTGTTTGAATAAGCACGGAGCGTCCTCCTGACGTGAGGCTGAAAAATAAGAGTGGGTCTGCTCTGTGGCAAATCTGTATTTTGTGAGTTTCGGGGTTTCAGGAACATAAGGTGGTGCTCCAGGACACTCAGCAGTCACTTTCAGAAATAAGATTCTAATGACTATTTTTACTAGTACCAGTTCTTTCTTCATTCTGCAAATATTTTTTGGAGTATAATACATAAGTCAGTGCTTAACTGACAGATAACTATGCAAATGACAGGGGACCATATGGTGGTTACAAGGCAGAACTTAAAATTTTAAAGGAGAAAACAGTCATCTTCATGGACAGCAATTAACTACAGGACCAACAACCACCTGTTGGGACTCACTTGTCCCCCCAGATGCATATACAATCCTCAGTTTCACCTTGGTTTTTCTTGGCCCCGTATTCCAAGGGGAGGACTATCTTTTCCATAATTTTCTCATTATGTGTTAATGTCGCCATAATGTTCTTGCCGCATCACTTTATTTCCATATTTGGCTCCAAGATCATGTGGTGGGTGTCTTTGTATCTCAGCCTCTTTTCGGAGTTTCTTCCCCTCTGTGTTAGTTTCTCCGTTCTGGCATGGAGCCAGTGTTTTCCCCCGTGTATTTTCTAGCCTTGCTCCATCTCATTCCTTCTCCCTTGGGAGGAGGCAGGGGGTGGCAGAAGAGCTCTGTCTTGTCGGGCACAGCTTTCCTCACATACAGGGCACAAGAGCAGGTGTGGAAGGAGATGCTGAAATGTGTGTCCTTGCCCAGCGCTTCCTGGGTGAGTTGGAATGAGCCCGTTTCTCTTCTGAGAGCAGGTCTCAAATCCCAGGCACTTATCTCTTCAGTTTTAATCTCCTGATGCCGTATTTTCCCCTCAGAGGGGGAGACTTTGAGGTTAAAAACAGTAAGTCAAAGGCAAAAGGAGTGTGGGAGGGGAGTTCAGCAATTACCAGCACATCTGTCCCACGCAGGAGACTGTCCCTCTGGGTCGCTGAAGGAGGGGAGGTGTTCACATCATCTTCACCCAAGTAACTGTGGGTTTCTGCTTCATTTTAGCTGCACGGATTCAACAAAAATTTTCTAAGGCACCACCTTCCTGTGATCTTTTAACAAACCACAACTGATAGACTTCCATTTATATCTAAAGAAAGGGTTTGAGCTAAATTTACGTGTCAGACCACAGACACGAAACGTCTGGGACCTCTCTGTTTAAGGGTAATTCCAGACCATTGTCTCTTTCCCGCTGAACAACGACTGTCTAGCTCTTGCTCTGTCCTTGACGTGTGGCCGGAGGTGTGGCTGCTTTCTGCTACAGCGGCAGAGCAGAACTGTCCTGACTTGTGACTGCTGGCTCGTGCAGGGCCGCACAGCTAAGGCACCTCCTATTTAACCTCTTTCCGAAGGAGTTTTCTGCTGCTGCCTTTAAGGGATCAGCTGAGAAATATAAAATTCCATTCCTTTTCTACTGTGCTCAAAATATCAAAGATTCAATTCTCTTATCCTTGTTTGCAGTTAAGCTAAAGTTTGGAGGGACTTTCATGAGATTCCCCCCAAATGATTTTACCTTCTTTTTATGCAGCTTCAGTCCTGTAAGACAGCCTGTCCAGTGAAATTCAGGGCAACATTTCCACCGATGCCTTAGGCCTGGTCACGTGTCATCAGTGGGAGAGCTAAGATATGTCTCAACGTAGTAGGACTTTGCCTGTGAGTGTTGGGTCCACTGTAGCATGCAGTGGCTTCCTCCTCCAGAGACACAATGACCACTAATGCCTACCCCTCCCTGCCTTCATTTGGATATCTTACTATTTCTAATCGATTAGATGTTATTAATATTTTTTTTCAAAATTCTAGATGCTCATGAGAATTAATTTTATTAAGTGGAATCTGGATATTTTTTTTTTATTTGTTTGACAGAGAGAGATCACAAGTAGGCAGAGAGGCAGGCAGAGAGAGAGAGGAAGGGAAGCAGGCTCCCCGCTGAGCAGAGAGCCCGATGTGGGACTCGATCCCAGGACCCTGAGATCATGACCTGAGCCAAAGACAGTGGCTTAACCCACTGAGCCACCCAGGCGCCCCGGAGCCTGGATATTTCTGTAGCGTGTGCACGCGTGCACACACACACACACACACACACTTAAATTAATATTATTCTTTAGGGCAGTTTTAGGTTTACTGAAAAAATTGACAGAGTACAGAGAGTTCTTATATATTCCCTTTATCCCTGCCCTCAGCTTCCCTGCAGCTAGTGTCTTGCACTAGTACGGTCCATTTGTTTCAGCTGATGAGCTGATACTGATTGTTGTCATTAGCAGAAGCCTATAGTTTACCTTAGAGTTTACTCTTTGTATGGTGCAGTTCCTTGGGTTTTGTGAAATGCACGATGTCACCATTATGTATGACAGAATGGTGTCACTGCTCTAAAAATCCTCTGTGTTCTCCGTACTCCTCACCACCCCACACCCCCAGCACCCACTGATCCTTTCACTGTCGCCAGAGTCTGCCTCTTCCAGACTGTCGGACACCTGGGGTCCTGCTGCTGGTTGCTTGTGAAGAGCGGCTTCTTTCACTTAGTGATGTGCGGGTGAGGCTCCTCTGTGTCCTCTTCACGGGGTCTTTCACAGATCAGAAGGTTTTCCTTTTGTTAAAAAAGATTTTATTTATTTATCTCTTTGACAGAGAAAGAGAGAGCACTAAGGGGAAATGAGCAGAGGGAGAGGGAGAAGCAGGCTCCCTGCTGAGCTGAGAGCCCAAAGTGGGGCTCAGTCTCAGGCCCTTGGGATCATGACCCAAGAAAAAGGCAGATGCTTAACCAACTTAGCCACCCAGGGGTCCCTCTCTTTTCCTTTTTCTTTTTCTTTTTTTTTTTTTTCCCCTCTCTTTTTCTTAATGGAGTCTCTCTTACCAGTTTTTTCCTTCATGAATCATGCTTTTGATATCTTAAAACTTATCACCAAATTCATGGTCCCCTAGATTTTCTCCCACGGTTTGTGTTCCAAGTGTTAGAGTTCTGTGTTTTACATTTAGGTTTACAAGCCATTTTGAGTCAGTTTTTGTGAGGAGGGTAAGACTTGTGTCTAGATTTACTGTGCTGCACGCGGATGCCGCCTGTCCCGGTGCCATCTGTTGAAAAGACTGTTCTTCCCTTTTCTCTACTGAATTGCCTTTGCTCCCTTGTCCGGGGTCAGCGGGTTATGTCTGTGTGGGTCTGCTTCTAGGGTCTCTGTTCTGTTCCATTGATCCATGTGCGTGTTCTGTCACAGACACCACACTGTCTTGATTACCACTGCTTTACAGTAAGACTTGAAGTTGGAGTGAAGTCAGCCCTCTAACTTTGTTTTTCTTTTTTAATATTGTTTTGGCTATTTTGGGTCTTTTTGCTTCTTTATATAAACTTTACAATCAGCTTATAGGTGACTATAAAGTAACTTGCTGGAATTTTTATTGAGAATGCCTTGAATCTGTAGATTTAAGTTGGGGAGAACTGACATCAATACTGAATTTTCCTATCCATGAATATGGAGTCTCTTTCCATATATTTAGATGTCCTTTTCTTTTGTTTTTGTTTTTGTTTTTTTTATTTTTTTAAGGTTTTATTTTTTGTTTTGTTTTGTTTTCTTTTTTCAGTGTTCCAAGATTCATTGTTTATGGGGCGCATGGGTGGCTCAGTGGGTTAAAACCTCTGCCTTCAGCTTGGGTCATGATCCCAGGGTCCTGGGATCGAGCCCCCCGCATCAGGCTCTCTGCTTAGCAGGGAGCCTGCTCCCCTCCCCCCGCCTCTGCCTGCCTCCCCTGCCTCTGCCTGCCTTGTGATCTCTGTCTGTCAAATAAATAAATAAAATCTTTAAAAAAAAATTTCATTGTTTATGCACCACAGCCAGTGCTCCATGCACTACGCGCCCTCTGTAATACCCAGCACCAGGCTCACCCAACCTCCTTCCCTCCTTCCCTCCAAAACCCTCAGTTTGTTCCTCAGAGTCCACAGTCTCTTTATTTGACAGACAGAGACACAGCGAGAGAGGGAACACAAGCAGGGGAGTGGGAGAGGGAGAAGCAGGCTTCCTGCCAAGCAGGGAGCCTGATACAGGGCTGGCTCCCAGGACCCTGGGATCGTGACCTGAGCCGAAGGCAGACGCTCTATGTCTGAGCCACGCAGGTGCGCCTAGATCTCCTTTGACTTTTTCACCAGAGATTTGTAGTTTTCTCACATAGATCTTGTGCAAACTTTGTTATACTTAAATCTAAATATCTCTCTTTTTTGATGCTAATGTTAATGGTGGTGTGATACCTCCCCCAGCTTTATTGAGGTTAATAATAGATAAAAATTGTATACATTTAAGGTATACAACCTGATGTTTGACATGTTTATATTATGAAATAATCACCACAGTCAAGCTAAATAATCTATCCATCACTCACATAATTGCCATTTTCTTTTATTTAAAAAAAATGGTTAAAAAGTTCAAGTTTCTGTTGGTCACTGTTGTTAGATAGGAGACCTGTCGACTCTTACATGTATCATCCTTGTATCCTACAACTTTGCAGCCTTGTTTCATCACCCCTCTGTTCTAGAAGTTTGTAGTTTTTGTCAATTCTTTGGACCTTTTACATAGACAATCATGTCATCTATGAACAGAGACATTTTTATTCCTTCCTTCCCGATCTGTGTGCCTTTTATTTCCTTTTCTTGTCTTATTGTCAACAGTATATTTTCAGAGCAGCCTATAACAACAGATACGATTATAGCTAACAAAGTGAATCTTTTTTGGCAAGGTTTATGCTGTTTGAGTCTAAGTTCTAAATGTGTCTTCTACACATGAATTAAAATTCTTAAAAGCAGGGAATTTCTTTGAATTTATATCTCCCTACAGCCTACCACAGAGTCTGTTAATGGTATGCACTCAGTGACTGTTCAGTGGGAATTAATGTAAGGAATTAATATCTGTATCCAGGATCCCAGCAGAAAATAGAATTTACATCGGATGGTTTCATTCCGGAGATTGAACACAGCAGCTCTCGACCATGGCTGTCCATTAGAGTCATGTGGGAGCTTTCATTCTCCCCCTGCTTGAGGATGGGACCAGGCTTTACGGTCAGTTCCAATGGCCAGAGAAGGTTGAAAATCAGTAGAGTAATGAAAAGACTACTTGTGGAAGTGTAAGCAGGCTAAGGAAACCAAAGCGGGATGCTGAGACACTGATTGGACAGGTGAAGATGCAGAAGTGTGGCAAGTCACTAGCTTTAGTAATGGATGTTTGGTAAGCGGTCAAATGGGGAGCCACCACCAGGGATGTCATATTCTTCATATTCTCTGCTCCAGATAAAAAGATATTCTGCCTTCTAAAATGAGTTTTTCTCCAAATCAAAATGTCACATTTGACCAAGGCTGAAGTTAAAAACACCTTCAAAGTAAGCACAAGATGCTCCTCCTCTTAAAACCAGACCAAATGGATTAAGGTCAGAGTTCTCCTTGACTCAGAGTCTGAGAGTCTCAAATGACTTATGGCCTGAAATAAAACCTGTCTAGTTTCTGTGAATAATATAAGACATATGATGCTTTCTCCTCTCCTCCCCATTTTGCAGATACAATCGTGTCTGGACTTTTCTGGAAATAAATTAAATGGAAACCAGAATGACAGACACTAAATCTGCTGGCAGGTGCTCTGGGGAGAGGGTCAGGGAGACGGAAGAAGATGCTGACCTTTGATTAGAGTAAAAGCTAGAGACGCGGATTTGCAGAGCTTGGTTTCTCCCAGCATTGCTGAAGACAATAGATATACCCCAGCTTTTCCTTGCAGCAAAGAACTTAAGGCAGATATGTTTTTAATTCATCGGCTACTCCTTGTTGACGAGACTATGTAATGTCTGAATCTTCTGAGACCGTCATATGCCTCTTAAAGTAAAGTGGCCTTGCAGTTTGGTGTAATAGTGATAGCGTTTGCCTTTAAAATCTTTTCCACTCGTCCTAATTCCCTCCCAACTCCTGAAGTCATTCAGTTTTATGCACGTTGTGTGTCCTGTACTGTTCATGCCGGGGTCTTTTCCCATTGCAGAAGGAATGATACAACTGGTAAGGATTTTTGGGAGCAGCATGTGCCTTGCAGCTCCCCACAGTCCCCATACCTGCCTGCTAATGCTTGGTGGAGTTGGGTTGTCTGTCTACATGCTGGAGGCTCCTGAAGGTGCATCTCCTGTCCTGCCTCCGCCAGCTCCCGAAGACAGAGAAGAGACGCAGCAGATGTGTGTGTGTACGCACGTGTGTGTGTGTACGCACATGTGTATTTTGTTTGGGGCTTTATTATTTTGTTTCCATGAAGAATATTTTCTAAAAATGACTTTGGATATTTGTACTTCTATGAGCATGGACTTATAACCCAGTCCTTATCCTCTAGATTATGTAAACACTATATTCATAATCATAAATGAAATTCAAGTATGACACTTTATATGGAAAGTTCCAAAATATACCTCAATTAGATGGATTGAGACAGTTCAGTATTTGAGAAGTATCATGCAATTATGTAGATTAAAAACTACATCAGAGATATTAAAAATGTTTGTTTTACTTTGATCAATAAATGAACCAAAATCAAGTGGTTTATAATTATAAACATTATAAACATTATAATTATAAATATTAAAACAGCCTCCACGTTGGTGGTAAGAGAAACTGACTTTTTTCCAGTACCACTTAATGGGTGAAGGAGTCAAGTTAATTATATGCCTTCACTGCCTCCAATTATTTGTTAAGAACAAATATCTAGGTACTAACCTATTTTCTGTTATGCATGGGTTTAAATTGAATAAAATTTAGGGTTCAACGTGTAGAGAAATGACTATGATATAAAAGCACTAAAGAGTTGTGTGGAGACAAAAAGAAAGAAGGAAGGAAGGAGGGAACAGAGAATGAATGAAGGAGGGAAGGGTGAGAAGAGCATTTAAATCAATAGACAAAGCTCCCAGATGTGGGTGGGCCTCACCTAACCGTTGAAGACCTGAACGGAACAGAAAGACCAGTCTCCGCTGAGTAAGAGGGAATTTTCGGGCAGATGGCCTCCATGTCAGCGGCTCCCCCGCTCTCCTGGCTCTCCGTTCTGCCAAGCCCCAGTGCGGGTTTGGACTGGTCAGACTCCATAACCCATGAGCCGCGTCCTTGTAATGACTTCACACACACACACACACACACACACACACACCCTGTTAGTCCTGTTTCTCTGGAAGACCCTGACTAATCACACACCCCATCGTTCTCCGTTGTTAACACACACACACAAAGTCGCTCTGAGACACTCTAAAACAGTACTTTTACAAAACAGAAGAGTCTCGTCCCAGATACCCTTTATCCGCAAGAGAGGCCAGTGGTGAAAACCAAATCATGGTGTAAATACCTTGCTCACGAAGAACTCCGAGGCATTAAGCTGTCAGAATGCCTGCCCTGGCCACTGCCTGCACCCACGGTCCATGCCACTGCCCCGAAGGCTTTGCAGAGTGCCCAGAAGACCTCTGTGACCCTCACACACACTGGATCTCTCCGACAGAACAGCCAAGCCAGAAGGCCGGTGATGCTGTGAGCACGCCTGTCTCCGCGAGTATGGAACGGGCCCCTCCGCCTCCCTGGTCACTGGTACCGCCTTCCACCAGGACTCCTTGCTGGTCCAGGCTCGGAGGCAGACAGGTGGTGGGGGCCAGTCCAACAGCAAGAAGCACTTGCTTCTTACCGAACTAGAAGTTCCTACAGACTCTCAGTTGTGTCCAAAATTTAGCGCTCCCCCTTTCCGGTTTGTTTTTGGTTTTGTTTTAACCAATAAACTTAGTTTTTTAGAGCAGTTCTGGGTTCACACAGCCTTCATTACAGCGCCCTCTGCTGCCGCCTCCAGCCACTGCGTTCTCTCCTTCTTGCTGGACACCTATTGCCTACGGCCACCAGCACTGTGCCCTGCCCTTGAAAGTCTGTTAAGAGGGTAGATCTCATGTTAAGTGTTCTTTAAAAAAAATTTAAAAATATATATATATATACACACACACACACATATGTGTGTATATATAAAAAATAATAAATTTGATTCTGTAAATAATAAAAAAGAAGAAAAAGAAAATGGAAGCAAGAGGTCAGCCATGACAAAGTAACCACAAGGGTAGGGAGGAATTGCTGACAGGGCCCCCAGGCCTGTGGAAGCCGCAGGCCCTGGCCACACTAGCCCCCCAGGGCACTTTGCCAGGTGATCACCAGTGGGGTTGTCAGGACCAGCAGGGCTCCCTTGCCCCCTCCAGCAGGAGCCCTGAGAAGATGTCCTTGTCTCCCTGGGACCCCAGCAGAGTTGCATTCCAGCAGAGGAAGCAAAGGCCAGCTCCCAGGGAGGAGGCTGGGGAGCCTGTGCTCAGGGAGGCCACCTCCCCTGAATGGGCCCCGGCTCAGTGGATTGAGGCTTCTGTCACTTGTGACCAGGAGATTTCTAAGGGATTCATTTTAATAAAAATAGTACTTAAGATAGATAAAATTTGAGGGCATCTGTCGTATTTGTTGATAAATTACTAAACATTTTTAAAAATTACTTATTTATTTATTTGACAGACAGAGATTACAAGAAGGCAGAGAGGCAGGCAGAGAGAGGGGGGAAGCAGGCTCCCTGCAGAGCAGAGAGCCCATTGCAGAGCTCGATCCCAGGATTCTGGGATCATGACCTGAGCTGGAGGCAGAGGCTTTAACCCACTGGGCCACCCAGGTGCCCCACTAAACATAATTTTTAAAATCGGCAATTATATGAGATGAAACAAAGTTTCCTCATTCAGTTTGTATCTTTTCTATCCAGGGTCTTGTGGCCCGATTCTACCACGACAAACTAAATTCCACTCTGCAGTGTGGGTTGATTGCTTAGCAGATACGGGATGTTACCTGTGAAGTGACCCAACCCATGTGGTGTTCCTCAGGAGCCTCTGGAGGGAAAGAACTAGAAATCAATAAAAACCTTTGAGCCCACAGATGGAAGACATTTTCAGTGATGTTTCCACTGGTCTGAAGCAAATAATAATAATAATAAAAAATAAAAAGTTAAATTCTCGGGTTGCCCGGGTGGCTTCAGTGGGTTAAGCCTCTGCCTTCAGCTCAGGCCATTGTCTCGGGGTCCTGGGATCGAGCCCCTTGTCGGGCTCTCTGCTCAGCGGAGAGCCTGCTTCCCTCTCTCTCTATCTGCCTGCCTGTCTCCCTACTTGTGATCTCTGTCAAGTAAATAAATAAAATCTTCAGAAAAAAAGTTAAAATTCTAATTTTTTCTATATTTTTTTTAAGATTTATTAATTTGACAGAAATTACAAGTAGATGGAGAGGCAGGCAGAGAGAGAGAGAGAGAGAGAGAGGGAAGCAGGCTCCCTGCCGAGCAGAGAGCCCGATGCGGGACTCGATCCCAGGACCCTGAGATCATGACCTGAGCCGAAGGCAGAGGCTTAACCCACTGAGCCACCCAGGCGCCCCATAATTTTTTCTATATTCTTAACTGAAGGAAGCATTTCTTGTAAACTGGGGAAAACGGTGAAGTGAGCATGTGCCACTGTTCCAAGCTCTTGGCCTGTGGATGGGAAGAGAACCAGGGCCAAACCTCCGGCCACCTCAGCACATTTGTCACCGTGCACCCGTAAAACCTGATGGTCCCCAAGAAAGCAAACAGAGTTCGGGGCACCTGGACAGCTCAGTGGGTTAAAGCCTCTGCCTTCAGCTCAGGTCATGATCCCAGGGTCCTGGGATCGAGTCCCGCATCGGGCTCTCTGCTCAGCGGGGAGCCTGCTTCCTCCTCTCTCTCTCTCTCTGCCTGCCTCTCTGCCTACTTGTGATCTCTCTCTCTGTCAAATAAATAAATAAAATCTTAAAAAAAAAAGAAAGAAAGCAAACAGAGTTCAAGTTAAAATTCACAAAGAAATGTAAGAATTAAAAATCCGTGCAGTTTTTGACCTTACAATACACTCTCACTTTTGACCTTTGCCATCTTAAATCCAGTTTCTTTCTCGGTCGTGTAAGAACAAGGTTTTCACTGGGAAATTATAGCCCACATTTTACTGGTCCTGCGTATGCCCCAGTGTACAGTCACCTGAGTGCCCCCCAGTCCCCCGAGTTCCAAGCCTCTGAGCCTTGAGTCTGTGTCCCCATCAGACAAATAGACACCAAGGTAAGCTCATTCACACAACAGTGCCAACCAGTTTCTCAGCTGGCTGGTTCAACTTTTTAAAAATGTATTTGTTCAACTGACTTGTCTCTTCACTTAAATTTTCTTTTTTTCATATAAATTTTAGAATTTAATTATGGCAACGATTTCATCTCTACTGAGGGAAATTACATGTTTTTTGTCACTTAGTAAGAACAGCCTGGCTTCTAATGCTTCTAGTGTGGATTCTTACCAGAACACAATTTTTAAGCTCAGTCCCAGTAATTTTATTGGCCTTTACTGTTGGAATATTTGCATTTTCCTTTTGCTTGGTTTGAGTTTATGTTTTCAAACTTGTCTACATTATTCAGTATATGTTTTAATATAAATCATCTATGTATTTTTAAAAGCCTATGTGGAAACAAATTTTTAATTCTTCAGAGAAAATGACCAAATAAATTGATAAGCTATACACCTTTGAGATTTTGTTATAATAGTATCTAGTTTTCGGGGCGCCTGTGTGGCTCAGTCATTCAGCGTCTGACTTCCGCTCAGTTCATGACCCCGGGGCCCTGGGATCAAGCCCGTCCTCGGGCTCCCTGCTCAGCAAGGAGCCTGCTTCTCCCTCTGCCCCTCCGCTTGTGTTCCCTCTCTCACTGTGTCTCTCTGTCAAATAAATAAAATCTTAAAAAAAAAAGTGCCTGCTTTCCTGCACCAGCTATGCGTGTAGGTTCGCGTCAGTAGGGGCGTTGCTGCAGGCCACCCTTGCGTTGTGACTGCTGATGGAAATGCCGGTGGAGCATCTTCCCCGGGAGCCCTGGCCCTGGCTGTCGCGGCTTCTGAGCGCGCGTGGTTCTGTAACCCTAACCCCTCACATGCCCGCACACCGGCGTTTGCACACTGCGCACGGGAGAGCACGGACTCAGCAAGCAACCGACTGTCCACCAGCAGGAAAATGGGAAGACCGAGGCTGGTCGTTCATACGATGGAACAGTGACTCGGCAATAAGCGCGACGAGCCGCGGGCGCACAGCGGCGAGACCTCGGAACGCGGTGGGAGAGGAGCCGCCGGCGCGGAGCCGGGTGGGCCACAGGCCGCACACGCGTCTCGGGATGCCGTGGTCTCCGCGCGCGGAAAGGGATGCGTTTTGTTTATGTAAATTACACTTGACACTTGGTGTCTGTCTGTCTGGTTTTTTATTTTTTTTTTTAAGATTTTATTTATTTATTTGACAGAGAGAGATCACAAGCAGGCAGAGAGAGGAGGAAGCAGGCTCCCTGCTGAGCAGAGAGCCCGATGCGGGACTCGATCCCAGGACCCTGAGATCATGACCTGAGCCGAAGGCAGCGGCTTAACCCACTGAGCCACCCAGGCGCCCCTGTCTGGTTTTTTTAATGAGAGTCCTCGGAGATGTTCAGACGTGCTCCGCAAAAGCGAGCGCGGGGACGAGCGTTAAGAACAGGTAAACCGAGTCCCTGGTGCGGGAGCAACCGCATCGGCAGCCGCAGTGTGTGTGCGGACAAGCTCCCGCGGTCCTGGGCCGCAGCCGCTCTGAAGGGTGCCAGGCGTCTGCACAGCCGCGTCTGCAGCACCGAGGCCACCGCACACCCTGTCCGCAAACGTGTTTGCTCCTCACGCCACAAAATCACAACCACCACCACCAAACGACTAAACTGAAAAATAAAGTCTCAGTGAAAAGCTGGTGCTGTTGGGTATTTGGGACGGTCATCCTAAAAGTTCCGTCGACCTCAGTCTAAGCACACATCTCTCAGGATTCCGTGTTTCTCTGCGTCATTGTTACACTCAGACCATCAGACGTTCCTTAGACCGTCCCCACAGCATTCCTCAGCCTGAGAAAACCAGCTTCCCTCTTCATTATGGAATAAAAGCTAGGAAAATGCCATTATTCGCATAACGGGAGTCTATATACTTTAAAAACTACTGTTATTTAATATGAACGTTTTTGGGGGAAATCAGTTATATTTTCCTGAAGTATCTTCCCGGTGTTCTGTAAATGACAATGCGGGTGACTGCTGAGCACTGCTTAGGTGACAATCTGCATTACACAGCAGCTGAGGACGGAGGGGGGCCCAGATGCTGGGTGACAGAGGAGCACCTGCTCTTCCAGGCAGGCGAGTGGTGGCCAGAGCCCGGGCATGCCTACCCTTGCATCCGCTAGAAACTGAGGCGGGATAACAATGTAGCTTCTACAGATCCATATGCCTCCAAGAGAGTATAATTTTTCACAATATTCCTAGCTTAAAAAACGAAAGAAAACCAAGAAGTCACTGTTCTGACATTGGAAAAACCAAATCCAAATTCACATGTTTTGGAGTCTGTCGATGGAAAGGTGATACAGAAGCTTTCCAGTCTTTGAAGACGTTAAAGATTGGTTTCAATGATTTCAGTAAGAAAACCCACCAAAGTGTTCAAATTAAAATCTAGAGAAAAAATTGTTCTTTTTTTTTTTTTTCATCAGAAATAAGCCAAAGGGGCACCTGGGTGGCTCAGTGGGTTAAAGCCTCTGCCTTCGGATCAGGTCATGAACCCACGGTCCTGGGATCGAGCCCTGCATCAGGCTCTCTGCTCAGCGGGGAGCCTGCTTTCTCCTCTCTCTCTCTCTGCCTACTTGCGATCTCTGTCAAATAAATAAATAAAATCTTTTTTTTTTTAAAAAAAGCCAAATTAAGTAAGAAAATACTGTAATGAGAAACTTTCTTCCCCGAGGATCTATTTTGAAGAGCTACAGAATCAGAAGAAAGCAGGCCATTATCTTTGGAACCAGTATTGAAATCGTCCACACTCATTACATCTGTTGATCTTTCTTTGGTTCTATTAACTGACATTCAAGTTTTCCGATAAAAAGTATAATTTATCTTCTTTCGCCGCTGTAGTATGAGGCCCACAGTCCTTGAAAGCCTGTATCTGAGAGCTATCTGGATCATATTAAACGTTGATTTGCTCTTGGCTTTGAAGTCAGTTTGAGTTCTGTTGCAGCCCTGTTTAAAAGTATCTGTTCAAACAGTCTGGTACAATCCATGTGCCCCGCTTTTGACACCTGCTCCAGCAACAGAAATGCCATTTGCATAATGCACATGTCAGCCGATGGTGCACAGCAGTGTAATCCCAGGCTTGAGCAGGAAATCAATAGTTGTAGCCCCTGAAATATTGTAAAGAGATGAAGAAAATATGAATTTTTAATTATTTTTAATGTCTTGGCTATTTAAACTCACTGGACTTTTAAAATGGATTTCCCTAACAGGACTCAGGGATCCTGCTGCTACCAGTTTGCTTGGTGACGTGAAGGTGAGTTTTCAGCCTCCTTGTGGCCCTTCCAGGGGATGCCCCAGCTGATGGGATAAGTCCCCAGAGCCAGGCCCATACATTAGCCTGTGGCAGGTGCCCTTTATAAAGGGAGGCTCCCTGAGGCATGTAACACAAGTCTTCACAGCAAGACGTGAGAAGGGTTAGTCCTATCCAAAGATTTTTGCTCTGTAGTTCTGGAGTAAAAGAGCTGAAGGCACTTATGTGGCAATTAAGTATGAATGTGCTCATTTCCTGCCAGGCCAGCTATGACTCTCACCCGGGGAAACCTTCCACCGATTCTGCACCGTGCAGACGACGCAATCAGAGCTTCTGTGCGGGGGACGTGCGGCAGCGGCTCCAGACAGAAAGTAAGATCACATTGTGTGCTTGATGAGTAAGCATGTTTCTGTGGGGGATAAAGGACATGGACAGCCATGGCCCACTCCAGCTGTTGGTGCCATCGTTGTCATGGTTATCCTTAGAATAATTAGGAGGTTTCCAGTTCATAGAAATGCTGAGAAAGTGTAAATTTTGCTGGGTGCAAGGAGGTGAGCCTCAGTTTCCTCCGTTAGTCTGGTTTCTACCTTCTGACTTTCCTGCACCTTGGCAGCCAGCAAGCCCCGTTTTGGGAAGTGTGGCTGCTGGGCAGGCCCTCTCCGCTCCCTGGATCCTGTTTGGGAAGCAGGGCCCCCGTTTCTGAGGCTTCCCATTTGTGAAGGTCCTCATCAGCACGGCACATGGGGAAAGATGACGAGAATGCTTCCCTCTTTGTGCACGTATCATCAGAACGCCATCCACATGCTTGCTGGCTTCCTTCTGTCCCCATGGAAACACACGACAGGAGCCTTCCGTGCCTGTGGGAGCACAAGAAACCGGTGGTAGATGCAGGGGACCCAGCAAGCAAGCGTATGGTGCCCTGGCTGGAGCTGCCCGTCCTGGCTGCAGAGTCTCCGAGCGCCACCGCAGGACCTTCTGCCCTTCACTTTTTAATGGCACGGGTGTTGGATGAATCACTCCACTGCATGAATCACGTGTGTTTGCCTAAAATCACAGACAGCAAGCTATCCTGTGAGGTCTCTGGCTGGCAGCATGGCTCGAGTCCTCTCCGTGTCACGGGTTCCCAGTGCGTCAGGGTTGGATGCCTGCCTGAGTCCTGCTGATATACAGGGGGCGTGCGGTGCCCCCCAGGCAGGGCCTCCTCCCTTCTGTGTCACATCAGCCACAACGCCTGCGGTGTTGAACACTGAAGCCTGGGGCCCAAACCCAGCCTCATACCTTTTTTTGGGGGGGACACATTGTGGTTTCAAAGAAGATATAAATAGTTTTAACATGTAAAATTTGAGAATGTTGACATTAAAAATGTCTAGATTCTGGCTTCTCCAGAAAAATCAGTAGCTCCAAGCCTCCAGCATGGCAGGAGCTGCCTGGGCTGAAAAACGATGACTTTACAGGATGGTCCTGAGCTCTGTGTGTGTGCCCAGGCCCTTCCAGATCCATCCACTCACCAGTCGGCTTCTGGAGGCAGGCAGATGGTCACCTGCTTTGGAGAAATGAAGGTGATCTTGTCCTCAGAACAATGCCAGAGCCTCAGGGTGAACCTGGAGCACCCCCTGCCCCAGGGTTCTGCTCCCACTCCTCCATGAGTCCTCTAGCTTCAAAGGTAGAGCCTTTGACTCACTATTATTTTTTTGTTTGACAAAGTCGCTGTAGGAATTTCCCCTAGAGGCAAGCCCAGCCCAGGTGCCAGCCTCAGACTGCCGAGGACGCGTGGCAGCAAGAGAGGGGATGGGGGTCCTGGGACATGGGACACAACAAGTTTGGATCCATGCTGTCTGGGCTAACGGGTGCCAGGTTCTAAAAAGTTCTCCAGTAAGTTTTCAATGGGGCATGCACATTTAGAGAAAATACATTGTTTACTGGCACCATTTCAGCTAAGCATTAGGAAAAAATAAGAAAGGTAGAGCTTCTCATAAAATATTCTTTCACTGAGTAAGTGACTTGAATATTTCAAGAATTCAGGATTAAAGTTATTCCTTATGTGCAAAGGAGTATAAATGATGACCATTAAAAAAGACATTAGAGGCATTGATTAAATTATGTTGTTTTATAGGATTTATTCAGCACATTAATGTGTTTAATGACCAATATATTTTTGCTATTGACATAGAGAGAGAAGACAAATGTTAATAGCAATTCACTTTCTGAACCAAATCTGTTTCATTCTTAATTAAGATTTTTTTCCCTTCATGACACCAAAAGCAAAGCAAAAATTTTTTAAAAATGGGACTATAGTAGGGTGCCTAGTGGGTTAAGTGGTTCAACTCTTAATTTTAGCTCAGGGTCGTGAGATTAAGCCCCTCGCCAGGCTCTGTGCTTGGGTGGGGCATCTGCTTCAGATTCTCTTTTTCCCTCTCCCTCTGCCCCTCCTCCTCCTTCTCTAAAAATAATGAAAAATAATGAATGAATGAATGAATGAATAAAAAGTGGTACTGTAGCAAACTACAGAGCTCCTGCACAGCAACGGAAACCATCGGTAAAATGACACATTAACCTGTGGAATGGGAGAAAATATTTGCAAGTCATCTAAGGAGTTTATATACAAATTACATGAAGAACTCATACAACTCAGTAGAAGAAAATCCAATTAAAAAATGAGCAGAGGGCCTGAATAAACATTTTTCCCAGTAAGACATATAGAGGGTCAGCAGGTGCATGAAAAGATGCTCAGCATCACTCATCATCAGGGAAATGCAGATCAAATCCCAGTGAGATACCACCTCACACCTGTCAGCGTGGCCATTAATGAAAAGACAAGAAATAAGTGTTGGCAAGATGTGGAGAAACCCTCATGCACGGCTGGAGGGGATGCAAGCTGGCGTGGACGCTGTGGAGAACAGTATGGAGGTTCCTCAAAAAAAAACTAAAAATATAACCACCCATAGGAAATGAAACAGTGTCCCAAAGAGAGGTCTGCGCCCCCATGTTCACTGCAGGATTATTCACGGTAGTCAGGACAGAAGTACAGTATCCACCGGTGGGTGAAGAGACAAAGGTGTGGTACACGTGTATAAGGGAATGTTACTGAACCATGAGAAAGAAGGAAATCCTGCTGCTTGCAACGACAGGGCGGACTCGAACGGCATTATGAAATACGTCAGACCGAAAGATAAATTCTGCCTGGTGTCACTTATGCATGGAGTCTTAAAAAAAAAGCTCAAACTTGCAGAAACAGAGAGTAGAATGGGGTTGTCTGGGGGCTGGGAGCAGAGGGAGAGTTTGTTAAAAGGGTAGATACTTCAGCTATAGGATGAATAAGGTTTGAGGGGCGCCTGGGTGGCTCACTGGGTTAAAGCCTCTGCCTTCAACTCAGGTCATGATCTCAGGGTCCTGGGATCGAGCCCCGCATCGGGCTCTCTGCTCAGCAGGGATCCTGCTTCCCTTCCTCTCTCTCTGCCTGCCTCTTTGCCTACTTGTGATCTCTGCCTGTCAAATAAATAAATAAAATCTTTAAAAAAAAAAAAAAAGAATAAGATTTGAGAATCTAAGGTAAAATGTAGTGACTTTAGTTGCTAATACTGTATTGTGCCCTTGAGATTTACTACAGTAGTACTTAAATATGCTCAAAAAAAAAAAAAAAGATGTGAGGCGATACATGTGTTTAACTAGATGGAGCGGATCCTGTCCCCACACGTAGATCAGACCGCCATGATGTACGCGTTAAATAGCTTACACCTTTGTCAGCTGTTCTTCAAGAAAGCCGAAATTTAAAACTTTTTCCTTCAAAAAAACCCCTCCTCTGAGAACCAGAAAACCCCAAAAGGCATTTAGGAAGTAATTAAGTAGTCGCCGAGACCCACTTTCAGTGAGGTGACGGCAGCGCGCTCTGGGAGTGCCCGCGGGCTCCTGGCAGACACTGCTTCGGGGCGTCCGATGTTCCGTCGGAAGCATCTTGCCCAGGGAAACACGTGCACTCGGGTCTCCCAGAGCACGGCGGAGAGAGGTGGCAACACACTGCTGAAGTCGTGGCCGCTTAGTCTGGACTCAGCCGGACCATGAGTAAGGCTGCCATTTCTAGAATGTGCGAGAGGCCCTGTTCGGGTGAATCAGGGTAAGCATCGGGTGCAGTTCAGAAGATGCCCTCCGGCAGGGGGTCGGGGGTCATGCAAATGTGGTGGTGACGACAAACGCTTCTCGAGTCCTCACCAGCAAGACACTGGAGCCCCACAGGGACCTCCTGGTCTTGGCGGACTGCCCACTTTCCCTTTCTTCTTCTTAGGATCCAGATTGAAGAAGAGGAGAAAATAAGCGGTTTAATAACGTCTCTGATGGTGAGGCGCCTGGATGGCTCAGGTCACGGTCTCAGGCTCATGAGATTGAGCCCCATGTGGGGCCTGGACTTGGATAGAGTCTGCTTATGATTCTCTCTCTCCCTCTGCCCCCCGCCCCCCGCCAAAGTGATAATAAATTAAAATAACTGCTTTGGTGGATGCTGGTGTACTCCTGGATCTCCCCCCACCTGGCTCTCCGAGACTCCAAGAGCCCAAGACCCAACTGACTAAGCCACCCAGGTGCCTAGAAGCCCTTTTATTTATTTATTTTTTTAAAAAAAAGATTTTATTTATTTATTTGACAGAGAGAGATCACAAGTAGGCAGAGAGGCAGGCAGAGAGAGAGAGGAGGAAGCAGGCTCCCTGCTGAGCAGAAAGCCCGATGCGGGACTCGATCCCAGGACCCTGAGATCATGACCTGAGCTGAAGGCAGCGGCTTAACCCACTGAGCCACCCAGGCACCCTAGAAGCCCTTTTAAAAGTCATTTAGGGGGTGTCTGGGTGGCTCAGTGGGTTAAAGCCTCTGCCTTCAGCTCAGGTCATGATCTCAGGGTCCTGGGATCGAACCCCACTTTGGGCTCTCTGCTCAGCGGGGAGCCTACTTCCCTCTCTCTCTCTCTGCCTACTTGTGATCTCTCTCTCTGTCAAATAAATAAATAAAATATTTTTTTAAAAAAAAGTCATTTAGTCACTGCAATTGCTTGGTAACTGTTAACAGCACCAAAACTATTTGTGATAATTATTAACCATAATCATTGACAATTTATAGCAGGAGGTAGCAGATGAGGCCCACAGTCCCCTTTTGGGCAGCCTTCGAGCCAAGAATAGTTTTCACATTTTTAAATGGTTGGGGGGGTGGAGAAAAGAAGACCACTATTTAGTGACATGTGAAAGTTATAGGAAATTCAAATTGTGTCTGTAACACATGTCCAAAATAAAGTTTTATTGGAACACAGCCACGCTCTCCCATTTACAGATGGTCTGTGGCTGCTTTCCTGTTCCCGTAGCAGACTGAGGAGCTGGGACAGAGGCTTGCAAACCACACATGTTTACCATCTGGCCCTCCATGGAAGGTGTGCTGGCCTGTGACAGAACAAATTATTCATTTCTTCCTTAGGTCTCCCCTTGCCTGTTACCATAATATTGTAGATGGCCGGCTATGAAGATATGTATAAATTTATCAAAGATATTTGGAAAAGAGGGAAAAATCAGGACCACATGAAATGGACAGTTGTGAAATTAGATGTAGGGCACCTTCCCAAGATGGATTTGAATTTCACAGTCTTAAAGACTGGAGGTTCTTAGACAAGCTCTGGGATTTGGAGGTTGGGCTCATATCCACCATGTGCGTGAAAACACAACACTGCACAGGAGGGTCAAAACCCCAATTAAAGTGGAAAGTTTTGGAAAATGCTCTGTGGAAGAGACACCTGCACCCCTGTGTTCATCACAGCATTATTTACAGCAGCGAGGCTGTGGAAGCAGCATCCTTGCCCATCTGTAGAGGAATGGATAAAGAAGGCATGGCATACATGTACGTGGAATATTACTCAGGCATAAAGAAGGAAATCCTGTCATTTGCAACAACATGGATGGACCTGGAGGGCATGAGGCCAAGTGAAATAAGCCAGTCAGTAAGAAACAAATACTGCATGATCTCATTTGTATGTGGAATTTGAAGAAAAAGAAAGAAAGAAAGAAAAAAAACAGCCAATGTCGTAGAAAAAGAGATCAGATTTGTGGTTCCCAGATGCAGGGACGGTGGGGGAAGAAGGGATTGGAGGAAAAGTGGTCAAAAGGTACAAGCTTCCAGTGAGAAGACAGGAGCTAGGGTGTGAGATGCACGTGGACCGGAGCCACCACAGCCACATGGTGCACGGGGAGGTTGGTACAGGGAGCAGCTCCGAAGGGAAGAGATCTCCTGGGAATCTGTTTGAAATGATGGGTGCCCACCAAACTGACAGTGGGGAGCATTTCACAATATTTTAAGTCAAGTCGCTGTGCTGTACGCCAGTTGTACCTTAATAAAACTGGGACAAAGTCTTTTAGAATGGACAGGTTTCAATTCGCACAACATTGACACTGTTGGGATTGTCCCTTGGCTGATGGCTAAGCAGTGTTTTCTTGGGAATGGGGCGAGGTCCAGAGTGACAGCAGCTAGTGGAGGATGTGGACATTATAACGGGCGTCCTCAAGACACGAGGAGGACATGAGATGCTAATAATCGTGGCAGGGACATGCGCCACAGACCGGATATAACCCGCCCCCTGCCCCCGCCATGAGCCTGGTGTGCCCCGTCCAGAGGGCTGAGTTGGAATTACTGACTCACATTCCTATTACTCTGCTGTTCAGATTGTTTCTTGGATTTTTTTTTTTTGAGTGGTTGGTTTTTTTGCTTTTTAGAATGTTTGCTACATCCGACAAACCAAAGAATCAATGTGACATGGTAACACTTGAATGCACAGAGTTTAAGAGACTATCGGCATCACTGGGCTGGGAGCATTCCTCCTGGCGCACCCTGCACCGAGGTGCAGAGAAGCCCCCAGATTCTCACCCACTGCCACCTTTCGGGTTTAAAAATATAGTTTTAAAATAGAGACCTGATTTCCATCCTTGACCATGGGTCAGGTTGCTTACATCCATAAGGCACAAAGAACCCAAGCAGCGAGAAGATCATTAAAATAGAAATGTATCGTTAGCCTCAAGGGCCTGGGTCAGCGCTACAGGCCTTCAAGGGCCTATGAAACTGTCTGAGAGTTGAAAAAAGGAAGAAAAAAATGTGCATTTCAAAACGAATCTCTGTTTACAAAATATAGCATTGGGTCAGCAGTTGGACTCCGTTTTCTGTGATAGAGTTGTTCGGTCACAGGAAGCACACCCTACCCTCAGTCCCTGCCTTCCCCGCATTTTCCCTTAAGGAGAATAGACGAAAAATGACAAACATGAAGTCGGGTAAGACCAGAGTGTGAACAGAAATCCCGCCGGGTGGGAGGAGCCACAGGTCAGGCAGAGGTGACCTCTGGCAAAAAGCTGTGTGAGGAAGGGCCGCCCTGCATCCAGGGGAGGGGAACAAATCACATTCGCATTTCTAGATTTTCTGGTTACTACATTATTAAATTAAAAAGAAACAGGGGAGCTTAATTTTAATACCATATTGTATTTCACTTAATATACCAAAATATTATTTTGACATGTAATTGAGATCAGCAATTTTAGTGAGATTTTTGCTGAGCGGACGTGATTAAAGCTGCTTGAAGTGGACAACAGTGTAGCGTTCATCTAGGTGAGGCAGCTTTTATAGGTACTTTTGGCCAGACGGGACTTCAGGAAACTGTTCATCTTTCTCTTGAGAATCTTTTCCTAATGCATGGGGCAGAAGGATTCCTGATTAGGATATTTGGGAACATCTCACATGAATTATTTTAGAATTGCTTTCTTAGGTACCTCGTAATTTCTAGTGTTAACAAAGCCTGTTACATCCCTTCCCCCAAAGAATTTGTGCTCACAAAACGTGTGTAAACTGGTAAGGAAGTAGGAAGCAGAAAGTGAGATTACGTGAAACAAACTGGCCAAGGACAACTAAGAACACACATCCCTGTTCTGTCAGTAGTTCAATGGGACATGCTCAGAGACAGTGGGGGCGGACTTGGGGCTGGCGGCCTCTAACTCCAGACACAGAGGACCCCCGCAGGAGCTAAAGGGCTCCAAGCCACACCCTTGCTGGAGGCCAGCTCACACAGCTCACTGGGAATCCAACCTGTGACAGAGGAACAATAGAAGCAGTTGTTTCCCAAACTTAGGACCAGATTAAGAATGACCCGCATACTCACTAAGAATGCAGATTTGGGGCCCAAAGCAAGAAACTCTTGCTTGAGCAGCCTCTGTGAAGGGAAGTGGAAGTTTCAGTACCACGGAGGAAGGGAAGGAACCTGGGGTTCTAAGCGTTGCTGCCCTCCCCCACACATCCCTCTGCACCGCCTCCGGCTCCCAGCTGCCTCCGTGTCCATTTACAGCAGGGAGGACATGGGGTCACCTTGGTCAGGGCAGATGTTTCTTCTGTTTGTTGGCTACAAGGGATCCTGAACTTAGGTTTCAGAGTCCACCTGCTGTGGGCAAAAAACCCTACTTTTCTTTCAGGGTGTCTGTCTGTGATTATTAAAGTGAGTGCACTGGGACACTGTGAAATCCTTAAACAGGAGCCATGGCTTTTAGTCTCCGTGAGATGATCATCCCTGTAGCAGGCTCTCTGCCAGCCAGGACCTGCTCCACTCCTCTGTCCTGTGTTTTAAAATATGGTGTAATTAGAACATAGAGCAGACATGTCCTGAGGATGAGAACCAGACCGCAGATAAGCCCAGGAGAAGATGCCTAACACCATTAGCCGTGAGGCAAGTGCAAATTAAAACCATGTGGGGTATCACTACAGACCTAACAGAACGGCTGAAATACAAAATACTGACAATATCAAATGCTGACAAAGATGCAGAGAAACCGAATCACTCCTGCATACTGGAGGGAATGTGAGTTTGCGTAGTCACTCTGGAAAACAGTATGGCAGTTTTTACAGAACTAAACACACAATCACTGTATGACCAAGAAAGAAAAACTTGGACATTTATCCCTCAGTAATGGAAGCTAATGTTCACACAAAAACCTATATGCAAATGTTCAGCACAGCTTTATTTGTAGTAGCCAAAAACTATAAACACCCCAGATGTCCTGCTGTGGGTGAATGGTCACATAGACTCTGCTATCTCCACACCATGGAATTCTACTCAGCAAGCAAAATAACTATTTATTTATGCAACAGATTACAAGGGCGTTCTAAAAAGTAAAAAATTCAATTCCAGAAGATTACTGTTAAAAAGCAATTCACTTGAGTAAATATTTTTAAATCCTTTTTTAAAAAAGATTTTATTTATTTATTTGACAGAGAGATCACAAGTAGGCAGAGAAGCAGGCAGAGAGAGAAGAGGAAGCAGGCTCCCTGCTGAGCAGAGAGCCCGAGGTGGGTCTTGATTCCAGAATCCTGAGATCATGACCTGAGCTGAAGGCAGAGGCCCCACCTGCTGAGCTGCCCAGGCGCCCTATCACTTGAGTGAATTTTCAGGATGTTACTGGCTTCATTCAGTGATCTGTGAATTGGGTAGCATCCTATCTAGCAGATAGGAAGGAGACCTATTTAACACATGGTACAAAACAGAAGACTTTTACAGGCAGAGGGGCCAGGACAAAGATGTTACCAGCAAAGAGTGGGTTGTTTTAGGCCAGGCCACCACCTTTTGGGGGAAGGCCAAAGGTCCGTCAGGCAGATGGCCTCCCTAGTGCTGACCAGGTAATCCCAGACTGACTGGTTAAGATTACAGTCCTGGGAGAGGCTGAAACCGTAATTAGGTTAGATATTAACTCTTGGTATGCTGACATGAACTTATCTCAAATGACTCCATTTTGGCTGTTTTCTCTTTCTCTTATTTATTTATTTATAAATATTTTATTTATTTATTCGACAGAGAGATTACAAGCAGGCAGAGAGGCAGGCAGAGAGAGAGGAAGGGAAGCAGGCTCCCTGCTGAGCAGAGAGCCCGACTCGGGACTCGATCCCAGGACCCTGAGATCACGACCCGAGCAGAAGGCTCGGGTTTACGTGTGTAAACTGAGCCACCCAGGCGCCCCCAGCCTCTTTTTCTTTTCTTTTCTTTTTTTTTAAAGATTTTATTTATTTATTTGTCAGAGAGAGTGAGCACAGGCAGACAGCGAGGCAGGCAGAGGCAGAGGGAGAAGCAGGCTCCCTGCTGAGCAAGGAGCCTGACGTGGGACTCGATCCCAGGACGCTGGGATCATGACCTGAGCCGAAGGCAGCCGCTTAACCAACTGAGTCACCCAGGCGTCCCTCTTTCTCTTTTTTAAAGTAATCTCTATGTGCAGTCTCTCTGGGGCTCGAACTCATGACCCTGGAATCAAGAATCATCTGCTTTACTGACTTGCGACAGCCAAGCACCCCTGTTTTTCTCTTTTTAACAATACCACATGATTCCATTTATATGTCATTCTTGAAATGTTAAAATTCTGGAGATGGAGACCAGACTAGTGAAGAGGAATGCCTGGTTACCTGGTTACCCAGGTTAGGGATGGCATGGGGGGACAGAGGTCACCTGAGGGGGTCTTGTGGTGATGGAAGTTCTGTGTCTTGACTGTGTCAGTGTCTGGTTGTGACATCATCTTGTAGTTTTGGAAGACATTACCCTCTGGGGAAGTTGGGTGTTGGGTGCTTATGATGTCTCTGTATTCTTTCCTATAACCATATGTCAATGTGAAGTTTTCTCTAGATGAAAGTTTAATTTAGTAAGATGTAGTATAACTGTAGGTATCTTATACACCCCAGCCCGCCCCACACACAAGTATACTGTCCCCTTACCCTCACAGGCATTTGAATTTCTGAACTCGACTAAATGGCAACTAAAAGGCCCAAATGATTAATTCGCCATTTGAAAGTGGTTATTAGCTGCTGTTTGTCAAAAGAATCTATCATTTTTATCCATTTCATGTCACTGAATCATTTTCCCTTATCCATATCTCTGAAGGCACACAGCCAAAAGTTCTGTATAAGCTTTTTTAGTTCTATCAAAGCAACATTTGTGATTGGAAATGGGGATGCGGAGATGGTTTTGCTAAGCTGCGTATGACAGAATGGGTAAACAGAAGTGAATGGTGCCAGGGGCAGTGAGATTCGGAGGACAGGAGACCATGGCCCACAAAGCAGGGACGGTAAATGAGATATTTCAAGTAGGCAAGATTGCTTCGGTGACAGTACTTACAATTTGCAAGCAAGTGCAACCAGGGAATCAAGGATTGCACAGTCCATGGGCTCATACATGTGGGCGATAAAGAGTAAGACCCCAGTCTGCAAGCAAGGAGAGCCACTGCTTAAATGCCGTCTTCCTCTTCATCTTTCCCAGAAACACAGAAAACCCAGGTCAAAAATAAATGCACTGAGCAAGCTGGCTCCACCGCTGAACAGGCCGTAAGGGCTCCTGTGAGTAACAAATGAATAACGGAACACTTGAAAGGCGAAGACATTTGTATAATCATGGAGCCTGCTGAGGGAGGAATAGCCGTAATGAAAGCCACAGGGAAAGCACAGGACAGAGCATCCTGGGTAATCCTCTAATTGCACTTTTTAACGGGAGTAAAGCCCTTTTAGGCATGTACCTTTCATTGCCCTAGAAACTCATCACTGAATTTCCAAAGAACAAAATTAATCCAATGAATAGTCCTTAGAATTCTTCTTTACTCATTTGGAAGGACAAATGAAGGGTAAATATTCCAGAAAAAAAATCATTTTCTATAGTTTTTCATAAAGTACTCTTTTCTTTGTCCTGAGCTCAGAGCTTTCTGATCTAGAAACCTGTATGAACATCCTTCCCAAGGCAGACTAGGCCCAGTGGCCTCCAGCCCCCACCGCTCTGGGGTTGTCCCACCCACAGTTGCTCCAAGGCCATCATTTCTACTCATCTCCAGCTGGGTGGAGGTACTCCGTTCACAGCTTTGGATAATGCTCTAGTCTTGTGCCATGCAAATGCAAAACACAGAAGAGCTCCTGGTTTCTCACATTCATTCTTGATGGTCCACGGAAACAATTTTAATGGAAAGAGACAGCATCGCAAACATACACCATCTTCTCTGTGAGGTACCCCAATACCTGTGTCATCCTTCTCCTTGCCCCAGTTATGGATTGCTGCAAAAATTAGTATTATAAAACAACATCTACTTTATTATGCCCTTTGGATTCTGCAGTCAGGAATTTAGACAGAGCCCCAAGAGCATGGCTTATCTGCTCCACAGAGTCTGGAACCCCAGCTAAGAGGACCAAAAGAAGACCAGGGGCTTCTTTCCTCACTCATCCAGCGAAGCTCATCCAGGCCTGAGCTCCTGTACATGGCTTTCTGTGAGGCTTGGGCTTCCTCCCAGCATGTCTGCTTCAGGTCAGGTAGGCTTGGTACATGCGGGCCCTCCCATTCAGTGGTATGGTCTGTGTCCCCCACTTTCTATCTGGGCAGGCTTCTGACTCTTTGACCAACAGAATAGAGTGGAGGGGACCCTGTGTGACGTGAGGCCATCTGCATCAGCTGACTTCCACACTACCCTCTAACTGACCATAGATCTAGGGACCAACCAAGCTGGCCCCAACTGGATGGCCAGCCCAGATGACTCAGTAACCAGATGTGCAATGAACAGGTGGTTGTGGTTTGAAGCCACCATCCGCTGGCAGAAGCTAATGGATGTGCATGGATTTGGGTCAGAATGCTATGTCAGTAGCTTCACAAGACTTCCCGCTCCGTGAAGAACGGCTCCAGGTGCACTGTACTCACCATCTCATCGCTGGCGTTTAAAACAGCACCTGGCCCAGGGAGACTCAGTAATGATTTATTGTTGAGTGAATTACGTGAGTAGTCCTGAGTGGGCCTATTCCCACGCTGTCATAATCATGTCTATGTGCCGTGTATCGACCCGACTTCAGATGAAACCAGGAAATTCATATATGGCCGGGGAACCAGACTCAGTGACATTAACTTTGACGATATAGAGTAAGAGCTCGCTGGGTGTTGGGAATGTCCTGAAACTGAGCTGGGGAAGCTCACCCAGCACTAGACTTATAAACATCAATGAGTTGTGGTCTGACAGCGGGGGAGTGTTACAGTTATGTAAACCATACCAACTGTTAAAAATGAAAAAAAAAATCACTGAAAAAATAAATGCGTATCTAGCTGGGAGAATGTGGGATGCATAAGGTGGGGAAAAAGACAGAGGGACGGGCAGGGTTTGGAAACCCACCTGTCTCAACAGTTACTCCCATCTAAAGTCACTCAGCAAGAAATTCACATTCAAGCATACCATTTAAAGCTAAATCGTGAACCCACAGGAGAGCTGGCTACAATAATGTATCCACAGCAATCTAGAGGAAAGAGAGGAGAATACAACTCAGCCAAACCTTCATTTTTCCTAGTGGAAAATCATCACAAAACAAATTAAGGTTTAAAGATGGAAAAACTCATTAAGTATATTACTTATTTATAATTTGGAGTTTTGGAAATAATTAACATGGAAACTCAAACAGTAATGGTTAAATTCCTGCCTTTAGGAAATTTCCCACACATGCCTAGATTAAGTCATGCTTGGTATTTTTGTGGCAGAAAAGATGTTGAAAATGATGTATCATGTTCTTACTGCCCACGTGTGTCCATGTGTGTGTTTGATGTTTTAAGAGATTCGTAACATCAAAAAGAAAACTAACCTCAGGGGCGCCTGGGTGGCTCAGTGGGTTAAGCCGCTGCCTTCGGCTCAGGTCATGATCTCAGGGTCCTGGGATCGAGCCCCACATCCGGCTCTCTGCTCTGCGGGGAGCCTGCTTCTTCCTCTCTGCCTGCCTCTCTGCCTACTTGTGATCTCTGACTGTCAAATAAATAAATAAAATCTTTTAAAAAAAAAAAGAAAACTAACCTCAGTGAAAAATTCCAAAGAATCCCCTCATATATTTATAGTGATCAGTGACATGAAACATTCTTTCTTTCCTTTTTATTTTTAAAGATTTTATTTATTTGACACAGAGAGAGAGATCACAAGTAGGCAGAGAGGCCAGCAGAGAGAGAGAGGAGGAAGCAGGCTCCTTGCTGAGCAGAGAGCCTGACGCAGGGCTCCATCCCAGGAGCCTGGGATCATGACCTGAGCCGAAGGCAGAGGCTTTAACCCACTGAGCCACCCAGGCTCCCCATCAGAACAAATTTTGACCTTATTGCTTTCGGCCAAAGTGACTGTCCCATGTGACATTGGCCGGTTTGTATTTGTTTCCATTTGTTCCATCCTCGTTTCCTGTCCCGGAGGAACAGAGTCCGGCCTACAGAGAAGCGGCTCTGTCTCTTAGCTTGTAGTTTCAAGATGGACTTTGAAGTCCCAGCCGAGGTAACTGTTTAGAAGAAAAAAGACTTGAATCTCAAAACGTTCATTCTCAGCACCAAAATTTGAAACTGTCATAAACAACTTGTCACAAGCAAGGTTTTCTAGCAGGAAGACAGAGGGCTCTTTCCAGGAAGTGAGTTATCATAGGAGGGCCGCGAAAGCCCCAGGGCGTACGGCCAGCTACACATACAGAATTGCTTACAACCTTCTCAGTGTGCCAGCAGCAAGAAGAAGGCCAGGAGTGAGGATGTGCTCAAGAAAAAAATATCAAATTTTCCATTTGTCTAGAAATCTGAAAACCTTCCGTCTGACTAACAAATATCTAGTCTCAGGGCGAACGAGAACCCATGTTGCCGCACTGTTTAAAATGCATCCCACTCAGCCCGAATGTCTGTTGTCCTCGAAATATTACTGAGACCAGACATGATGGTAAAACATCTGGTGAGATAGGATAGATTGTTTTAATTTCATTCTGCGTATGGGGAATCTCCAAGCGTTCCTGTAGGAAAGAAAGCGGTGGTGTTACGAAATCTAATAGATGGTTTGTTTCTAGGAAATGTGCAAAAATGTGAATCGTGCCAAAGATTCAGCTCTCTGGAAGACCAGATGCCCTGGAGATCTCTTCTGGAGCAGAGACAGTCCTTCTGTAGCACAGTGGCCCCAGGTAGTGTAATTCATTCCTCCCTTGGTCACACCTTAAGCTCAAATTTTTGGGCCTTTTTTTTTTTTTTTAAAAGATTTTATTTATTTATTTGACAGACAGAAATCACAAGCAGGCAGAGAGGCAGGCAGAGAGAGAGGAGGAAGCAGGCTCCCTGCCGAGCAGAGAGCCAGACATGGGGCTCCATCCCAGGACACTGGGACCATGACCTGAGCCGAAGGCAGAGGCCTCAACACACTGAGCCACCCAGGTGCCCCTTTCTGGGTCTTTTTAAATCAACTTTATGTTAATTAGCTGGGAACTAATATTTCAAGTGCATTTGAGTATATATAAATGCATTGTGTTGTATATGTGTGTGGAGGGGCAATAAATATGACCAATTAAAAAAAAATTCTGCTGCCTCTTGCCCAGAATCTAAAAGAAACAGAGGAATGGAGCTCCAGACCCAGAAGCAAGCACTCAGCTACCCCAGAGTCCATCCATATTTTCCTCTTGGGTTCAAATCTCTCCTCTCCTTTGCCTGCTGCATAGTGTTGGATGGGTTACATGGCCTCTCTGCCCTTCACCTTCCCTGTCTGTAAAGAGGAATAACACCCCTCCTTGCAGGGGTGAGGAGGAGGAATGAGCTATGGCACAGTACCAGGTTCACAGGACCCTCCCCGAGCAGAGCTATGGTAATGGAAGCAGCAGCTCCTGGGCCCAAAGTTCGCACCCCTCATACCAGATACCCTCCGTGCAGCACGAAGGAGTGAGGTCATCCAGAGTGTTTACCAATGCCCTGGAGAAGGTCCCAACATCAGCTTCTCATGCTGGGGTTCCACAGGCTTGCTCCCCGTGTAGAACTGTGCCAATAAGCAGCCCCTGGATTTTCCCGACTGCTCCTTTTGAACGATCACCCTTTGTTTCTTCCCTCAGTGGCCTTGATCATTTATTTTCATTGTAAGGAGTGTGATGGTTAAGTTTATGTGTCATCTCCACTAGGGTGTCTGGATACTTGGTTAACTATGATTCTGGGTGTTTTCTGCACGAGATAAACATTTAAATCAACAGACTGAGTAAGGGAGACGGCTTCATCCATTTGTGCCTGAGTAGAGCACAAAGCCAAGAAGGGAGACATCCCTCTGCCCGACTGTTGCTGAGCTGGGGCACAGCCTTCTGCTGCCTTCAGGAGCCGACGCAGACAGAATCCATACCACCAGCTCCCAGGTCTCCAGCATGCCCACGGCAGGTCAGGGACTTCCCGGACTCCAGTCACGTGAGTCAACTCCTCATAATAAATCTCTGTATGTCCTGTCAACCCTGTTTCTCTAGAGAACCCTGATACAGAGGAGTAATCCACATTCATTTTAAATACTTAGCGTATCAAAAAAAAGCTATGAAAAAATCACCTATAATCTCAATTCTCAAAAATCACTAGGGACAATAGCACAGTGTCATGATATGCAGCTTTGTAATCCACTTTCTTCCATGTTGTCACATTTTTTTTTGAGAATATGCTTTTTAAAACATTATTTTCATACAGTAAATAATTCTTATTTTTTAAAAAAGTGATACAGAAAAAAAAACCATGAATGTACATACAATCCTGACTCCAGTCAGCTCAAAGCAACACAAGGCAGCACCCAGAGAATAACTTTCAATGCATGCCTAATTGTAGACAGAAGAATGGGAAAAAAAATTACAAACATGGGATTATAATATGTATGCAATTTTTAAATAAAATCGTCAAATTTAATTTTCTGGAATTTCTTAATAGAAAATGGAATAGTCAATTTCAGGAGTTTCTCTATGTTGAATAAATTTCCTTCATAAGAGAAATTCATTTCCAAATATCACTCTGAAGACAGAAAAACATGTGTTGTTGTGGCCACAGAAAGCAGAAGTCAGGATTCTATTTTGCAAATCTCAGGAAACAACTGGCTGCCCAAAGTAGAAAGAGACATTTTTCTTTCTTATTTTTTTAAAAGATTTTATTTATTTATTTGATAGAGATCACAAGTAGGTAGAGAGACAGGCAGAGTGGGAGGGGGAAGCAGGCTCCCTGGTGAGCGGAGAGCGGGATACGGAGCTTGATCTCAGGCCCCTGGGACCATGACCTGAGCCGAAGGCAGAGGCTTTAACCCACTGAGCCCCCCAGGCGCCCCAAAAGAGACATTTTTCTGAAGAGAACTGGTAGCTCATCAACTCTCAGTTTCTTCTCCGTTGTTAAGAGTCTCTTATGGTTTGCTTTTTTTCTCTTTTTTAATCTTTGTTTTTTCTTCTCTTCCCCTATGTTCATCTGTTTTGTTTCCTAAATTCCACATCTGAGTGAGACCCTGTGATGATTGTCTTTCTCTGACTGACTCATTTCACTTAGCGTAACATCCTCCAGTTCCAACCATGTTGTTGCAAATGGCAAGATTTAATTCTTTTTGATGACTGCGTAATAGTCCGGTGTTTGTGTCCGTGCACGGTGTGACACATCTTCTTTATCCATTCATCTGTCGATGGACATCTGGGCTCTTTCCATAATTCGCTATTGGACATCGCTGCTATAAACATGGGGGTGCACATGCCCCCTTTGAATCACTATGTTTGAATCCTTTGGATAAACACCCAGTAGCGCAGTGGCTGGATCACAGAGCAGCTCTATTTTTAACTTTTTGAGGAACCTCTGTACTGTTTTCCAGAGTGGCGGCACCAGCTTGCCATTCTGATCATCTGAGGTGGTATCTCATGGTGACTTTGATTTGTATCTCCCTGAGGATGAGTGATGTTGAGCACCTTTTCATGTGTCTGTTGGCCATCGAAGTGTGTTCTTTGGAAAAGTGTCTCTCCACATCTTCTGCCCATTTCTTAGAAGTTCCTTTAAGATATGAATACCCCCTACATTGTCTGACCATGAGAACCACATGAGGTGATGGGAAGTCCCAACACATCGCGTTCCTGATGCCCTCGAGGACTGGGAACAAGGGGTTGAGTTTTGCTTCTCAAAGTCCTTATGTTGAAGCCTCGATTCTAGGACCTCAGCATGTGACATGCTTGGAGATGGCGTCTTTACAGAGGTGGCTGAGTTAAAATGAAGTCTCAGGCTGGGCCCTAATCCAGGACAACAGGTGTCCCTATGAGCAGAGGCGATCCGAACATGGGTATGCATCGAGGGAGGACCGCGTGAGGACATAGGGAAGACGATGCACCCATGCCCGGGACAGAGGTCACGCTCAGTTCCCCGCACCTGCAGCCCCGGGTGCTGGACAGTGAGTGGTTCCACGACAGACCACTGGGAAGCCGAAACAGAGAAGTTCGTTACTCACAGAACGTGGAGGGGGTACTGCCTCAAGAGGCCCCGCAGGGAGGTCGAGGCAGGTGCAGGCAGAGAGCAGCACGATCCAGGGCCCCCACCTTTACTGGGGCTGTCCTGGCCTCCAGCTTGCCGAGTGCAATCTTGGTACCGCTCAGCTTCTGTAACTGGGTGAGTCAGCTCCTCTAATAAATCTCTTTTTGTTTTTTTTTTTTTTAAAGATTTTATTTATTTATTTATTTGACAGACAGAGATCACAAGTAGGCAGAGAGGCAGGCAGAGAGAGAGGGGGAAGCAGGCTCCCTTCTGAGCAGAGCCCAATGCCAGTCTTGATCCCAGGACCCTGAGATCATGACCTGAGCCGAAGACAGAGGCTTAACCCACTGAGCTGCCCAGGCGCCCCAATAAATCTCTTTCTGTAAATAAATTCTCCTGGTTCTGTTTCTCTGGACAACCCAGACTAACACTAGCATTTTCTCTAGATAATTGATCATTGTAAATTCTTTCTCTGCCCCTGTGAGACGTATATAGATCTTTTTTAAAGCCTCTTGCCAGTGTCACATCACAGGAATGTTCTTCTTGCGGACCTGGGAGCCAACTCTCTGAATAAAGTGCCGTGGAAGGTAGCATGCCATCTCCCAGTCTGTGAGAGTGGGCACTCAGCTTCCACAGCTCCTGGCTGTCACCAAGATGGGAGAAGTCCGCTTTTCCTTTGGGCAAAGTTAGCTCGAACACAGGCAGTCTTGGGCCGCCGTGAGCCAGCACTTGAAGAACCCCATCCTTTGTCTCGGAGGAGCGGAGTCCAGACTGGGTTCTGGCCTCTCTTTCCCACCGCAGTAGGCCTGCAGAGTCTGTCCTTCCTGTTTCTCCTTGTCCGGGACTGTTTTGGCTCTGGCAGTGCCCACGCCTCTGCTCACAGGGGCTCCTCGGGGCTGTGTCTGCTCCTCGCCAGCCCGCACACACTCAGACCCAGACTGAGAAGGTGGGCAGCGCAGGCCCCACACACAGTGGGTGTGCGGCGACACGCTCGGCAGCCCCGTGCGTCAGGGCCCTGAGTCCTGGCTTCCTCGTCCCCCCATGTCTGTCCTCAGACCCAGAAACAGGTGCAGCTGCGTGCTGAGGCACCTGGACTCAGTTGCTCCCCAAAATCAAATTTCTATACAAAGTAAATTTCTAAGGAGATGCACGTGTTTGTTTCCATCAGGTCCAGGGTGAGAGGACATTACGCACAGGATGTGGGCCCACTTCTCCGACTCATCCTGCTCGTTTATCTTTCTTCCTATGTCCTAAAACAGGAAAATTCTAAAAGGTACCCCAATTTCCCATTTACACAGCTAGCTTCTGCTAGCAAATGCCTGCTTGTAGAGTGGTAAACCCCTAACCTCTCCTGAATTTTGAGCACAGCCCTGAGCACAGCCCTCAGCCTTTCATGGAACCCGGAGAAGGCACGGGTGTGATGGGGCCTGAGCTGGACATGTGAGGCCTCATCCTTCTCTCCCCGTCATCAGGATTCAGAAGACAAGGGAAGGCCTCGCCTGGGGCTCCAGCCACAGCGAGGAGGCGTGGGGGAGGGGCCCAGGAACGCCCCCAGAACTGTGGGCAATTGACAGGTTGGGGTCCTCTTGTTTTTGCTGTTTCGGAGCAGCCTGTCAGGCCGTTGGGTGGGCCCCTCTGGTAGCAGAGAAGAGGCCAGTCTTGCCAGTGTCTGGTCCTCTCGGTCCCCAGCAAGTGGCCTCGGCCCCTTGGCAACCCCCCAGGGAGAGGCCCCTGCCCCTCAGGGAAGCTCTGGGAGCCTGCGGGAGAGCCCCGGGCCGCCCTCATCCACTCGCTGAACTGCGTGCTTTGTTCCTCAAGTACTTTTTCTAATCCAGCCGCCTTGAGATGGTTTTGTCAAAGGAGCTACAAACAGCAGCCTCTGGGAGCCGCCGATTCCCGGTGAGAGAAGCCGAGAGACTGCGCACGTGCACACGCCGGCCGGCGCGCCCCTCGCTCACGCTCGCCCCGCTTCCGGAGGCTTCTCTCTCAAGGGCCCTGAAAGGACCACTTTAGAATCCTTGAGGGGACTCTCCGTAAACCTTTGGCTTTGGGCTCCATTGCTAAGCTGTGTGCCTTTTGTGGTAGCCGGACGTCAGCCGTCTCGCGCTGCTGCAAGCGCCGAGTGGTGACCACTTACAGGCTGCGACCAAAGAAAACACCGTCGAAGTTCCTGGAAAGGTTTGCATCAGTCATCGTAGGAAGGAGGGGCCGACCTCCAGGACGCTAAAAGCGTGCGCCAGTTGTGTTCTGGTCGGAAACTTGCCTTTGTTGGGGTCTCCACATTGTGACGCAGAATGAGGCGATGCAGTGCCACCTAGGATGGAAGAAAACAGGGCTGTTCGTGTAACACAAACATGTCCGGAAGTGCTGGTTAGGGAACCGGCCATGGCTAACACATCCTTTGGGGGTGGAAGGGTAAGGAAGCTCCTAGGCGTCTGACAGCACTCTGCCTCCCAGGAGGCTAGCTCCGGGCCCTCTCTATTCAGCAAGGTGCACACAGCGTGAACCTGGAAGCCCTACGGGGTAGCCCCGGCCCTCCACACCTCCTGTTCTTCCTTCAGCAGCTTCCCACCTGTGGTCAGAACGACCTCATGCTGCCGACCTCGTTCTGCGGGTGCCTGCCGGCCCGATGTTCCTGGCCTGATGTTCCTGGCTTCCCTCATGCCTCTCTCCTCAAGTGCTGCGGGGCACACAGCCCTGTGCGGGCCTCCTCCCCTCCCAACCCCTCTCCGAGGGCGCTGCCACGGACACGCTTCATCCCGCACTCTCTGGGTGTGCTGGTCAATTTCTTGTGTGGACTTGGCGGGGCCGCAGGCCACCATATTTGGTCGGGCATTATTCCGGGATTTCTGTGAAGGTATTTGGTAAATGAGATTAACGTTCAAATTAGCAGACGTTAAAGTGGATGACCCCCGTAATGTCAGTCCATTTAGGTCTTCAGACTACAGTTCCCCCGAGGAAGAGGGCGATCCGCCTCCAGACAGCCTTCGGACTCAGGACGGCAACACGATGTCTTCCCTGGGTCTCCAGCCCCCCGCCCACGCTGCAGATTTTAGACCAGCCTCCCCAGTCGTGTGAGCCACTTCCTCAAATAAATCTCTCCCGCTCAGGCTCTCCCTGCTTTCCTCCCTCTCTCGTTTTGTGTCCAGACACGCACACACAGTGTTGGTTCTTTCTCTGGAGAAGCCCAATACGGCTTTCCATTGTCACGTCATCTGAAGACAGCAGCCCACACAGAGGACTTCACCGGTGTCCTTCTTGGGCAATTTTGCTGCCTGGGTCTCGGCATGCACGAACCCTGGACTGGCTCGAGGCCTGAGCTCTGGGTAGGAGCAGGGAGGGCTCTGTGAGGCGGGGTCCCGGGGGGGGGGCGTGCACAGCTCAGCCCCCAGTGCAGGCACAGAGCAGCAGCCAAACTGATGGTGGGTGATGGGGGCACTGTGCCTTTTAACCACATCCACGGTGGCATCATATGATTTTAGAGCATAATATTTGGAAGTTAATTCCCACATTTCTCTTTTGGGGAACTTGAGCAGGGGATCATGGTAGCTGGGATTAGGGGCTATCTCATGAGTCACCAAAGCTCCTCTGATCGGTCCTTAATAATTATGACCCAAAACCCTCGTAAACCAGTGGAGTCACTCCCTGGTATCAAGCCCTATCAAGGCCTTCCCTGCTTTCTGTCCTGTTTGTCACCTTTACTCGCTGCCTGCTCTCCCGCCTCCAGCAGCACCTGCACTTGGGCCTTGCTCGGGCCGGCCCACTGCCCCGTATCTGGAACCACATCGGGACTGTCCACGTATTTGTCTAAGTGCTGAATCCCAGGGCGGAAATCAGCACATGGTGGTCGCGCTGGCCTTGTCAGAAGCGGTCTTCATAAACCCGAGCGATGTCTCGTCCCGGAGCGAGCAGCGTGGAGTGCCCGTGTCATGAGGGCAGCATCTCCCCGTTTGGCACCAGGGCTGAAACCCCAGCCGCTCCTGGAATGGTCTTTCACGAATACAATTCCAGTCGCTGTTTTGTTTTATTTGAATATTTTATTTATTTATTTAAGAGCGAGAGAAAGAGGGTGAGGGAGAGCAAGCACGGGGAGCAGAGGGAGAAGCAGGCTCCCTGCTGAGCAAGGAGCCTGACATGGGGCTCGATCCCTTAACCCTGGGACCATGACCTGAGCCGAAGGCTGACGCTTCACTGCCTGAGCCCCCCAGCCCCAAACCACATTACTGTTAAGGCCACACACGCAGCCCCAGCCTGAACTGTCCAGACCACACGTCACTGTCCCAGTTCAAACCTGGTAAAAACGTGAACAATCTATCTTGACTGCAGTATGCTTCTTCGTAAGCATAAAACTCCGTTTTCTGGGACGCCTGGGTGGCGCAGTTGGTTGGACGACTGCCTTCGGCTCAGGGCGTGATCCTGGAGTCCCAGGATCGAGTCCCACATCAGGCTCCCAGCTCCATGGGGAGTCTGCTTCGCTCTCTGACCTTCTCCTCGCTCATGCTCTCTCTCACACTCTCTCTCTCTCAAATAAATAAATAAAATCTTTAAAAAAAAAAAAAAAAAACTCCGTTTTCTTATTGTACTGAATCCTTGGCCAGATTCTGCTCAAGGAAAAGAAAACCCAGTGTTAACTTCATCATCACCGGGCGCCACAATTTTCTGTCTGTGATCGGATGCGTCGCCAGCAAGAGCAGAGCCATTTACCTCCGTTTCTCTAACACATTTGCCAAATATTATATGACCCCCGTAGGCTCTCAGCTGACACACACCCTGGGTCACTAATTCAACCAGTCCTGGTTGGTAGTTACTGTGCATCATGAACAATAGGGTACAGCACCTGCTGTGCCCTTCATAGGAAAGGATTGGCCTTTCAACCCTCAGTAGCTCTAAACAGCTCAGTATCCAACCCAAAATCAAAGCTAGAGCTCGTTCCACAACAATTTTTAAGAATGGCGTTCGTTTTCTTTGCGTTTAATGGCTATGACCTATTCGGTGTGTACATGTGGAGGCATGAACCTGATGCACAAGGAGGACGAGGCTTTTGAGGGTCCTACGAATGCACTGATGAACTTGGGGGGGTGCTGTGTGCTGGTCAGAGTGTGCGCGATCTGGCTCCTTTCCAGTGAGCCACAGGCCATAAACAAATACATAGCAGCCCATGCAGCTTTCATCGGGACATTTTAAAATAATCCCTGACAGAAGTAAGGAGCCACTGATGCAAAAAAAAAAAAAAAAGAGGGAGAAGACGGATGAGAAAGGAACAGGGACAGGGACACGGGGCGACAAATGGCATCTGTCTGAACCACTACCCATCCTGGAAACAAGCTTTCGCGGCCAGTAACTGGGATGTCTCTGCCTTTCAGAACTCCACAAATACACATGGTGGCCCCGTTCCCGGACCTTCCGACACACGGAGGCCAGGAAGGACCAGTGCAGCCCTGGGTGTCGGCCCACGTGCACAGTCCAAGGTTCGTGTCGGCTCATCCAAGGGCTTCGTCCCTCCGTAATGATGAGTGTCGCGTCGACGTAGAGGTGGTGAGTGTATAATGCTTGTAGCCGTTCCCATAATCCATACGTGTGTTATTTCATTTTGACAAGATGATCTGGGAGAGGGTTATGTGCCCAACATTCCCGCTGTCTTTGGAGAACCTGGGGGCCTGAGGAAGGCTGCTCTAGAGTCGGCCCAGTGGGAGAAAACGGTGATGCTTTCAGATAACAATGCAAATGTCAGAACAAATTTTTTTTTAAATATTTATTTATTTGACGGACAAAGATCACAAGTAGGCAGAGAGGCAGGCAGAGAGAGAGGAGGAAGCAGGCTCCCTGCTGAGCAGAGAGCCCAATGCGGGGCTCGATCCCAGGACCCTGAGATCATGACCCGAGCTGAAGGCAGAGGCCTTAACCCACTGAGCCACCCAGGCGCCCCGTCAGAACAAATTCTGACGCAGTGTCAGGGAGCATAAGGGCAGAGATGAGGAGGAGCTGCCAGCAGTTCCTCTTGGCACTGCTGCTCAGAGCACCGCCCTTCTCCCCAGTAGTATCTACATTTCAAATGCCTTGTGACAGACACAAATTACGGCCACATTCTGGGTGTCTGCCTGGTTCGGGTACGCTAGCACCCAGATGCATAAAAGCAAGTGTGCAGAACAGAGTCACTGGTTATAAGAGGAGCAGAGAGAGATAAAGGTGAAGGGAATCTAATGAAAAAAGGTTGGGGTTCATCACGGAAAGAGCCAGAACAGGGCTTCTGACCTAGACAGATCTCTACCAGTGGCTCCCAGACTTTGACATGTGCCAGAATCGTGTGGAGTGAGAGCTGCCAGGTAAAAGGCAGAACACCAGTCAGGTGTGAGTTTCAGACGAATAGTGAATCCTATTCTAGTATGTCTCATGCAAAAAACTGGAGCATGCTTATACTAAAATATGATCCACTGTTTCTCTACAATTCAAATTAAACAGTGTGTCCTGTATTGTATCTGCTCTATGTGGCAACCTTACCTAGCGAGCCTGTTCAAACGCTGGTTCCTGGGTTTGCTAGATCTGGGCAGGGCCCAAGAACCTGCATTTCCAGCCCATTCCCTGGTGAAGCTGATGCTGCCCGCCCAGGCTGCACTTTGAGAATCGCGGTCCCCCCAGGCCTTCCCGGGGTGAGGACGGTTCTGCATCTCCGGCGGCCTGGTCACGGGAGGGATGCTCTGGGGACGTCAGCGGTGCACCCTCTGCCACCTCGTCTCCTGCCTCCCCGGGGCGCGTGCAGCCCTCTGTGGTCCAGCAGAAGCGCCATGTGCTCCTGTGAGCTGAGGATCGAGGCTCGTTTTCTCACGTGGGCCCAGGCCGGTCCACACCCGCTCTGTCTGAAAGGCTCAGTTGGGAAGCACGAGGCAGGTAGGGGACTTGATGGCGTTGTAGCCACTTAGACACGGTTCTGCGTGTGCTGAGTGCGAGAGCATTCTCCCGCTGCCCAGCAGGGTCCGCTGCCTACCAGCCAGCTGCTCCCATGCTTGGGAAGCACAATCTGCTTTTCAACGAGAAGCATTAGTGCCCTATCAACACGGGACTCAGTTCTTGCTAAGCGTGTTAACTTGATCAACGTCTCGTTCACTGGAAGTAGAACGCCTACCACCGCACTCCCATTACCCTCGTTAGCCAACGCACCCACACGCGTACTTTGTCACGGGTGGACTCTGTCCCCCTCGGTGCCAGATGCTGCTGGTGCAGTTGCCGAGCCACAGACTCATTCCTGACAAAGGCTTCCGCAGGTTCCTTGGGTCCGGAAGCCGTGTGTGTGCAACTGCTGTGGCTGCCGTCACACTCTGCCCTCCCAAGTTCACGTGGTCACCTTCTAACACCTGGGGCCTCAGAATGGAGCTGTATATGGACAGAGGACCTTACATCTGAAAGTGAAATGAGGTCATTAGGGTGTCCCCTCATCCAATGTGACTCATGTCCTTATAAACAAAGAAGAGGACACAGACACTTCCAGAGGGACGACCGTGGGAGGACACAGGGGAAGACAGTGTCTACCTGCCAGAATAGAGGCCTCAGAAAGACCCAACCGGGCTGACAGGCTGATCTCAGACTTCCAGCCCTTGTGTTTGCTGTGACCACCTAAGCTGACTGACGCACCGCAGGGCCCCCGGATGATCCTTTACAAGAAGTATGGGCAGCACATACACCCCAGATGTGATGATTAAAATGTAGGATTCCATTTAAAATTCACTTTGAATTAACCTGTGATTAAGGATCTCACATGCCCCTCCCAGCAGATTTTACCGTCTTAGCCCTCAATCCCTCTGTGCTCCCCAAACAGCCCACAGAACCGCACACATCAGAGCTGAGGCCCAGGCCCTGGGGCACTTAGCAGGCAGACTAACTCACCTCCTGCTGCTGCTTCAGGCTCTAAATGTGCCGAGGATCATCTGTAAAGATGACCTGCTTCCTTACTATTTTTCTTCCCCATCACCACATACAAATCTTTGCCTTGATAAAAGGCAATATTCTTTGCTAATCTAAAGTTTAAGGAAACATATAGAAAAAGAGAAAAGATTTCTGGCAGATACCCTCTGTTAATCAAGTGTTCAGAAATCTGCTTGTGCTAAAATAACTTGACATTCCTTGCATGTCTTTTATTCCCTCTAATACAGTTTGGGTTTTTTCCCTCCACAAAGGTGCATTCTTGATAATTGCCTTCTCACATCCCTCGGAAAACACTAGAAATCATAGACCTGATTCACAGTGTAATTATATAGCTTGCCCTGAACATTTCAGATGCTTGGACACAAAGCCACAGGGTTTGCACACAACCAGCTTGAGCTCAAACTTTCTGAGCACTTAGGTCTTGTAATCCCCCTACACTTAAACATCGTATTTACTACGCTGAGAAACACATCTGTTAATAAAGTGAGATTATTTTTTCTACACAAACATTTATTTATTCATGACCTGTGCTCCCAGTCATCACCCTGACCCGCACCACTCGAAATGACAATTCATGACATGATTTCTAACGTACACGTAATTAGTTGCATATTTAATCAGCTTCCCTTCGCCCCCAGTACTAATAACCCCTTCCTCTGGTTAACATCTGAGTCCTATAAACCCTAAAGATTATCTCGCCGTCGGTGACAGGCACAGTTTAAACAGGAAGAGTTAACACTGCGGCAGGAGTTAGGTTCAAGGGTAGCAGATGGTTAGGAAATTAATTTCACAAGTAAGTGGATCCTATTGACTCCGACAAACAAAATGTAAGAACAAACAAAGTCAAAGCTGAAGGAAGACCCTTTGTTCTTCTCAGCTCTATTTTGCATCTGCTGATTGCACAGGTGTGAAAAAGTCCTGTACTGAGAAAGACTTATGGTTCCTTCCTGTTTTATTCTTTACCCGTCTGTGTCATTTAGAATTTTACTACTTTTGAGATCTGAAATGCCACAGCTAAAGCTGGGTCACAGCAGTTCAGGGCAGAAATCCTCCCAAGGGGTGAGGAGATCCACAGGCTGTAGGGAGGGTCCCTAGTGCCCAGGTGCCTCACACACACACACACACACCCCACCAGCACCAGCAGGGCCCCTGTCCGGGGCACTCCCACTGCGCCACCTGGTGGGCCCTGTCTGGAATGGGTGAGTGAGTACCCCGCTCCCCGCCAGCGGGGGGGTGGGGGGAGTTGGGAGACTCATCAGAAACACAAAACCTCAGGCCCCACGAGACTCCTGGGGTCAGACACTCTGGGGGTGGAGCCAGTGATCAGTTCTGATGCAGCGTCTGGGTGATTCTGACGACTCTTGATGTACTAAACATGGGACAGAAACTGACTCCAGGTACAATGAATGCATATAGAGTCACAACATCCAAACTACCCATAAGGGAAAGCTTGCTGGTCTTTTTAAGGGAAAAGCACATTCGGAACACAGGTCTGAAAGCAGATCTTGGGAGCCTGGGGCCTCTGCTGAGAAATGGAATGGGGGCCACACTGGTGTGGGCAGACATGAGGTCGCAAGAGGACCCTAATCCAGCGTGACTGTGTCCTCATAAGAAGAGATGAGGACACAGACACACAGAGGGACACCGGGAGGCGGCAGCCATCCGTAGGCCCAGGAGGGAGGTCTCAAGCCAGCCCTGCTCTCACCCAGACCGCAGGCGTCCAGACATCCCTTACGTCCGTGGTCCTTTGCCACCTACTGCCACAGCAGTACACTCGTGAACAAATCTCAGCAAATGAAATAGCGGCTTTAAATAAGAGTTCATTATTCTAGGGCGCCTGGTGGCTCAGTGGGTGAAGCCGCTGCCTTCGGCTCAGGTCATGATCTCGGGGTCCTGGGATCGAGTCCCGCATCGGGCTCTCTGCTCAGCGGGGAGCCTGCTTCCTCCTCTCTCTCTGCCTGCCTCTCTGCCTACTGTGATCTCTCTCTGCCAAATAAATAAATAAAATCTTTAAAAAAAAAAAAGAGTTCATTATTCTACCCTCACATCCAGTAGGCCACAGTATCTGTGCAACACTGTTGTGTGCGGGCATGGAGGGGGGCGCCGGCAGCAAACAGGTGGTCTCTGCAAGTCTGTCTCTCCGTTCAGACCTCTCAGTTCCAAGAGTGCACCCAGGTCAAGTCAGAACTCGGGCAAGAGAGAAGGACCCCTCCTTCAGGTCACAGAGCGATGGTACCACTGCCGGTGGAAAGCACAGAGGAGTCTACGGCCATACCACCCTGAACGCGCCCGATCTCGTCCGATCTCGGAAGCTAAGCAGGGTCGGGCCTGGTTAGTACTTGGATGGGAAAGCGCGGAGGAGCTTGCAGTTCGCTCTCCAGACGGGCTGTGATTGTGGCGCGTCCTTGTGGGGCGGTGAGGCTTCCACTGATGTTGACACATGATCCCAGGTGGAAGAGCCGATGGAGAAAGCCCCGGCATTTAGGTTTAATTGCACAGTAGGTAGGTAGGTAAAGGTTATGAGATTGTAAATGTGACCATGAGCTATGGACACAGCAGCAGCAGCCATGTGGGGGTCGGGGGTTTGCAGGTCTCTGAAGGACGGCCCATCAGGTGCATGGCCAGCTCCCGCCACCCCCCACTGCCAGGACTGGCTTCTCCCCAGCTGCCAGGTGTGCTGCCTGCTAATGGCTCAGATCAGAGCAGAGCCCTCGCAGGCACTGCCCTCCGCCAACGTCTGTCCCTTCCCTGGAGGCAGCCTGACTCTGACGACTGTCGATGCAGGGTGCAAAGGGGTGGTTCTGGGGCACCACACCAGCCTCAGACGTCCCTGTGGGATCAGATGAAGCCTCTGTAGTAACTTGCCTTTTCCACTCGGTCCTGCTTCCCTCCCGCATGTGGCTCCTTTGAGAACTTCCTGAGAACCACCTGCAGGCAAATCTCACTCAGAATCCCTTTCCAGAAGGACATGGTCTAGACAGCCAGCTATGAAGAGGGGCACACCAGGTTGGGGAACACTGGATGTCCTTGAAGGATGCTGCGTGAGAAGCGCCCAGTGGCGTTGGCTCCGTCCAGGATTTGGGTGGTAGCCATGCGTTAAGAGATCCTGTAGTGCGTGTCCTCCTGCCCTGCAGCTCTGTTTTCATAGTATCTCACAGGTCATGTGCATTCCTCTTGGGAAATGGAGAAAAGATGCACAATTTGTTCAACTGACACGTATGTGTTTCCGTCATGAGCTAGCAGGTGCCAGACCGAGTGTAGGAAAGCAAGAGAATCTTTTCCTTTTTTCCCTAAGATTTATTTATTTATTTATTGGAGAGAGAGAGAGAGAGAGAGATCACAAGTAGGCAGAGAGAGAGGAGGAAGCAGGCTGCCTGCTGAGCAGAGAGCCCGATGTGGGGCTCGATCCCAGGACCCTGAGATCATGACCTGAGCCAAAGGCAGAGGCTTAACCCATTGAGCCAACCAGGCACTTGAAAGCAAGAGAATCTTAACAATTTTCTTTCTCTTTGAATGTGAATTAATTCAAATTAGATCTTCAAGTGAAAGCCTCTCTGTTAGGTGATTTCCTATTTCCCATTTATGTGTTTTTTTCCCATATAAAGGGATCTAGCAACAACTGGTGTTCGGTCCTTCAAGGAGAAGGAAGACAATTCACAGGAAGATGAAAGGAGTAAATGTCTGATAAACAACTTAGACACCATGGGACACGGAGGAACTTCAGCAAGCAGACCTCGTGGGGTGCCCCCCTGTCCAGCACAGCAAGTTCCTTTTCTGCTGTGTTGACTGACGGCCACAGCTGTCTCCTGGGGCAGGTTCTCTACCTACCTTCTCTACACACTTAGAGGGGAGGCCAGGGTTCTTCCTGAGCCTTCTGTTTCTTAAAGATAAGCAGCCCAGAACACCCACATCCCAAAGAGACACATTGTAGGGTGGCAGTTTGCTCCCTGCAGCTCTAGACGGAGAACAGACCCTTCCCTGCCCCAGGCGGCTGTCCTCCCACTGCACACGTGGCTGCGCCTCCCCATGTTCCTCCCATATCGCTACTGACACTTGCCTGGAAGCTCAGAGACACGGAAGGCTCCTTCCAGGAAAGTGACCAGCAGAAGAGGCAGAGCACACTCATCTGCATCCGAAGCAGACGCCCACACTCACCAGCTCCTACCCAAGCTTCGGGTCACACTTACTGCCTCAGTCTTACACTTGAATGAATGATTGAGGATCAGCAAGTATTTGAAAGAAGGCTGTAACATGAAAGACAGAGAGACCAACATAAATGGGGGGAGAAAAGTGCAAAGAGCAAGGACATCATGGGAAAGCCGTGTGGTCAGGTGTCCCCTGCTTCAGTTCTGGGAAAGCTGCACTTGGGGCTCACCAGATGGCGTGCGGGGCAGTCGGGGTTTGCTGCTTTCCCTGCGGGTCTCACGTGAACCCGACAGCCTATTCCCTGGAGTTTGGCGGCACTTTCCAGCGAGGTTGAAGAGAGTCCTTCTGGAAGCATCTTTTCCAACAGACGGAATCTCCAGGTTGCAAGGTGTGATGCAGGTCATGTCCCCTGGGAGCACAGCGTGGAAAGGTCGCTCTGCCAGACCGTGGTTTTTTAAAAAGATAAGCAGCTTGGCCTTGAGGGCAGTGAAGTGGATCCGCCTTTATCAGCTGTGGCTCAGAGGAGGCCATGCGGGCTGGATGTCCCGGAACTCTCTGGGAGGGTGAGTCCGGGAGTTCCAAAGACCGTGGATCTGAGACTTAGAAGGACCCACGGCAGTGCTTTCGGCCACGGTGTGCGGAGGGTCTCACACATGTTCCCAGCGGAGACTCCGTGACAGCATCAGTGAGTGCGGCCAGCTCCGGGCACCGAGGACGGCGGACACAGGGCAAGTGTCCCGATCACGGGGGAGTTGGGGAGGGGTCCTCAGGTAAGGATTCTTCTTCTCATGGAATCTTAGCCACACGAGAAGCAGTGGCCTGTCTACAAGGGAACGTTTCGGTCCGGTGACCAAACATACAGACCACGACTGAAATGTCTGTCTGTCCCTGAGATAGGGAGGCTGTAGGGGATCCACTTGCCAAACTGGAGTGGCCCAGCAGGTGGTCCAGAGTCTGGGAGCAGAGCAGTTTTCCCCGAACTGGGCTCGGAACGGGTGGGACAAGCAAAGTAGGCACTTTCTGTGGCCCTATTAGCTCTCCCCTCCCCAGTGCTGGTTCGTGAATGCTGTTACGGTGTCAGGAGACCAGTGCTTTAAAGCATGTACAGTGGTAAGTACTGGGAATTTTGGAACTTCTGGTGGGCAGATTGTTATTTGGCCCAAACCAGAGTTCTCCCTTTTAATCAAACCAACAATTATTAGATTCCCAATACTGTTTTTCCTTTTCTGGGGCCAATGTTTGAGGTCTCTGTTCAATTTTTCCAAATTATCATTTGGGAAAACTTCCCTTTGGACTTGACAGAGGTCTGGCTATTGGCCTCTTTGAGAGCAGCATTTGGGGCAGAAATGTCAGTGAGGTGGTTTCCTTTGGCCTCCAGGGAGACACATCTGGAATAGCCAGGAAACTTGGTAATGGCCTGGGCAGCTGCAAAAGTGTGGCATGTAATAAATTTTGAACGTGGGAGCCAGTTTTTGTTTTATCTTCATCGGAGATAAATTTTGCTGTTTCCATAATATTCCAAAGTCACGAGCTACTAGAAGATGTATCAGCCATCTATATAAATGTTTACGATTTTCCTTTGGCCAAAATACGAGGATGGTTAGAAGGAACCCTTCCTTGACTAAGAGGGCAGTGGCAGGAATGGCTGTGAGGCGAGGGGGGTTACACCCGAGCCATAGTCAGGGTCCGGTTGTTGGCTGTAATGCCCTACAGGGCGATGAGGGTCCCCAGTGGGGTGAGCGCTCCAGGGGCATTCCTTCCTTCTCACAGACAAAGAGGAAAAAGGGAAGTTGATGGTTAAGATGTCCAAAGGCAGGGGCCTTATTAGGCTTTTCCTTGAAGTCGCAAAAGCTCTGTCATTCTGATCTTTTCCAGGACAAGATGGTGGAGAAGTAGGAGGCGCTGTTTCAACCTGTCCCCTAAAGTGTGCTGATTACCTACCAAAGAACTCTGATCACCCATGAAATCAGCCCAAGATCAGAATTATACATGTCTGGATCTCTACGGGGGCAGAAGACGCCAGTGGACAGGTAAAGCGGAGTGGGAACATCAGACTAATATCAAAAGATAAACAAAAGGGGGAGGGAGCCACCAGAAGCGACCAATTGGAAAGTAATACCCCAATACAAGAGTGCCCTGTGGTTGTTGGAGTCTGGTTGAAAGCACACATCCTGATCTTTCCAAATGATGGGAAAGATTTTCAGTAAAGCAACAGAGGTTGAGCTGTAGGAGAAAGTTTGGGATCCAGTCTCAACAGCAGTCAGCTAGTCCAAGAAAACCCCGTCATTGGGGTTCAGTTTTAGGTTTAGGCATGTTCAGGATGCCTTGAGGTCTCCCTGGATCCAAATCTAGTCCTGGTCCCGAGATCAGGGGCCCTGAGTATCCAACCTGGGTTTGAACACACTGCAGTTTTTCTTTGGAGGTTTTATGTCCCTTTAAAGGCAAAAGTTTTAACAGATGAACATTCCCTTCCTGTGAAGAGTCTGAGAAGCGGAGCAGAAGAGCTGATCGTTTCCATACCGGAACAAAGTAGAGCCTGCAGAAAACCTCTGTCGTCCTAATCAGGCTTTAAGGTTTGTGAAAAGTAAGGACTTCCTGCGTATATCACTTCCAAACTCATGGGGTGGGAAGATGGAACGTTGAGGAAAAGTCGGACCATACAAAGGAAGGCAGAAAAAGGGAAGGAGAGGGAACATCAGAGTCACTAGGAAGCACTAAATGCAACAGCAGAAATAAATCTAGTATGTCCCCAGGCGACCTGAAGATGGTGGAGCTGTGTGTTGTCTGGAGAAATGGCTGCAGCACACAGAGAAGGAAAAGTGGAGGCTGGGCAGGCACAGCGGCCAGAGCCGGCCCTGCCACGCCCTTCGGCCACGCATCGGTTCTGAGACCGAAAATACTGGTAGCGGGTAAAGGTCCCAACTACCAGGAGAATATAACAATTTTAGAAGGTATGTGTCCAATAGTACATAAAATCTCAAAAAATATAAAGCAGAAACCCATAGAAATCCCAGGAGAAACTAAAAATTCTATAGTCGTGGTAAGATGTTTCTCAGTGATTTGCCATTTAAGTCACGGCAACTGGGAAATATCTGATCAGCAGGTCTGATCCCTCTGGAGAAGCAGGCAGAACACCGCACCCTTCAGTTAGGAAATGCACATCATTTCGCAAACGTTTAAGGGAAAACATGCAAACATTGTCCATACCCTAGACCGTAAAGCTAGTTTCAACAAATTTCACAGAACTGGTACCCACCTAGGCTACATTTTCTGACCATAACTTAATTAAAACATAAAACAGTAATGAAAGAGATAGTATTACGAAAACAATGACTACAGGCTTAGAAACTAATCAGTCAGTGATTCTACGTAACTGGTGGACTAAGGAAGAAATCGTAATGGAAACTGGAAAAGTCGAACACTGGATCCCCTTGTCCACTACAGCTCCGCGCTGGGAACTGGGAGTGCTCCGTGCACTCCAACAGCCAACAAAGGAGTGTATTGGCTCAAAAAGGAGAAAGCAGAAAATTAATAAAAATAATAGCAGAAATGGATTATAAAGGAAACAAAATGTATCTGGAGGGGCTCCCAAAAAGTCTAAAAAAAAAATCTCACAAAGGAAAATAATGGTACACAGAAAAGGAGAACAGAGAAAAAGTTGAGGGGCGCCTGGGTGGCTCAGTGGGTTACAGCCTCTGCCTTCGGCTCAGGTCATGATCTCGGGGTCTGGGATCAAGCCCCGAATTGGGCTCTCTGCTCAGCGGGGAGCCTGCTTCCTCCTCTGTCTCTGCCTGCCTCTCTGCCTACTTGTGATCTCTCTGTCAAATAAACAAATAAAATCTTAAAAAAAAAAAAAAGTCAAGGAAATCAGAGGTTAATTTCCGTAATCCCAGTGTCAAATATGAGGATTTCCAGAGAGCCCCGGAGCTAAGTGTTGAGAAGAACATGGGAGATGTAGCGCAGTCCTGGGAAGACGTTCTTGGGGTTGCTGACCTGACAGTAGCAATAATATTTCTCTCGGTGATACGCAAACTCCAAAGTCCTTCTAAGATGGGGCAAGCGAGGTGTGCCCAAACACCTGCCCGGGGTGCTTGCCTTCCATTCTCTGGAAATCCTCATCTTGACAAAGCAAAAGCTGGACCTTGCACCGCCCTCCACCCGCTCCCCTCCCCTCGGTAGTATATGGGAACATATACGGGCAGGGGGGAGATGCCCCAGCAGCTGAGGTGTGGGTGGGACTGGGGGAACCGTCATGCGGAGCGCGTGCTTGTGCTCTGGGCTTAGCAGACGGAGGAACCTGGGATCAGCCTCTGGAAAACAGCGTGAAGATGGAAAGTGCTCCTGTCATAGGGATAAGTGCTGTCCCCTGCGCCTGTCCATTCGCTGATGGCTACACGCAGGCAGTACGGCACTGGTGCTCCCAGCCCCATGGAAAGCCACAGCCTCTCCCTAGAGGGCCGGTCCCAGCGCTTCCCCACATGCTGTCTGTCCTCTGCGAGGCGGGCAGGGCGGTTGCCAGACCCAAGGCCAATGTTGTGCCTGAGTTTTCGCGTCTGAGAGACTACCCAGGAGCCAACACTGATGTAATCACACGAGGGTTTATTTGACAAGCTTAAGCTTGGGCCCAAGTGTACCCGACTCAGCGGAGTAGGGACTTGGACCCTGAACCAGCTTACAGTCGGAGTTTTTAAAGGCAGAGTAGGGGTGGACTCGGCAGTGGGTGAGGACAAAGGGGGTGTTCAGAAGGGCTATCGGGGTAAAGAAGACCGTCAGGATATTGGAGGCCTGGTTATCATCAAGCCAAGGCCGTTTTTCCCTCTAGTGAGGCACTAACATGAAGACAGTCGGGAGTTTCCTGGAATGTCACATTCCTCCTATCAAGCATCCTTGTTAGTGAGATTTAGCACTGGGACGTTTGTAAACCGAGGGAGACTCCTGTCTTGCAGGACTGTGATTTTTACAAGTTAACTATTTGTTCCCATATACTACCGAGGGGAGGGGAGCGGGTGGAGGGCGGTGCTTTTGCTTTGTCAAGATGGCTGTACTTACGTCAGGGCTAGACTCGAGGTGGGTACAGCCTTGTTCTTCTTGGCCTCCACAGCCAAGATGCAAGCCCAGGCTTCAGACAGAGGTGGGGCTGGGCTGGCCCCCGTCAGCCACCATCCACACTCCCCAGAACACCCGCAGGCACCGCAGCGAGTGTGGGGGGCCACGGGTCACCTTCTGCCCTCCTCCCAGTCTCTCCTCTCGGAACCAGACCGTGTGGGGAGATGAGCACCGGCCCTCCAGCACCCCTGCTTCTGCTTCTCATGCCCCTCACACCCACCTTCCAGGAAGCGGCCTGCCGGGGAGTGCTCGCTGCTGAGAGGCTGCAGAGGTAAGGGAGACCTCCTCGAAGTCAGATGCGTTCCGGGGACTGACACGTGTTTGGGCGCCTGAATGGGTAAGGATCCCTTGGTCTCGATGTTCAATCCACTGAACCCAAGGAAAGAATTTCTCAGCAAACATCTTTGCTCCTCTCTGCCCCGGAACCCGGAGCTCAGATGGACAGGTTCCACTCCTGGGTCCCCACTCCTGCCCAGCCACCCCGAGCCTGGGCCTGACCCGGACCCGGACCAGGACCAGGAGCATTTCAGAAGTTTCAAGTGATTCATCTGAATGGTGCTGGTATGCCTTTAAGGCATTTATAATTACCTGGAGAGATTTAAAAAAAGGACAAGGAGAGAGGTTGAGTCTGGCTAATTATCTGCTCAGAATATTTCCTGTAAGGTAGAGGATTTATTAGCTGAATGGCTCTCGCCCAGATGTTGGAAATAAGACTATGTGTCGTTAAATATTCATTTAAGACATTGTTTGAAATGGGTGCATAATAGTTCATGTTCTAGAAGATCCGTATAATTAACCATTCTATGTTCCTTAAGCTTGGCAAATTTCTCCCAATTTTTACTCTTATAAACGAAGCTTTTATGCATATCCTTAAATATTGTACCGTGTGATACCTGTTTTCATTTTTAATCCAATATAATAGGCAAAAAATGGCTTGGCATTATTTTAAGTTGCCTTGCTTTTTAAATTTTGAAATGATTTTAAAAATATGTTTATTGCCCATTTCATTGTAATTTCATCTCGGGGTATACTTTTTTTTTTTTAAGATTTCTTTTTCAGAGAGAGCAAGAGCAAGGAATGCACACGCAGGAGCCCCGGGGGGTGGGCAGGGAGAGGGAGCAGCAGACTCCCTGCTGAGCAAGGAGCCCACAGGCGACTCCATCCCACGACCAGAGCGGAGTGCAGAGGCTTTACCAACTGAGCCCCCAGGCGTCCCTGGGAGGTGCTATTCATCATTATCTGAACCTGTTAGTTTCTCTGCTATTATAAATGCTTATTTGCCCCCACTTTGTCCTATAGAGAGTTTTGTCTGCAGTAACTCTCTGTCCCCAGCTAATTGCAGAGCCCCCTCTTTTCTCTTATGTTTGTTTATGCTTGGAACCACTGTCTTAGCCCAAATGAGCACTCCAGTGCCGCCCTGTAATTAAGGAAACTAGGTTCTAAGAGAAGAAATACTGTCCAGACCCCATAGCTAGGAGAGTTGGGGCAGACCTGAACCCCGCTCCCACTGCGGCTCTTCCCCTGCTCCTCAGACTCCCCCTGGCCAGCTGCCTGGGGGACGGGGACGGGCAGCTGGGGACAGGGAGGCCGGCTGCTGACCCAGGAGTTGTCATCTGAGAAGACGTGGGGCCTCCACGAGCCTGGATCCCTGTTGTATATCCCAGACCACTTCCTACCACGTACCAGTCCCGTAAGGGCCTTGCTCCCGTGAAGACAAATTTCTTGCTAAGACAAAGAATGCTCTCCTTTGATCCTCTGGCAGCAACAGGCAGCTCGGAGATGCCGGCAGCTCACTTCAGAGAAAGAACACGGCCCACTGAGCGTCTCAGCGCAGGCGAGTCCCGGGCCCGGCATCACCCCGGGCGTTTCATACACGGACAGCAGGGTCTTCTCTCTGGTCCCCACCACAGCCCGGCACGTGGCGAAGGCCACTGTTTGTTGATCCGGTCCAATGTGGACTCCCGTGTTCAAGGTGTTGCGATGAAGGAAGGGAGTCAGAACGCTCTTACGTCAGCGGTCGGCCAGGCCCTCCCCATATGGCATCTGAACAGGACAGCCCCCATGTCCCCTGCCACACAGCTCTGCTCCTACCGCTTCTAGCCCCGGCCTGGGAAATCCAAACAGAACAGACACACGGGGCAGGTTCCTGACAGAGACCACCTCGCAGCCGGCACCTGGCCTGCACACCCCTTCAGCGGGGACTGTCACTTGGGACGGGAGAATGGGGGCTGGGGGGTCACAGGGACCATAGGCCACGAGGGTACGTGCCGATCCACGCACCTGAGTGGGCTTCAGTCGAGATGGACGGTCCGACAGGGGGACAAGCAGGGGGACCTGGGGACCAAGAGGCCAACGCACCGCTCACAGAAGTCCTGCAGTTTTGCCAACGTGCCCTTCCCTCCCTCTCATTTCCCAGAATGGCCAGGCAGCTGCCAAGTGACGTGTGTGACCATCAGCGGGTGCTCGGCTCCTGCATTCCCCAGGACCACGGGGCGACAGGTCTCCTGCGCCCATCGCCCACCAGCCCTTGGCCCTTGCCTGAAAAGGGAGTGAAGCTCATTGTTTACTTCTCTGTAACCTCAGTTTGGTTCCTTGTGACCAAGAGGGGCCTTCATTTCTCCAATCATGAGGGACCATGGCCACTGCTGAGCACACGCTCTGGCTCGCTCCCCACCCCCCCACCCCCTCTTCTTGGTACAGGTGAGTGTTGGGAGGTCCCGGGCTATGCTGTGCACTGGAGACGCGGTCAACGTCACCCACCCTCCCGGCTTCTCTACTCACCCCCATCCCTTTCCCACCACAGCTTGCAGAAGCCACCCACGGCTGGCCATGGGGAGAGGAGCCCCGTGATGGCCATGCAGAGGAGCAGCACGGAGCACATGGAGAAGAGGGGCGATCTGTTCCCGGTGCACAGACACAGCCAGATTGAGTCCTCATCCTTTATTGTCAGACCCACGCGACCCCAAGGCCCTTCCAGTGTTTACAGGACATTGTAAGTGCTCCACGTTTACCAATTAATAGGAGGCAGGACGGACAGGGTTTAAAAATCCCTTTTTCTCCCACATAAGGATTCCCTGGGGGTTCTCTGCACCTTATGACAGACCCCAGCTGCCAGAGTGCTAGTCTGGGGCACCTCTCTGGGGTAAGGACACAAATTGTTGCACTTTTCTAATTCTGCCTTAAGTGTACAGAGGATCATTGCTGATTTACTCTATCCGCCAGAGAGTTAAGTCATTTCAACATCTTGCCCAGGGAGCATCTTCAGGGGCTGCCCCACAGCTGTGGGGATGAGGGCTGGGGTGCCCCGGGGCCCTTCGCCAGCATCCTGTCTCTGAAGGAGGTGGGAAAACCGCTCCAAATGCCAGCAAGCTCCTCCATGGGTGAGGGCTGCGGCCACTGCTCCCAGGGTGGAGGGGACGGCGGTGCCTGCTCCCAGGCCCCCAAATGCTGGGGTAGCGGCTGCTGGGGCGCCATCTCGGGCTCCAGTGTGGGAGAAGGCTGCCAGCCCCACCATGGCTGCTGTTCCGAGGGAGGAGGCTGCTCCCACCCCTGTAGGGTGCAGTCCCTGTAGGACAGGAGCTGTCCTGGGTCCCCCTGCTGAGCGCCGCTGAAGCCAGCTTCCTGTTGGAAAAGGGGCTGTAGGGGAGCCCGAAGTGAACACAGAGCTTCAGGGCTGAAGGTCAAGGGAGAGTAATGGAAATTTCTGGAAGGCTCGCCCAGCGCACTGACTGGAGTCTCCAGGTCAGGCAAGGCCACATTCTCGTTCAGGACATCAGCATGCCCCGAGGGAAGGGCTGGAGCAGCAGCAACAGCCCCGGACTCCCCAGAGAAGTGTCCAGCATCGCTCGGGGCCCCCACAAGGTTTTGCTGACACGGGCAGTCTGGGGCGCAGCTGCTGCGCTGAACGGGCCCTGGGAGTTGGGCGTCCGCCTCCACACCTGGCCTCCTCTGGCTGATCTTCGGGATTCGGGCTCTCCGGTTCTGAAACCAGACCTGGAGGACAAGGATGGCACGAGAAGGGGAGCGAAAGAAGAGGCACTTTAAAATGAGCTCAGTCTGGGAAATCATCACCAAGTAGCTGAGGGTAATTATCAAGTGAAACTTCGAGTTTAGAGTAAAAGCCAACTCCCTGGCTCAGTTGATCCAGACCATCCCCAGCACGGTCCAGCTACCTTCCAGCAAATCTCCCTGAAGCCCCCACCTGGTCCCGACCTGTTTGTGGGTGTGCACACGCACGGGGACACACCCGCGGGCACGGCACAGCACGGAAGCTGCCAGGGCACAACCCCACGCTCCCCTGTGTGGGCAGGCACCGGAGCCCAGGAGAGGGGGAGCTGTGGCCCTCTAGCAGGGGCAAGTTGGGACCTATCCTGGCGGCCACAGGAAGCCAGATCAAACCAGACTGGCACCCGATCAAGGCCAGAGACCCCATTCCAGTGACGGAGAAAAAGGCACGAAAACCTGCTCCCCACAAAATCCCCTTTCCAAGTCATAGAGACCCTGCTCCCCAGTTAACCACTGTCCATGAGAGATGGAGACACAGGCCTTGCGGGAAGCCCTCCTGAGCCCGCCGGTGCTGGCTTTACTACACCTTCCTTCTCAAACCGCTCAACTTCTGCATCTGGGGCCAAGACCAGAGCCTCCAGTGACAGGCTGGACGGAGGGCCCAGGGCCCGGCCCAGTCCAGCGAGCCACACTGGTGCTCTGGGGCTTCCGCACCTTCTCTCCCTGCCAAGTGCAACTGACCCTCTGTTATTGGGTCACCCGCCAGGTAGGCGTCCCCTGGGTAGGGGCATGCGGGGTGCTGGGCAGAGGGCACACACTTCCAGGCTCAAGATTCACACGGTCTCAGGTAGAGCTCGGTGACTGTGGCTACTAATTCTCATATACTTGAACGTCGCCGAGAAAGCAGGTTCTAAATGTTCTCCCCCCAAAGCGATGGTAACCAGTACCTTCAGACAGAATTTTTTAAAGCTCTGAGGACCTTTGCCCTCTTTTTCACACATACATTCATTGTTCATTAAGTAAGTATTAAAAATAGTGAGATGTTTTTTAAATGTACTGGGAAACAGTGAGGGCTGAACCTGCAGACAGATGGGGCCAGAGCACCTAGGGCCACAGACCCCTGACCCACAGCCTCTGCGGCTCCAACAGTCGGGACCCCCATCACCTGCTCTCAAACTCAGGACCAGATGCCACATCTGCTCCCCGGACTGGTACACGAGATGCCGCCTCGGGCCAACTGCCCTGGCGTCCCGGTGCCTGCAGCCTCCCTCGGAGGCCCCCCAAACCCGCAGTGCCCGCCTGCCTTCCAGGCTTCCCTGAACCCAGTGACAGGGCTGCACCTTGCCGCGTCCTCCAGCCACCTTATCTGGGTGGCCTCCTTTCCACCATACAGGAAGTGAGACGGACCCCTGAGTAAAGCCCTTTCCGCCCAGGTTCAGTGTCCGCTCCTTTACGGGCCACCCGAGCGGCGAGTCCTCGGCACAGCCCAGCGCTGGCCGGGACTCCTTCGCCTTTGCCCTTCCTCTTCTTTCCCCATTTCGGAGCAAGGAGCAGAATCACCAGACCCACATGCCCTCCCCCCCCCGCCCTCCACTCTGTAGCTTGAGAGGTCGTTTCAGTGCCTGCAGGGGCACCCCGTCCCCACGGGGCTCCCAAGTGGCGCTCAACCAGGCCTCCCTTCACTCCTCCAGAGCAGAACAGTGACCTCTTTATAGGTCCCGCCACCAAGCAAGGCCTGAAGATCCCACAGAACAATGGGACACAGACAGGCAAACACCTCCCAGCATTTTCTCTGAGCAGGGAAGAAACAAAGATCTGGAAACTGCGAGATAAAGGTGGGCCATTCCCAGAACTCCAACCCTGCACCCTTCCCCGCACACACCCTGGCCCCAAGGTCGGCCCAGGTGCTGGTGCTGCCCGTTGAGCCCAGTGAGCCTTCCTCCCCAACCCTGTCTGCAGACCCTAGTCGGACCTGCAGCCCCCAACTCCGTCCCCAAGGACTCACACTGGCAGCCAGGGAGGCAGGCCCAACCAACGTCAGGGTTTCTTCCTGGCTCTAGGGGCTCCCTGGGCTCAAACCCAGAACCCACCCATCCCACCGCAAGTACTGAAGTGTCTGTGGCCAATTCTCCCATCCGTGAAAGGTCATCAGGTCCCACCTGGCACGTAGGGCTGTCTGGGCTTCAAGGAGACCGTGCCTGGCAAGCCCTTGGCAATGGGATGGAGGCCTGAAGGCAGTGCTGCCTCCCCCTCCGAGTGGGGTTCCAGGCGGCTGACAAAAGGCCGCTACGTCAAACCACTGAGAGGCCTCTCTGAATCAACATCACTGGCATAGGCCTTTCACCAAGCTTTTCTGTGTCCTGGTTCTCTTTGTAGGGTTTGCAACAGCAGGGGGCCTTCTAGGACAGGTAGGGGAATTCATTTAGAAAAATTTGGTTTTGGTTACGTTTCTAAAAACAGTTAAGCCCCAGGGCCCTCACCAGCTGGATTTATCTCAGAGGAGCCCACCAGGGTGTTTCCGGTAACCTTCTCCCCTCTGGGCTCATTTTCTTCAGCAAACCCTCAAGGGATGTTCTTTCCCAGACAGCAGCCTCTTGATTCGTGCCTCCACTGTGATCAAGCACCTCTCAAGGGGGCCCCCGGGAGCCCGGTGGGGTGACTCCGACTCAGCTGCGCCCGAGAACTGCCCAGGGAGATTTCCGAACTCCCAGGACCAGCTTGAATCCAGACTCTGCGGACAAGAGACCCCCCCCCCCCCCGGGGGTGACGGCGGTGGGCAGGGGTTTAAAAGCTTCTGCACACCGGGGGCCATTCCCAGAGACCCTGATGGTCTCGGACTGAAAAGCGTCAGTCCAGGACAGACATTTCAATGCTGGCTGCACAGCAGAATCACCCGAGCGGGTGCTTCCCAAACCACCTTCCATGTCAGGGCTCCTCTCTCAAATCCCGGCCGCGCCCGCGCTCATCACGGCAGACTTCCTGGAGGTGGGACCCAGTGCCCCGAACGCTGAGTCCCAGAGGATTCAATGGCCCCGGACCCCCAGGATCCCTGACGCCCTTTTGGGATCCCTGTGAAGTTAAAATCCAGATGCAATCTGCCTCTGCCACATTCCGGAGCGCAACCGCACCCCTGCGCTCTGCCCCTTCTCTCTCACCCTCTCCGAGGCGGTTTCCGGCGGTGAGAACGCGTGTGCTCGTCCTGGTGAGCAGGTTCAGTTAACATGTAATGAGCTTGTTACAGCTATTTTTAAAAGAATCAGTGAGTATTTGAAATTCTGTCCAAATCGAGAACATGGTAAATATTTGGCAAATACAGCCCGGCCAGAACTGTCACCTGTTCCCAAACCAGGATCTGTATTTGCCCAGCCCCACGAACGGAGATGATTAACGGCATTGAGAGGATTAACGCAAAGCGGGTGGTTAAGTCCGAGTTAAAACTGACTCTTGCCCCACCTTGCCCACCCATCAGGAAGCCCGGGTCTACAGTCACCTGGATTCTGGGCTCTGGAATCTGGGTTCGTCTGGCCAATTCTTCTCTGGCGATAATATCAGGGTACGAGTCCCTCTCGAAGGCCTCGATGAGCACCTTGTACTGGCTTTTGCTGAACTTGGTCCTTCGGCGTCTCCGACCTCCTTGGGGCTCTGGGGCAGATACACAGGGGAAGAGGTGGCGTTAGTCCGACCCCACACGTGTCCAGGTCAGCGAGTAGCCCGCATCCTCCCAAGGACAAGGCAGGTGCTTCCAAGGCACAGGACTGTCCCTCTAAATTTTTCTCAGTCTCTCCATAGATGCTGCCTCTGACCCGGGGCCCTTGGCAGAAGCCGCCGTGAGCCCCTTCAGCTCCCACACCCGGGGCTCCAGAGGCTCATCCTGCCACAGACGGCCGTCCCGAACAGTTCCCCGCAGCTGCTCCGTGAACTGTGGGGACAGCTCACGTTCCCATCAGCTACCGGATAAGCACACCCGGGGCCCCTACCTCTGCTTGTACCCACGATATACAAACGAGAGGAGATGCCGAAAACCGAAAAGTATTTCATGTGAGAAATCTGGGCATCAGGGAATTTCTGTACAGTCGCATTTTCCTCTGTGACCCGGGGGGGAGGCCCCCAGCCCTCAATTTTACTCTCTCCTCCCCCACCACCCTGAGTCTGTCAGAGCTGGGCTCACCACTGACAGGAGACTGAAACCAAAACAAAATGCACCGGCAAAATACAGGCCCTGACAAGTCCCGCAGCACCAAGCACCTGCCAAGGCCGAGTCACCCGCACTTCTGAACCAACGAGCACTGTCCCACCTTCCTCCTCCTACCACCTGAGCTCCTCAGGGGGCCTTCCAGGGGCTGCTTTGGGGTGTTTGTCCCCCCTTTCCTGGGTCTCAGTACCAGATGTCACCATGAACGCCAACCCTCACACCACGCGGCGGAGATCTGCCTGCCCCGCTCCCCACCTCTGCCCCCAACCCTCCAGAGCCCCCCACCCCTGCAAGGACTCACGGTCCGAAGACATGACCAAGCCGCCACCAACACCACCCAAAACGGACCTGGGGGGGAACTGCCTCCCTCTCCCCCACCGAGAGTCTTATACAAAGGCGGAGGGACCCACCCAGTTAAGCCCCTTTTTAGCACTTTGCAGGGCCCACCTCCCTTAACACCATCTTCCCGGGACAGGGTGCTTCCTCCAGCGCGGGCGCTCCTCGGTGGCTCCTGGGCCCTGCAGGGCTGCCCACCCGGTGACCGCACCTACCTTGTGGCCCGAGACAGGCTGCTAGGTGTAGACTCCGCCGACCACGCACGTCACCCAAGAATGCCGTTCTGCGGGGCTCAGTCACCAGTGAATTCAGTGAAAAGAGTGGACAGGAGCATCTCCCCTGCACCCCAGTGCACGCCTCCTGCCCGTGTGTGCTGTGCTGCCGGCGACGCGGGCTGGGCGTCTCAGCCCTTCCTCAGTCCCTGTGCAGCCCTCCACGCTGCTTGCTCCTGCGTACCCTCTGAATTATAACGGGCAAACTGTGACCGCAGCATAAGCTTTCCATTAAGCAGCTCCACTATGCCCACCTGGCACACAGATTGTGGGGAGTCAAGGTTTATGGCGAATATCTGAGCCCCCTCTTCTGGAATCTGGGTGGACAGATGAAGTCCCAGTGTTTTCAGGAGTGTGTAACCTCTGTGAGTAGGACAGCGGGCTGAGAAGGGCCCCCAGCAGCAGGTTCCAGGAAAGGCATCGAGGAGCAGAGGCCCCAGTGCAAACGCGCACGTCTGCTGCCTTATCTCCCTCTGCGGCTGGCTTATCTCACTTCCCGATTATCGATTATCGGGGCGGGTCCTTAGTCACAACCACATTTTAATGAGCATCAGGTGCTCCTTTCGAACTCGGTGGAGTTTTGCTTTGTTTTGTTTCTGGCTGGATTGATCTGCAAGTGAAATCCTCACGAGGTCCTCTCAGAAAAACAAAGAAAAAGAAAGAAATTGCTTTCACAAAAGTCTATGCTGAACGGAACGATTTAAATATCCAAAGGAGCAGCCTTGAGAAGACGGAGGGGCTGAGAGGCAGAGTGGGACCGTCCTTGGGAGCTGCCGAGAACCACAGGGAAGGCCACGAGAACTGCCCTGATAATCGCCCTGGACAGTCCCAGGAAACGGGTTCCCGCTCTGCGGCCTGTCTGCCGGTCTGCTCCCCTGCGGTAAGGGGGAAGCAGGTCACAAATCCAGAATCCTTCCACTCCTAAAAGGCACCAGTTGTGGTTAGAAATGGTCCGCAAAGCTGTATATTCTTGAAAGACGTACACAGAGTCTCTGCTTGGGCATGTTCAGTATCAGAGAACCTGCCTGGGACTGAAGGAGTCACCAGATGTGTACTAAAGTCCCCCCCACCCAGGGGACAGACACACCAGCTACAGGCTAGCTCAGTCCCCTCACCCCAGCTTCACGCTGCCCCATGCCACCCCAAAATAACCACCACCCCACAAGGATCCCCCTGACAACACAGCCCTATAAGGACCACACAAGGCCCCACAGCACCCCACACGACCCCCAATGGCCATGGTCAACCCTTCCACCCTTGAAAGCTCTCCCTTCTTTTCTTGCCTTCCACAGTCCCACTGAAGAGCTCTGAGGTTTGCGGAGACCCACGCTGCCCTTGCAGGGACGAGCAGAGAGACGCAGGGAACAGAGGCACAGGAGGACTGGGATGCACGACCCAGGCAGGTGTGCGAGGGAGCAGGGGAAACTCAGAGGGGTGGATGTGGGAAGTGGGGGAGGTTTTTCCGGAGGGGAAAAACTCAGGCGTTGTTCTAGGAAAGAATGGATCCAGAGACTGAGGTCCGTCCCGCAGAGGAATGAGCCCAGAGTTCCGGGACTCTCGTGGACCTCTGCTGGGGCGGAGCCCTGGCCAGCCCGGCTTGTGTGTTAGGTGGACCTCACCTCCGCTCTCCTCTCTGTTTCTTCCAGAGCAGAGGTCAGGCCCAGGCCCCTCAGCAGACAGAGCCCTGGATTCCAGTGGTCCTGGACATGACCTGCGGTCTGTTTCCTCCGCTGACACAGGCCATGAGGGCACTTGTGGACCACGCGTGCTGTTGGGCGCCCGCACGCGGCAGGTCTGAGCTGGGCAGTGACACGAGGGCCCGCACACGCTGCCTTTTGAACACTCAACACAAAAAACACAAGTAAAGTAGCTCAGTGATGTTTATAGTCATTACATGGTCGAAAGGATAACATTCGTGATATATGGGTAAAATAAAATGTATTATTTAGATCAGTGTCTCCTCTTCGCATTTGCTCCAGCTGGGAGTCCCGAAGAGTGGGCCCTGAGGCTGCCGGCAGACTCGACCACTGGGCAGCAGAGCTGGGGAGCCAGCCGGGCCCCAGGACAGGGGCTTTCTACGTTTCCATGGCGACACCCAGAGGGACGCCAAGACTCCTACAATCATAGACAAATGTTTATGTCCTCCTCTTTTTCCCCAGTCACTTTGGAAATGGTTGACAGTCTTGGCCTCTGCCCCCTCCTGACCTCTCCAGGAGAGACAGAGGACCCAGAACTCCTTCTGCCCAGGTGCACAGGTTCCCAGAGGGAGATGCACTTTGGTGATTGTGGACCGTTCCGTTAGTGGGATGGGGGTTGGCTGTCACCCAGTCCTTGCCCAGCCAATGGCCTTGCCTAAGAACAGAGGAGGGCCTTGGTGAGACACTTAGCTTTCGGAGCCAGGGAGCCTGCGTGTCTGCATCAGGGACTACAATAGATAGCCTCCCAAAGCCTTTGAAATGCAAATAGACTGGCCCAGACCCATCAGAACCACCACCCAACGGTTTCATGGCTTCAGGCAGAAGGGTCGCAGGAGTCCCAACTTTGTTGTGCCTTTTCTCCAAGTTTCTTTACCTAAGAGGTTCTAATGGGAGCCAGAAAATTACCATAACTTACCCTGGGGCTGGGGGGTGAAGGCTGGGGGCTGGTGGGGGGGCGGGGATGGGAAATTACTTCCCCAAAGGGATGACTCCCACCGGTGGCGGGAGCCAACATCGGAACCTGAATCTGAGACTCTGGGTAGAGGACTGTGCCCGACACTGCCCTGGACACAGGGACGGGGGCGGGGGTGGTGGTGGAGGCTCTGGTCATGGTCTGCACGGGTCGGCAGGCTCCACCAGGTGGGGACACCCCTTGAAAATCAGGGCCTGGCTAAGGACACACACAGCACACAGGGGCCCAAGCCTTTCCTCCACATCTTAAGTTCGTGTCCGTGGTTCCACTAGAAAAATACACCGAACCAAAAAAATCAAAGCCAACGATAATCCCACGCAGTTTTAAAAACGGTATAAAATTAGAGTAAAACATCTCCTTCCCTGCACCCAGCGCCCCTAATGCCCGCGCCTCCAATGGCAGGCCCGGGGTAACTGCTCACATCGTTTTGCCGCAGTTTCCTTGCGTTTCTACACGTAACATCTTACTTGCAAAAACCGAAGTGTGCTCAGTGGTCCGGCGGCAGCTGGTTCCTCATCCTGTGTCACTTCCCCGCACACAGCGGCCCTGTGGACGGACGTCAGATGTCCGGGCTCCCTCTGTGTCAGCTCATCCTGCCTCTTTGCGCGAACAGGTACGTTCCTGTCCAGCATTTTGGAGTCCAGGGCACGTCCTTCCAGGGACGTGTGAGTGCGGACCAGACTCCAGCCGCGAGTGGTGAGGGGACGGGGCGCCGCCTCCGCCCAGCGGGAGCACCACACCCGGGATGGCCGGGCCTCCGGGGAAGATGCCCCGGCACAGGCGGGCATCCCAAGGCCAGAAGGGGTCTCACCGACCCAGCAGCCGCGGTCAGGAAGGAGGCGCGGGAACCTGTCAGAGAGGAAGGACGTCCGCGCGGAGCTTCAGCAGACAGAGAATGACAACTTTCAGAGCAGAGTGTGGCCGTGTAGCAACCAAACCCTAAAGCATCCTTACAAAGTCCTGGGTGAAGCTCTCGTGGCTCCCAGTTCCCTCTTAGGCAAGCAACTGCCAACTCTCAATGTTGCCTTCTTTTCCCCCTTAGAGACCTGGAGCGAGGGAGCACACCTGGGTGTGCAGGGGAGGGGCGGAGGGCGAGGGAGAGAGAAACTTAAGCGGACTCCCTGCTGAGTGCAGATGCAGCCGACTCTGAGATCAGGACCCTAGCGAACCCAAGAGTTGGGTGCTTAACGGACTGCGCCACCCCGGCGCCCCTCCGTATGGCCTTTTGACACTGCCTGGAAGAGCTCTTACCCAGAGCACAGATGTCGAGGTGGGTCGCCCGGCCGTCAGCTGTAGCAATTGTTTGAGGGGCGAATCTGTTAAAGGAAATATTTCTGAAGCCACCAGACACACAGTTAACCAAGGCCATGGTGACAAGGCTTGGGACAAGATAGGTTCAGGGGCCGTTTGCAGTCCTGTTCTCACTGCTCCCCCGGGTGCCCGGCATGGCGGTTGTTGGCTGTTTCAGTTATGTGTTGCGTGACCTGATTGATACCTTGAGGCCTCTTCTGGAGGTCGACCTGGACTGTCCCGAGTTGTTCGGCGGGAAGGGAAAGGCGTCCTGTAGGGAGCAGGCTCCACCCCTACACCCCCAGGAACCTGGTGCTGGGGACCCCTGTCACGGCGGGCTTGGCGAGCGGCGCTCCTGCTCCGCGTCAGCCCCGGAGCCTGGTGCCGCGTCCGCACGCTGTTGATGAGAGCAGCTGGAGTCGCCGTGTGGTTTTTTAATGATTGATTTGGGGCTAAGCTGTTAGCATCACATCCCTGCTGGGCCAGTGGAGGTGACCAGTTCCAACAGGATGGGTCCTTTTGGGAAGTACGTGGGAAGGCTGCGGTGGAAGCCGAGGGAGCCAAGGTGGCTGGGACAGTAAAGGTCACCATGTTGCCATACAGGGGCCATGTCAGCGGATGGCCCGTGGGTGGGCAAGGTCTGGTGGACTTGCTCCTGGCCTGACACGTCCACAAAAAGGTCTGCGTGTGAGGCATGACCGTAAGGGGCAGTGGGTAGCCAGGAGGTAGAGCAGGAGGCAGAGGTGGAGGCAACGGTAGAGCAGGAGGGAGCGGGTGGCAGGTGTTCCGTGTGCAACAGCAGAAGCCGAGTTCTGGGAGTGGTGAGCTCGGCAGCAAGGGCCCTACCCCGTGAGGTGCGGGCGGGTCACGCGGGGGAGACCCAAGAAACGCCTCTGGTGCTTGGTGTGTTGTGGAAAAATCTGAAGCGACCGAGGAAACTCAAGCGGCACACGGAAGTTGGGAGAACACGGCTTTATTTTCGCCGGCGGGCTCAGTGCGATCGTTCCCCAAAGACTGAGCATCCAGCAGGGTTGGGGCGAGTGTTTGTGGTTATGGGGGACAGAGGATGGTAACGGGACGTTCCTCGCGGTTTCTCAGGGACGACCGGCCCCCTTTATGCTGGAGTCTGATCTGTAGGGAAGCGTTTCGGGAGAGTGCTAAGTCATCCCAGGAACTTGTTTTCTTTTCTTAACCAAGCAGGACGGTCATTTGGTCTTTTCTTCCGTCTGGGCAGGAGCAATGGAGAGCAGCCGACAGGGAGGGGCTGAGGCCTGGGGGTCTCTATCCACCTCATGTCCCTCTTGATCAGCAGAGGTACCCTAGAGATCATCATTATCTAGATTTAAGGGACTGTATCCTCGGAGGGTGAGGATACGGGCTGTTGTGTGTTGAGAGACGGTATTTGTGATGAAACGGACGAGGCTATTGAGGAGACAAGGACCGAGGGTAACTAGGAGAAGTAGGGACAGTAAAGGCCCTGCTAGGGGTAATAGCCATGATGTCCACGATTGTGGGTTATGTGAATCCCAAGATACGAGATTTCCTTGACGATGCTGGATGCGTTTCCGGAGTCCAAGAACCTTGGAAGAGACGATCCCGGACTGGTTGACGTAGTGGACATCCTTCCTGTAGGAAGAGACAAGTTCCTCCCTTCTCAGCAGTGAGGAGATCTAGGGCTTGAGGACTCTGGAGGGCTTTTGCTGCCGGACCGGAGAGCTGTGTCCGGAGGGACGTTAGTGAAGCTGCGATATGTTCCATGTCATTGTTGAGTTCCTGTGAAAGCTTGAAGTAAAAGTTAAGGGTAGTCCGGAGGCCCGATGTGCCAGTAGCTACACCAGTGAAGATTCCGGCCCCCAGGAGGAACGGTAAGACTACTGTGCCGTCGGCTTCGGTGCTGAGGAGAGACCCGGGACCGGAACTGGAGGTCTGAGTATAGTGAGGCGGAGGGGGACAAAAACACAAGTATGCAACCAGAAGGGGCGTTACTTTCATCGCCGCACCTAAAGAGAGGGTTGTTTTTGCAGGGGAGGAAGATGCCGGCAGGGGCGGGTGCAGTCAGGTAGAGGAGCCGTGAAGTTCTGGCAGCCTGGGTCGGGGGCCTTGGTGCAGCCAGGGGGAGGAAAGCAGGTTAGATCGTTAGCTGGAAGCAGCGGGACTGAGTTTTGTGCAGGACCAGAGCTCATAGGGCTTGTATTATTGGGCAACAGCCAGTTAGGAGGGACGGGGATACCGAGAAAGCTGATCGATTCAAGGGGAGACAGACCCAGTGCGCGGAACCAGTGGGGGAATGAGTCGAGTTGAGCCAAAGGTGGTAGGAGGTGTTTAAGAGCCGGCGGGTACAGTTTTGAATGGCTGGCCCTGGGGGGGTGGGGTTTATAGAAGAGAAGCTGGGCCGCGGAGGGAGTGTCTCCCGGTGGAGAGTGAATGTCGTTCCGGGGTCCCTCCCGGAAACATACAAACGGCGTCCCCCACGTCGCGGCCGGTCCCAGTAGGAGCCTTCGCAGTTCTGTGGGGTAATTGTGAGTGTCTGGTTAGCCTGGGACATGTAAACTGGGGAGACTCGAAGTCACCCATGGGGCCATGGTCTCGCACCCCCATTGGGCACAGAAGGTTTCCCTGTATTCCTCCAACCTCTGGTCTGGGCAAAGGTACATCTGGTGTCCCTGTTCTTTACCTAGCCTCTCTTCAAGCACTTGTTCCTTGAACGGAGCCAGGAGCTGGCATAGGGATATCCGGAAGGTGCGACACTTGCAGTGGTCTGGTTGTGAAAGACTTTGTCCTGGCCTCCCAAAGTCTGGGTTAATCTCCAGTCGTATGTTGTTGGGTTAGTGGGGGTCCCTGGGGGTCCCTGGTGGGAAGAGGCAGAGGGAAATTAGTAGCCGTAACGTGAGGCTCCAGCTGGGTTGAGAAAGGAGAGGAGTTATCTTTGAGTTTAGGGGCCGTTCTTTAGAGGGATCTTCAGAGGGTTTGATGGTGACGGATGTGGGGTCCAGGTAGCTTGGTCCGGGTTTGCCTTTTTCACTCGCGAATGGTGGATCTGTGGTGTGATGTTGGTGACCTGAGGGCAGTGGGAGTTATGAGAATTACTGTATGTGGGACCGTCCAGCTTGGGCGAAGGGGCTCATGTTTCCAGTCTTTCACTCAGACCTCATCTCCAGGGCAGAGGGAATGGGCAGGGGTTCCCAGGGATATAGGGGCCCTCTCTAATATGTGGGCGTGTAATTCTGCGAGGATCTTTCCTAGGGATAACATTGGGTCCTGGAGGTGTGTGTCTCCTAAGACGTTAAGGTTGCCTAGAAAGAAGACAACAGTGGGGGTGACCTGCCATAGAGTATGTCAAATGGGAGAATCCATTTTCCTGAGGGGTACAGTAGGAGCGGAGCACTGCTAAGGGAAGTAGATCTGTCCACCTTAAGGAGGTCTTGGCATGTAATTTGGACAGGGTTTCCTTGAGGGTGCGGTTCATACGCTCTACCTGCCCTGAGCTCTGAGGCCGGTAGGCTGTGTGGAGTGTCCAGGAGATGTTGAGGGCTGAAGTTAACTCTGGTAGAACTTCAGAGATAAGAGCCATTGTCACTGTGTATGGTAAGTGGGATCCTGTACTGAGGCACGACCTCCCAGAGGAGTACTCTGGTGACTTCTCTGGCCTTCTCAGTCTGAGTTGGATATGCCTCTATCCATCCTGAGAAGGTACAGGCCAGAACTAGCAGATATTTTTTACCCCGGTAAGGGGTCATCTTTGTGAAGTCCACTTCCAGGTCTTCGAAGGGAGCTGTCCCTGTGCGCTGTACTCTGGGGGGTGGGGAAGATCCAGTTTTTGGATTGTGTTCAGCACAAGTGGCGCACCGATCTGTGACCGACTTGCATAAGGTTGCGAGTCTGGCGATGTAGAAGTGTTTTGCCAGCAGTTTTTTAAGCCCTGTTTTTCACCAGTGTGAAGTTGAATGTTGTTCAGTGACGGCATAGGGGCCAGGTTTGCTAGAATGCGTAAGTGCCCATCTGGGAGGATCCACCTCCCTTGGAGATGGTGAATGGTTCCCTCGGTTTTGGCCCAGTCATCTTCAGCTGCTGTATAAGTGGGATTTCGTAAGGAGGGGGTAACGGGTGCTGTAATGGCAGGTTGTCTGTCTTGGGCAGCTTCCCTGGCTGCCTGGTCAGCTAAGCGGTTCCCCGTAGCCGGCTCGGCATCTCCTTTTTGGTGTCCCCGACAGTGGACGACAGCTAAGCTCCAGGGCGCCCATACTGCTTCTGACAACTGGAGGATTTCATTTTTGTTCTTGATGGTTTTTCCCTCGGATGTGAGGGTTCCTCTTTCTTTGTAGATTGCCCCATGTATACGTAGAGTGGTAAAGGCGTATCCTGAGTCGGTATATAGGTTGACCTTTTTGTCCTTAGACACTATGAGCACCCGAATGAGGGCCCAGAGTTCAGCTCTCTGAGCTGACAATCCCGCAGGGAGTGCTTTGGCTTCTAGGACTTCTGTAGCCATGGTAACAGCATAACCCGCTTTTCTTAGGCCATTGCTTAGGAAGCTGCTACCATCAGTGCATAGGGTAAGGTCAGCATTCGTCAGAGGGGAGTCCTGGAGGTCCGGCTGGTGGTATAGACTTCAGTTATGGATTTCCAGACAGTTGTGTTCTGGTTCCCCTTCCACCGTTGGGAGGTATGTGGCCGGGTTGAGGGCCTGCATAGTCTGTAGGTTTATGCAAGGATTTTCTAGAAGTAGCCCTTGATATTGAGTGAGCCTGGTGTTTGATATCCATTTCTGACCCTGACTGTTCAGAAGAGTGATCACTGAGTGGGGAACCTTTTACTATGAGCTGTTGTCCTAGAGTGAACTTGTCAGCCTCCTTGATGAGAAGTGTGGTGGCTGTCAAGGCTCATAGGGAAGGGGGCCATCCGCAGGCAACAGGGTCTAATTTCTTTGACAGATATGCAGTGGGATTTTCCCAAGGGCCTACTGGTTGGGTTAGAAGTCCTAAGGCAATTTTGTTTTTTTCATGAACATACAGGCAGCAGGGTTTCCTGGTATCAGGTAGGCCTAGGGCTGGGCCCTTCCAAGTAAGCCCTTGAGTTCCTTGAAAGCTTTCTCTTGTTTGTCTTCCCATTGTAGAGGCTGATTATCTGATCCGGTTAGGGAATCACACAGGCATCTGGCCATGACTGGGAACCCTGCTATCCAGATTCTACAGAATCCTGCAGCTCCCAGGAACTCATGCAAAGCTCGTTTGGCGGTGGGCTGTGGGAGGTTAGTTATCACCGCCTTCCGTTTGATGCTGAGGGCCCATCTTCCTGGAGTTATCATGAGTCCTAAGTATTTGACCTCTTGCCTACATAACTGAGCCTTTTCCCAGGATGCTCGATATCCTCTTTTTGATAAGTGATGTAGGAGGTTGAGTGTTGCTCGGTGGTAGGGTTCCTTAGTTGGGCTGGCGACGAGGAGGTCGTCAACATACTGGAGTGCCATGCACCCGGTTTGCTCCCTGGGGAAGTCAGCCAAGTCAGAGACCAGGGATTCACTAAATATTGTTGGTGAGTTTTAAACCCCTGCAGAAGTCTGGTCCAGGTGAGTTGCATCTGGTGTCCCAAGCTGACCTCAGTCCATTCAAAGGCAAAGAGAGGTTGACTCACCCGGGCTAGGCCAAAACAGAAAAAGGCGAACTTTGGATGGAGGCCGGTAAACCAGGCAGCGTCTGGCAGGATCTGGCTTAAGAGGGGATAGGGGTTTGGGACCACCAGGTGTAGAGTCTGAGCAATCCAGTTTATGGCAAGTTTATGGATGGGTCGGTAGTCACTGTCGCACTTTTTGACTGGGCGCGGTGCAGTGTTCCAGGGAGACGGGCATTTGACTTGAATGCCTGCTTCTTCTAGTCACTGTGGGTGGGCCTGTGGGCCTGTCTGGGCTTCCCGTGAGATCGGATACTGCCTCTGCTGTTGTGGCTGTGTTCCAGCCTTTAGTTCTGTGATGAGTGGAGCTTGCCAGATGGCAAGTCCGGGAGGGTTATCTTCCGCCCATATGTTGGGGACTGCAGTCCGGTAGTCCTCAGGGTTTTTCTGAGGGTGTTCTTGTTTGAACAGTCTCCATTCTTTGTCCCGGGGTGTGTTGAGGGACAAGATGAGTTGGGGTCTGGAAGGGGTTTATACTCATGGTGGCCTGTCCAGAATATTTGAAGGAGATTGGTGCTCCTAATTTTGAAAGCAAATCTCTTCCCAGTAAGGGAAGTCCCAGACTTCCCAGTAAAGGGCAGTCTGGAACATATAGAAATTCATGGGACACAATATGTCCGCCTAGTTAACAAGTTCAGGATAGGCAAAGGGTTGGCCTATGGCTCGATCCCCTGTGGCACCCATGATGGTTACGGTTCGTCCTGTAGGAGGTGCCACTGGTGTAGTTACTACTGAGTGTTCTGCCCTGGTGTCCACCATGAAAGTGATCTTTTGGCCCCCCACATTTGCATCAACCATGGGCTCCCGGGGTCCTAACGTTAATGAACCCAGTCCCCGTCAGTCCGAGTCTGTGTTGGCTCGTCCAGTAAAGTCTGGATCCCGGTTTGCCTGGGTTTCATGTCGGGTGGAGGATTTGAATGGTTTTGGCCCTCGATTTGGGCATTCATTCTTCCAGTGCCCCATTTCCTTGCAGTTCGTGCATTGGTCCTTTCTGAGGGTTCTGCATTGTTGAGACTGTCCTCTTAACCGTTCTGGGGGTCCTCATAGTTGGAGTTTTGTTGAAGGGCTGCAGTCAACAGGGTGACCTTTTGTTCTTTTCAGCCTTGCATTTTGCTACAGTCTCTTGCTTTCGATAGTCCTCACTGGCTATTCCTAGTAGCTGGGTGATGTTCATCCCAGCAAACCCTCAAGTTTTTGGAGCTTGCGACAGATATCAGGAAATGACTGTGTCATGAAGGCTGCATTTACCATCCATTGGTTTTCGGGTGCTTCTGGATCAAATGGAGTGTGTATGCGGAAAGCCTCGCAAAGCCGCTCCTAGTATTACCAGGAGTTTCTTCCCCGTCTTTTGAGTCACGTCAGCTGTGTTTGACGTGCTAGTAGGTTTCTTGCACCTTGTCAGAGACCTTGCAGGATGACTTCCTGGTCGCACCTGCTGGCATTATAGCCTTCTTCCATATTGAAGTCCTAGTCTGGCCGATAGTCTTGTGCAGACCCCTGAGCCCAGCTCTCGGTACTCCGAACACCTGCTGGAGCCGCCTCCTCAAGCCACTTACGCGCCTCCTGAAGGATTCTTCTCTCCTCGGTGTTGGACAAGGTGCGAAGGAGCTGTTGACCGTTAGGGCCAATTTAATATTAAAACCTATTTAACTATTAGGGCCTGCTTAGCCAGAGCGACTCCATATTGCCCAGGTAGCCATATTGTTGTTTACATCCACGGACTTCATTCTGGGAATAAACACCCCCGTAGTTCCTGGTATGGTTCCGGGTATCGATTCCGGAACTAAACGCCTTAACAATAGAAGCCACCTACCTTGGGTCTGCGGTGACGCCCTATAAAACCAGCCTGTGAGATCGGGAGGGGGTCGCTCTCTTCAGAGGCAGCCCTGGCTGGTCAGTCTGACTTCTAATGCTTGGCATGGAATAAAGCTCTACATAACTTTCACTTTGTCTCAGTCTCGTTCCCTTGGCCGGTCAGTCTGACTTCTAATACTTGGTATAGAATAAGGCTTTGCATAACTTTCACTTTGTCTCAGTCTCGTTCGTTTGATAACGGACCCCAGCATTGACGATCTTCCCACGTTGGTCGGTGGGTTTGGAAGATGGCTTCCATGAGGTCAGTCTTTGCCGGCGGTTTCCTGAATAAGCGGGAGTATGACGTCTGCAGTTTAGGAGGCCGGTAGTGGTGAAAGGCTGATAACAGATCATGGGCCCACCTGGTTGGGGGGTGCCATCTGCACCAATCTATCCGGACCTGAAGTCTCATAGAGGGGCATTTTGTAAGCTGGGATCTCCCACGTTCAGAGACAGTGCGTGGTGTTTCGGGGTTTGGGTTCTGGGGAGGTATCCCCATTACGAGTAGTTGGGGGCAGTACAGAGGCTGGTAGTGAGACCACTGATGGTTGGGGAATTGGAGGGAGCAGGGAGACTGCGGCCCTTGGCAGAATCAGAGGTGTCGGAGAGGCTGCAGTTGGCACTGGAATGGGGGAGGCGGGGATGGAACCGGAGGCGGCGGGGAGACTGAGGGTGGCGGGGTGCCAGGTCCCACTTCAGGAGCAGTTGGGGGGGCGGAGGAACATGCAGTGGTGGGAGCTCTTTCTCTGGGTCCCTCCGATGTATGGCTTTATTCCGAGTACTTCTGTTTGGTTGAGCGACGAGGATCCTGCACTGTCCCCTACTATTAATGCAGACCCATACCCATGGAGGAAGGGTTCTAGCTATTTCTAACCAGGAGTCAATTTATGGAAATTGATCTGGGTGCCCTGGGTTTCCCATGACCATGTGATAAACACGTCAGACGGTAGGCAAATCTAAGGTTCCTTCTGAGGGCCATCCAACATCAAAACTAGGCCATTCTAGCTTGCAGAGGGTCCTAAGTTTTCCCAGGGTCATAGGGACCCCATAGTCACTGCTGAAGCCCTTTATAAAGTTGTTTGTTTTTTTTTTAAGATTTTATTTATTTATTTGACAGACAGAGATCACAAGTAGGCAGAGAGGCAGGCAGAGAGAGAGAGGGAAGCAGGCTCCCCACTGAGCAGAGAGCCCGATGCGGGGCTCGATCCCAGGACCCTGAGATCATGACCTGAGCCGAAGGCAGAGGCCTTAATTCACTGAGCCACCCAGGTGCCCCCAGTTTTTAATTTTTTGAGAAACCATCACCCCATGTTTTCCTGGCCCTGTGGGGTTTTGTTCAGGTTCTAAGGGGTTCCTAGCCCTACAGTAGGGGTCCCCAGACCCTGCCGGGTACCCTGGATGGCTGTGGCCCAGAGTCTTGCACACCATTTGGGGCAGGCCTCTCTCGGGAATACCACTGCTTCTCTGTTCTCTTCACTGTTCTCACTGTTCTCTTCAGCGGGAGTCTGGGAACCAGGCGTCCACGGTTTGCTCACTTATCTCTAGTCCCGTCCCATCCCCTACATTTGTAAAGTAAGACCCACTTGTAGGGTTGTTACTGATTTTCCAGGCAATTTTGAGAAGGAAAATAAAAATAAAGTAGAAATTCCATTAAGGCTGAAGGAAACTAGAGGATGTCACCCCACAGTATGCCTTTTGAATGAACATAAAGAAAATAAGCCTCACTGAGAATGGGCTTGGGAGGCCCTGAAGGGGGCGCTTTCACACAGGCACTTGCACCATTGGCAGAAGAAGAAAATCACGTTGACAAGGGAGAACATTTTTCACATAGGAATTTCATCTGCTGCTTTATTTGTGTATTTATTTTTTAAATTCCAGTATAATTAACATACAGTGTTATATTAGTTTCAGGTGTACGATATACAGAACCAACAATTCTAAACATTTCTCAGTGCTCATTAAGTAAGTGTACTCTTGGGACCCCTGGGTGGCTCAGTGGGTTAAGCATCTGCCTTTGGCATAGGTCATGATCTCGGGGTCCTGGGATCAGCCCCCATGTCAGGTTCCCTGCTCATCAGGGATTCTGCTTCTCCCTCTGCCTCTGCCCCTCCCCCAGCCCCGCTCATGTTCTTTTTCTCTCTCAAATAAAAAAATAAAATCTTGGGGCGCCTGGGTGGCTCAGTGGGTTAAGCCTCTGCCTTTGGCTCAGGTCATGATCTCAGGGTCCTGGGATGGAGTCCCACATCGGCCTCTCTGCTCAGCAGGGAGCCTGCTTCCTCCTCTCTCTCTACCTGCCTCTCTGCCTACTTGTGATCTCTCTCTGTCAAATAAATAAATAAAATCTTAAAAAAAAATCTTAAAGGAAAAAAAAAGGTAAGTGGACTCTTAATCCCCATCACTTGGTTCACCCATCCCCACAGACCTCCCCTCTGATGACAGTTTGTTTTCTGTAGTTAGAAGTCAGATTTTTTGTTTGTCCTTTTTACCCTTAATTTGTTTTGCTTCTTAAATTCCACATGAGTGAAATCATATGGTAATTGTCTTTCTCTGGTTTATTTCACTTGTGATTATACCCTCTAGATTCATCTATGTTGTTGCAATTGGCAAGATTCCATTCTTTTTTATGGATGAATGATACTCTGTTCTGTTCTTCATTCATTCATCTGCTGATTGACTTGCAAATATTGAACCACCTCTTGATCTTGGTGAATGATCTTTTAAATATATTGTTGAATCCTGTTTGCTAATATTTTGTTGAGGATTTTTGCATCTATGTTCATCAGAGGTATTGATCAGTATTCTGGGGTTTTTTTAGTGCTGTCTGTATTTGTTTACAGTATCAGGGCAATGCTGGCATCATAGAATGAATTTGGAAGCCTTCCTTCCTCTTCTATTTTTGGGAATAATTTGAGAAGAATGGGGATTAACTCTTCTTTAAATATTTGGTAGAATTCAAGAGCCTGGATGGCTCAGTTGGTTAAGTGACTGCCTGTAGCTCAGGTCATGATCCTAGAGGCCCAGGATTGAGCCCCACGTCTGGCTCCCTGCTTAGCTGGGTGTCTGCTTCTCCTTCTCCTACTGACCTCTCTCCTCTCATTCTCTCTCTCTGTCCCTTCCTCTCAAATAAATAAATAAAATCTTTAAAAAAAAATAAAATTTGGTAGAACTCACTGGTGAAGCCTCTGGTCCTGGACTTTGGTGTATTGGAAGTTTTAAAATTACTGATTATTGAAGTTTTTAAATTAAATTGCTGGTAATTAGTCTGTTTAAACTTTCTGTTTCTTCCTGCTTCAGTTTTGATAGGTTATATATCTTTGTAGGAATTTATCTATTTCTCTAGGTTGTCCGATTTGTTGGCATGTAACTTTTCACAATATTCTCGTACAATTGTCTGTATTACTGTGGTGTTGGTTGTTATTTTTTCTTCTTCATTTTTTACTTCCAGTTCTCTCTCACTCTCTTTTATGAGTTGGCTAAAGGTTTATCAATTTTGCTCATTTTTTAAATGAACCAACTCCTTGTTTTATATATATGTATACATATATATGTGTATATATATATATAGAGAGAGAGAGAGAGAGAGAGAGAGAGAGATGTCTATATATATGTTTTTATATCTGCTCTAATCTTTATTATTTCCTTCCTTCTGCTGGTTTTGGGTTTTGTTGTTCTTTTTCTAGCTCCTTTAGGTAAGGTAGGTGGTTTATTTGAGACTTTTCTTGCTTCTTGGGGTAGGCTTGTATTGCTATAAACTTCCCTCTTAGAACAGGTTTTGCTGCATCCCAAAGATTTTGGACCATTGTGTTTTTATTTTCATTTCTTGTGGGGGAGGGGAGGAGTATTGTATACAATGAAATTAGATAACCCAGATTAAATGGACAAATTCATGAGAAGACATGGATTCTTAAAACTGACTCAATAAGAAACAAATTTTGAACAGACGTATAGCAAGTAATTAATAATCATAAAGCTTCCACAAAGAAAACCTAGGAACAGAGAGTTTCACTGGTTCATTCTTCCAAATGCTTAAAGAAGTAACATTAATCCTTACAAACTCTTTCAAAAGGTAGAAGAGGGGGGAACACTTTCCAGCATGTTCTATGAGGCCAGTATTACCCTGATACCAAAACTAAATAAAGATATCACAAGAAAACTTCAAACCGATATCGTTTATGAATGTGGATTTTTAAAACTTACCAAAAAAAAAAAAAACCTAGCATAACGAAGCTAATACCAGACAAATGAGAAGACAGGCCTCTCCATATTAGGAGAAAATATTTGCAAAAGACATATATGATAAAGGACTGTTACCTAAAATGGGAAAATGATCAGAACAAATAATTCGATAAATAAGATATACAAATGGTAAATAAACATATGAAAAGATGCTTCGTGTCATATGTCATTAAGAACCCCAAATTAAAGTCACAACAAGGTACCACCGCACATCTATTAGAATGGTGAAAATCAAAAACACCGACAGTATCAAATGTTGGTGATGATGTAGAGCAAGGAAAAAAGCTCATTTATTGCTTTCAAGGAGGCAGAAATGGTGGAGTCACTTTGGAAGAAAGTTTTGAAGTTTCTTGCAAAACTAAATACCCTCTTAATGTTCAATTCAGCAACTGTGCTCCTGTTTTGGTATCTACTCAAAGGGGTGGGAAGCTTGTGTCTACACAGCACCAGCAGGTGGATGTTTATAGCAGCTTTATTCCGTAACTGCCAGAACTTGGAAGAACCAAGATACCCTTTAGTAGGTGATTGGATAAATAAACTTTAGTACATCCAAACAATGGAATATTACTAAGTGCTAAAAAGAAATGAGCTAGTCCACTTTTGTGCTACATGTCCTGGGCATCTGAGGTATTAGTAGGCAGCATCATGGATTAGGTGATGCAGTTCATTGAGCCAAGTCGGCAGTTTGAGAAGGACTCAATTTGTCCGGTTAAAAGATGCACTAAAAATTCCAGAAGATTGCCATGGCAACAGCAATAGGTTTTGCTATAATGGGATTTATTGGCCTTTTTGTGAAATTGATCCATATTGCTATTAATAACATCATTGTTGGTGACTGAATACCTTAATTTTTTTAAAAGATGTATTTACTGGGGCGCCTGGGTGGCTCAGTGGGTTGGGCCGCTGCCTTGGGCTCAGGTCATGATCTCAGGGTCCTGGGATCGAGTCCCGCATTGGGCTCTCTGCTCAGCAGGGAGCCTGCTTCCCTCTCTCTCTCTGCCTGCCTCTCTGCCTACTTGTGATCTCTCTCTGTCAAATAAATACATAAAACCTTAAAAAAAAAAAAGATGTATTTACTCATTTTAGAGAGAGAGAGAGCAACAGAGAGAGCAAGTGCAGGGAAGGGCAGAGGGAGAGAGAGAAACTCAAGCTGATTCTTCACTGAGCTCAGAGCCCAAAGTGGGGCTTGAGCTCAGGATCCTAAGATCAGGGCCTAAGCCCAAACCAAGTCATTCATTCGCTCAACCAGCTGCGCCACCCAGGGACCCTGAATACCTTTTCAGAAAAATTTTTCATCTTGGGCGTTGGTGAACAGTGAGGATTTGAGAAGCTCCTGGAGTAAAAATTTGCCTGTATGTTTTCTGTTTTTCTTTCATTTCTTTTTTGTTGTTGTTCCAATGTTTTGTATATTAAAATAATTTCAAAATTGGGGCGCCTGGTTGGCTCATTGGGTTAAAGCCTCTGCCTTCGGCTCAGGTCATGATCCCCGCATTGTGGATCTCAGATCATTGAGCCCCTCACTGGGCTCTCTGCTCGGTGGGGAGCCTGCTTCCTCTTCTCTCTCTGCCTGCCTCTCTGCCTACTTGTGATCTCTGTCCGTCAAATAAATAAAAAAAATCTTAAACATTTTTTTTCAAAATAAAAAAAGAAAAATAAGCTATCAAGCCATGAAAGGACATAAAGGAACCTGAAATGTGTAATGCTAAGTGAAAGAACCAATCTAAAGAAGGCTACATACTGTGCAATGCCACCCTGGAATACCCCAAACTATGGAGACAGTAAAAAATTTAGTGGTTGTCAGGAATTAGGGGAAAGGGTTTGAATAGGATAAGCACAGAGGATTTCTAGGGCAATGAAACTATTCTATATAATAGTGGAATGGTGGGTACATGCTATTAAGCATTTGTCAAAATCCATAGAACGTACAACACCAAAGTAGTTCTTAATGTAGACCGTAGACTTTGAATAATAATGATGTATTAGTGTTGGTTCATTGATTCTAATAAATGTACCACTCTGGAGCAGGATGTTGTTGGTGGAGGAAGCTGTGTGTTTGTGAGGAAAGGGAGTATATGGGAACTTTGTTATTTTCTCCTCAATTTTATCATGACTATAAGACTGCTCTGAAAAATAAAGGATGCTTTTCTCAAAAGAGCTTATGCATAATGACTAAGTGAGATTTATCCAAGGAATGCCAAGTGGGTTCAAAATAAGAAAATCAAGCAGTGTAATATACCATATTAATAAAGGACAAATTCCACATGCTACTCCATAGACACAGAAAAGAAAAACCACATTTAACAAATCCAAAACCCTTACAGGATAAAAATATCCAACAAAATAAGAATAGAAGGGAACTTCTTCAACCTAGTAGAGGCATCTGTGAAAAATCCCACAAGTGATATCATGCTTAATGGTGGAAGACTGAAAGTTTTCTCCGTAATATCGGGAACAGGACAACCATGTCTGGTTTCTCCACTTCTACTTAGCATTTTACTGGAGGTTCTAGCCAGGGCTATTAGACAACAAGAAGAAATAGAAGGCATCTAGATTAAAAGACAGATGTAAACTATCTCCATTTATGGAGGACATGATTTTGTATGCAAAAAACACCAAGGAATCCACATGAAAATGATAAAAGCTAATAAAAGCGTTCAGCGATGTTGCACTGAAAACTACACAAAACATCATTGAAAGAATTAAAGAAGATCTAAATAAATAGAAAGGCAGCCTATCTTCATGGAGTAGAAGACAATATCTTTAAGATGGCAAAACTCCCCAGATTATGTACATATACATTACGGTCCTTACAAAATCTAGTTCACTTTTTTTTTGTTAAAGATTTTATGTATTTATTTGACAGACAGAGATCACAAGTAGGCAGAGAAGCAAGCAGAGAGAGAAGAGGAAGCAGGCTCCCTGCTGAGCAGAGAGCCCAATGCGGGGCTCGATACCAGGACCCTGAGACCATGACCTAAGCCGAAGGCAGAGGCTCAACCCACTGAGCCACCCAGGCGCCCCTAGTTCACTTTTTTTGTAGAAATTAACAAGATGATCCTAAAATTCATATGAAAATGCAAGGGACCCAGAATAGCCAAAACAATACTGAAAAATAGGGATAAAATTAAAAGATTCACATTTCCTGGTTTCAAATTTTACTGCAAAGCTACAGTAATCAAGACTGGGTGATACTGGGGATGCCTGGGTGGCTCAGTTGGTTGGACGACTGCCTTCAGCTCAAGTCATGATCCCGGAGTGCCGGGATCGAGTCCCGCATTGGGCTCCCAGCTCCACGGGGAGTCTGCTTCTCTCTCTGACCTTCTCCTCACTCATGCTCTCTCTCACTGTCTCTCTCTCAAATAAATAAATAAAATCTTAAAAAAACCTGGGTGATACTGGCATAAGGATAGACAAACTAGTGGAATACAATTGGTAGTCCAGAAGAAAAGCCCATATATTACGGTCAGCTGATTTTTGACAAGTGTTCCAAGACAACGCAAAAAGAGAGAAATAGTCCTTTCAATAGATACGCTAAGACAACTGTATATCCATATTCAAAATAATGAAGTTGGACCTCTGTCTCAAACCACATCAAAAGATGAACTCGAGGGGCACCTGGGTGGCTCAGTGGGTTAAGGCCTCTGCCTTCAGCTCAGGTCATGATCCCACGGTCCTGGGATCGAGCCCTGCATCAGGCTCTCTGCTCAGCGGGGAGCTGCTTTCTCCTCTCTCTCTGCCTGCCTCTCTGCCTTCTTGTGATCTCTGCCTGTCAAATAAATAAATAAAATCTTAAAAAAAAAAAGATGAACTCGAAATGGGTCAAAGACCTAAATGTAAGAGCTAACCCTATGAAACTCTTAGAAGAAAATACAAGTCTTTGTGGTCTTGGATTAGTCAATGGTTTTTTAGATATGATGCCTATAGCAAAAGCATCATATCTTTTTTCATTTATGCTTGAAATTTGAAATGAAATTTGTGCTTCAAAGAACACTGTCAAGAAAGTGAAAAAAACTCCCAGAATAGGAGAAAATATCTGCAAATCACATATTTGATAAAAATGTAGCACCCAGAACACATAAAGAACTCTTTCAGGTCAACAATATGAAGACAAATATCCCAATAGACAATGGGGAAAGGGCTTGAAGATATACAAATGGCCTACAAGTGCATAAAAATATGCTCAACAGTATTAGTTATTAGGGAAATGCAAATCAAACCACTGTATGCTCACTGTATCAGGGTGACTGAAATTAAAAAAGATGGTCAACGTATTGGCAAGGATGTGGGGAAATGGGAACTCTCATACACCTCTGGTGGGAATGTAAACAGGTGCGCCACTTTGGACAACAGTGTGGCAGTGACTCAAAGAGTTAAACATTGTTACCATATGTCCATGCAGTTCCACCCCTACATATATACCTAAGAGAACCAAAAACATAATTTCACACAAAAACTTGTACACAAATGTTCATAGCAGCGCTAACAGAACCAAAAAATGGAACCAATCAAAATGTCCATCACCTGAGGAATGAATAAACAAAATGAGGTATGCCCATATGATGGATATGATTTATTCATAAAAAAGGAATGAGATACTGATACGTTACAACATGGATGAACCTTGAAAACATGCTAAGTGAAGAAAATCAGACACAAAATGTCACATATATGATTATATGAAATGTCCAAACTAGGTGAATTCATAGAGATAGAAAGTGGATTAGTGGTTGTCCAGGGTTGGGAGAAGAGATAAAGGGGGAATGACTGCTAATGGGAAGGGGTGGAGACCACAGAGGTAAAGTTCTATTCTCTCCACCTATCAGTGATAAGGTACCATCACAACTTATCACTAGTGATGTCAACCTTGATCTCCTGGCTGAGATGATCTCTGTCAAGTGTCTCCCCTGCATAGTTCTTTTAGTCACTTTCCGTACTGACCTCTTTGCCAGGAAGACACAATGTACCATGTGCACAAAGGATTGGGGAGTCACGCTGCACCTCTGAGATGAGAGTATCTATATAAATTATTTCTTCTGCATAAGATACTTTCCATTATCCTCCATCTGTTTATTTATTCAATCATTTATATTACCATGGATCCATGGACATTTACTTCTACTTGGGGTGATAATACAATACTACATTATTTATTTTGTCAGTTGAACAGTTACAGCACTGGCTGTTGGGAGCTCTTTGGTTAGCTTCTGTGAACTTTTTTTTTTTTTAAGCATTTTTTTTCTTTTCATTTTCAGTATTGTCTGTGACAACTTTGAGAATGACTTCAAACAATGATATAATTTTGCTTTCAAATATCAAACAATTTTTAAAACCCAGGTGGAGAAGAAGAATCTATTATATTCACCAAATATTAACCCATTCGGCTCCTCTTTTTCACTCCCGACATTCCCTGCTTTCTTCTGTTATCATTTCCCTTCTGTCTCAAGGACTTCCTTTAGCAATTCCTCTAGGTGAGGTCTGCTAACAACAAAACCTGTTTTCTTTCCTTTGAGAACGTCTTCATTTCCCTTTCATTTTTGATGGATTTTCTCACTGGATATGGAATTCTTCTCTTAGCACCTGCAAAACGTGGTGCCACTTCTCTGGCCTCTGTGGCTTCTGGTGAGAAATCACGGTCACCAGAGACATACTCTTGGTGGACAATGTATCGTCTCTCTGTGGATGTTTTCAAATGTTCTTTTCCCTTTAGTGTCCAGAAATTTGATTATGATGGTTCTGGGAATGGATCTCTTTGAGTTTATTCTGTTTGGGGTTCACTCAGCTTCTAAAATCTGTGCATTATCTCCCCCTCCCCCAGTTTGCGAAGCTTTCTTGTTATTTTTATCCTAATGTTTTTCAAATACATTTTATTTAGTTGAGAGGGAGAGAGAGAGCATGAGGGGGGAGGCAGAGGGAGACTCAGGAGCCAACTCACTGCTGAGCAGGGAGTGCAATGTGGGGCTGGATCCCAGAACCCAGGAACCATGACCTGAGCTGAAGGTAGATACGTAACTGATTGAGCCACTCCAGTCTTTTTAGATTTTTAATTAAAAAAAAGTCATTGTGGAGAAAAAAGAAATACATAGTTTACCATCTGAATAATTTCTTTTGTGTTTTGAACCATTTTTAAGTGTATAGTTCAGTAGGGTTAAGTGTATTTATATTGTTGGGCAACCAATATCCAGAACTTTCCATTTGGCAAAATCGAAATGCTATACCCACGAAACAATAACTCCCTATTTCCCACATCCCACTCCCTTCCAGTCACTAGCACTGACCAGTCTGCTTCCTATTTCTATGAATTTGACAATTCTAAATAACTCATATAACTGGAATCCTACGGTATTTGTCTTGTGACTGGATTAATTCACTTAGCATAATGTCCTCAAGGTCCATTCATGCTGTAACATCTGTCGGAATTTCCTCCCTTTTAAAGAATAAATACTTGTCTATTGCATATATATGCCACATTTAAAAATCCTCTTCATCTGTTGATGGACAGCTGGGTTGCTTCCTCCTCTGGGCTGTTGTAAATAATGCTGGTATAAAAACAGGTGTACAAATATCTCTTCAAGATACTGCTTTCACTTGTTTTGGTTATATACCCCAAAGTAGATTTGCTGGATCATATGGAAGTTCTATTTTTAACTTTCTGAGGAACCACCATGCTGTTTTCCACAGCGGGTGCACCATTTTACATGCTTTTGTGTCTAGCTTCTTCACTCAGCATTGTTTCTGGATCATCCGTGTTGTTGCCAGCAGCGATGCTTTGTTCATGCTCATTACTGTGTGGTTCTCCATTGGGTGAGTATTTCAGTTTACTTGTCCACGCTACTGTAGACATTTAGGTTGTTTCTGGGTTTAGTGTATTAATGAGTGCTGCTATGAATCTGCGTCTCCCTCAGGAACATACATATATTCACTTCTGCCACATTTAAGGGATGGAATTACTAGATTATGTATATGTGTGTGTGTGTCTATCTATTTATCTGTAAATATGTAAAATCGCCATATGAGTATGACAAGCTAGTATCAAACAGTGTTCAAAGTGGTTTTATGAACTTGCACTCACATCAGCAGTGTGTGAGTATTCTGGCTGCGCTACATCTTTGCCAGCATTTCGTATTGTCTCTCTTTTTCATTTAAGTGATTTTGGGTGGTTAAAGCAAAATTATGAGCTTTTAAACGATTTATTTATTTGTTTATTTAGAGAAGAGAGCGTGAGTTGGGGGAGGGAGAGACAAGCTGACTCCCTGCTGAGCCTGGAGCCTAATGCTGGGCTCAATCCCACGACCCTGAGATCATGACCTGAGCTGAAATTAAGAGTCGGACGTTCAACCAGCTGAGCCACCCAGGCGCCCAGTACAATTATGGTTTTAATTTGAAATTTCCTGATGGCTAGTGAAGTTAGCACAGAACTTGTCAAACATTTATTGGCTATTTGTGTATTGCCTTTTGTGAAGGGCCTACTCTAGGTTTTGCCCATTTTTCTGGTAAGGTTGTCTGCTTCTCAATTTTTTTATGAGTTCTTTATAAGTTCTAGATAGGAGCCCTTAGTCATATATATGTATTTTGGTATTTTCTCCCTTTCTGTAGCTTTCCTTTTCACTCTCTAGTGGTATCTCTTGAAAGACAGAGGTTCTCACTATTGATAAAGTCCAATTTTTCATGTTAGTACTTACACTTTCCCTTTTAGTACTTTCTATAACCTCTTTAAGAAAAATCTTACTTAACGCAAAGTCATTAAGATACTCTGTTTTCTTCTAAAACCTCATTGTTTACCTTCCATATTTAGTTTTTGCAGTTCATCTGGGATCAGTTTTTGTGTATGGTGTAAGGTTTGGGTCAATATACGTTTTTTTCTTCATATGACCTTTCAAATTATCCAGGACTATTTTTTGAAGACCATCCTTTTCCCAAGCCACATCCTTTTCCTCACCATTTGTAATAGCTACAAAATATTCCATGCTAAGGCACTCCCGTAATTTATGCACCCATTCTTCCGTGGGATATTTGGGTTACTTTCTGGCCTTTGCTATCATTAGACAGGGTGAACATTCTTGTATGGACATCAAGGCATTCTTCTGCAATTTTTAAAACAAAGGTGGAACATCTGAGCTAGAAAATATTTACCTTTTTGAAAAATTAATAAATGATAAGGTTCAAAACACAATGAATACAAAAAGGCCCAGAGAAACCTTTACCTCCTACCCTGTACCCAGTTCTTCCAGTCCTCCACCAGTTAACCACAGTTCTGAAATCTTGTGTATCTTTGCAGTTATCTTGTAATGGATGAACAGACATTAGACTTTTTTTTTTCTTTTCTTTACACAGCTAGGGGCACATTGTATGCTCTGTTCTGCATCTTGTCTTTTTATACAATGTATCTTAGAAGTCTTCTTATTGCTGCACATTAAAAAGCATCCTTGTTCATTTTTAAGACCACATATTCCACTAGATGGGTGTGTCATCATTTAGGCAATCTCTTACTGTGGACATCTGTGATGTTTACTATTTTTTGCTCTTCCCACAGTGCTGCAGTGAGTAACTTTGCACAGGTCATCCCACGTGTGTGTAGTGTATCTGCTGGGGAATTTCTGGAAGTGGACTCCCTGAGTCCAGGGATATGCATCTGTAACTTATCAGCATTGCCAAGTTCCAAAGCTCCTGTTTTCCCATAGCCTGGCTAACGGACTTAGATCTGGGATCATTAGTCACTTGATAGGTGGAAAATTGTAGGTTATTTTGCATTTATCTTGTGTGTGAGATTGAGCATCTTTTCAGGGGGTTAAGAGCAACTTGTATTTTCTGTCAGTGTCCTTTGATGGTATGCACTTCTTCAGATTCAGTCATGCGAATTCCTCCAAATATTTCGTCATGAGAAGCCTTAGGCATGGACTTTCTGGTCAGAGTTTGAACTTTTTTTTTTTTTTTTCCCAATTTATTTATTTTCAGAAAAACAGTATTCATTTTTTTTTACCACACCCAGTGCTCCATGCAAGCTGTGCCCTCAGAGTTTGAACTTTTTAAAAGATGTGTCTACGTGTTGCAGCTGACCTTCCAGAAGGGAGGCCTCACTGACTTTCCCTCCACAACCTGGCCCTGAACCAGATTTCCAACATTCTAGGCTCCAGAGTGTCCCGGAAACTGGCGCGACTGGGCATCCTGGCCCGCTGGGACGGAGCTGGCCCCGCCTCTCCATGAGGCCCCGCCCCGTCGCCGGGAGGCCCCGCCTCAGTCACACAGCCCCGTCCCCTCATGGGCGAGGCCCGCCTGTCGCACCGCGCAGCTCCGCCCCTCCCCGCCCCCCTGAACGCGAAGCCCCACCCCCAGGCTGTGCGGCCCCACCCCCCGCTGCGTGCCCCAGCGTCGCTGGTCACGTGACATCTGGGAGTCGCGGGCAGGGGGCACCGGGCGCCATTGTTCCGGGGCCCCGGTGCCGGAGCGTCCTGGGCACTATGGTTTTCTCCGAATGTAGTAGGCGGCGGCCTGACCGCGGGGGCCCGGAGAAGGCGTAGACGAGGCCCGGACGCCGTGCCCAGCTGCTGCCGGCCGCCCGGGCCGGAGCTGGGAGACAGCCCGTTGCTAGGCAGCGGCGTCGGGCCGGCGGGGCGGGGCGGGGCGGGGCGTGCGGGGCGCCGGCATGGACCAGTACTGCATCCTGGGCCGCATCGGGGAGGGCGCGCACGGCATCGTCTTCAAGGCCAAGCACGTGGAGGTGAGCAGAGCCGCGGGGCGGCGCGCGGGCCCGCCTTCTCCTTCCAGCCGTTCCTGGCCGAGAGACACCCCCCGTGTTTCCCGTGCCCACGTCTGCACCGCTGCGCCCGCCTCCCCGCCCCGCTTCGTGGTGTGCGCCCACCACTTAGGCCCCCTTCAGTGGGGGCCGTCAGGTTGCGGTCAGCTGCCCGCCCACCCGCGAGCCACCGCAGTCATCCGCGAGGGCCCCAGGGAGCACGCGGAGCTGTTCGCGCAGCTCTGCAGCAGCTGGGTCCCGGGCTGGACCCGACTTCCCTCCAGAACGGGGTGGGGGCGCTTCCCACTTCCACGGGGGCCTCGGGCCTCTGCGTCCCCGCAGATGGCGCCTGCCCGGTCGGCGCACGCCCTTCCCCAGCGCGGGACGGGTGGCAGTGTCTGCGCTCTGTCCCGCAGACCGGAGAGATCGTGGCGCTCAAGAAGGTGGCCCTGCGGCGGCTGGAGGATGGCATCCCCAACCAGGCCCTGCGGGAGATCAAGGCTCTGCAGGAGATCGAGGACAATCAGCACGTGAGTGGGGCTGCGTTCCGAGGGCCCCTTTCCGGAGCCTCCCTGGGCTCCTCCCGCACCCCTCCCTTACTCCCGGTCTTGTGCACCTCGGCCCCGCTTACGTCATTCCGCACGCATTCCCTCCTATTCACGCCCTTATTTCTTCCTGTACTCCTTATGCGTTTATTTATTAACTGGTTTCTTTTCATGAAACATTTGACGATTTGTAATGATAATAATATCTGTTTCTATTGAGCTTCTGTTCTGTTCCACAGGCGGGGTGAACTGTGTTAGGTCCATTGTCATTCTGGGTTATCCGCTGCTCTGCAAGGCGAAGTTCAGGATCTCCCTGTTCTCAGGCCAGGGGAGGAGGCTCCTCCACCAGCTGTGGGCAGGCAGCTGGTCCGTGGAGGCTTTGGGTGCGGTCTGATTGAGGAGTCCAGATGTTGTAACCTGGGAGCTGTCCCTAGGCTGTACCCTGTGCTGGGCATGGCCTTCTGATAACTTAAGTGCAGTAGGGGAGATGCTCAGAGACAGCGGGGCCCACGTGGCTCGGTTCTGCTGTGATGGGGCTGGATGTGCAGTGAGTGCATGGGGAGCGACACCTATACCCCCAGCCTCATGATCTTCACTGCTTTCTCGCAACCCTGGGGAGTGACAGTCTGTTGTCCTCTGGAGATATCCGTGGTATATTGGATATGTAACAAAAGCATGTTGTAAAACCGTTTATAAAGCACATCTAAAAATATGTTGTTCAGTGTTGTATGAAAATGCGTGTATCTATATACACGTGAATGTATATCAGGCTGGACCCGACTTCCCTCCAGAACGGGGTGGAGTACAAGCCATATCTGTCTGATAGAATGTACTCTAAGGTTGATTGTAGGTGATAGGATTTTTCTTTTTTTTTCTCTCTTTATAATTCTGTGTATTACCTGAATGTGTGTGTGTGATCTGTGAAATGACTGTGCTGCCTTCAGAGTCTGAAAACCAGCAATAAGGTTATTCACATTTTTTGAGGACAGTCCAAGGTCATGCAGACAGCCCACGTGTGTGTTGGGGGGGAGCCGGTAAGAAGGCTGGTGACAGAGGCCCTCAACCTGGTCAGCAGCCCAGAAGATTCTACTGTAAAACCCTCCAGATTAAGCCCTGGCCACCTGCAGCTCTCACCAGGGCCAGCGCAGTTGCTTCCTCACTGTGCTCCTGTCCCCCTGTCAGTGTAGACGGCCCGCACTTGCCTGCTGGAAGAGTGCACCGGCTTTTCCCGACGCGGACAACTCCAGCCCCTCTCTTCATTCCTTCCACACCCTTCTGAAGTGCGTCTTCCTACACCGTCCAGGCCACAGCACAGAACTGCGCAAATGTCCTTCCCCTAGAGGATCCTACATGCCCGCATCCCTCCAGCCTCCTCCCTGTTCCCACCTCCGGCCTTTGTGCTTGCTGTCCCTCTGCCCTCAGCTCCTTCCCACGTCCCTGCGTTGCTGACCCCTCCGGTTTGATTCTGTCTGTCCTCTTCAGAACCCGGACACTCCCCGGGGGTTTGCTTGCCCCTGTCAGCTGTGTCTGTCTCTGATGTGAGCTGCTTAAGGTTGTCAGGACTTGCTACTGCTCACTGCTGAGCTGCCTGGTCCTTGTGACCCCCGTGGGCCCTCAGGAAGTATGTGTGACTTGTCTCCTGATGCTGGGACTTCACGGCCCTACAGGAAACCAGAGGAGACCTGTGCTGTGTTGTGTGTTGTGTGTGTGTGTGTGTGTGTGTGTGTGTGTGAGAGAGAGAGAGAGAGAGAGAGAGACCCCTCCCCCCCTCCCCCTGGTGATTTTCTAGTTCCTGGTCTGGGTGGATGACCAGACCCTGCCCTAGGTGACATTTCCATAGACCTTTCTTTGAGTGGGAGTGCAGCGGTAGATGGGGACCTGCCTTCTCTGCAGAGCAGGCAGCAAGTAGGGAACCCTGAGCTCCCCTTCTGAGCTCAGATCCTGCATCCCCTCTGCCTGCATTGTCCTCCGTCAGGGCAGGCGCTGGGCATCCAGGGAGGGTCTGAGCGCTGTGGCTCCAGGGCTGACAGCACGCCCACCCCGCAGGTGGTGCAGCTGAAGGCTGTGTTCCCGCATGGCGCGGGCTTTGTGCTGGCCTTCGAGTTCATGCTGTCGGATCTGGCTGAGGTGGTGCGCCACGCGCAGAGGCCACTGGTCCCCGCGCAGGTCAAGAGCTACCTGCAGATGCTGCTCAAGGGTGTCGCATTCTGCCACGCCAACAACATCGTGCATCGGGTCAGTCTCGGCTCGGGCTGCTGCGGGACCTGCAGGGCCAGCCCTTGAAGAAGGTGTGGCCGGATGGGACCTGTTGTATGGCCACACCAAAGAGTAAGGGGCCCGGAGGAAGGGGAGCCGGGCTGACCCATGTGCTTAGCCTGCCGAGCTCTCCTCCCAAGGGCCTCTGGGGCATTGGGAGGAACTCATGCCTCCTTTGGTGCACTCAGGACCTGAAACCAGCCAACCTGCTCATCAGTGCGTCAGGCCAGCTCAAGATAGCGGACTTTGGTCTGGCCCGGGTCTTTTCCCCAGAGGGCGGCCGCCTCTACACACACCAGGTGGCCACCAGGTAGGGAAGGCCAGTTCCCAGGCAGGGCTTGGCAGTGGGTGGGCCCCAGCTTCTCACTAGGGATGAGATGCTTCTGGACCTTCAGTTCAGATATTGCTTGTGGGGCTGATGTGAGGCTGGGGTGACCTGTCCGGCAGCCTTCTGGCAGACCGGCGACCTGGTTGTGACTGCCTGTTCTCCCCACCCCCCACAGGTGGTACCGAGCGCCTGAGCTCCTGTACGGTGCCCGCCAGTATGACCAGGGCGTTGACCTATGGTGAGGCTCCTGTGGGCTGGGCGTGGGGGAATCTGGTTTTTTTCTCCTGGGGTTGCTGAGCCATTTGGGGGTGTCTTCCCTGGTTGGAGGATCTCTGAGGAGTTTGGGGTCAGTTTTCCTCTCTGACATTTTGAGCTGGGTGGGGGTTCGGTGTGTTCAGAGTGGGAAGCTTGCGGGCTGGAGTGCTGGACGTGGTCTGGGGTCAAAGACGTAGGGATCGTCCGCATTACTGGGCAGGGGGTTGCGTATACCCCGGGAGGTGAGCTCTCCAGAGGCCCAGATCTCTCTGAGCCTTTATTTGGGCCAGGATGGTCTGTACATGCCTAAGAGCTTGCGATGTGGGGGCAGTTTTGGACGTGTGGCCCAGAAGGTGGGGAGTGTGAGGTGGCAGCTGCGTGTTCCAGAAATGAGGCTCTGAGAAGTCTCAGAACCGTTGAGGGTGTTGCTGTGTTTTCTAGGGTTGAGGCCAGTGAGCTCTTCGGTAGGAGGATGCGTTCTGTGTTCTAGGCTTGTGGTCTTTGTGCATGAATTTGTACTCCTAGATCTGAAGCATCTGTGCTGTTTCATGGTGCCTTGGCTCCAGTGTGCGGGTGTGGGTGCTGTGTGGGAAGATCTGTGTCCTTGGTGTGAGGCGACGGAGCTGGCGGGGGGCGATCTGGGTCCTGGTGTGAGATCTCTGAGCAATTTGGGTCTGTATCCACAGGGCTGTGGGCTGCATCCTGGGGGAATTGCTGAACGGTTCCCCTCTATTTCCTGGGGAGAACGACATCGAACAGCTTTGCTGTGTGCTTCGAATCTTGGGCACCCCCAGTCCTCAAGTCTGGCCGGTTTGCAGGGGTTCCCGGTGGGGAGGGGGTAGGGGTAGCGGTCCTCCCTTCCCCCCAGTGGCCAGGGCTGCCCTTTCCTGCACCTTCTCCTCGTGGCCCCATGCCTCCTTGACCTCCCAGACCACTGTCCTGGCCTCCCTTGGGGGCTTCTCCCTTTCTGCCCTGCTGGGTGCCTGAGGCCAGGGCCTGCCCCTTCCCTCCCAGCACAGTTGCACTTCTCATCGAGCTGGGTATGGTGCAGGTGCCTGAGTCAGGGAGCGGATGTGGGAATTCAGGAGTGACAGCGGGAGCTGCGGGGGAGAGTGAGCGGGGGGCCATAGTGGGCAAGAACTAATGACGATGGTTCTAGGAGATCATGGAGCTGCCCGACTACAACAAGATCTCCTTCAAGGAGCAGGCGCCTGTGCCCCTGCAGGAGGTGCTGCCTGACGCGTCTCCTCAAGCCTTGGACCTGCTGGGGCAGTTCCTCCTCTACCCCCCGCGCCAGCGCATCGCAGCCTCCCAGGTACGGTGACCCGCTGTCCCTGATCCTCCTCGCTCGGGCCCTGCAAGCCCAAGGCTGAGGCCCCTCAGGACCTGTGACAGGCTGGAACCAGAGCCCGGGGGGTCACGGGCAAGTCAAAGGCCCCATGCCCTCCTTGCAGAAGCGAGTATCTGGGTCATCGGTGACTGGCACCCTCATCCCTTCAACAGATACTCCGCACCTGCACACGCCCGGTATCATCCTGGGCCCTGGGGGTGGGGAGTTGGGACTGACTTTGGGGAGTGCAGGTTTAAGCAGGGGAGAAATGATGAGCAGAGTCTGGCAGGGGGTACCCAGAAGGGTGGGCTGTGTGGCAGGGAAGGATGGGGAGGGCCATGGGCTGCTGGCCAGTAGTGCCAGGGCCTCTGTCCTGGGTGTCCCCGTGTCCCCAGCCCCACGGCTGCTCTCAGCACTAGCTCTGTGTGTTCTCATAACATCAGGATGTCTAAAGTGGGCGGAGATCATCTGACCACTTCCCGCAGTCTGAGCCCCTGCACACTGCCTCCCCCACAAGCAGAAGCCCAGGTCCGAGGGGCCCAAGGGTGTCACACACTTGGGGCCATCACCTCTGGCCCTGCCAGCTCCTGCCCCTTTGCTTATTCCCCCCTGGGCGGCAGGTGCACTCCGTGTCCTCGGGCCTCACCCGCGCACCTCTCTGCTCTCTGGTCGAGCCGCGCTCTGCAGGCCTGCAGCCTCTCCAGCGTCCCTCACCACTTGCTGTCTCTGCCACAGCTCTAGTCATGTGCTGCACGCTGTATCTTCCTCCTTTATCTTATCGGCCACGGCACCCCTGACTCGCGAAAGACTTCTTGAGGGCAGGTTCTTGGTTCTGCCAGCCTCTGGAACAGCGCTCAGACGATGAGCATTCAGATGCTGTGGGAGCGAGCCTTGGGGGGGGGGGAGTGCGCAGATGCCCCCCCTCCCGGGGAAGTGCACCGAGGCTGGGGTGGTGAGGTGACTGATTTCCTTCTGCTGTCCCTTGTTGCTGCCCCCAGGCCCTCCTGCACCAGTACTTCTTCACGGCTCCCCTGCCTGCCCACCCTTCAGAGCTGCCGATTCCCCAGCGCCCAGGGGGACCTGCTCCCAAGGCCCACCCAGGGCCCCCCCACGTCCATGACTTCCACGTGGACCGGCCTCTCGAAGAGTCACTGTTGAACCCGGAGCTGATCCGGCCCTTCATCCCAGAAGGCTGAACGCTGGGCCAGCCCTGCTGTCCTGCTCCCCAGAGCCCCCAGCCTTGTTCTTCTGCTTAGCCTGACTCGACCTCCCATGGTCTCTACTCAGCCTCCCTTGGTCCACTCCACGCCTGCTCCCGCTCCCAGCCAGGCGATGAGCACATCTAGCCTCAGCAGGGGAGACTAGCATCCTGCGCTGTCAGCTTCCCATCTGTGTGCTGCTGACTTTGTGGGCTTTGGGGCTGGGCCTGTCATGGTGCCGGTCCTTCAGGCCCTGGCCTCCCAGTCAGGGACGGTCCCAGTTCAGGGGAGCACAGAGTGTAATGATGTCCTCACAGTGGAACACAGGCAGAAGGCCAGGTCTGTTTTGGTTTTGTTTTCAGAGGCATTAAAAGCTAGTTCAGTTTTGAGATTTATTAGGAAAAGCCCAGGTAGTTCTGCCTGGTGTCTGCCCCCTTCCATTCCTCTTGAAGGTAGTGGCTGAGGTGGCATCAGGTCCTGGCCCTTGCTTCTCTATGGTCATGAGGAAAGTGGATCCATTCACGGCTACTCTGGTCCTGGGGGCTTTGTACAGTGGAGCTTCCATTTGGAGGCTGAGTGGCAGAAGGCAAGCCCAGGGATGGCTTAGGTTGGGGACTGATCAGGTTTAAGCCTGTACCAACATCTCTACCCTCAGGATAAGGGTGAGCCAGGACCAGACGTGTCCCCTCCTTACTCAGATACAGAGCAAGTGAGGAGATAGGCATTCCTGGAACTCGTGTCTTAATTTAGTAAATCCAAATACAAGCCCAATCAGCCCTTGTTTGTTGTTTAATAAGATTTGATAAGCCATTTCTACAATGTGTACGGAAATAAAAGGGTTAAGAGAAGGCAGCAGAAACTCACTCTGTTAGACCTAATGCCGTAGCACTCAACAGTTGGGACAATGCAGTCTTAGTTCAGGAAGAATTAAAAACAGAGTGGAGAGACTTAGCGGTCTTTTATTCGTAAAATACCATTTTGTTCTTCATGTGGATGAACTTCTGTGAACACTGAGGACGGCTCATTGTCCTCCAAGCTCCTAGGCCAATGCCAGACAAGGTCGACTCAGTTGTGGCTTTCAGGGAGAGGTCTGATGTTTGAGGCACGTGTGCCTGTTTCTCCAGCCACATCTTCTGGAACTCTAAGCTGCCCTCTCGAGACCTTCTGGGAGCTCTAAGCTCCATATGAATTTGAGCTTGTACCCACAGCTCCACCACTGACCCTGACCTTGAATGTCAAGGTCAGAGTGAGGCTGGGGATCACGGCCAGGTGAAGTTCACTGTGAGGGTTCCGGGGCCAGGATCAGGTGAAGGTAGGGGTTTGGGGTAGGGGAGATGGCGGATGATAGCAGAGTTGAGGGTTAGAAGCAGGGCGAGGTTGAAGGGGAGGGTCGTGGTCAAGTAAGGGTGTCAGGAGCAGGGGCGGCCGAGGTGAAGGAGAGGACCTTGTCGGAGGCCGGGCTGAGCGGGTACAAGTGGAGACGCAGTGCGGGACAGGGCATTTACTGGCCCGGGTGAGGGCAACGGCCGGGGCTGGGGAGGTCCTCGCCTCACGGCCCCTGTCGTGAGCGTCAGTGCCCGGGTGAAGGTTAGGGCGAGGGTCAAGGCGGCGGCAGAGGTAAGCGGAAGGTTGGGGAGAAGCGGGGCGAGACGGCTACCGCACTAGGAGGAGCGCTGTCTGGCCGCCACAGGATGACTCAGACCCGCTGGAGCACTGCGGGCGGAGTCTGCGGGGGCGGGGTCTGCGGGGCGGAAGTGTAGGGGGCGGGGCTCCACCTGCGGGGCGGAAGTGCGGCGGGATGGGTGGGGCAAGACGACCGGAAGCACCGTGGGCCGGGTGGGGTTTTGCCGAGAGTGACGCGAGCGCGGTGCGGTGTGTTTGGGTTTGGCCGGAAGTGTCGCGGGCTGAGAGGGTTTGGCCTGTGGGATGGGCGGGATTTGGCCTTCGTGGCGAAATCGCGGCGGGATAGGCGGGGTTTGGCTGGCTGGCGCCGTGGCGCGGTGGGGCGGGCGGGGTTTGGCCTGCGGGGCGGAAGCGCGGTGGGAGGGACGAGACGGGCCGAGTGAAGCGGGAGCGCGGCGGGATGGGCGGGGTCGGGTCAGCTCTGCGCAAGCGCGGTGAGGTGCGGTGGGTTTGGCCTGGAGGCGCCGCGGCGGGTGCAAGGGGCCGGGTCGGCGGGGCGAGATGGAGCCGCGGCTGGGGCTCCACGAGCTGCTGCACGTTTTCTCCTTCCTGGAGGCCCGGGACCTGCTCTGCGCCGCGCAGGTGGACAAGGTAGCGCGCTCCGTCCGGGGCGGAGGCAGGGCTGGCTTTATGGTGCCGAGTGTTCGCGGCTGGCCGTGCTCGGGCTTGGTTCCCCATTTAGGAGGCGGCGTCGGCGGCCCTGGTGCCATGGTCGGCGGAGGGCGCTCGCGACCCCCGGGGCGTAAGCTGAGCGGCTTTTGGGGGAGCAGCTCTGCAAGCGCCTGCCCTTGGCAGCGCCCGGAACTCTGCTCGGAACTCGCCTGCAGCGGGCGCCCTGCTGTCGGGTTTCACCGCTGAGATGGGCTTGGGCGCCGCTTTCCTTGCGCCTCCCAACTCTTCTGGAATATTCTGGAATTTCCCTCCTGGGGCCTGCCTGGGAAGCCAAGGTTTTCCTGTGAGTGGCACGTCCTCTGCGCTCCGGACGCTTGCACACCTGGAGCTTGGCCGTGCTTGCCCGGGCCTGTTAAGTGCATCCACCTGCGCGGCCGCGTCCCTGCGCCCTTGCGCCCTTGCGCCCTTGCGCCCCTGCGCCCTTGCGCCCCCGCGCCCCTGCGCCCCCGCGCCCCTGCGCCCCCGCGCCCCTGCGCCCCTGCGCCCCTGCGCGGAGCTCTTCCCAGAACCCACACAGCTGAGTGCAGAGCGTGTTTATAACGCCTGCTTTTCCATTACCCGGATTCATGACGGCGAGCAGGATGTCTGTGTTTTGCGTCTTGTCTCCAGCACCCAGTGAGTTTCTCGGCATTTAGTGTTCCCTGTGTGAATACGTGCTGAGTAAATGAGTTTGTTAGCCTTGGAAATGAAACTGCCAGTTATTTTACCAGCAAGAATTTGTTTATTTGGGAATAGCAGAGAATTGCAGTTATGCTTGATTTTCATCCCTTTGTTACCAGTAAGGAAACAGTGTCACGCAGGTAGTCCCCATTCAGGGCTTGAATTGGATCCCTGGCTGTTTTCCCAGCAGCAGTCTAGGGGTAGTTTAGGTGCAGAGTTTGGAAGGAGGGTGACTTAAACCGTTGGATAGCACCAGCTTCTCTGGGACATAGTGTACTCCTTAGGTAAGATGACGTCAGTAATCTTTGCCGCACGGTGTCATCATGAAGGCCAGGATCTAAGAGAGGTGTCCTAGGCGGTGGGTAGTATTTTTCCAGTCATATTACACATTATATTTCTGTGTTTGGGAAATAAGGTCTCAGTTGGGGGTTTGAACTGGGAGCTAAAGAAAAGGAAAATGTGTAATTCTTCTTGCCTGACTTGGCTTGATTTTTGCAAAATATAAATTTTACGTTTCTGCCAAGAATACCGAGGAACTTTGATCTAGCAGATGACCAAGGGCTGTGGAGGTGGGGACCTGGCCTCGGAGGAAGGTGGTTCCCTCTACCATGGATCAGAAAGCCGGTTTCTGGGACGCGGTCTTCAGTGGAGCCGGACCACAGACAACCCCAGAGTGGTTCCTGCCCAAGCTGTGTGGGTTTCAGAATCCAGGCTGGCCGGGGCTGGAGAGGCCGGGGAGTCCCAGGACGTAGCTGTGGGCCTGAGGGAGGGCTGGCAGGGCACTCTGGTCCCCTCCCAGGCCTGACGCTGAGCCTCTCCCAGATGCTTCTGCAGGGGGCAGTTTCTGGAGCAGGGCTGACAGTGTGCCCCACCCCCACTCCCCCAAAATCGGTTCCACCATTTTGACATCTCTGGGACATCCTCTAGGCCAGTGCAGCAGCCATTTTGGCGGAAGCCCCTGGTCCTAAATCAGTGTCACCCTGCATTCCTCCAGAGTTCCCGAGTGGCTTCTCACAGTTTTTGCCAGTAGGACTTTGCGATTTGGGTGTAATCAAATCTCTAGCTCCTTTCCCCAGAACCCTATGCTCCAAGTATGGCAGAATACTCCTTCTTTTTATCTTACATCAGAATCTTGGCTGGAGTAGGCTTACCTCTCCCTGGAGTGCTTCATTCCCATCGGGGGCTTGATCAGTAGTCCCTTCGGAGCCCTTTGGCTCCGTTGAGTTGGACATTCTCTCCTTTTTCACTCATCAGGTTGTTCTTATCGGGCTCTCCCAAGTATGTCTCGGCAGGGCGCGTCCCTGTGCCTGCGGGCACCGAGCCTGTTGAGCGCCCTGCCCCTCGCGGTGTCGGGCCGGCTGGCTGCCGGCTGCCGTTGATGGACGTTCTCTGCTGTGCTTTCTTGTTCTAGGTCTGGAATGAAGTTTCAAGGACCAAGGAACTGTGGAGGTGAGTGAAGGAAATCCAGATTTGGTCAGGAGAGTGTCCCACAAACGTGAGGGGGGCACCGGGTAAGGGTTTTGAGCACTATTTCTTGTTTTGATGAGTTCACAAGAAAGGACAATCCGCAGCACCTATCGGCAGGAAACTCCTTCCCTCCCCCTCCCGTTAGGCTGTAATACTCCTTTTTTAAATAGTGTATTGAAATACAAGAGCTTTATTAATCGAATGAGCGAGCGATATACGGCAGGCGTACAAAACTCGGGCAGAAAGATACAGCAGATGTGCACAGCTGGCTGACAAGACCGTCCACAAACTGCTTGAATTTGAACTCATGCGTGGTGTGACAGCAGCAACAACACCGAGCTGTATAAGCACATACGATACTAGAATTAAAAAAATAAAATCGGGGCGCCTGGGTAGCTCAGTCAGTTAAATGCCTGTCTTTGGCTCACACCACGATCCCGGAGTCCCAGAAGGGGTTCGGGCTCCCTGCTCAGTGGGAATTCTGCTTCTCCCTCTGCCTCTGCCATTCCTTCTGCTCACGCTCGCTCGTGTGTGTGTGCGCGCTCACTGTCTCTCTCCAATAAAATATTCTTAAAAAAATTAAATTTGAAAATAAAAAATATTTTAATCATTTATTACGTTTTTCTTTCTTGTTCATTTTCCTTTGGAACCTGACTTCTTTTGTCCCAAGCAAGGAGTGTCAGATAGTCTGTCTCTTGCTGGATACGAGACCGATTGTAGCCTTGACTGTCAGCTGTCTTAGGTTTTAGCTGCCACAGCTGTTCACACGTGAAGGGACTGACAAACGGGGAGGGAATGTTTGCTTGATGGGTTTTGTTTCCAGGATGGCTGTGCATTGAGATATTTGAGAGTTCTGGAAGGCCAGACTAGCTGTATTTAGTGTTCAGTGCCCTATAGTATCTGTTGGTTTTCGCTCACTCACTATTGTTAATGATACTAGCCAGGAAAATTCTACTGATCCCTTTAGTTAGTTTGGAAGAGAACTTTTACTGGCTTTCTGTATTTACGGCCTGGGGGCGTGTACTCTAGATAGAACTTCCGGTTCTGGACATGGGCTTGTCTGTATGCGTGGACAGAATTCGGTCTTTGCCAGATAGGCTTCTCAGTGACGTTGTGTCACAGAAGACAAGTGGACTGATGATGGGCTGGTGCGAGAATCTGCGGAAGGCCCGGCAGAGCGGGGCTCCCACGGGGTCGTCGGGGGGCGCCGGCCGGCCCCAGCCCTGGCGCTCATCTTCGCGGCGCAGCGGGCAGAGTTTCTGTTTGAGGGACAGGAGTGGCTTTCTTTCAGCAGTTCGGAACATACCTTCTGTGGCTTATCACTGACCTCACGTACGTCCTGTGTTGCCTTGTGCCTCTCGTTCCTCCAGTAGGTGGTTTGGCTTCTGCGACCCGGTCCGGTGGGTTTCCATTGGTTACTGTTTCGTACCGTTGGCTGCTAGACCGTGTTAGCAGTCAGTCGCTCCTCAGCATTGTAGCCTTGAACCGTGTTCTCGTAAAAACAGTGGGTTTATGTTTCTGGAGTGGGGACAGCAGCATCTCGGGAGCACCGACCTCTGTGGTCACATGCATGTGTCATTTCTGATGCTGTGTCTCTCAGGGCTTTTAGGCCCCAGAGTTTCTCCAGGTGCTTTAGAAGTGCTTAGGAACACAGCAAATGAATGTAGTTGACTGGTCATTTGTTTATTTTTTTTTTAAAGATTTTATTTATTTATTTGACAGAGATCACAAGCAGGCAGAGAGGCAGGCAGAGAGAGAGGGGGAAGCAGGCTCCCCGCTGAGCAGAGAGCCTGATGCGGGGCTCGATCCCAGGACCCTGAGATCATGACCTGAGCCGAAGGCAGAGGCTTTAGCCCTCTGAGCCACCCAGGCGCCCCGTTCATACGTTTCTATAATGCGTACTCTGTAATTTTAATTGAGAGTGCTGCTAGTTCCTTTTTTTAAATGCCTCATGACCTTTTAAATTCTGCCTTCAACTTGCTGAACGTTAACTTTTGGTTAGAAGTAAAGTTGCAAGTATTTGCTTTTGTTTAAGGTACATAATTTCTGTTGTGTACAACAGATAGTTTCTAATTGCTATCTGTGAAAAGCTTTTGGTATCACAGTATTTTTGCACTTGATAACGTCGAAATTCAGGGGCATATCACATACTTAATTCATATTCATACTTTACCCTTTTTGATGGTCTTCCTTCGTTTGTTTTAAAGATTTTATTTATTTATTTATTCGACTCAGAGAAAAAGTACAAGCAGGGCGAACGGCAGGCAGAGGGAGAAGGAGAAGCAGGCTCCCTACTGAGCAAAAGGAGTCCCATGTGGGGTTTGATCCCAGGACCCTGGGATCGTGACCTGAGCTGGAGGCAGTCGCTGAACCGACTGAATCACCCAGGCATCCTGTTTTTTTTTTTTTTTTTTAATTTTTTTGTTTTTTCTGTTTTGTTTGTTAGTTTTAAAGATTTTATTCATTTGTCAGACAGACAGACATAGTGAGCACACAACCAGGGAGGGGGGAGGCAGAGGGAGAAGCAGGCTCCCTGCTGAGCAGGGAGCATGATGCAGGACTCAGTCCCAGGACCCCGGGATCCTGACCTGAGCCGAAGGCAGCCAGTTAACCTGAGCCACCCAGGCGCCCCTTTTTTTTTTTTTAAAAGTAGGCTCCACGGTACGGGGCTTGAGCTCATGATCCTGAGGTCAAGACCTGAGCTGAGCTGAGGAGTTAGCTGCTTGACTGACGGAGCCGCCCAGGCGCCCCAGTCTGCCTTTGTTTTTTCAAATCATTTGTTCTTTTCATTTCTTCTAAGTATTGGTCATGGGTTCTATTTAAGATTTGTGTAATGGTGTGTAATGGCCTTAAATACGTGGAAATAGACTTTACTTCCACAAAGAAACGTGACTTGACTTTTTCTGAAGCCATATTATCTTCTTGGTCTAACTTTCATTTTCACACATTTTAGATTAAGATAGGGTACAAGAAATTTCCCTTCTTATTTCAACTCAAAACCAACAATATAAGGAGCGGTGCTGGGAGCTCACTGACACTCGGTCTGAACTTCCAGAAGGTAGAAGAGGGGGCGAAGCCGAGAGCTCGTTTTTAGCTGAAGGGCACGGGTTTATGCAGCTCCGGACAGATTCTGGCAGGTGGGAATTCGGGTTCAGCATAGCCAAACCACTTGCCTTTTCCTGAATTTTGTGTGAAAACTTAGGACTTCTTGGTGTGGCAGCCGGTCCGCGTGGGCTGGCCCCGCGCCAGCCGAGCAGAGCAGTCGGGGTCCGTGGGGCGCACAGGCTGCCAGCGTGCTACTTTTTTTTTTTTTAAGTTGAATTTTTAAAAAAATTCTATTTATTATTGGAGAGAGCGAGGTTGAGGGAACAGGAGGGGGAGGGACAGAAGCAGCGGCAGACCCCCTGTGGAGCCGGGAGCCCGACTCGGGGCTTGATCCCAGGACTCGGAGGTCTCGCCCTGAGCCCCGAGCCCTCGCGCGCTCCGTGCAGGCCCCGCGCCGGGACGCGCGGGAGAGCCTTCAGCCGGCGCGGGCGCTGCTCTTGCTCGGCGTGTGCGGGGGCCTGACGGGAGGTGCTCCGTGGACGGCGAAGCTCTGACGACTGCGTGTGGTCCTCGCCGAGGCCGTGAGCCACGCGTTTCCCGCCTGAGCTCGTCTGTGTCCTCGGGGAGGGAGGAGCGCCGGGCCGAGCCGCCCTGTGCAGCGCCAGAAGCCTCTGCCCGAGCAGCCTCCCGGCCGTCTCCCCACCAGAGTCCACGCTCTGTGCTCAGGTCCCGTGTCACAGGTTGTGCCTTCTGAAATGACGCGCTTCTCCCGTGAACGTCATTTTGCTTCTCCTCCTAACCACCGGCCGAGAGTGCCCTTGGGGAGAGCCACGTCTCCCTCGCTGTGGTGCCCACAGACTCGACGCAGAGTCCACAGTTCTCTCCAGTGCTGTGAGCTAACGTCCTGACTCTCAAAAGCCGGGTGACAAAGCTGCTGTCCTAGGATGGCCAGCAGTCGCCTGGAAGCGCAGAATGCAGGCTCTGGAACACGGTGGATTTGAAAATGTTCTCCTCTGAAAGCAGTGAGTAAAGACACAACTTGTCGAAATCGACTTTTTCACAACTCCGGAAATTAGCAAGAGACATGTGGTAGTCAAGGAAGTGTTCACTCAAGAAAAAATATTTGAATCTTAGAACAGCAAGTTTTCTTGCCCTGTTCCCATAAATGTCTCCAGTTCTGCGTTAGTCTTGAATGTCATCAGCTCACGATCCCAGTGAAACCAGGAGCCTGGCAGTCACTGGAGGGGAAAGAATGGGATTGGATTCTCCTTGCCAGAGGATTGTCGTTATTTGACCTGCTGGTATTTCTCGGAAGACCCCAGGGGCCTACTGTTCTTATTTGGTCTGACTTGGAGTTCACTCACTGTGAGAGCCTCTCCTTTGGGACCTTTGTCAAAACAGTAACTGACACCTGATTAACTTTGTGACTGTCAGAGATGATGGACAGCAGTCGAGCAAATAGGCTAACCGAAAAGCTTAAAAGAAGAAGCTGAGAATGTGATGTCTTTAGGGGCCCGGGCTTTGAAAAGCTCTGACACTTGCCTGGGAATCGAAAAGCCCAGCCACATGGAACGGGGGGTGTGCACAGTTTCCGGGGAGACCTAGGAAGGCTCTAAACTCACTTGTTTGGCTGACCCGGAGGTTCTACGCGAGTAGGAGGTGAAGGCTTGGGTACAGATCTCGGCTGCTGTACTGAGTGCTGAATGCGCACCCCAACACGCACAGGGGCCCTTTGAGGATGAGCAGCAGACTTCGTAGTTCAGGCATTTTGGAAATTCGTGGCCAGTCACTGGTGAGCTCTAATTTAAGCAGAGACTTCTGTGGCCATGTGTGACCAAAAAATGCAGGCTTTTCAGAATTTGTTCATAAATGTCACTAAATAAACAATAACAGCACATAGCTGAAACAGCAGGCCTGGGTGGGGGGGGTCAGATTTCTAGAATTCGACATTATTTAAAATGTTTAGTTTTCAACAGAAGTTATGAGTCATGCCAAGAAATAAGAAAAGTGTAGTTTATATGCAGGAAATAAAGTAAACAACAGAAACTTTGAGAAAGAATTTAAATCAGCTATTTCCATTATGTTCAAACAACTAGAAGCGACCATGTGCAAAGAACTAAAAGGAAGTAGGACAGAGTCTCGTCCAGTAGAGAATATCTGTAAAGAGTCATTCTGAAAATAACTGCGTAGAAATTGTAGAGCAGACGGTGATACTCTACACACTCAGGGTTTAACCACAGAAGATGGAATCAGTGAATTTAAAGATCGGTCGAGGGGCGCCTGGGTGGCTCAGTGGGTTAAGCCTCTGCCTTCGGCTCGGGTCATGATCTCAGGGTCCTGGGATCGAGCCCCAAATCCAGCTCTCTGCTCAGCGGGGAGTCTGCTTCCTCCTCTGTCTCTCCCTGCCTCTCTGCCTGCTTATGATCTCTGTGTCAAATAAATGTTTAAAAATCTTTAAAAAAAAAAACCCCAAAAAGTAAAGATGGGTCGATGGATATTATCCGGTGTGAAGAATAGAATGAATATGAAGAAGGAAGAAAACCCAACTGCCTACGAGACCCGTGGGACACCATCAGGCACGCCGTCGCTGCGCAACAGGAGTCCCTGAATGAGAGGGAAAAGGGGGAAGGAATAAAATATTTAAAGAAGTAAGGTCTGGAAACTTCCCAAATTTGATTAAGGATGTTAATTTACACGTGCAAAAGCTCAGTGACCTGCCCGTGGGATAAACTCAAAGAGTTGCACATCACCAGTGTCGTCCTGGTGCGGCAGGCAGCGGGCAGTCTCCCGGAGTCTGTCTGCGTCGGGACACGTTGTAGGCGAACCCGGCTGGCTCGGTGGGTAGAGCTCGCAGCTCTTGATCTGAGAATCAGGACTTCAGTGAAGCCCCACATTGGGGGTGGAGATTACTTTAAAAAAATAAGATATTTAAAAAGACACATTGTAATCAAACTTGAAAGCTGAAGATGGAGAATCTTGGAAGCAGCAAGTGCGAAGCCACTCCTGTGCGACCTGTGAGATTTAACCATTGGCGTCTCATGACAACACGGGACCCAGAAGGTAGCGGGATGACACTGAACGTGTTGAAGGAAAAGATCGTTACTTAAAGTTGAATGTCTAGAAAAATAAAGGAGAAAGTGAAGACCGTTTAAGATGAGCGAAAGCTGAGAGGGTTTGTTGCTATCCACTTGCCCGACGAGAAATCTTGAAGGGAGTCTTTCAGGTTGAAAGGAAAGGACATTGGGCAGTAAGTTGACTCCACATTAGAGAAAAGAACACTAGTGAAGTAAGTCTGTAGGTGTCTGTAAGAGGCAGTATAAATGTGCTTATTTTTAAGTCTGACTTTCTTTGTGGTTTAAATGACAGCCGTATAAAACAATAATTGTGGGGATCTCTGTTGAGGCATATATCGCGTATAAAATGTAATTTGTAGACGTAGCGGCGCAGTTGGAGGGCAGGAGATGGTGCTACATGGAGCAGGGTGTCCGAGGACTGTGGAAATTAAGTTGGTGGTAAGCAGAACCAGATTACCCTGCATGACAACCTGAAGAACTCAAAAAATAAGGTAGAAGAAATGACAAGGGAAATAAAATAGTGCATTAGAAAATATTCAACACGAAAGAAGGTGGAAACATAAGACTAGAGGGGAAAATGCAGAAAACTTAGAAGTAGCAAGATGACATGTAAATCATGCCTTGCCACAAATTATGTGAAACGTATGAAGTGTCCACTCCAGTAAAAAGGCAGAGGATGTCAGAGGGGATAAACAGTTTCCGACTTTACGCTGTCTATGAGAGACAAATTTTTAGGTTCAAAGACTTAGATATGTTGAAAGTTAAAGAATGCAAACAGATGTACATACAGACAGTAACCAAAGGAAAGTTGTAATAGCCATGCTGATATCAGACAGACTGTAAGACAGGAAGCATTGTAGAGACGAAGAAGGCTGTTTCAATGGTCAGTCCATCCCCGAAGAAGATCTGCAGATTACAGGTGCACACGGCCTGATCAGAGCAGCAGCATGCGTGAAGGGCTGCCGGAGCTAAGGGGAGAAATGGACAGTTCAGCAGTAAGAGTTGGAGACTTCAAGAAATACTTTTATTTATTTATTTATTTTTAAGGATTTTATTTATTTATTTGACAGAGATCACAAGTAGGCAGAGAGGCAGGCAGAGAGAGAGGAGGAAGCAGGCTCCCCGCTGAGCAGAGAGCCCGATGCGGGGCTCGATCCCAGGACCCTGGGATCATGACCTGAGCCGAAGGCGGAGGCTTTAACCCACAGAGCCACCCAGGTGCCCTGAAATACTTTTTTTTTTTTTTTTTAAATACTTTTTAAAAAAGACTTTATTTACTTGTCAGAGAGTGAGCACAAGCGGGAAGAGTGAGTGGCAGGCAGAGGGAGAAGCAGGCTCCCTGCTGAGCAAGGAGCCCGATGTGGGGCTCGATCCCAGGACCCTGAGATCATGACCTGAGTCAAAGGCAAGGGCTTAGGGACGCCTGGGGGCTTAGTTGGTTAAACGGCTGCCTTCAGCTCAGGTCATGATCCCAGCATCCTGGGATTGAGTCCCACATCGGGCTCCCTGCTCAGTAAGGAGCCTGCTTCTCCCTCTGCCTCTGCCTGCTACTCTGTCTGCCTGTGCTCACTCTCTCTGACAAATAAATAAATAAAATATTAAAAAAGAAAATGAAGGCAGGGGCTTAACCCACAGAGCACCCCCAGGCACCCCCCCTTGAATTATAGTTACATGACCAAAGCTGCATGCCCTTGGCCTTCGATCGGTTAAAGCCCCTGCTACGTACAAGGGGTTGTCAGAGGACGTGCTTCATGGAGGTGTGGAGGAAACTGGCCGAATCCCCGAGAGGCACTGCCGCGGGGCGGCGGCGAGCACGTGTTCGGTGTCCTCTGTCGCCATCCCCGTTCCGCAGTGGAGGCAGCTGAGGCCTCCGTGGGCAGAGGGCATGGTACGAGCCACTAGGTGGTGAAGCCGGGAACCGGAGCTGGTCCCGCGGGCATCGTCGTACCTCCTTCTAGCGCCTGGCCTGTCTTGCCTGGGATCGTGGGTCTGTTTTCCAGGCAGCTGTGTCTGAGGCGCTGGTCCTCATGCAAAGCCTCCCAGATGACCTTGGGCACGCAGACGTGGAAACAGTACTATCTGTGCCGCGCCGAGCTGGAGTTCCGGATGGAATGTGGGCGGCCGGAGAAGGACTTCATCTGCAAAGCCATTGCTGGGCACGAAGGTATGGCTGTGAGCTTTCCTCTGCTCACCTGCCTGGGTCGAGCGCGCTGGGATGTGGTGTTCAGCCAGAGAGGGAAGGGGCTACTTGATGAGCACTTGCCCTGCTGGGTTCGGGATTTGGCTTAGTCACTTGGTGCTCAAAGTGCCCCCGTGAAGAAGGGATCATTACATTTGTTTCAGAGAGAAACAGAAAGCGGGAGAGGAGGCAGTTGGGGCTGGGTGGCTGGCGAGAGGGGCGGTCCTGGGTGAGAGGCCTGTGGCCACTGCTGTCCCTGAAGGAGCGCCGTGTGTGAGAGAGGGAGGGAGACGGAGTGTCCTGCCTGTCCTTCCCCAGTCCGCACCCCAGACATACGTGTGTGCGTTCTCTCTAGGAGGCATAGACGAGCTGGCCTACGTCTCAGACAGCGGGTGCCGGTTTGATGGGCAGGAGAAGTCGGTGGTGTGCACCGTGTCCTCGGACAGCACTGTGCGTGCCTGGGATGTGCAGGAGGTGAGCTGGGTGGGGGGGCAGGGCGCAGCTCACGGGATCTTAGTGAGGTCCTTCCCCTTCACTAGCCGGTCAACCCCCGTGGGCAGCCTCTAGATGGCGGGATCCCTGTGGTACAGATGAGAAGTGTTGGCTGCCCTTGGAACTCTGGTCTGATTGCAGAAGGAGCCTGGCCTGCCCTCGACTCTGTGTGACCTGCCTCGGGAGGAGGGCACGAGCGGCAGGGGTGAGGTGGCTGCCCCTGGGCCCGGTCCCCCCGTATCCACGGTGGAGCCAGTGTCCAGGCCTGGCCATTTGGCTCCAACAGTTGCCCCTTGTAGTTAACCCCTGTGTACCATTAAGTGCCGAGTCTGGCGTGTCACACTGGGTTGTCACCATAAAAGCTTTTCGGTCCTTTTTCTCACGGATTCTCTGAGCAGCAGAGCAGAGCGTGCGTTATCATCCGATTTTCTAGACGATCATCTGAGATGGAGGGAAGTGTCTCCGAGTCTTGAACCATGTGGTTCCCCGTAAATCCAAGGCTTCTGCATGCATGGAACCCAGCTTCCTATACAGGACGTTTTCCCGGAAAGCTACAGATTTTACCTCCTGTTTTTGAAAGCGCTGGACCGGCCAGGCACCGCGGGGTCCTTGCTGCGTGCGGTGGGAGGCCTGCTCGTGTCGCCGTCGGCCACGTCTGTGAGTGCCCAGTTCGTGCCCAGACAGCGGGCCGGGGGATTCCCCCAGATTTCCCCGGTCCCTTTGGGCACCCTGGCTCTCAGCACGCCGACGGAGACCTGGGCCTGCCCTGCTGGTTGCGAGGGAAGCCGGCTGCCGGGGCTGCGTCCTTGCACCCCCGAGCCAGCCTTGGGGCCCTGCTCCGCCCACGGGTCACTTCAGAGTCTGGGAGACAGAGAGAGTGTGTTGGCTGCCTGCTTTGCAGAAACTTCTTCCGTTCCCAGGTGCCTGCTCTTAGCCCCGTGCTTGCTTTTGTTTAAAGGATACAAAATCGTTCGCGTCATTCCTCTCCACTCCGTGGCCCAGTTCTCAGTTCGTGCTGATAGTTTTCCCTTCTCGGCCTTTGCTTTTCCTTCTCCGAGGCAGTGTCTGAGGTCATTTCGCGGGAAGGCGCTGTGGTTGCTGGGGCAGGAGGCTGCCCGCCTTCCTGCGGCCTCGCGGAAGCACCTGCCCGGGCGGCGGACATCTGGTCGCCCGGTCACCCGGGGTCTGGGGAGGGCTTGGCAGAAGAAGGCCCGGCGGGCGGGAGGCCCTGGCGTTGCCCGGATGCTCCGGTCTCCACCAGAACGGGGGGCGCGTCGGGTACAGGCTCGTCAGGTGTTGTCGGTCCGGAGCCCCGTGGTCCCGCCGCAGCCCCAGGTCCGCGGGCCGGCGCAGGAGCAGACGGCGGCCGGGAGAGCGGCCGGCCTGGTGGCAGAGCTGGCCGTGCCCGCGGACGTAGGAGGCGCACTGTCCTCTTTTTCTTCTCTAACGAAGACACTCGCACGAGCCCTGGGCCGGGTTTGGCCGAGCTCTGCTGCGGCGTCCCCTGTCTGGCCAGCACGAGCCTCTCTCCGAGCCCGGACCGTCGGCGTATGTCCCGCCTGGTCGTACAGCCCCCGCGCCCCGCGCCCCTCGCGCGCAAACCTGGAGCGAACCAGCCCCGTCCTCCTCGCACGGCTCCGCTGAGCCACCGTCCTGTCCCCGCACGAGTAGCCGTAGGGTCAGCGGTCGCGCAGTCGTGAAAGCGCTTCTCACGCCGAGCTGGGAGCAAACCGACGTGCGGCTTTTCCTACAGTTAGTGTTTCTTTCTTTTTAAAGATTTACGTCTTCATTTCAGAGAGCGCAGAGGAGCAGAGTGAGGGGGTCTCAGGCAGACTCCCCGTTGAGCGTGGGGTCTGTCGTGGGGCTCGATCCCACGGCCCGTGAATCCCACCGGCACTGAAACCAGGAGCAGACACAACCCGCTGCACCGCTCAGCGCCCCAGTAAATCCTCCTTTTCAGAAGTGGCCTTAGTTCGCACACAGCATGTCCATAAGACCATACCTTTGACTGGTCACGTTGGTGTCTGGTCTGGCTTTCTGTGCCGCTGCTCATCCGCTGTCCCCGGAGGAGTCCAGGGCGCGAGTTGGTCTGTTTCTGGCGTCGGAGTCCTGGCGCCGCCGCGGCCCCCTTCGGCCCTGCGGCAGGCGCACTGCCCGGCAGTCGCTGGTCCGCGCGTTTCTGCGCTCTGACCCCTGACCCCTGACCCCTGCTTCCACCCTGACTCCGGGAGGGAGTCTCACGCCGCTTTCACGCACGCCGGTGAAGGGGCTGCGCTCCCTGAGGCTCCTGGCTGTCCCCATGTCACGTGGCTGCTCGAGCAACAGAAATCCGCTGAGAAAGGAACTCATAGAGGAGTCCCGAGTGTTGTAGTTGGAGAAAAGAGATAAAGATCATGGTAAAATGAACATGTGATAGAAAAAGCATCATAATGACCCAGAATGGGGGTGGAAGCCCAGGGGGCAGCTGTGGGAGGCCCGGAACAGAGCGTCGCAGATGGTTCCCTGGTGTCCTGCCTTCAGGTGCCCTGGGCCCGGGCACTGGCTCTCTCCCATGCGTTCCGGTTCTTACAGTCCTGGGAAGGACCATGGCCTCGCCCGCCTCGGGCCTTGGCCGGGGCACCTCGCAGGAAGAGGAGTATTTTACGCTAACGACACAGATTTGCTGTGTGACCCGTTCTCACCGCGAGCCGGAGTCAGCTAATCCGTAGAGCGGGGCTGCCGGGGGCCGGGGGAGACGGTCCGCGTGCAAGTCCTCTGGGTCAGCCGAGTGGCCGGGCCCCAGCTGCCCGCCCGGCCTGGCTTAGCAGAGCTGGGGGTGACCACTGTGTGCGCGCCGGCCCCCATCCCCCGTCCTGGTGGTGCCACTCGGCACTCAGGGATTTCCATACACCCCCAGTTCAGCCACTGCTGTGCCCCGAAGCACCACGTCCGTGTCGGGCTCGCACCGCGCCGTGGCTCCTGCGGGCGTGGGGACCGTGCTCTCCGCCTGTGCGTCCCCGGGTGCCCCAGGCGAGGATCCTGCGTTTGTGAAATGAATGGCCCCCGTATACGTTATTTTTTCCCTGTTGTCGTTGCCCAGGGCGCAGAGATCTGGTCAAGCCCTGTGCAGCCTGCCGCTCTGGTGAATTTGGTGACCTTCCCCCGGCTGCAGCTGGTTGTCACCGTGGACAAACTGGGCCTGATCAAGGTGTGGAAGGCGGAGAACGGCCAGGAGTCGGCTTCCTTCTCCCTGCCTGCGCACTCGTCCGCCTTGCAGGCCTGTGACCGTCCGGAGGGCCCCTTCCTGCTGGTGAGTCTCTGGGTGTAGGGAGCCTCCGCAGGTCCTCGCTGTCTCCCAGGGTCATGGGCAGTCTGGGGCCCTGACCGCTGTGGCGGGCGGCTCCTGGAGCTGGGCGCGCGATACGGCAGAACAAGCCATCGTTCTGCTGCTTGGTCCCCCGTGGTCTCGTCCAGCTAAGCTGCCCGCAGCAGCCTGTCTCCCCAGCCCCGTCTCTGCCTCGCACAAGCCGTCGCCGAGACCCGGTCGTGGGCTGCTGTGGGCTCTGCGCGCCCTGCTCTCCCGGCCCCGCAGGCGGGCTCTCTTCTCTGCGGTCCTCCTTTCGTCTGCCTTCTTACCTTCCTTCCCTTGTTTCAAGGCGCAGCTAAGGCCCACCTCCGGAGAAACTTAGGCATGTTTGACGAGCGTGAGCACTTCCCCAGGACGCCAGAAGCCTGTGTTACCAGAATGTCCATTTAGAAGCGACTCCTGGGCTCTGGGAGGGTTTGGCCGGGAGAAACCAGGAAAGCAGGCAGTGGCTCTGAGCTGGAGGCGCTGTCCCCACCTCTGGGGAAGGAGGCCCTGGGAAGGCCGGGCAGGCTGGCGTCCCGTCCCGGGGCTCAAGAGGAGCAGATGTCCGGGAGCAGCTTCAGATGTGGGCAGAACTGGCTGGAAGAACTAAGCTTAGCACAAAATAAGTAACATTTGACGACCGAGATTTCGCATAAAGCGTTTGGTATCTGTCGAAGAAGATTTCAGAGTGAGGGTAACTGGGATCCCCAGACCCACCCGAGAGTCTGTTGTGTAGACGAAGAGCCTGCCGGGGTTCCCTATGGGAGTGGTGGGCCGTGGGGCTCCCGGTCACTTGTCCGCCAGGACAGCCGGTCAGGGCAGGATGCGGACATCCGCCGGGTGATGTCAGAGGAGCCAGAACAAGCGTCTAGACCGGGGTTCAGGAGATCTGGTGGCAGTCAGAGCGGAGCCGCCGGTAATGGGGAGGCCTGGCCCCAGAGATGGTTACCCTACAGCAGCTGAGAGGCCGGAGCGCTCTGATGGCCCAGGGACCCGGGGAACGGGGCCATGAGGGCGGAGCCTCGGGTTCCTGCAGGTGGGGCGGAGCTTGGCCCGGCGCCCTGGCTGCCCAGGAGGAGTGAGTGAGACTCCTTCCTGGGGAGGATGACGTCACCTGAGGCCGCCTGTTATTTCTGTTTTGAAATGCGGTTTTCAGGACGTATTTGGCGCTGACTAGTTACATGAGAGATGAGAGTGTATGAGCTTGAGCGGCGGGTGAGCCACAGACGCGGGGGTCCTCCCCTGCCAGCACCCTGTGCTTGCTGTGTTTGGGGAGGTGGATCTCAGGAGAGCTCAAAGCCCTGAACGCTGACATCACAGATTCAGAGAGGAACCAAGTAGAGATTCCAGAATAGAAACACTGAGTACGGAGGTGTTTGTACTCCGTGGCTGGGTTTCACAGCAGGACGGACAGTGGAATCACCCCGGGATCGGGGGCAGACAGGAGCTTGTGGGCCTCAGGCAGCGTCCCATTTCTTAACTTGGGTGGCAGCGTGAATATTTGCTTTGTAATGTTGCATCGAGTTGTGTTTGGTTTCGTGCGCTTTTCCGTATCAGTTGTTTTCTGCATCCGTGAAGAAGTTAAGAGGTTACTTGGAATGAAATGCAGGTACTGAGTGAGGTAAATGGAAAAAGGGTAGGAGATGTAGACCAGTCCTTCTCAGGCTGTAATGCATGAGAACCACTGGGGATGTTCTTTGTTTATTTTTATTTTTTGAAGATTTTATTTATTTATTTCATAGAGATCACAGGCAGAGCAACAGGCACAGAGAGAGGGAAGCAGGCTCCCCACTGAGCAGAGAGCCCGATGCGGGGCTCGATCCCAGGACCCTGAGATCACGACCTGAGCCGAAACCCAGTCAGCCCCTAAACCGACTGAGCCACCCAGGCGCCCTCTGGGGTCTGACGTTTTATTTATTTATTTATTTTAAAGATTTTATTTATTTATTTGATAGGCAGAGATCTCAAGTAGACAGAGAGAGAGAGGAGGAAGCAGGCTCCCCGCTGAGCAGAGAGCCCGATGCAGGGCTTGATCCCAGGACCCTGAGATCATGACCTGAGCCGAAGGCAGAGGCTTTAACCCACTGAGCCACCCAGGCGTCCCGGGTCTGACGTTTTAAAAGCGTCTTGGAAGTAGTGGTCCGGCCGGTTTGCGCAAGACGCTTGAGTAGCAAGACCGTGAAGGATGCATGGAAAGTTCTAGTGGTGTCAGGAGCAGCGGAGGGAGTGGACGGTCCCAGGCGGCATCCGACGGGGTCGTGGAGGTAGTTCTCGCACACAGACTACGCACGTGATCCGTGGAATCCGGAAGCCCCAAGTGGGAGAAAAGAAACGAAGTCTGCCGGCGGGGCCGTCACAGGGCTCCGAGGTCCCCCGACGAGCGAGGAAGCCCATCCGGGAGCCGCCGGGGCACGTGCACTCCCTGCGGGTCCGACCCCTGCTGGCGGCCGTGGAGCGCGGGCATCGCCGAATAGGATCTTGAAATAACTGCTTGCAAGAAGCCGTGCCAGGCCCGAGGAGTGGAGGGGAGCAGAGGCATCTCAGGCAGCCAGAGAAGCCGCCACAGCCCCGGCGAGAGCGCGCGTGCGACCCGGAGCAGGAGGGACGAGCGGTACCGGCTGCGCGACCGCCGGAACCGCGTCCTGTGGCTTCTCCACTGCAGGCGGCGAAGGAACACGGCACTAGCGTTTGCGTGAGGAGCAGGTTAGGAGGAGCTGAACGGCCCAGGATCCTCGAGTTGCCTGGAAGCCTTCGAGTACCAGTGGGCAGTGACCTCTGCCCGGCAAGGCTGCATGCGGGGGCCTCCCTGCGGCCCAGAGGAGAAGCGAAGGACCATCGGGCCTCCAAGTCCTAAGAGCAGAAGGGGCGGGATCAACGGGGACCCCAGTTTGGCTGGATTATCAACAGTGATGGAGCTCCATGGTCTCCCAGAGGGTCTGCAGAGGCCATCTGTCACAGAGCCAGGCTTTTGGGGACAGAGGCTCCCGGGATGCAGGTCTGAGTGGCCGGAGGCCGGAACGGGGAGCGAGCGGCCTGCTCCTCTGTGGTCGGGGTGGGGTGCAGGCAGGGCTCCTGCGTGGGCCCGGCTTCTGTGGTTTGAGTTCTCCATGGGTGGCTTTTCCCCGCTTGCCCATATGTGGAACAGAGGCGGGATGGGCAGGACGAAAAGCCACCTGTCACCAAACATCAAAGACAGTCAGACTCCAGTAAGTTTCCCTTCTGGTGACTTTTCTGTAATTCTGTCTTCGGGCTGATGGCTGAAATGTGCACGTTTTATATCCTTGAACCCGGACTTGCATAAGCCGGCCGTTCGCATGGTGCTCTGGGGGCGCATGCTAAGGCTGATGCCCGAGGGGAGGTTCTCCTGTGTGGCTCGTTTGGGAGCTCAGCATTGTGTGTTCGAGAAGCAAAGTGAGTGCCTGATCACTGTAGGTATTTCTGGGTCTCCAGAGGCTTTGGGGGTGTCTGATATGTGCAGAGACATGTATGATTGCCGCTGACGTCTTGGGGGGGGTGTCCGGGAGGCAAGACTTCTGAGGTCGTCACCAGGAGGGTGAATTGGGGATGAATAGCTTTGTTTTGGCCACGTGGTGGCAGTCATGGCGACGGCCGGAGAGCGTGCATGTGCGTCCACGATGGGTGGTTAGCAGGGGCTGCCAGGGCCAAGGTGACTGCCTGAGCTGCGGCTGTCTGTGCTGACTGTGGGGTGCGCCCTTTCTCAGGGATATTCCAGTTGGCGGAGGGGGCACGGCAGTGGGCTCTGTCATGTGTGGTGGGAACTCCCTTTCTCGTTCACTCGGAGGGTGCCCTTTTCCAGGGTCCTTGCACGTGGCAAGGGCCTGTGGACAACGGGAAGCTCCTTCCTCCTGCAGAGGGAAGGCCCAGCCTGGCCCAAACCTGCCTGGACTCTGGAGATGCCAGTTTGCTCTCAGCAGGGAGGCTTCGGGGGCGGGGCAGAAGCTGTGAGGCGCTCCTTCCCGTCCTGAGGCCTCACGCCTACCTGGGAAGTGGGGGGCTCAGGGCTTCTGAGCACCAACCTCAGCACAAGGGCCCAGATGCTGATGGGGTGTTAGGTGACCTGAGATGGCAGGCTTTGGCCAGAAGCGCTCGTCTTCTTGGGGTTGCCCTGTAAGGGGATGGAGCAAGATCAGCCTCTACCAAGATTGGGCTCAACTTTGGAGATGGCGGACTTTGTCCGGGCACCAGCGGGGGACGGAATCCGATATCCCCTTCACGTCTACCCAGAGCCCCAGAACGTGACCTTACTTGGAAATGGTATCCGGTTAAGGATCTCGGGTACAATCATCCTGGGTTTAGGCTGGGTCTTCTGTCCAAGGGGTAGTGCCCTTGTAAGGAGAGGAGAGAGAATACAGATACACAGAGAAGGCCGTGTGCACACGGGGGCAGACAAGTCAAGAAAAGCTCTCGAGCCTTCAGATTGGGAGGGCCCTGCTGGCACCTGATTTTGGTTCTAGCCTCTCAAATTGTGAGAGAATAAATGTCTGGTTGTTTAAGCCACTCGATTTGTTACTGCAGCAGTAAGAAGTTAGTGTTAGACCCTGAGACAGAATACTTGGGGCCCCTGGCTGGCTCAGGTAGTGTGGGCAAACCACAGGCTGGCTCAGCGGGTAGAGTGTGCAGCTCTTAGTCTCGGGGTTGTAGGTTCGAGCCCCACATTGGGTGCAGAGACTACTTACAAATAAAATCTTAAAAAAAACGAAAGAGAAAAACTCAGAACCACTTAGGAAAGTTTGGAATGAAAAAGAGGGAAAATGACGCACTGCAGAGGCTAAGGAAAAGCAGGCCGATGAGCGGGTGGCGTTAGAGCACAGGACTCCAAGATAAAACTCGTCACTGGATATTAGAAGGAGCTTTGCAAAAATGATTAGATTAGCCTCCCAGGAGGCTAAAATTGGCCTCAACATATATAGGACAAAATTTGTGGAATTTCAAGAAACGGTCACCCGTACAGGCGGTGTGAGGAGTTGGTTGCGCAGCCGCAGGGAGGGGACGCGGGTGGACCGACTGACGGCGTGGAGGGCGGCGAGTGTTCTCAGGCTGGACACACCGGTCAGAGACTCACGTGAACCCCCCGCTGACTGCCGTGTTGTGTGGGCCTGGGAACGGGGAGCGCCCCGGCACCCGCCCCCGGGGAAGCCTCGGTTTCCCCCGCAGCCACAGGGGCCCGGGCGGCCAGCAGCTCCGCTGGGCCCCGGCTGCCCTGACTTCTCTGACGCACGGATTATGTAGATGATTTCAAGTTAATTTACCGGTGTGTGCAAGGTCAGGATCAAGGTTCATTTTTATTTACAAACGGGCTTCCAGAATTTGTAGGAAAGGCCGTCCTTTCTTCACTGAACTGCATCACACCTTTGTCTGAATACCAGCATCGAGGGGGTCCAGGGCTGCTGGAAGGACAGACACAGGCTCTCGTCGGCTGTAGACTTGTAAGTCAAGACCTCCAGCATTTTCTTATTTCAAAAATAGATGATTTCTGTAAAAATTTTCAAGTCAGCTTGTCAATTAAAAAAAAATTTTTTTTATTAGGTCAGTGAGCCCACATAGAGCACGTCCCTGGTTTCTGATGCGGGGTCCAGCACTTCGTTAGCTGCCTGTGACGCCCGGTGCTCCTCACCACACGCCTGTCAGTGTCTTTAAAACTATCTGCTGGGGTTTTGATGACCTTGAATCTATAGGTTGATTGGGGACCACTGACATCTGTGTGGTCTCCTAAGCCACAAACATGGCATATATGTCACCGTTGAGATGGGCCCTCACTTTGGTCTTTCAACAGAGTTTTGTAGTTTTTAAGTGAACAGGGCTTGCATAGATTTTGTTAAAATTATTCATTGTATATTATATTATTTTAAATATCATTGTTTTAAAATTTAATTTCTGATTTTTCATTGCTAGTCTGTAGCATATATAGGCATATGTAAGTAATACATAAATGTGTAGTTCTATATTTATAAGGAAGTTGCAATATCTACTGTACATAGCACACATGGAAGTTACTTCTGTATAAATATACATAAGAATACATTTTGAATTTTGTATATTTACCTCCTGTCTAGCAGCCTTGCTGAATTCACTAATTTATTTATTTTTTAAAATATTTTATTTATTTATTTGATATCACAAGTAGGCAGAGAGGCAGGCAGAGAGAGAGAGGAGGAAGCAGGCTCCCCACAGAGTAGAGAGCTTGATGTAGGGCTCGATCCCAGGATCCTGGGATCATGACCTGAGCCGAAGGCAGAGGCTTTAACCCACTGAGCCACCCACTTACTAATTTTAATAGGTGTTGTTTTTTGTCGGGTTTTTTTGGGTAGAAAATTTTCGTAGGTAGATAAAGGTTTCTTAGGATACAAAAAATAGGAACTGTACAAGTAAGAAATAGATCTGTTGGATATCATCAAATTCAGAAATTTTGCACTTTTTTAAAAAAAGATTTTATTTATTTATTTGACAGAGATCACAAGTAGGCAGAGAGGCAGGCAGAGAGAGAGGGGAAGTAGGCTCCCTGCTGAGCAGAGAGCCCGATGGGCTCGATCCCAGGACCCTGAGATCATGACCTGAGATCATGACCAGGACCCTGAGATCATGACCTGAGATCATGACCAGGATCCTGGGATCATGACCTGAGCCGAAGGCAGAGGCTTTAACCCACTGAGCCACCCAGGCACCCCCAGAAATTTTGCACTTTGAAAGCATTGTTTAGCAAAAGAAAAAGCAAACCTTGGGCTGGAAGAAAATATTTGTAATAATGTAACCTTGCTTCAGGACTTTGTCAAGGATATATATTATCACTCAGTAGGCGAGCCCAGCCTTTGGATTAGGCGGAAGATTGGAACGCTTCACAGAAGAACATGAACGGGCAGCCGTTGGCACACAGAGAAGCCGCACACCAGCGGCCATCCGTGAAATGCAGTTTAGAAGCGCAGTGCGATAGGGCACCAGATTGATCTGAAGAGCTGAAATTAAACACATGTTTACAAAGATGTGACATGATACTTCAGAGAATTGTTTGGCAGTTACTTTAAATATTAAAAAAACGCTTACCTATTATCTAATAGTTCTCTTTTAGCTGTTTACTAATGAGATATGAAAATTTTCACACAAAAAGACTGGTACACAAATGCTTGTAGGAGCTTTGGTAATAGCCAAATGGGATACAGCCCGAGTGCCTGTCACAGGTGGGTTTATAGCGGGTTCACAGCGGCCGCTGCTCAGCGCGGAAGAGGAGCAAGGCTGTGTATCAGCGCATCGGGGTGCCTGAACCTCGGAAATGTGCAGAGCAAAAGCAGACACAGCAGAGTCTGTTTGTATCGTAGGAGTCTGTTGCGGGGAGATTCTGGTCCCGACAGAATCAGTCTGCCCTGTGAGCAGCCCACGGGTCCTTAGGGATGGAGGGGACTGTTAAGGGACACAGGAATTTTGGAGATGATGGAGATGTTCTAGAACCGGTTTATGGTTGTGGTATCTAGTAGTCTGGCTTCCCTTACTCTTATTTTTTCAAGTTTCCTTAGCTACTTTCCTGTTTATTTTTCCATATGAACTTTATTTATTTTATGATTTTATTTATTTATTTGACAGAGATCACAAGTAGGCATAGAGGCAGGCAGAGAGAGAGAGAAGGGAGGAAGCAGGCTCCCTGCTGAGCAGAGAGCCAGATGTGGGGCTCAATCCCAGGACCCTGAGATCATGACCTGAGCCAAAGGCAGAGGCTTTAACCCACTGAGCCACCCAGGCGCCCCATATTTTCTTTCTTTTAAAGGTTTTTATTTATTTATTTGACAGACATATCATGAGTAGACAGGCAGGCAGAGAGAGAGAGAGAGGAGGAAGCAGGCTCCCCGCTGAGCAGAGAGCCCGATGCGGGGCTTGATCCCAGAACCCTGGGATCATGACCCGAGCCAAAGGCAGAGGCTTTAGCCCACTGAGCCACCCAGGTGCCCCGGAAATGGTATTTTCATTGACATTGAGTGCATAGAGAAATACTAACATGGCGAAAACGGACATCTTTATGATGCGAGTCAGTCTGTCCAGCAATAAATGATGTATTTCCATTGGTTCAGGTTTGCTTTTTATGTCCTTCAGAAGTGACTTACATTTTTCCTCAGATAAATTTTGCACATTTCTTGTTAACCATATTCCAAAGCATTTTATCATTAGTTGCTATTGCATTTATATGGGAAAGTATTTTTTATTCCCTTGTTTTCTAACTGGGTGGTGTGTGTTTAATGAAAGCTGTGGTGGTTTTATACTCTGTCATCTTAACTGAATTCTGTCTGCCTATATTTGATTCTCTCAATTTTCGTAGGTAAACACTTTATCTATAGGTCGAGATACTTAGTTTCTCAAGCCTTAGACATCCAGTTGCTTTTTCTCTGGCTTCTCGGCCAGTACTTCAGCACAATATTAATTAATTAGTGGTGGGCATTGGTGGCCATTTCTCCTCGTAGCTATCTGGGTGGGAGGACTTGCAACTTCACCGTGGGGCTGGGCTGCTGCCGTCTGGAATGATGTTCATGCAAGAGTCATCAATGGCCATTTGAGTATTTTTGAAAATCATGCTAAGATGTAGAATTTTGTGCAAGGCCTTTTCAGTATGCAGATATAATTACAGAATTTTTGTCCTTTGGTTTGTTATGGTGATTTATTGGATTTTTAAAATACAAATTATCTATACATTTCTTTTTAATGTGCTGATGCATTCTAAATGCTGACGTTTTACCAGGATTTGGCTCTGTCAATGGGAGATTGGTCAGTAGTTTTTTTTTTTTTTTTCCAATTTATTTATTTTCAGAAAAACAGTATTCATTATTTTTTCACCACACCCAGTGCTCCATGCAAGCCGTGCCCTCTATAATACCCACCACCTGGTACCCCAACCTCCCACCCCCCCCCGCCACTCTAAACCCCTCAGACTGTTTTTCAGAGTCCATAGTCTCTCATGGTTCACCTCCCCTTCCAATTTACCCCAATTCCCTACTCCTCTCTAACGCCCCTTGTCCTCCATGCTATTTGTTATGCTCCACAAATAAGTGAAACCATATGATAATTGACTCTCTCTGCTTGACTTATTTCACTCAGCATAATCTCTTCCAGTCCCGTCCATGTTGCTACAAAAGTTGGGTATTCCTCCTTTCTGATGGAGGCACAATACTCCATAGTGTATATGGACCACATCTTCCTTATCCATTCATCCGTTGAAGGGCATCTTGGTTCTTTCCATAGTTTGGCGAATGAGGCCATTTCTGCTATAAACATTGGGGTACAGATGGCCCTTCTTTTCACGACATCTGTGTCTTTGGGGTAAATACCCAGGAGTGCAATTGCAAGGTCGTAGGGAAGCTCTATTTTTAATTTCTTGAGGAATCTCCACACTGTTCTCCAAAGAGGCTGCACCAACTTGCATTCCCACCAACAGTGTAAGAGGGTTCCCCTTTCTCCACATCCTCTCCAACACATGTTGTTTCCTGTTTTGTTAATTTTGGCCATTCTAACTGGTGTAAGGTGATATCTCAATGTGGTTTTAATTTGAATCTCCCTGAGGGCTAATGATGATGAGTATTTTTTCATGTGTCTGATAGCCATTTGTATGTCTTGATTGGAGAAGTGTCTGTTCATATCTTCTGCCCATTTTTTGATGTGTTTGCCTGTTTCGTGTGGGTTGAGTTTGAGGAGTTCATTATAGATCCTGGATATCAACCTTTTGTCTGTACTGTCATTTGCAAATATCTTCTCCCATTCCGTGGGTTGCCTCTTTGTTTTTTTGACTGTTTCCTTTGCTGTGCAGAAGCTTTTGATTTTGATGAAGTCCCAGAAGTTTATTTTTGCTTTTGTTTCCTTTGCCTTTGGAGACGTATCTTGAAAGAAGTTGCTGTGGCTGATATCAAAGAGATTACTGCCTATGTTCTCCTCTAAGATTCTGATGGATTCCTGTCTCACGTTGGGGTCTTTTATCCATTTCGAGTTGATCTTTGTGTACGGTGTGAGAGAATGGTCGAGTTTCATTCTTCTACATATAGCTGTCCAGTTTTCCCAGCACCATTTATTGAAGAGACTGTCTTTTTTCCACTGTATATTTTTTCCTGTTTTGTTGAAGATTAATTGACCATAGAGTTGAGGGTCCGTATCAGGGCTCTCTACTCTGTTCCGCTGGTCTATGTGTCTGTTTTTATGCCAGTACCATGCTGTCTTGGTGATCATAGCTTTGTAATAAAGCTTGAAATCAGGTAAGGTGATGCCGCCAGCTTTATTTTTGTTTTTCAACATTTTCTTAGCGATTCGGGGTCTCTTCTGATTCCATACAAATTTTAGGATTATTTGCTCCAGCTCTTTGAAGAATGCCGGTGGAATTTTGATCGGAATGGCATTAAAAGTATAGATTGCTCTAGGCAGTATAGACATTTTAACAATGTTTATTCTTCCTATCCAAGAGCATGGAATGGTCTTCCATCTTTTTGTGTCTTCTTCAATTTCTTTCATGAGTGTTCTGTAGTTCCTCAAGTACAGATCCTTTACCTCTTTAGTTAGGTTTATTCCCAGGTATCTTATGGTTCTTGGTGCTATAGTAAATGGAATCGATTCTCTAATTTCCCTTTCTGTATTTTCATTGTTAGTGTATAAGAAAGCCACTGATTTCTGCACATTGACTTTGTATCCTGCCACGTTGCTGAATTGCTGTATGAGTTCTAGTAGTTTGGGGGTGGAGTCTTTTGGGTTTTCCATATAAAGAATCATGTCATCTGCGAAGAGAGAGAGTTTGACTTCTTCATTACCAATTTGGATACCTTTTATTTCTCTCTGTTGTCTGATTGCTGTTGCTAGGACTTCTAATACTATGTTGAACAAGTGGGCATCCTTGTCTTGTTCCTGATCTCAACGGGAAGGCTGCAAGCTTTTTCCCATTGAGGATGATATTTGCTGTGGGTCTTTCATAGATAGATTTGATGAGGTTCAGGAATGTTCCCTCTATCCCTATACTTTGAAGCGTTTTAATCAGGAACGGATGTTGGATTTTGTCAAATGCTTTTTCTGCATCAATTGAGAGGACCATGTGGTTCTTCTCTCTTCTCATATTAATTTGTTGTATCACATTGATTGATTTGCGAATGTTGAACCATCCTTGTAGCCCAGGGATGAATCCCACCTGATCATGGTGGATAATCTTTTTTTTTTTTTTTTTAAATTTATTTATTTGACAGAGACAGATCACAAGTAGGCAGAGAGACAGGTAGAGAGAGAAGGTGGAGGAAGCAGGCTCCCCGCTGAGCAGAGAGCCCGATGCGGGACTCGATCCCAGGACCCCGAGATCATGACCTGAGCCGAAGGCAGCAGCTTAACCCACTGAGCCACCCAGGCGCCCGGTGGATAATCTTTTTAATGTGCTGTTGGATCCTGTTGGCTAGGATCTTGTTGAGAATCTTAGCATCCATATTCATCAGTGACATTGGTCTGAAATTCTCCTTTTTGGTAGGGTCCTTGCCTGGTTCGGGGATCAGGGTAATGCTGGCTTCGTAGAAAGAGTCTGGAAGTTTTCCTTCTGCTTCAATTTTTTGAAACAGCTTCAGGAGAATAGGTGTTATTTCTTCTTGGAAGGTTTGGTAGAATTCCCCAGGGAATCCGTCAGGTCCTGGGCTCTTGTTTTTTGGGAGGTTTTTGATCACTGATTCAATCTCATTATTAGATATCGGTCTATTCAGGTTGTCGATTTCTTCCTGGTTCAATTTTGATAGTTTATATTTTTCCAGGAATGCATCCATTTCATCTAGGTTGCTAAGCTTATTGGCATATAACTGTTCGTAATAACTTCTGATGATTGTTTCTACTTCCTTGGCGTTAGTTGTGATCTCTCCCTTTTCATTCATAATTTTATGAATTTGGGCTTTCTTTTCTTTCGGATTAGTGTAGCCAGTGGCTTATCGATCTTATTGATTCTTTCAAAAAACCAGCTTCTAGTTTCATTGATACGTTCTACTGTATCTCTGGTTTCTCCCTCATTGATCTCAGCTCTAATCTTGATGATTTCCCTTCTTATGTGTGGAGTTGGTTTGATTTGTTGTTGATCCTCCAGTTCTTTAAGGTGTAGAGACAGCTCCTGGATTTTTCAATTTTTTTGAGCAAGGCTTGGATGGCTATATATTTTCCCCTTAGGACCGCTTTTGCTGTATCCCATAGGTTTTGGACCAAAGTGTCTTCATTCTCATTGGTTTCCATGAATTGTTTCAGTTCTTCTTTGATCTCCTGGTTGATCCAAGCATTCTTAAGCAAGGTGGTCTTTAGCTTCCAGGTGTTTGAGTTCCTTCAGAACTTTTCCTTGTGATTGAGCTCCAGTTTCAAAGCATTGTGATCTGAGAATATGCAGGGAATAATCTCAGTCTTTTGGTATCGGTTGAGTCCTGATTTGTGACCCAGTATGTGGTCTATTCTGGAGAAGGTTCCGTGTGCACTTGAGAAGAATGAGTATTCTGCTGTTTTAGGGTGGAATGTTCTGTATATATCTATGAGGTCCATCTGGTCCAACGTGTCATTCAGTGCTCTTGTTTCTTTATTGATTTTCTGCTTCGATGATCTGTCTAATTCTGAAAGAGGCGTGTTAAGATCTCCTACGATTAGTGTATTCATATCAGTATGATTCTTTATCTTGATTAACAGTTTTCTTAAGTAATTGGCTGCTCCCATATTGGGAGCATAGATATTTACAATTGTTAGATCATCTTGGTGGATAGTCCCTTTAAGGATTATGTAGTGTCCTTCTGTATCTCTGACTACAGTCTTTAGTATGAAGTCTAATTTATCTGATATGAGAATCGCTACCCCAGCCTTCTTTTGAGTCCCATTGGCATGAAAGATGCTTCTCCACCCCTTCACTTTCAGTCTGCGTGTATCTTTAGGTTCAAAATGGGTCTCTTGTAGACAGCATATGGATGGGTCCTGTCGTTTTATCCAATCTGCAACCCTGTGCCGTTTTATGGGTGCATTTGGGCCATTCACATTGAGAGTGATTATTGATAGATACGTTTTTATTGACACCGAGTTACCTTTGAAGTCTTTCTTTCTGTAGACTGTCTCTATATTTCTGTTCAATGCTATTCTTGGGATTTTTCCTCTTTTATAGAACCCCCCCCTTAATATTTCCTGCAGTATCGGCTTGGTGGTTGCATAGTCTTTTAAGCCTTGCTGGTCTTGGAAACTCTTTATCTCTCCATCCATTTTGAATGTCAGTCTTGCTGGATAAAGTATTCTTGGCTGCATGTTCTTCTCATTTAGTGCCCTGAATATATCTTGCCAGCCTCTTCTGGCTTGCCAGGTCTCTGTGGACAGGTCTGACGTTATTCTGATGGGCTTCCCTCTGTAAGTAAGGAGCCTCTTTGCCCTGGCAGCTTTCAAGAGATTATACCTACAATTATAATTTCTCAATTTGACTATCAGGTGTCGTGATGTTTTTTTTGGAGTGTATAATCTGGGGTGGAGACCGTTCAGCCTCTAGTACATGAACGCTGGTTTCATTCGCGAGATTCGGAAAATTTTCATGAAGGACTTGTTCCACGACATCTTCTAGACTTCTTTCTTTCTCCTCCCCTTCAGGAATTCCAATAATTCTGACGTTGGAACGCTTCATGGCATCATTTATTTCCCTGATTCTGCTTTCGTGGGATCTAAGCTGTTTGTTCCAGGCTTCCTCCTGATCCTTTCTCTCTATCTGTTTGTCTTCCAGATCACTAATTCTATCTTCTGTCTCAGCTACCCTAGCTTTGAGAGAGTTTAGATTGGATTGGAACTCATTGAGAGCATTGTGGACCTCCTCCCTGGTGGCTTTAAGCTCCGCCCTAACATTGTGAACATCCTGTCTGGTCGCTTTCAGTTCGGCCCTAATCAATTCTGTTTGGTCATCCATGGCTTTCTCCAACCTAGCTATTGCCTGGATAATTGTTAGCCTGAATTCTCTTTCCGACATATTGTCTATGTTGATAGCCGTTAGCTCTGTTGCAGAAGGTCCATCCTCTGTATTTTTCTTCTGTTGGGCATTCCTCCTCCTAGTCATTTTGGTGGGAGAAGACTGAACAGATGTAGCTGGATGTATCCACTCTGGTGCAGTCAAGGTGCACCCTGGAACACTTCTGAGCAATCAGGATTCCCCACCCAAATGAGAGACAAAAGAAAAGAAAAAGGAAAAGAAGAAAAAGAAGAAGAAAAAAAGATAGAGAGAGAGAGACAGGAAAGAAAGGGAAGATGAAAGAGAAGGTTCAGCCCAGATGGGCCCCAAGGTAAGATTTATGAAGTAGACAAACAAAAAGAGATAGAAAGACTGATACAATTATATGGCAAGAGAAAGAAGAAAAGGAAAAAATATATATATATGCAAATAAAGAAAGAACCTCGTCAAAAAGAACCACAAGTGCAAAATTTATATGCTATCAGGACAAACTCAAAAAACACAGAAACACTGGTGGAAGAAGATGGGAGAGTTCTTATAAATTCTCAGTGTGGGCGAGGAAGGTTCTTTTGATTCTTCCTGGATGTATCTTGATATCTTTGTTAAAGGACTCAACTTTCCTAAGATAAGGGGATTAAAAATTGTTTTACCTATAGGGGTAGTATTGATTGGGGAAAGGGGATTACTTTGAAGTTAACTCTATATGAATATTAGAGGATAAAAATAAAAAGGAATATACTAGACTAAACTAAACTAAAATTTAAAAAAAAGGAATTCAAAAAATAAAAATGCAAAAGAAAAACATAGGTGTATGTATCAAAAAGTTCAGGTTAGAAAGGTATTATGGAATTTGATGTACTGTGCAGCTCGCTGTGGTGGTAAATAGGTTAAAAAAATTACCTATGTGTAAAATATATATATATATATATATATATATATATATATATACCGGAATAGTGGAAACGAGTGAATAATACAAGTTTTCCTATGAAGTAGTGGTGGTTTTCTTGTAGTCCTTTTTTTTTTTCTTTCTTGGTTGGTTTTCTGGGGGAGGGGCCTGCCACGTGGGTTGTCAGTCAATGATGTTTCCTGAGTTGAGTCCCCCCGTCCCCCTCAAGGGGGTGGGCTCTGGGGAAACTGGTTTTTTTCAGGCTTTTGTTCTCTGGCGGGTTTTTTTTGCTTGTTCACTTTTTTCCCTCTCACCTTGACCGCCTTTGATGGTTTTTGTAGTATTAAAAGAAATCAAACCGCATCCTGATCTCCGTCTCAGAAGCCTCAGTCTGGGTGCAGAAGCTGAATAAATTCCCCCTTGGACGCTGGCAGTGCAGGTTCCAAGTTGCAGACCCTGGGGGCGCAGGATCTTTTGCTTGTCCCCAAAGCCAAGGCAGTGGCGGCTGTCTGGGAGCTCCCGGCCACCAGAGAGGTTCCCAGCAGCGATCGCACACTGAGATTTTGCCGCCGGCCCGGGCTGGGAGCGCCCGGCTTGCGCGCACCTCTTTTCAGAGGCGGCTGTGGGTCCGGCACGCGTCTGGGGCACTGAGAACGGGGCGCGGGTCCGTAAGCCGCAGGCTGGGCTTTTGCGCGCCTCTGTCCGGGGAAGAGTTTCGCGCGCGCTCGGCTTAGACTTTGAAACAATGGTGCGGGTCAAGAAGCGCCCCCGGGCCTTAGAAACCCAGGAGAGCTGGAGCGACGTGCGCGCGCATCTCAGGCTTTGTGGTCGGGCGAGCGCGCGTTCTGCAGACCGGCTCCCATCCCCTCACAGGAGCCGGAACCCCGCGCTCTGGGGCGCGCTGGCGGCTTAGGGACCAGGAGCCGGTTTCTCCGCCGCACTCTTCTCTGCCTCCGCGCCGGGGAGGCCGTCTGGGACCGGGGACTTAAGCCCCTGTCCCTAGCCGCCCCGATTCCCACAATTTGCCCCCGCGATCCTTTGCTCTTTTGGAGTGCTTTCAACCAGTCTCCGAGTTACTGCTGGTCCCCAGACGCAGGGCGCTCTCGTATCGGGGTATTACTTTCCCACCGGTCGCCTCTGGTGGCTCCCTCCCCCTTTTGTTTATCTTCCGATATCAGTCCGCCGTTCCCATTCCGCTTTACCTGCTCACTGGCGTCTTCTGCCCCTGTAGAGATCCAGACGTGTATAATTCTGATCTCAGGCTGATTTCATGGGTGATCGGAGTTCTTTGGTAGGTAATCAGCTCACTTTGGGGTACCAGCTGAAAAGACGCCTCTTCCTAGTACCCTGCCGTCTTGTCCCCCCAGGTCTGTAGTTTTTTTGATCTTCCTTTATCAGGTTTACATATAAATGCTGTACTTCATTCAAGGAATGTGAACATTTTTCTGCTTTTTTAATGCCCTGGAACAATTTGGGATTATCTGGTTTTCCAGTTTGGTAGAATTTATTTTTGATGTTATTAGGTGCTGGGTGCTTTTTTTTGTGGGGGAAGTTTTGAAAACATTTTTCTCAGTGTTTTCTGTGGAAATTGGTCAGCTCAAGCTTTTCTTTGTTGCTAGAATCAATTTTAATATTGTGTTGTTCTAGGAAACTACCCACTGTACCTAGGCTTTCAATTTTCTATGCATACAGTTGTCTGAAATACTCTTTTGAGGTTTTTCTTTAAATTTTCTCTGAACATTTGTTTCTGCTGTCATTTTTTAAGATCTTTTATTTAAATTCAGTTAACATATATAATGTATTCATTTCAGAGGTAGAATTTAGTGATTCGTTGGCTGCATAGAACACCAGTGCTCATTACACTAAGTGTCGTCCTTCATGCCCAGTTACCCTCCATCCGCCTCCCCTCCAGCAACCCACAGTTTGTTTCCTAGAGTTCAGAGTCTCTTATGATTTGTCTCCCTCTCTGTTTTTATCTTACTTTATTTTTCTTTCCCTTCCCCTATGTTCATCTGTTTTGTTTCTTAAATTCCACATACAGGTGAAATCATAGGGCATTTGTCTTTCTCTGGCTGACTTCCTTTGCTCAGCGTAATACTCTCTAGTTCCATCCCTAGCCTTGCAAATGGCAAGATTTCATTCTTTTCAATGGCCGAGTAACCATCCATTGTATATAAATACCACATCTTCTCTATTGTCTTGTCATTTCTTTTTGTGTATATGTGCTTTCTCCCACTTTTTTCGTGATTATATTAGCTAGTGTCATGTCTGTTTTATTTAATATTTCTATTGATTTCCAGTTTTGTTTCATTGTGATCAGAGAATGTTTTATTACTTTATGATACAGAATTTACTGAGGTTTCTCTGTGACTGTATATTCAATTTTTGTGAACATTTGTATGTGCTTGCCAGAAAGGTGTAGTCTCCGTTATTGGGCTATAAAGAGCCAGATATAGTCATTATTAATATTATTGTTAGAGCACAAGCTGGGGGAGGAGCAGAGAGAGAGGGAGGGAGTTTCATTGCATGTGAGTTCTAAGTATTAGTCTGTTAATTGCTTTTTCTCTGCAGGAGCTTCAGTTGTACTTTTACTAGATCTTTGTCCGTCCTCTTGGACACCTGTTCTCGGATTTGTGTTATTAGCTCTTGACTCCATCTTTGTTCTCCTACTTGTTTTCCTTCTTTTTTGTGTCCTTATTGGCCCAGTAGAATATACTCTCTTAAGCATATTGCTTGTCTTTCTTAAGGTAACTTTTTCTTCAATATCTTTCCTGAATTAATTTAGCTCTTATTTCACATCTTGGCTTTTTGTCCATTTCTGTTTGAGTGTTGAATTTCTGATTTGGGGCATTCCTTTATGTCTGCACGTGCTTATTTTATGATATTTGATTCATGTTGGGGTGTAGCTACCAGTCTTTGATTGTTGGTTATTCTTTGGGGAATGGTTTATCAGCTAAAATGTTTTCTTTCTCTCTTCTTTCTTTCACTTTTCCCTAAAGACTTTGTTTGAATGTTGCCTGCCATTTTCTGAGCATTGGAAATTGAATAGAATAGAAAGTCCAGAGAGTGTTCCCTGTATAAGTGCCTGTGTAAAGATGTCCTTTTATTTTTAAAATGTTTTTTTCTTTTGGTGCCAGAACCTGGGAACAAACCATAAACATGTCCTTTTAAAATAGTAGGTGAAGGACAAGCTATTTGAGAAATGGAACATATGGACAGGAAGGAAACAGGTTAATCCCATATCACTCTGTTGTAGAAATATATTTAATTAAAAACTAATGCAAAAGACGTATAAAATTCTCTCAGGAATATATAAGCAGTTTTTGAATCAAGGAAAATTACATAGGCTTGATTTACCTAAAAATCCAAAACATCTTAAACAGAATATTTTAACGTTAAGATATATGAAAATTGGGGGCGCCTGGGTGGTACAAAATACACGAAAATTATAAGAAAACACTGAATTTTCTTCTTCTTCTACTCATCTGTTCGACAGAAATCACAAGCAGGCAGAGAGGCAGGGAGAGAGAGAGGGGGAAGCAGGCTCCTCGCTGAGCAGAGACCCTCCACCCAAACGCAGGGCTCGATCCCAGGACCCTGAGATCATGACTTGAGCCGAAGGCAGAGGCTTTAACCCACTGAGCCACCCAGGGGCCCCAACTCTTTAACAAAAGCACTGATAGCAGATGATATGAAGCATAGAATCTAGTTGAAAAAAAAAGATATGAGTAATCAGTTCACAGAAAACAGCACAAATGGCCAGTAATATGCAATGACTGACCCGTAATCAAGAAAGTGACAGGATGAAGATTTTTCATTTGCAAAGACTGGCATTACAAGTAGTCAGATATGGGTATTTTTTTTTTTTTAAAGATTTTATTTATTTATTTATTTATTTGACAGAGAGAAATCACAAGTAGGTGGAGAGGCAGGCAGAGAGAGAGAGAGAGAGAGGGAAGCAGGCCCCCTGCTGAGCAGAGAGCCCGATGCGGGACTCGATCCCAGGACCCTGAGATCATGACCTGAGCCGAAGGCAGCGGCTTAACCCACTGAGCCACCCAGGCGCCCCAGATATGGGTATTTTTGTACATGGTTGGTATATACAGGTATTTTATATACGTGGCAAGTAAGATTGGTGCTTTTTTGAAAAACTTGTTTTTTCCCTGTTAAGTTCTCAGCGTGACCCTCTTTGACCTGACCGGGCCAGCTCCGGGGTCTCTGGGAGGAAGTACTGGAACGGTGGTCTGGATCGTCCGTGTGGGAGCACTTAGTGCGCAGCAGTGAGACTTGCGAACAACTTGAACTTCCCTAAGAGCGAGAGGAAGTAAAAAGGGGTGGGAAATGGCTCCTTGGAAATATTTCCAAGGAGCGTTAGACGCTGTAGACAAAAGGCAGTTTGTGGCTACTTCAGCGTAGCTGGTGGAAGGAGCCCCTGAGGTCGGGCCCTGGCTGCCGGGAGGAGCGAGTAGAGGGTTTGCTCCGAAGACTTCTGCACTATCGGAGCATGTCTGTTTCTGGTGCGCAAGTGCCATCACCGCAGCATTGTCAGGCGCTGGCCCCCTGCCCTTGGGGGAGGCTGGGTGCTGACCACGGCCTTTGCTGTGCAGGTGGCCTCGGCTGAGGGCATGCTGTATGCGCTGACTGTGCCCCACCTGCGGCTGCTCTCCAGGACTGGGGTGTTTCCAGGCAGCCCCACCAGCCTCCTCTGCTCTCCTGACTGCCAGTGGGTGTTCGCTTCGACCCAGGACTCAGACCTGGGCCCAAAGGTCAGTGGGGGAGCTGCGCCCTCTCCTCTGGGGTCCTGGCTTTGTGCATATAAGGTGGTGGGTTCTGTGCCCACGTTTGTGGATGTGTCTGGGAAGGTGACTTCCAGCAATGGACCAAGGCTGCCAGCAGCACCTGCAGACAGGATGGTCCGGGGACAGAGGAGTCATCAGGAGCAGACTTCGAGTGGGGAGGACAGGAATCCAGAGCAAGACATTGGAGACAAAAGCACACCAGTGACGTACACTGCTCAGAACTCCAAGAGCCCTTAAAAAAACACCACAGAGCCATTGATTCAGTTGTCCTGTCACAGTACTGACACAGCTGTCCTGACCGGTACTGGTGTGCAGGCTGTTTGCAGCGGGGCCTGACTGAGCAGTCTGGAGAGCAAGGCACACAAGGGACATGGGTGACCCTGTAAAGACAAAGTGATGTCACCGGTCGTGGGTCTGCGGCCCTCCTGGGTGCTTATCCGTGGCATGGACCATGTGGTGGTGTTTCCTCAGGTGTTCTGCACTCGCTCCCTGCTCGCTCCGGTGGAAGAGGAGCCTCCCGTCTCTACCACTCTGCCCATCTGGCGGATTTCCAGAGCCTGCTGGGCCCCTGACGAGACGGCCAGGCTGATGGTGATGCACAGAAACCATGACAGCGGGCAGCTGGCCATCACCACCTATGAACTGGAGGCCAAACAGTCCCAGGAGGGAGTGGACGTTGTCGGTAAGGGTCCCTGAGCCAGGACCATGCCCTTTGCAATGTGGTTTCCTTTGGGGCACTTTTCTTCCCTCTCAGTGAATACCGAGGCCCAACAAATGTCTTGTTTGTGCATGTACTGGCTGAGTGGTTGAGCGCGTGCCGGGCCCTCTGGGTGGCCCTGGGATCCAGACACTAACCACTGGCCACTTACAGTCTTGCCTCTCCTCACTGTCTTGTCACAACTGTGGCAAACACAGTCTTTTGGTGTTGAGTGTGCACAACTGAGTGTGCCACAATTGTAGCTTCCCCAGGGAGCTCGGAGCCAGCAGGAAAACAAGATCTCAGTCATCTCTTTTTCTGCCTTCCCTGTCTCCCAAACTCCACTTCAGGGCCACTGGCCTGCCTTGTGGCCCCTAGCATTTTTTCTTTTGTATTACATTAATTTGTTTTCATGTCATCTTTTGACCGTAAACTTGACTCTGAGCTTCTTAGTAGCTGAGGAAAAAAGGGAAACAGGATGTGTACTCGGATCCCTTGTTTGATATGAGCATGAATTCTTCAAAAGAGGTAATTTTTTTTCCCCTGCTGGTAAACCATAGGAAATGATCCAATTCATTAAAAAAAAAAATGCTATTCAGTATAAAAGAGTATCATCAGTAATAGCTTTTGGCAGATGTTATAAATGTCACAGTTCTCATGGGGCTCTTCTCACATCACCCTGGTATAGCTGGGGAAGGGCAGGGGGGGCATCCCCTGGGAGGTACTTGTGTCAGATATTGTCACTTCCACATGCATTTTGCCTCGAATCTTTACAGTCCCCTTAAGTAGGGCACCGTCCTCCATCCTGGAGAGTGGATGACTGGGCGGCTTCAGGGCGTAACTGCATGTGCCGCCACAAAGGTGTTGCTCTTGTCAGCATCCCACGGCATCTTAGGTGAGGCGCATGTACTCCACACCCCCAGCTGCTACTGAGGGATGACAGTCCGTGTGTTTTCATTTCAAAAAGTACAACAGATTGCAAGTTTCCTCCTGCCGGACACCATGACGCCTCCTCACCTCATGAAGGCCCGCGACTCTCAGGTGATCCTGCTGGTGTCGGGCTTGGAGCTGGTGCTCTTCACCGTCCAGGGCCTGCAGCTGGCAGCCTTCCGGGACCACCAGAAGCCCATCACGGCCCTGTGGGTGGTGAGTGTGGGTCCGCCCGCCTACACTGTGGCCCCAACTCCAGGGCCCACGGCTCTGCCTCACTTGGCCTCTCATTTCAAGGACGAGAGTCGAGTCCTCACTGCTTCCTTCGACCTCTCCCTGCGAGTCTACGTGTGGAGCAAGGAGAATCCGCTTCCTGTCCTGAAGAGCTGCTATCACCTGCTCGGGGGCTCGCACAGGTGGGCCAGGTAACGGCTCCCAGTTCCCTTCCCTTCAGCTGTGAAGCGGCCTCGCCGGGCCGCCAGCAGCAGCTGGAAAGGGTGTGACTGGGACTTGGGTCTCCGCCCATTTTCCTTATCTGGGGGCCTGAGAGACGTCGCTGCTCAGATGCCATTTCCTCCTCCGCTTAAAAACAGATGCCGAGCGTCATCTACGTCATCTCTAGTGAACAAAGCCGGCCCCCGCGGTCGTGCCGCCCGCTCCCCCAGATCAGACCGAGGCGCGGAGATGCGGCTGTTGCGCCCACAGCCCTGCAGGGACGCACAGCGACACCCAGGCGGGCCCGGCCTGGACCTGCAGCCCTAATCTCATGCCCTAAGCCACACGGTTCCAAAACCACTTACCAAACACAGGTGGGGTGGAGTCAGTGGGGGTGGGATGGGAAAAGTCCCAGACAGTGCAGTTTTGCTTTGAGTTCTGTCATTAGTATTTTGGAATCATTTGTTTCTTCTTGCCAGATGGAGTTCTACAAACAGGGCGGACAGAGCTGCCCTGGGCTGCTCACAGTGAGGTGGCCGACCGCCTCGTTGACTTGGTATGAGGTCTGGGGTGATCTCAGCTTGTCATGGCAGGCCTTGTACTGTCGCAAATGGAAAATGAAAAAACACTGAATACTGAAAAAACTAGATTTCTGTCACAAACCTACCTCATTTCTGAGTTTTCAATGAGTTGTTATTTGAAGATAATTATTAAAACTCCTAATTAATATAGAAAAACTTCATTCCTTTTAGTAAACCAGCTCAACTTTCTGATAAGAAGTAGAGATCGAACTTAAATCTTCCGATGATCGGTGAGCTGTAACGCTCTACTGACTTGCTAAGCAAAGCATAGAGGACAGCCTGCCGCTCTCATTCTGAGAAGGCTTCCATCACTTGCTGCTTGACCCAGGATTCCTCCTTCGGTTCCTTTGACGTTCACACCTGCGTTGCTGTATTTTTGCTAGTTAATGGCCCTTCATGCGCCTGCCCTTCAGGTGTGGGGGCATCATGGCCTCATCATGCTGAGTCTGCCTGTGACCAGAGGCTGGCATTGGTGACAAGCCCCTTCGGTGGGCGAGGTCCCACTTAGACGTGTGGGCCGTCGTGATGGCTCCTCCTCCGGCGGCGGGAAGCCTCTCCCCGCTGAGGGACATAGCGCTGACTCTTGTACTCATGGTCGCTGGAGAGCGACCAGGTGGGGAGGTTGCCCTTGAGGGGCTCGTGCTCCCATTCTGGCCTCCAGATATACGTGGCCCCACTCTTTTCTACGTGTGTCCTTAAAGAATTCTCTACACCCTTACTGAGTGGTTAGAGCATCCTTTCACTGAAATAACACCGTTCTCAACTTAGCAGGCAAGTGGCGCTTTTAGAAACTTCCTTTTTACGTGTCTTTTTTTTTTTTTTTAAGATTTTATTTATTTATTTGACAGAGATTACAAGTAGGCAGAGAGAAAGAGCAGAGAGCCCGATGTGAGGCTCGATCCCAGGACCCTGGGATCAAGACCCGAGCCGAAGGCAGAGGCTTTAACCCACTGAGCCACCCAGGCGCCCCTCCTTTTTAACATCTTTTAACTGCACCGCGTGCACTACACAATAGGACCATTGTACTGAGCACGTAGCACTGGGAGAATCTTCCACGCATGCGTTTTTACACAGTGAATTACATGGACATAGAATGGAAAATGTCCTTCACTGAACTGACCCCATCCTCAATGTGATAAATAAATAGCACACCTAGAAATACCTTTTCAGAAGTGTGTTTTACTTAGGACCCTAGAATGGATCATGATTTTTAATTACGCCCCTTTTCTGATTCAGAACAGATTCCTACAGAAATCCTTAGCTGTGTGGCAGTTTCTTTTGGGAGCCTCATTGGGCAACAACGAGCCCAGCAATCCTGCTTCATGCTGTTCCCCATAAGCTTTTCCCAGCCCCTTTCTGAATGCTGCAAGACATAAACAGTACTTAAAAAAAAAAAAAAGACATAAACAGTACTTTCTGAGAGCTTTTCAGTTTCCTAAAATGTTATCTGTGAATACATAATACATAAATAATTCTCTAAAGAAAACAGGGAAAATGGGTGTGTTAGATGTCCATTTACCAACACCCAGCCACATAGCCCCACGCATCTACCCAGGAGATATGTTATATCCAAACAAGGACTTGTACATGAATGTTCTTAGCAGCTTTATTTTTGTTGTTTTTAGTGTGGTATTTATTCTAAGCTAAAAGGTAGTTCACAAAAACCAAAAAGTGGCAATATTTAGAAGCAGTCTGTAGCCAAAACCAGCTTTTACAGGAAACTCAAGTCCTTTGTGTGGTTTGGCTGGCATGGTTGTCTCCACACGGCTCGCTCGCTGTCAGCCCCAGAGCAGCACTGTCTGCCTTTTTAGGCAAAGATAGCATCGTGGAAAGTGATGGCTCCTATGTTGATGTCTTTCACTGAAACTGGTTGGGAATTGATGGCCTGATTCTCGGTTCTGAGGAAATGACTACCCTCTCAAGCTTGAATGAGGTATATGTTGTCTACTGGAAGTTTCTAGACTTCCTGAAATCATAATTCGGGCAGCTACCATCAGGAGGGCACAAAGCTGATACTCCCACTCCAGAATGTGAGCGTATTTGCTAATGGTCAAGAATGAGCACAGATCTCAACACGGATGGGGTGTGCTAGGTTGGAGAAGGTCCAGAGGTTGTGTTCCGTCTTTGTGTAAAGACTTACTTCCCTAAATCCGTGTCTTCCGCAAGTTAACACACAGCCCGTCCCTTCCTTTCGCAGTGGATTCACCCATGTGGAAAGCGACAGTGTGAGCATCGTAGGTGTGGAAGCCAGAAACATCGGGACGAGCATTCTGAGGTCATACTGTTTCAACATCCAGCGTGGCTCAGATGATTGTGTCAACTGAAGATAATCTCACTCTGGTGAAAAGCTTGTCTGCATACAAACTGATTATTTTATCAACACTGGAAAAGGAAGGAGCAATTCTCATAGGCCTCTTATGGGCCAGGCACTGTGCTATGTGACTTTTTTTTTTTTTTCTTTAATTCTCACAACAGGCCTATGAAGAATATATGACGTTTCTATTTCTCCAGCTGGGAGCCTGACCAGTAACAGACTCACTGGTTACTGGCCTGTTGTCTGGTTGAACTGCCACCTGCCCAGGCTTATTCAGACCAGTAGTGGGAGAGAAGAATGGATGCAAGGAGGCCCACGTTCAAGGTGCTGGGCTTGTATCCTCATTGTTTTGTTGTTCAGATATGTAATAAAGCGAGGAGATGTTTTTTTCCCCTATTCTGCCACGTGCTTTAGACACACATTAATAAATAGCTGTGTGGCGCCACACGGCAGAACTGCAGGGACACCATTTTGTATTCTGTGCGCGTGGCACCCCCAGAGGTGGTCCGCAGGGAAGCCCCGGCTGCCGTGGGGGGCATATCCATTGAGTTCCCAACGGCAAGCAACAGGAGAGAAGGCTGGTTAACACCAAGGAAGGAGTTTCCTGGCGGGAAATAGAGCTGTGCCCTAGGTCAGAGGGAAGGCTGGAGAAACAGATGCGGACCCGCAGGAAGCAGGGCAGCAGGCAGCAAGCAAGGCCTCGCCTGCCGTCGTCTTGCCGGCTGCCCCTGTACTGCTGCCGCTGCGTGCAAGGTACTGACGCTGTCTGAACACGTCCCGGCTGCTCCGATGCTCCGAACACCAGGATGCGCGTGTTTCTGGCTTCACCACATGCCCGCGCCACCTGGGCCGGGACGGGAGAGAGGGACCTCTTCAGCTTCGATGGAGTGGCTGCCAGTTGACTTGCACTGTGAAAAAGTCTTCAAAAATAGGAAAACTTCTTGAGAGCCAATGAGGGTTAAAACCTCTCGACTACAGCCTGCTGCTCCAGCTGTGCAGAACCGCAACCCCGTAGCTCCTGAGCCCCGTACAGACAAGCCCACATATAGTCATTTCCTCAAAAGGAAAAATCTGTGGCCTCCCCCCACCTTTAAAATCTAAGATAAGGCTTATTTTCGGATCATTTTAGGTTTACAGAAAAGTTGGAAAGGCAGTGCCGTAAGGTATCTGGATATACCTTTTGCCCGGCCTCCCCCTGGTGTGAGTATCTTACATAACAGATATTTGGAAACCCGGGGTCCTTGTCCTCTCGAAGTCCGGACTCTGTTCATCCGATTACAGGCATGTCTGGTAGTCAGCGGACCTCCTGCGTCCTGCATAAAGCCATGGAGGAAAGGGAGAGGAGACAAGAAATTAGCTAAAATAAACACGTGACACGGCAAGAAAGGAAATAGCTGTTTCATTCAGAAGATGAAGAAAGTTCAGGTAAGTTGAGAAACAGGAGTTCTTGGTGAAGGCACCTGGTAAGAGGCTGGAGTGTTGGCAGAAGAGGGGAGCTCAGCTAAGGCACTGGTGAGTGTAAAGGCCACCTGAGCGGCATGGACATGTGGTGACTGGGAAAGCAGCGGGGCCAGTCCTCACAGAAGGCCACTGGCCAGAGCCTGGCACGTGCTGGCTGCAGCATTAGGATGGTGGTGTGTCCGGCTCTGGTGGCCCTGCCCAGGGACACCTCTGTGGGCTCCTGCTTTGGGTGTGATGTAGGAAGCTTCTGGAGGGAGTCCTAGTGGGAGCGTAGGAAGCTTTTGCAGATGCTGTGTGTGAAGTCTGGCCCACAGGCTCTTCACAGGAAAGCAAGGTCTTTGAGGTGTGATACCACAGCCTGGGGAAAACACCGAAGTGTGCAATGCTCTCGTGTCCTGTAAATCCAAGTTCTGAGGCTTCCTTCCCTTCATATGGCGAGGACCGCTGCTGCCGGGGGAGCACAAGGGCCTCAGTGGCCCCTCTGATTCCTGCCAGGAGGCAGACAGCCTTCCTCTGAGCCTCTGTTACTCCAGGTGCATCCAAGATACTCTGTACTAAGCAGAAACAGAAAACATGAAGAACTTTCCCTAGTACCTGGCCACAAGCTAAGTCTTAACAAATTCCAAAATATTAATTGCTAAATACAAAAATTCCTTTTGAATAGTCGTACCAAACACACACATACACACCATTAAAACTCACTTTTAAACAACTGATGAGTTAAAAAGAAAATCTAAGCAGGAATTATGAAATATCTTAGAAAATAATTTTCTTAACTAGATAAAGGGAGTGTGAAAGAGTGTAAACATGCCTAATGATAGGTAATCAGAAAAGTTTTTACTGATGTTAGAAACAGTATAAACAGCATAGATCACTATAATTAAGTATTGCCCTTGATGTACTAATAAATGAAATACTTCTTTAAATTCTAAAAAAAAAAAAATTAGAAATGGGTATGTGTGCTGTAATTTCTAAATAGTACTATCTCCTTTAGAAACCTAAGAAAATCATTAGAATTAGCAAATCATGATTGGTGAATAGGTTTTTTGTATACTGAAATCAGTGTAACAAAAATTAGAAAATATAGGAAAATTATCCCATTCACAATAACACCAAAAACTGTAATATCTTGGGATTTAAAAAGAAAAAAACTTTTCTAAAGAAAAAACAGCTTTTCTAAAGGAATAAAGAATAGAGATAACCTGTGTTTGTGAACAGAAGAATTACTACTTTAAAGAGACCATATATTGGAAGCAATACCAATATAATTGTTACTGTTTTTAAAATAGAGTGTAAAGAGATGATCAGATGTATATGGAGCTATAAGAGGACAAGAGTAGCCAAGACAGTCTTGCAGGAAAAAAAGGGCAAAGGAAGGGATAGACCTGTTCTGTGAATTATGAAGACAGAATTAAACTCTGTCCCTGAGACAAGTGGCATCCGTGTGTGAAGAGACAGTGGATGATTGAGGCACAGGTATGTTTGGAGGTTGGGTATACAGTGGAAGTCCCGTAAGTCAGAAATGATGCTTCAGTAAGTGATCTGGCTATGCAAATGGAGTAAAATCAGATTTCCTCTTGTACCATGCACAAACTGTTTTTGTGTGTAAAGGATCTAAACAGCATTAAAAAAAATTTTTTTTTTTGAGATCTTATCTATTTATTAGAGAGAGAGAGAGGGCTGTAGCAGGGAGGAGAGGGAGAAGCAGGCTCCCCGCTGAGCAGGAGCCCGACATGGGACTCAGTCCCAGGACTCTGGGATCGTGACCTGAGCCGAAGGCAGTCACTCAATGAACTGAGCCACCCAGGAGCCCCTAAACAGCATATTTTTAAATTACAGGGGAGGAGTTATAATTTATACATAAAAAGTTATATTTTGTAATTATAGGAAAATTAGAAAAGGCTTTTTAGAGCAGGATTAAATAATACAAAAGCAAATCCCTTAGTGAAATAGTCTTATATCAAAATTTAAATTTTCTGTACAAGTGACAACATAACCAAAATTAACCATGCCATTGATAGCAAACCCCAAATTGAACTAAGAGGAAACATAATTTACAGAAGAAACCAAACCCTAAAGTATAGGGGAAAATGCTCAAAATCATAAGTAATTACAGCTGAATAAAACAATAATGACCTATCGCTTTGCATTATTAGGCGGCCAAAAAAATGTAAACAGTAGGAAGCTGGATGCTGCTCCGTGTTTGGGGACGCATGGACACAGGACGGAGCACACGGGACCTGGTGATGGAGGCTGCCTCAGTCCTGTTCGCATTTGAACATCTTTGGCCAATCCAAGGTAGGTGGTCCAGTGGTGCAGGTTCCGGGTAGCACTGCCTCAGCTCCCTACCAGGCCCCCACCCATCCCCTGTTCTGGTCAGCACTAAGCTGCCTTCTCTTACTTCCTGCACCCTTTGCTCTGAGGGTGTAGCTCTTTGAGGCCCTTGCTCGCTGTGTGCTCGCTCCCATGCCCCTCCAGTATGCACCATCCAGCACCCAGGTGGCTGGCAGAGAGCTCAAATGCCTTGCATCAGCTCCAGGGGCGGGGCAGCCTGGTGCAGATGGGGTGCCAACTGCAGGAGAGAGGGACGGTTGAGGGTACTGGAGGTGTGTAAGTTTTGTGTCCCAGCTCAGTCCAGCCTTTGCATCACCTCCTCCCATCGTGTACAGCCCTCAGACTACATGGTGGGACCTACCATCCCTGAGCCACCTCCTGCTGAGAACAAAGGCATCCTTACTCTGCAGGTGTGACCAGAGTCCCAAAGCTGACGACCTGTTCTGGATGCCTGTGGCAAGAGCCCCTCTGTTGGATTCCCTTCAAGTAGCACTTTGGGCTCTCTGGGTTGTTTAGTGGGATGACCCAGACCTTCATCCCCAAGGCGATGGTCGTGGTGGTTTCCCTTGCTCATTGAAAGCCATTGCCGCTAAATCACTGCTAAGAGATACCCAGTTCCTTCATGTAGGTTTTTAGACACACCCTACTGTCCTCGATCATCTACTAGCAACCTTCGTCCCTGATGTTTGTCAGTTACTATCCCAATCATCAGAACCAATCCTTTCTTTGCCTGTTCGGCCAAGAACATTAGAGAGTCAGGTGGTAATCACAGATTCCTCTTAAAGGTATTCTTGCTGTGACGCTGAAAGAACTGTCTCCACTCCCGTCTCCCGGAGCTGGGACTTACCTACAATCCCTGAGAGTGCCAGGTTGCATGAATGAGAAACAACAAAATATGCAGGGTTGCTGGCTGTCGTAATTGGGGCCACTCCGACACCTGTTGGTCCTCAGACTCCTATACCGTAGCAGTAGTGGCACTGTTCATCACTGGTAATCAGTTCAGAATGTGTGCCACATCCTGGATTGGATGATGGTATCCAGGCCACATTAAGTGTTGACCCTCTGGCCAGCACCTTAGTAACCGTTGGTAGGCCATGTCACCATCATATCAGGTCAGTTAATCCTGGATGGTGGGATGGGACAAGACCAGTGCATTCCATAGTCATGAGCTTATGGTCACACCTCCTCTGGTGGAAAAGGAGTCCTTCGTTCAGAGGCAGTGCTGTGGGATATCACAGGTAAGGCATTCTGTGAGTCTTTGGGGATGGTGCTGGCAGAACCATAGGCAGGGGCCGTAAGGACAAAATACTGCCCCATGATTAATGGTGCCGAGTTGATAGCATCAGTCTGCTGTCCACTGGACAAGCCTTCAGCTATGGTGGTAACATGAGTCTTGGTACAGGAATCCTTGCTATTGAGCCTATGCTTAGCTGTCATCCCGGACACTGTTCCCAGGCCTCTGCACAAGGGCCGGATGTGTGAGAAGAGTCTGCCTGGCAGCCAGAGGATGGTCATCCTGTTGCTATATCACTGAGAGCCTTCCCTATAGTACATGGTCTCTGGTGGGCTTTCAGGTAAGACACAAAAACCTCATGCTGTTTGCCCTCCTCCACCTTTCTTGGACCTCCAGTTGGACCCTTCTGGGTCATCCATCTGCCACTGTCAAAAGTCCATGTGTCTCTGTACCTCCAGTCATTTTCTTCCTTATGAATGAATGACTGAGCCACTCTCAGCGTGGTTCGTTTGAAGGACTTCCTTTCACAGCGTCTTTCAGGGACATCCCAAGTGGCGCTGTAATGAGGCAGCAGAGGCCCCACAGGCCATTTCCGCCCACACCCACACGACAAGCCAACCTGGTTGTGATTCACTCTGAGTCCTTTCCTCATGCTGGTTATTGGTAGCAGCCCCCCAAGAAGCATGGGAACTGTCAGGAGAGGCAGCACGGGTAGGAATCTGGGTTACCTGTTCCGTGATTCACTTGGGCCCTATGGTCCAGTCCCAAAAGGGCCATTACCATTGCACAAGAGATCACTGCTGTGCACACTGAATTCTATGATGGGCGGATCATATCACATCTAGCTTAGGATGGGAAACTGATCCATTCTCACTTTATGTCCTGCTGTTGGTGATCTGTCACTACCAGGGCACAGGAGCTACTCTTCACATGACTCGTTCTCATCCCTAGAAGGCACATTATTTAACTCCAGAATCTTACCTCTCTGTTCTGTCTTCCCTGTTGGAGCTTTCCAGATTCCAGACAACATCCTTACCAGTCCTAGATCTTGCTAGCACCTTCTGACCTGCTGAGTTCTAGGATCAAGAAGGAGGGTATCTTGTGCCACAGCTAGGGTCTGCTCTGGCTTTGTTTCTGGGCCCCTGAGAATCTGGCAGCTTCTGGTGTTACGCAGTATGTGAGTCAGAGGAATATTCCCAGCTTTGGTACTTGTTGCATCCTAATTCAAATTTGAGAGACCCACAAAGTGTTATTTTCATTGTTTTTGTTCAAGTGGAGAGATACTTGAAGTACAGAAGCTTGTCCTTCACCTGAGAAGAAACATCTCGACACACCTCTTACCTTCCCAGTGCATGCCCACCCTGGCAGATGGCCACAGGTTCCTTTGAGGAACAACTGAAGGAATATTCACTGTATACATGTGTGATGGAGTTTCAGGAATGTCACTGAAGGGGCACTGACCTTCTTTTCACTGAGTGTGCTCTGGAGTATATAAATTTAGAGCTGCAAACTGGGTGGGGGGGGTCCCAATTTTCTACCAAGGTGGAAGGCAACTACATTTTTTTTTTTCTCTTTATATAAATAAGTTAGTTTCCTAGGGAGTTGTGATGTAACAGTCACTGCCTCAGATCCCTTCAGGTCATACCATCTTGATTGCCACTCTGACTCTGCCCATCCTTAGTCCACTGGGATGGCTTCAGATATTTTTACTCAAGTAAAGTTTGTGAATCAAAGGTGAGTGCCCCAGGTAAATCTCGTCAGGTCTTAAATTCTACCTTCCCTCTTTGAACACCAGGATCCACTTTTACACACACTCCCCAGGCCCTATTATTAGGCAGGTCCTGTAATTCCTTTGTTTTATAGGTACTTTTTGCCCAAAGCAGGGTTTGTATTTCTCTCTCCAGGCTCTGCTGGTACCTGATTCTCGATACCAACCTAGAGGCAATGAAAGTGAGGTCCTGAGGAGGACAAACATCATCATTCAAGGCATCCACCTCAGGTGAGGCTAATATGGAAGGGGATGTTTCTGCCATCAGAAAGGGTTCAGGGAAATGGGTGTGTACGTCCTGATTCTCAGATTGTCCGCCAAGTATCTCAATCCCAAATATTAGAGTGTTATTCATCCTGCAACTGGGCCCGATTTTCACTAAGGCCTGCTGAGGCTGAACATGCAGACTTTGTTTCTTTCCATCCTGTGCTGACAGAAGATAAGGTTCTTTGACTTTCAGATTTTCTCTGAAGTTGGAGAATGACTATTATTTACTTTTTTTTTTGGTAAACTGAAATGGTACTGAATTTCATCCAAGTGCTAGAAGGGCAATTAATTCAGGTGGGTCACTGACAAAGAGAAATAAAACAGGAGTACCCGAGAATCTAAGAAGGTGCACCAAGTTTCTTCCCCGTATGGGCACCACATCTACAACTACAGAAGATACTTCCTTTGTAGGAACACAGAGAACACTTAAAAAGAAAAAAGGGATATACTGGGAAGTAAATCAAGTCTCAGTGAATGTTAAATAATTAATATTCAAAGTATGTTCTCTGACCACCATAACATTATTTTACAAATAAATGACAACCCTCAGTTTGTTTTCCAGAATCCATAGTCTCTCGCGGTTCATCTTCCCCTGTGATTTCCACCCCCTTCATTTTTCCCTTCCTTCTCCTAATGACCTCCATGCTGTTCCTTATGTTCCACAAAGAAGTGAAACCATATAATTGACTTTCTCTTCTTGACTTATTTCACTTAGTATCTTCTCCTCCAGTTCCATCCATGTTGATGCAAAAGTTGGGTATTCATCCTTTCTGATGGCTGAGTAATATTCCATTGTGTATATGGACCACATCTTCTTTATCCTTTCATCAGTGGAAGGAGATCTCAGCTCGTTCCACAGTCTGGCTATTGTGGACATTGCTACTTTGAACATTGGGGTGCATGTACTCCTTCTTTTCACTATATCTGTATCTTTAGGGTAAATACCCAGTAGTGCCATTGCTGCATCGTAGGGTAGCTCTATTTTTTAACTTTTTTAGACACCTTTACACTGCTTTCCAAAATGGCTGTACCACTTTGTATTCCCACCAACAGGGTAGGAGGGTTCCCCTTTCTCTACAACCTCTCCAAAATTTGTTTTTTTCCTGCCGTGTTAATTTTTGCCATTCTGACCAGTATAAGGTGGTATCTTAGTGTGGTTTTGATTTGTATTTCCCTGATGGCTAATGATGTTGAATATTTTTTCATGTGTCTGTTGGCCATTTGTATGTCTTCTTTGGAGAAGTGTCTGTTCATGTCTTCTGCCCATTTTTTGTTTTATGGCTGTTGAATTTGAGAAGTTCTTTATAGATTTGGATACCAGCCCTTTGTCCATAGTGTCATTTGCAGATACCTTCTCCCATTCTGTGGGTTGCCTCTTTGTTCTGTTGATGGTTTCCTTTGCTGTCCAGAAGCTTTTTATCTTGACGAAGTCCCAAAGGTTCATTTCAGCTTTTGTTGTTTCCCTTGTTTTTGGAGAAGGGACTTGAAAAAAGTTGCTGTGGCCAGTGTCGAAGGGTTACTGCCTATGTTCTATAGGATTTTGATGGATTCCTGTCTCATTGAGGTCTTTCATCCATTTAGAGTTGTGAATCTTTGTTTGTATCTTTGTGTATGGTGTAAGAGACTGGTTGAGTTTCATTCTTCTATATATAGTTGTCCTATTTTCCCAGCACCATTTATTGAAGAGACATTTTTCCTGCTTTGTCAAAGATTATTTGACCATAGAGTTGAGGGTCCACATCTGGGCTCTCTGCTCTGTTCCATTGATCTATGTGTCTGTTTCTGTGCCAGTACCATATAGTTTTGATTACTACAGTTTTGTAGTATCTCTTGAAACTTGGGTTTATGATATCTCTAGCTTTGTTCTTCTTAAGATTGCTTTGGCTATTCTGGGTCTTTTGTGCTTCCATACGAATTTTAGGATTCTCTTCTAGTTCTGAAGAAATATACTATTGGTAGTTTGATAGGGATTGCACTGAATTTGCAGATTGCTTTGGGTAGTATGGACATTTAACAATATTATTCTTCCAATCTATGAATATGGAATATCTTTCCATCTCTTTGTGTCATCACCAATTTCTTTCATCAATGCTTTGTATTGTTCAGAGTCTAGGTCTTTTAATTCTTTGCTTAAATTTATTTCTAAGTATTTTATTATTTTTGTTGCAAATATAAATGAAATTTTCTTAATTTTTCTTTCTGCATTATTAGTGGACAAAAAATGCTATTGATTTCTGGATATTAACTTTGTATCCTGTAGCTTTACTGTATTTATTCTAGAAGCTTTTTTAGTGGAAGCTTTAGGATTTTCTCTGTGTAACATCATGTCGCCTGCAAATGATGGCAGTTTAACATCTTCTTTATCTGATTGCTGAGTAAGGACTTCCAGCACTGTGTTGAATAAAAGTGGCAAGAGTAGGGGCGCCTGGGTGGCTCAGTCATTAAGCAGCTGCCTTCAGCTCAGGTCATGATCCCAGGGTCCTGGATTCAAGCCCTGCATCAATCTCCCTGCTCAGTGGGAAGCCCGCTTCTCCCTCTCCCACTGCTTGTGTTCCCTTTCTCACTGTCTCTGTTTCGGATTGTCTCTGTCAAATAAATAAAATCTTAAAAAAAAAAAAAGTTTTTGTGTTTTTTTTTTCAAGTGGCAAGAGTGAACATCCTTATCTTGTTCCTGATTTTCGAAGAAAACCTCTGTTTTTGACCACTGAGTATGGTGTTAGCTGTTGGTTTTTCATATAAGGCTTTACTATGTTGAGTCATGTTGAAGTTTTTATCATGAATGGATGTTGAACTTTGTGAAATGTTTTTCTGCATTTATTGAGATGATATTTTTCTCCTTTGTTTTGTTGATGTGGTGTTTCACATTGATTGATTTGCAAATATTGAACCATCCTTGCATCCCTGGAATACATCCCAATTGATCATGATGAAATATCCTTTTAGGTATTCTTGAATGTGGCTTGGTGCTATTTCATTGAGGATGTTTACATGTATGTTCATAAAGGATGTTGTCTTGGATAAAGGATGTAGTTTTTGTGTGTGTGTGTGTTATTTATGGTTTTGGAATCAGGGTAATGCTAGCCTCCTAGAATGTATTTGGAAGATTTTCTTCCTCTTCTATATTTTGGAAGAGTTTGAGGATAAGTATTAACTCTAACATAAATGTTTGGTAGAATGCACCTGTGAATTCATCTGGCCCTATACTTTTATGTTTTGGAGATCTTATGATTATTGATTCAATTTCACTAGTAGTAGTCAGTCTGTAAAAATTTTCTATTTCTTCCTAATTCAGTTTTGGAAGATTATATATTCCTAGAATTTATCCATTTCTTTTAGGTATTCTAAGTTGTTGGCATATAGGTTTTTGTATTATTCTCACATATAGTTTTTTGTATTATTCTGTTATACTTCTATATGTTTCTGTGGCATCAGTTGTTACTTCTCTCTTGTTTTAGATTTTATTTATTGGGGTCATTTCTCTTTTTTTCTTGATGAATCTGGCTAATGGTTTACCAGTTTTGTTTATGTTCTCAAAGCGTCAGCTCTTGGTTACATTGATTTTTTTTTTTTTTCCTTAAGTCTCTATGTCATTTATTTCTCCTTTGGTCTTTATTATTTCCTTCCTTCTACTCACCTTGGGCTTTATTTTTCTTTTTCTACTTCCTTTAAGATTAGATTTTCTGAGCTTTTTTTTTTTTATTTTGAAAGAAGCCTGTATCACTATTTTTCTTTAGAATGGCTTTCACTGCATCCCAAAGCTTTTGGCCCATTGTGCTTTCATTTTCATTTGTCTTCATATATTTTATTTATTTATTTATTTATTTTAATTTGACAGAGATCACAAGTAGGGAGAGAGGCAGGCAGAGACTGCGGGGCTCCATCCCAGGATCACGAGACCATGACCCGAGCCGAAGGCAGAGGCTTTAACCCACTGAGCCACCCAGGCGCCCCTGTCTTCATATATTTTAAAATTTATTCTTTGATTGCTTCATTGAACCATGTTGTTTAGTGTCATATTGTTTAGCCTCCACATGTTTTTACCTTTTTTCCATTTTGTTTTTTTTTTTCCTCGTGTGATTGATTTTTTTGTTTCATACATCGTGGTCAGAAAAGGTACATGGTATGATTTCACTCTTCTTAAATTTATTGAGGCTTGTTTTGTGGCCTAAAATGTGATCTGTTCTGGAGAATGTTCCATGTGCACTTGAAAGAAATGTGTATTCTACTGTTTGGGGATGGAATTATCTGTATATATCTGTAATGTCTATCTGGTCTAGTGTGTCATTGGAAGATGTTTCCTTATTAATTTTCTGTCTGGATGATCTATCCATTGAGGGAAGTGGACTATTAAAGTCCCCTATCATTATTTTATTACCATCAGTTTCTCTCTTTATGTCCATTAATATCTGCTTTATATATTCAGATGTTCCTGTGTTGGGTGTGTAGATACTTATTATATTCTCTTGTTGCATGGACCTCTTTATTGTTATGTGATACTGTTTTTTGTCTCTTGGTAAGTCTTCCTTTTAAAGTCTGTTTTATCTGATATAAGCACTGCTACCCAGCTTTTTTCCCACTTCCATTTGCATGGTAAATTCCATCCCTTCACTTTCAGTCTCTATGTTTCTTTAGGTCTGAGGTGAGTTGCTTTTGGGGTGCATGTAAATGGGTTCTTTTTTTTTTTTTTTTTAAATCCATTAAACCACTGTATGTGCTTTGATTGGAGGACTCAGGCATTTTTACTTTTATTATGGTCAGTTAGCCAGCATATATTACATCATTAGTTTTTGATGTAGTGTTCAGCAGTTCATTAGTTGAATATAACAACTATTTACATTTAAGGTATATTTTATTTTTTAAAGTTTTATTTAAGTTATAGTTAATATACAGTGTGATGTAGTTTCAGGTGTGCACTATATTGATTCAGCACTTCTATACAACACCCAGTGCTCATCACAAGAAGTACAGTTTTTTCCCTATATTTTAAAAATTATGTTCGGTTAGCCAACATATAGAATAAGCACTTCTTAGTTCCCATCACTTATTTAACCCATCCCCACACCAACCTCCCCTACAGTAACCCTCAATTTGATCTCTATAGTTAAAAGTCTGTTTCTTGGTTTGCTTTCCCTTTTGTCTTGTTCCCCTCTTTGTCCATCTGTTTTACGTATTAAATTCCACATATAGATGAAATCATATGGTATTTGCCTTTCTCTGATTTTATTTCACTCAGCATAATACTCTCTAGTTCCTATCATGTCACTGCAACTGGCAAGATTTCCTTCTTTTTTATGACTACTATTTCAGTGTGTGTGTGTGTACACAACAGCACACATTCTTTATCCACTTACCAGTGAACACAGGCTGTTTCCATAATTTGTGTGTGTGTGTGTCTATACATACACAACACATCTTTATCCATTCATCAGTTGATGGACATTTGGACTCTTTCCAGAATTTGGCTATTGTTAATAATGCTGCTGTAAACACTGGGGTGCATGTATCTCTTTGAATTAGTATTTTTGCATTCTTTGGGTAAATACCTAGTAGTGTGATTGCTGGATCATAGGGTAGTTCTGTTTTTAACTTTTTGCTCCATACTGTATTCCAGTGCAGCTACACCAGCATGCATTCCCACCAATAGTGCAAGAGTGCTCCCCTTTCACGGCATCCTCGCCAACACCTGCTGTTTCTTTGTGTTGTCGATTTTACTCATTCTAACTGGTGTAAGGTGATCTCTCACATTAATAAAAGACAAGAAGCAAATGATCCTCTCAACTGATGGAGAAAAAGCACTTGACAAAATACAACATCCTTTCTTGATTAAAAACTCTCCACCTGTAGGGATAGAAGGAATATACCTCAATATCATAAAAGCCATATACAAAAATCCCACAGTGAATATCATCCTCAACAGGAAAAAACTGAGAGCTCTTCCCCTAAGGTTAGGAACATGGCAGGTATGTCCACTCTCACAACTGTTGTTCAGCATAGTACTAGAAGTCCTAGCCTCACAAATCAAACAAACAACAACAAAAAAAGACAAACACCTGCAAACAGGAAGTCAAACTTTCACTCTTTTTGCAGATGACATGATACTTTATATGGAAAACCCAAAGGACTCCACTCCGAAGTTGGTAGAACTGATACAGAAATTAAGCAAAGTTTCAGGATACAAAGTCGATGGACAGAAATCAGTTGCATTTCTGTAGACTAACAATGAGGCAGAACAAAGGGAAATCAAGGAATTGATGCCATTTAAAATTGCATCATTTGTAGTTTTGATCTGTATTTCAGGGATGATGAGTGATGCTGAGCACCTTTTCATGGATTTGTTGGTCATCTGTAGGTCTTCTATGGAAAAATGCCTATTCGTATCTTCTGCCCATTCCTTGGCTGAATTATTTGTTCTTTGGATGTTGGGACTATTTGTTCTTTGGGTATTGAGTTCTTTATATATTTTGGATACTACTGTTACCAGATATATCACTGGCAAATAGCTTCTCCCATTTTCGTAGGTTGCCTTTTAGTTCTGTTGTTCCCCTGACTGAGTAGAAGCTTTTTATCTCCCTTGTATCCCTTTTAGCTCCCTTGTAGAAGCTTTTGTCTCCCTTGCCTCAGGAGACCTATCTAGAAAAATGTTGCTACCATCAATGTCAGAGACATTACTGGCTGTGCTCCCTTCTGGGATTTTTATGGCTTCAGGGCTTACATTTAGATCTTTCATCCATTTTGAATTTATTTGTGTGTGTAATATGAGAAAGTGGCCCAGCTTCATTCTTTTGCATGTTGCTGTCCAGCTTTCCCAACATCATTTGTGGAAGAGACTGTCTTTTTTTCCATTGGATATTCTTCCTGCTTTGTTAAAGGTTAATTGACCATATACTTGTGGGTTCATTTCTGGGTTTTCTGTTCTGTTCCACTGATCTATGTGTCTGTTTTTGTGCCATTGCCATACTGTTTTACTACAGCTTTGTAATATAACTTGTGACACATCCAGCTTTGCTTTTCTTTTTCAAGGTTGGTTTGGCCATTTGGGGTCTTTTGTGGTTCCATACAGTTTTATAGTTGTTCTAGCTCTGTGAAAAATCCTGGGGGTATTTTGATAGTGATTGCCTTAAATATTTAGATTGCTTTGGGTAGTATAGACATTTTAAGAATATCTGTTCTCCCATTCCATGAGTATTGAATGCCTTTGCATTTCTTTGTGTCATCTTCAATTCCTTTCATTAGTGTTTTATAGTTTTCAGAGTATAGGACTTTAACCTCTTTTTTTTTTTAAGATTTTATTTATTTATTTGACAGAGAGAAATCACAAGTAGACAGAGAGGCAGGCAGAGAGAGAGAGGGAAGCAGGCTCCCTGCTGAGCAGAGAGCCCGATGCGGGACTCGATCCCAGGACCCTGAGATCATGACCCGAGCCAAAGGCAGCGGCTTAACCCACTGAGCCACCCAGGCGCCCCAGGACTTTAACCTCTTTAGTTCGGTTTTATTCATAGGTATCTTATGATTTTTTGGTGAGGTTGTAAATGGGACTGATTCCTTAATTTTTTATGCTGTTTCATTATTGGTGTACAGAGATGCAACAGATTTCTGTACGTTGATTTTGTATCCTGTGACCTTACTGAATTTATTATCTTAACAGTTTTTTAGTGGAGTCATTCAGATTTCTATATAGAGTATCATTTCATCTACAAATAGTTAAGTTTTACTTCTTTTCGATTTAGATGCCTTTTATTCTTCTTGTCTGATGGATGCGGTTTGGACTTCCAGTACTTCTTATTTTTTTTTTTTTTTTAAAGATCTATTTGACAGAGCGAGATCACAAGTAAGCAGAGAGGCAGGCAGAGAAAGGGGGGGAAGCAGGCTCCCTGCTGAGCAGAGAGCCTGATGCAGGGCTCGATCCCAGGACCCTGAGACCATGACCTGAGCCGAAGGCAGAGGCTTCACCCACTGAGCCACCAGGCGCCCCTTCCGGTGCTATATTAAACAACAGTGCTGAGAATGTTCATCCCTTTCTTGTTTCTGGCCAAAGAGGAAAGGCTCTCAGTTGTTCCCCATTGAGGATGATAATAACTGTGGCTTCTTCATAGGTGGCCTTCATTATGTTGAGGTATGTATGTTCCCTCTAAACCTGCTTTGTTGAGTGTTTTTTCTTTTTTTTAATCAGGAGTGGATGTACTTCGTCAGATGCTTTTTCTGTATCTATTGAGAGGCTCATGTGGTTCTTGATCCTTTCTTTTATTGTGTATCACGCTGATTGATTTGCAAATACTAACCTGCCCTTACAATCCAGGAATAAATCCTGTTTGATAATGATGAATGATTTTTTAAAGTGTATTGTGGATTCACTTTCTTAGTATTTTATTGAGAATTTTCACATCCATATTCAAGAGGGATATTGGCCTGTAGATTTCTTTTTTAGCGGAGTCTTTATCTGGTTTTGGTATCAGGGTAATCCTGGCTCCATGGAATGAATTTGGAAGTCTTCCTTCCTTTTTTTTTTTTTGGAGTTTGAGAAGAATAGTTATTAACTGATCTTTAGGTCTGGTAGAATTCACATATGAAGCCATGTGGCCCTTGGTTTTTGGATTTTGAGAGTTTTTTGATTAGTGATTCAATTTCTTTGCTGGTTATCAGTGTGTTCAAGTTTTCTATTTCTTCCTCTTTCTAGGAATTTATGTGCTGAATGCTCACTCTGCTGTTGTGATTTTGCTGCTTTATCCTTTGGGCAGAGGCTGTCCTTGCCTGCTGTGGGCAGTGTTTGTTCCATGCCTAAATGTGTCAAGTTTTAACTAGGTGTGCTCTGGTGTGCTTGTGGAAATGAGACCTCACACCACCTCCATCAGAACTGACCCCTGCAGAACTCTTTCGTTGGAAAATGTGTGGGCAGGGGTTTGTGCTGGTGTTTGTGGGAAGGGCCTACCACACCGGGACTGAGGTAAGCGTGACTGAAAAGGGCAGTCCCCCTGGAGAACAGGGCGGGTGGGGCTTGGTGTAAGCAAGCTGGGCAGCCACTGTAAGTGCTGCACTGCTTCCAAGGGCGGCTCTGTGTTTATGCCGAGGGGCGCGCGTGTGTGTGTGTGTGTGTGAGAAATGGTGCTAGCCAGCTCCTTTGTTCCCAAAGCGGTAGCTCCACGAACGATCCTTCTCAGAAGACACCTCTAAAAAGAGCAAATAGTCTCATCCCTGTATGCCCCAAGTGTTCTTCAAATAGCTGTTTCTGTGCTGTCTTCTCCCAGAATGTTTGCTCACGTTCTCTCCTAGAGCAATGCAGTGCCCTCTGGGCTCTATCCTAGCCACCTGCTGACCTTTAAAACACTAGGCTTTAGTGGGACCGCCTGGGTGGCTCAGTGGGTTGGGGCCTCTGCCTTCGGCTCAGGTCATGGTCTCAGGGTCCTGGGATGGAACCCCCCATCAGGCTCTCTGCTTGGTGGGGAGCCTGCTTCCCCCTCTCTCTCTGCCTCTCTGCCTACTTGTGATCTGTCAAATCAATAAAATCTTAAAAAAAAAAAAAAAAAAAAAAAACCACTAGGTTTTAGAGACATGGTATTGGCAGAGGCCTGCACTGGTCTCCTGGGTGGGGGTGCCTGCTGTGCTGGGACGGAGGCAAGCTTGACTTAGAAGGGCAGTCACACCAGGGCACAAGGGATGGAACTTGGTGTAATCAAGGTAGGCAGCTGCTGTTGGTGCTGTGCCGCTTTCTGCAGGTGGCTCCGTGTTTATGCTAAGGTGTGGCAGAGGGAAATGGTGTTAGCCAACTCCTTTGCTATCACAGAGGTGACTCCGTGAGTGCTGCCTCTCAGGAAGGCACTCTCAGGAAAAGCAAATAATCTGTCCCCCGTGTGCCCACAGTGTTTTTCAGATCTCTGTGTCCATGCTGTCTGTCTCCAGGTTGTTTGCTTGCCTTCTCTCCAGGAGCAGTGCAGTGCTCCCCAGCCCCCCATCCTGGGCTCTACCCCAGCCAAACCTGCTGACCTTTAAAGCTCCAGGCTCTGAGTCCCACTGGTTGCAAAAACAGACAAAGCTCAGCCTTCTCATATTCCAAGCCACTGGCTTTGGGGAAGATGTTCTTATTCATTCTACCATGTGCTCCTCCTCCCCAATCACAGCTGCCTCCCTCCCACCCTCCCTGTGATCCCTTTCTCCCCTAAACAGCGTTTCCAAACTTCCCACCTTCGTTGATGTGGACTTTTCTCTAACTTCAGTTGGCATTTTGTTCTTTCAGTCTTCCAGTCATTTTCTGGGGTATTTAGTCTGATTGGCTGGTTATCTAGCGGGGCTTGTGGGCTAGGAGAGGCTAGGGTCCCCCTAATCTGCCGCCATCTCAGGACTCCGGTAGCATTTCTTACAAGGCTGGCTCAGTGGTGATAAACTCCATTATGTTTTGTTTGGGAACCTGTTTATCTCCCCTGCAAATCTGAATGGTAATCCAGTGTCTGGCTGTCCCCTAGGTAGAATGTGTGTGACTTCTGCTAGCTGAAGCTGTGGCTGGCATTGGCTGGGGGCCTCCATAGTTGAAACACTGTCCTGCTATCAGCTTTAGCTAAAACGGATGCCAGTCAGTGAGGTCCCTGGGCCCTCCATGCAGCAGGTGCCCTTGTGAGATAGCTAGGTCCAGAGGGGCTGCCTGCTCAGGGGTCTTGAAGCTCTGCACACAGAGAGCACTTTGGCAGGATAACTGAAGCTGAAATGGGTGTTAGGTGAGGGGTCCCAGGGCTCTTCACCCTACCAAGGCCTGGTAAGGTGAAAAATGGTATCGGTCAGATCTCAGGGCTTTAGAGTTCCATGCAGCAGGTGCCCTGGCAAATGAGCTAAAGCTTAAGTGGGTGGAGACTGAGGGGTCCGAAGGTTCTAAGCAGTGAGGGCACCCTGGAAAGACCAGTGAAACGGAAGCAAGTGCACATCAGTCTCAGGGTTGTCCATGCTGTGGGTGCCCTGGTAGAGCTGGAGCTGAGGTGGTGTGCAAGGCAGGAGGTCCACGCAGAGGGTACCCTGCAAGACAGGTAAAGGTGAATTGAGTGTAAGCCGGGGGATCCTGTGGCTCTGTCTGTGCGGCAGGCACCCTGACAGGCAGCAAAAGCTGAAGCGAATGCAGGGCGTCCCAGCAGGCCATGCTCTCAGGGCGCCCAAGCAGGATAGCTGGAGCTGAAAAGGGTGCACGCTTGGGTGTCCCAAGGCACTGTGCATGGTGTGCCCTGGTGGGGTGGCCAGAGCTGAGATAGGGTGAGGGCCAAGAGGTCTGTGAGCTCTCTCTGCAGAGGCTCCACTTGTAGAGTCGCTGCAATGGAAGTGGATCCAAACAGGGGAGACCTGGGGCTCATGCACAGAGGACACCTTGGCAGGATAAAGCTGAAGTGGCTGAATGGATGTTTCAGGACTGTCTGCACAGAGCGTGCGAGAGGGGCAGCTGGAGCGGGGGTGGGACACAGGCCAGGAGGTCCGGGGGTGCGCCGCACGGGGGGTACTGTAGTAGGACAGCTGAAGTGGGTGTGAGCCGATGCAGTCTGTGGGCTTTCTGTACGAAATACCCCTGGCAGGCAGGACAGCCTGCCTGAAATGCTGAAATGCTTGCAAGCCAGATTATCTTGGCACTCTCACCATGAGGGTGACCTGGAAGACAGCTGAAGCCCAACTGGGTGCAAGCCCGAGGCTTCCTAGTGGGCACCATTTTGTGGCCACTGGTGGGGCAGTTGTGGTTGGTGTGGGCTAGGAGTGTTGTACTGCTGGAGGCAGCAGGCTGCTGAGGGCACCCATACTGTGCTCTGGTCTGTTGTTCTAGGGTGGAAGGGAGTTCTGACCATGCCTCTCGGCCTCTCGGCCCCTCGCCCCTGGGGAGTGTTGCAGCGGCTCTGGAGCACTGCGGCTGCCGTCTATGCTCGCTGCTCTTTCTCCCTTGTGCCATAGCATAGCTCGGTCTGGTCTGTACTTGTGGACGTGGGGCTCACGGAGGTGGCAAGCCGGCTGTGGCATCCAGACCTGCTGTGGGCTGGCTTTTAAGGTTGAGGGGGGCGTGTAAACCACGTCTCTCTCCCGTACCTCCAACCCAGAGAGAACTTCTGCAGCCCCTCTGCCATTTGGCAAAGTTCAAGTGTCGTCCCTTTTCTATGCCAGTTGCTCTTTTAAACCGCAGCTTTCTTTTTTTGTGTCCGAGGACAGACGGATTTGTCTCCAGTCTCTCAGTACTGTTTCTCCCCCCATAGTCCTCAGCATCAGGGTAGGTGCTCCCTTCGCTCCTAGATCTCCAGCTCTTAGAGTTCGCTTTGGTTGTTTTGTCTTCAGTTGTGTAGAAGCTGCTGTGAGCCCTTAGTTCTTCAGGAGGAACCGTTCTATGAACATGTGTATTTTAGTGTATTCTGTGAAGGTGGGGAGTTCAGGATCTTCCTCTATTGTCATCTTGGACCAAACTCCTTTGTGTGGTTTTAGTATTAAGATAATGCTGGCCTCATTAGAATCAGTTGGGAAGTGTCTTAACCGCTTCAAGAATTTGTGAATAATTGGTGCTATTCTTTAGATGTCTGGCAGAACTCACAAGCCAAAAGCCATTTGGTTGTTGGCTTTTCTTTATAGGAACTTTTCTTCATTATACAAAATACATACATAATGTAATTTTTTAATTGTACATAATACATAATTTGTTACTGTATATAATACATAATGTAATTTTTAAAAATTTAAATTAACAATATATTATTAGTCTCAGAGGTAGAGGTCAGTGATTTGTCTTATATAATACCTGGTGCTGCTTACATCACGTGCCCTCCTTAATGTCCATCTGCAGTTACCCCAATCCCTTCCCTCCAAAAACACCCAGTTTTTTCCTATGATTAAGAGTCTCTTGGCGGTGCCTGGGTGGCTCAGTGGGCTAAGCCGCTGCCTTCGGCTCAGGTCATGATCTCAGGGTCCTGGGATCGAGTCCCGCATTGGGCTCTCTGCTCAGCAGGGAGCCTGCTTCCTCCTCTCTCTCTGCCTGCCTGTCATCTCTCTCTGTCAAATAAATAAATAAAATCTTAAAAAAAAAAAAAAAAAAAAAGAGTCTCTTATGGTGGGGCGCCTGGGTGGCTCAGTGGGTTAAGCCTCTGCCTTTGGCTCAGGTCATGATCTCAGGGTCCTGGCATCGAGCCCCGCATCAGGCTCTCTGCTCAGCAGGGAGCCTGTTTCCCTCTCTCTCTGCCTGTCTCTCTGCCTACTTGTGATCTCTGTCAAATAAATAAATAAATAAAGTCTTAAAAAAAAAAGTCTCTTATGGTTTGTCTCCCTAATTTTGTCTTTTCTTTTTCCCTCTCTTCCCCTATGGTTATGTTTTCTTTTTCTTTTTTTTTTTAAGATTTTATTTATTTATTTGACAGAGAGAGATTACAAGTAGGCAGAGAGGCAGGCAGAGAGAGAGAGGAGGAAGCAGGCTCCCCGCTGAGCAGAGAGCCCGATGCGGGACTCGATCCCAGGACCCTGAGATCATGACCTGAGCCGAAGGCAGCGGCTTTAACCCACTGAGCCACCCAGGCGCCCTGGTTATGTTTTCTTAAATTGCACATATGAGATCATGTAATTGTCTTTCTAACTTATTTCGCTTGGCATAATACCCTCTAGTTCCAGCCACATCATTCCAGATGTCAAGATTTCATTTTTTTAAAAAAATATTTTATTTATTTATTTGACAGAGAGAGCACAAGTAGAGAAGCAAGCAGAGGGAGAGGGAGAAGCAGGCTCTCCACTAAGCTGGGAGTCTGATGCGGGGCTAGATCCTGGGACCCTGGGACCCTGGGACCATGACCTAAGCCAAAGGCAGCCGCTTAACCGACTGAGCCACCCAGGCACCCAGAATTTCACTTTTTGATGGCTGAGTGGTATTCCATTATGTACACATACATACATACCACATCTTCCTTGTCAGTTCATCCATCAGTGGACATCAGGGCCCTTTCCATTGTTTGGCTATTGTGGACATCGCTGCTATGAACATTGGGATGTAGGTGCCCCTTCGGATCACTACATCTGTATCTCTGGGGTAAATACCTCATAGTGCAATTGCTGGACTATAGGTTAGCTATTTTCAACTTTTTGAGGGAACTCCAAAGTATTTTATAGACTGGCTGTGCCAGCTTACATTCTCACCAAAAGTGTAGGAAGGTTTCCCTTTCTGCACATCTTCCCCAACATTTGTTTCCTGACTTGTTAATTTTATCTAATCTGACTGGTGTGAGGTGGTATCTCATTGTGCTTTTGATTTGTATTTCCCTAATGCCAGGTGATTCTGAGCATTTTTTCATGTGTCTGTTGGCCATCTGTATGTCTTCTTTGAGAAATGTCTGTTCATGTGTACTGCCTATTTCTTGATTGGATTATTTATCCTTTCGTTATTGGGTTTGGTAAATTCTTCATAGATTTTGGATACTAGCGTTCTGTGTCATACGACATTTGCAAATAGCTTCTTTCATTCTGTCAATTCTCTTTTGCTTCTGTCAGCTGTTTCATTTGCTGTGGAAAGTTTTTTACCTTGATGAAGTCCCAATAGTTCATTTTTGCTTTTATTCCTTGCCTCTGGAGACCTAACAAGTAATTGCTGTAGCCAAGGTCACAGAAGTTGCTGCCCATCTCCTCCTGTAGGATTTTAATGGATTCCTGTCACAATTTAGGTCTTTCATCCATTTTGAGTCTTTTTGTGTATGATGTAAGGAAATGGTCCAGTTTCATTCTTCCGCATGTGGCTGTCCAATTTACCCAACACCATTTGTTGAAGAGACTTTTTTCCATTGAATATTCTTTCCTGCTTTGTCAAAGATTAACTGACTATAGAGTTGAGGGTCCATTTCTGGGTTCTCTGTTTTGCTCATTGATCTGGTTTCTGTTTTTGTGCTAGTACCATACTGACATGATGATGACAGCATTGTGTTTTTTTGTTTTACAATTTTTTTTATTATGTTAGCCACAGTACATCATTAGTTTTTGATGCAGTGTTCTGTGATTCATTGTTTGCATATAATACCCAGTGCTCGATGCAACACGTGCCCTCCTTAATACCTATCACCGGACTAACCCATTGCCTCACTGCTTTCCCCTCTAAACCCCTCAGTTTGTTTCCCAGAATCCATAGTCTCTCATGGTTCATCTCCCCCTCTGATTCCCCCCCCTTCATTTTTCCCTTCCTTCTCCCAGTGTCCTTCATGCTAGTTCCTATGTTCCACAAATAAGTGAAACCATATGATAATTGTCTTTCTCTGCTTGATTTATTTCACTCAGCAAAATCTCCTCCAGTCCATCCATGTTGGGCAAATGTTGGGTATTCACGCTGAGTATAAATGGCTGAGTAAAAATTCCATTATAATATGGACCACATCTTCTTTATCCATTCATCTGTTGAAGGACATCTCAGCTCCTTCCACAGTCTGGCTATTGTGGACATTCCTGCTATGAACATTGGGGTGCATGTGGCCCTTCTTTTCACTACATCTGTATCTTTGGGGTAAATATCCAGTAGTGCAACTGCTGGGTCATAGGGTAGCTCTATTTTTAGTTTTTTGAGGAACCTCCACACTGTTTTCTAAAGTGGCTGTGCCACCTTGCATTCCCACCAACAGGGTAGTAGAGTTCCCCTTTCTCCACAATCTTTCCAACATCTTTTGTTTCTTGCCTTGTCAATTTTTGCCATTCTAACTGGTGTAAGGTGGTATCTCAGTGTGGTTTGGATTTGAATTTCCCTGATGGCTAATGATGTTGAGTGTTTTTTAATTTGTCTGTTAGCCATTTGTCTTCTTTGGAGAAGTGACTGTTCATGTCTTCTGCCCATTTTTTGACTTGATTATCAGATTTTTGGGTGTTGAGTTTGAGAGTTCTTTGTAGATCTTGGATGTCAGCCCTTTTTCTATAATGTCATTTGCAAATATCTTCTCCCATTCTGCGGGTTGCCTCTTGAAGAGACTTTTTGTTGACTGTTTCCTTTGCTGTGCAGAAGGCTTCTATCTTGATGAAGTCCCAGAAGTTCATTTTCGCTTTTGTTTCCCTTGCCTTTGGAGCTGTCTCTTGAAAGAAGTTGCTGTGGCTGATGTCGAAGAGGTTACTGCCTATATTCTCCTCTAGGATTTTGATGGATTCCTGTCTCATTGAGGTCTTTCATCCATTTAGAGTTTATCTTTGTGTATGATGTAAGAGACTGGTTGAGTTTCATTCTTCTGTATTTAGTTGTCCAATTTTCCCAGCACCATTTATTGAAGAGACTGTCTTTTTTCCATTGGGTATTTTTTCCTGCTCTGTCAAATGTTAGTTGACCATAGAGTTGAGGGTCCATATCCAGGCTTGCTCTTCCCTTCCATTAGTCTGTCTGTCTGTTTTTGTGCCAGTGCCATGCTGTCTTGGTGATCACAGCTTTGTAATATAGCTTTAAATCAGTGTGATACCCCAGCTTTGTCACATTGTTAGTGTATAGAAATGCAGCTGATTTCTGTGCATTGATTTTGTATCCTGTCACATTGCTGAATTCCTATATGGGTTCTAGCAATTTGGGGTGGAGTCTTTTGGGTTTTTCCCATAAATTATCACATCATCTGCAAGAGTGACAGTTTCACTTCTTTGCCAATTTGAATGCCTTTCATTTCTTTCTGTTGTCTGATTGCTGAGGCTAGGACTTTTAGTACTACGTTAAACAATAGCAGGTGAGAGTAGGCATCCCTGTCATGTTCCTGACCTTAGGAGAAAAGCTCTCAGATGGCTTTTATGATATTGAGGTATGTTCCCTGTATCCCAAAACTCTTTAGACTTAATTAAGGAAAGATACTGTATTTTGTCAAGTGGTTTTTCTGCATCAGTTGAGAGGATCGTATGGTTTTGTCTTTTATTAATGTGATCTAACACATTCATTGATTTGCAAATACTGAACCACCCTTGCATCCCAGGAATAGTGTAATCCCAGTAGTTTATTTTTGCTTTTATTTCCCCTGCTTCAGGAGACATATCTAGAAAGAGATTCCTATGGCTGATGTCAAGGAAATTACTGCCTGTATTCTCTTCTAGGATTTTTATGGGTTCATGTTTCACATTTAGGTCTTTGATACACTTTGAATTTACTTTTGTATATAGTGTAAGAAAGTGGCCTGGTTTCAGTTTTTTGCATGTAGCTACCTAGTTTTCCTAACACCATTTATTGAAGAGACTTTTTTCCCATTGGATATTCTTTTTGCTTGGTTGAAGATTAATTTGCCATATAATTGTTGGTTTATACCTGGGTTTTCTATTCTGTTCTATTTACCTATGTGCCTATTTTAGTACCATTACTATTTGATCAGTACATACTATTTGATCAGTACAGCTTTGTAATATCACTTTAAGCCTGGAATTGATACTTCTAGCTTTTCTTTTTTCTTTAAAAAATTTTAAAATTCATTTTAACTAACATAAAGTGTCTTAGTAGTGTCAGAGGTAGAATTTAGTGATTCATCAGTTATATACAACACCCAGTGCTCATAAAGTGCCCTCCTTAATGCTTATCGCCCAGTTATTCCATCCCCCACCCACCTCTCCTCCAGCAACTCTATTTCCTGTTGTTAAAGTCTTATGGTTTGTCTCCCTCTGTTTTCTTTCCTTCTTTCTGTTTTCTTTTTCCTTTCCTTCCCCTACATTCATCTGTTTTGTTTCTTAAGCTCCATATATGAGTCAAATCACATTTGTCTTCCTGACTTAACTTTGCTTAGTGTAATAACCTCTAGTTCCATCCACATTGTTACAGATGGCATGATTTCATTCTTTTCTACAGCTGAATAATATTCCATTGTATATGTATACCAACCACATCTTTATTCATTCATCTGTCAATGTACATCTGGGCTCTTTTCCACAGTTTGGCTATTGTGGACTGCTATAAACAGTGGGGTGCATGTGTCCCTTTAAATCACTATGTCTGTGTGCTTTAACTAAATACCCAGTAGTGAAATTGCTGGGTCACAGGGTTTCTCTATTTTTAACTTTTGAGGACCCTCCATACTGTTCTCCAATGTGGTATACCTATTTGCATTCCCACCAGTAGTCTAAGAGGGTTCCCCTTTCTCCACATCCTTGTCAACATCTGTTATTTCCTGATTTGTTGATTTTAGCCATATTGATTGGTGTGCGGTGGTATCTCATTGTGGTTTTGATTGGTAGCTCCCTGATGGAAAGGGATATGGAGCATTTCCTCATTTGTTTGTTGGCCATTTGTAGGTCGTCTTTGGAGAAGTATCTGTTCATGCCTTCTTGCCCATTTCTTGACTGGATTTTTGTTGTTTGGGTGTTGAGTTTGGTAAGTTCTTTGTATGGATTCTAGCCCTTTATCTGAAGACATTTGCAAATATCCTCTCCCATTCTGTATGTTGCCTTTTAGTTGTGTTGACTATTTCCTTTGCTTGCAAAAGCTTTTTATCTTGTTGAAGTCCCAGTAGTTCATTTTTACTTTTGTTTCCCTTGCCTTTGAAGTCATGTCTAGTAAGAAGTTGTTGTGGCTGAGGTCAGAGAGGTTGCTGCCTGCATTCTCCTCTAGGATTCTGAAGGTCTCCCATCTCACATTTCGGTCTTTCGTCCATTTTTGTGTATGGTGTAAGAAAGTAATCCAATTTCATTCTTCTGCATGTTGGTGTCCAATCTTCCTAGCACCATTTATTGAAGAGACTTTTTTCCACTGGATATTCTTTCCTGCTTTGACAAAGATTAGTTGGCCATAGAGAGTTGAGGGTCCATTTCTGGATTCTTCTCTTCCATTGATCTGTGTGTGTGTTTTTGTGCCAGTACCATACTATCTTGATGATTACGGCTTTGTAATCCAGAACTGTGAAGTCTGAAGTCCAGAACTGTGATGCCTCCACCTTTGGTTTTCTTTTTAAAAATTACTTTAGTTATTCAAAGTATGTGGTTCCATATAGATTTTAGGGTTTTTTTTTTTTATTCTACTTCTTTGAAAAATGTTGGAGGTATTTTGATAGGTATTGCATTACATTTGTAGACTGCTTTGAGTAGTACAGACATATTAACAGAATTTGTTTTTCTAATCCACGAGCATGGAATATCTTACTACTATCTCTTTTTGTCATCTTTAATTTCTTTTATCAGTGTTTCATAGTTTTCAGAGTACAAGTCTTTTACTTCCTTACGTTTATTTGTAGATATTTTATTATTTCATGACAATTGTAAATGGAGTTATTTTCTTAATTTCTCTTTCTGCTTGCTTCATTATTAGTGTATAGAAGTGCAGCAGACTTCTGGACATTGAATTTGTATTTTGCAACTTTACTGAATTTATCAGTTCTTGTAGATTTTTGGTGGACTCTTTAGGGTTCTTTCTGTATAGTATTATATCATCTGCATATAGTGAAAAATTTACTTCTTCCTTACCAGTTTGGGTGCATGTTTTTTTCCTTTTTCTTATTTGACTGTGGTAGCTAGGACTCCTAGTACTAGTTGAATAAAAGTGGCAAGAGTGGACATCTTTGTCCTGTTCCTGACTATAGGGTTAAAGCTTTCAGTTTTTCCTGATTAAGTATGATACTGGGGGTTCTACATTGTGGCCTTTATTATTGAGGTATGTTCCCTCTAAACCTATTGTGTTGAGGGTTTTTAATCATAAATGGATGTTGGCGTTATCAACACATTTCTGTATCTACTAAAGATAAATTCCTTCATCTATTGAAATGACCATATGTTTCTTTTCTTTTATTAATGTGGTAGGTCATGTTGATTGATTTGTGAAATTGAACCACCCTTGCAACCCAGAAATAAATCCCACTTGATCATGGTGAATGATTTTTTAAATGTATTGTTGCATTTTATATCCTAGTTTTTTTATTGAGATTTTTTGCATCTGTGTTCACCAGGAATATTGGCCTGTAGTTCTCTTTAGTGAATTCTTTTTCTGGTTTTGGTAGTACTTAAATCTTGTTTAGGATTTGTATGCTGAGAATTACAAAATGCTGCTAAAGGAAAAAAGAAGACACAAATAAATGGAAAGAAATCCTGTGTTCATGCACTGGAAGATTTAATGTTAAGATGTCAAAACATAGGACATAGTCCAGAATGACAGAGGAGTAGGAGACCTTAGTTTTGCATTAATTGCAAACAGGAACATAGCTAGATAGCTATCAGATCATTCTGAACACTTGTGAATACAACTGGATATCTAAGAAAAGAACAGCTGAAACTCTATGAAGAGAAAAGTGACCACTTTCTGGAAGGTAGGCGATATAAATTAATCTGAGGCGACATATGGGAAGATAAACTGGGGGCAGGGAGGGAGCCTCTGTCAGCCGACTACCAGATTATAGCAGTGGAGCACAAAATCAGAACTTTCAGTAGTCTGTCCACTGAGGGATGTCCCTGCCTGAAAGATGCTCAGGTGGTGAAATGGGGTAGAATCCTAGGTGGGACAATGTGGTCTCAGGATCCTCAGGGTCACAGAAGGAACAGGGGTGCCTGAGTGTGGCAGAGCTCCCAGGCATCACAGCGGCGAAAGCTGGAGGCAATCAGCTTAACCAAGAGTGGGCTTTCAGCTCAGGGTTGCCATAAACCATGAACCAGACCATGATCAGGCCCTGCTCTCTGAGCAGGGGCCCAGCAAGCAACAGAACCATTGCAAGACCTCCCGCCACCTTTACTCCCCCAGGGAGAAAAGGCGCAGGTGTATGCTACAGGAGTTCACAGGGTTTGGAGACTTAAAATGGGGTCACATGACATCGAAACACTCAGTCACAGGCTGGGTGAACATGGAGTGCAGACAGAGACTAGGGAGATAGGAGTGATTCATTGCTTTTCTCTGAGGGTACGGTGAGGAGTGGGGCTCCACGCTTTCAGCTCTGGGGCTGGAGACTGGGAAGCTGCCATTTTTTAAAAAAGATTTGTCTCTGTTTGAGAGAGTGAGAGAGAGCACAATCAGGGTGAGGGGCAGAGGGAGAAGCAGACTTCCTGCTTAGCATGGAGCCTGATGTGGGGCTCCATCTTGGGACCCCAGGATCATGACCGGAGCCAAAGGTAGATGCTTAACTGATTAAGCCACCCAGGTACCCAGGAGGTTGCCATTTTCATTGTCAACCTATAAGCAGCATGAGCCTTCAGGGAACAAAAGCCACAGAGAACAATCTGGAGCAATTTACGTAGCCTGGCCCTCTGTCAAAGGCGGTGCAGTTCAGCCCAGGGCAAAGATACCTGAGAATCAGCGTAACAGGTCTCTTCCGCAGAAGAGCAGGAGAAACACCCAGCCAAGACCGAATTTTCCAATCACAAAGAACTGCATAACTCTAGCACTAGGAGAAAATAGTATATAGAATTTATGGTTTTTCCCCCATGATTCTTGAGTCATTCAATTTTAATTTTTTCAACCCATTTATCAACTTTTTAAAAAAAATCTTTTTTAGTTTTCATCTCCACAATTACATTCTATCCTTTCACTGTATTTAATTTTATTTTTGTATATATATGTTTTTCTTTCTTTACAATTTTGGGAGCAGTTTCTTCCAACAGATGAAAATGCACTCAGGATAGGGCTCTGTTCTCACTTGTCTGTTTATATTCCTTTTTCTTTTTTTGTCTTTTAATTTTCATTTTACAGTTACATTCTATCCTTTCATTGTATTTATTTTTGACAATATATAGTTTGTTTTCTTTACAATTTTGGGATCTAGTTTTCTAACAAATGGACCAAAATGCACACAGGATCCATTACCTTGATCTGAAAACCAAAGACCCCACCAAAAAGGAGAATTGTAGATCAGTATCTCTGACGAACATGGAAGCAAATATTCTCAACTAGACACTAGCCCTGGCTAGTATCCTACTGAGGATGCAACAGTACAGTAAAAGGATTCTTCACCATGACCAGGTGGGATTCACTCCTGAGCCGTGAGGGTGGTTCAACAATCGCAGATCAATCCGTGTGATACACTGCATAAATAACCATCTGATCCTCTGAACAGATGCAGAAAAAGCATTGACAAAGTACAGCATCCTCTCTTGATTAAAACTTTCTACAGTGTAGGGATAGAGGGAATATACCTCAATATCAAAAGCCATCTATGAAAAGCCCACAGCAAATATGCTCAATAGGGAAGAATTAAGAGATTATTACTATTATGTTATTCATACAGTATATCATTAGTTTTTGATGTAGTCTTCCATGATTCATTGTTTGTGTATAACCCCCAGTGCTCTGATGCAACCACTTTGGAAGTCAGGTTAGCGGTTTCTACCTAAAGTTAAACATAGACTTGCCATAGGACTCTGAATTAATCACACTCCTAGGTAATTTACCTCAGTGAATTAAAACATAGGGTACACAAAAACCTATTTGCTGAAAACCAATGTTTACCACATCTTTGTTCATCATGAAAAACTGGATGCAACCACATTGTCTTTCAGTAGGTGAATGGATAAACTGTGGAATACCCAGTGGAATACTGTTTGGCGATAAAGGGACTGAGCTACTGATTCATGCATCAACATGAAGAAATCTGAAATACATTTTGCTGGGTGAGTGAACACAGATCAAAACAGCTACATGTTGTGTGAGTGTATTCACATGACATTTTGGGAAAAGCAAAACTGTAGGGGCAAAAAAACCAGATGGGTTGTTGACAGGGTCTGGGGGAAGAGGAAATGGTTAATTGCAGAGGGGAAGCCTGGGGGAATTTTAGGTGATGGGATTATCCTGCAGATCCTGCAGTGGTAGACACAGAATGCCAAGCAACTGACAAAAGCATAGAATTTGGCAGTCCAAAGATTGAGCTTTAGCATATGCACATTTAAAAAAATCTTCCAGAGGGGCCCCTGGGTGGCTCAGGCAGTTAAGTGTCTGCCTTCAGCTCAGGTCATGATTCTAGGGTCCTGGGATGGAGCCCACTTTGGGCTCCCTGCTCCTCTTTCTCCCTCTGCGTGCTGTTCCTCCTGTTTGTGCACTCTTTTTCTCTCAAATAAATAAAATCTTTTAAAAAATAAAAAAAAAGGAACTGAGAGCTTTTCCCCTAAGGTCAGGAACATGACAGGGATGTCCATTCTCACAACTGTTCTACATAGTATAAAAGTCTTAGCTTCAGCAGGCAAAAAGAAATAAAAGGTATGTGAATTGGTGAAGAAGAAGTCAAACTTACTTTGCAGAGGACATGATTTTCTATGTGGAAAATCCAAAAGACTTCACTCCCAAGTTGCTAGAACTCCTACAATTCAGCAACGTGGCAGGATATGAAATCAATGCACAGAAATCAGTTGCATTTCTATACACTAGCAATGGGAATGAAGAGAGAGAACTTATGGAGTGGATCCTATTTACAGCTGTGCCAAAATTGTGAGTTATCTAGGACTAAACCTAACCAAAGAGGCAAAGGGTTTGTACTCAGAAAACTATAGAACCCTCTTGAAAGTAACTGGAATACACAAAGAAATGGAAGAATGTCCAAAGAAATATTGAAAAAGAAAACCAAAGCTGATGGCATCACAATTCCAGACTTCAAGCTGTATTACGAAACTATATTCATTGGATCATTTTCCTGCTTTGTCAAAGATTATTTGACCAGAGTTGAGGATCTATATCCGGGCTCTCGATTCTGTTCCTTTGATCTGTGTGTCTCTTTTTTGTGCCAATACCATGCTGTCTTGGTGATCACTGCTTTGTAATATAACTTGAAATCAGGCAACATGATGCCCCCGCTTTGTTTTTCTTTTTCAATATTTTCTTGGCAATTTGGGGTCTTTTCTAATTCCATATAAATTTTAGGATAGTTTGTTCCAGCACTTTGAAAAATGCCAGTGGAATTTTGATCAGGAGGGCATTGAAAGTATAGCTTGCCCTGGTCTGCTCAGATGTTTTCACAATGTTTATTTTTCCATCTTTTTGTGTCTTCTTCACTTTCCTTCATAAGTATCTGTAGTTCCTAGGGAATAATAGGTCCTTCTCCTCTTTGGTTAGGTTTATTCCAAGGTATCTTAAGGTTTTTGGTAGTATCGTAAATGGAATCAATTGCTTAATTTCTCTTTCTATAGTTAATTGTTAGAAAAGCAGCAATTTCTCTGCATTGATTTTTGTATCCTGCCACATTAGTGAATTGCTGTGTGAATTCTAGTAATTTTGGGGTGGAGTCTTTTGGGTTTTTCCACATAAAGTATCGTGTCATCTGCGAAGAAAGAGTTTGACTTATTTGTCAATTTGAATACCTTTTATTTCTTTTGTTGTCTGACTGCTGTTGCAAGGACTTCTAGTACTATGTTGAACAAGAGTGGTGAGAATGGGCACCCTTGTCATGTTCCTGATCTTAAGGGAAAGGTTTTCAGCTTTTCCCCATTAAGAATGATTTTCACTGTGGGCTTCTCATAAATGGTTTTATAGATTTCCAGGAAGGCATCCATTTCTCCCAGGTTGCTTAATTTATTGGCATATAGTTATTGATAATTATTTCTAATAATTATTTCTGTTTCCTTGATGTTAGTTTCTTCAATAAATGGTGTTCAGAGAATTGGACTCCTGTATACGGAAGAATGAAACTCAACTATTCTCTTATACCATTCACAAAGATAAACTCTAAATGGATGAAAGACCTCAATGAGACAGGAATCCATCAAAATCCTACAGGAGAACATAGGCAGTAGCCTCTTCCACATCGGCCACAGCAGCTTCTTTCAAGAGACAGCTCCAAAGGCAAGGGAAACAAAATGAATTTCTGGGACTTCACCAAGATAAAAACCTGTACAGCAAAGCAAACAGTCACCAAAAAAGAGGCAACCCACAAAATGGCGAAGATATTCGCAAATGACACTACAGACAAGGGGCTGATATCCCAAGATCTATAAAGAACTCCTCAAACTTAACACCCAAAAAACTGATAATCAAGTAAAAACAAAAACAAAAAAACGGGCAAAAGACATGAGCAGACACTTCTCCAATGAAGACATACCGATGGCTGACAGACACATGAAAAAATGTTCATCATCATTAGCCATCAGGGAAATTCAAATCAAAACCACAATGAGTGGTTACCACCTTACACTAGTTAGAATGGCAAAAATTAACAAGGCAAAAAACAACAAATGTTGAGAGGCTGTGGAAAAAGGGGAACCCTCCTATCCTGTTGGTGGAAATGCAAGATGGTACAGCCACTTTGGAAAACAGTGTGGCAGTTCCTCAAAAAACTAAAAATAGAGCTACCCTATGACCCAGCAGTTGCACTACTGGGTATTTACCCCAAAGATACAGATGTAGTGAAAAGAAGGGCCACATGCACCCCAGTGTTAGTATCAGGAATGTCCACAAGAGTCAAACCGTGGAAGGAGCCGAGATGTGCTGCTTCCAGTCGGTGATGAGAGAATTAGGCACAAACAAGTCAGCTGCAAGAGATTGGGAGCAGGGGACAACAGTCGAAAAGGACTGCTGCCCCGAGCAACTCCACCATCTTACTTTCATTGGATAAAAACAATAGCCAACAGAAGGATCGATGAAGGTCAAACGTTAGTGACGTTAGTCACGTCTTGCAGGCAAGCAAGGAGGAGGATAAAGCTTATAGTTAAACAAGCACATTCAAAGGACTCATCTAACTAACAACGGGCACTTCTGGAAGAGAAAGGAGCTATAACGGATAAGGGAAGCAAGTGGTTTTTGGTTTTCGTTCCACCCTGAGCTGACCGGGCATTCCCGGGTGCTTGGCTTCCCTGAAGCAGGCAGCGTTACTGAGCGTTCCCGGCTGCCCGGCTTCTGTGAAGGGGCGGCGTTCCACCCTGAGCGAGCCGGGCATCCCCAGCTGCCCAGCTTCACGGTCGTACATCGCCCTTCTCCCCAAAGACCTGTTGCCAGTATATATATTTCTTAAGGCCATATCTAAATGTGCTTGGTAACTAGTAAAATCCTCCAGAGGTTACAGTTTAAGTAACAAATTGTTCTGAGGGGCAGCAGCAGAGATGTCCTTCAACAGACAAATGGATAAAAAAGTTGAGGTCCATATATACAATGGAATATTACTCAGCTGTCAGAAAGGATGCTACCATTTGCATCAACGTGGATGGAACTAGAGGAGATCATGCTAAGTGAAATAAGGCAAGTAGAGACAATTACATGGTTTCATTCAAATGTGGAAATAAGGAATAGTGTAGAGGACAATAGGGGAAGGGAGGGAAAACTGAATGGGAAGAAATCAAGGAGACAAACCATGAGAGATTCTTGACTCTGAGAAGGAAAGGAGGGTTGTACAAAGAAAGGTGGGTGGGGTGGATGGGGTAAGTGGGTGATGGGCATTAATAGGGAATGTGATGTCTTGAGTACAGGATGTTCTACACAGCTAATGAATCACTGAACACTACATGTGAAACTAAGATATGTTGGTTAATTTCATTTAAATTAAATAAACATTATATACAGTGCAGGAGATAACAAATCTAAATAGCAACCTACTGAATAGAAGATGTTTGCAAATGACATACCCAATAAAGAGTTTATATGCAAACTATATAAAGAACTGATACAACTCAATACCCCAAAAAACAATTCAATTGAAAAATGGCAGAAACATGGACAGACGTTTCCCCAAAGGGCATCCAGATGGTGAACAGACCTGAAAAGATGCTCAACATGTGTCATCACCAGAAAAATGCAAATCAAAACTACAATGAGATACCACCTCACACCTCTGAGAATGGGAAAAATCAACAACCCACGAAACAAGTGTTAGTGAGGATGTGGAGAAAAACTCTTACACTGGGAGTGGGAATGCAAACTGGTGCAGCCACTGAGAATAACAGTATAGAGGCTCCTCAGAAACTTAAAATAGATCTACCCTACATTCCAGAAATAATGCCAGTGGCTATATACCAAATAACACAAAAACACTAACTCAAAGGGATATGTGTACCACCACTCCCCCGATGTTTATAATCAGCATTATTTACAATAGCTGAATCATGGATGCAGCTCAAGTGTCCATTGATAGATGAGGAAGATACTGTGTACACACACACACACACACACACACACGTGCACACGAATATTATTCAGCCATGAAAAAAGAATAAAATTTTGCCATTTGTAAGGATATGGATAGAGCTAGACAGTATAATTGTAAGTGAAATAAGTAGAGAAAGACAAACCATATGATTTCTCTATGTGGAATTTAAGAAACAAAACAAAAATTAAAAGAAAAATAGAAAAAAAAAACCACACACACCAAGAGGCTCTTTAACTATGGAGAACAATTACGGTTACCAGAGGGGAGGTTGGTAGAAGGATGGCAGAAACAGGTGATGGCAATTAAGGAGTGCACTGGTCATGATGAAGTTTGGGTGATATATGGAATTGATGAATCACTATACTGTAAATCTGAAAGTAATATACGTTATGCTAATTACACTGGAATTTAAAATTAAATGATAAAAGAAACTAAAGACATAAATCGAAAGACAAGTCCATGCTCGTAGATAAGAACAACTGTGTTAAAATGTTCATACTACCCAAAGCGATCTACAGATTAAATGGTATCTCTATGAAAATTCCAATGGCTTTTTCACAGAAATAAAACAGTCCTAAAATCTGCACGGAATCCAAATACCCAGAGCAATTTTGAGAAGGAACAACAGACCATCATTCTTCTTGATTTCAAATGATCTTACAAAGCTTCAGTAATTAAAACAGTATAGTACTGGCTTGTAAAAATAGACACATGGATCAGTGGAACAGAAAAAAAAAGCCCAGAAGTAAAATTCATGCACATATTATCAATTTATGATAAATGATATGCAAGAATACGCAATAAGCAAAGGGCACTCTTTTCAATAAACCGTTTTGGGAAAGCCAGACAAAACTTATACCATACAGAAAATGAACTCAAAATGGATTAAAGATATGAATGTAAGACCTGAAATCATAGAACTTCCAGAGGAAAACATAGGGTGTATTTAAGCTCCTTGACATTCATCTTGGTGAATTTTTTTTTATATGACCCAAAAGCAAAGACAAAGCAAGAATAAGTGGAACTACGTAAAAGTAAAAGCTTATGGATGCAAAGGGAACCATCAACAAAATGAAAAGGCAACCTACAGAAGAGAAAATGTGTGCAATTCATATATCTGATACGAGATTAATATACAAGGTATATAAAGAACTCATATAATTAAAACTTCTGTGCATAAAAGAACATTATCAATAGAGTGAAAAGTGAATACAAAATAGTGTAGTCACTGTGGAAAACAGTACACTGGTTCCTCAAAAAACAGAACATAGCTAATATAGGATCCACTAATTTCACTTCTGAGTATATACCCAAAAGATATGTGAACGGCAGCATTATTCACAATAGGTAAAAGATGAAAGCAGCTCAACTGTCCATCAACAGATGAATGGAGAAACAAAATGTGATACACACACACACGATGTTATATTATTATTAAGAAAACAAATTCTGATACATGCTTCAGAGTGTTTGAATCTTGAGGACATTACACTAATGGAAGTAAGCCAGTCACAGAAAGACAAATATGGTATGACTCCACCTATAAGTGGTATCTGGAGTAGTCAAATTATAGAAACAAAGTAGAATTGTGGTTGCCAAGAGAATAGAGGAATGGGGAGTTATTATTTAATGGGTACAGAGTTTCAATTTTGAGCAGATGAAAAAGCTCTGAGGATGGATGATGATGGTTGTTGCACAACAGTGGGAACGTACTTAATGTCACTGAACTGTACACTTAAAAATGGTTAAAATATTGAATTTTATGTATATATTACTCCAATGTTTAAAAATTTAACCAACAAACAAAAAAATGAACTCCTACAATGGCAAAAACAAAAAAATCCATTTAAAAAATGGGTAGAGGACCTGGATAGATATGTGCCTAAAGAAGACATATAGATAGCCAATAGATACATAAAAAGAAACCCTACATCATTAATCATCAGGGAAATGCAAATCAGAAACTATGATATCACCTTACAACTGTCAGAATGGCTATTACCAGGAAGACAAAACAAGTTTGGTGAGGAGGTGGACAAAAGTGAACACTTGCATCCTCCTGGTGGGAATGGAAATTGGGTGTAGCCCAACCTCCAGTATGGAGGTTCCTCAAAAAATTAGAAATATAACCACCATATAATCCAGCAATCCCATTTCTGGTTATCTGAAGGAAATGAACTCACTACCTCAAACAGATATCTGCACCACCATGTTCACTAAAGCATTATTTATAATAGTCAAAATAGAGAAGCAACCTAAGAGCCCATTGTTGGGTAAATGGATGAAGAAGTTGTGAGAAATAATACACATACACACATATAATCGAGTATTATGCACCCACAAGAAATAAGAAAATTCAGCTATTTGTGACAACATGGAACAGACTCAGCTATAGAGAACAAATAGATGGATGGCAGAGGGGAGCTGGGTGGTGGAGATGGGTGAAAAAGTGAGAGATTAAAAGTACACATACCTTGACAAGCACTATGTAATACATGGAATTTTCTTTTTAGTTTATATTCAGCTAACCTACATATACTTAGGACAACATAAGTTTCAGATGTAGAGTTCAGTAATTCATCAGTTGCATGTAACACCCAATTCTCATCACATCATGTGCCCTCCTTAAATACATGGAATTGCTGAATAACTGTACTGTATACCTGAAACTAATATAACACTGTATGTTAACTACATTAGAGAGAGTATGGAATTCAGGAAACAGACTGAGGGTTTTAGAGGGGAGAGGGTGGGGCGGATGGGTGAGCCTGGTGATGGGTATTAAGGAGGGCACATATTGCCTGGAGCACTGAGTGGTGTATAAGTAATGAATTTTGGAACACTGAAAAAATAAAATTTTTTCAAAGTCTAGTTTGTCCAATATAAAAAAAAACTAGTCTAGTTTGTCCAATATTAAAAAAGTCTAGTTTGTCCAATATTAGAAAAAACTAAAAACTTTTACAAAGGTACAAACTTCTAGTTATAAAGTTCTGGGGATGTAATGTATGGCTTGGGGGCTACAGTTAACAATATTGTATATTTCCAAGGGAGTAGATCTTAAAAAGTCTCAAGAGAAAAAAAATTCTACCTGTGAGATGATGGATGTTAAACTTATTATCATGATCATTTTACAATAATACATTTATCAAATCATTATATTGTTCAGGATACTATATGTCAATTACATCTCAGTTTTAAAAACCCTACATATTCTACCTTACAGAAAATAGAAACAATGAAAAAACTGGCAATGAAGCCAACCCAGGAGGAGCTTTTTTGGTGTAATCACACCACTACCTCTCAAGGTACCACCCTTGAAGCTACAAAAGCTGTAAACCACCTGCCCTAGACAGGGACAATGGAGCAGGTGGTCCTACAGTGAAACACAGCAACATTCTCATAAACAGGCAGAAATGGGCTAAATGTATAATAGAACTGACATCTATTTTTGAAATAACTTGGCCCACCTGTGAGGACTCCCTGTGTGAGTGCCCCATGGCCAAGGATCTAATTTGGTACACAGCTAAATGAACAACTTTTCAAACCAAGAGCACCTGTGAGGCTCATTCACACCCACGAAAGCACACTGAATGCAATCTGGGGGAAGCTCAATCACTAATGCACAATAATCTGAGCTAGAAGGAACACACAACTGCTCACCAAACCAAACCTGCACATGGCCTTAGCCATCGTGATATATACCTAATCAGACCACTCCATGCTGGTTTTGATTCTGACAACTTGATTTTGGTGCACATATGCATAATTCTCCCCTTGCCAAAGTCTCCAGTAAACCTCACTCATCAACATGCACCTGCTCCCCTTCAACAACACTCAACAGCAGCACGGACATCCAATGAATCTGTGTGAGGCTAGTCACAGAAATGTGTGGCTAATGGTGGGCTAAAACCCACTTTGTCAACCCAGGTGCGGAGTGTGAAGTTCACGCCCATGCCCCTCAGACAATGACACCACTTGGAATTGCATTAAGCCACATAAACTTACCTTTCTCAGGAACAGAGCATGCTGGGAGCAGAGGGAGTGTGGTGGACCTGAAGGAGAATCAAATGGCCTCCCTGTCACAAGCTTTCCTCCAACCTGGCATATACATAGACTGGTATCTGGCTCAAAATCCCAGTAAGTTTTTACTCAGCAAGGGACTTTCCCAAGTACTTGTGTCCACAAACCATGCTAGCTCAACCTCTTCAATGCCACAAACAAGTTCTCCCAGCAGTCCCCCTGGTGTTAACCACTCTACCATCACCAATTCTGAGCAGGTATACAGTCCACCTCACAACAATGAAAAGAAAACAGCTGTGTCCATGGAATTATCCACAGAAACTAAACCGCCCAGGGACTAGAACTCTTGGCTGAATGTTAGTGTACTTTAGGACCATGATAATAGGTAATTGCAAAGTCTTCGATTTCTTTTTTTTTTTCTTAAAGATTTTATTTATTTATTTGACAGAGATCACAAGTAGAGAGGCAGGCAGAGAGAGAGAGGAAGGGAAGCAGGCTCCCCGCTGAGCAGGGAGCCCGATGTGGAGCCCCATCCCAGGACCCTGAGATCACGACCTGAGCCGAAGGCAGAGGCTTTAACCCACTGAGCCACCCAGGCGCCCCAAGCCTTAGATTTCTTAAGTGCGGTTAAGGGGGCGGGGAGGGTCTGTACACTTGCTAACATATCTTGCTGCTTCTGCACTGGTAATACTCATCAAGCTTTAACAGATAGCCAGGGACATACATCAACGGGGCCCTAATACCACTTCACTGACTAGACAGATCAAACAAGTAAAAATCTCCTTTTCTGACCTATCCTCCTGGACTTCTCCCCCAGCTGGCTATAAATGGGCTTTGAAATACTGCTTTGTGCCTTTGTAGGATATGGGATCTTTAGAATGATTTATTACTGGCTCCAGATTCAGGCAATACAAAGTAACACAGTTTCAACTATAAAACAAACACGAAGCTGGCAGATGGGCTGTTGTGTAAATGAGCCAAAGATGCCCCATATATTGGCCCCAATGCTGTTTATTTCTTCATAGCAGGCTGAGACTTCTAGTTCAAAGCATACTGGTACCAAATTCAATTTTTTAAAACACATTTTTACATATGTGTTTTAAGTACAATCCAAATAAGCCCACTTAAAGCCCAACTGCTCTGCACACCCTGTGAAACTGCACCCAACATTTACTAGCCACAGATAAGGCAAACATTGGTGTTGTAAAAGACTCTACACTGCTGCTGCCTTTCAGACCATATGAACGTGCCCAAATTTATGTTGTCATCCTAACCCCCAGTATCTCAGAATGTGATTTTATTTGGAGATAGGGTCTTTAGAGAGCTGAAGTAAAATTGAGGTCATTAGGGTGAGCCCTAATCTGATGTAACTGTGCCTTACAAGGAGATCAGGAGACAGACAAGCACATGAACAACTCTACGAGGATACAGGGAGAAGGCAGCCACCTACAAGCCAAGAGGAGACCTCCAGAGAAACCTGCCCTGCTGACACCTTGACTCTAGATTTCTAGCCTCCAGAACTGAAAGAACCAATGTGTTTTAAGCAATTTAGTTTGTGGTATCTTGCTACAGCAGCCTGAGCAAACCAATGTACCTTCCATCTTGTTGCTAAGCAACACTGCCTAGACACCTACGCTCCCTACATGAAATCTCCTCTCTCCTAGGACTGCCTATGCTCTGTTCCCCTTTTGGGCAGTAGTCCTGTACCACTGCCTCTAGTAGGTCTCCTCCTGTAAAGGACTTTGCCCCTCATGCAACCCACCAGACACCACCCAAATAAAGCTTACTGTGTACTTCTGCTGTCTGTGGTCATGTCTTTTTCTTGATCAGCCTTGAAATCCTCAAACTCACTACATTCTATCTCTAGAGCTCACCTTTTTTTTTTTTTGAATACATGTATCCATGTTTCTGTTTTAGGTGACTGAGATCTAGCTAAGAAAGTTGTCTTATCTGAGATCCAAGAATGATGACTCACACTATGAGTGTTGACAGAATCCATAATGCCATTTCTTAGCCCAGAAGCTCCAGTTGTTGCCTATTCCTAGAAATGACCACAGCAATTCTAATAACGAATTTCAAAAATATGTTAGATGTTGTGCTAAGACATACACATGGTATCACAGGAAGACATCACAACAGTCTTCTGAGTGAAGTACTATTATTCCCATTGCACAGTTGAAAAATCTAAGCAACTTATGGCACACAGAGGGTATTTTAAGTGTTAGCTAACTTGCCTAGTATAATACAGCAGTATCTGGCAGAATCCATGTCTGCTGGATGGCAGAGCCTAAAGAAGTAATAAAGACCTGCAACTTAATCCCAAAGACTTTCAAGAAATAGGCTGTACTTGCTCTGCTGTCATCCAGAAAATGCATCACAAGAGGCTGCTAAGAATATACCTATTTGAATAACATCTATCTTTAAACACATGATTGGTAAGTAAGTCATGACTAAATAGAAAATGTCTAAGCCCCTAGTCACCTAGGTATGCATTTTGATTTCTGGATCCTTTTTCTGTGCTGCATTCACCTTCTGAAGTAGTACTGTGTTAACAAGCTCACAGTTGGAAGGGGCTTTGGAAATGGTCCAGGTCCAGTTCTCACGTTATAGCCTTGCAAAAGCTAAGGCCCAGGGATGGAAACAGACTTGCCTAGAGACCTAGGATGTTAGTAAAGAGCTAGGAATAGAACCAAAGCTCCATTATACAGTAGTTAAAATAATCAGTTACAATACTGTTACCATGTTGGGGTATCTGCAATATGCCCTGTATATACAGTATCTTATTTAACCCTTAAAGCAGTCTTTTAATAGAGGTGTTATCATCTCCATCTTGAATGAGAGAAAGGGGTTTCTAAGTCCAGGATCACACAGGTAACACATGGCAAAACAAGTTCTTTTATAAACTCAAATTCTATGCTTTTCCGAAGTTTTGCCTCAACTTTTATTCATGCTCTTCAAGTACAGGAAAATATTGTTATTAATGAGAAGTTAAGCAAATATATGATGTATACCATGACCAATATCAGAACAACCTCTATAATAGCTAAGCTTTATTTTTGTCTTAAGGAACTTTTAAAGCAAATAGTGTATGCACTGCATGTTACCACTTCAAGTTGTAACAGTATAGGGTCATCTGGAAACACAAGGCCTTATTCTCTTTTGCAGGAGAGTTTAGTTCTCTGTTGACTCCCTTATAGACATTCTACTTGGATCTTCATCTGTATCATCTTTTTCCTTTTTCAACTTCTCTCAGTGGTTTCTTATACTGTTTTCTTGGGTCATACAGAGATAGCAGGGGATGCAGATGTATTTTGTATTGAGCCTTTTCCACAAATTCCTCACCTATAGTGGCACTGGTCAGCAGAAGGGCAGTTGAGTGAAATAGCCGGTTGTCTTGTGAAGCTTTTCCAGAAACTTCATCAGGGCCACTTTTTCTTTATCAATTTCCCTGAACCGGATAGCTAAAGCCTTCTGGAGTTTTTGAATGTGGAGCCTAGTCCTCTGCTCTTCTCCAAGGTTGTTCACAAGGGTCTTCCGCAGGTATATGGGATCTCCTACTGTCAAGGTGCGTGTCTTCATTGTGTAGGCCATTCCACCCATGGTCAAACTTTGGCACGGGAAGGTCAAGACAGGAGTAAGGCTTCCTGTAAATGTCTCAGCAAAATGATTCTCCTGTAGTTTGGAATATTAGAACCATGACACCATGGGAACAGAGCCCTGCAGAATCTTGGGGCTGAGTGGCATCCGAGATCCATCCATTTAGCCTGAACTCTTATATTTCCCCATCAGAAGATTCTAAGCTTCCATATACTTTTAGTTTAGAAACAGATGAGTGTTTCAATACATCTGTCACATTTCAACACATTTAGCACATTACCAGAGTGGTAAATGGGTACCTGCCACTGTTTTGTGGTAACACATTTGTTCAATGGTTAAGTACCTTTGGACACTCATACACAGGACACAAATGTTTATAGACAGAGAAAAATAGAAAGTAGAGTCCATAATTCAGATTAGTTTTAGAAGCCTTTCATAATTCCTTCTGTGAATACAGAAGGGCCTTCTGCTAAATATTTGAGATTATGTCATCTGTCTAGGTATTGGATTGGACTTAAAGGCAAGAACTTGCTCATGAAGTATCTACTTTTCACACAAAAGAGGAGAGGAAATAGGCAAATATACATGTATCTATCACATGTGCAAAAAATCTCCACAGGAAATAAAAACTAAGGAGATGATACAGATGGGAATGGACAAGGAGTGATGATGGGGAAATGGGAACATAGTTGAAGGAACAAAGAGGAACACTTGGGTATACCCAAGGCTATACCTTTTAATTGTCCTTACATTTATAAATATGTTTGGTTTTCATGTCTTCAAAAATCATTAAAATAAAAAAGATTGGGGGTTGTGTACCCCACACCACCTGAATATTCTAGGATTAAGAAAGAAGTGAATATATTGTGGATAATGACAGCCAGGTTCTCTCTGTTGGAGAAAGAAACTACAGAAAAAGTAAAGGAGGAAGGCTATAATGTACTCTGTGGTGCTGGACTGGAGTTGGAGATATCAGTGGGACATGGTTCTATGAATTAGGTAGGATCTGTGGGTCTATGAATCAGTAATTAATTCATAGTTCTATGAATCAGTACAAATTCTTGTGAAGAGTGGACCATTAGAAATTTTGGTCTCCAAAGAGGACTCCGAACTCTCCCCAAAATGGTTTGAGGCCCACCTGTTCCTGAACTCAAAATTTCCTCTGGGAAGGGAAGACAACAGATTTCATGGTTCTGTTTTCAGATTTTAGCTATGACTTTCCATAAGCTTTGATAACATTACTTTATTCCTTTTAACGTCATTAGGAGCAGACACATGTATGTTTGTTCCAGTCCTCTTTAATCAGGAGCAGAAAACCTGAACAACGTGGAATGTTTCTAATTAACAGGAAAACACATTTTTTTCTAACAAGAGAATTTTACTGATTTTTAACTTTGAACTGTGGCCTTCGGAAACAATCAAAAGATTTAGCAAAACTTGTTTGTATTATCAACTAACTACTAATGAGTACAAATACTTGATAGCCTAATCAGACCACACTCTAAGGGAGTCTGGTGGGTCTGTATGTTTGGGAGGAAGGAGCAAAGGGATCTTTAAAAACATGACATAATTGGGGCGCCTGGGTGGCTCAGTGGGTTAAGCCTCTGCCTTCGGCTCAGGTCATGATCTCAGTGTCCTAGGATCGAGCCCCACATCGGGCTCTCTGCTCAGTGGGGAGCCAGGTTCCCCGTCTCTTTCTGCTTGCTGTCTGCCTGTGAGCTCTCTCTCTGTCAAATAAATAAATAAAATCTTAAAAAATAATAAAAACATGACATATTAGAAGACATGATCAGTTTGGCAAGAAGTGTGGAAGTGAACTTTTGGTAGAGAAGATTTGTACAAGACAAGATATTGCCTTCAAATAACTCAAGGACTATCACTGGGTAAAGACTGTGTGTACCCTGACAGAAGGACTAGTGTTAGCTGGTAGAGATGGCATATTACAGCTCAGGGTAATGAGCATATCTCCCAATGTCTGGAGGCACCCACTAACAACATATTTTCACTAAAGATACTCAGGAACAATCATAATAGGGGTGTCATGCACAGTAACCACTTATGTTGTATTTTGCAATATATCTCTAAGATCTCTGCTATAGCTGAAATAAGGATGATAATGATCAGCACTCCCATCATTTACAACACAGTGGCAGGAAAGGATTACTGTTGCTGTCTTACAGGTAAGGAAACTGAAGCTCAGTGAAGTTGAACTCTGTCCCAAACCGACATCTAACCTTATGTGACTCCTTGCAGCCACTATTCTACCTGCAAAGCCAGGAGCACACACAACCATGTGAACTCATGAAGCATTTCTGGATATATACACGAAGTAGCACATGGACAAACCCGACCCTCATGCACAAATGCAGATTTACTCAAGGATACATTCAAGAACTAAGACACATACAAACACACAGGTGCACAAACACCACTCTAGAGCAGGGCTGTCCTGTAGAAGTTTTTGTAATAATGAAGTTTTTGTAATGTTCTAGATCTGTGCTATCCAATACAGCAGTCACTACAATATATGGATTGAACACTCTGAAATGCAGCTGGTGTGACCAAGGAGCTGAATTTTAAGTTTTGTTTAATTTTACTTAATTTTTTAAATTTTATTTTTATTTCTTTTCAGCGTAACAGAATTCATTGTTTTTTTTCACCACACCCAGTGCTCCATGCAATGCGTACCTCCATAATACCCACCACCTGGTTCCCCCAACCTCCCACCCCCTGCCCCTTCAAAACACTCAGGTTGTTTTTCAGAGTCCATAGTCTCTCATGGTTCATCTTCCCCTCCAATTTCCCTCAACTCCCTTCTCCTCTCCATCTCCCTATGTCCTCCATGCTATTTGTTATGCTCCACAAATAAGTGAAACCATATGATAATTGACTCTCTCTGCTTGACTTATTTCACTCAGCATGATCTCTTCCAGTCCCGTCCATGTTGCTACAAAAGTTGGGTATTCGTCCTTTCTGATGGAGGCATCATACTCCACAGTGTATATGGATCACATCTTCCTTATCCATTCATCCAAGGGCATCTTGGTTCTTTCCACAGTTTGGCGACTGTGGCCACTGCTGCTATAAACATTGGGGTACAGATGGCCCTTCTTTTCACTACATCTCTATCTTTGGGGTAAATACCCAGGAGTGCAATTGCAGGGTCATTGGGAAGCTTTATTTTTAATTTCTTGAGGAATCTCCACACTGTTCTCCAAAGTGGTTTCACCAACTTGCATTCCCACCAACTTAATTTTACTTAAATTTAAATTAAGGGATGCCTGGGTGGCTCAGCTGATTAAACATCTCTCTTCAGCTCAGGTCATAATCCCAGTGTCCCGAGATTGAATCCCACATCAGACTTCCTGCTTAGTGGGGAGTCTGCTTCTCCTTCTCCCTCTGCCTCTCCCCCCAACTTGTGCTCTCTCTCTCCCTCAAAAAAAAAAAAAAGTAAAAAAAATTATTTTTCAAAAGATTTTATTTTATTTGCTAGAGAGAGAGAGAGCACGCAAGAGTACAAGTGGCAGGAGCAGCAGGTAGAGGGAGAAGCAGGCTCCCCACCAAGCATGGAGCCTGATGTAGGACTTGATCCTAGGACCCTGGGATCATGACCCAAGCTGAAGGCAGCTGTTCAACCGGTTGAGCCACCCAGGCATCCCTAGAAAAAAAAATTTTTAACTCAAATAGCTACACGTGGCTATGGTTATCATACTGGACAACAAAGGTCCAAACTTACAGGTGGTGACATATGTGCATGTCCTTAGAACCATGTCATGCTAAAGACAGGCACAGAAAGAAGCCCTTGTGACTTCAGGCACAGTTACAACCAGCCAGATATACTGTACTCTTCCACCCCTCAATCTCTTGGGTGTGCACACAGGGGCATATGTGTGCACTCAATACAAACATGGGCAGAAATAGCAGCATCACCCCTTCACTGCAAGTCAGTGCGGGTGGAGGAGGCATGCCCACCCTCAGACGTGCATTCCTGCAGGGCTGTCTTGGACTAGAAGAGAGATGTGAAAGTACTTGCAGGGCAAATGTCTGGCTTAGAAGTGGTTCTTTGCAAACTAAGGGGAGATGTCCTTTCCAACAACTGTGCACTGATAGGCTGTCACTTGTGCTAAGCTGGCAATTTTCTGTAGTACTCACAGGGTCCTCAAACCCAGTATCTCCCTTGCAGTGCATGCCCATTAAGCAGGACCTAAAATCCACAGGCTTTTCTGCTGCCAACAGTGAAAGAGTGCTGTATCCCAACACGCCACAGTGCCTCTCTGACCTGCGCACAGTCCTGCATGTCTGCTGATCACTAAACCTTTCTGTGTTTGCCTGTGCTCCCCTTGCCCTCCTACTCATCCCACATGCCAGTCCTCAGCCTGACGACCAAGCCCTATGTCATGCAAACCTACTATGATGGAGGTCAAAATCCAGATTTGGATAAGAGGGAGGTGATCATACAAAGCTCCAGGAGTCATCATGAGGGCTGATAAAAATGGACATCAGAAGCATGTGTATGATCCTAGCCTGTCCTTGACCAGGGCTAAATGGACATCATAGGATTTTTGCTGGCACAGGCCAGGGTGATCAGACACCCCCTGGGAGGTGGTGGAAGATGAGAAGGAACCTGAACAGATACCATGGGTGGGGAATCTGGCTGAAATGACTTAGCAGGACTCTGGACAATGCAGAGAACTCAGAAGAATGCCAGTTGGAAAATTCAGAGAACCCTGAGTAGAATCGTCCCAGAACAGAATCTTTGTCAAGGGAAAGGGGCACTTCATTCTCATCCCCCAAGATACCCAAGGAGGTGTCTCAACACACTTAATATCACAAATCTCCCAGTCAATGTGTTTGGGCACTCCTAAATGCCAGTGCCCACTAGCATACTGCGTTCCTTCCTCAAACCTACCACTGAAAACTCAGGATGCTGCTCTCCCGTGCAGGATGCTGACCCCAGCCCATCTGAGGCTAACTGGGATGCCCAGGACAGGGCAGTCAACACTCACAGCAAGGGCCACTCAGGACCACCTGGAGTTAATACGTGAACACCCAAAGAAAGAAGAAAGAGGAGCAGTAAGGGACAGAGAAGAAGTAAAAATGGCAAGAAGAAAAGAGAAAAATTCTGCACACCTACAGTTATATAGACCATTCTAAAAGATTTTGTTTAGAAAAAGAACAGGAATGTTGGAGAAACCAGCTATAGGCTATGCTCAGCTGGGTCACTCTGGGGTTTGGACTTGAAGAGATGAATGATATGGCAGGACGTCACTGCACTGTTAATCTTTGGAGTGACTGAGATAATTAAGGCACCCAAGGCATAGCTCTGTCAGAAGTCCTCAGATCTTTCATATTTGAGAGATTCTCTAGTTTATCAATTATAAAACAGGATTTTCACCTTAAGATGGCATTCAGTTTGTGTTGAGAGTATTCACAGAACGTTAACAATTCTCCATTCTCTAAAATTACCCAGTTAACAGATAAGTGGAAAAACTAAAACTGATTAGTTTCTTTGTCCAAAATTGTTTTCAATTTGTATAATTTTCCAGGAATGTCTGTAATTATTATATAGAACACAGAACAAGAAAATTAATTTTTTATTGTCTTAGAATTTATATTATCAGGTATCTGGGACCCAAACAAAAATATAGGCCCAAAACACAAAATGGTAAAATTTTAAGTGATAATTAATGAACTGCAGTTAGAAATACACATTCCTCTTCACAAAGTCTAATAAATTTAATGAACCTTTCTTGAGTCTCATGAATGTACTGGCCTATCACTTTTATAATTGGGTCTGTTGTATTATTTTCCAACATTTCCCTTTTGCCACTTTAATGTTTACAAACAATGATCACATCACTTCCCAGATAGGAACCTCACACCTTCCCTGGAAGTGATTGACAGACATGTTCATGTTCTCCTCATGCCACCTGCCAGCAGCTGAGTGGTAGAGAGAGCTGGAGTGTGCCAGCTCCATATTATTCTCCACAGTGACTACACCAATTTACAATCCTACTGAGAGTGCATGAGTGTTCTCTTTTCTCCACATCCTCACCAACACTCATTATTTCTTAGACAAAACAAGAGTTTAAATAGAAAAAAGTTACAAGAAACAACAAAGGACCTTATATGTTAATAAAAAGTTCACTACAGCAAGCCAAAACAATTATAAACATTTATGCACCCAATGACAGATCATCAGAGTATATAAAGCAGAAACTGACAGAGTTGAAGAACTACTTCTTCAATAATAGTTGGAGACTTAGGAGTGCCTGGGTGGCTCGGTTGGTTAAGCATCTGACTCTTGATCTCACTCAGCTCAGCTCTTGATCTCAGGATCATGAGCCCAATCTTCACACTTTATTAAAAAATAAATAAATATAAATATTTTGGGGGCAAGACAGCAGCAGAGTAGGGGACCCCGTTTCATCTGGTCCCTTGAATTTAGCTGGATATCTATCAAAGCATTCTGAACATACATAAATTCAACCTGAGATGTAAGACAATTTATCTGGATCTCTACAAGAAGAAAAACGACTACTTTTTGCAAGGTAGATGAGGAATCTTGAATCTTCGGGGGAAATATCAGAAGATAAATGGAGTGGGGAGAGAGCCTCCATAAGCCAGCCACCAGAAAGTGATATAACACCAGAAGGAAAATCGGGACACTTAGAAATCTGCTCCAGTGAGAGGCATCCCTTTCAGAAAAGGGGACAGGGGATGAGTAGGGCAGAGTTCTAGGTGGATAACTGTGGTCCCAGGATCCCAAGAGACTCAGAAATGACAGAGAAGCCTGAACCGATAGAGTGCCCAAGCAGTGGAGTGGGGAGACTGCTTATGGTCAGTGAGCCCAGAAGGGACTCCCAGCTCTGGTCACTATAAACCCCAAGCCAGACCAGTTGGGAGACTGCTTTCTGCCTGCGCACCCTGAAAAGGACTAGAAGGTGGGAGCTGATTAACATCCAGGGGAGATACCAAATGGCTGTGGCAATAACTGGGCAACAGCTCTCAGGGTGACAGCAACCCTGGGAAGGACACTAGAGTAGCGCCCTGCACCCTGGGAAGAGTGGAACTGGGTGCGTGCATGAGCAGTCACAAAGACACAAAACACAAAGATGCTCAAGGGTCCCCAAAACTCCCCTGGGAGAGTGGCCGTGGGCATAAACCTCAAGATTCAGGGGTTTGGCACACACAGAGGCTGCATCCATGACTGGACAACAACTCTCAGGGCAGTGTCTCTGCCAAAAGGACACTGGGATGGTACCCAGCCATGAGCTGGGAGCCCTGGAAGAGGGCACATACATTAGCCCATGGCTGTTCACAATTGCAAAGGCAAAAACCACAGAGATGCTGGCGGGTGAAGGAAGTTATCCCCAGAACTCCCCTGGGAGAGTTGCAAATAGCGTGAGTCTGTGGAGTTTGGTACACACAGAAGTAGAGATGGTTTGACCTGGAGGGTTTATTGAAGAATGAGGACCACGACTTTGTGGCTCTGGGCCAGAGATTACTGTACAGCCCTATTTGCTCTGATCCTCTAAAGAGATGTGGAAAGCCTCCATGGAACTAAAGCCAAATAGACAACCAACTTACATTAAGCCCATCCCCCTGACAAGGGGCAAGGCAACTCCACCCAGGCAAAGACACCTGAGAAGCCAAGCAGCAGTTCCCTCCCCAAAAGACAGACTAGAGGAACAGGTGAACGACAAGCTCCAGCACCAGGGGAAAATAATATATTGAGCTCCAGGTGTTCCATCATGATTCATTTATATTTCAAGCTAAAACTTCACATTTTTTAAAGATTTTATTTATTTATTTGAGAGAGAGACAGTGAGAGAGAGCACGAGCGAGGAGAAGGTCAGAGGGAGAAGCGGACTCCCCGTGGAGCTGGGAGCCTGATGCAGGACTCGATGCCGGGACTCTGGGATCATGACCTGAGCCGAAGGCAGTTGTCCAACCAACTGAGCCACCCAGGCGTCCCTAAAACTTCACATTTTTTTAAAACCCTGTTCCCATTTAAAATAGATTTCCCAACTTATGTTAAGTTGCTTTTTTAACTTTTCCCCCCCATCTATGTTTTATAGATTTATGCCCCATACTAGTCCATTTTTCACTCTGTTCAACATTATCTTGATATACATATAGGAGTTTTGATTTCTTTGCAATTTTGAGATATAGCATCTTCTAACACAGAGACCAAAAAGCAATCAGGAACAGATAGATTACCCTGCTTTGTCTACCCTGAGAGATTATAGTCTCCCCCTTCTTTTTATTGTTTTGGATCATTGTGGCTTTGTTTGCCTATCTGTAGTAGCTCCCGACCACTACGGATTTTTTTCTAGGGTACATTTTGTTTGGGTCGTGGTCGATATTTTAAACTCTGTCCGTTCACTCAACCATCCTTTGGCAGAATAGGAGGAGGAACTCACAACAAAAAAAGAACCAGAGACGATATCCTCTGCTACAGAACTAATGGATATGGATATACACAAGATGTCAGAGATAGAATTCAAGACAGCAATTATAAAGCTAATAGCCAGGACTGACAATACAGAATCACTAAGGGCAGAAATGAGATCTAATCAGGATGAACTTAAAAATGCTATGAATGAGATGCAGTCTAAACTGGATGCTCTAAAAGCCAGGGTAAATGAGGCAGAAAAGAGAATAAGTGATTTAGAAGGTTGGCTGATGCAAAGGAAGGAAATTGAAGGAAAGAGAGAACAATTCATAGCACATGAAGAGAGAGAAGAGAATTTAAATGATTCACTGAAAAGAACCAGTATCAGAATCAGTGGGATAAAAGACAGGTGGAGAGAGAGAGAAAGAGAGGGCTAGAAGGTATATTTGAGCAAATCATGGCTGAGAACTTCCCTAATCTGGGGACGGAAGCACACATTCACATCCAAGAGGCAGAAAGGACCCCTCCCCAAATCAATAAAAACAGATCAACAACCCGACATACAAAGGTGAAGCTTGTGAATCTTAAAGGCAAGGAAGCTATCCTGAGAGTAGCTAGGGGTAAGATATTTCTTGTGTATGGAGGGAGGAACATCAGAATAACATCAGACCTATCAAGAGAAACCTGGGAGGCCAGAAAGGAGTGGCAAGATATACTAGGTAAAAGAAAATGCAGCCAAGAATACTTTATCCAGCAAGGCTGTCATTCATAATGGAAGGAGAGATAAACAGGTTCCAGGACAGACAGAAGCTTAAAGAATATATGACCACCAAGCCAGCACTGCAAAAAATATTAAGGAGGATCCTGTAAGTCGAGACCCCAAGGGTAACACAGACCAGAAAGTAATAGAGACAATCTACAGAAACAGGGACTTAACAAATAACACAATGGCACTAAATTCTTATCTTTCAATAGTTATTCTAAGTGTAAATGGGCTGAATGCTCCAATAAAAAGACACAGAATATCAGACTGGATAAAAAAGCAGGACCCATCCATATCCTGTCTACAAGAGAATCATTTTGAAGCTAAGACACCTCCAGATTGAAGGTGGGGACTACTTACCATACCAACAGATCTGAAAAGGAAGCTGAGGAAGTTATCCTCATATCAAACAAATTAGATTTTAAACCAAGGACCACAGTAAGAGATGCAGAATGACATTATATCATACTTAAAGGTCTATTCAACAAAAAGATCTAACAATTATAAACATCTATGTCCTCAACATGGGAGCAGCCAATTATAGAAACCAATTAACTAAAGTAAAGAAACATATTGATAATAATGCATTAATAGTAGGAGACTTCAACACTAAGCAGAAGATCAACAAAGGACTCTGAATGACACATTGGACCAGATGGACTTCACAGACATATAGAACATTCTATTCCTAAAACAACAGAATACTCATTCTTCTCAAGTGTACAAGGAACTTTCTCCAGAATAGGTCATGTAGTGGGTCACAAATCAGGTCTCAACTGATACTTAAAGACCAAGATTATCCCCTGCATATTTTCAGACCACAATGCTTTGAAACTGGAACTCAATCACAAGAAGAAATTTAGAAGGAACTCAAACACCTGGAGGATAAAGAGTATCCTGCTAAAGAATGAATGGGTCAGGGGCACCTGGGTGGCTCAGTCTGTTAAGTGTCTGCCTTTGCTCGGGTCAGGATCCCAGAATCCTGGGATTGAGCCCCGCATTGGGCTCCCTGCTTGGTGGGGGGGGGCTGCTTCTCCCTCTCCCACTCTCCCTGCTGTGTTCCCTCTCTCGCTGTGTCTCTCTCTGTCAAAAAAATAAAATCTTAAAAAATAAAAAAATAAAATGTTTTTTAAAAAAAGAGTGAATGGGTCAGCCAGGAAATTAAAGAAGACCTTAAACAATTCACTGAAACTAATGAGAATGAAAACAAATCAGTTCAAAACTTACGGGAAACAGCAAAGGCAGTTCTAAGAGGAAAGCACATAGCCATCCAAGCCTCTCTCAATAAATTAGAAAAATCCCAAATCCAAAAGCTAACCTTACACCTAAAGGAGGAGAAAGAAGAGCAAATAAAGCCTAAACCCAGTAGGGGAAGAGAATTAATAAGATTAGAGCAGAAATCAATGAAAAAGAAACCACAAGAACAGTAGAACAGACCAATGAAACTAGGAGCTGGATCTTTGAAAGAATTAATAAGATCAACAAATACTTAGCTAACAGAAAAAAGACCCAAATAAGTAAAATCATGAATGAAAGAGGAAACATCAACCAACACCAAAGAAATACAAACAATGATGAGAACATCTGAGCAACTATATGCCAACAAATTAGGCCATTTGGAAGAAATGGACACACTCCTGGAAACTTATAAATTACCAAAAACTGAAACAGGAAGAAAAAGAAAACCTGAGCAGACCCAAAACCAGGAAGGAAACTGAAGCAGTAATCAAAAACCTCCCCAAAATACAAGACTCCAGGGATAAAGGGCTTCCCAGGGCAATTCTATCAAATATTTAAGGAAGAAATAACACCTATTCTACTGAAGCTGTTTCAAAAAATAAAAATGGAAGCAAACTTCCAAATGCATTCTATGAGGCCAGCATTATGGCCTCACACAATATGGTTTCACTCATAGTTGGAATATAAAGAATAGTACAAAGTACAATGTCGGGGGTGGTGGTGGTGGTGGAATGGAATGGGAAGAAATCAGAGAGGGAGACAAACCACGAGAGATTCTTGACTCTGAGAAGCAAACTGAAGGTTGTGGAAAGGGAAGTCTTGGGGGGGGAAGGGGCAACTTGATGATGGGAATTAAAGGGGGCATGTGATGCTCCACAAATAAGCATGGAGGACAAGGGGCATTAGAGAGGAGAAGGGAATTTGGGTAAATTGGAAGGGGAGGTGAACCATGAGAGACTATGGATTCTGAAAAACAATCTGAGGGGTTTGAAGTGGCGGGGGGTGGGAGGTTGGGGTACCAGGTGGTGGGTATTATAGAGGGCATGGCTTGCATGGAGCACTGGGTGTGGTGAAAAAATAATGAATAATGTTTTCCTGAAAATAAATAAATTGGAAAAAAAAGAGGGCATGTGATATGGTGAGCACTAGGTGTCATACTGAACTAATGAATCATTGAACATTATATCAAAAAATCAATGATACACTATAACTTACCTAACTGAATTTTTAAAAAATTTCAAAGGAATAAATAAATAAATAATAGTTGGAGATTTTAACACCCCTCTCATAGTAATGTATAAAAGCATTAAATAGAACATAAGGATACAGACAACATAATAAACCAACTGTATCTGTCATATACAGAGCACTCCACCCAATAACAAATTCATACACATTTTTCCTCAAGTGCACATTTTTCCTCTGGGATAGGCCCTACGTTAGGAAAGAAGCGAAGTCTGTAGATTTAAATAAATAGACGTCATACAAAGTATCTACTCTAACCATGGTGGGATGAAGATAGAAATCAGTAACATAAAAAAAAAATGGAAAATTCACAACATTGTGGAAATTAAACAACAGTTTTAAACAACTAGTGGATAAAAGAAGAAATCATAAGAGACATTAGATAATACTTAATTGAGAATTAAACGATGATATAACAATTTGTGTCACACAATGAAAACAGTGCTAAGGGGTAAATCTGTAACTATAAACACATTAAAAAACAAGAAAGATCTCGAATCAACAACCTGAATTTACAACTTAATGAACCAGAAAAAACAACTAAACCAAACCCAAACTAGCAGAAGGAAGGAAATAATAAAGGAACCAGATAAGTGAAATAGAGAACAGAAAAATAGAGATAGTCAATGAAAAATTAGTTCTTTGAAAAGATCAACAAAATTGACAGTTTTAGCTAGATGGACTAAGGAAAAGGGAAGACTCAAATTGATATCAGAAATGAATGTGGGGACAATACTACTGATCTTAAAGAAATAAAAAGGATTATAAGAGAATAACAAACAACTGTACACCAAAACACTGCTTAACCTACATGAAAGAGACAAATTCCTAGAAACACAAAACCTATCAACATCAAAGCCATGAAGAAAACAATATGAATAGAACTATAATTAGTAAGGAAATTGAATAAGTTATTAAAAATTGCCCAACAAAGAAAACAAAGTAAGGAAACATATTGATAATATGTTTCTTACGGACCTGATGGCTTCAATGGTGAATTTTACCAGACATTTTTTTTAAAGGTTTTACTTATTTATTTGACAGAGAGAAAGATCACAAGTGGGCAGAGAGGCAGGAAGAGAGAGAGAGAGAAGGAGAAGCACTCCCTGCCAAGCAGAGAGCCTTGATCCCAGGACCCTGAGATCATGACCTGAGCTGAAGGCAGAGGCTTAACCCACTGAGTCACCCAGGCGCCCTTACCAGACATTTTAAAATGCAGTATTAACCCTTCTCATACTTTTCCATATTAATTGAAGAGATCAGTTCCTAATTCATTCTATGAGGTCAACACAACTCGGATACCAAAGCCATGCGAAGACAGCAGAAGAAAACTAGAGACTAATATCCTTCATAAACACTTACGTAAAAATCCTCAACATAAAAGCAAACAGAATTTAGCAGCATATTAAAAGGATTGTATAGCATGACCAAATGGGATTCCTAGAATGTAAGGAAGGCTCAACAAAGAAAAATCAAATCACTATACCACATTAACAGAATGAAGGAAAAAAAACCCCACATGATAATCTGAATTGATGCAGAAAATGCATTTGACCAAATTCAACATTCTTTCAAGATAAAAACACTTTACAAGACACGAATAGAAGAAAATTAATACTACATAATAAAAGCCATGTAGGAGCACAGCAAACAGTCCTCAAAGGTGAAAGACTGAAAACTTTCCCTCTAAGATCAGAAACAAGGCTGCGGTGCCTGGGGTGGCTCAGTCAGTTAAGCGTTCAACTCTTGATTTTGGCTCAGGTTATGATCTCAGGATCCTGAGATCAAGCCTCAAACTGGGCTCCATACTGAGCATGTTAGCCCCCCTCCATGGCTCATGCTCGCACATGTGCTCTTGTTTCCTCAAAGAAAAAAGAAAAAAAAAGAAAAGAAACAAGGCAAGGATCCTCATTTTCACAATTTCTGTTCAACAGAGAATAGGAGGTCCTAGCCAGAGCATAAGCAAGAAAAACAAAATTATCTTTGTTTGCAGATGATATATGTAGAAAACTTTAAAGATTCCACAAAAGAAATGTTAGAATGAATTCAGCTATGCAATAGGATATAAAGTCAGCACACAAAAATCAGTTTCATTTCTATACACAAAAATGAACAATTTGAAAAGGAAACATAAAAACCGATTCCATTTACAATAGCATCAAAAAGAATAAAGTACTTAGGAATTAATCAAGGAGGTGAAAGACACAATGAAAACTCCAAGACACTGCTGAAAGAAATTAGGAAGACAAAAAATGAATGGAAACGTATCCCATCCTCATGGATTATAAGACAATATTGCTAAAATGTCAATATTACCCAAAGATTCAATGCAATACCTACCAAAGTTTCGATGGAATTTTTGCCGAAATAGAAATAGAAAAACCTACTCTAAAATTTATATGGAATCTCAAGGGACCCTGAATAGGCAAATAATACTGAAAAAGAACAAAATTTACACTTACTGACTTCAAACCTACTACAAAGCTACAGTAATCCATAGAATGTGGTACTGGCATAAAGAAACCACATATGGACCAATGGAATAGAACAGAGAGATCACAAGTAAACCGCTGCATACAGTCAAATGATTTTTGACAAGAGTGCCCACACTTTTCAATGGAGAAAAGTCAGCCTTTTCAACAGACGGGTTATGCATGTGCAAAATAATGAAGCTGGACCCTTACCTAACACCACATAACTAAAATTAACTTAAAATGGATCAAGAACTTAAATTTAAATGTGAGACCTAAAACATAAAGTTCTTAGAAAAAACAGAGGACCAAAGGCTCATGCCACAGGATTTGGCAACAATTTTTTCCTTCTTTCTTTTTTTTTTTTTAATTATGTTCAGTTAGCCACCTTATAGTACATCAATAGTTTTTGATGTAGTGGTTCAAAAATTCATTACTTGCATATAACACCCAGGGCTCATCACAACATGTACCCTCCTTAATATGACACCAAAGGCACAGGCAATATAAAATAGAAAATTAGACATTATGAAAATTTTCAAAAAATTTTTAAAAATTTAAATTCAACTTAATTAACATGCTGTATTATTAGTTTCAGAGATAATTTAGTGACTTATCAGTTGCATAAAACACCCAGCACTCATTCCATCAAGTGACTTTCTTAATGCTTATCACTCAGTTACCCCATTCCCCCACCTCCCCTCCAGCAACTCTCTCGGTTTATTTCCTATAGTAAAGAGTCTCTTATGGTTTGCCTCCCTGTTTTCTTATTTTATTTTTCCCTCCCTTACCCTATATTCATCTGTTTTTTTTTTCTTAAACTCCACATATGAGGGGCGCCTGGGTGGCTCAGTGGGTTAAGCCACTGCCTTCAGCTTGGGTAATGATCTCAGGGTCCTGAGATCGAGCCCCGTGTCGGGCTCTTCGCTCAGTGGGGAGCCTGCTTCTCTCTCTCTCTGCCTACCTCTCTGCCTGCTTGTGATCTCTGTCTGTCAAATAAATAAATACAATCTTAAAAAAAACTCCACATATGAGTGAAATCAAATTTTGACATCAAGAGACACTATACACAAAGTAAAAAGGCAGCATACAGAATGGGAGAAAACATATGTAAATCATGTATCTGATAATGGATCCCTATCCAGAATAGAGAGTTCCTAAAACTCAACAACAAAAAACTGATTCAACAATGGGCAGTTGTTGTATAAAAAAAAGATATACAAATGGTCAATAAGCACATAAAAAGATGCTCAACATCACTTACCATTAGGGATAGGCTAAGCAAAACCCAATGAGATATTACCTCACACCTATCAAGATGGTTACTATAAGGAAAAAAAAGTGTTGGCAAGGACTTAGTGCACTGTGGGAATGTAAAATGGTAAAAAGCTATGGCTACTGTGGAAAACAGTATGAATGCTCCTCAATCAATTAAAAATAAAATTACTATGGGACCCAGCACTTACATTTCTGAGAACATACCCCTCAAAAATAGGGTCCTGAAGAAACAGTTGTACACTCGTGTTCATAGCAGCATTGGTCACATTATTTAAAACAACCCAAGGGTCCACCAACCAATGAACAGATAGGCAAAATGTGCTATATACAGAGAAAATAAAACATTATTTAGCCTTAAAAAGGATGTAATGTAGTACAATATGGATAAACTTTAAGGACATGCTATATGAAATAAGCCAATCATAAAAAATAGAAAAATACTGTGAAATTTCACTTAAATGATATATACCCAAAGTAGTCAAAAATCCCAAAGATAGAAAAAATAAATGGTTGCCGACTGTAGGGGAAAGAAGAGAATGAGAAGTTAACAGGAATAGATTTCTGGATTTAAACTATGGAAAGATCTTCAGCAAATGGTGTTGGGAAAATTGAATGGCTACATGCAAAAGATGACTCTGGACTATTTTCTTACACCGTACACAAAAATAAACTCAAAATAGACTGAAAGAGCTAAATATGAGCTCTGGGGCCCCTGAGTGGCTCAGTGGGTTAAACCTCTGCCTTCAGCTCAGGTCATGATCTCAGGGTCCTTGGATCGAGTCCCGCATTGGGCTCTCTGCTCAGCAGGGAGGCTGCTACCTCCTTCTCTCTCTCTCTCTCTGCTTGCCTCTCTGCCTACTTGTGATCTCTGTCAAATAAATAAATAAAATCTTAAATAAATAAATAAATAAATAGATCTGAAACCACGAAGTCATAGAGAAGAGCACAGGCTGTAATTACTCTGATACTGGCCATAACATTTTTTCTATATATATATCTCTGAGTCAAGGGAAATAAATGCAAAAATAAAATACTGGGACTACATCAAAGTAAAAATCTTATATGCAGTAAAGGAAAGAATCAACAAAAGTAAATGACAACCTACTGAATGGAAGAAGATATCTGTAAATGACATATCTGATAGGGGCTTAATATCCAAAATACATAAAGGACTTATACAGGTCAACACCAAAGAAACAAAAAATACAATTTAAAAATGGGAAGAAGACATGAATAGACATTTCTCCAAAGACATACAGATGGCCAAAAGACACATGAAAAGACACTCAACGTCACTCATCATTAAATGCAGATCAAAAACACATGACACATCACCTCATACCTGTCAGAATGGCTAAAATCAAAACAAGACAAAACAAGTGTTGGCAGTGATATGGAAAAAAAGGAACCCTCGTGTACTTTTGAAGAAATACAAACCGGTGAAGCCACTGGAGATTCCTCAAAAAATTAAAATATAATTACCCTAGGTGGCTGCCATGTCTATTCTCACCCCAGCAGAAGTCTGGGGTTTTATTCTCTGAAGAAGTTTCTGTACTATAGGATACCAGGCACATACCCTAACTCCAAAATTAACCCTAACCCTAACACCTGGAGAGGTCTCTGAACGGCAAAATATAAGACACATATCCTAACCCTAACCTGAATTTGACACTAATCCTAATCCATAAAAGCTAAACCTAACCCTACCCATAACCCATAAACAATAATCTCTAATCCCTAACACTAAACCCTAACTTAAACACTAAGCCTAACATTCTGGAGAGGTCTCTGAACTTCAGGATACCAGGCACATACCCTAAATCCTAACTTCTAACCAATAACCCCTAATGGCTAACCCTGAAGCAAGCACTAATCATAACCTCAGCAGAAGTCTAGGATTTTATTCTCTAGAACATTCTATTCTCTAGAACATTCTATTCTCTAGAAGGCCACATTCTCTGTGGAAGGGCCACAACTACATGGAGGTTAAAAAGTATCCTACTAAATGAATGGGTCAATTAGGAAAGTAAAGAATAATTTAAAAACATACTATGGAAAATAGTTTGGTGGTTCCTCAAAAAATTAAAAATAGATTTTCCACACTATCCCTTAATTCTACTTCCCATTGTATACCCCAAATAACTCAAATTAGAGACTTGAAGAATCACTTGTTCACTCATGTTCACAGCAGAAATTACTTGCTACAGCCAAAAAGCAGAAGAACCCAAATGCCCATTGATAGATGAATTGATAAATAAAATATGGTATGCACATAGAATGAATTAATATTCTTTAAAAATAGTGTCATATTTAATTCTAATATTCAAAAATAAAAATACTACATGTATTAACCTTGAGGCATTAGATGAAGTAAAGTAAGCCTGTTGCAAAAGGACATATACTATTATTATTCCACTTAATATAAAGTACATAGAGTAATTAAAGTCATAGAAACAAAAAATAGGATAAATTCAGGGATCCCAGCATCCTGGGATTGAGTCCCACATTGGGCTCCTTGCTCAATGAGGAGCCTGCTTCTCCCTCTGCCTCTGCCTGCCACTCTGTCTGCCTGTACTCACTCTCTCTGACAAATAAATAAATAAATAATCTTAAATTTAAAAAAAATAGGATAAATTCATAGAGACAAAAACCAGGCAAAATTGAGGAGGGGGAAAATGTGGAATTACTGTTTAATAATTACAGATTTTCAGTTTTGCAAGAAAAAGTTCTGTGGATGATGGTGGTAATAGTAGCATAACAATGTGAATGTACTTAATGCCACTGACTTGGCTTTTTTCTTTAAGATTTTATTTATTTATTTGAGGGAGAATGAGTGAGAGAGAGCATGAGAGAGGAGAAGGTCAGAGGGAGAAGCAGACTCCCTAAGGAGCTGGGAGCCCAAAGCCGGACCCGATCCTGGAAGTCCGCCATCATGACCTGAGCCGAAGGCAGTTGCTCAACCAACTGAGCCACCCAGGTGCCCTGACTTGTGCTTTTAAAAACAGTTAAAATGGTAAGTTTTATGTGTATTTTTACCAGAATTTTTAAAGACATATACACATAAAGAAAAACTAAAGAAGTTCATCACTAGTAGGTCTGCTCAACACGAAATGTTATAAAAGATAAACAGAATTGGCAATTCTTTAACTAGATGGACCAAGCAAAAGAGACAGGGCTCAAATTAATAAATTCAGATATGAATGTGGAGACATTATCTTTCCATAAAGAAAAAGAATCATAGGAGAATCCTATGAACAGTTTTATGCCAATAAGCTGTATAATCTAGATGAAATCAACATCTTCCTAGAAACAGAATACTAAGACTGACTCAAAGAAATAAAAATCTGAACAGACCTACATCAAGTAAAGGGATTCAATCTGTAGTAAAAAACAAAACAAAACAAAAACAACCCCCCCCAAAACCCAATGAAGCAAAACTCAGAACTAAACGGCTTTACTAATAATTCTACCAAACATTTAAAGAATTATCACCAATCCTCAAACTCTTCCAAAAAATACAAGAGGGAACATTCCATAATATCAATATTACACTGGCATCAAAGCCACATAAAGATACCACAAGAAACAAATATTATTTCCCTATCCCTCATAAACAGATACAAATATAAAGACAGTCTCTTTAATAAATGGTGCTGGGAAAACTGGACAGCTATATGTAGAAGAATGAAACTCGACCATTCTCTTACACTGTACACAAAGATAAACTCAAAATGGATAAAAGACCTCAACGTGAGACAGGAATCCATCAGACGCCTAGAGGAGAACATAGGCAGTAATCTCTTCGATATCAGCCACAGCAACTTCTTTCAAGATATGTCTCCAAAGGCAAAGGAAACAAAAGTGTACCCCAATGTTTATAGCAGCAATGGCCACGGGCACCAAACTATGGAAAGAACCAAGATGCCCTTCAACGGACGAATGGATAAGGAAGATGTGGTCCATATACACGATGGAGTATTATGCCTCCAACAGAAAGGAGGAATACCCAACTTCTGTAGCAACATGGACGGGACTGGAAGAGATTATGCTGAATGAAATAAGTCAAGCAGAGAGAGTCAATTATCATATGGTTTCACTTATTTGTGGAGCATAACAAATAGCATGGAGGTCAAGGGGTGTTAGAGAGGAGAAGGGAGTTGGGGTAAATTGGAAGGGGAGGTGAAACATGAGAGACTACGGACTCTGAAAAACAATCTGAGGGGTTTGAAGTGGCGGGGGGAGTGGGAGGCTGGGGTACCAGGTGGTGGGTATAATAGAGGGCACGGCTTGCATGGAGCTATGGGTGTGGTGAAAAAATAATGAATACTGTTTTTCTGAAAATAAATAAATCAATTTAATAAAAAAAGATACTTGTTAACCAAATCTAGCAGCATCTTAAGTGGATTATCCATCATGATGTATTGTGATTTATCACAGCAATGGAAAGATGTTTCAAGATATGAAAATTAATCAGTATAACATATGACATTAATAGAATGAAGGAAATAACAAACATGGCTTTTCCCTTTTGTGGCCATTGCTGAAATGTCAGTAGCCAAAATGAAATTCAATCCTTTTGTGACTTCTGATCAGAGAAGAACTGTAATAGGCATTTCAATGCACCCTCCCATATCTGCAGGAAGACTATGCCTTCCCCTCTTTCCATAGAGCTGAGATAGAAGTACAACATTTTTTATTATGTTAAGTTAGTCACCATACAGGAAGTACATTTGATCCATGCCCATCTGAAAGGATGATGAAGTACAGGTTGTATGAAAACACTACAGAGGCCAGCAAATTGGCAAAGTAGTCCAAGTTTATAAGAAGAAATACATCATATACATTGAACAGTACAGTGAGAGAAGGCCAATAGCACAACCATCCATGTGGGCATTCACCCTCACAAGGTGGTTACCACTAGACTAAAACTAGACAAAGACCACAAAAAGAAAGTCATATATCACCATGTAGAAAAGGAAAGGGGCAAATAGAAGGAAGAAACAATTGAGAGGATGCGGGAATAAACTAATCATATACATGACTTTAAATAAAAACTGTTAAAATGAAGAAGACATAATTATCTCAGTTAATGCAAAAAATTCAATGAAATCTATCATTCTTTTATATATGGAAAATGTATATCTACACACACACACACACACACACACACATATATATATATATATGAAGAAGATAATCTAACTAGGAACAGAAGGTACTGTCCTAAATGAGCAGAAGAGTACAAAAACCCCACAGCTAACATCATACTCAATGGTGAAAGGATGAATGCTTGCTTTTGCCTCTTCTATTCAGCCTTGTACTAGGAGTTCTAGCCAAAGTAATTAGGCATGAAAAAGACATAAAATACATCCAAATTGGAAATGAAGAAGTACAGTTACCTGTTTGCAGCTGACATGATCCTATATACAGAAAAGCCTAAAGAAGTCACAAAACACTATCTGAGCAAATTAACAATTTCAGCGAAGTTGCAAGATATTAGATCAGCACAAAAATCAGTTGTTTTCTATAATCTAGCAGTGACCCAATCAGAAAATAAAATTTAGGTTAACAAATCCACTTACAACAGCATGTAAAAGAATACAATGGGATACAAGCCATCAGAAAGGATGCATATCTACCATTTGCATTGACATGGATGGAACTGGAGGGGTTTTGCTAAGTGAAATAAGACAAGCAGAGAAAGACAATTATCATATTATTTCGCTCATATGTGGAACATAAGGAATAGCATGAAGGACCACAGGGGAAGAGAGGGAATACTGAATGGGAAGAAATAAGAAAGGGAGACAAACCAAGAGAGACTTGGGACTTCAGGAAACACACTGAGTGTTATGGAAGGGAGGGGAGTGAGGGGTTGGGGTAACTGGGTGATGGATATTAAGGAGGGCACGTGTTGTGATGATCACTTGGTGTTAATACGCAACTAATGAATCACTGAACACTACATCAAAACTAATGATGGACTACTATTTGTTGGCTAACTGGACATAATAAAAAATAGAAGAATAAAATACTTATGAATAAATTTAACCAAGGAGATGTCAGACTCGTACACTGTAAACTACAAACTACCAGTGGCTGAATGGATAAGCAAAATGTTGAGTACTTATCCAGTCCTATGTCTTTCAACCATAACAGGAACTAAACAAGGAGTGACATCAAGATGGCAGATGAGGCAGTCACAACCCCATCCTCATACAAAACAATAATATAACAACTACCCACAAATAAAAATAGATCTGGAAAAATGCCAGAATAAAATTAAGAAGCTGAAGCACCCCAGTGGAGCACAAAATCCATGGATGTAGGCAGAGCAAAGTGAAGAAAGCACTCTACCTGTGTCACTCCATCCCCTAGCCCAGCAGTTTGGTGACCAGTGTGATCTGAAACCCTCCTCTACAGGCCAAAGGACAGCAAGAGGACCCCAACAGCCTTCATCACTGAGGACACCAGAATCCCTTGCCATTCACCACCAGGGACTAGTGTAGACTTCACTGATGCGGACCTTAACCAACACAGCTGCCCAGGGTTCAGGCCACTGTGCTCCTCAGGAGCAGAACCCAATGCTGTGAATCCCCCCTCCACCCCTACAACTACCATGCATTCCCATGCCCCAGACCCTGGTGTCACTATCTAATGTGGGTCCATGCCACAGATCCTGATGCCAAAAGAGATCCCTTAAACTGCAACCCCCTTATGCAGGGGAAAGGGAGAGCAGAATCCCAGCAGCCCTCACTACTCCCATGGAAACCTTCAATCTTTGATGATGCTGACTGAACTAACAAAGCTGCCCATATTCAATACCACTGTGCCCCCTGAGAGCCGGGGGGGGGCTCACTGTTGTGCCACCCTTAAGCTAGAGCTGCCACACCCAACTCAGTCAGAGCCCTCATACCCACCTGTATGTGAAAATCTTTCCCAAAGTCAGTCCACAAAGCCTGGAAGAAGAGACTGCTCCTACAAATGTACAGACATCAACACGAGGCTATAAGAAACATTTAAAAAACCAAGGAAATATGATCCTACCAAAGGAACAAATCTGTAGTAAGTAATCTGAAAGAAGTAGGTTATCTATGAACCACCTGCAAATACTTAATTTTTTCAAAGAATCTCAGCAAGATAGGGGCCAAGATAGTGATGTAGGAAGACCCTGAATTCACTTCCTCCATGGACACACCAAATCTACATCTATCTACAAAGTAATTACTTTGGAAAAACTGAGGCCTTACTGAACGGCCTCTTCACAACACAAGACAGAAAGTCCATACAGAGAATGGCAGCTGTGAAAGTGAAAACTACAGTGGGGAAGGACGGTGCTGAGGGACCATGAGCTGACTGGTCTTCCTTGAAGTACAGGGGGAAAACCCCCACAAATTGAATAATTGTGAATTATGAATAATAATTCATAAATAATAATTGTGAATTGTGAATAATAAAAAATATCCAACCCTAGAACTCTATTAAATGGTATGAGAGCTGCTGGAACCTTCTCCAGGATGGGAGGGCTGCCAAGCACCACCATTTAGATTCTCCTTTCTACCTTGATATATGGACGGGAGCAAGGTCTGGGTCTTCTAGCTGACCTACTGCTTCAACTAGCCCTGGGCCCTTAACTTACACAAGCCTCAGCCATCCCAACAAGGTGGCCCCAGCAGAGCACACAATGGTATTTCCTAGTCAGTGCTCATTACAGTTCAAGCCATCCTGCCAAGGTGACGCAGGCGTGAGGCATCCTGGAACACTCCAGGCCCAGACTACTTTGGCTTCAGTTGCCCTGCAAGGGCACCCCCAGACCTCCACACACATGCCAGCCACTGCTCCAGCCAGCCAGCCACATAAAGTCTACACAGGAGAATACTATACAAATAACTTCCTACAATTTCAGGAGAAGTAGCTATTCTAATTTATACAAACAAAGAAAGCCAAGCAAAATGAGGAGACAGAGGAATATGCTACAAATGAAAGAAAAGACAAAACCTCAGAAAAGCAGCTAAGTGAAATGATGGAAATAAGTAACCTACCTATTACTTAAAAGTTCAAAGTAAAGTTCATGAAGATGTTCACCAGACCAGACAGAACGGTGGATGAATTCAGGGAGAACTTCAACAGGGAGACAGAAAAAGTAACTGGGTGATATATGCAACTGATGAATTACTGAACTCTACATCTGAAATTAATGGTGAACTCTACGTTGGTTAACTGAATTTAAATTAAAAAAAAAGAACTAATCAGAGTTGAAGAACACAATAACTGAAATGAAAAATACAACAGAGGGAATCAACAGATTACAGGATGCAGAAGTACAGATAAGCCATCTGGAAGACAGGGAAAGGGAAACCCCAAAACATAACAGTGAAAAAAAAAGAATTTTAAAAAATGAAGTTAAGGGATCTCTTGGGCAACATTGAATGAGAAAACATTAACATTATAGGGATGAAAAGAGAGAAAGCAGAAAATTATTAGAAGAAAGAATAGCTGAAAATTTCCCTAACCTAGGGAAGAAGACAGACATCTAGGTTTAATATACACAGGGTTTGGGCGCCTGGGTGGCTCAGTGGGTTAAGCCGCTGCCTTCGGCTCAGGTCATGATGTCAGGGTCCTGTGATCAAGCCCCACATCAGGCTCTCTGCTCAGCAGGGAGCCTGCTTCCTCCTCTCTCTCTGCCTGCCTCTCTGCCTACTTGTAATCTCTCTCTGTCAAATAAATAAATAAAATGTTTAAAAAAAATAAATAAAAGATACACAGGGTTCAATTCCAAATAAGACGAACCCAACGATATACCTGGCACAACACCTAATTAATATGGCAAAATTAAAGGAGAATTTTAAAAACAGCAAAAGAAAAGCAAGTTGTTACATGTAAAAGAAACCCAATAAGGCTATAAGCTGAGTATTTAGCAGAAACATAAGGAACTGCCATGGTACACTCAAAGTGCTGAGAGGGAAAAGCCTATAATCAAGAATACTTGGCAGAAGATGGCAGAGAAGTAGCAGGCTGAGACGACACTGGGTAGCAGGAGATCAGCTAGATAGCTTATCAAACCATTGTGAACACCTACAAATCCAACAGGAGATCAAAGAGAAGAGCAACAATTCTAGAAAGAAAAAATCGACCACTTTCTGGAAGGTAGGACCGGCAGAGAACTGAATCCAAAGCGACAGGAAGATAGGCTGCAAGGAGAGGGGCCGGCTCCCAGCAAGCAGCAGAGCAACGGAGCACAAAATCAGGGCTTTAAAAAGTCTGCTCCACTGAGGGACATCGCTCCAGAGGCTAAACCAGGGTGAAGCCCACATGGGGTCAGCATGGCCCCAGGTCCCATGGGGTCACAGAAGGATTGGGGGTGTCTAAGTGTCACAGAGCTCATAGGTATTAGAGTGGGGAAACCAGCTACAGAGACAGAGCCGAGGAGTGAGCTCTCAGCTCAGTGTTGCCTTGAACCATAATCCATGACACAGGCCACTGTTCTGGGGGTGGGGTCCTCACAAGATCCAGGGAGACACCCCCTGGAAGAGCTCAGGGATCTGCATGGTTCAGAGACTCCACGCAGAGCTGTGAACCAGAGACAGAGACGCTTGGTCACAGGCTGGGTGAGCTCGGAGCGCGGCTGGAGGCCAGGGAGACGGGAGCAATTGAGCAATTTCTCTGATGATGCCAGAAGTTGGGAGGCTGCCATTTTCATCCTGTCCTCCAGACCTCTACGGAAAGCGTTCAGGGAACAAAAGCTCCCCAAAGCTAACCCAAGCTGATTACTTAGCATGGCCCCTGGTAAGGGCGGAGCAATTCCACCTTGGGCAAAGATACTTGAGAATCACTACAACAGGCCCCTCCCCCAGAAGATCAACGAGAAATCCAGCCAAGACCAAGTTCACTTACCAAGGAGAACAGCGGAATTCCAAAGGAGAAGAAAGCAAAGCATGGAATTCATGGCTTTCTCCCCATGATTCTTTAGTCTTGCACCTATTTTTTTTTTCTTCTTCCAATATTTTTTAACTTTTACCCTTCTTCTTTTAACATTTTTTTAACTAGTTTATCTTAACAATAACCTTTCATTAAAAAAAAAACTTTTTTGAACCTTCATTATCATAGTCATATTTTATCCTTCATTGTATCTAACTCTATTTTGTGTATACACATAGGGTTCTTCTAAAAAATTTGGTGTACAACTTCTTCTAATAGACCAAAATATACTCTAAATCTAGCTCCTGGCTTGTTCTAGTCTCCAGCCCAAGCAAATTCTTTCCACTTTCTTTTCCTTTATTCTCCCAACCACCTTACTGTATCAACTCCTTTTTTAGAAATTAAAAAAATTTTTTTTCAGCTTTATACGCATATTCCATCCCTTCATTGGGCTAACTCTTATATATGTTTTTCATTCTTTACAATTTTGGAAGGTAGTTTCTTCTAAGAGACCAAAATACTCCCGAAATTAAGTGGGTGACCCTGTTCTACTCACCAGTCTAAGGTCTCATATATATATATGTGACATTATATATATATATATATATAGATAGATATATAAAATTATATATCTATATATATAGATATATAATTTTCTTTTTTATATTTTTTATTTGTTTTCCTTTTTAAATTCTTTTTTCCTGAACTTCTTTCTCCCCCCTGCCCCAACGATTTGGGGTCTTTTCTGATTTGGTTAAAGCACATTTTCCTGGGGTCTTTGCCACCTTTTTCGTATTTTATTTGCTCCTTCATATATTCTTATCTGGACAAAATGACAAGGTGGAAAAACTCACCACAAAAAAAAGAATAAGAGGCCGTACCGAAGGCTAGGGACCTAATCAATATGGACATTGGTAATATGTCAGATCTAGCGTTCAGAATGACGATTCTCAAGGTTCTAGCCAGGCTTGAAAAAGGCATGGAAGATATTAGAGAAACGCTCTCCGGAGAAATGAAAACCCTTTCTAGAGAAAAAAAGAACTAAAATCTAACCAATTTGAAATTTAAAAAGCTATTAATGAGGTGCAATAAAAAAATGGAGGCTCTTACTGCTAGGATAAATGAGGCAGAAGAAAGAATTGGTGATATAGAAGACCAAATGACAGAGAATAAAGAAGCTGAGCAAAAGAGAGACAGACAAATACTGGACCACAAGGGGAGAATTTGAGAGATGAGTGACACCATAAGACAAAACAACATTAGAATAATTGGAATTCCATAAGAAGAAGAAAGAGAGAAGGGAGCAAAGGTATATGGGAGAGAATTATTGGAGAGAATTTCCCTAATATGGCAAAGGGAACAAACATCAAAATCCAGGAGGTGCAGAGAATCGCCCTCAAAATCAGTGAGAATAGGTCCACACCCCATCACCTAATAGTAAGATTTACAAGTCTTAGTGACAAAGAAAATCCTGAAAGCAGCCCAGGAAAAGAAGTCTGTAACATATAGTGGTAAAAATATTAGATTGGTGCGCCTGGGTGGCTCAGTGGGTTAAGCCGCTGCCTTCGGCTCAGGTCATGATCTCAGGGTCCTGGGATCGAGTCCCACATCGGGCTCTCTGCTCAGCAGGGAGCCTGCTTCCTCCTCTCTCTCTCTGCCTACTTGTGATCTGTCTCTGTCAAATAAATAAATAAAATCCTTAAAAAAAATTAGATTGGCAGCGGACTTATTCACAGAGACCTGGCAGGCCAGAAAGAACTGACATGATATATTCAGAGCACTAAACAAGAAAAACGTGCAGCCAAGAATACGATATCCAGCTAGGCATTCACTGAAAATAGAAGGAGAGATAAAAATATTCCAGGACAAACAAAAAACTGAAAGAATTTGCAAACACCAAACCAGCTCTACAGGAAGTATTAAAAGGGGTCCTCTAAGCAAAGAGAGACCCTAAAAGTAGTAGATCAAAAAGGAACAGAGACAATATACAGTAACAGTCACCTAACAGGCAATACAATGGCACTAAGTTCATATCTCTCAATAGTTACCCCGAAGGTAACTGGGCTAAATGCTCCAAACAAAAGAAACTGGGTATCGGAATGGATAAAAAAAAGAAAACCCATCAATATGCTGCCTACAAGAAACTCATTTTAGACCTGAAGACACCTCCAGATTTAAAGTGAGGGGGTGGAAAACAATTTACCCTGCTAATGGACATCAAAAGAAAGCTGGGGTGGCAATCCTTTTACCAGATCAGTTAGATTTTAAGCCAAAGTCTATGATAAGAGATGAGGAAGGACACTACTATATCATACTCAAAGGGTCCGTCCAGCAAGAAGATCTAACAATTTTAAATATCTATACCCCTAACATGGGAGCAGCCAACGATATAAACCAATTAATAACAAAATCAAAGAAACACATCGACAATAATACAATAATAATAGGGAACTTTAACCCTCCCCTCACTGAAATGGACAGATCATCCAAGCAAAAGATCAACAAGGAAATGAAGGCCTTAAATGACACACTGGACCAGATGGACATCACAGATATATTCAGAACATTCCATCCCAAAGCAACAGAATACACAACTCTTCTCTAGTGCACATGGCACATTCTACAGAATAGACCACATCCTGGGTCATAAATCAGGTCTCAATCAGTATCAAAAGATTGGGATCATTCCCTGCATATTTTCAGACCACAGTGCTCTGAAGCTAGAACTCAATCACAAGAGGAAATTTGCAAAGAACCCAAATACAGGGAGACTAAACAGCACCCTTCTAAAGCACGAATGGGTCAAACAGGAAATTAAAGAAGAATTGAAAAAATTCCTGGAAACAAATGATAATGAAAACACAATAGTTCAAAATCTGTGGGACACAGCAAAGGCAGTCCTGGGAGGAAAATATATAGTGATACAAGCCTTTCTCAAGAAACAATAAAGATCTCAAATTCAGAACATACCCCTATACCTAAAGGAGCTGGACAAAGAACAACAAAGAAAGCCTAAACCCACCAGGAGAAGAGAAACCATAAAGGTCAGAGCAAAAATCAAAGAAATAGAAACCAAAAAAAGCAATAGAACAAATCAACAAAACTAGGAGCTAGTTCTTTGAAAGAATTAATAAGATTGATAAACCCCTGGCCAGTCTTATCAGGAAGAAAAGATAAAGGACCCAAATAAATAAAATCACGAATGAAGGAGAAGAGATCACAACCAACACCAAAGAAATACAAACAATTATAAGAACATATCATGAGCAATTCTACTCCAACAAAGTTGACAATCGGGAAGAAGTGGATGCATTCCTAGAGACATAGAAACTACCACAACGGAACCAGGAAGAAATAGAAAACCTGAACAGACCCATAACCAGCAAGGAGATTCAAACTGTCATCAAAAATCTCCAAACAAACAAAAGCCCAGGGCCAGACGGCTTCCCAGGGGAATTCTACCAAACATTTAAAGAAGAATTAATTCCTATACTCCTGAAACTGTTCCAAAAAATAGAAATGGAAGGAAAACTTCCAAACTCATTTTATGAGGCCAGCATCACCTTGATCCCCAAACCAGACAAGGATCCCATCAAAAAAGAGAACTACAGACCAATATCCTTGATGAACACAGATGTGAAAATTCTCACCAAAATACTAGCCAATAGGATCCAACAGTACATTCAAAGGATTATTCACCACGACCAAGTGGGATTTATTCCAGGGATGCAAGGTTGGTTCAACATCCGCAAGTCAATCAATGTGATACAATACATTAATAAAAGAAAGAACAAGAACCATGTGATACTCTCAATAGATGCTGAAAAAGCATTTGACAAAGTACAGCATCTCTTCCTGATCAAAACTCTTCGAAGTGTAGGGATAGAGGGCACATACCTCAATATTATCAGAGCCATCTATGAAAAACCCAAGGCAAATATCATTCTCAATGGAGAAAACCTGAGAGCTTTTCCTCTAAGGTCAGGAACACGGCAGGGATGTCCATTATCACCGCTGCTATTCAACATAATACTGGAAGTCCTAGCCTCAGAAATCAGACAACAAAAAGAAATGAAAGGCATCCAAATCAGCAAAGAAGAAGTCAAACTGTCACTCTTGGCAGATGATATGGTACTAAATGTGGAAAACCCAAAAGACTCCACTCCAAATCTGCTAGAACTTCTACAGGAACTCAGTAAAGTGTCAGGATATAAAATCAATGCACAGAAATCAGTGGCATCTCTTTACACCAACAACAAGACAGAAGAAAGGGAAATTAAGGAGTCAGTCCCATTTACAATTGCACCCAAAATCATAAGATACCTAGGAATAAACCTAGCCAAAGAGACAAAGAATCTATACTCAGAAAACTATAAAGTACTCATGAAAGAAATTGAGGAAGACACAAAGAAATGGAAAAAATGTTCCATGCTCCTGGATTGGAAGAACAAATATTGTGAAAATGTCTATGCTACCTAAAGAAATCTACACATGTAATGCAATCCCTGTCAAAATCCCATCCATTTATTTTCCAAAAAAATGGAACAAATAATTCTAAAATTTATATGGAACCTGAAAAGACCTCAAATAGCAAAAGGAGTATTGAAAGAGAAAGCCAAAGTTGGTGGCACCACAATTCTGGACTTCAAGCTCTATTACAAAGCTGTCATCATCAAGACAGTACGGTACTGGCACAGAAACAGACACATAGATCAATGGAACAGAGTAGAGAGACCCAAAATAGACCCTCAACTCTATGGTCAACTAATCTTCGACAGGCAGGAAAGAGTGTCCAGTGAAAAAATGACAGCCTCTTCAACAAATGGTGTTAGGAAAATTGGACAGCTACATGCAGAAAATGAAATTGGACCACTTCCTTACACCACACACGAAAATAGACTCAAAATGGATGACGGACCTCAATGTGAGAAAGGAATCCATCAAAATCCTTGAGGAGAACACAGGCAGCAACCTCTTTGACCTCAGCTGCAGCAACTTCTTCCTAGGAACATCACTAAAGGCAAGGGAAGCATGGGCAAAAATTAACTATTGGGACTTGTAAAGATCAAAAGCTTTTGCACAGCAAAGGCAACAGTTAACAAAACCAAGAGACAACTGACAGAATGGGAGAAGATATTTGCAAATTACATATTAGATAAAGGGCTAGTATCCAAAATCTATAAAGAGCTTAGCAAACTCAACACCCAAAGAACAAATAATCCAATCAAGAAATGGGCAGAGGTCATGAACAGACATTTCTGCCAAGAAGACATCCAGATGGCAAACAGACACATGAAAAAGTGCTCCACATCACTCGGCAGCAGGGAAATACAAATCAAAATCACAATGAGATACCACATCACACCAGTCAGAATGGCTAAAATTAACAACTCAGGAAATGACAGATGCTGGCGAGAATGTGGAGAAAGGGGAACCCACACTGTTGGTGGGAATGCAAGCTGGTGCCACCACTCTGGAAAACAACATGGAGGTTCCTCAAAATGTTGAAAATAGAGCTACCCTATGACCCAGCAATTGCACTACTGGGTATTTACCCTAAAGATACAAACGTAGTGATCCGAAGGGGCACGTGCATCCGAATGTTTATAGCAGCCATGTCCACAATTGCCAAACTATGGAAGGAACCTAGATGTCCATCAACAGATGAATGGATAAAGAAGATGTGGTATAAATATACCATGGTATACTATGCATCCCTCAAAAGAAATGCAATCTTGCCATTTGCGACAACATGGATGGAACTAGAGAGTATTATGATTAGCGAAATAAGTCAATCGGAGAAAGACAACTATCATATGATCTCCCGGATATGAGGAAGTGGAGATGCAACATGGGGGGTTTGGAGGGTAGGAAAAGAATAAATGAAACAAGATGAGATTGGGAGGGAGACAAACCATAAGAGATTCTGACTCTCACACAACAAACTGAGGGTTGCTGGGGGGAAGGTGGCTGGGAGAGGGTGGTGCGGTTATGGATATTAGGGAGGGTATGTGCTATGGTGAGTGCTGTGAAGTGTGTAAACCTGGTGATTCACAGACCTGTATCCCTGGGGCTAATAATATATTATATGTGTATGAAAGTTTTTTTAAAAAATTAGATGCTAGATTTTCCCATTAAAAAATTAGTTGGCGAAGTTATCATTCATAATTAAAGAGATCAAAATCTTCCAAGACAAACAAAAGTAAAAGGAATTCGTTGCCATTAAACGTGCCTTACAAGAAATTTTAAAGGGACTTGAAGTAGGAAAGAAAATGCCATAATTAGACTATCATGACTAGAAAAACTTCATTAGTAAAAGAAAACACACATTAAAGGAAATAGGCAATCACTTATAAAGCTGGTGTGATTTATAAGTGATTATGATCACTTATAAAGCTTATACATCACTTATAAAGCTGGTGTGAAGGTTTAAATACAAAAATTGTGAAATCAATTACATCTTAAATCACAAACTGGGGCACCTGGGTGGCTCAGTGGGTTAAAGCCTCTGCCTTTGGCTCAGGTCATGATCCCAGGGTCCTGGGATCAAGCCCCACATTGGGCTCTCTGCTCAGCGGGGAGCCTGCATCCCTTCCTCTCTCTCTGCCTGCCTCTCTGCTTACTTGTATCTTTCTCAAATAAATAAATAAAATCTTTTTTAAAAATCACAAATTAAAAAACATAAAATAGGACATCATATACATAAAATGAGGAGAAAATAAAAATGCAGTTATTTTAGTGTATGTTCAAACATAAGTGACCATCAACCTAATATAGATTGTTGTATTCTTAAGATGTTCTATATGAACCCCAAAGTAACCACAAACCAAAAACCTAGACACCCAGAAAGAATAAGCCAAACATAATACTAAAGAAAGTCATCAATTACAAGGAAAGAGCAAAAGAAGGAGCAGAGAAGAGCTACAAGAACAACCAGAAAAGAGTTAACAAAATGGAAGTTTAAGTACATACCTATCAATAATTACTTTGAACTGAAATTATCTAAATGCTCAATCAAGAGACAAATGAGGATGGAATGAATTAAAAACAGGAAGGAAAGAAAAAAAAAGTCATCATTATGATTGCCTATAAAAGAAAAAAAAGTCATCATTATGCTTGCCTATAAAAGACTCATTCAGACCTTAAGACACATACAGACTGAAAGCTCAGGAACAGCAGAAACAACAAAACATTTATCATGCCAAAAACAAAGAAAAAGAAAAAAAGCTAGATAGCAGTACTTATATTAAACGAAACAGACTTTATTTTTTAAAAGCACTTTTTTAAAAAGGATTTTACTTATTTATTTGAGAGAGAGAGAGAGAATGAGAAGGGGTGGGGTCAGAGAGAGAAGGAGACTCCCCACCAAGCAGGGAGCCCAATGCAGGACTCGATCCCAGGACTCCAGGATCATGACCCGAGCCAAAGGCAGTCATTCAACCCACTGAGCCACCCAGGCACCCCAACAAAACAGACAATAAAACAAAGACTCTAACAAGAGACAAAGAAGGGGATTACATATAATGATAAAGGGATGACACCAACAAGAGAATAAATCAATTGTAAATATCTATGCACCCAAGACTGCAACACTTAAATATATGAAGCAAATATTAAAGAGAGAAACTGATGGTAATACAATAATACTAGGTGACTTAACACCCCACTTAACACTAATGGATAGATCATCCATGTGGAAAAAACAAGAAAACAGTGTCTCTGAATGACATAAAAGGCCAGATTGGACATAAAACATATACATAGAACATTTCCTCCAAAAAACACAATACAATACATGTTCAAGTGCACAAGAACATTCTCCAGAAGAGACCACTTGTTAGGCCACAAAACAAGCCCTGATAAATTTGAGACTGGAAGCATACCATGCATCCTTTCCAACCACAACAATGTAAAACTACAAACAAATTACAAGGAAAAAAGCTGGAAAAAAAAAAACCAAACATGTGGAGGATAAACAATCTGCTACTATACAGCCATCGAGTCAGTGAAGCAATCAAATAAATTTTAAAAATTCATGGATGGGTTAGAAGATGGCAAGATGCCAGAGCAGTAGGAGGACTCTAGGCCTGCCTCTCCCACAAACCCAACTATACCCCAGAAATAGACCTGAAGACTGGCAGAACAAACTCAGATAAAACAAAAAAGAGAGACAAGAGGCCGCATCAAAGAAGGTAGGAAGTGTGGAGAGGCAGGCAATTCAGGAGACAGACTGTGGTCACTGTGGTGGGGAGGGAGCCACAGTCAAGGAGAGGGCAAGAGACAGATGAACACACCGGAGCTCAGAGCAAAACCTAATTCCCATAGCAACTAGCTTAGAAAGCAAGATGGGCCAAAGTCCATGACTTCTGGCAACCAGTGGGGCTTAAAGCCTGAAGTTTTAAAGGTCAGTGGGCCTGGCTGGGAATAGAGCCTAGAGGGCACAGTGCTGCTCTTGGAGTGAAGGCAGGCAAACAACTGGGGGACATATTGTGTGAAAACAGGGATGGGATGAGCACCTGCGGCACACAGTGAGGAAGTCATGTGCTTATCTGACAGCACATCCCAGAGAGGCAGCATTCATGGAGAGACCCTCCTGGGAACAAAAGAACTGTCTGGAGCCATTTCTCTCCTCTACCCCCAGCATAAGCACAGGTCAAACCACAGGACCCAGTGTAGCATCAACACTCACTACCTAATAACTTGCTTACACCAAGCTCCACCCTGACACACTCTGGTGGAACCACCCTTCCCAGTTACCAGCCTCAGTCCCAGTGTGGCAGGCCCTCTCCTCCAGACCTGCCCAAACTGCTCACACCCGTCCTCCAAATGGGAGGTTTGTGGAGTCTTGGTTCCTATGGCAGTGGCAAGAGGTTTCTTTCCACGAGCAGATCAGAGTACACCTAGTTAAAATGTACCACATTCAGGCCAAGGACCAAACACTGCCCAGAGCACACCAAGAGAACCTCTGCAGATGACTGGCCTAAAGGACAAAGCAGCCATCCAGTACTCAACAGCAGAGCACACGCAGCACACACTAGAGACACTCCTGGAAGCACATACACTACAGGGCTCTATAGAACCTCTTTTTCACAAGGCCATTACTCTTGAGAACAGACTTAGCTGACTTTTCCAACACAGAGAAACAGTTACAGAAACATAGACAAAATGAGAAAAGGAATTAATCCCAAATGAAATAAAAGGACAAAAACATGGCTGGAGATCTAAGTGAAACCGATGCCCGAGGGAGTTTTTTTGTTTTTTTAATTTACATATTTATTTATTTATAAAACATTTTTTTAAAATAAGAAGAGATTCACAGAAAGTTGTAACAGGAGGTCCCGTGTCATGTAACCTTCAAGCTGTTTCCTCTAAGGTAATAGCTTGCTTAATTATAATACAGTGTCCAAGCAGAGTTTGACATTGGTTCTAGTCACAGAACTTAGACTTCAACCTTTGATTTTATTATTTTTATTTTTTATTTTTTTTAAATTTTTTCAATTTATTTATTTTCAGAAAAACCGTATTCCTTATTTTTTCACCACACCCAGTGCTCCATGCAATCTGTGCCCCCTGAGGGAGTTTTTAAAGCAATGATCATAAGGATACTCACTGGACTCAGAAAAGAGTAGAAGACAAGGGACTTTTAACACAGACATGGAATAACGTACCAGAGATGAAGGGCTCAATAAACAAAATAAGAAACATGCTGGATGGAATGAACATCAGGCTGGAAGAAGCAGAGGAATGAAATTAATGACTTAGAAGGCAGAGTAACGGAAAGCAATCAGCTGAAAAAAAGGGAGAAAAAAGAATTATACAAAATGAGAAGAGACTTATGGAACTCAGTGACTCCATCAAGCATAGTAACATTTGCATTGTGAGGATCCCAGAAGGAAGAGAGAGAAAAGGGGCAGAAAATATATTTGAGGAAATAATAGATGAAAATCTCCCTAATTTGGAGAAGGAAACAGATATTCAGATGAAGGAAGCACAGAAAACCCCGCCAAAATCAACAAAAGCACATCCACATCAAGACTTAATTAAATTGGCAAACTGTAGTGATAAATTTTTTTTTAAAGCAGCAAGACAAAAAAAGCAGGAACAAACAGGGGAATCCCCATAAGGCTACTGGGGGAGTTTTTCAGGAGAAACTTAGCAGGCCAGAAGAAAGTGCCATGATATATTCAAAAAGTGCTGAGTGGGAAAAAACTGCAGCCAAGAATACTCTAACAAGGCTACCATTCATAACAGAAAAGGAGAAAAAGAGTTTCCCAGAAAACACAAACTAAAGGAGTTCATAACCATGAAACTAGCCCTGCAAGAAATATTAAAGGGGACGCTGAGTAGAAAGGAGACCAAAAACAACAGTATTAAGGTAGGAAACACAAAAGCAGAAATAGAAGTATTTCTTTAAAAATCAATCAAGACATTTTAACAACAGTTTTCTTCCAATCCATGAGCAGGGAATGTCTTTCCATATTTTCATGTCTTCTTCAGTTTCTTTCATCAGTCTTTTATACTTTTCCTGGTATAGGTCCTTTGCCTCTTTGGTTAGGTTTATTTCTAGATATCTTATTATTTTGGCTTCAGTTGTAAAGGGGGTTGTTTTCTTAAACTCTCTGCTACTTCATTATTGGTGTCCAGAAAGCCAACAGTTGTGGTGCCTATGTGATTTAGTCGGTTAAGCATCTGCCTCGGCTCAGGTCATCATCCTATGATGCCAGTATCCTGGGATAGAGCCCTGCATCAGGCTCCTTGTTCAGCAGGGAGCCCGCTTCTCGCTCTCTCTCTCCCTCTGCCTGATGCTTCCCCTGCTTGTGCTCATGTGCACTAGCTCTGTCAAACACATTTTAAAAAAAGAAATGCAGTGGTTTTCTGCACATTTATTTTGTATCCTGAAAATTTATACTGAATTCATATATCAGTTCAAGCAGTTTTTTGGGTGGAGTCTTTCATGTTTCCTATGACATTGTGTCATCTGTAAATATTGTTTAAATGTCTATACTACCCAAAGCAATCTACGCATTTAACGCAATTCCTATCAAAATACCACCAGCATTTTTCACAGGACTAAAACAAACAATCCTAAAATTTGTATCAAACTGTAAAAGGCCCCGAGGAGTCAAGCCAATCTTGAAAAAGAAAAGCAAAGCTGGAGGCATCAAAATTCTGGACTTTGAGTTATATTAAAAAGCTACAGGAGAATGAAACTCGACTATTCTCTTACACCGTACACAAAGATCAACTCGAAATGGATAAAAGACCTCAACGTGAGACAGGAATCCATCAGAATCCTAGAGGACAACATAGGCAGTAATCTCTTTGATATCAGCCACAGCAACTTCTTTCAAGATATGTCTCCAAAGGCAAAGGAAACAAAAGCAAAAATAAACTTCTGGGACTTCATCAAAATCAAAAGCTTCTGCACAGCAAAGGAAACAGTCAAAAAAACAAAGAGGCAACCCACGGAATGGGAGAAGATATTTGCAAATGACAGTACAGACAAAAGGTTGATATCCAGGATCTATAATGAACTCCTCAAACTCAACCCACACGAAACAGGCAAACACATCAAAAAATGGGCAGAAGATATGAACAGACACTTCTCCAATCAAGACATACAAATGGCTATCAGACACATGAAAAAATGCTCATCATCATTAGCCCTCAGGGAGATTCAAATTAAACCACATTGAGATATCACCTTACACCAGTTAGAATGGCCAAAATTAACAAAACAGGAAACAACATGTGTTGGAGAGGATGTGGAGAAAGGGGAACCCTCTTACACTGTTGGTGGGAATGCAAGTTGGTGCAGCCTCTTTGGAGAACAGTGTGGAGATTCCTCAAGAAATTAAAAATAGAGCTTCCCTATGACCCTGCAATTGCACTCCTGGGTTGTTACCCCAAAGATACAGATGTCGTGAAAAGAAGGGCCATCTGTACCCCAATGTTTATAGCAGCAATGGCCACAGTCGCCAAACTATGGAAAGAACCAAGATGCCCTTCAACGGATGAATGGATAAGGAAGATGTGGTCCATATACACTATGGAGTATTATGCCTCCATCAGAAAGGAGGAATACCCAACTTTTGTAGCAACATGGACGGCACTGGAAGAGATTATGCTGAGTGAAATCAGTCTAGCAGAGAGAGTCAATTATCATCTGGTTTCACTCATTTGTGGAGCATAACCAATAGCATGGAGGACAAGGGGCGTTAGAGAGTAGTAGGGAATTTGGGTAAATTGGAAGGGGAGGTGAACCATGAGAGACTATGGACTCTGAAAAACAATCTGAGGGGTTTGAAGTGGCGGGGGGGTGGGAGGTTGGGGTACCAGGTGGTGGGTATTATAGAGGGCACAGCTTGCATGGAGCACTGGGTGTGGTGAACAAATAATGAATACTGTTTTTCTGAAAATAAATAAATTGGGAAAAAAAACTAATTGAAATACTGTATGGTGACTAACATAATTTAAAAAAAGAAAAAATTATTATCAACAACTATATGGCAGGCAATAAGTTAAGCAAACTGGATGAAATGGATGCATTCCTGGAAACCTATAGACTGCCAAGACTGAATCAGGATGAAATTGACAATCTGAAGAGACCAATAACCAGTAACGAGATTGAAGTAGTGATCAAAACCTCCCAAAAAACAAGAGTCCAGGGCCCAATGGATTCCCATGGGAATTCTACCAAACATTCAAAAAAGAAATAATACCTATGCTCCTGAAGCTGTTTCAAAAAATAGAAGTGGAAGTGAAAATAGACTCATTCTATGAAGCCAGCATTACCTTGATCCCAAAACCAGACAAAGACCCCAACAAAAAGGAGAATTACAGACCATTATCCCTAATAAACATGGATGTCAAAATACTCACCAAGATACTATCCAATAGGATCCAACGGTACACTAAGAGGATTATTCTTGGTGACAAAGTGAATTTATCCCTGGGCTGCAAGAGTGGTTCAACAACTGCAGATCAATCGATGTGATACACTACATTAATAAAAGGACAAGAACCGTACGATCCTATCAATAGATGCAGAAAAAGCGTTTGACAAAATACAGCATCCTTGATAAAAATACAGCATTCCTGATAAAAAACTTTTCTGTGTAGAGATAGAGGGAACATACCTCAATATCATAAAAGCTATCTGTGAAAAACCCACAGCAAATATACTCAATGGGGAAAAACTGAGAGCTTTTCTGCTAAGGTCAGAAATATAACAGGGATGCTCATTCTCACCACTGTTGTTCAACATAGTACTAGCTGTCCTAGCCTCAGGAATCAGACAACAAAAAGAAATAAAAGTCACTCAGATCAGCAAAGAAGTCAAACTCTCACCTTTCACAGATGACATGAAACTTTATGTAGAAAACCCAAAAGACTCCACCCCCAAATTGCTAGAACTCATACAGCAGTTCAACAACATGGCGGGATATCAAATCAGTGCACAGAAATCAGTTGCATTTCTATATACTAACAATGAGACAGAAGAAAGAGAAATTAAGGAATCGATCCCATTTACAATTGCACCCCAAACCATAAAATACCTAAGAATAAACCTAACCAAAGAGGTAAAGGATTTGTACTCTAAAAACTACAGGGGGGTCTGGGTGGCTCAGTGGGTTAAGCCTCTGCCTTAGGCTCAGGTCATGATCTCAGGGTCCTGGGATCGATCGAGCCCTGCATCAGGCTCTCTGCTCAGCAGGAAGCCTGCTTCCCCCGCTCTGCCTACTGCTCTGCCTACTTGTGATTTCTCTGTCAAATAAATAAATAAAATCTTTTAAAAAAATAAAAAAATTTAAAAAACTACAGAATGTTTTTAAAAAAAACTGAAGAAGACACAAAGAGATGGACAATATTCCATGTTAATGCAATGGAAGAATAAACTTTGTTAAAATGTCTATGCTTCCCATGCATTCAATGCAATCTCTATCAAAACACCATAAAAAAATACCATCGACATTTTTCACAGAGCTGGAACAAATAATCCTAAAATTTGTATGGAATCAGAAAACAAAACAAAACAAAACAAAATAGCCAGAGAAATGTTGAAAAAGAAATACAAAGCTGGTGGCATCACAATGCCTGACTTCAAACTATATCATAAAGCTGCGATCATCAAGACCATAGGTACTGGTACAAAAACAGATAAATAGATCAATAGAACAGAATAGAAAACCCAGAAATGTACCCTCAACTCTGGTCAGCAAATCTTTGACAAAGCGGGAAAGAATATCTAATGGGGAAAACATCGTCTCTTCAATAAATGGTGTTGGAAAAACTGGGACAGCCACATGCAGAAGACTGAAACTGGACCATTCTCTTATACCACACACAATGATGGAACTCAAAATGGATGAAAGACCTAAACGTGAGATAGGAAACCACCAAAATCCTAGAGGAGAACACAGGAAGGAACATCTTTGACCTCAGCCACAGCAACTTCTTGCTAGACGTGTCACCAAAGGCAAGGGAAACAAAGGCAAAAATGAACTATTGGGACGTTATCAAGATAAAAGCTTCTGCACAGCAAAGGAAAATCAACAAACATAAAAGGCAACCTATGGAATGGGAGAAGACATTTACAGATGACCTATCAGATAAACGGCTGGTATCCGAGATCTATAAAGAGCTTATCGAACTCAACACTCAAAACACACGGGGCACCTGGATGGTTCACTGGGTTATTAAACCTCTGCCTTCATCTCAGATCATGATCTCAGGATCCTGGGATCAAGCCCCACGTCGGGCTCTCTGCTAGCCGGGAAGCCTGCTTCCCTCCCCCCGCCCCAACCCGGCCTCTTTGCCTACTTGTGATCTCTGTCTGTCAAATAAATAAATAAAGTCTTTAAAAAATGGGCAAAGAAGACCTACAAATAACAGACCCATGAAAAAATGTTCAACATCACTACCCATCAGGGAAATACAAATCAAAACCACATTGAGATAACACGTTATACCAGTTAGAATAGCTAAAATTAACAAAACAGGGAAAAAATGTTGGTGAGGATGTAGAGAATGGAGAACCGTCTTGCACTGTTAGTGGGAATGCCAGCTGGTACAGTTACTTTAGAAAACAGTATGGAAGTTCCTCAAGAAGTTAACAACAGAGCTACCTACCCTATGACCCAGCAACTGCACTACTGGGTATTTACCCGAAAGACGCACAGAGGTAGTGAAAAGAAGGGGCACATGCACCCCAATGTTCATAGCACCTATGTCCATAATAGCCAAACTGTGGAAGGAGCGGAGATGCCCTTCAACAGATGAATGGATAAAGAAGATGTGGTACATACATACAATGGAATATTACTCAGCCATCAGAAAGGATGAATACCTACCATTTACAACAACGTGGATGGAAGTGGAGGGTATTACACTTAAGTGAAATAAGTAAACCAAAGAAAGACAGTTATCAGGGGCGCCTGGGTGGCTCAGTGGGTTAAGCCGCTGCCTTCGGCTCAGGTCATGATCTCAGGGTCCTGGGATCGAGTCCCGCATCAGGCTCTCTGCTCAGCAGGGAGCCTGCTTCCCTCTCTCTCTCTCTGCCTGCCTCTCCGTCTACTTGTGATTTCTCTCTGTCAAATAAATAAATAAATCTTAAAAAAAAAAAAAAAAGAAAGACAGTTATCATATGGTTTCGGTGATATGTGGACTATAAGAAACAGTGCAGAGGATCATAAGGGAGGGAGAGCTGAATGGAAAGAAATCAGAGAGGGATACAAACCAGGAGACTTCTGACTCCAGGAAATAAACGGAGGGTTGCTGAAGGGGAGGTGGGGGGGGTTGGGGTAACTGGTGGATGGGCATTAAAGAGGGTACGTGATGAGCCCTGGGTGTTATTAAATGCAACTGATGAATTATTGAACACATGTGAAACTAATGATGTATCTTATCTTGGTTAATGGAATTTAAAAAGATGAAGTATAAAAAATTAAGTGACCTACAGATACCATAAAACCCACACTTTTTTATTTGAGAGAGAGAGAGGGAGGAGAGGGCAAAGGGAGAGGGGAGGGAGAGAATCTTAAGCAGGCCTTACGCACAGCATAGAACCTGACATGGGGCTCCATCTCAGATCATTACCTGAGCCAAAATCAAGAATCAGATGCTCAATCAACTGAGCCACCCAGGCACCCCCACAGAATCCCTCTTAAAATCCCAATGGAATTCTTTACAGAAATAGAAAAAAAACAATCCAAAAATTCATACGGAATCATAAAAGATCCTGAACAGCCAAAACAGTTTGGACAAGAACAAAGCTGGAGGCATCACACTTCCTGATTTCAAAATATATTATAAATCTACAATATATTACTATTGGCATTTAGACCTATAGATCAGTGGATCCAAGAGCCCACAAATAAATCCATATATAGTGTGATCTTCAAGAAGGTTTCCAAGAACTCACAGTGGGGAAAGGTTAGCCTCTAAGAAATGACGGGAAAAAACGATCACTACATAGTTAAGTGTGAAACTGGTTCCTTATCTAACTTCATCTACAAAATTAAATGAATAAAAAAAGACTTAAGACCTGAAACTGATAAAAACAAAGGACTAAAACTTCTTAACATTAATCCAGGCGATAACTATTGGATCTGATACCAACAGCAATGACAACCAAAAGGTAAAAACAGACAAGTTGATTTGCATCAAACTAACAGCTTCTGCACAGCAAAGGAAACCATCAAAAAATGAAAAGGGAAGCTATGGGATGGGAGACAATATTTGAAACTATATATCTGACAAGGGGTTAAGATCCAAAATATATGAGGAATTCCTTCAACTCAACAGCAAAATAGCAAATAATTCAAAAGAAAGTCAACCAAGTATTTGAATAGATCTTTTTCCAAAGACCTATAAATGGCCAACAGATGTAAGAAAAGTTGCTCAGTATTACTAATTGTCAGGCATTTGCAAATTAAAACCACAATGATGTATGACCTCACACCTGCTAGAACGGCTGGGGTATTTCACACTGCTCATTCTGCCACTGGGATGTATTTTGCATCTTCATAGCCTGGCATCCAGATGCATTGATAAAGGTTATGTTTAGTTTGCAGGGATGGGTCAACCAGTTTGACTGCTACTCGGCACATACAAGTGCTTGGTCATAACTGCTTACCTCTGAACATCAATTTCATCACCTGAAATGTGAGACAATAATGTACCCACTAGGGTTTTTTTTTTTAATGGATTTGGCAAGCATGAGTATGCATGTATTCCTCATAGTGCCTGGCACGTGCTAAAAACTGAGTGGTGCAGTGATGATGCAAATTTACTTTTCACCAGAGCCTGATGAATGCAGCTGGGCACTCAGTTTGGGTCTGTTCTTCCTTTACCGTAAGGTCCAGGACACCAACAGTTTTGGCTGTTGACATCCGGATCACGGGAAGCAAGCTGCAATCTAATTTAGAACATTGAGAATTTTATACCCAGTTTATTTTAACTTATATGCTATGCCTGCTTCACTGCATTTGAACTATGACCCATAGGAGTTTAGGTTTTCTCGTGAGCAACATCTGGGTTTGTTGCTTTGCAGGGTGCCATGCGTCCTGTGCCAGCTGGCTTAATTTGTTCTGCCTCCCAGTGATAGGAGCTGACAGTGATCGGGCCTAGGACATGCCCTGGAGGCAAGTGATCAAGACTCAATGCTCCCATCCTGAGGGACATGTGTGCCACCGGGCAGCAGGTTCACAGGTCCTGTTGACAAAGTGGACCATGCGGTTCATTCACTCGTGGATGGCCTGGTGTCTCATGTGTCAGTGGTTACCAGTTCCTGGAGTTATGATACTCGCTAAGACACTGAGCAGCTTCCCACTTTAGCCTCGAGAGAGACACTGTAGGACAGTGAAGCAGGATGAGGGCCAAGAGAGTAACAGGGCAGATCTCAGTCCGGAAGGCACTCCATAAAGAGAATAGGGAAGCATTCTAACATGAGGAAACAGAAAACGAAGAGGCCCCAATGTGCCTTTCAAGAACAGAAAGAAGGCTGCTGCACCTGGGGCTCATGACCAAGGCCAGCGGGGCGGCAGTGAGAGGAGGTCAGACCAGAAGGTGCCGAGGAAGGGACACTGTGAGGAGTCGAGTTTGTTCTGGGAACAGTGGGTGCCAAGAAGGCGGAAATGAGAGGCAGGAGGATGGTGTGAGAACATGGGGAAGAGGAATCCCTCCTACCTGGAGAAGGTGACTCTCACCCACGGTGTCAGGGGAAAGAAAGCAGGATGGGAAGCCGGGGCAGGCTGTGGAAGGGCAGTGAGAACTGACATGCAGGAGGCCTCACGCTGATGTCGCCAGAGGACGCAAAGTACAGCAGAACCTATGCACAGACAGGCCAGTCAGCAGGGCCAGGCCTGAGAAATGAGAAAGACCCTGCGGGGAACTTGGCCCTTACCCTCTGTGGGAGCCATCCAAAGAAGAAAGCAGATTCCTCCCTCAGGAACTATCCTTGGATCTACCACTTCCTGGCAGAGTTCATCCAATGGGTCACTCCCATCAGCACATTCTGGAGAGAACTGGTCAAGTCTGACCTCCTAGAGGAGAAACCCTGATCTCCCAGCCACTCCGTTGAGGACAGGACTCCTGGGGAAGTCAGCCCCACTCTGCTTCCAGCCACTAGTAGAAGTGATATTCCCAGACCCATCCAGGTAAGCTTAAGAAGACCACTGACCATGCCAGGGGAATGGCTGCTCTAGAACAGAGACAGGATGAGTCTGAGCAACAGAAGATCACAACAAACAAGGGTGAGTCCACATGGGAGAGCCTCACAGTCACCAATATGCCCCATGTCCCCCTCCTACACCAACACACACTCCAGCTAGACACAGTGAGCCACTATCACAGTCCCACAGAGCTCTGCATGTCTCCAAACACACAGACCCTACCCACCAGATGCCTGCTAGTGCACCTAGAACTTTCATGTCCCAAACAGACATACACCTTCAACCCCAATAAAATTACAGCCATGGTCTTGAATACAAAAATGTACTCCCAACCATCCCCCAATAAGCAAACACTTAAATACGCACATCCTCGTATCTTAAAAAAAATCCTGTATCACTCCCCATTGAAATCACGCAAACCTTCCAACAATAACTGAACACATTAAAACCAAACTCACATGCTTAATATTAAACACAATCCCATAATCCTAAATATACCACATATATAGTCCCCTAGAACTGTTAACGTCCACTTATGTACAATGCCTCCAAAACTCAACACACAAATACCATCCAATAGATACACATGGGGTTTCCTACTTTCTCCTAAATACTCCTCAAAAGAATGACCTCACCACCCCAATACAAACATATACCTGTCTCCCTCTTGATAACCTAGAAATGGCATCTGTCTATACCCCTCAATTACAGACACACAACTCACAACACCCCACTACACTGACAATCTGAAGCTCCCAAAGCCCTCTACTCCCTAAATTCTTACCCTGACTAAATAAGTATACACACAGCCCTGATAGTGCAAATACACATAAAGCCAACACAGAAAGCATTAACACACAACATTAGGTCTTCTCAAATGCACAGACACATATTCACAATAGTTTCAAAATGCACAGACACACACACGGTTGCTACATATCTTTAAAATTATCCTGAACCATCCATCCCCCAAAAATACACCCATAGGTTCCCCCCATACCGATATGTCCGGATCCAGGTTTTCTCCCCAACCTCCTTCCAAACACAACACACACACACACACACACACACACACACACACACACACAACAATCCCTCCAATTCCTGTCCCCACCCAAGGTCTCCAGAAAAAAATAAGTACTCATCATATCTTCTTAAACCTGAATATACAGGGGTGCCTGGGTGGCTCAGTGGGTTGAAGCCTCTGCCTTCGGCTCAGGTCATGATCTCGGGGTCCTGAGATCCAGCCCCGCATCGGGCTCTCTGCTCAGCGGGGAGTCTGCCTCCTCCTCTCTCTCTGCCTGCCTCTCTGCCTACTTGTGATCTCTGTCAAATAAATAAATAAAATCTAAAAAACAAACAAACAAAACCTTGAATATACAGAGCCAGTCCCTCAAACCTCTTAAAATACACAAGAACTCTTCCAAATTCATCAAACACACTCCTAGAACCCCTACATAAATACACACATGTGCAACCTTTAATGCCCCAAATATACATGCACCCAGAACATAAGCAATCCCCAACCCTCAAATATATGTATTAGATTCCTCACTAAACACTCTGAATTTACACACACCACAGCCCACCCTGTGCTATGGACACTCGATACACCCACACCAACTTCCTACCAGCACTGTGAACATTCAGAGGCACTCACACAATGCCAGTGTGTACACAGCATGTACACAAGCACACACTTGTACACAGAGCTCCAACCTCATGATGAGAGAACAGCTCTTCTGAGGGGCTGCCAGCACATTCTACAGCATGACAACCTGCTCACACCCAGTCTGGACAGTTCCATAAAAACCTGAGCTCAGAATTTCCACCCCAAGCTCCCACTCTACTTTTCCTAGGGCACCTTTACAGGTAACCACTAAAGAGGGGAGCCACGAAAATTTAGGGACCTCCACCCCAACCACCTGTAAGTCCTCAGTGCTTGCTACTCTGCTCTCTATGTCCTGCTGGCTGTGACCTGAGACAGAGAACTGCCCTTCCATTGCACACACCCCATTACTGGGATCTGTAAGTAAATGCTGTGACTCCATGTCCTTTGGAGGGGCTGTACTGAAACTGTGCCTCCACTTCCCCAAAGTGGGAGTGCAGGTGCTGAGGGAGCTCCCTCCTTCAGCAAGTCATACCCTGCAGGTTCGCAATACAGTGTACCAGGCTCGGGACCCCCAACATACCTCCAAACCATACACAAGGGCCATCCCAACCTCCCTCCGACACAAGCACACCCCTCCATGCTCCCTGACTTGACCCACACAGACACTCAAGGCCCCAACACGTGCATACACAATTGCCTCCACCTTGAAGACACTCACACACTCAGAATCTATGTAAAGAAATTGCCATAAGCTGTAACAGGCAGGAGTCTGATGACAATGGCATGCGTCCCGAGTTGACAAGAGCACCTTTGGGAGACAGCGTCAGCCCCCTGCTCCCTAAGGGATGGCGGCAACTACAGAGAATAGCCTTGCCGGGGGGCATCCTGTTTCCAGGAAGGCATTTGTCTCACGGGCTGATGAAGGCCGGGCCAATTTCTTCCAACGGCGACAGCTCTGAGAGACAGCATAGCTCCTCAGCTCCAGGAGGAGAAGCAGAGGCTGTTCCGGAGTCTGCTGAAAGACCACTGTGCCCAGTTCTTCCTGTTTCTACCCTCACAGGTGCTGTTCAGTAAATACCTTGTTTCCTAAACTCTGTGTCTGGTTCTGTGTTCCAAACTATGACACTCTACACACCCATGACAATTATCAAGCATCAAGGAACACAACAAAGACCCCTCGCCTGGCTCTTACATTCCAGGGGAGAAAAGAGATAATGAACATATGGTTATATCATGGACTTGGATGCATGCATGTGCACAGTCAAGACTGTGACAAAGGACTCTTGATCTCTTGGGAGGAAGTGGGGGAAGGTGCAAAAAGATTTGTAAGTCAGGACAGGTTTCTTGCTCGAAGCATGAGAAAGCTGCAGGAAGGACGTACACCACTGACCCCCAAACTAGAATTCTCTCAGCATCCCCAACTACTAGCAGCCACAGGAGCAGAGTCTGGCTGAGGGTGGAGGAATTTACCTCCCCACGTGCTCCCACCCTCTCACCCAGCGGAGTCAAAGCCTGCCTCCAGCCTCGTCCTGAGTCCCATCTTCTCCCTCCTCTGTTCCTAGTGTCCCACTGACCCTGTTCTGCCTTTCCTGGTCTCTGTAGGTTGTAAGCCTCCTCTCTTGGACCCTAGCAGACATCAGAACAGGGTCCTTTGTGTGGAGAAAGGGGAACACTCTTACACTGTTGGTGGGAATGCAAACTGCTACGACCACTCTGGAAAACGGTATGGAGGTTCCTCGAGATGTTAAAAATAGAGCTACCCCAAAGATACAGAGGTAGTAGAGAAGAAGGGGCACATACACCCCAATGTTCATAGCAGCAATGTCCACAATAGCCAAACTGTGGAAGGAGCTGAGATGTTCTTCAACAGATGAATGGAAAAAGAAGATATGTTTCATATATACAACGGGATATTACTCAGCCATTAGAAAGGATGAGCACTTAACATTTACACCAGTGTGGATGGAACTGGAGGGTATAATGCTAAGTGAAATAGGTCAATCAGAGAAACACAATTATCGTAAGGTTTCACTCACAGGGGAACATAAGGAATAGTGCAGAGGACAATAGGGGTGAGGGGGCACTGAATGAGAAGAAATCAAAAAATTAAATTTAAATCAAAAAATTAAAAAAGAAAGAACAGTGTCCTTTGTAGGAACAGTTCCCTCGTGGCCACAGAGCCACCTTTTGGATCTCCTCAGATCCACTCTTGTGTTGCTGCATGCCCCAGGGCGGTTGAGAGGGTTCAGGTCCTCTCTCCCCAACAACTTCTGAGAAGTAGAGCAAGTTGGGGCTTCTAATGGCCTGGCCAAAGGGGCCACTCAGTACAAAACAGAGGATTCCTTCTGTCCATGGAGATTCGAGGGAACAAAGGCTATGCCCCATGGTACACACTCCGAAAAAAAAACTTGAGGCCCCAGAACAACCAGCTCTGACTAGCCTCGCCATTCCAGCAATTCCCATTCATTCCATCTGAGTGGGGGGTTTTCAGTGCTGGTTCAATACCACAATATTCCTATTTCTCTCCCTTAAATCTCAGAGTCTACATCTTCCCACGTCAAAGACAAGGCACATTAAACCCAAGAATGTATACCTTGTACACATATTGCATACTCTTTAGAATACTCTTTAAAATAGAAAAGCAGGCAGAGCTCCATTCTGCTGACAAAACACAATACAATTAGCATACCACACCGGCATTTTATTGGGGACAGGTTATGAAGGAGACAGTGAGAGCTACTAGGAATCCACCCGTACTAAGAAAGTCAGTTCAAGAAGCTGGCGATAGCACCTTCTTTTGGAGGGAGATTCAGGAGACTCACCATAAGGAAGGCCCAGAAATGCTGGGTGGGTCCAAGGGAGGTGGGAGGCAGGAGGCAGCTATGTGGCCAGCTGGTGGCCATGCTCATCACGTGGCTGCTGGGTTTGCAGCTCCACCTGGACAGAGGAAAGAGCATCAGGTTTTCCTTTCAGAGAAACATGAAGCTATGTGCTTCCCAGTGTTAGGAGCATCCTGAACATTCAGAAAAGAAAGGAGAGCATTTCTAAAGGGTTTGGGAACATGAGAGCCATATCCATTCAGAGCAGAACATCCCAGTCCTTCTGGGTCACAGCCCCTAGCTCTTCTTCATGGACAAAGCCTCCCCAGCCCCAGCCTTGTCAGTTCGCTGACCCCTAGGGGTCCTGCCTAGCCCTGAGGACTCAGGTTTCCACTGAGATAGGCTGGTTGAGAACTAGTGATTCCCAACACTCCCCAAGACTCTGGGCAAGTGGTTCTGCAGGCTTTCGCCTCCTGGACCCATGTAGAGGGTGTTCTTGCCTACCGGCCATGCTCCAGAAGAGACAATGATGCCTGAAGCTTACCTAGGTGATTTACAAGGGGTTGTCTGGGAGAGCACGCTCTCTTGACCTCCTCTCCAGGAATCCCCACAATGTTCTGAATGTTGCCTGTCACAGCAACAACACATTTATGAAGGTTCTGCTCCGCAAAGCCATGTCTACCAGGGCCATCCATCTTGGGATGCCCTGATGCAAGGACCACAAATCCTGAAGGAGTGTCCACCTGCCTAACATATAAACACCCCTGAACCTACCTGCACGAAAAACTGGAAATCACCAAATATATAGGGATCCTTTGGCCCTAAAGAATGGGCCAACCTGATTAGGAGTAATGCAGCGGTTCAGAATTACAAGGGTCAAGGCACACATACAAGGGCCCAACGCTCTGGATGCCCCCACTCACACACCCAATGATGCCTGCTTCACACATAGACACCAGTGGTGTGCTGGTAAATACTTCATAAAATGCTCTCAGAGGAAGGTGGGAAAGGCTTCTGTTTGTGGTTTTTACCTGGCATAAATATTCCCAGCATGACTAATTTCAAGCTACCTACCTAAAGTCATTAAACACAGAACTAGGAAAAGAGATGCACCACTGACCACCCCAAGTTCGTATGAGCCAGTTCCAGTGCACCACATCCCCTCTCATATAAGTATAGGCACACAATCCACTATACGCCTAGTAGGGAATCAACTCCCACCCCAGATACATACACAAAACACTACATATATCTGTACATATGTGCATATATATACAAAGATACATACACAAATACACATAGATCTCCTAACACACACACACACACACACACACATTTCTATCCTCATCCTGAATTACAGAAACCACCTTCTACTATCTACTACCAAACACATTCAGACACAGAGTAGCACTACTCAAAGAAACACACTCTGAATACTCCTAACTTCAAACCTTACCAACAAACTTGATAATTCATGCAGTTGATGCTGGATATTTACAGAAACCAGTAGATATACACAAACCAATACATGTATGTGTATGTGTGTGTGCATATATATGTGTGTGTGTATGTGTGTGCATATATATATGTGTGTGTGTGTATATATATATACACACACACACACACACACGTCACAAACATCCCTCACAATCCATACATGAAACAACTTCTAAATCCCAAACTATCTGTACTGAGTAGCAGCCAGCTTTCACACCTGCAAATACTCATATCACATACCTCTAATACAGAGAAATACAATTCTCCAACTCTCCTGCATGAACACTGAGCCCCATCTCCCCATCAGATACATACTTGCTCACTTTCCAAAATACACAAGCTTAATGGCCCCCTACTGAAAAATACAAACACACGGCCCCAGCAAATATTCCTCCAAATAACCATGGTCCCTGAATACACACACAAACTCAATACACACACATCTCTCCACAAGCCTGAAATATACCTAAAATAACCCAGTACACTACAACTATAAAAATTTATCACCCACACCATTTCACATACACATATGCCACACCACCTCTACATACATAACCTCACAGTCCCAAATGCTCATACAGAATCAACTCTTCCATCTCACACAATAGTCATACAAAACCCATATCACACATATAAAACACCCACCAGTGCCATACAACGATTCACAGCTTTACCCTCAACACACCAATACAAACAGGACTACTGCCAATCAGAAAAAGATACACAGAACCATTCAACATGCTCGGATACACCAAGATCCTCCTGCAATGCCCGTATGTAAAAACCGAGCGCGGTCTACCTAAACGAATACACACTTTTCCAAGCATGCCCCTACCCACATGCACATAATGCTTTCAAATCTGCTCTTATGCACACGGATCCCCAAGTCATGCGGGGAAAATCACACGTATTTCATATTCCACTCAACCCCGAATTACAAACCCCTAAGCACCAGCTCCTTGACTTTGTATGGACCCTGACCTCTTAACACCCTCCTAACCACACTCAGCCCATTCTCACACACACAAGCTTCACCGCCCCTTTTACACAAATAGCCACACATCAGCATACACCTGCCCACTCGGACCTAACAAGCCCCTCCAAGCCCCACCTGTGCTCCACCCCCCTCCCGGCCCGGCCGGCACACCTGGAACCACTACCGCTCCTCACCGCGGACCCGCCCCCAGGGCCTCCCGCCCACCGCACGAGGCCCCAGGGACCACTACAGCCGTCAGCTGAAGGGGAACCCACAACCCGCCAGGACAACAAACCCTTGGGCCCCTGAACCTGAGACCCACAAGCGCAGACCCCGAACCCCAGGACCCCGGGGACCCAAGCACAGACCCCACACCCGTGGGCCTCTCGAGACCCCAGACTCCAGAGCGCGGACCCCAATCCCTTAGACGCACTGAATTCTAGCCCCCCGAGCGCGGACCGCAAACCCTCAGACCCTCCATAACCTACACCCCAGACCCCAGAGACCTGAGCACTGAACCCAAACACGCGGGCCCCCCGGGACGCTAGTCACCCAACGCGGAGCCCAGAACGCGGTCCCCAAATCCCAGGAACCGACCTCACCCCTACAAGGTCAGGGTGCAAACAGCCCACGCGAGAGGCCGCGCGACGCACCTCAGCAAACAGTCAAAACTGCAGAAACCTAAGGCCAGTCCTCCGGTCCCCGCGTTCACACCTCAAGGATGCACACAACGCGAAGCAAGAACGCCACACACCGCGGGCCGGCACCCCTGCACGCCCGGGAGCACGCGCCTTCATCAAGCCTACCTCACGCAAGCACGAGGCGGCCACGCACGGCCCCGCCCCCAGCCAGAGGACCGTTAGGGTAGGGACCCCGCCCCCGAGCCCGCGCAGGCGCGCCTTCCCCCGCGGGCAGCCACAACGGACGCTGGGAGACGTTGCGGGGGCGGGCCCGGGAGACGTTCAGCCCCGCCCCTCGGGAGGTATACGCGTGCGCGTACCTGACCCTGCGTGGACCTGCGCCTGCGTGGCCGCGCGCAGGGCAAGCCCAACAGGGCCCCGAGAGCCGTGCAGGACAGGCTGGAAGCAATGGGTCCAGGAGCCGGGGGCTGCACGGGGACGACTACCCTCCCGCACTCTTTGTGGTCCTCCTGCCTTCAAGCCAGCGCGTGGGAAGTGAGCGCTCACGGCCCTAACATCGCAGACGTGCACTCCCTGGCCTCGGACGCGACCTTGCGAACGACCTGGGACAGGTGCCTCCGAAGCCCGAGGGCCCCGCGGCCGACCACCTCCGTCCGGACTGCGCATCTGCTGCTCTTTCCCGCCTTTCTGCGCCCTCTGCGCCCGCCTGAGCCCCTGAGCCCCCCAAGGTTCCATGGAAGCACAGTTCTGGCGGAGAATTCAGACCCGGGGAACACTCGACGCGATCCTCCCTGACTCCATTCCCAGACTTTCCCCCGGGCACAGCCTGTCCACAGCAGGTCTCCTGGCGGAGCTGCTCAGTGACTGGGAGCGTCCACACAGCTTTCCTCGCAAGGCGCGTCTTCCGCCTTGGGTCACCACGCGCCTGATGCAGGTGATCTAGCGGGCGGCATGGCCGCAGTTTTGCTCTGCCCTCCCTCCTCCTCTGGAATATCGAAGGACTTCAGTGCGCGTGAAAAAAGGGTGCAACGGACTGCCCTGACTTTGTGACATTTTTGGAAGAAGCTTCAATCACCCCATCTCTTTCCAGTCGGTTGCCAGAGGAGGGCTGTTTCGGTCGTGGCTCTCCGCAGACCTGGGAGCCCTGTCCGGAGACGGCTCTCTCTCGGCAGTCACTGCAGGCATGCTCAGAGACCAGCACGCGAAGGACTTCTGGTACTGCCTTCCACGACCGGTCTTCCCAAATTGCATGTGGGCGAATTTGATTCCATCTGCTTCTGGGCTGTAGGATTTTGAAGCAGTACAGAAATGGTTGCAGAATTGAGACGAGATCCTTTTTCCACAGTGCCAGTTTTGAATCAGTGGCCCCGAGAAGGCTCCTTCAGATCCTACATCTGAGCCAGGAGCGAGAACCTTGTGACTTGGGAGTCAACTTTCCTTCGCGGGGCGTGGGGCCAGGCAAGGAACTGTTTCGGCACCTTAACCAAAAAGAGTTCTTGTTCAGTGCATGTTCAGAGAGTGGAGCCACGGTTCTAAAGCTCCCTTTCCTTCCCCAACACCCTGCTGTCCTAGGAACTCTGCCGTCATGGCGGTGGGAATGAGGCTTGTCTCCTGAGACATCTGGCTTCAGCCTCTGAAGTTCTCAGCCCTCATCACCCTTGGCCCATGGAGCCTGATGCGCCCCAAGAGTCAATGAGATTTTAAAGGGGGTGCTACCATGATTCCCACGTACATGGGGCCACATTCAGTGTGAGCCTGGTTGCCAAAGAACGAGGCTCTACCATTTGCAAGCTCAGAGCAGGGCTTCCAGGCTCAGAGTGGCCGGCCAGTCCTTAGGGGAAGCTGATTGTGTGAGTGGGAAATGGATAGGAGTGGATACCCCAGGAGGCTTTGTCTCAAGGGGCACATCCATTTCATGAGTACTGATTGTAACAGCTCAAAAAACCAGGGCTATCGGGTCTTTCTATGCCCCTTGGAAATAAGAAAGCGGAAGATCTCCTACGCCTTCTTTCTGTCCTCAACCCCACTAAGCCTAGACACTCAGTGATGTATGATGGCTCTTCCAAATTCCAAATCATTCAAAGAGCCTGCAGACACTCTGTGGGTGTGTGTGTATGTGTGTGTGTGTGTGTGTACACACAAATGAGCTTTGCAGTGAAGCCAAGATAGCACTCTGGAGTGTTCATATCCAAGATCTTTTTCTCATAGGTAAGTGACTAATAATAACTGGATACGTTACACATTTTTGGTAGAGATGTCAGATAAAATGCAGAATCCCACCCAAATGCAAAATTAGGTAAAGGGCGAAAAGATCTGCACTGAAAGTATATATCAAGGGGTGCCTGGGTGGCTCGGTGGGTTAAAGCATCTGCCTTCGGCTCGGGTCATGATCCCAGGGTCCTGGGATTGAGCCCCGCATCGCATCGGGCTCTCTGCTCAGTAGGGAGCCTGCTTCCCCCTCTCTTTCTCTGCCAATCTGCCTACTTGTGATCTGTCGGTCAAATAAATAAATAAATCTTTTTTCTTTTTTTCGTTTTTTTTTTTTTTTTGTCAGAGAGAGTGAGCTCAGGCAGACAGAGTGACAGGCAGAGGCAGAGGGAGAAGCAGGCTTCCTGCTGAGCAAGGAGCCCGATGCGGGGCTTGATCCCAGGACGCTGGGATCATGACCTGAGCCAAAAGCAAGCCCCTTAACCAAGTGAGCCACGCAGGCCTCCCAATAAATAAATCTTTTTTTTTTTTTTAAAGAAAAGTATATCTCAAATATTGTATGGGACACAATTCTTGGAAACGCCGATTCCATGTTTATCTGCAATTCTAATTTAATTGAGTGTCCATTATTGTTACTTGCTAAAATTGGCCACGCTATTCGATGGGGCCCTTCGAATTTTAGAGGACTGTAGCACTTCTGGGCATCTAGCCTCCAGAAGGAGGAGAGGAGCCGCATTACCAGGACAAGAACAATCACTGTGCATATCCACACACATTTTGGGACCTCTATCAACCTTCAACCAGAGAGAAATATGCTTTCAGTCTTCAAGAAACGAAGAGCGTACATTGACTTTATGAGGCACAATGCCATCTCTCTAAAGATCTAAAAGACACAGGTAACACTGGGTTCCTGGGAGAAAGGGGCCGGGTTGCCGGGAGTAAGAGGTGGGAGGAAGAGGCGTCCCTGCGCAGTCTGCTATGCACAGTGTGACTTTGAACCACAGGTATTGCTTGTTAGAAAGTTTCCACTAAGGTAGTGGAAGAGGTTAGAAATCCCTATCAGACAGCGACACAATACGCCAGGGAACAGGACGTCGTGATTTCTGGTCGCGCATGGTAGGGTGCACGAACTCTCTCTGCGAGACACCGGGGCTTTCCAGAAAAAGGGACCCTAGGAAGGCCGGTGCTGCTGGATCTGCTCGGCTCCGAGCTCCGCAGGCCACTGGGCACAGGAGCACCCGTGGCTGGAGAACGAGGTGCAAGCAAACCCACGGGATCTGCTGACACCGTGCCGGTTTGAAACCCTCAGTTCCGCTGGCCTTAAGGACGCGTGTGCTCATCAGCATATCTGTTCTGGGTTTTGTTCAGGAAGTCCAGCCCCTGTTGAATAAGTCAAGAGCCAGGTAGGCAGCAGAGCGGGTGGAGGGACACAAGCCGAGGTTGCTGGATACAAAACCCAACCAGAGGAGCACCGGGTCACACCGCGGTGCGGTGAATCTGGAAAACAGTGTCTGAACTGCCTGGAAAGGCGCGCCCCAATTGTGCTGCCCCTTTATCGTTGGACAGGAACTTGGGGTTCTGGCCCACCTGCCAGAGCCTGACTCATGGAATGTCTCCCCACCCCCAGCCAGGGCAGGGGCCCTCCGCCCCTCCCCCGCCACAGAATGTCATGAGGTCCTGCATTCTTGCCCTGTTTAGATTCAAACTTTCCCAGTCCTTGGCTTGAGTCCTGGGTGTCTCCTGCAGCCCCTCACCGTGTGGGGCCCAGACCTGACTTTCCTCACTGTGGAGGCTGCCAGGCGGCAGCGTCCTCTGCCTGTGCGGATGGCTTTCCAAGGAGGTGAGCCTTTGGCTTGGGTTGGACGTGTCAGGGCCCAGGCCACCCTTGAAGTCCTTGGGAATCAAATGTGACGCCGGCCAGGGGCACTTGGGTGGGGTTAGGTAGAGGAAGGGAGCGCCCTGGACCCCCAGGGACAGCTGGCCTGGGGGCTGAGAGGCTGGGAGTCTGCAGAAACCTGCAAGGACCTTGGGCAGGGGCTCCTTGGAGGTGGGTCAGGCCCTGTCGGGGGAAACGCCCTGTGTGTGTGGAGAAAGGATGGCGGCAGTCTCGCCGATTCTCTCCGGGGCACACGCCTCCTCGGGCAGTTTGCAGGGAGCGGTGGGAGTGTGTCATGACGGCGGCACAGGCCGGTCTTGGCCAGAACGTCGTTCCATGGGGCTGTGTGCGGCCGCGTGTGCAATGGCGTGTCCTCCCCGAGACCTGGGCCGGTGGTCACTCTGAGCCCACGTGCCCCCAGGCCACACAGGCCTTGTCTCGGATTCGGCAGGGTCGGGGCACCAGGTGGCCTCAAGGTAGGGCTTGGGTTCTTCAGCGGCTCTGGGTCGCTCTCCCTCTTGAGGAAACGCACTTCCCACCTGCTTCCTCTAGTCCTGTGTTCTGGGCTGCTGACCCCGGCTGGCCCCTGTGTCCGGGCTGTGTGGATGGTTCTGAGACGGGCCTACCGCAGGGTTTGGGGGGAGCTTTCCTGGCAGAGATGCAGGTCAAGCGTTCTTGTTCGCTTGTGCTGGGCCCGGGAGGAGAGGGGGGGATTCCCTGGGAGCGTCGGCAACGGGAAGGCTGGCGGGACAGGGGCCCCACTGGTTCAGACGCTGTCTGTTCACAGGGGCCCTACATGTGCCTAGGAGGGACCTTGCAGAAGGTCTCCAGCGGCCAGGGAGGCTGCTGAGGCCATTTCCCACAGGTCAGGGGTCCAGCCAGGCCCGAGTCTTGGGAGGCCGCCCGTGAGGCTGGAGAGTCGTGTGTGGGGGTCCGTGGGTGGTTCTCAGAGGCAGTGCTGGCCCAACCGCCTCTGCTGGGCAGACAGGATGTCGTGGTGGGAGGGGCGGGGGCGGGAGCTCCCTGCGGGAGGCCAGAGCATGGAAATCACTCTGGGACACTGGCAAAGTGCACCTTTTCCTGTGATGTCCCTCACGCGAAGCCACGGGATTCACTGCTCTGCCCCCGGGGGCTAAGGGGGTCCCCGGTCCTCCCTCCCGTCTGCGGATTCTCTGACCCCATCCGGCCCTTTCCTTCTGTCCACAGCACCTGCAGTGCTGGGACGCCATGTGGCCACGGACCCGGGAGCCTCCCTGCCTGCTTTCATGGCACGGCCCTTCCCCCCACCCACTGCCGGCGCGCCCCACCGGCCACTCTGGGGGCAGCACCCGCCGCCCCTCCTGACCCCGCCATTCCCTCCTGGTGGCCCCCTGGTGCTGCCAGCTTTCTCCAGGACTCCGCTGGTGGCAGGAGAGGCTGGCCTTGGCCCCAATGGGACTGGGACCTGCAATGTCACTGTGCAGGTCAGGTCAGAACAGGGGTGCTCAGTGACCCCCCAGACACAGACCATCGTCCTCACTCCGGCCCCCCTCAGCTGGAGTGCTCCAGGGGCCCTCTGTGGGGGTGCTGCGTGTCCCGCACCCATCTTCGTGACTGCCTCTGCGGTGGAGACCAGCATGCCTGCCTCGGCCCATGGGGGCTCCCAGGCCAGCAAGGGAGGCTTGGCCCCAAGCTTTCCACGTCCGGCTCAGCCCCCAGTCGCGCGGCTGACCACCGTCGTGCCCCCAGTCAACGCCAGGCCACAGCCTCACGGAGCTTCCAGGAGCCGGACCTCGGCCTCGCCCGCGGACTCCTGTAACCCCAAGAGTGTTTACGAGAACTTCCGGCGCTGGCAGCGCTTCAAGTCGCTGGCCCGGAGGCACCTCCCGCAGAGCCCCGACGCAGAAGCTCTCTCCTGCTTTCTCATGTGAGTGGCTCGGCTCTCCCGCAGCCCTCACGCAGGCCCACCTTGGGGCGCGCACACAGGGTGGCGATCTGGGGCCGCTGGGAGGAAGGGCTGCGGCCGGGTCCCTGCTCTAGGAAGGCACGTTCTGGTCCAGGACACCTTTCAGTCACGCATCTCAGCTAACACTGGGGCGGTGTGTGTGTGGGGGGGGGTTGTCCAGCCAACCTGCACCTTGCAGAGACATCACAGTGACAGTCGCTGGGGACTCACAGGCAGAGAGGGTCCGGGTGTCAGAGGCTGTGGTTTGGGCGCCGCACTCTCTGTCACCCTGTCTCCTGGCAACACGGGCCTGGGGCATCTCACGGCCAGGGGACCAGCCCAGCAGAGGAGGCTTGGGACCTGCAGGGCCAGCAGAGGTCCTGTGCGGGCCCCACCCTCGCTGTCCCAGAGGATCCCTCAGAACGGGAGGGGAGGGAGCAGAGGTGGTGTAGGCGTGAGGGTGCGGGATCCTTCCTGCGGAGCTCTGACCAGGCAGGCCCGGCCTCGGCATCTGGGGTCCCACATGAACACGGGGTGATGGCATTTCCTGCAGAGGCTAGACTCATTGCTGGGCACCTTGATGTCCGCGAGTATTATTACGAGAGGCAGAGTGCAGAAGGACTGACTTCCCAGGCCACCACGTCCCTGCTGCTGTCAGTGGACAGTCAGCCTGGAGCCCAGGGCCCAGGGCTGGTGTGGTGGGAGGCGGTGACTGTGGCGGTGGAGAAGGTGGATTTGCACACCCCGACACCCCCTGTCACCTGCCAGCACTCGGTCCTGCTGGGTGGGGGACACGGGCTCCAGAGGACACGGGGAAGGCTGGGGGTGACCGGACTGCAGCCGGCCCCTGACCTCGACGTCTTACAGCCCGGTGCTGCGGTCCCTGGCGCGCCTGAAGCCCACGATGACGCTGGAGGAGGGAGTGCGGCGGGCCGTGCAGGAGTGGGAGAGCAAAAGCAACTTTGACCGCTTGATCTACTACGAGATGGCGGGAAAGTGAGTCAGGGTCTCTGGCCCGGGCCTGCTGGGCGAGTGGGCCGGGGGCAGGGTCTGGCTGTGCTGATGCTCGCTTGGTCCAGAGGGCCGCCCTCCCCACCTCCCTGGCGGTTCCACCCTCCCTTGCTCTGGACCCACCCCTGCCTCCACCAGAAGGTCTCAGGACGGGGTTGGGGATCCTGAGGCCGCCTGGCCTGGGGTCAGACTCCCTCCGACTCTACTCCCTGAGGGGGTTGTGGAGGCGATGCGCCGGACAGCCCTCCTGCCTCCTCCTTGGTGGCTGGGGCCACGGCCGTCCCTCCAAGGCCCCGCCTCTCCCGGTCCCTCAACCTGCTGCTGGCCCTGCTGGCTCCAGGGCCGGGCCCCCTCCTCAGTGCGGCCTGGGCCTCCTCACCCCCAGGTTTATGGAGTTCGAGATGGAGGAGGAGATGCAGATGCGGAAGTTACAGTGGGTGAAGGTGGCCCAGGGCCTGCCTCCCCCAGCGCCCCCGAAGCCTGAACGGCGGGGGCCCCCAGCCACGGAAGCGGGCCCGCAGCCAGGTAAGGCCCCCACATTCCCATGACCGCTGGTGGACCATGGCAGTGGGGGCCGGGGGAAGGCCTCTGTCCCCGGGTCGTGTCTGCTCCCACAAGGGGACGTTGGTCCTTTGACCAGAGCAGCCGGGGGTCTCAGCTGCCCTTTGTCAGGACGGGTATTGACCTGGTGAATTTCTTGACTCCTCGCCCCACGCCTGTCAGAGGACCCGGCACCAAGTCTGCCTGGGAAGTGGGCTGTGGGGAGACCCCTGGCCGATCGGTGGGTCCGCCCTTGCTCACGTGGCTGGCTGTGAGACGTTCCTCCTTCCCGCTCTGCCAGTCCCACGGTGCTCATAGCTTCCCGTGGCCCTGACCCAGCCCCCAGGGACTTCAGTGTCCCCCTAACACTGCCCTCCCGATGCTCTGCCGGAGCCCCTCACGCCTCCTCCCTCCTTCTCGCTCCGCCTCAGCGTGCGTTCCCAGGAAGGCGGGTTCCAGGGCCCAGCCCTCCCGCCTGCAGCCACACAGACCCCCACGGCGCCGAGAGACCAAGGCGCCCAAGGAGATCCCTCCAGAGGCTGTGAGAGAGTACGTGGACATCATGGAGGGGCTGCTGGGGCCTGGCCACTCAGCCCCGGGGGGCCCGGCAGGTGAATGGGGAGAGGACGGAAAGGAGCCACAGCAGGACGAGGCCGCGACCTACCCGGACCCGGGTCTCCTGAGCTACATTGACGAGCTGTGTTCCCAGGAAGACTTCATCACCAAGGTGCGCTGGCCCGCAGCCTGGTGTCTGGAAGATTCCAGGGACTGGCACTCCAACGCCCAGTTCGGGGCTGAGCCCAGGCCTTTGGCATTAAGCGCTTTCCTTGTTCCTGGGCTGTGCGTGCATGTGTGTGTGCATCCTTGTGTACTTGCCCGTGTGCGTGCAGGCATGTGTGTATACTGCTATGCGCGCAGGCGTGCGTACATACGTGGACATGTGTGTGCACACATGCCCAAGCATCGTGTTTGTGTGTACGTGTGTGTTTGTGCATGTGCACACCCGTGCGTGTGTGCGTAGAGGCACGTGTGTGTGCATTTGTGCCTTGTGTGGATGTCTTTCTGTATGTCTGCATGTGGTCCTGTGTGTGCGCTCACGTGTGTGTCTGCCTAGGGGAATGTCCTTTGTGTCTCTGAGAGTGCACGTATGTTTTGGGTGATTGTGTCTCTGTGTGTGTGTGTGTGTGTGTGTGTGTGTGTTTGCATGTCCAGGTTTTGTCTCTCTGTGTACACATATGTGTGAATGTTTGTGTGTGTGAGAGAGAGAGAGATAGAGAGAGGTACAGAGAGAGAGGGGGGCCAGTGACTGTAACGTTAAAACTTCTCCCACTGTCTGGCGAAGGATGGGTGCGTCTTCACTTTTCCACATTTCCTGCAGACCCTCCTGGCTCACAGGGGGCTCCCTGCCAAGTATGGCCCCAGCCTCTTTCCTCTGTCCCAGGTGGAGGCAGTCATCCACCCCAGCTTCCTGGCGGAATTGCTGTCCTCGGAACCACAGCTGGACCTCCTGGCCCTGGCTGAGAAACTGGAGCAGGAGGAAGGGCTCAGCCTTGCAGAGGTGAGCCAGGGGAAGGACAGGTTCCAGGCAAGCTGGGGGATGGAGGGGACCCAGGCGATGCAGGGGAGGGAGTGGGGTCCCAGGTGAGCCCGAGGAGGGGACTCCAAAACAAAGACCCACTTGACTCTGTCCCCCTTTGCTTCTTGCGAATCACAGCACTGGGGAGGCTGGCGTCGGGTGGGCACAGAGCAGAGAATGGGAAGTGGAAGATGGGGAGCCTGGGAAGGGAGGGAGGGAGGGACTCGGGGATGTCAGCAGAGCCACAGCCTCGTGGGTCACCCTCCCTTCCTCTCCCGGTGCCACCATCCCATGCCCCCGTCTCACTGACCTATGCTGGCCAGTCACTGTCCCCTCCTTCCTCAGCTGGTGGAGAAAAGACTGGCGGCCCTGAATCCGGAGGAGGGTGTGCAGGCACCGCCACGTCTCTGCGCGGCCCGGTCGGGCCCCAGTGCTGAGCACGAGACCGGTCCCGGGAAGGGGCTGGGGGTCAGCGACAAAGCCTGCCCAGCAGACACTGACGGCCAGGACCTTCAGAGGCACGGCCGAGCACAGACACACCTGTCAAGGCCCAGAGCCTTTGCTGTCTCTCCCGGACGACAGGAGGCCCCTGCACCCAGGGCTGGACGGGTCCCCGCCCCTCCCCAGGGTCAAAGGGGCGCCTCCCCTGGACCGGGCCCCAGGGATGCCCCGGTTCTCAGAGAGGCCCCTCCTGCTAGGGACACTCGAGGGCTGGTGGATGGGTCCAGTGAGGACGAGGAGGAGCTCCCCAGCCTGGCCTTCCTCCTGGCCTCTCAGCACAGCCTGCTGCCCTGGGGGCTCTCCCAGAGTCCCGCTCCTGCCTCAGTCATCCCCAGCCCTGGCGGTTGGGGGCCGCAGGGGGCTCCACGGGCCCCCTCTCCTCAGAGAATAGGCCTCGGCCCGGCCGCCCCCCCAGCTACAAAGTCCAGGAAGCGGGCTCTGTGTGAGGGTCCTGCCTCTGTGGCAAAGATGCCCCTGCCTGGGGCCAACCTCGGGGTGTCTGGGAGGCCGGCCTTGGCTGTGGGGCTGGTTCACCCCTCACAGCCTGCAAAGAGAAGGTGTGACTCCTTGGTCACAGGGAGGAGAAGGAAGCATCACTGCAGCCAGTAGGGAGAAGTGGGCCTACCCTCCAGGGCCGGCACACCCCGGGGCCCTCCAAGGAGCCTAGGGGGTCCTTCTCATCCTGGTGCTGATCCTAGGTGAGGGAGGGAGGGAGGAAGGGAGGGAGGGAGAGAATGAGAGAGGGAGGGAGGGAGGGAGAGAGAGACGGAGGGAGGGAGGGAGAGAAGGAGGGAGGGAGGGAGCGAGGGAGGGAGGAAGGGAGGGAGAGAAGGAAGGAGGGAGGGAGGGAGGGAGGAAGGCCATGACTGTGGGAGCGGGGTGGCAGTAGGCCACTGGGGCACCGTGTGTAAATGGGGAATAAAGTTCGTTTTGTGGTTAACGCTCTGGGCCACTGTCTTCCTACTGGCGTGTGGGCTGCCGCCGGCTTCCCTCCTCCTGACCCCAGCAAAGAGTTTGGTGGAGAAAGGAACTCACGCCGGCGTCCTTGTCCTGCTGTACGGAATCCTCAGGCCACCCCACAAGGGCTCCTCCCTTTCCAGACAGGCGGCTCTGGAATGCTCCCCACCCTCCTGCCCCTTCCAGAAGCAGAGGTTTCCTCTTGGTCGCACTCCCCAGCGGCTGCCCCTCCCTGTCCAGCTGGGCCTCACAGAGAGGAAGGGGCTCAGGGGCCCAACCAGACCCAATCAGAGGCCGCCCCCTTGCCTGTCACCGCGCCTTGTCCCTGTCCCTGTGATGTAAGGAGGTATATCTGGATCTCTATAAACAGAATATCTCAGGCGGTTAGTCTTGAGGTATGAAGCGGGGAGCCATCATTCTATGGGCAGATATCAAAAGATAAACAGAAGAGGTTACTGCCTATGTTCTCCTCTAGGATTCTGATGGATTCCTGTCTCACTCTGAGGTGTTTTATCCATTTCGAGTTTATCTTCGTGTACGGTATAAGAGAATGGTCGAGTTTCATTCTTCTACATATAGCTGTCCAATTTTCCCAGCACCCTTTATTGAGGAGACTGTCTTTTTTCCACTGTGTATTTTTTTCCTGCTTTGTTGAAGATTATTTGACCATAGAGTTGAGGGCCCCTATCTGGGCTCTCTACTCTGTTCCACTAGTCTATGTGTCTGTTTTTATGCCAGTACCATATTGTCTTGGTGATCACAGCTTTGTAGTAAAGCTAAAATCAGGTAACATTTTGCCGCCAGTTTTATTTTTGTTTTTCAACATTTCCTTAGCGATTCGGGGTCTCTTCTGATTCCATACACATTTTAGGGTTATTTGCTCCAGCTCTTTGAAAAATACCGGTCGAATATTGATCGGAATGGCACTAAAAGTATAGATTGCTCTAGGCAGTTTAGACATTTTAACAATGTTTATTCTTCTGCTCCAAGGGCATGGAATGGTCTTCCATTTTTTTGTGTCTTCTTCAATTTCTTTCATGAGTGTTCTGTAGTTCCTTGAGTACAGATCCTTTACCTCTTTGGTTAGGTTTATTCCCAGGTATCTTATGGTTCTTGGTGCTATAGTAAATGGAATCGATTCTCTAATTTCCCTTTCTGTAGCCAAGTGGTGGGTATCATGGAGGGCATGCATTGCATGGAGCACTGCGTATGGTGCAAAAACAATGATTTCTGTTATGCTGAAAAGAAATTTGAAAAAAAAAAAAGATAAACAGAAGGGGGAGGGAGCCTCCAGGATCCTGTATTGGTGGAGTGCAAAAGCCTTCTTCTTTTGAAAAAGAAAAACGAAGCTGGGGGCATCACATTGACTGATTTCAAGCTATATTACAAAACTGTGATCACCAAGACAGCATGGTACTGGCAAAAAACCAGACACGTAGACAAATGGAGCAGAATAGAGAGCCCCGATATGGACCCACAACTCTACGGTCAAATAATCTTCAACAAAGCGGGAAAAAATACCCAATGGAAAAAAGATAGTCTCTTCAATAAATGGTGGGAATAAATAATGGGAAAATTGGGCAGCTATATACAGAAGAATGAAACTCGACCATTCTCTTACATCATACACAATGTTAAACTCTAAATGGATGAAAGACCTCACTATGAGACAGGAATCCATCAATATCCTAGAGGAGAACATAGGCAGTAACCTCTTCAACATTGAGTGAATCTCAAGCAGACTCTGTGCTGAGCATGCTTGATCCCATGACTCTGACATCATGACCTGAGCCAAAACCAAGAGTCAGATGCTTAACTGACTGCACTATGCAGATGCCCCCAAAAGTTCTTAAAGTTGAATGGAAATAGCACTAACTGATAAAATGAAAATGTATGAAAATATAAAACATGCTGCTAAAGGTAAGTATACAGACAAATTTAGAATAGAGTAATAATGTAGTATGGTGTTGTGAAAGTAAGCTAACTCTAGCACAAAGATTAAAGAATGAAACTCCTTCTTAAAAGATTTTGTTTATTTGAGAGAGAGCAGAGTGAGGGAGAAAATGAGTGGGGCAGGGGAGAACAGAGGGAGAGGAAGAAGCAGGCTTCTGCACTAGGCGTGGAGCCTGAAATGGACACGGGGATCATACCCTGAGCCAAAGACAGACACTTAACTGACTTAGCCACCCGGGCACCCCTAAAGAATAAAAGTATTAAAAATAACAACAGTTGAAATGATTTGTTAAAGAATACCTAATACGAAAAGACGCAATTTTCGACACCCAAAACATAAAATGAGCTTAAAAATGCGAGATTGTAAATGTAAGAGTAAAAGGGTGTAGTTTTTGTATGCAATTGAAATTAAGTTGTTATCAGTTTAAAATAGACTGTTTTATCTATGAGATGTTTTAGGTAAGCCTCATGGTAACCAAAAAGAAAAATCTGTAGATACACAAAAAACAAGGAGAAGAGCATTAAAGTATACCACATGGAAAATCATCAGTTTACAAGGAAAGACAGTAAGAGACGAACAGGGAGCTGTAAAATAGCCAGAGTACAATTAATAAGATGGCATTAGTAATTCCTTACCTATCGGTAGTTTCTCTAAATGTAAATGGATTAACTTCTTTAATCAAAAGACATAGCAGAAGTATTAAAAAAAAACAAAAGACACCGCCTCCACCAAAAGACCCAACAATATGCTGTCTACAGGGGATTAATTTCAGCTTCAAGGACACACAAAGACTGAAAGTGAGGGATGGAAAAAAATCATCCATGCAAATGAGAACATGAATAGCTACACTTAGATATATAGACTTTAACTCAAGTACTGCAATAAAAGAATAAGAAGGTCATTTATAATGATAAGGAGTCAATTCATCAAGAAGACATATCATAAATTTATATACACCCAACATCAGAACACCTGAATATATTAAGCAAATACTAACATATTGGAAGGGAGAGACCACAATACAATAATATTTCAACAATGGATAAATCAGTTAGACCAAAAAAAAAATCAGTAAGGAGACACTGAGCTTAAACCATACTTTAGGCCAAATGGACCTAACAGATGAATACGGAGCATTCCATTCAACAGCCGCATAACATGTGTGGGGATGAGCACTAGGTGTTAAATGCAACTAATGAATCACTGAACACTACAACAAAAACTTCTGATGTACTATATGTTGGCTAACTGAACATAAGGAAAAATAAAATTAACTAAATAAAATTTTTTTATTTTTTTAAAGATTTTATTTATTTATTTGACAGACAGAGATTACAAATAGGCAGAGAGGCAGGCAGAGAGAGAGAGAGGAGGAAGCAGGCTCCCTGCTGAGCAGAGAGCCCGATGCGGGGCTCAATCCCAGGACCCTGGGATCATGACCTGAGCTGAAGGCAGAGGCTTTAACCCACTGAGCCACCCAGGCGCCCCATAAATAAAATTTTTAAAAAGAATATACATTCTTCTAAAATGCACAGGGACTATTTTCAAGGATAGATCATATGCTGGGTCACAAAAGAAGTCTTACTTAACAAACAGATGAAGACTGAGCTCAATACTAAGCATCTTTTACACTACTATGTTATAAAACTAGAAATCAGTAATAGGAGGAAAGCTGGAAAACTCACAAATGTGTGGAATTAAACAACACACTCCTGAAAAACCGAAGGGTTAAAGAAGACATCAAAAGGAAAATAAAATATCTTGAAACATGAAAATGGAAACACAACATATGAAAACTTAAAGGATATAGCAGAGGTAGTTCTAAGAGGACAGCTTATAATGATAAAATGTCTACATTAAAAACAAAGATCCCAGGGCACCTGGGTGGCTCAGTGGGTTAAGGCCTCTGCCTTCGGCTCGGGTCGTGGTCCCAGGGTCCTGGGATCGAGCCCCGCATCGGGCTCTCTGCTCAGCAGGGAGCCTGCTTCCTCCTCTCTCTCTGCCTGCCTCTCTGCCTACTTGTGACCTCTGTCTGTCAAATAAATAAATTAAAAAAATCTTTAAAAAAAAAAACACAAAGATCCCAAATAAACTACCTAATTTCACACCTCAAGAAACTAGAAAAAATATGCCCAAAGTTAGAAAAAGGAAGGAAAAAGCAAAGACCAGAGCAAAAATAAATAGAGTCCAGAAGAACAACAGAAAAATCCAGGGAAAGTAAGAGCTGATTTTTGGAAGAATGAACAAAATTGACAACCTCTGAGTAGCCTAAGAAAAAGGGACAAAAACCTCAAAAGCAGAAATTAAAGAGGAGATATTACAACCGATACCACAGAAATACAAAGGATCACAAGAGACTACTATGAACTATTATACACCAAGAAACTCTACCTCCTAGAAGAAACAGATAAAGTTCCTACAAACATACAACTACCCAAGACTGAATCATAAAGACACAGAAAGTCTGAACAGACACATAAGTGAGGCTATAGCCAGTAATATAAAACCTCCTAACAAAGAAAAAAACCGCCCAGGAAAAAAGGGTTTCCCAGGTGAATACTACGAAAGATTTAAAGAAGAATTAAATTTGAATTCTTCTCAAACTCTTCCAAAGAACTGAAGAGGAGGGAGCACTCCCAAACTCATTTTATAAGACCAGTATTACTCTGATACCCAAAGCAGATTAAAACACTACAAGAAGAGATTACAGACCAGTATCTCTGACAGATATGGGTGAAAATTTCTCAACAAAATACTAGCAAACCAAATTCAACCGCATATAACAAGGGTCATAGCCACAATCAAAGGGGATTTATTCCTGGGATGTAAGGCTGGCTCAACATATGAAAGTCAATAAATGCAATATACCACATTGGTAAAAAGATAAAATGATCATCTCCACAGACGCAAAAAGAAGCATTTGACAAAACAAAACATACTTTTATGTTAAAAACTATCCAGGAGGGCGCCTGGGTGGCTCAGTCATTCAGCATCTTCCTTCAGCTCAGGTCATGATCTGAGAGTCCTGGGATCGAGTCCTATGCCAGACCCCCTGCTCAGCAGAAAGCCTGCTTCTCCCTCACACTCTGCCCCTCCGCCCCACTTGTATTCTCTCTCACTGTCTCTCTCAAATAAATAAAACCCTAAGAAAAACTATCCAAAAATTCTGTATAAACACAATTTTTAAAATCTTATTTTTTCCAGTGTTCCAAGATTGTTTATGCAGCACACCCAGTGCTCCATGTAATACGTACCCTCCTTAGTACCCACCAACAGGCTCACCTAACCCCCCATGCCATCCCCTCCCAAACCCTCTGTTTGTTTCTCAGAGTCCACAGTCTCTCATGGTTCGTCTCCCTGTCCAATTTCCCCCAATTCACTTTTCCTTTCTTTCTCCTAAATGTTCTCTGTGTTCCTTGCGCTCCACAAGTAAGTGAAACCATATGATAATTGACTCTCTCTGCTTGACTTATTTCACTCAGCATAATCTCCTCCAGTCCCGCCCATGTTGATACAAAAGCTGGGTATTCATCCTTTCTGATGGAGGCACAATATTCCATGGTATATATGGACCCGTATCTTCTTTATCCATTCATCTGTTGAAGGGCATCTTGGCCCTTTCCACAGTTTGGCAATTGTGACCTTTGCTTCTATGAACCTTGGGGTACAGATGGCCCTACTTTTCACTACATCTGTATCTTTGGGGTAAATACCCAGTCGTGCAATTGCCAGGTCATAGGGTAGTTTTATTTTTAGTCCCTTAAGGAATCTCCACACTGTTTTCCAGAGTGGCCGTACCACCTTGCACTCCCATCAACAGTGGAAGAGTGTTCCCCTTTCTCCACATCTTCTCCAACACTTGTTGTTTACTGTCTTTTTAATTTTGGCCATTCTAACTGGTGTAAGGTAGCATCTCAACAACTAACACCAAGGAAATAGAAACAATCATCAGAAATTATTATCAACAGCTATATGCCAGTAAGTTAAGCAACCTAGAAGAAATGGATGCATTTCTGGAAACCTATAAACTTCCAAGACTGAAACAGGAAGAAATTGATAACCTGACTAGACCAATATCTAGTAACAAGAGTGAAGCAGTGATCAAAAACCTCCCAAAAAACAAGAGTCCAGAACCTGACAGAGTCCCTGGGGAATTCTACCAAACATTTGAAGAAGAAATAATACCTCTTCTCCTGAAGCTGTTTCAAAAAATGGAAACAGAAGGAAAACTTCCAGACTCTTTCTATGAAGCCAGCATTACCCCGATCCCCAAACCAGGCAAAGACCCCATCAAAAAGGAGAATTTCCGACCAATATCCCTGATGAATATGGATGCCAAGATTCTCAACAAGATCCTAGCTAATAGGATCCAACAGTACATTAAAATGATTATCCACCATGACCAGGTGGGATTCATCCCTGGGATGCAAGGGTGGTTCAACATTTGCAAGTCAATCAATGTGACAGAACAAATCAGGAGAAGAGAGAGAAACCACACAGTCCTCTCATTTGATGCAGAAAAGCATTTGACAAAATACAGCATCCATTCCTGATTAAAATTCTTCAAAGTACAGGGATAAAGGGAACATTCCTCAACTTCATAGAATCTATGTTTGAAAAACCCACAGCGAATTTCATTCTCAATGGGGAAAAGTTGACAGACTTCCCTTTGAGTCTGGAACATGACAAGGAGGCCCACTCTCACCACTCTTGCTCAACATAGTACTAGAAGTCCTAGCAACAGCAATCAGACAACAAAAAGAAATAAAAGGTATTCAAATTGGCAAAGAGGAAGTCAAACTCACTCTCTCTTCACAGATGACATGATACTTTGTATGGAGAACCCAAAAGGCTTCACCCCCAAACTACTAGAACTCATACAGCAATTCAGTAATGTGGCAGGATACAAAATCAATGTACAGAAATCAGTTGCTTTCTTATACACTAACAATGAAAATAGAGAAAGGGAAATTAGAGAATTGATTCCATTTACTATAGCACCAAGAGCCATAAGATACCTGGGAATAAACCTAACCAAAAAGGTAAAGGATCTATACTTGAGGAACTACAGAACACTCATGAAAGAAATTGAAGAAGACACAAAGATGGAAAACCATTCCATCGGATGCTCATGGATCGGAAGAATAAACATTGTTAAAAGGTCTACGCTGCCTAGAGAAATCTATAGTTTCAATGTCATCCCGATAGAAACTCCACTGACATTTTTTCAAAGTGCTGGAACAAACAATCCTAAAATTTGTATGGAACCAGAAGAGACCCTGAATCACCAAGGAAAATGGTGAAAAAGAAAAACAAAACTGGGGGCGTCACGCTGACGGGTTTCAAGCTTTACAACAAAGTGGTGATCACCAAGTCAGCATGGTACTGGCACAAAAACAGACACATACACCAGTGGAACAGAGTAGAGAACCCAGATATGGACTCTATGGTCAAATAATCTTCAACAAACCAGGAAAACAGATCCAATGGACAAAGGACAGTCCCTTCAATAAATGGTGCTGGGAAAATTGGACAGTTAGGTATAGAAGAATGAAACTCGATCATTCTCCTACACCATACACAAAGATAAACTTGAAATGGATAAAAGACCTCAGCACGAGGCAGGAATCTACCAAAATCCTAGAGAAGAACACAGATAGTAACCTCTTCGACAATGGCCACATCAACTTCTTCCAAGACATGTCTCCAAAGGCAAAGGAAACAAAAGCGAAAGTGAACTTTTGGGACTTCAACAAAATAAAAAGCCTCTGCACAGCAAAGGAAACAGTCAACAAAACAAAGAGGCAACCCATGAAATGGGAGAAGATATTCATAAATGACACTATAGACAAAGGACTGATATCCAAGATCTATAAAGAACTCCTCAAACTCAACAGATAATCCCGTCCAAAAATGGACAGAAGAAATGAACGGTAACTTCTCCAAAGAAGACATACAAATGGCTAACAGACACATAAAAAAAAAAATGTTCATCATCATTAGCCATCAGGGAGATTCAAATCAAAACCAGATGGGGGGGGGACGCCTGGGTGGCTCAGTTGGTTTGACGACTGCCTTCGGCTCAGGGCGTGATCCTGGAGTCCCGGGATCGATTCCCACATCAGGCTCCCAGCTCCATGGGGGAGTCTGCTTCGCTCTCTGACCTTCTCCTCGCTCATGCTCTCTCTCACTGTCTCTCTCTCTCAAATAAATAAATAAAATCTTTAAAAAAAAAAAAAAAACCAGATGGGGGGGGGCGCCTGGGTGGCTCAGTGGGTTAAGCCGCTGCCTTCAGCTCAGGTCATGATCTCAGGGTCCTGGGATCAAGTCCCGCATGGGGCTCTGCTCAGCAGAGAGCCTGCTTCCTCCTCTCTCTCTGCCTGCCTCTCTGCCTACTTGTGATCTCTCTCTGTCAAATAAATAAATAAATAATCTTAAAAAAAAAAAAAACCACATTGGAGGACGGGGGAAGTCAAGATGACGGAGAAGTAGCAGGCTGAGACTACTTCAGGTAGCAGGAGATCAGCTAGATAGCTTATCTAAAGATTGCAAACACCCACAAATCCAACAGGAGATCAAAGAGAAGAAGAACCGCAATTCTAGAAACAGAAAATCAACCACTTTCTGAAAGGTAGGACTGGCGGAGAAGTGAATCCAAAATGATGGGAAGGTAGACTGCGGGGGAAGGGGCCGGATCCCGGCAAGCGGCCGAGCAGCGGAGCACAAAATCAGGACTTTTAAAAGTCTGTTCCGCTGAGGGACATCGCTCCGGAGGCTAATCCAGGGTGAAGCCCACGCGGGGTCAGCGTGGCCTCAGGTCCCGCAGGGTCACAGAAGGATCGGGGGTGTCTGAGTGTCGCAGAGCTTACAGGTATTAGAACGGGGAAGCCGGAGGAGACAGAGACGCTCTGTCACTCCTCAGAGACAGAGCCGAGGAGTGAGCTCTCAGCCCGGGGTTACCTTGAACCGGTCGCAGGCTTGGTGAGCTCGGAGCGCGGCCGGAGGCCAGGGAGAGGGGAGTAATTGGGTGCTATTCTCTGAGGGCGCACTCAGGAGTGGGCCCCCGCTGAGCTCTCGGCTCCTCTGGGCCGGAGACTGGGAGGCCGCCGTTTTCATTCCCGTCCTCCAGAACTCTCCGGAAAACATTCAGGGAACAAAAACTCCCGAAAGCGAACCTGAGCCGATTACTCAGCCCGGCCCAGGTAAGGGCGGTGCAATTCCGCCTGGGGCAAAGACACTTGAGAATCACTACAACAGGCCCCTCCCCCAGAAGATCAACAAGAAATCCAGCCAGGACCAAGTTCACCTACCAAGGAGTACAGGTTCAAAACCAAGGAGAGTGGTGGAATTCCAGAGGAGAAAGCAAAGCACGGAACTCACGGCTTTCTCCCCATGATTCTTTAGTCTTGCAGTTAATTTAATTTTTTCTCTTTTTCAATTTTTTTTCTTCTGCTGCTAATTTTTTTTTAACTTTTGCACTTTTCTTTTTTTTAACATTTTTAACTACTTTATCTTATATATGTTCTTTTTTATATTTTTCTTTATTCGTTTTATTTTTTTAATTCTCTTTTTTTTTTCCCTGAACCTCTTTTTATCCCCTTTCTCCCACCCCACGATTTAGGATCTCTTCTGATTTGGTTAAAGCATATTTTCCTTGGGTCTTTGCCACCCTTTTAGTATTTTACTTGCTCCTTCATATACTCTTATCCGGACAAAATGACAAGGCGGAAAAATTCACCACAAAAAAAAAAAAGAACAAGGGGCAGCACCGAAGGCTAGGGAACTAATCAATACAGACATTGGTAATATGTCAGATCTTGAGTTCAGAATGATGATTCTCAAGGTTTAAGCCGGCCTCGAAAAAGGCATGGAAGATATTAGAGAAACCCTCTCAGGAAATATAAAAGCCCTTTCTGGAGAAATAAAAGAACTAAAATCTAACCAAGTTGAAATTTTAAAAGCTATTAATGAGGTGCAATCAAAAATGGAGGCTCCCACTGCTAGGATAAATAGGGCAGAAGAAAGAATTAGTGATATAGAAGACCAAATGACAGAGAATAAAGAAGCTGAGCAAAAGAGGGACAAACAGCTAATGGACCATGAGGGGAGAATTCGAGAGGTAAGTGACACCATAAGGCAAAACAACAGTAGAATAATTGGGATTCCAGAAGAAGAAGAAAGAGAGAGGGGAGCAGAAGCTATATTGGAGAGAATTATTGGAGAGAATTTCCCCAATATGGCAAAGGGAACAAGCATCAAAATCCAGCAGGTGCAGAGAACCCTCCTCAAAATCAACAAGAATAGGTCCACACCCCGTCACCTAAGAGTAAAATTTACAAGTCTTAGTGACAAAGAGAAAATCCTGACAGCAGCCCGGGAAAAGAAGTCTGTAACATACAATGGTAAAAATATTAGATTGGAAGCAGACTTAACCATATCCAGCTAGGCTATCACTGAAAATAGAAGGAGAGATAAAAAAAATTCCAGGACAAACAAAAACTGAATGAATTTGCAAACACCAAACCAGCTCTACAGGAAATATTGAAAGGGGTCCTCTAAGCAAAGAGACAGCCTAAAAGTAGTAGATCAGAAAGGAACAGAGACAATGTACAGTAACAGTCACCTTACAGGCAATACAATGGCACTAAATTCCTCTCTCTCAATAGTTACCCTGAATGTTAATGGGCTAAATGTCCCAATCAAAAGACACGGGGGGGGGCGCCTGGGTGGCTCAGTGGGTTAAGCCGCTGCCTTCGGCACAGGTCATGATCTCAGGGTCCTGGGAACGAGTCCCGCATCGGGCTCTCTGCTCAGCAGGGAGCCTGCTTCCTCCTCTCTCTCTCTGCCTGCCTCTCTGCCTACTTGTGATCTCTGTCAAATAAATAAATAAAATCTTTAAAAAAAAAAGACACAGAGGATCAGAATGAATAAAAAAACAAAACCCATCTATATGTTGCAATTAACTCATTTTAGACCCGAAGACATCTCCAGATTTAAAGTGAGGGGGTGGAAAACAATTTACCATGCTAATGGACAGCAGAAGAAAGCAGGTGTGGAAATCCTTATATCAGATCAATTAGATTTTAAGCCAAAGATTATAACAAGAGATGAAGAAGGACACTATATCATACTCAAAGGATCTGTCCAACAAGAAGATCTAACAATTTTAAATTTCTATACCCCTAACATGGGAGCAGCCAACTATATAAACCAATTAATAACAAAATCAAAGAAACACATCAACAATAATACAATAATAGTAGGGGACTTTAACACTCCCCTCACTGAAATGGACAGATCATCCAAGCAAAAGATCAACAAGGAAATAAAGGCCTTAAATGACACACTGGACCAGACGGACATCACAAATATATTCAGAACATTTCATCCCAAAGCAACAGAATAGACATTCTTCTCTAGTGCACACGGAACATTCTCCAGAATAGATCACATCCTCGGTCCTAAATCAGGTCTCAACCAGTATCAAAAGATTGGGATCATTCCCTGCATATTTTCAGACCACAATGCTCTGAAGCTAGAACCCAATCACAAGAGGAAATTTGCAAAGAACCCAAATGCATGGAGACTAAACAGCACCCTTCTAAAGAATGAATGGGTCCACCAGGAAATTAAAGAAGAATTGAAAAAATTTGTGGAAACAAATGATAATGAAAACACAACGGTTCAAAATCTGTGGGACACAGCAAAGGCAGTCCTGAGAGGAAAATATATAGCGGTACAAACCTTCCTCAAGAAACAAGAAAGGTCTCAAATACACAACCTAATCCTACACCTAAAGGAGCTGGAGAAAGAACAAGAAAGAAACCCTAAACCCACCAGGAGAAGAGAAATCATAAAGATCAGAGCAGAAATCAATGAAATAGAAACAAACAAACAAACAAACAAAAAACAATAGAACAAATCAATGATACTAGGGGCTGGTTCTTTGAAAGAATGAATAAGATTGATAAACCCCTGGAGAGACTTATCAAGAAGAAAAGATAAAAGACCCAAATAAATAAAATCATGAATGAAAGAGGAGAGATCACAACTAACACCAAAGAAATACAGATAATTATAAGAACATACTATCAGCAACTCTACGCCAACAAATCTGACAATCTGGAAGAAACGGATGCATTCCTAGAGACATATAAACTACCACAACTGAACCAGGAAGAAATAGAAAACCTGAACAGATCCATAACCAGTAAGGACATTGAAACACTCATCAAGAATCTCCAAACAAACAAAAGCCCAGGGCCAGACGGCTTCCCAGGGGAATTCTACCAAACATTTAAAGAAGAACTCATTCCTATTGTCCTGAAACTGTTCCAAAAAATAGAAATGGAAGGAAAACTTACAAACTCATTTTATGAGGCCAGCATCACCTTGATCCCAAAACCAGACAAGGATCCCATCAAAAAAGAGAACTACACAACAATATCCTCGATGAACACAGATGCAAAAATTCTCACCAAAATACTAGCCAATAGGATTCAACAGTACATTCAAAGGATTATTCATCATGACCAAGTGGGATTTATTCCAGGGCTGCAAGGTTGGTTCAACATCCGCAAGTCAATCAATGTGATACAATACATTAATAAAAGAAAGAACAAGAACCATATGATACACTTGATAGATGCTGAAAAAGCATCTGACAAAGCACAGCATCCCTTCCTGATCAAAACTCTTCAAACTGCAGGGACAGAGGGCACATACCTCAATATTATCAAAGCCATCTTTGAAAAACCCACCGCAAGTATCATTCTCAATGGAGAAAAACTGAAAGCTTTTCCGCTAAGGTCAGGAACACGGCAGGGATGTCCATTATCACCGCTGCTATTCAGCATAGTACTAGAAGTCCTAGCCTCAGCAATCAGACAACAAAAGGAAATTAAAGGCATCCAAATCGGCAAAGAACTCAAACTATCACTCTTCGCAGATGTTATGATGTTATATGTGGAAAACCCAAAAGACTCTACAAATTCTACTGCTAGAATTTGTACAGGAATTCAGTAAAGTGTCAGGATATAAAATCAATGCACAGAAATCAGTGGCATTTCTCTACACCAACAACAAGACAGAAGAAAGAGAAATTAAGGAGTCAGTCCCATTTACAACTGCACCCAAAACTATAAGATACCTAGGAATAAACCTAACCAAAGAGGCTAAGAATCTATACTCAGAAAACTATAAAGTACTCATGAAAGAAATTGAGGAAGACACAAAGAAATGGAAAAAATGTTCCATGCTCCTGGATTGGAAGAACAAATATTGTGAAAATGTCTATGCTACCTAAAGAAATCTACACATTTAATGCAATTCCTATCAAAATACCATCCATTTTTTTCAAAGAAATAGAACAAATAATCCTAAAATGTATATGGAACCAGAAAAGACCTCAAATAGCCAAAGGAATATTGAAATAGAAAGCCAAAGTTGGTGGCATCACAATTCCGGACTTCAAGCTCTATTACAAAGCTGTCATCATCAAGACAGAATGGTACTGGCACAAAACAGACACACAGATCAACGGAACAGAATGGAGAGCCCAGAAATAGACCCGCAACTCTATGGTCAACTAATCTTCGACAAAGCAGGGAAGAATGTCGAATGGAAAAAAGACAGCCTCTTCAATAAATGCTGTTGGGAAAATTGGACGGCCACAGGCAGAAAAATGAAATTGGACCATTTCCTTACACCACACATGAAAATAGACTCAAAATGGATGAAGGACCTCAGTGTGAGAAAGGAATCCATCAAAATCCTTGAGAACACAGGTGGCAACCTCTTCAACCGCAGCCGCAGCAACATTTTCCTAGGAACATCGCCAAAGACCACAGAAGCAAGGGCAAAAATGAACTATTGGGATTTCATCAAGATCAAAAGCTTTTGCACAGCAAAGGAAACAGTTAACAAAACCAAAAGACAGGGACGCCTGGGTGGCTCAGTTGGTTAAGCGGCTGCCTTCGGCTCAGGTCATGATCCCAGCGTCCTGGGATCGAGTCCCACATCGGGCTCCTTGCTTGGCGGGGAGCCTGCTTCTCCCTCTGCCTCTGTCTGCCTGTGCTTGCTCTCGCTTCTCTCTCTATGACAAATAAATAAATAATCTTAAAAAAAAAAAAACAAAAAAACAACCAAAAGACAACTGACAGAACGGGAGGAGATATTTGCAAACGACGCATCAGATAAAGGGCCAGTGTCCAAAATCTATAAAGAGCTTAGCAAACTCAACACCCAAAGAACAAATAATCCAATCAAGAAATGGGCAGAAGACATGAACAAGACATTTCTGCAAAGAAGACATCCAGATGGCCAACAGACACATGAAAAAGTGCTCCATATCACTCGGCATCAGGGAAATACAAATCAAAACCACAATGAGATATCACCTCACACCAGTCAGAATGGCTAAAATCAACAAGTCAGGAAATGACAGATGCTGGCGAGGATGTGGAGAAAGGGGAACCCTCCTACACTGTTGGTGGGAATGCAAGCTGGTGCAACCACTCTGGAAAACAGCATGGAGGTTCCTCAAAATGTTGAAAATAGAACTGCCCTATGACCCAGCAATTGCACTACTGGGTATTTACCCTAAAGATACAAACGTAGTGATCCGAAGGGGCACGTGCATCCGAATGTTTATAGCAGCAATGTCTACAATAGCCAAACTCTGGAAAGAACCTAGATGTCCATCCACAGATGAATGCATAAAGAAGATGTGGTGTATATACACCATGGAATACTACGCAGCCATCAAAAGAAATGAAATCTTGCCATTTGTGACAACGCGGATGGAACTAGAGGGTATCATGCTTAGCGAAATAAGTCAATCGGAGAAAGACAACTATCATATGGTCTCCCTGATAGGAGGAAGTGGAGATGCAACATGGGGGGTTAAGGGGGTAGGAGAAGAATAAATGAAACAAGATGGGATTGGGAGGGAGACAAACCATAAGTGACTCGTAATCTCACAAAACAAACGGAGGGTTGCTGGGGGGAGGGGGGTTGGGAGAGGGGGGTGGGGTTATGGACATTGGGGAGGGTATGTGCTAAGGTGAGTGCTGTGATGTGTGTAAACCTGGCGATTCACAGACCTGTACCCCTGGGGATAAAAATATAGGTTTATAAAAAATAAAAAATTTTTAAAAACCACATTGGGAATAAAGGCCATTTATGACAAGCCCATGGCTAACTTTGTACTCAATGGTGAATACCGAAAGGTTTCCTCCAAGATCAAGACAAGAATGTCTACTCTCCCCACTTCTATTCAATAAAGTATTAGAAATCCTAGCCAGAGTGATCAAGCAAAATAAGAAATAAAAGGCATGCAAATCAGAAGGAAGAAGGAAAACTGTGTTTGTAGATGATACGATCTTAAATACAGATAATCCTAAAACCCCACCAACAAACTGTACTGATAAATTGGTAAAGTTACAGGATACAAAAAATCAACATTTCAGATTCAGTGATGCTTCTTTACACTCGCAACCAAACATCTGAAAAAGAAATCAAAAAGAATTTCACTTGCAATAGCAACAAAAACAATAAAATACTTGGGAATAAATTTAACTAAAGAGATGAAAGATCTAAACACTTAAGACAGTAAGATTTTGAGGCACCAGGGTGGCTCAGTGGGTTAAGCCTCTGCCTTTGGCTCAGGTCATGATCTCAGGATCCTGGGATTGAGCTTTCTGTCAAAGAAATAAAATCTTTTTTTAAAAAGTAAGATTTTGGTGAAAGAATCTGAAGAGACAAACAAACGGAAAGATATGCCATATTTCATGGATCAGGAGAATTAACATTATTAAAATATCCACACTACCCAAGGCCATTCTATTTTCTGTTTTTTTAAATAACATTTTATTTATGTATTTGACAGACAGAGATCACAAGTAGGCAGAGAGGCAGGCAGAGAGAGAGGGGGAAGCAGGCTCCCTGCTGAGCAGAGAGCCCAATGGAGGGCTCCATCCCAGGACCCTGAGATCATGACCTGAGCCGAAGGCAGAGGCTCAACCCACTGAGCCACCCAGGTGCCCCCCCATTCTATTTTCAATGCAAACCCTATCAAAATCTCAATGGCATTTTTCACAGAAATAGGAAAAAAAATCCTACAATTTGTACAAAGTCAGAAAAGACCACAAATAGCCAATGCAATATGGACAAAGAATAAAGCTGGGGGTAACAAACTTCCTCATTTCCAACTTTATTACAAAATTACAATAATCAAAACAGTACGGTACTGGCATAAAAAAAAAAAGACACACAGTCTAACAGGACAGAGTAAATATCCCAGAAATAAATCCATGAATACACATTCAATGAATATTTGATAAGGGAGCCAAGAATACTCACTGGGGGAAGGACAGTCTCTTCAATAAATAGTGTTGGAAAAACTGGATAATCACATGCAGAAGAATCAAGTTGGGTCCCTACCTTACTCCACTCACAAAAATTAACTAGAAATAGATTAAAGATTTAAACACAAGGTCTGAAACTGTAAAACTCCTAGAAGAAACCACAGGGAAAAAATAATCTTGACATCAGCTTTGGCAACAAGCTTTTTAATACAACACCAAAACCAGCAACAAAATCATAAACAAGGGGCGCCTGGGTGGCTCAGTGGGTTAAAGCCTCTGCCTTCGGCTCAGGTCGTGATCTCGGGGTCCTGGAATCGAGCCCCGCATCGGGCTCTCTGCTCAAGCGGGGAGGCTGCTTCCTCCTCTCTCTCTCTCTGCCTGCCTCTCTGCCTCCTTGTGATCTCTGTCAAATAAATAAATAAAAATCTTTTTAAAAAGTCATAAACAAAAAAATGGACATCAGGGGCACCTGGGTGGCTCAGTGGGTTATAGCCTCTGCCTTCAGCCCAGGTCATGATCCCAGTGTCCTGGGATCGAGCCCCGCATCCGGCTCTCTGCTCAGCAGGGAGCCTGCTTCTCCCTCTCCTTCTGCCTGCCTCTGGGCCTACTTGTGATCTCTGTCTGCCAAATAAATAAATAAAATCTTTTTAAAAATGGACATCAAACTAAACATTACTGCTTAAGCGAAGAAACATTCAACTAAATGGAAAGAGAACCTACAGTGAAAAGGGTTAGTACTCCAAATACATAAGGAATTCATATGACTCAGGAACAAACCTCCCCCCCCAAAATAATCAAATTAAAAATGGTCAGAGGACCTAAACACACAGTTTTTTTTAAAAGACATGCAAATGACTCCTAGGTATATGAAAAGATGCTCAATATTAATGATCATCAGTGAAATGAAAATTAAAAACATAGTGAGAAGTGATGGGTATTAAGGAGGACACTTGTTATGAAGAGCACTGGGTGTTACATGTATGTAATGAATCACTAAATTCTGCTTCTGAAACCAATATTACATTATGTGTTAGATAACTAGAATTTAAATAAAAGTTGGAAGAGGAAAAACACCACCCTGAGACATCACCTCATACCTGTTAGAATGGCTATCATCAAAAAGATAAGAGATAACAAATGGAGAAAAGGGAACCCCTGTGCACTATTGGTGGTAATGTACACTGGTACAGCCGCTATGGGGAATAATATGAATGTTCCTCAAAATTTTTTTTAAAACAGCACTAACATACGATCCAGCAATCCCACTTCTGGGTATAGATCCAAAAGAAATGAAATCACCTCACCAAAAAGACAGCTCCGCTCTCATAGTCACTGCAGCTTTCTCAACAGCCAAGATATGTAAACAACCCAAGTGCCCATCAACAGATACATAGATAATTACACGCACACTGGAATATTCAGCCATGAAAGAGAAAGAAATTCTTCCCTTTACAACAATATGGATAGACTTTGAGGGCACTACACGAAGTGAACTGAGTCAGAGAAAGACAAATACTATATGATTTCATTTATACAGGGAATGTAAATAAGCTAAACTCATGGAAACCGAGCAGAATCGTTGTGATTGCCAGAAGCCAGAGAGCGGGGAAAACAGGACAATGTTGGTCGAAGACGTAACCTTTCATTTATAAGGCAAGTAAGTTCTGGGGACCTAATTTACAACACAGTGACTATCATTAACGATATTACATTGCTAAGAAGTAGATCTTAAATGGTTTAACTATTAAAAAATGATGTGAAGTGATGGAGGTCCTCTGGTAACAATCATTTTACAATGTATAAGTGTACCGAAGCATCACACCATACATCTTAAGCAATGTTCTGTGTCAATTATACTTCAATAACGATGGAAAAAACCAGTAGCCTACTTCTGAATCAACGCTATTGGCTTAGATGATCAGACTCATTCCCAACACAGTCTAGTGGAGGAAGACTCCCCTTGCTCACATTTGGGGAAATCCTCTGCCTTGTATGTTAGCCCATCATTCTAGTAACCCCTGGGGTCCCCAGCCCAGAAGCTAGTCCTGTAGGTCTCAGGAAAAAGGCTGATGAGATCAACCCTCCTGAGGAAGGCATGAAGTAGGGAACTGTGGCCCCTGCAGACCTACACTATACCACCTTTAAGATGCTATAAAAATTTTAGTTGGAATGCCAAGGCAGCATACAGAGGACATGGCACAAAGTGGGAGCATCCGAGGACAACGGTGCCAACAGCTGGCGGTGCCTTCTCGGGCGGAACCAGCTGTGTGGTAGTACCAGCTGGGCAGCTGAGAGCAGTGCAGAGTGAGCCCCTCTACTGAACACTGAGTCATGCTGCTGGTTGTGCAGATTGTTCTCAAACCATGCACAGCATTTAACTTATAGAGGTGACTGAATGATGACATGGAGCACCAATGCCACTGAAAGCAGCATTCATTACTCGCATTTCTCCAAACAGGAGGGCACAGCATACCATGTACAGCCCCAGGGAAACACCAGGTTTGGGCACAAGGCAGAAAAAGGAGTAAGGAGGAAGCCTATGCCAGATTCTTTACTGGAGTGTCCATAGGAAAGGCAAAGCAGGGCTGAATAAACAGTTTAGGATTGCCTGGCTTGAACAGTTCTGGTGGGTTTTAGGCCATGGGGGTTGTCTCTTGTTGCCTGGTGTCTAACCCTGAGATGATTAAGGTCAGGAGGAGTACTGGCTTAGTGTGTGAGAATCAGGTAAAGGGGTAATAGCGGCTACAAGATAACATGAATGTTGAAGGAGCATCCAACTGTACAGCATACAGACATCCCTGAATCCTTCTGCATAAGGAGAAGCCAAGAGGTGCCTGGGTGGCCCAGCGGCTTAAAGCCTCTGCCTTCGGCTCAGGTCACGATCCTGGGATCCTGGAATCGAGCCCTGCATCGGCTCTCTGCTCAGCAGGGAGTGAGCTTTCCCCTCTCGCTCTCTGCCTGCCTCTCTGCCTACTTGTGATCTCTGTCTGTCAAATAAATAAATTATTTTTAAAAAATTATTTTAAAAAAAGAAGCCCCAAATCACCAACATTAATGGGGATATTCTTTGGCCCCAAAGAATGGATGAACCAATTAGGAGCAACATGGTGATTCACAATGACCAGGCACACATACAAACACTACAGCCACAGATGCCCTGCAAACAGTTCATGCAGAGACTCCATAAACATACCCACCAATGCCCGGATATCCTTGCTTCACACACACCAGTGGTAAATACTGGCAAATGCTTCATAAGATGTTCCTTAGGGGTGGGTGGTAAAGCATTAATCTGTGTCATTTAGCAATTCACCTGGTGTTAATATTCTCGGCATGACTAATTCCACCTAAAGTCACAGAACTAGGAAGATATATGCACCATTAACTATCCCAAGCTACTACAAGCCAGTTCCATCGCACCTTATCCCCTTTCATATGAACATGTGCACACAATCCACTTGTACCCCAACTAATACCCTGAACAAACAGAAACGCACTACGTATTTCCAGAATACATCTCAGAATGTACAGTCTTCCATACACCTAAACACATACAGTTCCTAGCTGCACCCTGAATACACATATAAACCTCTTCTTACTAACTAGATTTTTACAGAAAAAATCCTACAAACCTCAGATACTCACATGCCATGCCTACAACTCTATACACACATGCCCACACACAAACAAACAGCTAACATGTTACCCACAAGCTTACAAAAAATAGCCTAAAAGGACAGGCTCTCAAAAAATACCACATATACAGTTGTTTCATGAACCACCCAAAAATAGTCCCACAATCTCACACCTCTAAAATGCACATACTCTACAGTTTCTGAAAACACACACAACCTACGCAGACTGTTTCCAAATACACACACCGAACATCCGCATTTTGTAGAATACATACCTCATAAGCCACCGATGAACCCAAATACACACACAGCCACAATCAACCTAACTTACCAAATCCATAAAAGAATACCCCCACAAACACTGAAAGCATGCATATAAGCAACCCCACCGACTTCTTCAACCATTACATTCAGAAGTAACAGAAGTGGATCCCTAAACCCACAAACATACATACTCACAAACTAGCCATCAATAGACATACACCCTTCACACTCAGATGTACTCAAAACACCAACAGCCCTTGTATCCTACACTCATGACCCTTACACACCCATGAACACAAACACACATACACTCCCCCAATCTCCAAATAGACATTACCCAAAACCCTATACACCATCCTCACCCTATACACCATCCTCACCCTTCTAGAATACAATGTTACCACCACAATCCCCAGACATTCCAAAAAATGTACAAAAACCCTAGCATACTCCAAAGAAAATCACTTTCACTATTCCTGACAACCCCAAATCCTATGAATAACCTTATATAATTCACCCACGTGCTGATAAATGTAAAGACAAACCAGTAAACACTCCTACAACACAAGGAAACATCTCTAGCACATCATATATAAATACATGTAAAACCCTTTCAGGTCCCAATTTAAAAAGGATTTCAAACTTCCACGTTTCCTTAATCCTCACAAAACCATATTCCATACCCCCAGTACATGCAAATACAATCCAACTCCCCTGTATAAACGTATCTCATTACTGTATCAGTACAAAAGTACTCCCAGATATGTACTAATAATCCCCTAATGAAAAAGGCAGATACGTGCCATAAAAATATTTATCCCACCTGCCATGCTCCATGAACATAAACAAACACACGTTTCCCATACCCCCAATATACCCCAAAATACCCAGCATGCTTCAAATATGAAAACATACCACCTTATACCCCCAAACACACATGAAGCTTCACATTACCCACATACACACAATCACTCTCAAATACTCAATAACTCCACCATCTTCCAGAATACAGATTAAGCCTACACCTTACCCACCCACCATTCATACGCCAACCCATTCATTTGCACGTATGAGACTTACCACCAATCCTGTAAGTCACACACTTGCCCTTACACCCCCAGATATGTGCTCACAGCTCCTGAAAATCACCAAAAAAATGCATGTAGCCAGACAGTGTGCCCTGAATGCACAGAGGATCCGTCTGTAATGGATAATGAGTGCTCGCTTCGGCAGCACATATACTAAAATTGTAATGGATGATGACATCAAAATGTCAACCTTAAAAATAAAATAGCCAGTCAGTTTACCAGCAGAGTGACTTTATTCAGGAACAGCAGAGGAAGTACAATTTGGAACACGATAACTACGATAAATAGTAGGCAGTGCAGAGAACAAAGGAGAGGGGCTTGTTTTTAGAGAGGAAAGGGGTAAGCTGGGAGGAGGGGGTTTGAATCAAAGTTCGCTGGAGAAGATCAAGAGTTCGGTTTGGTGGCAGCTTTTCATTCGCTGGGCTGCTGCTGGGCAAGGAGAAAGATCTTCCACTGCTGGAGTAGTCAAGAACGCTTTTTCCTACCGGGTCTACCAACGGGAGTGAGTGGTAGTGCCTGAGAGCTTCCGAGTCCCTATTAAATAGGGTTTCCTTTATTCATTTCCACAGAAAAGATCTACACAGACGCTATGCCAAGAGTAATAACCCTTCCAAACCTGACATCACACACAAATTGCCAACATTCACAGGGCTAACACCCATACACAGACATTCGCAAAGTCCTAAATCACACACGCGTTACTCAAACACCTTGAGTGTGCCTGAATTACAGCTCCAACCCTCTCAATAAACTTAACTCCCCTCACCCTCAGAAAAACACACTCAGGGCTTCCTGTTAGCCCCAAATATCCACCTCACCAACCCACACATGAGGATATCCCAGTCAGATTCCTACGATCTTAAAACACAAATAAACCTCAAACTAGGAATTCATTAAACATATTCCCAGGAGACTCCAATATGACATGCACAAAACCACCCTCGGCCACGAAGTTCTACAATCCACCAGAGACCACAAAGACACATAAACCACGTTTCCTGATACACACCACAAACCCCCCAAAACAAGTGCAAAATCTCAACAACCCATGAACACACAGACATACATCTTGCACTACAAACATACCCACACAGTCCCTTCAGTCCCACAGGATCCGAGCATACACCACCTTAAGTCCCAAATGACCACGCAGGAGCGGGCTGGCCAAGTCTTCACAATCAGAACCAGCTCTCCCCAAAAATGTTTACAGATTCAAATTCAAACACACACACACACACTTAATTTGAACCACAGGACGGATGTGCAGCACCTATTTACCAGTAATTACATAGCTGCAACACTCTTGTGTGTACATTCCGAATACCTGATGGGAACCCACCGCCATCCTTCGTTTTTGCTTCGCTCCTCCATCAGCCCCACCTGCGCTCCACGCAGCTCGCCGCAGCGCCTACACTCACACCGGAACTACCGCCCCGAATTGCCGCCGACCCGCTCCAACACCAGGCCCCGGGATACGGAGGTGACCAGTGCGAAGCCTGGACCCCAGATCCCCGGACGAGACCCCGGACCCGCAAGCGCGGACCCCAGACCCCGGGGGCCCTGAGTGTCCTAGACACCCGAACTCAGACCCTAATATCCCCGAGCACGGAAGCCACACCCTCATGTGCCAGTACCCCAGATGCCCGAATGCAGACCCCAAATCCCCGAGCACAGACCCCAAGCCCTCGGCCCCCCCCCATTACGCCAGACCAAGTGCAGAACCCAGACCCGCGGGCCCCTGGTTCCCCAAACACCAGAGCAAAGACCCCCAAATCCCCCAGCACCGAAGCGAGACCCTCGTGTCCCGGGTAGCCCAAACGCCCAAGCACCGACCCCAGACCAACGGGCCGCCCGGACCCCAGGTCCCCAAGTGTGGACGCCAGACCGCCGCCTCACAAGGGCCCCACAGGAAACTCGCAGGAACCGAACTCACCACAGCAGGATCCAGGCTGGAACACTGACCCGCCCGACGGTTTGCGCTACGCACCTCAGCAAGCAGCGAAGCCTCAGACATTGATGGGCCAGGACTCCGGTCCCCGCGTCCACACCTCAAGGATGCACACAACGCGAAGCAAGAACGCCACACACCGCGGGCCGGCACCCCTGCACGCCCGGGAGCACGCGCCTTCATCAAGCCTACCTCACGCAAGCACGAGGCGGCCACGCACGGCCCCGCCCCCAGCCAGCGGACCGTTACGGTAGGGACCCCGCCCCCGAGCCCGCGCAGGCGCGCCTTCCCCCGCGGGCAGCCACAACGGACGCTGGGAGACGTTGCGGGGGCGGGCCCGGGAGACGTTCAGCCCCGCCCCTCGGGAGGTATACGCGTGCGCGTACATGACCCTGCGTGGACCTGCGCCTGCGTGGCCGCGCGCGGGGCAAGCCCAACAGGGCCCCGAGAGCCGTGCAGGACAGGCTGGAAGCAATGGGTCCAGGAGCCGGGGGCTGCACGGGGACGACTACCCTCCCGCACTCTTTGTGGTCCTCCTGCCTTCAAGCCAGCGCGTGGGAAGCGAGCGCTCACGGCCCTAACATCGCAGACGTGCACTCCCTGGCCTCGGACGCGACCTTGCGAACGACCTGGGACAGGTGCCTCCGAAGCCCGAGGGCCCCGCGGCCGACCACCTCCGTCCGGACTGCGCATCTGCTGCTCTTTCCCGCCTTTCTGCGCCCTCTGCGCCCGCCTGAGCCCCTGAGCCCCCCAAGGTTCCATGGAAGCACAGTTCTGGCGGAGAATTCAGACCCGGGGAACACTCGACGCGATCCTCCCTGACTCCATTCCCAGACTTTCCCCCGGGCACAGCCTGTCCACAGCAGGTCTCCTGGCGGAGCTGCTCAGTGACTGGGAGCGTCCACACAGCTTTCCTCGCAAGGCGCGTCTTCCGCCTTGGGTCACCACGCGCCTGATGCAGGTGATCTAGCGGGCGGCATGGCCGCAGTTTTGCTCTGCCCTCCCTCCTCCTCTGGAATATCGAAGGACTTCAGTGCGCGTGAAAAAAGGGTGCAACGGACTGCCCTGACTTTGTGACATTTTTGGAAGAAGCTTCAATCACCCCATCTCTTTCCAGTCGGTTGCCAGAGGAGGGCTGTTTCGGTCGTGGCTCTCCGCAGACCTGGGAGCCCTGTCCGGAGACGGCTCTCTCTCGGCAGTCACTGCAGGCATGCTCAGAGACCAGCACGCGAAGGACTTCTGGTACTGCCTTCCACGACCGGTCTTCCCAAATTGCATGTGGGCGAATTTGATTCCATCTGCTTCTGGGCTGTAGGATTTTGAAGCAGTACAGAAATGGTTGCAGAATTGAGACGAGATCCTTTTTCCACAGTGCCAGTTTTGAATCAGTGGCCCCGAGAAGGCTCCTTCAGATCCTACATCTGAGCCAGGAGCGAGAACCTTGTGACTTGGGAGTCAACTTTCCTTCGCGGGGCGTGGGGCCAGGCAAGGAACTGTTTCGGCGCCTTAACCAAAAAGAGTTCTTGTTCAGTGCATGTTCAGAGAGTGGAGCCACGGTTCTAAAGCTCCCTTTCCTTCCCCAACACCCTGCTGTCCTAGGAACTCTGCCGTCATGGCGGTGGGAATGAGGCTTGTCTCCTGAGACATCTGGCTTCAGCCTCTGAAGTTCTCAGCCCTCATCACCCTTGGCCCATGGAGCCTGATGCGCCCCAAGAGTCAATGAGATTTTAAAGGGGGTGCTACCATGATTCCCACGTACATGGGGCCACATTCAGTGTGAGCCTGGTTGCCAAAGAACGAGGCTCTACCATTTGCAAGCTCAGAGCAGGGCTTCCAGGCTCAGAGTGGCCGGCCAGTCCTTAGGGGAAGCTGATTGTGTGAGTGGGAAATGGATAGGAGTGGATACCCCAGGAGGCTTTGTCTCAAGGGGCACATCCATTTCATGAGTACTGATTGTAACAGCTCAAAAAACCAGGGCTATCGGGTCTTTCTATGCCCCTTGGAAATAAGAAAGCGGAAGATCTCCTACGCCTTCTTTCTGTCCTCAACCCCACTAAGCCTAGACACTCAGTGATGTATGATGGCTCTTCCAAATTCCAAATCATTCAAAGAGCCTGCAGACACTCTGTGGGTGTGTGTGTATGTGTGTGTGTGTGTGTGTATGTACACACAAATGAGCTTTGCAGTGAAGCCAAGATAGCACTCTGGAGTGTTCATATCCAAGATCTTTTTCTCATAGGTAAGTGACTAATAATAACTGGATACGTTACACATTTTTGGTAGAGATGTCAGATAAAATGCAGAATCCCACCCAAATGCAAAATTAGGTAAAGGGCGAAAAGATCTGCACTGAAAGTATATATCAAGGGGTGCCTGGGTGGCTCGGTGGGTTAAAGCATCTGCCTTCGGCTCGGGTCATGATCCCAGGGTCCTGGGATTGAGCCCCGCATCGCATCGGGCTCTCTGCTCAGTAGGGAGCCTGCTTCCCCCTCTCTTTCTCTGCCAATCTGCCTACTTGTGATCTGTCGGTCAAATAAATAAATAAATCTTTTTGTTTCTTTTTTCTTTTCTTTTCTTTTCTTTTTTTTTTTTAGTCAGAGAGAGTGAGCTCAGGCAGACAGAGTGGCAGGCAGAGGCAGAGGGAGAAGCAGGCTTCCTGCTGAGAAAGGAGCCCGATGTGGGACTTGATCCTAGGACGCTGGGATCATGACCTGAGCCAAAAGCAAGCCCCTTAACCAAGTGAGCCACCCAGGCCTCCCAATAAATAAATCTTTTTTTTTTTTAAAGAAAAGTATATCTCAAATATTGTATGGGACACAATTCTTGGAAACGCCGATTCCATGTTTATCTGCAATTCTAATTTAATTGAGTGTCCATTATTGTTACTTGCTAAAATTGGCCACGCTATCCGATGGGGCCCTTCGAATTTTAGAGGACTGTAGCACTTCTGGGCATCTAGCCTCCAGAAGGAGGAGAGGAGCCGCATTACCAGGACAAGAACAATCACTGTGCATATCCACACACATTTTGGGACCTCTATCAACCTTCAACCAGAGAGAAATATGCTTTCAGTCTTCAAGAAACGAAGAGCGTACATTGACTTTATGAGGCACAATGCCATCTCTCTAAAGATCTAAAAGACACAGGTAACACTGGGTTCCTGGGAGAAAGGGGCCGGGTTGCCGGGAGTAAGAGGTGGGAGGAAGAGGCGTCCCTGCGCAGTCTGCTATGCACAGTGTGACTTTGAACCACAGGTATTGCTTGTTAGAAAGTTTCCACTAAGGTAGTGGAAGAGGTTAGAAATCCCTATCAGACAGCGACACAATACGCCAGGGAACAGGACGTCGTGATTTCTGGTCGCGCATGGTAGGGTGCACGAACTCTCTCTGCGAGACACCGGGGCTTTCCAGAAAAAGGGACCCTAGGAAGGCCGGTGCTGCTGGATCTGCTCGGCTCCGAGCTCCGCAGGCCACTGGGCACAGGAGCACCCGTGGCTGGAGAACGAGGTGCAAGCAAACCCACGGGATCTGCTGACACCGTGCCGGTTTGAAACCCTCAGTTCCGCTGGCCTTAAGGACGCGTGTGCTCATCAGCATATCTGTTCTGGGTTTTGTTCAGGAAGTCCAGCCCCTGTTGAATAAGTCAAGAGCCAGGTAGGCAGCAGAGCGGGCGGAGGGACACAAGCCGAGGTTGCTGGATACAAAACCCAACCAGAGGAGCACCGGGTCACACCGCGGTGCGGTGAATCTGGAAAACAGTGTCTGAACTGCCTGGAAAGGCGCGCCCCAATTGTGCTGCCCCTTTATCGTTGGACAGGAACTTGGGGTTCTGGCCCACCTGCCAGAGCCTGACTCATGGAATGTCTCCCCACCCCCAGCCAGGGCAGGGGCCCTCCGCCCCTCCCCCGCCACAGAATGTCATGAGGTCCTGCATTCTTGCCCTGTTTAGATTCAAACTTTCCCAGTCCTTGGCTTGAGTCCTGGGTGTCTCCTGCAGCCCCTCACCGTGTGGGGCCCAGACCTGACTTTCCTCACTGTGGAGGCTGCCAGGCGGCAGCGTCCTCTGCCTGTGCGGATGGCTTTCCAAGGAGGTGAGCCTTTGGCTTGGGTTGGACGTGTCAGGGCCCAGGCCACCCTTGAAGTCCTTGGGAATCAAATGTGACGCCGGCCAGGGGCACTTGGGTGGGGTTAGGTAGAGGAAGGGAGCGCCCTGGACCCCCAGGGACAGCTGGCCTGGGGGCTGAGAGGCTGGGAGTCTGCAGAAACCTGCAAGGACCTTGGGCAGGGGCTCCTTGGAGGTGGGTCAGGCCCTGTCGGGGGAAACGCCCTGTGTGTGTGGAGAAAGGATGGCGGCAGTCTCGCCGATTCTCTCCGGGGCACACGCCTCCTCGGGCAGTTTGCAGGGAGCGGTGGGAGTGTGTCATGACGGCGGCACAGGCCGGTCTTGGCCAGAACGTCGTTCCATGGGGCTGTGTGCGGCCGCGTGTGCAATGGCGTGTCCTCCCCGAGACCTGGGCCGGTGGTCACTCTGAGCCCACGTGCCCCCAGGCCACACAGGCCTTGTCTCGGATTCGGCAGGGTCGGGGCACCAGGTGGCCTCAAGGTAGGGCTTGGGTTCTTCAGCGGCTCTGGGTCGCTCTCCCTCTTGAGGAAACGCACTTCCCACCTGCTTCCTCTAGTCCTGTGTTCTGGGCTGCTGACCCCGGCTGGCCCCTGTGTCCGGGCTGTGTGGATGGTTCTGAGACGGGCCTACCGCAGGGTTTGGGGGGAGCTTTCCTGGCAGAGATCCAGGTCAAGCGTTCTTGTTCGCTTGTGCTGGGCCCGGGAGGAGAGGGGGGGATTCCCTGGGAGCGTCGGGAGCGGGAAGGCTGGCGGGACAGGGGCCCCACTGGTTCAGACGCTGTCTGTTCACAGGGGCCCTACATGTGCCTAGGAGGGACCTTGCAGAAGGTCTCCAGCGGCCAGGGAGGCTGCTGAGGCCATTTCCCACAGGTCAGGGGTCCAGCCAGGCCCGAGTCTTGGGAGGCCGCCCGTGAGGCTGGAGAGTCGTGTGTGGGGGTCCGTGGGTGGTTCTCAGAGGCAGTGCTGGCCCAACCGCCTCTGCTGGGCAGACAGGATGTCGTGGTGGGAGGGGCGGGGGCGGGAGCTCCCTGCGGGAGGCCAGAGCATGGAAATCACTCTGGGACACTGGCAAAGTGCACCTTTTCCTGTGATGTCCCTCACGCGAAGCCACGGGATTCACTGCTCTGCCCCCGGGGGCTAAGGGGGTCCCCGGTCCTCCCTCCCGTCTGCGGATTCTCTGACCCCATCCGGCCCTTTCCTTCTGTCCACAGCACCTGCAGTGCTGGGACGCCATGTGGCCACGGACCCGGGAGCCTCCCTGCCTGCTTTCATGGCACGGCCCTTCCCCCCACCCACTGCCGGCGCGCCCCACCGGCCACTCTGGGGGCAGCACCCGCCGCCCCTCCTGACCCCGCCATTCCCTCCTGGTGGCCCCCTGGTGCTGCCAGCTTTCTCCAGGACTCCGCTGGTGGCAGGAGAGGCTGGCCTTGGCCCCAATGGGACTGGGACCTGCAATGTCACTGTGCAGGTCAGGTCAGAACAGGGGTGCTCAGTGACCCCCCAGACACAGACCATCGTCCTCACTCCGGCCCCCCTCAGCTGGAGTGCTCCAGGGGCCCTCTGTGGGGGTGCTGCGTGTCCCGCACCCATCTTCGTGACTGCCTCTGCGGTGGAGACCAGCATGCCTGCCTCGGCCCATGGGGGCTCCCAGGCCAGCAAGGGAGGCTTGGCCCCAAGCTTTCCACGTCCGGCTCAGCCCCCAGTCGCGCGGCTGACCACCGTCGTGCCCCCAGTCAACGCCAGGCCACAGCCTCACGGAGCTTCCAGGAGCCGGACCTCGGCCTCGCCCGCGGACTCCTGTAACCCCAAGAGTGTTTACGAGAACTTCCGGCGCTGGCAGCGCTTCAAGTCGCTGGCCCGGAGGCACCTCCCGCAGAGCCCCGACGCAGAAGCTCTCTCCTGCTTTCTCATGTGAGTGGCCTCGGCTCTCCCGCAGCCCTCACGCAGGCCCACCTTGGGGCGCGCACACAGGGGGGCGATCTGGGGCCGCTGGGAGGAAGGGCTGCGGCCGGGTCCCTGCTCTAGGAAGGCACGTTCTGGTCCAGGACACCTTTCAGTCACGCATCTCAGCTAACACTGGGGCGGTGTGTGTGTGTGGGGGGGTTGTCCAGCCAACCTGCACCTTGCAGAGACATCACAGTGACAGTCGCTGGGGACTCACAGGCAGAGAGGGTCCGGGTGTCAGAGGAGCGGCTGTGGTTTGGGCGCCGCACTCTCTGTCACCCTGTCTCCTGGCAACACGGGCCTGGGGCTTCTCACGGCCAGGGGACCAGCCCAGCAGAGGAGGCTTGGGACCTGCAGGGCCAGCAGAGGTCCTGTGCGGGCCCCACCCTCGCTGTCCCAGAGGATCCCTCAGAACGGGAGGGGAGGGAGCAGAGGTGGTGTAGGCGTGAGGGTGCGGGATCCTTCCTGCGGAGCTCTGACCAGGCAGGCCCGGCCTCGGCATCTGGGGTCCCACATGAACACGGGGTGATGGCATTTCCTGCAGAGGCTAGACTCATTGCTGGGCACCTTGATGTCCGCGAGTATTATTACGAGAGGCAGAGTGCAGAAGGACTGACTTCCCAGGCCACCACGTCCCTGCTGCTGTCAGTGGACAGTCAGCCTGGAGCCCAGGGCCCAGGGCTGGTGTGGTGGGAGGCGGTGACTGTGGCGGTGGAGAAGGTGGATTTGCACACCCCGACACCCCCTGTCACCTGCCAGCACTCGGTCCTGCTGGGTGGGGGACACGGGCTCCAGAGGACACGGGGAAGGCTGGGGGTGACCGGACTGCAGCCGGCCCCTGACCTCGACGTCTTACAGCCCGGTGCTGCGGTCCCTGGCGCGCCTGAAGCCCACGATGACGCTGGAGGAGGGAGTGCGGCGGGCCGTGCAGGAGTGGGAGAGCAAAAGCAACTTTGACCGCTTGATCTACTACGAGATGGCGGGAAAGTGAGTCAGGGTCTCTGGCCCGGGCCTGCTGGGCGAGTGGGCCGGGGGCAGGGTCTGGCTGTGCTGATGCTCGCTTGGTCCAGAGGGCCGCCCTCCCCACCTCCCTGGCGGTTCCACCCTCCCTTGCTCTGGACCCACCCCTGCCTCCACCAGAAGGTCTCAGGACGGGGTTGGGGATCCTGAGGCCGCCTGGCCTGGGGTCAGACTCCCTCCGACTCTACTCCCTGAGGGGGTTGTGGAGGCGATGCGCCGGACAGCCCTCCTGCCTCCTCCTTGGTGGCTGGGGCCACGGCCGTCCCTCCAAGGCCCCGCCTCTCCCGGTCCCTCAACCTGCTGCTGGCCCTGCTGGCTCCAGGGCCGGGCCCCCTCCTCAGTGCGGCCTGGGCCTCCTCACCCCCAGGTTTATGGAGTTCGAGATGGAGGAGGAGATGCAGATGCGGAAGTTACAGTGGGTGAAGGTGGCCCAGGGCCTGCCTCCCCCAGCGCCCCCGAAGCCTGAACGGCGGGGGCCCCCAGCCACGGAAGCGGGCCCGCAGCCAGGTAAGGCCCCCACATTCCCATGACCGCTGGTGGACCATGGCAGTGGGGGCCGGGGGAAGGCCTCTGTCCCCGGGTCGTGTCTGCTCCCACAAGGGGACGTTGGTCCTTTGACCAGAGCAGCCGGGGGTCTCAGCTGCCCTTTGTCAGGACGGGTATTGACCTGGTGAATTTCTTGACTCCTCGCCCCACGCCTGTCAGAGGACCCGGCACCAAGTCTGCCTGGGAAGTGGGCTGTGGGGAGACCCCTGGCCGATCGGTGGGTCCGCCCTTGCTCACGTGGCTGGCTGTGAGACGTTCCTCCTTCCCGCTCTGCCAGTCCCACGGTGCTCATAGCTTCCCGTGGCCCTGACCCAGCCCCCAGGGACTTCAGTGTCCCCCTAACACTGCCCTCCCGATGCTCTGCCGGAGCCCCTCACGCCTCCTCCCTCCTTCTCGCTCCGCCTCAGCGTGCGTTCCCAGGAAGGCGGGTTCCAGGGCCCAGCCCTCCCGCCTGCAGCCACACAGACCCCCACGGCGCCGAGAGACCAAGGCGCCCAAGGAGATCCCTCCAGAGGCTGTGAGAGAGTACGTGGACATCATGGAGGGGCTGCTGGGGCCTGGCCACTCAGCCCCGGGGGGCCCGGCAGGTGAATGGGGAGAGGACGGAAAGGAGCCACAGCAGGACGAGGCCGCGACCTACCCGGACCCGGGTCTCCTGAGCTACATTGACGAGCTGTGTTCCCAGGAAGACTTCATCACCAAGGTGCGCTGGCCCGCAGCCTGGTGTCTGGAAGATTCCAGGGACTGGCACTCCAACGCCCAGTTCGGGGCTGAGCCCAGGCCTTTGGCATTAAGCGCTTTCCTTGTTCCTGGGCTGTGCGTGCATGTGTGTGTGCATCCTTGTGTACTTGCCCGTGTGCGTGCAGGCATGTGTGTATACTGCTATGCGCGCAGGCGTGCGTACATACGTGGACATGTGTGTGCACACATGCCCAAGCATCGTGTTTGTGTGTACGTGTGTGTTTGTGCATGTGCACACCCGTGCGTGTGTGCGTAGAGGCACGTGTGTGTGCATTTGTGCCTTGTGTGGATGTCTTTCTGTATGTCTGCATGTGGTCCTGTGTGTGCGCTCACGTGTGTGTCTGCCTAGGGGAATGTCCTTTGTGTCTCTGAGAGTGCACGTATGTTTTGGGTGATTGTGTCTCTGTGTGTGTGTGTGTGTGTGTGTGCGCATGTCCAGGTTTTGTCTCTCTGTGTACACATATGTGTGAATGTGTGTGTGTGTGAGAGAGAGAGAGATAGAGAGAGGTACAGAGAGAGAGGGGGGCCAGTGACTGTAACGTTAAAACTTCTCCCACTGTCTGGCGAAGGATGGGTGCGTCTTCACTTTTCCACATTTCCTGCAGACCCTCCTGGCTCACAGGGGGCTCCCTGCCAAGTATGGCCCCAGCCTCTTTCCTCTGTCCCAGGTGGAGGCAGTCATCCACCCCAGCTTCCTGGCGGAATTGCTGTCCTCGGAACCACAGCTGGACCTCCTGGCCCTGGCTGAGAAACTGGAGCAGGAGGAAGGGCTCAGCCTTGCAGAGGTGAGCCAGGGGAAGGACAGGTTCCAGGCAAGCTGGGGGATGGAGGGGACCCAGGCGATGCAGGGGAGGGAGTGGGGTCCCAGGTGAGCCCGAGGAGGGGACTCCAAAACAAAGACCCACTTGACTCTGTCCCCCTTTGCTTCTTGCGAATCACAGCACTGGGGAGGCTGGCGTCGGGTGGGCACAGAGCAGAGAATGGGAAGTGGAAGATGGGGAGCCTGGGAAGGGAGGGAGGGAGGGACTCGGGGATGTCAGCAGAGCCACAGCCTCGTGGGTCACCCTCCCTTCCTCTCCCGGTGCCACCATCCCATGCCCCCGTCTCACTGACCTATGCTGGCCAGTCACTGTCCCCTCCTTCCTCAGCTGGTGGAGAAAAGACTGGCGGCCCTGAATCCGGAGGAGGGTGTGCAGGCACCGCCACGTCTCTGCGCGGCCCGGTCGGGCCCCAGTGCTGAGCACGAGACCGGTCCCGGGAAGGGGCTGGGGGTCAGCGACAAAGCCTGCCCAGCAGACACTGACGGCCAGGACCTTCAGAGGCACGGCCGAGCACAGACACACCTGTCAAGGCCCAGAGCCTTTGCTGTCTCTCCCGGACGACAGGAGGCCCCTGCACCCAGGCCTGGACGGGTCCCCGCCCCTCCCCAGGGTCAAAGGGGCGCCTCCCCTGGACCGGGCCCCAGGGATGCCCCGGTTCTCAGAGAGGCCCCTCCTGCTAGGGACACTCGAGGGCTGGTGGATGGGTCCAGTGAGGACGAGGAGGAGCTCCCCAGCCTGGCCTTCCTCCTGGCCTCTCAGCACAGCCTGCTGCCCTGGGGGCTCTCCCAGAGTCCCGCTCCTGCCTCAGTCATCCCCAGCCCTGGCGGTTGGGGGCCGCAGGGGGCTCCACGGGCCCCCTCTCCTCAGAGAATAGGCCTCGGCCCGGCCGCCCCCCCAGCTACAAAGTCCAGGAAGCGGGCTCTGTGTGAGGGTCCTGCCTCTGTGGCAAAGATGCCCCTGCCTGGGGCCAACCTCGGGGTGTCTGGGAGGCCGGCCTTGGCTGTGGGGCTGGTTCACCCCTCACAGCCTGCAAAGAGAAGGTGTGACTCCTTGGTCACAGGGAGGAGAAGGAAGCATCACTGCAGCCAGTAGGGAGAAGTGGGCCTACCCTCCAGGGCCGGCACACCCCGGGGCCCTCCAAGGAGCCTAGGGGGTCCTTCTCATCCTGGTGCTGATCCTAGGTGAGGGAGGGAGGGAGGAAGGGAGGGAGGGAGAGAATGAGAGAGGGAGGGAGGGAGGGAGAGAGAGACGGAGGGAGGGAGGGAGAGAAGGAGGGAGGGAGGGAGCGAGGGAGGGAGGAAGGGAGGGAGAGAAGGAAGGAGGGAGGGAGGGAGGGAGGAAGGCCATGACTGTGGGAGCGGGGTGGCAGTAGGCCACTGGGGCACCGTGTGTAAATGGGGAATAAAGTTCGTTTTGTGGTTAACGCTCTGGGCCACTGTCTTCCTACTGGCGTGTGGGCTGCCGCCGGCTTCCCTCCTCCTGACCCCAGCAAAGAGTTTGGTGGAGAAAGGAACTCACGCCGGCGTCCTTGTCCTGCTGTACGGAATCCTCAGGCCACCCCACAAGGGCTCCTCCCTTTCCAGACAGGCGGCTCTGGAATGCTCCCCACCCTCCTGCCCCTTCCAGAAGCAGAGGTTTCCTCTTGGTCGCACTCCCCAGCGGCTGCCCCTCCCTGTCCAGCTGGGCCTCACAGAGAGGAAGGGGCTCAGGGGCCCAACCAGACCCAATCAGAGGCCGCCCCCTTGCCTGTCACCGCGCCTTGTCCCTGTCCCTGTGATGTAAGGAGGTATATCTGGATCTCTATAAACAGAATATCTCAGGCGGTTAGTCTTGAGGTATGAAGCGGGGAGCCATCATTCTATGGGCAGATATCAAAAGATAAACAGAAGAGGTTACTGCCTATGTTCTCCTCTAGGATTCTGATGGATTCCTGTCTCACTCTGAGGTGTTTTATCCATTTCGAGTTTATCTTCGTGTACGGTATAAGAGAATGGTCGAGTTTCATTCTTCTACATATAGCTGTCCAATTTTCCCAGCACCCTTTATTGAGGAGACTGTCTTTTTTCCACTGTGTATTTTTTTCCTGCTTTGTTGAAGATTATTTGACCATAGAGTTGAGGGCCCCTATCTGGGCTCTCTACTCTGTTCCACTAGTCTATGTGTCTGTTTTTATGCCAGTACCATATTGTCTTGGTGATCACAGCTTTGTAGTAAAGCTAAAATCAGGTAACATTTTGCCGCCAGTTTTATTTTTGTTTTTCAACATTTCCTTAGCGATTCGGGGTCTCTTCTGATTCCATACACATTTTAGGGTTATTTGCTCCAGCTCTTTGAAAAATACCGGTCGAATATTGATCGGAATGGCACTAAAAGTATAGATTGCTCTAGGCAGTTTAGACATTTTAACAATGTTTATTCTTCTGCTCCAAGGGCATGGAATGGTCTTCCATTTTTTTGTGTCTTCTTCAATTTCTTTCATGAGTGTTCTGTAGTTCCTTGAGTACAGATCCTTTACCTCTTTGGTTAGGTTTATTCCCAGGTATCTTATGGTTCTTGGTGCTATAGTAAATGGAATCGATTCTCTAATTTCCCTTTCTGTAGCCAAGTGGTGGGTATCATGGAGGGCATGCATTGCATGGAGCACTGCGTATGGTGCAAAAACAATGATTTCTGTTATGCTGAAAAGAAATTTGAAAAAAAAAAAAAGATAAACAGAAGGGGGAGGGAGCCTCCAGGATCCTGTATTGGTGGAGTGCAAAAGCCTTCTTCTTTTGAAAAAGAAAAACGAAGCTGGGGGCATCACATTGACTGATTTCAAGCTATATTACAAAACTGTGATCACCAAGACAGCATGGTACTGGCAAAAAACCAGACACGTAGACAAATGGAGCAGAATAGAGAGCCCCGATATGGACCCACAACTCTACGGTCAAATAATCTTCAACAAAGCGGGAAAAAATACCCAATGGAAAAAAGATAGTCTCTTCAATAAATGGTGGGAATAAATAATGGGAAAATTGGGCAGCTATATACAGAAGAATGAAACTCGACCATTCTCTTACATCATACACAATGTTAAACTCTAAATGGATGAAAGACCTCACTATGAGACAGGAATCCATCAATATCCTAGAGGAGAACATAGGCAGTAACCTCTTCAACATTGAGTGAATCTCAAGCAGACTCTGTGCTGAGCATGCTTGATCCCATGACTCTGACATCATGACCTGAGCCAAAACCAAGAGTCAGATGCTTAACTGACTGCACTATGCAGATGCCCCCAAAAGTTCTTAAAGTTGAATGGAAATAGCACTAACTGATAAAATGAAAATGTATGAAAATATAAAACATGCTGCTAAAGGTAAGTATACAGACAAATTTAGAATAGAGTAATAATGTAGTATGGTGTTGTGAAAGTAAGCTAACTCTAGCACAAAGATTAAAGAATGAAACTCCTTCTTAAAAGATTTTGTTTATTTGAGAGAGAGCAGAGTGAGGGAGAAAATGAGTGGGGCAGGGGAGAACAGAGGGAGAGGAAGAAGCAGGCTTCTGCACTAGGCGTGGAGCCTGAAATGGACACGGGGATCATACCCTGAGCCAAAGACAGACACTTAACTGACTTAGCCACCCGGGCACCCCTAAAGAATAAAAGTATTAAAAATAACAACAGTTGAAATGATTTGTTAAAGAATACCTAATACGAAAAGACGCAATTTTCGACACCCAAAACATAAAATGAGCTTAAAAATGCGAGATTGTAAATGTAAGAGTAAAAGGGTGTAGTTTTTGTATGCAATTGAAATTAAGTTGTTATCAGTTTAAAATAGACTGTTTTATCTATGAGATGTTTTAGGTAAGCCTCATGGTAACCAAAAAGAAAAATCTGTAGATACACAAAAAACAAGGAGAAGAGCATTAAAGTATACCACATGGAAAATCATCAGTTTACAAGGAAAGACAGTAAGAGACGAACAGGGAGCTGTAAAATAGCCAGAGTACAATTAATAAGATGGCATTAGTAATTCCTTACCTATCGGTAGTTTCTCTAAATGTAAATGGATTAACTTCTTTAATCAAAAGACATAGCAGAAGTATTAAAAAAAAACAAAAGACACCGCCTCCACCAAAAGACCCAACAATATGCTGTCTACAGGGGATTAATTTCAGCTTCAAGGACACACAAAGACTGAAAGTGAGGGATGGAAAAAAATCATCCATGCAAATGAGAACATGAATAGCTACACTTAGATATATAGACTTTAACTCAAGTACTGCAATAAAAGAATAAGAAGGTCATTTATAATGATAAGGAGTCAATTCATCAAGAAGACATATCATAAATTTATATACACCCAACATCAGAACACCTGAATATATTAAGCAAATACTAACATATTGGAAGGGAGAGACCACAATACAATAATATTTCAACAATGGATAAATCAGTTAGACCAAAAAAAAAATCAGTAAGGAGACACTGAGCTTAAACCATACTTTAGGCCAAATGGACCTAACAGATGAATACGGAGCATTCCATTCAACAGCCGCATAACATGTGTGGGGATGAGCACTAGGTGTTAAATGCAACTAATGAATCACTGAACACTACAACAAAAACTTCTGATGTACTATATGTTGGCTAACTGAACATAAGGAAAAATAAAATTAACTAAATAAAATTTTTTTATTTTTTTAAAGATTTTATTTATTTATTTGACAGACAGAGATTACAAATAGGCAGAGAGGCAGGCAGAGAGAGAGAGAGGAGGAAGCAGGCTCCCTGCTGAGCAGAGAGCCCGATGCGGGGCTCGATCCCAGGACCCTGGGATCATGACCTGAGCTGAAGGCAGAGGCTTTAACCCACTGAGCCACCCAGGCGCCCCATAAATAAAATTTTTAAAAAGAATATACATTCTTCTAAAATGCACAGGGACTATTTTCAAGGATAGATCATATGCTGGGTCACAAAAGAAGTCTTACTTAACAAACAGATGAAGACTGAGCTCAATACTAAGCATCTTTTACACTACTATGTTATAAAACTAGAAATCAGTAATAGGAGGAAAGCTGGAAAACTCACAAATGTGTGGAATTAAACAACACACTCCTGAAAAACCGAAGGGTTAAAGAAGACATCAAAAGGAAAATAAAATATCTTGAAACATGAAAATGGAAACACAACATATGAAAACTTAAAGGATATAGCAGAGGTAGTTCTAAGAGGACAGCTTATAATGATAAAATGTCTACATTAAAAACAAAGATCCCAGGGCACCTGGGTGGCTCAGTGGGTTAAGGCCTCTGCCTTCGGCTCGGGTCGTGGTCCCAGGGTCCTGGGATCGAGCCCCGCATCGGGCTCTCTGCTCAGCAGGGAGCCTGCTTCCTCCTCTCTCTCTGCCTGCCTCTCTGCCTACTTGTGACCTCTGTCTGTCAAATAAATAAATTAAAAAAATCTTTAAAAAAAAAAAACACAAAGATCCCAAATAAACTACCTAATTTCACACCTCAAGAAACTAGAAAAAATATGCCCAAAGTTAGAAAAAGGAAGGAAAAAGCAAAGACCAGAGCAAAAATAAATAGAGTCCAGAAGAACAACAGAAAAATCCAGGGAAAGTAAGAGCTGATTTTTGGAAGAATGAACAAAATTGACAACCTCTGAGTAGCCTAAGAAAAAGGGACAAAAACCTCAAAAGCAGAAATTAAAGAGGAGATATTACAACCGATACCACAGAAATACAAAGGATCACAAGAGACTACTATGAACTATTATACACCAAGAAACTCTACCTCCTAGAAGAAACAGATAAAGTTCCTACAAACATACAACTACCCAAGACTGAATCATAAAGACACAGAAAGTCTGAACAGACACATAAGTGAGGCTATAGCCAGTAATATAAAACCTCCTAACAAAGAAAAAAACCGCCCAGGAAAAAAGGGTTTCCCAGGTGAATACTACGAAAGATTTAAAGAAGAATTAAATTTGAATTCTTCTCAAACTCTTCCAAAGAACTGAAGAGGAGGGAGCACTCCCAAACTCATTTTATAAGACCAGTATTACTCTGATACCCAAAGCAGATTAAAACACTACAAGAAGAGATTACAGACCAGTATCTCTGACAGATATGGGTGAAAATTTCTCAACAAAATACTAGCAAACCAAATTCAACCGCATATAACAAGGGTCATAACCACAATCAAAGGGGATTTATTCCTGGGATGTAAGGCTGGCTCAACATATGAAAGTCAATAAATGCAATATACCACATTGGTAAAAAGATAAAATGATCATCTCCACAGACGCAAAAAGAAGCATTTGACAAAACAAAACATACTTTTATGTTAAAAACTATCCAGGAGGGCGCCTGGGTGGCTCAGTCATTCAGCATCTTCCTTCAGCTCAGGTCATGATCTGAGAGTCCTGGGATCGAGTCCTATGCCAGACCCCCTGCTCAGCAGAAAGCCTGCTTCTCCCTCACACTCTGCCCCTCCGCCCCACTTGTATTCTCTCTCACTGTCTCTCTCAAATAAATAAAACCCTAAGAAAAACTATCCAAAAATTCTGTATAAACACAATTTTTAAAATCTTATTTTTTCCAGTGTTCCAAGATTGTTTATGCAGCACACCCAGTGCTCCATGTAATACGTACCCTCCTTAGTACCCACCAACAGGCTCACCTAACCCCCCATGCCATCCCCTCCCAAACCCTCTGTTTGTTTCTCAGAGTCCACAGTCTCTCATGGTTCGTCTCCCTGTCCAATTTCCCCCAATTCACTTTTCCTTTCTTTCTCCTAAATGTTCTCTGTGTTCCTTGCGCTCCACAAGTAAGTGAAACCATATGATAATTGACTCTCTCTGCTTGACTTATTTCACTCAGCATAATCTCCTCCAGTCCCGCCCATGTTGATACAAAAGCTGGGTATTCATCCTTTCTGATGGAGGCACAATATTCCATGGTATATATGGACCCGTATCTTCTTTATCCATTCATCTGTTGAAGGGCATCTTGGCCCTTTCCACAGTTTGGCAATTGTGACCTTTGCTTCTATGAACCTTGGGGTACAGATGGCCCTACTTTTCACTACATCTGTATCTTTGGGGTAAATACCCAGTCGTGCAATTGCCAGGTCATAGGGTAGTTTTATTTTTAGTCCCTTAAGGAATCTCCGCACTGTTTTCCAGAGTGGCCGTACCACCTTGCACTCCCATCAACAGTGGAAGAGTGTTCCCCTTTCTCCACATCTTCTCCAACACTTGTTGTTTACTGTCTTTTTAATTTTGGCCATTCTAACTGGTGTAAGGTAGCATCTCAACAACTAACACCAAGGAAATAGAAACAATCATCAGAAATTATTATCAACAGCTATATGCCAGTAAGTTAAGCAACCTAGAAGAAATGGATGCATTTCTGGAAACCTATAAACTTCCAAGACTGAAACAGGAAGAAATTGATAACCTGACTAGACCAATATCTAGTAACAAGAGTGAAGCAGTGATCAAAAACCTCCCAAAAAACAAGAGTCCAGAACCTGACAGAGTCCCTGGGGAATTCTACCAAACATTTGAAGAAGAAATAATACCTCTTCTCCTGAAGCTGTTTCAAAAAATGGAAACAGAAGGAAAACTTCCAGACTCTTTCTATGAAGCCAGCATTACCCCGATCCCCAAACCAGGCAAAGACCCCATCAAAAAGGAGAATTTCCGACCAATATCCCTGATGAATATGGATGCCAAGATTCTCAACAAGATCCTAGCTAATAGGATCCAACAGTACATTAAAATGATTATCCACCATGACCAGGTGGGATTCATCCCTGGGATGCAAGGGTGGTTCAACATTTGCAAGTCAATCAATGTGACAGAACAAATCAGGAGAAGAGAGAGAAACCACACAGTCCTCTCATTTGATGCAGAAAAGCATTTGACAAAATACAGCATCCATTCCTGATTAAAATTCTTCAAAGTACAGGGATAAAGGGAACATTCCTCAACTTCATAGAATCTATGTTTGAAAAACCCACAGCGAATTTCATTCTCAATGGGGAAAAGTTGACAGACTTCCCTTTGAGTCTGGAACATGACAAGGAGGCCCACTCTCACCACTCTTGCTCAACATAGTACTAGAAGTCCTAGCAACAGCAATCAGACAACAAAAAGAAATAAAAGGTATTCAAATTGGCAAAGAGGAAGTCAAACTCACTCTCTCTTCACAGATGACATGATACTTTGTATGGAGAACCCAAAAGGCTTCACCCCCAAACTACTAGAACTCATACAGCAATTCAGTAATGTGGCAGGATACAAAATCAATGTACAGAAATCAGTTGCTTTCTTATACACTAACAATGAAAATAGAGAAAGGGAAATTAGAGAATTGATTCCATTTACTATAGCACCAAGAGCCATAAGATACCTGGGAATAAACCTAACCAAAAAGGTAAAGGATCTATACTTGAGGAACTACAGAACACTCATGAAAGAAATTGAAGAAGACACAAAGATGGAAAACCATTCCATCGGATGCTCATGGATCGGAAGAATAAACATTGTTAAAAGGTCTACGCTGCCTAGAGAAATCTATAGTTTCAATGTCATCCCGATAGAAACTCCACTGACATTTTTTCAAAGTGCTGGAACAAACAATCCTAAAATTTGTATGGAACCAGAAGAGACCCTGAATCACCAAGGAAAATGGTGAAAAAGAAAAACAAAACTGGGGGCGTCACGCTGACGGGTTTCAAGCTTTACAACAAAGTGGTGATCACCAAGTCAGCATGGTACTGGCACAAAAACAGACACATACACCAGTGGAACAGAGTAGAGAACCCAGATATGGACTCTATGGTCAAATAATCTTCAACAAACCAGGAAAACAGATCCAATGGACAAAGGACAGTCCCTTCAATAAATGGTGCTGGGAAAATTGGACAGTTAGGTATAGAAGAATGAAACTCGATCATTCTCCTACACCATACACAAAGATAAACTTGAAATGGATAAAAGACCTCAGCACGAGGCAGGAATCTACCAAAATCCTAGAGAAGAACACAGATAGTAACCTCTTCGACAATGGCCACATCAACTTCTTCCAAGACATGTCTCCAAAGGCAAAGGAAACAAAAGCGAAAGTGAACTTTTGGGACTTCAACAAAATAAAAAGCCTCTGCACAGCAAAGGAAACAGTCAACAAAACAAAGAGGCAACCCATGAAATGGGAGAAGATATTCATAAATGACACTATAGACAAAGGACTGATATCCAAGATCTATAAAGAACTCCTCAAACTCAACAGATAATCCCGTCCAAAAATGGACAGAAGAAATGAACGGTAACTTCTCCAAAGAAGACATACAAATGGCTAACAGACACATAAAAAAAAAAATGTTCATCATCATTAGCCATCAGGGAGATTCAAATCAAAACCAGATGGGGGGGGGACGCCTGGGTGGCTCAGTTGGTTTGACGACTGCCTTCGGCTCAGGGCGTGATCCTGGAGTCCCGGGATCGATTCCCACATCAGGCTCCCAGCTCCATGGGGGAGTCTGCTTCGCTCTCTGACCTTCTCCTCGCTCATGCTCTCTCTCACTGTCTCTCTCTCTCAAATAAATAAATAAAATCTTTAAAAAAAAAAAAAAAACCAGATGGGGGGGGGCGCCTGGGTGGCTCAGTGGGTTAAGCCGCTGCCTTCAGCTCAGGTCATGATCTCAGGGTCCTGGGATCAAGTCCCGCATGGGGCTCTGCTCAGCAGAGAGCCTGCTTCCTCCTCTCTCTCTGCCTGCCTCTCTGCCTACTTGTGATCTCTCTCTGTCAAATAAATAAATAAATAATCTTAAAAAAAAAAAAAACCACATTGGAGGACGGGGGAAGTCAAGATGACGGAGAAGTAGCAGGCTGAGACTACTTCAGGTAGCAGGAGATCAGCTAGATAGCTTATCTAAAGATTGCAAACACCCACAAATCCAACAGGAGATCAAAGAGAAGAAGAACCGCAATTCTAGAAACAGAAAATCAACCACTTTCTGAAAGGTAGGACTGGCGGAGAAGTGAATCCAAAATGATGGGAAGGTAGACTGCGGGGGAAGGGGCCGGATCCCGGCAAGCGGCCGAGCAGCGGAGCACAAAATCAGGACTTTTAAAAGTCTGTTCCGCTGAGGGACATCGCTCCGGAGGCTAATCCAGGGTGAAGCCCACGCGGGGTCAGCGTGGCCTCAGGTCCCGCAGGGTCACAGAAGGATCGGGGGTGTCTGAGTGTCGCAGAGCTTACAGGTATTAGAACGGGGAAGCCGGAGGAGACAGAGACGCTCTGTCACTCCTCAGAGACAGAGCCGAGGAGTGAGCTCTCAGCCCGGGGTTACCTTGAACCGGTCGCAGGCTTGGTGAGCTCGGAGCGCGGCCGGAGGCCAGGGAGAGGGGAGTAATTGGGTGCTATTCTCTGAGGGCGCACTCAGGAGTGGGCCCCCGCTGAGCTCTCGGCTCCTCTGGGCCGGAGACTGGGAGGCCGCCGTTTTCATTCCCGTCCTCCAGAACTCTCCGGAAAACATTCAGGGAACAAAAACTCCCGAAAGCGAACCTGAGCCGATTACTCAGCCCGGCCCAGGTAAGGGCGGTGCAATTCCGCCTGGGGCAAAGACACTTGAGAATCACTACAACAGGCCCCTCCCCCAGAAGATCAACAAGAAATCCAGCCAGGACCAAGTTCACCTACCAAGGAGTACAGGTTCAAAACCAAGGAGAGTGGTGGAATTCCAGAGGAGAAAGCAAAGCACGGAACTCACGGCTTTCTCCCCATGATTCTTTAGTCTTGCAGTTAATTTAATTTTTTCTCTTTTTCAATTTTTTTTCTTCTGCTGCTAATTTTTTTTTAACTTTTGCACTTTTCTTTTTTTTAACATTTTTAACTACTTTATCTTATATATGTTCTTTTTTATATTTTTCTTTATTCGTTTTATTTTTTTAATTCTCTTTTTTTTTTCCCTGAACCTCTTTTTATCCCCTTTCTCCCACCCCACGATTTAGGATCTCTTCTGATTTGGTTAAAGCATATTTTCCTTGGGTCTTTGCCACCCTTTTAGTATTTTACTTGCTCCTTCATATACTCTTATCCGGACAAAATGACAAGGCGGAAAAATTCACCACAAAAAAAAAAAAGAACAAGGGGCAGCACCGAAGGCTAGGGAACTAATCAATACAGACATTGGTAATATGTCAGATCTTGAGTTCAGAATGATGATTCTCAAGGTTTAAGCCGGCCTCGAAAAAGGCATGGAAGATATTAGAGAAACCCTCTCAGGAAATATAAAAGCCCTTTCTGGAGAAATAAAAGAACTAAAATCTAACCAAGTTGAAATTTTAAAAGCTATTAATGAGGTGCAATCAAAAATGGAGGCTCCCACTGCTAGGATAAATAGGGCAGAAGAAAGAATTAGTGATATAGAAGACCAAATGACAGAGAATAAAGAAGCTGAGCAAAAGAGGGACAAACAGCTAATGGACCATGAGGGGAGAATTCGAGAGGTAAGTGACACCATAAGGCAAAACAACAGTAGAATAATTGGGATTCCAGAAGAAGAAGAAAGAGAGAGGGGAGCAGAAGCTATATTGGAGAGAATTATTGGAGAGAATTTCCCCAATATGGCAAAGGGAACAAGCATCAAAATCCAGCAGGTGCAGAGAACCCTCCTCAAAATCAACAAGAATAGGTCCACACCCCGTCACCTAAGAGTAAAATTTACAAGTCTTAGTGACAAAGAGAAAATCCTGACAGCAGCCCGGGAAAAGAAGTCTGTAACATACAATGGTAAAAATATTAGATTGGAAGCAGACTTAACCATATCCAGCTAGGCTATCACTGAAAATAGAAGGAGAGATAAAAAAAATTCCAGGACAAACAAAAACTGAATGAATTTGCAAACACCAAACCAGCTCTACAGGAAATATTGAAAGGGGTCCTCTAAGCAAAGAGACAGCCTAAAAGTAGTAGATCAGAAAGGAACAGAGACAATGTACAGTAACAGTCACCTTACAGGCAATACAATGGCACTAAATTCCTCTCTCTCAATAGTTACCCTGAATGTTAATGGGCTAAATGTCCCAATCAAAAGACACGGGGGGGGGCGCCTGGGTGGCTCAGTGGGTTAAGCCGCTGCCTTCGGCACAGGTCATGATCTCAGGGTCCTGGGAACGAGTCCCGCATCGGGCTCTCTGCTCAGCAGGGAGCCTGCTTCCTCCTCTCTCTCTCTGCCTGCCTCTCTGCCTACTTGTGATCTCTGTCAAATAAATAAATAAAATCTTTAAAAAAAAAAGACACAGAGGATCAGAATGAATAAAAAAACAAAACCCATCTATATGTTGCAATTAACTCATTTTAGACCCGAAGACATCTCCAGATTTAAAGTGAGGGGGTGGAAAACAATTTACCATGCTAATGGACAGCAGAAGAAAGCAGGTGTGGAAATCCTTATATCAGATCAATTAGATTTTAAGCCAAAGATTATAACAAGAGATGAAGAAGGACACTATATCATACTCAAAGGATCTGTCCAACAAGAAGATCTAACAATTTTAAATTTCTATACCCCTAACATGGGAGCAGCCAACTATATAAACCAATTAATAACAAAATCAAAGAAACACATCAACAATAATACAATAATAGTAGGGGACTTTAACACTCCCCTCACTGAAATGGACAGATCATCCAAGCAAAAGATCAACAAGGAAATAAAGGCCTTAAATGACACACTGGACCAGACGGACATCACAAATATATTCAGAACATTTCATCCCAAAGCAACAGAATAGACATTCTTCTCTAGTGCACACGGAACATTCTCCAGAATAGATCACATCCTCGGTCCTAAATCAGGTCTCAACCAGTATCAAAAGATTGGGATCATTCCCTGCATATTTTCAGACCACAATGCTCTGAAGCTAGAACCCAATCACAAGAGGAAATTTGCAAAGAACCCAAATGCATGGAGACTAAACAGCACCCTTCTAAAGAATGAATGGGTCCACCAGGAAATTAAAGAAGAATTGAAAAAATTTGTGGAAACAAATGATAATGAAAACACAACGGTTCAAAATCTGTGGGACACAGCAAAGGCAGTCCTGAGAGGAAAATATATAGCGGTACAAACCTTCCTCAAGAAACAAGAAAGGTCTCAAATACACAACCTAATCCTACACCTAAAGGAGCTGGAGAAAGAACAAGAAAGAAACCCTAAACCCACCAGGAGAAGAGAAATCATAAAGATCAGAGCAGAAATCAATGAAATAGAAACAAACAAACAAACAAACAAAAAACAATAGAACAAATCAATGATACTAGGGGCTGGTTCTTTGAAAGAATGAATAAGATTGATAAACCCCTGGAGAGACTTATCAAGAAGAAAAGATAAAAGACCCAAATAAATAAAATCATGAATGAAAGAGGAGAGATCACAACTAACACCAAAGAAATACAGATAATTATAAGAACATACTATCAGCAACTCTACGCCAACAAATCTGACAATCTGGAAGAAACGGATGCATTCCTAGAGACATATAAACTACCACAACTGAACCAGGAAGAAATAGAAAACCTGAACAGATCCATAACCAGTAAGGACATTGAAACACTCATCAAGAATCTCCAAACAAACAAAAGCCCAGGGCCAGACGGCTTCCCAGGGGAATTCTACCAAACATTTAAAGAAGAACTCATTCCTATTGTCCTGAAACTGTTCCAAAAAATAGAAATGGAAGGAAAACTTACAAACTCATTTTATGAGGCCAGCATCACCTTGATCCCAAAACCAGACAAGGATCCCATCAAAAAAGAGAACTACACAACAATATCCTCGATGAACACAGATGCAAAAATTCTCACCAAAATACTAGCCAATAGGATTCAACAGTACATTCAAAGGATTATTCATCATGACCAAGTGGGATTTATTCCAGGGCTGCAAGGTTGGTTCAACATCCGCAAGTCAATCAATGTGATACAATACATTAATAAAAGAAAGAACAAGAACCATATGATACACTTGATAGATGCTGAAAAAGCATCTGACAAAGCACAGCATCCCTTCCTGATCAAAACTCTTCAAACTGCAGGGACAGAGGGCACATACCTCAATATTATCAAAGCCATCTTTGAAAAACCCACCGCAAGTATCATTCTCAATGGAGAAAAACTGAAAGCTTTTCCGCTAAGGTCAGGAACACGGCAGGGATGTCCATTATCACCGCTGCTATTCAGCATAGTACTAGAAGTCCTAGCCTCAGCAATCAGACAACAAAAGGAAATTAAAGGCATCCAAATCGGCAAAGAACTCAAACTATCACTCTTCGCAGATGTTATGATGTTATATGTGGAAAACCCAAAAGACTCTACAAATTCTACTGCTAGAATTTGTACAGGAATTCAGTAAAGTGTCAGGATATAAAATCAATGCACAGAAATCAGTGGCATTTCTCTACACCAACAACAAGACAGAAGAAAGAGAAATTAAGGAGTCAGTCCCATTTACAACTGCACCCAAAACTATAAGATACCTAGGAATAAACCTAACCAAAGAGGCTAAGAATCTATACTCAGAAAACTATAAAGTACTCATGAAAGAAATTGAGGAAGACACAAAGAAATGGAAAAAATGTTCCATGCTCCTGGATTGGAAGAACAAATATTGTGAAAATGTCTATGCTACCTAAAGAAATCTACACATTTAATGCAATTCCTATCAAAATACCATCCATTTTTTTCAAAGAAATAGAACAAATAATCCTAAAATGTATATGGAACCAGAAAAGACCTCAAATAGCCAAAGGAATATTGAAATAGAAAGCCAAAGTTGGTGGCATCACAATTCCGGACTTCAAGCTCTATTACAAAGCTGTCATCATCAAGACAGAATGGTACTGGCACAAAACAGACACACAGATCAACGGAACAGAATGGAGAGCCCAGAAATAGACCCGCAACTCTATGGTCAACTAATCTTCGACAAAGCAGGGAAGAATGTCGAATGGAAAAAAGACAGCCTCTTCAATAAATGCTGTTGGGAAAATTGGACGGCCACAGGCAGAAAAATGAAATTGGACCATTTCCTTACACCACACATGAAAATAGACTCAAAATGGATGAAGGACCTCAGTGTGAGAAAGGAATCCATCAAAATCCTTGAGAACACAGGTGGCAACCTCTTCAACCGCAGCCGCAGCAACATCTTCCTAGGAACATCGCCAAAGACCACAGAAGCAAGGGCAAAAATGAACTATTGGGATTTCATCAAGATCAAAAGCTTTTGCACAGCAAAGGAAACAGTTAACAAAACCAAAAGACAGGGACGCCTGGGTGGCTCAGTTGGTTAAGCGGCTGCCTTCGGCTCAGGTCATGATCCCAGCGTCCTGGGATCGAGTCCCACATCGGGCTCCTTGCTTGGCGGGGAGCCTGCTTCTCCCTCTGCCTCTGTCTGCCTGTGCTTGCTCTCGCTTCTCTCTCTATGACAAATAAATAAATAATCTTAAAAAAAAAAAAACAAAAAAACAACCAAAAGACAACTGACAGAACGGGAGGAGATATTTGCAAACGACGCATCAGATAAAGGGCCAGTGTCCAAAATCTATAAAGAGCTTAGCAAACTCAACACCCAAAGAACAAATAATCCAATCAAGAAATGGGCAGAAGACATGAACAAGACATTTCTGCAAAGAAGACATCCAGATGGCCAACAGACACATGAAAAAGTGCTCCATATCACTCGGCATCAGGGAAATACAAATCAAAACCACAATGAGATATCACCTCACACCAGTCAGAACGGCTAAAATCAACAAGTCAGGAAATGACAGATGCTGGCGAGGATGTGGAGAAAGGGGAACCCTCCTACACTGTTGGTGGGAATGCAAGCTGGTGCAACCACTCTGGAAAACAGCATGGAGGTTCCTCAAAATGTTGAAAATAGAACTGCCCTATGACCCAGCAATTGCACTACTGGGTATTTACCCTAAAGATACAAACGTAGTGATCCGAAGGGGCACGTGCATCCGAATGTTTATAGCAGCAATGTCTACAATAGCCAAACTCTGGAAAGAACCTAGATGTCCATCCACAGATGAATGCATAAAGAAGATGTGGTGTATATACACCATGGAATACTACGCAGCCATCAAAAGAAATGAAATCTTGCCATTTGTGACAACGCGGATGGAACTAGAGGGTATCATGCTTAGCGAAATAAGTCAATCGGAGAAAGACAACTATCATATGGTCTCCCTGATAGGAGGAAGTGGAGATGCAACATGGGGGGTTAAGGGGGTAGGAGAAGAATAAATGAAACAAGATGGGATTGGGAGGGAGACAAACCATAAGTGACTCGTAATCTCACAAAACAAACGGAGGGTTGCTGGGGGGAGGGGGGTTGGGAGAGGGGGGTGGGGTTATGGACATTGGGGAGGGTATGTGCTAAGGTGAGTGCTGTGATGTGTGTAAACCTGGCGATTCACAGACCTGTACCCCTGGGGATAAAAATATAGGTTTATAAAAAATAAAAAATTTTTAAAAACCACATTGGGAATAAAGGCCATTTATGACAAGCCCATGGCTAACTTTGTACTCAATGGTGAATACCGAAAGGTTTCCTCCAAGATCAAGACAAGAATGTCTACTCTCCCCACTTCTATTCAATAAAGTATTAGAAATCCTAGCCAGAGTGATCAAGCAAAATAAGAAATAAAAGGCATGCAAATCAGAAGGAAGAAGGAAAACTGTGTTTGTAGATGATACGATCTTAAATACAGATAATCCTAAAACCCCACCAACAAACTGTACTGATAAATTGGTAAAGTTACAGGATACAAAAAATCAACATTTCAGATTCAGTGATGCTTCTTTACACTCGCAACCAAACATCTGAAAAAGAAATCAAAAAGAATTTCACTTGCAATAGCAACAAAAACAATAAAATACTTGGGAATAAATTTAACTAAAGAGATGAAAGATCTAAACACTTAAGACAGTAAGATTTTGAGGCACCAGGGTGGCTCAGTGGGTTAAGCCTCTGCCTTTGGCTCAGGTCATGATCTCAGGATCCTGGGATTGAGCTTTCTGTCAAAGAAATAAAATCTTTTTTTAAAAAGTAAGATTTTGGTGAAAGAATCTGAAGAGACAAACAAACGGAAAGATATGCCATATTTCATGGATCAGGAGAATTAACATTATTAAAATATCCACACTACCCAAGGCCATTCTATTTTCTGTTTTTTTAAATAACATTTTATTTATGTATTTGACAGACAGAGATCACAAGTAGGCAGAGAGGCAGGCAGAGAGAGAGGGGGAAGCAGGCTCCCTGCTGAGCAGAGAGCCCAATGGAGGGCTCCATCCCAGGACCCTGAGATCATGACCTGAGCCGAAGGCAGAGGCTCAACCCACTGAGCCACCCAGGTGCCCCCCCATTCTATTTTCAATGCAAACCCTATCAAAATCTCAATGGCATTTTTCACAGAAATAGGAAAAAAAATCCTACAATTTGTACAAAGTCAGAAAAGACCACAAATAGCCAATGCAATATGGACAAAGAATAAAGCTGGGGGTAACAAACTTCCTCATTTCCAACTTTATTACAAAATTACAATAATCAAAACAGTACGGTACTGGCATAAAAAAAAAAAGACACACAGTCTAACAGGACAGAGTAAATATCCCAGAAATAAATCCATGAATACACATTCAATGAATATTTGATAAGGGAGCCAAGAATACTCACTGGGGGAAGGACAGTCTCTTCAATAAATAGTGTTGGAAAAACTGGATAATCACATGCAGAAGAATCAAGTTGGGTCCCTACCTTACTCCACTCACAAAAATTAACTAGAAATAGATTAAAGATTTAAACACAAGGTCTGAAACTGTAAAACTCCTAGAAGAAACCACAGGGAAAAAATAATCTTGACATCAGCTTTGGCAACAAGCTTTTTAATACAACACCAAAACCAGCAACAAAATCATAAACAAGGGGCGCCTGGGTGGCTCAGTGGGTTAAAGCCTCTGCCTTCGGCTCAGGTCGTGATCTCGGGGTCCTGGAATCGAGCCCCGCATCGGGCTCTCTGCTCAAGCGGGGAGGCTGCTTCCTCCTCTCTCTCTCTCTGCCTGCCTCTCTGCCTCCTTGTGATCTCTGTCAAATAAATAAATAAAAATCTTTTTAAAAAGTCATAAACAAAAAAATGGACATCAGGGGCACCTGGGTGGCTCAGTGGGTTATAGCCTCTGCCTTCAGCCCAGGTCATGATCCCAGTGTCCTGGGATCGAGCCCCGCATCCGGCTCTCTGCTCAGCAGGGAGCCTGCTTCTCCCTCTCCTTCTGCCTGCCTCTGGGCCTACTTGTGATCTCTGTCTGCCAAATAAATAAATAAAATCTTTTTAAAAATGGACATCAAACTAAACATTACTGCTTAAGCGAAGAAACATTCAACTAAATGGAAAGAGAACCTACAGTGAAAAGGGTTAGTACTCCAAATACATAAGGAATTCATATGACTCAGGAACAAACCTCCCCCCCCAAAATAATCAAATTAAAAATGGTCAGAGGACCTAAACACACAGTTTTTTTTAAAAGACATGCAAATGACTCCTAGGTATATGAAAAGATGCTCAATATTAATGATCATCAGTGAAATGAAAATTAAAAACATAGTGAGAAGTGATGGGTATTAAGGAGGACACTTGTTATGAAGAGCACTGGGTGTTACATGTATGTAATGAATCACTAAATTCTGCTTCTGAAACCAATATTACATTATGTGTTAGATAACTAGAATTTAAATAAAAGTTGGAAGAGGAAAAACACCACCCTGAGACATCACCTCATACCTGTTAGAATGGCTATCATCAAAAAGATAAGAGATAACAAATGGAGAAAAGGGAACCCCTGTGCACTATTGGTGGTAATGTACACTGGTACAGCCGCTATGGGGAATAATATGAATGTTCCTCAAAATTTTTTTTAAAACAGCACTAACATACGATCCAGCAATCCCACTTCTGGGTATAGATCCAAAAGAAATGAAATCACCTCACCAAAAAGACAGCTCCGCTCTCATAGTCACTGCAGCTTTCTCAACAGCCAAGATATGTAAACAACCCAAGTGCCCATCAACAGATACATAGATAATTACACGCACACTGGAATATTCAGCCATGAAAGAGAAAGAAATTCTTCCCTTTACAACAATATGGATAGACTTTGAGGGCACTACACGAAGTGAACTGAGTCAGAGAAAGACAAATACTATATGATTTCATTTATACAGGGAATGTAAATAAGCTAAACTCATGGAAACCGAGCAGAATCGTTGTGATTGCCAGAAGCCAGAGAGCGGGGAAAACAGGACAATGTTGGTCGAAGACGTAACCTTTCATTTATAAGGCAAGTAAGTTCTGGGGACCTAATTTACAACACAGTGACTATCATTAACGATATTACATTGCTAAGAAGTAGATCTTAAATGGTTTAACTATTAAAAAATGATGTGAAGTGATGGAGGTCCTCTGGTAACAATCATTTTACAATGTATAAGTGTACCGAAGCATCACACCATACATCTTAAGCAATGTTCTGTGTCAATTATACTTCAATAACGATGGAAAAAACCAGTAGCCTACTTCTGAATCAACGCTATTGGCTTAGATGATCAGACTCATTCCCAACACAGTCTAGTGGAGGAAGACTCCCCTTGCTCACATTTGGGGAAATCCTCTGCCTTGTATGTTAGCCCATCATTCTAGTAACCCCTGGGGTCCCCAGCCCAGAAGCTAGTCCTGTAGGTCTCAGGAAAAAGGCTGATGAGATCAACCCTCCTGAGGAAGGCATGAAGTAGGGAACTGTGGCCCCTGCAGACCTACACTATACCACCTTTAAGATGCTATAAAAATTTTAGTTGGAATGCCAAGGCAGCATACAGAGGACATGGCACAAAGTGGGAGCATCCGAGGACAACGGTGCCAACAGCTGGCGGTGCCTTCTCGGGCGGAACCAGCTGTGTGGTAGTACCAGCTGGGCAGCTGAGAGCAGTGCAGAGTGAGCCCCTCTACTGAACACTGAGTCATGCTGCTGGTTGTGCAGATTGTTCTCAAACCATGCACAGCATTTAACTTATAGAGGTGACTGAATGATGACATGGAGCACCAATGCCACTGAAAGCAGCATTCATTACTCGCATTTCTCCAAACAGGAGGGCACAGCATACCATGTACAGCCCCAGGGAAACACCAGGTTTGGGCACAAGGCAGAAAAAGGAGTAAGGAGGAAGCCTATGCCAGATTCTTTACTGGAGTGTCCATAGGAAAGGCAAAGCAGGGCTGAATAAACAGTTTAGGATTGCCTGGCTTGAACAGTTCTGGTGGGTTTTAGGCCATGGGGGTTGTCTCTTGTTGCCTGGTGTCTAACCCTGAGATGATTAAGGTCAGGAGGAGTACTGGCTTAGTGTGTGAGAATCAGGTAAAGGGGTAATAGCGGCTACAAGATAACATGAATGTTGAAGGAGCATCCAACTGTACAGCATACAGACATCCCTGAATCCTTCTGCATAAGGAGAAGCCAAGAGGTGCCTGGGTGGCCCAGCGGCTTAAAGCCTCTGCCTTCGGCTCAGGTCACGATCCTGGGATCCTGGAATCGAGCCCTGCATCGGCTCTCTGCTCAGCAGGGAGTGAGCTTTCCCCTCTCGCTCTCTGCCTGCCTCTCTGCCTACTTGTGATCTCTGTCTGTCAAATAAATAAATTATTTTTAAAAAATTATTTTAAAAAAAGAAGCCCCAAATCACCAACATTAATGGGGATATTCTTTGGCCCCAAAGAATGGATGAACCAATTAGGAGCAACATGGTGATTCACAATGACCAGGCACACATACAAACACTACAGCCACAGATGCCCTGCAAACAGTTCATGCAGAGACTCCATAAACATACCCACCAATGCCCGGATATCCTTGCTTCACACACACCAGTGGTAAATACTGGCAAATGCTTCATAAGATGTTCCTTAGGGGTGGGTGGTAAAGCATTAATCTGTGTCATTTAGCAATTCACCTGGTGTTAATATTCTCGGCATGACTAATTCCACCTAAAGTCACAGAACTAGGAAGATATATGCACCATTAACTATCCCAAGCTACTACAAGCCAGTTCCATCGCACCTTATCCCCTTTCATATGAACATGTGCACACAATCCACTTGTACCCCAACTAATACCCTGAACAAACAGAAACGCACTACGTATTTCCAGAATACATCTCAGAATGTACAGTCTTCCATACACCTAAACACATACAGTTCCTAGCTGCACCCTGAATACACATATAAACCTCTTCTTACTAACTAGATTTTTACAGAAAAAATCCTACAAACCTCAGATACTCACATGCCATGCCTACAACTCTATACACACATGCCCACACACAAACAAACAGCTAACATGTTACCCACAAGCTTACAAAAAATAGCCTAAAAGGACAGGCTCTCAAAAAATACCACATATACAGTTGTTTCATGAACCACCCAAAAATAGTCCCACAATCTCACACCTCTAAAATGCACATACTCTACAGTTTCTGAAAACACACACAACCTACGCAGACTGTTTCCAAATACACACACCGAACATCCGCATTTTGTAGAATACATACCTCATAAGCCACCGATGAACCCAAATACACACACAGCCACAATCAACCTAACTTACCAAATCCATAAAAGAATACCCCCACAAACACTGAAAGCATGCATATAAGCAACCCCACCGACTTCTTCAACCATTACATTCAGAAGTAACAGAAGTGGATCCCTAAACCCACAAACATACATACTCACAAACTAGCCATCAATAGACATACACCCTTCACACTCAGATGTACTCAAAACACCAACAGCCCTTGTATCCTACACTCATGACCCTTACACACCCATGAACACAAACACACATACACTCCCCCAATCTCCAAATAGACATTACCCAAAACCCTATACACCATCCTCACCCTATACACCATCCTCACCCTTCTAGAATACAATGTTACCACCACAATCCCCAGACATTCCAAAAAATGTACAAAAACCCTAGCATACTCCAAAGAAAATCACTTTCACTATTCCTGACAACCCCAAATCCTATGAATAACCTTATATAATTCACCCACGTGCTGATAAATGTAAAGACAAACCAGTAAACACTCCTACAACACAAGGAAACATCTCTAGCACATCATATATAAATACATGTAAAACCCTTTCAGGTCCCAATTTAAAAAGGATTTCAAACTTCCACGTTTCCTTAATCCTCACAAAACCATATTCCATACCCCCAGTACATGCAAATACAATCCAACTCCCCTGTATAAACGTATCTCATTACTGTATCAGTACAAAAGTACTCCCAGATATGTACTAATAATCCCCTAATGAAAAAGGCAGATACGTGCCATAAAAATATTTATCCCACCTGCCATGCTCCATGAACATAAACAAACACACGTTTCCCATACCCCCAATATACCCCAAAATACCCAGCATGCTTCAAATATGAAAACATACCACCTTATACCCCCAAACACACATGAAGCTTCACATTACCCACATACACACAATCACTCTCAAATACTCAATAACTCCACCATCTTCCAGAATACAGATTAAGCCTACACCTTACCCACCCACCATTCATACGCCAACCCATTCATTTGCACGTATGAGACTTACCACCAATCCTGTAAGTCACACACTTGCCCTTACACCCCCAGATATGTGCTCACAGCTCCTGAAAATCACCAAAAAAATGCATGTAGCCAGACAGTGTGCCCTGAATGCACAGAGGATCCGTCTGTAATGGATAATGAGTGCTCGCTTCGGCAGCACATATACTAAAATTGTAATGGATGATGACATCAAAATGTCAACCTTAAAAATAAAATAGCCAGTCAGTTTACCAGCAGAGTGACTTTATTCAGGAACAGCAGAGGAAGTACAATTTGGAACACGATAACTACGATAAATAGTAGGCAGTGCAGAGAACAAAGGAGAGGGGCTTGTTTTTAGAGAGGAAAGGGGTAAGCTGGGAGGAGGGGGTTTGAATCAAAGTTCGCTGGAGAAGATCAAGAGTTCGGTTTGGTGGCAGCTTTTCATTCGCTGGGCTGCTGCTGGGCAAGGAGAAAGATCTTCCACTGCTGGAGTAGTCAAGAACGCTTTTTCCTACCGGGTCTACCAACGGGAGTGAGTGGTAGTGCCTGAGAGCTTCCGAGTCCCTATTAAATAGGGTTTCCTTTATTCATTTCCACAGAAAAGATCTACACAGACGCTATGCCAAGAGTAATAACCCTTCCAAACCTGACATCACACACAAATTGCCAACATTCACAGGGCTAACACCCATACACAGACATTCGCAAAGTCCTAAATCACACACGCGTTACTCAAACACCTTGAGTGTGCCTGAATTACAGCTCCAACCCTCTCAATAAACTTAACTCCCCTCACCCTCAGAAAAACACACTCAGGGCTTCCTGTTAGCCCCAAATATCCACCTCACCAACCCACACATGAGGATATCCCAGTCAGATTCCTACGATCTTAAAACACAAATAAACCTCAAACTAGGAATTCATTAAACATATTCCCAGGAGACTCCAATATGACATGCACAAAACCACCCTCGGCCACGAAGTTCTACAATCCACCAGAGACCACAAAGACACATAAACCACGTTTCCTGATACACACCACAAACCCCCCAAAACAAGTGCAAAATCTCAACAACCCATGAACACACAGACATACATCTTGCACTACAAACATACCCACACAGTCCCTTCAGTCCCACAGGATCCGAGCATACACCACCTTAAGTCCCAAATGACCACGCAGGAGCGGGCTGGCCAAGTCTTCACAATCAGAACCAGCTCTCCCCAAAAATGTTTACAGATTCAAATTCAAACACACACACACACACTTAATTTGAACCACAGGACGGATGTGCAGCACCTATTTACCAGTAATTACATAGCTGCAACACTCTTGTGTGTACATTCCGAATACCTGATGGGAACCCACCGCCATCCTTCGTTTTTGCTTCGCTCCTCCATCAGCCCCACCTGCGCTCCACGCAGCTCGCCGCAGCGCCTACACTCACACCGGAACTACCGCCCCGAATTGCCGCCGACCCGCTCCAACACCAGGCCCCGGGATACGGAGGTGACCAGTGCGAAGCCTGGACCCCAGATCCCCGGACGAGACCCCGGACCCGCAAGCGCGGACCCCAGACCCCGGGGGCCCTGAGTGTCCTAGACACCCGAACTCAGACCCTAATATCCCCGAGCACGGAAGCCACACCCTCATGTGCCAGTACCCCAGATGCCCGAATGCAGACCCCAAATCCCCGAGCACAGACCCCAAGCCCTCGGCCCCCCCCCATTACGCCAGACCAAGTGCAGAACCCAGACCCGCGGGCCCCTGGTTCCCCAAACACCAGAGCAAAGACCCCCAAATCCCCCAGCACCGAAGCGAGACCCTCGTGTCCCGGGTAGCCCAAACGCCCAAGCACCGACCCCAGACCAACGGGCCGCCCGGACCCCAGGTCCCCAAGTGTGGACGCCAGACCGCCGCCTCACAAGGGCCCCACAGGAAACTCGCAGGAACCGAACTCACCACAGCAGGATCCAGGCTGGAACACTGACCCGCCCGACGGTTTGCGCTACGCACCTCAGCAAGCAGCGAAGCCTCAGACATTGATGGGCCAGGACTCCGGTCCCCGCGTCCACACCTCAAGGATGCACACAACGCGAAGCAAGAACGCCACACACCGCGGGCCGGCACCCCTGCACGCCCGGGAGCACGCGCCTTCATCAAGCCTACCTCACGCAAGCACGAGGCGGCCACGCACGGCCCCGCCCCCAGCCAGCGGACCGTTACGGTAGGGACCCCGCCCCCGAGCCCGCGCAGGCGCGCCTTCCCCCGCGGGCAGCCACAACGGACGCTGGGAGACGTTGCGGGGGCGGGCCCGGGAGACGTTCAGCCCCGCCCCTCGGGAGGTATACGCGTGCGCGTACATGACCCTGCGTGGACCTGCGCCTGCGTGGCCGCGCGCGGGGCAAGCCCAACAGGGCCCCGAGAGCCGTGCAGGACAGGCTGGAAGCAATGGGTCCAGGAGCCGGGGGCTGCACGGGGACGACTACCCTCCCGCACTCTTTGTGGTCCTCCTGCCTTCAAGCCAGCGCGTGGGAAGCGAGCGCTCACGGCCCTAACATCGCAGACGTGCACTCCCTGGCCTCGGACGCGACCTTGCGAACGACCTGGGACAGGTGCCTCCGAAGCCCGAGGGCCCCGCGGCCGACCACCTCCGTCCGGACTGCGCATCTGCTGCTCTTTCCCGCCTTTCTGCGCCCTCTGCGCCCGCCTGAGCCCCTGAGCCCCCCAAGGTTCCATGGAAGCACAGTTCTGGCGGAGAATTCAGACCCGGGGAACACTCGACGCGATCCTCCCTGACTCCATTCCCAGACTTTCCCCCGGGCACAGCCTGTCCACAGCAGGTCTCCTGGCGGAGCTGCTCAGTGACTGGGAGCGTCCACACAGCTTTCCTCGCAAGGCGCGTCTTCCGCCTTGGGTCACCACGCGCCTGATGCAGGTGATCTAGCGGGCGGCATGGCCGCAGTTTTGCTCTGCCCTCCCTCCTCCTCTGGAATATCGAAGGACTTCAGTGCGCGTGAAAAAAGGGTGCAACGGACTGCCCTGACTTTGTGACATTTTTGGAAGAAGCTTCAATCACCCCATCTCTTTCCAGTCGGTTGCCAGAGGAGGGCTGTTTCGGTCGTGGCTCTCCGCAGACCTGGGAGCCCTGTCCGGAGACGGCTCTCTCTCGGCAGTCACTGCAGGCATGCTCAGAGACCAGCACGCGAAGGACTTCTGGTACTGCCTTCCACGACCGGTCTTCCCAAATTGCATGTGGGCGAATTTGATTCCATCTGCTTCTGGGCTGTAGGATTTTGAAGCAGTACAGAAATGGTTGCAGAATTGAGACGAGATCCTTTTTCCACAGTGCCAGTTTTGAATCAGTGGCCCCGAGAAGGCTCCTTCAGATCCTACATCTGAGCCAGGAGCGAGAACCTTGTGACTTGGGAGTCAACTTTCCTTCGCGGGGCGTGGGGCCAGGCAAGGAACTGTTTCGGCGCCTTAACCAAAAAGAGTTCTTGTTCAGTGCATGTTCAGAGAGTGGAGCCACGGTTCTAAAGCTCCCTTTCCTTCCCCAACACCCTGCTGTCCTAGGAACTCTGCCGTCATGGCGGTGGGAATGAGGCTTGTCTCCTGAGACATCTGGCTTCAGCCTCTGAAGTTCTCAGCCCTCATCACCCTTGGCCCATGGAGCCTGATGCGCCCCAAGAGTCAATGAGATTTTAAAGGGGGTGCTACCATGATTCCCACGTACATGGGGCCACATTCAGTGTGAGCCTGGTTGCCAAAGAACGAGGCTCTACCATTTGCAAGCTCAGAGCAGGGCTTCCAGGCTCAGAGTGGCCGGCCAGTCCTTAGGGGAAGCTGATTGTGTGAGTGGGAAATGGATAGGAGTGGATACCCCAGGAGGCTTTGTCTCAAGGGGCACATCCATTTCATGAGTACTGATTGTAACAGCTCAAAAAACCAGGGCTATCGGGTCTTTCTATGCCCCTTGGAAATAAGAAAGCGGAAGATCTCCTACGCCTTCTTTCTGTCCTCAACCCCACTAAGCCTAGACACTCAGTGATGTATGATGGCTCTTCCAAATTCCAAATCATTCAAAGAGCCTGCAGACACTCTGTGGGTGTGTGTGTATGTGTGTGTGTGTGTGTGTATGTACACACAAATGAGCTTTGCAGTGAAGCCAAGATAGCACTCTGGAGTGTTCATATCCAAGATCTTTTTCTCATAGGTAAGTGACTAATAATAACTGGATACGTTACACATTTTTGGTAGAGATGTCAGATAAAATGCAGAATCCCACCCAAATGCAAAATTAGGTAAAGGGCGAAAAGATCTGCACTGAAAGTATATATCAAGGGGTGCCTGGGTGGCTCGGTGGGTTAAAGCATCTGCCTTCGGCTCGGGTCATGATCCCAGGGTCCTGGGATTGAGCCCCGCATCGCATCGGGCTCTCTGCTCAGTAGGGAGCCTGCTTCCCCCTCTCTTTCTCTGCCAATCTGCCTACTTGTGATCTGTCGGTCAAATAAATAAATAAATCTTTTTGTTTCTTTTTTCTTTTCTTTTCTTTTCTTTTTTTTTTTTAGTCAGAGAGAGTGAGCTCAGGCAGACAGAGTGGCAGGCAGAGGCAGAGGGAGAAGCAGGCTTCCTGCTGAGAAAGGAGCCCGATGTGGGACTTGATCCTAGGACGCTGGGATCATGACCTGAGCCAAAAGCAAGCCCCTTAACCAAGTGAGCCACCCAGGCCTCCCAATAAATAAATCTTTTTTTTTTTTAAAGAAAAGTATATCTCAAATATTGTATGGGACACAATTCTTGGAAACGCCGATTCCATGTTTATCTGCAATTCTAATTTAATTGAGTGTCCATTATTGTTACTTGCTAAAATTGGCCACGCTATCCGATGGGGCCCTTCGAATTTTAGAGGACTGTAGCACTTCTGGGCATCTAGCCTCCAGAAGGAGGAGAGGAGCCGCATTACCAGGACAAGAACAATCACTGTGCATATCCACACACATTTTGGGACCTCTATCAACCTTCAACCAGAGAGAAATATGCTTTCAGTCTTCAAGAAACGAAGAGCGTACATTGACTTTATGAGGCACAATGCCATCTCTCTAAAGATCTAAAAGACACAGGTAACACTGGGTTCCTGGGAGAAAGGGGCCGGGTTGCCGGGAGTAAGAGGTGGGAGGAAGAGGCGTCCCTGCGCAGTCTGCTATGCACAGTGTGACTTTGAACCACAGGTATTGCTTGTTAGAAAGTTTCCACTAAGGTAGTGGAAGAGGTTAGAAATCCCTATCAGACAGCGACACAATACGCCAGGGAACAGGACGTCGTGATTTCTGGTCGCGCATGGTAGGGTGCACGAACTCTCTCTGCGAGACACCGGGGCTTTCCAGAAAAAGGGACCCTAGGAAGGCCGGTGCTGCTGGATCTGCTCGGCTCCGAGCTCCGCAGGCCACTGGGCACAGGAGCACCCGTGGCTGGAGAACGAGGTGCAAGCAAACCCACGGGATCTGCTGACACCGTGCCGGTTTGAAACCCTCAGTTCCGCTGGCCTTAAGGACGCGTGTGCTCATCAGCATATCTGTTCTGGGTTTTGTTCAGGAAGTCCAGCCCCTGTTGAATAAGTCAAGAGCCAGGTAGGCAGCAGAGCGGGCGGAGGGACACAAGCCGAGGTTGCTGGATACAAAACCCAACCAGAGGAGCACCGGGTCACACCGCGGTGCGGTGAATCTGGAAAACAGTGTCTGAACTGCCTGGAAAGGCGCGCCCCAATTGTGCTGCCCCTTTATCGTTGGACAGGAACTTGGGGTTCTGGCCCACCTGCCAGAGCCTGACTCATGGAATGTCTCCCCACCCCCAGCCAGGGCAGGGGCCCTCCGCCCCTCCCCCGCCACAGAATGTCATGAGGTCCTGCATTCTTGCCCTGTTTAGATTCAAACTTTCCCAGTCCTTGGCTTGAGTCCTGGGTGTCTCCTGCAGCCCCTCACCGTGTGGGGCCCAGACCTGACTTTCCTCACTGTGGAGGCTGCCAGGCGGCAGCGTCCTCTGCCTGTGCGGATGGCTTTCCAAGGAGGTGAGCCTTTGGCTTGGGTTGGACGTGTCAGGGCCCAGGCCACCCTTGAAGTCCTTGGGAATCAAATGTGACGCCGGCCAGGGGCACTTGGGTGGGGTTAGGTAGAGGAAGGGAGCGCCCTGGACCCCCAGGGACAGCTGGCCTGGGGGCTGAGAGGCTGGGAGTCTGCAGAAACCTGCAAGGACCTTGGGCAGGGGCTCCTTGGAGGTGGGTCAGGCCCTGTCGGGGGAAACGCCCTGTGTGTGTGGAGAAAGGATGGCGGCAGTCTCGCCGATTCTCTCCGGGGCACACGCCTCCTCGGGCAGTTTGCAGGGAGCGGTGGGAGTGTGTCATGACGGCGGCACAGGCCGGTCTTGGCCAGAACGTCGTTCCATGGGGCTGTGTGCGGCCGCGTGTGCAATGGCGTGTCCTCCCCGAGACCTGGGCCGGTGGTCACTCTGAGCCCACGTGCCCCCAGGCCACACAGGCCTTGTCTCGGATTCGGCAGGGTCGGGGCACCAGGTGGCCTCAAGGTAGGGCTTGGGTTCTTCAGCGGCTCTGGGTCGCTCTCCCTCTTGAGGAAACGCACTTCCCACCTGCTTCCTCTAGTCCTGTGTTCTGGGCTGCTGACCCCGGCTGGCCCCTGTGTCCGGGCTGTGTGGATGGTTCTGAGACGGGCCTACCGCAGGGTTTGGGGGGAGCTTTCCTGGCAGAGATCCAGGTCAAGCGTTCTTGTTCGCTTGTGCTGGGCCCGGGAGGAGAGGGGGGGATTCCCTGGGAGCGTCGGGAGCGGGAAGGCTGGCGGGACAGGGGCCCCACTGGTTCAGACGCTGTCTGTTCACAGGGGCCCTACATGTGCCTAGGAGGGACCTTGCAGAAGGTCTCCAGCGGCCAGGGAGGCTGCTGAGGCCATTTCCCACAGGTCAGGGGTCCAGCCAGGCCCGAGTCTTGGGAGGCCGCCCGTGAGGCTGGAGAGTCGTGTGTGGGGGTCCGTGGGTGGTTCTCAGAGGCAGTGCTGGCCCAACCGCCTCTGCTGGGCAGACAGGATGTCGTGGTGGGAGGGGCGGGGGCGGGAGCTCCCTGCGGGAGGCCAGAGCATGGAAATCACTCTGGGACACTGGCAAAGTGCACCTTTTCCTGTGATGTCCCTCACGCGAAGCCACGGGATTCACTGCTCTGCCCCCGGGGGCTAAGGGGGTCCCCGGTCCTCCCTCCCGTCTGCGGATTCTCTGACCCCATCCGGCCCTTTCCTTCTGTCCACAGCACCTGCAGTGCTGGGACGCCATGTGGCCACGGACCCGGGAGCCTCCCTGCCTGCTTTCATGGCACGGCCCTTCCCCCCACCCACTGCCGGCGCGCCCCACCGGCCACTCTGGGGGCAGCACCCGCCGCCCCTCCTGACCCCGCCATTCCCTCCTGGTGGCCCCCTGGTGCTGCCAGCTTTCTCCAGGACTCCGCTGGTGGCAGGAGAGGCTGGCCTTGGCCCCAATGGGACTGGGACCTGCAATGTCACTGTGCAGGTCAGGTCAGAACAGGGGTGCTCAGTGACCCCCCAGACACAGACCATCGTCCTCACTCCGGCCCCCCTCAGCTGGAGTGCTCCAGGGGCCCTCTGTGGGGGTGCTGCGTGTCCCGCACCCATCTTCGTGACTGCCTCTGCGGTGGAGACCAGCATGCCTGCCTCGGCCCATGGGGGCTCCCAGGCCAGCAAGGGAGGCTTGGCCCCAAGCTTTCCACGTCCGGCTCAGCCCCCAGTCGCGCGGCTGACCACCGTCGTGCCCCCAGTCAACGCCAGGCCACAGCCTCACGGAGCTTCCAGGAGCCGGACCTCGGCCTCGCCCGCGGACTCCTGTAACCCCAAGAGTGTTTACGAGAACTTCCGGCGCTGGCAGCGCTTCAAGTCGCTGGCCCGGAGGCACCTCCCGCAGAGCCCCGACGCAGAAGCTCTCTCCTGCTTTCTCATGTGAGTGGCCTCGGCTCTCCCGCAGCCCTCACGCAGGCCCACCTTGGGGCGCGCACACAGGGGGGCGATCTGGGGCCGCTGGGAGGAAGGGCTGCGGCCGGGTCCCTGCTCTAGGAAGGCACGTTCTGGTCCAGGACACCTTTCAGTCACGCATCTCAGCTAACACTGGGGCGGTGTGTGTGTGTGGGGGGGTTGTCCAGCCAACCTGCACCTTGCAGAGACATCACAGTGACAGTCGCTGGGGACTCACAGGCAGAGAGGGTCCGGGTGTCAGAGGAGCGGCTGTGGTTTGGGCGCCGCACTCTCTGTCACCCTGTCTCCTGGCAACACGGGCCTGGGGCTTCTCACGGCCAGGGGACCAGCCCAGCAGAGGAGGCTTGGGACCTGCAGGGCCAGCAGAGGTCCTGTGCGGGCCCCACCCTCGCTGTCCCAGAGGATCCCTCAGAACGGGAGGGGAGGGAGCAGAGGTGGTGTAGGCGTGAGGGTGCGGGATCCTTCCTGCGGAGCTCTGACCAGGCAGGCCCGGCCTCGGCATCTGGGGTCCCACATGAACACGGGGTGATGGCATTTCCTGCAGAGGCTAGACTCATTGCTGGGCACCTTGATGTCCGCGAGTATTATTACGAGAGGCAGAGTGCAGAAGGACTGACTTCCCAGGCCACCACGTCCCTGCTGCTGTCAGTGGACAGTCAGCCTGGAGCCCAGGGCCCAGGGCTGGTGTGGTGGGAGGCGGTGACTGTGGCGGTGGAGAAGGTGGATTTGCACACCCCGACACCCCCTGTCACCTGCCAGCACTCGGTCCTGCTGGGTGGGGGACACGGGCTCCAGAGGACACGGGGAAGGCTGGGGGTGACCGGACTGCAGCCGGCCCCTGACCTCGACGTCTTACAGCCCGGTGCTGCGGTCCCTGGCGCGCCTGAAGCCCACGATGACGCTGGAGGAGGGAGTGCGGCGGGCCGTGCAGGAGTGGGAGAGCAAAAGCAACTTTGACCGCTTGATCTACTACGAGATGGCGGGAAAGTGAGTCAGGGTCTCTGGCCCGGGCCTGCTGGGCGAGTGGGCCGGGGGCAGGGTCTGGCTGTGCTGATGCTCGCTTGGTCCAGAGGGCCGCCCTCCCCACCTCCCTGGCGGTTCCACCCTCCCTTGCTCTGGACCCACCCCTGCCTCCACCAGAAGGTCTCAGGACGGGGTTGGGGATCCTGAGGCCGCCTGGCCTGGGGTCAGACTCCCTCCGACTCTACTCCCTGAGGGGGTTGTGGAGGCGATGCGCCGGACAGCCCTCCTGCCTCCTCCTTGGTGGCTGGGGCCACGGCCGTCCCTCCAAGGCCCCGCCTCTCCCGGTCCCTCAACCTGCTGCTGGCCCTGCTGGCTCCAGGGCCGGGCCCCCTCCTCAGTGCGGCCTGGGCCTCCTCACCCCCAGGTTTATGGAGTTCGAGATGGAGGAGGAGATGCAGATGCGGAAGTTACAGTGGGTGAAGGTGGCCCAGGGCCTGCCTCCCCCAGCGCCCCCGAAGCCTGAACGGCGGGGGCCCCCAGCCACGGAAGCGGGCCCGCAGCCAGGTAAGGCCCCCACATTCCCATGACCGCTGGTGGACCATGGCAGTGGGGGCCGGGGGAAGGCCTCTGTCCCCGGGTCGTGTCTGCTCCCACAAGGGGACGTTGGTCCTTTGACCAGAGCAGCCGGGGGTCTCAGCTGCCCTTTGTCAGGACGGGTATTGACCTGGTGAATTTCTTGACTCCTCGCCCCACGCCTGTCAGAGGACCCGGCACCAAGTCTGCCTGGGAAGTGGGCTGTGGGGAGACCCCTGGCCGATCGGTGGGTCCGCCCTTGCTCACGTGGCTGGCTGTGAGACGTTCCTCCTTCCCGCTCTGCCAGTCCCACGGTGCTCATAGCTTCCCGTGGCCCTGACCCAGCCCCCAGGGACTTCAGTGTCCCCCTAACACTGCCCTCCCGATGCTCTGCCGGAGCCCCTCACGCCTCCTCCCTCCTTCTCGCTCCGCCTCAGCGTGCGTTCCCAGGAAGGCGGGTTCCAGGGCCCAGTCCTCCCGCCTGCAGCCACACAGACCCCCGCGGCGCCGAGAGACCAAGGCGCCCAAGGAGATCCCTCCAGAGGCTGTGAGAGAGTACGTGGACATCATGGAGGGGCTGCTGGGGCCTGGCCACTCAGCCCCGGGGGGCCCGGCAGGTGAATGGGGAGAGGACGGAAAGGAGCCACAGCAGGACGAGGCCGCGACCTACCCGGACCCGGGTCTCCTGAGCTACATTGACGAGCTGTGTTCCCAGGAAGACTTCATCACCAAGGTGCGCTGGCCCGCAGCCTGGTGTCTGGAAGATTCCAGGGACTGGCACTCCAACGCCCAGTTCGGGGCTGAGCCCAAGCCTTTGGCATTAAGCGCTTTCCTTGTTCCTGGGCTGTGTGTGCATGTGTGTGTGCATCCTTGTGTACTTGCCCGTGTGCGTGCAGGCATGTGTGTATACTGCTATGCGGGCAGGCGTGCGTACATACGTGGACATGTGTGTGCACACATGCCCAAGCATCGTGTTTGTGTGTACGTGTGTGTTTGTGCATGTGCACACCCGTGCGTGTGTGCGTAGAGGCACGTGTGTGTGCATTTGTGCCTTGTGTGGATGTCTTTCTGTATGTCTGCATGTGGTCCTGTGTGTGCGCTCACGTGTGTGTCTGCCTAGGGGTATGTCCTTTGTGTCTCTGAGAGTGCACGTATGTTTTGGGTGATTGTGTCTCTGTGTGTGTGTGTGTGTGTGTGTGTGTGTGTTTGCATGTCCAGGTTTTGTCTCTCTGTGTACACATATGTGTGAATGTTTGTGTGTGTGAGAGAGAGAGAGATAGAGAGAGGTACAGAGAGAGAGGGGGGCCAGTGACTGTAACGTTAAAACTTCTCCCACTGTCTGGCGAAGGATGGGTGCGTCTTCACTTTTCCACATTTCCTGCAGACCCTCCTGGCTCACAGGGGGCTCCCTGCCAAGTATGGCCCCAGCCTCTTTCCTCTGTCCCAGGTGGAGGCAGTCATCCACCCCAGCTTCCTGGCGGAATTGCTGTCCTCGGAACCACAGCTGGACCTCCTGGCCCTGGCTGAGAAACTGGAGCAGGAGGAAGGGCTCAGCCTTGCAGAGGTGAGCCAGGGGAAGGACAGGTTCCAGGCAAGCTGGGGGATGGAGGGGACCCAGGCGATGCAGGGGAGGGAGTGGGGTCCCAGGTGAGCCCGAGGAGGGGACTCCAAAACAAAGACCCACTTGACTCTGTCCCCCTTTGCTTCTTGCGAATCACAGCACTGGGGAGGCTGGCGTCGGGTGGGCACAGAGCAGAGAATGGGAAGTGGAAGATGGGGAGCCTGGGAAGGGAGGGAGGGAGGGACTCGGGGATGTCAGCAGAGCCACAGCCTCGTGGGTCACCCTCCCTTCCTCTCCCGGTGCCACCATCCCATGCCCCCGTCTCACTGACCTATGCTGGCCAGTCACTGTCCCCTCCTTCCTCAGCTGGTGGAGAAAAGACTGGCGGCCCTGAATCCGGAGGAGGGTGTGCAGGCACCGCCACGTCTCTGCGCGGCCCGGTCGGGCCCCAGTGCTGAGCACGAGACCGGTCCCGGGAAGGGGCTGGGGGTCAGCGACAAAGCCTGCCCAGCAGACACTGACGGCCAGGACCTTCAGAGGCACGGCCGAGCACAGACACACCTGTCAAGGCCCAGAGCCTTTGCTGTCTCTCCCGGACGACAGGAGGCCCCTGCACCCAGGCCTGGACGGGTCCCCGCCCCTCCCCAGGGTCAAAGGGGCGCCTCCCCTGGACCGGGCCCCAGGGATGCCCCGGTTCTCAGAGAGGCCCCTCCTGCTAGGGACACTCGAGGGCTGGTGGATGGGTCCAGTGAGGACGAGGAGGAGCTCCCCAGCCTGGCCTTCCTCCTGGCCTCTCAGCACAGCCTGCTGCCCTGGGGGCTCTCCCAGAGTCCCGCTCCTGCCTCAGTCATCCCCAGCCCTGGCGGTTGGGGGCCGCAGGGGGCTCCACGGGCCCCCTCTCCTCAGAGAATAGGCCTCGGCCCGGCCGCCCCCCCAGCTACAAAGTCCAGGAAGCGGGCTCTGTGTGAGGGTCCTGCCTCTGTGGCAAAGATGCCCCTGCCTGGGGCCAACCTCGGGGTGTCTGGGAGGCCGTCCTTGGCTGTGGGGCTGGTTCACCCCTCACAGCCTGCAAAGAGAAGGTGTGACTCCTTGGTCACAGGGAGGAGAAGGAAGCATCACTGCAGCCAGTAGGGAGAAGTGGGCCTGCCCTCCAGGGCCGGCACACCCCGGGGCCCCCCAAGGAGCCTAGGGGGTCCTTCTCATCCTGGTGCTGATCCTAGCTAAGGAAGGGAGGGAGGAAGGGAGGGAGGGAGAGAATGAGAGAGGGAGGGAGGGAGAGAGGGAGTGAGGGATGGAGGGAGGGAGGGAGAGAAGGAAGGAGGGAGGGAGGGAGGGAGGGAGAGAAGGAAGGAGGGAGGGAGGGAGGGAGGGAGAGAAGGAAGGGAGGGAGGGAGGGAGAGAAGGAAGGGAGGGAGGGAGGGAGGGAGGGAGGGAGGGAGGCCATGACTGTGGGAGCGGGGTGGCAGTAGGCCACTGGGGCACCGTGTGTAAATGGGGAATAAAGTTCGTTTTGTGGTTAACGCTCTGGGCCACTGTCTTCCTACTGGCGTGTGGGCTGCCGCCGGCGTGTGGGCTTCCCATCCCACGGGATGGAAGAGCCTGAGAGGGGCTTCCTGGGGCTCCCGTCACCATCTGGACCCCTGAACGTCCAGGGATGGGGAGCCCTCTGCACCACGACCGTGTTTGAGAATGAAGTCCGCAGACAGCCCCATCTTCCGGAGCTCCCTCTGCCTCCCCGACGCTTCCGCCACGGGTCCGACTGGGCGGGTGGTCCTCAGCTCCTGCAGGGCTCTCTGTGCGGGGCCTGAGGAGATGGGCTCTGGGCCTCGGGCTCGTGGTAGCAGGAGTGTCTCCGGTCCCAGCGGGATCACCGACATAGGAGGGCCAGTGGCGGACCTCCCAATCCCAGTGAGGATAGACACGGGGCACGGATGACGGCAGGTGGGGGCACTGGCCACGGTGTGCACACAGGAACCACAGCGGTGGCGCAGGCGGCAAGTCCCGTGGCGGGATTTTTGGACAGGGCCGTCTTCTCCAACCATGCAGGGACGCGACCCTGCTGCCCCCCACAACTGCCCTGCACCTCCTCTCACTGGGAGTGCTGGTCCCCTCCAGCCCCTACCCCTGTCCCACCCAGATCCTGTGGTCCCAGGAGCGAGCACTCAGGCCCTCACCCGCCTCCCTCCCAGCCAAGGCCTCCTCTCCAGGTTCTAGATTCTGGTGCCTTTTCCGGGTTTGCTGAGGCCCCTACAGCACTCAGCACTCCCAGATGTGCTGTTCCTGCAAGCAGGATGGGGCCAAGGCCATCCAGGTCCAAGGGACACCTGGCCCTCGGCTTCCCTCCTCCCGACCCCAGCAAAGAGTTTGGTGGAGAAAGGAACTCACGCCGGCGTCCTTGTCCCGCTGCACGGAATCCTCAGGCCACCCCACAAGGGCTCCTCCCTTTCCAGGCAGGCGGCTCTGGAGTGCTCCCCACCCTCCTGCCCCTTCCAGAAGCAGAGGTTTCCTCTTGGTCGCACTCCCCAGCGGCTGCCCCTCCCTGTCCAGCTGGGCCTCACAGAGAGGAAGGGGCTCAGGGGCCCAACCAGACCCAAACAGAGGCCGCCCCCGTGCCTGTCACCCCGCCGTGTCCCTGTCCATGGTGTGCGCCTAGCGGCCTTGGAACTAACGGTGTCCGCAAAGATTTGCCTCTTTTCCTTGGAAAATACAAAGTCTGTGCAGCGGGAAGGAAATTAAGTGGAGAAACGTTCCAGGTTTTTATGGCCCCCAACCTTCCTCGCCACAGAAACACTTAGGAGAGGTGACAGCTTGCGGGGACGGTGTGGCCGGGCCAAATCAGGAGGGAGCTCCCCGGAAGTGAGGGCGAATCTGCGGTGAGGACCTGGTCATCCGGGCCCCTGGGGAAGCCCCGGTGCTCGCCCTGAGCACGCCCAGCTCTGCTCTGCCCCGTCCAGCGGGGCAGGTCCCGGTCAGCTCGCTGGGTCTCCAGAGAGCCTGCAGGAAGCCAGGCTCACGCTTTCCCGAGAGCACCGTGGGCTCTGGGCGGCCTGCGGACCGGGGTGGCCCTGTCAGTCGGCCTTGCGCGTTTGGCTGCAGAGCCTCCTCCTGCTCCCCTAGGATGAGATCCAGCAGTGGGGTCCTGGAGTTCTGGGGAATCCCTTGGATAGAGGAGCATTCCTATCACCACTGTTGACAATGCTGTGCCTTCTGAGGGCACCCGGGAAGCTCGGGCTCCCGTGGCCACCCTTCCGTGCCTGCACGTTTGTTCTTCATTCAGAGATGCGTGTGTCCCACAGGCCACAGTGCACTGGGCGGGAAGAGGAGGGCAGCCAGCTTGTGGGATCCTGGCCAGGGCGCCCCAGTGCCCCCACACATGGCGCTTGCCTGGCCGCTGATAATGGGCAGGCTCTGCCTGTGTCCACGCCTCCATTCATCATCCACTGTCCCTGGACGCAGGTGTCATAGCAGGCTCTGGCCAAGGAGGACGCTGTGGGGGCCGCGTGTTCAGACAGACAGTGGGGCGAGCTGGAGCCATTCCTGCTCAAGTGTCTGCTCTGGAGAGTCTGGGCTTGGATAGTCCTCACTTGTCGGCCCCCTGCAGTATTTGTTGGTGGGACCCTCCCCCAGACAAGCTGGCAGGGGCCCCCGCCACCCGGCACTTCCACTGGGAAGGCCCCAGACATGACTCCCTGAGTTCTGAGGGCCTGTTTCCTCTGGTATGCCTGTGCACATCTGGGCCCTTGGTGCTCATTTTCGTAAAATATCTTGGGGTTACGCCGTGCTGTCTGAGGGTTCCTTCTGCCATCTTCCCCGGGTCTCTGAAAGTCAGATCCCACTCTCATTCTATCGTCTGTGTTTGGAATGTACTTTGTGTTGGTTCATTCTGAGGATCCTGTTTCAGGGATGCGTGTTGTGTGAAAGTGTACAATGTGTCTGGACATTGTACGTAGAGATGTTTTCCACCCACAACCACAAATTGCTGAAGGATCCCGACTTGGTAGGGCTCTTAATTTATTTACATTAGTCCATCCCATTGTCCAGTCTGTTAGCAGGAATCTGACCAGATTCTGGTTCTCTCATATTCCTTCCTAACACAGGGAAGGAACGCCTCTGATTCACTAGTCACACAAAATTCTGCCTCTGCTGCCCCATGAGGTCTGTGGATCCAGCTCCTGGACACTGACCACTGACACCATGATGCTTTTATGTCTCCTCCCCGTAAGTGAAGTGATCTAAGTGTTATTCATAGATCACAGTTGGCCAGCATTCATTCACACTGCTTTTCTCCTTTTCAGTGAAAATGGGTAATGTTATTAGGACTGTTTCAACTACATTATTAAAAAATTGGAAAATTCAATAGAAAGCAGTGTAGAGGATATGTAGACACAGTGTTAGCATTGTGACATGTTTGCTCCAGCTCAATTATAAAATAAAAACTCTATCAAGACATCACATAGAATACAATTCATTCATTTTAAGTGTATGGTTTTGATGGCAGGGTAATATTCCATTGCATATATGGACCACAGTTTCTTTATCCATTTGTCTGTTGAAGGGCATCTCAGCTCCTTCCACAGTTTGGCTTTGTGGACACTACTTCTATGAACATTGGGGTGAATATGACCCTGCTTATCACGACATCTGTATCTTTGGGGTAAATACCCAGTAGTGCCATTGCTGCATCATAGGGAAGCAATAGTTTTAATTTCTTGAGGAATCTCCACACTGTTTTCCAAAGTGACTGCACCAACTTGCATTCCCACCAACAGTGTAGGAGGGTTCCCCTTTCTCCACATCCTCTCCAACATTTGTTGTTTCCTGACTTGTTAATTTTTGGCATTCTAACTGCTTTAAGGTGGTATCGCAATTTTTTTAAGAGTTTATTTGTTTATTTGACAGACAGAAATCACAAGTAGGCAGAGGGTCTGCCTGGGTGGCTCAGTGGGTTGAAGCCTCTGCCTTCAGCTCAGGTCATGATCTCAGGGTCCTGGGATCGAGCCCCACATCGGGCTCTCTGCTCAGTGGAGAGCCTGCTTTCCTTCCTCTCTCTCTGCCTGCCTCTCTGCCTACTTGTGACCTCTGTCTGTCAAATAAAAAAAAAAAAAAAAAAAAAAAGAAATCACAAGTAGGCAGAGAGGCAGGCAGAGAGAGAGAGAGGAAAGGAGGCTCCCCACCAAGCAGAGAGCCTGATTTGGAGCTCAATCCCAGGAACCCAGGATCATGACCTCAGCTGAAAGCAGAGATTTTAACCCACTGAGCCACCCTGGTGCCCCTCAATGGGGTTTTGATTTTAATTTCCCTCATGACTAATGATGATAAACATTCTTTCATGTGTCTGTTAGCCATTTGTATGTTCGTGTCTTCTGTCCATTTTTTGACTTATTTGTTTTTTGGATCTTGAGTTTGAGAAGTTCTTTATAGATCTTGGCTATCAGCCCTTTGTCTGTAGTGTTATTTGCAAATATCTTCTCCCATTCCATAGGTTGCCTCTTTGCTTTGTTGACTATTTCCTTTACTATGCAGAAGCTTTTTATCTTGACGAAGTCCCAATAGTTCATTTTTGCTTTTGTGTCCCTTGCCTTTGGAGACATGTTTTGAAATAAGTTGCATGGCTTATGTCAAAGAGGTTACTGCCTATGTTCTTTTGTAGGATTTTGATGGATTTCTGTCTCACAGTGAGGTCTTTCATCCATTTTGAGTTTCTTTGACAATACATTATGATTAAATGGAGTTTATTCTAAGAGTGCAAGACTTGTTTAATATTCAAAAGTCATAAGTGTAAACCACCATATTAATAGTCTAAAGAAAAAGATCCACATGGCCATAGCAGTTAATTCAGAAAAAGCATTTGACAAAACTCAACACACATTCATGTTAGACGCTCATAAAACTGGGAATAGAAGGACACTACCTCAACCTAGCAAGGGATATCTACAAAAAAACCTACTGATGACATCATACATATTGGTGAAAGAATGGACATTTTTCCCTCAAATTCAAAAACAAGATCAGGATGTTCTTTCATCTCTCATTTTCAACTTAGTACTATAGATGCTGGCCCATACAGTATGGCAAGAAAAAGAAATAAAAACAAATCGATTAGAAGGAAGGAAGTATTACTGTCCATATTCATGGATGACATGACTGGTCACGTAGAAAGTCCAAAGAAATCTACAAGAAAATGCTTAACCAATGATGATCACTCTATCTTGTGTCTCAGGATACAAAATCAACACAGAAACATGAATTGTATTTCCTAATACCAACAATGAACAATTGGAAACCAAAAATTAAAAACACAATGCATGTACAACAATTCCAAAAAGTTAAATATTTGGTTATAACACTTTTTAAAAGATTTCATTTATTTATTTGACACACAGAGAGAGAGAGAGAGATCACAAGTAGGCAGAGAGGCAGACAGAGAGAGGGGGGAATCAGTCTCCCTGCTGAGCAGAGAGCCCTATATGGGACTCAATCCCAGGACCCTGAGATCATGACCTGAGCTGATGGCAGAAGCTTAACCCACTGAGCCACCCAGGTGCCCCTGGTTATAACATTTTTTTAAAGAGAGGATTGGTATAATAAAATGAGTAAAACCTGCATGAAAGGAATCAAACAAGACCTAAATAAATGAAGAGATATATCACATTCATGAATTGGAAGTAAAATGTCAACTGCCCACAGACTTCCTTTGTCAACCTAGACAAGCTTATCCCAAAATGTATAGAGGAAAGGTAAAGGTAAAGGAACCAGAATAGCCAGCACTGTTTTTGAGAAAGCAGAATACAATTGGAGGACATTATTACTTGACATAAAGCTATAGTATAGGGCAGTGTGGTGTTGGTGAGGGATAGTGTGTGGTTCCACGGACAGGACAGAGAATTCAGAAATAGTCACACAGAGATACAGCGAACTTGTGTTTTTGGGAAGCAAAAAAGCAGTATGATGGAAGAGGATAGAGTTTTTAGTAAATCTTAAAAATAACTCAAAATGATTAATAGATTGAAATGTAAGATATAAAACATTGAACCTTGTATAAACAAAACTAGGAGAACATCTTTGGGTGGTAGGGCTTGTTGAGGAGCTCTGGGACCCGACAGCAAAAACAACAGCCATAAAAGAAAAAAGAAAAAAGAAAAAAAATTGGACTTCATCAAAATTAAAACTTTCCCTGGATGAAAGGCCCAGTCGGGGATGAAAAGAAGTTACAGGTTTGGAGAAACTATCTGCCCTACCAGAAGTGGGAAGGAGTTTTCTCTGACCTACGCTTGAGAACGTAACAAGGCCACTGGAAGAAACACTTGTGCAAATGTGCCCCCGACCTCACCGGGGGCTGGGCTCCAGAGCTGTGGACTCTCAGCTGGTCCACACAGGTCTTTAGCCACCAGCTACCAGCTACCACATGAACCCTCCCACAGCAGGGCTGGCTTTGGCAGCTGGCCACACTTGTGCAAGCTGGGATTCCCAATCCCCTGGTCTCTCTGATTTTCTGGGCCATAGTTTGCTCTATGATCTCAGTTTCCTGCTGGGTCTAAGAAGAGCTGTTGATTTTTAGGTATTTTTTCAATGTTTATCATGTTTTGAGAATGGGAGTAATGACTTCCAAGCTCCTTATCCTCCAGACTGGAAACAGGAAGCCTGTAATTGGTTGGTATTTTGTTCTCACTTCTGTAACTTGTCTGGGGTTGACTTGGTAATGACAGCTGGCAGCCGGTGCCAGTGCCCCATTTAGGAGGGCAGGGAATCCCCAGTGACAGACCTTCCATGTCCCTTTCCCCACGGATGCCGCCAGTGCCCCTCAAGGCCCTGCTCCCAGGATCACTGTCTCCTCCACTTAGCCCCTTCCCTCTACCCCTACTCTAGACTGCCTACTCTGGAGTGGAGATCTGGGACCCAGATCTGAGGAAGCCCATCCCAGGTGTCTGAGGGGATGCTGGGGAGGGTGACAGCAGCTGAGTGCAGCCTGCTGGAATCTGAACCAGCGGGGAGCTCCAGCTCCCCGAGAGAGATGTTCTTACTACCTGCGCCATCTCTGAAACCCTACAGACCCCTGCGAGATTTGATTTCATCTTTAATAGGAAACTGAAGCGGGATAATAATCCTGAGCACGAAGTTTGCTGCAGGTGTTGGGGAAAGTTGGTTGCTCTGTCGTGGGAGTGAGGCGTGTGTGGGATGCCTCTGGTAGAGGTCTGAGAAGATCCAGGAGGGGCAGGGAAGCACCTAACTCCAGAGCACAGCCCGCTGCAGCTGCCACGGGTGGCAGAAGAGAGGGTGAGAACCGGTGGAGACACTAAGGCTCCGGCTGATCTGCCCACACTGCCCTGAGCTTGTGAGCGTGTGAGAACGGCACGCCATCTCAGTACTCACGGACATCTGGGGGCCTGACGTCCCCTGCCTGGGGCCCCAGAACTGAATTTCCACCGAGGGAGAGAATGCTCACTTCTCCCCTCCAGGGACAGCTCAGCCGGTGGCAGGTACACAGCCACGCCTTGGGTACCTCACTGGTGGGGCTCTGGCCAGAGGGACGGCCAGGGCAGGGTCTGCCAGCAATGCCCACGCAAGCGTGGGCCCTGGGAAGACACGTTCCTGGGGCCTCCCAAGACCATCTTGGAAGGCAAAACCTGCACCAGTGAGATCCCAGTGTTAACGGGCATTGAGTCCATTTTTGCCCATCTGTCACCAAGGATCCAAGATATTGAAACAATGCCAAAATTGGGAAGAATTTGCATGGAACTCTCAGACTGGCACTTGATCTGTGCACTGAATAGGAGCTTTCCCACCTTATTGAGGACTGGCGTGGGTGCATTGTGAGGAGGGGGCTGTGCTGGCTGTACCGGGGCCTTTGTCGGGCAGACGGTCAGGAAGGACACCCTAGAACATTGTTTCAAGGCTTATCACCTGGCCACCAGGTCCTGGGTCAGCTAAGCAGGAAAGGTGACAGAAGGATCCATCTGCTGAAGGTGTGTGGACACCTCAAGCAGGTTGGCTTGTGGCCTTGGGACGCAGGGAAGAGTTTGACATGGAGTTGGGTCCCTTCCAGCTGGGTACAGTGGAGCCACAGGGGCAGGTGAGGAAGGTGTTGGGAGTCCACTGTAGGAACACAGGTCTGAGGACCACCGGCCTGAACCTTGGCTCTCAGCCTGGCATCTGGCCTCCTCTGCACCTGACTCACTCTCCCAGACCCTCTGTGCCCGAGCATCCTTCCTACTGCAGACAGGAACCCCCTTCCTCATGGCCTGGTCATGCACCCCAGTCCAACTTAACCACCCAGCAGTCTAGAGTTTCCCACCACCTGCACTGGGAGTCGGTCCTCCCTCCTCTGAATCCCTGGGTTGCTGTTTCTCTACTTTGGGGGAGATTCTTGCTTCCCCACACTGTAGATATCTAGTGGAATGTCTGTCTTCTGCTTGTGGGCTGAATTGTGTTTTCTAAAATTCTTATATTGGTACCCTAACTCCCTGCGCCTCAGAATGTGGCTGTATTTGGAGATAAATTCTTTACAGAGATGACTAAAGGTAAACGAGGTCACTGGGGTGGCCCTAATCTCATAGGACTGGTGTCCTTATAAGGCAATCAAGACATAGATACACGGAGGGACAACCATGTGAGGACACAGGGAAGATGGTGTCTACCAGGAGAGAGGCCTCGAGAAACCAGCCCTGCCCACGCTCGGACCTCCCCTGGACTTCCTGCCTCCAGGACTGAGAGGTGAGAAATTCCTGCTGTTGGAGTCCCCACCCCCCAGCTCTAGTGTTTGTTATGCAGCCTGAGCTGCTTCGCACACTTCCTCTGAAGGCATACATGCTCCCCAGTGCTCCCCGAGGCAGGAGTGAAGTCTGCCCTCTTCCCAACTGGCAGCCCTGTGCCCACTCCCTCCACCCTGCGACAGCTGTCCCAGGAGCCAGATGCCTGATGTCAAGGGATGGGCGAATGCCGAGAAGCAGGAAGGGCAGTGGGGTCCCAAGACAGGAGCAGGACGAGTCTTTATTTGTTTCTGTTTTGGTTTTTCAGGCTTGGCTTGGGAGTGGAAGCTGATGGACAGGAAAGTCCTGGAGGGAACACTGAGAGCCAGTGGGGTTGTGGGAGGGGAGGCGTGGAAGGTTCCAGCAAGCAGACTGGGGCTGGAGGCAGAGAGCTGGACAGAGGGGCTTGGCAGGTCACCGCAGGGCCTGCCGTGAGTCCCTGAGTGCAAACAGCAGCAGGAGCCAAGTGTGGGGTGGTGTGAGGGCTGTGCCGCTGTCGAATGAGCTGGTGGCCTGCAGAGACTGATCTGGAACCCGGATCTGAGGAGCAGATGTGGGATCGGGCGGAGGGGTCAGCCTCCGGATCTTGTTGATCCAGTCGGTGAAGTAGCTGACCCTGGTGAAGATGCTGGGGTAGACAGGGTGCCAGCAGTCCAATCCCCAGCTGGCCAGCCCCACCAGAACCCAGGCCGTGGGGAGGTCACAGACGAGGGGGCCCCCGGAATCACCCTAGGAAAGAGAGGGGAGTCCGTGTGGGTGACGGAGCAGAGTCTGAGAATAGCAGAGGCAGGTGGGACTTGTGAGTCTGGGAAAGTCTGGACCAGCGTCGCCCCATGGGCCCTTCAGGCTCACACCGGTGGGCCTGGGAACTGCGCTTCATGGGATTCGACCGCCCCTCAGGACTCTGCCCTCTGCCCATCCCCCAAGGGGGGCGCTGGCGGCTGGGACAAGGGATAGGGCCCAGGAGGGCTGGCTGTGAGTGGAGGCAGGTCGGCCCAAGCCTCTGCAGCTACCATCCATCCCCCACACCCTGGGGCCCCCTCCTTTTCATCCATTTAGGACTTTGGTTTTTCCCCCAAGCCCAGGCCTGCTGGAGGCAGCCCACGTTGCTGGGGGCTGGGGGAGCAGGCAGGGGTCACCCGGCGGGGGTCACCTGGTGGGGTGCTGGGAGTTACTGGAGTCCTGAAACACTGGCAGGGCACGTTGGTGGCATGGTGGGGACACACCTGGGTGGCGTGGGTTGGGAGGCTCAGTACTCTCGGGGGGTCTTCTGGGGAGGAGGGCACTCCTGCTGCATGTCTCTGCTGGAGAGACTCCGGGAGCCCAGGAGGGGCTGGCAGTGCATGGTGGGTGTGGGGACAGGAAGACTGCTGGGCTCCTAGGCCGACCGATGGCCTGGGTGTTGTCAGATCTCCGGCTGAGACCCAGGGCTGGGTACAAGGTTGTTTGGAGGAGACAGAAGGGCACAGGTGTGGCTGGCCTCACCCCTGGAACCCGGGACCTTACACGGGGCTCTGCAGTGGTGGTGGAGTTGAGGGTCTTGGGATAGGTAGACTGCCCTGGGCTGTCTGGGTGGGTCTGCACGAGACAGAGGGCGGCAGGAGGTCAGAGTCACAGGAGGAGCTGGGCCCCCAAAACCGAGGCTAGACCCATGAGCTCTGTGGTTAGAGGCGGCCACGGGCCAACAAGTGCAGGTGGCCCCAGGACCTGAGGAAGGAGAGGAAATTCTTCCCTCGAGCCTCCTGACAGAGCTGGCAGCGCCCACACTGCCATTTTAGACTTTGGACCCCCCCAGAAATGCCAGATGATGACTATCTGTCTTCTCAGCCATCCAGTTTGAGGTGGCTCACCAGTGTGGGCCCAGACTCAGAGGCAGGGGCTCCTTGGAGAGTGGTGACCCCTTGCCCTCCCGGGGACCCCCACCTGGAGTGCCTCCGGTTCTCCCCGTGGTGTGCCCGCCGCAGCTGGGCCCCCTCTCCCGCTGCAGCCTGTGTCCTCTCCAGGCCTCAGCTATCTGCGCAGGTGAGCGGCAGAGATTATGCCTGCCCCGGGGCCAGGCTGGAGGAGGCCGGATGGACTCCTGTGGCCTCCCGGCCCCTGCAGAGCTCTCAGAAGGTAGAGGAAACCCCGACACTGACATAGCCCCCGCCAAGCGCACCTTGGTTTGCACCACACAGAGACAGAACAAGCGGCGTGCGCGTGTGTGTCCAGCGGGGCCCAGGCAGCTATGCCCACGTCCGAGAGGGCGAGGCTAAGACAGGCTCAGAAGGACACGCAGTGCTCAGATTGGGGCGGCAGACCGGGCAGGAGAGTGAAGGCCAACCTGTGTTCCTTGTTCCTACAGACCAGGCGCGGCGCTAAACTCTCTACCAGAACCTCGTGGAGGGGAGGCTGTCGGCGCCCCTACTTCATTGGTGAGGAATCTTGGCTGGGCTCCCAGCACCGAGAAAGGACAGCTTGAGACGGGAGCCAGGTCCGTCCACCCCACAATCTGAGCGCTGAGTCACCCTGCAGCACCCACCGCCCAGAGCTGCATCCAGTGCCCTGCATGGGGAGGAGCACTTCAGGGGAGAGAAGAGAGCCCTGGGGTGGGGGCCAGAGCAGGTGGCCTGGCAGACGCAGCCAATGGAATCTCATGGACGGGCTGCGGTGATGGGAAGGCTAGGGGGGGTAGAAATGGGGGGGCTTCCAGGTGTTCAGCTCAGAGGGGTCCTCAGCCTGGGGTGGAGGGCACTACAATGTCCAGCCTCCAGGCCCACAAAGGGCACCGGCTCTAAGCTCTACAGGCCTGGCCTCCACTGGAGAAGGCAGGTGCAGGGAAGAGTCAGAAGGGATGTCTGAGTGTGTGTCCCCTCTGGGTGCAGCTGGCCCTGTGAGGAGGCTGGGCCAGAGGGTCCCCACTATCGACTGTGGCCTGAGAACCAGGAGAGCAGGTCTACCTCCTACCAGGAGGACAGTCGGCTGAGGCCCCTCCCCGGCCCAGCAGCTGCCTAGGCCGCAGTGAGAGTGGCTGTAAGTCAGGCCTCCCACCGGCAGGCCCGTCTCACGCCTTCTGGGTTTCCCGGAGCCACCATCACATATGGCCACTAACCGGGGGGCTTAGAAAACAACAGAAACTTGCCTCTGCCAGTTCTAGAGGCAGACTCTGACGTCAAGGGTCTTGGCGCCTTTCCATCCACCTTTTAACGACACGGGTCGTTGCATTTAGGACCCCTCTGAATGCAGAACGGTCTCACCTCGAGACCTAATCACAGCTGCAAAGACTACATAGTTCCCAGTACGGTCACATTCTAAAGCTCCCAGTAAACATGAATTTGGGGAACAGTATTCAGCCCATTATGCCAGCCTTTCCACAACCCCATGCAGGAGGCCTCAGAATCCCACTCAGGCTCGGAAGGTGCCACCCAAGGCCCCCGGGCAGGCAGGGACAAGTGGCCCAGTCGTGTGTCTGGCTCCAGGGCCCTCCCTCCTTCCCTTTCTCTCCTCCCCTTCTGGAGATCTCCTTGTAGGAAAGGCATCCAAAAGCTGGCTGGCTCTCAAGGCTGAGCCCGGGGACTGTGCTGGGAGGAAGGGTGGGCTTGAAGTCAGAGCGCCAGGGTGGTCCAGCCGAGCTGCCTTACATGAAGCTGGCCACACTCCCTCGCGGCGCCTGCTGGCCCACCTGCAGGAGGGGCTCACACAGAGGGGAAAGAGACCCTTCCGGGCCCCATGCCCAGCAGCTGAAGCACACCCAGAACACACAAAAGTACAAGGCGCTCCTGAAAGAAAAGGACGGGCAGCGCGACATCAAAGTGAGAGGGAAAACTAGAAGGGAAAGACACACAGGCCCGGGGGCGTCCACACGCAGCCGAGAAGCAACACAGGCTCCTGGGGACATGGAGGGAAGCAGGCAGGAAGAAGAGAAACGGCGCCGCTTACCTGGCAGATGGCCCTTCCCGTGGAGAAGTCCCCAGCGCACAGCATCTCCTCTCGCACAGAGGGGCTCTTGCTGTTGCTGAGTCTTTGTCTGTATAAAACGTTACAGAACTCGGTCTCCACGAGGCTCACCTTACCCTCCTGCAGATGGAAGGGCGAGTGCAGGTGCTCTGTGTGGACAAGAAGGGGACCAGGGGCGGGCACTGTGGGGAAGCCCCGCCACGCCGCACCCCCACTGCCCCCCAAACACGGGGCCAGCTCAGCACAGATGAGCCCGGAACCCAGTGGCAGCCTTCCTCATCCCTCACAGGCTCCTCTCCCGTCTCCCAGACTCTCCACAGGCCCCTCTGTTTCCTGCGTCTCATTCCCATCCTAGTCCACAAAGATAGACGGCAAATCCCACCAACACGCGCCATTTGTGGGCCCTCAGCAGACACAGACCGCTTGCCTGTCATTGACCTTCCTCCCACCCCCCATCCTCCTACCTCATGCCCCACCGTGCTCCCTCCTTCTACCCACCTGTCCACACACCCACCCGTTCATGTGTGGCTCCATTCCTCCAGCATCTGCCCACCGGCCACCAGCCACTCCTCTCCCAGCCACGAGCACTCACCCGTCCATTCCTCTGTCCTCACGCTGGGCATCTGTGGACACCCCGACCCAAGGGGCATTGTTGTTGGGGACAGCGGGTGAGTGAGGTAAGTGGACAGGACTACTATAGATCTAATAGATAGCGTGAAGGAAACAGAACGGGAGGAGGTACCTCTTTCCACTCCCGTGAGCAACACGACTCTGCAGATGAGGGGCTGAGTGGTAGCATAAAGACAAAGTGACTCCCGCCAGCCAGGGCCAGTGGGCAGAGGGGCCAGGCGGAGAAGCCAGGCGAGGCCAAGGCCCTGGGGTGAGGATAGCCTGGTGTACTCAAGCAGGAAGGAGGCTGGTGGCTGGGACAGGGGATGTAGCAGGGGAGAGGCGTGCAGGGAGATTGGGGGCCAGTGCCACGCAGGCCCGACCCCCAAAGCGGGGAGTTTGGGCTTGTTCTAAGCACAGATGGGAAGACATGCAGTGAGCTGAGCAGGAAGTGGTGAGATTCATGTCTTAAAGAGAGCAGACGGCCGTGTTGCCACTAAAGCAGGGTACATGGGATGGGGCTGGGAGACCAGTCTGGAGCAATGGTGAAATGCCTACCAAGTGCCAGGCCCTGTGGCCCCCTTGGGATATTAGAACAAGTGAGACACGGTCCCTGCCTTCAAGGAGGAAGAACCAGCCTGTGTGCCTTCATGTGTGCATGTGTGTGCACGTGTACACACCCCTTCGTGTGCATGCGTGCATGTGTGCCTTTGTGTGTACGTGTGTGTGCACGCCTTCATGTGCGTGAGTGCATGTGCGCCTTCGTGTGTGCATGTGTACATGTGTACGCACATGCGTGTGTGTGCGCACAAGGGAGAGAGAGAGACAATGCTGGAGGCTGGACAGTCCCTTGGACTTAGAATCACACATTTTTCAGAACTAGAACTAAAATAGTCCCGTCCTCTAGAAATGAGGCCCAAGGTCCAAGGTCCCATGGCCACTTGCCTGGGCCCCCTCCGACCCAGCACGCCTCCCTCCTCCCTTGTGGCCCTCACCCAGCCCCCACACCCCCTCACTGTCCTCGCTGAGCATCCCCCAGCCGGTGATCCAGCAGGACAAGTTGCCGGACAGCTGCATGCCAGGGCTCGGGAGGCAGGTGGGGGCGATGGAGGAGGTGAGGTTCACGGGCAGGTGCAGCTGCAGCATGGCTATGTCGCTCCCAAAGGGGTGATGCTTCTCAAAGTCTGGGTGCACGATAATCCGGCTCAGGGGCATCTCCCGCGTGTGCTGGGTGTGCTGGTAGAGCTGTGTGCTTCCCAGCAGCACCTGGTAGTCCGCGGGGGCAAGGGATTTGCTGGCGGAGAAGAGCCCTCGGTCACCCTCTGCTCTGAGCACGGGCCAGGTCTCTCTCCCTGCCCCTCATCTAACCGCCCCTCCCTCAGGAGCCTGCGCCTGCGGGAGGCCAGGCCGCTTGGGTCTCCTCTTCCCAGCTCTCCCGAGGCCAGCTGCGTTTCTGTTCCCCACTACACCTGGAGGAGCAGGGACTCCTCGTGCTCAAGGCTTCTTGCTGGGGCCTCACACCGAGCTCTTCCATTTTACACAGAGAAGCTCCGGCTCCAACCTCCCTCTAGCCTGACCCTTCCCAAAGCTCCCCATGGCCCAGCTGCAGCCCCACACCTGTCCTGCCCCTTCCTCCTATGAATACCTTCCTGCCCCACAGCTGTTTGTCCACTTGTCATAAGCATTCACAAAAGATCTGGTAAATGAGCAAATGAGTGCAGGAAATGGAACCTTGCCTTGTCCCCTGAACAGAAGTGACAAAACGTCCTACCCTCCTGACTGGACGGCCCGGCACCCGGAAAATGACCCCCCCAACCCCTTCTGACCTCCTCCCCCCCCAGCCCAAACCCTTCCCTCCAGCACCGTGCGAGCTGGGCCACTGCACCTCTCCTGACCTCCCTCCTTGTCTACGGGCTGCTCCCCTCTCAGCATGTTGGCTTTCTCTCCTGCCAGCACAGAGACACCCCCTTGCCACAGAGGGGCTCCTGTGTGGCACAGGGCCGGTTCTGATGGGGCTCTGGGCCCTTAAAGCTACTCAGTGCCTGAGCCTAGATTGCTGACCCGGTCTGTGATCCCCTCCACTCCCTTGAGACCCTCCTTTTCTGTCCCGAAGCCGGGCACGGAGCCAAGCCCAGGAAGCCAGAGGAGCCAGCCCCTCGAGCAGCCACATCAAGGTCAGGGAGCCCACTTCCCACCCAGGCAGCCTGGCAGGCAGGTGCCAGCAACCGTGACTCCTCCCAGGCATGCAGTTCTGCAGAAGCAGTAAGTCTGATGCCCCAGAGTCTGGGGACACTGAAGCCCTGGCCAAGGAGGCAAAGAGCCTGACCACACTGCATGGCGCCAGGACTGATCTTGCCAGTCTCCGGGGGCACGTTTGTGTCAGGGGACAGGCACTGGGGCCGAGGACAGAGAATGGGGTGAGCGGGGGGCACATTCAGGTGGAGGGGACACGGGTCAAAGGCAGGAATGTCGTGTGTTTGGAGGCCACACACCACTCAAGGGTAAAGCCCAGAGGAGCTGTCATTGGACACCCATCACTCTTCCTCCTCTCCCTTGCATCCCCTGCCCTGCAGCCCATTGCAGGCACCCAGGAAGGGGACTCACTTGAGAAAGCAGTGAGCGGTGGAAAGCAGCCAGAGCGGGTCGATGAGGACAGCTCCGCAGACGTGCATGCGCTTGTGCAGCAGGCTGGCCTGCCACGGCCACCGGCCAGCCGCCACATCCTGGCCACCATAGATCCTCCCCGTCACTTTGGGCCTCCCACACACTGTGGAAACACCCCCCCAGCCTGTCCATGATAGAGACACTGGTGACCCCAAATGATGCGATCACAGAGGCCCTCCTCCTCTTCACAGACATAAAAGCCACAGCCAAGGCTCAAGGGGCCTGTCCAAAATCCAGGGGTTGCTGGACCCCGCCTTCCTGACCACTGCAGAGGACCACAGAGCAGAGCACAGGCCGAGCCCTGGAGGAACAAGGGAGGGCCCAGGGTTCGGCTGGAGCAGGGCAAGGGGCACCAGGGGGCCATGGCTGCATCTGCAGGGAAGATAGGCGTCCCTGAACCCACCTGCTGGCGACAGGGCACATTCCAGACGTTTCCTTTGACTAGCACAGTCTACCTCCTCACCTACTCTGCAGACCGGAGAGCGGCAGGTCTCACACCCTACCGGACTTGCTCCAGATCATGTGTCCAGAGGGCTCCTGTGGCCCCTCCTCCCCATCCCAGCATCTCAGGGAGGGAGGGTCACAGGCAGGAGTCTGGTGCTGCAGGACCCAGGGGAAGCCCCTGCCCCGACTCAGGACACTCAGTTTCTCGAAGAAGAGGAAGTGGGCTAAGGAAGGCAGCCCTGGTCCGGGGATTCACACCTGGGGGGCTGGGAGCGGTCTCTTGGGCCCCTCATCCAGCCGCAGTCCTCCCCAGCCTGGCCGCCATGCCAGGGCCAAGCCCGGCACCTGCCCAGTTCCAGGGGGTCTGCAGTGGGGACTATTACCCGCCTGTGCTGGGGTCTGGGGATGGCCTAGGGCAGCCTGTGAGGGGGCGGAGCGAAGAGGGGGCGGCCGCCCCGCTTGCGGAAGCCCCTCCGCCCACACGCCTCAGCCCAACGCACCCGCCGCGGGCGCCAACCGCTGTGCTCCGCCCTCTGGCCGCCGGGGCTCCTCCGAGTCGGCCTCTTCTGGAGCGGGGACCAGGGCACGGGAGGCCACCGACCAGGACCCTCGCATGCCTGCGGGCGGGAACAGGAGCCAGAGCAGGGCCACCAGCCAGCCTCGGCCGCGGGGGATCGGTGCCTCTGTACCCATACCCAGGGCTGCTGACCCCAGTCTGACCCGACCCGACCTGACCCTATGCCCTGACCCCGTGTGGACTCCGGGCCCTGCCCCTGTCCCCACCCTGACGCCCCTTCACACGTCCCGGCACCACCTCCTCCTAACCCTGGGCCCTGAGCCTGCCCAGACCCCAGCCCAGCCCTGCCCAGCCTTGCCCAGCTCTGACCCAGGCCTAGACTCCTCCCCACACCTGGTCCTGACCCCCAGGGCCTGACCTCCGGCCAGCTGGTGCCAGCATCACCCAAACTCAGGGCAGTCAAGTGCTCCTCTGAATTCAAGAGAAAAGACAGTAGACTCCGCGTAGTCAGATGCGAACTGCGTGAGAAGGTGATTCCTGGGAGGGGGGACGTGAAGGTCCACAGGCAGGAAAACATGCTCAGTCTAACTGGTAATCTCGAAAATGAGAGGGAAACATTATAGCCTGTCACTCTGAACCATCTAATTGCAAACATTTCCCAAGATGGATCAAGACCCCTAACTCTTTGTGCGTCATTGATTTCTCTGTAGCTGAAGGGGAACATCCAAATGTCAGATGTGCTCCCTATCGTGTGCTCCGATATAATACCCTGAGTTTGTTCCTATTTGTAGTGAAAGCCCCTCATTTCACACTTACTTCCTTGGGTGTACAGGGAACTTATTTTATTCGCCACCGGTAGGGACGAGAGAACAAGGGAATTAGAGTTGCACACAGTATACACTGAAATACCAATGTTTTGTTGTGTTTTGGAGAGAGAGAGAGAGAGAGAGACTGTGTGAGCAGGGGAGGGGGCGGGGCAGAGGGAGAGAATATTAAAAAGGCTGCCCGCCCAGTGAGGAGCCAGACGTGAGACTCAGTCTCACCACCCTGGGATCATGACCAGAGCTGAAACCGAGAGTCAGCCCCTTAATCGACTGAACCACCTACGTGCCCCTGAAATACCAGTTAATTTTTTTAATTAAAAAATTTTGGGGGACGCCTGGGTGGCTCAGTTGGTTAAGCAGCTGCCTTCAGCTCAGGTCATGATCCCAGCGTCCTGGGATCGAGTCCCACATCGGGTTTCTTGCTCGGCAGGGAGCCTGCTTCTCCCGCTACCTCTGCCTGCCTCTCTGTCTGCCTGTGCTCGCTCTCTCTCCCTCTCTCTCTGACAAATAAATAAATAAAATCTTTAAAAAAAAAAGAATTTTGGCCCGATCCCATGCCTTGGGATCCTGATCTGATCTGAGGGCAGACACCCAATGACCGAGCCACAAGGTGCCCTGAAATACCAGTTTAATAGCCACTATTGTTATTTAATGAAAACAGAAACACACAGCTTTACTTACTAGTTAAGAACTTATACTTCAATAAATTAAAAAAAAATCCACTTTTAGGTTTTGGTGAAAATATACTAGTGTTGGGAAGCATTTATATTTCATATGGAGTCTGGAAGAATAATTCATGAACCTTGTCGAAGGGAGTCTAAGGTCGAGGGTGAAGGTGAGGTGGGCCCTGAGACCATATTAAATGAATCAAGGTTGACATTTCTGTGGAGTATGCAGTTGGATTTGTCCAACAGGCTTTTGGAAATACTGATTTAGAATTTGGGGAAGCATCTTGGGGTTGGAGATAACACTTAAAGGTTCAAGGTGGCAGCTGAGGCCATAGGAGTGGATAAAATCATTGAAAGAAACATGTAGAACAAAATTACAGACCAAAACACAGAAAGGAGACAAATAAGAAGGAGCCAGTAAGAGACTGAGGATTGCATGGGGTGAATGGAAGCCATGGAAACACTAAGTCACATGGCTACAAGATTTCCTGTCCACTTTGAAACAGCTTTATTGGGATATAATCCATAGACCATAAAATTCATACAAGGGACAATTAAACAATTTTCAGTCAACTTCGAGAACAGTGGAACAATCACCAGATTTTCGGCTATCTCTGCTCCCACCAAAGGCTCTAGACAGCTCCTGATCTGCTTTATGTCCCTCTGCAGTTGTGTTCTCCGGACACTTCACATAAATCGAATCCCATTCTGTGTAGTCTCTCAGGTCTGATTTGTTCACTTAGTGTGACAGTGAGTGAGCTGGCCTCGTGCCTACCAGCTCCTCCTCGCTGCCCTACAAGAGGTGAGCCCCCAAACCTGAGGTCGGACCCGGTTCTGCCGGGCAACACTAGCACATTGTTTTGGAAGTTCGTGCATGCTGGGGCGTATACTGATATTCTGCTCTGGTATGGGGGTACCATGTTTTGATAATCCATTTACAAGATGATGACATTTGGACTGTTTGCAATTTTTTTTTTTTTTTAAGAGAGAGAGAGTGCCTACCTGCAGGTGCGTGCAAGCACAGGGAGAGAGAATCTCAAGCAGATTTCCCACCCAGCACAGGGCCCCGCACCCAGCTCGATCTCACGACCCTGAGATCATGACCTGAACTGACCAAAATCAAGAGTCCAATGCTTAACTGACTGAGCCACCAAGGCGCCCCTGTTTGCAGTTTGGGGATATTACAAACAATGCTGCTGTGAATATTCATGTGTTGGTCTTCATGTGGACATCTGTTTTCATTTTACCTGGGTAGATTCCTGGAAAGGAATGAAAATGCTGGGTCATATGTAAGTTTATCTTCAAGGTTATATAAGCTGACAAACGGCTTTCCAAAGAGTCTGCATCATTTCACATTCCTGCTCCCACGTAGAAAGCTTCTAGTATATTCCATGGGCTTGCCAACACTTGTGTTTTTATTATAGTCCTCATAAGGGTGTGAGGTGCTCTTTTCCTATAGTTTTAACGTTCTTTTTTTTTTTTTAAGATTTTATGTATTTATTTGACAGAGATCACAAGTAGGCAGAGAGAGAGGAGGAAGCAGGCTCCTCGCTGAGCAGAGAGCGCAATGCAGGGCTCATTTCCAGGACCCTGGGATCATGACCTGAGCCGAAGGCAGAGGCTTTAACCCACAGAGCCACCCAGGCGCCCCCTCTCTTCCTATAGTTTTAATCAGCTTTCCCCTAACGACCAATGGGTTCAAATGTGTTTGCATGTGTTTCATTGCCGCTCACATATTTTCTTTAGTAAAAATGCCCATTCAAATCTTTTGCTTATTTCAGAAAATGTTTTGTCTTTTTACTGAGGTGTTATCTATGATCTTTATCAGGTATGCAATATACGAGTATTTTCTCCAAGTCTCTGGCTTGTCTTCTCATACTTTCCACAGTGGCTTTTGAAGAGCAAAAGTTTTTAATTTTGCTGATGTTTAGTAAGTTTGGTTTTTCTATGGATCATGCTTTTGGTGTCATAGCTAAGAGATCATGAAGGTCTTCTGCTGTTTTCCTTGAAAAATTACATTCAGGTTGATTTTTAGTTCATGGTTGTTAGTGTGATGTAAGCTTTTCTGTTGATTGGGTTTATGGATTTTCTTATGACTCGTCCATTTGTCTCAGCACCATTTCTCAGTTAAAAAAAAAAAAGAGAGAGATTAGTCTTTCCTGCATTGAATTGTTTCAGGGGCTTTTTTGAAAATCAATTTATAATAAAAGACAGGATTTTCTTTCTTGTGCACATTATTTCAACGTGCCATTGTCCTACATGCCAGACTTCCATTGTCTAGGCTATATGTGTTGTTGCAAATTTTGAACCAGGTAGATCAAGGTTTCCAGATTTGTTATTTTTCCAAACTATTTAGGCTATTTCAGGCCTTCAACATTCCCATATATATTATAGGATTAGCTGGTCAAATATATCTCCAAAAAAATTGCTGGGATTTCCACAGGGACCGCATTAAATTTTACAGGGGAAGTTGACAGTTGCTTTCTTGATAGTATGAAATCTCCCAATCCATGAAAAAATCTTTCTTTATTTAGATCTTTAACTTTTCTCAGCAATACTTTATAGTTTTCAGTGTACAGATCTTGTACATCTTTGTCAAATTTATATCTAAGTATTTTACATACTACTATGAATGAAATTATTTTGTTAATTTCTTTTCATATTTCCATAGCTCGTGTACAGAAGTGCCATTGACTTTTGTAAGAAATGTTACTTCTTTGGATCTTCAACCTTTATTAATTCTAGTCTCTTTTATTTTGTTTTGGTGGGTTCATTGGAATTTTCTACATAGAGGGTCATATCCTCTGCAAATATAAGTTCTACTTATTCCATTCAAAGTTGGGTTACTCTAATTTCTTCTTTCTTTCCTTCTTCCTTTTAGATACCATATTTATAAGGACTTTGCTTTTCGACTGTGGTCCATAAATCTCTACGTTTATATTGGAGTGTTTGACTATCGCCAGTTAGGTGATTATTGATATGGCTGCAACTGCATTTTCCAGTTTGCTACTTGTTTTCTGCGTGTCTCTTACCTTTTCCCCACTTACCTTGTCTACTTCTTTCTTCACATTTTTTATTGTGCCATCTAATTCCTGTTAATTCTCTAACTATATTTTTAGTGACTTTCATAGTGACCACTGAATTTGTTGGGGTCCTCCAGAGAAACGGAAGGAATCTGGGGAGAGAGAGGCAGAGATTGGTCAGTTAAGAGGGATTGACCCACATGATTATGGAGGCTGAGAAGCCCCACAATCTGCCACCTGCACAGTGGACCCAGGAAAGTGAGTGATGTGATCCTAGTCTGAGTTCAGAGCAAGAGAAGGATTTCTTGTTGCTGGCATGAACATGGTGGGGCACTGTGGCAAGGGATGTGGCGGTCTCGCGCGGCTGAGAGTGGCCCTCCACGATGCCAGGAGGAAACCAGGACCTCAGACCTCCAGCTGCATGGAGCTGAATCGTGCTGCAAGCAAGAACAAGCTTGGGCATGGATTTTCTACCCAGAGCCTCCCAATGAGAATGCAATCCTGTGGAAAGCTGCACTTCAGGCTCAGAGGACCCTGGGTGGTGAATCTCCTGTGATTCCTCCCAGTTCTCTGCTGCCCCACATATGCCTCTATTCCTTCCATGTCCCATGTGTGCCCATACATGTCACGACACTTCCAGACACTGCTGGGGTTCCTTTGAGCACTCCCATCTACCCTGATGCTGTTGGGGGGGTCCTCTGAGCCCATTGCTGACCACCCCATTGATGCTGGGCCTCCTCCAAGCCCCCATCCACCCTGACACATCTGGGGCTCCATGGGTCCTGCAACTTCTCCAAGGACCCTGTTCCTCGACACAACTGTTGGCTTGTAGGTTGCTATTGACCCCAAATCTCTGGGGATTTTCCATGCCCTCTGTGCCCCCAGAAACTACTGTGACTCTTTACAAGCTGCTGATGCCCCCCATACCCCGGTGACCACTTCCAGGTTCTATTCTGCTCCATTTGTCTATGTGTCTGGTTTTTTGCCAGTACCATGCTGTCTTGGTGATCACAGTTTTGTAATATAGCTTGAAATCAGTCAATGTGATGCCCCCAGCTTCGTTTTTCTTTTTCAAAAGCCTTTTGGCTTTTGCACTCCAACAATACAGGATCCTGGAGGCTCCCTCCCCCTTCTGTTTATCTTTTTTTTTTTTTCAAATTTCTTTTCAGCATAACAGAAATCATTGTTTTTGCACCATACGCAGTGCTCCATGCAATGCATGCCCTCCATGATACCCACCACTTGGCTACAGAAAGGGAAATTAGAGAATCAATTCCATTTACTATAGCACCAAGAACCATAAGATACCTGGGAATAAACCTAACCAAAGAGGTACAGGATCTGTACTCAAGGAACTACAGAACACTCATGAAAGAAATTGAAGAAGACACAAAAAAATGGAAGACCATTCCATGCCCTTGGAGCGGAAGAATAAACATTGTTAAAATGTCTACACTGCCTAGAGCAATCTATACTTTTAGTGCCATTCCGATCAAAATTCGACCGGTATTTTTCAAAGAGCTGGAGCAAATAACCCTAAAATGTGTATGGAATCAGAAGAGACCCCGAATCGCTAAGGAAATGTTGAAAAACAAAAATAAAACTGGCGGCAAAATGTTACCTGATTTTAGCTTTACTACAAAGCTGTGATCACCAAGACAGCATGGTACTGGCATAAAAACAGACACATAGACTAGTGGAACAGAGTAGAGAGCCCAGATAGGGGCCCTCAACTCTATGGTCAAATAATCTTCAACAAAGCAGGAAAAAAATACACAGTGGAAAAAAGACAGTCTCCTCAATAAAGGGTGCTGGGAAAATTGGACAGCTATATGTAGAAGAATGAAACTCGACCATTCTCTTACACCGTACACGAAGATAAACTCGAAATGGATAAAAGACCTCAGTGTGAGACAGGAATCCATCAGAATCCTAGAGGAGAACATAGGCAGTAACCTCTTCTGTTTATCTTTTGATATCTGCCCATAGAATGATGGCTCCCCGCTTCATACCTCAAGAGTAACCGCCTGAGATATTCTGTTTATAGAGATCCAGATATACCTCCTTACATCACAGGGACAGGGACAAGGCGCGGTGACAGGCAAGGGGGCGGCCTCTGATTGGGTCTGGTTGGGCCCCTGAGCCCCTTCCTCTCTGTGAGGCCCAGCTGGACAGGGAGGGGCAGCCGCTGGGGAGTGCGACCAAGAGGAAACCTCTGCTTCTGGAAGGGGCAGGAGGGTGGGGAGCACTCCAGAGCCGCCTGTCTGGAAAGGGAGGAGCCCTTGTGGGGTGGCCTGAGGATTCCGTACAGCAGGACAAGGACGCCGGCGTGAGTTCCTTTCTCCACCAAACTCTTTGCTGGGGTCGGGGGGAGGGAAGCCGAGGGCCAGGTGTCCCTTGGACCTGGATGGCCTTGGCCCCATCCTGCTTGCAGGAACAGCACATCTGGGAGTGCTGAGTGCTGTAGGGGCCTCAGCAAACCCGGAAAAGGCACCAGAATCTAGAACCTGGAGAGGAGGCCTTGGCTGGGAGGGAGGCGGGTGAGGGCCTGAGTGCTCGCTCCTGGGACCACAGGATCTGGGTGGGACAGGGGTAGGGGCTGGAGGGGACCAGCACTCCCAGTGAGAGGAGGTGCAGGGCAGTTGTGGGGGGCAGCAGGGTCGCGTCCCTGCATGGTTGGAGAAGACGGCCCTGTCCAGAAATCCCGCCACGGGACTTGCCGCCTGCGCCACCGCTGTGGTTCCTGTGTGCACACCGTGGCCAGTGCCCCCACCTGCCGTCATCCGTGCCCCGTGTCTATCCTCACTGGGATTGGGAGGTCCGCCACTGGCCCTCCTATGTCGGTGATCCCGCTGGGACCGGAGACACTCCTGCTACCACGAGCCCGAGGCCCAGAGCCCATCTCCTCAGGCCCCGCACAGAGAGCCCTGCAGGAGCTGAGGACCACCCGCCCAGTCGGACCCGTGGCGGAAGCGTCGGGGAGGCAGAGGGAGCTCCGGAAGATGGGGCTGTCTGCGGACTTCATTCTCAAACACGGTCGTGGTGCAGAGGGCTCCCCATCCCTGGACGTTCAGGGGTCCAGATGGTGACGGGAGCCCCAGGAAGCCCCTCTCAGGCTCTTCCATCCCGTGGGATGGGAAGCCCACACGCCGGCGGCAGCCCACACGCCAGTAGGAAGACAGTGGCCCAGAGCGTTAACCACAAAACGAACTTTATTCCCCATTTACACACGGTGCCCCAGTGGCCTACTGCCACCCCGCTCCCACAGTCATGGCCTCCCTCCCTCCCTCCCTCCCTCCCTCCCTTCCTTCTCTCCCTCCCTCCCTCCCTTCCTTCTCTCCCTCCCTCCCTCCCTCCCTCCTTCCTTCTCTCCCTCCCTCCCTCCCTCCCTCCTTCCTTCTCTCCCTCCCTCCCTCCATCCCTCACTCCCTCTCTCCCTCCCTCCCTCTCTCATTCTCTCCCTCCCTCCCTTCCTCCCTCCCTTCCTTAGCTAGGATCAGCACCAGGATGAGAAGGACCCCCTAGGCTCCTTGGGGGGCCCCGGGGTGTGCCGGCCCTGGAGGGCAGGCCCACTTCTCCCTACTGGCTGCAGTGATGCTTCCTTCTCCTCCCTGTGACCAAGGAGTCACACCTTCTCTTTGCAGGCTGTGAGGGGTGAACCAGCCCCACAGCCAAGGACGGCCTCCCAGACACCCCGAGGTTGGCCCCAGGCAGGGGCATCTTTGCCACAGAGGCAGGACCCTCACACAGAGCCCGCTTCCTGGACTTTGTAGCTGGGGGGGCGGCCGGGCCGAGGCCTATTCTCTGAGGAGAGGGGGCCCGTGGAGCCCCCTGCGGCCCCCAACCGCCAGGGCTGGGGATGACTGAGGCAGGAGCGGGACTCTGGGAGAGCCCCCAGGGCAGCAGGCTGTGCTGAGAGGCCAGGAGGAAGGCCAGGCTGGGGAGCTCCTCCTCGTCCTCACTGGACCCATCCACCAGCCCTCGAGTGTCCCTAGCAGGAGGGGCCTCTCTGAGAACCGGGGCATCCCTGGGGCCCGGTCCAGGGGAGGCGCCCCTTTGACCCTGGGGAGGGGCGGGGACCCGTCCAGGCCTGGGTGCAGGGGCCTCCTGTCGTCCGGGAGAGACAGCAAAGGCTCTGGGCCTTGACAGGTGTGTCTGTGCTCGGCCGTGCCTCTGAAGGTCCTGGCCGTCAGTGTCTGCTGGGCAGGCTTTGTCGCTGACCCCCAGCCCCTTCCCGGGACCGGTCTCGTGCTCAGCACTGGGGCCCGACCGGGCCGCGCAGAGACGTGGCGGTGCCTGCACACCCTCCTCCGGATTCAGGGCCGCCAGTCTTTTCTCCACCAGCTGAGGAAGGAGGGGACAGTGACTGGCCAGCATAGGTCAGTGAGACGGGGGCATGGGATGGTGGCACCGGGAGAGGAAGGGAGGGTGACCCACGAGGCTGTGGCTCTGCTGACATCCCCGAGTCCCTCCCTCCCTCCCTTCCCAGGCTCCCCATCTTCCACTTCCCATTCTCTGCTCTGTGCCCACCCGACGCCAGCCTCCCCAGTGCTGTGATTCGCAAGAAGCAAAGGGGGACAGAGTCAAGTGGGTCTTTGTTTTGGAGTCCCCTCCTCGGGCTCACCTGGGACCCCACTCCCTCCCCTGCATCGCCTGGGTCCCCTCCATCCCCCAGCTTGCCTGGAACCTGTCCTTCCCCTGGCTCACCTCTGCAAGGCTGAGCCCTTCCTCCTGCTCCAGTTTCTCAGCCAGGGCCAGGAGGTCCAGCTGTGGTTCCGAGGACAGCAATTCCGCCAGGAAGCTGGGGTGGATGACTGCCTCCACCTGGGACAGAGGAAAGAGGCTGGGGCCATACTTGGCAGGGAGCCCCCTGTGAGCCAGGAGGGTCTGCAGGAAATGTGGAAAAGTGAAGACGCACCCATCCTTCGCCAGACAGTGGGAGAAGTTTTAACGTTACAGTCACTGGCCCCCCTCTCTCTCTGTACCTCTCTCTATCTCTCTCTCTCTCACACACACAAACATTCACACATATGTGTACACAGAGAGACAAAACCTGGACATGCAAACACACACACACACACACACACACACACAGAGACACAATCACCCAAAACATACGTGCACTCTCAGAGACACAAAGGACATACCCCTAGGCAGACACACACGTGAGCGCACACACAGGACCACATGCAGACATACAGAAAGACATCCACACAAGGCACAAATGCACACACACGTGCCTCTACGCACACACGCACGGGTGTGCACATGCACAAACACACACGTACACACAAACATGATGCTTGGGCATGTGTGCACACACATGTCCACGTATGTACGCACGCCTGCGCGCATAGCAGTATACACACATGCCTGCACGCACACGGGCAAGTACACAAGGATGCACACACACATGCACGCACAGCCCAGGAACAAGGAAAGCGCTTAATGCCAAAGGCCTGGGCTCAGCCCCGAACTGGGCGTTGGAGTGCCAGTCCCTGGAATCTTCCAGACACCAGGCTGCGGGCCAGCGCACCTTGGTGATGAAGTCTTCCTGGGAACACAGCTCGTCAATGTAGCTCAGGAGACCCGGGTCCGGGTAGGTCGCGGCCTCGTCCTGCTGTGGCTCCTTTCCGTCCTCTCCCCATTCACCTGCCGGGCCCCCCGGGGCTGAGTGGCCAGGCCCCAGCAGCCCCTCCATGATGTCCACGTACTCTCTCACAGCCTCTGGAGGGATCTCCTTGGGCGCCTTGGTCTCTCGGCGCCGTGGGGGTCTGTGTGGCTGCAGGCGGGAGGGCTGGGCCCTGGAACCCGCCTTCCTGGGAACGCACGCTGAGGCGGAGCGAGAAGGAGGGAGGAGGCGTGAGGGGCTCCGGCAGAGCATCGGGAGGGCAGTGTTAGGGGGACACTGAAGTCCCTGGGGGCTGGGTCAGGGCCACGGGAAGCTATGAGCACCGTGGGACTGGCAGAGCGGGAAGGAGGAACGTCTCACAGCCAGCCACGTGAGCAAGGGCGGACCCACCGATCGGCCAGGGGTCTCCCCACAGCCCACTTCCCAGGCAGACTTGGTGCCGGGTCCTCTGACAGGCGTGGGGCGAGGAGTCAAGAAATTCACCAGGTCAATACCCGTCCTGACAAAGGGCAGCTGAGACCCCCGGCTGCTCTGGTCAAAGGACCAACGTCCCCTTGTGGGAGCAGACACGACCCGGGGACAGAGGCCTTCCCCCGGCCCCCACTGCCATGGTCCACCAGCGGTCATGGGAATGTGGGGGCCTTACCTGGCTGCGGGCCCGCTTCCGTGGCTGGGGGCCCCCGCCGTTCAGGCTTCGGGGGCGCTGGGGGAGGCAGGCCCTGGGCCACCTTCACCCACTGTAACTTCCGCATCTGCATCTCCTCCTCCATCTCGAACTCCATAAACCTGGGGGTGAGGAGGCCCAGGCCGCACTGAGGAGGGGGCCCGGCCCTGGAGCCAGCAGGGCCAGCAGCAGGTTGAGGGACCGGGAGAGGCGGGGCCTTGGAGGGACGGCCGTGGCCCCAGCCACCAAGGAGGAGGCAGGAGGGCTGTCCGGCGCATCGCCTCCACAACCCCCTCAGGGAGTAGAGTCGGAGGGAGTCTGACCCCAGGCCAGGCGGCCTCAGGATCCCCAACCCCGTCCTGAGACCTTCTGGTGGAGGCAGGGGTGGGTCCAGAGCAAGGGAGGGTGGAACCGCCAGGGAGGTGGGGAGGGCGGCCCTCTGGACCAAGCGAGCATCAGCACAGCCAGACCCTGCCCCCGGCCCACTCGCCCAGCAGGCCCGGGCCAGAGACCCTGACTCACTTTCCCGCCATCTCGTAGTAGATCAAGCGGTCAAAGTTGCTTTTGCTCTCCCACTCCTGCACGGCCCGCCGCACTCCCTCCTCCAGCGTCATCGTGGGCTTCAGGCGCGCCAGGGACCGCAGCACCGGGCTGTAAGACGTCGAGGTCAGGGGCCGGCTGCAGTCCGGTCACCCCCAGCCTTCCCCGTGTCCTCTGGAGCCCGTGTCCCCCACCCAGCAGGACCGAGTGCTGGCAGGTGACAGGGGGTGTCGGGGTGTGCAAATCCACCTTCTCCACCGCCACAGTCACCGCCTCCCACCACACCAGCCCTGGGCCCTGGGCTCCAGGCTGACTGTCCACTGACAGCAGCAGGGACGTGGTGGCCTGGGAAGTCAGTCCTTCTGCACTCTGCCTCTCGTAATAATACTCGCGGACATCAAGGTGCCCAGCAATGAGTCTAGCCTCTGCAGGAAATGCCATCACCCCGTGTTCATGTGGGACCCCAGATGCCGAGGCCGGGCCTGCCTGGTCAGAGCTCCGCAGGAAGGATCCCGCACCCTCACGCCTACACCACCTCTGCTCCCTCCCCTCCCGTTCTGAGGGATCCTCTGGGACAGCGAGGGTGGGGCCCGCACAGGACCTCTGCTGGCCCTGCAGGTCCCAAGCCTCCTCTGCTGGGCTGGTCCCCTGGCCGTGAGAAGCCCCAGGCCCGTGTTGCCAGGAGACAGGGTGACAGAGAGTGCGGCGCCCAAACCACAGCCGCTCCTCTGACACCCGGACCCTCTCTGCCTGTGAGTCCCCAGCGACTGTCACTGTGATGTCTCTGCAAGGTGCAGGTTGGCTGGACAACCCCCCCACACACACACACCGCCCCAGTGTTAGCTGAGATGCGTGACTGAAAGGTGTCCTGGACCAGAACGTGCCTTCCTAGAGCAGGGACCCGGCCGCAGCCCTTCCTCCCAGCGGCCCCAGATCGCCCCCCTGTGTGCGCGCCCCAAGGTGGGCCTGCGTGAGGGCTGCGGGAGAGCCGAGCCACTCACATGAGAAAGCAGGAGAGAGCTTCTGCGTCGGGGCTCTGCGGGAGGTGCCTCCGGGACAGCGACTTGAAGCGCTGCCAGCGCCGGAAGTTCTCGTAAACACTCTTGGGGTTACAGGAGTCCGCGGGCGAGGCCGAGGTCCGGCTCCTGGAAGCTCCGTGAGGCTGTGGCCTGGCGTTGACTGGGGGCACGACGGTGGTCAGCCGCGCGACTGGGGGCTGAGCCGGACGTGGAAAGCTTGGGGCCAAGCCTCCCTTGCTGGCCTGGGAGCCCCCATGGGCCGAGGCAGGCATGCTGGTCTCCACCGCAGAGGCAGTCACGAAGATGGGTGCGGGACACGCAGCACCCCCACAGAGGGCCCCTGGAGCACTCCAGCTGAGGGGGGCCGGAGTGAGGACGATGGTCTGTGTCTGGGGGGTCACTGAGCACCCCTGTTCTGACCTGACCTGCACAGTGACATTGCAGGTCCCAGTCCCATTGGGGCCAAGGCCAGCCTCTCCTGCCACCAGCGGAGTCCTGGAGAAAGCTGGCAGCACCAGGGGGCCACCAGGAGGGAATGGCGGGGTCAGGAGGGGCGGCGGGTGCTGCCCCCAGAGTGGCCGGTGGGGCGCGCCGGCAGTGGGTGGGGGGAAGGGCCGTGCCATGAAAGCAGGCAGGGAGGCTCCCGGGTCCGTGGCCACATGGCGTCCCAGCACTGCAGGTGCTGTGGACAGAAGGAAAGGGCCGGATGGGGTCAGAGAATCCGCAGACGGGAGGGAGGACCGGGGACCCCCTTAGCCCCCGGGGGCAGAGCAGTGAATCCCGTGGCTTCGCGTGAGGGACATCACAGGAAAAGGTGCACTTTGCCAGTGTCCCAGAGTGATTTCCATGCTCTGGCCTCCCGCAGGGAGCTCCCGCCCCCGCCCCTCCCACCACGACATCCTGTCTGCCCAGCAGAGGCGGTTGGGCCAGCACTGCCTCTGAGAACCACCCACGGACCCCCACACACGACTCTCCAGCCTCACGGGCGGCCTCCCAAGACTCGGGCCTGGCTGGACCCCTGACCTGTGGGAAATGGCCTCAGCAGCCTCCCTGGCCGCTGGAGACCTTCTGCAAGGTCCCTCCTAGGCACATGTAGGGCCCCTGTGAACAGACAGCGTCTGAACCAGTGGGGCCCCTGTCCCGCCAGCCTTCCCGCTCCCGACGCTCCCAGGGAATCCCCCCCTCTCCTCCCGGGCCCAGCACAAGCGAACAAGAACGCTTGACCTGGATCTCTGCCAGGAAAGCTCCCCCCAAACCCTGCGGTAGGCCCGTCTCAGAACCATCCACACAGCCCGGACACAGGGGCCAGCCGGGGTCAGCAGCCCAGAACACAGGACTAGAGGAAGCAGGTGGGAAGTGCGTTTCCTCAAGAGGGAGAGCGACCCAGAGCCGCTGAAGAACCCAAGCCCTACCTTGAGGCCACCTGGTGCCCCGACCCTGCCGAATCCGAGACAAGGCCTGTGTGGCCTGGGGGCACGTGGGCTCAGAGTGACCACCGGCCCAGGTCTCGGGGAGGACACGCCATTGCACACGCGGCCGCACACAGCCCCATGGAACGACGTTCTGGCCAAGACCGGCCTGTGCCGCCGTCATGACACACTCCCACCGCTCCCTGCAAACTGCCCGAGGAGGCGTGTGCCCCGGAGAGAATCGGCGAGACTGCCGCCATCCTTTCTCCACACACACAGGGCGTTTCCCCCGACAGGGCCTGACCCACCTCCAAGGAGCCCCTGCCCAAGGTCCTTGCAGGTTTCTGCAGACTCCCAGCCTCTCAGCCCCCAGGCCAGCTGTCCCTGGGGGTCCAGGGCGCTCCCTTCCTCTACCTAACCCCACCCAAGTGCCCCTGGCCGGCGTCACATTTGATTCCCAAGGACTTCAAGGGTGGCCTGGGCCCTGACACGTCCAACCCAAGCCAAAGGCTCACCTCCTTGGAAAGCCATCCGCACAGGCAGAGGACGCTGCCGCCTGGCAGCCTCCACAGTGAGGAAAGTCAGGTCTGGGCCCCACACGGTGAGGGGCTGCAGGAGACACCCAGGACTCAAGCCAAGGACTGGGAAAGTTTGAATCTAAACAGGGCAAGAATGCAGGACCTCATGACATTCTGTGGCGGGGGAGGGGCGGAGGGCCCCTGCCCTGGCTGGGGGTGGGGAGACATTCCATGAGTCAGGCTCTGGCAGGTGGGCCAGAACCCCAAGTTCCTGTCCAACGATAAAGGGGCAGCACAATTGGGGCGCGCCTTTCCAGGCAGTTCAGACACTGTTTTCCAGATTCACCGCACCGCGGTGTGACCCGGTGCTCCTCTGGTTGGGTTTTGTATCCAGCAACCTCGGCTTGTGTCCCTCCACCCGCTCTGCTGCCTACCTGGCTCTTGACTTATTCAACAGGGGCTGGACTTCCTGAACAAAACCCAGAACAGATATGCTGATGAGCACACGCGTCCTTAAGGCCAGCGGAACTGAGGGTTTCAAACCGGCACGGTGTCAGCAGATCCCGTGGGTTTGCTTGCACCTCGTTCTCCAGCCACGGGTGCTCCTGTGCCCAGTGGCCTGCGGAGCTCGGAGCCGAGCAGATCCAGCAGCACCGGCCTTCCTAGGGTCCCTTTTTCTGGAAAGCCCCGGTGTCTCGCAGAGAGAGTTCGTGCACCCTACCATGCGCGACCAGAAATCACGACGTCCTGTTCCCTGGCGTATTGTGTCGCTGTCTGATAGGGATTTCTAACCTCTTCCACTACCTTAGTGGAAACTTTCTAACAAGCAATACCTGTGGTTCAAAGTCACACTGTGCATAGCAGACTGCGCAGGGACGCCTCTTCCTCCCACCTCTTACTCCCGGCAACCCGGCCCCTTTCTCCCAGGAACCCAGTGTTACCTGTGTCTTTTAGATCTTTAGAGAGATGGCATTGTGCCTCATAAAGTCAATGTACGCTCTTCGTTTCTTGAAGACTGAAAGCATATTTCTCTCTGGTTGAAGGTTGATAGAGGTCCCAAAATGTGTGTGGATATGCACAGTGATTGTTCTTGTCCTGGTAATGCGGCTCCTCTCCTCCTTCTGGAGGCTAGATGCCCAGAAGTGCTACAGTCCTCTAAAATTCGAAGGGCCCCATCGGATAGCGTGGCCAATTTTAGCAAGTAACAATAATGGACACTCAATTAAATTAGAATTGCAGATAAACATGGAATCGGCGTTTCCAAGAATTGTGTCCCATACAATATTTGAGATATACTTTTCTTTAAAAAAAAAAAAGATTTATTTATTGGGAGGCCTGGGTGGCTCACTTGGTTAAGGGGCTTGCTTTTGGCTCAGGTCATGATCCCAGCGTCCTAGGATCAAGTCCCACATCGGGCTCCTTTCTCAGCAGGAAGCCTGCTTCTCCCTCTGCCTCTGCCTGCCACTCTGTCTGCCTGAGCTCACTCTCTCTGACTAAAAAAAAAAAAGAAAAGAAAAGAAAAGAAAAAAGAAACAAAAAGATTTATTTATTTATTTGACCGACAGATCACAAGTAGGCAGATTGGCAGAGAAAGAGAGGGGGAAGCAGGCTCCCTACTGAGCAGAGAGCCCGATGCGATGCGGGGCTCAATCCCAGGACCCTGGGATCATGACCCGAGCCGAAGGCAGATGCTTTAACCCACCGAGCCACCCAGGCACCCCTTGATATATACTTTCAGTGCAGATCTTTTCGCCCTTTACCTAATTTTGCATTTGGGTGGGATTCTGCATTTTATCTGACATCTCTACCAAAAATGTGTAACGTATCCAGTTATTATTAGTCACTTACCTATGAGAAAAAGATCTTGGATATGAACACTCCAGAGTGCTATCTTGGCTTCACTGCAAAGCTCATTTGTGTGTACATACACACACACACACACACATACACACACACCCACAGAGTGTCTGCAGGCTCTTTGAATGATTTGGAATTTGGAAGAGCCATCATACATCACTGAGTGTCTAGGCTTAGTGGGGTTGAGGACAGAAAGAAGGCGTAGGAGATCTTCCGCTTTCTTATTTCCAAGGGGCATAGAAAGACCCGATAGCCCTGGTTTTTTGAGCTGTTACAATCAGTACTCATGAAATGGATGTGCCCCTTGAGACAAAGCCTCCTGGGGTATCCACTCCTATCCATTTCCCACTCACACAATCAGCTTCCCCTAAGGACTGGCCGGCCACTCTGAGCCTGGAAGCCCTGCTCTGAGCTTGCAAATGGTAGAGCCTCGTTCTTTGGCAACCAGGCTCACACTGAATGTGGCCCCATGTACGTGGGAATCATGGTAGCACCCCCTTTAAAATCTCATTGACTCTTGGGGCGCATCAGGCTCCATGGGCCAAGGGTGATGAGGGCTGAGAACTTCAGAGGCTGAAGCCAGATGTCTCAGGAGACAAGCCTCATTCCCACCGCCATGACGGCAGAGTTCCTAGGACAGCAGGGTGTTGGGGAAGGAAAGGGAGCTTTAGAACCGTGGCTCCACTCTCTGAACATGCACTGAACAAGAACTCTTTTTGGTTAAGGTGCCGAAACAGTTCCTTGCCTGGCCCCACGCCCCGCGAAGGAAAGTTGACTCCCAAGTCACAAGGTTCTCGCTCCTGGCTCAGATGTAGGATCTGAAGGAGCCTTCTCGGGGCCACTGATTCAAAACTGGCACTGTGGAAAAAGGATCTCGTCTCAATTCTGCAACCATTTCTGTACTGCTTCAAAATCCTACAGCCCAGAAGCAGATGGAATCAAATTCGCCCACATGCAATTTGGGAAGACCGGTCGTGGAAGGCAGTACCAGAAGTCCTTCGCGTGCTGGTCTCTGAGCATGCCTGCAGTGACTGCCGAGAGAGAGCCGTCTCCGGACAGGGCTCCCAGGTCTGCGGAGAGCCACGACCGAAACAGCCCTCCTCTGGCAACCGACTGGAAAGAGATGGGGTGATTGAAGCTTCTTCCAAAAATGTCACAAAGTCAGGGCAGTCCGTTGCACCCTTTTTTCACGCGCACTGAAGTCCTTCGATATTCCAGAGGAGGAGGGAGGGCAGAGCAAAACTGCGGCCATGCCGCCCGCTAGATCACCTGCATCAGGCGCGTGGTGACCCAAGGCGGAAGACGCGCCTTGCGAGGAAAGCTGTGTGGACGCTCCCAGTCACTGAGCAGCTCCGCCAGGAGACCTGCTGTGGACAGGCTGTGCCCGGGGGAAAGTCTGGGAATGGAGTCAGGGAGGATCGCGTCGAGTGTTCCCCGGGTCTGAATTCTCCGCCAGAACTGTGCTTCCATGGAACCTTGGGGGGCTCAGGGGCTCAGGCGGGCGCAGAGGGCGCAGAAAGGCGGGAAAGAGCAGCAGATGCGCAGTCCGGACGGAGGTGGTCGGCCGCGGGGCCCTCGGGCTTCGGAGGCACCTGTCCCAGGTCGTTCGCAAGGTCGCGTCCGAGGCCAGGGAGTGCACGTCTGCGATGTTAGGGCCGTGAGCGCTCGCTTCCCACGCGCTGGCTTGAAGGCAGGAGGACCACAAAGAGTGCGGGAGGGTAGTCGTCCCCGTGCAGCCCCCGGCTCCTGGACCCATTGCTTCCAGCCTGTCCTGCACGGCTCTCGGGGCCCTGTTGGGCTTGCCCCGCGCGCGGCCACGCAGGCGCAGGTCCACGCAGGGTCATGTACGCGCACGCGTATACCTCCCGAGGGGCGGGGCTGAACGTCTCCCGGGCCCGCCCCCGCAACGTCTCCCAGCGTCCGTTGTGGCTGCCCGCGGGGGAAGGCGCGCCTGCGCGGGCTCGGGGGCGGGGTCCCTACCGTAACGGTCCGCTGGCTGGGGGCGGGGCCGTGCGTGGCCGCCTCGTGCTTGCGTGAGGTAGGCTTGATGAAGGCGCGTGCTCCCGGGCGTGCAGGGGTGCCGGCCCGCGGTGTGTGGCGTTCTTGCTTCGCGTTGTGTGCATCCTTGAGGTGTGGACGCGGGGACCGGAGTCCTGGCCCATCAATGTCTGAGGCTTCGCTGCTTGCTGAGGTGCGTAGCGCAAACCGTCGGGCGGGTCAGTGTTCCAGCCTGGATCCTGCTGTGGTGAGTTCGGTTCCTGCGAGTTTCCTGTGGGGCCCTTGTGAGGCGGCGGTCTGGCGTCCACACTTGGGGACCTGGGGTCCGGGCGGCCCGTTGGTCTGGGGTCGGTGCTTGGGCGTTTGGGCTACCCGGGACACGAGGGTCTCGCTTCGGTGCTGGGGGATTTGGGGGTCTTTGCTCTGGTGTTTGGGGAACCAGGGGCCCGCGGGTCTGGGTTCTGCACTTGGTCTGGCGTAATGGGGGGGGGCCGAGGGCTTGGGGTCTGTGCTCGGGGATTTGGGGTCTGCATTCGGGCATCTGGGGTACTGGCACATGAGGGTGTGGCTTCCGTGCTCGGGGATATTAGGGTCTGAGTTCGGGTGTCTAGGACACTCAGGGCCCCCGGGGTCTGGGGTCCGCGCTTGCGGGTCCGGGGTCTCGTCCGGGGATCTGGGGTCCAGGCTTCGCACTGGTCACCTCCGTATCCCGGGGCCTGGTGTTGGAGCGGGTCGGCGGCAATTCGGGGCGGTAGTTCCGGTGTGAGTGTAGGCGCTGCGGCGAGCTGCGTGGAGCGCAGGTGGGGCTGATGGAGGAGCGAAGCAAAAACGAAGGATGGCGGTGGGTTCCCATCAGGTATTCGGAATGTACACACAAGAGTGTTGCAGCTATGTAATTACTGGTAAATAGGTGCTGCACATCCGTCCTGTGGTTCAAATTAAGTGTGTGTGTGTGTGTTTGAATTTGAATCTGTAAACATTTTTGGGGAGAGCTGGTTCTGATTGTGAAGACTTGGCCAGCCCGCTCCTGCGTGGTCATTTGGGACTTAAGGTGGTGTATGCTCGGATCCTGTGGGACTGAAGGGACTGTGTGGGTATGTTTGTAGTGCAAGATGTATGTCTGTGTGTTCATGGGTTGTTGAGATTTTGCACTTGTTTTGGGGGGTTTGTGGTGTGTATCAGGAAACGTGGTTTATGTGTCTTTGTGGTCTCTGGTGGATTGTAGAACTTCGTGGCCGAGGGTGGTTTTGTGCATGTCATATTGGAGTCTCCTGGGAATATGTTTAATGAATTCCTAGTTTGAGGTTTATTTGTGTTTTAAGATCGTAGGAATCTGACTGGGATATCCTCATGTGTGGGTTGGTGAGGTGGATATTTGGGGCTAACAGGAAGCCCTGAGTGTGTTTTTCTGAGGGTGAGGGGAGTTAAGTTTATTGAGAGGGTTGGAGCTGTAATTCAGGCACACTCAAGGTGTTTGAGTAACGCGTGTGTGATTTAGGACTTTGCGAATGTCTGTGTATGGGTGTTAGCCCTGTGAATGTTGGCAATTTGTGTGTGATGTCAGGTTTGGAAGGGTTATTACTCTTGGCATAGCGTCTGTGTAGATCTTTTCTGTGGAAATGAATAAAGGAAACCCTATTTAATAGGGACTCGGAAGCTCTCAGGCACTACCACTCACTCCCGTTGGTAGACCCGGTAGGAAAAAGCGTTCTTGACTACTCCAGCAGTGGAAGATCTTTCTCCTTGCCCAGCAGCAGCCCAGCGAATGAAAAGCTGCCACCAAACCGAACTCTTGATCTTCTCCAGCGAACTTTGATTCAAACCCCCTCCTCCCAGCTTACCCCTTTCCTCTCTAAAAACAAGCCCCTCTCCTTTGTTCTCTGCACTGCCTACTATTTATCGTAGTTATCGTGTTCCAAATTGTACTTCCTCTGCTGTTCCTGAATAAAGTCACTCTGCTGGTAAACTGACTGGCTATTTTATTTTTAAGGTTGACATTTTGATGTCATCATCCATTACAATTTTAGTATATGTGCTGCCGAAGCGAGCACTCATTATCCATTACAGACGGATCCTCTGTGCATTCAGGGCACACTGTCTGGCTACATGCATTTTTTTGGTGATTTTCAGGAGCTGTGAGCACATATCTGGGGGTGTAAGGGCAAGTGTGTGACTTACAGGATTGGTGGTAAGTCTCATACGTGCAAATGAATGGGTTGGCGTATGAATGGTGGGTGGGTAAGGTGTAGGCTTAATCTGTATTCTGGAAGATGGTGGAGTTATTGAGTATTTGAGAGTGATTGTGTGTATGTGGGTAATGTGAAGCTTCATGTGTGTTTGGGGGTATAAGGTGGTATGTTTTCATATTTGAAGCATGCTGGGTATTTTGGGGTATATTGGGGGTATGGGAAACGTGTGTTTGTTTATGTTCATGGAGCATGGCAGGTGGGATAAATATTTTTATGGCACGTATCTGCCTTTTTCATTAGGGGATTATTAGTACATATCTGGGAGTACTTTTGTACTGATACAGTAATGAGATACGTTTATACAGGGGAGTTGGATTGTATTTGCATGTACTGGGGGTATGGAATATGGTTTTGTGAGGATTAAGGAAACGTGGAAGTTTGAAATCCTTTTTAAATTGGGACCTGAAAGGGTTTTACATGTATTTATATATGATGTGCTAGAGATGTTTCCTTGTGTTGTAGGAGTGTTTACTGGTTTGTCTTTACATTTATCAGCACGTGGGTGAATTATATAAGGTTATTCATAGGATTTGGGGTTGTCAGGAATAGTGAAAGTGATTTTCTTTGGAGTATGCTAGGGTTTTTGTACATTTTTTGGAATGTCTGGGGATTGTGGTGGTAACATTGTATTCTAGAAGGGTGAGGATGGTGTATAGGGTGAGGATGGTGTATAGGGTTTTGGGTAATGTCTATTTGGAGATTGGGGGAGTGTATGTGTGTTTGTGTTCATGGGTGTGTAAGGGTCATGAGTGTAGGATACAAGGGCTGTTGGTGTTTTGAGTACATCTGAGTGTGAAGGGTGTATGTCTATTGATGGCTAGTTTGTGAGTATGTATGTTTGTGGGTTTAGGGATCCACTTCTGTTACTTCTGAATGTAATGGTTGAAGAAGTCGGTGGGGTTGCTTATATGCATGCTTTCAGTGTTTGTGGGGGTATTCTTTTATGGATTTGGTAAGTTAGGTTGATTGTGGCTGTGTGTGTATTTGGGTTCATCGGTGGCTTATGAGGTATGTATTCTACAAAATGCGGATGTTCGGTGTGTGTATTTGGAAACAGTCTGCGTAGGTTGTGTGTGTTTTCAGAAACTGTAGAGTATGTGCATTTTAGAGGTGTGAGATTGTGGGACTATTTTTGGGTGGTTCATGAAACAACTGTATATGTGGTATTTTTTGAGAGCCTGTCCTTTTAGGCTATTTTTTGTAAGCTTGTGGGTAACATGTTAGCTGTTTGTTTGTGTGTGGGCATGTGTGTATAGAGTTGTAGGCATGGCATGTGAGTATCTGAGGTTTGTAGGATTTTTTCTGTAAAAATCTAGTTAGTAAGAAGAGGTTTATATGTGTATTCAGGGTGCAGCTAGGAACTGTATGTGTTTAGGTGTATGGAAGACTGTACATTCTGAGATGTATTCTGGAAATACGTAGTGCGTTTCTGTTTGTTCAGGGTATTAGTTGGGGTACAAGTGGATTGTGTGCACATGTTCATATGAAAGGGGATAAGGTGCGATGGAACTGGCTTGTAGTAGCTTGGGATAGTTAATGGTGCATATATCTTCCTAGTTCTGTGACTTTAGGTGGAATTAGTCATGCCGAGAATATTAACACCAGGTGAATTGCTAAATGACACAGATTAATGCTTTACCACCCACCCCTAAGGAACATCTTATGAAGCATTTGCCAGTATTTACCACTGGTGTGTGTGAAGCAAGGATATCCGGGCATTGGTGGGTATGTTTATGGAGTCTCTGCATGAACTGTTTGCAGGGCATCTGTGGCTGTAGTGTTTGTATGTGTGCCTGGTCATTGTGAATCACCATGTTGCTCCTAATTGGTTCATCCATTCTTTGGGGCCAAAGAATATCCCCATTAATGTTGGTGATTTGGGGCTTCTTTTTTTAAAATAATTTTTTAAAAATAATTTATTTATTTGACAGACAGAGATCACAAGTAGGCAGAGAGGCAGGCAGAGAGCGAGAGGGGAAAGCTCACTCCCTGCTGAGCAGAGAGCCGATGCAGGGCTCGATTCCAGGATCCCAGGATCGTGACCTGAGCCGAAGGCAGAGGCTTTAAGCCGCTGGGCCACCCAGGCACCTCTTGGCTTCTCCTTATGCAGAAGGATTCAGGGATGTCTGTATGCTGTACAGTTGGATGCTCCTTCAACATTCATGTTATCTTGTAGCCGCTATTACCCCTTTACCTGATTCTCACACACTAAGCCAGTACTCCTCCTGACCTTAATCATCTCAGGGTTAGACACCAGGCAACAAGAGACAACCCCCATGGCCTAAAACCCACCAGAACTGTTCAAGCCAGGCAATCCTAAACTGTTTATTCAGCCCTGCTTTGCCTTTCCTATGGACACTCCAGTAAAGAATCTGGCATAGGCTTCCTCCTTACTCCTTTTTCTGCCTTGTGCCCAAACCTGGTGTTTCCCTGGGGCTGTACATGGTATGCTGTGCCCTCCTGTTTGGAGAAATGCGAGTAATGAATGCTGCTTTCAGTGGCATTGGTGCTCCATGTCATCATTCAGTCACCTCTATAAGTTAAATGCTGTGCATGGTTTGAGAACAATCTGCACAACCAGCAGCATGACTCAGTGTTCAGTAGAGGGGCTCACTCTGCACTGCTCTCAGCTGCCCAGCTGGTACTACCACACAGCTGGTTCCGCCCGAGAAGGCACCGCCAGCTGTTGGCACCGTTGTCCTCGGATGCTCCCACTTTGTGCCATGTCCTCTGTATGCTGCCTTGGCATTCCAACTAAAATTTTTATAGCATCTTAAAGGTGGTATAGTGTAGGTCTGCAGGGGCCACAGTTCCCTACTTCATGCCTTCCTCAGGAGGGTTGATCTCATCAGCCTTTTTCCTGAGACCTACAGGACTAGCTTCTGGGCTGGGGACCCCAGGGGTTACTAGAATGATGGGCTAACATACAAGGCAGAGGATTTCCCCAAATGTGAGCAAGGGGAGTCTTCCTCCACTAGACTGTGTTGGGAATGAGTCTGATCATCTAAGCCAATAGCGTTGATTCAGAAGTAGGCTACTGGTTTTTTCCATCGTTATTGAAGTATAATTGACACAGAACATTGCTTAAGATGTATGGTGTGATGCTTCGGTACACTTATACATTGTAAAATGATTGTTACCAGAGGACCTCCATCACTTCACATCATTTTTTAATAGTTAAACCATTTAAGATCTACTTCTTAGCAATGTAATATCGTTAATGATAGTCACTGTGTTGTAAATTAGGTCCCCAGAACTTACTTGCCTTATAAATGAAAGGTTACGTCTTCGACCAACATTGTCCTGTTTTCCCCGCTCTCTGGCTTCTGGCAATCACAACGATTCTGCTCGGTTTCCATGAGTTTAGCTTATTTACATTCCCTGTATAAATGAAATCATATAGTATTTGTCTTTCTCTGACTCAGTTCACTTCGTGTAGTGCCCTCAAAGTCTATCCATATTGTTGTAAAGGGAAGAATTTCTTTCTCTTTCATGGCTGAATATTCCAGTGTGCGTGTAATTATCTATGTATCTGTTGATGGGCACTTGGGTTGTTTACATATCTTGGCTGTTGAGAAAGCTGCAGTGACTATGAGAGCGGAGCTGTCTTTTTGGTGAGGTGATTTCATTTCTTTTGGATCTATACCCAGAAGTGGGATTGCTGGATCGTATGTTAGTGCTGGTTTAAAAAAAATTTTGAGGAACATTCATATTATTCCCCATAGCGGCTGTACCAGTGTACATTACCACCAATAGTGCACAGGGGTTCCCTTTTCTCCATTTGTTATCTCTTATCTTTTTGATGATAGCCATTCTAACAGGTATGAGGTGATGTCTCAGGGTGGTGTTTTTCCTCTTCCAACTTTTATTTAAATTCTAGTTATCTAACACATAATGTAATATTGGTTTCAGAAGCAGAATTTAGTGATTCATTACATACATGTAACACCCAGTGCTCTTCATAACAAGTGTCCTCCTTAATACCCATCACTTCTCACTATGTTTTTAATTTTCATTTCACTGATGATCATTAATATTGAGCATCTTTTCATATACCTAGGAGTCATTTGCATGTCTTTTAAAAAAAACTGTGTGTTTAGGTCCTCTGACCATTTTTAATTTGATTATTTTGGGGGGGGAGGTTTGTTCCTGAGTCATATGAATTCCTTATGTATTTGGAGTACTAACCCTTTTCACTGTAGGTTCTCTTTCCATTTAGTTGAATGTTTCTTCGCTTAAGCAGTAATGTTTAGTTTGATGTCCATTTTTAAAAAGATTTTATTTATTTATTTGGCAGACAGAGATCACAAGTAGGCCCAGAGGCAGGCAGAAGGAGAGGGAGAAGCAGGCTCCCTGCTGAGCAGAGAGCCGGATGCGGGGCTCGATCCCAGGACACTGGGATCATGACCTGGGCTGAAGGCAGAGGCTATAACCCACTGAGCCACCCAGGTGCCCCTGATGTCCATTTTTTTGTTTATGACTTTTTAAAAAGATTTTTATTTATTTATTTGACAGAGATCACAAGGAGGCAGAGAGGCAGGCAGAGAGAGAGAGAGGAGGAAGCAGCCTCCCCGCTTGAGCAGAGAGCCCGATGCGGGGCTCGATTCCAGGACCCCGAGATCACGACCTGAGCCGAAGGCAGAGGCTTTAACCCACTGAGCCACCCAGGCGCCCCTTGTTTATGATTTTGTTGCTGGTTTTGGTGTTGTATTAAAAAGCTTGTTGCCAAAGCTGATGTCAAGATTATTTTTTCCCTGTGGTTTCTTCTAGGAGTTTTACAGTTTCAGACCTTGTGTTTAAATCTTTAATCTATTTCTAGTTAATTTTTGTGAGTGGAGTAAGGTAGGGACCCAACTTGATTCTTCTGCATGTGATTATCCAGTTTTTCCAACACTATTTATTGAAGAGACTGTCCTTCCCCCAGTGAGTATTCTTGGCTCCCTTATCAAATATTCATTGAATGTGTATTCATGGATTTATTTCTGGGATATTTACTCTGTCCTGTTAGACTGTGTGTCTTTTTTTTTTTATGCCAGTACCGTACTGTTTTGATTATTGTAATTTTGTAATAAAGTTGGAAATGAGGAAGTTTGTTACCCCCAGCTTTATTCTTTGTCCATATTGCATTGGCTATTTGTGGTCTTTTCTGACTTTGTACAAATTGTAGGATTTTTTTTCCTATTTCTGTGAAAAATGCCATTGAGATTTTGATAGGGTTTGCATTGAAAATAGAATGGGGGGGCACCTGGGTGGCTCAGTGGGTTGAGCCTCTGCCTTCGGCTCAGGTCATGATCTCAGGGTCCTGGGATGGAGCCCTCCATTGGGCTCTCTGCTCAGCAGGGAGCCTGCTTCCCCCTCTCTCTCTGCCTGCCTCTCTGCCTACTTGTGATCTCTGTCTGTCAAATACATAAATAAAATGTTATTTAAAAAAACAGAAAATAGAATGGCCTTGGGTAGTGTGGATATTTTAATAATGTTAATTCTCCTGATCCATGAAATATGGCATATCTTTCCGTTTGTTTGTCTCTTCAGATTCTTTCACCAAAATCTTACTTTTTAAAAAAAGATTTTATTTCTTTGACAGAAAGCTCAATCCCAGGATCCTGAGATCATGACCTGAGCCAAAGGCAGAGGCTTAACCCACTGAGCCACCCTGGTGCCTCAAAATCTTACTGTCTTAAGTGTTTAGATCTTTCATCTCTTTAGTTAAATTTATTCCCAAGTATTTTATTGTTTTTGTTGCTATTGCAAGTGAAATTCTTTTTGATTTCTTTTTCAGATGTTTGGTTGCGAGTGTAAAGAAGCATCACTGAATCTGAAATGTTGATTTTTTGTATCCTGTAACTTTACCAATTTATCAGTACAGTTTGTTGGTGGGGTTTTAGGATTATCTGTATTTAAGATCGTATCATCTACAAACACAGTTTTCCTTCTTCCTTCTGATTTGCATGCCTTTTATTTCTTATTTTGCTTGATCACTCTGGCTAGGATTTCTAATACTTTATTGAATAGAAGTGGGGAGAGTAGACATTCTTGTCTTGATCTTGGAGGAAACCTTTCGGTATTCACCATTGAGTACAAAGTTAGCCATGGGCTTGTCATAAATGGCCTTTATTCCCAATGTGGTTTTTAAAAATTTTTTATTTTTTATAAACCTATATTTTTATCCCCAGGGGTACAGGTCTGTGAATCGCCAGGTTTACACACATCACAGCACTCACCTTAGCACATACCCTCCCCAATGTCCATAACCCCACCCCCCTCTCCCAACCCCCCTCCCCCCAGCAACCCTCCGTTTGTTTTGTGAGATTACGAGTCACTTATGGTTTGTCTCCCTCCCAATCCCATCTTGTTTCATTTATTCTTCTCCTACCCCCTTAACCCCCCATGTTGCATCTCCACTTCCTCCTATCAGGGAGACCATATGATAGTTGTCTTTCTCCGATTGACTTATTTCGCTAAGCATGATACCCTCTAGTTCCATCCGCGTTGTCACAAATGGCAAGATTTCATTTCTTTTGATGGCTGCGTAGTATTCCATGGTGTATATACACCACATCTTCTTTATGCATTCATCTGTGGATGGACATCTAGGTTCTTTCCAGAGTTTGGCTATTGTAGACATTGCTGCTATAAACATTCGGATGCACGTGCCCCTTCGGATCACTACGTTTGTATCTTTAGGGTAAATACCCAGTAGTGCAATTGCTGGGTCATAGGGCAGTTCTATTTTCAACATTTTGAGGAACCTCCATGCTGTTTTCCAGAGTGGTTGCACCAGCTTGCATTCCCACCAACAGTGTAGGAGGGTTCCCCTTTCTCCACATCCTCGCCAGCATCTGTCATTTCCTGACTTGTTGATTTTAGCCGTTCTGACTGGTGTGAGGTGATATCTCATTGTGGTTTTGATTTGTATTTCCCTGATGCCGAGTGATATGGAGCACTTTTTCATGTGTCTGTTGGCCATCTGGATGTCTTCTTTGCAGAAATGTCTTGTTCATGTCTTCTGCCCATTTCTTGATTGGATTATTTGTTCTTTGGGTGTTGAGTTTGCTAAGCTCTTTATAGATTTTGGACACTGGCCCTTTATCTGATGCGTCGTTTGCAAATATCTCCTCCCGTTCTGTCAGTTGTCTTTTGGTTGTTTTTTTGTTTTTTTTTTTTTAAGATTATTTATTTATTTGTCATAGAGAGAGAAGCGAGAGCAAGCACAGGCAGACAGAGGCAGAGGGAGAAGCAGGCTCCCCGCCAAGCAAGGAGCCCGATGTGGGACTCGATCCCAGGACGCTGGGATCATGACCTGAGCCGAAGGCAGCCGCTTAACCAACTGAGCCACCCAGGCGTCCCTGTCTTTTGGTTTTGTTAACTGTTTCCTTTGCTGTGCAAAAGCTTTTGATCTTGATGAAATCCCAATAGTTCATTTTTGCCCTTGCTTCTGTGGTCTTTGGCGATGTTCCTAGGAAGATGTTGCTGCGGCTGCGGTTGAAGAGGTTGCCACCTGTGTTCTCAAGGATTTTGATGGATTCCTTTCTCACACTGAGGTCCTTCATCCATTTTGAGTCTATTTTCATGTGTGGTGTAAGGAAATGGTCCAATTTCATTTTTCTGCCTGTGGCCGTCCAATTTTCCCAACAGCATTTATTGAAGAGGCTGTCTTTTTTCCATTCGACATTCTTCCCTGCTTTGTCGAAGATTAGTTGACCATAGAGTTGCGGGTCTATTTCTGGGCTCTCCATTCTGTTCCGTTGATCTGTGTGTCTGTTTTGTGCCAGTACCATTCTGTCTTGATGATGACAGCTTTGTAATAGAGCTTGAAGTCCGGAATTGTGATGCCACCAACTTTGGCTTTCTATTTCAATATTCCTTTGGCTATTTGAGGTCTTTTCTGGTTCCATATACATTTTAGGATTATTTGTTCTATTTCTTTGAAAAAAATGGATGGTATTTTGATAGGAATTGCATTAAATGTGTAGATTTCTTTAGGTAGCATAGACATTTTCACAATATTTGTTCTTCCAATCCAGGAGCATGGAACATTTTTTCCATTTCTTTGTGTCTTCCTCAATTTCTTTCATGAGTACTTTATAGTTTTCTGAGTATAGATTCTTAGCCTCTTTGGTTAGGTTTATTCCTAGGTATCTTATAGTTTTGGGTGCAGTTGTAAATGGGACTGACTCCTTAATTTCTCTTTCTTCTGTCTTGTTGTTGGTGTAGAGAAATGCCACTGATTTCTGTGCATTGATTTTATATCCTGACACTTTACTGAATTCCTGTACAAATTCTAGCAGTAGAATTTGTAGAGTCTTTTGGGTTTTCCACATATAACATCATAACATCTGCGAAGAGTGATAGTTTGAGTTCTTTGCCGATTTGGATGCCTTTAATTTCCTTTTGTTGTCTGATTGCTGAGGCTAGGACTTCTAGTACTATGCTGAATAGCAGCGGTGATAATGGACATCCCTGCCGTGTTCCTGACCTTAGCGGAAAAGCTTTCAGTTTTTCTCCATTGAGAATGATACTTGCGGTGGGTTTTTCAAAGATGGCTTTGATAATATTGAGGTATGTGCCCTCTGTCCCTGCAGTTTGAAGAGTTTTGATCAGGAAGGGATGCTGTGCTTTGTCAGATGCTTTTTCAGCATCTATCAAGTGTATCATATGGTTCTTGTTCTTTCTTTTATTAATGTATTGTATCACATTGATTGACTTGCGGATGTTGAACCAACCTTGCAGCCCTGGAATAAATCCCACTTGGTCATGATGAATAATCCTTTGAATGTACTGTTGAATCCTATTGGCTAGTATTTTGGTGAGAATTTTTGCATCTGTGTTCATCGAGGATATTGTTGTGTAGTTCTCTTTTTTGATGGGATCCTTGTCTGGTTTTGGGATCAAGGTGATGCTGGCCTCATAAAATGAGTTTGTAAGTTTTCCTTCCATTTCTATTTTTTGGAACAGTTTCAGGACAATAGGAATGAGTTCTTCTTTAAATGTTTGGTAGAATTCCCCTGGGAAGCCGTCTGGCCCTGGGCTTTTGTTTGTTTGGAGATTCTTGATGAGTGTTTCAATGTCCTTACTGGTTATGGATCTGTTCAGGTTTTCTATTTCTTCCTGGTTCAGTTGTGGTAGTTTATATGTCTCTAGGAATGCATCCGTTTCTTCCAGATTGTCAGATTTGTTGGCGTAGAGTTGCTGATAGTATGTTCTTATAATTATCTGTATTTCTTTGGTGTTAGTTGTGATCTCTCCTCTTTCATTCATGATTTTATTTATTTGGGTCTTTTATCTTTTCTTCTTGATAAGTCTCTCCAGGGGTTTATCAATCTTATTCATTCTTTCAAAGAACCAGCCCCTAGTATCATTGATTTGTTCTATTGTTTTTTGTTTGTTTGTTTGTTTGTTTCTATTTCATTGATTTCTGCTCTGATCTTTATGATTTCTCTTCTCCTGGTGGGTTTAGGGTTTCTTTCTTGTTCTTTCTCCAGCTCCTTTAGGTGTAGGATTAGGTTGTGTATTTGAGACCTTTCTTGTTTCTTGAGGAAGGTTTGTACCGCTATATATTTTCCTCTCAGGACTGCCTTTGCTGTGTCCCACAGATTTTGAACCGTTGTGTTTTCATTATCATTTGTTTCCACAAATTTTTTCAATTCTTCTTTAATTTCCTGGTGGACCCATTCATTCTTTAGAAGGGTGCTGTTTAGTCTCCATGCATTTGGGTTCTTTGCAAATTTCCTCTTGTGATTGGGTTCTAGCTTCAGAGCATTGTGGTCTGAAAATATGCAGGGAATGATCCCAATCTTTTGATACTGGTTGAGACCTGATTTAGGACCGAGGATGTGATCTATTCTGGAGAATGTTCCGTGTGCACTAGAGAAGAATGTCTATTCTGTTGCTTTGGGATGAAATGTTCTGAATATATTTGTGATGTCCGTCTGGTCCAGTGTGTCATTTAAGGCCTTTATTTCCTTGTTGATCTTTTGCTTGGATGATCTGTCCATTTCAGTGAGGGGAGTGTTAAAGTCCCCTACTATTATTGTATTATTGTTGATGTGTTTCTTTGATTTTGTTATTAATTGGTTTATATAGTTGGCTGCTCCCATGTTAGGGGTATAGAAATTTAAAATTGTTAGATCTTCTTGTTGGACAGATCCTTTGAGTATGATATAGTGTCCTTCTTCATCTCTTGTTATAATCTTTGGCTTAAAATCTAATTGATCTGATATAAGGATTTCCACACCTGCTTTCTTCTGCTGTCCATTAGCATGGTAAATTGTTTTCCACCCCCTCACTTTAAATCTGGAGATGTCTTCGGGTCTAAAATGAGTTAATTGCAACATATAGATGGGTTTTGTTTTTTTATTCATTCTGATCCTCTGTGTCTTTTTTTTTTAAAGATTTTATTTATTTATTTGACAGAGATCACAAGTAGGCAGAGAGGCAGGCAGAGAGAGAGAGGAGGAAGCAGGCTCCCTGCTGAGCAGAGAGCCCGATGCGGGACTCGTTCCCAGGACCCTGAGATCATGACCTGTGCCGAAGGCAGCGGCTTAACCCACTGAGCCACCCAGGCGCCCCCCCCCGTGTCTTTTGATTGGGACATTTAGCCCATTAACATTCAGGGTAACTATTGAGAGAGAGGAATTTAGTGCCATTGTATTGCCTGTAAGGTGACTGTTACTGTACATTGTCTCTGTTCCTTTCTGATCTACTACTTTTAGGCTGTCTCTTTGCTTAGAGGACCCCTTTCAATATTTCCTGTAGAGCTGGTTTGGTGTTTGCAAATTCATTCAGTTTTTGTTTGTCCTGGAATTTTTTTTATCTCTCCTTCTATTTTCAGTGATAGCCTAGCTGGATATGGTTAAGTCTGCTTCCAATCTAATATTTTTACCATTGTATGTTACAGACTTCTTTTCCCGGGCTGCTGTCAGGATTTTCTCTTTGTCACTAAGACTTGTAAATTTTACTCTTAGGTGACGGGGTGTGGACCTATTCTTGTTGATTTTGAGGAGGGTTCTCTGCACCTGCTGGATTTTGATGCTTGTTCCCTTTGCCATATTGGGGAAATTCTCTCCAATAATTCTCTCCAATATAGCTTCTGCTCCCCTCTCTCTTTCTTCTTCTTCTGGAATCCCAATTATTCTACTGTTGTTTTGCCTTATGGTGTCACTTACCTCTCGAATTCTCCCCTCATGGTCCATTAGCTGTTTGTCCCTCTTTTGCTCAGCTTCTTTATTCTCTGTCATTTGGTCTTCTATATCACTAATTCTTTCTTCTGCCCTATTTATCCTAGCAGTGGGAGCCTCCATTTTTGATTGCACCTCATTAATAGCTTTTAAAATTTCAACTTGGTTAGATTTTAGTTCTTTTATTTCTCCAGAAAGGGCTTTTATATTTCCTGAGAGGGTTTCTCTAATATCTTCCATGCCTTTTTCGAGGCCGGCTTAAACCTTGAGAATCATCATTCTGAACTCAAGATCTGACATATTACCAATGTCTGTATTGATTAGTTCCCTAGCCTTCGGTGCTGCCCCTTGTTCTTTTTTTTTTTTGTGGTGAATTTTTCCGCCTTGTCATTTTGTCCGGATAAGAGTATATGAAGGAGCAAGTAAAATACTAAAAGGGTGGCAAAGACCCAAGGAAAATATGCTTTAACCAAATCAGAAGAGATCCTAAATCGTGGGGTGGGAGAAAGGGGATAAAAAGAGGTTCAGGGAAAAAAAAAAGAGAATTAAAAAAATAAAACGAATAAAGAAAAATATAAAAAAGAACATATATAAGATAAAGTAGTTAAAAATGTTAAAAAAAAGAAAAGTGCAAAAGTTAAAAAAAAATTAGCAGCAGAAGAAAAAAAATTGAAAAAGAGAAAAAATTAAATTAACTGCAAGACTAAAGAATCATGGGGAGAAAGCCGTGAGTTCCGTGCTTTGCTTTCTCCTCTGGAATTCCACCACTCTCCTTGGTTTTGAACCTGTACTCCTTGGTAGGTGAACTTGGTCCTGGCTGGATTTCTTGTTGATCTTCTGGGGGAGGGGCCTGTTGTAGTGATTCTCAAGTGTCTTTGCCCCAGGCGGAATTGCACCGCCCTTACCTGGGCCGGGCTGAGTAATCGGCTCAGGTTCGCTTTCGGGAGTTTTTGTTCCCTGAATGTTTTCCGGAGAGTTCTGGAGGACGGGAATGAAAACGGCGGCCTCCCAGTCTCCGGCCCAGAGGAGCCGAGAGCTCAGCGGGGGCCCACTCCTGAGTGCGCCCTCAGAGAATAGCACCCAATTACTCCCCTCTCCCTGGCCTCCGGCCGCGCTCCGAGCTCACCAAGCCTGCGACCGGTTCAAGGTAACCCCGGGCTGAGAGCTCACTCCTCGGCTCTGTCTCTGAGGAGTGACAGAGCGTCTCTGTCTCCTCCGGCTTCCCCGTTCTAATACCTGTAAGCTCTGCGACACTCAGACACCCCCGATCCTTCTGTGACCCTGCGGGACCTGAGGCCACGCTGACCCCGCGTGGGCTTCACCCTGGATTAGCCTCCGGAGCGATGTCCCTCAGCGGAACAGACTTTTAAAAGTCCTGATTTTGTGCTCCGCTGCTCGGCCGCTTGCCGGGATCCGGCCCCTTCCCCCGCAGTCTACCTTCCCATCATTTTGGATTCACTTCTCCGCCAGTCCTACCTTTCAGAAAGTGGTTGATTTTCTGTTTCTAGAATTGCGGTTCTTCTTCTCTTTGATCTCCTGTTGGATTTGTGGGTGTTTGCAATCTTTAGATAAGCTATCTAGCTGATCTCCTGCTACCTGAAGTAGTCTCAGCCTGCTACTTCTCCGTCATCTTGACTTCCCCCGTCCTCCAATGTGGTTTTTTTTTTTTTTAAGATTATTTATTTATTTATTTGACAGAGAGAGATCACAAGTAGGCAGAGAGGCAGGCAGAGAGAGAGGAGGAAGCAGGCTCTCTGCTGAGCAGAGCCCCATGCGGGACTTGATCCCAGGACCCTGAGATCATGACCTGAGCTGAAGGCAGCGGCTTAACCCACTGAGCCACCCAGGCGCCCCCCCCCATCTGGTTTTTTTTTTTTTTTTAAAGATTTTATTTATTTATTTGAGAGAGAGAGACAGTGAGAGAGAGCATGAGCGAGGAGAAGGTCAGAGAGCGAAGCAGACTCCCCCATGGAGCTGGGAGCCTGATGTGGGAATCGATCCCGGGACTCCAGGATCACGCCCTGAGCCGAAGGCAGTCGTCAAACCAACTGAGCCACCCAGGCGTCCCCCCCCCATCTGGTTTTGATTTGAATCTCCCTGATGGCTAATGATGATGAACATTTTTTTTTTTATGTGTCTGTTAGCCATTTGTATGTCTTCTTTGGAGAAGTTACCGTTCATTTCTTCTGTCCATTTTTGGACGGGATTATCTGTTGAGTTTGAGGAGTTCTTTATAGATCTTGGATATCAGTCCTTTGTCTATAGTGTCATTTATGAATATCTTCTCCCATTTCATGGGTTGCCTCTTTGTTTTGTTGACTGTTTCCTTTGCTGTGCAGAGGCTTTTTATTTTGTTGAAGTCCCAAAAGTTCACTTTCGCTTTTGTTTCCTTTGCCTTTGGAGACATGTCTTGGAAGAAGTTGATGTGGCCATTGTCGAAGAGGTTACTATCTGTGTTCTTCTCTAGGATTTTGGTAGATTCCTGCCTCGTGCTGAGGTCTTTTATCCATTTCAAGTTTATCTTTGTGTATGGTGTAGGAGAATGATCGAGTTTCATTCTTCTATACCTAACTGTCCAATTTTCCCAGCACCATTTATTGAAGGGACTGTCCTTTGTCCATTGGATCTGTTTTCCTGGTTTGTTGAAGATTATTTGACCATAGAGTCCATATCTGGGTTCTCTACTCTGTTCCACTGGTGTATGTGTCTGTTTTTGTGCCAGTACCATGCTGACTTGGTGATCACCACTTTGTTGTAAAGCTTGAAACCCGTCAGCGTGACGCCCCCAGTTTTGTTTTTCTTTTTCACCATTTTCCTTGGTGATTCAGGGTCTCTTCTGGTTCCATACAAATTTTAGGATTGTTTGTTCCAGCACTTTGAAAAAATGTCAGTGGAGTTTCTATCGGGATGACATTGAAACTATAGATTTCTCTAGGCAGCGTAGACCTTTTAACAATGTTTATTCTTCCGATCCATGAGCATCCGATGGAATGGTTTTCCATCTTTGTGTCTTCTTCAATTTCTTTCATGAGTGTTCTGTAGTTCCTCAAGTATAGATCCTTTACCTTTTTGGTTAGGTTTATTCCCAGGTATCTTATGGCTCTTGGTGCTATAGTAAATGGAATCAATTCTCTAATTTCCCTTTCTCTATTTTCATTGTTAGTGTATAAGAAAGCAACTGATTTCTGTACATTGATTTTGTATCCTGCCACATTACTGAATTGCTGTATGAGTTCTAGTAGTTTGGGGGTGAAGCCTTTTGGGTTCTCCATACAAAGTATCATGTCATCTGTGAAGAGAGAGTGAGTTTGACTTCCTCTTTGCCAATTTGAATACCTTTTATTTCTTTTTGTTGTCTGATTGCTGTTGCTAGGACTTCTAGTACTATGTTGAGCAAGAGTGGTGAGAGTGGGCCTCCTTGTCATGTTCCAGACTCAAAGGGAAGTCTGTCAACTTTTCCCCATTGAGAATGAAATTCGCTGTGGGTTTTTCAAACATAGATTCTATGAAGTTGAGGAATGTTCCCTTTATCCCTGTACTTTGAAGAATTTTAATCAGGAATGGATGCTGTATTTTGTCAAATGCTTTTCTGCATCAAATGAGAGGACTGTGTGGTTTCTCTCTCTTCTCCTGATTTGTTCTGTCACATTGATTGACTTGCAAATGTTGAACCACCCTTGCATCCCAGGGATGAATCCCACCTGGTCATGGTGGATAATCATTTTAATGTACTGTTGGATCCTATTAGCTAGGATCTTGTTGAGAATCTTGGCATCCATATTCATCAGGGATATTGGTCGGAAATTCTCCTTTTTGATGGGGTCTTTGCCTGGTTTGGGGATCGGGGTAATGCTGGCTTCATAGAAAGAGTCTGGAAGTTTTCCTTCTGTTTCCATTTTTTGAAACAGCTTCAGGAGAAGAGGTATTATTTCTTCTTCAAATGTTTGGTAGAATTCCCCAGGGACTCTGTCAGGTTCTGGACTCTTGTTTTTTGGGAGGTTTTTGATCACTGCTTCACTCTTGTTACTAGATATTGGTCTAGTCAGGTTATCAATTTCTTCCTGTTTCAGTCTTGGAAGTTTATAGGTTTCCAGAAATGCATCCATTTCTTCTAGGTTGCTTAACTTACTGGCATATAGCTGTTGATAATAATTTCTGATGATTGTTTCTATTTCCTTGGTGTTAGTTGTTGAGATGCTACCTTACACCAGTTAGAATGGCCAAAATTAAAAAGACAGTAAACAACAAGTGTTGGAGAAGATGTGGAGAAAGGGGAACACTCTTCCACTGTTGATGGGAGTGCAAGGTGGTACGGCCACTCTGGAAAACAGTGCGGAGATTCCTTAAGGGACTAAAAATAAAACTACCCTATGACCTGGCAATTGCACGACTGGGTATTTACCCCAAAGATACAGATGTAGTGAAAAGTAGGGCCATCTGTACCCCAAGGTTCATAGAAGCAAAGGTCACAATTGCCAAACTGTGGAAAGGGCCAAGATGCCCTTCAACAGATGAATGGATAAAGAAGATACGGGTCCATATATACCATGGAATATTGTGCCTCCATCAGAAAGGATGAATACCCAGCTTTTGTATCAACATGGGCGGGACTGGAGGAGATTATGCTGAGTGAAATAAGTCAAGCAGAGAGAGTCAATTATCATATGGTTTCACTTACTTGTGGAGCGCAAGGAACACAGAGAACATTTAGGAGAAAGAAAGGAAAAGTGAATTGGGGGAAATTGGACAGGGAGACGAACCATGAGAGACTGTGGACTCTGAGAAACAAACAGAGGGTTTGGGAGGGGATGGCATGGGGGGTTAGGTGAGCCTGTTGGTGGGTACTAAGGAGGGTACGTATTACATGGAGCACTGGGTGTGCTGCATAAACAATCTTGGAACACTGGAAAAAATAAGATTTTAAAAATTGTGTTTATACAGAATTTTTGGATAGTTTTTCTTAGGGTTTTATTTATTTGAGAGAGACAGTGAGAGAGAATACAAGTGGGGCGGAGGGGCAGAGTGTGAGGGAGAAGCAGGCTTTCTGCTGAGCAGGGGGTCTGGCATAGGACTCGATCCCAGGACTCTCAGATCATGACCTGAGCTGAAGGAAGATGCTGAATGACTGAGCCACCCAGGCGCCCTCCTGGATAGTTTTTAACATAAAAGTATGTTTTGTTTTGTCAAATGCTTCTTTTTGCGTCTGTGGAGATGATCATTTTATCTTTTTACCAATGTGGTATATTGCATTTATTGACTTTCATATGTTGAGCCAGCCTTACATCCCAGGAATAAATCCCCTTTGATTGTGGTTATGACCCTTGTTATATGCGGTTGAATTTGGTTTGCTAGTATTTTGTTGAGAAATTTTCACCCATATCTGTCAGAGATACTGGTCTGTAATCTCTTCTTGTAGTGTTTTAATCTGCTTTGGGTATCAGAGTAATACTGGTCTTATAAAATGAGTTTGGGAGTGCTCCCTCCTCTTCAGTTCTTTGGAAGAGTTTGAGAAGAATTCAAATTTAATTCTTCTTTAAATCTTTCGTAGTATTCACCTGGGAAACCCTTTTTTCCTGGGCGGTTTTTTTCTTTGTTAGGAGGTTTTATATTACTGGCTATAGCCTCACTTATGTGTCTGTTCAGACTTTCTGTGTCTTTATGATTCAGTCTTGGGTAGTTGTATGTTTGTAGGAACTTTATCTGTTTCTTCTAGGAGGTAGAGTTTCTTGGTGTATAATAGTTCATAGTAGTCTCTTGTGATCCTTTGTATTTCTGTGGTATCGGTTGTAATATCTCCTCTTTAATTTCTGCTTTTGAGGTTTTTGTCCCTTTTTCTTAGGCTACTCAGAGGTTGTCAATTTTGTTCATTCTTCCAAAAATCAGCTCTTACTTTCCCTGGATTTTTCTGTTGTTCTTCTGGACTCTATTTATTTTTGCTCTGGTCTTTGCTTTTTCCTTCCTTTTTCTAACTTTGGGCATATTTTTTCTAGTTTCTTGAGGTGTGAAATTAGGTAGTTTATTTGGGATCTTTGTGTTTTTTTTTTTTAAAGATTTTTTTAATTTATTTATTTGACAGACAGAGGTCACAAGTAGGCAGAGAGGCAGGCAGAGAGAGAGGAGGAAGCAGGCTCCCTGCTGAGCAGAGAGCCCGATGCGGGGCTCGATCCCAGGACCCTGGGACCACGACCCGAGCCGAAGGCAGAGGCCTTAACCCACTGAGCCACCCAGGTGCCCTGGGATCTTTGTTTTTAATGTAGACATTTTATCATTATAAGCTGTCCTCTTAGAACTACCTCTGCTATATCCTTTAAGTTTTCATATGTTGTGTTTCCATTTTCATGTTTCAAGATATTTTATTTTCCTTTTGATGTCTTCTTTAACCCTTCGGTTTTTCAGGAGTGTGTTGTTTAATTCCACACATTTGTGAGTTTTCCAGCTTTCCTCCTATTACTGATTTCTAGTTTTATAACATAGTAGTGTAAAAGATGCTTAGTATTGAGCTCAGTCTTCATCTGTTTGTTAAGTAAGACTTCTTTTGTGACCCAGCATATGATCTATCCTTGAAAATAGTCCCTGTGCATTTTAGAAGAATGTATATTCTTTTTAAAAATTTTATTTATGGGGCGCCTGGGTGGCTCAGTGGGTTAAAGCCTCTGCCTTCAGCTCAGGTCATGATCCCAGGGTCCTGGGATCGAGCCCCGCATCGGGCTCTCTGCTCAGCAGGGAGCCTGCTTCCTCCTCTCTCTCTCTCTGCCTGCCTCTCTGCCTATTTGTAATCTCTGTCTGTCAAATAAATAAATAAAATCTTTAAAAAAATAAAAAAATTTTATTTAGTTAATTTTATTTTTCCTTATGTTCAGTTAGCCAACATATAGTACATCAGAAGTTTTTGTTGTAGTGTTCAGTGATTCATTAGTTGCATTTAACACCTAGTGCTCATCCCCACACATGTTATGCGGCTGTTGAATGGAATGCTCCGTATTCATCTGTTAGGTCCATTTGGCCTAAAGTATGGTTTAAGCTCAGTGTCTCCTTACTGATTTTTTTTTTGGTCTAACTGATTTATCCATTGTTGAAATATTATTGTATTGTGGTCTCTCCCTTCCAATATGTTAGTATTTGCTTAATATATTCAGGTGTTCTGATGTTGGGTGTATATAAATTTATGATATGTCTTCTTGATGAATTGACTCCTTATCATTATAAATGACCTTCTTATTCTTTTATTGCAGTACTTGAGTTAAAGTCTATATATCTAAGTGTAGCTATTCATGTTCTCATTTGCATGGATGATTTTTTTCCATCCCTCACTTTCAGTCTTTGTGTGTCCTTGAAGCTGAAATTAATCCCCTGTAGACAGCATATTGTTGGGTCTTTTGGTGGAGGCGGTGTCTTTTGTTTTTTTTTAATACTTCTGCTATGTCTTTTGATTAAAGAAGTTAATCCATTTACATTTAGAGAAACTACCGATAGGTAAGGAATTACTAATGCCATCTTATTAATTGTACTCTGGCTATTTTACAGCTCCCTGTTCGTCTCTTACTGTCTTTCCTTGTAAACTGATGATTTTCCATGTGGTATACTTTAATGCTCTTCTCCTTGTTTTTTGTGTATCTACAGATTTTTCTTTTTGGTTACCATGAGGCTTACCTAAAACATCTCATAGATAAAACAGTCTATTTTAAACTGATAACAACTTAATTTCAATTGCATACAAAAACTACACCCTTTTACTCTTACATTTACAATCTCGCATTTTTAAGCTCATTTTATGTTTTGGGTGTCGAAAATTGCGTCTTTTCGTATTAGGTATTCTTTAACAAATCATTTCAACTGTTGTTATTTTTAATACTTTTATTCTTTAGGGGTGCCCGGGTGGCTAAGTCAGTTAAGTGTCTGTCTTTGGCTCAGGGTATGATCCCCGTGTCCATTTCAGGCTCCACGCCTAGTGCAGAAGCCTGCTTCTTCCTCTCCCTCTGTTCTCCCCTGCCCCACTCATTTTCTCCCTCACTCTGCTCTCTCTCAAATAAACAAAATCTTTTAAGAAGGAGTTTCATTCTTTAATCTTTGTGCTAGAGTTAGCTTACTTTCACAACACCATACTACATTATTACTCTATTCTAAATTTGTCTGTATACTTACCTTTAGCAGCATGTTTTATATTTTCATACATTTTCATTTTATCAGTTAGTGCTATTTCCATTCAACTTTAAGAACTTTTGGGGGCATCTGCATAGTGCAGTCAGTTAAGCATCTGACTCTTGGTTTTGGCTCAGGTCATGATGTCAGAGTCATGGGATCAAGCATGCTCAGCACAGAGTCTGCTTGAGATTCACTCAATGTTGAAGAGGTTACTGCCTATGTTCTCCTCTAGGATATTGATGGATTCCTGTCTCATAGTGAGGTCTTTCATCCATTTAGAGTTTAACATTGTGTATGATGTAAGAGAATGGTCGAGTTTCATTCTTCTGTATATAGCTGCCCAATTTTCCCATTATTTATTCCCACCATTTATTGAAGAGACTATCTTTTTTCCATTGGGTATTTTTTCCCGCTTTGTTGAAGATTATTTGACCGTAGAGTTGTGGGTCCATATCGGGGCTCTCTATTCTGCTCCATTTGTCTACGTGTCTGGTTTTTTGCCAGTACCATGCTGTCTTGGTGATCACAGTTTTGTAATATAGCTTGAAATCAGTCAATGTGATGCCCCCAGCTTCGTTTTTCTTTTTCAAAAGAAGAAGGCTTTTGCACTCCACCAATACAGGATCCTGGAGGCTCCCTCCCCCTTCTGTTTATCTTTTTTTTTTTTTCAAATTTCTTTTCAGCATAACAGAAATCATTGTTTTTGCACCATACGCAGTGCTCCATGCAATGCATGCCCTCCATGATACCCACCACTTGGCTACAGAAAGGGAAATTAGAGAATCGATTCCATTTACTATAGCACCAAGAACCATAAGATACCTGGGAATAAACCTAACCAAAGAGGTAAAGGATCTGTACTCAAGGAACTACAGAACACTCATGAAAGAAATTGAAGAAGACACAAAAAAATGGAAGACCATTCCATGCCCTTGGAGCAGAAGAATAAACATTGTTAAAATGTCTAAACTGCCTAGAGCAATCTATACTTTTAGTGCCATTCCGATCAATATTCGACCGGTATTTTTCAAAGAGCTGGAGCAAATAACCCTAAAATGTGTATGGAATCAGAAGAGACCCCGAATCGCTAAGGAAATGTTGAAAAACAAAAATAAAACTGGCGGCAAAATGTTACCTGATTTTAGCTTTACTACAAAGCTGTGATCACCAAGACAATATGGTACTGGCATAAAAACAGACACATAGACTAGTGGAACAGAGTAGAGAGCCCAGATAGGGGCCCTCAACTCTATGGTCAAATAATCTTCAACAAAGCAGGAAAAAAATACACAGTGGAAAAAAGACAGTCTCCTCAATAAAGGGTGCTGGGAAAATTGGACAGCTATATGTAGAAGAATGAAACTCGACCATTCTCTTATACCGTACACGAAGATAAACTCGAAATGGATAAAACACCTCAGAGTGAGACAGGAATCCATCAGAATCCTAGAGGAGAACATAGGCAGTAACCTCTTCTGTTTATCTTTTGATATCTGCCCATAGAATGATGGCTCCCCGCTTCATACCTCAAGACTAACCGCCTGAGATATTCTGTTTATAGAGATCCAGATATACCTCCTTACATCACAGGGACAGGGACAAGGCGCGGTGACAGGCAAGGGGGCGGCCTCTGATTGGGTCTGGTTGGGCCCCTGAGCCCCTTCCTCTCTGTGAGGCCCAGCTGGACAGGGAGGGGCAGCCGCTGGGGAGTGCGACCAAGAGGAAACCTCTGCTTCTGGAAGGGGCAGGAGGGTGGGGAGCATTCCAGAGCCGCCTGTCTGGAAAGGGAGGAGCCCTTGTGGGGTGGCCTGAGGATTCCGTACAGCAGGACAAGGACGCCGGCGTGAGTTCCTTTCTCCACCAAACTCTTTGCTGGGGTCAGGAGGAGGGAAGCCGGCGGCAGCCCACACGCCAGTAGGAAGACAGTGGCCCAGAGCGTTAACCACAAAACGAACTTTATTCCCCATTTACACACGGTGCCCCAGTGGCCTACTGCCACCCCCGCTCCCACAGTCATGGCCTTCCTCCCTCCCTCCCTCCCTCCTTCCTTCTCTCCCTCCCTTCCTCCCTCCCTCGCTCCCTCCCTCCCTCCTTCTCTCCCTCCCTCCCTCCGTCTCTCTCTCCCTCCCTCCCTCCCTCTCTCATTCTCTCCCTCCCTCCCTTCCTCCCTCCCTCCCTCACCTAGGATCAGCACCAGGATGAGAAGGACCCCCTAGGCTCCTTGGAGGGCCCCGGGGTGTGCCGGCCCTGGAGGGTAGGCCCACTTCTCCCTACTGGCTGCAGTGATGCTTCCTTCTCCTCCCTGTGACCAAGGAGTCACACCTTCTCTTTGCAGGCTGTGAGGGGTGAACCAGCCCCACAGCCAAGGCCGGCCTCCCAGACACCCCGAGGTTGGCCCCAGGCAGGGGCATCTTTGCCACAGAGGCAGGACCCTCACACAGAGCCCGCTTCCTGGACTTTGTAGCTGGGGGGGCGGCCGGGCCGAGGCCTATTCTCTGAGGAGAGGGGGCCCGTGGAGCCCCCTGCGGCCCCCAACCGCCAGGGCTGGGGATGACTGAGGCAGGAGCGGGACTCTGGGAGAGCCCCCAGGGCAGCAGGCTGTGCTGAGAGGCCAGGAGGAAGGCCAGGCTGGGGAGCTCCTCCTCGTCCTCACTGGACCCATCCACCAGCCCTCGAGTGTCCCTAGCAGGAGGGGCCTCTCTGAGAACCGGGGCATCCCTGGGGCCCGGTCCAGGGGAGGCGCCCCTTTGACCCTGGGGAGGGGCGGGGACCCGTCCAGGCCTGGGTGCAGGGGCCTCCTGTCGTCCGGGAGAGACAGCAAAGGCTCTGGGCCTTGACAGGTGTGTCTGTGCTCGGCCGTGCCTCTGAAGGTCCTGGCCGTCAGTGTCTGCTGGGCAGGCTTTGTCGCTGACCCCCAGCCCCTTCCCGGGACCGGTCTCGTGCTCAGCACTGGGGCCCGACCGGGCCGCGCAGAGACGTGGCGGTGCCTGCACACCCTCCTCCGGATTCAGGGCCGCCAGTCTTTTCTCCACCAGCTGAGGAAGGAGGGGACAGTGACTGGCCAGCATAGGTCAGTGAGACGGGGGCATGGGATGGTGGCACCGGGAGAGGAAGGGAGGGTGACCCACGAGGCTGTGGCTCTGCTGACATCCCCGAGTCCCTCCCTCCCTCCCTTCCCAGGCTCCCCATCTTCCACTTCCCATTCTCTGCTCTGTGCCCACCCGACGCCAGCCTCCCCAGTGCTGTGATTCGCAAGAAGCAAAGGGGGACAGAGTCAAGTGGGTCTTTGTTTTGGAGTCCCCTCCTCGGGCTCACCTGGGACCCCACTCCCTCCCCTGCATCGCCTGGGTCCCCTCCATCCCCCAGCTTGCCTGGAACCTGTCCTTCCCCTGGCTCACCTCTGCAAGGCTGAGCCCTTCCTCCTGCTCCAGTTTCTCAGCCAGGGCCAGGAGGTCCAGCTGTGGTTCCGAGGACAGCAATTCCGCCAGGAAGCTGGGGTGGATGACTGCCTCCACCTGGGACAGAGGAAAGAGGCTGGGGCCATACTTGGCAGGGAGCCCCCTGTGAGCCAGGAGGGTCTGCAGGAAATGTGGAAAAGTGAAGACGCACCCATCCTTCGCCAGACAGTGGGAGAAGTTTTAACGTTACAGTCACTGGCCCCCCTCTCTCTCTGTACCTCTCTCTATCTCTCTCTCTCTCACACACACAAACATTCACACATATGTGTACACAGAGAGACAAAACCTGGACATGCAAACACACACACACACACACACACACACACACAGAGACACAATCACCCAAAACATACGTGCACTCTCAGAGACACAAAGGACATTCCCCTAGGCAGACACACACGTGAGCGCACACACAGGACCACATGCAGACATACAGAAAGACATCCACACAAGGCACAAATGCACACACACGTGCCTCTACGCACACACGCACGGGTGTGCACATGCACAAACACACACGTACACACAAACACGATGCTTGGGCATGTGTGCACACACATGTCCACGTATGTACGCACGCCTGCGCGCATAGCAGTATACACACATGCCTGCACGCACACGGGCAAGTACACAAGGATGCACACACACATGCACGCACAGCCCAGGAACAAGGAAAGCGCTTAATGCCAAAGGCCTGGGCTCAGCCCCGAACTGGGCGTTGGAGTGCCAGTCCCTGGAATCTTCCAGACACCAGGCTGCGGGCCAGCGCACCTTGGTGATGAAGTCTTCCTGGGAACACAGCTCGTCAATGTAGCTCAGGAGACCCGGGTCCGGGTAGGTCGCGGCCTCGTCCTGCTGTGGCTCCTTTCCGTCCTCTCCCCATTCACCTGCCGGGCCCCCCGGGGCTGAGTGGCCAGGCCCCAGCAGCCCCTCCATGATGTCCACGTACTCTCTCACAGCCTCTGGAGGGATCTCCTTGGGCGCCTTGGTCTCTCGGCGCCGTGGGGGTCTGTGTGGCTGCAGGCGGGAGGGCTGGGCCCTGGAACCCGCCTTCCTGGGAACGCACGCTGAGGCGGAGCGAGAAGGAGGGAGGAGGCGTGAGGGGCTCCGGCAGAGCATCGGGAGGGCAGTGTTAGGGGGACACTGAAGTCCCTGGGGGCTGGGTCAGGGCCACGGGAAGCTATGAGCACCGTGGGACTGGCAGAGCGGGAAGGAGGAACGTCTCACAGCCAGCCACGTGAGCAAGGGCGGACCCACCGATCGGCCAGGGGTCTCCCCACAGCCCACTTCCCAGGCAGACTTGGTGCCGGGTCCTCTGACAGGCGTGGGGCGAGGAGTCAAGAAATTCACCAGGTCAATACCCGTCCTGACAAAGGGCAGCTGAGACCCCCGGCTGCTCTGGTCAAAGGACCAACGTCCCCTTGTGGGAGCAGACACGACCCGGGGACAGAGGCCTTCCCCCGGCCCCCACTGCCATGGTCCACCAGCGGTCATGGGAATGTGGGGGCCTTACCTGGCTGCGGGCCCGCTTCCGTGGCTGGGGGCCCCCGCCGTTCAGGCTTCGGGGGCGCTGGGGGAGGCAGGCCCTGGGCCACCTTCACCCACTGTAACTTCCGCATCTGCATCTCCTCCTCCATCTCGAACTCCATAAACCTGGGGGTGAGGAGGCCCAGGCCGCACTGAGGAGGGGGCCCGGCCCTGGAGCCAGCAGGGCCAGCAGCAGGTTGAGGGACCGGGAGAGGCGGGGCCTTGGAGGGACGGCCGTGGCCCCAGCCACCAAGGAGGAGGCAGGAGGGCTGTCCGGCGCATCGCCTCCACAACCCCCTCAGGGAGTAGAGTCGGAGGGAGTCTGACCCCAGGCCAGGCGGCCTCAGGATCCCCAACCCCGTCCTGAGACCTTCTGGTGGAGGCAGGGGTGGGTCCAGAGCAAGGGAGGGTGGAACCGCCAGGGAGGTGGGGAGGGCGGCCCTCTGGACCAAGCGAGCATCAGCACAGCCAGACCCTGCCCCCGGCCCACTCGCCCAGCAGGCCCGGGCCAGAGACCCTGACTCACTTTCCCGCCATCTCGTAGTAGATCAAGCGGTCAAAGTTGCTTTTGCTCTCCCACTCCTGCACGGCCCGCCGCACTCCCTCCTCCAGCGTCATCGTGGGCTTCAGGCGCGCCAGGGACCGCAGCACCGGGCTGTAAGACGTCGAGGTCAGGGGCCGGCTGCAGTCCGGTCACCCCCAGCCTTCCCCGTGTCCTCTGGAGCCCGTGTCCCCCACCCAGCAGGACCGAGTGCTGGCAGGTGACAGGGGGTGTCGGGGTGTGCAAATCCACCTTCTCCACCGCCACAGTCACCGCCTCCCACCACACCAGCCCTGGGCCCTGGGCTCCAGGCTGACTGTCCACTGACAGCAGCAGGGACGTGGTGGCCTGGGAAGTCAGTCCTTCTGCACTCTGCCTCTCGTAATAATACTCGCGGACATCAAGGTGCCCAGCAATGAGTCTAGCCTCTGCAGGAAATGCCATCACCCCGTGTTCATGTGGGACCCCAGATGCCGAGGCCGGGCCTGCCTGGTCAGAGCTCCGCAGGAAGGATCCCGCACCCTCACGCCTACACCACCTCTGCTCCCTCCCCTCCCGTTCTGAGGGATCCTCTGGGACAGCGAGGGTGGGGCCCGCACAGGACCTCTGCTGGCCCTGCAGGTCCCAAGCCTCCTCTGCTGGGCTGGTCCCCTGGCCGTGAGAAGCCCCAGGCCCGTGTTGCCAGGAGACAGGGTGACAGAGAGTGCGGCGCCCAAACCACAGCCGCTCCTCTGACACCCGGACCCTCTCTGCCTGTGAGTCCCCAGCGACTGTCACTGTGATGTCTCTGCAAGGTGCAGGTTGGCTGGACAACCCCCCCACACACACACACCGCCCCAGTGTTAGCTGAGATGCGTGACTGAAAGGTGTCCTGGACCAGAACGTGCCTTCCTAGAGCAGGGACCCGGCCGCAGCCCTTCCTCCCAGCGGCCCCAGATCGCCCCCCTGTGTGCGCGCCCCAAGGTGGGCCTGCGTGAGGGCTGCGGGAGAGCCGAGCCACTCACATGAGAAAGCAGGAGAGAGCTTCTGCGTCGGGGCTCTGCGGGAGGTGCCTCCGGGCCAGCGACTTGAAGCGCTGCCAGCGCCGGAAGTTCTCGTAAACACTCTTGGGGTTACAGGAGTCCGCGGGCGAGGCCGAGGTCCGGCTCCTGGAAGCTCCGTGAGGCTGTGGCCTGGCGTTGACTGGGGGCACGACGGTGGTCAGCCGCGCGACTGGGGGCTGAGCCGGACGTGGAAAGCTTGGGGCCAAGCCTCCCTTGCTGGCCTGGGAGCCCCCATGGGCCGAGGCAGGCATGCTGGTCTCCACCGCAGAGGCAGTCACGAAGATGGGTGCGGGACACGCAGCACCCCCACAGAGGGCCCCTGGAGCACTCCAGCTGAGGGGGGCCGGAGTGAGGACGATGGTCTGTGTCTGGGGGGTCACTGAGCACCCCTGTTCTGACCTGACCTGCACAGTGACATTGCAGGTCCCAGTCCCATTGGGGCCAAGGCCAGCCTCTCCTGCCACCAGCGGAGTCCTGGAGAAAGCTGGCAGCACCAGGGGGCCACCAGGAGGGAATGGCGGGGTCAGGAGGGGCGGCGGGTGCTGCCCCCAGAGTGGCCGGTGGGGCGCGCCGGCAGTGGGTGGGGGGAAGGGCCGTGCCATGAAAGCAGGCAGGGAGGCTCCCGGGTCCGTGGCCACATGGCGTCCCAGCACTGCAGGTGCTGTGGACAGAAGGAAAGGGCCGGATGGGGTCAGAGAATCCGCAGACGGGAGGGAGGACCGGGGACCCCCTTAGCCCCCGGGGGCAGAGCAGTGAATCCCGTGGCTTCGCGTGAGGGACATCACAGGAAAAGGTGCACTTTGCCAGTGTCCCAGAGTGATTTCCATGCTCTGGCCTCCCGCAGGGAGCTCCCGCCCCCGCCCCTCCCACCACGACATCCTGTCTGCCCAGCAGAGGCGGTTGGGCCAGCACTGCCTCTGAGAACCACCCACGGACCCCCACACACGACTCTCCAGCCTCACGGGCGGCCTCCCAAGACTCGGGCCTGGCTGGACCCCTGACCTGTGGGAAATGGCCTCAGCAGCCTCCCTGGCCGCTGGAGACCTTCTGCAAGGTCCCTCCTAGGCACATGTAGGGCCCCTGTGAACAGACAGCGTCTGAACCAGTGGGGCCCCTGTCCCGCCAGCCTTCCCGCTCCCGACGCTCCCAGGGAATCCCCCCCTCTCCTCCCGGGCCCAGCACAAGCGAACAAGAACGCTTGACCTGCATCTCTGCCAGGAAAGCTCCCCCCAAACCCTGCGGTAGGCCCGTCTCAGAACCATCCACACAGCCCGGACACAGGGGCCAGCCGGGGTCAGCAGCCCAGAACACAGGACTAGAGGAAGCAGGTGGGAAGTGCGTTTCCTCAAGAGGGAGAGCGACCCAGAGCCGCTGAAGAACCCAAGCCCTACCTTGAGGCCACCTGGTGCCCCGACCCTGCCGAATCCGAGACAAGGCCTGTGTGGCCTGGGGGCACGTGGGCTCAGAGTGACCACCGGCCCAGGTCTCGGGGAGGACACGCCATTGCACACGCGGCCGCACACAGCCCCATGGAACGACGTTCTGGCCAAGACCGGCCTGTGCCGCCGTCATGACACACTCCCACCGCTCCCTGCAAACTGCCCGAGGAGGCGTGTGCCCCGGAGAGAATCGGCGAGACTGCCGCCATCCTTTCTCCACACACACAGGGCGTTTCCCCCGACAGGGCCTGACCCACCTCCAAGGAGCCCCTGCCCAAGGTCCTTGCAGGTTTCTGCAGACTCCCAGCCTCTCAGCCCCCAGGCCAGCTGTCCCTGGGGGTCCAGGGCGCTCCCTTCCTCTACCTAACCCCACCCAAGTGCCCCTGGCCGGCGTCACATTTGATTCCCAAGGACTTCAAGGGTGGCCTGGGCCCTGACACGTCCAACCCAAGCCAAAGGCTCACCTCCTTGGAAAGCCATCCGCACAGGCAGAGGACGCTGCCGCCTGGCAGCCTCCACAGTGAGGAAAGTCAGGTCTGGGCCCCACACGGTGAGGGGCTGCAGGAGACACCCAGGACTCAAGCCAAGGACTGGGAAAGTTTGAATCTAAACAGGGCAAGAATGCAGGACCTCATGACATTCTGTGGCGGGGGAGGGGCGGAGGGCCCCTGCCCTGGCTGGGGGTGGGGAGACATTCCATGAGTCAGGCTCTGGCAGGTGGGCCAGAACCCCAAGTTCCTGTCCAACGATAAAGGGGCAGCACAATTGGGGCGCGCCTTTCCAGGCAGTTCAGACACTGTTTTCCAGATTCACCGCACCGCGGTGTGACCCGGTGCTCCTCTGGTTGGGTTTTGTATCCAGCAACCTCGGCTTGTGTCCCTCCGCCCGCTCTGCTGCCTACCTGGCTCTTGACTTATTCAACAGGGGCTGGACTTCCTGAACAAAACCCAGAACAGATATGCTGATGAGCACACGCGTCCTTAAGGCCAGCGGAACTGAGGGTTTCAAACCGGCACGGTGTCAGCAGATCCCGTGGGTTTGCTTGCACCTCGTTCTCCAGCCACGGGTGCTCCTGTGCCCAGTGGCCTGCGGAGCTCGGAGCCGAGCAGATCCAGCAGCACCGGCCTTCCTAGGGTCCCTTTTTCTGGAAAGCCCCGGTGTCTCGCAGAGAGAGTTCGTGCACCCTACCATGCGCGACCAGAAATCACGACGTCCTGTTCCCTGGCGTATTGTGTCGCTGTCTGATAGGGATTTCTAACCTCTTCCACTACCTTAGTGGAAACTTTCTAACAAGCAATACCTGTGGTTCAAAGTCACACTGTGCATAGCAGACTGCGCAGGGACGCCTCTTCCTCCCACCTCTTACTCCCGGCAACCCGGCCCCTTTCTCCCAGGAACCCAGTGTTACCTGTGTCTTTTAGATCTTTAGAGAGATGGCATTGTGCCTCATAAAGTCAATGTACGCTCTTCGTTTCTTGAAGACTGAAAGCATATTTCTCTCTGGTTGAAGGTTGATAGAGGTCCCAAAATGTGTGTGGATATGCACAGTGATTGTTCTTGTCCTGGTAATGCGGCTCCTCTCCTCCTTCTGGAGGCTAGATGCCCAGAAGTGCTACAGTCCTCTAAAATTCGAAGGGCCCCATCGGATAGCGTGGCCAATTTTAGCAAGTAACAATAATGGACACTCAATTAAATTAGAATTGCAGATAAACATGGAATCGGCGTTTCCAAGAATTGTGTCCCATACAATATTTGAGATATACTTTTCTTTAAAAAAAAAAAAGATTTATTTATTGGGAGGCCTGGGTGGCTCACTTGGTTAAGGGGCTTGCTTTTGGCTCAGGTCATGATCCCAGCGTCCTAGGATCAAGTCCCACATCGGGCTCCTTTCTCAGCAGGAAGCCTGCTTCTCCCTCTGCCTCTGCCTGCCACTCTGTCTGCCTGAGCTCACTCTCTCTGACTAAAAAAAAAAAAGAAAAGAAAAGAAAAGAAAAAAGAAACAAAAAGATTTATTTATTTATTTGACCGACAGATCACAAGTAGGCAGATTGGCAGAGAAAGAGAGGGGGAAGCAGGCTCCCTACTGAGCAGAGAGCCCGATGCGATGCGGGGCTCAATCCCAGGACCCTGGGATCATGACCCGAGCCGAAGGCAGATGCTTTAACCCACCGAGCCACCCAGGCACCCCTTGATATATACTTTCAGTGCAGATCTTTTCGCCCTTTACCTAATTTTGCATTTGGGTGGGATTCTGCATTTTATCTGACATCTCTACCAAAAATGTGTAACGTATCCAGTTATTATTAGTCACTTACCTATGAGAAAAAGATCTTGGATATGAACACTCCAGAGTGCTATCTTGGCTTCACTGCAAAGCTCATTTGTGTGTACATACACACACACACACACACATACACACACACCCACAGAGTGTCTGCAGGCTCTTTGAATGATTTGGAATTTGGAAGAGCCATCATACATCACTGAGTGTCTAGGCTTAGTGGGGTTGAGGACAGAAAGAAGGCGTAGGAGATCTTCCGCTTTCTTATTTCCAAGGGGCATAGAAAGACCCGATAGCCCTGGTTTTTTGAGCTGTTACAATCAGTACTCATGAAATGGATGTGCCCCTTGAGACAAAGCCTCCTGGGGTATCCACTCCTATCCATTTCCCACTCACACAATCAGCTTCCCCTAAGGACTGGCCGGCCACTCTGAGCCTGGAAGCCCTGCTCTGAGCTTGCAAATGGTAGAGCCTCGTTCTTTGGCAACCAGGCTCACACTGAATGTGGCCCCATGTACGTGGGAATCATGGTAGCACCCCCTTTAAAATCTCATTGACTCTTGGGGCGCCTGGGTGGCTCAGTGGGTTAAGCCACTGCCTTCGGCTCAGGTCATGATCTCAGGGTCCTGGGATCGAGTCCCGCATCAGGCTCCGTGGGCCAAGGGTGATGAGGGCTGAGAACTTCAGAGGCTGAAGCCAGATGTCTCAGGAGACAAGCCTCATTCCCACCGCCATGACAGCAGAGTTCTTAGGACAGCAGGGGAAGGAAAGGGAGCTTTAGAACCGTGGCTCCACTCTCTGAACATGCACTGAACAAGAACTCTTTTTGGTTAAGGCGCCGAAACAGTTCCTTGCCTGGCCCCACGCCCCGCGAAGGAAAGTTGACTCCCAAGTCACAAGGTTCTCGCTCCTGGCTCAGATGTAGGAAGGAGCCTTCTCGGGGCCACTGATTCAAAACTGGCACTGTGGAAAAAGGATCTCGTCTCAATTCTGCAACCATTTCTGTACTGCTTCAAAATCCTACAGCCCAGAAGCAGATGGAATCAAATTCGCCCACATGCAATTTGGGAAGACCGGTCGTGGAAGGCAGTACCAGAAGTCCTTCGCGTGCTGGTCTCTGAGCATGCCTGCAGTGACTGCCGAGAGAGAGCCGTCTCCGGACAGGACTCCCAGGTCTGCGGAGAGCCACGACCGAAACAGCCCTCCTCTGGCAACCGACTGGAAAGAGATGGGGTGATTGAAGCTTCTTCCAAAAATGTCACAAAGTCAGGGCAGTCCGTTGCACCCTTTTTTCACGCGCACTGAAGTCCTTCGATATTCCAGAGGAGGAGGGAGGGCAGAGCAAAACTGCGGCCATGCCGCCCGCTAGATCACCTGCATCAGGCGCGTGGTGACCCAAGGCGGAAGACGCGCCTTGCGAGGAAAGCTGTGTGGACGCTCCCAGTCACTGAGCAGCTCCGCCAGGAGACCTGCTGTGGACAGGCTGTGCCCGGGGGAAAGTCTGGGAATGGAGTCAGGGAGGATCGCGTCGAGTGTTCCCCGGGTCTGAATTCTCCGCCAGAACTGTGCTTCCATGGAACCTTGGGGGGCTCAGGGGCTCAGGCGGGCGCAGAGGGCGCAGAAAGGCGGGAAAGAGCAGCAGATGCGCAGTCCGGACGGAGGTGGTCGGCCGCGGGGCCCTCGGGCTTCGGAGGCACCTGTCCCAGGTCGTTCGCAAGGTCGCGTCCGAGGCCAGGGAGTGCACGTCTGCGATGTTAGGGCCGTGAGCGCTCGCTTCCCACGCGCTGGCTTGAAGGCAGGAGGACCACAAAGAGTGCGGGAGGGTAGTCGTCCCCGTGCAGCCCCCGGCTCCTGGACCCATTGCTTCCAGCCTGTCCTGCACGGCTCTCGGGGCCCTGTTGGGCTTGCCCCGCGCGCGGCCACGCAGGCGCAGGTCCACGCAGGGTCAGGTACGCGCACGCGTATACCTCCCGAGGGGCGGGGCTGAACGTCTCCCGGGCCCGCCCCCGCAACGTCTCCCAGCGTCCGTTGTGGCTGCCCGCGGGGGAAGGCGCGCCTGCGCGGGCTCGGGGGCGGGGTCCCTACCCTAACGGTCCTCTGGCTGGGGGCGGGGCCGTGCGTGGCCGCCTCGTGCTTGCGTGAGGTAGGCTTGATGAAGGCGCGTGCTCCCGGGCGTGCAGGGGTGCCGGCCCGCGGTGTGTGGCGTTCTTGCTTCGCGTTGTGTGCATCCTTGAGGTGTGGACGCGGGGACCGGAGGACTGGCCTTAGGTTTCTGCAGTTTTGACTGTTTGCTGAGGTGCGTCGCGCGGCCTCTCGCGTGGGCTGTTTGCACCCTGACCTTGTAGGGGTGAGGTCGGTTCCTGGGATTTGGGGACCGCGTTCTGGGCTCCGCGTTGGGTGACTAGCGTCCCGGGGGGCCCGCGTGTTTGGGTTCAGTGCTCAGGTCTCTGGGGTCTGGGGTGTAGGTTATGGAGGGTCTGAGTGTTTGCGGTCCGCGCTCGGGGGGCTAGAATTCAGTGCGTCTAAGGGATTGGGGTCCGCGCTCTGGAGTCTGGGGTCTCGAGAGGCCCACGGGTGTGGGGTCTGTGCTTGGGTCCCCGGGGTCTGGGGTTCGGGGTCTGCGCTTGTGGGTCTCAGGTTCAGGGGCCCAAGGGTCTGTTGTCCTGGCGGGTTGTGGGTTCCCCTTCAGCTGACGGCTGTAGTGGTCCCTGGGGCCTCGTGCGGTGGGCGGGAGGCCCTGGGGGCGGGTCCGCGGTGAGGAGCGGTAGTGGTTCCAGGTGTGCCGGCCGGGCCGGGAGGGGGGTGGAGCACAGGTGGGGCTTGGAGGGGCTTGTTAGGTCCGAGTGGGCAGGTGTATGCTGATGTGTGGCTATTTGTGTAAAAAGGGCGGTGAAGCTTGTGTGTGTGAGAATGGGCTGAGTGTGGTTAGGAGGGTGTTAAGAGGTCAGGGTCCATACAAAGTCAAGGAGCTGGTGCTTAGGGGTTTGTAATTCGGGGTTGAGTGGAATATGAAATACGTGTGATTTTCCCCGCATGACTTGGGGATCCGTGTGCGTAAGAGCAGATTTGAAAGCATTATGTGCATGTGGGTAGGGGCATGCTTGGAAAAGTGTGTATTCGTTTAGGTAGACCGTGCTCGGTCTTTACATACGGGCATTGCAGGAGGATCTTGGTGTATCCGAGCATGTTGAATGGTTCTGTGTATCTTTTTCTGATTGGCAGTAGTCCTGTTTGTATTGGTGTGTTGAGGGTAAAGCTGTGAATCGTTGTATGGCACTGGTGGGTGTTTTATATGTGTGATATGGGTTTTGTATGACTATTGTGTGAGATGGAAGAGTTGATTCTGTATGAGCATTTGGGACTGTGAGGTTATGTATGTAGAGGTGGTGTGGCATATGTGTATGTGAAATGGTGTGGGTGATAAATTTTTATAGTTGTAGTGTACTGGGTTATTTTAGGTATATTTCAGGCTTGTGGAGAGATGTGTGTGTATTGAGTTTGTGTTTGTATTCAGGGACCATGGTTATTTGGAGGAATATTTGCTGGGGCCGTGTGTTTGTATTTTTCAGTAGGGGGCCATTAAGCTTGTGTATTTTGGAAAGTGAGCAAGTATGTATCTGATGGGGAGATGGGGCTCAGTGTTCATGCAGGAGAGTTGGAGAATTGTATTTCTCTGTATTAGAGGTATGTGATATGAGTATTTGCAGGTGTGAAAGCTGGCTGCTACTCAGTACAGATAGTTTGGGATTTAGAAGTTGTTTCATGTATGGATTGTGAGGGATGTTTGTGACGTGTGTATGTGTGTGTGTGTGTGTGCATATATATATATACACACACATACACACATATATATACATACACATACACACACACACATATATATATGCACACACACACACACACACACACACACATACATTATTGGTTTGTGTATATCTACTGGTTTCTGTAAATATCCAGCATCAACTGCATGAATTATCAAGTTTGTTGGTAAGGTTTGAAGTTAGGAGTATTCAGAGTGTGTTTCTTTGGGTAGTGCTACTCTGTGTCTGAATGTGTTTGGTAGTAGATAGTAGAAGGTGGTTTCTGTAATTCAGGATGAGGATAGAAATGTGTGTGTGTGTGTGTGTGTTAGGAGATCTATGTGTATTTGTGTATGTATCTTTGTATATATATGCACATATGTACAGATATATGTAGTGTTTTGTGTAGGTATCTGGGGTGGGAGTTGATTCCCTACTAGGCGTATAGTGGATTGTGTGCCTATACTTATATGAGAGGGGATGTGGTGCACTGGAACTGGCTCATACGAACTTGGGGTGGTCAGTGGTGCATCTCTTTTCCTAGTTCTGTGTTTAATGACTTTAGGTAGGTAGCTTGAAATTAGTCATGCTGGGAATATTTATGCCAGGTAAAAACCACAAACAGAAGCCTTTCCCACCTTCCTCTGAGAGCATTTTATGAAGTATTTACCAGCACACCACTGGTGTCTATGTGTGAAGCAGGCATCATTGGGTGTGTGAGTGGGGGCATCCAGAGCGTTGGGCCCTTGTATGTGTGCCTTGACCCTTGTAATTCTGAACCGCTGCATTACTCCTAATCAGGTTGGCCCATTCTTTAGGGCCAAAGGATCCCTATATATTTGGTGATTTCCAGTTTTTCGTGCAGGTAGGTTCAGGGGTGTTTATATGTTAGGCAGGTGGACACTCCTTCAGGATTTGTGGTCCTTGCATCAGGGCATCCCAAGATGGATGGCCCTGGTAGACATGGCTTTGCGGAGCAGAACCTTCATAAATGTGTTGTTGCTGTGACAGGCAACATTCAGAACATTGTGGGGATTCCTGGAGAGGAGGTCAAGAGAGCGTGCTCTCCCAGACAACCCCTTGTAAATCACCTAGGTAAGCTTCAGGCATCATTGTCTCTTCTGGAGCATGGCCAGTAGGCAAGAACACCCTCTACATGGGTCCAGGAGGCGAAAGCCTGCAGAACCACTTGCCCAGAGTCTTGGGGAGTGTTGGGAATCACTAGTTCTCAACCAGCCTATCTCAGTGGAAACCTGAGTCCTCAGGGCTAGGCAGGACCCCTAGGGGTCAGCGAACTGACAAGGCTGGGGCTGGGGAGGCTTTGTCCATGAAGAAGAGCTAGGGGCTGTGACCCAGAAGGACTGGGATGTTCTGCTCTGAATGGATATGGCTCTCATGTTCCCAAACCCTTTAGAAATGCTCTCCTTTCTTTTCTGAATGTTCAGGATGCTCCTAACACTGGGAAGCACATAGCTTCATGTTTCTCTGAAAGGAAAACCTGATGCTCTTTCCTCTGTCCAGGTGGAGCTGCAAACCCAGCAGCCACGTGATGAGCATGGCCACCAGCTGGCCACATAGCTGCCTCCTGCCTCCCACCTCCCTTGGACCCACCCAGCATTTCTGGGCCTTCCTTATGGTGAGTCTCCTGAATCTCCCTCCAAAAGAAGGTGCTATCGCCAGCTTCTTGAACTGACTTTCTTAGTACGGGTGGATTCCTAGTAGCTCTCACTGTCTCCTTCATAACCTGTCCCCAATAAAATGCCGGTGTGGTATGCTAATTGTATTGTGTTTTGTCAGCAGAATGGAGCTCTGCCTGCTTTTCTATTTTAAAGAGTATTCTAAAGAGTATGCAATATGTGTACAAGGTATACATTCTTGGGTTTAATGTGCCTTGTCTTTGACGTGGGAAGATGTAGACTCTGAGATTTAAGGGAGAGAAATAGGAATATTGTGGTATTGAACCAGCACTGAAAACCCCCCACTCAGATGGAATGAATGGGAATTGCTGGAATGGCGAGGCTAGTCAGAGCTGGTTGTTCTGGGGCCTCAAGTTTTTTTTTCGGAGTGTGTACCATGGGGCATAGCCTTTGTTCCCTCGAATCTCCATGGACAGAAGGAATCCTCTGTTTTGTACTGAGTGGCCCCTTTGGCCAGGCCATTAGAAGCCCCAACTTGCTCTACTTCTCAGAAGTTGTTGGGGAGAGAGGACCTGAACCCTCTCAACCGCCCTGGGGCATGCAGCAACACAAGAGTGGATCTGAGGAGATCCAAAAGGTGGCTCTGTGGCCACGAGGGAACTGTTCCTACAAAGGACACTGTTCTTTCTTTTTTAATTTTTTGATTTAAATTTAATTTTTTGATTTCTTCTCATTCAGTGCCCCCTCACCCCTATTGTCCTCTGCACTATTCCTTATGTTCCCCTGTGAGTGAAACCTTACGATAATTGTGTTTCTCTGATTGACCTATTTCACTTAGCATTATACCCTCCAGTTCCATCCACACTGGTGTAAATGTTAAGTGCTCATCCTTTCTAATGGCTGAGTAATATCCCGTTGTATATATGAAACATATCTTCTTTTTCCATTCATCTGTTGAAGAACATCTCAGCTCCTTCCACAGTTTGGCTATTGTGGACATTGCTGCTATGAACATTGGGGTGTATGTGCCCCTTCTTCTCTACTACCTCTGTATCTTTGGGGTAGCTCTATTTTTAACATCTCGAGGAACCTCCATACCGTTTTCCAGAGTGGTCGTAGCAGTTTGCATTCCCACCAACAGTGTAAGAGTGTTCCCCTTTCTCCACACAAAGGACCCTGTTCTGATGTCTGCTAGGGTCCAAGAGAGGAGGCTTACAACCTACAGAGACCAGGAAAGGCAGAACAGGGTCAGTGGGACACTAGGAACAGAGGAGGGAGAAGATGGGACTCAGGACGAGGCTGGAGGCAGGCTTTGACTCCGCTGGGTGAGAGGGTGGGAGCACGTGGGGAGGTAAATTCCTCCACCCTCAGCCAGACTCTGCTCCTGTGGCTGCTAGTAGTTGGGGATGCTGAGAGAATTCTAGTTTGGGGGTCAGTGGTGTACGTCCTTCCTGCAGCTTTCTCATGCTTCGAGCAAGAAACCTGTCCTGACTTACAAATCTTTTTGCACCTTCCCCCACTTCCTCCCAAGAGATCAAGAGTCCTTTGTCACAGTCTTGACTGTGCACATGCATGCATCCAAGTCCATGATATAACCATATGTTCATTATCTCTTTTCTCCCCTGGAATGTAAGAGCCAGGCGAGGGGTCTTTGTTGTGTTCCTTGATGCTTGATAATTGTCATGGGTGTGTAGAGTGTCATAGTTTGGAACACAGAACCAGACACAGAGTTTAGGAAACAAGGTATTTACTGAACAGCACCTGTGAGGGTAGAAACAGGAAGAACTGGGCACAGTGGTCTTTCAGCAGACTCCGGAACAGCCTCTGCTTCTCCTCCTGGAGCTGAGGAGCTATGCTGTCTCTCAGAGCTGTCGCCGTTGGAAGAAATTGGCCCGGCCTTCATCAGCCCGTGAGACAAATGCCTTCCTGGAAACAGGATGCCCCCCGGCAAGGCTATTCTCTGTAGTTGCCGCCATCCCTTAGGGAGCAGGGGGCTGACGCTGTCTCCCAAAGGTGCTCTTGTCAACTCGGGACGCATGCCATTGTCATCAGACTCCTGCCTGTTACAGCTTATGGCAATTTCTTTACATAGATTCTGAGTGTGTGAGTGTCTTCAAGGTGGAGGCAATTGTGTATGCACGTGTTGGGGCCTTGAGTGTCTGTGTGGGTCAAGTCAGGGAGCATGGAGGGGTGTGCTTGTGTCGGAGGGAGGTTGGGATGGCCCTTGTGTATGGTTTGGAGGTATGTTGGGGGTCCCGAGCCTGGTACACTGTATTGCGAACCTGCAGGGTATGACTTGCTGAAGGAGGGAGCTCCCTCAGCACCTGCACTCCCACTTTGGGGAAGTGGAGGCACAGTTTCAGTACAGCCCCTCCAAAGGACATGGAGTCACAGCATTTACTTACAGATCCCAGTAATGGGGTGTGTGCAATGGAAGGGCAGTTCTCTGTCTCAGGTCACAGCCAGCAGGACATAGAGAGCAGAGTAGCAAGCACTGAGGACTTACAGGTGGTTGGGGTGGAGGTCCCTAAATTTTCGTGGCTCCCCTCTTTAGTGGTTACCTGTAAAGGTGCCCTAGGAAAAGTAGAGTGGGAGCTTGGGGTGGAAATTCTGAGCTCAGGTTTTTATGGAACTGTCCAGACTGGGTGTGAGCAGGTTGTCATGCTGTAGAATGTGCTGGCAGCCCCTCAGAAGAGCTGTTCTCTCATCATGAGGTTGGAGCTCTGTGTACAAGTGTGTGCTTGTGTACATGCTGTGTACACACTGGCATTGTGTGAGTGCCTCTGAATGTTCACAGTGCTGGTAGGAAGTTGGTGTGGGTGTATCGAGTGTCCATAGCACAGGGTGGGCTGTGGTGTGTGTAAATTCAGAGTGTTTAGTGAGGAATCTAATACATATATTTGAGGGTTGGGGATTGCTTATGTTCTGGGTGCATGTATATTTGGGGCATTAAAGGTTGCACATGTGTGTATTTATGTAGGGGTTCTAGGAGTGTGTTTGATGAATTTGGAAGAGTTCTTGTGTATTTTAAGAGGTTTGAGGGACTGGCTCTGTATATTCAAGGTTTTGTTTGTTTGTTTTTTAGATTTTATTTATTTATTTGACAGAGATCACAAGTAGGCAGAGAGGCAGGCAGAGAGAGAGGAGGAGGCAGACTCCCCGCTGAGCAGAGAGCCCGATGCGGGGCTGGATCTCAGGACCCCGAGATCATGACCTGAGCCGAAGGCAGAGGCTTCAACCCACTGAGCCACCCAGGCACCCCTGTATATTCAGGTTTAAGAAGATATGATGAGTACTTATTTTTTTCTGGAGACCTTGGGTGGGGACAGGAATTGGAGGGATTGTTGTGTGTGTGTGTGTGTGTGTGTGTGTGTGTGTGTGTTGTGTTTGGAAGGAGGTTGGGGAGAAAACCTGGATCCGGACATATCGGTATGGGGGGAACCTATGGGTGTATTTTTGGGGGATGGATGGTTCAGGATAATTTTAAAGATATGTAGCAACCGTGTGTGTGTCTGTGCATTTTGAAACTATTGTGAATATGTGTCTGTGCATTTGAGAAGACCTAATGTTGTGTGTTAATGCTTTCTGTGTTGGCTTTATGTGTATTTGCACTATCAGGGCTGTGTGTATACTTATTTAGTCAGGGTAAGAATTTAGGGAGTAGAGGGCTTTGGGAGCTTCAGATTGTCAGTGTAGTGGGGTGTTGTGAGTTGTGTGTCTGTAATTGAGGGGTATAGACAGATGCCATTTCTAGGTTATCAAGAGGGAGACAGGTATATGTTTGTATTGGGGTGGTGAGGTCATTCTTTTGAGGAGTATTTAGGAGAAAGTAGGAAACCCCATGTGTATCTATTGGATGGTATTTGTGTGTTGAGTTTTGGAGGCATTGTACATAAGTGGACGTTAACAGTTCTAGGGGACTATATATGTGGTATATTTAGGATTATGGGATTGTGTTTAATATTAAGCATGTGAGTTTGGTTTTAATGTGTTCAGTTATTGTTGGAAGGTTTGCGTGATTTCAATGGGGAGTGATACAGGATTTTTTTTAAGATACGAGGATGTGCGTATTTAAGTGTTTGCTTATTGGGGGATGGTTGGGAGTACATTTTTGTATTCAAGACCATGGCTGTAATTTTATTGGGGTTGAAGGTGTATGTCTGTTTGGGACATGAAAGTTCTAGGTGCACTAGCAGGCATCTGGTGGGTAGGGTCTGTGTGTTTGGAGACATGCAGAGCTCTGTGGGACTGTGATAGTGGCTCACTGTGTCTAGCTGGAGTGTGTGTTGGTGTAGGAGGGGGACATGGGGCATATTGGTGACTGTGAGGCTCTCCCATGTGGACTCACCCTTGTTTGTTGTGATCTTCTGTTGCTCAGACTCATCCTGTCTCTGTTCTAGAGCAGCCATTCCCCTGGCATGGTCAGTGGTCTTCTTAAGCTTACCTGGATGGGTCTGGGAATATCACTTCTACTAGTGGCTGGAAGCAGAGTGGGGCTGACTTCCCCAGGAGTCCTGTCCTCAACGGAGTGGCTGGGAGATCAGGGTTTCTCCTCTAGGAGGTCAGACTTGACCAGTTCTCTCCAGAATGTGCTGATGGGAGTGACCCATTGGATGAACTCTGCCAGGAAGTGGTAGATCCAAGGATAGTTCCTGAGGGAGGAATCTGCTTTCTTCTTTGGATGGCTCCCACAGAGGGTAAGGGCCAAGTTCCCCGCAGGGTCTTTCTCATTTCTCAGGCCTGGCCCTGCTGACTGGCCTGTCTGTGCATAGGTTCTGCTGTACTTTGCGTCCTCTGGCGACATCAGCGTGAGGCCTCCTGCATGTCAGTTCTCACTGCCCTTCCACAGCCTGCCCCGGCTTCCCATCCTGCTTTCTTTCCCCTGACACCGTGGGTGAGAGTCACCTTCTCCAGGTAGGAGGGATTCCTCTTCCCCATGTTCTCACACCATCCTCCTGCCTCTCATTTCCGCCTTCTTGGCACCCACTGTTCCCAGAACAAACTCGACTCCTCACAGTGTCCCTTCCTCGGCACCTTCTGGTCTGACCTCCTCTCACTGCCGCCCCGCTGGCCTTGGTCATGAGCCCCAGGTGCAGCAGCCTTCTTTCTGTTCTTGAAAGGCACATTGGGGCCTCTTCGTTTTCTGTTTCCTCATGTTAGAATGCTTCCCTATTCTCTTTATGGAGTGCCTTCCGGACTGAGATCTGCCCTGTTACTCTCTTGGCCCTCATCCTGCTTCACTGTCCTACAGTGTCTCTCTCGAGGCTAAAGTGGGAAGCTGCTCAGTGTCTTAGCGAGTATCATAACTCCAGGAACTGGTAACCACTGACACATGAGACACCAGGCCATCCACGAGTGAATGAACCGCATGGTCCACTTTGTCAACAGGACCTGTGAACCTGCTGCCCGGTGGCACACATGTCCCTCAGGATGGGAGCATTGAGTCTTGATCACTTGCCTCCAGGGCATGTCCTAGGCCCGATCACTGTCAGCTCCTATCACTGGGAGGCAGAACAAATTAAGCCAGCTGGCACAGGACGCATGGCACCCTGCAAAGCAACAAACCCAGATGTTGCTCACGAGAAAACCTAAACTCCTATGGGTCATAGTTCAAATGCAGTGAAGCAGGCATAGCATATAAGTTAAAATAAACTGGGTATAAAATTCTCAATGTTCTAAATTAGATTGCAGCTTGCTTCCCGTGATCCGGATGTCAACAGCCAAAACTGTTGGTGTCCTGGACCTTACGGTAAAGGAAGAACAGACCCAAACTGAGTGCCCAGCTGCATTCATCAGGCTCTGGTGAAAAGTAAATTTGCATCATCACTGCACCACTCAGTTTTTAGCACGTGCCAGGCACTATGAGGAATACATGCATACTCATGCTTGCCAAATCCATTAAAAAAAAAAACCCTAGTGGGTACATTATTGTCTCACATTTCAGGTGATGAAATTGATGTTCAGAGGTAAGCAGTTATGACCAAGCACTTGTATGTGCCGAGTAGCAGTCAAACTGGTTGACCCATCCCTGCAAACTAAACATAACCTTTATCAATGCATCTGGATGCCAGGCTATGAAGATGCAAAATACATCCCAGTGGCAGAATGAGCAGTGTGAAATACCCCAGCCGTTCTAGCAGGTGTGAGGTCATACATCATTGTGGTTTTAATTTGCAAATGCCTGACAATTAGTAATACTGAGCAACTTTTCTTACATCTGTTGGCCATTTATAGGTCTTTGGAAAAAGATCTATTCAAATACTTGGTTGACTTTCTTTTGAATTATTTGCTATTTTGCTGTTGAGTTGAAGGAATTCCTCATATATTTTGGATCTTAACCCCTTGTCAGATATATAGTTTCAAATATTGTCTCCCATCCCATAGCTTCCCTTTTCATTTTTTGATGGTTTCCTTTGCTGTGCAGAAGCTGTTAGTTTGATGCAAATCAACTTGTCTGTTTTTACCTTTTGGTTGTCATTGCTGTTGGTATCAGATCCAATAGTTATCGCCTGGATTAATGTTAAGAAGTTTTAGTCCTTTGTTTTTATCAGTTTCAGGTCTTAAGTCTTTTTTTATTCATTTAATTTTGTAGATGAAGTTAGATAAGGAACCAGTTTCACACTTAACTATGTAGTGATCGTTTTTTCCCGTCATTTCTTAGAGGCTAACCTTTCCCCACTGTGAGTTCTTGGAAACCTTCTTGAAGATCACACTATATATGGATTTATTTGTGGGCTCTTGGATCCACTGATCTATAGGTCTAAATGCCAATAGTAATATATTGTAGATTTATAATATATTTTGAAATCAGGAAGTGTGATGCCTCCAGCTTTGTTCTTGTCCAAACTGTTTTGGCTGTTCAGGATCTTTTATGATTCCGTATGAATTTTTGGATTGTTTTTTTTCTATTTCTGTAAAGAATTCCATTGGGATTTTAAGAGGGATTCTGTGGGGGTGCCTGGGTGGCTCAGTTGATTGAGCATCTGATTCTTGATTTTGGCTCAGGTAATGATCTGAGATGGAGCCCCATGTCAGGTTCTATGCTGTGCGTAAGGCCTGCTTAAGATTCTCTCCCTCCCCTCTCCCTTTGCCCTCTCCTCCCTCTCTCTCTCTCAAATAAAAAAGTGTGGGTTTTATGGTATCTGTAGGTCACTTAATTTTTTATACTTCATCTTTTTAAATTCCATTAACCAAGATAAGATACATCATTAGTTTCACATGTGTTCAATAATTCATCAGTTGCATTTAATAACACCCAGGGCTCATCACGTACCCTCTTTAATGCCCATCCACCAGTTACCCCAACCCCCCCCACCTCCCCTTCAGCAACCCTCCGTTTATTTCCTGGAGTCAGAAGTCTCCTGGTTTGTATCCCTCTCTGATTTCTTTCCATTCAGCTCTCCCTCCCTTATGATCCTCTGCACTGTTTCTTATAGTCCACATATCACCGAAACCATATGATAACTGTCTTTCTTTTTTTTTTTTTTTTAAGATTTATTTATTTATTTGACAGAGAGAAATCACAAGTAGACGGAGAGGCAGGCAGAGAGAGAGAGAGGGAAGCAGGCTCCCTGCTGAGCAGAGAGCCTGATGCGGGACTCGATCCCAGGACCCTGAGATCATGACCTGAGCCGAAGGCAGCGGCTTAACCCACTGAGCCACCCAGGCGCCCCTGATAACTGTCTTTCTTTGGTTTACTTATTTCACTTAAGTGTAATACCCTCCACTTCCATCCACGTTGTTGTAAATGGTAGGTATTCATCCTTTCTGATGGCTGAGTAATATTCCATTGTATGTATGTACCACATCTTCTTTATCCATTCATCTGTTGAAGGGCATCTCCGCTCCTTCCACAGTTTGGCTATTATGGACATAGGTGCTATGAACATTGGGGTGCATGTGCCCCTTCTTTTCACTACCTCTGTGCGTCTTTCGGGTAAATACCCAGTAGTGCAGTTGCTGGGTCATAGGGTAGGTAGCTCTGTTGTTAACTTCTTGAGGAACTTCCATACTGTTTTCTAAAGTAACTGTACCAGCTGGCATTCCCACTAACAGTGCAAGACGGTTCTCCATTCTCTACATCCTCACCAACATTTTTTCCCTGTTTTGTTAATTTTAGCTATTCTAACTGGTATAACGTGTTATCTCAATGTGGTTTTGATTTGTATTTCCCTGATGGGTAGTGATGTTGAACATTTTTTCATGGGTCTGTTATTTGTAGGTCTTCTTTGCCCATTTTTTAAAGACTTTATTTATTTATTTGACAGACAGAGATCACAAGTAGGCAAAGAGGCCGGGTTGGGGCGGGGGGAGGGAAGCAGGCTTCCCGGCTAGCAGAGAGCCCGACGTGGGGCTTGATCCCAGGATCCTGAGATCATGATCTGAGATGAAGGCAGAGGTTTAATAACCCAGTGAACCATCCAGGTGCCCCGTGTGTTTTGAGTGTTGAGTTCGATAAGCTCTTTATAGATCTCGGATACCAGCCGTTTATCTGATAGGTCATCTGTAAATGTCTTCTCCCATTCCATAGGTTGCCTTTTATGTTTGTTGATTTTCCTTTGCTGTGCAGAAGCTTTTATCTTGATAACGTCCCAATAGTTCATTTTTGCCTTTGTTTCCCTTGCCTTTGGTGACACGTCTAGCAAGAAGTTGCTGTGGCTGAGGTCAAAGATGTTCCTTCCTGTGTTCTCCTCTAGGATTTTGGTGGTTTCCTATCTCACGTTTAGGTCTTTCATCCATTTTGAGTTCCATCATTGTGTGTGGTATAAGAGAATGGTCCAGTTTCAGTCTTCTGCATGTGGCTGTCCCAGTTTTTCCAACACCATTTATTGAAGAGACGATGTTTTCCCCATTAGATATTCTTTCCCGCTTTGTCAAAGATTTGCTGACCAGAGTTGAGGGTACATTTCTGGGTTTTCTATTCTGTTCTATTGATCTATTTATCTGTTTTTGTACCAGTACCTATGGTCTTGATGATCGCAGCTTTATGATATAGTTTGAAGTCAGGCATTGTGATGCCACCAGCTTTGTATTTCTTTTTCAACATTTCTCTGGCTATTTTGTTTTGTTTTGTTTTGTTTTCTGATTCCATACAAATTTTAGGATTATTTGTTCCAGCTCTGTGAAAAATGTCGATGGTATTTTTTTATGGTGTTTTGATAGAGATTGCATTGAATGCATGGGAAGCATAGACATTTTAACAAAGTTTATTCTTCCATTGCATTAACATGGAATATTGTCCATCTCTTTGTGTCTTCTTCAGTTTTTTTTAAAAACATTCTGTAGTTTTTTAAATTTTTTTATTTTTTTAAAAGATTTTATTTATTTATTTGACAGAGAAATCACAAGTAGGCAGAGCAGTAGGCAGAGCGGGGGAAGCAGGCTTCCTGCTGAGCAGAGAGCCTGATGCAGGGCTCGATCGATCCCAGGACCCTGAGATCATGACCTGAGCCTAAGGCAGAGGCTTAACCCACTGAGCCACCCAGACCCCCCTGTAGTTTTTAGAGTACAAATCCTTTACCTCTTTGGTTAGGTTTATTCTTAGGTATTTTATGGTTTGGGGTGCAATTGTAAATGGGATCGATTCCTTAATTTCTCTTTCTTCTGTCTCATTGTTAGTATATAGAAATGCAACTGATTTCTGTGCACTGATTTGATATCCCGCCATGTTGTTGAACTGCTGTATGAGTTCTAGCAATTTGGGGGTGGAGTCTTTTGGGTTTTCTACATAAAGTTTCATGTCATCTGTGAAAGGTGAGAGTTTGACTTCTTTGCTGATCTGAGTGACTTTTATTTCTTTTTGTTGTCTGATTCCTGAGGCTAGGACAGCTAGTACTATGTTGAACAACAGTGGTGAGAATGAGCATCCCTGTTATATTTCTGACCTTAGCAGAAAAGCTCTCAGTTTTTCCCCATTGAGTATATTTGCTGTGGGTTTTTCACAGATAGCTTTTATGATATTGAGGTATGTTCCCTCTATCTCTACACAGAAAAGTTTTTTATCAGGAATGCTGTATTTTTATCAAGGATGCTGTATTTTGTCAAACGCTTTTTCTGCATCTATTGATAGGATCGTACGGTTCTTGTCCTTTTATTAATGTAGTGTATCACATCGATTGATCTGCAGTTGTTGAACCACTCTTGCAGCCCAGGGATAAATTCACTTTGTCACCAAGAATAATCCTCTTAGTGTACCGTTGGATCCTATTGGATAGTATCTTGGTGAGTATTTTGACATCCATGTTTATTAGGGATAATGGTCTGTAATTCTCCTTTTTGTTGGGGTCTTTGTCTGGTTTTGGGATCAAGGTAATGCTGGCTTCATAGAATGAGTCTATTTTCACTTCCACTTCTATTTTTTGAAACAGCTTCAGGAGCATAGGTATTATTTCTTTTTTGAATGTTTGGTAGAATTCCCATGGGAATCCATTGGGCCCTGGACTCTTGTTTTTTGGGAGGTTTTGATCACTACTTCAATCTCGTTACTGGTTATTGGTCTCTTCAGATTGTCAATTTCATCCTGATTCAGTCTTGGCAGTCTATAGGTTTCCAGGAATGCATCCATTTCATCCAGTTTGCTTAACTTATTGCCTGCCATATAGTTGTTGATAATAATTTTTTCTTTTTTTAAATTATGTTAGTCACCATACAGTATTTCAATTAGTTTTTTTTCCCAATTTATTTATTTTCAGAAAAACAGTATTCATTATTTGTTCACCACACCCAGTGCTCCATGCAAGCTGTGCCCTCTATAATACCCACCACCTGGTACCCCAACCTCCCACCCCCCCGCCACTTCAAACCCCTCAGATTGTTTTTCAGAGTCCATAGTCTCTCATGGTTCACCTCCCCTTCCAATTTACCCAAATTCCCTACTACTCTCTAACGCCCCTTGTCCTCCATGCTATTGGTTATGCTCCACAAATGAGTGAAACCAGATGATAATTGACTCTCTCTGCTAGACTGATTTCACTCAGCATAATCTCTTCCAGTGCCGTCCATGTTGCTACAAAAGTTGGGTATTCCTCCTTTCTGATGGAGGCATAATACTCCATAGTGTATATGGACCACATCTTCCTTATCCATTCATCCGTTGAAGGGCATCTTGGTTCTTTCCATAGTTTGGCGACTGTGGCCATTGCTGCTATAAACATTGGGGTACAGATGGCCCTTCTTTTCACGACATCTGTATCTTTGGGGTAACAACCCAGGAGTGCAATTGCAGGGTCATAGGGAAGCTCTATTTTTAATTTCTTGAGGAATCTCCACACTGTTCTCCAAAGAGGCTGCACCAACTTGCATTCCCACCAACAGTGTAAGAGGGTTCCCCTTTCTCCACATCCTCTCCAACACATGTTGTTTCCTGTTTTGTTAATTTTGGCCATTCTAACTGGTGTAAGGTGATATCTCAATGTGGTTTAATTTGAATCTCCCTGAGGGCTAATGATGATGAGCATTTTTTCATGTGTCTGATAGCCATTTGTATGTCTTGATTGGAGAAGTGTCTGTTCATATCTTCTGCCCATTTTTTGATGTGTTTGCCTGTTTCGTGTGGGTTGAGTTTGAGGAGTTCATTATAGATCCTGGATATCAACCTTTTGTCTGTACTGTCATTTGCAAATATCTTCTCCCATTCCGTGGGTTGCCTCTTTGTTTTTTTGACTGTTTCCTTTGCTGTGCAGAAGCTTTTGATTTTGATGAAGTCCCAGAAGTTTATTTTTGCTTTTGTTTCCTTTGCCTTTGGAGACATATCTTGAAAGAAGTTGCTGTGGCTGATATCAAAGAGATTACTGCCTATGTTGTCCTCTAGGATTCTGATGGATTCCTGTCTCACGTTGAGGTCTTTTATCCATTTCGAGTTGATCTTTGTGTACGGTGTAAGAGAATAGTCGAGTTTCATTCTCCTGTAGCTTTTTAATATAACTCAAAGTCCAGAATTTTGATGCCTCCAGCTTTGCTTTTCTTTTTCAAGATTGGCTTGACTCCTCGGGGCCTTTTACAGTTTGATACAAATTTTAGGATTGTTTGTTTTAGTCCTGTGAAAAATGCTGGTGGTATTTTGATAGGAATTGCGTTAAATGCGTAGATTGCTTTGGGTAGTATAGACATTTAAACAATATTTACAGATGACACAATGTCATAGGAAACATGAAAGACTCCACCCAAAAAACTGCTTGAACTGATATATGAATTCAGTATAAATTTTCAGGATACAAAATAAATGTGCAGAAAACCACTGCATTTCTTTTTTTAAAATGTGTTTGACAGAGCTAGTGCACATGAGCACAAGCAGGGGAAGCATCAGGCAGAGGGAGAGAGAGAGCGAGAAGCGGGCTCCCTGCTGAACAAGGAGCCTGATGCAGGGCTCTATCCCAGGATACTGGCATCATAGGATGATGACCTGAGCCGAGGCAGATGCTTAACCGACTAAATCACATAGGCACCACAACTGTTGGCTTTCTGGACACCAATAATGAAGTAGCAGAGAGTTTAAGAAAACAACCCCCTTTACAACTGAAGCCAAAATAATAAGATATCTAGAAATAAACCTAACCAAAGAGGCAAAGGACCTATACCAGGAAAAGTATAAAAGACTGATGAAAGAAACTGAAGAAGACATGAAAATATGGAAAGACATTCCCTGCTCATGGATTGGAAGAAAACTGTTGTTAAAATGTCTTGATTGATTTTTAAAGAAATACTTCTATTTCTGCTTTTGTGTTTCCTACCTTAATACTGTTGTTTTTGGTCTCCTTTCTACTCAGCGTCCCCTTTAATATTTCTTGCAGGGCTAGTTTCATGGTTATGAACTCCTTTAGTTTGTGTTTTCTGGGAAACTCTTTTTCTCCTTTTCTGTTATGAATGGTAGCCTTGTTAGAGTATTCTTGGCTGCAGTTTTTTCCCACTCAGCACTTTTTGAATATATCATGGCACTTTCTTCTGGCCTGCTAAGTTTCTCCTGAAAAACTCCCCCAGTAGCCTTATGGGGATTCCCCTGTTTGTTCCTGCTTTTTTTGTCTTGCTGCTTTAAAAAAAAATTTATCACTACAGTTTGCCAATTTAATTAAGTCTTGATGTGGATGTGCTTTTGTTGATTTTGGCGGGGTTTTCTGTGCTTCCTTCATCTGAATATCTGTTTCCTTCTCCAAATTAGGGAGATTTTCATCTATTATTTCCTCAAATATATTTTCTGCCCCTTTTCTCTCTCTTCCTTCTGGGATCCTCACAATGCAAATGTTACTATGCTTGATGGAGTCACTGAGTTCCATAAGTCTCTTCTCATTTTGTATAATTCTTTTTTCTCCCTTTTTTTCAGCTGATTGCTTTCCGTTACTCTGCCTTCTAAGTCATTAATTTCATTCCTCTGCTTCTTCCAGCCTGATGTTCATTCCATCCAGCATGTTTCTTATTTTGTTTATTGAGCCCTTCATCTCTGGTACGTTATTCCATGTCTGTGTTAAAAGTCCCTTGTCTTCTACTCTTTTCTGAGTCCAGTGAGTATCCTTATGATCATTGCTTTAAAAACTCCCTCAGGGGGCACAGATTGCATGGAGCACTGGGTGTGGTGAAAAAATAAGGAATACGGTTTTTCTGAAAATAAATAAATTGAAAAAATTTAAAAAAAATAAAAAATAAAAATAATAAAATCAAAGGTTGAAGTCTAAGTTCTGTGACTAGAACCAATGTCAAACTCTGCTTGGACACTGTATTATAATTAAGCAAGCTATTACCTTAGAGGAAACAGCTTGAAGGTTACATGACACGGGACCTCCTGTTACAACTTTCTGTGAATCTCTTCTTATTTTAAAAAAATGTTTTATAAATAAATAAATATGTAAATTAAAAAAACAAAAAAACTCCCTCGGGCATCGGTTTCACTTAGATCTCCAGCCATGTTTTTGTCCTTTTATTTCATTTGGGATTAATTCCTTTTCTCATTTTGTCTATGTTTCTGTAACTGTTTCTCTGTGTTGGAAAAGTCAGCTAAGTCTGTTCTCAAGAGTAATGGCCTTGTGAAAAAGAGGTTCTATAGAGCCCTGTAGTGTATGTGCTTCCAGGAGTGTCTCTAGTGTGTGCTGCGTGTGCTCTGCTGTTGAGTACTGGATGGCTGCTTTGTCCTTTAGGCCAGTCATCTGCAGAGGTTCTCTTGGTGTGCTCTGGGCAGTGTTTGGTCCCTGGCCTGAATGTGGTACATTTTAACTAGGTGTACTCTGATCTGCTCGTGGAAAGAAACCTCTTGCCACTGCCATAGGAACCAAGACTCCACAAACCTCCCATTTGGAGGACGGGTGTGAGCAGTTTGGGCAGGTCTGGAGGAGAGGGCCTGCCACACTGGGACTGAGGCTGGTAACTGGGAAGGGTGGTTCCACCAGAGTGTGTCAGGGTGGAGCTTGGTGTAAGCAAGTTATTAGGTAGTGAGTGTTGATGCTACACTGGGTCCTGTGGTTTGACCTGTGCTTATGCTGGGGGTAGAGGAGAGAAATGGCTCCAGACAGTTCTTTTGTTCCCAGGAGGGTCTCTCCATGAATGCTGCCTCTCTGGGATGTGCTGTCAGATAAGCACATGACTTCCTCACTGTGTGCCGCAGGTGCTCATCCCATCCCTGTTTTCACACAATATGTCCCCCAGTTGTTTGCCTGCCTTCACTCCAAGAGCAGCACTGTGCCCTCTAGGCTCTATTCCCAGCCAGGCCCACTGACCTTTAAAACTTCAGGCTTTAAGCCCCACTGGTTGCCAGAAGTCATGGACTTTGGCCCATCTTGCTTTCTAAGCTAGTTGCTATGGGAATTAGGTTTTGCTCTGAGCTCCGGTGTGTTCATCTGTCTCTTGCCCTCTCCTTGACTGTGGCTCCCTCCCCACCACAGTGACCACAGTCTGTCTCCTGAATTGCCTGCCTCTCCACACTTCCTACCTTCTTTGATGCGGCCTCTTGTCTCTCTTTTTTGTTTTATCTGAGTTTGTTCTGCCAGTCTTCAGGTCTATTTCTGGGGTATAGTTGGGTTTGTGGGAGAGGCAGGCCTAGAGTCCTCCTACTGCTCTGGCATCTTGCCATCTTCTAACCCATCCATGAATTTTTAAAATTTATTTGATTGCTTCACTGACTCGATGGCTGTATAGTAGCAGATTGTTTATCCTCCACATGTTTGGTTTTTTTTTTTCCAGCTTTTTTCCTTGTAATTTGTTTGTAGTTTTACATTGTTGTGGTTGGAAAGGATGCATGGTATGCTTCCAGTCTCAAATTTATCAGGGCTTGTTTTGTGGCCTAACAAGTGGTCTCTTCTGGAGAATGTTCTTGTGCACTTGAACATGTATTGTATTGTGTTTTTTGGAGGAAATGTTCTATGTATATGTTTTATGTCCAATCTGGCCTTTTATGTCATTCAGAGACACTGTTTTCTTGTTTTTTCCACATGGATGATCTATCCATTAGTGTTAAGTGGGGTGTTAAGTCACCTAGTATTATTGTATTACCATCAGTTTCTCTCTTTAATATTTGCTTCATATATTTAAGTGTTGCAGTCTTGGGTGCATAGATATTTACAATTGATTTATTCTCTTGTTGGTGTCATCCCTTTATCATTATATGTAATCCCCTTCTTTGTCTCTTGTTAGAGTCTTTGTTTTATTGTCTGTTTTGTTGGGGTGCCTGGGTGGCTCAGTGGGTTGAATGACTGCCTTTGGCTCGGGTCATGATCCTGGAGTCCTGGGATCGAGTCCTGCATTGGGCTCCCTGCTTGGTGGGGAGTCTCCTTCTCTCTCTGACCCCACCCCTTCTCATTCTCTCTCTCTCTCTCAAATAAATAAGTAAAATCCTTTTTAAAAAAGTGCTTTTAAAAAATAAAGTCTGTTTCGTTTAATATAAGTACTGCTATCTAGCTTTTTTTCTTTTTCTTTGTTTTTGGCATGATAAATGTTTTGTTGTTTCTGCTGTTCCTGAGCTTTCAGTCTGTATGTGTCTTAAGGTCTGAATGAGTCTTTTATAGGCAAGCATAATGATGACTTTTTTTTCTTTTATAGGCAATCATAATGATGACTTTTTTTTTCTTTCCTTCCTGTTTTTAATTCATTCCATCCTCATTTGTCTCTTGATTGAGCATTTAGATAATTTCAGTTCAAAGTAATTATTGATAGGTATGTACTTAAACTTCCATTTTGTTAACTCTTTTCTGGTTGTTCTTGTAGCTCTTCTCTGCTCCTTCTTTTGCTCTTTCCTTGTAATTGATGACTTTCTTTAGTATTATGTTTGGCTTATTCTTTCTGGGTGTCTAGGTTTTTGGTTTGTGGTTACTTTGGGGTTCATATAGAACATCTTAAGAATACAACAATCTATATTAGGTTGATGGTCACTTATGTTTGAACATACACTAAAATAACTGCATTTTTATTTTCTCCTCATTTTATGTATATGATGTCCTATTTTATGTTTTTTAATTTGTGATTTTTAAAAAAGATTTTATTTATTTATTTGAGAAAGATACAAGTAAGCAGAGAGGCAGGCAGAGAGAGAGGAAGGGATGCAGGCTCCCCGCTGAGCAGAGAGCCCAATGTGGGGCTTGATCCCAGGACCCTGGGATCATGACCTGAGCCAAAGGCAGAGGCTTTAACCCACTGAGCCACCCAGGTGCCCCAGTTTGTGATTTAAGATGTAATTGATTTCACAATTTTTGTATTTAAACCTTCACACCAGCTTTATAAGTGATGTATAAGCTTTATAAGTGATCATAATCACTTATAAATCACACCAGCTTTATAAGTGATTGCCTATTTCCTTTAATGTGTGTTTTCTTTTACTAATGAAGTTTTTCTAGTCATGATAGTCTAATTATGGCATTTTCTTTCCTACTTCAAGTCCCTTTAAAATTTCTTGTAAGGCACGTTTAATGGCAACGAATTCCTTTTACTTTTGTTTGTCTTGGAAGATTTTGATCTCTTTAATTATGAATGATAACTTCGCCAACTAATTTTTTAATGGGAAAATCTAGCATCTAATTTTTTAAAAAAACTTTCATACACATATAATATATTATTAGCCCCAGGGATACAGGTCTGTGAATCACCAGGTTTACACACTTCACAGCACTCACCATAGCACATACCCTCCCTAATATCCATAACCGCACCACCCTCTCCCAGCCACCTTCCCCCCAGCAACCCTCAGTTTGTTGTGTGAGAGTCAGAATCTCTTATGGTTTGTCTCCCTCCCAATCTCATCTTGTTTCATTTATTCTTTTCCTACCCTCCAAACCCCCCATGTTGCATCTCCACTTCCTCATATCCGGGAGATCATATGATAGTTGTCTTTCTCCGATTGACTTATTTCGCTAATCATAATACTCTCTAGTTCCATCCATGTTGTCGCAAATGGCAAGATTGCATTTCTTTTGAGGGATGCATAGTATACCATGGTATATTTATACCACATCTTCTTTATCCATTCATCTGTTGATGGACATCTAGGTTCCTTCCATAGTTTGGCAATTGTGGACATGGCTGCTATAAACATTCGGATGCACGTGCCCCTTCGGATCACTACGTTTGTATCTTTAGGGTAAATACCCAGTAGTGCAATTGCTGGGTCATAGGGTAGCTCTATTTTCAACATTTTGAGGAACCTCCATGTTGTTTTCCAGAGTGGTGGCACCAGCTTGCATTCCCACCAACAGTGTGGGTTCCCCTTTCTCCACATTCTCGCCAGCATCTGTCATTTCCTGAGTTGTTAATTTTAGCCATTCTGACTGGTGTGATGTGGTATCTCATTGTGATTTTGATTTGTATTTCCCTGCTGCCGAGTGATGTGGAGCACTTTTTCATGTGTCTGTTTGCCATCTGGATGTCTTCTTGGCAGAAATGTCTGTTCATGACCTCTGCCCATTTCTTGATTGGATTATTTGTTCTTTGGGTGTTGAGTTTGCTAAGCTCTTTATAGATTTTGGATACTAGCCCTTTATCTAATATGTAATTTGCAAATATCTTCTCCCATTCTGTCAGTTGTCTCTTGGTTTTGTTAACTGTTGCCTTTGCTGTGCAAAAGCTTTTGATCTTTACAAGTCCCAATAGTTAATTTTTGCCCATGCTTCCCTTGCCTTTAGTGATGTTCCTAGGAAGAAGTTGCTGCAGCTGAGGTCAAAGAGGTTGCTGCCTGTGTTCTCCTCAAGGATTTTGATGGATTCCTTTCTCACATTGAGGTCCGTCATCCATTTTGAGTCTATTTTCGTGTGTGGTGTAAGGAAGTGGTCCAATTTCATTTTCTGCATGTAGCTGTCCAATTTTCCTAACACCATTTGTTGAAGAGGCTGTCATTTTTTCACTGGACACTCTTTCCTGCCTGTCGAAGATTAGTTGACCATAGAGTTGAGGGTCTATTTTGGGTCTCTCTACTCTGTTCCATTGATCTATGTGTCTGTTTCTGTGCCAGTACCGTACTGTCTTGATGATGACAGCTTTGTAATAGAGCTTGAAGTCCAGAATTGTGGTGCCACCAACTTTGGCTTTCTCTTTCAATACTCCTTTTGCTATTTGAGGTCTTTTCAGGTTCCATATAAATTTTAGAATTATTTGTTCCATTTTTTTGGAAAATAAATGGATGGGATTTTGACAGGGATTGCATTACATGTGTAGATTTCTTTAGGTAGCATAGACATTTTCACAATATTTGTTCTTCCAATCCAGGAGCATGGAACATTTTTTCCATTTCTTTGTGTCTTCCTCAATTTCTTTCATGAGTACTTTATAGTTTTCTGAGTATAGATTCTTTGTCTCTTTGGCTAGGTTTATTCCTAGGTATCTTATGATTTTGGGTGCAATTGTAAATGGGACTGACTCCTTAATTTCCCTTTCTTCTGTCTTGTTGTTGGTGTAAAGAGATGCCACTGATTTCTGTGCATTGATTTTATATCCTGACACTTTACTGAGTTCCTGTAGAAGTTCTAGCAGATTTGGAGTGGAGTCTTTTGGGTTTTCCACATTTAGTACCATATCATCTGCCAAGAGTGACAGTTTGACTTCTTCTTTGCTGATTTGGATGCCTTTCATTTCTTTTTGTTGTCTGATTTCTGAGGCTAGGACTTCCAGTATTATGTTGAATAGCAGCGGTGATAATGGACATCCCTGCCGTGTTCCTGACCTTAGAGGAAAAGCTCTCAGGTTTTCTCCATTGAGAATGATATTTGCCTTGGGTTTTTCATAGATGGCTCTGATAATATTGAGGTATGTGCCCTCTATCCCTACACTTCGAAGAGTTTTGATCAGGAAGAGATGCTGTACTTTGTCAAATGCTTTTTCAGCATCTATTGAGAGTATCACATGGTTCTTGTTCTTTCTTTTATTAATGTATTGTATCACATTGATTGACTTGCGGATGTTGAACCAACCTTGCATCCCTGGAATAAATCCCACTTGGTCGTGGTGAATAATCCTTTGAATGTACTGTTGGATCCTATTGGCTAGTATTTTGGTGAGAATTTTCACATCTGTGTTCATCAAGGATATTGGTCTGTAGTTCTCTTTTTTGATGGGATCCTTGTCTGGTTTGGGGATCAAGGTGATGCTGGCCTCATAAAATGAGTTTGGAAGTTTTCCTTCCATTTCTATTTTTTGGAACAGTTTCAGGAGTATAGGAATTAATTCTTCTTTAAATGTTTGGTAGAATTCCCCTGGGAAGCCGTCTGGCCCTGGGCTTTTGTTTGTTTGGAGATTTTTGATGACAGTTTGAATCTCCTTGCTGGTTATGGGTCTGTTCAGGTTTTCTATTTCTTCCTGGTTCCGTTGTGGTAGTTTCTATGTCTCTAGGAATGCATCCACTTCTTCCCGATTGTCAACTTTGTTGGAGTAGAATTGCTCATGATATGTTCTTATAATTGTTTGTATTTCTTTGGTGTTGGTTGTGATCTCTTCTCCTTCATTCGTGATTTTATTTATTTGGGTCCTTTATCTTTTCTTCCTGATAAGACTGGCCAGGGGTTTATCAATCTTATTAATTCTTTCAAAGAACTAGCTCCTAGTTTTGTTGATTTGTTCTATTGCTTTTTTTGGTTTCTATTTCTTTGATTTTTGCTCTGACCTTTATGGTTTCTCTTCTCCTGGTGGGTTTAGGCTTTCTTTGTTGTTCTTTGTCCAGCTCCTTTAGGTATAGGGGTATGTTCTGAATTTGAGATCTTTATTGTTTCTTGAGAAAGGCTTGTATCACTATATATTTTCCTCCCAGGACTGCCTTTGCTGTGTCCCACAGATTTTGAACTATTGTGTTTTCATTATCATTTGTTTCCAGGAATTTTTTCAATTCTTCTTTAATTTCCTGTTTGACCCATTCGTGCTTTAGAAGGGTGCTGTTTAGTCTCCCTGTATTTGGGTTCTTTGCAAATTTCCTCTTGTGATTGAGTTCTAGCTTCAGAGCACTGTGGTCTGAAAATATGCAGGGAATGATCCCAATCTTTTGATACTGATTGAGACCTGATTTATGACCCAGGATGTGGTCTATTCTGTAGAATGTGCCATGTGCACTAGAGAAGAGTTGTGTATTCTGTTGCTTTGGGATGGAATGTTCTGAATATATCTGTGATGTCCATCTGGTCCAGTGTGTCATTTAAGGCCTTCATTTCCTTGTTGATCTTTTGCTTGGATGATCTGTCCATTTCAGTGAGGGGAGGGTTAAAGTTCCCTATTATTATTGTATTATTGTCGATGTGTTTCTTTGATTTTGTTATTAATTGGTTTATATCGTTGGCTGCTCCCATGTTAGGGGTATAGATATTTAAAATTGTTAGATCTTCTTGCTGGACGGACCCTTTGAGTATGATATAGTAGTGTCCTTCCTCATCTCTTATCATAGACTTTGGCTTAAAATCTAACTGATCTGGTAAAAGGATTGCCACCCCAGCTTTCTTTTGATGTCCATTAGCAGGGTAAATTGTTTTCCACCCCCTCACTTTAAATCTGGAGGTGTCTTCAGGTCTAAAATGAGTTTCTTGTAGGCAGCATATTGATGGGTTTTCTTTTTTTTATCCATTCCGATACCCAGTTTCTTTTGTTTGGAGCATTTAGCCCAGTTACCTTCGGGGTAACTATTGAGAGATATGAACTTAGTGCCATTGTATTGCCTGTTAGGTGACTGTTACTGTATATTGTCTCTGTTCCTTTTTGATCTACTACTTTTAGGGTCTCTCTTTGCTTAGAGGACCCCTTTTAATACTTCCTGTAGAGCTGGTTTGGTGTTTGCAAATTCTTTCAGTTTTTTGTTTGTCCTGGAATATTTTTATCTCTCCTTCTATTTTCAGTGAATGCCTAGCTGGATATCGTATTCTTGGCTGCACGTTTTTCTTGTTTAGTGCTCTGAATATATCATGTCAGTTCTTTCTGGCCTGCCAGGTCTCTGTGAATAAGTCCGCTGCCAATCTAATTTTTTTTAAGGATTTTATTTATTTATTTGACAGAGACAGATCACAAGTAGGCAGAGAGAGAGAGGAGGAAGCAGGCTCCCTGCTGAGCAGAGAGCCCGATGTGGGACTCGATCCCAGGACCCTGAGATCATGACCTGAGCCGAAGGCAGCGGCTTAACCCACTGAGCCACCCAGGCGCACCAATCTAATATTTTTACCACTATATGTTACAGACTTCTTTTCCTGGGCTGCTTTCAGGATTTTCTTTGTCACTAAGACTTGTAAATCTTACTATTAGGTGATGGGGTGTGGACCTATTCTCACTGATTTTGAGGGCGATTCTCTGCACCTCCTGGATTTTGATGTTTGTTCCCTTTGCCATATTAGGGAAATTCTCTCCAATAATTCTCTCCCATATACCTTTGCTCCCTTCTCTCTTTCTTCTTCTTATGGAATTCCAATTATTCTAATGTTGTTTTGTCTTATGGTGTCACTCATCTCTCAAATTCTCCCCTTGTGGTCCAGTATTTGTCTGTCTCTCTTTTGCTCAGCTTCTTTATTCTCTGTCATTTGGTCTTCTATATCACCAATTCTTTCTTCTGCCTCATTTATCCTAGCAGTAAGAGCCTCCATTTTTTTATTGCACCTCATTAATAGCTTTTTAAATTTCAAATTGGTTAGATTTTAGTTCTTTTTTTCTCTAGAAAGGGTTTTCATTTCTCCGGAGAGCGTTTCTCTAATATCTTCCATGCCTTTTTCAAGCCTGGCTAGAACCTTGAGAATCGTCATTCTGAACGCTAGATCTGACATATTACCAATGTCCATATTGATTAGGTCCCTAGCCTTCGGTACGGCCTCTTATTCTTTTTTTTGTGGTGAGTTTTTCCACCTTGTCATTTTGTCCAGATAAGAATATATGAAGGAGCAAATAAAATACGAAAAAGGTGGCAAAGACCCCAGGAAAATGTGCTTTAACCAAATCAGAAAAGACCCCAAATCGTTGGGGCAGGGGGGAGAAAGAAGTTCAGGAAAAAAGAATTTAAAAAGGAAAACAAATAAAAAATATAAAAAAGAAAATTATATATCTATATATATAGATATATAATTTTATATATCTATCTATATATATATATATATATAATGTCACATATATATATATGAGACCTTAGACTGGTGAGTAGAACAGGGTCACCCACTTAATTTCGGGAGTATTTTGGTCTCTTAGAAGAAACTACCTTCCAAAATTGTAAAGAATGAAAAACATATATAAGAGTTAGCCCAATGAAGGGATGGAATATGCGTATAAAGCTGAAAAAAAATTTTTTTAATTTCTAAAAAAGGAGTTGATACAGTAAGGTGGTTGGGAGAATAAAGGAAAAGAAAGTGGAAAGAATTTGCTTGGGCTGGAGACTAGAACAAGCCAGGAGCTAGATTTAGAGTATATTTTGGTCTATTAGAAGAAGTTGTACACCAAATTTTTTAGAAGAACCCTATGTGTATACACAAAATAGAGTTAGATACAATGAAGGATAAAATATGACTATGATAATGAAGGTTCAAAAAAGTTTTTTTTTTAATGAAAGGTTATTGTTAAGATAAACTAGTTAAAAAAATGTTAAAAGAAGAAGGGTAAAAGTTAAAAAATATTGGAAGAAGAAAAAAAAAATAGGTGCAAGACTAAAGAATCATGGGGAGAAAGCCATGAATTCCATGCTTTGCTTTCTTCTCCTTTGGAATTCCGCTGTTCTCCTTGGTAAGTGAACTTGGTCTTGGCTGGATTTCTCGTTGATCTTCTGGGGGAGGGGCCTGTTGTAGTGATTCTCAAGTATCTTTGCCCAAGGTGGAATTGCTCCGCCCTTACCAGGGGCCATGCTAAGTAATCAGCTTGGGTTAGCTTTGGGGAGCTTTTGTTCCCTGAAAGCTTTCCGTAGAGGTCTGGAGGACAGGATGAAAATGGCAGCCTCCCAACTTCTGGCATCATCAGAGAAATTGCTCAATTGCTCCCGTCTCCCTGGCCTCCAGCCGCGCTCCGAGCTCACCCAGCCTGTGACCAAGCGTCTCTGTCTCTGGTTCACAGCTCTGCGTGGAGTCTCTGAACCATGCAGATCCCTGAGCTCTTCCAGGGGGTGTCTCCCTGGATCTTGTGAGGACCCCACCCCCAGAACAGTGGCCTGTGTCATGGATTATGGTTCAAGGCAACACTGAGCTGAGAGCTCACTCCTCGGCTCTGTCTCTGTAGCTGGTTTCCCCACTCTAATACCTATGAGCTCTGTGACACTTAGACACCCCCAATCCTTCTGTGACCCCATGGGACCTGGGGCCATGCTGACCCCATGTGGGCTTCACCCTGGTTTAGCCTCTGGAGCGATGTCCCTCAGTGGAGCAGACTTTTTAAAGCCCTGATTTTGTGCTCCGTTGCTCTGCTGCTTGCTGGGAGCCGGCCCCTCTCCTTGCAGCCTATCTTCCTGTCGCTTTGGATTCAGTTCTCTGCCGGTCCTACCTTCCAGAAAGTGGTCGATTTTTTCTTTCTAGAATTGTTGCTCTTCTCTTTGATCTCCTGTTGGATTTGTAGGTGTTCACAATGGTTTGATAAGCTATCTAGCTGATCTCCTGCTACCCAGTGTCGTCTCAGCCTGCTACTTCTCTGCCATCTTCTGCCAAGTATTCTTGATTATAGGCTTTTCCCTCTCAGCACTTTGAGTGTACCATGGCAGTTCCTTATGTTTCTGCTAAATACTCAGCTTATAGCCTTATTGGGTTTCTTTTACATGTAACAACTTGCTTTTCTTTTGCTGTTTTTAAAATTCTCCTTTAATTTTGCCATATTAATTAGGTGTTGTGCCAGGTATATCGTTGGGTTCGTCTTATTTGGAATTGAACCCTGTGTATCTTTTATTTATTTTTTTTAAACATTTTATTTATTTATTTGACAGAGAGAGATTACAAGTAGGCAGAGAGGCAGGCAGAGAGAGAGGAGGAAGCAGGCTCCCTGCTGAGCAGAGAGCCTGATGTGGGGCTTGATCACAGGACCCTGACATCATGACCTGAGCCGAAGGCAGCGGCTTAACCCACTGAGCCACCCAGGCGCCCAAACCCTGTGTATATTAAACCTAGATGTCTGTCTTCTTCCCTAGGTTAGGGAAATTTTCAGCTATTCTTTCTTCTAATAATTTTCTGCTTTCTCTCTTTTCATCCCTATAATGTTAATGTTTTCTCATTCAATGTTGCCCAAGAGATCCCTTAACTTCATTTTTTAAAATTCTTTTTTTTTCACTGTTATGTTTTGGGGTTTCCCTTTCCCTGTCTTCCAGATGGCTTATCTGTACTTCTGCATCCTGTAATCTGTTGATTCCCTCTGTTGTATTTTTCATTTCAGTTATTGTGTTCTTCAACTCTGATTAGTTCTTTTTTTTTAATTTAAATTCAGTTAACCAACGTAGAGTTCACCATTAATTTCAGATGTAGAGTTCAGTAATTCATCAGTTGCATATATCACCCAGTTACTTTTTCTGTCTCCCTGTTGAAGTTCTCCCTGAATTCATCCACCGTTCTGTCTGGTCTGGTGAACATCTTCATGAACTTTACTTTGAACTTTTAAGTAATAGGTAGGTTACTTATTTCCATCATTTCACTTAGCTGCTTTTCTGAGGTTTTGTCTTTTCTTTCATTTGTAGCATATTCCTCTGTCTCCTCATTTTGCTTGGCTTTCTTTGTTTGTATAAATTAGAATAGCTACTTCTCCTGAAATTGTAGGAAGTTATTTGTATAGTATTCTCCTGTGTAGACTTTATGTGGCTGGCTGGCTGGAGCAGTGGCTGGCATGTGTGTGGAGGTCTGGGGGTGCCCTTGCAGGGCAACTGAAGCCAAAGTAGTCTGGGCCTGGAGTGTTCCAGGATGCCTCACGCCTGCGTCACCTTGGCAGGATGGCTTGAACTGTAATGAGCACTGACTAGGAAATACCATTGTGTGCTCTGCTGGGGCCACCTTGTTGGGATGGCTGAGGCTTGTGTAAGTTAAGGGCCCAGGGCTAGTTGAAGCAGTAGGTCAGCTAGAAGACCCAGACCTTGCTCCCGTCCATATATCAAGGTAGAAAGGAGAATCTAAATGGTGGTGCTTGGCAGCCCTCCCATCCTGGAGAAGGTTCCAGCAGCTCTCATACCATTTAATAGAGTTCTAGGGTTGGATATTTTTTATTATTCACAATTCACAATTATTATTTATGAATTATTATTCATAATTCACAATTATTCAATTTGTGGGGGTTTTCCCCCTGTACTTCAAGGAAGACCAGTCAGCTCATGGTCCCTCAGCACCGTCCTTCCCCACTGTAGTTTTCACTTTCACAGCTGCCATTCTCTGTATGGACTTTCTGTCTTGTGTTGTGAAGAGGCCGTTCAGTAAGGCCTCAGTTTTTCCAAAGTAATTACTTTGTAGATAGATGTAGATTTGGTGTGTCCATGGAGGAAGTGAATTCAGGGTCTTCCTACATCACTATCTTGGCCCCTATCTTGCTGAGATTCTTTGAAAAAATTAAGTATTTGCAGGTGGTTCATAGATAACCTACTTCTTTCAGATTACTTACTACAGATTTGTTCCTTTGGTAGGATCATATTTCCTTGGTTTTTTAAATGTTTCTTATAGCCTCGTGTTGATGTCTGTACATTTGTAGGAGCAGTCTCTTCTTCCAGGCTTTGTGGACTGACTTTGGGAAAGATTTTCACATACAGGTGGGTATGAGGGCTCTGACTGAGTTGGGTGTGGCAGCTCTAGCTTAAGGGTGGCACAACAGTGAGCCCCCCCCCGGCTCTCAGGGGGCACAGTGGTATTGAATATGGGCAGCTTTGTTAGTTCAGTCAGCATCATCAAAGATTGAAGGTTTCCATGGGAGTAGTGAGGGCTGCTGGGATTCTGCTCTCCCTTTCCCCTGCATAAGGGGGTTGCAGTTTAAGGGATCTCTTTTGGCATCAGGATCTGTGGCATGGACCCACATTAGATAGTGACACCAGGGTCTGGGGCATGGGAATGCATGGTAGTTGTAGGGGTGGAGGGGGGATTCACAGCATTGGGTTCTGCTCCTGAGGAGCACAGTGGCCTGAACCCTGGGCAGCTGTGTTGGTTAAGGTCCGCATCAGTGAAGTCTACACTAGTCCCTGGTGGTGAATGGCAAGGGATTCTGGTGTCCTCAGTGATGAAGGCTGTTGGGGTCCTCTTGCTGTCCTTTGGCCTGTAGAGGAGGGTTTCAGATCACACTGGTCACCAAACTGCTGGGCTAGGGGATGGAGTGACACAGGTAGAGTGCTTTCTTCACTTTGCTCTGCCTACATCCATGGATTTTGTGCTCCACTGGGGTGCTTCAGCTTCTTAATTTTATTCTGGCATTTTTCCAGATCTATTTTTATTTGTGGGTAGTTGTTATATTATTGTTTTGTATGAGGATGGGGTTGTGACTGCCTCATCTGCCATCTTGATGTCACTCCTTGTTTAGTTCCTGTTATGGTTGAAAGACATAGGACTGGATAAGTACTCAACATTTTGCTTATCCATTCAGCCACTGGTAGTTTGTAGTTTACAGTGTACGAGTCTGACATCTCCTTGGTTAAATTTATTCATAAGTATTTTATTCTTCTATTTTTTATTATGTCCAGTTAGCCAACAAATAGTAGTCCATCATTAGTTTTGATGTAGTGTTCAGTGATTCATTAGTTGCGTATTAACACCAAGTGATCATCACAACACGTGCCCTCCTTAATATCCATCACCCAGTTACCCCAACCCCTCACTCCCCTCCCTTCCATAACACTCAGTGTGTTTCCTGAAGTCCCAAGTCTCTCTTGGTTTGTCTCCCTTTCTTATTTCTTCCCATTCAGTATTCCCTCTCTTCCCCTGTGGTCCTTCATGCTATTCCTTATGTTCCACATATGAGCGAAATAATATGATAATTGTCTTTCTCTGCTTGTCTTATTTCACTTAGCAAAACCCCTCCAGTTCCATCCATGTCAATGCAAATGGTAGATATGCATCCTTTCTGATGGCTTGTATCCCATTGTATTCTTTTACATGCTGTTGTAAGTGGATTTGTTAACCTAAATTTTATTTTCTGATTGGGTCACTGCTAGATTATAGAAAACAACTGATTTTTGTGCTGATCTAATATCTTGCAACTTCGCTGAAATTGTTAATTTGCTCAGATAGTGTTTTGTGACTTCTTTAGGCTTTTCTGTATATAGGATCATGTCAGCTGCAAACAGGTAACTGTACTTCTTCATTTCCAATTTGGATGTATTTTATGTCTTTTTCATGCCTAATTACTTTGGCTAGAACTCCTAGTACAAGGCTGAATAGAAGAGGCAAAAGCAAGCATTCATCCTTTCACCATTGAGTATGATGTTAGCTGTGGGGTTTTTGTACTCTTCTGCTCATTTAGGACAGTACCTTCTGTTCCTAGTTAGATTATCTTCTTCATATATATATATATATGTGTGTGTGTGTGTGTGTGTGTGTGTAGATATACATTTTCCATATATAAAAGAATGATAGATTTCATTGAATTTTTTGCATTAACTGAGATAATTATGTCTTCTTCATTTTAACAGTTTTTATTTAAAGTCATGTATATGATTAGTTTATTCCCGCATCCTCTCAATTGTTTCTTCCTTCTATTTGCCCCTTTCCTTTTCTACATGGTGATATATGACTTTCTTTTTGTGGTCTTTGTCTAGTTTTAGTCTAGTGGTAACCACCTTGTGAGGGTGAATGCCCACATGGATGGTTGTGCTATTGGCCTTCTCTCACTGTACTGTTCAATGTATATGATGTATTTCTTCTTATAAACTTGGACTACTTTGCCAATTTGCTGGCCTCTGTAGTGTTTTCATACAACCTGTACTTCATCATCCTTTCAGATGGGCATGGATCAAATGTACTTCCTGTATGGTGACTAACTTAACATAATAAAAAATGTTGTACTTCTATCTCAGCTCTATGGAAAGAGGGGAAGGCATAGTCTTCCTGCAGATATGGGAGGGTGCATTGAAATGCCTATTACAGTTCTTCTCTGATCAGAAGTCACAAAAGGATTGAATTTCATTTTGGCTACTGACATTTCAGCAATGGCCACAAAAGGGAAAAGCCATGTTTGTTATTTCCTTCATTCTATTAATGTCATATGTTATACTGATTAATTTTCATATCTTGAAACATCTTTCCATTGCTGTGATAAATCACAATACATCATGATGGATAATCCACTTAAGATGCTGCTAGATTTGGTTAACAAGTATCTTTTTTTATTAAATTGATTTATTTATTTTCAGAAAAACAGTATTCATTATTTTTTCACCACACCCATAGCTCCATGCAAGCCGTGCCCTCTATTATACCCACCACCTGGTACCCCAGCCTCCCACTCCCCCCGCCACTTCAAACCCCTCAGATTGTTTTTCAGAGTCCGTAGTCTCTCATGTTTCACCTCCCCTTCCAATTTACCCCAACTCCCTTCTCCTCTCTAACACCCCTTGACCTCCATGCTATTTGTTATGCTCCACAAATAAGTGAAACCATATGATAATTGACTCTCTCTGCTTGACTTATTTCATTCAGCATAATCTCTTCCAGTCCCGTCCATGTTGCTACAGAAGTTGGGTATTCCTCCTTTCTGTTGGAGGCATAATACTCCATCGTGTATATGGACCACATCTTCCTTATCCATTCGTCCGTTGAAGGGCATCTTGGTTCTTTCCATAGTTTGGTGCCCGTGGCCATTGCTGCTATAAACATTGGGGTACACTTTTGTTTCCTTTGCCTTTGGAGACATATCTTGAAAGAAGTTGCTGTGGCTGATATCGAAGAGATTACTGCCTATGTTCTCCTCTAGGCGTCTGATGGATTCCTGTCTCACGTTGAGGTCTTTTATCCATTTTGAGTTTATCTTTGTGTACAGTGTAAGAGAATGGTCGAGTTTCATTCTTCTACATATAGCTGTCCAGTTTTCCCAGCACCATTTATTAAAGAGACTGTCTTTATATTTGTATCTGTTTATGAGGGATAGGGAAATAATATTTGTTTCTTGTGGTATCTTTATGTGGCTTTGATGCCAGTGTAATATTGATATTATGGAATGTTCCCTCTTGTATTTTTTGGAAGAGTTTGAGGATTGGTGATAATTCTTTAAATGTTTGGTAGAATTATTAGTAAAGCCGTTTAGTTCTGAGTTTTGCTTCATTGGGTTTTGGGGGGGGTTGTTTTTGTTTTGTTTTGTTTTTTACTACAGATTGAATCCCTTTACTTGATGTAGGTCTGTTCAGATTTTTATTTCTTTGAGTCAGTCTTAGTATTCTGTTTCTAGGAAGATGTTGATTTCATCTAGATTATACAGCTTATTGGCATAAAACTGTTCATAGGATTCTCCTATGATTCTTTTTCTTTATGGAAAGATAATGTCTCCACATTCATATCTGAATTTATTAATTTGAGCCCTGTCTCTTTTGCTTGGTCCATCTAGTTAAAGAATTGCCAATTCTGTTTATCTTTTATAACATTTCGTGTTGAGCAGACCTACTAGTGATGAACTTCTTTAGTTTTTCTTTATGTGTATATGTCTTTAAAAATTCTGGTAAAAATACACATAAAACTTACCATTTTAACTGTTTTTAAAAGCACAAGTCAGGGCACCTGGGTGGCTCAGTTGGTTGAGCAACTGCCTTCGGCTCAGGTCATGATGGCGGACTTCCAGGATCGGGTCCGGCTTTGGGCTCCCAGCTCCTTAGGGAGTCTGCTTCTCCCTCTGACCTTCTCCTCTCTCATGCTCTCTCTCACTCATTCTCCCTCAAATAAATAAATAAAATCTTAAAGAAAAAAGCCAAGTCACTGGCATTAAGTACATTCACATTGTTATGCTACTATTACCACCATCATCCACAGAACTTTTTCTTGCAAAACTGAAAATCTGTAATTATTAAACAGTAATTCCACATTTTCCCCCTCCTCAATTTTGCCTGGTTTTTGTCTCTATGAATTTATCCTATTTTTTTTAAATTTAAGATTATTTATTTATTTATTTGTCAGAGAGAGTGAGTACAGGCAGACAGAGTGGCAGGCAGAGGCAGAGGGAGAAGCAGGCTCCTCATTGAGCAAGGAGCCCAATGTGGGACTCAATCCCAGGATGCTGGGATCCCTGAATTTATCCTATTTTTTGTTTCTATGACTTTAATTACTCTATGTACTTTATATTAAGTGGAATAATAATAGTATATGTCCTTTTGCAACAGGCTTACTTTACTTCATCTAATGCCTCAAGGTTAATACATGTAGTATTTTTATTTTTGAATATTAGAATTAAATATGACACTATTTTTAAAGAATATTAATTCATTCTATGTGCATACCATATTTTATTTATCAATTCATCTATCAATGGGCATTTGGGTTCTTCTGCTTTTTGGCTGTAGCAAGTAATTTCTGCTGTGAACATGAGTGAACAAGTGATTCTTCAAGTCTCTAATTTGAGTTATTTGGGGTATACAATGGGAAGTAGAATTAAGGGATAGTGTGGAAAATCTATTTTTAATTTTTTGAGGAACCACCAAACTATTTTCCATAGTATGTTTTTAAATTATTCTTTACTTTCCTAATTGACCCATTCATTTAGTAGGATACTTTTTAACCTCCATGTAGTTGTGGCCCTTCCACAGAGAATGTGGCCTTCTAGAGAATAGAATGTTCTAGAGAATAGAATGTTCTAGAGAATAAAATCCTAGACTTCTGCTGAGGTTATGATTAGTGCTTGCTTCAGGGTTAGCCATTAGGGGTTATTGGTTAGAAGTTAGGATTTAGGGTATGTGCCTGGTATCCTGAAGTTCAGAGACCTCTCCAGAATGTTAGGCTTAGTGTTTAAGTTAGGGTTTAGTGTTAGGGATTAGAGATTATTGTTTATGGGTTATGGGTAGGGTTAGGTTTAGCTTTTATGGATTAGGATTAGTGTCAAATTCAGGTTAGGGTTAGGATATGTGTCTTATATTTTGCCGTTCAGAGACCTCTCCAGGTGTTAGGGTTAGGGTTAATTTTGGAGTTAGGGTATGTGCCTGGTATCCTATAGTACAGAAACTTCTTCAGAGAATAAAACCCCAGACTTCTGCTGGGGTGAGAATAGACATGGCAGCCACCTAGGGTAATTATATTTTAATTTTTTGAGGAATCTCCAGTGGCTTCACCGGTTTGTATTTCTTCAAAAGTACACGAGGGTTCCTTTTTTTCCATATCACTGCCAACACTTGTTTTGTCTTGTTTTGATTTTAGCCATTCTGACAGGTATGAGGTGATGTGTCATGTGTTTTTGATCTGCATTTAATGATGAGTGACGTTGAGTGTCTTTTCATGTGTCTTTTGGCCATCTGTATGTCTTTGGAGAAATGTCTATTCATGTCTTCTTCCCATTTTTAAATTGTATTTTTTGTTTCTTTGGTGTTGACCTGTATAAGTCCTTTATGTATTTTGGATATTAAGCCCCTATCAGATATGTCATTTACAGATATCTTCTTCCATTCAGTAGGTTGTCATTTACTTTTGTTGATTCTTTCCTTTACTGCATATAAGATTTTTACTTTGATGTAGTCCCAGTATTTTATTTTTGCATTTATTTCCCTTGACTCAGAGATATATATATAGAAAAAATGTTATGGCCAGTATCAGAGTAATTACAGCCTGTGCTCTTCTCTATGACTTCGTGGTTTCAGATCTATTTATTTATTTATTTATTTAAGATTTTATTTATTTATTTGACAGAGATCACAAGTAGGCAGAGAGGCAAGCAGAGAGAGAGAGAGAGAAGGAGGTAGCAGCCTCCCTGCTGAGCAGAGAGCCCAATGCGGGACTCGATCCAAGGACCCTGAGATCATGACCTGAGCTGAAGGCAGAGGTTTAACCCACTGAGCCACTCAGGGGCCCCAGAGCTCATATTTAGCTCTTTCAGTCTATTTTGAGTTTATTTTTGTGTACGGTGTAAGAAAATAGTCCAGAGTCATCTTTTGCATGTAGCCATTCAATTTTCCCAACACCATTTGCTGAAGATCTTTCCATAGTTTAAATCCAGAAATCTATTCCTGTTAACTTCTCATTCTCTTCTTTCCCCTACAGTCGGCAACCATTTATTTTTTCTATCTTTGGGATTTTTGACTACTTTGGGTATATATCATTTAAGTGAAATTTCACAGTATTTTTCTATTTTTTATGATTGGCTTATTTCATATAGCATGTCCTTAAAGTTTATCCATATTGTACTACATTACATCCTTTTTAAGGCTAAATAATGTTTTATTTTCTCTGTATATAGCACATTTTGCCTATCTGTTCATTGGTTGGTGGACCCTTGGGTTGTTTTAAATAATGTGACCAATGCTGCTATGAACACGAGTGTACAACTGTTTCTTCAGGACCCTATTTTTGAGGGGTATGTTCTCAGAAATGTAAGTGCTGGGTCCCATAGTAATTTTATTTTTAATTGATTGAGGAGCATTCATACTGTTTTCCACAGTAGCCATAGCTTTTTACCATTTTACATTCCCACAGTGCACTAAGTCCTTGCCAACACTTTTTTTTCCTTATAGTAACCATCTTGATAGGTGTGAGGTAATATCTCATTGGGTTTTGCTTAGCCTATCCCTAATGGTAAGTGATGTTGAGCATCTTTTTATGTGCTTATTGACCATTTGTATATCTTTTTTTTATACAACAACTGCCCATTGTTGAATCAGTTTTTTGTTGTTGAGTTTTAGGAACTCTCTATTCTGGATAGGGATCCATTATCAGATACATGATTTACATATGTTTTCTCCCATTCTGTATGCTGCCTTTTTACTTTGTGTATAGTGTCTCTTGATGTCAAAATTTGATTTCACTCATATGTGGAGTTTTTTTTAAGATTGTATTTATTTATTTGACAGACAGAGATCACAAGCAGGCAGAGAGGTAGGCAGAGAGAGAGAGAAGCAGGCTCCCCACTGAGCGAAGAGCCCGACACGGGGCTCGATCTCAGGACCCTGAGATCATTACCCAAGCTGAAGGCAGTGGCTTAACCCACTGAGCCACCCAGGCGCCCCTCATATGTGGAGTTTAAGAAAAAAAAAACAGATGAATATAGGGTAAGGGAGGGAAAAATAAAATAAGAAAACAGGGAGGCAAACCATAAGAGACTCTTTACTATAGGAAATAAACCGAGAGAGTTGCTGGAGGGGAGGTGGGGGAATGGGGTAACTGAGTGATAAGCATTAAGAAAGTCACTTGATGGAATGAGTGCTGGGTGTTTTATGCAACTGATAAGTCACTAAATTATCTCTGAAACTAATAATACAGCATGTTAATTAAGTTGAATTTAAATTTTTAAAAATTTTTTGAAAATTTTCATAATGTCTAATTTTCTATTTTATATTGCCTGTGCCTTTGGTGTCATATTAAGGAGGGTACATGTTGTGATGAGCCCTGGGTGTTATATGCAAGTAATGAATTTTTGAACCACTACATCAAAAACTATTGATGTACTATAAGGTGGCTAACTGAACATAATTAAAAAAAAAAAAAGAAAGAAGGAAAAAATTGTTGCCAAATCCTGTGGCATGAGCCTTTGGTCCTCTGTTTTTTCTAAGAACTTTATGTTTTAGGTCTCACATTTAAATTTAAGTTCTTGATCCATTTTAAGTTAATTTTAGTTATGTGGTGTTAGGTAAGGGTCCAGCTTCATTATTTTGCACATGCATAACCCGTCTGTTGAAAAGGCTGACTTTTCTCCATTGAAAAGTGTGGGCACTCTTGTCAAAAATCATTTGACTGTATGCAGCGGTTTACTTGTGATCTCTCTGTTCTATTCCATTGGTCCATATGTGGTTTCTTTATGCCAGTACCACATTCTATGGATTACTGTAGCTTTGTAGTAGGTTTGAAGTCAGTAAGTGTAAATTTTGTTCTTTTTCAGTATTATTTGCCTATTCAGGGTCCCTTGAGATTCCATATAAATTTTAGAGTAGGTTTTTCTATTTCTATTTCGGCAAAAATTCCATCGAAACTTTGGTAGGTATTGCATTGAATCTTTGGGTAATATTGACATTTTAGCAATATTGTCTTATAATCCATGAGGATGGGATACGTTTCCATTCATTTTTTGTCTTCCTAATTTCTTTCAGCAGTGTCTTGGAGTTTTCATTGTGTCTTTCACCTCCTTGATTAATTCCTAAGTACTTTATTCTTTTTGATGCTATTGTAAATGGAATCGGTTTTTATGTTTCCTTTTCAAATTGTTCATTTTTGTGTATAGAAATGAAACTGATTTTTGTGTGCTGACTTTATATCCTATTGCATAGCTGAATTCATTCTAACATTTCTTTTGTGGAATCTTTAAAGTTTTCTACATATATCATCTGCAAACAAAGATAATTTTGTTTTTCTTGCTTATGCTCTGGCTAGGACCTCCTATTCTCTGTTGAACAGAAATTGTGAAAATGAGGATCCTTGCCTTGTTTCTTTTCTTTTTTTTTCTTTTTTCTTTGAGGAAACAAGAGCACATGTGCGAGCATGAGCCATGGAGGGGGGCTAACATGCTCAGTATGGAGCCCAGTTTGAGGCTTGATCTCAGGATCCTGAGATCATAACCTGAGCCAAAATCAAGAGTTGAACGCTTAACTGACTGAGCCACCCCAGGCACCGCAGCCTTGTTTCTGATCTTAGAGGGAAAGTTTTCAGTCTTTCACCTTTGAGGACTGTTTGCTGTGCTCCTACATGGCTTATATTATGTAGTATTAATTTTCTTCTATTCGTGTCTTGTAAAGTGTTTTTATCTTGAAAGAATGTTGAATTTGGTCAAATGCATTTTCTGCATCAATTCAGATTATCATGTGGGGTTTTTTTTCCTTCATTCTGTTAATGTGGTATAGTGATTTGATTTTTCTTTGTTGAGCCTTCCTTACATTCTAGGAATCCCATTTGGTCATGCTATACAATCCTTTTAATATGCTGCTAAATTCTGTTTGCTTTTATGTTGAGGATTTTTACGTAAGTGTTTATGAAGGATATTAGTCTCTAGTTTTCTTCTGCTGTCTTCGCATGGCTTTGGTATCCGAGTTGTGTTGTCCTCATAGAATGAATTAGGAACTGATCTCTTCAATTAATATGGAAAAGTATGAGAAGGGTTAATACTGCATTTTAAAATGTCTGGTAAGGGCGCCTGGGTGACTCAGTGGGTTAAGCCTCTGCCTTCAGCTCAGGTCATGATCTCAGGGTCCTGGGATCAAGGCTCTCTGCTTGGCAGGGAGTGCTTCTCCTTCTCTCTCTCTCTCTTCCTGCCTCTCTGCCCACTTGTGATCTTTCTCTCTGTCAAATAAATAAGTAAAACCTTTAAAAAAAATGTCTGGTAAAATTCACCATTGAAGCCATCAGGTCCGTAAGAAACATATTATCAATATGTTTCCTTACTTTGTTTTCTTTGTTGGGCAATTTTTAATAACTTATTCAATTTCCTTACTAATTATAGTTCTATTCATATTGTTTTCTTCATGGCTTTGATGTTGATAGGTTTTGTGTTTCTAGGAATTTGTCTCTTTCATGTAGGTTAAGCAGTGTTTTGGTGTACAGTTGTTTGTTATTCTCTTATAATCCTTTTTATTTCTTTAAGATCAGTAGTATTGTCCCCACATTCATTTCTGATATCAATTTGAGTCTTCCCTTTTCCTTAGTCCATCTAGCTAAAACTGTCAATTTTGTTGATCTTTTCAAAGAACTAATTTTTCATTGACTATCTCTATTTTTCTGTTCTCTATTTCACTTATCTGGTTCCTTTATTATTTCCTTCCTTCTGCTAGTTTGGGTTTGGTTTAGTTGTTTTTTCTGGTTCATTAAGTTGTAAATTCAGGTTGTTGATTCGAGATCTTTCTTGTTTTTTAATGTGTTTATAGTTACAGATTTACCCCTTAGCACTGTTTTCATTGTGTGACACAAATTGTTATATCATCGTTTAATTCTCAATTAAGTATTATCTAATGTCTCTTATGATTTCTTCTTTTATCCACTAGTTGTTTAAAACTGTTGTTTAATTTCCACAATGTTGTGAATTTTCCATTTTTTTTTTATGTTACTGATTTCTATCTTCATCCCACCATGGTTAGAGTAGATACTTTGTATGACGTCTATTTATTTAAATCTACAGACTTCGCTTCTTTCCTAACGTAGGGCCTATCCCAGAGGAAAAATGTGCACTTGAGGAAAAATGTGTATGAATTTGTTATTGGGTGGAGTGCTCTGTATATGACAGATACAGTTGGTTTATTATGTTGTCTGTATCCTTATGTTCTATTTAATGCTTTTATACATTACTATGAGAGGGGTGTTAAAATCTCCAACTATTATTTATTTATTTATTCCTTTGAAATTTTTTAAAAATTCAGTTAGGTAAGTTATAGTGTATCATTGATTTTTTGATATAATGTTCAATGATTCATTAGTTCAGTATGACACCTAGTGCTCACCATATCACATGCCCTCTTTTTTTTCCAATTTATTTATTTTCAGGAAAACATTATTCATTATTTTTTCACCACACCCAGTGCTCCATGCAAGCCATGCCCTCTATAATACCCACCACCTGGTACCCCAACCTCCCACCCCCCGCCACTTCAAACCCCTCAGATTGTTTTTCAGAATCCATAGTCTCTCATGGTTCACCTCCCCTTCCAATTTACCCAAATTCCCTTCTCCTCTCTAATGCCCCTTGTCCTCCATGCTTATTTGTGGAGCATCACATGCCCCCTTTAATTCCCATCATCAAGTTGCCCCTTCCCCCCCCAAGACTTCCCTTTCCACAACCTTCAGTTTGCTTCTCAGAGTCAAGAATCTCTCGTGGTTTGTCTCCCTCTCTGATTTCTTCCCATTCCATTCCACCACCACCACCACCCCCGACATTGTACTTTGTACTATTCTTTATATTCCAACTATGAGTGAAACCATATTGTGTGAGGCCATAATGCTGGCCTCATAGAATGCATTTGGAAGTTTGCTTCCATTTTTATTTTTTGAAACAGCTTCAGTAGAATAGGTGTTATTTCTTCCTTAAATATTTGATAGAATTGCCCTGGGAAGCCCTTTATCCCTTGAGTCTTGTATTTTGGGGATGTTTTTGATTACTGCTTCAGTTTCCTTCCTGGTTTTGGGTCTGCTCAGGTTTTCTTTTTCTTCCTGTTTCAGTTTTTGGTAATTTATAAGTTTCCAGGAGTGTGTCCATTTCTTCCAAATGGCCTAATTTGTTGGCATATAGTTGCTCAGATGTTCTCATCATTGTTTATATTTCTTTGGTGTTGGTTGATGTTTCCTCTTTCATTCATGATTTTACTTATTTGGGTCTTTTTTCTGTTAGCTAAGTATTTGTTGATCTTATTAATTCTTTCAATGAACCAGCTCCTAGTTTCATTGGTCTGTTCTACTGTTTTTGTGGTTTCTTTTTCATTGATTTCTGCTCTAATCTTATTAATTCTCTTCCCCTACTGGGTTTAGGCTTTATTTGCTCTTCTTTCTCCTCCTTTAGGTGTAAGGTTAGCTTTTGGATTTGGGATTTTTCTAATTTATTGAGAGAGGCTTGGATGGCTATGTGCTTTCCTCTTAGAACTGCCTTTGCTGTTTCCCGTAAGTTTTGAACTGATTTGTTTTCATTCTCATTAGTTTCAGTGAATTGTTTAAGGTCTTCTTTAATTTCCTGGCTGACCCATTCATTCTTTTTTTAAAAAACATTTTATTTTTTTATTTTTTAAGATTTTATTTTTTTGACAGAGAGAGACACAGCGAGAGAGGGAACACAGCAGGGAGAGTGGAAGAGGGAGAAGCAGCCCCGCCCCCCGTACCAAGCAGGGAGCCCAATGCGGGGCTCAATCCCAGGATTCTGGGATCCTGACCCGAGCAAAGGCAGACACTTAACAGACTGAGCCACCCAGGTGCCCCTGACCCATTCATTCTTTAGCAGGATACTCTTTATCCTCCAGGTGTTTGAGTTCCTTCTAAATTTCTTCTTGTGATTGAGTTCCAGTTTCAAAGCATTGTGGTCTGAAAATATGTAGGGGATAATCTCAGTCTTTAAGTATCAGTTGAGACCTGATTTGTGACCCACTACGTGACCTATTCTGGAGGAAGTTCCTTGTACACTTGAGAAGAATGAGTATTCTGTTGTTTTAGGAATAGAATGTTCTATATGTCTGTGAAGTCCATCTGGTCCAATGTGTCATTCAGAGTCCTTTGTTGATCTTCTGCTTAGTGTTGAAGTCTCCTACTATTAATGCATTATTATCAATATGTTTCTTTACTTTAGTTAATTGGTTTCTATAATTGGCTGCTCCCATGTTGAGGACATAGATGTTTATAATTGTTAGATCTTTTTGTTGAATAGACCTTTAAGTATGATATAATGTCATTCTGCATCTCTTACTGTGGTCCTTGGTTTAAAATCTAATTTGTTTGATATGAGGATAACTTCCCCAGCTTCCTTTTCAGATCTGTTGGTATGGTAAGTAGTCCCCACCTTCAATCTGGAGGTGTCTTAGCTTCAAAATGATTCTCTTGTAGACAGGATATGGATGGGTCCTGATTTTTTATCCAGTCTGATATTCTGTGTCTTTTTATTGGAGCATTCAGCCCATTTACACTTAGAATAACTATTGAAAGATAAGAATTTAGTGCCTTTGTGTTATTTGTTAAGTCCCTGTTTCTGTAGATTGTCTCTATTACTTTCTGGTCTGTGTTACCCTTGGGGTCTCGACTTACAGGATCCTCCTTAATATTTTTTGCAGTGCTGGCTTGGTGGTCATATATTCTTTAAGCTTCTGTCTGTCCTGGAACCTGTTTATCTCTCCTTCCATTCTGAATGACAGCCTTGCTGGATAAAGTATTCTTGGCTGCATTTTCTTTTACCTAGTATATCTTGCCACTCCTTTCTGGCCTCCCAGGTTTCTCTTGATAGGTCTGATGTTATTCTGATGTTCCTCCCTCCATACACAAGAAATATCTTACCCCTAGCTACTCTCAGGATAGCTTCCTTGGCTTTAAGATTCACAAGCTTCACCTTTGTATGTCGGGTTGTTGATCTGTTTTTATTGATTTGGGGAGGGGTCCTTTCTGCCTCTTGGATGTGAATGTGTGTTTCCGTCCCCAGATTAGGGAAGTTCTCAGCCATGATTTGCTCAAATATACCTTCTAGCCCTCTCTTTCTCTCTCTCTCCACCTGTCTTTTATCCCACTGATTCTGATACTGGTTCTTTTCAATGAATCATTTAAATTCTCTTCTCTCTCTTCATGTGCTATGAATTGTTCTCTCTTTTCTTCAATTTCCTTCCTTTGCATCAGCCAACCTTCTAAATCACTTATTCTCTTTTCTGCCTCATTTACCCTGGCTTTTAGAGCATCCAGTTTAGACTGCATCTCATTCATAGCATTTTTAAGTTCATCCTGATTAGATCTCATTTCTGCCCTTAGTGATTCTGTATTGTCAGTCCTGGCTATTAGCTTTATAATTGCTGTCTTGAATTCTATCTCTGACATCTTGTGTATATCCATATCCATTAGTTCTGTAGCAGAGGATATCGTCTCTGGTTCTTTTCTTTGTTGTGAGTTCCTCCTCCTCTTCTGCCAAAGGATGGTTGAGTGAACGGACAGAGTTTAAGATATCGACCACGACCCAAACAAAATGTACCCTAGAAAAAAATCCGTAGTGGTCGGGAGCTACTACAGATAGGCAAACAAAGCCACAATGATCCAAAACAATAAAAAGAAGGGGGAGACTATAATCTCTCAGGGTAGACAAAGCAGGGTAATCTATCTGTTCCTGATTGCTTTTTGGTCTCTGTGTTAGAAGATGCTATATCTCAAAATTGCAAAGAAATCAAAACTCCTATATGTATATCAAGATAATGTTGAACAGAGTGAAAAATGGACTAGTATGGGGCATAAATCTATAAAACATAGATGTGGGGGAAAAGTTAAAAAAGCAACTTAACATAAGTTGGGAAATCTATTTTAAATGGGAACAGGGTTTTAAAAAAATGTGAAGTTTTAGGGACGCCTGGGTGGCTCAGTTGGTTGGACAACTGCCTTCGGCTCAGGTCATGATCCCAGAGTCCCGGGATCCAGTCCTGCATCAGGCTCCCAGCTCCATGGGGAGTCCGCTTCTCCCTCTGACCTTCTCCTCGCTTGTGCTCTCTCTCACTGTCTCTCTCTCAAATAAATAAATAAAATCTTTAAAAAATGTGAAGTTTTAGCTTGAAATATAAATGAATCATGATGGAACACCTGGAGCTCAATATATTATTTTCCCCTGATGCTGGAGCTTGTCATTCACCTGTTCCTCTAGTCTGTCTTTTGGGGAGGGAACTGCTGCTTGGCTTCTCAGGTGTCTTTGCCTGGGTGGAGTTGCCTTGCCCCTTGTCAGGGGGATGGGCTTAATGTAAGTTGGTTGTCTATTTGGCTTTAGTTCCATGGAGGCTTTCCACATCTCTTTAGAGGATCAGAGCAAATAGGGCTGTACAGTAATCTCTGGCCCAGAGCCACAAAGTCGTGGTCCTCATTCTTCAATAAACCCTCCAGGTCAAACCATCTCTACTTCTGTGTGTACCAAACTCCACAGACTCACGCTATTTGCAACTCTCCCAGGGGAGTTCTGGGGATAACTTCCTTCACCCGCCAGCATCTCTGTGGTTTTTGCCTTTGCAATTGTGAACAGCCATGGGCTAATGTATGTGCCCTCTTCCAGGGCTCCCAGCTCATGGCTGGGTACCATCCCAGTGTCCTTTTGGCAAAGACACTGCCCTGAGAGGTGTTGTCCAGTCATGGATGCAGCCTCTGTGTGTGCCAAACCCCTGAATCCTGAGGTTTATGCCCACGGCCACTCTCCCAGGGGAGTTTTGGGGACCCTTGAGCATCTTTGTGTTTTGTGTCTTTGTGACTGCTCATGCACGCACCCAGTTCCACTCTTCCCAGGGTGCAGGGCGCTACCTTAGTGTCCTTCCCAGGTGTGTGATGCGTGTGCTCTGCTGTTGAGTACTGGATGGCTGCTTTGTCCTTTAGGCCAGTCATCTGCAGAGGTTCTCTTGGTGTGCTATGGGCAGTGTTTGGTCCCTGGCCTGAATGTGGTACATTTTAACTAGGTGTACTCTGATCTGCTCGTGGAAAGAAACCTCTTGCCACTGCCATAGGAACCAAGACTCCACAAACCTCCCATTTGGAGGACGGGTGTGAGCAGTTTGGGCAGGTCTGGAGGAGAGGGCCTGCCACACTGGGACTGAGGCTGGTAACTGGGAAGGGTGGTTCCACCAGAGTGTGTCAGGGTGGAGCTTGGTGTAAGCAAGTTATTAGGTAGTGAGTGTTGATGCTACACTGGGTCCTGTAGTTTGACCTGTGCTTATGCTGGGGGTAGAGGAGGGAAATGGCTCCAGACAGTTCTTTTGTTCCCAGGAGGGTCTCTCCATGAATGCTGCCTCTCTGGGATGTGCTGTCAGATAAGCACATGACTTCCTCACTGTGTGCCGCAGGTGCTCATCCCATCCCTGTTTTCACACAATATGTCCCCCAGTTGTTTGCCTGCCTTCACTCCAAGAGCAGCACTGTGCCCTCTAGGCTCTATTCCCAGCCAGGCCCACTGACCTTTAAAACTTCAGGCTTTAAGCCCCACTGGTTGCCAGAAGTCATGGACTTTGGCCCATCTTGCTTTCTAAGCTAGTTGCTATGGGAATTAGGTTTTGCTCTGAGCTCCGGTGTGTTCATCTGTCTCTTGCCCTCTCCTTGACTGTGGCTCCCTCCCCACCACAGTGACCACAGTCTGTCTCCTGAATTGCCTGCCTCTCCACACTTCCTACCTTCTTTGATGCGGCCTCTTGTCTCTCTTTTTTGTTTTATCTGAGTTTGTTCTGCCAGTCTTCAGGTCTATTTCTGGGGTATAGTTGGGTTTGTGGGAGAGGCAGGCCTAGAGTCCTCCTACTGCTCTGGCATCTTGCCATCTTCTAACCCATCCATGAATTTTTAAAATTTATTTGATTGCTTCACTGACTCGATGGCTGTATAGTAGCAGATTGTTTATCCTCCACATGTTTGGTTTTTTTTTTTTCCAGCTTTTTTCCTTGTAATTTGTTTGTAGTTTTACATTGTTGTGGTTGGAAAGGATGCATGGTATGCTTCCAGTCTCAAATTTATCAGGGCTTGTTTTGTGGCCTAACAAGTGGTCTCTTCTGGAGAATGTTCTTGTGCACTTGAACGTGTATTCTGTTGTTTTTTGGAGGAAATGTTCTATGTATATGTTTTATGTCCAATCAGGCCTATTATGTCATTCAGAGACACTGTTTTCTTGTTTTTTCCACATGGATGATCTATCCATTAGTGTTAAGTGGGGTGTTAAGTCACCTAGTATTATTGTATTACCATCAGTTTCTCTCTTTAATATTTGCTTCATATATATAAGTGTTGCAGTCTTGGGTGCATAGATATTTACAATTGATTTATTCTCTTGTTGGTGTCATCCCTTTATCATTATATGTAATACCCTTCTTTGTCTCTTGTTAGAGTCTTTGTTTTATTGTCTGTTTTGTTGGGGTGCCTGGGTGGCTCAGTGGGTTGAGTGACTGCCTTTGGCTCGGGTCATGATCCTGGAGTCCTGGGATCGAGTCCTGCATTGGGCTCCCTGCTTGGTGGGGAGTCTCCTCCCTCTGACCCCAACCCTTCTCATTCTCTCTCTCTTTCAAATAAATAAGTAAAATCCTTTTTTTAAAAGTGTTTTTAAAAAATAAAGTCTGTTTGGGGTGCCTGGGTGGCTCAGTGGTTTAAAACCTCTGCCTTCAGCTCAGGTCATGATCTCAGGGTCCTGGGATCGAGCCCCGCATCGGGCTCTCTGCTCAGTAGGGAGCCTTTGGACCACTTCCTTAACCACACACGAATATAGACTCAAAATGGATGACGGACCTCAATGTGAGAAAGGAATCCATCAAAATCCTTGAAGAGAACACAGGCAGCAACCTCTTTGACCTCAGCTGCAGCAACTTCTTCCTAGGAACATCACCAAAGGCAAGGGAAGCAAGGGCAAAAATTAACTATTGGGACTTGTCAAGATCAAAAGCTTTTGCACAGCAAAGGCAACAGTTTTTTTTTCTTTGGAAAAAAAATGGATGAGATTTTGACAGGAATTGCATTACATGTGTAGATTTCTTTATGTAGCATAGACATTTTCACAATATTTGTTCTTCCAATCCAGGAGCATGGAACATTTTTTCCATTTCTTTGTGTCTTCCTCAATTTCTTTCATGAGTACTTTATAGTTTTCGGAGTATAGATTCTTTGTCTCTTTGGCTAGGTTTATTCCTAGGTATCTTGTGATTTTGGGTGCAATTGTAATTGGGACTGACTCCTTAATTTCCCTTTCTTCTGTCTTGTTGTTGGTGTAAAGAGATGCCACTGATTTCTGTGCATTGATTTTATATCCTTTATATTTCTTCCTGGGTCAGTTGTGGTAGTTTATATGTCTCTCGGAATGCATCCACTTCTTCCAGATTGTCAACTTTGTTGGCGTAGAGTTGCTCATGATATGTTCTTATAATTGTTTGTATTTCTTTGGTGTTGGTTGTGATCTCTCCTCCTTCATTCATGATTTTATTTATTTGGGTCCTCTATCTTTTCTTCCTGGTAAGACTGGCCAGGGATTTATCAATCTTATTAATTCTTTCAAAGAACTAGCTCCTTGTTTTGTTGATTTGTTCTATTGGTTTTTTTGTTTTGTTTTGTTTCTGTTTCATTGATTTCTGCTCTGACCTTTATGATTTCTCTTCTCCTGTTGGGTTTAGGCTTTCTTTGTTGTTCTTTCTCCAGCTCCTTTAGGTATAGGGTTATGTTCTGAATTGTTTGTATCACTATATATTTTACAATTGATTTATTCTCTTGTTTGTATCAGGGCTTGTTTTGTGGCCTAACAAGTGGTCTCTTCTGGAGAATGTTCTTGTGCACTTGAACGTGCATTGATTTTATATCCTTTATATTTCTTCCTGAAGAATTCCAGAAGAAGAAGATCCAGGGAGACACCCCCTGGAAGAGCTCAGGGATCTGCTTGGTTCAGAGACTCCACACAGAGCTGTGTGGAGTCTTTCTTGAGAAAGGTTTGTATCACTATATATTTTCCTCCCAGGACTGCCTTTGCTGTGTCCCACAGATTTTGAACTATTGTGTTTTCATTATCATTTGTTTCCAGGAATTTTTTCAATTCTTCTTTAATTTCCTGGTTGACCCATTCGTGCTTTAGAAGGGTGCTGTTTAGTCTCCCTGTATTTGGGTTCTTTGCAAATTTCCTCTTGTGATTGAGTTCTAGCTTCAGAGCACTGTGGTCTGAAAATATGCAGGGAATGATCCCAATCTTTTGATACTGATTGAGACCTGATTTATGACCCAGGATGTGGTCTATTCTGTAGAATGTGCCTTGTGCACTAGAGAAGAGTTGTGTATTCTGTTGCTTTGGGATGGAATGTTCTGAATATATCTGTGATGTCCATCTGGTCCAGTGTGTCATTTAAGGCCTTCATTTCCTTGTTGATCTTTTGCTTTGATGATCTGTCCATTTCAGTGAGGGGAGGGTTAAAGTTCCCTATTATTATTGTATTATTGTCGATGTGTTTCTTTGATTTTGGTATTAATTGGTTTATATTTTTGACTGCTCCCATGTTAGGGGTATAGATATTTAAAATTGTTAGATCTTCTTGCTGGACGGACCCTTTGAGTATGATATAGTAGTGTCCTTCCTCATCTCTTATTATAGACTTTGGCTTAAAATCTAACTGATCTGATAAAAGGATTGCCACCCCAGCTTTCTTTTGATGTCCATTAGCAGGGTAAATTGTTTTCTACCCCCTCACTTTAAATCTGGAAGTGTCTTTAGGTCTAAAATGAGTTTCTTGCAGGCATTATATTGATGGGTTTTCTTTTTTTTATCCATTCTGATACCCAGTGTCTTTTGATTGGGTCTTTTAGCCCATTTACATTCAGGGTAACTATTGAGAGATATGAACTTAGTGCCATTGTATTGCCTGTTAGGTGACTGTTACTGTATATTGTCTCTGTTCCTTTTTGATCTACTACTTTTAGGGTCTCTCTTTGCTTAGAGGACCCCTTTTAATACTTCCTGTAGAGCTGGTTTGGTGTTTGCAAATTCTTTCAGTTTTTTGTTTGTCCTGGAATATTTTTATCTCTCCTTCTATTTTCAGTGAATGCCTAGCTGGATATCATTTTCTTGGCTGCACATTTTTCTTGTTTAGTGCTCTGAATATATCATGCCAGTTCTTTCTGACCTACCAGGTCTCTGTGGATAAGTCCGCTGCCAATCTAATATCTTTACCACTATATGTTACAGACTTCTTTTCCTGGGCAGTTGTCAGGATTTTCTTTGTCACTAAGACTTGTAAATCTTACTATTAGGTGACGTGGTGTGGACCTATTGTCACTGATTTTGAGGGGGATTCTCTGCACTTCCTGGATTTTGATGTTTGTTCCCTTTGCCATATTAGGGAAATTCTCCAATAATTCTCTCCAGTATACCTTCTGCTCCCTTCTCTCTTTCTTCTTCTTCTGGAATTCCACTTATTCTAATGTTGTTTCGTCTTATAGTGTCACTCATCTCTCAAATTGTCCCCTTGTGGTCCAGTATTTGTCTGAGTCTCTTTTGCTCAGCTTCTTTATTCTCTGTCATTTTGTCTTCTATATCACTAATTCTTTCTTCTGCCTCATTTATCCTAGCAGTAAGAGCCTCCAGTTTTTTAATTGCACCTTATTAATAGCTTTTTTAATTTCAACTTGGTTAGATTTTAGTTCTTTTATTTCTCTAGAAAGGGCTTTTATTTCTCCGGAGAGCGTTTCTCTGATATCTTCCATGCCTTTTTCAAGCCTGACTAGAACCTTGAGAATCGTCATTCTGAACGCTAGATCTGACATATTACCAATGTCCATATTGATTAGGTCCCTAGCCTTCAGTACTGCCTCTTGTTTTTTGTGTGGTGAGTTTTTTCACCTTGTCATTTTGTCCAGATAAGAATATATGAAGGAGCAAATAAAATACTAAAATGGTGGCAAAGACCCCAGGAAAATGTGGTTTAACCAAATCAGAAAAGACCCCAAATCATTGTCATTCTGAACGCTAGATCTGACATATTACCAATGTCCATATTGATTAGGTCCCTAGCCTTCAGTACTGCCTCTTGTTTTTTGTGTGGTCAGTTTTTTCACCTTGTCATTTTGTCCAGATAAGAATATATGAAGGAGCAAATAAAATACTAAAATGGTGGCAAAGACCCCGGAAAATGTGGTTTAACCACATCAGAAAAGACCCCAAATCATTAGGGCGGGGGGGAGAAAGAAGTTCAGGAAAAAAGAATTTAAAAAGGAAAACAAATTAAAAAGGAAAAAAGAAGAATATATATATATATATATTAGACTGGTGACTAGAACAGGGTCACCCACTTAATTTCAGGAGTATTTTGGTCTCTTAGAAGAAACTACCTTCCAAAATTTTAAAGAATGAAAAGCATATATAAGCTAGGCACAATGAAGGGATGGAATATGCGTATAAAGCTGAAAAAAAATTTTTTTAATTTCTAAAAAAGGAGTTGATAAAGTAAGTTGGTTGGGAGAATAAAGAAAAAGAAGTGGAAAGAATTTGCTCGGGCTGTAGACTAGAACAAGCCAGGAGCTAGATTTAGAGTATATTTTGGTCTATTAGAAGAAGTTGTATACCAAATTTTTTAGAAGAACCCTATGTGTATACACAAAATAGAGTTAGATACAATGAAGGATAAAATATGACTATGATAATGAAGGTTCAAAAAAGTTTTTTTTTAATGAAAGGTTATTGTTAAGATAAACTAGTTAAAAAATGTTAAAAGAAGAAGGGTAAAAGTTAAAAAAAATTTAGAAGAAGAAAAAAAATAACTGCAAGACTAAAGAATCATGGGGAGAAAGCCATGAATTCCATGCTTTGCTTTCTTCTCCTTTGGAATTCCGCCGTTCTCCTTGGTAAGTGAACTTGGTCTTGGCTGGATTTCTCGTTGATCTTCTGGGGGAGGGGCCTGTTGTAGTGATTCTCAAGTATCTTTGCCCGAGGTGGAATTGTACCACCCTTACCAGGGGCCAGGCTAAGTAATCAGCTTGGGTTAGCTTTGGGGAGCTTTTGTTCCCTGAACGCTTTTGATAGAGGTCTGGAGGACGGGAATGAAAATGGCAGCCTCCCAACTTCTGGCCTGGAGGAGCTGAGACCTCCTCCTTCTGTGCGTCGTCAGAGAAATTGCTCAATTGCTCCTGTCTCCCTGGCCTCCAGCCGCGCTCCGAGCTCACCCAGCCTGTGACCAAGCGTCTCTGTCTCTGGTTCACAGCTCTGTGTGGAGTCTCTGAACCAAGCAGATCCCTGAGCTCTTCCAGGGGGTGTCTCCCTGGATCTTGTGAGGACCCCACCCCCAGAACAGTGGCCTGTGTCATGGATTATGGTTCAAGGTAACCCTGAGCTGAGAGCTCACTCCTCGGCTCTGTCTCTGTAGCTGGCTTCCCCACTCTAATACCTATGACCTCTGTGACACTTAGACACCCCCAATCCTTCTGTGACCCCATGGGACCTGGGGCCATGCTGACCCCATGTGGGCTTCACCCTTCTCCTCTCTAACACCCCTTGTCCTCCATGATATTTGTTGTGCTTCACAAATAAGTGAAACCATATGATAATTGACTCTCTCTGCTTGACTTATTTCACTCAGCATAATCTCTTCCGGTCCCGTCCATGTTGCTACAAAAGTTGGGTATTCATCCTTTCTGAGGAGGAATAATACTCCATAGTGTATATGGACCACATCTTCCTTATCCATTTGTCCATCGTAGGGCATCTTGGTTCTTTCCATAGTTTGGCGACCGTGGCCATTGCTGCTATAAACATTGGGGTACAGATGGCCCTTCTTTTCACGACATCTGTATCTTTGGGGTAAATACCCAGGAGTGCAATTGCAGGGTCATAGGGAAGTTCTATTTTAAATTTCTTGAGGAATCTCCACACTGTTCTCCAAAGAGGCTGCACCAACTTGCATTCCCACCAATAGTGTAAGAGGGTTCCCCTTTCTCCACATCCTCTCCAACACATGTTGTTTCCTGTTTTGTTAATTTTGGCCATTCTAACTGGTGTAAGGTGATACCTCAATGTGGTTTTAATTTGAATCTCCCTGAGGGCTAGTGATGATGAGTCTGATAGCCATTTGTATGTCTTGATTGGAGAAGTGTCTGTTCATATCTTCTGCCCATTTTTTTATATGTTTCCCTGTTTCATGTGTGTTGAGTTTGAGGTGTTCATTATAGATCTTGGATATCAACCTTTTGTCTGTACTGTCATTTGCAAATATCTTCTCCCATTCCGTGGGTTGCCTCTTTGGTTTCTTGACTGTTTCCTTTGCTGTGCAGAAGGTGTTGATTTTGATGAAGTCCCAAAAGTTTATTTTCGCTTTTGTTTCCTTTGCCTTTGGAGACATATCTTGAAAGAAGTTGCTGTGGCTGATATCGAAGAGATTACTGCCTATGTTCTCCTCTAGGCGTCTGATGGATTCCTGTCTCACGTTGAGGTCTTTATCCATTTTGAGTTTATCTTTGTGTACGGTGCAAGAGAATGGTCGAGTTTCATTCTTCTACATATAGCTGTCCAGTTTTCCCAGCACCATTTATTAAAGAGACTGTCTTTATATTTGCATCTGTTTATGAGGGATAGGGAAATAATATTTGTTTCTTGTGGTATCTTTATGTGGCTTTGATGCCAGTGTAATATTGATATTATGGAATGTTCCTTCTTGTATTTTTTGGAAGAGTTTGAGGATTGGTGATAATTCTTTAAATGTTTGGTAGAATTATTAGTAAAGCCATTTACTTCTGAGCTTTTCTTCATTGGGTTTTTTGGGGTTTTTTTTTGTTTGTTTGTTTGTTTTTTTACTACAGATTGCATCCCTTTACTTGATGTAGGTCTGTTCAGATTTTTATTTCTTTGAGTCAGTTTTAGTATTCTGTTTCTAGGAAGATGTTGATTTCATCTAGGTTTTACAGCTTATTGGCATAAAACTGTTCATAGGATTCTCCTATGATTCTTTTTCTTTATGGAAAGATAATGTCTCCACATTCATATCTGAATTTATTAATTTGAGCCCTGTCTCTTTTGCTTGGTCCATCTAGTTAAAGGATTGCCAATTCTGTTTATCTTTTATAACATTTCGTGTTGAGCAGACCTACTAGTGATGAACTTCTTTAGTTTTTCTTTATGTGTATATGTCTTAAAAAAATCTGGTAAAAATATACATAAAACTTACCATTTTAACTGTTTTTAAAAGCACAAGTCAGGGCGCCTGGGTGGCTCAGTTGGTTGAGCAACTGCCTTCGGCTCAGGTCATGATGGCGGACTTCCAGGATCGGGTCCGGCTTTGGGCTTCCAGTTCCTTAGGGAGTCTGCTTCTCCCTCTGACCTTCTCCTCTCTCATGCTCTCTCTCACTCATTCTCCCTCAAATAAATAAATAAAATCTTAAAAAAAAAAAGCCAAGTCAGTGGTATTAAGTACTATTACCACCATCATCCACAGAACTTTTTCTTGCAAAACTGAAAATCTGTAATTATTAAACAGTAATTCCACATTTTTCCCACCCCCAATTTTGCCTGGTTTTTGTCTCTATGAATTTATCCTATTTTTTTAAATTTAAGATTATTTATTTATTTATTTGTCAGAGAGAGTGAGTACAGGCAGACAGAGTGGCAGGCAGAGGCAGAGGGAGAAGCAGGCTCCCCATTGAGCAAGGAGCCTGATGTGGGACTCTGTCCCAAGATTCTGGGATCACCAAATTTACCCTTTTTTTTGTTTCTATGACTTTAATTACTCTATGTACTTTATATTAAGTGGAATAGTAATAGTATATGTCCTTTTGCAAAAGGCTTACTTTACTTAATCTAACGCCTCAAGATTAATACATGTAGTATTTTTATTTTTGAATATTAGAATTAAATATGACACTATTTTTTAAAGAATATTAATTCATTCTATGTGCATACCATAGTTTATTTATCAATTCATCTATCAATGGGCATTTGGGTTTCTTCTGCCTTTTGGCTGTAGCAAGTAATTTCTGCTGTGAACATGAGTGAACAAGTGATTCTTCAAGTCTCTAATTTGAGTTATTTGGGGGTATACAATGGGAAGTAGAATTAAGGGATAATTTGGGGTATACAATGGGAAGTAGAATTAAGGGATAATGTGGAAAATCTATTTTTAATTTTTTGAGGAACCACCACACTATTTTCCATAGTATGTTTTTAAATTATTCTTTAATTTCCTGATTGACCCATTCATTTAGTAGGATACTTTTTAACCTCCATGTAGTTGTGGCCCTTCCACAGAGAATGTGGCCTTCTAGAGAATAGAATATTCTAGAGAATAGAATGTTCTAGAGAATAAAATCCTAGACTTCTGCTGAGGTTATGATTAGTGCTTGCTTCAGGGTTAGCCATTAGGGGTTATTGGTTAGAAGTTAGGATTTAGGGTATGTGCCTGGTATCCTGAAGTTCAGAGACCTCTCCAGAATGTTAGGCTTAGTGTTTAAGTTAGGGTTTAGTGTTAGGGATTAGAGATTATTGTTTATGGGTTATGGGTAGGGTTAGGTTTAGCTTTTATGGATTAGGATTAGTGTCAAATTCAGGTTAGGGTTAGGATATGTGTCTTATATTTTGCCGTTCAGAGACCTCTCCAGATGTTAGGGTTAGGGTTAATTTTGGAGTTAGGGTATGTGCCTGGTATCCTATAGTACAGAAACTTCTTCAGAGAATAAAACCCCAGACTTCTGCTGGGGTGAGAATAGACATGGCAGCCACCTAGGGTAATTATATTTTAATTTTTTGAGGAATCTCCAGTGGCTTCACCGGTTTGTATTTCTTCAAAAGTACACGAGGGTTCCTTTTTTTCCATATCACTGCCAACACTTGTTTTGTCTTGTTTTGATTTTAGCCATTCTGACAGGTATGAGGTGATGTGTCATGTGTTTTTGATCTGCATTTAATGATGAGTGACGTTGAGTGTCTTTTCATGTGTCTTTTGGCCATCTGTATGTCTTTGGAGAAATGTCTCTTCATGTCTTCTTCCTATTTTTAAATTGTATTTTTTGTTTCTTTGGTGTTGACCTGTATAAGTCCTTTATGTATTTTGGATATTAAGCCCCTATCAGATATGTCATTTACAGATATCTTCTTCCATTCAGTAGGTTGTCATTTACTTTTGTTGATTCTTTCCTTTACTGCATATAAGATTTTTACTTTGATGTAGTCCCAGTATTTTATTTTTGCATTTATTTCCCTTGACTCAGAGATATATATATATATAGAAAAAATGTTATGGCCAGTATCAGAGTAATTACAGCCTGTGCTCTTCTCTATGACTTCTTGGTTTCAGATCTATTTATTTATTTATTTATTTAAGATTTTATTTATTTATTTGACAGAGATCACAAGTAGGCAGAGAGGCAAGCAGAGAGAGAGAGAGAAGGAGGTAGCAGCCTCCCTGCTGAGCAGAGAGCCCAATGCGGGACTCGATCCAAGGACCCTGAGATCATGACCTGAGCTGAAGGCAGAGGTTTAACCCACTGAGCCACTCAGGGGCCCCAGAGCTCATATTTAGCTCTTTCAGTCCATTTTGAGTTTATTTTTGTGTATGGTGTAAGAAAATAGTCCAGAGTCATCTTTTGTATGTAGCCATTCAATTTTCCCAACACCATTTGCTGAAGATCTTTCCATAGTTTAAATCCAGAAATCTATTCCTGTTAACTTCTCATTCTCTTCTTTCCCCTACAGTCGGCAACCATTTATTTTTTCTATCTTTGGGATTTTTGACTACTTTGGGTATATATCATTTAAGTGAAATTTCACAGTATTTTTCTATTTTTTATGATTGGCTTATTTCATATAGCATGTCCTTAAAGTTTATCCATATTGTACTACATTACATCCTTTTTAAGGCTAAATAATGTTTTATTTTCTCTGTATATAGCACATTTTGCCTATCTGTTCATTGGTTGGTGGACCCTTGGGCTGTTTTAAATAATGTGACCAATGCTGCTATGAACACGAGTGTACAACTGTTTCTTCAGGACCCTATTTTTGAGGGGTATGTTCTCAGAAATGTAAGTGCTGGGTCCCATAGTAATTTTATTTTTAATTGATTGAGGAGCATTCATACTGTTTTCCACAGTAGCCATAGCTTTTTACCATTTTACATTCCCACAGTGCACTAAGTCCTTGCCAACACTTTTTTTTCCTTATAGTAACCATCTTGATAGGTGTGAGGTAATATCTCATTGGGTTTTGCTTAGCCTATCCCTAATGGTAAGTGATGTTGAGCATCTTTTTATGTGCTTATTGACCATTTGTATATCTTTTTTTTATACAACAACTGCCCATTGTTGAATCAGTTTTTTGTTGTTGAGTTTTAGGAACTCTCTATTCTGGATAGGGATCCATTATCAGATACATGATTTACATATGTTTTCTCCCATTTTGTATGCTGCCTTTTTACTTTGTGTATAGTGTCTCTTGATGTCAAAATTTGATTTCACTCATATGTGGAGTTTTTTTTAAGATTGTATTTATTTATTTGACAGACAGAGATCACAAGCAGGCAGAAGGCAGGCAGAGAGAGAGAGAGAGAAGCAGGCTCCCCACTGAGCGAAGAGCCCGACACGGGGCTCGATCTCAGGACCCTGAGATCATTACCCAAGCTGAAGGCAGTGGCTTAACCAACTGAGCCACCCAGGCGCCCCTCATATGTGGAGTTTAAGAAAAAAAAAACAGATGAATATAGGGTAAGGGAGGGAAAAATAAAATAAGAAAACAGGGAGGCAAACCATAAGAGACTCTTTACTATAGGAAATAAACCGAGAGAGTTGCTGGAGGGGAGGTGGAGGAATGGGGTAATTGAGTGATAAGCATTAAGAAAGTCACTTGATGGAATGAGTGTTTTATGCAACTGATAAGTCACTAAATTATCTCTGAAACTAATAATACAGCATGTTAATTAAGTTGAACTTAAATTTTTAAAAATTTTTTGAAAATTTTCATAATGTCTAATTTTCTATTTTATATTGCCTGTGCCTTTGGTGTCATATTAAGGAGGGTACATGTTGTGATGAGCCCTGGGTGTTATATGCAAGTAATGAATTGTTGAACCACTACATCAAAAACTATTGATGTACTATAAGGTGGCTAACTGAACATAATTAAAAAAAAAAAAAGAAGGAAGGAAAAAATTGTTGCCAAATCCTGTGGCATGAACCTTTGGTCCTCTGTTTTTTCTAAGAACTTTATGTTTTAGGTCTCACATTTAAATTTAAGTTCTTGATCCATTTTAAGTTAATTTTAGTTATGTGGTGTTAGGTAAGGGTCCAGTTTCATTATTTTGCACATGCATAACCCGTCTGTTGAAAAGGCTGACTTTTCTCCATTGAAAAGTGTGGGCACTCTTGTCAAAAATCATTTGACTGTATGCAGGGGTTTACTTGTGGTCTCTCTGTTCTGTTCCATTGGTCCATATGTGGTTTCTTTATGCCAGTACCACATTCTATGGATTAATGTAGCTTTGTAGTAGGTTTGAAGTCAGTAAGTGTAAATTTTGTTCTTTTTCAGTATTATTTGCCTATTCAGGGTCCCTTGAGATTCCATATAAATTTCAGAGTAGGTTTTTCTATTTGTATTTTGGCAAAAATTCCATCGAAACTTTGGTAGGTATTGCATTGAATCTTTGGGTAATATTGACATTTTAGCAATATTGTCTTATAATCCATGAGTATGGGATACGTTTCCATTCATTTTTTGTCTTCCTAATTTCTTTCAGCAGTGTCTTGGAGTTTTCATTGTGTCTTTCACCTCCTTGATTAATTCCTAAGTACTTTATTCTTTTTGATGCTATTGTAAATGGAATCGGTTTTTATGTTTCCTTTTCAAATTGTTCATTTTTGTGTATAGAAATGAAACTGATTTTTGTGTGCTGACTTTATATCCTATTGCATAGCTGAATTCATTCTAACATTTCTTTTGTGGAACCTTTAAAGTTTTCTACATATATCATCTGCAAACAAAGATAATTTTGTTTTTCTTGCTTATGCTCTGGCTAGGACCTCCTATTCTCTGTTGAACAGAAATTGTGAAAATGAGGATCCTTGCCTTGTTTCTTTTCTTTTTTTTCTTTTTTCTTTGAGGGAACAAGAGCACATGTGCGAGCATGAGCCATGGAGGGGGGCTAACATGCTCAGTATGGAGCCCAGTTTGAGGCTTGATCTCAGGATCCTGAGATCATAACCTGAGCCAAAATCAAGAGTTGAACGCTTAACTGACTGAGCCACCCCAGGCACCGCAGCCTTGTTTCTGATCTTAGAGGGAAAGTTTTCAGTCTTTCACCTTTGAGGACTGTTTGCTGTGCTCCTACATGGCTTTTATTATGTAGTATTAATTTTCTTCTATTCGTGTCTTGTAAAGTGTTTTTATTTTGAAAGAATGTTGAATTTGGTCAAATGCATTTTCTGCATCAATTCAGATTATCATGTGGGGTTTTTTATCCTTCATTCTGTTAATGTGGTATAGTGATTTGAGTTTTCTTTGTTGAGCCTTCCTTACATTCTAGGAATCCCATTTGGTCATGCTATACAATCCTTTTAATATGCTGCTAAATTCTGTTTGCTTTTATGTTGAGGATTTTTACGTAAGTGTTTATGAAGGATATCAGTCTCTAGTTTCTTCTGCTGTCTTCGCATGGCTTTGGTATCCTAGTTGTGTTGACCTCATAGAATGAATTAGGAACTGATCTCTTCAATTAATATGGAAAAGTATGAGAAGGGTTAATACTGCATTTTAAAATGTCTGGTAAGGGCGCCTGGGTGACTCAGTGGGTTAAGCCTCTGCCTTCAGCTCAGGTCATGATCTCAGGGTCCTGGGATCAAGGCTCTCTGCTTGGCAGGGAGTGCTTCTCCTTCTCTCTCTCTCTCTTCCTGCCTCTCTGCCCACTTGTGATCTTTCTCTCTGTCAAATAAATAAGTAAAACCTTTAAAAAAAATGTCTGGTAAAATTCACCATTGAAGCCATCAGGTCCGTAAGAAACATATTATCAATATGTTTCCTTACTTTGTTTTCTTTGTTGGGCAATTTTTAATAACTTATTCAATTTCCTTACTAATTATAGCTCTATTCATATTGTTTTCTTCATGGCTTTGATGTTGATAGGTTTTGTGTTTCTAGGAATTTGTCTCTTTCATGTAGGTTAAGCAGTGTTTTGGTGTACAGTTGTTTGTTATTCTCTTATAATCCTTTTTATTTCTTTAAGATCAGTAGTATTGTCCCCACATTCATTTCTGATATCAATTTGAGTCTTCCCTTTTCCTTAGTCCATCTAGCTAAAACTGTCAATTTTGTTGATCTTTTCAAAGAACTAATTTTTCATTGACTATCTCTATTTTTCTGTTCTCTATTTCACTTATCTAGTTCCTTTATTATTTACTTCCTTCTGCTAGTTTGGGTTTGGTTTAGTTGTTTTTTCTGGTTCATTAAGTTGTAAATTCAGGTTGTTGATTTGAGATCTTTCTTGTTTTTTAATGTGTTTATAGTTACAGATTTACCCCTTAGCACTGTTTTCATTGTGTGACACAAATTGTTATATCATCGTTTAATTCTCAATTAAGTATTATCCAATTTCTCTTATGATTTCTTCTTTTATCCACTAGTTGTTTAAAACTGTTGCTTAATTTCCACAATGTTGTGAATTTTCCATTTTTTTTATGTTACTGATTTCTATCTTCATCCCACCATGGTTAGAGTAGATACTTTGTATGACGTCTATTTATTTAAATCTACAGACTTCGCTTCTTTCCTAACGTAGGGCCTATCCCAGAGGAAAAATGTGCACTTGAGGAAAAATGTGTATGAATTTGTTATTGGGTGGAGTGCTCTGTATATGACAGATACAGTTGGTTTATAATGTTGTCTGTATCCTTATGTTCTATTTAATGCTTTTATACATTACTATGAGAGGGGTGTTAAAATCTCCAACTATTATTTATTTATTCCTTTGAAATTTTTTAAAAATTCAGTTAGGTAAGTTATAGTGTATCATTGATTTTTTGATATAATGTTCAATGATTCATTAGTTCAGTATGACACCTAGTGCTCACCATATCGCATGCCCTCTTTTTTTTCCAATTTATTTATTTTCAGGAAAACATTATTCATTATTTTTTCACCACACCCAGTGCTCCATGCAAGCCATGCCCTCTATAATACCCACCACCTGGTACCCCAACCTCCCACCCCCCGCCACTTTAAACCCCTCAGATTGTTTTTCAGAATCCATAGTCTCTCATGGTTCATCTCCCCTTCCAATTTACCCAAATTCCCTTCTCCTCTCTAATGCCCCTTGCCCTCCATGCTTATTTGTGGAGCATCACATGCCCCCTTTAATTCCCATCATCAAGTTGCCCCTTCCCCCCCAAGACTTCCCTTTCCACAACCTTCAGTTTGCTTCTCAGAGTCAAGAATCTCTCGTGGTTTGTCTCCCTCTCTGATTTCTTCCCATTCCATTCCACCACCACCACCACCCCCGACATTGTACTTTGTACTATTCTTTATATTCCAACTATGAGTGAAACCATATTGTGTGAGGCCATAATGCTGGCCTCATAGAATGCATTTGGAAGTTTGCTTCCATTTTTATTTTTTGAAACAGCTTCAGTAGAATAGGTGTTATTTCTTCCTTAAATATTTGATAGAATTGCCCTGGGAAGCCCTTTATCCCTTGAGTCTTGTATTTTGGGGATGTTTTTGATTACTGCTTCAGTTTCCTTCCTGGTTTTGGGTCTGCTCAGGTTTTCTTTTTCTTCCTGTTTCAGTTTTTGGTAATTTATAAGTTTCCAGGAGTGTGTCCATTTCTTCCAAATGGCCTAATTTGTTGGCATATAGTTGCTCAGATGTTCTCATCATTGTTTATATTTCTTTGGTGTTGGTTGATGTTTCCTCTTTCATTCATGATTTTACTTATTTGGGTCTTTTTTCTGTTAGCTAAGTATTTGTTGATCTTATTAATTCTTTCAATGAACCAGCTCCTAGTTTCATTGGTCTGTTCTACTGTTTTTGTGGTTTCTTTTTCATTGATTTCTGCTCTAATCTTATTAATTCTCTTCCCCTACTGGGTTTAGGCTTTATTTGCTCTTCTTTCTCCTCCTTTAGGTGTAAGGTTAGCTTTTGGATTTGGGATTTTTCTAATTTATTGAGAGAGGCTTGGATGGCTATGTGCTTTCCTCTTAGAACTGCCTTTGCTGTTTCCCGTAAGTTTTGAACTGATTTGTTTTCATTCTCATTAGTTTCAGTGAATTGTTTAAGGTCTTCTTTAATTTCCTGGCTGACCCATTCATTCTTTTTTTAAAAAACATTTTATTTTTTTATTTTTTAAGATTTTATTTTTTTGACAGAGAGAGACACAGCGAGAGAGGGAACACAGCAGGGAGAGTGGAAGAGGGAGAAGCAGCCCCGCCCCCCGTACCAAGCAGGGAGCCCAATGCGGGGCTCAATCCCAGGATTCTGGGATCCTGACCTGAGCAAAGGCAGACACTTAACAGACTGAGCCACCCAGGTGCCCCTGACCCATTCATTCTTTAGCAGGATACTCTTTATCCTCCAGGTGTTTGAGTTCCTTCTAAATTTCTTCTTGTGATTGAGTTCCAGTTTCAAAGCATTGTGGTCTGAAAATATGTAGGGGATAATCTCAGTCTTTAAGTATCAGTTGAGACCTGATTTGTGACCCACTACGTGACCTATTCTGGAGGAAGTTCCTTGTACACTTGAGAAGAATGAGTATTCTGTTGTTTTAGGAATAGAATGTTCTATATGTCTGTGAAGTCCATCTGGTCCAATGTGTCATTCAGAGTCCTTTGTTGATCTTCTGCTTAGTGTTGAAGTCTCCTACTATTAATGCATTATTATCAATATGTTTCTTTACTTTAGTTAATTGGTTTCTATAATTGGCTGCTCCCATGTTGAGGACATAGATGTTTATAATTGTTAGATCTTTTTGTTGAATAGACCTTTAAGTATGATATAATGTCATTCTGCATCTCTTACTGTGGTCCTTGGTTTAAAATCTAATTTGTTTGATATGAGGATAACTTCCCCAGCTTCCTTTTCAGATCTGTTGGTATGGTAAGTAGTCCCCACCTTCAATCTGGAGGTGTCTTAGCTTCAAAATGATTCTCTTGTAGACAGGATATGGATGGGTCCTGATTTTTTATCCAGTCTGATATTCTGTGTCTTTTTATTGGAGCATTCAGCCCATTTACACTTAGAATAACTATTGAAAGATAAGAATTTAGTGCCTTTGTGTTATTTGTTAAGTCCCTGTTTCTGTAGATTGTCTCTATTACTTTCTGGTCTGTGTTACCCTTGGGGTCTCGACTTACAGGATCCTCCTTAATATTTTTTGCAGTGCTGGCTTGGTGGTCATATATTCTTTAAGCTTCTGTCTGTCCTGGAACCTGTTTATCTCTCCTTCCATTCTGAATGACAGCCTTGCTGGATAAAGTATTCTTGGCTGCATTTTCTTTTACCTAGTATATCTTGCCACTCCTTTCTGGCCTCCCAGGTTTCTCTTGATAGGTCTGATGTTATTCTGATGTTCCTCCCTCCATACACAAGAAATATCTTACCCCTAGCTACTCTCAGGATAGCTTCCTTGGCTTTAAGATTCACAAGCTTCACCTTTGTATGTCGGGTTGTTGATCTGTTTTTATTGATTTGGGGAGGGGTCCTTTCTGCCTCTTGGATGTGAATGTGTGTTTCCGTCCCCAGATTAGGGAAGTTCTCAGCCATGATTTGCTCAAATATACCTTCTAGCCCTCTCTTTCTCTCTCTCTCCACCTGTCTTTTATCCCACTGATTCTGATACTGGTTCTTTTCAATGAATCATTTAAATTCTCTTCTCTCTCTTCATGTGCTATGAATTGTTCTCTCTTTTCTTCAATTTCCTTCCTTTGCATCAGCCAACCTTCTAAATCACTTATTCTCTTTTCTGCCTCATTTACCCTGGCTTTTAGAGCATCCAGTTTAGACTGCATCTCATTCATAGCATTTTTAAGTTCATCCTGATTAGATCTCATTTCTGCCCTTAGTGATTCTGTATTGTCAGTCCTGGCTATTAGCTTTATAATTGCTGTCTTGAATTCTATCTCTGACATCTTGTGTATATCCATATCCATTAGTTCTGTAGCAGAGGATATCGTCTCTGGTTCTTTTCTTTGTTGTGAGTTCCTCCTCCTCTTCTGCCAAAGGATGGTTGAGTGAACGGACAGAGTTTAAGATATCGACCACGACCCAAACAAAATGTACCCTAGAAAAAAATCCGTAGTGGTCGGGAGCTACTACAGATAGGCAAACAAAGCCACAATGATCCAAAACAATAAAAAGAAGGGGGAGACTATAATCTCTCAGGGTAGACAAAGCAGGGTAATCTATCTGTTCCTGATTGCTTTTTGGTCTCTGTGTTAGAAGATGCTATATCTCAAAATTGCAAAGAAATCAAAACTCCTATATGTATATCAAGATAATGTTGAACAGAGTGAAAAATGGACTAGTATGGGGCATAAATCTATAAAACATAGATGTGGGGGAAAAGTTAAAAAAGCAACTTAACATAAGTTGGGAAATCTATTTTAAATGGGAACAGGGTTTTAAAAAAATGTGAAGTTTTAGGGACGCCTGGGTGGCTCAGTTGGTTGGACAACTGCCTTCGGCTCAGGTCATGATCCCAGAGTCCCGGGATCCAGTCCTGCATCAGGCTCCCAGCTCCATGGGGAGTCCGCTTCTCCCTCTGACCTTCTCCTCGCTTGTGCTCTCTCTCACTGTCTCTCTCTCAAATAAATAAATAAAATCTTTAAAAAATGTGAAGTTTTAGCTTGAAATATAAATGAATCATGATGGAACACCTGGAGCTCAATATATTATTTTCCCCTGATGCTGGAGCTTGTCATTCACCTGTTCCTCTAGTCTGTCTTTTGGGGAGGGAACTGCTGCTTGGCTTCTCAGGTGTCTTTGCCTGGGTGGAGTTGCCTTGCCCCTTGTCAGGGGGATGGGCTTAATGTAAGTTGGTTGTCTATTTGGCTTTAGTTCCATGGAGGCTTTCCACATCTCTTTAGAGGATCAGAGCAAATAGGGCTGTACAGTAATCTCTGGCCCAGAGCCACAAAGTCGTGGTCCTCATTCTTCAATAAACCCTCCAGGTCAAACCATCTCTACTTCTGTGTGTACCAAACTCCACAGACTCACGCTATTTGCAACTCTCCCAGGGGAGTTCTGGGGATAACTTCCTTCACCCGCCAGCATCTCTGTGGTTTTTGCCTTTGCAATTGTGAACAGCCATGGGCTAATGTATGTGCCCTCTTCCAGGGCTCCCAGCTCATGGCTGGGTACCATCCCAGTGTCCTTTTGGCAAAGACACTGCCCTGAGAGGTGTTGTCCAGTCATGGATGCAGCCTCTGTGTGTGCCAAACCCCTGAATCCTGAGGTTTATGCCCACGGCCACTCTCCCAGGGGAGTTTTGGGGACCCTTGAGCATCTTTGTGTTTTGTGTCTTTGTGACTGCTCATGCACGCACCCAGTTCCACTCTTCCCAGGGTGCAGGGCGCTACCTTAGTGTCCTTCCCAGGTGTGTGATGCGTGTGCTCTGCTGTTGAGTACTGGATGGCTGCTTTGTCCTTTAGGCCAGTCATCTGCAGAGGTTCTCTTGGTGTGCTATGGGCAGTGTTTGGTCCCTGGCCTGAATGTGGTACATTTTAACTAGGTGTACTCTGATCTGCTCGTGGAAAGAAACCTCTTGCCACTGCCATAGGAACCAAGACTCCACAAACCTCCCATTTGGAGGACGGGTGTGAGCAGTTTGGGCAGGTCTGGAGGAGAGGGCCTGCCACACTGGGACTGAGGCTGGTAACTGGGAAGGGTGGTTCCACCAGAGTGTGTCAGGGTGGAGCTTGGTGTAAGCAAGTTATTAGGTAGTGAGTGTTGATGCTACACTGGGTCCTGTAGTTTGACCTGTGCTTATGCTGGGGGTAGAGGAGGGAAATGGCTCCAGACAGTTCTTTTGTTCCCAGGAGGGTCTCTCCATGAATGCTGCCTCTCTGGGATGTGCTGTCAGATAAGCACATGACTTCCTCACTGTGTGCCGCAGGTGCTCATCCCATCCCTGTTTTCACACAATATGTCCCCCAGTTGTTTGCCTGCCTTCACTCCAAGAGCAGCACTGTGCCCTCTAGGCTCTATTCCCAGCCAGGCCCACTGACCTTTAAAACTTCAGGCTTTAAGCCCCACTGGTTGCCAGAAGTCATGGACTTTGGCCCATCTTGCTTTCTAAGCTAGTTGCTATGGGAATTAGGTTTTGCTCGTGAGCTCCGGTGTGTTCATCTGTCTCTTGCCCTCTCCTTGACTGTGGCTCCCTCCCCACCACAGTGACCACAGTCTGTCTCCTGAATTGCCTGCCTCTCCACACTTCCTACCTTCTTTGATGCGGCCTCTTGTCTCTCTTTTTTGTTTTATCTGAGTTTGTTCTGCCAGTCTTCAGGTCTATTTCTGGGGTATAGTTGGGTTTGTGGGAGAGGCAGGCCTAGAGTCCTCCTACTGCTCTGGCATCTTGCCATCTTCTAACCCATCCATGAATTTTTAAAATTTATTTGATTGCTTCACTGACTCGATGGCTGTATAGTAGCAGATTGTTTATCCTCCACATGTTTGGTTTTTTTTTTTTCCAGCTTTTTTCCTTGTAATTTGTTTGTAGTTTTACATTGTTGTGGTTGGAAAGGATGCATGGTATGCTTCCAGTCTCAAATTTATCAGGGCTTGTTTTGTGGCCTAACAAGTGGTCTCTTCTGGAGAATGTTCTTGTGCACTTGAACGTGTATTCTGTTGTTTTTTGGAGGAAATGTTCTATGTATATGTTTTATGTCCAATCAGGCCTATTATGTCATTCAGAGACACTGTTTTCTTGTTTTTTCCACATGGATGATCTATCCATTAGTGTTAAGTGGGGTGTTAAGTCACCTAGTATTATTGTATTACCATCAGTTTCTCTCTTTAATATTTGCTTCATATATATAAGTGTTGCAGTCTTGGGTGCATAGATATTTACAATTGATTTATTCTCTTGTTGGTGTCATCCCTTTATCATTATATGTAATACCCTTCTTTGTCTCTTGTTAGAGTCTTTGTTTTATTGTCTGTTTTGTTGGGGTGCCTGGGTGGCTCAGTGGGTTGAGTGACTGCCTTTGGCTCGGGTCATGATCCTGGAGTCCTGGGATCGAGTCCTGCATTGGGCTCCCTGCTTGGTGGGGAGTCTCCTCCCTCTGACCCCAACCCTTCTCATTCTCTCTCTCTTTCAAATAAATAAGTAAAATCCTTTTTTTAAAAGTGTTTTTAAAAAATAAAGTCTGTTTGGGGTGCCTGGGTGGCTCAGTGGTTTAAAACCTCTGCCTTCAGCTCAGGTCATGATCTCAGGGTCCTGGGATCGAGCCCCGCATCGGGCTCTCTGCTCAGTAGGGAGCCTTTGGACCACTTCCTTAACCACACACGAATATAGACTCAAAATGGATGACGGACCTCAATGTGAGAAAGGAATCCATCAAAATCCTTGAAGAGAACACAGGCAGCAACCTCTTTGACCTCAGCTGCAGCAACTTCTTCCTAGGAACATCACCAAAGGCAAGGGAAGCAAGGGCAAAAATTAACTATTGGGACTTGTCAAGATCAAAAGCTTTTGCACAGCAAAGGCAACAGTTTTTTTTTCTTTGGAAAAAAAATGGATGAGATTTTGACAGGAATTGCATTACATGTGTAGATTTCTTTATGTAGCATAGACATTTTCACAATATTTGTTCTTCCAATCCAGGAGCATGGAACATTTTTTCCATTTCTTTGTGTCTTCCTCAATTTCTTTCATGAGTACTTTATAGTTTTCGGAGTATAGATTCTTTGTCTCTTTGGCTAGGTTTATTCCTAGGTATCTTGTGATTTTGGGTGCAATTGTAATTGGGACTGACTCCTTAATTTCCCTTTCTTCTGTCTTGTTGTTGGTGTAAAGAGATGCCACTGATTTCTGTGCATTGATTTTATATCCTTTATATTTCTTCCTGGGTCAGTTGTGGTAGTTTATATGTCTCTCGGAATGCATCCACTTCTTCCAGATTGTCAACTTTGTTGGCGTAGAGTTGCTCATGATATGTTCTTATAATTGTTTGTATTTCTTTGGTGTTGGTTGTGATCTCTCCTCCTTCATTCATGATTTTATTTATTTGGGTCCTCTATCTTTTCTTCCTGGTAAGACTGGCCAGGGATTTATCAATCTTATTAATTCTTTCAAAGAACTAGCTCCTTGTTTTGTTGATTTGTTCTATTGGTTTTTTTGTTTTGTTTTGTTTCTGTTTCATTGATTTCTGCTCTGACCTTTATGATTTCTCTTCTCCTGTTGGGTTTAGGCTTTCTTTGTTGTTCTTTCTCCAGCTCCTTTAGGTATAGGGTTATGTTCTGAATTGTTTGTATCACTATATATTTTACAATTGATTTATTCTCTTGTTTGTATCAGGGCTTGTTTTGTGGCCTAACAAGTGGTCTCTTCTGGAGAATGTTCTTGTGCACTTGAACGTGCATTGATTTTATATCCTTTATATTTCTTCCTGAAGAATTCCAGAAGAAGAAGATCCAGGGAGACACCCCCTGGAAGAGCTCAGGGATCTGCTTGGTTCAGAGACTCCACACAGAGCTGTGTGGAGTCTTTCTTGAGAAAGGTTTGTATCACTATATATTTTCCTCCCAGGACTGCCTTTGCTGTGTCCCACAGATTTTGAACTATTGTGTTTTCATTATCATTTGTTTCCAGGAATTTTTTCAATTCTTCTTTAATTTCCTGGTTGACCCATTCGTGCTTTAGAAGGGTGCTGTTTAGTCTCCCTGTATTTGGGTTCTTTGCAAATTTCCTCTTGTGATTGAGTTCTAGCTTCAGAGCACTGTGGTCTGAAAATATGCAGGGAATGATCCCAATCTTTTGATACTGATTGAGACCTGATTTATGACCCAGGATGTGGTCTATTCTGTAGAATGTGCCTTGTGCACTAGAGAAGAGTTGTGTATTCTGTTGCTTTGGGATGGAATGTTCTGAATATATCTGTGATGTCCATCTGGTCCAGTGTGTCATTTAAGGCCTTCATTTCCTTGTTGATCTTTTGCTTTGATGATCTGTCCATTTCAGTGAGGGGAGGGTTAAAGTTCCCTATTATTATTGTATTATTGTCGATGTGTTTCTTTGATTTTGGTATTAATTGGTTTATATTTTTGACTGCTCCCATGTTAGGGGTATAGATATTTAAAATTGTTAGATCTTCTTGCTGGACGGACCCTTTGAGTATGATATAGTAGTGTCCTTCCTCATCTCTTATTATAGACTTTGGCTTAAAATCTAACTGATCTGATAAAAGGATTGCCACCCCAGCTTTCTTTTGATGTCCATTAGCAGGGTAAATTGTTTTCTACCCCCTCACTTTAAATCTGGAAGTGTCTTTAGGTCTAAAATGAGTTTCTTGCAGGCATCATATTGATGGGTTTTCTTTTTTTTATCCATTCTGATACCCAGTGTCTTTTGATTGGGTCTTTTAGCCCATTTACATTCAGGGTAACTATTGAGAGATATGAACTTAGTGCCATTGTATTGCCTGTTAGGTGACTGTTACTGTATATTGTCTCTGTTCCTTTTTGATCTACTACTTTTAGGGTCTCTCTTTGCTTAGAGGACCCCTTTTAATACTTCCTGTAGAGCTGGTTTGGTGTTTGCAAATTCTTTCAGTTTTTTGTTTGTCCTGGAATATTTTTATCTCTCCTTCTATTTTCAGTGAATGCCTAGCTGGATATCATTTTCTTGGCTGCACATTTTTCTTGTTTAGTGCTCTGAATATATCATGCCAGTTCTTTCTGACCTACCAGGTCTCTGTGGATAAGTCCGCTGCCAATCTAATATCTTTACCACTATATGTTACAGACTTCTTTTCCTGGGCAGTTGTCAGGATTTTCTTTGTCACTAAGACTTGTAAATCTTACTATTAGGTGACGTGGTGTGGACCTATTGTCACTGATTTTGAGGGGGATTCTCTGCACTTCCTGGATTTTGATGTTTGTTCCCTTTGCCATATTAGGGAAATTCTCCAATAATTCTCTCCAGTATACCTTCTGCTCCCTTCTCTCTTTCTTCTTCTTCTGGAATTCCACTTATTCTAATGTTGTTTCGTCTTATAGTGTCACTCATCTCTCAAATTGTCCCCTTGTGGTCCAGTATTTGTCTGAGTCTCTTTTGCTCAGCTTCTTTATTCTCTGTCATTTTGTCTTCTATATCACTAATTCTTTCTTCTGCCTCATTTATCCTAGCAGTAAGAGCCTCCAGTTTTTTAATTGCACCTTATTAATAGCTTTTTTAATTTCAACTTGGTTAGATTTTAGTTCTTTTATTTCTCTAGAAAGGGCTTTTATTTCTCCGGAGAGCGTTTCTCTGATATCTTCCATGCCTTTTTCAAGCCTGACTAGAACCTTGAGAATCGTCATTCTGAACGCTAGATCTGACATATTACCAATGTCCATATTGATTAGGTCCCTAGCCTTCAGTACTGCCTCTTGTTTTTTGTGTGGTGAGTTTTTTCACCTTGTCATTTTGTCCAGATAAGAATATATGAAGGAGCAAATAAAATACTAAAATGGTGGCAAAGACCCCAGGAAAATGTGGTTTAACCAAATCAGAAAAGACCCCAAATCATTGTCATTCTGAACGCTAGATCTGACATATTACCAATGTCCATATTGATTAGGTCCCTAGCCTTCAGTACTGCCTCTTGTTTTTTGTGTGGTCAGTTTTTTCACCTTGTCATTTTGTCCAGATAAGAATATATGAAGGAGCAAATAAAATACTAAAATGGTGGCAAAGACCCCGGAAAATGTGGTTTAACCACATCAGAAAAGACCCCAAATCATTAGGGCGGGGGGGAGAAAGAAGTTCAGGAAAAAAGAATTTAAAAAGGAAAACAAATTAAAAAGGAAAAAAGAAGAATATATATATATATATATTAGACTGGTGACTAGAACAGGGTCACCCACTTAATTTCAGGAGTATTTTGGTCTCTTAGAAGAAACTACCTTCCAAAATTTTAAAGAATGAAAAGCATATATAAGCTAGGCACAATGAAGGGATGGAATATGCGTATAAAGCTGAAAAAAAATTTTTTTAATTTCTAAAAAAGGAGTTGATAAAGTAAGTTGGTTGGGAGAATAAAGAAAAAGAAGTGGAAAGAATTTGCTCGGGCTGTAGACTAGAACAAGCCAGGAGCTAGATTTAGAGTATATTTTGGTCTATTAGAAGAAGTTGTACACCAAATTTTTTAGAAGAACCCTATGTGTATACACAAAATAGAGTTAGATACAATGAAGGATAAAATATGACTATGATAATGAAGGTTCAAAAAAGTTTTTTTTTAATGAAAGGTTATTGTTAAGATAAACTAGTTAAAAAATGTTAAAAGAAGAAGGGTAAAAGTTAAAAAAAATTTAGAAGAAGAAAAAAAATAACTGCAAGACTAAAGAATCATGGGGAGAAAGCCATGAATTCCATGCTTTGCTTTCTTCTCCTTTGGAATTCCGCCGTTCTCCTTGGTAAGTGAACTTGGTCTTGGCTGGATTTCTCATTGATCTTCTGGGGGAGGGGCCTGTTGTAGTGATTCTCAAGTATCTTTGCCCGAGGTGGAATTGTACCACCCTTACCAGGGGCCAGGCTAAGTAATCAGCTTGGGTTAGCTTTGGGGAGCTTTTGTTCCCTGAACGCTTTTGATAGAGGTCTGGAGGACGGGAATGAAAATGGCAGCCTCCCAACTTCTGGCCTGGAGGAGCTGAGACCTCCTCCTTCTGTGCGTCGTCAGAGAAATTGCTCAATTGCTCCTGTCTCCCTGGCCTCCAGCCGCGCTCCGAGCTCACCCAGCCTGTGACCAAGCGTCTCTGTCTCTGGTTCACAGCTCTGTGTGGAGTCTCTGAACCAAGCAGATCCCTGAGCTCTTCCAGGGGGTGTCTCCCTGGATCTTGTGAGGACCCCACCCCCAGAACAGTGGCCTGTGTCATGGATTATGGTTCAAGGTAACCCTGAGCTGAGAGCTCACTCCTCGGCTCTGTCTCTGTAGCTGGCTTCCCCACTCTAATACCTATGACCTCTGTGACACTTAGACACCCCCAATCCTTCTGTGACCCCATGGGACCTGGGGCCATGCTGACCCCATGTGGGCTTCACCCTTCTCCTCTCTAACACCCCTTGTCCTCCATGATATTTGTTGTGCTTCACAAATAAGTGAAACCATATGATAATTGACTCTCTCTGCTTGACTTATTTCACTCAGCATAATCTCTTCCGGTCCCGTCCATGTTGCTACAAAAGTTGGGTATTCATCCTTTCTGAGGAGGAATAATACTCCATAGTGTATATGGACCACATCTTCCTTATCCATTTGTCCATCGTAGGGCATCTTGGTTCTTTCCATAGTTTGGCGACCGTGGCCATTGCTGCTATAAACATTGGGGTACAGATGGCCCTTCTTTTCACGACATCTGTATCTTTGGGGTAAATACCCAGGAGTGCAATTGCAGGGTCATAGGGAAGTTCTATTTTAAATTTCTTGAGGAATCTCCACACTGTTCTCCAAAGAGGCTGCACCAACTTGCATTCCCACCAATAGTGTAAGAGGGTTCCCCTTTCTCCACATCCTCTCCAACACATGTTGTTTCCTGTTTTGTTAATTTTGGCCATTCTAACTGGTGTAAGGTGATACCTCAATGTGGTTTTAATTTGAATCTCCCTGAGGGCTAGTGATGATGAGTCTGATGGCCATTTGTATGTCTTGATTGGAGAAGTGTCTGTTCATATCTTCTGCCCATTTTTTTATATGTTTCCCTGTTTCATGTGTGTTGAGTTTGAGGTGTTCATTATAGATCTTGGATATCAACCTTTTGTCTGTACTGTCATTTGCAAATATCTTCTCCCATTCCGTGGGTTGCCTCTTTGGTTTCTTGACTGTTTCCTTTGCTGTGCAGAAGGTGTTGATTTTGATGAAGTCCCAAAAGTTTATTTTCGCTTTTGTTTCCTTTGCCTTTGGAGACATATCTTGAAAGAAGTTGCTGTGGCTGATATCGAAGAGATTACTGCCTATGTTCTCCTCTAGGCGTCTGATGGATTCCTGTCTCACGTTGAGGTCTTTATCCATTTTGAGTTTATCTTTGTGTACGGTGCAAGAGAATGGTCGAGTTTCATTCTTCTACATATAGCTGTCCAGTTTTCCCAGCACCATTTATTAAAGAGACTGTCTTTATATTTGCATCTGTTTATGAGGGATAGGGAAATAATATTTGTTTCTTGTGGTATCTTTATGTGGCTTTGATGCCAGTGTAATATTGATATTATGGAATGTTCCTTCTTGTATTTTTTGGAAGAGTTTGAGGATTGGTGATAATTCTTTAAATGTTTGGTAGAATTATTAGTAAAGCCATTTACTTCTGAGCTTTTCTTCATTGGGTTTTTTGGGTTTTTTTTTTGTTTGTTTGTTTGTTTTTTTACTACAGATTGCATCCCTTTACTTGATGTAGGTCTGTTCAGATTTTTATTTCTTTGAGTCAGTTTTAGTATTCTGTTTCTAGGAAGATGTTGATTTCATCTAGGTTTTACAGCTTATTGGCATAAAACTGTTCATAGGATTCTCCTATGATTCTTTTTCTTTATGGAAAGATAATGTCTCCACATTCATATCTGAATTTATTAATTTGAGCCCTGTCTCTTTTGCTTGGTCCATCTAGTTAAAGGATTGCCAATTCTGTTTATCTTTTATAACATTTCGTGTTGAGCAGACCTACTAGTGATGAACTTCTTTAGTTTTTCTTTATGTGTATATGTCTTAAAAAAATCTGGTAAAAATATACATAAAACTTACCATTTTAACTGTTTTTAAAAGCACAAGTCAGGGCGCCTGGGTGGCTCAGTTGGTTGAGCAACTGCCTTCGGCTCAGGTCATGATGGCGGACTTCCAGGATCGGGTCCGGCTTTGGGCTTCCAGTTCCTTAGGGAGTCTGCTTCTCCCTCTGACCTTCTCCTCTCTCATGCTCTCTCTCACTCATTCTCCCTCAAATAAATAAATAAAATCTTAAAAAAAAAAAGCCAAGTCAGTGGTATTAAGTACTATTACCACCATCATCCACAGAACTTTTTCTTGCAAAACTGAAAATCTGTAATTATTAAACAGTAATTCCACATTTTTCCCACCCCCAATTTTGCCTGGTTTTTGTCTCTATGAATTTATCCTATTTTTTTAAATTTAAGATTATTTATTTATTTATTTGTCAGAGAGAGTGAGTACAGGCAGACAGAGTGGCAGGCAGAGGCAGAGGGAGAAGCAGGCTCCCCATTGAGCAAGGAGCCTGATGTGGGACTCTGTCCCAAGATTCTGGGATCACCAAATTTACCCTTTTTTTTGTTTCTATGACTTTAATTACTCTATGTACTTTATATTAAGTGGAATAGTAATAGTATATGTCCTTTTGCAAAAGGCTTACTTTACTTAATCTAACGCCTCAAGATTAATACATGTAGTATTTTTATTTTTGAATATTAGAATTAAATATGACACTATTTTTTAAAGAATATTAATTCATTCTATGTGCATACCATAGTTTATTTATCAATTCATCTATCAATGGGCATTTGGGTTTCTTCTGCCTTTTGGCTGTAGCAAGTAATTTCTGCTGTGAACATGAGTGAACAAGTGATTCTTCAAGTCTCTAATTTGAGTTATTTGGGGGTATACAATGGGAAGTAGAATTAAGGGATAATTTGGGGTATACAATGGGAAGTAGAATTAAGGGATAATGTGGAAAATCTATTTTTAATTTTTTGAGGAACCACCACACTATTTTCCATAGTATGTTTTTAAATTATTCTTTAATTTCCTGATTGACCCATTCATTTAGTAAGGTACTCTTTAACCTCCATGTAGTTGTGGCCCTTCCAAATTTTTTCTTGTGGTTGACTTCAAAACTTAATAAATTGTGGTCTGAAAATATGCACGGTATAATCTCAGTCTTTTTGTACTGAGACCTTATTTGTGACGTAGTGTGTGATCTATTCTGGAGAATGTTCCATGTGCACTCAAGAAGAATGTGTATTCTGGTGTTTTAAGATGAAATGCCCTCTATATGTCTGTGAAGTCCATCTCGTCCAGTGTGTCCTTCAAAACCTTTGTTTCCTTATTGATCTTCTGCTTCAATGATCTGTCCATTACTGTGAGCGGGGTATTAAAGTCCCCCTATTATTATTGTATTATTATCATCAATGAGTTTCTTTAATTTTATATTAGTAGTTTACACATTAGGCTGCTCCCAAGTGAGGGGCTTAAGTATATACAATTGTTAGGTCTTATTAAAAGGGATAGACCCTTTTAATATGATATCGTGTCCTTTTTCATCTCTTACCCAGTCCTTAGTTTAAAATCTAATTTGTCTGAGATAAGGATGAGCACTCCAGCTTTCTTTTGATATCCATTGAAATGATTAATGTTTCTCCACCCCCTCACTTTCAATCTCGAGGTGTCTTTTTTTTTTTAAAAGATTTTATTTATTTATCAGAGAGAGAGAGGGGAGAGAGTGAGCACAGGCAGACAGAATGGCAGGCAGAGGCAGAGGGAGAAGCAGGCTCCCTGCCGAGCAAGGAGCCCGATGTGGGACTCGATCCCAGGACACTGGGATCATGACCCGAGCTGAAGACAGCTGCTTAACCAACTGAGCCACCCAGGCATCCCTGGAGGTGTCTTAAGTATCTAAAGTGAGTCTCTCATTGGCAAATTACCTATGGGTCTTTTTTCTTTTAATCCATTCTGGTACTTTTGATTGTATCAGTTAGTCCATTAACATTCAGAGTGATTACTGAAAGATATGAATTTAGTGCCACTGTATGAATTTAATGTCCTGTATATTGTCTCCATTCCTTTCTAGTCTTTGTTATTTTTCATCTCTCTTGCTGCTCAGAGGGTGCCTTTTAATATTCTAGCGGGCTCGTTTACTGTTCACAAATTCCTTTAGTTTTTGTTTTTCCTGGAAACTCTTATCTCTCCTTCTGTTGTGAATGACAGCCTTATGGATACAGTATTGATGGCTATATATTTTTCCCACTTAGCATGGTGGATATATCGTGCCAGTCCTTTCTGACCTGCCAGGTCTCTGAGGACAGATCTCCTTCCAGCCTTTTGTGCCTGCTCTTGTAGGTTAAGAATTTTTTTTTCTCCTAAGCTGCTTTCAGGATTCTCTGAAATACACTGCATTTTGCAAGTTTCACTACAATATGTCATGGTGTTAGCCTGTTTTGTTGACTTTGAGGGAGTTCTCTGTGCCTCTTAGATTTGAATGCTTATTTCCTTCCCTGGATTAGGGAAGTTCTCAGCTATAATTTGTTCAAGTAAACCTTCTGCCCCTTTTCCCATTCTTCCTCTTCTGGGACTCCTATGATACAGATACCATTTTGGTTTATGGAATTGCTGAGTTCCCTAAGTCTACCTTAGGGATCTAAGAGTTTTATTTCCCTCCTCTTTTCAGCTTCATTATTTTCCATAGTTTTTTCTTCTATATCATCTGTCGTCTCCTCTGCTTCTCCAGTCTTCATAGTAATTATAAACAGTTTGCTTTACACCTTAGTTATAGCAGTTTTTACTTCAGCCTGAGTAGTTTTTAGGTCATTTATCTCTGCAGCAAGTGTTTCTCTGCTGTCTTCTATGCTTTTTTTTTTTTGAGTCTAGTTAGTAGTCTTTTAGCTGCTGATCTAAGTTTTTTCCCAGATATATTGCTTATACCTGCTTTGAGAAAGTCCATGGCTGTGATAGCTTTCTGACCTTTGTTTTGGGGAGAATTCCTCCTTCCTGTCATTTTGGCTAAGTTTCCATATTTTGCATGTTATGAAAGCTTATTATGGTTCCTGCACCTGAAAGTATGCTATATTAAAAATATATATTATATAATATAGATAGAGATATATAATATAGATATATATATATCATGCACTGTCCAGGGCCTGGCACTTCAGGAACTGTTTTTGGTGCCAGAAACAGTTGGCTGATGGATTTTGGCTACTCTTTCCCACTGGTCCATCCTCTACAGAGTTCCTCCTTCCCTGGGGAGTGTTTAGACCTTTAACTAGGTTTGCTTTATTTGTTAAGCTTGGAAAAGAAAAAAGAAAAAAAGCATGATCCAAGACAAGGGAAAAGGGAAAGGAACAAAAAAGCAAAGAAAAAAAACTATAAGCCTGATTCTAAAGAATAAGAAAGAAGGTGAATGAGTAAGGAAAGAAGAAAAATCCAAAGCCTGTTCAAATAATAAAAGAAGGAAACAAGTCAAGAAGTGAACAAGAAATTATAAGCCTGATACCCAAAAAAAGAGGAAAAAAGAAAAAATATTTATATAAAAGAAAAGATTCTTAAAAAATGAAAAATTTAAGAAAAATAAAGAAAGCCTGGTCTTATTTCCACTAAAATTGAAGCTGATGCTTTGTAGCACTCTTTCATCAGTAGACTTGGTACATGCCAGGGGCCTGTGTTGGTCTTCTGAGGGAGAGTTCTTCTGGGCTGGCTCACAAACAGTCTTGCCCTGGTAAAGATGACCCTGCCAGGGGAGGGGGGGCTTGGGTTAAGCGAGTCCAGCCTCCCCTGGAAGTCTGTGCTGGTGGGCAGGTGGAAGGAGAGGTGGTAAAGGAGGAAGATGATGTCACCCCTGCCTTCTTGTCCCTGGGAGGGCAATTCGAGGCCCTCAGAGAAAAGCAAATAGTCTCTTGTGTCCTGGGCTTTTGTCAGATGTCTGCCCTTAACCTGTCTGTGCCTGGGCCATCAGCATATCTGGAGCCATGGATCTGCTGCATTTCATCTCCGGCCAGTGGCTAGGATTCAAAACTCCAAATTTTAAAGTGCCTGGCAAAGTATTGATCCACTCCCCTCTTCCTCTGGAGAGGCTTGCAACACACCCAGCACCATCCTGTCCCAGAAAAGTGGTTGCACAGTGTGCACATGGTGGCTACTGTCTATTATGATGCACAGCAAAAAGCTGCAACCAGGTTATCTGCCATGCACCTCCGTCCCCTACTCTGTTCTGTCCCAGAAGAGCAGTCATGCAGCATCTTGAGTCTATTGTGGCACACAGTGAAACGCTGCAGCCAGGTTATCTGCAGTCTGCATGTCATTGCTCTCTATTCAGTTCTGTCCCAGAAAAGCAGCCACTTGGCGTGCAAATGGTGGCTTAAATCTGTTGGGCTCATAGCGAAAAGCTGCAGCTCAGGTATTGGATGTCTGCGCACCTCTTTCCCTGCTATTAAACTCCACTCGGTGGCTCCCAGCTGACCTTTTGTTTTTGGAGCAGCACATTATACTCTTCCAAATGTACTCCAGGAAGGGGAGCTTCTCCCCTGTGACCCAGATGATCCCCTCACTATGGCTTATTGTGCAAATCCTATGTGCTTCACTCTCTCCTCCTCTCTCCCTGATTTTCTCCACAAAAAAAGTTCCCTCTCTTTCGCTGTCTTGTAGTTTTTCTCTCCCCCATTTCACCACTCCTTGAACCTCATCTTCCCTGTTATCTCCCTCCAGTTGTGCTGGTTGTTTTCTTAATCCTGATTGTATTCCTATTTTTTCAGAATAGTTGCCTGTTGATCTAGCTGTGTTTGAGGGACAAGGCAAGCTCAGGGTTCCTCCACTCTACCATCTTAACCTCTAGGTTTAGCTGTGATAGAAAGGAGTTGTATAGAAAAGCTTTACACCTTTACTTCTCTTCCTACATAGTTCATGTTATTGATGTTAAAATTTACAATCTTTTTATTTATGCTGTGAATTGCTTAACATATTTATATATTTTATCTATTCTACATTAGAATTTATTTTCTCACCATTACAATATTTTCAGTAGTCTGTATTTTTCTGCATATTTATCTCAACAAGCGAGTATATTTCATTTGCTCTCCTGTTGCTGTTTCATATGCTTTCATTTCAACCTGAAGAATTCCCTTTAGCATTTCTTATAAGAAAGGTCTAGTGGTGAATGAACAACTTCAGCTTTTGTTTATTTGGGAAAATGCTTCTCTCTCCTTTCCTTTTGAAGGGTAGTTTTGCCACATACAGTGTTCTGGGTTGTCAGGTTTTTTTCTTTTAGTACATTGAATATATTGTCCTACTACCGTCTGGCCTGCAAGGTTTCCACTGAGAAATCTGCTCAAAATCTTATGGGGGACCCTATACATGAAGTCATTATTTTCTTGTTGCTTTTATAATTCTTTGTCTTCAGCTTTTGACAGTGTGATTATAATGCTTCTTGGTGTGAACTTCTTTGGATTCCTCTAACTTGATTCTGTTAAGCTTACGGGATTTGGTTGTCCATTTCCTTCCCTAGATTTGGGAAGTTTTTAGCCATAATTTCTTTGAATAAAATCCAGGATTATGTGCTTTGATATTTGAAGCCATCAGGACCTCAAGTGGCATATTGGCAAGTTCTCTATACTGTTTTGTCAACCCTCCTTATCAGAGACTAGGTGTGGTGCCATATTCATGAGAAGTAGGTTTCAGTTCCCTGAGAGCCCACAGAGTCCTGTGGAATACAAAGGACTGCGAAACCTGTCTCCCGTCGTGGAGGGATTGGAGCTTGTTTCTACTAGAATAGACGCTTAGTCTATTAGATTGGGTTTTGTCTTCACTGCAGGCATTGCTTTCACCAAAACTATAATATGTGGATTTACAGAATGTCTTACCTACCCTCATGGTGTTCCATACAGCATTGCTTCTGGTCAAAGAACTCACTTCACAGCAAGTGAGTGTGAATGGGTTAACACATGAAATTCATTAGTCTTACCATTTCCCCACAATCCTGAATAATTGCCTTAAGTGAATTGGCCTTTTGCAAATTCATTTCCAGTGCCAGCCTAGGTGGCAGCACTTTGCATGGTTTGTGAAGTATACTCCAAGCAGTGGTATATGCTCTAAATCTGCCTTCAGTATATAGTGTTTTCCCCACAGTCAGGAAGGAATCAAGGGGTGGAAAAGGGAGCAGCTCTACTCACTATTAGCCATAGAGATCCCTAGCAAAAATTTTGCTTCCACCAGGAGACAGCAGTAATTCTGTTGACCTGGAAATTGAGACTCCTTCTCCCCCAGCCACTTTCATATCCTCATGCCTCTCAATAGGCAAAAAAAGTCACTGTAGTGGCTGGGATGACTGGTCCTAATTATTTGGGAGAAACTGGGCTGCCACTACACAGTGGAGTTAAGGAAGAGAATGTCTACAACACAGGAAATACCCTAGGACATCACTCAGGTCCTGGGATTAAAATCAGTGGAAGGGGCACCTGGGTGGCTCAGTGGTTAAGCCTCTGCCTTTGGCTTAAGGGCATGATCTCAGGGTCCTGGAATCAAGCGCCACACCAGGCTCTCAGCTCAGCAGGAAGCCTGCTTCAGCCCTCTCTCTCTGCCTGCCTCTCTGCCTACTTGTGATCTCTCTCTCTCTCTCTCTCTCTCCATCAAATAAATAAATAAATAAAAATCTGTTAAGAAAAAAAGAATTAAAAAGTAAATGGAAAATTATAATTCAGGTAGAACCACTAATGGCCCATTCAGAAATGAAAGTTTGAGGGCATCTGGGTGGCTCAGTGGGTTAGGCCTCTGCCTTCGGCTCGCGTCATGATCTCGGGGTCCTGGGATCGAGTCCCGCATCGGGCTCTCTGCTCGGCAGGGAGCCTGCTTCCCCCTCTCTCTCTGCCTGCCTCTCTGCCTACTGTGATCTCTGTCAAATAAATAAATAAAATTTAAAAAAAAGAAATGAAAGTTTGAGACACTTCATCTGGCAAAGAACCATGAGTTGAGGGGCTTACTGAGGGCAAAGAGAATACAGAATGGGTAGTGGAAGAATGTAGACATAAACCAACTACACCTACATGTCCAGTGAACTCTGTAGGACCAAAAATGAACTGCCACTTCCCTACAGAGTTGTATCACTTTAGGCAGAAGTAACTTTGTTGTTACTTTATTTGGAGGTTAAGTATGGTTTAAGGAGGTATATGTATGTGTCAAGCTGACAAAGGTGGGCTCTGATGGATAATTCTATGTGTTAAGTTGGCTAGACTATAGTACCTACTTATTTAATCAAACACAAATCTAGATACTTCTGTAAAGGTATTTCATAGGTATAATTAGCACCTACCACTGGTAGACTTTAAGTAGAGATGACTTTTAAAAGTGTGGTTAAGCCTTATCCAGTGAGTTCAAGGCCATAAAAACAAAAACGGAGGTTTTCCAGATAAGAAATTATGCCATAAGGATGCTTGCTACCTTTTTTTTTTTTTTAACCTATTCTCCCCTCTGAGAATGAGTTGGTTCTTTGTGTCTGAGTTTATCTCTGTATTTTGTTGTTTATTTGTGCTCCAAAACATACTTTTCACTGGGTTCTCAGCCTGCTGACTTGTCCTGCAGATTCAGACCTGTCAGCCCCTTTAGCATATGACCCAATTCCTTAATAAACACACACATATACACACACACCCCACCCCCATCTATTGGTTCTGTTTTTCTGGATAACCTGAATACACTGAAGTTTTTTTTCTTCCTGTTTCATTTAGTTTCTGCTACTAAACACTTTCTTGTTTTTTATTTTCTTTTTCCTTGAGTATTTACCTGTTTTTTCTCCAACTTTCTGAGTGAAATGCTCATTTACATCCAATATTAGTGTCAAATAATGGCATCTTGGCTATTGATTTTCCTTTAACATTTTAATTGTTCTCTATTTATGATATATATTGAGTTCAGTATTATTCAGTTACAAACATAGGTTTCTATGACTTCAATTCTTAACACGTGAATTAATAGAATTTTGTTTTAGTTTTCTAAATATGAGGCTTTTTCTTATGGTTTTTCTTATTTGTAATTTTATTGTATTTTGGTCTAAGAAAATGCTAACATCAGCCCCTAGATTTTTGTTTTGTGTTTTGTTCATCTTTTGATTATTTCCATTTTTTCAAGGCAAGCTATGTATTAAAATTGTATGATTTTCTAGAATCCCTGTGTTGGGGAGTGGGCATATATGTTAGTACAGAGTGTCTTATTTCAGGGATCTTGATGTTTTATGAAAGGGGGTAAAAACCCCTAATGTTTTTACTTTAGAAGTTGTTCTAGAAGAGCTGAAGTTGGGAATGCAGAGTTTCTAATATTTGATTATCTCGTACCCTGAACATTCTACATGTTGTGTCACTTATTTCTAAAACAACAACAACAAAAACAAAAAAACCAAATGGTAGATATTATATTATTACCAGTTTCAAGGATGACAAATATCTGTCCTATGGACAGAATAAATGAGTGACATGCTTGGCTTTCAGGCATGTACGCAGAAAACGGGGCTGCTGATTTCCTGAGTCATGTCCATTTGTGATCCTCTTCTCTTCTCGGACTGATTATTCTGAGAGTTCTCATCACATTTCAGTCTGGTTCCTTCTGGAATGGAGCCAGGAGACCCGAGAGGGGATGGTGCTGATTGCAAAACCCTGTCCCTTCCAGGAGACCCAAGAGTGAGTAAGTAGTGGTTCGCTGAGGAAACCAGAATCTTCCTGCACAGACTGAAAAGATAGACCCTTCGTTGTTGATCTGTTAGGGCTTAAGTTGGCCATTTTATTACCGAATTTAAATTTGTTTCCTCTAAGTCTAATTTTTCTGTTTCTCTCTTCTGTGGGTTGTTAAGATTCTCTTTGGATTAATTCTTTGTTTTTTAGTGCATCTCTTTGTATAGTTCTCTTAGTGGTTGCTCTGGGTATTGCAATACACATAAGTCCTTATCACAGTCTATCAGTATATTACTACTTGGAGTGAAGTGTGAAAATGTTATTTTTATTCAGGGCCCTTTACTTTTCCCCACTCTTAAACATCATTGTCTAGAGCATCAGGTGATACTATAACTTTTGCTTCAGTCGTCACATCTAATTTTAAAAGCTTGGGGTAGAAGGATGGCCTGTTTTATGTGTCATATTTATGCTCTTTTCATGTTTTTTTTCTTTTTTCCTGATGCTCCATTCTTTATTATTTTCTCTGTTTGAAGAACTTCCTTTTAGCCATTTTTTAAAATCAGGTCTGCTAGCAACAAATTCTTACAGTTCTCTTTCATCTGGAAATGTGTTTGTTAATTCTGGCTTCATTTTTTTAAAAAAGATTTTATTTATTTATTTGACAGAAAGAAATCACAAGTAGATTGAGAGGCAGGCAGAGAGAGAGAGAGGGAAGCAGGCTCCCCGACGAGCAGAGAGCCCGACACGGGACTCGATCCCAGGACCCTGAGATCATGACCCGAGCCGAAGGCAGAGGCTTAACCCACTGAGCCACCCAGGTGCCCCTCTGCCTTCATTTTTGAAGGATGGCTTTGGCGGATACTCGGTCTGCAGTTAACAGTCTTCTTTCAGCAATGGAAGAAAAATGTGCCACCTTCTTGTGACCTCCATAATTTCATGAGAAATCTGCTGCCATTTGAATTGGTGTCCCCCCCTGTGGGTAATGAGACATATCTCTGGGGCTGCTTTCAAGATTTGTTTTTGTCTTTAGATTTCAGAATTTTAATGATGTCTTAGTGTGGACATCTTTGAATTTGGTGTTCACTTGGCTTCTTGATATGCATATTTCTGTTTCTTGCCAAATACAGTATGTTTCTGGTCATTTCTTCGAAATATTTCTTCAAATATTTTCTCAGTCCCACTTCCTTTCTCATTTTCTGGGACTCAACATAAAAGGTAGGTTTTTTGTTCTTGTCCCAAAGATTTTTTTTTTTTCAGTCTTCTTTCTCCATTTTTCGGATTTACTAAATTCTATTAATCTACCCTCTGTTCTCCAGTTCCATTTTCTGGCAGATCAACTCTACCATTAAGCCCATCCAATAAGCTTTTAAATTTGTTTTTTTTGTTTGTTTGTTTGTTTGTTTTGTTTTTTAGTTCTACAATTTCCAGTTGAACTTTTGTGTAACTTCTGGGTTTTTTTTGTTTTTTTGTTCTTGAGATCTTGTACTTTTTTCATTTGTTTCAAGAGAATTTGTGATTGTTTGAAGCACTTTTATGCTGGCTGCTTTAAAATCCTTGTCAGTTCTGGGGCGCCTGGGTGGCTCAGTGGGTTAAAGCCTCTGCCTTCAGCTCAGGTCATTATCCCAGGGTGCTGGGATCAAGCCCCACATCAGGCTCTCTGCTCAGCAGGGAGCCTGCTTCCTCCTCTCTCTCTCTGCCTGCCTCTCGGCCTACTTATGATCTGTCAAATAAATAAAATCTTAAAAAAAAATAAAATCCTTGTCAGTTCCAATATCATACTTCTCTCAGTGCTGGTGTCAGTTGATTGTCTTTTCTCATAAATTTTAAGTTGTGATATCCTGGTTCTTGTTATGATGAGTAACTTTCTATTGCATTTTGCACATTTAGCTGTTAAGAGACTCTGGGTCTTACTTAAACCGTTGACTTTAGCAGGCAGTCACTCTATTTTTAAGGTTTGTTCCCAAATCAGAGCCTATTTTGTGGGTTCTGTTTGATCCAATGACAGTGTAGCTTTCAGAGCTCTTGCAGTGCTATTTAGGTCTACTTGGCTTATTTGGTACCACTGTTTCTTCCACTTTCTCCTGCTGGTGTTGGGAGTGTGGAAAGAGTTGCCCCAAAACAGGATGCCTGGTGTCTCCAGATGGGGAAGGGATGCTCTGGCCAAGAAGGGAAGCAAAAGCTTCACAGGCTGAGCTGCTAATGTGTCAGGATCCTCATGTCCAGTGCCTCTTGGTGACCTGTTGTCTACCAGGAAGGGAGATGGAGCTTGGGCTGGGCAGTTTAGCAGGAATGTCCTTGCTGGTGCCACCTTCCTAAGTGTCTTGCATCTAGATGGCAATCTCAGGTCTCTGGAGCCAAAGAGTACTTCCTGGAACAGGTGTTTCTGTGGCAGGACTGACTCTCCCTGGCTGTATTGGGTCTAGGTGAGGCAGAGTCTCAACCCTGTGAGAAAATAATCATTTCCACCTGCTGGTGCTGCTGGACTCACCTGGTCTTGTCAGCAGGACTTTCGTTCCATCCAGCGAGGAATGGACCTCCCCGGGGTGTCTTTTGCTAGTTTGGGAGCCAGAACACACTGGGCCACTTTGTTCTGTGGGGTGGTGGATGCAAGAAGCACAAATCATAAGGTGCATTCTCTGGGAGCTAGAGCTTAATTCCCTTCTCTTGGAGTATGGACTGGACTTACTGATTACTTCTAATGAACGGAGCATGGAAGGAGAAAAATGGGAAGTCTACAGTAGAAAGTCGTGGCAGCCACCACTTTTACCAAGTGATCAAGGTTACATTACTTGGAATAAACCTTGTTGGTATCATTACCCTTTGATATGATATAGTAAGGATTTTTCACTTCTGTGGTATTCTAGAAAGTCTATAATGCAAATATAATAATGAGAAAATATCAGACAATTCCAAACTGAGGTTCTGTAAAATATCTGACCAACTCTAGAGTCAAGTTCATGGATGACAAAGACTGACAGAGGAACTATCCCAGATGGAGGAGACTAGAGAGACATGAGAACAAATGCAGTATGGGATCCGAGATCACAAAAAAGATAATAGTGGAAAACTGAAGAGTTCCTAACAGTGCTGTACTAATTTCTTAGCTTTGAGAAAAACACCATAGTAATAAGATGTTACTAGGAAAAAAAAAAATGTAGTTACCAGTTGGCCTTTGGCATTTTGCTGTAAGCAGCAGACTGTGCTTATTTGTATACATAATAGTGATCGTGTCTTTTGTCTACTTTCTGTGGCATTTCTGGTCTTTTGATTTGGGGGAGTTCTTAGAAAAAGGAGATATTAATCCTTTATGAAAGATGTTGATAGATTTTCCTTCCAGACATTTGTCTTTTGATACTACTAATTTTTTGACATGTAAGATTTGGGGGTTTTTATTTTTTGTGTATCTTTTCTTGCCTCTGGATTTTAAGCCAGTAAAGCCTCTGGGCCTGGGAAGAAGGACTTTGTGGGGACCATTCTGTGCCCAAAGCAAAGAGGCAAGGCCTGTCCTGGGCTGGGCACTTGTCAGGCTCTGGGGATTCAAGAGCAAGAGGCAGGCTAAAGGGACAGTACCTTGGGCTGGATATAAAGACAGGTGCTCTGGCTCCTTTAGTCCCTGACTGGAGGACGAGGCAGGATCATGGAAGAAAGGCCCCAAGTCCTCAGGCTGGAGGACTGGTACATGGGTGTGGCTAACAGGATGCAGGACTGGGGGTGCAGGAAGAGGCCCTCGATGGCACTGTTGGAGGACCTAAGGAAGGGTGATGATGAAGGCCCTCCCCACACACAGGGTCAGAGTCCAGAACAAACAGACGTGACCTTCCATGTCTCCTGAGGTTCAGGACCATGGAATTCTTGATAGCTGAATGAGGTGTTTGATCGGGGTTTAGCTTTATACGGAAGCAGTTTATTAAACAGACCTGGGTGTGGAGGAGGGCTTAGAAAGCAGGTATGCCCAGCTCCCCCCCAACCCCTCCACCCCCACCAAACACACACATACCCCTGGCCCCTGAGAGAACCAGCATGCTGCTTGCGTTCCACTTTAGGGAAGTGCAGCACTTCCCAGTGCTTCCTGCTAGCTTCACACTCCTGGGAAAGGAAAGATCCTATTTATGGCAGGGGTCGAGGGCCAGGCAGGAATTTGGGGGATGTCCAGAGGGCAGGTGTTATGAATGGACTTTTCCCCCAAAAGTCCATGATGAAGCCCTTTCCTAATGTGATAGTATTTGAGTACAGGACCTAAGGAAGTACCGAAAGTTAAATGATGTTGTAGGGGTGGAGTAAGGGACACCAGAGCTCACGTGCTCTCTGGCACACATGCAAGGGAACAGCCACATGAGAAGGCACCACCTGCCAGCCAGTGGGCAAGGTTCCGTAGGTCGAAGTGGTCTTGGAATTCCAGTCTCTGGTTTTGTTACGGCAGCCCTGGCAAAAGAACACAGTTTTGGTACTGAGTGGTGTGCTGTTATACATGTGAAAAACTGCGGAGGTGGTTTTGGAACTGGGTCATGGATAGAGGAAGTGTTTTGATGTGCTTGCTGGAGAAAGCCAGGGTTGCTTCAAGAAGACTATGGTCGGAACAGAGGAATTAGAAGGGATTCTGCTGTGGCCTCAGACAGAAATGTGGAACATTACTAGAAACTAAAGGGAATCCTGATTATAAAGCACCAAAGAATATCGATGGATTGTGTTCCAGTGTTCAGTGGAGGGTTGAAATCTTATATGGCTTGGCTGAGGGTATTTCTAAGCAGGTGTTGAAAGGTATACCTGTTTCTCATTGCTCCTCATAGAAATACATGAGGAGGGAGGTAAACTGAAGGAACTGTTTAGCAAACAGAAGCCACAACTTGAAGATTTAGAGAATTCTTAGCCTATCCATATTGTGAAAATGAGAAAGCCTGCTCTGGAGAGAACACCAATGGACAGTCATTTGATGCTCAGTTGAATTAAGAATGGTACAGACAGGACAGAGCAAAGGCCAGCTGTCAGACTTCTGTGGTGCTACCCACCAAGAGGAGGAAATGGTGACCCCAACGGTGAAAGAAAGCAGTTGGTCTGCCATTCCCATGGTGGACCCGGAGGGTGAACGCCTGCAAGGTCTCAGGGCGCTGCGCACTGCTGCCGCCACCCCAGCAGGACTAGAGGGCGAAGTATCCTACCAGCCATTATTCTCAAGCCTTAAAACCTAATAGAGTTTGCTTGCTGGTCACAGACCTGCTTAGGACCCATCAATCTTGTTTCCCCCGTGTTAAGGAAATGCAGTTCTACATCTCTGGTAACTTGTCTGGTTCACGGCTGGAGAGGAACATTGCCTCAGGATGAAATGTACCCCTTGCCTCACCCACATTTGATTTACATGAGATTTTGGACAGACTCATTACTGGAATTGGTCAACATGTTAAGAACATGAGTTTTGGGGGTTCGGGAAGCTGACCTATGGGCCAAAATGTTCCAAATTCATATGTTGAAGCCAGAACCCTAAGTGTGACCTTATTTGGTGATAGAGTGGGGCCCTAACCCAGTAAGGCTGTGGTTCATAGAAGAAGCGCACGTACAAAGGGCAGGAGAGGACACTGTAAGGATGCAGGCATCTGCCAGCTGAGGAGCGAGGCTTCAGTGGAAACCAAAGTGCATCCTCTGATCTTGGATTTCAGTCCCAAGAACTGTGAGAAAATTGTTCTTTAGCCAACAAGTTTGTGGTGTTTTGTTATGGCAGCCCTAGCAAATTAAAACATGGCTAGCATGGAAAATAAACCATAAATCAGGTATCTTCCAATCACTGAAAGAACACATTTTTTTCCTCCACTGCATTTGAGGAACATTTCCTGGTGTTTCTGCCACTCCTAAGGAAAGAGAAGGTCAGGAGAGGAGCCCTGGAGGTGGGAGGCGATGGCCAGACTTGGTCCTCCTGTGTCTGTGAAGGTGAGACTTCTGGCTAAAGCCTCGGCCACACTCTCTACACACATACGGCTTCTCTCCCGAGTGAGTGCGCTGGTGTCTGATGAGGGCCGACCTGAAGCCGAAGCCTCGTCCACACTCACTGCACACACATGGCTTCCCCGAGCGTGACCTCGGGTCAGAGGTGAAGTGGGACTTCTGGCCAAGTCCTTGCTCACACACTCCATACGCATCAGCTGCCTCCTCTAAGTGCGTCCTCTGGTGTCTGGTGAGGAGTGACTTGAAGCCAAAGGTGCGCCCACACTCTGGGCACAGGTAAGGCCTCTCCCCTGTGTGTGTCCTCTGGTGTCTGATGAGGGTGACCTTCTGACCAAAGCCACGGCCGCACTCTGGGCACAGGTAAGGCCTCTCCCCTGTGTGCGTCCTCTGGTGTCCCAGGAGGGAGACCTTCTGGCTAAAGCCACGCCCACACTCCGGACACAGGTAAGGCTTCTCCCCCGTGTGCGTCCTCTGGTGTCTGACAAGGGTGACCTTCTGGCGAAAGCTGTGGCCACACTCAGCACAGACATAAGGCTTCTCCCCTGAGTGTGTGACTTGGTGACTGAGGAGCAGCGCCTGCTGCCTGAAGCCTCGCCCACACTCGAGGCACAAGAAGGGCCTTTCGCCCGAATGCGAGCTGCGGTGTTGGAGGAGCGACGCCTTCTGGCAGAAGCCTCTGCCACATTCAGGACACACAAAGGGCTTCTCCTCCAAGTGTGTCCTCTGATGCAGGATGAGGGCGATCTTCTGGCGAAAGCCTCGCCCGCATTCCTGACATTCGAAGGGCCTCTCCCCAGAGTGTATCCTTTTGTGGTTGGTGAGTGAGGATGTGTACCTGAAGTGGCGCCCACACTCCCGGCACACGTAAGGCTTCTCCCCTGAGTGTTTCCTCTGGTGGATGGTGAGGGAGGATTTGCGGCCAAAACCTCGCCCACACTCCCCACAGCTGTAAGGCTTCTCCCCTGAGTGTGTCCTCTGGTGCTTGGTGAGGTCGGACTTCTGACAGAAGCTTCTGCCACAGTCAGGGCAGACATGGTGCTTTTGGAGGCTCAAGAAGGTAGATTTGGTACCAAGCCCCAGTCTGTATTTTCCACACGTGGCTGCTTCAGATGCTGAAAGGCCTGCCTCCTCAGGATGCCCCGCTCTGCTGCCTTCTACCCAGTCTGCCGGCTGACCCTGAGAGGGTCTGAAGAGCACCCTGGAAACCCCACTCAGGTGAAGTCTCCCTTCTGTGTCTCCATCGTCTGCTTGTTCACTTGAGCAGGCTCGAGCTTCCGTTGGGATGGGGCTCCCTGCGTATGAGCGGCGGACGATCGGAGGAAGGTGGCCGCACAGCACATACTGTTCGAGGAACTGTGGGCTGGAGAAGGTCAGCGGGCAGGAATGGCCATAGGGCTGGCATTCAATCCCTGGTTCTGCTGGAGAGAAAATGTTGGTCAGAATCACCACAGGTGCCAACGTTCATTCCTCGTGTTCCCACAACCAAGGCTTCCTCTGCCCACCTACATTCCATCCCTCGCTGCCACATTCCTTATCGCAACACAGAAGACACACATGATGAGCCAGCTCCAAACACCAGCCCAGTGAGAAAGCATCAAGGCAGCCTCCCCACTACGAACTGCCGCCATTAGAGTTACACATTTCCCTCCAATACGGTTCTCCAAGCCAGTGAGTCATCAAAGCTGATGCAAACATTATCCACAAATATATGCTTCCACTGAGAAACCATGTGACTCGGGGGCAGCAGTGCAAGATGGCCGAGTGAGAGGACCCTGAGCTCACCCGGTCCCACGGTTACAACTGCTGTCACTCATACCGAGTCCGTAAACGAGAATGACCTGAAGACAGAGGTTATGGAGGACAGAAACAGTGGCTGGAAGCTGCCTGAAGGATGAAGCTGTGGTCATGGAAAGGCAAAAGCACCATGGAGCCCACAGAGAGCAAGCAAATCCCCAGAACGTCTGGCCTTGAAAACCAGAGAGGCTGAATTCAGTGAGTTTGTATAAGCGCTGCATTTGGAGCCCGGAGCTTTAAAAGTCAGCCACTTCAGTGCTAGGCCAGGGATAGCCAGGGCTTAACCCTAAAGTGACAGAAGCCCAAGGAGAGGCAACATAGAAGTGAAAGCTTGCACAAGAGGGAGATCTGTTTAAACTGATTTCAGAGCGAGGGGGGTGGCGGCGGGGGGGCTTTCTGGGACCAAAGAAGCGGACAGGTGCCATTTTCCTCCCCCATTCCCCAGCATAAAGAGAGGGCAACCTGTGGGAAGGAGGGCTGCAGAGACACATGCTACCTAACCTAACCTGCTAGCAGTATACCACACCCAGGTATTCTCCTGAGGATTTGCCCATGCCAAGCCTGCTGGCCTCAGCAAACATTCTGTTAACGTCCTGTGTGCTGTGCTTCTGTGGCCACTGCATACCTTCAAAGGAATCTGGATTAGGATTAGCAGTTCATGCATGCCCTGCCCCGTGGCTGCACACGCCAAGCTGCTGCATTTTGGGGGGGACTGGCCTAGGACTAGTGGCCCAGTGCAAATTCTGCTGCCACTGTGCATTGCCATGTCCAGGCACCATAGGCCCCCAGCTGCCAAAAGCCCATTGTTGGCCACGGCTGCTACTGTACGCCGTGTCCCTGGCCAGTTACCACCCTTTGGGGAATCTGGCCTAGCAACTCAATGAAGATTTTGTTAACACCATCACCCTACTACTGAGCCCTCCTATGGTCACTCTCCTTCAGAGCCGATCTGCCTAGGTCTCCCTCACACCACAGATAGCAAGCACAGCCCACAACAGGCAGAGTCAGTGCAGAAGACAGAAAGGAAAAGTTACTGAGACAATAGCAAGATGCAGGCAACACACATAGGAGATACTTCTAAAGCCCCAGGTCCTGGTGAACAGGGAACACTGCATGGGCACTACAGGACCTCTTCTTCATAGAACCACTACTTTCTAGAGGAGATACAGCTGAAACAGGGGTGCTGAAACAGAGTTAGACAAAATGAGGCTGAGGACTATGTCCCAAATGCAAGACCATGACAGAAACATAGCAGGAGAGCTAAGTAAAACAGAAGTGGTAGCCTGAAAGACAGTTCGAAGTAATGATTATAAAGATACTCAGTGGACTCGAGAAGAAAGAGACCAGTGAGACCCTTCACACAGAGATAACATATCAGAGATGAGAACTCAATAAGTGAAACTAGAAATGCAGCGGATGGAATAACTAGGCTACAGGAAGGAGAAGATGTATCAGTGACCTGGAGGATGGAGTAATATAAAGCAGTCCGACTAAGCAGATGAGAAACACTGCACAGAGAACAGACGAGGGACCTCAGTGACTCCATCAAGCATAGTAACATTTGGACACATGGGTGGCTTAGTGGGTTAAGCCTCTGCCTTCAGCTCAGGTCATGATCCAAGGGTCCTGGGACTGAGCCCCACATTGGGCTCAATGCTCAGTGGGGAGCCTGCTACCTCCTCTCTCTCTCTGCCTGCTACTTACTTGTGATCTCTGTCAAATAAAATCTTAAAAACAAAAACATAGTAACATTTGCATCTATATAGGGATCCCAGAAGATGACAAAGGGGGGAAGAGAAGAAATTACAGCTAAGAATTTCCCAAATCTGGGAAGGGAAAAAGAAATTCAGATTCAGGAGGCACAGAGATCCCCAACAAAATAAAAATTAACATCAAGACACATAAGTAATTAAAATGACAAGACACAGTAGTAAAGAATTATAAGGCCGCTTCAAAAGAAAAGACCACCTGGGTGGCTCAGTGGGTTGAGCCGCTGCCTTCGGCTCAGGTCATGATCTCGGGGTCCTGGGATCGAGTCCCGCATCGGGCTCTCTGCTCAGCAGGGAGCCTGCTTCCTCCTCCTTCTCTCTCTACCTGCCTCTCTGCCTACTTGTAATCTCTGTCAAATAAATAAATAAAATCTTTAAAAAAAAAAAGACCACCTACATACAAAGGGAAACCCCGTAAGGCTAGCAGATTTTGCAGGCCAGAAGGGAGTGGCATGATATTCAAAGTGCTGAAAGGGAAAAACATATGCAGCCAAGAATACTTTATATCCAGCAAAGCCATCATTTAGAATACGTGAGAGAGTTTCGCAGACAAAAACTACAGTAGTCTATAACCACTAAACCAGCTGTAGAAGGGAACACTTTCAGTGGAATGGAAAGATAATAAGAGTGAAAAGCCAAAAACAGAAGCAGTAAAAGTATTTCTGTAAGAGTTGGTCAAGGGATTCATAAAATAAAAAGATGTAAACTAGGACACCATATACCTAAAACATGGAGGGGAGGGGAGGAGTAAAGAATGAAGGCGACACTGAGTGACCATCAGCTTAAAATAGACTGCTGTGTGCAGAACATGTTATGGTAAACACGAATCAAAAAACAGTAATAGATAAAGAATCTAACCACATTGCTAAAGAAAACCAACAAACCGTGAAAAAAAAAAAAAGAATCAGGGGTGCCTGGGTGTCTCAGTGGGTTAAAATCTCTGCCTTTGGCTCAGGTCATGAGCCCAGGGTCCTGGGATCAAGCCCTGCATCAGGCCTTCTGCTCGGCAGGGAGCCTGCTCCCCCCACCTCTCTGCCTACTTGTGATCTGTTAAACAAATAAAATCTTAAAAAAAAAAAATCAGAAAGACACATGAAGATTGAAAGTGAGGGGAAGGAGATCATGCAAATGGACGTCAAAAGAAAGCTGGGGTAGCAGTACTTATGTCAGACAAAATAGATTATAAAAGTCTATAAAAAGAGACAAAGAAGAATACTATATAATAATAAAGGAGGCAGTCCAACAAGAAGATAGGACAACTATAAATGGTTATGTACCCCAACATGGCAGCACTGTAATATGTAATACGGTTAGGAACAAACATAAAGGAACTATTTGATAGTAATACAATAATCATAGGGGACTTAAACACACCATTTACATCAATGGACAGATCAAACAAAAGCAACAAGAGTGGCTTTCATTGGCACATGGGAACAGAGGGATTTAACAGATCTATTCAGAACACTCCATTCTAAAACAGAATACACATTCCTTTCAAGTGCACATGGAACGTTCTCCAGAACAGATCACATATTAGGCCACAAAACAAGCCTCAAGAAATTAAAGACTGATGCATACCATGCATCTTTTCTGACCATAACACTATGAAACTAGAAATCCACCATAAGAAAAAATCTGGAAAGACCATAATTACATGAGGTTAAATAACATGCTACTAAACAATGAGTGGGTCAACTGAGAAATCAAAGAATAAATCAAAAAGTACATGGAAACAAATGAAAACACAATGGTCCAAAACCTTTGGGAATGCAGCAAAAACTGTTGTAAGAGAGAAGTATATGCGATACAGGCCCACTTGAAGAAGTAAGAAAAATCTCAAACAACCTAACCTTACTAGAGCTAGAAAAAGAACAAAATGCCACCCAAAACCAGCAGAGGGAAGGAAATAAAAGTTAGAACAGAAGTAAGCGAAACAGAAACAAAAAAACAACACACACACACACACACCAATGAAACCAGGAGCTGGTTCCTTGAAAACATCAAGAAAATTGACAAACTCCTTGTCAGACTCCTCAAAAAACAAACTCAAAATTAGAAATGAAACATGAGAAATAACAACCAACATCAGAGAAATACAGTTGTTAAGAGAATATTATGAAAAACTATATGCCAACAAATTAGACAATCTAGAAGAAATGGGTAAATACTTAGGAACATAAAACCTACCAAAACTGAGGCAGGAAGAAATAGAAAATTTGAAGAAACCAATTAGCAGCAAGATTGAATCAGTAACCAAAAAAACTTCCAACAAACAAGAGTCCAGGATCAGACAGCTTCACTGGTGAATTCTACCAAAGATTTTAAAATTATTTAATTTAGCGGCGCCTGGATGGTGCAGTGGATTAAAGCCTCTGCCCTCCGCTCAGGTCATGATCCCAGGGGCCTGGGATCGAGCCCCGAATTGGGCTCTCTGCTCCGAGGGGAGCCTGCTTCCTCCTCTCTCTGCCTGCCTCTCTGCCTACTTGTGATCTCTGTCAAATAAATAAATAAAATCTTTAATAAAAAGAAAAGATTATTTGAGACAGAGAGCACAGAGGGAGAGGGAAAAGCAGACTCCCTGCTGAGCAGGGAGCCTTATGTGGGGCTTGATCCCAGGACCCTGAGATCAAGACCTGAGCTGAAGGAAGATGCTTAGCCAACTCAGCCACCCAGGTACCCCTCTACCCAAGATTTAAAGAATAATTAACCTTGGGGTGCCTGGGTGGCTCAGTTAAGCATCTCTCTTCGGCTCAGGTCATGATCCCAGAGTCCTGGGACTGCTTTCCCCCTAAGACGGAATAAGACAAGGATGTCCACTCTAATTGCCACAGCAAATAGACAATATATAGAAATAAAAGGAATCCAAATTGGTTAATAGAAAATCTTAAGGACTCTACTAGTAAGCTACTAGAACTGATAAACAAATTCAGTAAAGTTGCAGGATACAGTATCAGTGTGGAGAAATCTGTTGCATTCCTATATGCCAATAATAAGGCAGCAGAAAGAGAAATTAAGAAAATTCCATTTATAATTGCTCCCAAAATAATAAGATATCTAGAAATAAACCTAACCAAAGAGATGAAAGGCCTGTACTGTGAAAACTTTAAAATACCAATGAAAGATAATGAAGACAATACAAGGAAATCGGAAAACATTTCTGTGCTCCTAGATCAGAAGAACAAATATTATTTTAGGTAGAGGAATTTTAAAATGATATTTTTCATAGAAGGATTGTCATTCTAAGGATTATTGAACTATGAACGTAAGGAGATATTTATATATAATATATATGATAAAGGTTTAGTATCCAAAGTATATAAAGAACTTTTAAAACTTAACACCCCAAAAATGAATAATCCAATTTAAAAATGAGCAGAAGACATGAATAGACCTTATTCTAAAGAAGAGATACAAATGACCAATGGACACATGAAAAGATACTCAACATCACTGGTCATCAGGGAAAAGCAAATCAAAATTACAATGAGATATCACCACACATGTGTCAGAATGGTTAAAGTCAACAATACAAGAAATAGCATGTGTTGGGCAGGATGTGGAAAAAAGAAAACCTCTTTCACTGTTGATGGGAATGAAATCTGTTGCAGCCACTCTGGAAAACAGTATGGAGTTTCCTCAAAAAGTTAAAAATAGAATTACTCTATGACCCAGTAAGTGCACTAGCGGATATTTACCCAAAGAATAAAGAAATACAGGAGCACCTGGGTGGTTCAGTTGGTTAAACATCAGACTCTTGGCTTCAGCTCAGGTGATGATCTCATGGTCATGGGATCGAGCCCGACGTTTGGTTCCATGCTCAGTGCGGAGTGTATGTCAGATTCTTTCTCCCTCCTGCTCTGCCCCTCCCTGCTTGTGTGGTATCTCTCTTTCAACTAAATAAAAATCTTTAAAAAAATGAAAACATACTAATTCAAAGGGAAACATGCCCCCTTATGTTTACAGCAACATTATCTACAATAACCAAATTATGGAAACAGCCCATGTCCACTGATTGATGAATGGACAAGAAAATTTTGGTGTATACACACACACACACACACACACACACACATACAATGGGATATTACTCAACCATGAAAAGGAATGATATCTTGCCATATGTGACAATGTGGATGGAGCTAGAGGATATTAGGCTAAGTAAAGTAAGTCAGAGAAAGGCAAATACCATGATTTCACTCGTATGTGGGATTTAGGAGACAAAACAAATGAACAAAAGGAAAAGAAAAAAAGAGTGAGAGGCACAAGCCAAGAAACAGACTCTTAACCATGGAGAACAAACTGATGGTTGCCATGAAGGGAGGGGGAGGTGGTGTGGGTTAAATTGGTAATGGGGATTAAGGAGTGCACTTGTGATGAACAGTGGGTTTTGTATGGAAGTGTTGAATCACTGTATTGCACACCTGAAGCTAATATTACACTGTATGTTAGCTAACTGGAATTTAAATAAAAACTTTTTAAAAAATTCTTATATTTTAGTCAAATTTATAGAAACATATTATCATTTTTAAATGACATAAAGGAAAAAAATCCCTCAAACTACTTCCTTAATAATAAAATTTATTTAAAAAAAAAAGAACAATTCCTCAAGAAATTAAAAATAGAGCTTCCCTATGACCCTGCAATTGCACTCCTGGGTATTTACCCCAAAGACACAGATGTCGTGAAAAGAAGGGCCATCTGTACCCCAATGTTTATAGCAGCAATGGCCACAGTCGCCAAACTATGGAAAGAACCAAGATGCCCTTCAACGGATGAATGGATAAGGAAGATGTGGTCCATATACACTATGGAGTATTATGCCTCCATCAGAAAGGAGGAATACCCAACTTTTGCAGCAACATGGACGGGACTGGAAGAGATTATGCTGAGTGAAATAAGTCAAGCAGAGAGAGTCAATTATCATATGGTTTCACTTATTTGTGGAGCATAACGAATAGCATGGAGGACAAGGGGCGTTAGAGAGGAGTAGGGAATTGGGGTAAATTGGAAGGGGAGGTGAACCATGAGAGACTATGGACTCTGAAAAACAATCTGAGGGGTTTGAAGTGGCGGGGGGGGTGGGAGGCTGGGGTACCAGGTGGTGGGTATTAGAGAGGGCACGGCTTGCATGGAGCCTGGGTGTGGTGAAAAAATAATGAATAATGTTTTTCTGAAAATAAATAAATTGAAAAAATAAAATAAAAAAAAAAGAAAGAGAAAAAAAAACAAATATTGTTAAAATGTCTATACATTTAAGGCAATCCCTATCAAATACCAACAGCATTTTTCACAGAACTAGAATAATCCTAAAATTTATATGGCACCACAAGAGACCCCAAACTGACAAAGCAGTTTTGAAAAAGAAAAAGTTGGAGTTATCACAATTCCAGACTTGAAGTTTTATTACACACACACACACGTATATATATATGTGCATGTAATATGTATACATACATAATATTATGTATGTATATGTATATGTATATGTATACATATTACATGCACATATATATATACAAAAGTTGTGGTAATCAAAACAGTGTGGTACTGGCACAGAAACAGACACATAGATCAATGAAACTGAACACAGAACCCAGAAATAAACCCACAATTATATGGCTGGTTAATCTTTGATAAAGCAGGGAAGACTATACAAGAGACTATTCTCTTAACAAACAGTGGGGAAAACTGGTCAGCTACATGCAAAAGAATGAAACTAGATGACTTTCTTACACCATACATAAAAATAAACCCAGAATGGATTAAAGACCTAAATGTGAAACCCCAAACCATTAAAAAAAAACCCTAAAAGACCATACAGGCAGTGACATCTCTGACATCAGCTGTAGCAACATTTTTTCTAGATATGTCTCCTGAAGCAAGGGACACAAAAAATAAATTATTGGGACAACATCAAAATAAAAAGCTTCTGCACAGCAAAGGAAACAATCAAAAAAACTAAAAGGCAACCTACTGAATGGGTATATATATTGGCAAGTGATCTATGCAATAAAGTGTTGGTATCCAAAATATATAAAGAACTTACAAAATTCAAAATCCAAAAAACAAATAATCCAATTAAAAATGGGCAGAAGACATGAATAGACACTTCTCCAAAGAAGACATCCAGATGGCCAAAAGACCTGCAAAGATGCTCAGCATCACTGATAATCAGGGAAATGCAAATCAAAACCATGATGAGATATCACCTCATACCTGTCAGAATGGCTAAAATCAAAACCCAAGAAACAACAGGCATTGGCAAGGATGGGGAGAAAAAGGAAACAACCCTCTTGCACTGTCTGGTGGGAATGCAAACTGGTGCAGCCACTGTGGAAAACAGTATGGAAGCCCCTCAAAATTGAAATACAGAAATACCATATGCAATTGCACCACTAGGTATTTACCCAAAGAATAAAAAAAAAAATACTGATTCAGAGGGATACATGTACTTCAACATTTATATAGCAGCATTATTTACAATAGCAAAATTATGGAAACAGCCCAGGTGTTCACTGATAGATGAATGGATAGAGAAGATGATTATGTGTGTGTGTGTGTGTGTACATTATGTTATATATATATACACACACACATATTTTATATATATGATGTTATGTGTATATATATGATGTTATATGTATATATAATATGTTATATGTGTATACACACATACACACAATGGGATAGTCTTCATTTGCAATGACACAGATGGAGCCTCGAGTATAATGGGTGACTCAGTTGGTTAAGTGGCCAACTCAGGTCATGATTTCAGGGTTTTGAGATCAAGCCCTGCATCAGGCCTTAAGGTTCTTGCTCTCCCTCTCTAAAAAATAAGCATAAAAAATAAAATTATACCAACAGAATATAGTTAATCACAAATTTTTTTAGGATGTAAAAGAAAATTAAGCAGTTTCTAAACTGTTAAAATCTCCCAACTGCTCTTGTGCTAGTTGACTTTTAAGACCAGTAAATACTTTAGTAATTGTAAATGAACTAAAAACTTTACACAGGAAAGAGAAAAATCAATGCCTAATGGGTCCTTAAAGAAAAATTTCCTTCTGCAGCTACAGTCAAGGAATGAAAAATATAGCTGTGGGCTAAGTGAATGGTCTTAGACATTGGCCCTTGAAAGAATGCATGCCAGGCATTCACTGTTTTTAAAAAAGTTTCAGAATTCTGAGACATTGGTCCACAAGTAAAAGGGAGATTTTCAACGTTAATCATAATTAATCCCTGGAAATCGGACAACTTTCATAATATGCCATCTCCATGACTTCTTAAGTAAAAAGCTTAAGTCACTGATCCTAGAGGTTTCTTCTCTTCTAATATAAGCACTTCAGGCTATAAATGCCCCTTGTTAGTACACACATTTTTATTTTGCTAGAAAAGAATTTTGAAAGATCTACAGAGTGGGTTATAAGACTTCATAAGATTTAAGTGATCTATAGGTACACTAAAATTTTAATAGTAAAGACTATCCAGGGGTTCTTTCTTTCTCCTTCTTTCCTTCCTCCCTTCCTCCCTCCCTCCTTTCCCCCTCTTTCCATTCCCCCCCCTTTTTTTTTGAGAAGGTGATCCTAAAATTTAAGTGTAAATGCAGAGAACCTACACTACCCAAAGCAACCTTTTTTTTTTTTTTTTAAAGATTTTATTTATTTATTTGACAGACAGAGATCACAAGTAGGCAGAGAGGCAGGCTGGGGCGGGGTGGGGGGGAAGCATGCTCTCTGCTGAGCAGAGAGCCCGATGTGGGACTTGATCCCAGGACTCTGAGATCATGACCTGAGCCAAAGTCAGAGGCTTAACCCACTGAGCCACCCAGGTGCCCCCAAAGCAATCTTTAAAAAGAAAGACTTAGGGCACCTAGGTGGCTCAGTGGGTTAAGCCTCTGCCTTCGACTCAGGTCATTATCCCAGGATTCCGGGGTCCTGGCATCAAGCCCCGTGTTGGGCTCTCTACTCAACAGGGAGCCTGCTTCCCCCCTCTTTGCCGGCCTGCCTACTTGTGATCTCTGTCTGTCAAATAAATAAATAAATAAGAAAGAAAAGAAAAGCTTACACTACCTGACTTAGGGAGGAGATATACTACCTGACTTCAAGACTTCTTTTTATTTTTTTCAAAGATTTTATTTATTTATTTGACAGAGATCACAAGTAGGCAGAGAGACAGGCAGAGAGAGAGGAAGGGAAGCAGGCCCCCTGCTGAGCAGAGAGCCCGATGTGGGACTCAATCCCAGGACCCTGAGATCATGACCTGAGCTGAAGGCAGCGGCTTAACCCACTGAGCCACCCAGGTGCCCCTGACTTCTGATGGTCCTACAGTAATATAGACAGTGTGGTTAAGGACAGGCCTGTTAATGGAACAAATATAACTGAAAGTGTAAAACAGACTCACACTTAGCCAGTCATTGGATTTTCAACAAAACAGTTCAAGGAGGGGAAGGTAAGTCTTTTTAACAAATGATACTAGAACCACTGGGTATCCATATGAATGAGAAAACCTTGATCCCTGCCTCACACCATACACAAAAGTTACTTCAAGATGGACCATAAACTTAAATGTAAAAGCTAAAACTGTACAGCATTTAGAAAATTCAGATTATCTTCATGACATTAAAAATTTTTAAATTTAAAAGAAAAATCCGACTTCCTCCAAACATCTGCCAATCAAAAGTAACTGTTAAGGAAAGAACAGAAAAGCTTCGGTCTAAGAAAATTTTTGCAAAATGTACATATGGCAAAGGACTGGTGTCCAGAATTAATAAAGAACTCCCAGAGCTCAACAATTTAAAAAATGTAATAAACTGGCAACTGGAAGAAGATCTGAATGGATACTTTACAAAGTAAAGTATATGATATATATTTGAATGATCAAAAAGCATAAAGTGCTCAACATTTAACCATTAGCGAAATATAAATTAAAGCCCCCATGAGATAGCACTACACACCCATCACAGATATGATGAAAACTGTCTGGAGGATGTGAGACAATGGGAATTCTCTTCTCATATGTTCATGGAAGTAAAAAATGGTACAGCCACTTTGGAAAATGGTCACTCATAAAGCTGCATATACTGTAGCTTTGTGACCCAGTATATTAGGTTGAATGGTATCCCACCAAAATTCACGTCTATATGAACACGTGAACGTGGACTTACTTTGATACCAGGTCTTCAGAGATATGATCAAGTTAAGATGAGGTCATACCAAGTTAGGGTGAGTCTTAATTCAACAAATGCATCCTTACAAAGAGACAGATACATAGAAGGAAGAAGGCTCTGTGATCACAAAGGCACAGATTGGAATGACACAGCAACAAGCCAAGAAATGCTAAGGATCGCCAGCAACCACCAGAAACTGGAGACAGGTGAGGAACAGATCTCCCTCAAAACCTCCAGAATAAATCAACCCTGCCAACAGGTTGATTTTGAACTTACAGTTTTTGAACTGTGAGAACAGATTTCTTTAAGTCTCTCAGTTTGTTGTAATATGTTACAACAATGCTAGGAAACTAAAATACCCAACCTTACTCTAGGTATTTATCCAAAGGAAATGAAAACATGGGTTTCCAAAACAAAATACCTAGCATAAGAATACTAATAACAGGGGCGCCTGGGTGGCTCAGTGAGTTAAGCCTCTGCCTTCGGCTCAGGTCATGATCTCAGGGTCCTGGGATCGGGCCGGGCATCGGGCTCTCTGCTCAGCGGGGAGCCTGCTTCCCTCTTTCTCTCTGCCTGCCTCTCTGCCTACTTGTGATCTCTGTCAGATAAATAAAGAAAAAAATCTTAAAAAAAAAATACTAATAACAGCTTTTTCACAATAACTAAGGACTAGAATCCATTAAGGTATCTACCAAGGGGAACGGATAAACAGTTGTATATTTATCTGACAGGATGCCACTGAGCTTTAAAAATGAACAGAATACTGATGTATGCAACAGCATGGATGAAGCTCAGAAACTCTGTACTGGAAGAAGCCTACAGTAAAGAGTATTATGATTCCATTCATGCAAAACTATACAGTGGGAAAAATTGATTTATGGTAAAATCAAGACCAGTGACACCTCTGAGGGATAGAGTGAGGGTTTCCTGGGATCGGCCAAAAGGGAGTATATGGGATGGTAGTAATCTCTTTTTTGATAAAATTTAGGTTGTAGACATGTCCAACTCATGCAAACTTTCACATTTCCTGTAAGTAAATTCTGCTTGTACTCTAGGCAGTGATACCCATCTGCCCATTGCTCCTGGGGTCAACCACCTTTCGCGGCCCTGACTCGCTGAGAGGAGCCGCTAGGGACTGCCTCTTAAAAGGTAGTGTCTGAAGATGCTTAGGTGGACATCTGAGACCTGAGTCCCTGGGTCCCTGCCTGCCAACCACCCACATGAGCCAACCCAGGAGACTGTCCCATTCCTCTCACTTGTTAGACTGTCTTTGCCAGGTTCAATGAGTGGTCACGTCAGATCAGACACGTCACACCTGTCACCCGCTCTTGAGGCATAAAGGGTGTCTAAGGAGAATGAACAGAGATGCAAGGACATGCCAGAAAGACCTCCCAAACTGACAGCCATAGCCACCTATGACCAGGGCCTTATGCTCTCTTTACCTACCCGTGGGGAAAATACCAGTCTCTTTTCCAAGAAGAGTAAAGCCTTGATACAGAGCTCTTACTCAGATATGCTCAGCTGTCCAGCTGTCCCTGAGAGAAACTGCTGACACTAAACGTATCACGGTACTAACCACGGAGATATTGCTAGAAAGCTGTCAGAATGGCCAAAATAAAAAGTAGTGCTGATACCAGATGCAGGCAGGAAGGGGGAGAAATGATTACTCAGACATTGCTAGTGGGAACTTAAATGGTGTACCCATGAGTATTACACTTTTTTTTTTTTAATAAAACTAAACATTTACCATATGACTCAGCAACTGAACTCTTGAGCATTTATCCCAGAAATCAGACCTGTGTTCACACACAAACCTGTATAGAAATGTTCAAAGCACCTTCATCTTTAATAGCCAAAAACTAAACAATCCAAATGCCCTTCAGTGGCTGAATGGTTTAACAAACAGAGTCCATTCATACTATGGAATACTGCTCAGCAGGAAAAGGAATGAGTATTGGTACAGGCTTAGTTTGGACCGATATCAAGGGAACTACACTGAAAAGGCAATCCCAAGTGTAGACTTCTTTTACGAACATTCTTGAAGTGACAAAAATTATAGAGATGGAAAACAGATTAGTGGTTGCAAGAGAGAGATGGTAGGGGTGGGGGGGTGGGTTGACTGTGACTACACAGGAGCAGCACAAGGCTTCCCGGTGTCGCAGCTGTTCTGTATCTCTGAATACAGTGGCAGTTACAGTAAAGTACATGCAATAAAATTTCATAGAACTAAAGAAACATACATCCCCCACACACATACAAAAAAGTGAAGATAAAACCGGTGAAATCTGAGCGCCTGTGTGGCTCAGTGGGTTAAGCCTCTGCCTTCGGCTCGGGTCATGATCTTGGAGCCCTGGAATCAAGCCCTTCATCGGGCTCTCTGCTCAGCGGGGAGCCTGCTTCCCCGTCTCTCTGCCTGCCTCTCTGCCTACTTGTGATCTCTGTCAAATAAATAAAATTTTAAAAAAAACAAACAACTGGTGAGATCTGAATAAGGTCAGTGCATTGTGTTAAAAGCAAAAGGCTGGGGGCGCCTGGGTGGCTCAGTGGGTTAAGCCGCTGCCTTCGGCTCGGGTCATGATCTCAGGGTCCTGGGATCGAGTCCCGTGTCGGGCTCTCTGCTCGGCAGGGAGCCTGCTTCCTCCTCTCTCTCTCCGCCTGCCTCTCCATCTACTTGTGATCTCTGTCTGTCAAATAAATAAATAAAATCTTTAAAAAAAAAAAAAAGCAAAAGGCTGGTTTAATAAGAAAAAAAAATGTCATTCCATATATGGAATTTGAGAATCAAAATAGACAGACATAGGAGAGGAAGGGGAAAAAAAGGGAAGCAAACCATAGGAGACTCTCGATTATAGAGAACAAACTGAGGGTCGCTAGTGGGGAAGAGGGTGGGAAATGGGCTAAATGGGCGGTGGGGATTAAGGCGGGCACTTGTGATGAGCACTGGGTGTTACATGTTAGTGATGAAACCAATATTAACACTCTATGTTAACTAGCTAGAATTTAAATAAAATTTGAACCATTAAAAAAATGTCTGGGGGCGCCTGGGTGGCTCAGTGGGTTAAAGCCGCTGCCTTCGGCTCAGGTCATGATCTCAGGGTCCTGGGATCGAGTCCCGCATCGGGCTCTCTGCTCAGCAGGGGGCCTGCTTCCTCCTCTCTCTGCCTGCCTCTCTGCCTACTTGTGATCTCTGTCTGACAAATGAATAAATAAAATCTTTAAAAAAAAAATGTCTGCACTTACTGAGATGAATACAGGGTGTTGTAGGGAATTGCTGAATCACTACATTGTACACCTGAAACTAACATAATACTGTACGTTAACTAAAATTAAAAACTTTAAAAATTGAAAGACTGAAAAAACACATATACCATCACCTCAAACAATGCCCAATGCACAAAATCCAACATCCATTCCCAATAAAAACTCTCAGCAAACCAGGAATAGAAATTTTCTGTGCTCATAAAGGGCAGCTGTGAAACTTACACTTAGGAGAAAGCATTCCCCAAAAGATCAGGAACAAGGAAAGGGTGTCCAGGCTCACTATTTAAATTCATCATTGCACTGGATGGTCTCGCCTGTGCAATGAGGCACATTTTACTTCTTTACGTGTAAAGAATGTAAAGAAGTAAAACTTATTCACAAATAATATGATCATCTATGTAGAAGATGCTATAGGATTTACCAAAAAAAGCTACGAGGGCTAAAAAGTAAGTTTTGCAAATTTACTAGATATAAGATCATTATCTATAAGTGAATTGTATTTCTCTGTACTTTCAACAATTAAAAAGTTTTTTTTCCTTAAGGTTTTATTTATTTATTTGAGAGACAGAGATCACAAGCAGGCAGAGAGAGTGGGGGAGCAGGCTCCCTGCTGAGCAGAGAGCCCAATGTGGGGCTCAATCCCAGGACCCTGGGATCAATACCTGAGCCGAAGGCAGAGGCTTGACCCACTGAGTCACCCAGGTGCCCCTAAAAGCTGAGTTTTAACATAGATTAATTAATAGTATCAAAAATATGAAATATAGAGGAACAAATCTGACAAGAGATATATAGGACCTGTGTACTAAAAATCATAAAACAAGGCTCACAAAAATTAAGTCCCACTAAAAATGGGGACATATACTGTATTCTCATATAGGGTGATGAAATATTAATCACATGTAAACAAAATTATTTGTAAAATGAGGTAGATTTAACTCAATACAAATCAAAATCGCAGCAGGATTTTTGGTGAAAACTGCTGATTCTGAAATCCATATGGTAATGCAAAGAATCTAGAATAATTAAGACAAAATGGAAAGGGAAAAAATGTTGGAGAATTATACTGTCTGAGCTCCAAACTTATCAGACTACATTAATCAAGATTATTTGGTATTGGCATCAAGAGAGACACGAAAGGCTGGGCGGGGGGGGGGGGGCGCTAGAGAAGAGTCCAGGGACTCCTGGGTGGCTCAGTTAAGGCTTGGTTAAATATCTGATTATTGGGGTGCCAATAGAAACCAAGTTTTTAAATGGGCAAAAGATTTGAGAAGACATTTCACAAGAGATATATATACAGATGGCAAATAAGCACGAGAAGATTCTCAACATCATCAGTCACTAGGTAAACGTCAAGTAAAACACAAATGCCACTACATAGCTCTGTGAAAGCCCAAAATTAAAATAACAATACGAAGTTGACAAAGATGTGGAGCATCTGGACCCCTCATACCCTGCTGGGGGGAATGTGAATGGTATAGCCCCTCTGGAAAACAGTTTTTGAGTTCTGTAAAAAACTAAATAGATACTGTATCCTACGACCCAGGCTTTCCAGTCCCAGGTTATTTATCTGAAAGAAATGAAAGACTTGAAATGAATGTTCACACTTATTTTACTTGTATTCATCAAAACTGGAGACTACTCAAATGTTTTTCAATAGGTGAATGGTTAAATAAATTGTGAGAAAAACTGGAAAATAATTAAGATGTTATAAATAAATGAATAAATAGTGATATTGTATAATGGAACACTATTCAGCAGTAAGAAGTGAACTATAATTCACACAACATTATGGATGAACTTCAAAATAACTGTTGAGTGAAAGAATCTGGTATATATTCTGTATTACTCAATTTATATTAATTATAGAAAATGTAAACACATCTAAAATGATAGAAAGCAGATCAGTGGTTACCTGGGTATGGGGAGGAGGAGAAAAGAAGGGTAAGACAGGGAGGGATAGGAGATAGGGATTATAATAAGGCACAAGGAAACTTTGGGGTGACAGGTATGCTTGGCATTTGGATTGTGGCAATGTTTTCATAGTTACATACATATGTCAAAACAATAAATTTTGTGCTTTAAATATGTGTAGTCTAGGGGCCCCCAGGTGGCTCAGTCAGTTAAGCAACTACCTTTGGCTTAGGTCATGATCCCGGGGTCCTGGGATCAAGCCCTGTGTCGGGGAGTCTGCTTCTCTCTCTGCCCTTCACCCCTGCTCATGCTCACTTGCTTTTTCTCTCAAATACAGTCTTAAATAAATATGTGTGTCTAATATATTTTGACAATATACCTCATAATCATCTCTTAACTATTATACTGTAACACCTTATACCATATTTTTGTTATGCCATAATTATAGCTTATATAATAGTTCTCCTTAAAAAAGCACTGAGTTCGCTATGAAGTACAAGTCCAGATATATGGTTGTATTTAGAAACAAAATAAAATGCCAGGACTATTAAAAGAATAAAAAAGCGGGGCGCCCCGGTGGCTCAGTTGGTTAAGCAGCTGCCTTCGGCTTGGGTCATGATTCCAGGGTCCTGGGATCGAGCCCCGCATCAGACTCTCAGCAGAAAGCCTGCTTCTCTCTCTGCCCCTCTCCCTGCCACTCTGCTTGCTTGTGTTCTCTCTCTAGCTGTCAAATAAACAAATAAAATATTTTTTAAAAATTTAAAAAAAGAATAAAAAAGCTAAATCAGTTAAAAAAATTATTCTTAGCTCCAGACATTCACATAAAATTAATTCCCACTGCATTAGAGACCTGAATGTTCCCTGATTTATATGGAATTTATATAATCATAACAGAAACAGCCCAAATGATAAGCAGGAAAACTCTCTGAGCAGACAAATCACCAAACATAGGAAAAGGTACTCCTGCTCCAACAACATAGGAAAAGATACTCCTGCTCCCTGAAAAAGCAAAGCCCCTCTAAGGTTTCACTGCAAAAGGAAGAGATGACTGGAAAATGAGGTCTGACAATACCTAGTATTGGTGAGGATGTGTAACAAGAACCTCTAGGCTACCCATGCCTAAGAACCAGCTACTATGCTCCTAGATAATACATCCTGGAGAAACTCTTTCCCTTGTTTCCACGGAAATAACAAGAATATATAGCATTATTTAATAGCCAAATATTGGAAATACATGTTCAAAAGAAGGGAACTGATAATTCAACAGCATTAAAATAGCAATATTCATTATAATGGAATCAATGTAACAGTTTTTAAAAGTATAAACTAAATCACATTTTAACATGATTCTCACATAAAGACAGTAAAAAGGCATGTTCCAGAAGGATGTGTACATTGCAATACTATGTGTAGAGACATTTATGAACATGCAAACACTATGTGGTTGAAGGACCCATCAGATGGGATAAAAAGGATCAAGGCACATGAGAATGCTCATGTGGAAAATGGATTCTCAGGGCGGGTGGAGAGCAAGACAAACCAGGGAAGGTGCAGGGACTGTTTTCTGGTCTTTAACGTCTGTCTCTTAGACCACAGGGAAGGCACACAGGCACTCATCATACAATTCTATACACCCTGTTGTAATCTTAAATAATCCATCATAAAAGAAACAAGGTTATGGGGGTTTATGGAGTAGAACTGATGCACTAAGAAGTTACCAGGTTAAGAACAGAAACAACAGTGTCTCCCAGGGGCAGAAGACTCAGTGTCAGAGGCCAAAGGCTATGAAGAGTCAACCAACAAAAGCCAAGAACGCGGAGATCAGCAAACTAGAAAAGGTGCTGGAAAAGAGATGCCACATGAGGGAATGAGACTGCCTGGGGGAAAAGCGGATGCCAGGGAAGCCCTCTCTGGGTGAGCAGGACAGCATGGAGCGGGGCCCGAAGAAGAGCCCTCCCCAGAAATCCAGGTGCCCTCCTTCCTTATCTGCTGAGTGCCTCACTGCCCAGTCTCCTCGTCTGCCCACAGCTTCCCACTCACCTGGACAAAGGTCCAAAAGACATTCGCTCTCCTCTCTCCAGGGCTCCTCCCCTTGTTCCAGCTGTGTGATGAGTCTGGGTTTGGAAAAGGCAATTCCTACTCACAGGGAAAGAAACCAAGGTGACCCTAGGTTAGAGGCTTAAGAGGCTATGACAGAACTCAGTCAACAAGCAAATGCAATAACCCAAAAGAAGCCAGGGAAGCGCGGGGAGGTGTGCAAAGGCTCTCTGAGCACTGAGAAAGGATGAGTGAAGGGAGGGGGGGATCCTGGATCTAAAGGCAGTACACTGTGGTTAAGTGAATAATGGTATTCCCAGATCTGAAGGAAAAATCACTGTGGAGGAGGGGCCCAGCCTTGGAAGAGGCCTGGCAATTCAGTGTCAGACCATATACCCCCAGACATTCTCTGGGGGTACAGGGAAAATACTATTTTCCTTTCTGAGCCAAAAGCACGGCAGCTGTTACCTAAAATCTTAAGATGCCCACAGGCAGTCCGAGGCCTGAGACAAGCTGTCCTTACCCAGTGATACCAAGTGACTGTAGTTCTCCAGCATTACATCCCGGTACAGGGTCCTCTGAGCAGGACTCAGTAACTTCCACTCCTTCTGGGTGAAGGCCACAGCCACATCCCTGAAGGCCATTAATGCCTGTAACACAAACACATTCCTGCTCACCCAGAAGCCAGCCACATGCACTAGTCAACCTAAGCCACTAACCAGGGCCAAATCAGAAAGAATGCTGATGTGGGGCACTCTGGTGAGTTTCACAGATCCGGCTTTTAACCCAAACTCTTAGTGCCATGTGTTCAAGACTATTAACCTTCTCACATTGCTCATAGGTCTAGTTAGGGGTCCTCTCCTTTCTTCTCTTGATCTTATGTCTATGATGCTGTCAAAAACACAGCTTTGATTGGCTATAGTTTAAGTCTTGAAATCAGCTAGCCTCATTCCTCCCACCTTATTCTTCATTTTAAAGGTTATTTTAGCTATTCTAAGACATATCCTTTCCATATAAATGTTAGAATCTTGATCTGTATCTACAAAACAAAAACCTTGTTGGAATTTTGACAAGATTTGCATGAGCCTTTATATTAATTTGAGGAGACCTAACATCTTTACTACATTGCTCTTCAAATCCATGAATATGGTATGTCTCTCCATTTACTGAGATGTTCTTTAATTTCTTTCATCAGCATTTTGTGGTTTTCAGCATACCAATTCATGTATTTTTTGTTAAATTGATATCTAAAAACTTCTAATGCTATTATATTTTTAATTTCAGTGACACTTATGTTCATTGCTAGGATATAGAAGTACAGTTTTCTGTTTACCTTAAATCCTGCAGCATGACTGAACTCACTTAGTTCTATGATTTTTTTTTTCCTCCTACATTCCTTCAGATTTTCTACATAGACAAGCATGGCATCTGCATATAGGGCCAGATTTATTTCTTCCCTTATATAAATCTGTATGCATTTTCTTTCCTCTTCTTGCTTTATTACAGTACTAATAGCATAATAAAGAGTGGTGAAAGCAGACATCTTTGCCTTATTCTTGACATAAGGAGGAAAGTGTTACGTCTCACAGCATTAAGAATACTATTCCACGGGCGCCTGGGTGGCTCAGTGGGTTAAGCCGCTGCCTTCGGCTCAGGTCATGATCTCAGGGTCCTGGGATCGAGGCCCGCATCGGGCTCTCTGCTCAGCAGGAAGCCTGCTTCCCTCTCTCTCTCTGCCTGCCTCTCCATCTACTTGTGATTTCTCTCTGTCAAATAAATAAATAAAATCTTTAAAAAAAAAAAGAATACTATTCCACAATGAGATACCATGCCATACTCACTGGGATAGCTATTACCAAAGAAAAGGGAAAGAATAAGTTCTGGCAGAGTGTGGGGAGACAATGGAACCTTTGTGCATTTCTTGTAGGAAATGTAAAATGGTGTGGTTTCTGTGGAAAAGTCCAGCAGTTCCTCATACAGTAAATGTACAATGGACCCTATGATCCAGCAATTCCACTCTTAGCTATCTACCGCTCTATATTTATATACCAAAGTCTCTAATGGCATTATTCACAATAGCTCAAATGTCCATCAACAGATAAACAAAATGTGGTATATGCATACAATGGCATATATTCAGCCATTGAGACTCTTAACTCTTTTCTAACATACATATTCAGTGCTGTATTCCAGATACTTTAAAATTGTATTTTCTTCTCCATTCTCTTCCATGTATATTTTTATTTCTCTTCCTAAGAAGCAAGGAAATTCTGATACATTCAACATCAAGGATTAGCCTTGAAAACATTATGCTAAATGATATATGCCAGTCACAGGACAAAAAGTGTTTGATTTCACTTACAGCAGGTACACAGAATGGGCAAACCTTAGCAACAAAGTAAAAAAGAGGCTACCAAGAGCTGGGAGGAATGAGGAATGAGTCCGTTTCTAATGAACTGAATTTCAGTTTGGGAAGATGAAGCAGTACTGGACCTGGAGAATGGGAATGGCTTTACAACAGTGTGAATATACTTAATACCACTGAACTGTACATTTAAAATTGGTTAAAACAGTAAATTTTATATTATGTATACCTCAGCAAATTTAAAAAAAAAAAAAGTTTAGGTACATGGCCAAGAAAAGCCTCACTGAGGAAAGAAAAAAGTTAGATATAGGTTTTTTGGTAGATGTCCCTACTCAAGTAGAGGAGTTCCCCTGCATTCCTTTTGTTACAAGAATTTTTCCCCCACTATTGTTATTGTTGAATTCTGTCAAATAAATGCCTTTACTGCATCAACTGATACAATCATGTGGTTTTTCTTTTTAGTTTATTAATATGGTGGATTACACTAAGTTTCAAATATGAAACTAGTCTTACATTCCTAAAGTAAAGTGTAATTGGTAATAGCATGTAATTATTTTGGTATCAATGTAATATGTGCTCCGTAGAGTGAATTGTTAAGTGTTTCCTCTTCGATTTTCTGGAAGAAGTCATATAGCACTTGTGTTAAATGTTCTTTAAAGATCTGGCAGAATTCCACAGTAAAAACATCTGGGCCGTAGAGTTCTTCTGTAGGAATTTTTACATTGCAAATTAGACTTCCTTAATAGTTACAAAGCTGTTCAAATTACTCCATATTGGGTGGGTTTTGGTAGTTTGTTTTTCATGGGAGCAGTTCATTTCAGCTAAGTTGTGAAGTATATAGGTCGATATTCTTTTGGTGGCTTCAGAGTGGCTTCAGAGTATGTAGAGATAAACTTTGTTTCTTTTCTTTTTTTTAAAAGATTTTATTAGAGAGAGGAAGAGAGAGAACGCGCCTGTGCGCATGAGATTTGGAGGGCTAGGGGAGACTCCCTGTTGAGCCAGGAGCCCAATGTGGGACTAGATCCTGGGACTCGGAGATCATGACCTGAGCCAAAGGCAGATGCTTAACTGACAGCCACCCAGGCGCCCCTTTGTTTCACTCTTGATATGGTGATTTGTGTCTACTTCTTTTTTTTTTCTTCTTAGTCTTGCTAGAGGTTGTTTCAATGTTACTGTTTTCAGAAGAGCAGCTGATTTCTGCCTTTAACGTTATTATTTCCTTCTATTTGTTTTCCTCTGAGTGTACTTTGCTATTATTTTTCTAGGTTCCTGAGGTAGAAGCTTATTGACTTGAGACTCTTACTCTTTTCTAACATACATATTCAGTGCTGTATTCCAGATACTTTAAAATTGTATTTTCTTTTCCATTCTCTTCCATGTATATTTTTATTTCTCTTGAAATTTCTTTTTTTTTTTTAAAGATTTTATTTATTTATTTGACAGAGAGAGATCACAAGTAGGCAGAGAGGCAGGCAGAGAGGGGCGGGGGGAAGCAGGCTTCCTGCTGAGCAGAGAGCCCGATGCGGGACTCGATCCCAGGACCCTGAGATCATGACCTGAGCCGAAGGCAGTGGCTTGAACCGACTGAGCCACCCAGGCGCCCTGAAATTTCATTTTTGATGCATGGATAACTTAGAAGTGTGTAGTTTATTCTGTAAGTGCTTAGAGGCTTTTCTGTCATCTTTCTCTTACTGATTTCAAGTTTGATTCTGTTGTCAGAAAACACACCTTGTCTGTTATCAGTTCTCTACTTTTGTTAAGATAAACAAATACTTGTGTTTTATGTGTTGTTTTATGGCTCAGGATATGTCTACCTTAGTATGTTTTTGTGGGCATCTGAAAAGAATATGTATTCTACTATTGTTGGGTGACGTGTTCTGTAAAGATCACATTCTCTTGGTTGATGGTATTGACAAAAACTCTTCACTGATTTGGGGTCCACTATTTCCATCATTGAGAGAAGGGTGTTAAAGTCTCCCAATCGTTGATTTGTCTATTTCTTCTTTCAGTTTTCTCTTCAAATATGGTGAACTGTTATGTGATGCAGACATATTAAGGATCATGGTCTTCCTAGAATTGACCATTTATCACCCTGTATCTGGTAACTTTCCTTGCTCTGAAGTCTACCTTACTTGATTTAATATACAGGCACTCCAGCTTTCCTTTGGTTAATGTTTGCATGATTTTTTTTTATCCTTTTAACTTGCTTATGTTATAATGTTTGAAGTTTCATTTAGACAAAATATAGGGTTTGTTGTTGTCATTGCTGCTATTTCTTACTCTACTATGCCAGTCCCTCTTTTGGCTGGTGTATTTATTTATTTATTTATTTAAAAGATTTTATTTATTTATTTGAGAGAGAGAGACAGTGAGAGAAAGCATGAGCGAGGAGAAGGTCAGAGAGAGAAGCAGACTCCCCATGGAGCTGGGAGCCCAATGTGGGACTTGATCCCGGGACTCCAGGATCACGCCCTGAGCCGAAGGCAGTCGTCCAACCAACTGAGCCACCCAGGCGTCCCTTGGCTGGTGTATTTAGATCATTTTATTCTTTTTGCTTTTCTTTTTACTGACTTCTTTTGGGTTACTTGGACTTTTTTTTTTTTTTTAAAGAATTCTATTTTGATTTCTCCAGTGCTGTGTATTTTTTATATAACATTTTTAGTAGCTATTCTAGGAGCTACATTATATACATATAACTAATCAGTCTACTGGTATCTTCATTTTCCAGTTTAAGGAAGTACAGAAACTTTTACCTTCCATTACATCCTCTTGCCCTTCTGGTAATCTTAAATATTTCCTCTCTATCTTTAGAATGACATCAGACTGTGTAATAATTTTTGCATCAACCATCAAAATTAGTTTAGAAAATTCATGTGCAAGGGGAGTGCCTCCTATATTTACCTATATTTTTCCTGTGTTTTCTTTCTTCCTGATGGTGTGAGGGGTCCCCAAGACCACCCCCAAGTTTGATGTTCACTAGGACTTGCAAGACTCATCATATGGTTGTACACATGGCTACAAACAAAGGGATACAAAGCAAAATCACCAGAGAGAAATGGTACAAAGGACAACGTCTAAAGGAAACCAGGAACAAGCATCCGAGAATACTCTCCCAGTGGAGTAATACATGACCCACTTAACTCCACCACCAAGGACCTGTGACAACATGTGTTAAACACTGTCTAATAAGGAAGCTCATTAGAGGCTCACTGCCCAACTTTTTTAGTAGGGACTGGTCACAGGCTCTTTCAGCATAAACTCAACAGTTTGCATAGTTTTTGCAAACTATGCAACTGTAGTCAACCATTCTTACCAATTCTGAGAATGGTGCTAACTCCCAGAAATGCAAGATCCCAATGCCAGCCAAAGGATAATCTTGCAAGCAGGATCTCTTAAGAATAACAGTCTGAAGCCTGTTATGTTAACTGTTTACTGTACACAGATGCTCCAAGTTTCCCTCTTTTATTGTTTCCTTTTTGTTTCTAAAATTGCATCTGTCCATGCTCCTAGAGACAAATTCTGTTTTCCTCCATCTGAAAAATGTCCTGATTTTCCCTTCATTTCTGAAAGATATTTTATTTGTTATAGAACTTGGGGTTGACAATTCCTTTCTTCCAGGATAGATCTACTATCATAGTAATAGATCATTTGGTGGTTCTCTTTTCATGTTTTTGAGGTGTCTCCAGACGTCTTCCACAATGGTGCCTTTCATTACCACCAACAGTGCATGACACTTGTTATTTCTGGCAAAACCCAATCTGGTGCAAAACCTCATTAAGGTTTTTGTTTTGTTTTAAGATTTATATTAGAGCATGCATGTAAGTGGAGGGATGGGAAAAGGGAGAGAGTGAGCCTCAAGCAGACTCCCTGTTGAGTGCTCCAGTGTTAAATTTTCTTTCTAATGGTTTAGTTACTGTCTTGTGTCCTTCCATTTTGCCTGAAGCATTTTTTGTAGAGCAGGCCTACTGTTAATGAGCTCTCTCTGGTTTTTTGTTTTGTTTTGAAATCTGGAAACCTCTTATTTCTCCTGCATTCTTTTTTTTTTTTTTTTTAAGATTTATTTATTTGACAGAGATCACAAGTAGGCAGAGAGGCAGGCAGCATTGGGGGTAGGGGGGAGTAGGCTCCCTGCTAAGCAGAGAGCCTGATGTGGGGCTTGATCCCAGGACCCTGAGAGCATGACCTGAGTTGAAGGCAGAGGCTTTAAACCACTGAGCCACCCAGGCACCCCTCTCCTTCATTCTTGAAGGATAATTTGCTGGATATAGAAATCTTAGTTGACAGTCTTTCTTCCAAGACCTTCAATAGGTTATCCTACTGACTGGTGGTCTCCATGATTTCTAATGAGAAATCAGCTCTTAATCTTACTGAAAAACCCTTCCTAGTAGGTAACAGATATCTTCTTGCTGCTTTCAAAATCCTATCTTGGTGTATGGATTTTGATATTTTGACTACATGTCTGGGTGTGGATCTGAGTTTATCCTACTTGGAGTTTACTAAGCTTCTTGGATATATAGCTTTATGGCTGTGTTTTAAAGCAAGTTTGGGGAGTGTCTGGATATTTCTTAAAGTTTTCTATCCCTCTCCTTTCCCTCTGCAGTTCCCACTATGTATATGTAAGTACATCTGTTGGTGTCTCACAGGTCTCTTAAGTTCTGTGCATTTTTCAATGTTCTTTTTTTTTCCTGCTCCTCAGAGCGGATAATCTCAGTTTAGGTATTTTCAAATTCACTGACTCTATTTTGCCTGCCTAATATGCTGTTAAACTCCCAAAACAAGTTTTTCACTTCAGTTGTACTTTGCAGCTCCAGAAGTTCTGTATGGCTCCTTTTTATAATTTCTTCATTGATATTCTGTCTCTTCAAACACTGTTGGCCCAATTCCTTTTAGTTCCATGTTTATGGCTTCCTTTAGCTCTTTGTGTATATTTGATATAGTTAACAGGCAGGCAGTTTAAAATGCTGCCGCACTCGGGGCGCCTGGGTGGCTCAGTGGGTTAAGCCGCTGCCTTGGGCTCGGGTCATGATCTCGGGGTCCCAGGATCGAGTCCCGCATCGGGCTCTCTGCTCAGCGGGGAGCCTGCTTCCTCCTCTCTCTCTCTCTCTGCCTTTCTGCCTACTGTGATCTCTCTCTGTCAAATAAATAAATAAAACCTTTTAAAAAATAAATAAATAAAATAAAATAAAACAAAATGCTGCCGCACTCTTCTGCCACAAAGTAGGAGCCTCTTTCTTCACCAAATTTTCCACTTTTGACTAGGTTCCCAAGTTTGACAAAACGTAATTCTGGCAGATTTCAGCAGCTCATCAGTTGCTTTGCGGCAGGCGCAGAGCCACGTATTTCCTTTCCCTTTTGATGTCACAGTGCAATCTCTTCTTTGATGTAAGGAGCAGTGAAGAAATGTGTTGGTTAGTTTCTAAATACTTGAGATTTACTTAGGTATCTTATTATTGGTTTCTAATTCAATTGGAGTTACAGAATATAAGTTGTATTCTATAAATCCCTTCAAATTCACTAGGTCTATCTTGCTGAGCATACCAAACCTATTTGAAAAAAATGTGTATTCTGCAGTTGCACAGTGTAGTGTTCTGTAACTATTGATCAAGATGATGTAGTTGCTAGTTTTCTTTAGATCATATATGTCTCTACTGACTTTTTTACCTACTTGTTTTATCAACTGCTCACTGGGGATTAAATGCCCTGTAATAGTACAGTTGCCTTTTTCCCTTTAATTCTGTCAAGTATTTTAAAGCTTTGTTATTCGACACATGCATACATACTGGTATGTCTTCCTGCTAAAGTGACTCTTATCATTCAGAAATGGTTTTCTTTCCCTTTGTCTTAAAGTTGATTTTATCTTATTTGCTACAATTTCCTTTTCCACATTGAGCATAGTTAAAAGAGACTTTAAAGTTCTTATCTAATCATTTCCTCCATAGGCTGAATTATGGTCTGTGAATTATATCTCAAAAAAATTAAAATTTGAAAGATGGCTAAAATTCAGAACAGTCAAGAAAAGAGTAGGGGGCTAAGAATCTAAATGAAGCATGTAGGGAGGTGCATGTAGGAGATGCCATGAACAGAGGAAGAGAAGAAAAAAGTCCATGATGTAGGTAAGGAGAAGCACCTGACAGGAGAGAAAGGCAGCTAGTGGTAGAAGAGAAAGCAGAGGTGTTGTAGTATCCTGCGGATCGTTTTGAAAGCAGACAAAAGAACACATTCTACTACACAGTTGTAGCTCATACAATTTAAATTACTTTTATCTTCTCATTTGGCATATTTTCTGGTGAGAAGAACTGTCAGACTACAATTGATTTCATGAACAAAATTTCCCACCATAGGTTACCAAGGGGCACCAGGGTGGCTCAGTCAGTTGGGCATCCCACTCTTGATTTCAGCTCAGATCATGATCTGAGGATTGTGGGATCGAGCCTCACATCAGGTTCTGCACTCAGTGGAGAGTCTGCTTAAGAGTCTCCCTCTCCCACTGTCCCTTGCCCTACTTGCATGCTCTCTCCCCCCTCCACATAAATAAATCTTAAGAAAAAAAAAGTTTTTCAAACATTGGAAAAAGTTAAATTTTGCAATCACTGAGAAACAGTGGGATGGGATAGTGAAAACCTGTGAATGTTTTTAACCTGTAAAGAGTCATATATTTGAATGTGAATGTTTCTTTCTTCTTCTTCTTCTTATTATGTTCAGTTAGCCAATATACAGTAATTAGTTTTGGGGGTTTTTTTTGACAGAGAGAGATCACAAGTAGGCAGAGAGTGAGAGGGGAAGCAGGCTCCCTGCTGAGCAGAAAGCCCGATGCGGGCTTGATCCCAGGATCCTGAGATCATGACCTGAGCCAAAGGCAGAGGCTTAACCCACTGAGCCACCCAGGCACCCCGATAATTAGTTTTTGATGTAGTGTCCAACAATTCATTAGCTGTGTATAACACCCAGTGCTTATCATAACTTAACCTGCCTCCTTAATACCCATCACCCAGATACCCCATCCCCCCCCACCTCCCTTTCCACAACCCTCAGTTTGTTTCCCAGAGTCAAGAGTAGCTCATGACTTGTCTCCCTCTCTGATTTCTTCCCAGTTTTCCCTCCCTTCCCCTGTGGTTCTCCATGCTACTCCTTATGTTCCACACAGAAGTGACACCATATTATAATTGTCTTTCTCTGGTTGACTTATTTCACTTAAGCATAATTCCCTCCAGCCCCAACCACGTCAATGCAAACAGTAGGTATTCATCCTTTCTGGTGGCTGAGTAATATTCCATTATATATATGAACCACATCTTTTCCCATTCATCTGTTGAAGGACATCTCAGCTCCTTCCACAGTTTGGCTATTGTGGACTATTGCTATGAACATTGGGGTACATATGCCCCTTCTTCTCTACTACCTCTGTATCTTTGGGATAAATATCTAGTAGTGCAATTGCTGGGTCACAGGGTAGCTCTATTGTTAACTTCTTGAGGAAACTCCATACTGTTTTCCAGAGTAGCTGTACCAGCTGGCATTCCCACTAATAATGTAAGAGGGTTCCCCTTTCACTACATCCTCACCAACATTTGTTATTTCCTGTTTTGTTGATTTTAGCCATCTGAAGTGGTGTAAGGTGGTATCTCAATGTGGTTTTGATCTGTATTTCCCAGATGGGTAGTGATGCTGAACATTTTTTCATGTCTGTTAGCCATTTGTATGTCTTCTGCCCATTTCTTGACTGGATTCTTTATTTTTTTTGGTTGTTGAGTTTAAGAAGTTCTTTATAGATCTTGGTTATCAACCCTTTATCTGAAACGTCATTTGCAAATATATTCTCTCATTCCGTGGGTTGCCTCTTAGTTTTGTTGACTATTTCCTTTGCTGTGCAGAAGCTTTTTATCTTGATGAAGTCCCAAAAGTTCATTTTTGCTTTTGTTTCCCTTGCCTTTAGAGACTTGTTTTGAAAGAAATTGCTGTGGCTGATGTTGAAGAGGTTACTGCCTATGTTCTCCTCTAGGAGTTTGATGGATTCTTGGGTTTCTTCACCTTTAAAGATCTGACACTGGGGTAGTCACTAGATCAATTTTATGATTAAAATCTCAAATATGTGCATAGACCAAAGATCCTAATTTCCAATGACAAGAATAAATGAAATATACATCAACTGATGAATGATGAATGAAAAAACAATAGACTGTTATTCAACCATGAAGAGAAATGAAATATTATTGATATGGGCTACAACATGAATGGACCTTGAAAATATTATGCTAAGTGAAAGAAAACAAATACAAAAACCACGTATTATATGGTTTCATTTATATGAAGTACCCAGAAAAAACAAATTTATAGAGAAAGAAAATAGATGAGCACTTGCCAGTGGTTAGGAAAGGGAAGAAAAGGGATTGACTCCTAATGGGTGTTCACTTTCTTTGGGGGTTACGAAAACATTATGGAATTAGTGGTGAGGGTTGCACAACTTTTGTGAATATACTAAAATCTACAAACTTTAGATTTTGAAATAGTGAATTTTATTGGATGTGAATTATACCTCAATAAAGGAACTTCTAAATGTTTTACTCCAGTGACAAACACCTAAATAAGTTAGGAGTTGTTTTTTTTTTTTAAAGATTTTATTTATTTATTTGACAGAGAGAGATCACAGTAGCAGAGAGGCAGGTAGAGAGAGGGGAAGGGAAGCAGGCCCCCTGCTGAGCAGAGAGCCCGATGTGGGACTCGAACCCAGGACCCTGAGATCATGACCTGAGCCCAAGGCAGCGGCTTAACCCACTGAGCCACCCAGGCACCCAAGTTAGGAGTTTTATAAGAATGGAGGCTGTGCTGTGGATATCACTGTTTGTTGACTAAAGGCTCCCTCACACAGCAGACATTCAAAACAATTTCTTAAGATTCAATGAAAGAGTGCTAATTTCTTACTAGTTAACAACCTGTAGGTCCAGCCCTGATCTATGTCACAACCCTAAAGCATATTCCAATTTCTTCTATCAGGCCAAACTCCTTAGACATGGCCAAATACCATGTGTATATATGGCCAACAATATATTCATTTAGAATACAGCCACATTTAGAATACAGGTCAAAAGATTTTATGTAATTCAGATCAGATACATACCAAAGTACATGGAAATGCAATTTAAAGAATTCATTTCTATGCCTCAAACAGAAAAACAAATCCCTTTATGCTTTATTTTTTCCCCCCGAAAAAAAGTTAAGATTGTTGTGGGTGCCTGGGTGGCTCAGCTGGTTAAGCATCCAACTCTTGATTTCAGCTCAGGTCATGTCAGGGTTGTGGCATTGAGCTCCACATCGGGCTTCATGCTGGGCATGGAATCACTTAAGATTCTCTCTTGCCCTCTGCCCCTCCTCTTAAAAAAAAAAAAAAAAAAAGTTTGGACTGTGGTCCCTTTCTGAAACAAGTAGGTTTGCATGCCTGACACTCTTCCAGGTATGGAAATTTCATCTTAAAAAACTCAGCATTTCAGACACTTAAGCCCTCACATCAATTTCTCATAAGGAAAAAAATAAAAGAAAAAAATGTATATTGAGTGATACTGGTCACAGACAGGATGAGATTTAGGGTGTGCAAAGGATCCCACAGGAAGTGGCAGAGTAGGGATGGAAAAAGTGAGCAAGTGCCACATTCCATTTTGGCCAAGAATGCTTCTCTATTAACATCATAAACGATAAAGTGAAACATCAGAAGTTTTCTCACTTACCTTAAGTAATATTCTGAATTGCATGTGCTACATAAACTTTTTCCCTCAAAGGTATAAAATATTTGACAACGGAGGGGCAAGCAGCTCTCAATGGTTCTGATAACCAATCATTTATTTTTAACTTGTACAGTAACAGGCAACTATTCACTGTATGAGCCGAGTATTTAAGATTAAATTCAGATCTTTTGCAAAAAATTCTACACCTGATACAAAAGGCAATGAAAAACTGAATACAACTGACAGTACTTTGTGTAATTGATAAAACCAAGACAAAAGAATCTCATCTGCTGTCTATTTAGGTGGTTGATAAATGTTAATTTTATCCAATTATGCCAATTTCACATACTGCCTAATCTTAGAGAAAACCTTTAAGACATAGTATTTATTCAGTTACAGTTGATCTTTGATCAGCACAGGGGTGAGGGGCGCCAAACCACCATACATTCAAAATTCTGTGTATAACTTCTGACTCCCCGCAAAACTGAACTAATAGCCTACAATTAACTGAAAGCCTCACTAATAACATAAACAGTGAACATACATTTTGTGTTATGTGTATGATATATTATATTCATAAAATAAAGTAAGCTAGAGAAAAAAGTTATTAAGAAACTTATGAGAAAGAAAAAATACATTTATAATACTGCACTGTATTTACTAAAAAAAATCCACATATAAATGAACCTACACAGTTCAAATCCAGGATCAACTATACTATTCAACTATAGTTCAAGAACCAACTATACTATAGTTCAAGGATCAACTATACTCTTTATTTCCCAATCCTTGATTTCAACATGGCGAAATCCATCTCAAAATCCTTCAAAATCCAGCTTACTCTAAGTTCAAGCCCACAACCCTCAGCCTAGCTTTCCAGATTCTGGCTGAACTGTCCATCCAGGCTCAGAGCAGGTGAAGGCAAAGAATTCAGAGTCCAGAACAGTAATGAGTGAGTGAATTAGACTCCTCGGCCTTGGAGCCAGGGGGTGGAAGGGAGTATGACTACACTGTAGTGACACTGTTTGGGTTCAACTACTTATCATTTGCTAAGAGTGTGGATTCTGGAGAGTGATGAATGACCTATTCTCAGGGAAGCTGGCAATCCAGACCTTCAGATACAATCTTCCAATTTTTAAGTGTGGAAAACTCATTTAAATATAAAGTACAGGGTCTCCTGGGTGGCTCATTTGGTTAAACATCTGCCTGCAAGCCCTGTGTTGGGCTCTATGCTCAGCAGGGAGTCTGCTTCTCCCTTTCTTCTATGCTTTCTCTTGCTCACATTCCCTCTCAAGTAAAATAAAATCTTTAAAAAAAAAAATAAAATTATATATATATATATATATAATTTATATATATATAGAGAGAGATATATATCAATCAAGTGTAGGACTAGCCAAACTAAATGTATCCCCAAGTAACAAGCAGACACCCTCACCACTACACAGAGAAAACTGATGTGACCAAAGGCCACTGGCTACTCCGTTTTTCCAAATGGTCAGGGACAGCCTGCCAGTCACCTGGTTTCTGAGATGCACTAGACTTCTTGTCACACTCCCACTGGAAGTTCTTCAATTTGCCAAGTCCATCAGGGGCAGCTCAGGCAGCTCTGCAAAGAGCTTTGTCCTGAAAGCCTTCCTTCACTTGTTTAGGCTTTGGGAATCACTGGGCACATAAGCATGAATATCCTGTATTTGTATTTTAACTGTGTTGATTACAGCTCACTACTTGGTGAATGCCTAAGTCATGAATGGAACAGAGGAGTCTGAGAAAAGGCTCTGGATAAGATGTACCACACCTCCAAAATCAGGCTAGATACGACCTAACACCACCAGGGCAGCTCCAGAACAAGCAAAGACAATGAGTCCATCCTGCAAGAGCTAGGAAAAAATTTCAGGACTCACCTCATCCCTGGTTGTCAGAAGCCCTGGGGCCATATTCCTGGTCAGCTTAGTGCTCTTCCTAGAGAAGAGTCAAGTTCCAAAGCAGAGCTGAGGAAAGAGAACAGAGGTGAAGGGGCGCTTGGGAGAAGTACCCTTCCATTAGCCTCCCAGTTCAGCAGGGGTGAGTAAAGATAAGGAAGGCAGGTTGCAGGGGTTATCAGAGCTGCTCATTCTTAACCAGTATCCAAAAAAGGGGGATGGGGGGGAGATCCTAGAGCCAGATCAGCAATAGGCTGTCCCAATCCCCAGTTGAGAATTGAAGCCTTCAGCCCCCTGCAGGTAGATAAGACTTTTCTCACTGTGGGGATTCTGTTAAGAAGGAAAGGGCCTCAGAGTACCCATAGGAGAGCACTCACACGACAGCCAAAATCACTTATCATAGGGAAAACAGAAACTCACCATCCACATCTGCCCTGAAGCCAAAGGACAAGTCCCAGGAAATCCAAACAGAAGGAGTGCTACAGGTCTCCACAGAATGTAGACCGGGGGGGTAGGTTAGGCAGGGTGGGTGCCATCATTCTGGCTGCCCCCCCCATTTTTATGTCCAAGATTGAGTTCCCAAGATTTTAAATGCGACTTGAGATTTAAGAAGGGGCAGTCAGCAAATGGCCCAGGACTTCAACAAGCCAATGTCACAAAGAAATTATTAAGAGGGGAGACTTTCCTTAATGAAAAGACTAGATAATCATTCTTCAGATGTGATTATACGCTTCACACAAATGAACCGAAAGCATTTTGGGGATTACAAAGGACAATTTAAAATGAACTGGGCATTAGAGAAGTACTGTGAACACTGTTAGCTGTGATCATGATATTCAGCATATGGGGAAAACAAGTCATTATTAAGAAATAGTGAAGTGGGCACCTGGGTGGCTCAGTTGGTTAAGCGACTGCCTTTGGCTCAGGTCATGATCCTGGAGTCTTGGGGTTGAGTAGGGAGTCTGCTTCTCCCTCTGTCTTCCCCCTTCTCGTGCTTTCTCTCTCTCTCAAATAAATAAAATCTTTTTTTAAAAATGGTGAAGTACTGGACGGGTGAATTGACATGTGTGTAATCTTTTCAAAATGTGAAGCTTTTAACAAGTTAACAGCATAAAAAGAGAGAGAGCTCTTATAGAAAGGACTTTCGAGACCCAGCAACCAAAGGCAATGTGTTTTAGCAGTTTTGAGCAATCCAGGAAATATGAACACTGTTTGGATGTTAGAGACCAGTAAAGAAGTGACATTAATTTTTTCAGGCTCAGGTTAAGAACAGGCTGTGCTGATGGCCTCAGCAGGTAACTGTGGGTAGGCTTTAAAAAAGAGTGGAAAAGCCACCACTCATATACACTGCTTAGTGCTGAGAAAGCAGATGCTGTCCCTGAAGAACAGGAACAAAGCAAGGATGTCCCCCTCTCACCTCTCCTACAAATTTCACACTGGAAGTACTAGTTAATATAAGAAGAAATAAAAGGTACACACACTGGGTAGGAAGAAGCAATAATAACTTTGCAAATGACCTAATTATTTAGAAAATACCAAAGAATCAATAAATTTCTGGCACTAACAAGTGAGTAAATCAAGGCTGCAGATACAAGATTAATATACAAAAATCAATTGCTGGGGTACCTCAGTGCCTCAGTCGGTGTCTGACCAGCTCAGGTCATGATCCCAGTGTCCTGGGATCAAGCCCTGCATTAGGCCCCCTGCTCAGTGGACAGCTTGCTTCTCCCTCTCCCTCTGTTGTTCCCCCTGCTTGTGTGTGTGCGCTCTCTCTCTCTCTCTCTCTCTGTGTCAAACATATAAAATCTTTAAAAAAGAGATAAGGCCATGACTTTCAAGAGCAGAAAACATAGCTGACTTTCCCAACACACAAAAACAGACACAGAATTAGACAAAATGAAGAATCAGAGGAATATATCCCACATGAAAGAACAGAACAAAATCACAGCAAAAGAGCTAACAAAGCAGTGATAATACCCCTCAGAAATAATTTAAAGTAATGGTCATAAAGATACTGAACTTGAGAAAGGAGTGGAGGACTTCAGTGAGACCCTTGACAAAGATATAGAAAACATAAAAAAGAACTAATTAGAGATGAAGAACTTAATAACTAAAATTAAAAATACACCAGAGAGAATAAATAGTAGACTAGAACAAGAAGAAGAATAAATCAATGACCTGGAGGACAGGAATGGAAAGCAAGCTCAATAGAAAGGAGAAAAAATAGTAATGAAAAGTGAAAACAGACTTAGAAAACTCAGGAACACCATCAAGAGTATTGCATTATAGGGATCCCAGAAGAGAAAAGAGAAAAGAGAAAAGGGAGCATAAAATTTATTTGAAGAAACAATGGCTAAGAACTTCCTGAATCTGGGGGATGAAAGAAATCCAGACCCAGGAGATACAGAGAGTCTCCCACAAAATAAATGTAAGGAGATCCACACTAAAACACATAGTAATTAAAATAGCAAAAAGAAGTGAATACGAGGGAATTTTAAAAGCATCAAGAGAGGGGCGCCTGGGTGGCTCAGTGGGTTAAAGCCTCTGCCTTCGGATCAGGTCATGATCCCAGAGTCCTGGGATCGAGCCCCGAATCAGGCTCTCTGCTCAGCAGGGAGACTGCTTCCTCCTCTCTCTCTGCCTGCTTCTCTGCCTACTTGTGATCTCTGTCTGTCAAATAAATAAATAAAACCTTAAAAAAAAAAAAAAAGCATCAAGAGAAAAGAAAACAGTTACACATAAGGAAACCCCATCGGGCTATCAGCTGATTTTTCAGCAGAAACTCTGCAGGCCAGAGACAGTGACATGATATGTTCAAAGTGCTAAAAGGAAAAAATGTGCAACTAAGAATATTTTATCTGGCAAGACTATCATTCAGAATAAAAGGAGCAATAAAGAGTTTACCAGACAAAAGTTAAAGAAATTCATGACCACTAAACTGGCCCCACAAGAAACATTGAAGGGGACTTTATGAGTGGAAACAAAAGACCATAAGCATGAGTGAGAAAAGTAGGAAGCATAAAAGCAGTAAAATTAGGTATATTTATAAATATCAGTCAAGGGAGAGGGGCCTGGGTGACTCAGTTGAGTGACCAACTCTTGATTTGGACTATGGGTCATGAGATGGGTCTCTCAGGGTCATGAGATTATGACTATGATTAGGCACTCAATGCAGAATCTGCCTGTTCCTCTCCCTCTGCTCCTCCCCACACTGATACACTCTCTCTCAAATAAAAAAAAAATAAATTCTTTAAAAAAGATTAGTCAAGGAATTCACAAAATAAAAAGATGTAAAGTATGTCACCATATATCTAAAACATGGCAGGGAGAGGAAAAAAGAATCAGTTCAAACTTAAGTGACCATCAACATAATAAAACTGCTATATACATAAGATATTACATATAAACCTAATGGTAATCACAAATGAAGAGCCAATAACAGATAAGCAAAAAAACAAAGAGTAATCCAAGTTTATCTCTAAAGAAAGCCAGCAAACTGTAAGAGACAAAAAGAAAAAAGGAACAGACAAGAACTACAAAAACAACTGGAAAAGAAGTACAAAACAGTAATAAACACATACCTAGTGCTAAACACCTTGAATGTAAATGGACCGAATGTAACAATCAAAAGACACATGGTAGGGGTGCCTGGGTGGCTCAGTTGGTTGGACGACTGCCTTCGGCTCGGGTCATGATCCTGGAGTCCCGGGATCGAGTCCCACATCGGGCTCCCTGCTCACCAGGAGTCTGCTTCTCCCGCTGACTTCTCTTCTCTCATGCTCTCTCTCTTTCATGGTCTCTCTCTGCCTCTCAAATAAATAAATAAAATATTTTTTAAAAAAAGACACATGATGGCATTATGGATAAAAAAGCAAAACCCATCTATATATTGTCCACAAAAGCCTCATTTCAGACCCAAAGACACATGCAGAGTGAAAGTTAAGGGATGGAAAGGCACTTATCTTGCAAATGGAAGTGATAAGAGAGCCAGAGTAGCAATATATAAATTGGACAAAATAGACTGTAAAACAGACTATATATCAAGACACAAAAAAGGACACTATATAATCATAAAAGGAACAATCCAACACAAAGATATAACAATTGTAAATATTTGTGACCCAATACAGGAACACCCAAATACATAAAACACCTAATGATAAACATAAAGGAAATAATAGTAATAATAGTACAGGACCTTAACAGCCCACCTACATCAATAGATAGATCAACCAAACAGAAATCAACAAGTAATCAGTGGCTTTGAATGACACATTTGGCCAGATGGATCTAACAGATATATTCAGAACATTTCATCCTAAAACAATACAAATTCTTTTCAAGTACACATAGAACAGTCTCTAAAAGAGATCACATGTTAGGCCACAAAACAACCTGCAACAAATTCAAGAAGATCAAAATCATACCATGCATCTTTTAGGACCACAATGCTATGAAACTAGAAATCAGCCACAAGAAGAAAATCTGGAAAGAGTATAAATATATGTGAGTTAAATAACATGCTGCTAAATAATGAATGGGTCCACCAGGAAATCAAAGAGGAAGTAAAAAAACAAATGGAAAAAATACAATGGCCCAAAGGTGGCTCTCAGAGGGAATTATACAGCAGTATAGGCCAACCCCAAGAAACAAGAAAAATCTCAAATGAATAACCTAAACTTACACCTAAAGGAGATAGAAAAAGAACAAACAAAACCCAAAGCCAGTAGAAGGAAAGAAATAAAAATTACAACAGAAATAAATAAAACAGAAGCTACAAAACCAAGCCAAATAAAAACTCGATAGGACAGATCAATGAAATCGGCATCTGGTTCCTTTGGGGAGAAAAAAATAAAATTGATAAAAAGTAGACTGGTCAAAAAAAAAGAGCAGACTCAAACATAATCAGAAATGAGAGAGGAGAGAAAGCACAACTGACAATACAGAAATACAAAATTATGAAAAATCATTTGCCAACAAACTGGACAACCCAGAAGAACTGGACAAATTCCTAGAAACATATAGCTTGGGTGTCTGGGTGGCTCAGTGGGTTAAAGCCTCTGCCTTTGGCTCAGGTCATGATCCCAGGGTCTTGGGATTGAGCCCCACATTGGGCTCTCTGCTCAGTGGGGAGCCTGTTTCCCTTCCTCTCTCTGCCTGCCTCTCTACTTGTAATCTCCGTCTGTCAAATAAAATAAAATCTTTAAAAAAAAGAAAGAAAAAAACATAGCTTACTGAAACTGAAGCAGGAAGAAATAGAAAATTTAAACAGACTGATTACCAGCAGTGAAATTTAATCACTAATAAAAGCCTCCCAATCAACAAAAGTCCAGGACCAGACAGCTTCACAGGTGAATTCTACCAAACATTTAAAGGAGAGTATGATTTTCAAAAAACAACAACATGGTGGAGGAGTAGGGGGCCCTATTTCAACCAACTGACCTGGATATCTGCCAGACAACTCTGAACACCCATGAAATCAGCCCGAGATGTAAGAAGATATATCGGGATCTATACCAACAGAGTATCTCTGGCAGCAGGTTCTGAGGTATGAAACGAGGAGCCACGATTCTGTGGACAGATATTGGAAGATAAACGGAAGGGAGAGGGAGCTGCCATAAGCACTGGCACTGGGAAGCTGAAGTAACACAGGAGCTTAAAAGATCCTGCACTGGGGCCTGGGCACAGACTCAGACTGGTAGCCACTGGGAAAGGACTTTAGGGCAGCGCCCCCCAGGCTGAAACCTGGAGCTGCCAGGGTGTGCATATGACCTGGGAGTGGCTGGTGGTTTTAGAAGCACAAAGGGACAAGATATGCCTGGACCTAGAAGCAGGGATGGGTGTGCTGCTGTGGGGCACACAACCCAGGCTGCTGCTGTTTTTAGCAGCACAGACAAAAATGGAGGCAGTGTGACGTGGAGGGCTTTCTGGAGAACAGTCTGTGATCTCTCTGTCTGAGAAAGAAGTTTGGACACAGTCACTTCTGCTCTGACTCTTGGAAGGGACACAGAAACCCACCAGAGAACAAGAGCCCCCCCACCCCCAAACTGGTTTTCACTGAGCCCATTCCCCCCACAGGGGGCAAGGCAATTCTGCCCAAACAGGGTTGCCTAACAGCATGGCAGGCCCCTCCCTCCAGAAGACAGGCTGAAAGAACAAGAGGCCAGAAACCCTAAAGTCCCTATAAAGCAGGTACATTTTGCTTGGACTCTAGTCAATACTTTGGACTCTGTATATTCCCTCAACCATCCCTCAACAGAATGACTAAGAGGAGGACCCCAACATAGGAAAAACTCAGAGACTGTGACCTCTGCCACAGAGCTATGGGATACGGACATAAGTGAGATGTCCGAAATAGAATTCAGGGTAATAATTATCCAGACAATGGCTAGGTTGGAGAAAACCACTAGTGGCAACAGTGAGAGCTGATCTGGCAGAACTTAAAAAATTTTATCAATAGATCCAATCTAATTAAATACTCTAATAGCTAGGGTAAATGAGGCAGAAGGTCAATTTAATGATCTAGAAGACAAACTGATAGAAAAGAAGGATCCGGAAGAGGCCTGGAACAAACCGCTTAGAGGCTATGAGAACAGAATCAGAGAAATGATGCCATGAAACATTCCAATGTCAGAATTATTGGGATCCCTGAAGGCGTGAAGAGAGACAGAACTAGAAGATATAGTTGAGCAAATCCTAGATGGGAATTTCCCTAATCTGGGGAATGGAACAAGTGTTCGTGTCCCCGAGGCAGAGAGGACACCCCCAAGATCAACAAGGGTAGAAAGACCTCCAGACATGTGATTATGAAATTCATGAATCGTAAATTCAGAGAAAATGTCTTAAGGGCAGCTAGGGGGAAGAGGTTTCTTATGGATAGTGGGAGAAACATCAGAATAATGTCAGACCTGTCCACAGAAACCTGGCAAGCCAGAAAGGGCCGGCAAGACACAGGGGACTAAATGAGAAGAACATTCAGCCAAGAATAATTTATCTGGCATGGCTGACATTCAGAATACATTCTCTGGCAAGGAGAGCTATAGAGATTTCAAGACCGGCAAAGACTAAAAGATCATGAGACCACCAAGCCAACACTACAAGAAATATTAAGGGGGGTTCTATAAAAGAAGAAAAACCCCAAGAGTGATAAAGAACAGAAATTTACAGAGACAATTTATAGAAAAAAGGACTTCACAAGCAACATGATGACAATAAAAACATATCTTTCAATAATCACTCTCAACATGAACTGCCTAAATGCCCCCTTAAACCAGCACAGGACTGGAGACTGGATTAAAAAACAGGACCGATCCATATGCTATCTAAAGAGATGCATTTTGAACCTAAAGATACATCCAGACTGAAATTGAAAGAATGGAGAACCATCTTTCATGCCAACAGGCCTCAAAAGAAAGTTGGGATAGCAATTCTCATATCAGACAAATTAGATTTTAAGCTAAAGATTGTAGTCAGAGATATAGAAAGACACTACATAATTCTTTGTTGTTGTTGTTGTTGTCAGAATCTGTGATTTTATTTCTTCCAACTACGAAGTATACCGAAGGAAACAAAGAGGGAGTGGCCGGAGGTGGGGGCCCGAGGGCCCAGGTTAGCGCCAGCTGGCTTCGGTCTGGGTTCCGGGCAGGGCGTGCAAAGCTGCTGCGCGAGCAAGACGCTACCGTGAAGGCATTCCACACGGCTTCCAGGAAGCGGCCATAGGTGCTGACACGCATGTGGACAGAGCAGTCTTGCTGGCCACCTCTCAACGCTGGTGTTTCCTAGAGCTTTCCATTGGCAAACGCTGCCTCCTGGAACTGAGGGACAAAGGTTTTGAAATAAGCCTTTGCCCTTTTGGCCATCTCATTTCCATCCCATCTGGGGCTATACGGATAATTCTTCTGGGCCTGGGAATAAAGCATCCACTGTTGGTGAAGTGATAGACAGACTGGAATGCGAGCGTTGGCTGGTCTCGAGGGAAAAACAGGGGCAGGTCGATGTGTACAAGAAAACCGAAATCTTTCCACATCAGCAGCAGAGTGAGTTTTGTAAAGCCTTCTGCATCATATTCCACGACGCCTGTGCCGAAGTGACTGAGGAAAGCAGCGATGTACTCCCTTCCTTTGTGGTACCCTTGAATCACATACTGCACCTTGTTGGTGAGTAGGTGGCATACTTGAGGCACATAATCAGTGAGACATCCTCCTCCTGGAAAAGCTGGGATATGAAGAGCTGAGGAGCCTCCAAGTGCTTGTTCAATTCGGGGTGACAAGTATAGCTTGGGATACACCTGAGTGGCTTCGGTGTCCTCGAAACTGACAGAAAGGAGGGCCACGTCTTCTCCAGGGTCTTCATTTACATCCTTGAGAAGGTATGTGGGAATATTGTTGAAATCCACTGGCAACTTCAAAAGGAAACGAGCTGAAAATTCACCAGTCCAGTTGTTTTTCTTCCCAGCATAAATCTCCATGTTCTCTCCATACTGTGGCTCTTCCAGTAACGTCTGGTACTCAAACATGAGGCGGGAGCTCTCCCGGAGGCGGCTGCATTGGAATTGGTGATATTGCTGCACGAGTTCCTTCACCACAAGCAACAGACATTCAGGATTTGAAGGATTCCAGGAGGCGAGGTTATGCAGGGCCGAGGGATCTGGCAGGAATTCAGCATCTTCTCCAAAGATGAAATGGGGGGGCAGCTCTGGGTATTGGGCATTGAAAATGATATCCCATTTTAATGTCTCTCCAGCATACGGTATGTGCAGTTTAAATCGGTCACAGTTGGGTCCAGGAGTCAATGATGTGCAGCCAGACTTCAAGTCAGTTATCCTCAAACAGTTCGTAGCATCCAGTCCCACTTTTCCATTGCAGACCACACTAGATATGAATGGGGACAGCATTGGAGAAATTCGGTTCAAGGCTACTTCTGGGGACATTTTGGCTTGATTTGCAAATCACACTGGAACTTAGTCCAATCGGTAACCGGCAACTACGTCGACACTACATAATTCTTAAAGGGTCTATCCACCAAGAAGATCCAACAGTTGTGAATATTTATGCCCCAAACATGGAAGCAGCCAACTACATAAGCCAACTGTTCATCAAAATAAGAAGAAACATATTGATAAGAATACATTAATTGTAGGAGATCTTAACACACCACTCTCAGCAACAGACAGATCACCTAAGCACAAAGTCAACAAAAAACCCCCAAGAGCTTTGGATGACACATTGGACCAGATGGACCTCATAAATATATACAGAACATTCCACCCTAAAACAATATAATAGTCATTCTTCTCAAGCACACATGGAACTTTCTCCAGAACAGACCACATACGGGGTCACAAATCTGGTCTCCACCAATACCAAAAGATTCAGATTATTCCCTGAATATTCTCAGACCACAATGCTTTGAAACTGAGACTCAATCACAAGAAAAAGTTTGGAAGAAATTCAAACACTTGGAAGCTAAAGACCATCCCGCTCAAGAATGTTTGGGTCAGCCAGGAAATCAAAGAACTTGAACAATTCGTGGAAACCAATGAGATGAAGACACATCGGTCCAAAACCTATGGAATATGGCAAAGGTGAGCCTATGGGGGAAATACATAGCCATCCAAGCCTCAAGCCTCACTCAAAAAAAAAAAAAAAAATTCCTGAATACACAAACTCTCTTTACACCTTAAAGAACTGGAGAATCAACAACAAATTAAGTCAGCCCCATGCACGAGAAGGGACATAATTAAGAGGGGAGGAGAGATTAGTGAGTTAGAAACCAGAGTACAGAAGAATGCATCAACAAAACTAGAAGCTAATTCTTTCAAAGAATTAATAAGATTGATAAACCACTGCCCAGACTAATCCAAAAGAAAAGAGAAAGGACCCAAATTAATGAAATTACGAATGAAAGGGGAGAGATCATGACTGGGAACAAGGGAACAGAAACAATAATTAGAAATTATTATCAACAACTGTATGCCAATAAGTTAAGCAAACTGGAAGAAATGGATGCATTCCTGGAAACCTATAAACCTCCAAGACTGAAACGGGAAGAAATTGGCAACCTGAATAGACCATTAACCAGTAATGAGATTGAAGCAGTGATTTAAAAACAAAAACAAAAAAGCCTCCCAAAAAACAAGAGTCCAAGACCTGATGGATTCCCTGGGGGAATTCTATCAAACATTCAAAGAAGAAATAAAACCTCTTCTCCTGAAACTGTTTCAAAAACTGGAAACAGAAGGAAAACTTCCAGACTCTTTCTATGAAGCCAGCATTACCCCGATCCCCAAACCAGGCAAACACCCTATCAAAAAGGATAATTTCAGACCAATAACCCTGAGGAATATGGATGCCAAGATTCTCAACAAGATCCTAGCTAACAGGATCTAACAGTACATTAAAATGATTATCCACCATGACCAGATGGGATTTATCCCTGGGATGCAAGTGTGGTTCAACTTTCACAAATAAATGTGATAGAACAAATCAATAAGAGAACAGAGAAGAACCATATGGTCCTCTCAATTGATGCAGAAAAAGCATTTGACAAAATACAGCATGTTTTTCTGATTAAAACTCTTCAGAGTATAGGGATAGAGGGAACATTCCTCAACTTCATAAAATCTATCTATGAAAAACCCACAGCAAATATCATTCTCAGTGGGGAAGGCTCTCAGCCTTCTCCCATTGAGATCAAGAACACGACAAGGATGCCCACTCTCGCCACTATAGTTCAACATAACACAGGAAGTCATACAACAGCAATCAGACAACAAAGAGAAATAAAAGGTATTCAGATTGGCAAAGAAGTCAAACTCTTTCTCTTTACAGATGACATGATATATTATGTGGAAAACCCAAGACTCCACCCCCAAATTACTAGAACTTATACAGCAATTCAGTAATGTAGCAGGATATAAAAACAATGCACAGAAATCCTTATATATTAACAATGAAACTGTAGAAAGGGAAATCAGAGAACCGATTCCACTTACAATAGCACCAAGAATCATGATACCTTGGAATAAACCTAACCAAAGAGGTAAAGGATCTATATTCAAGAAACTACAGAACACTCATGAAAGAAACTGAAGAAGACACATAAAGATGGAAAAGCATTCCATGCTCAAGGATTGGAAGAATAAACATTGATAAAAATGCCTATGCTGCCCAGTGCAATCTATACTTTAAACACCATCCTGATCAAAACGCCACCAGCATTTTTCAAAGTGCTGGAACAAACAATCCTAACACGTGTATGGAACCAGAAAAGACCCTCAATCGCCAAGGAAATGTTGTAAAAGAGAAACAAAACTAGGGGCATCACATTGCCTGATTTCCAGCTATATTACAAAGCTGTGATCACGAAGACAGGATGGTATTGTCACAAAAACAGACACACAGACCAACAGAACAGAGGAGAGAGCCCAGATTTGGACCCTCAATTCTATGGTCAAATAATCTTCGATAAAGCAAGAGAAAGTATCCAGTGTGAAAAAGACAGTCTCTTCAATAAATGGTGCTGGGAAAACTGGACAGCGATGTGTAGAAGAATGAAACTCGACCACTCTTTTACACCACACACAAAGATCAACTCTAAATGGATGAAAGACCTCGTGAGACAGGAATCCGTCAAAATCCTAGAGAATAGGCAGTAACCTCTTTGACATCAGCTACAGCAACCTCTTTCAAGATGCATCTCCAAAGACAAGGGAAACAAAAGCAAAAATGAACTGTTGGGACTTCATCAAGATAAAAAGCTTTTGCACAGCAAAGGAAACAGTCAACAAAACAAAAAGGCAACCCACAGAATGGGAGAAGATATTCGCAAATGGCACTACAAAGGGCTGATATCCAAGATCTATAAAGAACTTCTCAAACTCAACACCCCCAAAACAGATAATCAAGTCAAAAAATGAGAAGACGTAAACAGACACTTCTCCAATGAAGACATGCAAATGGCTAACAGACACATGAAAAAATGTTCATCATCATTAGCCATCAGGGAAATTCAAATCAAAACCACATTGAGGGGGCACCTGGGTGGCTCAGTGGGTTAAGCCTCTGCCTTCGGCTCAGGTCACGATCCCAGGGCCCTGGGATGGAGCCCTGCATTGGGCTCTTTGCTCTGCAGGGAGCCTGCTTCCCCCTCTCTTTCTGCCTGCCTCTCTACCTACTTGTGATCTCTGTCTGTCAAATAAAATCTTAAAAAAAAAAAAAAACCCACATTGAGATACCCCCTTATACCAGTTAGAACAGCCAAAATTAACAAGAAACAACAAATAACAACAAATGTTGGAGAGGATGTGAAGAAAGGAGAACCCTCTTACACTGTTGGTGGGAATGTAAGTTGGTGCAGCCACTTTGGAAAACAGTGTGGAGATTCCTCAAAAAGTTAAAACTAGAGCTACCCTTGATCCAGCAATTGTACTGGGTATATACCCCAAAGACACAGATGCAGTGAGAAGAAGGGCCATCTGTACCGCAATGTTCATAGTGGCAATGTCCACAATAGCCAAACTGTGGAAAGAGCCGAGGATGTCCTTCAACAGACAAATGGATAAAGATGATGTGGTCAATATACACAATGGAATATTACTCAGCCATCAGAAAGGATGTATACCCAGCTTTTGCATCAACATGGACTAAACTGAAGGAGATTATTCTAAGTGAAGTCAGTCAAGCAGAGAAAGTGAATTATCATATGGTTTCACTTACTTGTGGAACATAAGGAATAACATGGAGGACATTAGGAGGAGGAAAGGAAAAGTGAAGGGGGAAAATCAGAGGGGGAGACGAACCATGAGAGACTACAGACTCCAAGAAACAAACTGAGAGTTTTAGAGGGGAGGGAGTGGGGAAATGGGTGAACCTGGTGGCGGGTATTAAGGAGGGCACATATTGCAAGGAGTACTGGGTGCTGTATGTAAACAATGAATCATGGAACACTACATCAAAAACTAATGATGTATTTTTTGGTGATTAACATATCACAATAAAAAATTTTTTTTAAATCCTCACCAAAAAAAAAAAAAATACAGTATTTGCTTCATTGTGCTGTCTTTGTTTCTTTGACAAAAATCAGTTAACTATATTTATACGGGTCTTTTTCTGGGCTCTTAGACAGCATCTACTGTCACACCAGACCATCAGTCATGATTTCTGCAGCTTTGTAAAAAATCTTGAATTTGGAGATCATCCATCTTTCAACTTTCTTCCTTTTCAATATAGTGCTGGCTATCTAGGTCTTTTTTCTCCCGCATAAGTTTTATAATCACTTTGTTGGTATCCACAAAATAACTTGGTGGCATTTTGATTGGCATTTCATTAAATCTCTAAGTTGAAATAAGTAGAACCAACATCTTCACAACATTAAGTTTTTCTATCCACGAGTATGGAACATCCAAATCATTTATTCGGTTATAACTGTATTCATTTGAATTTTTTAGCATTTTATGTAGAAGATCTGGTACATATCTTATTACATTGGTACCTAACAATTTTCTCTTCCTTTTTCTTTTTTTTCCATTGGGCTAATGTAAATGATATTGTGTTTTCCATTTCATATTACACTGTTCACTGATGGCACAGGGCAGGGTTGCATTTTGTATATTAAAATTTTGTCTTGCAAATTTGCTAAATTATGACTTTCACAAGTGCTTTTGTCAACTCTTTTGGATTTTCTACCCAATAAATAGCTCATGTATGAAAAAAAAATAAAACAATAAAGGAGAGTAAATAACTATTCTTCTCAAACTATTCCAAAAAATAATAGAGGAAGGAAGCTTCCAAATTCATTTATGAGCCCAAGATTACCCTGATACCAAAACCAGATAAAGACACCACAAAAAAGGGAGGAGGGACTACCAGTATTTCTAATGAACATAGATGCAAAAACCCTCAAAAAAATACAGTATTTGCTTCATTGTGTTGTCTTTGTTTCTTTGACAAAAACCAGTTAACTCTATTTATATGGGTCTTTTTCTGGGCTCTTAGCATCTATTATCATATCAGATCATCAGTCATGATTTCTGCAGCTTTGTAAAAAATCTATTAGCAAACCAAATCCAACAATACATTATAAAAATCATTCACAACAATGAAGTGGGATTTATTCCTGGGCTGCAAAGATGGTTCAGTATTTGCAAATCATTCAACATAATATATCCCATCAATAAGAGAAAGCACAAAAACCATGTTCATTTCAATAGATGGAAATAAAGCATTTAACAAAGAATAACATCCATTCATGATAAAAACCTTGATCAATGCAGTTTTAGAGGGAACATACCTCAACATAATAAAAGCCATATATGAAAAACCCACAGCTAACATCATACTTAATGGTGAAAAACTGAAAGCTTTCCCCCTAAGATCAAAAATATGAATGATCATCCTCATCACTTTTATTCAACATGATACTGGAAGTCCTAGCCACCAGACAAGAAATAATAGGCACCCAAATTGGTAAGGAAGACGTAAAACTTGCACAACTTGCAGATGACATGAAGCTATATAAAGAAAACTCTAGGGAGGTGACAAGATGGCTGGGTACTAGGAAGAGGCGTCTTTTCAGCTGGTACCCCAAAGTGAGCTGATTACCTACCAAAGAACTCTGATCACCCATGAAAGCAGCCTGAGATCAGAATTATACACGTCTGGATCTCTACAGGGGCAGAAGACGCCAGTGAGCAGGTAAAGCGGCATGGGAACGGCGGACTGATATCGGAAGATAAACAAAAGGGGGAGGGAGCCACCAGAGGCGACCGGTGGGAAAGTAATACCCCGATACGAGCGAGAGCGCCCTGCATCTGGGGACCAGCAGTAACTCGGAGACTGGTTGAAAGCACTCCAAAAGAGCAAAGGATCGCGGGGGCAAATTGTGGGAATCGGGGCGGCTAGGGACAGGGGCTTAAGTCCCCGGTCCCAGACGGCCTCCCCGGCGCGGAGGCAGAGAAGAGTGCGGCGGAGAAACCGGCTCCTGGTCCCTAAGCCGCCAGCGCGCCCCAGAGCGCGGGGGTTCCGGCTCCTGTGAGGGGATGGGAGCTGCGCGCTCGCCCTACCACAAAGCTTGAGATGCGCACGCACATCCCTCGAGCTCCCCTGGGTTTCTAAGGCCCGGGGGCGCTTCTTGACCCGGGCCATTGTTTCAAAGTCTAAGCTGAGAGCGCGCGAAACTCTTCCCCGGACAGAGGCGCGCAAAAGCCCAGCCTGCGGCTTACGGACCAGCGCCCCGTTCTCAGTGCCCCAGACGCGTGCCGGACCCACAGCCGCCTCTGAAAAGAGGTGCGCGCAAGCCGGGCACTCCCAGCCCGGGCCGGCGGCAAAATCTCAGTGTGCGATCGCTGCTGGGAACCTCTCTGGCGGTCAGGAGCTCCCAGACAGCCGCCACTGCCTTGGCTTTGGGGACAAGCAAAAGATCCTGCGCCCCCAGGGTCTGCAACTTGGAACCTGCACTGCCAGCGGCCAAGGGGGAATTTATTCAGCTTCTGCACCCAGACTGAGGCTTCTCTCTGAGACGGAGATCAGGAAGTGTTCCAGGGTGCACCTTGACTGCACCAGAGTTGATACATCCAGCTACATCTGTTCAGTCTTCTCCCACCAAAATGACTAGGAGGAGGAATGCCCAACAGAAAAAAAATACAGAGGATGGACCTTCTGCAACAGAGCTAACGGCTATCAACATAGACAATATGTCGGAAAGAGAATTCAGGCTAACAATTATCCAGGCAATAGCTAGGTTGGAGAAAGCCATGGATGACCAAACAGAATTGATTAGGGCCGAACTGAAAGCGACCAGACAGGATGTTCACAATGTTAGGGCGGAGCTTAAAGCCACCAGGGAGGAGGTCCACAATGCTCTCAATGAGTTCCAATCCAATCTAAACTCTCTCAAAGCTAGGGTAACTGAGACAGAAGATAGAATTAGTGATCTGGAAGACAAACAGATAGAGAGAAAGGATCAGGAGGAAGCCTGGAACAAACAGCTTAGATCCCACGAAAGCAGAATTAGGGAAATAAATGATGCCATGAAGCGTTCCAATGTCAGAATTATTGGAATTCCTGAAGGGGAGGAGAAAGAAAGAAGTCTAGAAGATGTCGTGGAACAAGTCCTTCATGAAAACTTTCCGAATCTCGCGAATGAAACCAGCGTTCATGTACTAGAGGCTGAACGGTCTCCACCCAAGATTATACACTCCAAAAAAACATCACGACACCTGATAGTCAAATTGAGAAATTATAATTGTAGGTATAATCTCTTGAAAGCCGCCAGGGCAAAGAGGCTCCTTACTTACAGAGGGAAGCCCATCAGAATAACGTCAGACCTGTCCACAGAGACCTGGCAAGCCAGAAGAGGCTGGCAAGATATATTCAGGGCACTAAATGAGAAGAACATGCAGCCAAGAATACTTTATCCAGCAAGACTGACATTCAAAATGGACGGAGAGATAAAGAGTTTCCAAGACTGGCAAGGCTTAAAAGACTATGCAACCACCAAGCCGATACTGCAGGAATTAAGGGGGGTTCTATAAAAGAGGAAAAATCCCAAGAATAGCATTGAACAGAAATATAGAAACAGTCTACAGAAAGAAAGACTTCAAAGGTAACTCGATGTCAATAAAAACATCTATCAATAATCACTCTCAACGTGAATGGCCTAAATGCACCCATAAAACGGCACAGGGTTGCAGATTGGATAAAACGACAGGACCCATCCATATGCTGTCTACAAGAGACCCATTTTGAACCTAAAGATACACGCAGACTGAAAGTGAAGGGGTGGAGAAGCATCTTTCATGCCAATGGGACTCAAAAGAAGGCTGGGGTAGCGATTCTCATATCAGATAAATTAGACTTCAAACTAAAGACTGTAGTCAGAGATACAGAAGGACACTACATAATCCTTAAAGGGACTATCCACCAAGATGATCTAACAATTGTAAATATCTATGCTCCCAATATGGGAGCAGCCAATTACTTAAGAAAACTGTTAATCAAGATAAAGAGTCATATTGACATGAATACACTAATCGTAGGTGATCTTAACACGCCTCTTTCAGAATTAGACAGATCATCGAAGCAGAAACTCAACAAAGAAACAAGAGCATTGAATGACACATTGGACCAGATGGACCTCATAGATATATACAGAACATTCCACCCTAAAACAGCAGAATACTCATTCTTCTCAAGTGCACACGGAACCTTCTCCAGAATAGACCACATACTGGGTCACAAATCAGGACTCAGCCGATACCAAAAGACTGAGATGATTCCCTGCATATTCTCAGATCACAATGCTTTGAAACTGGAGCTCAATCACAAGGAAAAGTTCTGAAGGAACTCAAACACCTGGAAGCTAAAGACCACCTTGCTTAAGAATGCTTGGATCAACCAGGAGATCAAAGAAGAACTGAAACAATTCATGGAAACCAATGAGAATGAAGACACTTCGGTCCAAAACCTATGGGATACAGCAAAGGCGGTCCTAAGGGGAAAATATATAGCCATCCAAGCCTTGCTCAAAAAAATTGAAAAATCCAGAACACACCAGCTGTCTCTACACCTTAAAGAACTGGAGGATCAACAACAAATCAAACCAACTCCACACATAAGAAGGGAAATCATCAAGATTAGAGCTGAGATCAATGAGGGAGAAACCAGAGATACAGTAGAACGTATCAATGAAACTAGAAGCTGGTTTTTTGAAAGAATCAATAAGATCGATAAGCCACTGGCTACACTAATCCGAAAGAGAGAAATCCCAAATTCATAAAATTATGAATGAAAAGGGAGAGATCACAACTAACACCAAGGAAGTAGAAACAATCATCAGAAGTTATTACGAACAGTTATATGCCAATAAGCTTAGCAACCTAGATGAAATGGATGCATTCCTGGAAAAATATAAACTACCAAAATTGAACCAGGAAGAAATCGACAACCTGAATAGACCGATATCTAATAACGAGATTGAAGCAGTGATCAAAAATCTCCCAAAAAACAAGAGCCCAGGACCTGACGGATTCCCTGGGGAATTCTACCAAACCTTCCAAGAAGAAATAACACCTATTCTCCTGAAGCTGTTTCAAAAAATTGAAGCAGAAGGAAAACTTCCAGACTCTTTCTATGAAGCCAGCATTACCCTGATCCCCAAACCAGGCAAGGACCATACCAAAAAGGAGAATTTCAGACCAAGATCACTGATGAATATGGATGCTAAGATTCTCAACAAGATCCTAGCCAACAGGATCCAACAACACATTAAAAAGATTATCCACCATGATCAGGTGGGATTCATCCCTGGGCTACAAGGATGGTTCAACATTCGTAAATCAATCAATGTGATACAACAAATTAATATGAGAAGAGAGAAGAACCACATGGTCCTCTCAATTGATGCAGAAAAAGCATTTGACAAAATCCAACATCCGTTCCTGATTAAAACGCTTCAAAGTATAGGGATAGAGGGAACATTCCTGAACCTCATCAAATCTATCTATGAAAGACCCACAGCAAATATCATCCTCAATGGGAAAAAGCTTGCAGCCTTCCCGTTGAGATCAGGAACAAGACAAGGATGCCCACTTTCACCACTCTTGTTCAACATAGTATTAGAAGTCCTAGCAACAGCAATCAGACAACAGAGAGAAATAAAAGGTATCCAAATTGGTAATGAAGAAGTCAAACTCTCTCTCTTCGCAGATGACATGATTCTTTATATGGAAAACCCAAAAGACTCCACCCCCAAACTACTAGAACTCATACAGCAATTCAGCAGCGTGGCAGGATACAAAGTCAATGTGCAGAAATCAGTGGCTTTCTTATACACTAACAATGAAAATACAGAAAGGGAAATTAGAGAATCGATTCCATTTACTATAGCACCAAGAACCATAAGATACCTGGGAATAAACCTAACTAAAGAGGTAAAGGATCTATACTTGAGGAACTATAGAACACTCATGAAAGAAATTGAAGAAGACACAAAAAGATGGAAGACCATTCCATGCTCTTGGATCGGAAGAATAAACATTGTTAAAATGTCTATACTGCCTAGAGCAATCTATACTTTTAATGCCATTCCGATCAAAATTCCACCGGCATTCTTCAAAGAGCTGGAGCAAATAATCCTAAAATTTGTATGGAATCAGAAGAGACCCCGAATCGCTAAGAAAATGTTGAAAAACAAAAATAAAGCTGGCGGCATCATCTTACCTGATTTCAAGCTTTATTACAAAGCTGTGATCACCAAGACAGCAAGACAGCATGGTACTGGCATAAAAACAGACACATAGACCAGTGGAACAGAGTAGAGAGCCCTGATATGGACCCTCAACTCTATGGTCAATTAATCTTCGACAAAACAGGAAAAAATATACAGTGGAAAAAAGACAGTCTCTTCAATAAATGGTGCTGGGAAAACTGGACAGCTATATGTAGAAGAATGAAACTCGACCATACTCTTACACCGTACACAAAGATCAACTCAAAATGGATAAAAGACCTCAACGTGAGACAGGAATCTATCAGAATCTTAGAGGAGAACATAGGCAGTAATCTCTTCGATATCAGCCACAGCAACTTCTTTCAAGATACGTCTCCATAGGCAAAGGAAACAAAAGCGAAAATAAACTTCTGGGACTTCATCAAAATCAAAAGCTTCTGCACAGCAAAGGAAACAGTCAAAAAAACAAAGAGGCAACCCACGGAATGGGAGAAGATATTTGCAAATGACAGTACAGACAAAAGGTTGATATCCAGGATCTATAATGAACTCCTCAAACTCAACCCACACGAAACAGACAAACACATCAAAAAATGGGCAGAAGATATGAACAGACACTTCTCCAATCAAGACATACAAATGGCTATCAGACACATGAAAAAATGCTCATCATCATTAGCCCTCAGGGAGATTCAAATTAAAACCACATTGAGATATCACCTTACACCAGTTAGAATGGCCAAAATTAACAAAACAGGAAACAACATGTGTTGGAGAGGATGTGGAGAAAGGGGAACCCTCTTACACTGTTGGTGGGAATGCAAGTTGGTGCAGCCTCTTTGGAGAACAGTGTGGAGATTCCTCAAGAAATTAAAAATAGAGCTTCCCTATGACCCTGCAATTGCACTCCTGGGTATTTACCCCAAAGATACAGATGTCGTGAAAAGAAGGGCCATCTGTACCCCAATGTTTATAGCAGCAATGGCCACAGTCGCCAATAAGTCGCCAAACTATGGAAAGAACCAAGATGCCCTTCAACGGATGAATGGATAAGGAAGATGTGGTCCATATACACTATGGAGTATTATGCCTCCATCAGAAAGGACGAATATCCAACTTTTGTAGCAACATGGACGGGACTGGAAGAGATTATGCTGAGTGAAATCAGTCAAGCAGAGAGAGTCAATTATCATATGGTTTCACTCATTTGTGGAGCATAACCAATAGCATGGAGGACAAGGGGCGTTAGAGAGTAGTAGGGAATTTGGGTAAATTGGAAGGGGAGGTGAACCATGAGAGACTATGGACTCTGAAAAACAGTCTGAGGGGTTTGAAGTGGCGGGGGGGTGGGAGGTTGGGGTACCAGGTGATGGGTATTATAGAGGGCACAGCTTGCATGGAGCACTGGGTGTGGTGAAAAAATAATGAATACTGTTTTTCTGAAAATAAATAAATTGGGGAAAAAAAAAAAAGAAAACTCTAAAGACTCCACCAAAACAACAAAACAAAAAACAAAAAACTTATAGTACTGATAAATGAATGCAGTATGGTCACAGGATATAAAATCAATATACAGAAATCCACTGCATTTCTACACGCTAATAACAAAGTAGCAGAAACAGAAAACAATCCCATTTACAATTGCCTAAAAATTAATAAAACCAAGGAATAAACTAAACCAAGGAGGTAAAACACCTGTTCTTCGAAAACCATAAAACACTGATGAGGGACGCCTGGGTGGCTCAGTTGGTTGGACGACTGCCTTCGGCTCAGGGCGTGATCCTGGAGTCCCGGGATCGAGTCCCGCATCGGGCTCCCAGCTCCATGGGGAGTCTGCTTCGCTCTCTGACCTTCTCCTCACTCGTGCTCTCTCTCACTGTCTCTCTCTCAAATAAATAAATAAAATTAAAAAAAAAACAAAAACACTGATGAAAGAAACTGGAGGTGACGCAAAAAAATGGGAAGATAGTCCACGCTCATTGTTCAGAAGAACATTTATTGTTAAAATGTCCATACTACCCAAAGGAATTTACAGATTTAATGCAATCCCTACAAAAACACCAATAGCCTTTTTCATAGAACTAGAACAAATAATCCTAAAATTTGTATGGAACTATACACACCACACACACACACACACACACACACAACAAAAAAACACCCAGAAATAGCCAAAGCAATCTTAAGAAAGAAAAAGCAATCTTAAGAAAGAACAAAAATCACAATCCCAGATTTCTAGATATACTACAAAGCTATAATAATCAGAACAGCACGTAGGGATGCCTGGGTAGCTCAGGTCATGATCCCAAGGTCCTGGGATCGAGCCCCACATTGGGCTCTCTACTCAGCAGGGAGCCGGCTTCCTCCTCTCTCTCTGCCTGCCTCTCCACCTACTTGTGATATCTCTCTCTCTCTGTCAAATAAATAAATAGCACTGTACTAGCAACAAAAGGCAGACACATAGATCTGAACAGCAGAAAAGAAAACACAAAAATAAACCCATGACTGATGGTCAATTAATCTTTGACAAAGCAGGAAATAATATCCAATGGGAAAAAGTCTCTTCAACAAACAGTGCTGGGAAGACAACAGCTACATATGAAAGAATGAAACAGGACCACTTCTTCCACCATACACAAAAAAATAAATTCAAAATGGATTAAGAACCTAAATATGAGACTTGAAACCAAAAAAATCTTGTTAAAAGAGCACAGGCAGTAATTTCTCTGACATCAGCAATAGCAACATTTTTCTAGATACTGTCTCCGGAGGCAAAGGAAACAAAAGCAGAAATAAACTATTAGGACTATATCAAAATAAAAAGCTCTGCACAGCAAAGAAAACAACCAACAAACCTAGAAGACAATCCATTGCATGGAAATATATATTGGCAAGTGACATAGGCAATGAAGGTTTAGTAGATAAAATATATAACTTATACAACACTACAAAAACCTCTCAAATAATCCAATTACAAATAGAAGACAAGACCAGACATTTCTCCAAAGAAAACACCACATGAAAAGATGCTCAACATCATGGATCATCAGGGAAATGCAAATCAAAACCACAATGAGAGGCGCCTGGGTGACTCAGTGGGTTAAGCCTCTGTCTTCAGCTCGGGTCATGATCTCAGGGTCCTGGGATCAAGTCCCACATCTGGCTCCCCGCTGAGGAGGGAGCCTGCTTCCCCCTTTCTCTCTGCCTGCCTACTTCTGATCTCTCTTTTTCTGTGTGTCAAGTAAATAAATAAAATATTAAAAACAAAAACAACAACAGCAAAATACCACCTCACACCTGTCAGAATGGCTAACATAAAAAATACAGGAAACAACAAGTGTTGAGGAGGATGTGGAGAAAAGGGAACCCTCTTGTACCGTTAGTGGGAATGCAAACTGGTGCAGCCACTGTGGGAAACAATATGGAGATCCCTCAAAGAAATAAAATGAAAATAGAACAGATGATGCAGTAATTTCACTATTGGGTATTTACCCAAAGAATATGAAAACAATAATTTAAACAGATATATGTACACCTATGTTTACTGCAGCATTACTTACAAAAGCAAAAATGTGGAAGCAACCTAATTATCCAATGACAGATGAATAGATGACTAAAGAAGATGTGATACACACACACACACACGGAATTACTCAACCATAAAGAAGAATGAAATATTGTCATTTACAACATGAATGGATCTAAAGGGTATACTGCTAAGTGAAATAAGCCAGTCAGAAAAAGACTTATACCGCAGGATTTCATTTGTATGTGGAATTGAAGAAACAAACAAACAAAGGAAAAAAGAGACCAAAAGGCAAACTCTTAACTATAGAGAACAAAGTGATGATTACCAGAGAAGCGGATAGGGAGATGGGTTAAACAGGTGAAGAGGATTAACAATACATTTATCCTGATGAGCACTGAGTAACACCGAGAATTGATGAATCCCTATATATACACCTGAAACTAGTATAACAGTGATGTTAATCGTATTGAAATTTTAAAAAGAGAAAGACCCTCAAAATGGATTAAACACCTAAATGTGAAACTTGAAGCCATAAAATTCCTATGCTGTACATATTTTCATATTTTTTATGCTGTACTATACTGAAAACAAGAGTCAGTAATTTCTTTTGACATCAGCTGTCAGTATTTTCCTAAATATGCCTCCTCAGGGAGGCTTGGGTGGTTCAGTCGATTAAGCATCTGCCTTTGGCACAGGTCATGATCCCAGGATCCTGGGATCAAGTCCCACCTTGGGCTCTTTGCTCAGCAGTGACCCTTCTTCTCCCTCTGCCTGCCACTCTCCCTGGTTGTGTGCACACGCACATGCTCTCTCTCACTCTCCTTCTCTAACAAAATCTTAAAATAAATAAACAATATGCCTCCTCAAGCAAGAAAAACAAAAGCAATAACTATTTGGACCACATTAAAATAAAAAGCTTCTGGACGGTAAAGGAAACCATCAACAAAACAAAAAGACAACTTTTACTGAATGGGGAGAAGATATTTGCAAATGATATATCCAATAAGTGGCTAATATCCAAAATACATAAAGAACTTATACAACTCAACACTAAAAAACATTTAACTGGAAGAAGACCTGAACTGACCTTATTCCAAAGAATACAGATGGCCAACAGACACATGAAAAGATGCTCAACATCACTCATCATCAGGGAAATGCATATTAAAACTACAATGAAATACCACCTCACACCATTCAGAATGGCTAGTATTAAAAAGACAAGAAATAACAAGGGTTGTCAAGGATATGAAAAATGAAACTTCACACACTGTTGGTGGGAATATAAGTAGATACACTGGTACAACCACTGTGTAAAACAGTATGGAGTTTTCTAGAAAACTTAAAAATAAACCTACCACGTGATCCAGTAATTTATTACTGGGTATTTACACAAAGAAGATGAAAACACTAATTCAAAAAGATACATGCATCCCTATGTTTATTACAGCTTTATCTACAATAGCCAAGACATGGAAGTAACTTGAGTGTCCATCAATAGATGGATGAATGAAGAACAAACAAAACAAACAAACCAAAACACAAAAAACAGACTCATAAACAGAACAAAATGGTGGTTGCCAGAGGGGAGGTGGTGGGGATATGCGCAAAAGAGAAAAAGGGGATTAAGAGGTACAAACTTCCAGTTATAAAATGAATAAGTCACAGAGCTGAAAATTACAGCATAAGGAATAGTCAGTAATACTGTAATAACATTGTATAATGACAGATAATAACAACTTATCATGGTGAGCATGAGTAATGCATTGAGTTGTTGAGTGAATATGTTGTACACAAAGTAATATAACTTAATTACACTTTAGTAAATTTTTATAAAATTCCTTATTCATAAGAGTTGCATATTGAAGTATTCACAGTTAAAATGACATCTGGGATTTGTGCAAAATACTTCATCAGAGAAAACCAAAAAGGAAGAAGAAGAGCAGAATGGTAACAACTGCTGAAGCCAATGAGGGGTGCAGAGATGCTCTTTCAATATTCTTGCTACATTTGGCTGTTTGTAAAAGTTCCATAATAAATTTTAAATTTAATAATTCCATCTCCCTTCACACTCCAAAAAAATAAGGAAAGTAGATGAAACTTTAAAAGGCTGGGGATATGTGGACTGCAAACATGGGGTGGCCTGATTCCTGTTAATGTCCACAGGGGCGGAGAACCAGGATCAGAAGAAAATGAATGAATGTTTTTTAATCAGCATTAGAGGTATGAGACAGTCTTTAAAAATAGAGCCTCTCTTTTTAAACGATAACTTTGAAAGTGAAGAACAGCTACCTCCAAGGTAAAAGTTATTTAATGCTCTACTGCCCATTTACCGTTCTACACAATGAAAATTTTCCCACCTAATGTGCAAGATGGCGGAGGAAATAAAAATATGGCCAATACAAGACTACTGTTCTCAAAACAGCATTTCTCCCTATCTCTGTTTTGCTAGCACTGCCAAGGCCCTGAGAATACAGCAGTGAATGTATGCAGATGCTGAAAAGCTCCTGAATGAAGGCAGAGACACGTGCCCCAGAAATGTGTCAAGAACAGGCCAGGCTGCTTGGGAATCCACCTGCAGCCCTGAGCCCCACGGGGAATATTACACAACAGCAAAGGTGGCACCACAAGAACACAAGGAAGTGGCACCCACTGAGATGGACTGCCAGGCCCTTAGGAATTCTCCCCTCCCTAACAGGCAATTAATTACCCCTGATGTGGTGGGGGAGCGCAGATTGCTCCTGGGCCCACCTGGGCACACCAGAAGCGGTTCCCACCTCAGGAGTCTCTCCCCGCCCAGAGACCAGGCTAAACTGCCAAGCCCGCAGCTGGGTTCCACTTTCCAGAAGCATCAGAAGCAGGCAGGGAAGGGATGGGACAGGCTCGGGAAGAGAGGGTGTGGGTTTTGGCGCAAACCTGCTCTGAATTCAGGTTGATCCCCAGTATATTAATCCTCTACATGCCCATGGGGCTCAGTAAAAACACACATGAACGTTATCAATCACTTAGCATGTGTCAGACACAAGTTTTAACTCTTTCCACACTCACATCAGCTCCAGGAGGTTCAGTACTTGCTCAGGATGAGTCCGTGAAAAAGAGGCCGACCTGGATTTGAACTCTCCCAACGGGACAGCTGGGGGGTTCTGGGCGGGGGGGGGGGGGGGTTTCCAATGGCAAGCCTGGCACAGGCCCCCTGGACAGAGGCACTGCCCAAAGAGATGCACACTCGGGGTTGCAGACTGAGGGAGAAAGGACAGGGTTCTCAACCCGTTAATCTGATGATGAACCCATGAGCTTCACAGCTACTTCAGGGTATGCTTGGATTTCATTTTCTTAAAGAAAGTTAAAACTAAGAACTTAGGTACGGAGGTCGGAACCTCCATTGCTTCTCCCACTTCCGGTAATCCCGGGGGCGAGCCCCGCCAGGGGCTGGGGGAAAGTGCCCTGGCCGGCGGACTCCACTCCACTTGCGCCGCCCCAGCCTCCCGGAGGGGCCACAGACAACAGCAGGGCGCAGCACGCAACCCGGGGATTTGACCCCGCTGGACCCTTCCAGCGCCCTCAGGGGTCCGCGGGCCCGAGGCCACTGACCCGAGTCTCTTGCCCCGGCTGCCCCCAACACCGAGGCAAAGCTGGGTGTTCGCCCCAGGCCGATCTTCCCCGCCAAGACCTGGGCGCATGGGGCCAAACGCCACGGGCATCACCGCGGTGGGCTGCGCCGACCCACGCGCCCACCGCCCGCGTGCCCCTCCGGGACAGGACGCTGGGACTCCAGACCCGCGGACTGCGCGCGCCCGAGCTCCCGCCCACAGCCGCTCCCAGGTGCGCCGCTCCCGCCCTGCCGGGAAAACCAACCCCGCTCGCCCTCACCCGGCGTTCCCCACCCTCCGGCGGCTGACTCGCTTACCACAGGCGCTTAAGGACGGCCGCGGTGGAGCAGCGACGCCGGCCGGCACGGGACGGCACTACCCAGAGTGCCCCGGGGCGCGGGACTGAGGTACCCACAGTGCCCCGGGCGAAGAGCTTCAATACCCACAGTGCCTTGGAGCACAGCGCGCCTGCGCCGACGCCTCACGACTAGCCTGGTCCTCGGGCGACCCCATGTGGTAGCTGCCCGCTGCACTCCCTTGCACCCCTCAATTCCAGGGACTGATTTAGGCTTTTGCGGAAATTGTGAAGAATCAGGAAGTAAAATCAAACAGACTTTCCCGTACAAGAGAAGGGTGACTCCGGTGAGCAGAAAATCTTTTTAATTTATAGGGCCCTTGTGTTTTTTAATAATAAAGAAATGCTGACCTGGATGTGTAATTGTCCTCCATCCTGTAGATTCAGCCGCGTTTACACTTAAATAACAGGGCAAACTGAACGAACTTCCTAAAAAAAAAAATGCCAAACGTACTGGCATTGTTCTTTTTAAAGAAGATACTGAAGTTCATAAAAAAATGATTAGAGGAAAAACTTGTTAACTTTAAAAATAAAACTGCCAGGGGGCACTTGGGCGGCTCAGTTAGGTGTGGGACTCTGGATTTCAGCTCAGGTCTTGAGCTCAGCCCGAGAGTTCAAGCCCAGCGCTGGGCTCCAAGCTGGGGGTGGAGCCTCCTAATAATAACATCACATCACATCACATCACATCACAACACACACTGCCAGTCATATTAACAGCAAAAACGGGTTCACTGAGAAATGAAGAATTGCAATCCCACACAAGCAGGTTTTAGCAAAACCATCAAGTCCAGGAACAAATGAGAGGAAGCTCTTTTAAGGAAGAAAGGAGGCCTTGGGAGGGGCTGTTCTAAAGTCCATGAGGCGCCTGGGTGGGTCAGTGGGTCAAGCCTCTGCCTTCCGCTCAGGCCATGATCTCAAGGTTTGGGAAATCGAGCCCTGCATTGGGCTCTCTGCTCAGCAGGGAGCCTGCTTCCCTATCTCTCTGCCTGCCTCTCTGCCTGCTTGTGATCTTTGTCCGTCAAATAAATAAATAAAATCTTTAAAACAAAAACCTAAAAGTCCATTGGAGAGAACCAGAAGTTCGAAGTGTAGTGGCTTCTCATTGGCTGAGCTGTGACCATCTCTCTCATCGGCTGGGCTGCTGCAGGGGCGTGGGGAGCAGGAGGAAAACTACCTAACTCCTCCTGATGTAGTAAAGTAGTATCTTTTCCTAGTCTGTATGCAATGGTCCCTGAATGATAGGAATTGAGAGCTCCCCCTGCCTGCCTCTTGGCTCCATTCTTTTTTTTTTTTTTTTTTTTTTTTGCTCCATTCTAAATGAGGTTTCCTTTTATTTTCACATTTCCCTCTTTCAATCAAGATTTTTCTTCAAAAGCACTGTTGATCAAGTGGCAGGTTTTTTATGTTTGTAGTTTTGTCCCTAGATGCCAGGAAAAATGTTTCTTGGTTGTCACGGCCTACGTCAGAGGGAAAATGCATAGCAGGTGGAAAACAATTACGGCCCCATTTGAGTAACAAGGAAGGTTAAGAGAGAGAACTCTCAGGTACTCTAACCTGAAGTCCATATCTTCTCAAGATCATAAGTGTTGAAGATCATCTTGAAAGGGTGAGCCAGCATTGCTTTTTTGGTTAGATGAAAGGCAATAAAATATGAAACCTAATTATACACAACAGAAGTAAGGTAACAATTCCAAATTGTACAATGGTTCTAACCCAGGAATCAAGGTCTGAAAGTAGCCAAAGGAAATATCTGTTGGCCTTTATTCCAACTGAGGGGAGAATGGTTTTCACAAAGACAAACATGGGATCATGTATACTTCCTGGAAGTTTCTGCTTAAAGCAACCACTGTGGAATGCCTAGGTGGATCAGTCAGTTAAGCCTCAGCCTTCTGCTCAGGTCATAATCCCAGGGTCCTGGGATTGAACCCTGCGTTGGGCTCCTTACTCAGCAGAGAGTCTGCTTCTCCCTCTTCCTGCAGCTGTCCCTGCTTATACTTTCTCTTTCTCTCTCTCAAATAAATAAATAAAAGCTTTTTTAAAAAGGCAACCACAAAAGCTGTTTAGTGGACTGCAAGAGCACGCTCAAAGAATTAACCAAGTACATTTGGGAAGATACCATGCAGATGTAAATATGAAACAGCTGAACTTTTTGCAAGAACAGCGCAACTTCAAAAATATTCTAACAGTGTTATTATCTCAAAAGAACTGTTTGGGGGGGCACCTGAGTGGCTCAGTGGGTTAAAGCCTCTGCCTTCGGCTCAGGTCATGATCCCAGGGTCCTGGGATCAAGCTCCACATCGGGCTCTCTGCTCAGCAAGGAGCCTGCTTCCCCCCTCTCTCTCTGCCTGCTTGTCATCTCTGTCTGTCAAATAAATAAATAAAATCCTAAAAAAAGAAAAAGAACTGTTTGGGACCAAATATGCTATTTACAGGCTTATAATCCTGTAAATTCAGAGATGATGAATTTGGATAAGGATCCAAAGTCAGTTAATAGTTCAGAAGAAAGAAGACTTTTGTGGATTCTGAAACTTCTAACCCTTTGAAGAATACAAGTGAAATTTACTTGTCCTGGGATCATAATGAGATTGTTTCTAAAACACACACACACACACACACACACACACACAATAAGAAGATATCCCCCCCCTTTCAGTTGGATAGAGTTGGATAAAGCAGAAAGGGGTACTGTCTTCCTATAAAAGATAGAAGAAACAATAGTAAGAAGAAGGTGTACTACCCCGGTCCAGACATTATGGAAAAAGCTGTCTGGTCAGATGTTGTCTACTTCAGTTCTGGGAAATCTGTACTTTCTAGATATGTCTCCCAAGGCAAGGAAAACAAAAGCCAAAATAAACTATTGGTACTATATAAAAATAAAAAGGTTTTGCATAGGAAAGGAAACCACCAACAAAAAGGTAACCTAGTGAATGGGAAAAGATATTTTGTAAATGATATATATGATAATGGGTTAATATCCAAAATATATAAAGAACTTATATAACCCAACACCAAAAAACAATCCACTTAAATAAATAATAAATAAATAAATGTCCTGAATAGACATTTTTCCAAAGAAGACAAATAAATGGCCAAAAGACACATAAAAAGATGCTCAACATCCCTAATCATCAGGGAAATGCTAATCAAAGCCATAATGAGATATCACCTCACATCTGTCAGAATGCTAAAATCAAAAACAAGAAATAACAAGTACTGGCAAGGATGTGGAGAAAAAGGAACCCTCATACACTATTGGTGGGAATAGAAACAGGTATAGCAACTATGGAAAACAGTATAAAGGTTCCATAAAAAAATTAAAAATAGATATATTCCATGATCCAATAATTCCACTACTGGCTATTCACACTCAAAAATTAAAACACTAACTTGAAAAGTTATATTCATCTCTATGTTTATTGCAGAATTACCAACAATAGCCAAGTTATGGAAGCAACCTAAGAGTCCACTAATAGACAAATGGATGAGGAAGATGTGGTATGTATACATACATACATGCAGACAACTAGTGGAATATTATACAGTCATAAAAAGGATGAGATCGTGCCATTCACAACAACATGGATGGACCTAAAGAGTATTATGCTAGGGCGCCTGGGTGGCTCAGTGGGTTAAGCCGCTGCCTTCGGCTCAGGTCATGATCTCAGGGTCCTGGGATCGAGTCCCGCATTGGGCTCTCTGCTTGGCAGGGAGCCTGCTTCCTCCTCTCTCTCTGCCTGCCTCTCTGCCTACTTGTGATCTCTCTCTGTCAAATAAATAAATAAAATCTTTTTTAAAAAAAAAGAGTATTATGCTAAAAGAAATAGTCAGACTGAGGAAGACAAATACCATATGATCTCACACATATATGGAATCTTTAAAAAGTGAATAAACAAAAAGCAGAATCAGAATTATAAATACAGAGAAGAAATTGATGCTTGCCAGAGAGACAGAGGGTGAACTGATTGCTAAAAGGGGTGAAGGGGAGTTGGACATACAGGCTCCAACTATGGAATGAATAAATCATGGGAATAAAAGATACAGCATAAGGAATATAGTCAATAATATTGTAATAGTGATGTATGGTGACAGATGGTAGTTACAGTTGTGGTGAATATAGCATAATGTGTAAACTTTTAAAATCACAATGTTGTACACCTAAAACTAATATAACAGAGTCTGTCAACTATGTTCAAATAAAAAAAATAAATTACTCTTGGTTAAGTCAGTGCACGTAAGGAAGGACTATAGTCTTTTTAAACATAAAACCAGCTGGAGTCCCAATGTATGTATGTAGCAGGGGACCCTCAAAGTATTTTGGTGACTGAGGTCCCATTTCTTAGAGGTTTTTCTCTAGAACATAAAGAAAAATACCAAAACAACACAGTTTCAACAGGAACAGCCTTGCTGCAGAAGGAATCAAACCAAAGGCCAGCATAATTCCAGTAAGAAGAGTCCAATTCCAGAAAAGGCGTCAGACTGAAGGCTAAATGGGTCCTCCTGGAAAAAAACGAAGCCTTAAAACAGGTGCTGAATGAATCCTGGAGAGCTGGAACACAAAGAGAGCAGAGCTCAAAACCCAGGAGAAAATTTCCTGCATTATTAGCATTTTAATCTAATACTGTAATAATCAGTGTGATAATGGTACAATTTAGCTGAACAGAACTAAAGGGAAAGTCAGCAAAGCAACCAGGGAGGGAGAAGTAGAAAGAGAGAGAGGAAAAGTGGGAGAGAATGGTTTCAAATCAGTTTGAAATGCTTGAGAAAATAGTTATTTGTGGGAAGCTAAAGCTAGCTCACAAAACAAATGTAAAAAGAAATCAAAGATATAACATGATGATGTATAAATGATTTTGAAAACTACCTTGTGGTATGGAAGGCTTTTGTATGAATTACACCAAAGCAGAGACAAGAAAAGGAGGCTTCAAGACAGCAGCACCAGGACAAGCTGCTCATGCTCGTAGGCAGAGGTCTCTCTCATCTCTCTGGATGAAGTCCAGCTAAAGGAACTGAGTCTGCCATGGAGAAAGAGAAGGGACATTTCTGGAACTTCTTTAAAGGTGGCTTAAGTTTTGAAACCACAAAAGAAAGTTTGAGGAACTACTGCAAGTCATGGGGAAAATTTACAGACTGTGATAATAAGGAATCCTTTGAGCAAGAGCTCAAGAATATTGGGTTTTGTAACTTTTTCATACATGGCAGAGGTTTGGTGCTGTCATGGCTGCAAGATCTCATTTAATTGATGGGAGAGTGGTTGAGACAAAATGTACTGTAGCAAGAGAAATCTGGAAGACTTGGTGCTCATGTAACCATGAAGAAGCTATTTGTGGTAGAATTAAAGAAGATACTAAGGAACATCACCTAAGAAACTATGCAAGTAATATGGAAAAGGTGGTACCATTTGAGATCATTACTGATAGGCAGTCTGGAAAGAAGAGAGGCATTGGTTTTATTATTTTGATGATCATGATCCTGTGGATAAAACTTTACTGTGGAAATACTATACCATCATCTATGGTCAGAAGTAAGAAAGTCTTTGTGCAGACAAGAAATGCAGAGAATCCAAAGTTCTAGGACTTGCATTGGAAGGCATTTTGCCTCAAAGGATTGATGCAGAGGCAGTAGATCAGGAGGCAAGATTAGAGGAGGTTCTGATGGGTATGAAGGAAGACATGGATTTAGGGATGGCTATAATGGGCATGGAATAGGATTTGGAGATGGCATTTTTGGAGGCAGCATGCTTATAAAGGACAAGAATGACGATACAGTGGTGGAGATCTAGGTGTGGAAACAGGGTGGGGGCTACAGAGGTGGTTTTGATAGTGACGTAGGAAGAAATTATGCAAGTGGAAATTACAGTGACTTTGAATATAACTAGCAACCTTATAACTATGGTCCAAGGAAGAGTGAACATTTTGGTGGCAGCGGGAACATAGACAGGGGAACCATGTGGTGAAGGAAACTACAGTTCAGGAAGGAGTGGAGGAAGTGAGGATTATGAGGGAGGAACCAATACTGAGTTTCTTCCTATGTTCCATGGGCTTCACTGTATAACTTGGAGAGGACAAAAAGTAGCAAAACAGCTTTGGGTTATCAAAATAACAATATTTAGAAAATTTATATCTCAGTCATGCATAAATATGGAATAATATGGTCATCCCTCCTGCCAGTATACAATTATCCTGCATACAAATGAAGACATTAACCCTTTTTCCAGAAGATGATGCAAAGATCTTAAATAATGTTCACTCTTCTCCTTGATATCCTATAACTTAAAAACCATAATGTAAAACCAATATTTAAATGCTATAATGAAAAGTCAATGCATCTTACATTACATGGTAAGGGGATAAGAAAGTGCCAAAAACAAAGTATACTATATTATGTGTACATACACACATGCATCCACACAGCGCACTAACATGTTCATAACAAAATAAGGAAAAAACATTCAGGGCAACTACAGTCCTCATTTCTGTAACTGCTCACATGGTTGTAGTTGGCATTGATAACTACCTTTGCCACTATGTATTCCATAGTCCCTTTGCCCTTAGCAAACATCTCAGCCGGTCATGGTTCTTTGCCTGGTGGGGTGACCCAAACCTTCATTCCTGAAGGGTTTGAGCCCATGCCAGTCCTGCCCAGATTGCACTGTTGTACTTCTTCATGGACTTTAATCACAGGGCATAGCAATACTAAGACACCCCAAGGAATCACTTTTTTCCAGACATTCCAAATCATTAGTTTTTGACATAGTGTTCCATGATTCATTGTTTGCATGTAACACCTAGTGCTCCATTCAATACCAGCCCTCCTTAATACCCATCACCAGGATCAACCATCCCCCCAAACCTCTTCCTTCTAAAACTCTCCGTTTGTTTTCCAGAGTCCATTGTCTTTCATGGTTCATCTTCCACTCCAATTTCTTTCCCTTCATTTTTCCCTTCTCTTAATGTCCTCCATGTTATTTATTATATTCCACAAATAAGTGAAACCATATGATAACTGACTTTCTCTGCTTGACTTATTTCACTCAGCATAATCTCCTCCAGTCTGACCCAAGTTGATGCTAAAGTTGGGTATTCATCCTTTCTGATGGCTGAGTAATTTTCCATTGCATATGTGGACCACATCTTGTCTATTTGTCTATTGAAGGACATTTGTCTATTGAAGGACATCTCAGCTCCTTCCACAGTTTGGCTATTGTGGACATTGCCGCTACGAACATTGGGGTCCACGTGTCCCTTCTTTTCACTACTTTCATTGTATTTACCCTCATTCTTGTATATATATGTTTTTCCTTCTTTAAAATTTTGGGAGTCCACACCAGTCAGAATGGCTAAAATTAGCAAGTCAGGAAATGACAGATGCTGGCGAGGATGCGGAGAAAGGGGAACCCTCCTACACTGCTGGTGGGAATGCAAGCTGGTGCAACCACTCTGGAAAACAGCATGGAGGTTCCTCAAAAAGTTGAAAATAGAACTACCCTATCACCCAGCAATTGCACTACTGGGTATTTACCCTAAAGATACAAACGTAGTGATCCGAAGAGGCATGTGCACCCGAATGTTTATAGCAGCAATGTCCACAATAGCCAAACTATGGAAAGAACCTAGATGTCCATCCACAGATGAATGCATAAAGAAGATGTGGTATATATACACAATGGAATACTATGCAGCCATCAAAAGAAATGAAATCTCGCCATTTGCGACAACGTGGATGGAACTAGAGGGTATCATGCTTAGCGAAATAAGTCAATCGGAGAAAGACAACTATCATATGATCTCCTTGATAAGAGGAAGCGGTGATGCAACATGGGGGGTGGGGGGTTAAGGGGGTAGGAGAAGAATAAATGAAACAAGATGGGATTGGGAGGGAGACAAACCATAAGTGACTCTTAATCTCACAAAACAAACAGGGTTGCTGGGGGGAGGGGGGTTGGGAGAAGGGGGGTGGGGTTATGAACATTTGGGACGGTATGTGCTATGGTGAGTGTTGTGAAGTGTGTAAACCTGGCGATTCACAGACGTGTACCCCTGGGGATAAAAATATATTATATGTTTATAAAAAAATTAAAAATTAAAAAATAAATTAATTAATTAAATAAAATTTTGGGAGGCAGTTTCTTCTAACACACCAAAATACACCCAAAATCTAGAGTGTGGCTCTATTCTCTTCACCAACCTGATCATATTCTCCATTTTTTTCTTCTTTTCTCCTCAGTTTTGGGTTTCTTCTGATTTGTTTAGTGTATATTTTTCTAGGTTGCTGTTACCCTTTTAGTGTTTTGTTCTCTCATTTATCTATTCTTCTCTGGACAAAATGAAAAAAAAAAAAAAGAACAAGAGACAGTACTGACCTCCAGGAGCTAATCAACATGGACATTAGTAGGATATTAGAACTAGAGTTCAAATCCTAAAATTTGTATGGAACCAGAAAAGACCCCGAATTGCTAAGAAAACGTTGAAAAAGGAAAACAAAACTAGGGGCATCATGTTGCCTGATTTCAAGCTTTACTACAAAGCTGTGATTACCAAGACAGCATGGAACTGGCACAAATACAGACACATACACCAGTGGAACAGAGTAGAGAGCCCAGATAGGGACCCACAACTCTATGGTCAAATAAACTTTAACAAAGCAGGAAAAAATATCCAATGGGAAAAAGAGTTTCTTCAGTAAATAGTGCTGGGAAAATTGGGCAGCTACGTGTAGAGGAATGAAACTTGACCATTCTCTTACACCATACACAGAGATAAACTCGAAATGGATAAAAGACTTCAACATGAGGCAGGAATCTATCAAAATCCTAGAGGGGAACATAGGCAGTAACCTCTTCAACATCAGCCACAGCAACTTCTTCCAAGACATGTCTCCAAAGGCAAAGGAAACAAAAACGAAAATGAAAGATTGGGACTTCATCAAGATAAAAATTTTCTGCACAGCAAAGGAAACAGTCAACAACAACAACAACAAAAAAGAGGCAAATGGGTGCCTGGGTGGCTCAGTTGGTTAATCAACTGCCTTTGGCTCAGGTCATGATCCTGGAGTCCCAGGATCAAGCCCCACATCGGGCTCCCAGCTCCACGGGGAGTCTGCTTCTCCCTCTGACCTTCTCCCCTCTCATGCTCGCTCTCTCTCTCTCTCTCTCAAATGAATAAATAAAATATTTTTTTAAAAAAGAGGCAACCATGGAATGGGAGAAGATATTCGCCAATGACACTACAGACAAAGGGCTAATATCCAAGGAACTCTTCAAACTCAACACCCCCAAAACAGATAATCAAGTAAAAAATGGGCAGAAGACATGAGCAGATACTTCTCCAAAGAAGACATACAAATGGCTAATAGGCACATGAAAAAGTGTTCATCATCATTAGCCATCAGGGAGATTCAAATCAAAACCACATTGAGATACCACCTTACACCAGTTAGAACGGCCAAAATTGTTAGAACGGCCAAAATTAACAAGACAAGAAACAACAAGTGTTAGAGAGGATGTGAAGAAAGGAGAACCCTCTTATACCTGTTGGTGGGAAGGTATGTTGGTGCAGCCACTTTGGAAAACAGTGTGGATATTCCTTAAGAAATTAAAAATAGAGTTTCCCTATGACCCACCAATTGCACTACTGGGTATTTACCCCAAAGACACAGATGTAGTGAAAAGAAGGGCCACATGTACCCCAATGTTCATAAAAGCAATGGCAACTGTGGAAAGAGCCAAGATGCCCTTCAACAGACAAATGGATAAGGAAGATGTGGTCCATATACACTATGGAGTATTATGCCTCCATCAGGAAGGATGAACACCCAGCTTTTGTATCAACATGGACGGGACTGGAGGGGATTATGCTGAGTGAAACAAGTCAAGCAGAGAAAGTCAATTATCATATGGTTTCAATTACTTGTGGAGGATAAGAAATAACATGGAGGACATGGGGAGATGGAGAGGAAAAGTGAATTGGGGGAAATGGAGGGGGAAAAGAACCATGAGAGACTGTGGACTCTGAGAAACAAATTGAGGGTTTTGGTACGGGGTTGGATGAGCCTGGTGGTGGGTATTAAGAAGGGCATTTATTGCATGGAACACTGGGTTTGGTGCATGAAACAATGAATCTTGGAACACTGAAAAAATAAAATAAAATTTTAGAGAAAAGAAGGAAAGAAAGAGAATTTTTTAAAGCAATTTTCCTGGTCCAGGTGAGAGGCGCTGGTGTCCTGGTGAGGATTTCCTCCCCTCAGGGCAGCTGCTTATTTATAACCTATTTATGACCCTAAGCAGGTCTTTCCCCTTAATCTCCGTATCTGTGAAATGACTCCTTGTTTCTAGGGCCTTCTCTCCTCTCTGGCTGAATATCATCCTCAGTCTTTCAAAATCCCAGGGTAGCCTCTGAAGTTTGGTTCTTTCTGCCGCCTTTTTTGTCACACTAGGTTGAGGGCATCCCAGGGTGGGAAGCAGTAACTTTTCTTGGGCGCCCTGCAGGATCTCGCCTAGGTTGGGTGCTCAGGCTGCCATTTGATGGTGTAACCACCAGGTGGCAGCATGGCTCTGTTCCTGGAGGCCAGGTCTTAGATGCTGAAATCTGTCCAATATGGTAGCCACTAGCTGCATAATGGCTCTTGAGCACTTGACATGTGGCTAATCCTAATGGAGATTGTTTTACAAGAAAATACTCATGGGATTTTGAAGACTGTATATGAAAAAAGAACATAAAGTATCTCAATAATACTTTTATATTGGTTACATACTGAAACAGTATTTTAGATATACTGGTTTACATAAAATACATTAAAATTTCCACTTTTTTTCTTTTTACTTTTTTTAATGTGGCTACTAGGAAACCTGAACTTACACGTGTGATTCACATTATATTTCTACTGGACAGTGCTGGGTTTAGACTCTGTGTAGAACCTCTCTCACACAGAGCCAAGGAGCTGCCCCAAGATGGATAGAGACATGGCATGGGGATGTCACAGAACTCCTTCCCCATCACAGAGGTCCAGATCACAAGGCCCCAGATCAGCAAGGAGCCTCTGACTGTCCTGACTGTTCCTTCCCTCAGTCAAGTCTCATGGGGAATCCAAGTGCGAGGAGGCCATCCCCACTGGGCACAGGCAGGGCCAGCCAGTGAGCAGCGCTTTTCCTGTATTCTCTCTCTGACCGCCCCCCTTCAGCCCAACTTCAGTGAAGACACAGGAGGGGAGACGTGGAGAAGTTTGCCCAAGTTCTCCCACAGTGACTCACAGAGCTGTCACAAGATGTCACTAGATGCTGACTGTGTCTTCCTCTGCATCACACGGCTATCCTAGCAAACCCACCAGGGTCACAGAGGAAGTAAGGGACTATCCTTCCACACACCCCTGATTGAGCTAGAAACCTGGACTGCCAGTCTTTTCAGTTCTGTGCTGCTCATGGGTCACCTGTGATTTCCTGAAGGCAGAAATGGAGCCGCTTACCTCTCGGGCGATGCCCATTTACTGAACAAGGGGAGAGAAGAGCTGGTTTGTGTCCTCAGACCACAGTGTCTGTGAGTGGGACATGCTAGAGGGAAGACTGGCCAAGGGAGGCCCAGAGCGGAAGTCTTTCCTGGAGGCTGGCTTCATGCCAGACCCTGTGCTATGCACTTGTCTTATATTATCTCCTTTAATCCGCATAGGACCCCCCTAAAGTAGGTGCTATTAACCCAATTCACAGTTGAGGAAACTAAGGCACAGAGAGATCTATGTGGACAAGCAGGAGAAGCTGAGACCTTGTGGTCACAGTCTGTCTTTCTCGGGTCTTCAGTCTCAGCAGTGTAAGTGTGTAGATATAATCTTTCTGATGGTAGATGGGGCTGGGTCTTGCAGAGCCCACAATGGGAATGAAGAGGGAGGGAAACATTAGAATCTACTCCGACTGAGTGACCTCTGACATGGTTGGAGCAAACCAGGAGGAAGACATCCAGCAGGAAATGCAGATGCTCATGTCTTTTCCTTTTGAACCACTTTGGTGGACTCCTCTTCAGCTACTAATAAGAGCCAGGGGTCCTAGATCTGCTTACGGTTCAAACAGTCCAGCTGTAGATGCTACTCTAGCACCTTCCACAATATACATCTTTCATGCACCCCAGCAGCCTGTGCCCTGCTTCGTATACACACTACCCTGCTTACCTGTCCCATGGCCTCTGCTCCCATTGTTTTCCGACCAGAAATGCTCTCTCCCACACAACCTGCAACAGCCGTCTCTGTCTTTGCCTGTCCTTAGCTTGCCCACTGCTTAAGGCACAGCCAGAGAATGCGTGAGCTAAACATAAAAGAACAAGCAAAGGTCGGGGTGCAGGGGAGAGACCTTAAAAGCATGGTCTTTTGGAATATGAGGGCAAGGCGAGGCAGAGAGCCCAGGGAAGCTATTCAGAGACCACAGAACTCAGTGACTCCAAACAATGCTGTAGGTATCCCTGACAGGGTTCCAGCCAAGACCTGATGCAAACCAACCACACGGTCTTGGGCAGGTCAGTTCTGGTGTGACAAACACACATCACAAACATGATATTTAATTCTTACAATTACTCTGGGATTATGTGCTATTTTTATCTCTTACAAATAAAGAAAATGGGGCTTTTGGATGTTATACTATTTCTCGAACACCACACAGCTGGTAAGAGTTGTAGCAGGAATCCATAGACCACATCTCTAATAAGAATAGCCTAGGCAGGGGCGCCTGGGTGGCTCAGTGGGTTAAAGCCTCTGCCTTCGGCTCAGGTCATGATCCCAGGGTCCTGGGATCGAGCCGCATTTGGCGCTCTGCTCGGCAGGGAGCCTGCTTCCTCCTCTCTGCCTGCCTGCCTCTCTGCCTACTTGTGATCTCTGTTTGCCAAATAAATAAATAAAATCTTAAAAAAAAAAAAAAAAAGAATAGCCCAGGCACAGATGCCTAAAGTGTTCATCCAGGACACCTATCAGATACTAAACTTCAAGCGATGGCCCTGAACCAAAACGTGGAAGTACCAATGGAGGGAAGACTGGGATTCCACAGATCTTGAAGCTTCAGGGGAAAAGCACTTTATCATTAGCAGTAATATTTGTATGTACATTCTAGAAGAATTTCCCGAGAGATTTGTGAGCAGAACTTAAATTCCCTACTTTGCAAGAAGAGAAACAGAGGCATTTCTGGTAGAGGGCAGTGCCATCCTCCACAACATTCCACAGTGCCTTTCTTGCTGCTATTAGTCAGGGCCTGTAGGGTTGCAGTGAGGTCAACCAGACCCTCCTCAGCTTAAGCAAAAGGGAAGGATGGCAGGATGATGGGGTGACAATGTCCCTGGACCTCAGCATCAAGGGGACTGGGACTAAGGAGACACCAAGAGCTTCCATTTCTGTTTAGGACATAAAGTCATGAGGAAACTATTTATCTTACCTTTAAGATCAATAACAACAACAAGAATCAGATACTCTACAAAATCATAGGTTTAAAAAACTGATAGGGGAAAAAAAAGAAAGAGAGAGAGAGGGGGAAGCAAACCATAGGAGGCTCTTAATTATAGAGAACAAACTGAGGGTTGATGGAGGGAGGTGGGTGGGGGAGGGGCTAGAGGGCCACAGAGATTAAGGAGGGCACTTGTGGTGAGTGCGGGGTGTTGTATGTAAGTGATGAATCACGAAATTCTACTCCTGAAACCAATATTATGCTATATGTTAACTAACTAGAATTTAAACAAAAATTTGAAACAACAACAACAAAATGATGGTTTAGCCCATCAAAAAGCTGAGGTCACCAAGAAACTTACTAAGCTAAAATACAGAAAGTGACAGAGTCCTCTTGAAAGAAAAGGCACCGCAGTTCTTCTACCACTGCAAGAGCAGCAGGAAGAGGAGGAGGGTGCCAGATACGTGTAGGAAGACTTTCTGAAGGCCAAACAGGGGCTAGTTTGACAATTTAGAATCTTCAGTTGCCCCAGAAGTAAAGGGAGTGTACAGACACCATACAGCTGTTTCACGGGCTTTCACTGAGTGCTCGCAGGAAAGACCGGGGACAGAAGAATAGGGCTAAAAGAGACTCCCTCTGAGGCACAGACACTCACAGACTGCTGGGGGGAAAAATGGGGACAAGAAAGGAAAGGAAAACAGAACTCCACAGAAACTCTGGCCATTACATGGGGTATGGGGCAGTGGTGGTCCACAGAATGGGGACAGGTCAGGGAACCAAGAGAATCGGCCAAGTGGGGAGGCAGTGTTTGCTGGACTCTGAGGGACAGTGGGAGGAACTGAAGGGACTCTAAGACACTCAGGGTCTTATAAGAAATGGGAGGCAGTGATCTCGACAGCTGTCAGCTTCAACACAGGAAAGACTCTTGACCCAGAATTGGCCCCAATAGTGGAACAAACAAAAACTCAAATAACTATGATGATTATTTTAAGGAATCTAGTGGAAAGAGGACAACATGAACAGTAGGGAATTTTAACATACAGCTCTAAACTTTTTTTTTTCTCCAAAAAGAAATGCTAGAAATAAAAGATACATCAGAGAAGAAAAAAAAAAATCTTTCAATGGACCTACTAGCATGATACAGTAGAGGAAAGAATAGATAGACTCAAGATAAGTCAACAGGAAGTATTCAAATTGAAACACAAAAAGTAAAGATTGAAAAATAGTGTTAAGATTTTTTAATGAATAATACATCAAAAACAAGTGGTTTATCCCAGAAATGCAGTTCACTTAACATTTGAAACTCAACGTAAAATATTAATATTTTAATAAGCTGAAACAGAAAAAACATCATTTAAACAGACACAGAAACATTAACTGACAAAATCCAATCCATTCATAATGTGTGAAAGCTGTCAGCAAACTATGAACAGAAGGAAACTTTCTCAACCTGTGAAACCTATATTTGATATCATACTGAATAAAATCTTTGTCTCCTAAAACATCCTAAAAGGATGTCTAGGATGTCTAGGATGTCCATTCTCACCACTTCTATTCAACACTGAATTGGAGGACAGTGGAATAAGTGCAAAACAATAAATAAAAGGCATCCAAAATGGAACGGAAAAAGTAAAAATGTCTTTGTTCACAAATGGCATGACCATCCATGTAGACAATTCAATGATTAGTTCCAAGGAAACTAACAAGTTCAGCAACTTACAAAAAAGATTTTTTTAAATGTGTTTCCTTAATGAACATTTTTATAAAGAATGACCAGAAATTAAATTTTATTACAATATTTATAATCAAAAACAAAATGCTGATAGATAAATATGACAAAATATTTGAAAGATCTAAAACTATAAAACATTGCTTTTAAAAGACGTTTTAAGGGGCACCTGGGTTGCTCTGTCAGTTAAGCATCCAATCTTGATTTCAGCTCTAAGTCATGATCTTGGTTGTGAGATCAAGCCCTGTGTTGGGCATGCAGTCTCCTTAAGATTCTCTCTTCCTCTCCCTTTGCCTCTCCCCCCACCTCCCTCTCTAAAAAGAAAGATATTTATTTTTTTGGCTATCAGGGAAATTCAAATCAAAACCACATTGAGATATCACCTTATACCAGTTAGAGTGGCAAGACTTGACAAGGCAAGAAACAACAAATGTTGGAGAGGATGTGGAGAAAGGGAACCCTCTTACACTGTTAGTGGGAATGCAAATCGATACAGCCACTTTGGAAAACAGTGTGGAGGTTCCTCAAAAAGTCAAAAATAGAGCTGCCCTATGACCTGGCAACTACACTACTGGGATTTATCCCAAAGGTACAGATGTAGTGAAAAGAAGGGTCACATGCACCCCAATGTTCATAGCAGCAATGTCCACAATAGCCAAAATGTGTAAAGAGCTGAGATGCCCTTCAACAGATGAATGGATAAAGAAGATGTGGTCTAGGGGTGCCTGGTGGCTCAGTGGGTTAAAGCCTCTGCCTTCGGCTCAGGTCCTGATCCCAGGGTCCTGGGATTGAGCCCCGCATCGGGCTCTCTGCTCAGCAGGGAGCCTGCTTCCCTTCCTCTCTCTCTGCTTGCCTCTCTACCTACTTGTGATCTCTGTCAAATAAGTAAAACCTTAAAAAAGAAAAAGAAGAAGAAGAAAAAGGAGGAGGAGGAGGAGGAAAAGAAGAAGAAGATGTGGTCCATATATGCAATGGAATATACTCAGCCATCAAAAAGGATGAATACCCAACTTTTGAATCAATATGGATGAAACTGGAGGAGATTATACTGAGTGAAATGAGTCAATCAGAAAAGTCAATTATCATATGGTTTCACTTATTTGTGGAACATAAGGAATAGCATGGAGGACATTAGGAGAAGGAAGGGGAAAATGAAGCAGGGGAATCAGAGGGGGAGACAAACCAGGAGAGACTATAAACTCTGAGAAACAACTGAGGGTTTTAGAGGGGAGGGGCATAGGGGAATGAGTTAGCCTGGTGATGGGTATTAAGGACTCATGTACTACATGGAGCACTGGGTGTTATACACAAACAATGAATCATGGAACACTACATCAAAAATAATGATGTACTGTATGGTGACTAACATAACATAATAAAAAAAGACATTTTAAGAATACTTTGTCCATATATAGGAAAATGCAATGTTATTAAGATGTTAATTCTCCCTAAATTGATCTCCTGATTCACTAAAACTCCAACCAAAATACCAGAAGATATTTTTTTAGGAATTGACAAGGTGATTCTAAAATTCATGTGAAAATGCAAAAATCTGTAAGAATCTAAACTACTTTTAAAAAAAAAGAACGAAGTTGTAATTTGAATAATAAGAAAGTCTAAGTTCATTACTTACTAGAAAGCCACAGCAATCAAGACAGTATGGTGTTGACAAGATAGACAAATAGTAAATGGAACAGAGCTGAGAGTCCAGAAATAGGTCCACGTATGGGTTTTGACAGAAATATGAAGGCAACTCAGTGGATAAAGGATAATCTTTTCAAGAAATAGAGCTGGAATAATTATATACCTAGATGCAAAACAAAAAAAGGAACTTCAATCCATAACTCCTACCATATTGAATATTAATTCAGAATAGATTACAGACCTAATCAGAAAACCCAAAACTATAAAATGTACAGCAGGAATTCAGCACAGTAATAGTATACAAAATCAAATACAAAAATGAATTGCATTTCTATATACTAACAACAAACATTTGGAAACCAAATTTAAAACCACGATACCATTTACAGTTTTTCCAAAGAAACTGAAATAATTAGATATAAGTCTGATTAAACAGGTATAGGATTTGTATGATGAAAATTATAAAATGCTGATATAAAGAATCACAACACTCCTATAAGTGAAGAGATACAGTGTGACCATGAACTGGAAAACAACACAATAAAAATGTCAATTTTACCTAAATTGATTGTTAGGTTCAATGCAATTCCTACCAAAACCCCAGCAAGTTTTTGTGAATTTATTCTAAAGTTAAATGGAAAGGCACAGGACCTAAACAGCTAAAATAATTAAAAAGAAGAATAAGAAAGTGGGAACTTACTATACAGTTACAGTAATCAAAACAGTGTGATGCTGGCAGCAGGTCAGATGCATATAATAGAATAGAGATCCCAAAATAGATCTACTTACAATACCCAACTGATTTTTTTAAAGATTTTATTTATTTGACACAGAGAGTGATCACAAGTAGGCAGAGAGGCAGAGAGACAGGGGGAAGCAGGCTCCCTGCTGAGCAGAGAGCCCGAGTGGGCCTCGATCCCAGGACCCTGAGATCATGACCCAAGCCAAAGGCAAAGGCTTAACCCACTGAGCCACCCAGGTGCCCACCAAAATGATTTTTGAGAAAGATGCAAAAGTATTGTGCTAGAAGATTAGCTTTTTTGGCAAATAGTGCTGGAGCAATTGGACATTCCAGGGGGGAGAAGGGAATGAATCTCAAACTAACCCCCCACCTTATATAAAAACTAACTCAAAATGGATCACATTCTTAGATGTAATACAAAAAACTTCTACCAAAAGAGGGAGAGAGAGAGAGAGAGAGAGAAAGGTGGGGGGTAGGCAAACCATAGGAAACTCTTGACTGTGGAGAACAAACAGGGGGTTGATGGAGGAAGCTGGGTGGGGGATGGGCTAGGTGAGTGACAGGTATTGAGGAGGGCACTTGTGAGAGCGCTGGGTGTTGTATGTAGGTGATGAGTCACTAAATTCTACATTTGAAACAAAAAAAAAAGGAGAAAAGGTTTTGAGACCTAAGACAAGTAGAATTAGGCTGAGAATTCTTATCCTTGACATAAAAAGCATGATTCATAAAAAGGAACATTAATAAATTGAACACAATCGAAATTTTAAACTTTCACTCTGTAAAAGAGAACAAAAAGGCAAACTATCAGGTGGGAGAAAATAATTTCAAACCACAAATCCAACAAAAGACTTGTATCTAGAATATCTCAAAACTCAAAAGTAGAAAAATTAACCCAATTTTTGAAAGGTCAAAAAAAAAAGAAAAAGAAATTTTCACTGGAGAATATATACAGATGACATTATATAAGCACATGAAAAGATGATCAATATCATTAGCCATTAGGGAAATACAAATTCAAACTAAAATGAGGTATGACTACACACTTATCAAAATGAGCAAAATAAAAGCAGTGTTAATACCAAATGCTGGTGAAGATGTGAAAAAACTGGATTGCTCACACATTGCTATTGGGAATGTAAAATGATACAATTACTCTGGAAAAGAATATGGCAGTTTCTTATAAAGGTAAGTATGTCTCTACCATATGTCCCAGAAATTATGCTCAGTAGAATTTATCACAGAGAAACAAAAACTTGCACTCACACAAAAACATGTGCATAAATGTTCATAGCAGCTTTATTCCTAATGGCCAAAAACTAGGAACAATGAGTGAATGTTGCTCAGCCATCAACAGGAGCACAGCAGCTTGAATGGATTCAAGGGAATTATGCTAAGTGAAAAAAAGCCAACCTCAAATCGTAACATACAAATAATTTCACTTAGGGGCACCAATGTAGCTCAGTCAGTTGAGCATCCAACTCTCAGTTTCAGCTCAGTCTCAATGAGATTGAGCCCTGTGATGGGCTCCACATTCAGTGGGGACTGTGCTTCCCCCCTCTCTCTCCCTTTTCCCCTTCCTCTACTTGTGCTTTCTCTCTCTCTCTCTCTCTCTCTGAACTAATTAAATATTTTATTTTATTTTAATATTATAAAAATTTCACTTCCATAACACTATGGAAATGTTAAAATTAGAGAAATGGAGATCACATTAATGGTTATCAGGGATGAGGAAGGAGGAAGAAGAAAGGTAGCTGTGACTATAAAAGGACAGTGATCCTTATGATGAATCTGCTTTGTGTTTTTTTTAAAGATTATATTTATTTATTTGACAGATTATAAGTAGGCAGAGAGGCAGGTGGCGGGGTGGGAAGCAGGCTCCCTGCTGAGCAGAGAGCCCAATGCGGGGCTCGATCCCTGGACCCTGAGATCATGACCTGAGCTGAAGGCAGAGGCTTAACCCACTGAGCTACCCAGGTGTCCCTGTTTTGTATTTTGATTGTGGTGCTAGTCACATGAATCTATACCTGTGATAAAATCACATAAAACTACACATACATGCACAAACACACACACAAATGAGGGCCCAATAACCATGAAATCTAAACAAGGCTGATGGATTGTACTGAGGTCAATTTCTTGGCTGTGACATTGTAATGCAATTATGTAAGATGTTACCATGGGGGGAAATGGGTAAAGAGTATATGTCATTCCTCTGTATTAATCTGTATTATTTCTTTTTTTTTTTAAAGATTTTTTAGTTATTTATTTGAAAGACAGAGATCACAAGTAGGCAGAGAGGCAAGTAGAAGAGAGAGAGGGGGAAGCAGGCTCCCTGCCAAACAGAGAGCCCAATGTGGGGCTGGATCCCAGGACCCTGGGATCATGACCTGAGCTGAAGGCAGAGGCTTTAACCCACTGAGCCACCCAGGCACCCCTCCTCTGTATTATTTTTTTAGTTGCATGTGCAACTATAATTATCTCAAAACAAAACGTTAAGGAACAACAACAACAACACCTTATAAATAAAACACAAGAGAAAATCTTTATGACTTTAGGTTCAACAAAGGTTATTTAGGTTAGGCAAAGATTTCTTAGATACAACATCAAAAGCATGTCCATAAGAAAACCAATTAATAAACTGATCTTCATCAAAATTAAAAATGCCTGATCTTTGAAAGAACTTGTTAAGAAGAATGGGAAAGAAATCACGGGCTTGGAAAAAAATGTACTTTCAAATCAAATATCTGAAAAAGAACTCATATCCAAATGTATAAAGAGCACTCAAAACTCAATTAACAAAGTCTCACATGACTCATTTCTTGAAATGCTCAAAAGTGTGAACAGAAATTCCACTAAAGATATACAGATAGCAAATAAGTACATGAATCAGAAGCTCAACATCGTTAGTCATTAGGGAAATACAAATGAAAACCATAATAAAATACCACCAAACACCTACTGGAATGGCTAAAATTAAAGGGGCTGAGGAAATGTTTGGAGATGATGGAGTGATGGTTTTATGCATATATATGTCAAAACTTACTAAATTTTAAATTTTATATCAAATTTTAATGTATACTTTATCAAATGTTAAATGTACATTTTAAATATGTGTCATTTATGCTAAGTGAAAAAAGTCAGTCAGAGAAAGACAAATATCATATGATTTCACTCATGGGGAATTCAAGAAACAAAACAGATGAACATGGGGAAGGGAAGGAAAAATAAGATGAAAACAGATAGGGAGACAACCATAAGAGATTCTTAACTCTAGGAAACAAACTGAAGGTTGCTGGAAGGGTTGTGGCTGCGGGGGGTGGGGGGTGATGGAGCAACTGGGTGATGGGCATTAAGAAAGACACTTGATGGGGCACCTGGGTGGCTCAGTGGGTTAAGCCACTGCCTTCGGCTCAGGTCGTGATCTCAGGGTCCTGGGATCGAGTCCCGCATCGGGCACTCTGCTCAGCAGGGAGCCTGCTTCCTCCTCTCTCTCTCTCTCTCTCTGCCTGCCTCTGTGCCTACTTGTGATCTTTCTCTGTCAAATAAATGGGTGAAATCTTTGAAAAAAAAAAAAGAAAGAAAGAAAGACATTTGATGTAATGAGCACTGGGTGTTGTAATCCACTGCTGAATCACTAAATTCTACCTCTGAAACTAATAATACATTATATGTTAATTAAATTGAATTTAAATAAAAATTTAAAATATGTGTCATTTAGTACATGTCAATTATTTTTCAATAAAGCTGTTTTTTAAAAATGGAATAAAGCCTTTGAAGCATGTGACACAATATCATTCTAACCTATATTTTATTGGAGTACAACAAAAAGAATGGGACAGATGAAGTATTTGAAGATACCATGGCCAAGATGTAACAAAATTAATAAAATATAGCCACCCACAAGTCCAACATGATCTATGAACCACAAGAAGATGAATGCAAATAAGTCCACTTATGGTCACATTTAGGTCAAACTGCTAAAAACAAATGATAACAAAATTGTGAAAGCAGTCAGAAAAAAAAAAAGACAATACATATAGAGGACCAGTAAGAAAAAGAATGACTAACACACCTCATCAGAAGCAATGGCAGTCAGAAGACAATGGAAATACATCTTTAAAGAGATGAAAGACAAAGACTTCAGTTTACAATTCCATATCCAGTGAAAATAGTCTTCTAAAATGAAGGCAAAATAAAGATACTATCAGACAAAGACTGAAAGATTTTGTCTCTAGTACACCAGACCTATAAAAAATGTGAAAAGTCCTTTAGGGTTAAAGAGAATGGATACCAGGGAGAAATCCAATTCTTCAGAGAGAAATAAAACACCAGACAGAGTAATACCTTTTTGAAAGACATACCATTGTGTCAGTTGGATCTTCCAGAAAGCAAATGACAAGATAGAGTTTGGAATGCAGGAGTTTTATTGAGGGTGATGTCTTTGAAAGATAAGAAGAGGGGTCAGAATGTGGCAGGGAAAGCCTTCAGACCACAATGTAAATTCAACACCTGAGAAAGGAAAGGAGAGAGAGCAGGATTTGGCAGGAGGATCTCTTGAAACTTTAGCCACTATCATAGGGAGCGCCACAGCAAAGCAAATGCACTGAAGAAGCTATGTACTGTGCAGGAATGGTGAATTCCTGGCCAGCCCCCCATGCTTATTCATTAGCTGCAGGCTGTCTAATGAACCATGACCTCAGTTCTAAAGCTGAGGCAGGTCCTGGAGGATCTGTAATCGGAGGCTCTCAAGTAACTGCACTTCTCACAGCTGAACAGGGAGTGTTTTCTTAAAGGCAGATCTGAGCAGCACACCTAGTCTATGGATTCCTAAACTGTGTCAAGTGAAAATAGCAGCATAACATGGGAATTTTAGTCTATAGTGAAGTAACATATATGACAACAAAAGCACAGCATATGCGAAGGTGACAATTGGACATACCCTGTATAAAGCTCTTATATCACCCATGAAGCAACATATTATATTTTAAAGGTAGACAGTGACAAGTTACATATGTATATGGTAATCTTCAGAGCAATGGGTCCAAATTTTTTTGTTTCAGGACTCCTTTAGACACTTTTTTTTTTTAAAGATTTTATTTATTTATTTGACAGAGAGAAATCACAGATGGAGAGGCAGGCAGAGAGAGAGAGAGAAGCAGGCTCCCTGCTGAGCAGAGAGCCCGATGCGGGACTCGATCCCAGGACCCTGAGATCATGACCTGAGCCGAAGGCAGCGGCTTAACCCACTGAGCCACCCAGGCGCCCCCTCCTTTAGACACTTAAAAATTATCAAAGACATGAAAGAATTTCTGTTTAAATGGGTTAAGTTTATCAGTATTTACACATTAAAAATTAAGACTAAGAAAATTTTAAAATACTTATGTAAAGTAATAAGCACATTACATGTTAAATTAAATTTTATGGAAAATAACTATTTTTCAAAACCAAAAAAATGGTGAAAGACTGGCATTATTTTACATTTGCAAATCTCTCTTTAATGTCTGACTTAATAGAAGGCAAGTTCATTCTCATATCTACTTCTTCAGTTGGTGGTACTAGCACTTTTTTTGTTGAACAATATGATCAAAATCTAGCCTCATACCAATATATAGTTGGAATGTGGGAGTTGTTTTAATAGTTTTTAAAGATAATTATGGGTATTCTACTTTGATAATATGCTGAAATTCAACAACTGGTAGTTTCTTAAAGGAACGCAATGTGGAATCTGAATACCTACAAATAAATTCTCATATTGTTTACGTTAAAATCCATTAACCTAATAGTAATCAAAACAGTGTGCTACTGGCACAAAAATGGACACATAAACCAATGGAATAGAATAGAAAACCCAGAAATAAACTCACACGTACATGGTCAATTAGTCTAGACAAAAGAGGTTAGAATATGCAATAGGAAAAAAGTCTCTTCAACAAATGGTGCTGGGAAAACTGGACAGCTGCACACCAAAGAATGAAACTGGACTACTTTCTTACATCACACACAAAAATGAACTCAAAATGGATTAAAGACATAGACATGAGACCTGAAAACAAAAAAACTCCTAAAATAAAAGGTAACAAAATTGTGAAAGCAGCCAGAGGTGGGGGGTGGTTGGTGGGGGAAGACAATGCATGTATAGGAACAGTGAGAAGAAAGATGACTGACATCTCATCAGAACCAATGACAGCCAGAAGACAATGGAAGCACACCTTTAAAAAAGTGGAAGACAGAGTTTGTCAGCTTACGATTCCATATCCAGTGAAAATATTCTTTTAAAAATGAAGGCAAGGGGCTCCTGGGTAGCTCAGTTGGTTAAGTACCTGCCTTCAGCTCAGGTCACGATCTCCAGGTCCTGGGACTGGGCCCCATGTTGGGCTCCCAGCTCATCAGAGAGCCTGCTTCTCCCTCTCCCTTTGCCCCCCACTGCCTGCTTGCCTCTCTCTGTCTCTCTCTCAAATGAATAAATAAAATATTAAAAAAATAGAAATAAAGATAAAAATGAAGGCAAAACTAGATGCTATCAGGCAAAGGCTTAAAGATTTTGCTTCTAGTACACCAGACCTATACAAAATGTGAAAAGTCCTTTAGGGTAAAAAAGAAAGGATACCAGGGAGAAACTCAAGACATAGATATATAGATGGTAATATCTTGAACATCAGCCTTAGCAACGTATTTATGGATATGTCTCCTCAGGCAAGGGAAACAAAACCAAAATTAACTATTGAGAATACACCAAAATAAAACATTTTTGCACAGAAAAGGAAACTATCAACAAATCAAAAAGACAATCTACTAAACAGGAGAAGATATTTTCAAATGATATATCTAAAAGGGGTTAATACCTAAAATGTATTTTGAAGTTCATATAACTCAACAACAAAAAACAAACAAACAAAACCCATAAATAATCCAATCTTAAAATGGGCAGAAGATCTAAAGTGACATTTCTCCTGTAGAAGACATACAGAAGGCCAACAGACACAGGATAAGATGCTCAACATCACTCACCATCAGGGAAATGCAAACGAAAACTGCAATGAGCTGTCACCTCACACTTGTCATAATGGCTAAAATAAAAAAAAGACAAAAAACAGCAAGAATGTGGAGGAAAGAGAACCTTTCCTTTGGTAAGGATGTGGAGGAAAAGGAACTTACATGCACTGTTGATGGGAATGCAAACTGAGGCAGCCACTGTGGAAAACAGTATGTAAATTCCTCAAAAAATTAAAAATAGAAATGTCATACAACCTAGTAATTCCACCACTGTGTATTTACTGAAGAAAATGAAGAGACTGATCTGAAAAATATATGCATCTGTATGTTTATTGCAACCTCATTTACAATAGCCAAGAAAAAGAAGCAACCCCAGTGTCCATTGGTAGGTGAATTGGTAAAGAAAATGTGACATATGTACAATGGATTATTACCCAGCCATAAAAAAGAATGAGATGTTGCCATTTTCAATAACATGGATGGACCTAGAGGGTATTATGCTAAGTGAAATAAATCAGACAGAAAAAGACAAATACCATAGGATTTCACTAATACATGAAATCTAAAAACCAAAACAAATGAACAAATACACAAACTTTTAAATGCAGAGAAGAAACTGGTGTTTGCAAGAGAGGAGGGCAGGGAAAGTCAAGTAGATGAAGGGGATTGAGAGATAATACTTCTAATTATAAAATACAGAGATGAAAAGTCACAGAGATGAAAAGTACACCAAAGAGAACATAGACAATAATACTGTAATAACCTTGTAAGGTGACCAATGGTGACTACATCAATCGTGGTAAGGATTGAGTAACATATAAATTGTCAAGTCAGTATGTTTTACACCTGAAACTAATACAATACTGTTTGTCAATTATACTTCAATAAAATCCATTAGCGTTTTTTTGCACACTGAATAGATATTTTACTCATACATGATTTTGTTACATCACTCATTGGTTATTTGGAAAATACTGATTTACTGAGATTTGCAAGACTTTCAAATGTTAACACATTTCATTATATAATATCAAAAATATCATTAATATCCTAATGATCTAGTAAGAAACATATCTAAATATTGGGAAAGTGCTAAACTCTCACACTTTTACAAACTTCCACAATTCTCTTTTTTAATTTCTGTAATTCTAAATTTCACTTGAAAGCTCAAATTTTATCATTAGCAACAGATAGCATCAGAAATGACAGGCTCGGGCTGCCTGGGTGGCTCAGTGGATTAAGCCACTGCCTTCGGCTCAGGTCATGATCTCAGTCCCGCATCGGGCTCTCTGCTCAGCAGGGAGCCTGCTTCCCTCTCTCTCTCTCTCTCTCAGCCTGTCTCTCTGCCTACTTGTGATCTTTCTCTGTCAAACAAATAAATAAAATCTTTAAAAAAAAAAAAAGAAATGACAGGCTCATCTTATTCATTTTTGAGAAAATGTCTGCCAAATACCCATATCTGCATATTCATATTTTATCTGTCAGTAGTTCTTTCAAGGAAGAAATAGTTTTCCCATGGGAAAAAAAATCAGTCACAAACAGAAATAACTGCTCAAAAATGCTTTCTGCTACTTCCCATTTTGTCACATAGAGTATTAAAAAGTCATGTGTTCAAGGGTCAAGATTTGAATAGAATTAATAAATTTACTTTATTGAGGGAAATCTTAGGTTTTTAGGGGGAAACGATTTGAATAGAATTTAGAAAAAAAGAATATTTGAATATAATTCATTTAGAAAAAAAGATTTTAATAAAATTAATAAGTTTACTTCATTGAGGAAAATCTTAGGTTTTTAGAAAAAAACCTTTCAGTGTGTGGCAGTGAAGAATGACTACTAGTATAGTTTAGTGCCATTACCTTAATTCATGCTAAAAGGACCAACAGTTTTATTTATTGCTTTGTACCATCTATGTGAAGGTTAACACATTTATAAAGGCAAACAGCGTCTGAAATATGCTATAAAAATAGTAAAATATAAAAATCACTTAATCTTTGGATCCTCTAAAGAATTTGGGGGCCCCCTAGGAGGTCCATGGACCGTGCTTTGAAAACTGCTGTTTGTCAAGTGATCAGGTAATGTGCCATCTTCTTAGTTATGGTTCTCCCAAATGCCAGTATTTGGAGATCTTTTTCTCTGGGACAGGTGTTTTCTACAATCCCCTGCCTCTAAGGAATAGGAATGAGTTGAGAATTCGCCAGCAACAGGAGTTCCATGAAAATAAAGGATCTCATGTTCAATGTTCAAGTTCTCACCCAACACTCCAGCATATTACTCCTACCTCATACCTGGAAGCCAGACTTCTCTGGTTCAATTTCTCCATAGAAGACACCCCTGGAAATTTCACCTGTCTGCGTGGCTGGAATAAAGAAACCCTGGACTGGACTACACTGTGTTCAGATTTAAACAATCCTTCCTCATTGCTCGCCCATCTCCCATGGTGCTTGGTACTTCCAATTCATCATCTTTCCTAGCCACAGTTCATGAACAACTCATACAATGAAAGGCCAGGGTACACGTGAATCTCCTGAGATCAAGTCAAAGCTGCCATTCCATCTCTGACGCCCTGCTGGCCACCTTAACAGCCACCGGATGATCACCCTGTGCACATGGTCTCTACCCACACATAACCTTCCTCTGCTCTTCTTGACTTCAGGTCTGGGGTGGATGCGAGAATGTGCCACCTAGATCCCTCTTCAGAAATGAAGAATCATTATCCCAGCTGCTGGAGGCACAACTGGCAGGCAACCCTCAGTCCCAGACCACTCTGGAGATTGCCTTGGCTGCAGAGAGTCGGTGCACACAAGGTGTATCACCAGTGTCCAATAACTTATCAGCATATGCGTCTAGAACCAGACTCTCTTATCCCAAGTCAGGACAACTCTGAAAGGCCATCTGAGTTCCACAGACCCTAATGTATGTGGCTGGCTGTAGTTACTGTTAAGCTTCCTACTGAATGTCTCTGCCCAGTCCTGCCTGCTTCCTTCCCCTCTTCTAAAATGTTGATCTTGAGAACATAGTATAATAAGTGTTCTGCAAACTAGTCTCCACCTCAGAGTTGGCTTTCTTGGGAATTCACCTAATCTGTGACAAGGTCAAAATGCACTCTTTATTTGTAAGATCACTTCCATATTGGGGTGCCTGGGTGGCTCAGTGGGTTAAATTCTCTGCCTTCGGTTCAGATCCTGATCCCAGGGGCCTGGGTTCGAGCCCTGAATCTGGTTCTCTGCTCAGTGGGGATCCTGCTTCCTCCTCTCTCTCTGCCTGCCTCTCTGCCTACTTGTGATCTCTGTCTGTCAAATAAATAAATAAAATCTTAAAAAAAAAATCACTTCCGTATCATTGCTTTTTCCTTGGGCACCATTCTGCAAATGTGCACATGGATGCAAAACAGCAGAGTTTCAGTCTCAAGAGGTTATGGTACATTCCAGAATTACAGGACAGAAAGAACAAGTGGCTTCTTCCGCCTCACTTTACCTCTTCTGTAAAATGGGTTACCTGCCCAGCCCAAAATATTTGTGTGTAAAGCACACAAATCTCTGCCTCTAACTGTTATATGACCTCATATAAATCATCTCATCCCTCTGGGACTGATTCTTCATCTGTAATGATGCCTACCACTTATTGAACAAAATGCTAAGAGTGTTACATGCATAATTTTCCATCATCTACATGACCGCATTTGAGGGGCATATTGTCATCATGATGCTCAATGTTAGGAAGGCAAAGTAGCTCACCTGAGATCACAAAGTTCTTAGTCGCTGGCTCTGAATTTAAACTGAACTCCATCCAGGCTGTTCCAAGGCCTGAGGTTTGAGCTGTATCTTCTGCATCTAAAACAGAGGAGCAGTGTTAATAATGGCCTTGCTAGGGCTAAGGTGCTGCATGTAAAAGGAGGGAAGTGAGGGAATGACTTTGTGACTAGTAAAATGTTGGACAAGTGAAAGTAACATCTCAACAGTGTTGAGAAGGGAAAGGACTTATTTACTATGTTGATGAGAGAAAGGCCTGGCGTATTCCAGCAGATCCATGTAAAAGGAAACTGGCATTTTCAAGACAAAAGTGTTCAGTTAATCAAGACAGCTATTTGGAGCCGACATAGAGCCACCCTTGAGCATGTTTCCAGAACTGACTGGTACAATGCTAGTTTGAATTAAAACATTTTTTCTCCAAAAGAACATCTTTTACAGTGCTAAGAATTGAGGTTCTTGGGGCACCTGGGTGGCTCAGTGTAGGTTAAGCCTCTGCCTTCGGCTGGAGTCATAGTCTCAGGGTCCTGGGATGGAGCCCCACATCAGGCTCTCTGCTTGGCAGGGAGCCTGCTTCCCCCCCTCTCTCTGCCTACTTGTGATCTCTCTCTCTATGTCAAATAAATAAATAAAAATGATTTTAAAAAAATAAGAACTGAGGTTCTTAAGAATATGGGGATTTCAACATGGGAAAGTTAGGAGCTCAGTAAATTTTCTTCTCCAAAAATAAAACAATAAAGCTGGATAAAAACTGTCAAAAAGAATGATTTCAGGACTCTGAAAATTGACAAAAAGACAACAAACTTATAATTTTTTTAAAGATTTTTTATTTATTTATTTGACAGACAGAGATCACAAGTAGGCAGAGAGGCAGGCAGAGAGAGAGGAGGAAGCAGGCTCCCCGCTGAGCAGAGAGCCCGATGCGGGGCTCGATCCCAGGACCCTGAGATCACGACCTGAGCCGAAGGCAGCGGCTCAACCCACTGAGCCACCCAGGCGCCCCAACAAACTTATAATTTAACCATGAGGGGGAACCTGGGTGGCTCAGTGGGTTAAGCAACTGCCTTCGACTTAGGTCATGATCCCAGTGTCCTGGGACCGAGTCCTCTCACTCTACTGTTCTGCCTCCTTGTGCTCACTCTCACTCTTTCTGTCAAATAAATAAGTAAAATTGTTTAAAAAATAATTTAGTCATGAAAAACTACTGAATGAAAAATATGCGGCATTATTACTGGGACTGCTCCCACTCCCCCACCCAGCTGGGTCAGTTTCAGTTTTATAATGGGCCAAACCCTGAAAACCGAAAGATTCACTGTGAGGGGAGACTTCCCTTCTTTGGAGCAGAATGCAAGAACAAACACCCCTACAACCAACAACGTTATCAGGAAGAGGAGCATCGAGCACCTAGGTAGCAAAAAAAGGTGGGGAAGGAGAGGAATACCAGTGAACCAACTACTCGAGAGTTTCAGTCCTGGCCAAGAAAAGCAAAGGACCAGAAGACTAGCCAGAAATTGAACAAGGAAACAAAAGGAGAACTTTAATAAGCTCTCCACATGTCTGAGGCTTACTGGAAGCCTGCAACATGTGCCGGGGAGACCAGAGGGGATTCAAGCCATCTGTACATTCTTGGATGACCGTAAGAGTGTCCATCCATGTGGAGACATGAGATGGCCCAAGAGAAATAAAAGTTAAAGGAGACTTGCAACTTGCAAATCTGAATACATTCCCCCAAACTATGCACAGATATATCCCCAATGAGTGGGAACCTTAATGGTTCAAGGTGTTTGAACAGAACCTCTGACTAATCTTTGGCTCACAACTAAGATATGCTGAAGCAGAAGCAACTTCTAGAAATCCAGGCTTACAAAAAAAAAAAAAAAAGTGGGGGTGGGGGTTAGACACCAGTAGCCATACATTGTCAGGAAGACAAATATCACAGAATTAGTCCAGACTAGTTTACTAAAAACAAAACAAAACAAAACAAAAAACCAGCAATGACAATAATCCTCGGGGGAAAGAACAAAAATTCAGAGTTCCTGCAGTTGTCTAAAAGGTAAACTTTCGGGCAAAAAAAATTATGAGACATGTAAAGAAATAGTGTGACTCATACTTAGGAAATAAAGCAGTCAATTGAACTATTTCTGACTAATCTCAGACAACGGAATTGGCAAAGATATACAAGAAAACTATTTTATTTTTTTAAGAAAACTATTTTAAATATATATATTTCAAAGAAATAAAGGAAACAACAACTAAATTATTAAAGGAATAAATAATGACAGTATTCAAGTAGAGAATATCATTAAGAAAAAATTATTTTTAAAAAACACAGTGGAAATTCTGAGATGAAAAATTACAATAATTGAAATGAAAATTTTACCAGCAAGACTGAAGAAGGCTGTGTTTTGTATTTGATATTTATACTTTGTGAAATAGGGAAAGGGACCGATCTGATAGTTGGGTTCGGTAAGTAGTTGTCATGACTTGTTTGTTCTTTGATAGGCAGCGATTCCTCTGACCAGGTTTCTGTTAAAGCTCCATTAATTGAAGCTCAATCCTACTTTTTGCTATGTATATTTGATTTATTTTCCAGGTGGATTTGAAGTCTGTGACTCTGTTGTTGTTGCTTTTTTAAAGATTTTATTTATTTATTTGACAGAGAGAGAGAGATCACAAGTAGGCAGAGAGGCAGGCAGAGAGAGAGGAGGAAGCAGGCTCCCCGCTGAGCAGGGAGCCCAACACGGGGCTCGATCCCAGGACCCTGAGATCATGACCTGAGCCGAAGGCAGAGACTTAACCCACTGAGCCACCCAGGCGCCGCATGTGATTTTGTTTAAGAAAGCAAAGTTAAAGACTGAGGTCAGAATTATTCTAAAGGAATGAGGACAGGTGATAATATTACATGGTGATGTAAAAAATGTTCATACAAACCGGTCTCCTCATCATTTGTGCCATCACTTTAGATGTTTGAATATTAAAAGGCAACTGAGCTGTTCATTTCATCTACGTTGTGAGATTTATGGATGGATATTCTTTTGGTGGCTTCAGAGTATGTAGAGCTATCCTTTGATTCACTCTTTTTTAAAAGATTTTTTTTTTATTTGAGAGGGAGAGAGTGAGAGAGAGAGAGCATGAGATGAAGGAGGGCCAGAGGGAGAAGCAGACTCCCTGCTGAGCAGGGAGCCCGATGTGGGACTCAGTCCTGGGACTCTGGGATCATGACCTGAGCTGAAGGCAGATGCTTAACTGACTGAGCCACGCAGGTGCCCCCAGAATACATATTATTTTAAAATGTACATGGGATATTCTCCAGAACAGATCACATACTAGGACACAAAACAAGCCTCAACAGAAACAAAAAGATCTAAGTCATGCCATGCATCTGTTCTGACCACAATGTTACAAAACTAGAAGTCAACCACAAGAAAAAAATCTGGAAAGACCACAACTACTAGGAGGTTAAACAGCATGCTACTGAACAGTGAAGAGGTCAACCAAGAAATCAAAGAAGACAGGGAAATACATGAAAATGAAACACGATGATCCAAAACCTCTGGGATGCAGCAAAAGCGGTCCTAAGATGGAAGTATACAGCAATATAGGCCTTCCTCAAGAAGCAAGAAACATCTCAAATAAACAAACAACTTTACATGTAAAGGAGCTAGAAAAAGAATGAACATTGCTAAAGCCAGCAGAAAGTTGGAAATAATAAATGATCTGAGCAGAAATAAATGATACAGAAACAAAAGAACAGATCAGTAAAACCAAGAGCTTGTTCTTCGAAAAAAGTAATAAAATTAATAACCCTTTAGCCAGACCTATCAAAAAAAGAAAGGATCCAATAAACAAAATCACAAATGAGAGAGGAGAAATAACAAACACCACCACAAAAATACAAACAATTATGACAGAATATTATGAAAAACTGTATGTCAAAAAATTGGGCAACCTGGAAAAAATGGATAAATTCCTAGAAACATATAAACTACCAGCACTGAAACAGGAAGAAATAGAAAACTTGTACAGATCAATAACTAGCAAAGAAATTGAATCAGTACTCAAAAAACTCCCAGCAAACAAAAGTCCAATACCAGATGGCTGCATAGGTGAATTCTACCAAGCATTTAAAGAAGAGTTGATACAGGGACTTCTGGGTGGCTCAGTGGGTTAAAGCCTCTGCCTTAGGCTCAGGTCATGATCCCAGGGGTCTGGGATCGAGCCCCGAATTGGGCTCTCTGCTCTGAGGGGAGCCTGCTTCCTCCTCTCTCTCTGCCCCTGCCTCTCTGCCTACTTGTGATCTCTGTCAAATAAATAAATAAAATGTTTTTTTAAAAGAGAAGAGTTAATACCTATTTGCCAATTATTCCAAAACATAGAAAAGGAAGGAAAGCTTCCAAATTCATTCTATGAGGCTAACATTATCCTGATACCAAAACTATCCAAAGACACTAACCAAAAAAAAAGGCGGGGGGTGGAGGGCGTGATGCCTGAGTGGCTCATTCCGTTAAGCAGCTGCCTGTGGCTCAGGTCATGATCTCACGGTCCTGGGACTGAGTCCCTCATCAGGCCCCTTGCTCAGGGGAGATCCCGCTTCTCCCTCTGCCTGCCTCTCCCCCTGCTTGTGCTCTCTCTATCTCTCTGACAAAGAAACAAATGAAATCTTTCAAAAACTGTATTTAAAAACAAAGAGAGAGAGAGTGAGAGAGAGAGAAGGAACTTCAGGCCAATATCCCTAATGAACACAGATGCAAAATTTATCCAAAAGTTTTAGATGGAAACCAAATCCAACAACATATTTTAAAAAAATCATTCAGGAGCACCTGGGTGGCTAAATGGGTTGAGCCTCTGCCTTCGGCTCAGGTCATGGTCTCAGGGTCCTGGGATCAAGTCCCGCATCGGGCTCTCTGCTTCACAGGGAGCCTGCTTCCCCTGTTCTCTCTCTCTGCCTGCCTCTCTGCCTACTTGTGGTATCTGTCTGTCAAATAAACAAATAAAATCTTGAAAAAAATCATTCACCACAATCAAGGGGGACTTATTTCTGGGTTGCAAGGGTGGTTCAATATTCTCAAAACCATAAAGGTGTAAATTAGTAAATTTAGTAAATTGTGTACATTAGTAAATTAGTAAATAGATTAGTAACAGGTAGGATAAGAACCATGATCCTTTCATTAGATAAAGAAATGGCATCTGACAAAGTATAACATCCATTCATGATTAAAAAAACCTTCAGTAAAGTAGGTTTAGAGAAGACATACCTCACATAATAGAGACCATATATGAAAAACCCACAGCTAATATTCTCAATGGAGAATAACTGAGAGCTTTTCCTCTGTGATAAGGAACAAGATAAGGATGTCCACTTTCACCATTGTTATTCATCATAGTGCTGGAAGCCCTAGCCACAGCAATCAGACAATAAAAAGAAATAAAAGGCATAAAAATCAACATGGAAAAAAATAAAACTTTAACTATCTGCAGATGACATGACATTATATATAGAAAACCCAGGGGTGCCTGGGGTGGCTCAGCCATTGGGCAGCTGCCTTCGGCTCAGGTCACGATCCTGGCATCCTGGGATCAAGTCCCGCTTCTGGCTCCCTGCTCCGTGGGAAGCCTGCTTCTCCCTCTCCCTCTGCCCCTGCTTGTGTTCCCTCTCTCGCTGTGTCTCTCTCTAGCAAATAAATAAATAAACAAACAAATAAATAAATAATCTTAAAAAAAAAAAAAAGAAAAGAAAACCCCAAAAAGTCCACCCAAAAACTGCTGGAACTGATACACATATTCAGTAAAGTTGCAGAATACAAAATCAATGTATAGAAATCTGTTGCATTTCTAAATACCAATAATGAAGCAGCAGAAAGAGAAATCAAAGAATCAACCCCATTTATAATTGCAGATGTGTGTGTGTGCGTACACACACACACACACACACACACAAAAGATATCTGGAAATACACCTATCCAAATAAATGAAAGACCTGAGCTTTGAAAACTATAAAATGCTGATGAAAGAAATTGAAAAAGACGCAAAGAAACGGAAAGCCATTCCAGAGGTGCCTGGGTGACCCAGTCAGTTAAGCATCCAACTCTGGATTTTGGCTCAGGTAATGATCCAGGGCTGTGAGATGGAGCCCCTTGTCAGGCTCAGGCAGGGAGTCTTCCTGAGATTCTCTCTCTTCCTCTCCTTCCATCCCTCCATCCCCCACTCACATGATCTTTCTATATCTACAGTAAATAAACAAATCCTTAAAAAAAAATTCCATGCTCATAGATTGAAAGTAAAAAATTGTTAAAATGTCTATACTACCCAAAGCAATCTACAGATTTAATGCAATCCCTACCAAAAACCAAAAGCCTTTTTCACAGAACTAAAACAAATAATCCCATATTTTGTATGGAATCACAAAAGACCCCAAATAGCCAAAGCAACCTTGAAAAAGAAAAGCAAACTTGGAGGTATCACAATTCTGCATTTCAAGTTATATTACAAAGCGGTAATGATCAACACAGTATGATACTGAGGTGCCTGAGTACCTCAGTCTGTTAAGCATCTGACTCTTCTTTTCTTTTCTTTTTAAGATTTTATTTATTTAACACATAGAGAGATCACAAGTAGGCAAAGAGGCAGGCAGAGAGAAAGAGCAGGAAGCATGCTCGCTGCTGAGCAGAGAGCACTATGCGGGGCTCGAACCTAGAACCCCGAGACCATGACCTTAGCTGAAGGCAGAGGCTTAACCCTCTGAGCCACCGAGGTGCCCCAAGCATTTGACTCCTGATTTCAGCTCAGGTCATAATCTCAGGTCATGGGCTCAAGCCCCATGGCAGGCTCTGCATTCAGTGTGGAATCTGCTTAGGGAGTCTTTCTCTCCCTCTGTCCTTCCCCCAACTCACACTCTCTCTATCCCACTCTAGAATGAATGAATGAATAAATAAATAAATAAATCTTTTTTTTTTTTTTAAAGACAGTAATGGCACAAAAATAGACACATAGATCAACAGAACATAAGAGAAAACCCGGAAATGGACCCACACTATATGGTCAACTAATCTTTGACAAAGCAGGAAAGAACATCCAATACATCCAATGGAAAAAAGATAGTCTCTTCAACAAATGGTGTTGGCAAAACTGGACAGCAACATGCAAAAGAACTAAACTGGACCACTTCTTATACCATATACAAAAAGAAACTCAAAATGGATTAAAGACCAAAATGTGAAGCCTGAAACCATAAAAATCCTAGAATAGAGCACAGGCAGTAACTTCTTTGACACCAGCTGTAGCAACTTCTTTATACAGGTCTCCTAAGGCAAGGGAAATAAAAGCAAAAATAAACTACTGGGACTTCATCAAAATAAAAATCTTCTGCACAGTGAAGGAAACCATCAACAAAACTAAAAGGCAACCTACTGAATGGGAATATATATAAGCAAGTGACATATGCAATAAAGGTTTAGTATCCAAAATATGTAAGGAGCTTATAAAATTCAATACCTAAAAAACAAATAATCTAATTAAAAATGGGCAGAAGTCATGAACAGATATTTCTCCAAAGAAGACATCCAGATGGGGATGCCTGGGTGGCTCAATCAGTTAAGTGTCTGATACTTGATTTTGGCTCAGGTCATGATCGCACGGTCATGAGATTGAACCCTGCATCAGACTCTGTGCTGAGTGTGGAGCCTGCTTAGCATTCTCTCTCTCCCTCTGCACCTCCCTACTCTCTCTCTCTCAATAAAATAAAATCTTAAAAAAAAAAAAGATATCCAGATGCCAACAGACACATGAAAAGACACTCAATATCACTCATCATCAGGGAAATACAAATCAAAACAACAATGAAATGTAGAATGTCAGAATGGCTAAAGTCAACAATACAAGAAGCAATACGTGTTGGCAAAGATGAGGAGAAAAAGGAAACCTCTTGCAGTGCTGGTGGGAATGCAAACTGGTGCAACCACTCTGGAAAATAGTATGGAGGAGTTCCTCAAAAATTAAAATAGAACTACCCCAAAATCCTGTAACTGCACTATTAGGTATTTATCCAAATGATACAAAAATACTAACTCAAAGGGATACATGCACATTAATGTTCATAGCAACATTATCTATAGTAGCCAAATTATGGAAACAGCCCAAGTGTCCACTGACTGATGAATGGATAAAGAAGATGTGGTATATATACACAATGGAAAAGAATGAAATCTTGCCATGTGCAATGACATGGATGGCACTAGAGAATATTATGCTAAGTGAAATAAGTCAGAGAAAGACAAATACCATTTGATTTCACTTATATGTGGAATTTAAGAAACAAAGCAAATGAGCCAAGTAGGGGGGACGAGACACAAACAAGGAAACAGGCTCTTAACTATAAAGAACACACTGATGGTTACCAGAGGGGAGGTGGGTGGGAGATTGGGTTAAATAGGTGATGGGGATTAAGGAGGACAGGTGTTGTGATAAGCACTGGGTGTTCTATGGAAGTATTGAACCACTATACAGTACATTTGGAATATTACACTGTATGTTAACTGGAACTAAATAAAAACCTAAAAATGTTTTGAATGCCCTCTTTCACAGAAATGGAAAAGCCAATTCTCAAATTCTTATGAAATTCCAAGAGCCTTGAGGTTGAGCGGGGGGAGGTAGAAAGATTGGTCAAACTTAGAGGACTTACATTCCCTATTTCAAAACCTACTGTAAAGTTAGAGTAGTCAAAATACCATGGTACTGGCAAAGAATAGATATTTAGACCAGTGATATACAACTGAAAATCTAGAAATAAAACAACACATCTATGGCCAATTGATTTGTGATAAGGGACCAAAACCATTCAATGGAAGGAAAAATAGTCTCTTTAACACATGATGGGACAACTGGATAGCCACATAATTAAAGTATGAAGTATAAGATCTAAAATTATACAACTCTTAAAATGTATTGGTAAACCTTCTTCACTTTGGATTTGGCAATGGATTCTTGCATGAGCTAAATTTTAAATTTTATCAAAACCTAAAACTTTTGTGTATCAAATAACATTTTCTGGAAAGTAAAAAGATAACCTACAGAATGGGAGAAAATACTTGCAATGTGTATCTCTAATCAGGAACTAATATCCAGAATATTTAAAGAACTCTTACAACAAAAGACAAACAAAATTTTTAAATGCCAAAGGACTTATAGAGATATTTCTCTAAAGGTCTATTAATGGGCAACAAATGTATGAAAAGATCCTCAACATCACAAGTCATTAAGGGAAATGCAAATCAAATCTACAATGAGGTACCACTTCACATTCTCTAAAACGTCTGTACTTAAAAAAAAAAAAAAAGGCATTAGATGCTTTGTGAGAGGGAAGATGGAGGAAGAATAAGGGACCCTGCTTCATCTGGTCCCTTGAATTCAGCGAGATACCTATCAAATCATCCTGAACGCCTGTGAATTCAACCTGAGATCTAAGAAAATAGTTACTGTAATTCTACAAATAGAAAAATGACCACTTTTTGCAAGGTAGGAGGTGCAGAAACGTGACTCTGAGAAGACACAGAGGAAGATAAACCATGGGGGGGGAGGGAGCCTCTGTCAGCTGGCTACCGAATAATGATACAGCAGCAGAGTGCAAAATCGGAGCTTTTACAAGTCTGCTCAAGGGAGGGTGTCCTGCCTGAAAGGTGCTCAGGTGGTAAAGCAGGGCACAACCTCAGATGGGACAGTGTGGTCTCAGGATCCCTGGGGTCACAGAAAGAACTAGGGTGTCTGAGTGCAGCAGAGCCCCCCAGCACTGGAGCAGGGAAGCAAGTTATAATCAGCAAGCCTGGGAGTGGTCGCCCAGTCTCAGGATTGGGCGACCACTCTCCAAGCAGGCGCCCAACAAGCAGCAGAACTGTAGCAACCCTCCTCCTTCCCCGGGGAAGATGGGCAGGGTTGCACACTGCAAGGTTTTGCACAGTTTGGCACATACGAATGTGACTGACTGCTTTTCCCTGAGGGTGAACTGAGGAGTCAGGGCTATGATCGTTCAGCTCCCGAGCTGGAAATCGGGGCAAGGCCATTTTAGTTCTTTTTTCCCATCCTCTAAAGCCACGTGGAAAGCCTTCAAAGAAAAGAAGCCACATAGAGCAACCCCAAACAGCTTACATTCAGCTCAGCCCCCTGGCAAGTGGCAGCGCAACTCCGCCCAGGTACAGATACCTGAGAATCAGTGCAACAGACCCCTCCCCAAGAAGACCAGCAGGAACATCAGGCTAATACCAAGTGTATGGATCACACAGAACTGAAAAACTCCTGCAGAAAACAGAATATAGAATTTGAGGGTTTCTTTCTCATTAGTCGTGAGTCTTTCAGTTCAAAATTTTCTTTTTTTTTTTTTCCTTCTCAACTAGTGTCTTACTTTATCAACTCTTTAAGTCTTATTTAATTTTCATTTTTACATTTAGATTCTATAGATATATTCTTCATTTTTGGTTTCCTTTCACTGTGTTCAATTTTATTTTTGTATATATACAAGTTTTTCTTTCTTTACAATTTTGGGATTGAGTGTTTTCTAACAGACAGACCAAAATACACCCAGGACCAAGTGTATCACACTGTTTTGTTCACTGGTGAGATTATATTCTTTTTTTCCTTTTTTTTTTTTTCTTTTCTTTTTTGGTTTTGGGTCTTTTGGATTTGTCTAGTGTGTATTTTGCTGGGGTCATGGTTGATATTTTTAATTTTGTTCTCTTGTTTATCTATTCTTCTCTGGACAAAATGACTAGAGGGAGGAGAGGAAGGAACGAAGGACGGACTGGAGGTAATACTCATTACCATAGATTTAATCAATATGGATATAAGCAAAATGTCAGGCCTAGATTTCAGAAAAATGATTATAAAGACACTAGCAAGGCTTGTAAGCATAAAAGACACTAGAAAATCCCTTAGTGCAGAAATAAAAGAACTAGGGGCGCCTGGGTGGCTCAGTGGGTTGAGGCTCTGCCTTTGGCTCAGGTCACGATCTCAGGGTCCTGGGATCGAGCCCCGCATCAGGCTCTCTGCTTAGCAGGGAGCCTGCTTCCCCACCCCACCACTGGCTACCTCTCTGCCTACTTGTGATCTCTCTCTCTCTCAAATAAATAAATAAATAAAATCTTAACGAAAAAGAAAAAAGAAATAAACTAAAATCTAATCAGGCTGAAATTAAAAATGCTTTAACTGGGATGAAGTCTAAAATTGATCCTCTAAAGGCTAGCGTAAATGAGGCAGAAGAGAGAGTGAGCAATATAGAAGACAAAATGATGGAAAGCAAGGAAGCTGAGAACAAGAGAGGAAAACAGCTAATGGATCATGAGGGGAGGCTTCAAGGAATCAGTGATACCATAAAACCAAACAATATTAGAATTAATGGGGTCGCAGCAGAAGGAGAAAGAGAGAGAGGGACAGAAGGTCCCTCAGATAAAGGGCTAGTATCCAAGATCTATAAAGAACCTATTAAACTCAATACCCAAAAAACAACCCAGTCAAGAAATGGGCAGAAGACATAACGAGACATTTCTGCAAAGGATACATCCAAATGGCCAACAGACACATGAAAAAATGTTCCACATCCGTTGGCATGAGGGAAATACAAACAAAACTACAGTGAGATACCACCTTACATCAGTCAGAATGGCTGAAATTAACAAGTCAGGAAACAGCAAATGTTGGTGAGGATGTGGAGAAAAGGGAGCACTCTTACACTGTTGGTGGGAATGCCAGCTGATACAGCCACTCTGGGAAATAGTACGGAGGTTCCTCAGGAAGTTAAAAACAATTATGAATGTACTAAATGCCACAGAATTAACTTTAAAATTGCTAATTATACATTATGTGAATTTCATCTCAGTTAAAAAGTCAATAAAAGACATTGATATTTCAAAAGAATAAAAGTATCTTTATTTGAAGATGATTCCCTATGTAGAAAATTACAAAGAATCTGAAAAGACACACACACACACACACACATCCAACACCCAGCCCCAAATCTCCTAAAACTAGTATGAATTCAGTAATGTCACAGGATATAAGATCAACACATGAAAAGCAATTGCATTTCTACCACCTAGCAATAAACTGTAATTGAATGTTAAAACACAATACAATTTAAAATGTATACTTAGTTATAAATGTAACAAAATACATGAAGCACCTATATCCTTTTAATTACAAAGTGCTCATGAAATAAATTAAGATTTTTTTTAATGTTCTGGTTGCCCAACATAGTGAAGTATCAGTTCTCTCCAGAATGATCTACACAATTCCTATTAAAATCCCAGCTACATATTTTGAAGACATAGATAAACTTCTTATTGACTATGTAGAAAGGCAAAGGGATGATAATAGCTAAAATAATTTTGAAACAAAAAAAGAACAGTTAGAAACCACTCTCTATAATTAAAAAATTATAAGCAAACAATGAATCATGGAACACTACATCGAAAACTAATGGTACTGTGTGCTGACAACCATAATACAATAAAACAAAAATTTTCTATATAGCTAACATAATTAACACAGGACAGCACTAGCAGAGAGATACACACATAGTTCAATGAGACAGAATAATAAATCCATAAATAGACCCATACATATAAACCTGACATTTCGCAAAGGTGAAAAAGCAATTCAATGGAGAAAAGATGGTCTTTTCATCAAATGGTGCTGGACTAACTGGATATTCATAAGTACAAAAAAAAAAAAAAATCAACCCAAACCTCAAACTTTCCACAAAAATTAACTCAAAGTGGATCATGGATTGAAATGTAAAATATAGAACTATGAAACATTACCAAAAATATAGGATAAAATTTTGGGGATCTAGGACTAACTAGGCAAAGAATTCTTAGATACATTGCTAAAAATAAATAGAATAAAAATGATAAATTGGAATTTATCAAAATAAAAAAATCTACATTAGTGGAAGACCCTGTTAAGGGAAGAGAAGACAAGCTACAGGCTGGGAGAATATATTTGCTAACGATTTACTCAATAAAAGATTCCTATCTACAATATATTTAAAATCCTGAAAGCTCAACATTAGAAAAACAAGCCAACCAGAAAATGGGCAAAATATATGAATAGACATTTCATCCAACAGGAAATAATTATGGCACATAAGCACATGAAAACATGTTCAACATTATTTTAATCTTTACAGAAATGCAAATTAAAATCACAAGAAAATATAACTATACACCAGTTAGAATCACTAAAATAAAGAAGTTTTAGCAAGATGGCAGACCAGGAAGCTCGAGGCCCTCATTCTCCCAAGGAAACATTAAAAATACAATTAGAGACTGAGTAATGTAATTTTATAGGAGTTCTGGAAACCAAACTCTATAGCAACCAAGCAATTGCCCAATGAAGAAAAGGCCACATTGAAATGGTAGGAAATGTGGCATTTTAAATTCATCTTCACCCCACCTTCTCCCAGGTGCACAGTATGGTTGACAGGAGGTAACCCAATTCCCCATTCCCTCCCTCAGGTTGGAAGGACTAATCTGTGGGCTACCTGAAGGACTGGTTTCTGTCTTGCCCAAAGCTCAGAGAGGGTACAGCATAGCTCAGAACTCAGATTGGCACAAGTCACTGAAGGCAGTGGAGGATACAACAGCACATGAAAAATGCAGACCCATGGGCACCTGGAGCAAGAATTACAGGCAAAGGAACACAAGAGAACATCTAGGGCCCTAGGAAGCTTTGGTGAGATTCTTTGGAAAGTTAATATTTATTCTGGAAAAGCTAGAAGGAAAAATTGCATACATATGGCTGAAGCAAGATGCATGTCCAAAAAGAACTGAGAAGGTGCTAGTTAGTGCTAGACAGATCTCAAGGCTAAGGACATGCCCTGCTAATTGCCAAAGGTCCTTCATGTTTATCTGCCAAAGATGAGGAAAGGTGGCTGTTTTCCCCTACGCCCAATTTTCAACAAAAGATCACAAAACATACACAGAAACTAAGGGCATATTCAAAACTGCAAAATAAATCTCAAAAAACTGTCCTTGAAGAAACACAGGTTCTGGACTTACTAGACAATGTCTTTAAAACAAGTGTCTTAAATATGCTCAGGAATAAAGGGAAACTTGGATAAAGACTAAAGGAAATCAGGAAAATAACATAGGAACAAAATACTACTAAACAAAGGGATGAATAGTAGAAGGGAGCCAAAAAGTAATTCTGGAGATGAAAAATACAATGAAGTGAAAAATTTACTGGACAGGTTCATCTGCAGACCTGAGCAGACAGAAGAATCAGTAAAGCTGAAGGCAGTCATTTGAAATTACTGACGCTGAGGAGCAAAAAGAAAAGGAAGCAGCAGCAGCAGAAGAAGGAGAAAAATGACTAGAATATGAGGGACTTAGCAGACACCATCAAGAAGATCAATGTATACACCACAGGAATCCCAGAAGAGAGAGAGAGAAAGGGGCAGAGAGATTATTTGAAGAAAATTTCTGAAATTTGAGGAAAAAACCAAAGCTCTACAAATTCAAGGAGTTCAGCAAGCTCGAGTAGGATAAATCCAGAGACACACACCAAGACACATTATAGCTGTATTGTGAAGAGCCAAACACAAAAAGAGAATCTCCAAAGCTGCAACAGCAGAGCTATTCAGCACGTACAAGGAATCACAAGTAGGATTATTAGCAGATTTCTCAGAAGAAACTGCAGGACAGAAGGCAATGTGATTATATATATTTTTAAAAGAAGAAAAGAGGAAGGAGGAGGAGAGGGAGGAGGAGGAGAAGGAGAAGGAGAAAAAATGTCAACCGAGAATTTTATATCTGGCAAAACCGTTCTTTAAAACTAAGAATGAAATTCAGAATTCCCAAGCAACCTGAGAAGTCATTACTACTAGATCTGCCCACAAGAAATGCTCAAAGTTCTTCAAGTTGAAATGAAAGGACACTAGACCTGTCCCCGTGAAACTCTTAGAGCAAATAGAGGGATCATTGACAAGAGTCATTTTATTTTTACCATTGTTGACACACAACGTTATGCTAGTTTTAGTGTACAACATAGTGATCCGACAACTCCAAACGTTACAGTATGCTCACCTCAAGTATAGATGCCCTCTGTCACCATACACTAGTACAGTGCCACGGACTATATTCCCTACACTGTACCTTTCATCCCTGCAATTACTCATTCTGCAACCGGAAACCTGATCCTCCTACTCCCATTTACCCATTTACCCATTTTGCCCTCCACCCTCCTCCCCAGAGCAAACCACCAGTTTGCTCTGTATTTATGGATCTGTTTCTGATCTTTGTTTATTCATTTGTTTCTCAGGTTCTTCACACAAGTAAAATCATATAGTATTTATCTTACTCAGTCTGACTTATTTACTTGCATCCACATTGTCACAAACAGCAAAATTCATCATTTTTTATGGCTGCATATATCCCATTGTGGATATATACCACATCTTCTTTATCTATTCATTTGTCCATGGACACATGGGTTACTTCCATGTCTTATCTATTGTTAATAATGCTGCAATAAACACAGACGTGCGTATATCTTTTCAAAATAGTGCTTTTGTTTTCCTTGGGTAAATACCCAGTAGTGGAATTACTGGGTCATATGGTTGTTCTAATTTCAATTTTTTGGAAAAAAATCGATACTGTCTCCCACAGTGGATGCACCAATTTACATTCCCATCAGTAGTTCACAAGGGCTCCTTTTCTCTATATCCTCGCCAATTCTTTTTTCTTGTCTTTTTTACTTTAGTCTTTCTGACAGGTGTGAGATCATATCTCATTGCAGTTTTTATATTTCCCTGATGATGATCAGTAATGTTGAGCATCTTTTCATGTGTTTGTGGCCATCTGTATGTCTTCTTTGGAAAAATGTGTGTTTAGGTCTTCTGCCCATTTTAACTACATTATTTGTTGTTTTTGGTGTTCAGTCATGTAAATTATTTATATATATAAATATATATAAAATATAAATATAAATAATATATAGAAATATATTTATATATTTTTATATCAACCCCTTACAAGGTATATCATTTGCAAATATCTTTGCCCATTCAGTAGGTTCCCTTTTTGTTCTTTGTTTCCTGAGCAAACCCTTTTTATTTATTTTGATTTTGATTTAGTCCCACATTTATTTTTGCTTTTGTTTCCCTTGCCTCAGGAAATCTATCTAGAAAAACGTTGTTATAGCTGATGTCTAAGAAGTTACTGCCTATCCCATCTTGTTTCATGGATTCTTCTCCTACCCACTTAAGCCCCCAAGATGGGATAGGGAGGGAGACAAACCATAAGTGACTCTTAATCTCACGAAACAAACTGTGGGTTGCTGGGGGGAGGGGGGTTGGGAGAAGGGGGGTAGGGTTATGGACATTGGGGAGGGTATGTGCTTTGGGGTAAATTGGAAGGGGAGATGAACCATGAGAGACTATGGACTCTGAAAAACAATCTGAGGGGTTTGAAGTGGTGAGGGGGTGGGAGGTTGGGGTACCAGGTGGTGGGTATTATAGAGGGCACAGCTTGCATGGAGCACTGGGTGTGGTGAAAAAATAATGAATACTGTTTTTCTGAAAATAAATAAATTGGAAAAAAAAAAAGAAGTTACTGCCTATAGTTTTCTTTTAGGAGTTTCATGGTTTCAGGTATCACATTTAGGGTTGTTTTTTTTTTTTTTTAAATTATGTTACATTAGTCACCATACAGTACATTATTAGTTTTTGAAGTAGTGCTCCATGATCACTGTTTGGTTTTAACACCCCAGTGCTCCATGCAATATGTGCCCTTCTAAATATCCATCACTGGGCTAATCTCTAAAACCCTCAGTTTGTTTCTCAGAGTCAATTGCACTACTGGGTATTTATTTACCCCAAAGATACAGATGGAGTGAAAAGAAGGGCCACAGGCATCCCAACGTTCATAGCAGCAATGTCCACGATTGTCATACTGTGGAAAGAGCCAAGATGCCCTTCAACAGACGAAAGGACATTTAGGTCTTTAATCCATTTTGAGTTTATTTTTGTGCGTGGTGTAAGAAAATGGTCCAGTTTCATTCTTTTGCCTGTAGCTGTTCGGTTTTCCCAGAACAATTTGCTGAAGAGACTGCCTTTTCCCAATTGTATATTTTTACCTCCTTTGTCATGGATTAATTGACTGCGTAAGTATGGGTTTATTGCTGGGCTCTCTATTCTGTTCCATTGAGCTATGTGCCCTTTTGTGCTGGTACCATATTCTTTTGAATACTACATCTTTGTAGTAGATCTTGAAACCTGGGATTGTGATACCTCTAGCTTTGTTCTTCTTTCTCAAGATTGCTTTGGTTGTTATTCACAGTCTTTTGTAGTTCCATACAAATTTTAGTAATACTTGACATCAGTCTTGGCAGTGCTTTTTTGGATGACATTGAAAGCACAAGTAACAAAAGCAAGAATCAACAAGTGGGACCACATCAAATTAAAAATTTCTGCACAGCAAAAGAAAATCAACAAAAATTAAAAGGAGCTCCACAGAATGGGAGAAAATATTTACAAACCATCTATCTGATAAGGGGCCAATATCCAAAATATATAAGGAAATCAATTGCAAAATATTCTGATTAAAAAATGGGCAGAGGAGATGTCTGGGGAAGATGGCAGAGTAGGAGGCCTCTAAGCTCACCTGGCTCAATAGTTACAAGTAGATAACACCCACATGAGTAAATAACTCAGAAAATGACCTGAAAACTGGCAGAGCAGAATTTCCACCACTAAATGTAGAGAAGAGGCCGCAAGAAGAGGTGGGAAGGGCAGATGCACAGGACTGTCCTCAGGAGGAAGAGATGGCAGGAGTACAGAGAAAGGAGAGAAACAGACCGTCACACAAAGTACCTGGGCACAGGGAACCCGTAGGAGGAAGTTGAATCCCATAACATTTGACTTCAGAGGGGCTGTATTTCCTGAGTTTTTAAAATCTGTGGGGCTTAACACTAGGGGACTTTAAAAATTACAGGCTCAGCTCTGGAAGAGCTAGAGGGTGGCAGAAAATGGGAGTCCCTGGCCTTAAAAAGACAGCACAACAAACAGCCCTGTGGAGATACAGCAAAAAGCAGCAGTTTGAACAATGTGTGGGGTTTACAGGGGGGACATCTGTTTACTCATCTTAGAGCATGTGCTGCAGGGGCGCAGATCATTAGGATGCTTCTCCAAAACAGAAGAACTGGCAAACACCATTATACGCCACCCCCCGCCCAGCCTTGACACACAGACACCTATGACAACTAGTGCAGCACCAACACGCTCTACCTGGCCTGCCAACAGTGTGCCCCACCCATGATCTCTGGCTGACACAGCCCCTTCCAGCTGGCCTCACTTCACAGCAGACCAGCACAAACTTTGCTAACACTGCATGCCCTGCCCTATATTCTCCTGTGGATCTGCCCCTTAGAGCCAGGCCTTGGTTCCAGGTATCCTCCCACAGCAGACCAATCGGCCTTGCTGGCACTGTGTCCTACCCCCATGTCCTCCTGTGCACCTATCTTCTTAAATACACCCTTGGCCAAGCCCATCCAGAGTGGAGCCACAAGCATGGCAGTGTGCAAAGCGCCCTAATGGGGCCAGAACAACTCCAAAGGGACTCCTGCCCCAGAGAGGGGAAGACAACTATCCTTAGCAGTCCAACTGAGGCCCCGGCAGTAGACGAGGAGCAGACACCAGATCTGACTACAGGCCCCGCCCACCAACAAAAGCTTCTCTGAGGCAACACAGGGAGAGTGCCCTGCAGTTCTGTGCTACAGAATCTCTGGCAAAGGCCTGGTCTGACTCAATTCAAGCCCAAGGCAGTCCCAGTTTGGCCCACTAACAACAAAGGACGAAACCCTAGCCTCAACAATGGCAAAGAGAGCCACTGCAGATGACTGGTCTGGAGACAAACCTAGCTCAACCATAACAGTAGGGCGTGCACAACACACAGAGAAGCAGCTTCTGAAACACCAGGTTCAGTGAGCAGGGGACACTGCACTGTAAGGCACTACAGGACCTCTTCTTCGTAGGACCATGACTTTCAAAAGCAGGAAATATAGCTGACTTTCCTAACACATAGAAACAGACATGGAGGGTTAGACAAAATAAGGAGACACAGGAATATTTCCCAAATGAAAGAAGAGAACAAAATCACAGCAAGAGACCTAAATAAAACAGTGATAAGTGATAGGCTTGATAGAGAATTTAAAGTAACAGTCATAAAGATACTCACTGGACTTTCAAGGAGTGGATGACCTCAGTGAGACCCTCAAGAAAGAGGAAACATAAAAAACAAATCAGAAATGAAGAAGTGAAGAACTGAAATTAAAAATGCACCAGAGGGAAAAACAGCAGACTAGAAGAAACAGAAGGACAGATCACTGACCTGCAGGACACAGTAATGGAAAGCAATCAAGCTAAATAAGAGAGAGAAAAATAGTAATAGTAAGTGAAAAGACTTAGAAAACATAATGACACCATCAAGAGTAATAACATTTGCACTATAGGGATCTGAGAGGGAGAAGAGAGAAAAGGCGCAGGAAGTTTACTTGAAGAAATAACAGAGGAAGTGAGCCCAGCAGCCGCGTTTTTTCTGGGGGAAGCAGCAGGTGGAATGGCGTAGCCTGAGGGTACCCAGAGCCTCCACCGAGATGGGGTGTTGAAAAATCTCTCGAGCTTGGTAAAGCTGAATGGACTACATGAAAAGCTTGAAAGCCAAGGTCAGGAAGAGCGATGAGAAGGAAATGAAGAAGAGCAGCAGTTCCAGGGACAGAAAATCGACCACTTTCTGGAAAGTAGGACGTATGGAGAAGTGAATCTGAAGCAACGGGCAGACAGACCGCGGGGGGAAGGGCCGGATCCTGACAAGCAGCAGAGCAGCGGAGCACAAAATCTGAACTTTTAGAAGTCTGCTCCACTGGGGGACATCGCTCCAGAGGTGAAGCGGGGGTGGAGCCCTTGCAGGGACAGCGTGGTCTCAGGTCCCGCGGGGGTCACAGAAGGTTTGGGGTGTCTGAGTGTCGCAGAGCTCACAGGTATTAGAGCGGGGAAGCCGGCTGCAGAGACAGAGCCGAGGAGTGAGCTCCCAGCTCGGGGTTACTTTGAACTGTGATTCCCGGCACAGTTGGGCCACTGATCGGGGGAGACCCACACTTCTCCACGGGAAGAGCAGTGTGGCAGGAATCTGCTGGGTTTGGAGACTCCAAATGGGGCTGTGTGCCAGAGACAGAAACACTTGGTCACAGGCCAGGTGAGCTCGGAGTGCGGCCAGAGACCAGGGACACGGGAGGGATTGACCCCTTTTCTCCAAGGACACACGGAGGAGTGGGGCCCAAGCTCCCGGGAGGCCGCCATTTTCATTCCCGCCCTCCAGAGCTCTGCAGAAAGTGTTCAGGGAACAAAAGCGGGAACCCAAGCCGATTACTTAGCCCAGGCCTGGCAGGGGCAGTGCAATTCTGCCTCAGGCAAAGACATTTGAGAATCTCTACAACAGACCCTTCCCCCAGAAGATCAGCAAGAACATGCAGCCAAGACCAAGCTCACTGATCAAGAAGAACGGCGGTTCCAGAGGAGGGGAAAGCAAAGCATGGAATTCATGCCTTTATCCCTATGATTCTTTAGTCTTGCAAAGTTAATTAAACTTTTTTAATTTTATATTTTTCTTATCCTAATTTTTTAAACTTTTCCTCTTTTAAAGTTTTTTAAGTAGTTTTTTTAAACAATACGTTTCTTAAAAATAATCGTTTTAAACCTTCATTATTATAGTCATATTTTATCCTTCATTGTACCTAACTTTATTTTTTGTATACATATAGGGGTTTTTTATCCTAAAAAATTTTGGGATACAATTTCTTCTAATAGATCAAAATATACCTTAAATCTAGCCCAGGGCTTTGTTCTAGTCTCCAGCCTGAGAAAATTCTCTCCACTTTCTTTTTCTTTGATTTTGTTATTAATTGATTTATATAGTTGGCTGCTCCCTGTTAGGGGCATAGATATTTAAAATTGTTAGATCTTCTTGTTGGACAGACCCTTTGAGTATGATATAGTGTCCTTCTTCAACTCTTATTATATAAGAGTATGATATAGTGTCCTTCTTCAACTCTTATTATTATAAGTCTTTGGCTTAAAATCTAACTTATGTGGTATAAGGATTGCAATCCCAGCTTTCTTTTGATGTCCATTAGCAGGGTAAATTGTTTTCCACCTCTTCACTTTAAATCTGGAGGTGTCTTCGGGTCTAAAATGAGTTTCTTGTAGACTGCATATTGATGGGTTTTGTTTTTTTATCCATTCTGATACCCTGTGTCTTCTGATTGGGGCATTTAACCCATTTACCTTCAGGGTAACTATTGAAAGATAGGAATTTAGTGCCATTGTATTGCCTATAAGGTGACTGTTACTGTATATTGACTCTGTTCCATTCTGGTCTACTACTTTTAGGCCCTCTCTTTGCTTAGAGGAACGCTTTCAATATTTCCTGTAGGGCTGGTTTGGTGTTTACAAATTCTTTTAGTTTTTGTTTGTCCTGGAAGCTTTTTAGCTCTCCATCTATTTTCAATGAAAGTCTAGCTGGATATAGTATTCTTGGCTGCATGTTTTTCTCATTTAGAGCTCTGAATATATCATGCCAGTTCTTTCTGGCCTGCCACATCTCTGTGGATAAGTCTACGCCAGCAAATTTGACAATCTGGAAGAAATGGATGCATTCCTAGAGATGTATAAACTACCAAAACTGAATGAGGAAGAAACAGAAAACCTGGAAAGACTAAGCAGTAAGGAGATTGAAACAGTCATCAAAAATCTCCCAACAAACAAGAGCCCAGGGCCAGACGGCTTCCCAGGGGAATTCTGCCAAACATTTAAAGAAGAATTAATACATAGTCTCCTGAAACTGTTCCAAAAAACAGAAATGGAAGGAAAACTTCCAAACTCGTTTTTTTGAGGCCAGCATCACCTTGAACCCAAAACCGGACAAAGACCCCATCAAAAAAGAGAATTACAGACCAATATCCTTGATGAACACAAACGCGAAAATTCTCACCAAAATACTAGCCAACAGGATCCAACAGTACATTAAAAAGGATTATTCACCATAACCAAGTGGGATTTATTCCAGGGCTGCAAGGTTGGTTTACATCTGCAAATCAATCAATGTGATACAATACTTAATAAAAGACAGAACAAGAACCATATGATAACCCTCAAAAGCATATAACAAAGTACAGCATCCATTCTTGATCAAACTCTTTAAAGTGTAGGGACAGAGCATACATACCTCAATATCATCAAAGCCATCTATGAAAAACCCACCACGAATACCATTCTCAATGGTGAAAAACAGAGCTTTTCTGCTAAGGTCAGGAACACAGCAGGGATGTCTACTATCACCACTGCTATTCAACATAGTACTATAAGTCCTAGCTTTAGCAATCAGACAACAAAAAGAAATTAAAGGCATCCAAATTGGCAAAGAAGAAGTCAAACTATCACTCTTTGCAGATGATATACTTTATGTGGAAAACCCAACAGACTCCACTCCAAATCTGCTAGAACTTGTACAGCAATTCAGTCAAGTTCAGGATATAAAATCAATGCACAGAAATCAGTGGCATTTCTTTACACCAACAACAAGACAGGAGAAAGAAAAATTAAGGAGTCAGTCCCATTTACAATTATAGCCAAAACCATAAGATACCTAGGAATAAACCTAACCAAAGAGTCAAAGAATCTGTATTCAGAAAACTATAAAGTACTCATGAAAGAAACTGAGGAAGACACAAAGAAATGGAAAAATGTTCCATGCTCATGGATTGGAAAAACAAATACTGTGAAAATGTCTATGCTACCTAAAGTAATCTACATGTTCAATGCAATCCCTATCAAAATGCCAAAAAGGTTTTTTTTCCAAAGAAATGGAACAAATAATCCTCAAATTTGTATGGAACCAGAAAAGACCTTGAATAGCCAGAGGAATGTTGAAAAAGAAAGCCAAAGTTAGTTGCATCACAATTCTAGACTTCAAGCTCTATTACAAAGCTGTCATCATCAAGACAGTATAGTACTGGCAAAAACAGAACAAAACAAAAATCACCAGACACACAGATCAATGGATCAATCTCTATTCTTAGAGAGCCCAGAAATATACCCTCAACTCTATGGTCAACTAATCTTTGACAAAGCAAGAAAGAATATCCATTGGAAAAAAGTCTCTTCAACAAATGGTGTTGGGAAAATTGGACAGCCACATGCAGAAAAATGAAACTGGACCGTTTTCTTACACCACACACAAAAACAGATTCAAAATGGATGAAAGACCTCAATGTGAGGCAGGAATCCATCAAAATCCTTGAGGAGAATAGGCAGCAACCTCTCTGACCTCAGCCACAGCAACTTCTTTCTAGAAACATCACCAAAGGCAAGGGAAGCAAGGGCAAAAATTAACTAGTGGGACTTCATCAAGATCAAAAAGCTTTTGCACAGCAAAGGAAACAGTCAACAAAACCAAAGACAACTGACAGAATAGAAGATGATATTTGCAAATGACATATCAAATAAAGAGGTAGTATCCAAAATCTATAAAGAACTTAGCAAACTCAACACCCAAAGAACAAATAATCCAATCAAGAAATGGGCAGAGGACATGAACAAACACTTCTGCAAAAAAGACATCCAGATGGCCAACAGACACATGAAAAAGTGCTCCACATCACTCGGCAGTGGGGAAATACCAATCAAAACCACAATGAGATACCACCTCACACCAGTCAGAATGGCTAAAATTAACAAGTCAGGAAACGACAGACGCTGGCAAGGATACAGAGAAAGGGGAACCCTCTCTGTTGGTGGGAATGCAAGCTGGTGCAACCACTTTGGAAAACAGCATGGAGGTTCCTCAAAAAGTTAAAAATAGAGCTACCCTATGACACCACAATTGCACTACTGAGTATTTACCCTAAAGATACAAACGTAGTGATCCGAAGGGGCACGTGCATCCGAATGTTTATAGCAGCAATGTCCATAATAGCCAAACTATGGATAGAACCTAGATGTCCAACAACAGCTGAATGGATAAAGATGTGGCATATATACACAACGGAATACTATACAGCTGTATACTATACAGCAACAACATGGATGGAACTAGAGGGTATGATGCTATGGGAAATACATCAATCAGAGAAAGACAAGGATCATATGACCTCTCTGATATGAGGAATTTGAGAGGCAGGGTGGGGTTCGTGGGAGGTAGGGAGGGAAAAAATGAAACAAGATGGGATTGGGAGGGAGACAAACCATTAAGAGACTCTTAATCTCATGAAACAAACTGGGGGCTGTTGGGGGCAGGGGGTAGGGATAGGGTGGCTGGATTATGGACACTGGGGGAAGGTGTGCTATGGTGAGTGTTAGGAAATGTGTAAGCCTGATGATTCACAGACCTGTACCCCTAGGGCAAATAATACATTATATGTTAATTAAAAAAAAAAAAAAGGAAGGTAAAAATAATAGCCAAAAACTTCCAAATCTGGGGAAGGAAACAAGATATCCAGGAGCACAGAGAGCCCCCAACAAAATCAATCCAAGAAATTCCACATCAAGACATGTGGGGATTAAAGTGTCAAAAAAAAATGGTGATAAAGAGAGGATTTTAGGGAGCCTGGGTGGCTCAGTGGATTAAGCCGCTGCCTTCGGCTCAGGTCATGATCTCAGGGTCCTGGGATCGAGTCCCGCATCGGGCTCTCTGCTCAGCAGGGAGCCTGCTTCCTCCTCTCTCTCTCTCTGCCTGCCTCTCTGCCTACTTGTGATCTCTGCCTGTCAAATAAATAAATAAAATATTTTTTTAAAAAAAAGAGAGGATTTTAAAAGCAGTAAGAGAGAAAACATTTGCATACAAGGGAAACAGCATTAGGGTACCAGCTGATTTTTCAGCAGGACTTTGCAGGCCAGAATGGAGTGGCATGATATATTCAAAAGATTGAAGGAAAAAAACATGCAACCAAGAATAATCTATCCAGCAAGGCTATCATTCACAACAGAAGACAAAAGAGCTTTCCCCCATGAACAAAAGTTAAAGGAATTAATGATCACTAAGCCAGCCGTACAAAATATGTTAAAGGAGAATGAGTGGAAAAGAAAAACTGCAAGTAGGAGTAAGAAAAGTAGAGGGTACCAAAGCAGTAAAAATAAGTATCTCTGTGAAAATCAGTCAAGGGATTCACAAAATAAAACAATGTAAGGTATGACATCATATACCTAAAAAGGGGTGAGGAGATGAGTAAATAATGGGTTCACACTTAAATGATCATCAACCTTAATACAGACTGCTATATGCAGGGATGTTACATATAAACCTAATGGTAACCACAAATAAAAAACCAGGAATAGATATGAAAAGAATAAAGAGAGTGAAAAGAAAGGACAGAGAAGAACTATAAAACAACCCAGTCAGACAAAATAGACTTTAAAAACAAACAGACTTGTAGTAAGAGAGAAAGAAGCACACTACATAATCATAAAGGGAACAATCCAACAAGAAGAAATAACAATTATAAATATTTATGCCCCTAACATAGAAGCCCCCAAATACATAAAGAAGCTAATGATAAATATAAAGAAATTAATCAGTAGTAATACAATAATAGTAGGGCACCTTAACACTCCACTTACATCAATGGACAGACCATCCAAACAGAAAATCAACAAGGAAACAGTGGCTTTGAATGATCCACTGGACCAGATGGATTTAACAAACATGTTTAGAACGTTCCATCCTAACAGAGCAGAATACACATTCTTTTCAAATGCACATGGGTCATTCTCCAGAACAGATCACATATTAAGGCACAAGTCTCAACAAATTCAAGAAGGTCAAAGTCATACCATGTACCTTCTCTGACCAAAATGCTATGAAACTAGAAGTCAACCACAAGAAAAAAATCTGGAAAGACCACAAATTCATGGAAGTTAAATAACAATCTATTAAAATATGAATGACTCAACCAGTAAATTTAAAAAATTAAAAACAAACAAAATAATAGCACAGATCAATGAAATCAGCATCCTGTACTTTCAAAAGATCAAAACTGATAAACCTTTAGACAGACTCATCTAAGAGGGAAGGGAGGGAAGAAAGAGAGAGAGGACTCAAGTAAATAATATAAAAAATGAAAGAGGAGAAATAACAGGTAACACCACAGAAATTGAAAGGATTACAAAAGAATATTTTGAAAAATTAAATGCCACCAAATTAAACAACCTAAAAGAAATATATAAATATCTAGAAACATATAACCTCTCAAAACTGAATCAGGAAGAAATTGAAAATTTGAACAGACCAATTACTAACAATAAAATTGAATCAGTAATAAAAAAAAAAACCAACAAACAAAAGTATAGGATAAGGTAGATGCACAGGTAAATTCTACCAAAGATTCTACCAAAGATTAGAAAATTAATATCTACTTTTCTCAAACTATGCAAAAAATAATAATAATAATAAGAAAAAAATTAAGGAAAAAAAAAAAAAGATGAGGCCAGAAGGTTTCCAAATTCATTGCATGAGGCCAGCATTACCCTGATACCAAAATAAAAACCAGATAAAGACACTACTAAAAAAAGAGAACTACAGGCCAGTATCTCTGATGAACACTGAACAACAAAGTATCATTAGCCAACTATATCCAACAATACTTTAAAAAAATCATTCGCCACAATCAAGTGGGATTTATTCCTGGGATGCAAATGTGGTTCAATATTTGCAAACCAATCAATGTGATATGCCATATTAACAAGAGAAATGATAAAAACCATATGATCATTTCAGTAGATTCAGAAAAAGCATTTGACAAAGTATAACAACGATTCATGACAGAACCCTTAACAAAGTCAGTTTAGAGGACCCACACCTAACATCATTTTCAATGGTGAAAAACTGAGAGCTCTTCGACTAAGGTCAGGAACAAGATAGGGATGTCCGCTCTCACCACTTTTATTTAACATAGTACTGGAAGTCCTAGTCATAGCAATCAGATAACAAAAAGAAAAAAAAAGGCATTCAAATTGATAAAGAAGAAGTAAAACTTTCACTATTTGCAGATGACATGATACTATATACAGAAAACCCAAGACTCTACACACACACACACACACACACACACACACACACAACTACTAGTACTGATAAATGAATTCAGTAAGGTCATAGAATACAAAATCAATATACAGAAACCCATTGCATTTCTAGACACTAATAATGAAACAGCAGAAAGAGAAATAAAGAAAACAATCCCATTTACAACTGCACCAAAATAACAAAATGCCTAGGAAAAAACTTAACCAAGGAGGCACAAGACCAATATTCAGAAGACTATAGAACATTGAGGAAAGAGATGAAGAGGATACAAACAAATGGAAGGATATTCCATGCTCATAAGTTGGAAGTACAAATATTGTTAAAATGCCATACCATCCAAAACAATCTACAGATAATAATGTCATCCCTATCAAAAGACCAACAGCATTTTTCACAAAACTAGAAGAATCTTAAAATTTATATGGAACCACAAAAGATCCCAAATAGCCAAAACAGTCTTGAGAAAAACAACAACAACAAAAACCAGAATTATCACAATCCCAGATTTAAAAATACACTACAAAGGTGTAGTAATCAAAACAGTATGGTATGGGCACAAAAAAATAAAAGACACACAGATCAATGGAACAGAATAGAGAGGCCAGAAATAAACCTACAATTAATCTTCAATAAAGGAAGAAAGAATATACAATGGGAAGGGTCTTTTCAACAAATGGTGTTGGGGAAACTGGGCAGCAACATGCAAAAGAATTAAATTGAACCACTTTCTCACACCATACACAAAAATAAACTCAAAATTTAGATGTCTGAGCTGAAACCATAAAAATCCTTGAAAAGAGCACAGGCAGTCATTTCTCTGCCATCAGTCATAGCAACACTTTTCTAGATACGCCTCCTGAGGCAAGGGAAACAATGCACGACTGGGACTTCAAGGACAGGAGGGGAGGGAAGGGGAGGAGAGGAGAGAAAAACTTCTGCACAGCAAAGGAAACAATCAACGAAACTAAAAGATAACTTGCAAAATAAGAGAAGATATGTGCAAATGATGTATCCAATAAATGGTTAGTATCCAAAATATAAAAAGCTTATACAACTTAACACCCCCAAAACAAATAACCCGATTAAAAAATGGGCAAAAGACATGAACAAACATCTCTCCACAGAAGATGTCCAGATGGCCAACAGAAACCTGAAAAGATGCTCAACATCACTGGTCATCAGGGAAATGCAAAACAAAACTACAATGAGACCTCACACCCATCAGAATGGCTAAAGCTGAAACAAGAAACAAGTGTTAGTGAGGGTGTGGAGAAAGGGGAGCACTCCTGCACGGTTCGTGGGGATGCCAGCTGGTGCAGCCGCTCTGGAGAACAGTATGGCAGTTCCTCAAAAGTTAATTAACAGAATTAACAAATGATACAGTAATTTCACTATTGGGTATTTACCCAAAGAATACAAATTTGTAGAGATACACACACCTGGATGTTTGCTGTAGAATTATTTATAGTAGTTAAGATATGGAAGCATCCTAAGTGTCCACTGATAAAGATGAAATGGATAAAAGATATGGTATCTTTATACAATGAAATATTACTCAGCCATAAAAAATTAAAATCTTGACATTTACACCAATATGAAAGGATCTAGAGGGTATAATGCTAAGTGAAATAAGTCAGAAATACAAACACCATCTGATTTCACTCATATGTGGAAATTAAGAAACAAAATAGGTGGGGGCGCCTGGGTGGCTCAGTGGGTTAAGCCGCTGCCTTCGGCTCAGGTCATGATCTCAGGGTCCTGGGATCGAGTCCCACATCGGGCTCTGCTCAGCAGGGAGCCTGCTTCCCTCTCTCTCTCTGCCTGCCTCTCCATCTACTTGTGATTTCTCTCTGTCAAATAAATAAATACAAAATCTTTAAAAAAAAAAAAAAAAGAAACAAAATAGGTGAACAGAGAAAAAAAAGAGATAAACCAAAGAACATTTTTATCTATAGACAACCGACAGGGAGGGGGGTGTGAGGGGTGAACTAGGTGAAGGAATTAATCACTTATCATGATGAGCACTGAGTGATGTATATAATTGTTTAATCACTATACTGTACACCTGAAACTAATACAACATTGTATATTGTATACTGGAATTAAAATTTTAAGAAAACACACAGGGGACTTCAATAGCCATTCTCTAAAGAAGACATAAAAATGACCAACAAGTACATAAAAAGTGCTCAACATCAATAATTATCAGGGAAATGCAAATGAAAACTACAATGAAGTATCATCTTCCACCTGTTAGGACGGCCATCATTAAACAGCAATAGATAAAATTGCTGGCAAGAGGGATGCTTGGGTGGTTTGCATCTGCCTTCGGCTCAAGTCATGATCCCGGGGTCCTGGGATTGAGTCCCACATCTGGCTCTTTGCTCAGTGGGGAGCCTGCTTCTCGCTCTGCCCCTTCCCATTCATGCTCTCAAATAAATAAAATCTTAAAAAAAAAAAAAAATGTCGGCAAGACTGTGGTGAAGAGAGAACCCTGTGCATTGTTGGTAGGAATATAAAATGGTGCAGCCACCATGAAAAACAGTATCGTGGTTCCTCCAAAAATTAAAAATAGAAATATCATATAACCCATCAATTCCACTTCCAGGTATTTATCCAGAAGAAATGAAATCAGAATCATCAAGAGGTATCTGTTATCCTAGGTTCGCTGTAGCAATATTCACAATAGCCATGGTATGGAAACCACCTATGTGCACTGACAGACGAATGGATCAAGTGTGGTATATAGGTCATGGACCATTATACGTGAAAGGAGGACCATTTAAGATAATGTGAATTACTAGACAACATTATGTTAAATAAAATAAGCTAGATGCAGGAAAACAAATACTGCATGATCACTTATATGTAGAATTTTAAAAAGTTGAACTTAGAGAAATAGTATAGAATGGCGGTTCTTAGGGGCTGGGACATGTAGGAATGGGGAAATACTGACCAGAGGGTTAACTTTCTTTAACTTTCAATTATAAAATGAGTAGGTTCTAGAAATCCACTGTACGCATGGTGACACTTGATAATAATTTATTACACAGTTGAAATTTGCTATGAGTAGATCCTAAGAGTTTTCAACACACACACAAACGTAAGTCTAGGAGGTGAGGACTTAGCTAGTTTGTGGCAATTGCTACAGAAGATCTGCTTCCATCACACCACCAACTGTACACCTTCTATGTATGTAATTTTGTGTCCCTCTCCGCCATAGGTCATGCTCCTATTCAGGTCTTACCGCAGCCTCCATGAGATCCAGTCTTTAGCATCCTCCGCACAGCCCCAAGGCTCCTCCCTAGCAGATGATCTCAGCACCGTCACTCCTCCCCAACAGGTAAGCACATTTGGGGGCTTGCCCTGGACTTCCCTGAGCTAGGTGGGATCCTGTGAGGGAGCTTTCCTCTCCAAGTAACAGCACACCCACTCACCGGGGCGGACTTCATTCTTCTCACGTAACTCAAGTGTGGAGGTGGCCAAGTACTGGCATTGTCCCCAAAGCTCAGTGATGTCTGAGCTCTAGGCTGGCATGGCATCCCTCGCTCTCAGGGTCACAAGACGGCAGCAGCCGCCCTGGTCTTCACACAACCGTGTCTGAAAATAAGCAGCAGGACACAGCACGAGAGTTTCTCCTCCACAGCCTTCTGGAAGGTACCCTCCACCGCTCCTTACAGCTCACTGGTGGCATCCAGTTAGGACTATCCCTAGACCAAGAGCTACGGTACCTTTCCAGAGGTCCCAGCACCTCCCGTGGGGTAGCCACAGCTCTCCTCCGGCCTTCAGGGCTGAAACACCACCTTGTATCTAGGCTTCCCTGGAAGTTTTGTCTTCTCTCCAGGCTGCACTCTGGGGAAGGGCAGCAAACCTGCCACCCACTGGCCCTAGGCATCCATCAGGCCTGTCCCAGAGAGAGGAGCCTGGGGACTCCCTCCCCAGCACTTCCCCCTACTCTGGCTACACGACTCGTTGCCCTCAGTCCTCCAGGTCTACCTCTTGACAAGTTGATACAAAATGCCAAAGAATAATTTCAAGTACCTGCTTTTGCCACTTACTTTCCAGTGGACTCTGGCATTCGCAGCCATGAAATCTGCCCTGGTCCTATCACTGTGTTTCTGCTTCCATGAGGCAACAAGCTAAGCTTCTGAGCCTAATCCCAGGGGTGGAAGAACTTCCCGTAAAGGGAGAAACAACAGGCTTTAAGGCCTAACACAGCGGTCCGAGTGTCGGGGGTAGGAAGGTCTGGGAGGGGAGCAGCAGTGTATACGTGAACTTCCTACCTTCTGCTTCATTTGCTATGAACCTAAAACTGGCTTTTGGTTTGTTTTTTACAATTTTTTAAAGTATTTATTCGACAGAGAGACAGCGAGGGAACACAAGCAGGAGTGGGAGAGGGAGAAGCAGGCTTCCCGCTGAGCAGAGCCCAACTCCGGGCCTGACCCCAGGACCCTGGGATTATGCCATGAGTTGAAGGCAGCTGCATAAGGACTGAGCTACACAGGCGCCCCAAAATGCTTTTTTTAGATTTTATTTGAGAGAGCATGAGTGGGGATAAGTAAGAGAGAGAGGAGACTCCCGGCTGAGCAGGGAGCCGCAGGCGGGAGAGGGCTCCATTCCACAGCACCAGGATCTCGACCCGAGCCAAAGGCACGTGCTTACCCAACTGAGCCACCCAGGAGCCCCAACCCTAAAGCTGTTCTAAACAAAATGTTCATTTAAGTGGGAGTAAAAGCCTTATTAGCTCTAGTTCTGTACGAAACCAAAAGAACTACACCACAGGACCCACCCAGGCCTCCTGAGCAGCTGGGCTGCTCCCTGGAGAGGTGGAGGCCCCACGGCCCTTCCGACTGGACCTCCTGCCTCAGCTGGAAATCCACTGTCCAGGCATTAATGACAGGCGTGGGCCAGAGCCTGCTCACCTTTTCCACACCCCATTCCCTCCTAACATCCTCTGCTGCGGTTCCCCACACGCCTCCTCCCCCATCTCCTCGCTGGGGAAAAAGGACTGTTTGGCCTGGCAATGGGCCTGCCCTTGCGACCCCACCCGCTGTCAGCAGAGGGATCACCAGGAGGCACTGCCCAGTCATCTTCAAAAGGCTGACGGACAGTTTGTAACCGTCTTTGTGACAAAAAGTGGACATCTGGAAAAGGGAAACGATGTCCTGGAGATGGCAAGAAGCTAGAGCTTTTAGGATGTTGGTCAAGATGCTTCCGACAGGCAGTGGGAAGCCTCAGCATTTCTGACACGGACTTCCCTAACCCACACTCTTCTGGTACTAATAGCGGCTCACAGCCATTACTCTACCCTACAACCCTCTTACTTAGGGAAAACCAGCCTCTAAGTCCAACTAAAATTGTCAGTTACAGGTTTCAAACAAGAGGCAGGACCCCGGCATCCACACCCAGCAGATGGCTCAGGCGGGCCACCCAACTAGCCAACACTGCTGAGAGCACTGCTGGCCAATGTGCAGGGGGCCGGTCCCTCAGCTCCCCTCCTGCCAAGACCTCGACAGAGGACGGCAAACTAAGAAACCCAAAATGGGGGGAGCAAGAACACATGGAAGTCAGTTCAGTGGAATGGAGGAAAAAATGAAGTCTGGTTGATATGGCCCAAGTGTTTCAATGAGGATGGTTAGAAAAGAATTTAGAATACTTCTGGAAGCATAACTAGCAGAAATCTGAAATGTTAATGAAAGTATCACCTCTAATCTTAGTATATAGCCAGTATCAATTCCACTTTCTCGCTCTTTCCCAATGCATTTTTCACTCAAATCAGTGCACACAAAATTTATGTAATTTTGCCCATCAACCGGAATCCTTCAATTTTAAAAGGATATACAACATAAAAAGCATCTTAAGAGCCATATCCAACTATCTCAATCTACAGAGAAGTTTAAAGCCCCAGTCAGAGGTGTGGACTATGCCTGGAACCCACCTCCTCACCCTTCCTCCAGGATGTGAAACTTTAAACTACTGTTCACAGTAGTATGGAGTAAATTAAATCTAGTGCTGGGATGTGAATACACACATATCCCAGTCTCAAAGGATGTTTGAGCCAGACTGGGGGATCAGAGGACAGCAATTTTTGCAAGGTAATGTCCGCTTGAGTAGATGCGGAAAAATTACTCCCAAGAAAGTGGAGGCACCCTGAGCATAAATAACTGTGTGCGCAGAGACACACAAGCGCTTGTACAAATGGAAGTGTTGGATATGCAAGTCAGCTTCATTAATGCACATCTGTGAAGAGTATGATCAGCAAATCACTGTGAATAAAACAATGATCTTAACATATCTTAAAACAAGTCTTCTACAAGGATGGAGATGATTTAAAAATGATTTTAAAACCACAAGTTTTAAAATAGTATTTTATTGAAAACTTAGTGCCCATGTACACATTCAAGATTCACTCACAAGGTTACATACCAGAATGGAGCTCAATGCCAACGACGGGTTCCCACAATATGCAACACACTCTAGAGCCGCCCAAACTTCAAGTCCATCTCCAGACCCTTGTAAGCTAAGTATTTACAAACAGTGTAGGAAACAACAAATATTTTGAGAGCCTCGTTCAATGCCTTCATTCAAGTTTAACACAGGCTACAGAGAGGGAAACAGCTAGTGGTTTCTAGATTAGAAACAGGAACTTGACCAAAACCAAAAAACCTGTTTTTCGAAACTGTCCTGTGACCTCAAAGGGAGACTCATAAGCAACCAGGTCCTCTTCAGAGGCCTACGTGCTCACTAGCTGACCTGTAGTAACCAACACCGGCGCCGCGGTGTGCTCTGTAAATCACGAAGGCGAACACTGCTTCCTGTGGTATTCCTGCCATGTTTTCATTTCTAAGAAAACCCGCAGGAAGAACCATGCTTATACCCAAACAAGACGACAAGAACAGGTTACCGAGGAATAATAAGGCCCTAAGAAAGGCAGCAGGTCGTATAGTTAACTCCTTGTGGGCAAAATCCCTGCCCTAAAACTATGCAACCTACTACCTCTTCCTAGGAACCCATTTTTTCCCACGCTGGTCTTCTACTTGGCAGTTGTACTTCAAACTAACCTGTTAAATCAGGTCATATTATTTGGGATTTATTTCAAATTCACATCAATTAGACTTTCTTCACTGAGGCTATTGGCCATGACCTTGGTAATATTCACAAAAGCATTTGCTTAAAACCAAACCTCTTGTTAAAAAGAACAAAAATGCATTTATATCAGAAGATACAAATCTTAGAAGCACCAGTACCTCCCAGCCCATTTGTATTGCTGGAGCCAAAGACTTTCAAAAACAAAGTATTACCAAAATTTAAATACCTAATTTCACAAAATCTCCAGCCCCTCTTGAGCCACTGGAAAATGAGGTGACACTGTATGCAAATGCTGCTTGCCACCACCCACGGAAGCATTTTAACTTACCAAGTTCCCTTTGGACACCAAGTGTTTCTTAGTTCCAGGCCCCTACTGGGCCCCGGGATTTGAGTTTTTGACCTAAGTGCTTTTACAGAATATATCAGTTCTCTACAACCTGATTTACTTATTGGGCTTGGCTAGAAGATACAGATTCCTCTTCTCCAGACCTTAATTATTCCAACTGCAGAGTGGCCAGGATGTCCACAACAGGGGCAGAACGTGTGTCACAAAACCACCACCCACAGTGAAGAGAAATACCCAATTTATCCGCTTCAGAAAAATAAAGCCAAAGAGAATTTCTTGAACATTCCCACTTTTCTTTGGCACATCAAAAGGCAATGAACATAAAAGGCCCACCCAAGAGAACTGGACATTTTCTCTGTACAAAGTTCCTGCTGCCAATGGCAATGTACTAGAATTATCTTAGACAGTAAGATTCAGGACAGATGGAGGAAACATTTGGGAGGTAACCTCTTCCTCACCTCCATGCATTACCTCTTTCTCTCCTCCCAAAACAAGACAGACAGCAAGTGCTTTCAACGGGAGCTTTTACTGTTCTTTTGATTCTAAAGGCCTAAGGTAGGATATGGTTTGGTTACAGACGAAGGATGAAACGTGGGCCTTTGGGGGTGTTAAAACTCAAGTAGCCCTTTCTAGCATGATCCTTACATTTTCCTTTAAAACAATCAACTATGGATTTCCCCATCTGACAGCTTCGGGGGATTCCCCTTTGTGACAAGGGCCCCTTCAGGTTTGGGGAACAAAGCTGAGGTCTTTGTGACTTACCAGGAGCAATGGTAGGACCCTGAGCCCATCTCTCATTTCCCAGGCTGGAGGTGAAGCTGTCCAAGTCAACATACCAGTGAAACAGTGTTTACTTACAATGTCGCAAAGGCCACCCAAAACCCCAAACTAGGAGTGATAAGCAACCCGAGTCCAGTTCAGCTCAGACAGTGCCTTTCCAGTCTGCATTTACTGCTGGCCCTGGACCTGGCCCTGAACACACGCAGTGGGATGCAGAGCCATCAACCTATTCTTAATTCCAGAGGGGCTTAGTCCCCTGTTAAGATTTATTCTTTCCACTCTGAGATTCTCATTTAAATTTAAATTCCCAGAACACACTATGTGAAATGTAAAAACTACTAGATCACTATATGTACTGTAGGTACACTATCCTACCACAGAAAAAAACAGCAACTGATAAAACAGAATACAAAATCATGTCAAAATTAATTCTTCTGCGTTTTAACATCATCTAGATAAAGACAAAATGCAGCAAGTCTACTCCTCAGGGAAGGCAATAGATTGTATAGTTATCTCCTGAACAGGGTAAAATCACTACCCCACAACTATACAATCTACTACCTCACTCTGACAGAGCAATCTTTTCTTCTGGAATGGAGAACACAGTCTTTTTCAAAAGAAAAATACGACATAAAAATTTTAGCATCAAATTAAAAATACACACTTGTCCTTCTATGTAAGAAATGAGAAACAAGTATCCCCACTGCCATCTGGTCTACTTGCTCAAGTTTTTAATCAGTAAATGAGTCAGCAACCTGCAAAACATAAAAAACGCTGCACTACAGCATTTTTACACAAGTTAGAACACTGTATAATAGTTATCAACTGTCTGTGAAGCCGTTGGGATGTAGATGTTTCTATCACGTTAGGAAAGACAGTAGATTGTATAGTTATCTCCCAGTGGTGGGTGTGACCCTAAAACTATACAACCTACTACCTCATCCCACAGTGAAGAGAAGGTCCGGGGTCAGCTGAACACCATGCGAAGGCGTCCTCCTCAGTCATCCTGGTTTCCCTGTGTGATGAATGGAGAAAAAAATTTCATTCACTCACCTTGAACACAAGTTTAATGGAACAAACCTTCTAAAACTAGCATTTTAAGTTCTAGTTTCATTTATGATCTATGCAGTGCTTTCATTTCCTACTATTTGGTTAGTATTAAATGCTTATTTATCTGAATCTGCTCCTAATGCCGTATGTTTACAAGATACAGAAAGTATTTTCTTACATTATCTCTTATTTGACTATCATCCTGACTTTTTTGTCAAAAATGAAAATTCATAAAATCACCCATCTTTCCATGAGAAACAAAAAAAAATCCATTATAAAGAACCTCTAATGAAATCTAATGCCCCCAAAACCCAGCAGTGCTATACACCTTATAATCTATGATTAAATGCATTAATATATGCAAGAGGATGATATAAAAAAATACACAAAGAGAATCTCTCTTAATCATTCATTCATTCATTCTCCACGACCAGCACGGAACCCAATGCAGTGCTCAAACTCATGAGCCTGAGATTAAGACCCAACTCAGATCGGGTCAGGACACTAACTGAGCCACCCAGACACCCCGAGAACTTAATTTTAAAATTAACTCAATGCTGGGGTGCCTGGGTGGCTCAGTGGGTTAAAGCCTTCGGCTCAGGTCACGATCTCGGGGTCCTGGGATCAAGCCCCGCATCCGGCTCTCTGCTCGTCGGGGAGCCGGCTTCCTCCCCTCTTTCTCTGCCTGCCGTCTTGCCCGCTTGTGATCTGTCAAATAAATAAATAAAATCTTTTAAAAAATAAAATAAACCCAATGCACATAACTCCATGCCAACTAACACTAAGTAGTCTTTTTAACAGAAAATTAACTGAATCGGACTCAGGACCAGCAACCTTCCTCTAGCCAGAAAGGTGCTGTGAGGGTGTCAAAGGTAGAGACCAACATATTTAAGACCTTAGTACAGTACGGGGACGCCTGGGTGGCTCAGTTGGTTAAGCAGCTGCCTTCGGCTCAGGTCATGATCCCAGCGTCCTGGGATCGAGTCCCACATCGGGCTCCTTGCTCGGCAGGGAGCCTGCTTCTCCCTCTGCCTCTGCCTGCCTCTCTGTCTGCCTGTGCTCGCTCTCGCTCCCTCTCTCTCTGACAAATAAATAAATAAAATCTTTAAAAAAAAAAAAAAAAAAAGACCTTAGTACAGTACTTTTGCACTAAGCAATATGATCCCATTAGTTACATTAACAACAGTGCCAAGACAATTCAATGGGGGAAAGGATAGTTTTTTCAACAAATAGTGCTGGGACAACTGGCTATATACACGTGAAAGAATGAATTTAGACCCCCTATCACAAACCATATATAAAAGTTACTTAAGACAAATAACCTATTTTAAAGAAGGGCAAAGGATTTAAACAGGTATTTCTCCAATGACTAACAAGCACTAATGGCCAAGTACACGAGACACTCAGTATTACTTATGAGGCATTAGGTACACCTAGACCAAAGCCACAATAGGATGCCACATTCAGATCCACTCAGATAATTATGATCAAAAGGACAAGTAAGTGTTGGTGAGGATATGGAGAAATTACAATTCCAACCCTCATATACAGCTGGTGGGAATGTGAAATGGGGCCAGGCGCTTTTGGAGAAGTTAGTTGTTCACTAGGAAGTTAGTTACCAAATGACCAGCAATTCCAAATCATAGGTATATTCCCTAGAAAATTAAACACACAAACTTGTACATGAATGTTTCATAGGAACGATACTCATCTGGAGTCATCTAAAACCCAGATTCAAATTCTGGCCCTGCTCACTCACTGTTACATCAGTATACTGGGCTCAACGATCTGTGAGAATAAGAGGAAGATTTATCATGCACCCAACACACGTACAAGTGCCACGTCAAGACCTTCACATGTGCCATCTTCACCTTATTTAACAGTCATCTCTATTTCCATAAGTGGGAACTTGTGCTAAGTGTAGTAACTTGCCCCAAATTACAGAAGATTGCACTGGATCTTCAATTAGCAATAATCGCGCCTCGGATAAACCTCATTGGCTACGATACTGCCACTGCACAAAGCTTGCACTGGATCTTCAATTAGCAATAATCGTGCCTCGGATAAACCTCATTGGCTACGATACTGCCACTGCACAAAGCTTGCACTGGATCTTCAAACTTACTGTACCTGAGCTCATTTCCATTCTATAAGGCCAGATGATCCAAAGTATGAACATGCAGATGACTGTCCCTAAAAAGCCAAGCCTTTATAAGTCAAAATCTTTCCTTAGAACCAGCATGGTTCTTTTAAAAAAAAAAATGACAGCCCCGGGGGTGCCTGGGTGGTTCTGCTGGTTAAGCAACTGCCGGAGCAACTGCTCAGATGGTGATCCCAGAGTCCCAGGGTCAAGTCCCTCATTGGGCTTCCAGCTCCGTGGGGAGTCTCCTTCTCCCTCTGACCTTCTCCCCTCTCATGCGCTCTCTCTCAAATAAATAAAGTCTTTTTAAAAAATAAATAAACAATAAACAATACAAAATAAAATAAAATGACAGCCAACAGTTAGCAGTAAAACCAGCTGGTAGTACTTCTACCCCAATCCTCAACTCCAATCAATTTTTCTCATCTAAAACATGTCTGAGGGTGCCTTTGGCTCAGGTCATGATCCTGGAGTCCTGGGATCAAGTCGTGCCATCAGGCTTCCTGCTCAGAAGGGAGTCTGCTTCTCCCTCTGCCCCTGACCTCACTCTTGCAGCTCTCTTAAACAAACAGAATCTTAAAAAAAAAAAAAAAAAAAAAAAAATTCTGAATCCTCATCAAACATAGGACTCTAAAATGAAATAATTTACTATCTAGGGGTGCCTGGGTGGCTTGGTGAGTTAAGCCTCTGCCTTTGGCACAGGTCGTGATCTCAGGGTCCTGGGATCGAGCCCCGCATCGGGCTCTCTGCTCAGCAGGGATCCTGCTTCCCCCTCTCTCTGCCTGCATCTCTGCCTACTTGTGATCTCTCTCTCTCTCTGTCAAATAAATAAATATTTTTTAAAAATTACAATCTAAAATGTATTCATTTTTCAACTCACCAAGTGTGGCATGCTTACTTTGTACTATTTTTCTTGATCCAGCAATGTCAGTAAGTACCATATTGGTAGAAAGCAATCTGGCCATTTAGACACCAAGGGCTATTAAAATGCTGTCAATTTGAGGGGAAACATACATGAATATAATCCAAATGCTGGGTGTTTATGAACAAGGGGAAGAAGAAACAGCTATTACATAGCATTACTATTTATATAACAGTGGTTCCACCTTTCCACAGTCCACAGCAACTAAAGTATTTCGTATTTCTAAACCAAATTCATGTGTCTATAAATCGGTAATACCAGTACAAAATATTAACATTCACAAACGAACACCATCCCTCACTCTTATATTTTCTATTATACAGAATAAATTGATTTTATGATCCACTGATGGTTCTCAGCCTCAGTTTTCTAAAACACACTGAGAAGTGCAAAATTTGGGAAACTAAAATCTAACACCTGAGAGGAGGCAATTTTTAATTAAGCAAGCTTTCAGAAACAAGAACACAATCCATGTACTAGAACTTATGGATTATAAAGACCCATGGAAATGTTCATTAAGAAATAAGGTTAAGTCGGGACGCCTGGGTGGCGCAGTTGGTTGGACGACTGCCTTCGGCTCAGGGCGTGATCCTGGAGTCCCGGGATCGAGTCCCACATCGGGCTCCCAGCTCCATGGGGAGTCTGCTTCGCTCTCTGACCTTCTCCTCGCTCGTGCTCTCTCTCACTGTCTCTCTCTCTCAAATAAATAAATAAAATCTTTAAAAAAAGAAATAAGGTTAAGTAAAAACGCTACCATGTACACAACCACAACTATAAACTGCTCGGCTACTAGGCATGTCGCTAGCAAATTTTCAGCTGAGATTTTTCCTTCCGTAGTGGGTTTCAGAGACCTGACTGGAATCCCAGCCTTTTATTTTACCATATATTTACTTAATTTACATCAGGTAATCTCTGGGCATTTATTATTTGAACTTATAAAAATCTGACAAATTTTACAGGGCTGTAAGAAGGATAGAAATAAAATACAAAATGCACCAAGTACCATGCTGAGTACAGGGCATGCTCTGTATCTGGCAGCTGCAACCCTCAATTATTAGATTGTTCACTAAAATATTCTTCGACAAGGGGCCCCTGAGTGGCTCAGTTGGTTGAGTGTCTGCCTTTGGCTTAGATCATGATCTTGGGAGTCCTGGGACTGAGCCCCACATTGGACTCCCTGCTCAGTGAGTGGAAAGTCTGTTTCTCCCTCTTCCTCTAACCCTCTCCCTGCTCATGCTGTCTCAAATAAAGAAAATCTTAAAAAAAAGTTCTTAGACAAGATCCTCTTAGTTAAAACTATCTGAATTTATCTTTCAGATAAAATTTTTAGAATGTAACACACTTTTATACCCACTTTCAATGCTTATTCACATACTATCCCAATTTGTAGCCTGAACTACTCCTCACACATTAAAAATTGTAGTCATTAAAAAGTTACAACCGAATTTGGATAAATGTATCATTAATAAACTGCTATAACCGTATAAGAAAGAAGTTCAGGCCAATGACTTTGGGGTTGAGCAGGTACCTAGTGGCTGTTCTTGGACAAACATAACCTCCCCAAGATTTAAGTTCTCTCATTTCAGATTAGGGAACTAACAGGCACACCTCACAGGATCATTTTAAGAACTGGGAACATAGGCAAAACACCTTCATGACCCAGAAGTACTCAACAAATCCTAACTATTCTTCTTACTAAATTAAATCAGTTTAAGAAACTGTCTCAGACAATAATTTTCCTTGCCCAGATTTACTTGTGATAGTCAGAAATACTTATGTTCAATGTAAAACTTGCTTTGTCAACTTAAAATGTACTGTGAGGAGGCTAATTATTCATTATTAATAAGCTTGTCTGCCTGTATCTGTACTAATATTAAGGTTCCAGAACTACAAGATTCAATACTTAATACATTTTAAAATCCACTTATATTTTAGTAAATCATACTATATATCAAAATAGTTAACATACTACTTACACAGCCAACACTGTGGGTTGTTTTGGTTTTGGTTTGTTTTTTTTTTTTAATGATGAGTTAGCCAACATACAGTTCCTCATTAATTTTTGATGTCATGTTCAAAGATTTATTAATTGCGTGCAGCACCCACTGCTCGCCACAACAAAGTCAGAGTTCTTAACCCGCACCCACAGCAGGCTTCAAGAAGCATTACAGTAACCTCCAGAAATATTTTTCTGCAATAATCTGTAACTTTTACCACATTTGCAAGAAAGTCTGTGGCAAACAGTTAAGTATCGTGGTTCAAAAAACACATTTGAATATACATTTGAAGCTACATGTTAATGAAGTAAAATATGTAAATTTCACCTTTCTATTTCACAATTTTACAAAGACCCTATTTTACACAAACTAGCTTCTAAAATTCTGAAAATATACTAAACTTAGTCCAGTAGCAGTCATGCTCTACCTTCAATACACTTCATACTTATTAAGAGTTCTGGGCAAAAATGCTGATTTTCTAGAAGTCTAGTTTCTTAGACTTTACATTAATTTACATACTCCTATCAAAGTAGCTCAGAAAGTTTATTTTTAAAAATCCATACTCATATGCCCTTCTATGTATGGTTGAATAAATTTCACTTTTGACAAACTTCCAAACAAATAAAGTAAAACATTTCCTTCAGTCCTGTCATTGTTTCACTTGCTGGTAACCAAAGAGAATACCGGCTACTTTGCGAAGATTTCCTTCAATCTCAAGTATTCAGTTGAATATCAATGAAATCATTTATTTGTTGATGCTGGCTGAATAGTAAAACATTTTCATTTATTTGACAGAGCATATTGCACTATTTTCAAGCAAAGAATCAACTCCAATATAAGCTGATATAAAATCGACAAAATATTTTCAGATATAAGTAAGTTTTGCTAGTGAAAGTTAACCCAATTCTAAGATCTCAATTTCCTACCCTACCAAACACTGCGCTGAGGATCCATGTCAAGTATTAAACTGTGAAGTACTGGGTCTTATTTTCCAAAAGGACAATTTCCTTTCACTCACTTAAACATACAGCAGGTACATAGATGCTTTTTTTTTTTTTTTCCAAGTAGTCTCCACAACCAGTGTGGAGCCCAACACAGGGCCTGAACTCAATGATCCTGAGAAAAAGACCTGAACTGAGTTCAAGAGTTGGATGCCGAACCGACTAAGCCATCCAGGCACTATGACATGCTTTTAATTAGACAAAATATGTCAATTCTGAAAATTTTTAAGAAAGTAACTAATACCAACTCAATTCCTGGATTTCCTTTGTAAATTTTCCAGTGCTGCATGTTAATTTGGGGCCAACCTCTCTGCTAGCACAAGTGCATTCTATGGTACCCCTGTATAACTAATAAATTTCTGCTACAAACACTACAATGCATTCAAATACTAAGAGTGAGGCAATGTTCCACTTGGGTGACTTATTCTGCTTAACAATCCTCATATATACACCATTACTTCTCAATCCTTTAAAATCTCTTCCGACCTTTCATTATATTGATATGTCCCCAGGTTCAAAAATCACTACATTATCTACACATCCCTAAAAACGAAGAAGTAGTAGGTTCTGGTTTTTAAATCTAGATTCCAGTTTACTATAACTACCTATATTCTAGTAGACAATTCATAGCCTACACTGTACAAAAGTGAATTCTAAGAAAAATCCTCCCTTCCATACATTATATCATGTAACTGACCAAATAAAAACACACCTACCAAGTGAGCAGGAAACTGGTATAACTTCCTAATAAATACTGACACAAAGTAAAAAACGATGGTTTCTTAACAGAACAAAATACTCCCAAATCATATTCATCCTTAATATGTCATTTTAAAACAGATCATCGAAAATCTCCTAAAATATTTCTAGAGAAGCAAAAGTAACACTTATCAGAAGTGTAGTTATCAGCTGCTCCCGAATACTTAAATCTTAGACCTAGAAAGAGCCTAAGAAATCACCTGATGCAATTTCCTCACATTTGAGATGAGGCTATAGAGACAGGGTACATTTCTGATGATAATATGAAACTGCCAACAGCTAGAGAAAGCTAATGTTTAAAAAGCAACCAGACAATCCACTAGAATTACATTATCCACTCAGTAGCCATTAGCAACCTGTCACTACTGAGCACTGGATTCCAACTAGTCCAAAGAGAAATGCGCTGTAACTGTAAAATACACTCTAGACTTCAAAGATCTGGCACCAAAAAAAGGAGGAGTGGCTTTCACTGTATCTGGTTATTTAATGAAGTCCACTCTTAGGTGATTGTGCAATGCTTAGAACACCCACACAGGCAAAGGGCAAGAGTGACCAGACCTCCTTGACTCCGATCTTAAGGTCACATGAGGCAATGTTGACAACTCATTACTGGGGATCCAGATTCTTCTACACTTATATAGACACACACACACACACACACACAGATCACTGGAATTAATATTCTGGGACCCTTTACTGTCTAAATAAAAGCTGCTCAAAATATTAAAAATACTAAGTGATAAATTAACAGGGCTTATAGTATTCCTTGCAGAAGACCAGTACTATAAATGAGAAAAATACCCTTTAGAAGCGCTATTTTTCGAAGTTTTTTGACACGCCAGAAAAAGAAATTTTACAGGAATATATGTGCATATAAGTGAACCAACTTTCATGTAACACCCTAATATTTTCTATTCTGATTTTTAAAAAATTCTAGCCATCACCCACTAAAGTGATTTCATGACCCAATGAGTCAAGACCTACAGTTTGAGACAACGGAGTAGAGCTCTTAATAAAGAGTATTTCCCACTATTTGTAAAACTATTACTGTATTTGCTTTGAAAAGAAAAGGCACAAATAGCTAACATGCTGTACTCTAAACCAAGAAATTCTAGTTCATGCTAACAGGAATAAAATGCTCTTAAGGTGTAAAAAAGACCAACTTGTAAAATATTGATCTCTTCGTTCCATAGGTCTGAACTCATTTACAAATTTCCTTTTATTTATGAACAGGTGTTTTCCCTTACACCTCCATAATTCTTGAATCTCTTAAATTTAACAGTTTGAACTTAGTGGAGAGGAGGGAAGGACCTACAGCCGTTCCATCATTAAGAAAAACACTAACTATCCCTGCAAAATATCCAAAAAGGGTTAAATTCTTCCCCCACATTAACTGTAATTGCCCGTACCCAAGCGACACATTTAAAAATACTATTTAGGGGCGCCTGGGCGGCTCAGTGGGTTAAGCCTCTGCCTTCGGCTAGGGTCACGATCTCGAGGTTCTGGGATCGAGCCCCACACATCGGGCTCTGCTCAGCGGGGAGCCTGCTTCCCCACCCCGCCCTCTCTGCCTGCTGCTCTACTGGTGCTCTCTGTGTCAAATAAATAAACAAAATCTTTTAAAAAAAAATTTTAAATACTGTTCAGTCATACCTGAACCCAGGAGAGATCAACATTTGTCTACTCTCAAAAAACTCAACAAGCTTCAAGACTGTATCAATCAAATCCTCACAAAACCCAGAGTAACCGCAAGTCTTTCCTTCCTTAACTACACATACTCCCTGAATGCACAGTAAATGAACCTAAAGGCCAGCCAGCGGAAAAAGCTGGATTCGGACAAAACTACATACCAATCTAAAATCCGACCTCAAATCGCATACTACTGCATGGCTTCAGGGGCAGGGGCAGCTCAGTGAGCGGCTAACTTGAGGAACCGAGCGCCCAGAAAGCAGCACGTTCGTCCGGTCTCCTGATTTGCTGCGGGCATCTCACCCCCGCGGCCTGGACGCCGTCTTTCGCGGGCCGACCCTCCCGCAGGGAGAAGTCCGCCACAGGAAGGGCCGGAGCACCGAGCACACCCTCCCCTCCCCTCGGATACACACGGCAGGGGGCCAGGCCCTACTGTAGAAGTTGGGACACCCAAGGCCATCGCGGGCCAAGGACAGAAAGGTTACGCATTCCTCACCCGGGGCCCTTCGGGGACGAGCCCTGGCCAGCCCGCGTGCAGGGCGAGCGGCCCGGCTTCGGGGATGCGGCCGCCGGCGGGGGCCCGGGTTGCCGAGCACGAGTCCGTCCCCCGGGATCCCACTTCCTCCCGCCGCCCGCCCCGCTCCCCTGCCAAGGACAGTCGCGGCGGCGGAGCCGGCCGCACAGCTGCTCCGGGACGGAGGTTGCGCTTGGCCGGGCGGATTAGGGGCAGGGAGCCAGCCCAGGGCCCGCCTGCACCCGCCCGCACCGGACCTCCCCCAGCACTTCCTACCTTCCCTCCTGCATCCCAGCCCCCAAGGCCAAGGTCTCCCCGGCCCACAAACCTGATAGCGGAAGTGACGTCAGGGGGACCTGGCCGTTCCCACAACCAGTCACGCCACAGCGAGAGGCGGCGCCGACCAATGGGCGCGGTCCGGGGGTGGGACTTCCCCCGCCCAAGTTTGATTGAGGCGAGGGGGAGGGGCGGGGTGAAGAATGTGAAGAATGACCCCTCCCCCCGGTCCGTGAGGCACTGGGCGGGAAGCAGAGGGGGGTTGGGGCCGGCTGACCGCGCCACGCGGCGCCCATCCCCCGCTCGCCCGCTGCCGCTGCCTCTGCCACCCACGGTCCCCGCTCACCACCCGCCCGTTCCGGCTTCAGACCCCCGCCGGTCTTCCCGCAGCGCTCCCATCTCCCACCGCCACTAGGGTTCGGAGGGAAGGAAAATGGCGACGGGGCTGCGCTTGCCGTCCGTCTTCGTACCCACCTCGAGCTCGCAGAGGAGGCCGCCGCCCGCCGCCGCCGCCCTCCGCGAGGACCGCCCAGCCCTCGCGCCCGCCGCCCGCCACCGCCCGAGAGCCGCGCGCGAGGACCCGGATGGAGGCGCAGGCGGGCGGGCCGCGGCGGCCTGAGGGAAAGCAGCGCGGGCGCCGGGAGGCCGGGGCGGGGGCGGGCGCGAGGACAGCGCACGAGGGCATTGGCCGGGCCGCTTGACTGACGTGTGCCTCGCCCTTTCGCCTCGGCCGAGACGGGCTCGCCGGGCCCCCACTGGAAGGCGGCGGCTGGGCCCGCCCCGCGCTGGGCGGCCGGCGGAGGGACGGACGGGCCCGCCTACCCTGTCCGTAACCCGCTACCTATTGGACGGGCCGGAGAGTGGCAGAGGCGCCCCGCCCCCTGCGCGTGATGGACGGGCGCCGTCACGTGGCGCCGACCGAGCGCCCCGCGGAGGCCGGGCTCGGCCCATGCCTCAGTTTACCCGTTTGTGGCTGAGGCAGTCGTGTCTGCGGGCTGTCCCAGCTTTCTTAGATTCTTGTCTTCGGACGCTTCTCAAAGCGAACCTTAATCGTCCCACTTTCAAGTTAAACCTTCAGCGGAGCTGCCCCGCGCGCGCGGCGACTTTCTCGGGCCGGGACCCGGGGCGCGCGGTGCCGCTGCCCACGCGGGCGGGTCTGCGCTGGGAGCCGCCCCCGGGCCCGCGGGGCTCCTTCCCGCTCGCGGGAACTCGGTGCGCACGGTGTGAAACGAGCGGGTCGCCTCTGCCCGGTGCGTTCACACCTCCCAGCTCCCGCAGAGCTGCCCGCCCCACGTGCCGGAGGCGGGGGACAGATCCGTGGGAGCCTAGGGGAGGGCACGCTTGAGCTTGGGCAGCATTCCGGGAGGACTCCTGGGAGGAAGAGGTGCTCAGGCCGGAGCGCGAGCCCACTGAGCCGGCTGCATTCCTGGCGCCCTGATGCGGACGCCCACCGGGCACCCAGTTATCAGGTGCGGTGGGCTTCAACCGCGTGGCCCAGGCTGGACGCCCAGGTGCTGCCGGGGACGACTACTAGGAGCCCCATCGCACTAGGAGTGTGCCTGACATTTTCTCCACTCCCCTGAAAGTTCTCAGGAACTTTGGTAAAGTGCATATGAAATACATTACTCTCTAGTTTCCCGTCCGGGCCAACCAAGCAACTCCAAAGTCCATGATGGAAAAGATTAATTGGAAAAACCAATAAAGAAAAGAACTTACTGTTAAAAGACCAATGACAAATTGGAAAAACGATTTTGTAAAATCTATAACTGCCAAAACATTAATTAAAATGTCTAGCAGTTACGAGCAGGAACCTGAACCAGACGTTGCGTTTAAATCCCAATTCTGCCTTCCCCGACTACACCACGACACAGCATTGGCCACACTGCTTACCCTTTCTGTGCTTCGGAAGATAAAATGGGGATTCCAGTAATACTGAGCTTACAGAACTGTCCTAAGGTTTAGGTGAACCTACATTACCAGTACTTAGAACTGGTGCACATAAGCACTATAGAAGTGCTAACGTGTTATCCTTAATATGTAACCTGGATTTTCTTTTCAGATCAATAGGAATAAAAGTGGACAGTCCATTAAAACAGAGACAAAGGATATGAACTGGCAATTCACAGAAGAAATAAAAATGACCAAAAAATGTGAAAAGATACTGGCCTTCACTAGTAGTCAAATAAATACAAATCACAGCCCTTTCCAAGTTACCACTTAAGTGTGCCATGAAAAACTATGATGGTAATGTAGGTCTCTACTGATTCAGGCATTACCAGGGTTATATTGTTAAGCAGGAAGTAAGGGTACAAAATCATGTCTATGGTATGACCCCTTGAGTCTTAAACATCAGTTAGCTCTGGAATTACTGGTGGTCTTTATTGTCTTCACCTATTTCTGATTTTTTTTTTTTTAAGATTTATTTGTCGGAGAGAAAGAGAGAGCTGGGGGGAAGAAGGGACAAAGGGAAAGGAAGACAGAAGCTTAAGCAGATTCCCTGCTGAGCCTGGAGCCTGGCGCAAGGCTCCACACAGGGCTCCATCTCACGACCCTGAAATCACTACTTGAGCCAAGACCAAGTGTCCGACACATCGGCTGCACCACCCAGGGGCCCCACCTATTTCTGGATTCTTAGCACTATGTGCTGTTTTCATACTCAGGAAAAAATATAAAAATTATCCAGACATAGTCAGTTGTTCCCCAATATCCATTTTTCTGCAATAAACAGGAACCCGGGTTTTAGGTAACGGAAGCAGTAGAGTGTCCCAGGATGGAGCCACGTGACTATGTTCTGTGTGGTGAGATGTGGGCAGAAGGATGGGTGAGGTTTCTGGGTTCTGCCCTCCAAGGAAAGAGCTTGCCTCTTCTCTCCCCCTCTGATTCCCAGTGGGCTGGGTGTAGTGTAGCGGAGAGCCACCTGGGGTGAACCCCAATCCGCCAGTGGTATCACAGGGCATCCTCCACAAAACCTTGGACTGTGACAGAGACACGACTTCCATCTAATTTGCGCCCATCAAGTGTGGGGACACTTCACAGCAAGCCAGCCTGAGCGGGTGGGTATGCCCACCCCGTGTCTCGTTCTGCAGGTGGGTCTAGGGAAGGTGGAGAGGGCATTTTGTAGAAACACCCTGCAGCTTTTGGGATAGAGCAAGCATGGGTGAAAGTCCTGGTGTCTGTGTCCCAGGGCTCCCTCAGGCACAGACGCTGCATTCACTTAGATCTCAGCAGGGGAGCGCTGTGGAACACCTCAGTGACAGACAGACAGGGGGGAAGAGGCAGGAGGAGCACGTATCACGGGACACAAGCAGAAAGAGCTGCTGGCAATGCAGACCAGCCTGCAGTCATCCTTGGGTCCAAGTGGGAGCTTGTGCCACGGCCTGGCCTCAGCCTCCCTCCCCACTCCCCATGCCCAGGATGACTCAGGCTCCTTGGAATGCTTGTCCCCCTCTGGCAGGTCCTGTCATTCAGACAGCGCTTAAGTCTGGCCTGCTCAGAGAGTCCTCTCCTGACCACGCAGACTGAGCCCCCCTCTTTGAACACACCTGGCCCTCTTCACGCTCCCTGAACCTGGCCTGCTTGTCTGCATGTTCGTGGATGGGTCCCCGTCTCCTAGAACAGGGCCCCATGCGCACGGTAGGTGCTCAGTCTCTTCGTGTGGAATCCAAAGGGAAGCGACAAGGGCAGTTCCCCGTGCCTGAGCTTGAAGGACACCAATGGTGGAGAGGTCACAGTGCAATCCAGGTCGTGGGGGCCACAGCCAGCAGACAAGGTAGAAAGGCAGACAGAGTGAGCAGAAGACACGGAGTTCTGAGAAGACCTACAAACTCCCATGGGGCCCCCAAGGCCCAGTGTCCCTGCAGCCCTGCTGTCCCGATCCCACTGCTGGCTCACACCTCTCTGCAGGCAGCCTCAGAACAGAACCCACTGTCCACCCTTGTCTGGCAGCCGAAACTTGAACTAAAACAAACACAGTCCTGGCAGCTCCCTGTGACGCCGTCGGTGCCCAGGTGAGACTGGGGGTGTCTTGGGCTCCCCTCCTCTGCCCTGACACTCAGCCGGGTGCAGATGAGCAGCTTGTCTCCGGGCTGCCTGTTCTTCAAAGCTCAGTCTTCTCACCCTTATACGCCTGGGTCCCCGCCAGCAGAGCTCTGGTATGTGTCCATCGGGAGGAAGATGTCTGGCCAGGGCCTCCTGAGGGCCCCCTACTCTGCCTGCCTGTGGCTCCAGGGGCCTCCTGCTTCCTTGCACACCCCCTGGAGAAGTGCTGGCCTGGGAAGTCACGGTCAGATGGGGCAGAGCCTTCGCTTGGCCAATGCTCCCCAGAGTCCCTGGAGGAGGGGCAGCTATGAAATTGTCCACCTCCACCAGAGGCTGCAAACTGGTAATGGTCGGGAGGTCCCATCTGGTCCACAGAAGGGCTTTGTTCCACCCACGCGATGTTTTAAATCTATTTTTAATTAGCTGACAACTTTCAAAAGAATCAAGACATTTAACATAAAAAATCTGGATTTCTTGCTTTTCTCAAAAAAACCCGGGATCTCTGGCTACACTCAGCCTACATTCCAACAGGACAATCTTTTCTTTATGCACAGAGTGGGCTCTGCTGTTTGTCACAGTAAACCACCCGCCCTGCCCCCTGCCTGCTTGATTTTTATTATGAGTCTGGCTCCTCTGAGGTCAGCAAAGTTCACGTCCCCACCGCCTCCTCTGTGGGGCATGGCTCAGGCCCGGCTTGGGTCTAGGCCGAGCAGGATCCTTTCCTGGTAATGTATCAAACAGGAACAGGAGGAAGAGACCTCACCCACCCACCCACAGCCTCAGCCCCAGTCTGTAAGGAGGGGAAAAGTCATTCTGCAGAAAATACACAAAACAAGTATCGAAAACAGAGAAAGAAGAAAGTCAGGGCTGAGTCTCTGTCGACTGCCATCCTTGAGGCCACCCCACCCTGTGCTCGTGCGTTTCAGATGTCCCCGGCCAGGAGGCAGTGGAAGCAGGCGGCTTGAGAAAGACCTCTGGAACACAGGCGGCCAGCTGTGGTTTTGGACAAATCCACAGATCTCCGCCCTCCCCCAACCCCCTGTCCCCAGCCCCGTTTCTTCACCTGTGCCATGGGACTCTGCTGCTAACCTTCCCAGGTGGATTATGTCATTACATGAAGCCTTAAAGGCAATGGTCGTACATAATTGGGGTTACCAAGGATTCCATAAGCACTTACTTTTAGGGCAAATGTTTAACTAAGCACAGGTGGGCTGGCATTAAGAAGCGCCCCCTCCCTCCTGAAGAACAGCCCCAGAGTCCTTTAAGGAGACATTTCTGGGTCAGCATGGCGTTTGAGGTCTCTGGGGTGGGCTGGAACCAGCCAGGCCTCCTCCTGCTGGACTGGGATTCACATTACGTCCCACCCCTCCAAGCAGTGTGTCATCTTGGGCTAGTCATCTCAATTCCTGGACCCTGAGGTTCCTCCTATGAAGCAGAGATAATAAATCTCATCTCAGTGACTTTGAGACTGGAAATAACTCCCTTGCAGAAAGAGTGCCTCGTAGTGATACTAAGCATTCAACAAATTGTGGTTATTATGATGGACGTCAAAAGGCCATGGGCGAGAGCCAGCCAAAGACTTCACTTCTGGAGAATCACTGCCGTTGTGATTTCTAGTATCCGAGGCGCAACAGAGCCAGGAAAGTCATCAGAGCACAAAGCCGTTCTGTTCAGCTGTGCCAAGAACTCCCTCGTGCAGCATGCACCCCACAGCCAAGCAGGGGCCCCCGCGATTCAGAACCTCCGAAGTGAGCTTCAGGCAACAAGCTGTTACAGCAGATTTCCACTTAAAAAAAAAAAGAAAGAAAGAAAGAAAGAAAAGGAAAAGCTTTGGATGGTCAACTAGCAATGTAAGTCCCCCAAGTCAAGAGAGAAACCACAATGCAGAAAGAATCTTTTTTTTCTTTTTAAGAAGTCTGGCAACTTTCAAGCTGCAGCCAAAATGACGAAAGCTGCCGGCATTTTGAGGCCACAATCCTGTGCTGTGTGGCCGATCCCCGCACCCAGCCTCACTCCCCTGTGCACGGGGGATGGGGAAGAAAGCGGTCAGATGGGCTCTCGGGAAGCTTTGTCTCTTCCTCCGGTTTTGGCCCCACGCCTGACCTGCCTGGCACAAAGTATCCTCAAACACTTGCTGGGATCGGTGGCCCTGGGTGCCGTGGCTCGCCTGCCAGGAGCTGGCCAGCACGGGGTCAGTCTCCGGGGGTGACAGAGGCAGCCGGGTCTGTTCCTTTGATGACCTCTTTGAAAATAACACCCGAGGGGCACCTGGGTTAAAGCCTCTGCCTTCAGCTTGGGTCATGATCCCAGGGTCCTGGGATCGAGCCCTGCATCTGGCTCTCTGCTCAGCAGGGAGCCTGCTTCCCCCCCACCCCTCTGCCTACTTGTGATCTCTGTCAAATAAATAAATAAAAATCTTAAAAAAAAAAAGAAAAAGAAAAAGAAAATAACACCCGATGGAAACAGTGTCCGCAGCGGGGTCCTGGGGGGGCACAGTGCCCCCCAGTCTCTGCCTGTCCACCTTGAGCCTCTGGTGCTCACGGAGAAACCGCACCGCGCTCGAGTGTTGCCGCCGGGGCGTCTTTGTCGGTGGCCCAGCGGCCGGGCTGCCCCAAGTTCCCGGGCAACTATCTCTAACATCTCCGACTTGGAGGAGTGCTCGCTCCCCAGCTGCCTTTTCCAAGTGGCTCTAGGGCACTCCAGTGGCACAGACTGTGGCCCGCGTGTCAGCGGTCCTGGCTCGGAGCTCCCGGAGGAGCTTCTGCCTGTCCTGCAGGGGCAGCGTGAGCGCGTCCTTAGGAAGGAGCTCGGGAGGGCGGCCGTGGGCACTCTTCATGGCATGGTCTCCGCCGCCATCCTCCGTGGACCACGGCCTCCTCAGGTGTGGCGGGCACCCGTGGTCCCCAGCCCAGCACCCATTTTTCACCTTTCCTACCCAAAGAACCCTGAGCCCTGCCAGCGGTCTGTAGGAACTAAAAATACTACGTTGGTTTCCTGCTTCCCTTGCAGTTAGGGGTGACCAGGCGTGCGACCGAAGCAGAAGTAGGAGTGGCTGGGTGGGGCCTCTGGGAAAGCGGCTGCAAAGTGGGCAGATGCCTCTGGGACAAGTCTCGACCCCTGCCCATCCCCTTCCTCCGGCCGGTGCCCCTGTGGGCAGCATCCTGTGACTGTGTGACAAGGGCGCCCCCAGCATGGCCGAAGAAGAGGGCAGAGCCTCGAGGGCACCGAGCAGCCTGGGCAGGCTCCCCAGCTCTGACATCTCAGTCAGAAAACAGAACCCTTAGTTTTTTTAAAAAAATCATCACTCTTGAGCTTTCATTACAATCAAGGGCAGATCCTTGTGGAAAGAATGGCCAGATCGAAGGATGGCCTGAATAACTTCGAGGGGAATGAAATCTCAGACCCGCCCACTGGGATCGTTCTAGAAAAGGTCAAGATCTCCTGCCCTGGACTGGCCATGGCCACAGCCCCTCCGTCTTGGCCCACCCGCCAGTCACCCACTCCTCCCGTCGAGCTCAGCTGCCGCCAGCTCTGTGGCCCGCCGTCCGCCGCGGGAGGCGCGGTCCCATCCTGCAGCCCCCAGCGTCTTCTCGGCCCTGACGGCTGGAGAGCCCCGCCTCTGCGATTCCTGCTCGCGGAAAAGGGACCCGGGTCCTGCAGAGGACAGAGTGAGAGGTGAACAGCCACACCCGGCACGCAGCAGGCCCTCGGCAGACCGGGCTCGCCCTGCCCACACCTCCTCTGCTCTGGGGAGCGACCGGTTCTTCCAGCCCTGCGCGTCCCTGCAGTCCTGCACGTGTCACCACCGGTCACCATAGCACGACAGGAACACATCCCGACCTTGTGAGCCGACCTCGAAATGACACCACTCTCCCATCCCACCCATATCAGGAGTCACCATTTCCAAAGCCATCTTCAAGTTGCCAGTTTAGTTGAGAAACAGACGTGGCTGCCTCCCTCATCGCCCCGAGGGGCCGGCCCGGCGAGCGCCGAGACGTCTTGTTTGGCCACTCGAGTGAGCGTCCCGCGGGCAGCCGACGCAGCACGACCGCCACGCAGCAGAGCCCGCAGCACAGACAGACACGCCGCCCGAAGATGAAGGGACGTGGAGCGGGGTGGGGGCAGGCGGCCGTGGGCTTGGGGCACCCCAGGAAGGCATCTCAGAGAAGCTGTCCTCAGAGGCTAGGACCAAATAATGGTCAAGCCCTGGTCTTCGGACACAAAGCCCGAAGGACGTCCGAGAAGCAGCCTGCGCTGAGGCTGGGGCACAGCAGGGCTCAGAGGGGGGGCCTGGCGGGGGAGCGGCTGGGGGGAGCGGGAGGGGGGCCAGGCCGCGGATTTCTTTATTCGCAGTCTGTGGACCCCTGCCACCAAGTGGGGATTTTGATTTTGAACAAGGGAGTGGGATGAGTGAAAGCGCTGGCGATTAGTGGGGAGCCCCCGTGGGAGCCACTGCAGCGTCCAGGCCCGAGATGAGGAGCGTGGGACCCACGGGGAGGCCTGAACCCCGTCAGGGCCGACACAGAACGCGGCACCGCTGACCAGGGACCCGGGGAGCTGCACAAGTGGGCATGGCCAGGAGAGGCCATGGCCACTCCCGCGGGGCCACAAAGGGTTAGAGCCACGGAAATGAAGGTGTTCTGGGATCGTGGCTCCCACAGGCAAGACAGAGCAAAGGGGATGAAGAACAGGCCGGTGAGCTCGCCCGTACCCTTCCCCCACCTGGGCCTTGCAAGATGTTAAATATCTCTTTCTCTATAAGTTTTTAATGTTAGTTTGGTGGCTCTTTGGCTTCCAAGAAAACTTACAGTTCTGTGCTATATAAGAAATGTTAAACACTACAAATTGTGGACTTTTTTTACACTTGTAAAAGGATCTATTTTGTGATAAATATAAAATGATGTATTTTCTAAGTATTTTAGGCTTTGTAGAGAGAACAGAACCACAAATACAACAACAAAAAATTTAACACAGACTCCAACACTGAGTGAGTCATTTGAATTCTGTTTCTATGATAAGGAATATGTGATGCAGTGAACTTACTTTGTACTGTGACAGCAACTCCCATGGAGACACTCACGAGAGAGGGGACTTGCTTATCTCCGAGCCGTGGATCCCATTTAAAATACAGCTGGCTTCTCGGACCCCGGAGTGAGCTGGGAGCGAGATGAGCAGGTGGTCTGGAGCGGAGCCCTCCCACTCAGCGGGGCCTGCGGGGTTGGTCGGCCCCTGAACTTCCGTGTAACACGTCCCCAGGCCTTGGACAGAGCCAAGATACTAATGACCCCTGCCCACCGGTCCATCCCGCAGGGCCATGAGTTCACGGAGCAGGACGCCTGTGTCACTCGCCGTCGGACACCTGGGGCCTAGCACCCAACAGGCACCCAACAGGCACCCAACAGATACAAACATCCAAGGGAACGAAAGAAGGAGGTGGCGCTTCGTTGACTGATGACGCCCGAGGCTCGGAGGAGTGCCATAAGCCCAGCTCTTCAAAACACTCTAAGTTTTTAAAACAACTTTAGTGCTTGTAACTAACATGCAAAAAGCATACAATTTGATGGGTTTCGAAGCTTAGAGGGCGAGGGGAAGCCATCACCGCAGCCAGGGTGGGGAGCGCAACTGTCCCGCTCGCCCTTGGCCGCAGCCTCCCTTCCACCCCACCATGGCCTCCCAGCAGACCCTGCCCTCCCTGCATGTGATGAGGCAGTTTCCAGGATTCTGTATAAATGGAATTGTGCTCTTTTTTGTCTGCCTTCTTCACACGGCGATTTTCAGACACATTTACAGGTTATGTGTACCGTTGTTTATGCATTCATCTGGATGTCTGCATTGTTTCCGGTGTTTATTACAATAAAGCAGCTACGAGTGTTTGTGGGCATGTCTCTGTAGGCATCTATATTTCCTTTCCTCTTGGGTATTGAGACCCAGCAGTGGAATGACCTGATCATATGTTAACTTTTTAAAGAAATGGCCAAACTGTTTTCAAAGTGTTTGCACCATTTTACGTTCCCCACAATGATGTACGAGAACCCCACTTCCTCTGCATCCTTACCAACACTGATGTGGCGTGAGCAGGATCTCATTGTGACCAGTGACGCTGAGAATTCCTTCATGCGCTGTCTGCCATCTGTATACCTTCTTTGGGGAAGAGTCTGTACAAATACTTTGCCTTTTCAATTGTTTTCTTGAGTTGAGGGGCGCCTGGGTGGCTCATTCAGTTAAGCCTCTGCCTTCTGCTCAGGTCATGAGCCCAGGGTCCTGGGATCGAGTCCTACATCCCCCTGCTTGTACTCTCTCTCTCTCTCTCAAATAAATTAAAACCTTAAAAAAAAGAAATACTAGAGAATTACAATACTATGAATAACAAAATAAAATTCTTATTTACTAAAATAACACAAAACAAAGCACTGAATAAATAAATCAAGAAAAAGAGAGAGAAAATAAAAACATTAAATCAGAAATGAGAAGGGAGAAATAAATTGAACTGAATCCAATGAATATTTTGTTAAATAGACGACTACTTTTTTTTTTTTAAAGATTTTATTTATTTATTTGACAGAGAGATCACAAGTAGGCAGAGAGACAGGCAGAGAGAGGGAAGGAAGCAGGCTCCCCACCGAGCAGAGAGCCCGATGTGGGGCTCGATCCCAGGACCCTGAGATCATGCATGACCTGAGCTGAAGGCAGAGGCTTAACCCACTGAGCCGCCCAGGTGCCCCTAGACGACTACTTTTAATTAAATGTAAAATCCAGATGACATGGATAATTTCCTGAGAAACAATAGCTTAACATGATTGACCCCACTGGAGAGAGACAGCTTGAGCAGAAGTTTCTGAACAACAAAATAAAGTTACTGAGGAACGAGCCCACTCAAAATCGCGTGGCCCCATTGTTCCCAAAGAATTCTACCAAATCTTCAACTTGTTCCAGAGCATGGGACGTGAAAGACTTTGGAGTGTCTTTCATGAAACAAGAAGGACGTTGAGACACAGTTCTGAAAAGATGGTGTCAAAAGAAGAAAATTTACAAACAAACACGACTTACAAATATCAGTGCAGCTCCAGTGGGTATCACACTAGGGGAGAAACTACAGCAGCACATTGACGTAACACCGTCCCGTGGCCAAGTGGGATGTGTTCAAGCGTGAATGTTGTGTTTTCGCTTCGATCCCGTTCAGAACAGCTAGTGGTTTCCATTTTGGTTTCTTCCTTGATTTGCGGGTTCTTTAGTTTTCAAATACGTGGAGTTGTCCCAGAGATCTCTGTGGTTGAATTCTAACTGAATTGCATTACGGCTGGAGAAGCACTTGGTGTGGTTTCAAGCCCTTCAAACAGGGGGACTGTCTTCACAGTCTGTCTTGGCGAACTGTGCGCTCTGCGGCTGCTGGGCAGCGTCTGGTCTGAGTCTGCGAGACACCTGCTGAATTCCCGCCTACTTGCTCTGCCAGCAACTGGGAGAATCATATCGAAAATTACGGATTTGTCTATTTCTCCTGGGACTTCCATCAGTTTTTGCTCTATACATTTTGAAGTATTAGATGCACAAAGATAGGACCACTATGTCCTCTTGATTTGTTGATTCCTTCATCAGAGTGAAGTGACCTTTAAGGCACGGTGGTGCAGTCGGGTGAGCATCCCACTGTTGATTTCAGCTCTGGGCATGGTCTCAGGGTGGTGAGATCGAGCCCCAAGTTGGGGTCTGCACTCAGCAAGGAGTCTACTTGCGGTCTCTCTCTCTGCCTCTGCCCCTCCCTGCCCCCTCCTTTTCTTTCAAAATAAATAAAAATCTTTTAAAAAATGAAGTGATCTTCTTTACCTCTGGTAATACTCTTTGGTGTGAGATCTCTTTTTGGACTTGTTCCTTCCCATTTTTTACTTTTAACCTGTTTTTGTGTGCCTTCCTTTTTAAAGTGTATTTATCACAGGCAGCATATGGTTGTGTCTTGATTTTTTAATCCATTCTGGCAATCAGCATTATAATTGGAGGATTTAGATCATTTTCATTGCATGTGATGTGACTAGATTTGAGTTTCTTCATCTTGGTATTTGTTTCTATTTGTCTAATCTGTTTTTTGTTTCCTTTTTCCTCTTTTTCTACCTTCTCTAGGATTGAGTATTTTTCTGTGATCTTGTTTTGTTTCCATTGCTGGTTTATTCTGTATAATTCTGTCTTTGCCAGTGTAGTGGTTGCTTTAGGGGCTGATCCAATTTGTCTTTAACTTGTCCCATTCTGCCTCGGAGGGATGTTGCCGCCCTTCACACACACACACACACACACACACACACACACACACCTGCCCTGCCCTCCCACCTTGCCCCGCCTGGCCTTTGTACTCTTCTTGTCCTGCATTTCACTTTTACATATTGTAAACCCCACGATATATTGTTGTTTTTAAACCAATTATCTTTTAGAGAGGTTCAAATAATATAAGAAAAACCTTTGAAAGTTGTGTTGGCTTCGGGTGCTCTTCATTCCTAGGGGCAGATCCAGATTTTCCTTCTGCCTAACGGACTCTCTTTAACACTTTTTGAAGTGTGGGTCTGCTGGTGAGGAATTCTTTCAGATTTTGTGTGTCTGAAAAGACTTTTATTTTGCCTTCCTTTTTGAAAGATATTTTCAGTGGATATAGAATTTTAGATTGACTACTTCTAAAATTTTGCTCCACTGTCTTCTTGCTTGGATTGTTTCCAATGAGAAATCTGATGTCATCCTTATTTTTGTTCTGTATGGAGCATCTTTCTCCCCCCTTTGGTCTCTTCTAAGGTATCTTTCTTCATCACTGGTTTTCATCACTTTTTTTTTTAAATTTTATGCATTGGTCACCTGCTGAGACTTGTGGTCCCCAAAGAGGCTGCATATCTACACATTGGTTCTCCATCGCTGAGGCACGTCTGATTGACTCATTACCCCATGTCCCAGCACTATGTGCTCAGGACCTGCCATGTCCCTGGCCAGTGACACCTGCAAGAAGCATCATTCTTCGGCAGGTATCAAGGGCCACCTGCCCAGGACACCCTGGAAGGTGGAGGACAGAGGTGATCGTAGTCCAGGGATGCTCAGCTGGTCGTTCAGCAGGAGCACACGATGCTGGGTCCTCTACGGAATCCTCACAACGACCAGGTTAGATGGTAATTGTGCGAGGAAGCTGGGAAGCTTCCAAGATGCTAGGTAATGTGCCCACATTACTTAGACACGCCACCAGGAAGGGGCAGCACTGGAATTAGAAGAAGAGCAGAGTCCCTTCCCGTCTGCTATGCCAAGCCTCCTGGGGCTTGTGAGGAGGCCTGGCTGCGGCGTCTGTAGCCTGCCTGGTGAGACGCCCGTCAGCCCATGGCATTAGGCACATTAGACACATACGCCTCCACAACGTCAGGCCCGCTATAGGCTTGAGGCAAGCACAATGTGGGTGGAAGGAAGACCCTTCACTTTCCCTCCACCAGTGGGGGTCCAGGACGAGCACTCACGCCTCGGCAGGGGAGATAACCACTGACCACGCTGCAGAACCACTGAGAATTTGTGGCAGATGAAACTGACTCTCAGAGGCATGAGTCCAAACAGCGATGCCAAACGGCACACTCTTCTCTCGGGCCTCGCACTGGTGCGGCCGGCCTGCTCAGAACTGCCACGATGCCCTCGGAGGAGGAGGGACAGTGGAAGGAACACAGCAGAGGCTGGAGTGGCCTGGCAGCCCAGGAGGTTGGCTGAAGTGGGGGGTCACAGGGACACCCTGCTCAGTGAGGTGGAAATCCAGGACCTGCAGTGGAGAGCCGGGAGCCCCTGGCACCATGAGACTGTGTCTTGGGGCCGCATCTGTGCTCCTGGAGTTGGCTGCAGAGCTTCAAGCCGGAGCCAAATTATGAAGACCAGGGAATCATCCTGACTTCCTTCAAAGAAATCACTAGCTTAGTTCACGCCCTGCAGTTAACAAAGCCGCCGAAAGCTGGTGGGCAGTGCCCTGGAATCGGGGGACAAGGAGCACCCCAGCCCTCCAGGGTCGTTGAGGGGCTCAGATGCGCTACAACTGAAGCCGACTGGTGTTATGTCCAAGTCACACCTGAGTTTCAACTGACACGGGTTCGTCCTCAGGTGAAGGGGACCTGGGGAAGACTACACGCATCGAATTACCTTTAAGGTCCCTTGACTGGGATCTGGGATGCAGAGGACACAGAGTTTTGCCTGGGTCGTGTGCAGACACGTGTGCTCATAAGCGCATGACCTTCTGAGTGTTGTACGGAACACAGCGAGGGCTCTGTGCTGGCCGCTATGAACAACATGCTCAGCTCTCCAAGAGGAGCGGGAAGCAGCAGGAGGACTGGCAGATTCGCTGGTCCCCCTCCCCCACCCTCTGTCACTGGGATGACGGGGGGGGGGCAGCCAAATCCTCAGAACATCAGACCAACTGCTTGAGTCCCACTCTCTGTGGTCCCCTAAATCCTGCCGTGGGCTGCGTGGCAGATTGACATGCGCGTCCCGTCCCTGGGCTCCAGTGTGAGGAGCGAAGGGTCGTCAGCGCGGGTGTGGAATGTTTTTGGAAAGGAATCTGATGCTATACTCCTCAGCAAACACCTGATTTCAGCTGTAAGGCTGCTGAGTGATTTTGGCCATTGGGCACCTTGGCAAGAATAAAGTTGTAACTGGGCACCGGGATGGTGGCGTCCCCATGCCCTTCGCACACTGGAGCGAGCTGGCTGTGCTCCATGGTGGGGACTGTCTCTGGCACCTCCTCAGACTTGCCCTGCACATTTTCAGCCAGCATGTCCCTCTGCAACTCTTTTCCTCCCCTTTCCTTCAGAGAGACGAGCTAAAACACAGAGGCGCAAGCCTGTGGCAAGTGCCCATCACCAACTGTGATGTCACCACGGGGAGGAGACACTGCTCTCCAGCCCTCTCCTGGGTAGCCTGTGCCCCGCCCATTGCTGGGAACGCTCCCAGGTGACGAGGACGCACAGGGGAGCACGGGTGGGGAGGAAGCAGGGCGCCTCAACTAGGCACCGAGGACCCAAGTGTATTAACTGCATCTCTCATTTGCCACGTTCGGTCTGGCAGACCCTGGAGAGACGGGCCATGCCTGGGGATGGTGGAGGATGCACCTGGGGGCTGCCTGCACGTGCAGACCAGCCCACACGGAGCCACACCACAGCCTCGGTCGGCGCTCGCCCCCCAGTCAGTGCGCCTGCCCTGGTCGCCCAGGGTCACCAGTCCCTGGGCCCAGAGCCCGCTGAGGTCATTCACCCACTAATCCCAGACCTACTGCACTCTGCCTTGCCTGCTCCCTCCCGTGGAAATAAGGTAACTCGCCGGCTGACGCCAGCATTTCACCATGTGGCCCCCTGTGGCAAAGCCACCCCTCAGGGGACTGTGGGTAGCGAGCTACCTTCTGATCTGACGGCCTCCTGCCACCTGCCCCCTGACTAGTAATAAAACAGGTTTTGAAGCACAACAGATGAGCCGGTGCCACCGTCACAGTCCAGCATCTCAGAACCCACCTGCTCAGCACACTTTCCCTCAGGTGGGCTATATGGGGAGTGAGAGGGGAGGGGACGGTCACCCCGGTCCCCCTCGGGGCGGGGCTCTGAACGCTGAGGAGGACACACATGCCACACAGCTACCCTCGGGTCTCCAGCCAGACCAGCAAAGCTGCTCTTCCCACCTGCGCCACTTGGGAGTTGGCGTGAGCGAGTACGTGCTTCTGCGTCTCACCGGAGGAGATGCAGTAACGGAGCCCGGGGTCGGGGCGAGCTCGAGTCAGGAGGCAGTGGGTAGTGGGTGTGCGCGCACGGGGGCCCGGCAGCGGGAAGAGGAACGGCTGAGACAGCACAAAGAAGCCGAGAAAGACGTTGCGTGGAAGAAACTAGTTAGAAATAACACGTGCGCGTGCCCCGGCCGTCTGGGCTAGCCCTGCTCCCACGCTTTCCTCTGGGGGACATCCCACACCCAGGCTCAGCGTGGGCACCCTCGATTTTCCAGAGTCTGGTGGACAAACATCGGCGAAACCTTGTTTTACAGGGAATCCCTTTGTCCCTACTGTTCAGCGTGTGGCTTAGACCCACATCAGCAGGACCAGAGGTGGTGTGAAGCCTCCCGGACAGGCGCTCAGCTGGCAGAGGAAGCCTGCACCAGCCACGCCCACAGCTGGCAGTGTGGGACATTAAGGACTGAGCACACTATTTAGTACTGTGAGGTACCACAGGAAGAACTCTCTAGAACAATTTCCAAGGAGATGCCTAGGTAGGCCTGGGTGGGGGAAGGTAAAGCAGAGGCCATGGCTTTTGCTCTCCATCTTTTCTAAGGTTGACTCTTCAGCCTGATATGTGCTACTTTGAGAGAACTTTAAAACAAATACAAAATAAGTGAAAATTCCAAGTTGAAAAATGAAAAGCATAAATAAATCCAAGCATCTGGTGCTTTGCAACCACTGCCCTGGCCGGCAGCCTCGACCCCTCCCCCATGCCCGACTGATGACTATTGAGGGCCAGCCCCCGTCTGCAATAGGTCGCCCTCTGCTCACGGGTGATCCGTTCCATCTGCCTTTCTTCCTTCCTTCCCTCCACAAATACCGAAGAGATCTGGACAAGCCCCATTCGTGGTTCCTGTGCTCCAGCTCGGGGGAGAGACGAAGATCGGGTCCCACCGGATGTGTGGCGTGGATTATGGTTCCCAGGTCCACACTGCTGGCTCCCCACTGCCCACAGGACAAAATACAGAGTCCACAGAGGGCCTCACACCTCTGTCTCTCTGACCCCAGGACCACAGACTGTGCCCTGGTACCCGCCTGTGGGAGTCAAGAAGGAGCAGCACAGGTGTGAACAGCGCCACACACACGGGGCAGGACGGCACGGCGCCCGGGGCCTGTCCACCAGGCCTCTACATCAGGCCACGGACATAGCCATGAGAGACACATCACCATGCACATGCCAGGCTTCCTCCAGGGCTGTCCCCCAGATGCCCAGGGCACCAGCACGTATCGGGGGCAAACTGTAGCCCACCTGCAGCTTCCTACTGTATAGCTCGCTGGACGCAGGTGCATTTTGTATTTTTAAGACACAGTAAGAAACAAAAACAGGAACACACACTATGTAACAGAGAACATATGTGGCCTGCAATGTCTAAAATACTTACTTTTAGCTCTTTAGTGAATCTATGGACCTCTCTGATGCAGAAGAACACCGCGGGACATACCCAACCTCGTGTGCACGGCTGGCTTGCTCTGGCTCCGGCTGCTGGGGTCCCGTGCGGGCTTTCCCCTGGCCTCTGACACGCCGCACTGCTCACGAGTGAGGCCTGCAGACGGGGGCGTTCCCGGGGAGATGCACGGCCTCCTCCCACTCCTGAACGTGCTTGCAGGACCACAGGCAGCGGGGAGAAAGCCATGGAAACCCACCGTAAGCCCTTGGCCTTCATTCGACAGGCACAGAGCTGGCGCCCAACATGCAGATGTGTGACGGCCACGTGGGCTCCATGGTGCTGCCGCTCTGCGGGCTCTCCTCTCTCCTGCTGCTCCTCTGCCTTCAGCCCTTAAAGATTTACTTGTTAAATGGATCAAGAAGATGGGGTATATATATATATACAAGGGACTGATACTCAGCCATCAAACAAACTGAAGTCTGGCCATCTGCAGTGAGGCAGGTAGATCTAGAGGGTACTTTGCTAAGTGAACAAAGTCAGTCATGATCTCGCTTCTATGTAAAATTTAAGAAACAAAACAGAAGGGGAATGGAGGGAAAAACAAGATGAAACCAGAGAGGGAGGCCAACAGTAAGTGACTCTTAGCTCCAGGAAACAAACTGAGGGTTGTGGAGGGGCAGTGGGTGGTGGGGGATGGGGGAACGGTGACAGGCATTAAGAGGGCACGGGATGTGACGAGCAGTACGTGTTACAGGAGACCGACGACCCAACAAACTCTGCCTCTGAAGCTAATAATACAGTATATGTTAATTGAATTTAAATTTTTAAAATGAAAAGAATTATTTATTTGAGGTGGGGGAGGGCAGAGGGAAAGAGAACCTCAAGCAGACTCTGCGCCTAGCACGGAGCCTGCCGCAGGGCCGGATCCCATGGCCCTCAGATCATCACCTGAGCCCAAACCAAGAGTCAGGACGCTCACCAACTAAGCCACCAGGTGCCCCTGAAGTGGCCGTTTGGGCCATTTGTAAGTGCACAGCCATCCACACCATCTGTCTCCAGGACTGTCCCGTCTTCCCAAACTGAAACTCTGTTCCCCACTGAACAGTGTGTGGAGAAGGCTGGACAGCCTCCAGGACCGAGTCACTCAGGGGGCATCCTGGGGGCTGGAGGGGGTGGGTGCAGCAGAGTGAGCCCGTCCGGGCAGGCAGGGTCGGGGAGACAGAGCACCAAGGAGAGAGGGCAGGGGTCCATGCTGCCTCTGGGGTGCATGGGGCGTGGAGGCCAGCAGCAAGAGTGTGCACTGCGGGGACAGGCCCAGGTGCCAACCTAAGAAAGGCCAACCCCTTTCTGCCCCTCTGTCCTCCCTCCTGCCTTGAGGCATTCTGGTTTGTGGGGTTTCCCTCTGCCCCTTCGGTACACCAGCCCCTTTCTGTGGCATAGACTTCCCTGTGTTCCCCTTGGATGTGACCACCAGGTGCCTGCCGGTCTGGGAGTCAGATTTCAATCAGAAGGTGCCCTGCTTTCCAAGACCCCAGAGTCTAGGGGGGCACCAACACGCAGACCCCCAGGCCCTGCCGCAGCCATGAGTGTTGTCCTAGGAGAACCGGTCCAGAGGCCACTCGGCCTGGAGCCTGGGAGGCTATGCAAGGAGTCGGGGTGGGGGTCCCTGGGATGGGCCCAGGAGGATAAATGTCACGGGAAGAAGGAAGGAGGGACTCAGAGGTGTGGGGGACTTGGAAGGCGATGCAGAGGATGTGATGAGACTTTCTTTAGAAAGGCTGAGTGTGTGGGGACGGGCACCAGAGGATGGAGCACAGACCACACGCCACAGGCCGGAGAGGAAATGGATGGTGGTTGTGGACGAGGAGCGAGGCAGGGGCCACAAAGACATGGAGCCAAAGCCCCGACTTTTCACCAACAGAAATGCAGGCTGAGCTCCCAGGAGAGCCTGCTGGGGCTTGGCTAGGGCATCGTGTCCTAGTCACAATTGCCCAAACTGGCACCAACCTGAGGGTTCCTGGGAGAACGGACCCAAGGCCGTGGCCAGTTCATGCAGCAGGAGCTTCTGAGCCACAGACGGAGCCACTGCCGATACACGCGGTGGCACAGGCACATCGGTGGGGGCTCAGAGCCTGCCGCTGTGTGACAGCTGAGAAGGCAAAGCCGGAGGACAGAGCGGTGAGCTGTGTGGGGACAGCGGGGACCTCCTGCACCAGCCGCTACCGTGGTCGTGGCCACAGGACTGCGTGTTTGCAAAACTCGGAACGTGAAAGGGCATTTGACTACATCATCTCAATATACCTGCCTTTAAAACAAGCAGTCCCTGGGTCGGGGGAGGTGGTCGAGCTACGGAGCTGAGGAGGGGCTGGACCACCAGGCCCAGCTCTTGGGGATGGCGGGGAGGGGCTCCTCCAGACCGGCTTGGCCCTGGGAGCTGGGCAGGGACACACGCTGGTGCTCCATCTCCTCCGGTCACCCTGTCAGCGCTCCAAGCCCATAACATCCTCAGCAAGGCGGGCCAATGTTCCTGCCCGCCCCCCTCCCCAGAGTGCCAAGAGCCACCTCCTTATCTAGCCTCGGCTCGGGGTCAAGGGAGGATCCCAAGTGAGAAGACAGGCCCCACCTGCCTGGAGCCCGTTCCACATCACTCACCCCCGTCCATCTGGATTCCCCGGTTCCTCGGGGAGGGGACATGCCCTGGCCTGGCCGGACGGCAGCGCCCTGCCTGCTAGCGAGGGGCCGGCCTCCAGGACACACTTCTGTATCTTCAGGGGAGACATGTGCCCGCTCCAGGCTTGCGGAGCCCCTGTGGCAGCTGGGGGTGGGGCGCAGGGGGCCCAGGACTCTCCAGGACCTTGGGCACAGTCAGGGGCCCAGCCTGGGGAAGACGAGGGCCTGGAGGCCACACTGAGGAAAGAAAGTCAAGAGATAGGCTGTTTGTGCTCCCCTGTGCTTGTGGATTTAAAATACTGGACAGGGTGGGGAGACCCCTTTGAAATTTGGCAGCAGAATGACCCCAGGCCCTCCAACAGTCCAGGGACAAAGAAGGATTTTTTCTCAGAACAACGGGCCAGAAGCACCTCTGCACACTGCCACCTTGTCCAGAATTCCCGTCCCTCCATTTCCCAACTTTCCGTGGGCCAAGCCCGTGTCCTCCCTCTTCCCAGAGAAATTTGGCTCCGAGGGCCCACCGCTCCCCAGAAGAGCCGGTCCTGCCTCCCGGGGCCACCTGCATCCTCAGGGGGACGGCCTTGGATCCGTGTCACCAGGGCCAGGGCTGGAAGGGGCCGCGGGGAGGCCCGCGTGAGGGACGGCAGGGGGAAGAATGAACATGGTCCCGTGTTAATTCAACTTCCTCCTCTCCCGCGCAGACACAGAACTTCTCAGGAGCCATTTCTTGTCTGCCAGCAATTTCTTTTGCACACGGGGTTTCTTCATGACTCACAGTCCCTGGGCGGCGGCCAGGAGGCTGTCAGAATTCCCGGGGGCGACTTCCTGGGGCACCGGCAGTGCCCTTGGGGCGGGGGGCGGCAGCCCGAACCCGCTCCAGAGGCTTCGGAAGCTCTGTGGTTAAACCGCGGGTTCCGTGTCTTCACACCAGTTTGCGGATGCCAGCTGCCAAAGCTCTTAACTGTTGAAAAAGTAATTACGTGGCTAAGGCTGCGAAGTCTCCTCCGAACCTTCACCCAGAGAAAGCAGGAAGACAGACATCTGGCCGGAGAGTGCGCTCCGAATGGGCGGCGGCCGAAGTCCATGCCGAGCCGGAGCCGAGCCAGAGGCGAGAGTGGCCTTCCCCGAGCAGCCGCGCAGCAGGGAGGCTGGGACATCTGTCAGAGAGCAGATTTCCCCAAATCAGTCCTTTAGAAATCTTCAGGAAACGCATTTCACTTCATGCAGAGCTAGTTTCAGGTTGCAGAAACAGAGCTCCCCTGCAAAAACACGGCCACTCCGAGGCTCTCAGGTCCAGCTCCGCGAGCGCCAGAGACCCGCTGTGAGCGAGCCGCTGCTTCTCACGTGGAAAATGCAGCACGGTTCCGCTGTGGGCAAACTCGTGTTACAGAAATTCAAGTACAGTCAGAGCTCCCGTGCCCCTGGAACGTGATGGCCCGTGTGTCCCCTCCCAGAGAAAACGCACATGACCATGCCAGTGTTCCTCCTTCCAAGGCACTGTTTCCTCTTTTACAAACGTAGTCTATTTTCTGGAACAGAAAAATTGGCACACAGTATTTAAAGTGTGCAACTTGATACCTTCTGACATGAAACCGTGAACTTCACCCACGAACCCAGGGGCGCAGTCACCACCGTGACGAGGTGCATCCCCCCACACTCCCGGGCCACCCCTGGCCCTGGGCGGCCGGATCTGTGCCTGGTCACGACACACTGCTCTGCATTCCCTAGTTTTGTGTACAGGAGGTCACATGGCACGTACGCCTTCCGACCGGCTTCTTCCGCTCAGCGCCATGAGGCTGAGTCATTCCTGCTGTCGCATGAATCAGAGTCCGCTCATTGTATTGCCACATGGCGTTCCACATGTGGATCTGCCACGATGGGGTTTTCCACCTTCCTGTTCATGGACATTTGTGCTGTCCCAGTTTCTGGGTATTCCACACGCAGCTGCTACAGACACTGCTGTACCAGTCTTTGTTGGGATGCACACGTGTGGGAACGGAATGGCTGGGTCACCCCCCGCTGAAGCCGCAGCCAAACTGCTTCCAAAGTGCGCCCCACTATATGTCCCCACTCACAGTGTGAGCTCCCACTTCTCCGTATCCCTACCAACACCTGGGGTACCCCGGCTTCTGCACTGTCAGCATCTTACAAGGTGTGTAGTGATATCTCTTTGTGGTTTTCATTTGCATTTCTTTTAATTCCAGTACAATTAACATAGGGTACTCTGCTAGTTTCAGGAGTACAATAAAGTGATTCCACACTTCCTTACGTCCACTAGTGCTCATCACAAGTGCTTCCTTACTCCCCGTCACCCGTTTCACCTACCCTCTCACCCCGCTCTGGTGACCAGCAGTGTGTTCTCTGTAGTGAAGAGTCTATTTCTTGGTTTGTCTTTTTTTCCTTTGTCCTTTGGTTTTGTTTCTTAAATTCCATATGAGTGAAATCGTATGTTATTTGTCTTTCTCTGACTTATTTCACTTAGAATAATACTCTCTAGATCCATCCATGTCGTTGCAAATGGTAAGATTTTGTTCTTGTTGATGGCTGAGTAATATTCCATTGGATATGTATGCCACATCTTCTTTATCCATTCATTAGTCGATGGATAGTTGGGTTCTTTCCAGAATTTGGCTATTGTAAATGGTGATTCTATGAACATAGGGATGCACATACCCCTCTGAATTAGTGTTGTGTTCTGTGGGTAAATCCTTAGTAGTGCGACTTCTGGGTTGTAGAGTAGCTCTATTTTCAATTTTTTGAGCAACCTCCATACTGTTTTCCAGAGTGGCTGCCCCAGTTTGTTTGCATTCCCACCATCAGTGTAAGAGTGTTCCTCTTTCTTCGCATCCTCGCCAACACTTGCTGTTTCTTGTGTTGATTTTAGCCATTCTGAAAGGTGTGAGATGGTATCATTGTGGTTTTGATTTGTATTTCCCTGATGCCAAGAGACGTTGAGCATCTTTTCATGTGTCTATCTTTTGTCCATTTTAAAATTGGATTATTTGTTTTGCTGTTGAGTTATATAAATTGTTCATACACTTTAGATACTAACCCTTTATCAGATATGTCATTTACAAATATCTTCTCCCATTCTGTAGTTGTCTTTTAGTTTTTGTTTCCTTCGCTGTGCAGATTCATTTGGCTTTCTATGACTAATATATTTTTTAAAGATTTTATTTATTTGATAGATAGAGTGAGAGAGCGCAAACAGGCAAAGCAGCAGAGGGAGAGGAAGAGGCAGGCTCCTCACTAAGCAGGGAGTCTGATTTGAGGCTCGATCCCAGGACCCTGGGATCATGACCTGAGCTGAAGGCAGATGCCCAACAGAATGAGCCACCCAGGCGCCCTCTATGACTAATATTGCTTAGTATCTTTTCATTCACATATTTGCCAATCCTGTAATTTTGGTGGGTATTCAGATCTTTGGCAGTTTTGTAAGTTTGGGTTACTTTTCTTTTATCTTGTTGAGTTTTGAGAGGTTTCAGATAGTCTGTTATCAGACACATGCTTTGAGAAAGAGTCTCCCCTAGTCTATGGCTTGCCTTCATTTTCTTCACGGTCTTTTGAAGAGTTAAGTTTTTTAATCTTGGTATAGTTCAGATTATCAGCTTGTTCTTTAATGGACCGTACTTTTGGTGTTGTATCCAACAAACTTTTGATTAACTTAAGGTCACATATATTTTGTCTTAGAAATTTTATAATTTTAGACTTTACATTTAAAAGTTGATTTTTGTAGATAATGCAACATATGGATCCAAGGATTTTCCATTGTTGTTATTTTGCTTATAACTGTCCAATTGTTCCAGCACCATTTGTTGAAAGACTGTCCTTTCTCCCCATTGCCTTTTCAACCTTTGTCCAAACTCAGGAGTCCATGTGTGTGGGGGTCTCTCTCTGGACTATCCTGTTCCACTGATGTGTCTGCCTATTGTTGTATTAGAATCACACAGTTTTGGCTAGTCCAGATTTATAATAATTCTCGAAATCAAGTAGTGTTACCCTGCCAACTTTGTTCTTTTTCGAAGTTCTTTTGGCTGTTCTAGGTCACTTGTCTTTCCATACGGAATTTCAGAATCGGTTTGTCAGTTTCTTCAAGAAAAACTCGCTTGGACTTTGATTAGGATTGTATGGACTCTAGAGATCAATCTGAAAGGAACTGGCATATTAACAATCTTGACTTCTCCAACTCACGGACAGGTGTATCTCTCCATCTTTTTAAGTCTCTCTTGGAAATATTTTGTAGTTTTCATGTGTAGGTGTGGTGAGTGGAATCACGCCACCCTCCTTCCCCCTGCTCCATTATGTCTGTGTCCTAGTCCCCAGAGCCTGAGACGGGGACGTTATCCAACAGGGACAAATGTGAGCAAGTCACAGAACACACACTGCATTCTGTAATCTGTATGATGTTGAGAGACATGCAAACCCACGCACTGTGCTGTTTGAGGTGACGTGACAGAGAAACACACACAAGGGATGGCGGAAGCACTGAGGACTGCACTGGTCCACTCGGGCTGCTCCAACAAACACCACAGCCCAGGCTGACCCAATAGAAATTTATGTTCTCATGGCCCTGGAAACGGGAAGTCTGAGGTCCAGGTGTGGGCAGGAGAGGTTTCCCTGAGGCCTCTCTCCTGGCAGGTAGACGGCCATCTTCCCTGTGTCCTCATGTGGTCATGGTCCTGTGCATGTCTGTGTTCTCATCTCCTCTTCTTCAGAGGGACACTGGTCATGCTGGATTAGGGCCACCCTAGTGACCTCGTCTTCCATCTGCAATGACCCCATCTCCAAATACAGTCACACTATAGGGTATCAGAGGTCAGAACTTCAACATGAATTTCAGGACCTAATCCAGCCTGTAATACCCCTCTGTCTCCTTGGGCTGTATGTCAAGTAGCTGAATTTGACTACAATTAACACATTCTGTTCCAAGGAATTAGAGATGAGTTTTGAAGGATGTTCAGAATTAAGTGAGTGACAATGTTGAGAATTAGGATTCCAGTACTAGTTCCAAGCATATGCTAAACTTGGGTCCTGACAGAGGACGAATGACTGAATAAAGGACCCCGTGTGTCCCAGCATCAGTGGAGCACCACGCACAGAGGAGGCACGGCCTTGCCTGATGAAAGGAATTTCACGTTGGTCTCTTCCACTTGTTTTGAAGCCCACTATGAGCATATAGAATATTGTTAGACAATAACTGGTCGCCTAATTAAAACTTTGTTAAAGTAATTCAGGAACTGTCACCTACTTGTCTCAGGAGCATTAAATTTAATATTAGGTTGGACCACAGAAAATGGCCACATTTGATCATTTTTGACCTGCAGGTTATTTCACATGGTTCAGTTTAATTCAATGTCTGAGTAATTTTAATTTAATTTAATTTTTAAGAGAAGAAAGAAAACAAGAAAGCAACTCACTCAATCAAAGCCAAGGAGTATTTTCGGGCTGTAATCAAATGGCCATGTAAATAGGAAACTATTCCAAAAATATAACTTCTCCCCAAAGCAGGCACTCTTAAGGGTCAAAAAAGTCTTTTCAGTTTAATCAACAAAGCCAGGAGGCAAGCACATACCAACCTTTTGTTGTGATATGCGCTGCCGTGGACACAGGAAACTTTTATTTCCAGTGCACGACAAGGCCTTATGATCGCAAAGTCTGGTTTGGACATGGTCTTGCACGACTGGATGTTTTCAGCGATGGCTGACAGCGAAGGTTTACCCAAGCCACGCTGCTCAAGGCCTCCATCATGATCACTCACAAGTCAGTTTTACGGCCAGTATTGCGCTAGTCAAAGGCCAGCTCATGCCTAAAAGCATAACTAAAACAGAACATACAACTGCGTCCCAGGATTTGTTAAATTTTTCTCTTGCCACATTGTCTGTAAACAATTTTCAACCATCTAGCATTGAGAAGGCTCCTTTATTTTCTTTCAAATTTATCTACTTAAGAGAGAGGGAGAGTGAGCAAGAGAGAGAGAAATAGACGGGGGCAGAGGGAGAGGGAGCAGCAGACTCCCTGCTGAACAGGAAGCCTGACACGGGGCTCGATCCTGGGATTCCAGGGTCATGGCCTGAGCTGAACGTAGATGCTTAACGACTGACTGAGCCACTCAGGCGTCCCGAGTAGGTTCCTTTAGAGAAGGTGATACTCTTGAGCCATATTCATAAAAAGCACCAAAGGGAATGTCATTCTTGATTTACTTGCACTGAAAATATATCAACCCTTGTTCATGTGAAGCAAGAACAAAGATGTCCTAAGTAAACTGTCAGATTTAATCGATCCTGAAAATCACCTTCAGATATTGGGAACTTGGGGTGTGCACTCTGTCTGCAGTGTATCGTGTCCAGAGATGTCCTGAGATGTCTAGAGAACTGGTTGAAACCGCAGGCAAGCTCATGAGCAGGAGTCCTCCATTGATGAGAAAACAGAAACTTCTCTGAAGCATGACACGTTGTTTTGCACGGACTCTGGCATGATGGAAGCACACGCGCTTCCGGAGATAAGACTGAGGAGCTGGCCGAAGACACGACCAACCATATCACAGGGCGTTTCTGAGCTCTGCAAACAGATAAAGCAACCTCAGAGTCAGCAGCACTTTGGCGCAGAGGGCATCAGCGAGCTCTCAGATAGAAGGAAAACCGTAAGTGGCCGCAAGTCCCGCACTTCCTAAGTGAGACAGGTTGAGCTCATGCGACAGTAACACAGCAGCTCAGCTAGCTCCAGAGGACAGAGAAGATGGGTACTCTCACTAAGTGACAAAGAACACGATGCTCTAGGGAGCCACCACAGAGCCCAGGGGTGACAGGGCCCATTGTCCCAGCTGGGCCCTCTGTCGGGAGCACCAGAGGCAGGCAGGTGGCTTGGGAGGGAGACAGGCAGGACTGGAGTCGTCAGTCTGGGACTCCTTCAACAGGCACATATGAACAACACTTCTCCCCGGTATGGAAGGAGCCCAGACAATGCACAGGCGCACCCATGGCCATCAGTTCTGAGTGTGTGCTCCTGACCCTTCACACTTCTGTTGAGCTGAACCCCGAAGTTCTTCTGGAACTATCCTTTGGGCTGCAGAGAACTCCTCACCCACTCAAATGTAGAAAGGCAGGAACCCTGCTGGCCTTAAATACTCCGCGCACCCGCTCCTCCTCGAGCTCGCCTCTCTCCTCCCGTCCCCACCTGCTCATCTGGACAACAGAGCTGGGACCGACCAGAGCCTGGCTGACGTCCAGCCCACGACCCAGTCCGCCCGTCAGGACCGTCCCGTCACCAGCCACAGCTGTGTCATCAGGAGCTCCAAGCTAAAGATATACGAGGGTTGTGGGTTGTTCTTTTCACTTTTATTCCAATACATACAAAGCCTGCAGACAGCCTGAGTCACTGCTCCAACCAGCTCTCTTCCTCAGTCTGGCGCAATGCCATGGTCACATCGGGGCTGCACGGGACCATCTCAGACACACAGGCCAACAGCCACCTGTCCAATGAGCCGTGCTGGCACCTGCCCATGTGAGACTGACAGAAATGACAGTGAATATCTTTTTGGGTAAAAAACCCATTTTTTGTAATGTACCTTTGGATAAAATGTAATCTTTTCTTCCTTTCCCTTTCAGGCACTTAAAAATGAGACATTTCAGGAATGGGTAACCAGTTCATTAAAATTCACTGGATCTGGTTTCCTAAGAAAACTGAAACAGTGTGGGAGGCAACAGCACTTGCCACCAGAGTTCCTAAGACCGACAAGGATGACGACATTCCCGATGCGCCAGCGCCTGATTAGGAGGTGCAGGGGGTGGGGAGACTCATCCGTGGTTAGCCTCGCTTCCCCCGAAATTCTGTCTCTAAAATTAAGTCAATGCCTTAGTATGAAATCAGTTAGATGAGTATCACATTTACTGGGAAAAATGAGGGCCCTCCTTGTGACCTGACCTCTGGCACTGCACACACTCATCACAGCTTCCACTGCTGAAAGACCGTTCAGTCCACAGAGAACTAGTTAGGCTGTAACTAGTTCACTTGTTTCTTATCTCGGGCCCAAGGGTGAGTGCGGTCTACACGCACCACATTTAGTTTAAGACTCTTAGTTCTCCGAGTGACAAGTGGCCGCAGACAGGGCCCTGAGATGACGGGGTCCACGGAAGGGCAGACGTGGGAGGTGTGGGCTGGTGGTCACGCTGCGGCACTGAGCCTGTACCCGCCCAATGGTCCTCCCTGCGGAGTCGAAGCAGCTGCCCACACTGCCCACTGTGGCCTCTGTTCCTCTGTGAAGATGCTGTTTGGTGGCCATCGGGCTGGATGTGCTCAGAGGCGCTCCTGCTTCCTGTGACAGCGGGGTTCGGCACGGGGGTCTGGAAGCCTAACCAGGAGCAAGTCTACTTCCTGTGGTAAAAAATCCCACCACCTCAGTCAACCTTCAACACAAAACTAAATCACTAAATCACTCTGAGAAATCCTGTGACGTGTTTATAAAAAAACAAAAAATCTGTAAATTAAAAAAAAGCCTTAAAAAATGTCGTATCAATAGCCTTCTTATTAACAAATACAAAACAGCTTAAGACACTTTGTGACGTCCTTAGGTCCTGGATCAGGCGGATGGATCCACAGTGAGGTTTTACTACTAGAATCACCTATTTGGTAAAAGCTCCAGCAAGGATTCCACTGACAAAATAACTGCTTTGGAAAAAAAGAGTTACAACTGTTTCCAAAATGTCAAAAAGAATAAAGATGTAAACACCACATACTTACATATTAATAGAACAATATTAATTCAGTTAAATAAATATAAAAAAGTGGCACCAACGTTACGGCAATTTTTCAGCACAAAAATGTAGCTTGAGGATATTTTAAAATAAATAGTTGTTTCCAACAGAAATGAGCGTTCTTAGCACAAACCAAACCAAGAGCGTCTGAGATAAAGTGCTATGAGACGAAGCGGCCCCAGGCTCCAACCTGCTCATCTGTGCGCAGAAAAGCCATCTGGGTCCCCGGGTCTGAGGTGTCTGCCAGTCACCAAGGAAGCGCCGGGAAGCGTCACTAAACATCAGGCTGAGGGCCATCTTTCATCATTTTCCTGTTTTCTTCCAGTGTGTGCTTAAATATTTTCTTCAGGGTGTTGTAAACTACTGGTCCATTTTCAGAGTCCAAATTAACCTGCTGACAAAGAATGAATAGACTCAGGACACAGTAGCAGAATTTTAATCAGCTGATTTGGGGAGAAGAGAAAGGAGGGTGGAAGGGCGCCTGAGTGGCTCAGTTGGTTAAGCGACTGCCTTTGGCTCAGGTCATGATCCTGGAGTCCTGGGATCGAGTCCCACGTCGGGCTCCTTGCTAGGCAGGGTGTCTGCTTCTCCCACTGACCTCTCTCTTCTCATGCTCTTTCTCAAATAAATAAATAAAATCTTAAATTAAAAAAAAAAAAGAAAAAAAGAAAGAAAGGTGGAGAAAAACTCTGACTTCCAAACACAATTATATACAATGCACAGCATACACAACACAGCTCACACATCAACACTAACTGAAAGACTGTATTAGAACTGCCAATCACGTCAATACCAAACTTATGAATGAAAACTCAAAAACTGAAACCCCCAGCCTAGATATGTGTCCTCATAGGTTGTGATGAAGCCAGGCAGCTGTGAGGGCAGAGTGTAGAGTCTGGAGACTAACGGCCACGGGCACAAGGGAAGGCATCTATCAAAACAACACTCACCAGCTGTAAGGGCTGCCCTGTGGCAACCCCCGCCCAGAGCCCCGCTTTCCGCCAGCCCAGTTCACACCCAACCTCTGTGACATGCACACCACAATGCCCACCGCCTTGGCGTTTCTGGGAGCTGTGAACATGAGAGGCTCACGTGTTTGTTGGCCAAAGAGAACTTTCATGGAAGTTCGTTGCTTTGCTCTACAGTGGGGACACCCTGAATCCCTGTATTTGGGCTGTTGGCCCAAGTTCAGCAGGCTGCAGGGTCGAGTGATAGGAGGACAGAGAAGCAGAGCAATTCCCACTTGTCTGCGCACTCCCACTCCCAACAGAAACTGTGGCTCCCTGGGCAGTGCTGCGGAGGGTCTGGGCCTGGCCAACATGTTTGTGGACACAAGACAGCTGGGTCAGAGACAAACAACTCTATGACACCAGACAGCATGTGTGTCACAATCACACGGTCGTCCTCGCCCTCCAAGGCCCCCATCCCCCGAAGAGTTGTGGGCCGCACAAGCAGGGGCTCTGCAATCTAGCTGGTCTTTCCGAGTGCAGGTGACCCCAGTGTTTGCTGAGGGGTCGCAGGCCTGGGAAGCTCTGGCCGAAGGGAAACAGGACCCTTGTCACACTGGAAGCAGCTGCTGTACAGCCTTCTTGAAGAGCTGGCCCAGAACGAGAGTGGCCAGGCCCTCTGTTCATGAGATGTGTTACAGGGCAAATGGCCATAAATGTCTCCCAATCTTTTCAAAGCTGGATTTGGACAACTGCTATGTTGAACTTTCCATCAGGATCCCCCTAAAAGGCCAACAGAAATGAAAAAGAATTCCTACCACATTCAGAGAAACCAATACTAAGGATTTTTTCAGTTAAATTCAGAAATTTCAATACATTGTTTATCCTACCTGAAAAACCTCTCATTAACATTAATAATGGTGTGAATCAGTCACTTTGCTAAGCACCCAACCGCAACCCTCCCCAAGGGCTGGTGGCCTCGCGGTCTGTGACGACATCCGTGTAAGGTGCAAAGGACAACTGAGCTGCTGGCTGTGGAAACTGCTGAGAAGAGACCTGGAGCCGCGAAGCTCCCGAGAGTGACCCCGAGAGTGACCCCGACGCTTGCCGGACGCCTGCAAGGGCATGCTCTGGAGTGCTGCGGGGAGCCGCGGCCAACTGCACGAACCGTCAGCGGCAGCATCACTCCTGTTTACCGCAGACGGGGAGAAGCTGGGCTCTGGGCCCCAGGACAGGGTCACGTTCCCTATGAGAGGAACCAGACTGAAAGGCTGACGGGAGCCTTTTCTCCCGGCACAGCCCTGGTTCTTGCTTCAGCCACGACGGACTGCTGCAAGCCAAAAGGTGCGCACAGAAAAGAAACTCGTTTATTACCTTCTGCTTTGATTTGCCAACTAGGGCAGGGTCCCGGGTCACTGATACTGAGTTCTCAGGGGTCAGTTATGTGTTTAGGCCCAAAGTAGAATGGGCTCACCCAGAAAAGAATCTCTCCTACTTGGCACATGATTTAAAATCATTTTCTCCATATCCACTTGTTTCTGTATGAAAGCTCTTTGTTTCAATGTTCCCCTTTAAAAACCCCACAGTTCAGTTTTTTCTAATATCACTGTTGAGAAACTACTATTTTTTGGCCAATGTCTACGACTACGTTTGAGAAGAGTCCAACACATTTCCATTATGGAAAAACATACTGAATTTTATTTTAGAGCAGATGAGGGGCCTCTGGATTCTGATCTGCGCTTATGCCGACAGCAGCATGTGACCCACCTTGGTGAAGGCTTTAATGGCGCGGGCGAGGATGGCTTCTTCCACGTCGGCAGGGATCGCCTGCAGGCTCACGACGCAGTGCAGCACGCAGAGAATGGTCTGGTGCTGGCCCTGTGTTTGCAGAAACTAAAATCAAACAAGTGGTTTGAAAAATGCCTTAAGACATAAGCTGAAAGGAACTGCACAGCCGGGAGCTGATGTGCGACCAAGTACGCGTAACCACAAATACCAAACTCTCTACCAAGGGCTCCCCCAATGCTTCCTGTTAGGTGTTCATACAATCTGAAAAGCTTTCGGGGAGATACAATCAAAGTTGCTTAGTTGGTACATAAGGTACAACTGGATATGAACACAAGTGCAATCTCAAAGCAAACGTCTTCCTTGCACTGAACTGATGAGAGGACCCACCCGTTTCTGCACACACTGTTTCGGGTCCGCTGACAGAGGCTGACGTGCCACGGCGGTACACGGACTAGTGGCGGGTGGCCAGCGTCGGTACGGGCACGCCCTGCCTATGGCAGGAGCTGCAGACGGAGGACAGAACTTCAGGGGAAGGTGCCCGAGGAACGTGTCCGACTCGACGCCCAGTGCTGATTTAGAGAAGCAGAAGAAACCCTTCACCTCTGGAGCCACCACGTGTCGGCACACTCGCCCGAGCGCCACTGACTACGTTTCTGGGAATCTACTCTGAGGGCCTAACCGGAACCACAGAAAACCTGCAAGCACAAGCGGTCACTACAGGGACGGCTACCAAAGTAAAAACCTGAAACGATGTAAACACCCCACGTGTGGGGGTCGGGGTAAAGGATGGGGAAGGTGCGGTGGGCGCCTTGTGCCAGATGGGTGTGAGGTGTGCAGAGCCACCGGAGTTCAAGTCCTTCTCTCACACACACTGCCTGCCTTTCCTGAGAGACGGCCTCATGCTGGGCCGTGGAGATGAACGGAAGGGAAAACAGAAATTATGACCTGACGAGGGCCTGGCCGCTGCCCCAGGGGTGACCTCTCTCATTCCCTCACACAGGGGAGAGAAGGCAGACTACGAAACAGACTCTGGATCCAGGGCATCCTCATCTGTGAAGGCACATGCGCATGTGTATGAGCATCTGTGTCTGTGTCTAAAAAATGAAGCATACGAAATGTAGTGATCCGAAGGGGCACGTGCACCCGAATGTTTACAGCAGCAATGTCCACAACAGCCAAACTATGGAAAGAACTTAGATGTCCATCAACACATAAATGGATAAAGAAGATGTGGTATATATATGTAACGGAATACTATGCAGCCATCAAAAGAAATGAAATCTTGGGGCGCCTGGGTGGCTCAGTGGGTTAAGCCGCTGCCTTCGGCTCGGGTCATGATCTCAGGGTCCTGGGATCGAGTCCCGCATCGGGCTCTCTGCTCAGCAGGGAGCCTGCTTCCCTCTCTCTCTCTCTGCCTACCTCTCTGCCTACTTGTGATTTCTCTCTGTCAAATAAATAAATAAAATCTTTAAAAAAAAAAAGAAATGAAATCTTGCCATTTGCGACAACGTAGATGGAACTAGAGGGTATTATGCTAAGTGAAATAAGTCAAAGAAAGACAATTATCATATAATTTCCCTGATAGGAGGAAGTTGAGAGGCAACATGGGGGGTTGGGGAGGTAGGAAAGGAATAAATGAAGATGGAATCGGGAAGGAGACAAACCATAAGAGACTCTTAATCTCACAAAACAAACTGAAGGTTGCCAGAAGGAGGAGGGTAGGGGAGGGTGGTTGGGTTATGGACACTGGGGAAGGTGTGTGCTATGGTGAGTGCTGTGAAGTGTGTGAACCTGGCAATTCACAGACCTGTACCCCTGGGACCAATAATACATTATATGTCAATAAAAAGCAATAAATCATTTAAAAAAATGAAGTATATGGTTGTCCTTGACCATAGTAACAAATGCACTAAGTTTGACAGAAAGGACTTGCAGATGTTCACGGTGGGGCCGCTGGGATTACGGGTGTTCTCATCCGGCTTCGTATCTTCAACATGGGATGCTGGGCGTGCATTTCTACTTACCTTGGAAGAACCTAAATCAGGCCCAGATATGGGATTCCATACAAGTCCCCTTCTTTAGAATGGACTTCTGTGCACGAAGCCTATGCTAAGGCCCTTGGTTAACTTTAACCGCCCCACAGCCTCTTTACCTTCTCTAGCAGAGAGAGCGCATCCGCGGTGTCCGAGCGGCTGCCGAGCAGCGTGTCCACATCCTGTTTGGTGATCACGGGCTCCTTCAGCTGCTCCACCCAGGACCACATCAGACTGCACAGGACGAAAGGGTCCCTTTCGCCACATATTCTTTCCCAAGCTCCATCTCGGGAATTTAGTTCTTTCTACAAAGAAGGGAAGAAAAAGGAAAATGAAGAGAAGGAGAGGGGAGGGGAGGGGAGGGAAAGGGGAGATGGAGGAAGGAGGAGGGAGAGGGAAAAGGAGAGAGGGAGGGAAGGGAGAAAGGGGAGGGGAGGGGTGAGGAGGAGGGAGAGGGGGAGGGACAGGGAGGCAGCACCATTTGAGGTTTGATAGCCCTCAGGCTGTCCACGAGTGACAGTCTTAGGCTCAGCGTGGACAGGGACCCCTCCCAGTGCCCCCAAACTCCAGGTGGCACATAGGCTGAGATGCTGAGTCTCTCCAAGCCTCAGTTTCCCTCTGTGAAGCTGACCCCTGCCCCACGTGTGCATTAAAGCTCCCTCAGAGAGAGGGCTCCGTTGGCCTAAATGCTAAGCTCTCTACCCCACTCTGAAACCACAGATACTGTTCAGGAAGAGGGAGCCTTCGTTTTTAGGTTCCTTGGAACAAAAACAGACATACTGTGAGGAAGCAGAACGGCAGACAAGAAGGCATATGTAAGGCAACATTCACAAATTACCCTGGGATGAGGAAAAGCTGACTAAACCTTCAAAACGGGCCCCAGAAAAGTGCTGAACAGTCTGCCGCTGTGGCAGACACACCTGTCTCACGTTCCTTTCCACAGTCGCATGCAGGCCCGGACACAGAGTCAGCCCCACACCCTGAGCCTGGACAGCGGAGGGGACGAGCAGCAGTCCCCTGGCCCATGTCCCATGTCCCAAATGCTCGAGACAAGTTAAAAGCAGGAGGCCCTAACAATTTACCTCGCAGAGAGCAGCAAACAGGAAGAATTCTACCTTCTGATGGGGCTCAGCTTTATGCGTTAGTAAATAAAGTGCATGTGTGCGACAGGAATAAGCACCAGAATCGCACATTCATTCATTCACGCTTCGGGTCGTTTCACAAGACTCAGACGGGGACAGCCTGTAGCAGGCGGCCTATCCAATTCCTACAGCACCGCAGCAGGGCCCTGACGGCAGAAGTGTGGGCCCAGGGAAGAGGGTACCTGGCCAGGAGCCCAAAGCAGCACGGGGCAGGCGGCGTTCCCTGGGTTTTGCTTGACCCCTGACGTGATGCTCCTGCCCTGCTGCCAGGGTCCTCTGGCTCTGGGTTCCTCTGGTTCCTCTTTATTCTCTCATAAAGAAGCCACTGTGTTTAGCTGTGTGGAGGCCCCGGTCCCCACGGGTCACACAACAGCCGATCGGCTCTGCCGTAACCAGAAGCTCGGCAGAGCAGCACAACTGAGGCCCTCCCAGGAAAATGCTGGTTACTCTGATTTCTGAAATCCTCTGGGGCCTGAGCAAACCGTTAAACCCATGAGCTGCATCCCGGCCCGGCCACATTCAGGCCACATGATCCTGAGCACGTGTCTGGACCCCTGTGACCCTCAGCTTCCCTATCTGTGATCCTTAATTCATAAGGGTTGTGAAGATTAAGGAAGAATCTTAGGGTATCCTCTGCTCTCCGGGTCAGAGAGCAGGTGATGCAGGTGATGCAGCAGCCAAGAGAGGTCCCAGCAGGGGCACGGGCAGCGCGGTGCCGCCCAAATCATAGCTCTGGACTCCTTCCAGAACTCAGCTAGTTTTACTGCTGAAAGACCCATAATAAAATCCAGAAAGTGAAACAAAGGGCAAGCCTATCCAAACCAAAGGGTCATGTTCATCTCTGGAAAATGCTTTTGTATTTTGTGCTCCAACGGTCCCACCCACTAGGCTGACCTCTGAGGGGTCCGACCACTAGCTCTCCTGGCTACGGTGTTGCAAGGGAAGGGCTGGCAGACTGAGCAGCCAGAAGGACCCAAAGTCCTGTTCAGTTTGGAATAAGAAAAAATACTTCACGTTGTGGGAAGTCAGTATCTGTACGTATTTGCTTAGCGAACACCTGCCGTTCTGACAGACGTGCACGTGCTCTGCAGTCCCACAGCTGTAAGTGGGTGCAAGGCTCTGGCCTAGTTTTCCCACCTCTGCATCTGGAAGGTTCTGACCCTCCTGGAAAGTGTACATGCCTTGCTTAATTAATGCAGAATACAGAGGAGCAGAAACACAGATAATTCGCGGGACATTACAGACTGACGAGTCCAGATTTCACTGAGCCAGGCCTGCCCAGGTCAGCCCCACATTTGGGCAGTTGACTAGTTTCTGGTAACTAGGTGGTTAAGGCCTTTTGGGTACACCAGTTGTTCATTCAGGGCGAAGAGCACAACTGATTTAAGACTGTTTCGAATGAAAATACACCATAAAGAGGGGTTAAAATTTACAAATGCACATTCTAATGTAAGTAAAAGCCCAGGAATGGACCCCAAAGACACAACTTTGGGTAAAACAAATGGCACAGGCGTGCCTGGGTGGCTCAGACGGTTCAGTTTCTGACTCCATTTCGGCTCAGGTCGTGAGCTCAGGCTCATGAGACGGAGCCCCAGGTCAGGCGTGGTGCTGAGTTTGGGACCCTTTCGCTCCCTCTGCCCCTGCCCCCACACCTCTCTCGTTCGCTCTATATAAATAAGTAACATCTCTTTAAGAAAACTAACACCACAAAGGTACTCTGCGGCTCGCCCCCAGGGCTTTGTGGAATCTGACCGTTGCCACACGGGAGCGCCGGGAGGTCTGCAGGAAGGGGAGCCCAGCGGACAGCAGCCATCGCGCGTCCTGACCTCATTCAACACTTGCGTTGGGGACTTTGGACGAGAGTTTTCTCTGATTTTACTCATGTCTCTCGGTCAGTGATTCTCCAAGTGTGGCTCCCCACCAGATTCAGGTTAGAGATGCTCAAGTCAGTTCCTGTGTGGCCTGTATGTCCCACAAAGCCAGCAGGAAAGCAAGAAGCTGCCACAGGCCTGGGCATCAGTGCCCTGCTCGGAGGACCCGGCTAAGTGCCAAGCACTGCGCGCTCTCTTTCACACAGACACTGAGAAACCCTGGGGTTCCGAAGTCAGGTATTACGGAAACAGATCTTCAAATTCCCATAACCCTTCAATTTGGTAAAACGTATTCCGTTTTTGCTCTGACATAAGTACCCCCCTCATGCATAATTAAATGAGATACAAGTACCTGCCACATTTCTACCTTCCTCTTCACCTCCTCCTTCTCTGCGAACTCATCTAAGCTTGCCAGGGCTTTGGCTGCCAGTACTCTCCTGGCTTCGGCACTCAGTCCCGACTGCACAACACCGTATGCAGCAGCTGCGGACACATCTCTACCGTCCTGGGCTGGGCTGCGTCCACCAGAAAAGGGTGCTTTGGAGCTGAAGCCACAGTCCAGGGGTCTGCGGGGTGTGTCGGAGCAGCAACCGGCGGGAGTTTCGTACTGACAGCGGGGCGCTTGCTGGGGAAAACTGTCTGATTCCGTCAGGCTATCTGCAAGGTTCAGTGTAACTGGCTCCCTAGGGTTGTATGAACCTGAAACACCCGACGAGAAGGTTCTACTCCGCTGTACTTCCTTTGCAACAGTCTCCCTATGGAAAAGCGGTGACTCCTCATCTTTGAGTCCTTCCAAGCCTCCAAATTTAGCCTGATTCCAGAAAGAGAATGTATTTCGGACAAGCGTTTCCTTACTTGGCTCAAGCTGTGGAGACTGGGGGGTGTAACAGTGGCTTACGGGCTTCTGCGGCCCAGGGTTATGGCCAAGCAAGGCCTGGGCAGGCCCCGTCCACGGAGTCTCCCCGTGCTCCAGAAGCGTCTCAGCCCTCTTTAAATCCGAGTCGCTGTAGCTGAGTCGCCTTTTCAGGTGAGTCAGGGGCTGAAGGCACTCGACATTCCGCCTCTTCCAGAGAGGGTCAATCCCTTGCTCGCTGGAAAGAATCACATCCTGATTCTCAAAATCCGTGGCCACCGCGGTGGCGGGGAAGCAGTCGGATGCGTCGCTGCCCTGCCTCAGCAACTCCTTATCCAGCTGCAGGGTGATCATCTCAGAAACCGTCTTCTCAATCTCGGCGGACAGGCTGGGCACTTCTGCCACCTCTGCCGTCACCACTGGCCTGTTCTCGGCTAAGTCCAGCAGCAATTTGCAGACGAGGTGGATAATTTTGGGTACGTGTTTCAGGAGTCGGGCCTCATACCCGTGCAGCAGATGCCGCTGGCGAATAAGATACTGTGCTAAAGTCACGGCATGCGCTTTGGGGTCGCAGCAAGAGAATATATTGCGAAGAGGAATCAGAAACTGAGTAAACTCCCTTACGCAGAGCAGCTGTCCTCGAGTTTGTATGGAATTGGGTCGCTTTGCCCGAACAAATATAATTGCTTGGTCAGCGGTCATTCTTGTTGCAAAAACCAAGTAACATGCTATTAAAACGCCTAGGGGTGAAGAAGAGAAGACTGGTATGAAAAAGTTTATAACTTATTTATTTACCACTCTCTAAGATTTAGATTTTGAATATGCATTAGGAAACCATATAAAGGACCATTTTAAGGACAATTATAACTTACTGACTTCTTGTACAAGTGTTTATTCACTTGTCTATATGTCCCTTCTCCCCCAAGAACCCACAGTTATCTCTGTACCCTGAGAGGGAGTGAGTGTGCACGAGGGGATGAAGGAGTAAGAAGGGGTGAGGGGACGAGGGAGAGAGTGTGGTGAGGGGGATAAGGGAGACAGTGTAGTAAGGGGGATGAGGGAGTAATAGTGGGTGAGCGGATGAGGGAGTGAGTGTGGTGAAGGGACTCGAGAGCAGTGAGGGGGATGAGGGAGTCAGAGGGGGTGAGGCAGTGGTAGTGTGGTGAGGGGGATGAGGGAGTGGACAGGGGTGAGGGGGATGAGAGAGAGAGTGGTGAGGGAATGAGGGGGAGTGTGCTGAGGGGGACGTGGGAGAGAGTGTGGTGAAGTGTTGAGAGAGAGTGTGGGGGGGGATGGGGGAAGGAATATGGTGAGAGGGATGAGGGAGACAGTGTGGTGAAGGGATTCAAGAGTAGTGAGGGGGATGAGGGAGTGAGCAGGGGTTAGGGGATGAGGAAATGAATGTGGGTAAGGGGGATGAGGGAGAGTGTGGTGAAGTGTTGAGGGAGAGAGTGTGGTGAGGGGCTGGGGGTGAGTGTGTGGTGAGGGGATGAGGGAGTAAGAGGAGGTGAGGGGATGGGGGAGAGAGAGAGAGTGGTGAGGGAGAGAGTGTGGTAAGGGGGATGAGGGAAAGTATGTGGGTCAGGCAGATGAGGGAGAGAGTGTGGTTAGGGGGATGAGGGGTGAGCAGAAGTGAGGGGATGAGGGAGAGTGTGGTGAAGTTGAGGGAGAGTGTGGTGAAGTTGAGGGAGAGAATGTGGTGAGGTGTTGAAGGAAGGAGTGTGGTGAGGGGATGAGACAGAAAGTGTTGTGAGGGCCTGAGGGAGTGAAAGGGGGTTAGGGGAAGGTCCAAACGGAGCGTATGGATTGACCGGAAGGAATATTTTAAAAGCAATTCAGAGCAGGAAATAGAGCAGGATTTGCTTTCATCCCTGTTAAAGTTGGTCTAAAGAGGATAAGGAGCCCAAGCACAGTTCACTCCATTACCCACCCTGACTGCACACTTACTTTCCACTTCTGCCATCTTTGCAGAATTGTTGCCACATTCCCAGCCTGGCATTCTTCCTTTTCAGGCATTTTTTTCTTTGGGGATTATTCATATTGAAGTTTATTTCTGGACTTTTGTCTATACTAACAGTGCTTTTCTCCAGACCAAGATATAACTTTATTCTATAAATACTTTTTACTAAAGGAGACAACCTTAATGTTATAAACATTATTCTTGTTAATTAATGTTAAATTAAAATGAATAACATAATGGTGATGATTAATCAATTAACCCAACTTTGACAGTTAACTAATATCAAAGTGAAAGGCAAATCAGCAGACATCTGTGTGATTCACCGAGTTTGTTCATCACGTTACACATGAAAATCAGGACCTCCGCAAACTGCATGGTTCCCAGTAGGGGCATCGTCCCACAAATCTTTCTCACCAGGACTTGGCACTTTGGTGTAAGAAGTATCCGCAGTGCTGTCACATGGAATCACCAGGAATAGTGAGGTTTTCGCTGGACCCTAAGAGCTGTTGTTCTCGGGCAGAACTGAGCCCCCGCCCCAAACACACTCCCAAGCAGGTGGGAGGCCTGGAAGCAGGTACACAGGCACACTGTGGGCAGTGTTGAGCTCAGGAGTCTGGCTGCACCCGATGACAATTTATATTCTAACCTTATGATATTTATTTTTGTCCCTGTATCAGCACTGCACTGAGACGTGCTGCATTTGTAAGTAAACTCATTGATTTTTATATAGAATTTTAGGCACAGAGAGATTCCCTCCACAAATAAAATCCTTCCAGCCATGAATTTAAAACTTGGCTCTGTCACTTACTCAGTGTAGCAAATTACTTAACCTCCTTCAAAACTGACATTGTTGTTAAAGACTTAAAAAAAAAACAACAGCGAGTGTAAAGTGCTTAGAACACAACAACTAAAACAATGCTTTCTATTTTCATTATTTTGGTTAAGGAAAATTACATTTTTATAAGACATTACCTAGTATAAATAAAGCATTAGGGTTGTTTCCTTTGAAGAACAAAAACCAGGGTGGTCACTTGGTGAGGCTGTAGAAACCCATCTGTTCAGTAAATATGACGACTTTTCTGGCTTAAGTTTCTCAAAAACACTCTCACAAATAAAGGATCACTGAAACTACTTATTTAAGATATTTCCAATTTTTTTCAGTGGCTTCTACCATTTGACTCCAAAACTTTGATAGGATTCTGAAAAATATTATCCTCTAGAATTATGAAACACTATTCTTTACATATTTAAATATGCTACAAGACAATACATCTACTTCCTAGAATTTATTTACCTGTTCGACCAAGCCCTGCATGACAATGGACTGCTACTTTTCCTTCTTGTAAGGCAAATGTCATCACCTTCACCATATCCAAGATGGTGGTGAGTGATGCTACACCATAATCCTTCCATCCAAAATTGTAGAAATAAACTGGGCAATGAAAAAAAAGAAAACAGGAAAAAACAATTAACATACAGGAAAAGTACTTGCATAGCCATCTGAAGAAGGTGAGTGAATTCATGAAAAGTGTAAAGCTGTAAGACTAGAAGCAGAGGTCTAAAATAATAGGGTTTTTATATTTCCAGTAAGTTCATTGTTAACATTTCTTACAAAGCACACTCTATATTACTTGAGATATTTCCTGCTAAAACTCAGCCAGAGAGAATTAAGGTGAAACAGGATTGCAAATTAATAAAGTCCATGAACTCGGCCCAAATTACTCAGCTACAGAGAGAAAGCATGGCACTTTGTTTAAGCATGGAAATGCGTTTAAAGGACTGATAAATGGCACAAGGTGGGTACATTCAGATTTCCCACCAGCAGAGACAAAAAGAGCTAGACACACAGTTCTTAAAAACAAGTCGCAAAAGTGGCCAGGGTTGGTCCCTTCCAGCCTGGTTCTGAATGGCACACGTTTGGTGGACTCGGTCCCTAGGCTCCCAAGACTGGGAATTCTGGGGCTGTTGCATGAAGAATCCCTGCGTCCTGCCCAGAATCAGAGCTGGGCAGCAGTGAAAGCATGAGTGAGTCCTGAGTTCCAATCCCGCTGCTGTGTGTATGCTGTGTGGCCCGGACGAGTGGGAACTCGCTAAGCCTGCGAGGCCCATGTGTGAAGCAAAAACAGGGACTACTGAAGGTGGGGGGGCCCGAGCAGCAGGGCCAGTGTCCTGTTATGGTAACTAATGCGGGCATTGTTTCTACGGGGCTCCTCCCGAGATCCCTCTCCCAGGACAAAAGAAATCCTGTACTTTCAGCAGCACCACCCGAGAAGAACGAGAAGAACGGTGGCATTATCTAGAATCAGTCAGCTCATCTTCCCTGTAGGGAGCCCGCCGCCCCCACTCTGCTCCCCCACCCCCTAAAAGTGGTCATTCTATCACCCTGTGATGAAAGAGCTGAGCAGACAAGTCTGGGTGCCCTTCTTGGTACCTCATGAAGGGGAGGTGGAGGGACTTACTGCCAGCCTCCATGAAAGCTTCAGGAAGGTATGTGAAGCCACTCTCTTGTTCCAGAGGGTTCCCACAGCTGGCATGCTCGCCAGGGCGCTGCAGGTTGATGACTGTTTTTATGCCGTGACTTACAGGAGAAAAGAAAAAAGTTATCATATTGAGAACACGTGTTTAAAAAAATCAAGCATTTTTGACATTAATAAACATTATTAATCACTCTTAAAACCTCAATTTCCTAACTGAAATAAGCTCTCCACTGCCTATTGTTCGACTATTTGGAGTCAAAAGCAACGGACGAGAAAACAAGAACTGGCTTAGTGAGTGTGTCAACGACATGGCATTTACCTTTGGAATTGCTCAATGAGGCCATACTTCTCGAGGAGCTCCGTGGACGGGCGAGCCATGGCCAGGATATTCTCAGTGACCCTAGGAGGGGGGAGGGGCTGGTGAGACACACAAAACTTGGAATGTTCCAGTTCTAAAAACTAAGAGAATGAGATATCAAGTCCCTACTTTTTCTTTGATTTTAACAATTCTAGACACAATTTTCTTATACAGATTCTGGCTTCAATTTTGCATCATGAGGGCTCTAAGGCTCCTGAATCTCTGGGAAAAATTCCAGGATATAAAGTATTCATGGACTCTGGCAGTGTGATTTCAAGGACTCTCATGAGACTCTAGTGGGTATGGTGGAGGAACCTCGTTGGGCAACAAAGGTAATTCTGCCCCTCAGTTACCTATTATGTCAAGTAGGGGTAACGCCTTCCTCACAGGGCTGGCACGAGAATTCAACACAATGTGGGTGTAAGCCTTTAGCACAAATCCTGGCATGTGGTGATGAATAAATGCTGAGTTATTCTAATTCAGCAAAACATATGGGCTTTGGAATCATTTGGGACTGGTTTCAAATATTGGCTTTTCTACTTCTAGCTGGATAGTAGGTTACTTAGTCTCTCTGGACCTCAATTCCTTCATCAACAGATGACATAAACCACGTCTGCTTTCCAGGAGCTTTATGAAGATGACATAATAATTTGACAGTGTCTAGCACAGTGCCTGGCCTGAGGACAAATGGACAGAGGCCCCCCCAACAGACAGCTGCCCCTCCTCAGGAGTCTGGTGAAAGACATGTCAGGCAGTCTGTCAGGAGCTATGGGTCACATGAGCCTGACGAGTAACAGAGACATCAGCCGAGCAGAGCACAATCCAAAGATATCACGTCCCCTGCTGGGGACTCCCCCAAATTCAGTAGTACTTAGCATAAGATGAGGAGAGAAGTACCATGACACCATGACAGATGAAAAAGACTCAGATGTTTGGTCAACAATAAACCAAAGATATTATTGTGATCTCGAGCCATATTATAGGGAATTTACAGTCTGACCACACCTCAGGCCTAGTGCCTGACTTCGCACAACACTCTTTAGACTAGAATACGATCTATAGGGAATGGCTGGGACCATAGACCCCAACTCTAACACCACGCACAGGCTGCAAGTTAGGTAGGCTGGTCGACAAAAGTCTAGCTTGGAAATGGATTCTTGCTACAGAAAATGATTCACTACTAGAGTTCTTCAAACCATGAATTCTGCTTTGTGGGTTTCCAAGGTGATTTGGGAGGATGCCCAGGTGGTTCAGTCGGTTAAGTGTCTGCCTTCAGCTCAGGTCATGATCTCAGGGTCCTGGGATCGAGCCCCACATTGAGCCCCACATTGGGCTTCTTGCTCAGTAGAGAGTCTGCTTTTCCTTCTCTCTCTGCTCCTCCCCCCACCCCCACCACTTGTGCCATCTTGAAAAAATGAAAAATCTTGAAAAAACAAAACAAACAAAGGTGATTTAGCTTGATTATCAGAATTCATCAGAGATATCACTGCATCAAAAGAGGTCTACTTGACAGTTTACTACGAATAACAAGAAGCAGAAGGATTCACCACAGGAGTCACATCTGTGTCCCATCAACCACGCAGGTACCTTATGCTGTCTGCTGAGCCAACAACGCGCACGGCTCTCTACTGAGGCACGCGGGCGGTGTATCTGATGGGAACAAAAAAATGAGGCTGACGTGTACCTGTGTGAAGCTGACAAACCATGTATGTACCTCCTGCCTTCTCAGATTTAGAGCTGAACACATTATTTCTGGTGACGTCTGATATTTAAGAGCTATCTCACTACCATTTCTTTAAGGTACTCTACGTAATCATTTCACTTAATTAAAAAACCCCTGTGGGTTGGTTTTGTTATTTCCACTTTACAGATGAGGGTCTGAGTACCTGCGTGAGCTCATCAAACCACAAGGCCGGGTGCGGGGTGTGGGGTCCTGGGACTGCAGCCCCCCACGCTCCCTCCTCCACAGCCACTCCCTGCCGCGGACTCACTGACCACTAGGAGTAGACCCCCGTAATGGCACTTACCATGACGAGTAGACCCCCTTAATGGCCTGCTCCTGCTCACTCCAGCGGGCCGGGTTTTCATACTTGCACGCTCTGCCACCACACGCCATGGAGCAGGCCATGTGTCCAGGAATCACATGCCGCAAACGCTCTCCGACTTTTGTATACTTCGGTGTCGGACGTCCTGAATTTCCTAGAACACACAGGACGGGAGGATTCAAAATTCCACTCTCCGTGTGGAATAATAACATGAGAAACAGCTTCCATATTCTTTCAGGACTGTAGAGGACAAGCTGGTGCTACATTCCCTTCATTTTGTCAGAAATAAAACTCTTTCCTTCTCATCGGAGTGTGTGATCTCTTAATACAGAAAAGGCTTTCATGCACAGTAATCTCTACCTGTCATTCAGGTGGTGTAGAAGAAGAAACTATAAAAGCACATCTTTTATAACGAAATGAGTTTTTCCAAAAATTACATTTTCAATGCAAAAGCACAAAACATTCAATCCCTTTATCTCCTATTACATGTCCGCTGGAGCTCTTAGTATCACAGACAGTAAAAAGTACAATGTAGAATTAACTGTCAACAGCCTGAATTGAAACTCAAAGCTGTGGCAATCTTTAAGGAGGAAAAAAGCTTTTACTTTTTCTCTGGAGGCAAGTTGGGTTTCTTTCGGCACAGCTGACAGAGGCCACTGCCACCATCACCTGGAGAGAGGACGAGGAGAGCGTCTGGGCGGCCGAGCCGCGCCGGCCCTGCTGCAGGATGGGGTCCGAGGAGGAGTGCCGCCGGCCCTGGAAGAAGGCGCTGAGGAAGGGCAGGGCCGAGCGCCGCCTGGGCAGGTCCTGCATGGCTGGGCTCCCAGCGGGAAGAGCTGCGGCCGGCCGAGTGGATGGCAGAGGCAGCCGGCGAGATCTGGCAGCCGTCGGGGATAGGCTGACTTGTTTCCATGGTGACGAACAAAGAAACTACTGATTCCCACTCAGGGCTGTACAGGCGAAATCCCACATGAATGGATTGCATTTTGGACAGATTGTTCAAAGAGAGGGAGGAACATGTATTTTAAACAGATTATACTAAATTGCAACTACTCTGTTTTGTTTCTCATACACAGCTGAAAGATCTGCCAGCTCAAAGAATGACACGTAACGCACTGTAATGAATTTAGAAAAATGCGTTTATGACACATTTTGTGTCTTTTACACACATGTTGAAAGGTTTAAATTGTTATTCCTTTCATATCTATTCTCTGAACAGTCCGAACAAACTTCTCTTTCTACTCCTCCCTGGACCAGGGTGGACAGGAAGTGAACTGTAATGAAGCAGAATGTGTAGCACACCTCATAACAGTATTAAAACACCACTCAGTTCTTCAAAACCAGAAAGTCCCCTATGATTTTCCTGACAGAACTATTCTAAAAAAATACTTGGACAGAACACATAAAGACATCTGTAGGGCTGATCCAATCAGAAGACACGGGCTTCCATACTTTTGCCTTCAGAGTGTGAAAACACAGATTCTGGCCGTGCCTCTCACTCAAAGATGCAATTCTGTGCCTTTTGTCACTGCCTGTGGGGGAAAGGAAGCTTCAGGAATATCTTAGTGGAGGCATGTGGAAAAAATGTACTAAGTGTCACATTCTTCTCAGGAGCTGGATGAGGAGGTGGCTGCGACTCGAGGATAAAGGACACAAAGAACACAGAAAATCCAACACTGACGTCCGCCTCCTCCCTCGTGAATGTCAGGCTCGCCCCACCCCGTCTCTGTGTCTCCATGTCTGTCTGTCTCTCCAAACGGTGTTTCAGCCATGTGCAGACAGAAACAACCTCCTGCCAAAGGTACGGCTCGTTTTTGTCTGTTCAGTTTTATTTTAATCATCAGTAACGCTGTAAGCACTTGCCCTTTAAAATGCAATCCCAACTGAACAGGCTCTGTCAGATAAGACACAGAGAAGCTCATTTGGTGCCTAAATTCCTTCCTGAGCCCTGGGGCATGTCCTTGTTCACATACTCTGATGGAAAATAAGTTTTTTGATGTTACAATCCAAAAAGCAAAGCTTCCACAGAGCTTCACAGGAGACAGAGGAGTAGAAGATGCCGCACCAAGGGCAAGCAGGTGCCTGGAGGCTGACGGCCCTGAGTACTCCAACTCAGGGGTCTGCATCTGCTATGTGGGGCAGGAGTTCCAAGCAAGTCTCTGAGTGGGGGCTCATGGGCTGGGAGCCAGGGACCAGGGGCCTGCTGGGACAGTGCCGGTGTGAATGGATTTAATCGAGGCGTGAGACAGTGCAGGAGTGGACAGATGGCAGCCAGGGCGCTAACAAGCTGTCTGAAGCTGGTTCACGCAGCCCGTGCAGAAACCCAGCAGCCGAGCTCCAGTGGAGCTGAGAAGCATGTAAGGCAGCGGCCGGAAAGTCTCCACCCGCGAGTGGGAGATGCCCCACGACTGCAGCTCTAAGGACGTCCACGGCCCAGGGCCCAAGTGGCATTGCTCTCAAAGGCTCCAAGAATTAAAATAAATTTGACGGCAGTCAGCCTTGTGTGCTGATGCTGAGGAAGGGCTGGCTAAGTACCATCTCAAGAACAATTTCTGCTGTAGAATCTTAAACACGGGGCTGACCTCCCATACACCTAGAACCACTCCGTGGACTCTGTCACTGGACGTTTAGGGACCCCGAGTGCAGGTCTTCAGGGAAGTGGCGCCAAAGGCAGACAGGAGTCTGAAAGGCAGCTGTACCCTCCCTTGAGTGCTCACCCCTGACTCGAGAGTGCGGGGGCACACCTGCTGCTCAAGAGGAGCCCTGTCCACCTGCGGGTGTGGGCATGACAGGCGGGATGGACGCCTCCTTCCCCCAGCCATGGCAGGACTGTCACCCAGTCTTAGGCTCCAGACTACCCACTGGCAAAATGCCCGAATCGTGGCCAAATCCACCTCTGAAAGCCAGTTTTCACTGATGCTAAGTGGCTTTCCAACAGGGAAGCGTACCTTTAGTCCCACCCCTAAGACGGCACTGACCTCTCTTCCTGCCTCTGTCTGCAGACATGTGGACTTTCTGTGAACACGTCTTCCTGCTTTTCTAAGCAGACGCCACACCTTCCCGTTTGCTGTGTCTCACAATTCTCTAATGGATGCACGAGGATCCTCACGCATAAGCGGGTGCACCTAAACTTATGTCCTCATTCTCTTGCTATTGGACATTTAGGCCATAAACCATGAGCTTATTTAAAAATAAGACATTAGGGGCGCCTGGGTGGCTCAGTGGGTTAAAGCCTCTGCCTTCAGGTCAGGTCATGATCCCAGGATCCTGGGATCGAGCCCCATGTTGGGCTCTCTGCTCAGCAGGGAGCCTGCTTCCTCCTCTCTCTCTCTCCGCCTGCCTCTCTGTCTACTTGTAATCTCTGTCAAATTAAAAAAAAAAAATCTTAAAAATAAAAGACATTAAACATCTCAGAACCCAAATATTCATATCCACATTTCTTCTTCAGCAAATTCCTAGGGCTGAGGTGGCTGCAAGCAGAATTTTCAAATCTCATATTTTCATATCGGTGAGTCTTTACAGGTTTCAACAACTATGTACGAAGACGCTAAAAGAGGTAATATTTTAAAAAACTCAACACAGGTTTTTTTTCCTGAATTCATAGAGAAATACAGCATTAAAATAAGGATTGAGAAAAGCCATCGGCAAGAAGCTTTGTTTCAACCTCCCTGACCTCCAAAATCTCACATCTCCTTAGTTTGTGGCCTTTGAAAACCATGTTTTTGTTCACAGAATGTTGTCAGAAAACAAGTATGAAATAACTTTAAAGAGATTATTTTCAAATTCTCAGAAAAGAAGGTATTGTATTTGTACCAAACTGCTATTTCTGTATTCGTTAAGAAAGCATATTTGTAGAACAACCTAAAAATCCACTATAAAATTTAAGTTGGGATAAGTTACAGGTTGCTAATGATGAGTTGTTCAGACTCTTACAAGTAACATTTTAATACATAAATTACCAGCAGGATAAAAAAAACAGAAGCCTTCTCTTCAGATAAACAGGAGCCACAATACTATTTTAATTCCTATCTCATGTGATGTTGTGATACATAAAATGGAGTGTTCCAGAGTTAGAATAATTTTGTGAAGGGTCACGCTTTTGCAGACACTTAAAAGGTAGAGTATTTTTTCTGGCAGCTACAGAAAGAACGTCAGTTTCTTAAATTCCTTGTCCCTCCACAGTTATAAATTTATTTGTGGTCCACACAAATCCACACTACTGCTATTTTCCCACTTACCTGCTAACAACTCAACTGTTTCTCACTCCTCTGACAACACGTTCTTCGAAATACATAAGACGACAAATGCCCGTTTTCTCCGTCCCACGAATGCAAACTCATGGGTGCGCTACCTTGCTACTGTTCTTACCCTTCTCATTTCCAAATATACTGTCTCTAAAAAGAAACTAGGCTCCAAGAAAAAGCAGGAAAATAATACAAAGGATAATCCTTGTGACCAATCCTATACGCCCCAAGCTGCTGTCACCAACAACACACAACGTTGTGCTGTGTGCTCCGGGTTTCCATGCCCTGACACCTTCATGGCCACTGGCCTGACTGCAGGCGGCAATCGGACCTTCCCCAATTCAAAATCATGTTCAAGGATCCAAGGGATTCCCTGGACACTGCAAGCGTGAGACTGTCCACCCCTGTGGTAAGCGCAGCAAGCAACAAAGAAATCCACTGAGAGGACCCCAACAGCTCGGTCTTTTCCTCCTTAAGCCCCACACGCGGTGGTAAGAGCAGATGTAGAACCCCAAGCTCCGGTCATTTCCGCTTAGACTCAAGATTTTGAAAAGGGCTGGGAACTTCCTATTTGAACAAACTCAGGTGACCGTGACCATGGGCCCGAGCGTGCAGTGGGAGCTGGAGGTCCACCTGGCCTCAGCCCTAAGTCACCAGAGGAGTTCCTTCAAGGAGCAGCTTCTGCTTGCCACTGATTGTGACAGGAGTTCATTTCATGCAAGGCCACTAACCACTCCGTTGCTGGATGGCTCAACGCGTTAGTCAGAGCCCCTTGCTCTGTAGACACTGGCTCTTCTTTCCTCCGAAAACTAAACCGAAGCATCTCTTCAACTTTGCAAGATCTTCAAATATCTGAAGACAGAACTTCTCCACAACTCGCCCTCCTTGGGCTATAGCTTCTTTTTTTTTTTTTATTTTTAAGATTTTATTTTTATTTATTTGACAGAGAGAGAGATCACAAGTAGGCAGAGAGGCAGGCAGAGAAGGGGGGAAGCAGGCTCCCCGCTGCGCAGAGAGTCGGATGCGGGGCTCGATCCCAGGACACTGGGATCATGACCTGAGCCGAAGCCACTGAGCCACCCAGGAGCCCCTGGGCTATAGCTTCTTAACTGTCCAAGCATTCCTGTAGACACCATTGTCTCCACGCCCCTCACCGCAGCCCCTGCTTCAGAGGGCCCTTGGTCCCCCTTCACAGCAACACCTCTGAACAGCTGACGGCAGTGGCCACTGGCACCTCACCTGTCTCAGTCCAACCCGTGTCCTTGCCTCCATAACCCACCGGCAAATGCTCCACGATCTCTGATGGCCTCCGGAGAGTTTCTGTCTTGGTGGACCACTTAGCAGCATGCAACGTGGTTAGACAATTTGGTTTAGTTTAAAATGTTTTTTGGAAAAGAATTTACCCTCTATTTTGAAGCTATCTCAAACTTACAGAAAAAGACATTTTTTCTTGAACCATCTGAGAATAAGCTGCAGGCACGCTGCCCTGTTAACTTCAAATAATTTAACATTTATTTCCCATGAAGACATCCTCTAGACTCCCCCAAATCAGAAGATGGCTGATACATGACCAGTCTCTTCTGTCCCTCAGCCCTCGCTCGAGCTTCCCTGATGGTCTCAGAGCTCCTCATGGTGAATCGTGCCACACCGTCAGGGCCACATGCTGTACTGGGTGCCCCGTGTCTCACTCATTCACTCCAGAGCAAGCTCTTTGGTCTTCCCTGGACTCCTGAAGGGTGCAGGCCCGTTATTTTGCAGAATGTTTCTGTTTCCGCATGATGAGACCCAAGAAGCCCAGGTGTTCGTGGCCGAATGGCCCCCGGGAAGGAAGTCTGGGAACCAGGTGTGCTCGTGGCTCTGAGCACGCTGCTGCCGGGAGCCCCCCATCAGCAGACACAGCTAAAGGACATGTGCGCCGTAGACACGCACATGCACATTCCACATGTTCACGTCCACGTTTATTTCTACATGCACGCGTATATATACAAACAGAAAACCAAGAGTTCACCCTACACTACCAATTCCAACCCAACACACACGGGTCCCCCATCTTTTTGTAATGGTGAAAACCCTGCTACTGTCACCTTTAACTGGGCCCCTCTATGTGACTGATGTCCCCACACTGCTGTTGCCCCCTCCTCCATATGGATTCCCTCCCAATGTGGGCTCTAACACCCCAGCCAGGCTGCTGTTGCCACGACCTGTGTGGATGCCCTGCCTGTGTTCCGATACCTTGAGGGCTCTAACACCCGAGCGGGGCCAGCCTTGCACACCCGCCGTCCCGTGCGGCCTCATGACGGCTGCCCCGCTTACCCTGCCGGCCTCCAGCACTGTAGCCTCGCTCACCCACTCGTGTGCGCGCCTACTTCCTGTGGCCCTGCCCATGGCCTGGGACTGACTTGTTCAGGAAAGAAAGGGAAAAGAAAAAGATGAGAAAGCGCCTTCCTTTTTCCTTTTGTTAATTGTGGTAAAATATATATGACTTAAAATAGGCCATTTTAGCCAAGTTTAAGTGTACAGTACTTTAACTGGCATTAAGAGTATATCCCCACCGTCCATCTCCAGAACTTTTTCATCTTCCTAAACCCAAACTCTGGCCCCATTAAATACTAACTCTCCATCTCTCCCCCGACCCAGTATCTGGCACCCACTCCTTCACTTTCTGTCCCTATGAATCTGACCGTTTGGGTCCCTCACAGACGTGGGCTCATGTAGTATTTATCCTTTTGTGTCTGGCTGATCTCACTCGGCGTAGTGTCCTCAAGGTCCCTCCATGCTTAAGCAGGCGTCCGGCTTCTTCGAGCTGAATCCTAACCACTGCACGTATGTGCCCACCTCTGTGCGCTGGTTCCCACTTTCGGCTATTGTGAATGCTGCTATGAATGTGGGTGCACAGACACGGGCTTGAGTCCCCACTTTCTGTCCTACGGTATATACCCTGAAGTAGAACCGCTGGGTCATGGAGTAATTATTTTTTTGTTTTCTTTCTTTCTTTTTTTTTTTTTTAAGATTTTATTTATTTGTCAGCAAGGGTGGGGAGAGAGAGCAGAACCAGGGGAAGAGGCAGGCAGAGGGAGAAACAGGCTTCCTGCGGAGCAAGGAGCCCAATGCAGGGCTTGATCCCAAGACCCTGGGATGACTGGAACTAAAGGCAGACACTTAACTGACTGAGTCACCCAGGCATCCCCGGAATAATTCTTTATTAAATTTTTTGAGAAACTGCCATATTGTTTTCCACAGTGGCTGCACCATTTATGCCAAGCAACATACTAGGACTCTGGTTTCTCCACCTACTCCCCAACATTGTTCTTTCTGGTCTGGTTGTTTGGTAACAGCCATCCAAATGGGTAGGCAGTGGAATCTTATTGTGGTTTTGGTCTGCATGTCTACAATGGTTAAAATAAGCTTCTCAGGTCCATATTGGACCTCTCTTTGTCATTTCAGAGAAGCATCTACTCCAGTCATTTCTTTGTGTTTGCTCACTGAGTTCTAGGATTCTTTTTGTATTCTGGAAATCAGCCTCTAATTAGATGGATATGTGACTTGCAAGCAGTCTCTCCCATTTTACAGAATGACTTTCCTTTCTGCTGATGGCATCTCTTGTTGCAGAAAAGTTTTAAATTTTGATGAAGTCTGATTTATCTCTTTCTTTCTTGTGTTGATTGTACTTTTGCTGTCACAGTAATTGTTAGGTGCCAGACTCACAGGCAGAAATGGGTCCGGCAATAAAAGGGCAACAGGAGGGCTCCTTGTATCGACGGTGCTGTTGCATATCCTTTTTTTTTTTTTTTTTTTTTAAAAGACAGAGAGGGAGGGAGAATGTCTGAGTGACGAGTGAGCAGGGGCAGAGGGAGAGGGAGAAAGAACTGCAAGCAGGTTCCATGCCCGGCACAGAGCCCGACATGGGGTTCGATCCCATGACCTGAGCTGAAACCAAGAATCAGACACATAACTGACTGGGCCCCCCAAAGTGCTGTCCTGTACCTTCACTGAAATAACATTGACATCCTGGCTGTGATATGGCACTAGAGGTCTGCAAGATGTTACTAGTCATGGGAACTGAGTGACGGGTCTTTACTATGACAATTGCATGTGACTGTACCATTATCTCAAAATTTTAATTAAAAGTGTATACATAATCAAAATAAAAACAGCTCTGAGGCAGGCCTAAGTGAGGGCCATGTACCAGAGGGCAGCCCCAACATAAGGAAGGTAACTACAGGCGACCCTTGAGCGATTCGGGTGTGAACTGCACGTGTCCACCTATACGCACGTCTATGGGTAAATACAGTGCAGTGTTGTAAATGTATTTTCTCTTCCCTGTGATTTCCTTAATATTTTTTTTCTCCACTTTATTGTAAAAATACAGTATGTGATACACAAAATGTGTGTTAATCAGTGGCTATCAGTAAGGCTCCCAGTCAGCAGGCAGCTGTTAGTAGGTAAGTTCTTGGGCCGCCAGAAGTTATCTGTGGCTTTGCATCCGCGCTGCAGTCAGTGGTCCCCACCCCCATGTGCCCAAGGGTCAACCGCAGCAGAGTATGGCACGCGGCCTGGCGGGCTGCAGACTGTGCGGGCGAGCTGAGGCAAGCCATGGCAGGCCATCCAGGGCTGGGAGACTGCTCAAGAGAAGGAGGCCTGAGGAAAGAAGGAAACTGGGGATAATGACAATGAGGTTTCTCATTCCTGAAGAGGGAGTTATAAACCTAGTAATGGGAAAAGCTAGGATGATGGTATAGTGATGGAAGAGAATGGGAAGTACCAATACAAACTCAGAGTTTCCACCACATGGAAACAAATACACATGTAAAAGCAGGCAGACATCTGTGCACACTTACCAACACACACTTCCTAGCTCTGTCCCCCAGGGAGCATGGCGACTACAACGTCCTTGCAGCAGTGAGCAAATTTTGGGTTTCCCCACTGAAAGGACCAGAGCTCATTGCAGATAGAGGTGACTTCAGGGCTAGGACAGGGAAAGGACAGGGAGCTGGGCCAGGAAGCAGGCACGCGGAGACGGCTCTGCCGGGAGGGGCTCTTCCGGGCCAAGTGTGGTACAGCTGAACATGAAAACAAATGACAGTAACTGATCCATTTCCCTGACCAGAACACAAATCCACACTGCAATGAAGAGACAACCGGACCCAGAAAGGGGAGGACAAAGTTCCTCCCTATAGGAAAGCTCCGGCTGAGACACACAGAAGCAATGCCAGAATCAGGAACGTCCCACTTCATTATCTACCATCAGGATGGTTAATTCAGGAGGAGCCTCAAAGCGCCGAGCAAGAGCTGGACAAAGCGGGGTGGTGACACTCTCCAAGACCTTGCCACAAAATAGGAGCTGTGAGCGAAAAAGCACGATTCATAACACATAAATTTCAGCAGACGCCACTGTTCTGAGTGATCAAACTTGACGCCTCCAGGGACCGTCTGGGTCTCCCGATGGGATGCAGCAAGATCACTTCTGGATGCTTCTGCCAAAAATGTATGATCTTAATGTTACTACAGCGTACGGGCCGACAAACGCCAAGTGAGCAACATACTGCAACAGAACTGGCCTGGAATTTTCCTGAAGGTCCAGAGAGAACCAGCAGCATCTGATCACTGCAAGGAACTGAAAACACATGACAAGTGTCCTCTTGCTATTAAAGGATATTATTGGGACAGTTTATAAAACTTGAATGAGGGTCTCTGGCTGAATAGTATATGGGAAATTTTTTTATGCTTTTCTGTGAGTTTGAAATTATTTCAAAAGAACTAATGTCACAAGAGAGACAACCAGACACCACGGGCATCCTGATGGAAGAATACAGACCTTTCATTAAATATGGTTGTAAGTAAAGAAAACTTGATTAGACTCTATGTCCCTCTGCCAGTTCAGTTTATAGAAAACAACGTGTGAATATAATCAACAAAATACAGATTGTGGCAAACTCCATAGGGCAAAAAAACCTGGTTTCTTTAACAAATAAATTAAAGGAAAGAATGAGAAACCCTCATGCAAGAGAGATGTAAGATACATACCAACCAATTCTAAAATACTGACTTCTATTGGGGTCTGGTGTGAACAAAAATACACACATCTATGAGACAGAAATTTGCGCAATGTTTAGATACTGATAATGCTGAGCAAGTGTTAAATTTTTTAAATTATGGTAATGGTGATATGGTTAAGGAATGAAATGAAGTAATAGGAAGTCGGGAAAGGAGGGGAGGAAGTGAGTGAGCAGAAATGTTAAAGCTGGGAGATGGCACATGGTAGGGAAGGGGACCTCAGTGGCAGGGTGGCACCTCCATGGGGGATGGCACCCACGTGTGGGGGTGGTACCTCCAAAAAGATCAGAACCTCCACATATAGTATTCTATATACTTTCATGAATGTTTGAAATTCTGCCTCCCCGCAATTTTTTTTTGAAAAATAGAACCAAGATTTAAATCTAGGTTTGTCTCATTCCAAAGATAGTTCTTGCTGAGTTTTCCACTTTCCTTTACAAATAATTTAAAAACTTTACTTACATATCCCCTGATTTCCCCATGATTCATTAGCCAATAATAACAAAATACATCCCATCCCAATGTTAACCCAATATAGTATAACTGACTACCTTTATAGAGGAGACTCACTCTAAAAAAGTTAGATGCAGGGGCGCCTGGGTGACTCAGTGGGTTAAGCCTCTGCCTTCGGCTCAGGTCATGATCCTGGGCTCCTGGGATCCAGCCCTGCATTGGGCTCTCTGCTTGGCGGGGAGCTTGCTCCTCCCCCCGCCCCCGCCTGCCTCTCTGCCTACTTGTGATTTCTGTCTGTCAAATAAACAAATAAAATCTTTAAAAAAAAAAAAAGTTAGATGTAAAGTTTCTTATTTTTTTCAGATTTTTCCTAATTAAAAATTTGCTACATGAATGCAATGGGAAAAATTTCAATGACAAAGATGGTTTTAGGAAAGGTAAAATGGCTCAGTGAGAGGACCGCACCCAGGCGGTACAGCCCTCCCTGGGCATCGGGAAGCGTGTCAGGCTCCCTGGTGGTCACTGCAGTCTGGGGCACGACTGGATGCCATGGGGGATGCAGGGATGCTGTCCACTGCATCCGGCGCTCTCCTGTACACTGAAGACTTCCCTGCTTCAGAAGCCAAGAGAATCCCTGGTGGGAAACCCCGGCTAAGAGGGGACATTTCAACAGAAGAAGGGAGAGGTGGAAAGGTTTGTCTGACTGTTAGGCTCGCTAGCTGGAGAGTCCCTTAGGAGAAAACACATCACTCTACAAAGGAAGCAGCAAGTAGGCACTGTCCCTGCACTGGTTTTAGACAGTGCTGCCTTCTCAAACCACGGAAGCTAGCACACAGTAAGTCTGGTACACAGACGCTGTCCACAAAAGGCAGTCAACAGCCGCCCTGGTGCCCCCAGAGTCAGGCACAGCAGGGACAGATGAAGGAGGACCTGCTAGGACCTGGCATTTGGGCAAGGTCTCAGGAGGGAGACACTCCTTTTCCTGGTAAAACGACAGCTCCCCCTGGTGGCGTGCCTGGATTTTTACAAGAGCACAAGCCACCCAGCACCAGTTTCTATCTTCAGATCCTCACATCATCTAATGCCACTTCCGGGGACAGTCCGTCAAAGCTCCCTGCACAGGAACATTGAAGTGAACAGCGAAAACCTAGAGGAGGCAGCAGGAAAGCCATGCAAAGGGCACTGCCAAGAAAAATGATTCAACATCTGGTTCACTGCTGGTGGTAGCAGCAGGACCAGCGGGGCCAACGTGGCAGGAAGTCAGGGTGTGCCCCCAGTTTAGCACCTGTGGCAGCGCGAAGGAGTGAGGGCACGTGTGGCAGCAAGAGCCCCAGTCAGCACCCTCCCTTCCTGGGGCTACCATGAAAAGACCAAAACCCTGGGATGGGGCAGAGGAGAGAAAACAGACCGGGAGGCACAGGGTTCCTCTCCTCTGCACGGGCGTCTAGTGACATTTGTGAGAAAGGAGAGAGGAAAGAAAGGAAAGCGTGACTCACAAGGAGGTGCTGGATGACAGGAACAGATAATTTCAGCCTGAGAGGACGATGCAGGAGACACTGTTTGCAATGTTCCTTCTCAAGAGACCCGTTATTCCAGATTTTGAAAAGGAATTCCAACAGGTCAAAACAGGGAGGCAGAAATAAACACAAGCCATAAACAGCAGCTGCACTTGGGTTCCCAGTATAAGGCCTCGAGCCTTCTGTCATGTCTACTCACACCATTGTATTAGATGGCGCTTTGCACAAAGAGGCAACAAGTGTGTCAAAGCATTCTCACCTTTCATGTTTGCAGCATATGCACTGCTACTCACTAAACTGGAATACGGTTCTTCATTTCCAGGTACGATTCCTGCAGGCATGGTAGTCTGTTGGGGGAAAAGAAAAGAGTAGCTTCTGAGAGTTTGCCTACGGGATGTTCATTTATGAACACACACACACACACACACACACACGGTGGAGTACTATTCAGCCATTAAAAAGAATGCGATCTTGTGCTGAAATTAAGAAACAAAGAGCAAAGAAAAAGAGAGAGAGACAAACCAAGAAACAGTCTCTTAACTACAGACATCACACTGGTGGTACCGAGGGGACATGATGGGGGAGGGATGGGGAAACAGGGGATGGGGAGTAAGGACTGCCCTTGTCATGATGAGCACTGGGTGATGCATGAAGTGTTGAATCACTGTATTGTACACTTGAAACTAATATAACACTGTGTGTTAACTATTTGGAATTAAAATTTAAAACTTACTAGGGCACCTGGTGGCTCAGTCAGTTAAGTGTCTGCCTTTAGCTCAGGTCATGATCATAGTCAGGGTCCTGGGATCGAGTCCCACATCGGGCTCATTGCTCAGTGGGGAGCCTGCTTCTGCCTGCCACTCCCCCTGCTTGTTCTCTCTTTGAAAAACAAATAAAATCTTTAAAAAAAAAAAAAAAAGGAGGGGCGCCTAGTGGCTCAGTGGGTTAAGCCTCTGCCTTCAGGCTCAGGTCATGATCTCGGGGTTCTGGGATCGAGCCCCACATCGGGCTCTCTGCTCAGCAGGGAGCCTGCTTCCCCCCGCCCCGCCTGCCTCTCTGCCTACTTGTGATCTCTCTCTCTCTGTCAAATAAATAAATAAAATCTTTTAAAAAATAAAATAAAAATAAAAAATATATATATATTTTTAAAAAGGAGAGTTTCTCCGAAGTAACATGTAAATCCCAATTTAATAATAGATAATAGATAAATGCTATCCCTTTGTTGCAGGCTGACAGTATTGCTAAAATATAATAGTTAATCTATAAAATTAAAGATGGCCCATCTTCAAAGAATATCATATGTAGAGGAGCCTGGGTGGCTCAGTGGGTTAAACCTCTGCCTTCGGCTCAGTTCATGATCTCAGGGTACTGAGATCGAGCCCCACATCAGGCTCTCTGCTCAGCAGGGAGCCCGCTTCCCTCTCTTTCTCCCTCTGCCTGACTCTCTGCCTACTTGTGATCTCTCTCTCTCTGTCAAATAAATAAAATCTTAAAAAAAAATCATATGTATCCAAATGTGACTATACTAGTATAAAAGTCATCTTAAAAATAGTAAAAGCTTAAAAAAAATAGTAAAAGCTATGTTTACTTGTAAAGCATTTACATTTCTATTGTTTAAATATTAAATTTTAATTTAATAAAATAACACGAATACATGCTTTCTATGAAACAGTGATTCTTCTACACTGAGAAAAGCAGTGGAAAAATGGAGTTTTCTTTAATGGTCTAATTACCTGAAAGTTAATATATGCTTAAACTATTCATTTTCAAAGATCTGTGACATCTCATAAACATCGGTTTGGGAAACGGGACTTCCAGACCTTTCAAAGTCTCCGAGTTAAAACAAAACTCGAAAGCATCAGTGCGGGCTCCTCTTCCTACTCCTTGCAGGTGTCACCACCGGCTTTGATCTAACCAGTGTCGCAGCCCCCCAGCTCCGCTGCCTGACACAGTGACCAGCCCTCCTCTTCCACCAAGCGCCAGCCCCCACTCCTGTCCCGCTGCCCGTCCCAGCTTCCTCCAGGAAACCCCCACTCCTTAGCCAACAGACCGCGACCACGGACTTCTCTCCCTTGTCTCCTCAGACTAACTGCGGCCAGCTCGACAGCAGCCTTCACTGTAAGCTGATTTAGTCCCATCACTAACGTGACATCTTTCCGAGGCTTCTACCTGCCTCTCTGCGTACCACGAGGCCTTTCTTCTCTGGCTGGTGGGAACACGAGCCACTTGTGCCCCTCTGAGAGCCCTGAGAATGGGACTGTCCACTCTTTCCTGCGTCTGTCCCCGGCCTTGGGTAGTGTGCACAGATCAGCCCTCAGTCAAACACCAAGGCCGGCGGAGACTGCAGGCCCTCTGCCTGTGTCCACGGCCCTCTCTGTGCCACCCTCTTCTCCCCGGTGCCCTTCATCTCACCCTGGCTCTCGGCGCATCCCTGAGGCTCCTTCTAGGTGTCCTCCCACGCGGCAGCCTGGAAACTGCTTCCAGGGAGGCAGACAGTGCAATCTGGGGCTCACCATGTCTTTTCTCTCCTCTCAGGGATCACTGTCCTAAGTTGCCTGCTTTCCACTGTGCAAAACCCCATTTTTATATACTTTATCTGGTTTTCTAGTTGTTTAAGGCAAAAGTGCAACCCTGGTCTCTGCGATTTCACTGTGGCTGGAAGCAGAAACCCCTTGGCCTTCTCCGCGTAACTGGCATCCACAGGAAGTCTGCGGGTGTTCTCTGCGCGCTAACTGCGTGAAAGCAGGGACGGATGTGTCGCCCAGCTGCGGGCAACGGACCGAGGACACGTGGGTCCGCTAAAGCCATATCGTACAGTCAGAAGTTCTGCGTTTAAACCTTGACTCTGCTCATTGCCAGCTGTAGGAACCATTTTGAGCTTCAATTTTCTTTTCTGTAAAATGAGGATTATTGTATCCTTCTCAGCTTCTTGTGAGGATAAAGAACAATTGCGTGTGTATTTCTAGCACAACGTCTGGCATACACGTATCCAATGTATTATTGTTATTTTAATTTGCAAACCAGCATCAGAGTATTTTGTAAGACTTTTTGTAAAGTAGTCCCTTGACTACCTAGAAAACAGTCCTGCTGGTAGTTAGTAATGGTTGACTTTCTCAAGAAGATTTACGAAACATTAACTTCATTCACAACTGAATTCATTTCATGTGCCTGGTTGCAGAGTCAGGAGAAATGGGGTTTGAACAGTAATCCTGTCATTTCGCTGCATGATCATCTTTAATTTCATTTCCTGCTGCTAATGACAGATATTTTGCTCGCTCTATCCTACAATTTGCTTTCATCCCAAGATGTTCCTCAAAATGACTCAACATTTAGGATTAATCACAGGCTCACTAATTAGTACCCAATACTTAAAACTCAGAACAGGAATGGACGATCACTCATACTGTACAGTCATCACGAAGAAAGAGTTTGACAAAAAGAATGTTCTCCTTCATAAAAAAGCCATTTCACATGACAGACAGGCTCTGCAGTGACCTGAGGAGTGCTGAGGACACTGCCTTCCCTTCCCCCTTCCAGACAAAAAGCCTGCACGTGTACTTTGGGGCGTAGCGGGTGGGGACCGTGTTAGACGTGCCTGCAGTGAGGCGTGCAGCAGCCTCCTTCCGCGGTGTGCAGATCCCTTGCGCTCCGCGGCCATCAGGCTCAGATGTCTGAGGTGGGACATCTGGGAAGGAGTCAACCTGCCCTCCACCTCCTCCCGCTGCAAGAGGCCCTCTGCCCACATTAAAGACACAGGCCAACAGGATTGCTTTCTACATGGCAATCGTGGTAGAAGAATTTGAGTTTGAAAAATTTAAGTTTGTGTGGGCAAAAATAGAGATCTCCAAGTATGTGAGTGAACTTATGAAAGCTATATACTTTTATGTCCACAAATAATATATTAATAATAACTAAAACACATAAGCTTACCGCATGCCAGGCAGTGTTCCAAGTCCCTTCTCTGCCTTACTCAATCCTCACCACACCACCATGTGGTGAGTACTACTATTATTCCAATTAAAAAAGAAAACAGACAGTGTATTTTTAGAGCAGTTTTAGGTTCATAGCAAAACTAAGTGGAAAGTACAGAGGATTCCTCTGTACCCTTTGTCCCACCCCAACATGCACAGACCCCCTCACCATCAACCCCCGCACCCGACAGCACACTGGACACAGCGGATGAGCCCACACAGACACACGCGTCGTCACCCACAGTCCGCAGTTCACCTTAGGGAGCACTCTTGCTGCTGGAACTCTGGGGATGTGGATAAATGTATAAGGACATGCATCTGCCATCACAGGATCACACAGAGAATTTCTGCTGCTCGGTCACCCCCTTCTCTGTCCCAAGCCAACAACTCCTGATCTGTTCACTGTCTCCACAGATTGGCCTTTTCCAGAATGTCAAATTAGCAGCATCATGGTATGTCACCTTTTCAGATTAGCACCTTTCACTTAGTGATATGCATTTAAGGTTTCTACACATCTTCATGGCCTGGCATCAATTTCTTCTTAGTGCTGGATAATAGTCTATTATCTAGAGGAATCACAGTTTAATTACCAGTCACTTGCTGAAAGACATCAAACTTGCTTCCAAGGCTTTGCAGTTGTGAATGAAGCTGCCGTGCGTACTCATGTGCCGGTGTCCCGTGCACAGGTCTTTCAGCTCTTACAGGAACACCACGGAGCATGACTTCTGGACCATGTGCTAAAAATGTGGTTACTTTCATACATTATTCCCATTTTATGGATTAGAAAATGAAGGCAAAGAGAAGTTAGATAATTTGCCTACAGTCACACAGCTGTTAGATAGCAGAGCAGGGCTCTGAATTCACACCATTCACTCCGGAATCTGTGCTCTCCACCACCACACACACAGCCTCTCAACAGGAAAGACTCAAACTGGATAAAAGAAATTTCAGTATCACTGTATGCATTTTTAACTCTGCTACACTGATAATTCCTTAGCTTGCAAGAAACTTTTCAGGCCTCTCTATCCACAGCAAGATTTTCAAATTTGTTCTGCTTTGTGCACTTTGATAATCCTTTATCCAAATTTTAATTCACTGCTGCCCCAAAGACAAGAGTCAAGAACAAACTCCCTTTACACATTTTGGCCTCCTCCTTATAAGAGAAATGCAGCTGGTCCGACTGTATGGTCATGAATCCACACACGCATGGACAGAGCAGTTGGCACTTAACAGCTCTACGATCTTAAGCACATTTGCCAACATCTCCGAGCCTCACATCTGCCCACAGTCATTGCAAAGGTGACCTGCAAGCCCGCACACAGACTCATTCTGGGCCTGACTGTAATGGAATTCAGTCTCTCCTCAACAGAGCAGCCAGAGTGTCCTTGTTAACTGCAGCCAGGTCATGCTCCCCCTCTCTTCAAAACCCATCTAGCCACCCTGTTTCTAATTCAAACGAGCTCCCCTTCCCTGTTTCATTGTGCCCCTCAGGACTTTTGAAGAAAACACACCTAACATGGCACATAATTTACTGATTTATCCCTTTTATTGTCTGCCTTCCATGACTGCTCCATGCCTTCCATGGAATGTCAGCTCCATGAAGGCACAGAGTTTTGTCTACTTTGTCAACTTCTGTATAAAACATGGCCTGGCACATGGTAGGTCCTCAGTAAAGAGGTACTGAAGGAATACACCAATTCCTGTTCAGTCAAAGGCAGCTGCCGCTACCACCACCACTGTTTAATCTCACCAAACCTCAGCCTTTTCATCTGCGAAGGGGAAGCAGTAAGCATGCCTTCCCTATGTCAAGGTTGTCGCTGAGACCACGGAAATGACGCGACGGCCCCACCATGCGAAGGCAAGGAGTGGTATGTTCCTTATCTTAATTTTTCTGATCATATGTGTATCTCCAACTTCTTGCAGGTCTTCAACCTGACAGACGTGTGTTCCTTCTAATTCACTGAGGGGTGGGTCTGTTTAATTTCAACTCTGCCCAGATTCTCTCTGCTTTAGGAGGGCTTCCCTAATACCAATTATCCATTCTCTTACATCCCCTTATCATGTAGGGCTGACTAAAGATTTACCTAGTGGCTGGGATGTTATAAAACCTAGCTTCCTGATAACACACTAGTTTTTTGTCTTTAAGGAATCTTTACGATTCCACATGTAATAAAATAAATAAACAGGGGCTCCTGGGTGGCTCAGTGGGTTAAAGCCTCTACCTTCGGCTCAGGTCATGATCTCAGGGTCCTGGGATCTAGCCTCGCATCGGGCTCTCTGCTCAGCCGGGAGCCTGCCTCCCCAACCCCCTCTCTCTGCCTGCCTCTCTGCCTACTTGTGATCTCTGTCAAATACATAAATAAAATCTTTTAAAAAAAATAATAAAAACAATAAACAAACAAAAAGCCCAATTTTTCTTTTTTAAAAATTTCTTTTTTCTTTTTTTAAGATTTTATTTATTTACTTGAGAGAAAGAGTAAGCCGGAGAGCACATGAGCAGGGGCAGAGGGAGAGGAAGAAGCTAACACCCATCCTGAGCAAGGACCTGACACAGGGCTCGACCCCAGGACCCTGGAACCAAGAACTAAGCTGAAGGCAGATGCTTAACCAACTGATCCACCCAGGCAAACACCCCCCCCAAATATCTTTTAAATGGAAACATCCTCCCTTCTCAATCTGCACCTCAAAAATAAATGAGGAAACTAGATAAAATTCTTTTCCTCCTGAAATTACCCCTGGGGGCAGGCAGGCAATATTTTTTAAAAATGCTTTTTCTTTCTTGACATCACTCCAGCCTTTCTAGCAAGCTAAGTCCTCACAGAAAGGACTAAGGGCTGCCTTCAATATACTGATGTCTGACAGTTTGCTATGAACTTCACCCGCTTCTGTGATCTCACACCTTGAATGCACCTCAGGGAAGGCCCCTGGGCTCTCAGGAGACTCATCACAGATCAGGGAAAAACAACACCAGAGCAGGACCTTCTTTTTCATCATTTAAAGAAACGTGCTGTTTGGTTCAGAGTCTTCAGAAAACACATTATGATAGAACAAATGGGTCAAATGTTAACAGTAGGTGTAGCAGATTTTTGCAAGCAAGGTTTCCACCATCGCTGTGCTCTCCCCACAGCCACACGAGGCTCATTCCTACAGGTCTGAACCCACCCACATCAGTGTCACCACCACAGATCCTTCGAACTCATCAAGATGTCAACAGTTACTGATTCAACACCCATCGGAAGGGTTTTCTTAAAAAACCAGACTGCTGGGCCTTACTCACAGAATTTCCACTTAGTAGGTCTGGGTGGGGCGGATAATCTGCATTTCTACCTGGTTTCCAGTGATGCTTTGAGAACTGCTGTATTAAGCAAGCCATTTGCATTTAACTAACAGCCAATGTTCATACAGGTCACTGTGAAGGTGTGTCTCCTGCGTTCTCTTCAGCTGGCAAATAATAAAACCCGCCTTTTACAATTCCTTGGCCGATCCTCACAAAATCCCAGAATGCATTAAGAAGCCCCACATCATCAATCAAATCTAGAAAAAGCTTCATATTCCTGGGTGAGACCTGGGTACTAATGTTGCTCCCCAAATCCTAGTTTGGACCAAGTGATCACCTGGAATCAGGTCACTGCTCTGCAGGTGGGATCAGCAGGAAGAAAGACTCCCCACAGCAGCCACTTTTGGGTCAAGCACCAGATACCACACCATTTTGGATGGCATAATTTGGAATCTCAACCAACAAATATTTGTTAATTATTCCTTCTACTAAGTATATAAATATTGTAGATACATAATTATGTTCACATTTAAATACATTTCTATGACATATTATTTTAAAAATTTTTTCAATTACAGGTAGTTCAAGTTCTTTTATAGGCACCATTAAAATATTTCTGAAATTCATATGGAGAGGGGAAAGACCTAGAATGGCCAACACGATACTTAAGGAGAACAAAGCTGGAGGACTGACACTAACCAACTTCAAGACTTACTATAAAACTACAGTAACCAAGTGTAGAATTGGCCAAAGCACAAAAATATAGGTCTGTAGAACAGAGAGCCCAGAAATAAACCTGCATAAACAAAGTCAAATGATCAAAGACAAAAGCAACACAATGGAGCAAAGACAGTCTCTTCAACAAATGGTGCTGGAACAACTGGACACCCACATAAAAAATAAACTAGACACAGACCTTACGCTCTTCATGAAAATTAACTCAAATGGATGGCAGACTTAACCATAAAATGTAAGACTGCAAATCTCCTAGAAGGTAACCCAGGAGAAACCGTGATGACCCTGGGTGTAGTGATGCCCATTTAGATACAACACCAAAGGCACAACCTATTTAGAAAATAATTAATAAGCTGGACTTGATTTAAAAATTCTGCTCTGCAAAGACAATGTCAAGAGAATGAGAAGATAAGCCAGAGACTGGGAGAAAATATTTGCAAAAGACAAATCTGATAATGACTTATTATCCAAAATACACAAAAAAAAACCCTCTTAAAATTCAACAGTAAGAGAACAAACAACCTAATTGCAGAAATGGGCCCAAGACCGTAACAGACACCTCACCAAAGAAGATATACAGATGGAAAATAAGCATGTGAAAAGATGCTTCACATAATATGCCACCAGGATGCCAATGAAAACACTGAGATACAGCTTCACACCTACTGGAACAACAAAACTGTGGAGCAAAGGCAACACCAAATGCTGATGAGGATGTGGAGCCGACAGGGATTCTCATACACTGTGGGTGAGAATGCAGACTGCTACAGTCACTTTGGAATGCAGTTTGGTGGTTTCTTATAAAACTAAATATACTCTACAATCTAGCAATTGCATTTCTATTTTTCCAAAGGGGTTGAAAACTATGTCCACACAAAAACTTGCACATAGATGTTCACAGCAGCTTTATTCATAAAACTTGGAAGCAGCTAAGATTCTCTTCAATGGATGAATAGATAAACTATGGTATGTTAAAATAATACAATATTATTCAGCACTAAAAAAAGTGAGCTACCAAGCCATGAAAAGACAGAGAAATCTTAAAAACCTGTCACTAAGTAAAAGAAACCAATCTGAAAAGGCTACATGATATATGACTTAAATATATGACATTCCGAAAGAGGCAAAACTACAGAGGCAATAAAAAGATCAGTGGGGCTGGGGGAAGGAGGGAGGGATTAATAGGCAGAGCACAGATTTTTAGGGCAGTGAAAATGTTCTGTGTATTATAATGATGGATAAAGTCATTATGTATTTGTCCAAATCTACAGGATGTCCAAATCCACAGAACATTAAGAGTGATCTCTAAGGTAAGCAGTCTGGGTAACCATGAGGTGTCAATGTAGATTCATCATTGTTAACGAAGGAACCATTCTGGTGTGTGAGGTTAATCACATGAGCATGTGTGTGGGCAGGGGATATATGGGTAATCTCCGTCCCTTCCTCTCTAGTTTGCTATAAACTTAAAACTTCCCTAAAAAAATAAAGACTTTTTAAAAATGGACCCAAAAGCATAAAGAAAAATATAAATTGGATTCCATTTGAATCTAAAAATGACCTAAGTATATGCTGTCTACAAAACCACACTTTAGAGTCAGTGACACAGGCTGAAAGAAAAAAAGATGTCAAAATAGATACCAAGTAAGCAGTAACCTAAATAGAGCCAAGATGGCTATATACTGTCTAGAATAGAGTAAGACAAAAATTGTTACTATAGACACAATAAGGACATTTTACAATGGTTAGAAATCAATTCACCAGTAGGATATAATGACTAAATATCCATACACCTAAGAACAGAACCCGAGGGCGCCTGGGTGGCTCAGTCGGTTAAGCATCTACCTTCAGCTCAGGTCATGATCCCAGGGTCCTGGGATGGAGGCCTGTGTTGGGCTCCCTGCTCAGCAGGGAGTCTGCTTCTCCCTCTCCCTCTCCCTCTGTCCCTTCCCCTGTTCATGCTTTCTCTTTCTCTCAAATAAAACCTTAAAAGAAAAAGAAAAGAACCCCAAAATACACACAGTAGTGAAAACCTGAAGAGAGCAATACACAAAGCAACAGAAATAGCTGGAGACTTCAGCATTCCACTTTCAATAACAAACAGACCAGCAAATAAACAGAAGACTTAAAGGATACTATAAAGTACCTAGTTGTAGCAGACATCTACAGAACACTTTAAGCCCAACAAGAGCAGAATACACATTCTTCTCAAGTGCACAAAGAATATTCTTCATCTTAATCTCACAAGACAAACTGAGGGTTGCTGGGGGGAGGGGGTTTGGGAGTGGGGGGTGGGGTTATGGACAATTGGGGAGGTTATGTGCTATGGTGAGTGTTGTTTAAGTGTGTAAACCTGGCGATTCACAGACCTGTACCCCTGGGGATAAAAATACATTATATGTTTATAAAAAATTATATATATGTATTTTTTAAAAAGAATATTCTTCATAGTGGACCATATGCTAAGTCATAAAACAAACCTTGACAAATTAAAAAGAACTAAAACATACAAAGTACCTTCTTAGAAAGAAAGAAAGAAGAAAACTTAAATCAATAATCTACCATTTCACCCTAAGTAACGGGAAAAAGAGAATAAAATGAACCCAAGTAAGCAGAAAGTAGGAAATGAAAAAGAGTAGAGTGGAAATAAATAAAAGAAAGAGGACAAAAAATAATGGAGTCAATCAATAAACCCAAAATTTGATTCTTCCCAGGAGTGCCTGGGTGGCTCAGTGCTTGCCTTTGGCTAAAGTCATGACCCTGGAGCTCAGGGATCCAGCCCCTTGCTGGTTTCCCTGCTCAACAGTGAGTCTGCTTCTCCCTACTCCTCTGTCCCTAACCCTGTTCCTTCTCTCTCTCTCTTTTGCTTAGTCTCTCTCAAATAAGTAAAATCTATAAAAAAACAAAATTTGGGGGCGCCTGGGTGGCTCAGTGGGTTAAGCCGCTGCCTTCGGCTCGGGTCATGATCTCAGGGTCTTGGGATCGAGTCCCGCATCGGGCTCTCTGCTCGGCGGGGAGCCTGCTTCTCTCTCTCTCTCTCTCTCTGCCTGCCTCTCCATCTACTTGTGATTTCTCTCTGTCAAATAAATAAATAAAATCTTTAAAAAAAACAAAATTTGGTTCTTTAATAGAGATCAAGAAAATTGGCAAATTTTTAGCTAGACTAACCAAGAAGAAACTCACATTAAAGAGTAGAAAGGGACACTATAATTAACCTTATAGAAATAAAAAGGATAAGAAAATACTATGAAGAAAAGTATGCAAAAAAATAACAAGATGAAATAAATTACTACAGAAACTACCAAAAAATAATAGAAAAATCTGAACAGATCTATAACAAGTAAAGAAATTAAATAATTTCAAAAACGTCACACAAAGAAAAACCAAGCCCAGACGGTTTTACTGGTGAGTTCTACCAAATATTTTAAAAAGAATTAATGCCAACACTTTTCAAACTCTTCCAAAATATAGAAGAGGAGGGAACATGTCATAATTCATTTTATGAGTACAGTATTACACTGATATTAAAATGAGAAAGCTATCACAGGAAAAGAAACTGTCGACCAATGTCTCTTTTAAATACAGAGGCAAAATCCTCAGTGTTAGCAAACTGAATCCAACAGCATATAGAAAAGTATATATATACACCATGAGCAAGTGGAATTTATCTCAGGAATGCAAGGTTAGTTTAACATTCAAAAATCAATGTAACATATCAATATTAAGATCAATGTAATGTATCAATAATAAAAACAAAATCCATGCGATCATCTCAACAGACAGAAAAATCACCTGACAAAATCCAACATTCTCTCACAGTAAAAATATTCAATAAACTAGCAGTAGGAGGGGAATTTCCTCAACTTGATAAAGGGCACCTATGAAAAATCCACAACTAACATCATGATTTACAGAAAGATGGAGGGCTTTTTCCTAAGATCATGAATAAGATAAGGATATGTACTCTTACCATATCTACTTAACATTGTAATGGAGGTTTCAGTCAGTGCGATAATGTAAGAAAAAAGAATGAAAGACTTCTGTATTGAAAAAGAAGTAAAACTATTTCTACTTGTAGATAGTATTTTATATTTAGAAAGTTCTAAGGAACTGACTAAAAAAACTACAGAACTAATAAGCAGGTTCAACAAGTTGGCAAGATAGAAGATTGATACATAAACCCAATTTTATTTCTGTAGCTTGAATTAAAGTATAGTTTTATTTCTACAAACTGTTTAAAAATGCTCTTTTCAAGTTGAATCAGTTCCCTCTACTCCTAATTTTCTGAGAGTTTTTAATAATGTATCACTGTTTGATTGTGTCAAATGCTTTTTCTCAATCAATTGATATACATATATGATTTTTGTCTCTTTAACCTGTTGACACAGTGGATACTCTGAATGATTTTTAAATATTGAACCATCCTTGTACCTTCTCTCAGCACTGCTTTAGAGGGCCCACAAATTTTTTTTAAAGATTTATTTATTTATTTGACAGAGATGACAAGTAGGCAGAGAGGTGGGGGGAAGCAGGTTCCCCGCTGAGCAGAGAGCCTGAGACCATGACCTGAGCTGAAAGCAGAGGCTTAACCCACTGAGCCACCCAGGCGCCCCATGCCCACAAATTTTTGATATGTTGAGATTTTGTTCAACTCTATGTATCCTCCCCAAGACAAGCACATCCAGTCTTGTCACTTTTATTTAACACAGTATGGAGGCCAGAGCAATAATACAAGAAAAAGAAGTAAAAGACTTTCATACTGGAAAGGAAAAAGTAAAATTATGTTTATTCAAGGATGACATATTATCTACATAGAACATCTGATGCAATCCACAAAAAACCCTATTAGAAATAGTAAGCCAATTTAGCAGGACTATGGTATACATATCAATATATAAAAATTGATCACATTCTTATACAATGAGGACAAATAACAAAATTAAAATTAAAAACACACATTAGCATGGAAAAATATGAAGTATTTAGGGATATATCTGAAAAAAGAGATAAGCTTGTATACTGAAAACTATAAAGCACTACTGAGAAAAATTAAAGACCTAAAAAATGGGTGGGGAGGGGCACGATCTACCGTGTTCATAGTTCAGAAGACTAGTTAAGATACCAGTTTTCTCCCTAATGACCAAGAGAGCTATCACAATCCCAACCAAAATCCCATAAAGCTTTATGCAGAAATTGAAAGCCAATCATGAAACATATGGAAATACAAAGGATCCCCTGTAGCCAAAACACCACTGAAAAAGAAGAAAAAGTTGTCCATCTAACACTACTTAATTTCCAACAGCAGTAATAAAAACAGTGAAGTAGGAGCTTAAAGCCAGATAAATGGAGCAATGGGACAAAAAAGAAGCTCCAAAATACACCCACACCTGCAGGACAACTGATTTTTGACAAAGATGCAAAAGCAAGATAAGATAAATTACTAAATAAAACAAGGCAGACAGAGAACAGTACATACAGGTAACTCCATTTATATGAAGTAAATCAAATGCCTCTTCAGCATCTCTTCTTTGCTCCATCTCTGAGCTAACTGGAACTAATTCCAAAGACACTAACCATTTGTCCCAATTAGATCAGCTGCCATTCTCCTTATGGGCAAAATCTCCAAAAGATATTGGCAGAATCCATAGTGTACCTCCTTCCGAATCTCTCCCCAGAACCAGCCAATACTGCATAAATAAAGCAGGCCTTCAAGTTATCAAGTCCATCATAGAAGATCACGAGGATCAGAGCCTCATTATCTCCGGCATCAGACTCTGTAGTATCTTTAGCTCACCTGTAAGAACACTCAGTGGCTGAGAATGAAGCTCTGTCAGGAACCTGAGCAACAAATACCACCGATATCCCTCAGCACCCTGCTGTTCTATCACCTCACATACTGACACCCAACCCCACTGAAACCAAATTGTTCACTGTAACTGATCTATGCAGTGCATTTTTTTAGTATTCTAGTAGATAAGGATAGCCAAAACCTTTTGCTTCCACTTGGGAAGAATTAAGATCCATCTGGACAGTTATACCCTAGGACTTCTCAGAGTCCTTCTTACTGTTATAAACCTTAAAGGCTGATTCGGACGACAGAGGTTTTCTGCAGGCTCTACTTTGTTCCTGTATGGAAACGATCAGCTCTTCTGCTCCGCTTCTCAGACTCTTCACAGGAAGGGAATGTTCATCTGTTAAAACTTTTACCTTTAAAGGGACATAAAACCTCCAAAGAAAAACTACAGTGTGTTCAAACCCAGGTTGGATACTCAGGGCCCCTGATCTCGGGACCAGGACTAGATTTGGATCCTGAACATGCCTAAACCTAAAACTGAACCCCAATGACGAGGTTTTCTTGGACTAGCTGACTGCCGTCGACACTGGATCCCAAACTTTCTCCTCCAGCTCAACCTCTACTGCTTTACTGAAAAATCAACAAACCTGACCCTGTTATTTGGAAAGATCAGAATGACAGAGCTTTTGTGACTTCAAGGAAAAGGCTAATAAGGCCCCTGCCTTTGGACATCTTAACCATCAACTTCCCTTTTTCCTCTTTGTCTGTGAGAAGGAAGGAATGCCCCTGGAGCGCTCACCCCACCGGGGACCCTCATCGCCCTGTAGGGCATTACAGCCAACAACCGGACCCTGACTATGGCTCAGGTGTAACCCCCCTCGCCTCACAGCCATTCCTGCCACTGCCCTCTTAGTTAAGGCCACTGCAGAAACAGTCACAGGGTCCCCTCTAACCATCCCTGCCCCATGAAGTAGAAGCCCTCCTGAATTCTCCTCACACTCAATGATTTTCAGCCAGTCACCTGGCCTCCTGACATGCTCCAGCTAAATGCTGCCCATGTAACTCGTCCTCACTGCACAGACTTAACCCTGTTACACTTCTCCCCTCCCTCGTGACTGCTTAATGCTGACAGATCACCTTTTGACACCCTGTGACAATTTACAGGAATTTCTCTGCAGATCAAATGCAGATTTTTAATGGGTTACTGATGGTTCTTATTTAAAGGATGAAACTGTTAAATATCATGCTGGGTCGGCCAAGGGAACTCCCTTTGAAGTCACTGAGGCAGCACGTTTACCTTTGGCTACTTCAGCCAAACAGGCTGAATTATACCCCCTGACTTGATACCCTAGTCAAGGGTAAAATAACAAGCATTTACATCAAGAGCTGGTATGCTTTCCAGCAACTCTTGGCTTTGAAATACTATAGAAACAGTGAGGTTTACCTTCAATGGAGATAAAATTTTAAATGGCTATATCCAAAATTTATTACATGACATATTTCCACTGGCTGCTCTGGCCATTATTAACATTCCTGGACATTCTGCATATGACTCCCTGGAGGCCAAAGGAAACCACCTCACTGATATTTTGGGTGAGGGGGAGCTGCTCTCAAGGAAACCAACAGCCAGACCTCTATCACGGGCCAAAGGAATAGTCTCCCAAATGATAATTTGGAAAAACTAACCAAAGATCTCAAAAATTGGTCCCAGAAAAGGAAAAATAATATTAGAAATCAAATAATTGTTGGTTTGATTAAAAGGGAGAACTCTGGTTTGGGCCAAATAACAATCTGCCCACCAGAAGTTCCAAAATTCCCAGTACTTACCACTGTACATGCTTTAAAGCACTGGTCTCCTGACACCGTAACAGCATTCACGAACCAGCACTGGGGAGGGGAGAGCTAATAGGGCCACAGAAAGTGCCTACTTTGCTTGTCCCACCCGTTCCGAGCCCAGTTCGGGGAAAACTGCTCTGCTCCCAGACTCTGGACCACCTGCTGGGCCACTCCAGTTTGGCAAGTGGATCCCCTACAGCTTCCCTATCTCAGGGACAGACAGACATTTCAGTCGTGGTCTGTATGTTTGGTCACCGGACCGAAACGTTCCCTTGTAGACAGGCCACTGCTTCTCATGTGGCTAAAATTCCGTGAGAAAGAGAATCCTTACCTGGGGACCCCTCTCCAATGTCCCCGCGATCAGGGAACCCCTTTTACTGGGCAGGAGCTTCGGCAGATCCTCCTTGTCGGCGGGCGCTACGACACTTGCCCTGTGTCCGCCGTCCTCAGTGCTCAGAGTGTGTTGAACTCACTGATGGTGTCATGGAGTCTCCACTGGGAACATGTGTGGAGATCATAATATAATTTGCAGTTGCCATATTACTTTTTCTGTTGTGTATAATTATTTTTAAGTTTTGCATTTTTTAAAATAGGTTCCACATGCAACATGAGGGCTTGAACTCACAAACCTGAAATCAGGTCCTGAGATCAAGTATTGGACCTTCCACCAACTGAGCCAGGTGCCCCAAGTTTTGCCTTTTATTGCCTGTTAAACTTTTGCAAAAACGATGTGCCCAATAAGGTGACACTAGCTCATGCTTCAAGATGATTTCCAATACTTAGAACCTTGAGAAGACAGAATTTAGATGGGAAATACCTGAGAGTTTCTCCCTCCTCACCTTCCTTGTTACTCAACTATGGCCTTAAGTGCTTTCCAAATGCTAAGCACCTTCCCTCTGATGTAGGACAGGACAACCAGGGAAAGTCCTCCCTGGCACCAAGGGACAAAGCAACTAAATACAGAAAACCTGACTCGGAACCAGCGATGCTTTGGGGGAAAGATGTCCATTAAAAGAGGGAAATGAGGGGCACCTGGGTGGCTCAGTTGGTTGAGCATGTGCCTTTGGCTCAGGTTGAATCCAACAAACTGACTACATGAAAAGGGCAAAACATCATGATCACATGGGGTTAATTCCAATGCAAGGCTCATTCAACATTTGTAAATCAATCAATGTGATTCATCATATTAATGGACTCAATGAAAAAAAGACAGGATTGGGATTCTGTGGCTCAGTCAGTTAAGTGTCTGCCTTTAGCTCATGACCTGGGGAGCGTGCCTTCCCACTGCCCCCCCCCACACCTCCCCCTGCTTGTGCTTTCTCCTGCTCTCTGTCAAATAAATCAAATCTTTAAAAATAATAATAATAAAATTAAAAAATAAAGAAGATAGGATTATATTAATATATGCAGCAGAAAGTTCAAAACCCATTCATGATAAAAACTCTCAAAAAACTTAGAAGGGAACTTCCTTAATATATTAAGACTATTTTTAAAAATCACAGCTAACATCATACTAAACAGTGAGATAAGTTTTCTCCCTAAATGAAGCAAGGATGTCCTCTCTCACCACTTCTAATTCAACTTCATAATAAAAGTCCTAACTAGTATAATCACACAAGGAAAATAAGAGGTACACAAATTGGATAAAAAGAAATACAACTGTCTTTATTCACAAGCAACATAACTGTCTATGCAGAAAACCCCAAAGAATCTACCAAATAATTCCTGTACGTAATAAGTGAATTTAGCCAAGTTGAAAAGTACATGATCATGATCTAAAAGTCAACTGCTTTTCTATATGCCAGCAATGAATACTTGGAATATGAATTTTAAAAAACAACACATTTATAATAGCAGTCCCCAAAATTAAGTTCCTAGGTGCAGAGGTAACAAAATAATGTACAGAATCAGCATTCTTGAATTGGAAGACCCAACATACTAAAGATGTCAATTCTCCCTTAGCTTCATGCAATTCCTACTGAAGTCTCAGCCAGCTTTTTGGAAACATACTTAACCTTGTTCTAACATTTATATGAACAAGTAAAGGTATTAGGACAGCCAATTCAATTCTAGAAAAGGAGAACAAAGTTGGAGGACTCATACTACCTGATTTCAGGACTTACTATAAAGCAATGACCACAAAGGGGCAAAAGAATGGACTCATCCACCAACGGTACATAACAGAGCTTAGAAACAGACCCACAAAAACACAGTCCATTTTGACAAAGGTGCCAAGACAAATCAATAGAGAAAGAACAGCCATTCAACAATTGATGCCAGACACTGGAAGTACATGCAAGAAACTAAACCTCACACAAATATTAACTCGAAACAGATCACTGACCTATATGTAAAATGCAGACACTATAAAATTTCTAGAAGAAAACACAGGGGGAAATCTGCATGATCTTGGGTTTGGTGATGAGTTTTAAGTACAAAGCAAAAGCAAATTTATGAACAAAGAAACTTTCAAGTTGGATTTAATTAAAATGAAAACCCAGAACTCTGTCAAAGCCACTGAAGAGGATGAGAAGACACACTGGGAGAAAATATCTGCAAATCCCACATTTGATAAAGGACATGCACCCAGTGCATATGTCAAGAACTTTTAAGGCTGAATAATAAGAAGACAACTCAATTTTTCCAAATTGGCAAAATGAGAGAGAGGGTAAGGAGAGAGGGCGGGGGTGGGAAGGAGAACATGGTGGCAGGAAGGACAGGTTCCAGGACAGAGAGAAGATGAATTTAACATTTGCAGGAGGACTAACTACTACTGTTTCCTGCTCATATATTGGTTGGGTCATTAGAGATATTACAGGTATCTACGTATAGTATTTCTATTTAAGAAAAAAACCTGAAAAGGCCATCAGTGTTTATAAATTGTGGTTGCTGTAGTATTTTCCTTATAGAAAAGAAACTGGTATTAATTTGAATTCTTTTGAGAGTAAGAAACGGTTGTGCAAATTCTAACACATTCTAATATTTCTCATGGAATACAAACCAGTTATGTTTCCACCAAGTTAGGTTTACATGTACTGAGCTGGAAAATTGACTGTAATACAGTAATAAGTTAAAAAATGAAAGCAAATGCAGAGTAATAATTTTAGTCTAGCTACATGTATCTCTAAAAATTTTCAAAATGATAGAAAAATGCATTTGTGCATTAGAAACATAGGGCGAAACTGGCGGCACATGGGTCAATCGGCTAACACCAGTTTTAAAAGATTTACATTTGGACCAAGAAAGCAAGTGTTTATCTTATTTTATTCCTTTATACACTTCTGTAGTGTTTGAGCTTTACTTTGAAATTAAAAATAAAACCTTGTTATTTTATTTTACTGAAACAAAAAAAATGGGCAAAAGATCTGAACAGATACCTTATTAAAGATCTACAGATGAAAATAAGCATATAAAAAGATTCTCATTTCGGGGAAGCTAGTTAAAAACATAATGATATACCATTATACATCTACTAGAATAGCAAAAAACAAAAACTCAAGAAAACCAGCAATATCAAATGCTGTCATGGTGGAGAGCAACAGGAACCCTCTTTCCCTGCTGGTGGGAATGAGTGCGGCCCGGTAGTACCATTCGGAAGGCAGCTACAGTGGTGGATACGTGATGCTATCCATCTGTCAAAACCCCCAGAACTATTTTAGAGCATGAAGAATAAACTTTAATGCAATATTTTAAAATGCAAATTAAAAAATCAACTGGGGAGTGAAGAGAAGGGGGATGCAGACTATGACAAAAGAGTTTCATTGTATTATGGGACACTTGGGTGGCTCAGTCAGTTAAGTGTTCAGCTCCTGATTTCAGCTCAGGCCAGTCTCCGGGCCATGGGATTGAACCTAGTCAGGCTCCATATGCAGCGTGAAGACTGCTTCAGATTCTCTCTCTCCCACCCTGCCCTTCCCCTGCTCATGTGTGCACATGCTCGCTTTCTCTCTCTCTCAAATAAATGAATACATCTTTAAAAAAAAAAGAATTTAATTGTATTTCAAATATATAAATATATAACATAAACCCACAGGAGAAAGGGACCTGTGTAGTTTGGAAAAGACTGGAAACTGAAAGACAAAACAAAAGGAACTATACATTCCCACTAGAGTTGGAAACTCTGTTTCTCATGGAGGTGCTGGTTAATGATTTTGATAGTGAACACATATAATGGGGCTGAAAAAAGAAGTAAAAACATGGTGAATGGCAGAAGCCAGGTTTTTCACTGCTGGGAGTAGGAGGTTACAGATAACCGGTAAGTAAAGGGGCAAAGGCTTAGAATGAACTGTGGAGTTCTGAATTAGAGTCTGAGACATCATTGGGAACTTCTATTCAGCTTACTACAGAAACTGAGGAGTAAAAGTAAAAAGAATAGAGATGTATGCACACACAGGAAAGTAAATATACAGATGTTTATTTCCTAGCTCTTCTCACTCATAGGACCTAAAAACAATGACACCCCAGTAGCAATGAGCACATCAGAGCAAATCCTGGATTTTAATACCATTCTCCAGTAAAAAGATCCAGAGACCCTGCTTCTCTCCCTTTCCTTCTGCCCCTACCCCTGCTTACATGCTCTCTAAAATAAATAAATAAACCTCTAACAAGATAATTTTAGAGAGGCGCCTGGGTGGCTCAGTGGGTTAAAGCCTCTGCCTTCAGCTCAGGTCATGATCTCAGGATCCTGGGATCAAGCGCATCAGGCTCTCTGCTCAGCAGGGAGCCTGCTTCCTCCTTTCTCTCTGCCTGCCTCTCTGCCTACTTGTGATCTCTGTCAAATAAATAAATAAAATATATTTTTTTAAAAAGATAATTTTAGAGACCACAAAGATAGATTTTTGGGGTCACAATTTTCTAGGTGTCCATTCTAATTGCCATTAAAGGAAATGATTTCCAAGAGAGAATAACATTATAACTTCTTAGAAATTAAGCCAAAGAACTATCAAAGCATTGACATTTTTATGGAACAAGCATAAGTTACATCTCTTAGATCAACTGCAAAAATACTTCAGACCTAAAAATCTTCAGTTGTGCTCATTTATTTTCCTAGAGTTTCCTATTTTCTAACACAAAAACTACTTTTATATTTTTAATTGCAATTTTTAAAAAAGATTTTTAAAGCTTTATTCATTTGAGAGAGAAAGAGAGACAGAGAGAGCACAAGCAAGGGGAGAGGCAGAGGGAGAGGGAGAAGCAGGCTCCCCTCTGAGCAGGGAGCTCAGCGTGGGGCTAGATCCCAGATCCTGAGATCATGACCTGAGCCTAAGGCAGACATTTAACCATCTGAGCCACCCAGGCATCCCACACAAAGTACTTGTAACAACCTTAATTGAGACTCAAGAGTTTTTAGAATTTTCCAACCACTATTTTGTTACAAATTAAACTCAGTGAGAAACAGAGTTCCTTCTCATGTTAACATTCAGAGGCTGTACAGTTTTATTGTTCAATCTGCAATTACCTTGTTTTATTGGTTTTTCCCCCCCTATTTCTGTAAGATCAGGGACCTTCTTTGCCTTCCTCGATATATCCCCTCCACTTAACATAAGACCCGATACTAAAAAGTGTTCCTATGTATTTACTAACAAATGGGTGATTTTAGTCATAGAAAGGAAAGTGATTAGGAGTTTAATAGTCCATGCCCTCTAATTTATCAAAAAATGTAAAAGGTGGCTCCTTATTATTTTTATGGATTTTTTTACTGCCTCACACAGAGTAGATTCTCAAAAATAAGTTGCCTATTTTTTGAAAATGAAAATGACATTGAATATTATAGCACGATTGGAACTCACAAATCTGCTCTAAAAACAGTGAAGGAGAAAGAGAACAGTAGAAAAACAGTCGTCTTAGTATTCTCCAAGGGTTTTCTACCCACTGTCTCAGATAAAACCCTGGAGACACTGTCCCATCTTCAAGATGAGCAAAGTGAGAATCCTCCAGGAATTCCAAGGCCCAAAGTCAAGAAAGTGTTGGAACTGAAGATTAGAATATCAGTTCTTCCTTAAACCAAAACCCACATTATTTCCTCTACTCCATGCTGCCTCACAGGAACCAGAAAAAAATAACCTATTTTTTTCCCCAGTAACAACACATTAAGTGCATTAAAAGACAGAGTTTATATTTGCAAAGAAATATTTTGATTATTCAACTTTTTAGAAAAGGTGAGTAAACTAAATAATTAAATGTATCTTTTGGTAAGACTGAAGTGCTGTGAGAAAGAACAGCTGAAGTCACTAGAAAAGAAACATTCCAACGTGTACATTTTCACACCTACTGTACAGCTTACTTTAAAGCTAAAGAAAATCTTCAGATTCTGAGGCATTTTTAGTTGGCAAAAAGGATGAGATGTGCCTTAAAGAAAACCGTAATTTAGGGTCTGTCCTCAGGATAATTTCCAAATTTCTTTTCTTTTTTTTTTTAAGATTTTATTCATTTATTTGACAGAGATTACAAGTAGGCAGAGAGGCAGGCAGAGAGGGGGAAGCAGCCTCCCCGCAGGACCCTGAGGTCATGACCTGAGCCAAAGGCAGAGGCTCAACCCACTGAGCCACCCAGGCGCCCCAATTTCCAGATTTCTGCATGAAACTTTCCTGTGACCCTGAAGGAGACTGTTCGTTACAGCAGAGCGACGCGGCAGGGCGCGCAAATAACTGAGCCAGACTGGCGGCCTCGGGGGTGAACAGTGGCTTCTAGACGCCTTTCCACGACGTGCTGCTTGAAGAGAACTGCCTTGGGCCTGGATTTTTCCGTGAGGGTCAGAGGAGCATGGAAGGAAGCGCTACACAGACTGAAGGGAAGGGAGGAGGGGAGCAACCCTGAGAGCGCTTTGCCAGACCTAGCGCACCTGCTCAGGACCCCCGCAAGGCCCGCAGCGGCGTCCCTGCCAGGCCAGGGGAGAGATGCAGCCCCTGAGCGCCGGGTGCCTTGCACCTGGGGACCCGCGAGGGGGAGAGTCCCCGCACCTGAGGACACCCACACCTGGGGGCACCCTGCACCTGGGGACACTCACACCTGGGGTCCTCGGCACCTAAGAACACCCACACGTAGGGGCCCCCGCACCTGAGGACACCCACACCTGGGGGCCCCTGCACGTGAGGGCCCCAGCACCAGGGGCGAGGGGCGGCGCCGGCCCAAGGCGCCCGCGGCGGGGTCGCGCGCAGGGGGCTCCGGGGCCGCAGACGGCGGGCTTGGGTTTCTATCCCGGCGTCAGCTTGCCGGGTGCAGATGGCGGAACGACCCCCGCCCCGCGTCAGGCCCCCTTGCTCCTCACCCGCTTCCCACCCGCGGCTGACGCGTCGGGATCCCGGCTTGGGCGACACAGCGCGGACGTCCATCTCTCCGGAGACGCGCCAGGCCCACCGGCCCTCCCTCCCCGCCCTGCCGCACTCACCGCGCACAGAGAGGACGCTTCCGCAGCCGCCGGCGCCGCCGCCCCGCGCCGCGCCCCCAGCTCACCCCTCAACCGCCCGCTCCCGCCCCCGCGGCCGCCGGCGCAGGGGCTGAGAGTCGCTCCCGGGCCGCGCTCGCCGCCCCACCCTCGCCGCCGTCCTGAGCCAATCGCCGCCGCGCGCCGCCGCACGTGACACGCATCAGCCAATGGCAGCCCAAGGCGGCCCGGGAGGCAGCCAGCGACTCTGCGCGCTTTCAAAGCCGGCGGCGGCGGGGCGGCGGCCGAAAGGAAGTGGCGGGGGGGCGGGGGGGTCCGGGCTTCGGCCCTCGGGTGTCCGCGGGACGGGCAGCCGGGACCTGGGTCCCGCTCTCAGGCCATCCCGCTCTGACGGCCGCGCTCCCACTGGCCAGCGGTGTGCCCGGGGACCCCCGCGCGGGCGGCAGTCCTGGGACCCGGCGGGGCCCGGCCGTCGGCCCCGCACCTGCTGCCCGACACGCGGGAGCGTGTCACAGAACCCCCGGACGCCCGGCCCGAGCCTTACCGCAAGGCTGCCTCTCTCCCTCCTGAGAGGAAGGGTCAGTCAGGGACCCCGGGACCCCGGGACCCGGGCTGTCTCCGCTCGGGCTGGGCTTCCCACCGCAAATCTGGGGCGAGACTTGGGAGCTCGGCCTTGCGGAAGCCCCGCCTGGCAGCCTCTACTTAGCACCTCCCTCAGCTGGGAAAGGGGGTCCGAGCACGTGTCTGCCCTCAGGGAAATCTTCCATTAAAGCAGCGAAGGATGCATGCGGTCGACGTCGAGTAGCGGATCGCTAGGTCTCGTGGGGCTGTTGGTTCGGTCCCGGATCTCGCAGCTCAGTACGCACAAGGCCTTCTCCGGCACGTGCTGAATTACGTCCGGGGCGAGGGCATGCTCTGCGGCTGAGCCCGTACTAGATGCTTTACGTGTCTTTTCCTAATGAACTCCCAACACGCCCGCGACAGGCATTACTAGCCCCGCGGTGCAGATACCTGGTGGCAAACCAGAGCGCAGAGGGCTCTGAGATCTACCAAGGGACCTGGTATCAGCTGCTGTGCGGCGTCACAAGCACAGAGACTAAGGAATATAATTTTGTGGCTAAATCGAGGAGGGCCACGCTGCTCTAGGGCTGACAACGGTAACAAGATGAGGACAAGGCCACTCTTCTCGCTCGAGAAGCAGACCTCACATAATAGACCGATGTAAAAATATGGTCAACGGCTAAACAATATAGTAACATTGTAAAAGGACTGGTCTTGGACAAACAGTAGAGTCTGAAGGAGAGTTGAACAGCTGAGCTTGCTTTTTCTCAGCGCTGTCCAAGGGAGAGTACCCATACTGGGTTTATTAATAAGCAAGAGGACTGGTTTCCATGGCTCTCCGCTACTTGATGCTGCAGTAAGCATTGGCGGTTAGTCGGGGAAGCTGGACATTATCCTGCCTGTAGGGAGCCCACAGTCTATGGGAAGAAAGTTAGGAGCACAGAGGACCTGAACTTATCAGGATAACCCTGAATGGTGTGGGAACGTGTCCATCCTAGAGGGGAGACAAAGAAGGAGGGAGTTATCAGAGAAGGCCTCAAGAGGTGATAACTGAATGGGGTTCTTGAAAATGAACTGGAGGGGACAGGCTAAGTGTAGGGAATGATAGTACAAAAGTATGTAGGGGAAAGGGTGTCACATATATGACAGCTGGGTATGAAGAGAGGACTAGAAGGGCATCGTGAAGCGTCAGATGGTGCCTGTCATGATGGGTCATGTATGCTAAGGGGTTTGCCTCCTATGGCCACCAGTGTAGGACCCTCCTTGCTTTTGGGGGAGTTACTCTACCTTGTGTGCAGTCTTAGTGGCATTCTTAATTGAGATACTCTCTGCTCTCCCAGCCAATGGATGGGCAGTTGACTCAAGGTAAGCTAATTGGATGGTCGACCAGAAGTGCGAGGGGGAAGTAGTGGGATGGGGAGTCAGGGGTTGAACATCCCCACTGGAGAGCAGGCGAGGTGGCTGCCTTATGGATTCATGAAAAGTGTACAAAATGGGATGGAGAGCACCACAGAGGGTAAGGCATCGTGTCGGCTGTTTCTTCAGCCCACTCAGTAGTAACCTGTAGTCTCAGTTCATTTTCACATCACAGGACTGGCTATGAAGACTATATTTTTAGTCCTTGGAAAGATGTACTTACTTTGATCCTGTTTTCCAACCCAAAATTAAATACTTAGTATTTTAAATCAGCACTGTTAGGGAAAGTCTGGACTACATAGACATCATTTCTCTGTGACAATTCGGATGGGGTGTTCCACCAAAAATTTTCTTTGACCAATATGTGCAAATGTCCCATCCAATTTCACCCTCATTCTATGTTCTCTGGACAACTTTTCCCGGGTTTCGACGGAAAAGCAAGTTTCTCTAGTGGAAACATGGCTACGGCGTTATTTACATTGCACACAAATTCTTTAGGTTTGTAAATTTCTAAGGGCTTAAAACGGTTGCAACCTCCCACCCAGAAGGAAATAGAACTAACTGTCCAGGAGAATGACCTTGGAGACACACTAGGGTTGTGATTCCAAGACACAGCTGGTAGCTGTGCTCCAGGCTCTCTTCTCCTCCAAATCCCATAATCCTAATTTACACTGAGAACCTAGCTTTGAGAGGATGTGGGAAGTAGTTTCCACAGCTGCAGCCAGGACGATGGAATGGAAACCGTGCGTGCCTGGTCACTTTGGCCACCACACCAAGACGCCCCTCAGTGGGCTGGAAGAGGAGGGATGACAAGATCTCTCTGTCCTTCGTCCTCCCCGGTGAGCCTGTGGGCGCAGAACCTAGGTGGAGTCCATGCACTTCACTTATGATGCCTTAAAATTCAAGGCACATTCTACTTTTTAAAAAGTGAGACTATTACCACGTACAAACCCTGATTATAAGCACTTTTACATTTCTCAGCAAATAATACCGGCTTTCTAGTCAAAACACTGATAAAGGAAGAAAAACACAATCAGAGAATTAGTTATCAACTCAATGTAGTCCCATGAGCCTGCGTCATTCTTTCCCAGCGAATAAAGTTGTAGATTTTATGCGCAGATGCATTTTCTGATGGTGAACGTGGATTAGAACTGACATGCATTAACATATACTTTCTTACCTTTTCCCTGCTACCCTAGAGTAAAAATATCATTGTGAGAAGCCTATCACACACAGAATTCTGAAGATGCAGATGAAAAGGTTATTTCTCATCTCTCTAGCAACTTCTTGGTGTGCGTGAAAATGACTTATTTGATCCGCCAGTGAAGCTTCTTAATTATTCTTCTGTAAGAGGAAACCCTGCCCAAATGGGTATTAACTTTGAAACACGGGAGCCCTATCAGTGCTCTCGGATAAAGAGCAGTAAAGTTGAGATAAGACGACAGCGTGGGTGGTACGGAATGAAAACACGGCTCTGTTAAGTTCCAGGAGGGCCACTAATTAGAGCCACTTGCAAGGAAACTCTTTAATTTGGCTTTGATATGTGATACTGTGTCTCCGGTGACACCTTCAAAATAATGCTTTTTCTTAGGGCATCAAAAAGTTGCGAATTAGGTTACATTAAAATGATAATTTTTTTAGCATTTCCATTTATTTTAATCCCCACTTCTGCTGTTTGGGTTTTGTTGTTGTTGCTGTTGTTGCTTTCCAGATGTGAATCTTTGAAAATTAGTGATTGGCTGGAGTAAGTCAGTAGCCTGGTGGATGAATTACAGCATTAATAAGAAAATTCTGATGTAAGTATGAATCTTTAAGCCATATTTGCAACCTTCCACCATATGCATTCTTTGGTTAATATTAAAGCAGTTTAGGGGCACCTGGGTGGCTCAGTCGGTAAAGCCTCTGCCTTTGGCTTAGGTCATGATCCCAGGGTCCTGGGATCGAGCCCCATGTCAGGCTTCTTGCTTAGTGGGGAGTCTGCCCCTGCCCCACTGACCTACCCCTGCTCATGATCTCTCTCTCACTCAAATAAATAAAATCTTTAAAAAATATGAAAACCGCTTATTGCATAGCATCATCTCCAGTTATGTTCTTCTGAAGTATATACTGTACTCACTGTTTCCCCGCCTCTCTGCATCCCCCCAGTGCAATGGGGGAAGATGAAGGGACAATCACTCTTGAACAGACAGAGGGCTTGTATTGAAGCAGATGACCGTTAGCTCAGCTCCAGTGTTCTCTTTTAGGTGGAATGAATGTTCTGGCACAGCAGTCATCAAGCTGTGATTTTGTTTCCTTATAGTCATTGCAATTGTGTTTGAAATAGCCATAACGCAATTTCCTCAATTTACTATGAGCAATTTTTAGCAGTGCAAAAGCTCTGATTGCAATTTTTTTCATTTTATTTCCTTATATACGATGGGCATTCATGTTTATATCGACAGACTACCTTAATGAACACAAATATGTCACATTATCTTTAAATAAATGAATGTCAATATGTTCCAAGGCAAAAAAAAAAAAGTTATATCATCATGACACAAAATGACACCATAATAGGTAAACTCTGCTCCAAGCTCTTGAATATAGTTTTTCTTTAAAAGTAGGAATACATCTATCTTCAATTATAAAATACATGTTCATTGAAAAAAACAAATTTGGGGGTATCTGAGTGGCCCAGCCGGTTAAACGTCTGACTCTTGATTTAGGCTTGGGTCATGATCTTGGGGGTCCTGTGACGGAGCCCCATGTTGGGCTCTGCACTCAGTGAGGAGTCTGCTTCTCCTTCTGCCCTTCCCCCTCTACTCCTTCCCCCACTCCCCCTCCCGCCTGCTTGCACTGTGTGTCCTCAAGAGTGTTTTTTTCTCTCTCTCATCAATTAAATCTTTATTAAGTAAATAAAGAAATTTCAAGAAAGGCAGAAGAGCATGGCGAATACACATAGAAGTTTATATCATCCAAGACATTTTTTCCATGAATTGACTCAAACTTAAGTGCAATTTTAAAAATAAATAAAGTTTCTTTATATTTAGAAAATAGCCATCCAGAAAGTTAATCCCATTATACTTCCCCTAAGAATGGGCGAGAGTGCAGGTTTGTGCACATACTTGCCAACAGCGGCCTTATCCATAAATGTAAGCTTTGCCGTTTTAATGGTAAAAAATTATATCTCATCATTTTCGTTTGTATTTCTTTGATTGGTGAGGTCAAACATGTTTATGCTTATTGGACATTGTTATATGAACTGTCCTTAAATGACTTGTTCATTTTGCAATTGTGAAAGCACTTTGTTTATTTCCTAATTTACGTCACTATTTTGGGGAATCGTTGGCCATAGAAAAATTTTAAGCTTGGGACGCCTGGAGGGGCCCAGTCAGTGAAGCCTCTGCCTTTGGCTTGGGTCATGATCCCAGGGTCCTGGAATCGAGTCCTGCATTGCACCCCCTGCTCAGGAGGGAGCCTGTTCTCCTTCTCTCTGCTGCTCCCCCTGCTCATGCTCTATCTCCAATAAATAAAATCTTTTTTAAAAAGTTTTAAGATTTTCTCAGAAACCAGTTCTATTTTTAGAACATTTTCTTAATGCTTTTTGCCATTGATGTCATGCTTAGAAATACCTTTTCCACATCAGAAGTGTAAAAATCTTCACACCTTGTGATTCTAAAATTCTTCTGGTTTCATGTCACATTTTAAGTTTTAATTGTCCTGGGATGATTGTGCTGTAAGATCGATTGCTTCAGTGATGACCATGACAAGGCTTGGGTTTTTTTTTTTCTCGAGTTATTCCAGATGAGCAACTCCAGAGCTGTTCTGAAGATGAGTCACTCGTGGCTGCAGATTTGTGGGAAAACAGAACAAATTAGCGCGGTGGAATGTCTCCAACATGTGGTCTCTGAGTAATTTGATTTCCAGTAATATGCACTTTTCCCTGAAATTTTATGTGTGTCACTTCTGCTGTAATAACATGAGGCATGAGGACACACTTGTTGACAGGACTGACAACAGGAATAAACCAACATGACAGATCAGGACGACCGGGGACAAGTACCAAACCGCAACAGCCTTTACCTAAGAGGCCAGAATGATCTTGCCACAGCACTACGGCTTTCGGGACTACTGAGACTGTCCGAGAACACGGTTATTTCTCGCTGCAGGGGGAGGCTGCAGAACAGAGCAGGTCTCCCGGGGGCACTCTCCTGAGAACCCTGATTCTATAAGAAATTCTGGAGACCAGAATGTGAGCTTTGCTGCCTCTTAGATGCATGAATGTGTGAAAAGAAGGAGGAAAAGCGAATAAAAAAGTCTGATGCTGGGGCTTATCTTCCGGGGACCCTCAGCACTTAGCGCCGTGTGCGGTCGCCCCCCCCCCCCCATCCTCCTGCCGGGCTCAGCCCCTGGCTCGCAGCTCCACGACTGGCGTGTTCTTAGGCACTTAGTGAATGTTTATGGAATAAGTGATTGATGGGTTGAGGAAATCAATGTGTAGGTATTTCAAGAGGGAGCTTAGTGGCATTCCAACAATCAAAGGAGCCCATTTGTGGAGTGCCTGCTCCTTGAGTAAGTGCTCTGCACACTTCGTCCGCTCAGCCTCCACGAGGCCCCACAAGATAAGAATACTAGGATCGCTCCCTTTTACACAGACAGATGAAGCTTCCAGAGGAACCGACTTATCCGATTAAGTGGAGGAATCAAGGTCTAAAACCCGGGATGGTCTGATTACAAAGCCCACTCGGTTTCCCGATGCTCCCTTACAGCCTCTGAAAAGTTCACAAATCACTGTGGCCGGGAAACTCCGGCCATCATGCCCAGCCATGGGCACACCTGAGGCATTTCAGGAGGGTGTTCACGTTCCAGAATGGACAAGGCCCACACCCACAGATGGCGCGAGACCCCGTGAGCCAGCAAGAGCTCCTTACTCTGCCGCGTTCCTTCAGCTCGGCCGCTGGCGAGGGAGGACGGCACTGGGTCGGTGGGCTGCTTCCTTCTCAGCCCCGCGGCTGTTTCCAGACCCGGCGTGAACTTGACAGGCTAGCTTGGGATTCCGAGTGGCTGTGGGTGCTGGCACACTCGAATTTAGCCAGAGCCTGATCCTTATTAAATCTGTTCAAAAGGCCACCAGCCAATACGGGGGGAAACAGAATGTACTAGAAAGAGCGGTGGATGGGGAGTGGGAGGTCTGGGTGGGGCTCACTGGCTTTCTTACTAATGTGAGTGATCGCGGGGAGGCTGGGGGTGTCTCCAGGTCAAAGGATTCACCGCACGCATGTAAGCTCGTCCTTAAGACAGAGAACGACCAAGACTGAATTTTTTAAAGGAAATGGGCGCTCTGAGTGAAGGCAGGAGCACGGGGGCACTGAGGGCCGTGACCGCGGTGCGCGCACTGCGTGCGGGTTTTCTTCGAGTTCAGTATTTCCTGAGCTTCCTCCACCGGTTTCCATCTTCAGCAGAAGAATGTGCACCGGTGTCCACCTCCCGGCATGGGCCGTGTGTTGAAAGGTATCTGTAAGGCCAGAGTACACTTCTTTTTCCTTTCTCGGCCCTGTTGCCTGGATGATCCGGTCACATTATTAAATCGACAGAATTCCATTTAAAAGCAGAGCAACATGGCTTTGGTTCTATTCGGCCTCGCAGGACCCCAACTCTGCTTGTAGAACCCCATCTCACGTCTGTGGACAATTTCTCTTTCTGAACGTGGAAATGGCCTAACAGGTAGAGTAGCCGCTCCTTCAGGTGTAACTAAGGAAACGCGAGCCTGGTGCGCAGGGCAAGTCCCTCCCCCGGCCGTGCTGTGTGCGTCTCCGACGCTCCCTGGGAATCCCGGATCCCGATCTTGGGGCCCAACTCCAGTCCAGTCCAGCATTGTGGACGGAGGAACCAAGACCCGAGAGAAAGGTTGGGACCCCACTTCTGCCCTGGATCTTAAAATGGATGTCAGCTTATTTGTTGTCATTATACAGATGCAGTTCACGGAAATCAGGCCCCACGCCCCCCAGAAATGCAGCGCAGCCCCGGGGTGGGAGAGGGGTACCGAGGAGTGGCTGAGGGGAGGCGGGAGCACAAGGCTGGACCTGCTGGGCCAAGTGCTCGGTCTCTCATTCAGGGGCAGGGGAAGCCGATAAAGAAGGGCATTGTTGGGGCACCTGGGTGGCTCAGTGGGTTAAAGCCTCTGCCTTTGGCTCGGGTCGTGATCTGAGTCCTGGGATCGAGCCCCGCATTGGGCTCTCTGCTCAGCAGGGAGCCTGCTTCCTCCTCTCTCTCTGCCTGCCTCTCTGCCTATTTGTAATTTCTGTCTGTCAGGTAAATAAATAAAATCTTAAAAAATTTTTTTTAAAAAAGGGCATTGTTGGTTGAGATTTGGAAACACCTTCACAACTACATTTTAAATTTTGTATCGATGTCTGAAAGAGTCCAATCACACTTTAAAGGTATGAACTATTATTATGTCATCTTATGGCAAGAAATTCATCGGATGCTAATCAAGACAAGAACCAGAAGCAACAGGCTTCGCCAGACTAAAGAGACGGCGGGTTCGATGTGTATGGAAATCCTGGCCTGCAAGCCTTGTGGGGCGTGGGACACGTGACCGAGGACCCCCGGCCCGGAAAAGCATACGGGGGCAGTAGAATCCTTGGGACAGATGGTTGGGAATCAGAGTTTTCAAACTGAACCATGCAAGATGAAGATTTAAACTGTCTAAAGAACATTTAAAAATGTGCTTTTAATGTTGATGTTCCTCTTTCGTTTTCTTTTATAAAGAAATCCTGAGACATGAGGGTGGGCAGTTTGGGGAGCCCTGGATGGAGAGCCTCGCCGCACCAGCTGGGAGGCAGTGATCCCAGTAGTTGACCAGGGTGTCTTGTGAGGACCGAGGAGAAGGGACCAGAGCAGGGAAAGAACGGGTCTGCTCTGCAGAGTGAGCAGCTCTCAGAGAGACACAAGGCCAAGTGTTCCCCCAGACAAGCCCGTGCATGCGCGATTTGAGCCAGACTGAAGCTGGGGGCCTGCACAGAAGTCCCCTGACCTGCCCTTCAGTTACTTTAGTGCATTACAACACTGGAACCTCCTCCTGGGGGCAGGGTTTTCCAGCCACTTTCTGATGTGGTCCTTGCCTTCTTCAGATGCGTGGATCACATCTCCAAGCCCTTGCTGCTCCCAGGCAACACGAGAAGGGCTTCGTGGCCTTGGCCTGCCCATGCTAGCACCCTCTCCCCTCCTGCCCATTCCCTTGTGCCCTCAGACCTGGCTGTGCCAACTCCAGGCAGTCTTCCAGGTGCGCGCGGCCCCTCCTCACCTTCGCCGTGCCGCTCTCCCAGTCAAAGACGTCCCCTCTCCTTTCCTGCTTCGTGATTCAGCTCCGTGACTGGACCTCTGCGCTTGTGCATGCTCCAGCCTCTGAAAAGGAGGGTGTCGTTGTAGTGCAGCTGACAGTGTGTTTTTACTTCTTTGCAAAGGCTAGATCGGGTGGATTTGTACCCACCGTGTGGGCAAGCTCAGGGGGTTGACTGCCCACGGTTCCACAGCTCGTTAGTGACAGGTCTCCCAGCGCAGACTTGTCCCCTCCCCGCTGTGAAACAGACCCCATCAAGGAAATGGGGCCATAAGAGACAGCTTCTTTCTTGACCGGCTCCCACCCTGGTCTGCCCAATTTACTCTTACCCGGCCCAGCAGGAAATCTTTTTTTTTTTTTTAAGATTTTATTTATTTGACAGAGAGAGAGCAAGAGAGGGAACACAAATGGGGGAGAGGAAGAAGTAGGTCTGTCCCACCAGAGTGCCTAATGCGGGGCTCGATCCCAGGACACTGGGATCATGACATGAGCCAAAGGCAGACACTCAATGACTGAGCCACCAGGCGACCCCAGCAGAAAACCTGCTTATGTGGCCCAGACCCAGATTTCAGGTTGGGGGATGCATTTGATGCTCTGAAAATGTCATTTCTCCTGACATTTGTGGAAGAAATGAAAGCCAATTAACCACTGACTTTGTTGATTAGCTCACAACCTAATTAGTGTTAACAGATGAAAAAGGCAGCAAACAGAGCCTTTTCCTGATGTTCCAAAGTGGGAGCTTGGGTCAAAGTATGTTCAGGACAGAAAATGGGGAGATGGGGAGAAAACCTTGCTAGATGCTGGAGTTCTTGCCCGGCGGGTGATGGAGGGCAGAGGGGGAAGGCCAGGAAGAACCTGCCCCTCCCTGAAGGTTTCCCAACCACCTTGACTCTGGACGGTTGAGAACAGAAGCACTGGACGGATTTCTTCCTCCCTGTACTTTGCTGCCACGTTTATGGGAGAAAACAGGGGGATTTAATCTTTTTTGCCAGCGGATGGCCTTCTGTTGGCTTTGTGCTGTGTTCTCACATCTCCTGCTTTAGCGACCGACGATGACCCGCGCTGCTTCCTGGAGCATCAGGCGTTGCCGGGGACGCTGGGCCAGCTAGCACATGCAAGCCGCTCGAGGGCCAGGCACCACTCGCCTGGCTGCTCCTGCTCCCCGGTCCACCCAACACCGATCTGCCTCAACCACCAAGCATGACTGAGAGGGGTTGAGGGGAGAAGCGAAGACACTGGATCTGCCCAAACCTTTACCGTTTGTGTCTCTCTGGCTCCTTCCCGCTGTTTCCAAGATCCTTCTTTGTCATTTCAGTCTCGAGAAGATCTTTCAGAGCACTCTGCTGGGGACTGACTTCGGTCTTCCTTGTTTCGGAGCCTGTCTCGCTCTCCTCTTTGTTCCTGACAGGTTCCCCACAAGGGGGGGGTGCAGGATTCCGGGCCCCCAGCTGTCTTCTGTCCCCGCTCATAGGGAGACGCGCCGCATCCCCCAGCGGCCGCTGTTTCTGGCGCGAGTCAGCCAGCAGGTGGCCTGTTCACTCTGCAGACGAGGCCTCGTTTCTCCGGCCACCTGAGATTTCTGCTTCTGTTTTCCGTCTGATGGTGGTGGGTTCTGGTGTGGGTTTCATTGAGGTTATCCTGTATTCTCCTCAACTTCTCCCTTCTGCAGGTTAATGTTTTTTGCTAAATTTGGGGAATTTTAGCAAGGATTTCCTTGAGCATCTTTCAGCCCACCTTCTTTCTCCAGATGAGATGCCAGTATGTCCATGGGCGATTTTTGTCATCGTTCCACTGGGGGCTCTGTTCATGTGTTTCTCCGATCCATTTTCTCATCGTTGGGGCCACGTAATTTGTCCTTCCACCTTTGAGCTCACTGACTCTTTCCTCCGTCCTCTCCTGTCCACCTGCCACTCGTCCGTCCGCTGAGTTGTTCATTTGTAGGTTTCACGCCTAAATGTCTCCTCTGATCTTTCTTTACATCGTCTACTTCTTTACTTAGACTTTCTGTTTTTCCATTTGTCGCTAGCAGGTTCCTACTTGCTCACTGGAGCATTTCTGCAATGGATCCTTTAAAACCCTTGCTGGATAATTCCAGCATCTGTGTCTGCTCCGTGTTGGATTCTGTTCACTGTCTTTTCTCAATGACGTCGAGATTTGCCTGGCTCTTGGTTGAACTGGTGGTTTTCTATTATATTCTGAACAAATGAATATGTTCCAAGATGCTGGTTCTTATTCAAATCCTTTGTTTCCGCTCTTTTCCAACTTCTGTGTGCCTTCTGTGTCACGGCCTAAACGGTTATGATGGGGACGTCTGGGGCGGGGGGTCAGGAGTGGTGCGAGGGACATGCAGGGCCAAGCCAGCCCTTTCAGGAGCAGCCGAGCACTTAGGAAAAACCATGTTTCCTTTTAGCCAGAGCAGAGCAGCCCAAGTCAGGGAAGGCAGCAGCAAGGCAGAGACAGCATCTTTTCCAGATCTGCCCTCAGGGAGAAAGCAGGGGAGGAGGTCACCTCCAGAGAGGGTGCTGCCCTTCCTCGCAGGGCTTTCTTTACTAAGTAGAGACTGCAGATTCGGGGCCAGAAGTGAATTCTCTGGAGGTGGGGACAGGCTGGAGGGGCCCCACCTGGAGCCTTTCTTCCTTCTGGGCCCTGCCTTCATTTAGTTAGCATGCTCAGCCTTCCTGCTGAGTAAGTGTTGAACAAATACTTTAAAACCACCCATTTAAATGGTATCAGGTCATCAGCGCATCTCCACCCGGCCCTGTGCAAGGCCGTTGTTGCGACCGTGTAATGTAGGACCACTGTTTTTGACGCTGTATTTGCCACAGTCTTATCAAGAAAACAGAAACCCCAGCAGGAGTTTACACAGAAACATTCATACAGAGAATTGGTTACCAGTGAGGTTAGAAGGTCTAGAAGAGCAAAAAGGAAGAAACGATAACCAGGACCCCAGGGGTCGCCATCGCTCCTGCTCTGGGACCACCATCCACTCCTGGGGCAGGTGCTGGGATGCAGAGTCGCCCTGCCCTCCCTAGGGTCCTGGGAGCATGGCGATGCCCCTCCCGCTGCAGAGCAACCTCGGTCAGGACGCAGGGGTGGGCCACAGTGACAGCAGCAGGAATCTAGCATCGTGACCACCCACCACCTGTGTCCAAATTGTGATCCACAAAGAATAGAATCCTCACACTTTTCCAGCAGGACGTGGTCATGCTTTGTAGGGGACTCTCCCTCCCTTCTCACGCCCAGGAGGGGACGCACAAAGTCCCATTACTCCCCATAATAACGTCTTGGAGGTTCATTCCTGTTCTAGCTCAAAATCCTACCTGGAAATTTTGTGACTCCCCTCCAAAAGTCATGGAAATTCATCACAGCCAAAATTGCTGAGTAAACAGTAGGAGGAGGAAAACTCGGTTTACACACCCCACCCCAGAAGGAAAGCCACCAAGAGCTGTGCGTTGACGGTGTTCGTTTGAACGGCTGGTCCCGAAGCCAGAGTCAGCATCTGTCAGCTCCCGCCGCCCCGGGGCATGCTCTCTGCTGTCAGCCGGCCCTCGGCGGCGTGGGGTCCGCACCCCATATCGGATGGTTTGCATTCCTAGGAGTCTTGCTTTTCCTGAGGTCATCCTTTCCCGCTAACTTTTAAAAAACAGCCTTCTTGTGGCATAACTTACAGGAATCATATGCGCTCGTCAAAGCGTAGAACTTTGAGTCTTGAACAACGTCCAGCCACTGAACCGGCAGGACTCTACCCCCAGCATCCCAGAAGGTTCTGCGTGCCCCCGGCCTCTCTTCTCCCGGAGCCCACCGGCTGACACCGCGCCGGCTGAGCCTCCGCACCGTCCCCCGTCCCGCGCCGCGCGCCCCGCCGTGCGCCCGTCCTGCCCCGCAGCGCGCCTTGCTCGCGACCTTCTGCTGCGGAGTGGCGCGCTCCGAGCCGTCGACGAGCCCCCGTCGCTCATCCGCTCCCCCGCCGGTCCGCACCGGCGCGGCTCCTCTGCTGGCGCACGCGTCAGGGCTCCCCGCTGCCTCGGAGCCGCAGACTCACCCCGAAGCACCTTCGCGGAGCGCCTGGGCTCCGAGCGCACGTCCCCGGCCTGGGTGTGAGGTCAAGCCTGGTCAGCAGAGGGCGCCAGAGGGCCAGCGCTGGCCCCTGGCAGCCGCGGCTGTATCCGCTTCTCGCTCCCGCCACATCCTCCGGGAGCCGCCAGGGGGGCTCCGTCCGCCCCAGGCACACGCTCAGAGCCCCAGAACGCATGTCCCCGAAATCTCACGGCCCCCGGAACTGGCTTGGCGGCTCTGCAGCTGCAATTCACCCCGCATGAACGCCTTGCTCCTGAGACCATGTGCTGTGCTGGCAACGAGAAGGCGAACCCAGACCGCTGTTTCCTGCTGCCCAGAGACGGCAGGTGACCGCTGGCCAGGCAGCAAGCAACACCCTGGGCCCTCCTGGGGGGTTGCAGCCACACCTCCCCTGATGACGTGTGAGCCCCAGGCTTGAGGAAGGAACCAGGACTCCCTCCAAGTCCGCGCTTCCCTGTGCGCCCCGTACCAGAACAACGTGGCCTGTGTGTTCTTCCTGTGAGAACCGGGGTCTGTTTATCCAGCCATCCGGTTCCCTTTAGAGATCCCTTTTCATCTTTGCATTACTCCCTAATCACAGCTTGCCGATTCCTCAGACTAAACTTCCCCTTTAAATCGCTATGTGGTTTCTGTGCCTCGCTTGGATCCAAACTGACAGAGGACTGTGCTGGGACTGTACAGATGGAATCTGGAGGTCGTTGGGTGCCCTCGGGCTCCTGTGCAGTGCTGAGCTCCTCGCCCAGGGGAGGTGAGAGGCTGGGAACCACGACACACTGTGGACCACAGCGCTGGACTGTGAGAACAGTGGCTGCTGGGTTTGACGGTTAGAGCAGAAGTGGGTGCACTTGAGCTCTTTCGGAGAGAAAACGAGGAGATGGGGAGGTGTTCATCTTGGCCCAAGCCATTTCTGAGAAGCACAGAGGTCCGACGTAAGACCCAGTAGAGCATCATTTCTTAGATGGAAATCGAGCACAGTATTTAGCGATGCAGGTTGCTTAATGTCGACAGTGGAATTCAGTCTTGTCAAGTTTCTCATGTAAAAGTTAGGGTATTGATCAGGAAGGAATGGGATCTTGAAACTTGACAGTGGAGAAACTCAGAATGGAGAAATCTGGCTGGACCCGGAAGAAACTGGTGATATGGAGCCCACAGTTCCCTCTCAGCCTCCACCAGCAGCAGAATTGACGCCTTCTGCTGTCCAAGGAGAGGCTCTTCTGCGTTATGTCCCTCTGCTAACTTTGCCGGGGCAAACGCCTCCAAGAGGGAGCCTCGTTCCATTCAAGACACAGCACAGCCCCTCGCCGTTGCCTGTAAGCCCACAGTCAGGTCAGAGGTCAGCACATCTCTGGGAACAGATACACACCGTGACCCGGGAGGGTACAGGTTCAACATCATGGCAGGAAAGGCCAAGTGGTCCACCCACACCCTCTGCTCCCCACAGGCTGGTGCACAGGAAGCACACCCCCTCCCAGGAGACTGAAGAAACCAATGCTGCCCTCAGAGCCCCGAAGGAAGCCGGTGACACCCGCAGTGTCCCCATTGCCCTCGACGACCAGACGCATGTGGGAGCTCCTGAAGGAGGACAGTGGGCTGCCGCAGACCCAAGTGGCTGGTGGCTCCAGTTCCGGCCACTGCCCCAGCCACGGTGGCTGTACTGGGCAGGTCCCTGAGGCCACTGGCACCCACTGTGCAAAGGCATCCCTCTCTACCCATCTGTGGGGCACCAGACACCGTCTGCGCTGCTGCACGGACACCTCGCATATTTCAATATTTTTTTCAGTTCAAAGTATTTCTGAGTCGAAGCCCTAAGCTCTGGTGACTTCTCTGGAAGTGGGGTCTTTACAGGTGTGACTGCTTCTAATGGGGTCGTTAGGGTGGGCCCTCACCCAGCAGGACCGAGGAGAGGTCAGGGCACAGACACCCATGGAGGGACAACCGTGTGAAGACACGGGGAAGACGGCCTAGGGAGAAGAAAGGCCTAAGGGGAAACCGACCTGCCGGCGCTGGACCTCAGACGCCCCCTCTGGGACCGGGAGACCACTGTCTCTGATGCTAAAGCCTCCTGGCATACAGCGCGTTGTTACCGCTGCCCGAGAAAACCAACACAGCAGGGACAGAAAGAGAGGAGAGCACTTCTGTTCCCATTCCCTTGGCCACATCTACTCATGAGGTCACACAGGGACACAAAGGAGGCTGCAGGGTGGCTGTGTCCCAGTTTTGGTGGACAGCTGGTCAAGCCCGCCACCCGCCTCGCTCTCGGCTGAGGAATCAGGTGGAACCTGCGTCAGGAGAGTCGGGGGCAGACAGTGAGGTACAATCCATCACCATTGTCTGTCTGTCCTCTCTCAGCTCATACAAGCTCACTCTTCCCACGTCTCCCGGCTGCGGAGACGAGTGTCGCGACCAGACAGTCTGGGATGGGCAGCCTTCTCCGAGGCATGCTGCCTGACTGGAACCTGGCTTTACCAAACCAGCTACACAGGGCATTTGGGGACCTCTGGACTTTGAACCTGGGCTGGTGAACTTGTAGTCTGCTTGCCCATCACTCTCCCTCCCTTGTGCCAGCCGTGCCCAGAGGGTGATACCCATTCATCGTTTAAATTTGTTTTCAAGAATGGAAAGAACAAAAGCAGCCCCCCACCTTCTGTTCTTCTCTGGTCCCACAATTAAACTCCCCAGATGTGGCCCCTATTAAAATAGTATCACCAGTGTCCTTTCAGTTTTTCTCTGAACAATAGGGATCTGGGGGAAAGACAGAAAGTTTAGCCTTGAGCCTGAGGTACTCTTGGACATCAAGGTGTGTCGGGGGGGAGTTCTCCTGGGGGCAACTGAGGAAAGAGGTTCAGAGCTTAATGCAAGCATCTGGACTAGATTTTTATGATATACCCTCAGAAACTTGACTTGGATTTGCTAGCAACGGTCCCTTGAGTGAATATTAGTATCTAGTTCCTGGATATTAATAGGATAACCGTGTCCCTAAGCTTAGGATGCCTAGCTGGCCATGCCCTTTCTAACTAGGCATTTGCATGTGTCATCGTGGTAAATCTCTGTTGTACAAAGTTGTTGGAGTTCAAGGATCCTGCTGCCTGGCTTCATTACGGGGTGGGGAGGGTCCTGTTCATGTTTCCAGCCTTGGCGTTCAGGAACTCCAAGTCAGCCTTGACTACAGGAATGTTTTCAGTTATGTGGGTTTCACCACTGGGCACAGCCTCTGCCATCTCAGGCTCAAAAGATATTACTAGGAAGAAATCAGGGCTGAGTTTTATTTCCTGTAACAGTGAACCAGCTTGTCTCGAACTAACCCTCAAACCAAGAACGACTATAAAAAGACATACCCAGTACAAATAAGTGTCTTTGGACAGCATTGCAAAGAGCCCAGGGAGGGGAGCCCAATGTCTGGTACATTTCCCCCTCAAGGTAAGTATCTGCCAGTTACAAACGCTGCTGCTGCTGCAGAGGCTGTGAAGCTCACTGTTGGTGACTCCATGGGCCTGGGGACAATTGTCATTCAGAGGTGGCCAAGGAGGGGAGGATGTCCAATGCCCCAGGCTCTCTACTGGGTCCCTGGAGGGGTACACTCTAACGAAAGGGAAGACAGGAAGCGGATCATTAATCACAAGGACAAAAGGCAGCTTCAAGGCAGTCCAGTGTCTCATGTCATAAGGTAGTCTGTCCCTTCCTAATGGCCCGCTAGAAGCAAAAGTAAATCTCTGTGTAAGAAAGAATCCAAAGTCTCAAGCTGTCTTCATAGTTTGTAAACCACAAAGGTCTGGCACTTAGCCAGATTTAGGAAGGCACACAAAAAGACAACAATTGACCAAAAATTAAGAGGAAAAATCTAAGACTGAAGACAGACCCACAGAAAGCCCTGATACTGGGATTATCAGACATGAAATTTAAAATACTTAAGTTTTGTATTTCATGTCTTCAATACATCCCATAAAAACACAGAAAATTCTTCTCAGAGAACTGGAAACCATTAACAACAATCAAACAGAAATTCTAGAATTGAAAGCCGTAATAACTGAAATTAAGAACTCAGTGGATGACATCTACTCCTGTCCATGAAGGATTAAATGTTATGGGAGTTGCCCTCTGGCCATACAAAAATAGAACACTTGAGAAAATGTCTGGAGCAAGAGTTTCCAGGCTTTATAAAGCAGGTAGCACAGGACTGAGAAGTGAAAGGTTGGGCGAGCCCCACAGGTGTCCCAAATCACTGTCTGGGGTGATGTCTGTGCAGCGGAGCAGGACTCAGAGGTCCCACTGCACTCAGGACACAGATGGTGGCAGCAAGAAAGTTAGACAATTCAGGACAGAGTGCAGAAGTGCTGTAGACAGAGTTCCAGGCATCTACAGAGGCATTCCACCAAGTCTTTGTTAAGAGTCCTCGTGCATATAGGGGAGGAAACTCTCTGAGAGCAATGGAAGAGATCCAGAAAGCAGTAGACAACAATTCTTGGGAGTTTAGATCGGGCTGGGAATAGTCTTTGTTCCCATAGTCCTCATACTGCCTGGGATGCTGAGCAATGTGTTCTCAAGGGCCATCCTTAGTAGCAGGGCTAAATTATCCCTAGACCCAGAGCTGCTCTGAAATCCCTGTAGTAAATCTTTTTTTTTTTTTTTTAAGATTTTATTATTTATTTATTTATTTGACAGAGATCACAAGTAGGCAGAGAGGGAGAGGAAGGGAAGCAGGCTCCCCGCTGAGCAGGGACCCAGGACCCTGAGATCATGACCTGAGCTGAAGGCAGAGGCCTTAACCCACTGAGCCACCCAGGCGCCCCTCCCTGTAGTAAATCTTAAAATCAAAACTTGAAAGGATTGGATTCATCTGCAAGTAATTGCAGACAGAACAAAATGCAACACTCTGTAAAATAACATAATGCTATGCAGCACTGAACAGCACTGCAGAGCTGATAATATCCTCAAGCAACCGGAAATGCAGAGAAGCAGGGAAAAGGACCCACAACCAAGAGAAAAATCAGTCGATACAAACAGACTGAGAAGTGACAGGTAATAATGCTAATGGATGAAGATACTAAGCAGCTATATTAAAAATCTTGTAACTGTGTTCAAGGCTGTAAAGGAGAATGTGAACATTGTGAGGAAAAAAATGGAAGGCGTGAAAAAGACCCACGTGGAAGCTATACAGATGAAGACTGTGACACTGAGGTGAAAAATAAACTGGATGGGACTGAGAGCAGATGAGATTCTGCAGAAGGAAAAATCAGCGACCTCACAGCTTGCAATTTGGGCGTATCCAAACTAAAGTACGCAGAAAAAAACAATACTCAACCCAGGAATGTTAGTGAGCGGTGGGACAATATTGGGTGGTCTGACAGACTTGTAATTGGAGTCCCAGGAGGAGAGGAAAAACGTAAAAATATTTGAAGACATTATACTTGAAAATTTCCACATTTGAGGAAAATGACAAGCTCAAACATCCATGAAGCTCAGCAAATGCTAAAGGAAGAAATATAAAGACAACTCCACAAAGGTACATGATAAGTGAAGTCGCTGGAGACGGAAAGGCACATTGCAAGACTAGAGGTGACAGTGGTCTTCTGTCCAGAAACCGCAAAGACCAGAGCCCAATACAGCACCACTTTTAAGGGCTGAAAGAAAAAAAATATGTATCAACCCAGAATTCTATACCCCATGAACACATCTTTCAAGAAAGATGAAAGAAAAGCTGAACTATTCACCAGCAGACACGAACTATAAGAAATGTTAAAGTTGCTGCTTCAAGAACTACCAGAACCAGGAAGAAACTGTGTTCCTCCAGAAAAGTAATGTAGAACATCTACACTGGCAAATTGTACATATATTCTAAATACATTTTTCCTTTTTTTTAAATCTCCTTAAAGGAAGATGGATTGTTTAAGGCAAAAACCAACAGTGTATTCTGCGGTTTACAGCATATGCAGGATTAAAATGTACAACAACAACACGCAGAGTGGGGGAGGGAGGTCATGCACAGTTGACTGCTGTAAGATTCATATATGACAAAGGAGATAATATAATATTACCTGAACATAGACTGTGACTGGTGTAAACCCTGGAGTGACTAATAACACAAAACTAATAACACAAACATACTGAAACCACAAAAATTTTTTGCCCTAAAAGGAGGCAAGGATAAGTAAAAAGGCAATAAAGGAAAATAAAAAAAATCTATTTTGTAGATTTTAAATCCAACCATATGGGTAACCATATTAAATGTTAGTGGTCTAAATGCTCAGACTAAAAGTCAGAGATCGATTAGAAAAGCAAGACCCAATTAAGTTTCATCAACAAAAAAATCCATTTAGATATAAAAACACAAGCTCTCAGCCTGGGTCATGAGGAAAGAAAAAGAAATACAAAGCACTGAAATTGGAAAGGGAAATGCAAAACTGTCACTATGTGCAGAAACATGGTATTATACACAATAAACCCTAAAGACTCCACCCCCAAATTTCTAGAGTCTATAAATGAATTCATTAATGTTGCAGGACACGAAATCAATACACAAATATCTGTTCTGTTTATATACACTAATACTGAGCTAATGGAAAGAAAAATGAAGAAAACAATCCCAGGGTTCCTGGGTGGGACAATGGGTTAAGCCTCCAACTCTCAATTTTTGTTCAGGTCATGATCTCAGGATTGTAAGATTGAGCCCTGCATTGGGCTCTGAGCTGGGCGTGAAGCCTGCTTACAATTCTCTCTCTCCCTCTGTCCTTTTCCCCCTAGCCCCACTTGTGTGTGTATGTGTGTATGTGCGCACCTGTGCTCTCTCAAAGAAAAAAAAAAGAAAAGAAAAGAATCCCATTTAAAACTGCATCAAAAAAGAATAAAATACTTAGGAATAAATTTAACCAAGGAAGGACCCGTACACTGAAAACTATAAGAGAGTGATGAAAAAAATTTAAAAAGACACAAATCCATGGAAACACATTCCATGCTCATGGATAGGAAGAGTTAATATTATTACAGTGTCTACCTCTCATACTAATACGATGCTGCCTCGACACCTGTGGGTCTCACCCACTCCTCTATCCGACCTCCCACAACCTGCCTGACAAATAACCTTGCCTCTGCTTGCACACCTGCAGTGTTAGTGGGCTCCCTACCATACCAGGCTTGCAGTTTCACGGGTACACAGTTGGCCCTGGGAACTTCAAGTCTGTTTCTGCCCGCAGGGGAGGAAGGGAGGCCTGGCGGTCAGTGAGGGCTGTGAGCGCTGAGGTTCAAGCTCCACGCTCACTACAGAGTAAACAGGCAAGTTACCAACGTAGCTCACCTCAGTTTCCCTACCTAGAAGGGGGAGAAGACCGTGCCCAGCCCCCAGGACCGTTGTGGGTGGCTCATGGACTGAGTAGCTGCAGGGAGGAATGGGTGGGTCCTGGACAGTGACATCTGGGGCAAATATGACATCAGCACTGGCAGGCACCTGGAGAGCCATCCAATTGCAGATGGGGAAACTGAGACCCAGGGGTGGAGGGGTACTTGGGCTGTGTAGACAGCAGTGACGCATGTGCGGTGGTGAGGATGTGGAACACGGCACACCCACGTGGGACCCAACAGCTCCTTTCCGCAGCACGAGGATGAGTGTCTGTGGGCCCTTTTATGTGGGAGGCCCACACAGGGAACACAGTTGCTGTTAGGACTCCCGCCTGAACCCAGGGTTCGCGAGCACTGGGTCCCAAATGACCAGGGGTCACCCCTACAGGAGCGCTGGTAAGCACATCTGAGTGGGGCAGCTTTCATCTCTGGGGGCAAAGCTTCCTGCAACGTGTCTCCCTCCCAGGAACCCCACGCAGAGCCAGCCCGCGCTGACATTCGGGCCATCGGCGCACCAGTGTTTACCTCGCAGATAACAAGCTCCAGAGGTCCAGACGGGTCAGAGGGGGAGGGCGCTGGGCAGAGCTGGGTTCAGGCCCCAAGATGGGAGAGAGGATTCCAGCTAACAGGTCGACCGGGCCCGGCGCCGCACCCAGCCTGCCTGAGCAGCCCCACCACTACGTGACAAAACTGTTTTCTGTTACAATCACGAAATGACTTTAGTCATAGCCTCCATCATGACAGTAAAGGAACTCAGTTGACTTTCTCTGAACTACATGCCAGTAAAAAAATATATTATCACACAAAATAGGAAGAAGCCAGTGGGTTGATACCTCTAACCGACTTGAATGCACTTTTTCCAAGGGGAAAACCTTCAGCCTATATACTGGTCTGTTATGGTTTAATAACCTTTAAATAGAATTCAAATAAGTGACATAATTTTAAAGGAATAATAAATATCAATTTCAAAGATATCTGAATGCAGTAAAGTAGTTCACATACAGAATAAATGTACACTCACAAGCAAAATGATTACGCTTTGCGATTTGGACCATTGTGGTGTCTTGGAGTGGGGAGTTGTTTGTTGGTTTGGTTTGGCTTGGTTTCTGAAATCATTCTTGCCCCCCATTACCTTTTTAAGTTTTTATTTTGAACTATATCACAGATTCAAAGGTAGTATAGAGAGGTCCCTGAGTGCCTTCTGGCCATTCTGCAAGTGGTGACAACTGAGGTTGATTAACTGTAGTTAACCAATATCCACAGCAGGAAGCTGGCATTGGTACATGCTGCTGCTCTTGGCCATTTTTTAAAAAAAGACTTATTTATTTGACAGAGAAAGGGGAGGGATGGCGGGAAGGGGAGGAGCGGGCTCTCTGCTGAATGAGGAGCCTGATGCGGGGCTCGATCCCAGGACCCTGAGATCGTGACCTGAGCCAAAGGCAGATGCTTCACCAACTGAGCCACTGGGGGGGGCCCATTCTTTACCATTTTTTAAAAAAGGGTTTATTTATTTATTTGACAGAGATCACAAGCAGGCAGAGAGGCAGACAGAGAGAGAGAGAGAGGGAAGCAGGCTCCCTGCTGAGCTGAAAGCCCAATGTGGGACTAGATTCCAGCACCCTGAGATCATGACCTGAGCCAAAGGCAGCTGCTTAACCCACTGAGCCACCCAGGCGCCCCCATTTAATCACAGGTTAGTAGCAACCACTGTGTGCAGGACATAGAAGGGTTACCCCTCACCTCACACCTTCCACCGTCGGAAGGTTTAAACACCAATAAAAACTCCCAGCACTCTCACCGAACGGCAGACTTGAAGGAGCTCAAGGTTTATCTTTGTCTTTGTGGTCACTGTGCTTTCCAGAGGGACACTGACTACCCTGGGTGTCAGGGGTGTGCAGTTCCACTGCGCCATGACTGCCCAAGGTCCCAAAGCCCCCCACCCCTCAAGATGGATGTGAATGCCTGGGTGGCTGCAATGTCCCAGTTCTCCAAGCAACTTCCACATAGGCCACAGTGGTCACGAAAAGACAGAGACTAAGCACGTGCTCGCCTGGAAACTCTGTAGTGATTGTTTAGAACTCAAACCAATGAGGGGCGCCTGGGTGGCTCAGTGGGATAAGCCTCTGCCTTCAGTTCAGGTCATGATCTCAGGGTCCTGGGATCGAGCCCCCCATCGGGCTCTCTGCTCAGCGGGGAGCCTGCTTCCCCCTCTCTCTCTGCCTGCCTCTCTGCCTACTTGTGATCTCTGTCTGTCAAATAAATAAAGAAAATCTTAAAAAAAAAAAGAACTGAAACCAATGGAAGATTTGGGTTACCCTGTTTAGAATAGCGGTGCATGGTAGCAATAAAAAGCAGATCATCTTATACTCAGCTTTGTGATTGTTCTTAAATTCTCTGCAGATAATGTACCCCTGGCCTCACCTGCTGCAGACCCTGCCTTGGCCCCCTGCCTCGGCTCCTCCCTTGGGCTTCAAAACACCTTTAGGCCCAGGTTGAAACTGAAATTCCAGTCTGGACCTTTTACCTGGGATGGATGTTAAACCTATAAATGAGAGGTTCTAGAACAGGGCTGCTGCTTACTATTGTGCAGCGCAAGGGTATCAAGCTCGAGGGCAAGCAAGGGGCTCAGCCCAGCCTGTGCTCTGCTGCTGCTCCATGCCTACCTGCAAGACAGTGCGTCTTTATCTAATCTGCATGAAGATGCTCTGTGGGCAGTGCTGGGTAAATTGTGTCCCACAAAGAGACATATTGAAGTCCTAACTCCCTGGGGCCTTTGAATGTCACTCTACTTGGAAACAGGGTTTTTGCAGATGTAATTTGTTGAGATGAATTCAGGCTGGATCAGGGTGGGTCCTGACTCAGTGACTGGAGGCCTCATGAGGAGGGAGATCTGGGGACATGGACTCATGGGAAGAAGGCCACGTGACCACAGAGACAGACACTAGAGCAGCCACAGCCACCAGAAGCTGGAGGAGACAAAGACGCGTCCTCCCTTGGCCCTCAGGGGGAGGGCAGCCCCGAGAAGACCCTGATCCCGCACTTCCAGCCTCCAGCTGAGAGAACAGACTGAGCCCAGGAAACCACAAAGCCAGTGACGGCCCTGTTCCAGAACCTTCCTTGTGGGCATTTTTAAAGATCAGAACTACCCCAGCCTCCTAGAAACATGAGGTTCTCAGCTGAGATGGAGGAGAGGCTCTGGGTGCTCTGACCCAGCTGCACGCCTCCCCCGGCCGGGCTCCTACAGGCTGTGTGCAAGCCTTGGAAGCCCCTACCTACCTGTACCCACCCTGGGCCCTCCAGGCCACGGACGGACCATCCAGCTGCCCAGGGCCAGTTTCCCTGCACTGTCTGTGTGGGATGCTAGTGGATATAGCGTTGCGCCCTGACTCTTGGACACACGTCCTTGGGGTGGCTCCACTGCCACCATCCCTACCGCGCTGCAGGACACCTGCCGCGGGGCTGTGTTCAGCTCCGTGCCCCTCCCATGGCGAGCGCACACGGCATCTACACAGCGGCATAGGGACGTGGCGTACTCAGGGCCTTCCTGATGCCTCATGTGCTCCCCTGCACGGAGTGGGCAAAGCCCCCCAACGGGGACTGCTGAGCTCTTCCTCTGGCCAGGAGGACAAGGGAAGCAAGAGTAGGAAAGCCAGGGCGACCAGACTCTGGCAGAGGCTGAAGTCTGCGGCAGCCAGGGAGGGGAGGCCTCCTGTGGGCAGGGCAGCATCTGCAGGGCAGTGGGGTGGGGGGCTGAGACAGTGGGTAGGGACAGAGCAGGCTGGCCCGGCGCACCAGACCCCAGGTCGGAGGACAGACGTAAATGCCACGTGCTACCTTGTCTTGCCTCCCAGAGCCCAGGAGAGTCAACCAGGCACGGGGACAGAGGAGCTGGACACCCTGGCCCCACGTGTGCGGCCGCCAGCCCTGCAGCCTCGGACAGGGTTGGGAGCAGCCCCCCCCTTTCCAGGGGGGCTTCCTCGGACTCACTCTTATGCACAGCAAGATGGCCTCTGGATAGCAGGGTACCAGGTGACCAGAGTGATGTCCTTTGTTCTCTGCCCCAGGCAAGAAGTGGGAAGAGATCCTGGTCCCTGTGGCCAGCTTGCTGCTAAAGGTATCAGCCTGTGCGTGCGGACCAGGCATGCGACGGTCCCTCAGCAGGGCGGACTCCCAGCTTTGCCCCCCGCGTCCCAGTCAGGGGAAGGGTCCCCGGAGTCCTGTTCTCTCATGTTCTCTGTCTCTCCCAGCAGAAGTCCTGTTGGACCACACAGGGCTCCTTACTGAATCGGAGTCTACTGCTGCCTAACAAGTTCCCGTAAACAGAGCAGCACGGGCTCGTCACCTCAGCACGTCTGTGGTCAGGGGAGCAGGCAGGGTCCTCCGCCGGCGACTCACAGAGGCCCAGCTGCGGGCCCTGCCGACCACGGAACTGCTCCGGAGCTCACTCAGGCTGTCGGCAGAGTCTACCTCCTTGCTCTCAACAACTGGAGGCCACCCTGGGGTCCTGGCCCCGTGGCCCCTCCGTGGACCCCTCAGCACGTGGCAGCCAATTTCTAGGCCTGCAGAACCGCTCTGACTTCAGGGAGGCCCCGTCCCCCAGGTAGGTCAGGTCCGGGATCATCTCCCCTTTGATCTATTCAACACAACCAGTTAGGGACCTCAATTACATTAGCAAATGACTTTTGCCTGATGGTGGGTAGTGGACAGGCAGACCACAGGTCTGTCCCCAGTCAGGGCTTACACAGGGCATGTCACCAGAGGGCGCTTGTGGAATATGGCCGGCTCTGGGTTTGTTCCTGCTCAGAACGCCAAGAAATACATTGTATTCTAATCTGTAATAGAAACATAAAACAGCAAAACATTTAAAAACGGAATTTCCGAATGAAGGTAGATCCCTCAGGTGACATGTGCTGAAAGGACGTTCTCCCCCCTTGTTTTGATGTGGCACATCATCTGGGAAAGGGGTCCACAGAACAGGATAAGCTGGACAACATCCGTCTCTCCAACCCCATTTTGCTCTGGGAGAACAGAGGCAGTGAATACCTGCAGGACTCCTGGACAGTTGTGTGGGTTGTGCACTGAAGTACCCTTTACCACGCAGGCAATGCACCCCTGAGAGCTACGCAGTTTGTCCATGGCCATCTTACTCCAGCTTAAAGCAGAGGTCTCTGGACCTTCCCTGGGCCTCCAACAGCAGTCCCCAGGCACCAGAACAGTCTCCAGTTGTGACCCCCTGGCTGAGGACACTACTGTGTGTACCACTGAATGCAAAACCATTTGGGAAGCGCCATGTTTCTGGAACAAGCCTTTCAGTTTCCAAGCAGGTGACTACCCAGACCTCTCAGGAGGGCCTGGACCCCTCTCTAAGCTTCCATTTCAGACAGGTTTCCAGCCCCACCAAATGGTGCTCCTATGGGTCCTTGAGCCCACCTGATGCACCCCAACACCTGCTCAGCTCCCTCCTCCCCTAACGCCTCCTGTGATTCTCAGAACCGACTGCTCTTCCTGAAACCACCATGTGTGGTCATCCTCTGTCTCTCTTAGACACCCCAGCTAGGCCCCCAGTTAGGGGCAGCACAGGGCCCGGCCTGCAGAAGAGGCCCAGTACCCTAGCTGCTGTGCCCCCTGCATGGGGTGCCCTGCCAGCTGCGTGCTCTCTGGGTGGAATGGGGCCTGCCTCCCAGGGTCCCTGGCCAGCAGGGTCCTGCTGAGCTCAGATCTGCACCTGCTCAGCAGATCTTCCCCACCCTGCCCGCCTAGGGGAGCAGGAGCGGCAGCCTGGGGAGCCGCAAGGGATAAGGGGTCTAGACTTCAACACAGTGAGTACCACGTGCTTTTAGACACCTGGCTGGAGGTGCACTTTGGCAGTGAGGGCCACTAGTCTGAAGCCCAGGAGCACTCAGGGCTGCAGAGAATATAGGGGTTAAGTCAGAAGGCGGAGGAGCCCCCGGAGGCCGTGGTGGGGCTCTGGAGGGAACGCTGGCTCAAACTGTGATTCTGCCAGTTTAGCAAATGAGGTCGCCTCTCTGTACCTGCTTCCTTACCTAGAACTTTGGGGTAAAGGTGCCCTCCAGTGGAATTCAGTGAGATAATATTGGGGGCTGGTACTCAGAGGACATGCTCCTCAGACAGTCCCCAGGGTGATTCCAGTTAGGGAGCACACGCAGGAGCCCACAGCTGGGTGCTGAGATGTCCCTTCTCAGCAGCAGGGGACAGAAAGCATCCATGGCCCTCGGGACAGAGCACGGGGCATGGGGCTCCAGCCTGGCTGCAAAGGCCCACTGTGGCCGGCACTAAGTCTCCAAACATGTAAAAACCGACATGCGCCGCCAGCCCACTGACTGGAACGTGAACACCCTCCATGAACACCCTCACGTGAACACCGCTGTCTACCGCTCTCCATGGCTCCATGGCTCCACTGTGCTCCTTGAGGACAGATAAGATGCCTTTTCCTCTGTCTCCTTAGCATCCAGTAAGCGTCTGGTACATAAAAGGAGAGAGTGCTCTGGCTTGTTTTTCCTTTGGGTAAGCAGACTGTCCTAGGGAGCCCAGTTAGGACTCCATCTGACCAGCAGAGGGCGCGAGAGCCATTGAAGATGCACGTGGGGGGTGGGGGGCGCTGTGAGGCCCTTATAAGAATGAGATTTCCTGGAAATATTTCTAGCAAGAAACACATTTATAATAGCTATTTCTCTGTCATATTCTTTCCCCTCGCCTATTCCTTGCAAGATCTGTCACTTGGCAGCTGCAAAGGCCTGCAAAGTCTCAGGGCTTGGGAAACTTCCAAAAAATCAAGGCTGTGGCCCCCTTGCCCATCCACATTTCAGCAGCTGGAGAGGATTTAGATGGAATTGAACAGAGATGGGAAAGGACAGGCCCTGGAGGGAGCACTCATACCCACGGTGGCCTTTGTCCTTCTAGAACTGTCAGGCAGGTCACTGGGCTCTCAGTAGCTAGGGTTCTCAGAGGATCCAGCTCTCAGAGTCTCTTAGGGCTACCACTGAAGAGAGTGAGCACCCTGTCACAAGGAGTATCCAAGGCACTGGCAAGTGGGCTGAACAATCCCTAAGGGCTACTGTGATAGTCTGTCTATTAAATGAGCTGACAAACAGACACATGAAAAAGTGCTCAGCATCACCCGACATCAGGGAAATACACATCAAAACCACAATGAGATACCACCTCACACCAGTCAGAATGGCCAAAACTAACAAGTCAGGAAACGACAGATGCTGGCGAGGATGCGGAGAAAGGGGAACCCTCCTACACTGGTTGGTGGGAATGCAAGCTGGTGCAGCCACTCTGGAAAACAGCATGGAGGTTCCTCAAAATGTTAAAAATAGAGCTACCCTATGATACCCAGCAATCGCACTACTGGGTATTTACCTTAAAGATACAAATGTAGTGAGTGATCCGAAAGGGCATGTGCACCCAAATGTTTAAAGCAGCAAAGTCCACAATAGCCAAACTATGGAAAGAGCCTAGATGTCCATCAACAGAAGAATGGATAAGGAAGATCTGGCATACACACACACACACACACACACACACACACAATGGAATACTATACAGCCATCAAAAACCAAAATCTTGCCATTTGCAATGATGTGGATGGAACTAGAGGGTATTATGCTAAGTGAAATAAGTCATTCAGTGAAAGACAAATATCATATGATCTCCCTGATATGAGGTATTTGAGAGGCAACATCAAGGGTTGTGGTGGGTAGGGAAGGAAAAAATGAAACAAGATGGGATCGGGGAGGGAGACAAACCATAAGAGACTCTTAATCTCAAGAAACAAACTGAAGGTAGCTGGTTATGGACAGTGGGGAGGGTATGTGCTATGGTGAGTGCTGTGAAGTGGGGCAAATAATACATTATATGTTAATTTAAAAAAAAAAGAAAGAAAAAAATGAGCTGACGATTGTCAGTCAGCCAGGTATAAGACAGTATTGGCTTCGAGAAGACTTTAAATCGTTGAGAAGTCAAACATGGTCATAGGGGATGAACCACATAATTTACATATCCCAAGCTCCAGTGCTATAAAACAAATGGGTGCTTTTGTGGGGGGAAAAAACAGAAAAAAATTTTTTTTTGTCTTGGATCAGGTAACATTTCTGGTGTGGAAGCACGTGTTTGTGCGAGGAGATGGTAGGCTTCAAGCCGCCTAACAACTGACAACGGGATTACATTCTCAAATGGCCAGAACAAATAAAAATAAGAATAAGACTTCATTACACGTGAAAATTAAATCAAACTCGTGTCGGTGTGCAGAAATGAAGTGTGGCGGAACACAGCCTGCATGCATGCCCTCGGCCGCGTCCGTGCTGACGGGCAGAGTGAGGCAACAGCAACACACTGTCTGCGTGGAAAGCCGGACACTGACCTTACTGGCCCTTTACAGAAAATGCTGGGGAGCCCCATGGGGTTATTAAAACTGGCAAGGAGGACGATTCATCCAGTTCACCCCTTTCTTTGTCTCATTTGGGGACACTGAGGCCTGCACAGGGAGTGGGCTTACTCAAGGGCAGGAGCAAGGAAAGACCAGAAAACAGGGTCCTGGGCTCATTGTGGAGTCCTTTGCGCTCTGCATTTGGACATTTGAGAGTTAAGCCTCTGAGCCCCTTCCTGGCACCCAGGGACGGGTCCAGGATCCTGCATGAAGCACAGGTGGGGGGGGGCAGAAAAGTGGGAGCTCCTGACCCCATCCTTACTCAGACCAGCAGGAGGGAGGAGCACTGGCCTGTAGTCTGGGGACTGGAGGCCTGGCCTGGCCTGGTCTCTGAGGTAGGGCAGCTGTGGCCTCTGTCCCCTGGAGCTCCATCCTCATCCCAAGTCTTCCAGGGAAGGGGTTTCTGTGTCAGGGATGAGGGCAGCACGTTGGAGTCCCTACTTGAACAGGACAACGTGATCTGGCCTCCCACCTGCCGCCTAACAGAATCTGGAGGAGCCAGCAAGCCCCTGGCAACCACCCTGGGGGTTGGGGTTACTTGACCTCAGCCCGGCCCCCTGGGCAGCCTCTCCACTGACTGGCTGGGAAGGAGACCCCCATCCAGACACACGGACCACGGATGCCTCCAACGGTTCTGTGCCTGTGTATCTGGTACCTGGGGGGCCACTCGTGAGTGCGACCCCTCCCCTTATTATTAGGAGGACAGTTGTGGCTTGGCTCCTTCCTTTTTACTAAAAGAAACTGGAAGAGGGAGGGCGAGGGGAGCCGAAGGTGGGTGAGGTGGAGAAGGAAGAGCTGGAAGGAAAAGGAGGAAAGACGGTAACTGAATGGAGGGAGGGGAGGAAGCAGGAGAGCAAAGAAGGAAGGACAAAGAAAATGAAAGAAAGGAGACCTGGCCGGAGGCGCCAGAGGATCTGGCTTCTGTCCCAGGGCCTCTCCTTTTCTTCCACCTCAGGGACCAGTGACCCCGCGAGTGGGTGACCTGGCACCCGCTGGGATGAAGCCACAGGACCCTGGGCTGGCGAGCACTGACCCTCGCTCTCCCCAAAGGCGGAGCAGCTCTGAGTCCGAATGTGGTTCCAGACCCGCACCCCGCAGGAGTCAGACCCAGTCTCCTCGGGGCCTGGCGCTGAGTTCCCGGTGCGCAGCACCCAGAGTGCAGCGCACATCTCTGAGTTCCCGCAGACGACCCACATCTGGCCTCGCTGTGGTCGCTTGCGGAGGGGCCCCACCGAACGGAGGCCCCAGTGGCCAAAGCTTCCAGGCCCCGGGTTCGGACTCCGGCACTGATCAGCGCAGCTGGGCTGCGTTCCAAGGTCCCTGCGTGAGCCAACAGCACCAGGGGAGGGGTGGGCAGGAAGCGGAGGTGGCCTTTGTCTCTGCCTGTCCAGCAGGGTCGCCCTGGGTCTTCTCTGGGTCAGGCCAGTTATTACCTGCCTATAATCTTCTAAAATTCACACTTTTAAAGAAAACCACACGTTTAACAAAAATAACCACAAAACAAAAATAAAGTAACACATTCCAAAGGAGCAAGTTTTGTAAAATACCCGAAAAGGGATAATTTGAAGGAAAGAGGGAGGGATGTGTCTTAAGGCACTATCTCAAAACCCAATTCGAGCCCCCAGCTCACAGCGATTCGAAACAATCCAAAACGAAAAGTCCACACTTGACATCGAAATTTTCATGAAGTAAGGTACCACAGAGACCGGCTTCTCCAGCGAGACAGTAACTCGGCGGTCCCTGGGAGATGGGACCTTCGAGCGGGAGCACCCCGAGATTTTCCACATTGAAGGCAGGCCAGACGTCGCCAGTCTCGAACTTACGCATCAGGCGGAGCAGAGCGCCGGCGGCAGCCGGACGGTGCGTTCCTGCCGCTTCCCACCTGAGATCCAGCGGATGCGCGGGTCCTCACCGCCTGCCGGCCCCAGGCTGGGGGCCATCAGAACCGAAGACTTCCCGGAGGAAAGGGGAGAGGTGCGGGGCATCGAAGCTGCGTTGCGCGTGCTCCGGGAGCAGGTTGGCGGCGGGGACGGGGGCGCGGAGCTGCGGAGGGCCCGTCGGGATTCGGTTTCCCGCTCTGGGGACCGGGAGGAGGTGTGGGACTCCGCGCAGGCAGCTGCTGGGCGATCGCCTAGGAGCTGAGCCAGGCAGGTCCAGAAGCCACCTACGCTCCATGCCCGCCGGACGCCGTTTTTGCCTCGTAAGATCCCAACGCGCGACCAGGAGGAGAGAAGCCAGGACACCGGCCGAGGTCGTGTGGGGGTCCGAGGGGAGCTGGTCCCAGGCCCCTCCCGGCGGTGCAGAAACACCGCCAAGGGCTGCCAACCTCGCCCAGGCCTGCGCACTCGAGTCTCCGCTGCCCCCGAGTCTCAGCTTCCCCCGGCACGTAGGACCCCTAAGGCGAACGACTTCAGAATCCCACCGGGAGGCTCCGGGGGAGGAGGAGGCTTGGCTGGCGGAGGGGGAAAGTCTGGAACCTGCGCACCCGGGCAGAGGGGGTTGGTTAGGGTGGGAGGTAACCCCCTTCCCCCGCGTCTCCCCAGCAGCTCGGCTGTGGGCTCCGGAAGGGCAGAGCAGTGGGGAAAAGGGGCCCCAGACGGCGGCGGGGCGGCGCCGGGACCCCCCTGCCACCCGAAGCCCCTCGCCGCCCGCCGCCGGGAGAGGGTGGCTGGCCTCGGGCGCTGAGGTCACCTTTTCCACTGCGCCCGCCACGAGCGGACGGTTTCCGGGATTTTCGCGGCGGCGGCGGCTGGAGGCCCCAGCCGGGTCCCAGGCGTTGGCCAGGCTGCTGCACCCCTGGGGTGGGGGCTGAGGGGCTCGTTCGGGGAGGAGGGACCCGCTGTGAACCCTTTGCCGGCCAACAACGCTGCAGTTCCGGAGCAGAGGAGGCCCTGCCGCTGTGTGCGCACATTTTTTCGCCTAAAAGGGGTTATCTGCGGGTCTGCTTTGGGATCGCACCGCGCGGGTGGATCTCGTCTGGCGGCGGGGTGGAGGCGGGTGTCAGGGGCCTTCCCGCCCCTGGGAGAGTCTGAGGGGTGACCGGCCGTGCTCTCTCAGTACTTTGCGCCAGCCGAGGCCTCCGACTGCTTCCCCAAGGGCAATCTCCAAAGAGCCCCGGGGCCTCATTACCTGCGTCGCGGCAGACTTCACTGGGCCATTGAGAAAGTGCCCTGGCGGGGGTCCAAGAGCTAGGGGAGGCACTCTGGGCCTTGGCACCTGTGAAATGAGGTGCGGGCTGGGCTGCCCTGCTCTTCCGATTCCCCTAAGTCTAGAGATGAGGTCTCACCCTGAAAGTGACCTCCTTTCCCCAGGCCTGACCTAGGAGTCCAACTAGGGGTCAAATGGGTTTGGTGACTGTTGCTCACTGCCCAATGTGACCCTGAAGGGGTCTTCTTCTAAAGGACCTGAGACCCCCCCCCCCAAGAGCAAATGCATGGAGAAGAGACGGTTTCAAGCTGGGTGGAGTCCATCAGGGGCCCAGAAGGAGTGAAGGGATAGAATGGGGATGGCTGGGCCTAACTCGCAAACGAAAGCACCCCCAAGTTATGTCCTTGGAAAGCCCCCAAAGTGGGGAGAAGCAGGAGGAGGGGTAGCGAGAGAAGGGGAAGAAGGGGTGGGGGGAGATGGCAGCGGCCAGTGGGCCCTACAGCGGTGGCGGGAGCTGAGAGGGGAAGAGTGTGAGTCAGATCTACGCCAGCAGCAACAGCAAAGAGGCAGAGGCCCTAGAGGCCAGTGCGGTCCAGGCTGGGCTGTCCAGTGCCGAGGGAGACACTGACTTTCCTCCCTGGGACTGGTGGCAGTGCGCGCCCTCCACTCCATCATGCAGCCTCTCACGGGGAGGGAGGCCTGCTCATGTGGGTCATCCTCTGTGGGTCCCACACTGTCCCCTTCCAAACAGCCACTGTGTGACTCACAGGACCACCCACACATGGAGCACCTGGAGGCCACCTCTCAGACCTGACGATGGCGGTTGGTTACGTTCAGGAAGGGGCAGTGCCAGCAAAATGCACTCAGCCACTGTGGCGAGGGGCAGCTGGGGCCTCAGAGCCTCTGGTAAGACATTCTCTTTGTCCCTGTGGACAAAGAGTCTTGGCCATCTACTTAACGAAAGGTCGAAAGGTCGAGGGCAGGTGCCAGGGCTTGGGACTGGCCTCAGGATCTCATTGCCAGCAGCTGGGGCTGGAGAAATTGCATCAGCTTGCAGAGAGAAGGGCCATGTCTATGGTAGGTCCTACTCTGCTATTTCCCAGAAGCAAACACAGAGGATGGGCAGAGCTCACGTAGTGGGAGAAGTGGGGAAGTGGTCCAGGACCTCAGCAGAGGGCTGGGAGGGGAGGGCTGGCACTCTCCGCAGCCTCCAGAGATACCCATTGATGCCACTGGAAACCCATCCGCCTTGCCCAGACAAACTGTGCACTCCTCCCCAGCAGACCTGTGGGGCACATGGGTGCAGGACTCCCTATTCAGTCAGCAGGGCCTCCCTGGAGCCCCATAGAGGCAGCTCCTCAGGACAGGTCAGGAGGCTGAGGCCCAGAAGGAACAGTGACTTGCCAGGAGGGGCAGAGCCCAAGAGAGAGAGACTCAGCAGAGAGCTGGGGAGATTGTTCACCCCACAGCTTGGGTTTATATTTCTGCAGTGACTCAGGGGAGCCAGGGAAAGTCGGACCTCCCTCAGTCACGTGTGGGCACTCTAAAGCTCAGAGACCCGTAGGGTGATGCCGGAGTTTGTCCTCAGGTTCCCAGGACAGCCTGTGGCCCATCACCCAGCTCAGCGCTGTGCTCTTACTCTAAAGCTGGGAAAAGGTGGAGCTGCAGCGTTTCCTTCCCGGGTGTCCGTCTCTTCCTCTAAGTAAGGGGACAGGACCCATTCCACCAGAAGGGGATCGCCAAGGAAGATGTGTCCCTGCATCACTTGGTCGTATAAGCACATCCGGGCTGGACCACCTCTCACCGCAGCTCGAGACAGATTAGGCCGCGTCTGGTAAACTGAGGCGGGAGTGCACAGGTGCGCCCGCTGCTCTGAGAGCCGCACACCTGCCCGCGGCTGCACCCACTACGGCGGGTGGCTCCGAGCGCGGGCCAGGAGGCTGCGCATGGCTACTTCTTTCCCAGCCATGCTGCGCGGACTTTGTCTCTCCTTTCCCGACCTCTCCAGGGCTCCTTATCCCCCGGCCAGGCCGCTGCCTTCCTAGCGGTCCGGTCCCCGGCCTTACTTTACTACCCATGCCCGGGCCAGCCTGCCTCTGTGCCCTCCGGCACGTCGCGGCCCGCTGGTTCCCGCGCTTGCGTCGGCCTCTGTGTGCGCACGTCTCGGCGTCCGTGGCACCCTCTCATCGCTGTCTCGCGTCTTGTGTGGCCTCGCCGTTTCGCGCTGGCCCCTCTCTCACCCTTCGCTCCCATCTCTGGGGGTCTGGTCTCCGTGATCTCCCGCGCTCTCCTTCCTGGGCGTGCGCTCCGCTGGGTCCCCTCGGTCTCGTCGGCCCGCCCCTCTCGCGGCCCCCTCCATCCCGCCTCCTTCCCCTCTCCGGCCTCCCTCGGGCTCGGCCTGGGGGGTGGGGGCGGCGGCGCGGGGCGGGGCGGCCGGGCGGGGCGGGGCGGGGCGGTGACGCGGGGCCGGCGGGGCTAGAGGCGCGGCGGCGCGGGGCGGGGGCGCAGTCCCGGGTCCGACCCGCCGAGCCCCGCGCGCCCCGCCCGCGCCCTGCGCCTCCGCCCGGTCGGCCGGCGGGGGAGGGGGCATGAGCCGGTACCCGCGCGCCGCCCGGAGCTGCGGGCCGGCCTAGAGCCCCGCGCGGGCCCCGTGCCCGAGCCGCCACCGCCACCGAGCCGCGGGCGCCGCGATGCAGAGGCCTGGGGAGCCCGGCGTCGCGCGCTTCGGACTGCCCGAGGGTTGCGCCGACCACCCGCCGCATCGCTACCGCAGCTTCATGATCGAGGAGATCCTCACCGAGCCGCCGGGGCCCAAGGGCGCCGCGCCCGCCGCCGCTGCCGCCGCCGCCGCGGGCGAGCTGCTCAAGTTCGGCGTGCAGGCGCTGCTGGCGGCGCGGCCCTTCCACAGCCACTTGGGTACGTGCGGGGCCGGGTGTTGGGGGGAGCGAGTCGCGCTGCCTCGAAGACGCAGCTCTGGGCGCAGAGGCTCCCAGGGCACGATCCGGCCAGGGAAAGGAGGAGCAGGCGCCCTGCCGCGCAGTAAGCAGGCCTAGTGCCCGCGGGCCGAGCCGGCTCGGAGGGAGTCCGTTCTGTCCTTCACCGCCGACCTGGGGCCTCCAGTCGGGCCCCGAGCCCGCATCCCTAGCGCGGGAGCAGACTGCTAATGTCAGACTGTGGGTCTAAGAGACCTCAGGCCTCGGACTCCCAGGCCTAACCCGCAGAGAGCTGGTCGTGAGTGGCCGCGGCTGCCCACGGCGGGTAAGCCGGACCTTCGGCGCAGAAGCCCGTGTCTCCAAGGGCTGGTAGCTGACGCTCGTCCCGGGGTCTCATGTGGGGCAACCCACGGCCTCTGCCGCAGCGCTGAGTCCTGTGGGCCTTGTCTCCTGACGAGAGGCCTGGCTGTGCGCTGCTGCCTGCCTGGCCCTTTCCGTCCAGGTCGGCTGGGCCTCCTTGGATCTTGAGCTGTCTGCTCTGGCTTTTTCTGCCGCCACCGGTTCTCTTCCGTACTTGGCTGATCCTGCTTTTCCTGCCTGTTCTCTTCCTCGGCACCCCTTCTTCTTCTGGCCTTTTCCGGTCTCTCTCCGCCCGTTGGTGAACTTCTCTCGATGGGGCCTGTCTGCCTTCCCTCTCCCACCCTCCCCCAAGGATCGCTCGTCCCCTCCTCACCTTCGCCCGCACCTTGCCCGGCCCTGGACGACTCCAGCGGGGCGCGCACCCGCGGCAGTAAGATGCCTGCCCGGGAAGGGAGGCCGCCTATGTCCCAGCAGGCGCACCGCCCTGCAAACAGCCTTGCTCTGCACCCAAAATCCAACATCCAGGGCCCCGCCAGCGCGGAGGGCCGCAGGGCCAGTTCGTTCGTTTTAATACAGTTCTGATGCAGCCCCTCCGCCGCTTTTTGCACTGTTGCTAACAATTCGTTTGAAGCGGGCAAAAAAAAAAAAAAAATCATCATCATAGGACTGGTGAAAAATGAAAACGTCTTCCCGGGAAGGGTCTAAACAGAGAAAACAGGAAGGAGAATTTCCTGATGCGGGGGGTGCTTGGAGTTTCCGGGAAGCGCCCACCCCCAGCCCCCGCTAGCGACCCCAGCCTGCCAGCCGCGGGGCTGTGGCGCCCGCACCGAGGAGCAGATGCGCTTACGCAGTTAACATTCTGGTTTCGGACGCAGCCATGCCGACTTGGCTGGGGCAAAGGCTCGCCTTCTTGACTCGCTTCCGTTTCTTCTTGCTTTCCCCTTTCTGCGAAAGACACACTGTGCTTCTTGGAGCCTCGACCTTGTTCACTGAGAATCCAGGAGGCGGCTGGGGCCTGGGGGACAACAGGCAGAGGCCCGGGTTGGGGAGGTCCCCCTCTTAGACGGGCGGGGACTGAAGCTGGCTTTGAAGAGGGTCACCCTAGGCAAGCGGCGCAAATCTCGCGCTTTGTGGCCCGGCAGGAAGGTTTCACGCTGGGTGGCACTGGCCAGCTGCGGCGAGCACTCCCGCAGCGCACAGTGCGGGGGAGCTCCAGGAGGAGGAGCACGGCCCAAGTTCACCAGCTCCGCACTCTCTCTCCCTGCAGCCGTGTTGAAGGCGGAGCAGGCGGCGGTGTTTAAGTTCCCGCTGGCGCCGCTGGGCTGCTCCGGGCTAGGCTCCGCGTTATTGGCCGCAGGGCCTGGACTGTCCGGCGCCCCTGGCGCGCCGCACCTGCCTCTTGAGCTGCAGCTCCGCGGAAAGTTGGAGACGCCGGGCACCGGGGAGCCGGGCGCCAAGGCCAAGAAGGGGCGTCGGAGCCGCACGGTGTTCACTGAGCTGCAGCTGATGGGCCTAGAGAAACGCTTTGAGAAACAGAAGTACCTCTCCACCCCAGACAGGTAGCGGTGGGGCCAGGCTGAGCCCAACGGGTAGTGGGAGGGGTCTGCTTGCTCTGCTGAAGGTGCACCCTATTCTTTCCAGAATAGATCTCGCTGAATCCCTGGGCCTGAGCCAGTTGCAGGTGAAGACGTGGTACCAGAATCGGAGGATGAAATGGAAGAAAATAGTGAGTGTGCTTGTGATTTTCCGCACCCCCCCCCACCTGTGCCCTCCCGGAGCTCCCATCCTCACCCCCTCCGCGGAGACTTCTACCCAACTCTTCTGGTTCCCTCCATGCCTGGTGCTCGCAGGGACTCTCTCTGCTCTCTCCCTGCCTCTGGGTGCCCTAGTACAGCCCACATTCCTTTGTGCTCCGCTGCATCCTCAGGCCTTCAGGCTGTCTTGAACCCCTGGGCTCGACCCTTCGGTTGCTTTTCCCCAGCAGCGCTCAAATGGCCGCCATTTCCCCGGACTAGGCGCGGCCTCAGATGGCCTCCTTGTGCCGGGCAGGCCCTGCCGGGGCACGGGGCTCGCTGACCCGCTCCTGGCTCCCAGCTCACGGCCGCGGGGCCGTCCTATACGCAGGTGCTGCAGGGCGGCGGCCTGGAGTCTCCCACCAAGCCCAAGGGGCGGCCCAAGAAGAACTCCATTCCCACGAGCGAGCAGCTCACGGAGCAGGAGCGCGCCAAGGACGCAGAGAAGCCGGCAGAGGCGCCAGGCGAAACCATCGACAGGAGCCGCGAGGACTGAGCGCGCAAAGCGTCGACCGAGGCTCCTTCCGCCCGCTGGAAGCCGAGAGCCGGCCCTTCTGCGGCCACGCCGTTTATTTTATAAACGTTTTATTATTACCTTGAATGCGGACAGTTAGGGGCCAAGTAAGAAAGGACACAGACCTTGCAGCCAAGCCCGGCCCCAGTGTGCTCCCAGCCCTGACCTGGAGACTCGTGTCCCGCGCAGCGGACGAACACCTGGTTCCGGAGCTCCGCGCGCATTCACGCCCCGCTCCTCTCCCGCACCCCCACCCGCCTCGGCCGGCCCTCTGCGTCCTGACGCCGCGGGCACACACCAGCTTCCGCCTGTCGGGGACCCCACCGCCCGGCTCAGGCCACTACCGCCCGACAGGGCGCCCAGAGAGCCCGAGGCTCTACCCTGAGTCCGGGTCCCCCACGTCGCTGGGGCTCCTACCCCTCTCTTGCGAAGACAGTGATTTTTTTCCCCAATAAAATATTTTATGACACAGCGGGGCTTGATGAAGGGGTTTCTGAGTCTGCGGGGCTGGAAGAGGGGGGTCGCGGGAACGTAAGGGGGAACACTCGCACTGGCTTCTGAAACATCCTCTCCCAGGGCTTCGTGGGAACGAACTGTGACCTGCCCCACGGGCTCGGACTGGCAGGACAGGCGGACCCGTTGCTGCAGGATCTCAGGAATCGCCTGCTCTCCGTGTGGGTCAGGCTGAGCCTCCTCCCCTAATTTCCCAGGCCAGGGCTCCGGTGGTAGCACAGGGCTCGCCCAGAGGGGCTGGAACCCCAGGCCGCCACGGAGCTAGCTCGGGAAGTGTCCCGGGGCTGAGAGCCTCTTCCGGTTGTTGATTCCGTCTTTGGGGACTTGAAGAACCGCCTGTGAGGTTCTCGAGATGGTACCGGCCAGCTCTTCGTGAGGCAGAAGAGAAGCCTGGGGTCCAAGGTCCCCACAGAGGCGCGCCACCAGCCCCGCCTGCCACCGCGTCTTCAGGTTCTGCGCGGTGCACGCCCAGCGGTGGCGCCTAGCCCGGAGGTCCAGCTGCCGGCAGCAGGGGCACCTGACCCAGGCAGATGACCCAGATCCTCCCCAGTTCTCGCCCGGCGCCCTTTATAGGGGTGCAGCTCCATGGCGTGTGCCCGCGGGTGTCCTCTCCTCACGGGAAGGGCTGACTTCTGTCCCTCTAGGTTGGACTGGGCAGACCTGTGGTATCCTGTCCTTGCAAATCCTACGAAGACGATCAGGGCATGGGGATGGAGAGATGGCCACTTTGCTGGTTAAGGCTCAGGGAGAGACCCCATCTTGGCCCTGCAGATTCCGAGTGCGACCAGGACATAACCAGGTCCTCCAGGCGCAAATACCGGGGAGAGAGGAACAGCATACCCAGATTCAGGTTTGGCATCTTCCAATGTGAAAACGACGGTTATGGCCTCCACCTGTGGTGGCCACGGCTTCCCTCCAAATTGCAGCTTCAGCGTTCCCCTGGGGGAAAATAAGTGATTGGATGTCTAGTCCCCGAGCACCGCAGGTGTCGTTGGGTCAAGGCCAGGAGGAGTAAGAGAGTGGGTTCTTTCTGAGGGCTGCAGACAATTCTCCACACGCCCCAGCCCTGCCAGTCTCCGGGAAACAAGCTCCGGGACTTTTAGCTCCACCTTGCAAGCAGTTGCTAGCCTCCTCGCTCGTCAGCAGCCTGGGAGAAATCCCGCAGCGTCCAGGCGATGGAGGGATCGCATCTGCAGTGTTGGGCTTCCACCCTGATCCCTCCAGCCCAGAGGGTTACCCTCAGGGAGTTACACGTGGTCATGCCAGTAACTTTCCTGCCCCAGGCCCAGAGCAGCCCAGAGAGGCACGAGGCTGCGTGTCCTTCTCTCCACTTCGAATCCGAGGGAAGGGAAGGTCCCACAAGTTTTGTCCCAGGTGGGCGCCAGGTGCAGATTCCAGCCACAGCCTCTGTCAGCCGCGCGGGGCTGGACGAGGAAAGAGGCCGCAAAAGAAGAGAAGGGCGGTTCCGACCCAGCCTCGCAGTGGGTTCTGGGGCCGCAGGCTGGACTCACTCTGAGGAAGCGACCTTAGGCAGACTGCCCTGCGGTTCTGCGGCGTTTGCCCAAGGCGGCCCGCCTTCGCTGGACTGTACCGAAGGGCCCGGAGGGAAGAGGTCGGAGAGGGCAGCGGCGTCCAGCGAATTGAGAGCCAGAGCACAGGGCCCCAATATTCCAGCGAGGGCAGCCCCTCCAGACGCAGAGGGGGAGCCTGAGCGGCTCGTGCTGTGGAGAGGTCACCAGCTCGTCAGAGGGGGAGCTGGGTCCCCAGTGCGGGCGGAGTGGGGCGTTCCCGAAACTGCCTGCTCCGCTGTGCCCCTCCGTGGGCAGGGGAAGGGGCGGCCGAACGGGCAGCTCGGGGTTCCTTGATCGGGAAGCCCGGGAGGGAGCTCAGCGCTTCCCGGAGAAGCCACGACGTGCCCACGGCGCCCCAGACTTGACTCGCTGCCCGCGGCCGGCAGAGCCGAGACTCCAGGAGTAGGGCCGCATCCTCCCCGCGGAGGGCACGCGGTGTGTCGGCGGGGTGCCACCCCCGCGGTGGCCCTCCCGGCACTGCAGCACGCGCGCCCCTCACCGCAGGCCAGGCGGCGGGAAGGGCCGGTCTCCACGCCCCCTCCCCGTTCCCCGGCGGCACGAATGTCTTCTCCGCCCCAAGGTCCTGGGAAACAACCCTGGGACTGCGCGGGCAAACGAGGTCGCGGCTGCGCCGGGCGAGCGCAGGGCCGGCGGCCGGGGGAGGGAGCGGGCTCGGGCATCTCGCGAGAGCCGCGGCGCTGGGGTCCGGGCTGCGGGGAGCTCCCGCGGCGTCGGGGACCCTCCCGGCTGCACAGTCTCGGGCCGCACGAGGGCTGAGCAGCGCCGGGTTAGCCCGGCTGCCGCGTCGACAGCCGCCAAATCTGCGCTTTCCGAACTTCTAGGGCGGAGGGAAGGGAGGTTGGCCGGGTTGGGCAGTAGGGGAGGCTTTGGGGGAGGAATGGCTGCAGGGCCGAGCCGGGGAGGGGTACTGTGACCGTGAGCCTGTGCAAGTCGTTCTCATCGGAGGAAGCGGGAGCCTAGCTCGGCAGGCATATCGGAGCGTTTGGGAAGAGGGTGGTCCGATCCAGGCGGGCCTGAGGTCCGCAGCCCGTCCCCAGGTTCCGCCCAAAGCTGGGCAGCGCCAGGACGTGACAGGTGCAGTCGGAGTCGGGGCGGGGGGCGGGGGGGGGGGTTGCTCCACACGCCACACCTCTTTGTAAAATATAAAGTTTACTCTGGCTTAACCCTTTGCCTGTTCCAAGTTCTCTGGTGGGAACTCATAAATAGGAAGAGAAGAAACTCGGACCCCGGATCAAACTAATCAGGCCTGTATGAGGTTTGTACCTCCTGGAGGGAGGGCGCTCGCTTCCTGTACCCACGGTGGGAGGGGGCGGGGTAGGGAGGAGGGAGCCGCGCAGCCCTCAGCACCACTGCCGCGCCTTCTGGGGACTCCCACGTGGGATGAGAAACCACGCATCTCCTTCATTGTTGGTCGCCCTGCTGCCTGATTTTCTTTCTACACTCAAGAGCAGCTCCTGCCTCCGAAGTAAGGACCACCCCACCACCACCAAGGTGCCCTGTCCAGAGAGGGTCCCAGCTAATCCAGGAAGCCTCTGTCCCCAAGGCCTCTCCAGGAGCCACAGCCAGGCTGAGGAGGACCACAAGTGCCTCACTGGCCTGTCAGTTCAGCCAGGCCTGGTCTTAGAGCTGAAGGAAATGTCTCAAATACTACCTTCCCAGTTTAGGGAGTGGGGGAGCCTTACTCCTTCAGTGAGTGGGGCAGAAAGGTGACCAAAGAGACCAGGCCATCTGTTGCAGTCAGCCTGGCTCTGGGCCAGCCTCCTTGCTGGTCCACAAAATGTAGTGAAAGGCAGGTCTTCCTCCTGTCTGTAGTAAGGCCCAGTGGGTCACCTCATGGCCTAGCTCTGCAGGGGCCTCTCCCTTGTATGACTTAAAAAGCCCCCCTCCTAATTCTTATACAATATTACTGAACCTCATCAAGTTTAAGACATCTTCCCTTTTCTGAAATCTGAGTTCATACAACAGTTTGGGGGGAGGTGTCCAGGGCACTGGGGACCTTGTGTCTGCAAGATGTGACTGTCCCCGCAGCAGGGGCACTGACCCCCTCCCCCCATGGAGAGAGCCGGGAAGCCTTTCTTGAGGTGCAGGGAGACATGGGGTGGGTGGTAGGTGCGGGGAGCTGATCATCCTCCAGGCAGAGGCCAAGGGGCTCAGGGTTTTGGCTGCAAGATGGCTCGGATTCCGAGGCAGCTCTGACCTCAGAGGAGTTTTAGGAACACCTCAAGCCATTGATTTCCCTAATAGTTTCCTTTTTATGTAAACTTACTGGAGATCTTTGGGGGCCAGGGGGGCAGCAGCAGAATCAATGTGTGAATAGGTCTGAAAGAGGTCTTTGAGTAAGTATAACATAAAAATTCTGGTGACACGAAAGCATTGGGTCATGACTATTGGCAGTGTCTTCACACGTTTTCTTTCTTAGTGCTTCTGGAAATACCAGTGTCTGACTTCGGTGGCGTCATGGATCCTGATACTTAACCAAGTACTTTCCTGGGCCACTGGTTCATTGAAGAAAGCAGTGACTGAGGGTGGCCGGCAGTTCCCAGCACTGTGACACAGGCCCTTCCCCTATGCTGATCCAGTAACAGCCCAGTAAGGTATGTACCTTACTCCTGTCTCACAGATGAAGATAAAGCTCAGAGATGTTAGGCAGCTTGCCCAGGGACACACAGCTATTAGCAGCAGAATTTGGATCTGACTTCACCTGTATGGGTCTCCACTGCCCCTTACCCAGCAGCCTTGAGGTTCAGCTTGGGGTGTCCCAGATGCCTTAAGGTCCCCAACAGCCTCTGCCTACCGAGAATGAGTATGTCCACTTGTTCACTAAGTATTTATTAAATGCCTGTTGTGTGTGTGTGTGTGTGTGTGTGTGCCAGGCACTGTGCTAGGTGTGAAGCAAACAGCCTCTGAACCAAGGAGCTCGTGTTGGAGGTGAGGGCACTTGGATAGCTCCCAAAGGAACCACAATTAACCCTACAAGATGATTTCAGAGAGTCACACATGTCTTACAGGAAATAAAGCATGTGATAGACAATGAGTAGGAGGGTGGCTTTACTCAGCGTCTTCAGTGAGGATCCCTGTCAGTAGCTGATCCTGCTGTTGAGATCTGAAGGAATGAATGCCAGACAGCTGACCTAGCAAATGCAAAGGTCCTGAGGCAGTTAGGAGTTTGACCTTAAAGGCTAGTGGGGTGTGGGGCTTGGTCAGAGCGGAGCAAACAAGTGTGGAGAGGTGGTCAAGGGTAGTGGGTGAGGGGGCGAGGCGGTGGGCCCAGGCACTAGCTACCCGGAAGGCAGCACCCCTGGCTCCCCCTCTACCCCACCCCACTGACCGCCACCCCCACCCCCGCTGCCCCGCAGCCCTAGGAGCCCTGGGGCGGGCGCCTTCACCCGCCCTAACGGCGCTCGGCCACCAGAGCCCCGCGGCAGCTCCGCCTCCACCAGGCAATTTGCCTTTTTTTTTTTTTTTTTCATAAGGATGCAATTTTCTGCGTGCTTTAAGGACATTAGAAGGGCGTTTGACTGACGCGCCATGCGAAACGCATTAGCGGGGCTCTCGGCGCTGTGCACAGGAGGCGGCGCGGCGCAGGGAAGGGGCAGGTGGAGGCGGGGGGCGGGCCCTGGGGACCGCGGGGGGCGGGGGCACGGCGACGCGAGGGGAGCGGAGAGACAGGGGAGAGGGACGTGCAGGGACCGAAGATGCAGAAACGGACCAGCACATACGGATGCGTGTCGGAGGGAGACGGGGAGAGGGCGGGTGGGAGTGGGCGCCGTGGGCACGGACAGCGGCGGCCGAAAGACGGGCGCGGGAGGCGGAGGAAGGGGAGACAGGAACGGGGAAGGGAAGGAGGGAAAGGGGATCCCAGCCACAGGCTCTTCCCGGTCCCCGACCCCAGACCGACAGGTGATCTTGTGCACGAAAGGGAGGGTGGTGTAGCCTGGTGGAGGCGAAAATGGAAAGCAGCCTGGGCTCCCTTGGCCGGCAGCTTGCTTGCGGCATTTCAGTTCCTCAAGGGCGCCCAGCTCCCGCCTCCCCAGGGGCCCTGTCCCCCAGTGCGCAGCCCACTGGGGGGCTGTCTTTCCTCTCTGCTTAGCTGCCCTGTGCATTTGCCTGGGGTCTGGGCTGGGACTCGGGCTGCTCCCTATCCCTGGCGTCCTCCTGCGGGAGGAGAGGCCCTGGGTCTGCCCCTGGACAGGCAGACCTGGATTCAGACGTCCGGGCTTTTGCTGGACCTCGCGCCCACTGCGGGTGCTTGGGGAAACGCCCAGTGCGGCAAGACGCCTGGCCGGGATCTCTGTCCTTGCCAAGGTCTCCGCAGTGTCCTACCTTCCGGTCTGAACAGGGGCGGGAGGGACTCGGCTTCTCCTGGGGTGCTGCCTGGGAGGTGTGGGAGTTCAGTGTGACCTCTCCCCCTAGCCTTGGAGCCCAGCTGGAACCTCGGGCCCTTCCAGGCTTATAACTGGGCCGCACACCGGCCCACCCTTCTCAGGGCAACCGCCTGGTGCACTGCCTGGGTTCCTGCCTGCGGAATAGCCTTGAAACCCTCAGAAACATGCCACGAATTGCATGTCACAGGTGAGGAACCGGAAGCTCAGAAAAGGGGGACTTGCCTTCAGGTCCGGGGGCAGAGCTCCTCCTCCTGCTCCAGCTCTGTGTCTGGGAACAATGGAGGCAGCTGGCTCAGTGGTTAAGGGCATGGTTCGTGAGCCAAGTAGCCTGACGTCACCACTCATGGGCGGTGTGACCCATTCTCCCCATTCCTCAGTTTCCCTCTCCTTAAATAATGACCAATAATAAAACCCATATCCTCCTTGAGCGGCCGGACGGCTGCAGCCAGCGGAAGTTCCTCACAAAGGAGTTCTGGAACATCCTGAGGGTCGGTGTGGTGTCTTGGTGGGGTGTGTGATGTCTCTGGGCCGTGGGAGCGACTGGGGCCCCTCAGGGAAGCAGCCCCTGCTCTGCCCCACCCCCACACGTCCTCATGGCACTTACCCAAGTGTAGCGGGATTTCTGAGAGGTCATCCCTGGATGGATTTCTGGCCGTCTCTCCTCAGGCACGTCTGCCCTGTCCGTCCTCTCACCCCTGCGCCCCTCTTCCTGGGACAGTGCCTGGGACATGCTGAGTGCCCCAGAATCACCTGTGGGCCACAGGAGTAAATGCCACTTAGAAGTTGGGAGACCCTGGGCCAAACCCCAGTGTGTGCTGAGGAGGGCCATGAAGGTCTCACATGACAAAAGTTCGCCTGGCTTTTGCTCCCACAGGCTCTAGAATGCAATGCCCCCTTCTCCCAGGGCCTGGTGGAAGCAGACCTCTGGCAGCCTGGGTTTGGCCCTGGGGGGCTCCACTCACTGCGGGGGTGGGGGAGAGACTGCTGTGCCTACTCTTCATCAACCCCCATACCCCCATCCAGGCCAGTCCACCCCTGCACCCTCTTCTCTGAACACACACTCTGCCTGGCTGGCTCCTGTCCCACCTGCTGGGGAGCACCCTGTCCAGGCCCCCACGCTTCAGCTCCTCCTTGGCTGGCCAGCCACAGAGACACAGATCCTTTCCAGAGAAAGCTTCTCCACAGACCTCCCTGACTTCATCCCTACGGGCTTTGGGCCCCGGATTGTGCTCCCACAGCCCCCAGGCTTGCCCAGAACCTGGACACGATTTCATGTCCCCTCCAGGTTGTGGGCAGACACTGGCAGGGCTGCAGTGGAGGAATGAGTGAATGAATGAATGAATGACCTCTGCAAGTACAGGCCTTGGGCTGGCCAAGAGCTTCTGCTCTCATCAGCCCCTCCCATGCAGGAACTCACACCCAGGCTTCCAGGGAGCAAGTGAGCATACGGTCCCCAGCAGTGACGGCTGGCACTGGAGGGGGAGCATGGACCCCCAGTTACCCACCATGGAAGTTGCTGGAAATCACACCCTTTGTCTTCTGTGTGGCATGTTGCCCTCTGTACATAGAAGCCGCTCCCCTGGCAACTCTGGTGAGTGGGGATGGGGTAGGATTGTATTTGAGCCATGAGGTTGAGGACTGTCAGATATCAAAGGTGCTTTGTCTGGTGAGGACTGTCGGATAGCAAAGGACCCTTCCCAGCTCAGAGCTTCTGGAACCCTTGATGCGGTCCACCTATCTTCAAGCACTGCGGGCTCTGCCTCCACCATCTGCAGCCCCCTGGTGTGTGACAGGGAGCAGGAAGGAGGCAGAGGGTGGAGAAGGGAAAGGAGGACCCCCAGGAGGGCCCCAGGGTCCTGGGCCATGTGATGCCAACAGCGGCCATTCAGAGACTTCTGAACACTGGCCTGCCCATCCTGCTTACCCAGGAGACCGAGCGGTAAACAGTGTCGTGGGAAACAAACCGAGAGGGGCCCTGTGAAGAAGGGGCATTGTGTGTCTCTCCAGCCAGGGTGCTGTGGGGTGGGTGGCAACCCCGCTGCTTGACGGTGTGCCAGCCGGCGGTGGTGGGGGTGGGAGGCGGCGACGAGGCCACACCAGAGGGGTCTGTGGGAGCAACCCCAGCCTGCACACTCGGAGCACGCCCCATGCATGCACACCCATGATCTCTGCCTCCTGGGAGGCAACAAAAACATATTCACGCCTGTTTGCACACCCATGTTCACAGCAGCATGATTCCCAACAGCCGAAAGGTGGAAACCACCCAAGTATCCATCAGTGGAGGAGCGGAGAGGGAGAGTGTGGTATATCCATACGATGGAAAAATATCCAGCCTTAAAAATAAGGAGATCCTGACATCTGCCACAGCTCAGGTGAACCTGGAGGGCACTGTGCTGAGCCTAATAAGCCAGTCACCGAAAGACACAAAGACGCATCCCCAAGGATGGCTCTCCTGTGAGTGACCTACAGGGGTCAAAATCACAGAGAGGGGGAGGGGGGCGGGAGAGGGTTGGGGGAGGGGCGGAAAGCGGTGGCTCACACGTGCGGTTTAGTTCTGGACAGAGTGCTAGTGACGAGCGCCCAGCCACCGACCTGTGCGCTTAGAAACGGATGGAGGGCACGCGACGGTCGCAGTCGGCGGAGCATCCGAGTCTTGATTTTGACTCAGGTCATGATCTCAGGGTCGGGGGATCGAGCCCCGCATCAGGCACCGTGCTCCGCGCAGTCTGCTTGAGGTTCTCTCTCCCTGTCCAATAAGTAAATAGTCTTAAAAAAAGAAAAGAAATGGTTGATGGTAAATTTTCTGTTGTGTGTATTTTAGCACGATTAAACAAAATCTTCAGAAAAATACAAATGTGATAGCTCTTTGCACCGAATATTCCGAGATACTACAAATCCGGTCGTGGCGAGCATGCCTGTGCCCCACTCTGGGCTCCATATATCACTTGCATGATACGGAGCCAGGGGTCCTTCTAGAAACGGCTGGCCTGTGTCTGGGGTGATAAATGGACAAGATGCCCTGAGCTTCTCATCATAGGCAAAAGGAAGGAAGTGGTGGGACTACCAGGCCACAGGAAGAGGACCAAGGGGGAGCAAGGAGAAGACATCCTGCTGGGCCAATGGGATACTTTTGCAACAATGGTTTGAAACACATCAAATATTTGAAAACTCAAGACTTTATAATGATACTAAGGAAAACCAATTAGTTGCTTTTGGAGGGAGCTAGGTGTTATGGACTGCAAATGTTTGTGTCCCTCTCAAACCCACAAGAGGAAATGCTAACCCCCAAAGTGATGGGTGGGGCCCTGGGCAGGAGCAGGGCCATCCTGGGGCTCTGTTCTGCTGCTAGGGATGCCGGTGAGGGAGTGAGCTCCCCGTCACTGATGGTGTGAGACACGAGAAGGGCCGTCAGAGGATCACTGTGCTGGGGACCGCCTCTGGAGTCTTCTCTGGCTACTAGTGTCAGGCTTCTTCTCTCCAATCCAGAAACAAGTGAGGAGCCGAAGGAATGCAAAGCAGCCTTTCTTCCCTCTGCCCCAGCCTCCACAGGGCTACCGGCTCTGCCTGTGGTGCCTGCGGAGGGGTGTGAAGTGCGGAAAGTGGGCCAGACTCTGGCTCCCACACCGATGCTGCCCTTTACTGTCCAGGTGGGAGCTGCGACTCGGTGCACCCACCAAGGGAATGCCAGCCTGCATGGGAGACACAACAGTGTCCCCCGCACGTCTGTGCCCCTTCCCTGCCAGGTCCGTGTCTGCAGGGCAAGCCCCTGTTCCCTGCCATCTTCACCACAAAGTGCTGTTTGTGAGTTTTTAAAAAACACACTCTCTCTGAGTGACTCATGCATTTAAAATTATTTTAATATATTTTACACACTTGTGTATAAATGGGGCCGTGTGTTTCTCTTTATTAAAGGCGTCTTATTTAGCTGGTCATAATATGATCAGGAGGCTCTCTGCCTCAGCCGGGGTATTTATAGGGACCCAGAGTGGCAAACAGCAAGCAGGGCCGCTCCACTGCATGGGATCTGGGCAGTGTCCACACCCTGTGGGTCCCTGTCGGGTGCCGCAGACCCAGGGCTGGGACCTTGGGACCTGCTCCAAGGGCCGGCTGGGTCAGGTAAGAAGGGTCATGTCCTAGGCTAGACATTGGGGTGCACCAGGCAGCCAGGGACCTGTCCTTGTGGGGCCAGCTTGCTGCATTTTCGAGAACCGGCCAAGGGATAGCTCGCCGGGGTGCCAAGGGGTGTGTGAGCCAGTCCTGCCTCCCTCAGCCCCCTCCCTCTGTCTTTACTGCTCCCCTGAGGCCTCTGGCCCCTCAGGGTCCTGCTCTGTGGCTGCAGCAATGGCTCGCTGGGATTAATTCCCACTAGTGCCTTCTGTTACGGTGACGGCTGCTTGGGCGTCCCCTTCAGTGGCATGCTTATTCAGGACTTCTGTTCCATTTCCTATAGGGCCACCTGGTTTGTTTTCTGGTTTTTTTTTTCCTTATTAAATTGTGGGATACTGTGCATATTCTGATGAAATCACAGAATCATATTCTGATGAAATCCTTGGTCACACTAGGGGCTTCCAGGAGGACCTGGCCTGAGGAGTGCCACCACGGCCCTCCTCCCACCCTTGGGCAGGATGCACAGAAATGGGCCGCTCTCCACCGTGTTTGCCATCATCAATGGTTATATTAACACAGCGTCTTGCAAATGTTGTTTGTAGGGAGGCATTTTAGAAAATGTGCTCAGGAGCATGGGTTCCCCTGCTGCAGCCCATCCCCAACCCTCCCTAGTTTGCTGTGTCCTTGACACGTTGCAGGAATGCCCCACTGGCTCCCTGGTCTGGTGAACTCCTGCTTCCCTTTCAGATTCAGCTGAGAGGCTGCCGCCTCCAGGAAGTCCTCCAAGATCTGCCTACTCTGGAGTCTCCCAACTCACTCAGCAGCACCATCCTTGCCCACATGCCTGTCTCCCAGCCAAGTGGGAGGGGTGGGAAGACTGGGCCAGTGCTTCCCTGGCCCTCAGAGCCTGCTGCCCACACACGATAGGCCCAGGGCGTGGCAGGTGTTCCTGTGTGCTGGGGAGTCTGTGAGTCTGCACCTTGGAGCCATGTCCTCTCCCTGGTCAGCCAGCAGAGGCTGCAGAATGAGGACACCTATGTCCCCCACGTCGGTAAATCTCTTCATTTAAAAAAAAATCATAAATTCTTGTTTCTGCATTTCAGAATTTTTCAGTATGTTTTTCATTAAAATAAACATTATTTTTAAAGCAGTTTTTGCCTCACAGCACACTGAAAAGGTACTGAAATACCCCTCCAGGCACAGCCTTCTCACTGTCCACACCCCCTCCGGACTATATGCACGCAGATGGGCACGCGGTCCTCACCCCGAGTCCCCAGTGCACAGTGAGGCTCACTGGGTGCTGTGTGTTCTGTGGCTCTGACACACTCATGATGTCACACATCCACCACCAGGGCATCACACACGGCGTCCTTATTGCCCTAAACACCCTCTGCCCGTTCACAGCCCGAGTCATGTCGCTGCATCCAGAGTGCGGCTTTCCTACATGTCCTGCAAGCGCAGGCCATGGCATGGAGACCCCCCCGCCCCCCGCGATGGGCACTCGAGCTCCCGGGCGTCCTCCTGCCTTGTGGCCCGATCCGTGTGTGCAGGAGAATAGTACCTCATCTGCACGAACCGCAGATCATCGGTCCATCACCCACGGAAGGATGTCCCGGGTGCTTCCGTGTCTTGGCACTTACAGGCGGGGCTGCTGTGGACCTCCGTGTAAACCCACGGATTTGCGCGGACGTCAGCGGGCAGCCCCTTTGGGTGACCGCCGATCCTATGGTCACAGTGCAGTCAGCCCGCACCACCCGCACCGGCAGAGGGGCCTTGACAGGGGGACGGCGCTAAAACGAGGCTGTCAGAGTAGCTTGGATCCACTAGGACCCACATCCCTGTGAAGACGAGATGAGGACGCGGACATGCACAGAGCCACGGCCACGTGAGGACATGGGGAAGACGGCGTTTGCCCGCCCGCAGAGAGGCCCTGGGGGAACCCGGCCTGCCAGCGCTGGACCCCGGACTGCCTGCTTCAGGGCGGGAGAGGATAAAACACGCCGTCTGTGGTGGTTCGTTCTGGCCGCCCCAGCAGACGGACACGTCCCCCGGAGGCTTTCCTGTTTGTATAGTGTCGTGGTTCGGAACTGGAGGGGGCACTTTCACAAGCACATCACAACAAGCTGAGAGCCTCAGATCCCAGAGCCGGCTCCCGCGGCGCTCCCTCGCACCCCAGGCAGCCCAGCCCTCCGCGTCTCAGAAGTTCCCACAGGAACTTCCTGGGGTCTCAGGGACACGGTGACCAGGGTGACCAGGCCCCTGGTCATTCCCCTCGGGCTCAATGGCTGCGCGCTGCCGGGGGCCAGGCTCTGCAGGCCACACAGAGGAGAGTGTGGGGCAGCGGGCGAGATACTGCCTCCCTCCTCCACCCAGTCATACATTCACTCACTCACTCATTCAGTTCATTCATTCCTGCACTCACCCACTCACTTGTGCACTCACTCACTCGTACATTCCCTCACAAACATAGTCACTGGCTCACTTGTTCGTTCTCTCATACTTTCATTCATTCACTCACTCAACTTGTTCACTCACTTGTTCATTCACTCATTTATACATTCACTCATTCATTAACTCACTCGTTCACGCATACGTTCTCTCACTCATTCATACATTCTCTCACATACATTCACTCACTTGTTCGTTCTCTCATACTTTCACTCATTCATTAACTCACTCACTTGTTCACTCACACATTCACTCACACACATACATTCACACACACACATACATTCACTCACCCACTCATTCGTTCGTTCGTTCCTTCACTCCCTCACTCACTCTTTGGGCAAAGGGCAGTCCCTACCTGGCATGGTGCCTTCCGGTACTGAAGACAAGATAGGGAGTGGGTAGCCAGGCTGGCTCTCCATCCCTCTGAACCCTTTGCTGGACCAGCTGGAGCCCCTGCCACATCCTGGGGCACCCCACCAACGCTGACAAGCCACCAGCGTGGGGGAGCCTGGCTCCTTCACAGACACGGCAGTGATAAGGAGCCGTCGTGGTGCAGAACCACTAAGCTTTGTAGGTTTCTGATGCGGCAGTCGCTGACGGGTGCACTGCCATTCAGGGCCCCTGCTCCCCACCCCATCTCTCAGGGGAGACCCTGGCTCTCTGCTGACGCAGAACACCGAGCTCCTCAGCCTCCCTGGTGCCCTCCAGAGCTGCCCTCTGTCCTGAGCTCTGGGCTCCCTCACCTTCCTGGGGCGACCACAACAAAGCACCACTGGGCGGCTTCAATCACAGAAACCCGTTGTCTCTCTGTCAGAGGCCAGAAGCCCAAGATCAAGGTGTGGGTGGGCTGGCTTCTCCTGAGGGCTCTGAGGGAGAGTGGGCTCCAGGCCTGCATCTAAGCTTCTGGAAGCTTCCTGGCTCCCCGAGGCTGGGAGGAGCATCCCCCCAGGCTCTGCCTCCACCCGCAAACGGTGTTCTGCCCAAGCATGTCTGTGCCTACATGTCCCCTTTCTGTGAGGACACTAGTCGTGCTGGATTGGGGCTCTTCTGACCCCAGGTCATCCATGATGACCCCAGTTCCGAATAAGGTCACATTCTGCTGTCAGGACTTGAACATCTGAGTCTGGAGGGTCCCCATTACCGGGGGCAATGAGCATGATGGTTGGGGGTATTGACAGAGCCGGAGGCCACTTGGCTCCGCACGTCCCCAGCTCAGCCCAGAGCACCGGACAGCACATGTGCTGCTGGGCTTCCCTGCATGTCTCATCTCTAAAGCACCCCAAACCCACCCTGTCCAGAGCAGACTCACCAACTTCTCCCTCAACCCCCCCTTTCCCTGTGCCCCCTGCTGCAATGGCAGCGCTCTCCCCAAGACCCCAGCCTACCTTCACCTGAGCCGCCAGCACCTCCACAGACACCTCGGGCTCCTCGTGGTCTTCCCATGGTCCTTGCTTCATCCCTGCATCTGCTTCCCAAACGCCGGGATCTCCCTGACGCAGAGAAAGAGCTCATCTTGTTCTCAGCTGCTTACAAAGCTCCAGGTTCTCTGGGCTTTAAGCCTGAGGCCGCACGCTCCACACCTGCACGCCCTCCACTCAGCAGCTCTGTCTTAACACCCAATCTGGATGCTTTCCCACCCTGGGACCCTTGGACAGGCCGCCTCTGTCTCGAAGGCCTTCCCCGCGTCCCTCCACTGTGTCCTGTATCCAGGGCTCCGCGGGAAGAGCCCTCTCTGCTCAGCCCTGCTGAGCCGGACGCGGCTCACTGTCCAACCCCACACCCTGTCTGTCTCCGCTGCGGCTCTTACCTGTCACCTACTGGGAGCCGACCCATCACACCAAGCGTCGCTCGTTGTCCAGTAGTGCCACGGCCATGTCGTCGCGTGCCCTCCTGTCCTCAGGGCGCAGTGCGGTGCCCGCTGCACGCCAGCTGTGCAGGGAGGAGGCTGGTGAGGAAGGGAGGCCCCATGGGAAGGATGGAGGGGGAAGGGCAGAGCAGGGACACCCAGGCCGGGTGTGGACAGGTGGTGGCCGAGGCTTGTCCGGTGCCCTGGGGTCTTCTGCTGCTTCCTCCCCGATCTTCTCCTCCTCCTCCCTGTGGCCGCCCCCCGCCTCTCCCTCCTCCACCTTTCCAGAGTCCTGGTCAGAGGCCCCGGAGCTTTCTACCAAGCCTCCCCCCGCCCGTGGTGTGGTCATTGTTCTCCCAACCACGTCAGTATTGAACAAACAGATGTTTATAGTTAATCCCTAATTTTGCCATCAAAAAATATACAATCTTGGGTAGAAACCGAAGAGGAAAGAATTTTTTAATTTACAGTGTCTCCCCACTGCTCCACTCCTGAAATTTGAAATTGCTGAACAGCCTCCAAATTCAATATTCCAAGTCAAACAAATCTATGTGTTCTCCAAAAGGAAGTATTGAATGTCACACCAAGATGGAGCGGGAGGGAAGTCGGGAGAGGAGGGAGAAGTCTCGCTCCGTGGCCCCTCGAGCTGCTTCCCAGGATGCCACTTTTCCGGTGTTTGTTCGTTCCTCCTTCTTGTGTTTTAGTGAAAGGAATGCCTCCGGCACTGGCCCTTCCCAGAGAGGAGTGGGCTGCGGGTCTCAGGGCAGTCAGGTCCCCCAGAGCCCAGCTTGGGCGGCACAGGGCCTTAGCTTGGGTGGTGTGGCCTGTGGCCCCTGGGGGACAGGCAGCTGGTGCTGCAGTGCATCAGTTCTGCATGGGAAGCCCGGCTTCGACTTCTGGGCGTCAGGAAAGCTCCGTGCTGAGACCCTGGTCTGGGCCTGGAGGAGCCACAGGCGCTGGGGCAGCTGGGCAGGTTGGGGGGAGAACGTGCTCACAGAGGTGGGAGGTGGGGGGCTCCCTGCTCTCACACTTCCCGCATGAGGGTGCAGCTAGGAGGGGACCACCTCCTAGACCCTGCCCCAGAGCCGTCCCCACTTCTCAGATGGAACTGGCTTTGCCCTCTCCAATCCTGTGGTCCACGCTGTTTCCAGGGAACCTGTTTCTGTTGGAAAAGTAAATGCCCCCTTTGCTCAAAGCCTTGGGCCAGGCCAGGTGCTGGTGAGGGACTGCAGGGGACATGCTCCCAGATTCCCAGGCACGGTCTCTCCCCTCCACTTGTCACCTCTCCCTGACCCCCTTTCTTGCTCAGTCTGGCTCCTGCTGGGCAGTGTGGCTCCCTGTCACGGCCTCTGACCTGGGCCCCCCCAGGGCCACCCTCTCGTTGGAGCATGTAGGTGGCAGTGTTCTCACCTCTAGCAAGTCTGGTAGAAGTCAGGGCAGCGCCAGTTTCAGGGATGGGGAAGCTGACATTAGTCCAGGCTCTCCTGGTTGCAAGCGACAGGAACCAACCCCAGCTGGTTTGAACATGGAAGCGAATGTGTTGGCTCATCGGTGACTGAGAAGCCCAGAGGCTCAAGGAATCCGGTAAGAGAGCAAACCTTCTCAGCAGCATGTCGCTCCCCGTCCCGCCCCGCCTGGTCTCCTGTTGTGGTGCAGCAAGCAGGCCGCAGGCTCGGACAGTCCAAGCGAAGGCGGGACCGGCTGTCCTGGGGTCCTGTGCTTGTCCCCGTAGCAGTCACCATGGTGGGTGGGATGTGGCCTTGGCTTTGGAAACATCCCCGCAGCCCAGGGCCTGGCTCGCCCCTCAAACTACAGACAGTGAGGGCCGGTTCCGGAGGAAAGTCAGAGCAAGCATGTGAAGGACGGAGGAAGGGGGCGCCTCTGAGCGATTCCCCTGCAGCTGCCAAACCACCCGAACCGCGGTCGGGGCGGCAGGATTCAAACCCGAGTCCAGGTACGGCGCAGCCAGGCGGTGTTGCAGGGTCCATTCCGTCCCACCCTGTCCTGCTGCCTCGTCCCGCGGGTTCAGCAGGTTGGAATGGAGGAGTGCGGAACCCGGGCTGCTCACACGGGATCTTCAGAGTCGTGGACGGGGACGCACCGTTGACCCCCAACCTGGGCATCATCGCGGTTGCGCCACAGTGGCGGGGTTCTGCTGGCGAAATACGTTCTGGGGTCCTGAGGTTGCTCATTCACTCGACATTCACTCAGCAAACATTTGCTGGGCTCCACTGTCGCAGGCACGATCTGGGCCAGGGTGGGACACAGCTGAGAATCCGCTACCACGGCTCACGAACCATGGGGACGCTCGTGCGACTTCAGGAGGGGAGCAGATCAGGCTCTGCATGAGCTGGATGGGTGAAAGCATTTACTCCTTTCTTTCTACAAACACATTTCTCCAACCTGTCTTCACTGAGCACGGTGACAAGTGCTAGGCAATGAGACTCAAGATCCTGTAGGGCTTGCAATCAGGAGCTGGCATGCAGGCTAAGGGCTTGAGCCTACTGAGTGTGACCCAGGCCCTAGCTGCCCACCGTAGCCCTCATGTACCTTTGACCCAAGGCCCCACAGCAGGGACTTTAGTAGCAGGGTCCCCGAGGCTGTAGCGATGAGCCAGAGTTTGGGAGACAAGGTTGGTGCAGGGCCTGAGCCCAGGCACAGGGCGTTCTGTGTGGCCCTGCTGGGGGGACACAGGCAGATTTTCTCTCCAGAAGGACCACTGCAGCGCACACCAGTTGGAGGCGTGAGGACAGTGCAGCCTTGCTACTGGCGTCCAGGAGGGTCCTCCGCCCCGGGGAGTGGGCGTGAGCCCAGCTGTCTACAGTGAAGGAAGCCCGTCTGGGCTCCACTCCCCAAGGGCTGCCGGGGTCTTGGTGTGCTCAGCTGGACAGGATGGATGTGTCAGAGCCACAGAGCCACTGTGGGTCTCTTGTTGGCCCCAATCATGTGTAGCAGATGGTTCAGGAGACAGGGACCTCCAAGACACTTGGTGTAAAAGGGAGCGGTGGCATCTGTCCAGCCGAATGGCCAGGCTGTTCGTCAGAGTCCAGTCCAGGTTCCTCACATACAAAGAAGAACTGGGGAATGCCCTGCGGTGCTCCATCCATTCTCATCAGACCACACCCCCCAAGATCTGTCCCCCAGCACCCCTCCCCCCATCATCGGTGTCTTGTCTATGTCTTTGTCGTGGCTGGGTGGCAGCCTGGCCTTCCCTCATGCTGGATGCGTCTGATTACCCTCAGCCGCAGCTCCCCCAGGCTGTGAGCTGTGCTCCTGTGTATGCTCCTCAGCTGTCTTCTGACAACAGGGTTGGGGAGGAGAGAACCCACTGGAGGAGGTTTGCTATGGACAATGAAGGCCCCAGGTTCCACTCCGCTTAGCAAACCCCATCAATGCCCAGTTCTGGGGCCAGATGGTCTTCTGCTATGGGGGTGCCTGGGTCCAGGGCCCTGCAGGGTGCCGGGCACATCCCTGCCTTCACCCACCAGCTACCAGTATTACCCCCACCCCAGCTGTTGTGTGTTGTCAGGTGTCGCCTGGGGCACATGCTGATGTGGAGTCTGAAGGGCCAGGGAAGAAAGACCCGAGGGCAGGTTGCACATGCCAAAGGACTAGGAGGTCCAGGGCAGGGCAGGAAGGAAGACCTCCGTCTGGGGTGTGAGGGTTCTACTCGAAACTGGCCAGGTAGGAGAGGAGGACAGAGAGCTGGAGAAATGCAGAAGTGTGAGGAGGGTAAGGAGGGGTGCGAGGGGAGAAGGCCAGGCCCAAACCTGTCTGTGGGCTGGGGTCTCCACAATGGGGTGTGTACCACCTAGGGGCCAGGAGGGGCCAGAACTCCTGCACTTTTAAATCTCATCCGGAGGGAGGCTGGGGTTCCCTCCCTGCCTCACCATCACGTGGTACAGGGGTGGGGGTGCTCCACGGCTCCAGGGATGAGGGTCAGTCTTGGTCTGCAGTCCTCTACTTTGTGGGTGTGGTGACACAGTGCTGCAGGCCCACAGTGAGAGTTTCTGGATGGTGCTGTCAGCACTGCGTGCCTGTTACAAGCTGGGGAGACCATGCAGGCCAGGTTCCTGCAAAGGCTGGCAAACCCCAGCTCTCGGCAGCAGCCCTCTGATTCCTGTGCACTAGTTCATCCCCTGCTGTGAAAATTAATAACAAGAAACCTCCTTTAGGATGGATTCAGGAAGCCCTGAAGGGGAGCTCTCATGTACATACCACCTGCTGCACATGTCTTCCCCTGCAAGACATAGTCTTTCCCACCCCAGGAGGAGGAAAGAAGATTTTCTCCACTCTGGCAACAGCCCAGCCAATGAGAGAGGGTCACAGCCCAAGCAATGAGACACCTCACAGCCCAGCCAATGAGAGACAGTCACAGTCCAGCCAATAGGAAACCATCACCACCCTGAACCCTAGCTCTCCTCCAAGGGACTTTCATTGGAAGCAGCCTGCAGTGTGGCCTCCTCTTTCTCTATAAAGTAATGCTCTTCTCTTGTGCTGTCTGGACTTGCCTGTGGTTTACCACAGCCTGCATGTCCTGGATTGCAATTCCTCTGCTATTTCCAGGTAAGTTCACATTGCTGATAAGATAACTGGTCATTACTTATTTCTTTAGCAGGGTCCATGCTGGGATGGAGCTCAGAGTGGAGCTTGAACTCATGACCATGAGATCAAAACCTTAGCTGAGATCAAGAGTTGGCTGCTTGACTAACTGAACCACCCAGATACCCCTAGTTGTTTTACCTTTAAGGCTGACATTCCTTGGTGTCACAAGTGGGATCTGAAGGCACGAGCTCCCAAGGGCCTGATATCCTGGAATCATGGGACACACCCACAAGAGCCCTCTGTGCACTCTAGGTCTGGGAGTCTTTCCTTCCAATTCAGCCAGTCTTTATTCAAGATCTGTTTTTGTATGAAGGCAGTGTCCTTCCTGGTTAGGACTCTTCTGTTTTCTATTTGTTTGTTCTCTGTTTCTATTTGCTGAAACTTCTTGGTACATCACCATCCTGTTCAAAATGGATAAAACATGAGATTCCCTGTGATTTGGAGCAGCTGTTGGCAGACAAGGACTCTCACAGTTAGGTCATTTTGGGAAATCCAAAGGCAGGACAGATTCCTCCTGGTCTTTGGGCCAAGATCCTGTACTTTTCTGGAAAAGTGGGTGCAATTTCCAATAATTTGGAATTGTAATGGCCATTCTGGGGACAGTTTAATTTAGATAAGTCCACCTTAAAGGGCACCCATAAAAGAGAGGATCCCAAACTTCTCAGAGACAATTAAATGCATGGTTTGATTGGTATGAAGAAACTCCTAAAAGACAAAATGACTTCAAAAACAGTTCTAGAAGGATCTTTACAGCATACAAATAAAGAAACTTTGCATTGAGTAATGAATAAAATTGTTGAGTCAATATGTGGTACATCTGAAACTAATACAGCATTGTATTTTAATTATACTTCAATAAAAAAAAACACGTTGGTAAAAATTTTGGCCATCTGAGCAAGTAACCTTAACTTACCCATTGTCCAGAAACACAATTTAGATCCAACTATTCTTTTAAGTTTTGCACCTGAGACATGGCTAAGAAATCTATAAGATTTCTACATCTGCCTATATGTTTATATATGATATTCTTTATCCCCAGATAATATTACCAAAATTAACTGTGAGAGTTCCATTCAATGGGCTTAAAGAAAAGTAAGTGCTTGTATAAATTAAGTGAACTAATCAAAATGTTTCTCAAGATCACATGATCTGGGATAATCTTTGATAATTAAATGCTAGTTTAAGTTTGTTGCTTTAATTAATAGAGACATGACTTAGGATTATGAACTTTGAATATAATGCAAGTAGAAAACTTTTGTTTTCCTTGAGTTTATTACTCACCTAAGTGCATGTTAACTCTGTTGCAAAATTTGCCAGCAAGAAAATTTGCTTGAGATGATGCTAACTTTGTCTAGTATCTCATCAAGGTTTCGTGAATGATCTATACATAACTCTTGGGAACAGACTGCTTTAGATAGATGAATACAAATGGGATAAATGTTTTTAGGTGTTTTGTGATATGTGTGCTTAAAACAAATAGCTACCCTAAATCTTACTGTGGTAACTCAAAACTTCACAGTTTTTCTAAGTTAAAGTAAATGCTGGAAATTCTGTAAATATCTGGATCACTTTCTAAGCAAGATAAAATATGAAAACATTAATTACTGAACATAGGTTTACCCAACTTTGACTTATTTCAGAGAAACTAAAGATATTTGAGTTCTTTATTAAACTTTATACCATGCTGAGAAAATTTTGTATCTAGAATTTATGATATTTATAGGTTTGGCAGTGCACAACTGCTGATTTGTTAATTTTCACAAGGAATTAAGGGTTCTAGTCAATATGTGTAAAATTAAAACTACTAATAACAATAAGGATGAAAGAAAATATATATGAAAATATAGGATATATGTCTTCAGTAAAAGAAGACTTGAGGAATGCAAATGTATTTTGTTGAGGAAAATAAATATGATTTTGTCCCTGGTTATTTTGGAAAGGGAAAGAAAACAAGAAATAAGCTAAAATGGACATAGAAAATTGTAGAAGATTTGTAGGAAAGGAATCTTGGGAAGGGAATTTTATGTGTAATCAAACTGACTAAGATTAAAATGAAAAATGAACTTCAACATAGAAAGCTCACAGCGCAAAATTAGAATTTGGTTTTATCATGTTACTTTCAATTCCATTTTGCATAATTATTTTTAGGTTATGCATTTTATTGCCTGTCAAACTTTTGCAAAAATGATGTGCCCAACAAGGTGACTCTAGCTCATGCTTCAAGATGATTTCCAACACTTATAACCTTGAGAAGACAGAGACTTTAGATGGGAAGTACCTGAGTGTTTCTCCCTCTTCACCTTCCTTGTTACTCAGCTCCTGCCTTAAGTGCTTACAAACCGCTATGCGCCTTCCCTGGTCCTCCCTGGCACTGAGGGACAAAATGACTAAATACAGAAAACCTGACTCTGGACCAGCGATAGTTTTAGGAAAAGATCTTGATTAAAAGGAGGAAACACGGAAATGAGTGAAGGAAACCTCATTTAAAGTGGAGGCGGGGTGTCACACAGGGGAGCTCTCATGCCCACCACTCTTTGCAGCCCTTTGCAGATGCAACAGGAAGAGTGGTAGGTTGCATTCCCACAGGGCCAAATCCATTTGATCTCTCCTGCCAAGAGGAAGGACGATTTTCTCCTCACCTGCCAAAAGCCCAGCCAATGAGAAAGGGTCACAGCCAGCCAATGAAAGGGGATCACAGACCAGCCAATGAGAAAGGGTCACAGCCCAGCCAATGAGAGAACCCAGCCAGTGAAAGACGGTCGCAGCCCAGACAACAAGAGATAGCCCAGCCGATGAGAAGGTCACCACCCTAAGGTCTGGCTTTCCTCCAATGGACTTTTGTTCAAAGTAGCTGTTGCTCCTAACTTTCTCCCTTTTCTCTATAAAGTGATGTTTCTCTGCTCTCCAGACTTGCCTATGGTTTGAAGTAGTTTTTGTGTCCCAAACTGTAGTTTCTCTGCTATTCCTGAATAAACCCATTTTGCTGGTAAAATGGCTGGCTATCTTATTTCTTAATTTATTTTTAATTTTAATTTTTTTATTTCAAGTTTTAATTTAAATTCTAGCTAGTGAGCATATATGGTGAAATTGGTTCCTGGCTATCTTATTTTTAAGGTTAATACTCGGAGCATTCTGCCACACAGATGGGAAACTGAGGCACAGAGTGGTTAAGCAACTCGCCCTAAGTCTCCAGTAAACCTACTTATGGGCATCCCCAAGTTCCTTTCCTGGAGGGCTACTACTAGACAAAAGGAATTTGAAGGTGAGGGAGTCCCTCAGGGTGCAGATATGATTTGGGCTTTAGAAAGTCTGGGGTCAAGGGGTAGGGGCTGTGAACTCAGTGGGGTGGGGCTGTGTGTGGGGAAGTGGGATGGGGTCCACACAGAAACTTCTGGAGGATGGGGGGTGAGATTGTGGCAGAAAGCCCAGGCCCTGCAGCCCATGGTGTAGACACCTCTGAGCCACCTGTCCCAGGGGAGGGGGAGACGAGGTCACCCTCATTGGCCGTTGCCATGGAATCCTCCTTACCAAGAATCCAGGCCCCCTGTCTAGGCCTCTGAAAACTGATGTGTGAAGTCTGTTCCTAGGAGCCCAGCCTTTTCACTTCCTGGTGGGTGAAAGGTGTTGGCAAGTTGGGAGGTAGAGGTCTGGCCAGTGGACAGTGTTCTGGCCCCGGGGCTGGATGGTGACCTCAGATGCTCACCCACCTGCCCACCAGGCTGGCCTGAGCCAGAGTGGACGGTCCAGGAAACAGAGGCTCCTGATGCTTTGTGGCACTGCCCAGACGGGTGTCTGGAATCTCCCTCCCCCATGATTGGGATGAGTCCCCTGGCTCCCAGTGCACCCTGAGAACCAGCGGTGCAGGGCAGGGGGGCACCCGAAAGCCAGACCTGCCACTGGACACATGCTCTGGCTTCTGCCTCCGTCTTTGGCAATGTCTGTCACAGCTTCCTCTGCCCGGGGGTCCCGGCAGCTACAGTGCACACACCGCTCACTCTCTCAAACGCACACAGACTCACTAGCATACATAGGGCATACCTTTCCAGGGCCTCTAGGAGGAGGGCTGTCCGGGGGAGGACAACACGTGGTGCCACATACTCCAAAGTATGAATTCACTCACGTGGGCACGTGGAGGCACCAGGCTTCCTCGAACTCAGTGCTCCCGTCTGCCAAATCCCAAGTCAGAGGGCAGAGTGTGCAGCTGACTTGCAGGGGAGCGAGGTCTGTCTGCAGGCCCAGCTGGGCCCAGAGGCTCCGACATGGCGCAACGGCCGGACTCGGGTCAGCTCGGCGCTGGGGCGGTGGGTTGTGCTGACGGGCCTTGCATCTGTGGGGGCCGCCCCGCCAGGACCAAATGGACCACAGAGGGGAACAGACCCCAAAAGGCACCATAACCTAATCTGCAAAAGAAAAAACTGAGGTTTAGTGTTTTCAGTGCTGTGTCCAAGACCTCTGAGGTAGGAAGTAACAGTAATGGTGAGCCACAAGAGCCTGAGCAGGGAAACACCACTGGCCAGTGTGGAGGACATGAAAGAGGTGGGAGCAGGGGAGGCAGAAGAGAGCAGTGTGGAGGAGGCATCCAGGAGTGGGGGGCGGCAGGGGGGTGGAGGGGGCCGGGAGGGCGGGGCCTGGGGGGGCAGGGCCTGGGGGGGAGCAAGGTGACCAGGACCTTGATGGGGCGGGGGCTGGGTGGGGAAGGGCCTGTGATGGGGCTCAGAGAACCTGTTTCACAAAGGGACTGTGGGCCCACCCTCAAATGCTGGCCACCAGTCTGACTGCTGGTCCAGGAGGTGATGTGGCCAAACCCAGCAGAGCAGCCCATCCTCAGTCAGGTGTTTGTTACACAGCATCACTGCAGAGTGGTCCCTAGAGATGGACCTCATCGTGGCTCTCCCTGAGCCATCTCTAAATAATACCATTTAGCGGCTTACACTGAGGACGCCCAAGTGCCAGGTCCCACGGTGCAGAGGAGCAGACTAAGCCCAGAGAGGCGAGGCCACCTGGCCAAACTCACACCAGGGAGGTAAGTCCTGTCCAATCCCAAAGTCTTTACCCTTAACTAGCTTCCCAGGATGTCTGGGTGTGTGCCAGACGCCCCCCGCCCCGCTGCACCAGGCCCCCGCCACGGTTCTGTGTTAGCCTCCTAGGGCTGCCACAGCAAAGTACCAAAGGCTAGAGGTTTCCCAGGGTGGGTCTTTGCTCCCCCACTGCTCTGGAGTGGGGGAGGTCAAGGTGCATAGGCTGGCTCCTCCCACTGTCCTGAGGGAGGCGCTTGTCCAGGTCCTCCCCTGGCTTTTGTGGTTTCTGGCATTGCCCCACACCCCACGTCTCCACCTTCATCTTCACGTCCTTGTATGTGTCCCAACGTCCCCTTTTTGTAAGGATACCAGTCATATTCCAGCACGACCTCATCCGAACTGATCGCCTCTGCAATATCCCTGTTTCCAAACAAAGTCATATTCCAAAGTACCAGGGGTTAAGACTTCAACAGACGAGTTGGGGAGGGACCTAATTCAACCTACGGCAACCTCTCAGTTTGCTGTGGCTGTCGCCTTGGCTGCTGGTTGGCCACCAGGGGACTGGGGGGTGACCATATGGTGGGGTATCCCCAGGAAGCCAGGGCGGCTCCCCTGTGCACTGAGGGCTGAGACAAGGCGTGGTTCTCAAGGAGCGAGGGTGGGACAGGGCTGTGTGGAGCAGGGAAGAGGAGCGTGCTGCAATGCACATGCTTTCCTGTGATGACCCCCACCCCTGCTCTGGAGCTGCAGAGGACCATGTCTCTGGGACAGGGACTCTGCTGGGGGTGGGGGAAGACCTGTCCCTGATCACCCGCCTGCGTGTGCACTTCAGTGGTGGACCACGAGAAAGAACTGCAAAAAAGATTCTTTAAACTCGTATTAAAAATAACTTTAAACCTTAAAAAACAGGACCTACCTGGTAGGCAATGGTGACCAGCCAGGGAGCTAGCGGATGGAAACACGGAGAGCCCTGTGCTATTATTAGCTCTGAAGCTGTGCTGGGCTCTGAGGTGGTTCCAACCTCGGCTGCCTTGGCGGAGCGGAGATGGACCAGGTCCTTCCAACCCCGCCCCGGGGAGCCCTTGGAGCCAGCCTGGCCCAGCCTGGCCCAGCCTGGCCCCACAAAGCTGGACACGGGGGACAGGCTGCTTCAGAGGCCTCCAGATGGGCGGCCTCCTCCGCGCCTGGGGGGCTCCTGCCGCCTCTGGACAGGTGTGAAAGCCCCAAGCCCTCCCGCCTTCAGGCAGCCTTTTCCGGCCCTGCCAGCCCCATGGTGAGGCCAGGCAGCCCTCAGGCCTTGGCAGCCTGGCGAAGCCTCCAGCTGGGCGGATGATGGATGGGACAGTGTCAACACTCGCCCGAGAGGGGGTCTGCTGTGTGTTTGACATTTATTTACTGTCCATATAAACACTAACACCTATGAAGCATGCTCCCCGTGTGATAGCTTGGCTGAAGGCGGCTCTTACATACATAAATTATGCACACCTCGCTAATGAAGGGCCTGACAGCCGGGAAGGTCTATTTACCACGGCCGAGTTTCCATATAAAACTGGGCCCCAGCGAGCCAGGATTTGCGCACGATCACAGCCCTGTCTGTTCAGACTCCGGCTCGTTTCTTTCTTCTCTTTTAAAAAAGTCTCTCCTCCGTCTTCTTTTTTATTTCCCCTTTTAAAGGTCTGACATAAAACTGAAGCCGATGTGTGACTCTGCTGCCCGGAGCTCACGTGGGGAGCCGGCCCATCTGGCACGGGCTCTGCGGGCGGGCGTGTGCGCGAACGGCATGCGGTTTGACGAATCTCAAGGCAGGCGGAGGAAAAGTTCCCAGCAGCACCCCCGGGGCCGTGAGAGCGTGTCCACCGGTGGGCGCGGGAGGCATGCCCGGCGGGGATTCGGGGGCCCCTGCCCATCAGCACTCGCCGCCCATGTGGACCTAACAGGGCCGTCGCGCAGAGACCTGGCCCAGGGCCGGGGTGCGGCCATCCTCAGCGGGACACGGACACCCTCAGGGAGCCTCAACACCCTGCAGGCGGGTGACTGCCGGTGACTCAGTCTACTCCTCTGAGGAAGGGGTGCGTGCAGGGGTGGCTGGCTTCAGATGGGCTCCGCAGCAGAGCCTGGCCCATGTGCCCAGTGCCGGGAGGCGGGGGACATGGGGGTTCAGTCCCCTAGTAGTCCTGCCCTGCAGGCCCTGGTTGGCTGCTCAGATGCATCCTGGGGCTGCCCCCCGCAATGTGCCCACTGTGTGGGGGGCTCTAGTCCTCCATGCGCGTCGGCTCCGTCCCAGGAAAGGTGGAGGTGGCCATCACACCTGCTCCGAGGGCCCAGACGTCAAGTTGCTGGAGCATCTACCAGGAATTCTGGGTGCTTCTGTCGCCCAGGGGCTCTGCCGGGAGCGAAGCAGGGAGGCTGCGGCCTGCGGCGGGACCGGCCTCTGTCGGGGCCCTGTGGAAGCCTCTGAGGTGTGTGGAGGGCAGTGCTCCGAGGAGAGACCTAGGAAGGTCTCCCAGTGGGAGGGCCAGCGTGACCAAAGCCTCGCAGCCCGAGCACCTGAACGGTGGCAGAGGCTCTGGTGGCTGTGAGTCCGTGGACAGGGTAGTGGCAGGCCTACAGCTCCAGTCTTGCCCAGAGAATTTGCAAACCCCTCTGAAGCTTGGAGGGGACGCGAGTCACCACAGTCACAGAGCAAGTTGGTGGCGGGACAGGACGGGAAGCTGGGCCGCCAGCTGCGCTGAGTGGCTGGCGCTGCCGCCGTGGTGGCTCTGAGGCCCACGGAGCGGGCCCACGTGCCGCCAGCTTCATTAAATTCATATTTCCACCTCCTTTCTGTGCGAGTATCTGTATTCGCCATCATGTTGGGCAGTATTTATTTTCTAAAGTAGTTCTGTTTAAACAAGGAGTTTCTCTCTTAAATTCATCGACTCCAATTTCCTGTGGACCCCGGCCCTCCAAGGAGCTGACATTAATCATTTGCATGACTGCAGGTTCTGTGGCCACAGGGACTCCGGCAGGCGGCAGCCACGACGCCAGGCTCCACCGTGGCTTCCCCTGACTCTTCCAGTGGGTGGGGGAGGTAGGCACAGGGCCCCCAGCCCCCCTCCAACTCCCCACCGTACTTGTTGCACCCCGGGATGACCAGAGGTGGAGCGCAGCTGGGCAGCTCAGGGGCCTGGGCTTGGACCTTGGGCATCAAGACCGAGCACCCAGACGGCTGTCTGCATCCAACACTGACCCCACCGGCGGCGTTTGCTTATCTGTGAGATGGGACACTACCCGTCCCTCCTCTCGGCATGAACCTGAGTGCCAAGGGTGGCCATGGGCTATGACTGTCTTTGTTGAAACTGGCGGGACCTCCCGGCGCAGGGCTGGCACACGCGGGGGGCTCTGTGGGGGTCATGCCCCTCCCGTGCCGTTCCCCTTATAGGACTTCCTGCAGGGTGGGTGCTCTGGCCTCCACGGCCCCAGGGGAGGGGTAGTGCACACACACTGGGGGTCTTGCACCCCCTGCTGGAGCCCGAGTACTGAGACCCTCGGCAGCCCTAGAGGATGAGGGGCAGCCCTGGGCCAGAGGCTGCTCTGCCCTGTCCTGCCGCGGCTCTGCTCGCCTGTGCCCCATTGGGCCTTGTGTACTGTGCCATGGGTCTGCGTGTGGGTTGTGACAGCCAGGGGAGCTCTGCTGCCAGCAATAGCAGGGAGGGGATGAGCTTGTAGGGTGAGGGGAGGCCTGAGTGTCGGGTTTGGAAGGAGAGGGTAAGTAGGTCAGCCCCAAGGGATCGTGAAGCCAGGACTGGCGGCAACAGTCAACACCAGCTACCCAGCTGAAGCTTCGGCCACGCTCCTGTGTGCCGGCACCCTACACAGCAGGACGGTCCTCTGACAGCCCTGATTAGTCTACTGTACCGGTGGGGGAAACCAAGGCACAGCATGCACAAGCTGCTCCAGGTTACACACCTGCTGAGTGCAGGGGCTGGGACCGTCGTGCCCTGACCCTGGATCAGGCAGCTGTCTCTGACCCCTGTAGGCTGCAGGGGAACAGCCCCCTGCTGGGGACACACAAGGCTAGATGGTGGGATTTGGGGCAGGACGGACTGCCCGCCCACCTCCCTAGAGCAGGAGGATGGGCACTGGAGCCGTGTCCAAGCCAACCTTCTCCAAGGGGACTGGGGATTTTGGAAGAGCACCTGTGTTATGCCCAGAAGCAGGTGCCAAGGTCACCCGTGTCCACTAGAAGGGGCACCTCGTGCCTGGAAGCCCAGGGCCATCCAAGAAGCTCGCTTCAGAGCCGAGGGAAACCGAGGCCCAGAGCAGGGATGGAGTTGAACCCACCTCCAGGCTCCCGCCCTCAGGTTCCACTCACCCCCACCCCCCGAAGCATGTCTTCAAGGTGCCCAGGGCAGCAGCTGGTTCTCAGAGTGCACCGTCTCATTCATCCCGTCAGAGCCCCAAGGGTGAGTGGAGGCCCGTACCAGCAATGTGCTGTCGCGTGACAGCTACCCCAGGACCGAGGGTCTGAAACCACCAGCTGATTGGTCCAGCCTCTGCAGCCGCTCTCTGCTCCGTGGTGGTCCCCTGCAGGCCTAGGGCCTCTCCCCACCACTGTGCCCTCCTGGGGCCCTCCCGCTGCACGGCTGAGGCCCAGGCAGGCCTCCCAGAGGAGGCCCCGACAGGCCCAGTCTGCAGGGATGAGGCCGCCTGGCCGCCTTCTGTCAGTCAGGGAGCCACGCGGCCCATCCACGTTTGAGGGGAGGCGTGGCTGTGCGGACAGAGGAGGCCGCAGGCCTCTGTTGAAGACAGAGGTGGGGACAGCCTTGCCGGAGGGCAGGGACAACAGGTCACAGGGTCTTCAGGGCGCATGTACGGTGGGAGAGAGTGGGGAGAAGCAGAGGGATGCCATGCTCCGGGCTGCAGACCGCCCCCAAGTCACGGCTGGAGCCCTGGTCGTCATGGGCTGTCTCAGACACACAGTGAGGTGGCTCGGGGTAAGTGCCACCAGAGGGGCAGCGACCTGATCCAGTGGGACCCGTCCCCTTACAAGAGGAAGAGACACCAGAGCTCTCTCCCATCCTCCAGGACACAACGAGAAGGCCTGCCCGACTGCAAGTGGGAAGGAGGGCCTCCCAGACCTTGGCATGCCCGCAGCCCGGCTGCAGGCTTCCAGCCCCCAGAACCAGGAGGAGCGGGCCGCTGGCACTCCTTAGGGAGGCTGAGTCGACGGAGACTGGGACCAGAGGGTGGGCTCTGTGTGGGGGCTCCTTCTTCGACGGGCCCTGTCCCCGACACCATCACTGGGGAGACCCTTGTTGGTTTGTGGCCACCACAGTGTGTGGGGACACTACATTCCTGTTCCAGGACTAGCAGAAGTGACACTTGGCCCAAACTGGTCAGCGGCTTCATCCCCCATCCCCGCACTACCCTGAAGATCTCTTTTTCGCAAATTCCAAGCGTACCGTCCTGTTACCGGTCGTCACTGCTCTGAGTTTTGGGTCCCCAGCACTTACTCAATCTGGTAATTGAACCCTGGTACACACCACCCTTTCTCCTCTCTTAGATTATGTGCTTGGGGGCAGCGTTCATGAGTAAAGGCATCCTCTCTCTAAAAAACTGGAAACCTTAAAAGTTAAGATTCCCGTTCCCATGACGGCCACGCCCTCCTGGCCCCCACCCCGGCCCGGGCATCCACCCTTGCCTGTCTGGAGCACAACCTTCCGGACACCGAGACATCCTTGCTGCTACACACGTAAACAGGTGTGGAAAACACACAGGACGACTTGACAGGGCTTAACCAAGTTGCAGGAATTTTCAAATAGGATGGCGTGAAGAGCTGTGTCCCCAAGGCACAGCTCTACAACCCCGTCAGGGCCACTCCTGGCACCTCTGCGCCTGCCCCCCCAGTTCCAGCCAAACCCTGGCTGTTAGGGTCTTATCACTGTCCCGGAGGTTGGGCGCCTTTCCCTGTCACCTGCGCCATCCCATCAGCGCGCTTAACAAAGCAAGCGGCTGTCCGAAATGTCACCGCACACGCCTCAGCGCTCAGAGCGCCCTGCTTGTTCCACAACCGTCCTCCTGGGGTCCACGTGTTGACTCGGGATTTGCCGGGCTGTCAAGGCGACAGCGGATCGTGTTTCTGCACCCACTTCCTCCAGCGTGTCTTGGAGACCCGTCATGTCCAAACCTGCCGGGCGCCTCAGGGGGCTTCCTAATTGATTTAGTGACACCTCTATTCACCAAGGCACATTTAGGCTGGTCTGGGGTTTTGCTACAAAAACAAGGCTGCAATTAAGATTCTTGTCCTAGTCTCGGTGTCCTCTGAGTGTTTTTCTAGGGATGATGGCTGGCTCTTGGGCAAACCACTTCTCTTTGAGCCTCGGTTTCCCCCCAGCCAGGGTGGGAGTGCGCTGATACTCTCGGAGGCTCCCGGAGGTCACACCTGCTGAGCCCTCACTGTCCGCTGTGCAGGGAGAAAAGGCGCTGCGCTCCAGCCTGGAGGCGGAAATCACCCCCACGGCCACGTCGTCCTCTGCTCTTCGGCAGAGATCCGTGGCTGACGCAGCTCCTCTCGGTTCCGGGCTGTTTTCCGTTCCAGGCTTTCCTGGCTGGCCCCAGTGCAAGCAGACCTGGGTATGGGGTCAGTGCTGAGTGACGAGGCCGCACAGACACCTGGGGCCTGTACTGGTTTCTCATGGCCGCCCTAGGAAAGCCCCAGAAGCTGGGGGCTCTCAGCAGAAACGAGTCTTCTCCCAGCTCTGGGGCTGCTGTCTGAGCTCGAGCTGTTGGCAGGGTTAGGCTTGTCCAGAGGCTCTTGGAGGAGCTCGCCTCCGGCCTCTTCTTGCTACTGGTGACCCCAGTGGCCTGGGCTTGCGGCTGTGTCCCTCCAACCTCTGCCCCCAGGATCACGGGGTCACCCTCTCCCTGTGTGTGTCCGTGTCATCTCTTCTAAGGACGCCTGTCACTGGACTTAGGGCTCACCAACATAATCCGGGAGGAGCTCTTCTCAAGACCCTTAGCTCCTGGTACCTACAAAGACCCCATTTCCAAATAAGGTCACATTCGCAGGTGCCCGGGTGTGTGTTTGTGACATCTGGGGGGACACCATTCAACCCCACAGGTGGAAGAGGAGCCTCTGTGTGTCTTCAAAGCCGCAAACATGCTGCCACATACCTCACAGCCTCGACAACCCAGACTGACAACCCCACAGTCTCACCTGGGGCCGGGGGGCCTCTCCACTCCCTCTGTGGTTGGCAGAATTCGGTCCTGTGCCGCTGGGGAATTGGGCAGTCCTGGCATTGCCCTCAGTCCTGGAGGCCACCCCTGCAAAACAGTTCACACCATGCCGTCTGCACCTCCCAGGTCATGGGGGGGGCATCTCTCTGAAGCTTTACCTTCTTGAAGCTGCCCCCCTCCACATTAGGTCGGCCCACCCAGTACGGTCTCTGCTCAGTGACGCGGTTAGTCACAGGAGGGGATGGGAGTGGGCTGGCATCAGGAGGAGGGGCAGTCGGGGGGGTGAGGCCTGCCGGAGAAATCACAGAAGGGGCGTCTCCCACAGGCCCATAGGCCTGCCCTGGGCCACCAGGCTCTGACGGCCCCATCTGCAGAAGGCTCCCTGCCCCTCCTGCCTCCCCAGCGAGGCTCCCAGGCACCTGGGGCAGGAGGGAAGCTGGTACAAGAGCGCTCAGGGTCCTGCGGGGGGGGGCAGGCGGCGGGGGGGACACCAGTTTCCAAAGTGGGACTTGGTTTGCAGCTCAATATCTCCATTCCTGAATGAGAGACCAGGAATTCTGGAACACACCCAGGTGTGGTCAGAAAATTCCTCGTCTTTACTAAACCCCATTTCCTTTCCATGCCCTGTGAGAGGACGGCCCTTTCCTGGCCACCGTGCAAGCCCAGGCCCATGAAGGGCTCCGGCCAGCACTAGGCAGGCAGGAAAGAGGAGTGTCTTTCCCAGCTCGACCCCAAGCCTACTGCACCCGCACCTGCACCCGCATCTCTCATCCTGCCTTGGCCCTTGCAGAAGACCCGGAGCTGAGGCCGTGGGACATGTCTGGAGCCCGGGCAGGAGGCTGGGTCCCCAGGCACCACATACCCAAGGGAAGGAGTCTCTATAGACACAGGGCCTCGCAGGTGCAGTGCCAGCAGGAGGGACGACCCCAGGCCTAGACACACAGCCCCAGAGCAGCCCCTACTCTAAACCCACGGGACAGCCGCTCCCCGACACTGCCGAGCCTTGCCATGGAGACCTGGAAGTCTGACAAAGCAAGGTCACTCCTGGGGGGAACCAGTCCAAGCCCAGCTCCGTGGCCCTGTCAGGGCATCCCTGGTGGCCCGGATACAGACAGCCCTGCTGTTACGTTTCCACCGGCTGGCTGGTAACCAGGAGCCAGGCGGTGTACATTCCTTTCACAAGGCTCTGGAAGCTTCCTCGACTTTTGGATCCTTGACCTTATGGAGCCGTGTCACCTGTGGGATAGGGTGACGCCTGAGGCCCAGGGAGCCGGTGGTCCTGAGTTGTCACACTGTCTCCTGCAGCCCTCTGCCCACCTGTGGGGTGGGGATGGGCAGGCTCTCTCCAGGACAGCCCTTCCCCGCCCCACCCACCACATTCCCTTCCTGTGACATCACCTGGCACAGGCAGGTGGCAGCCCAAAGCCTCAGTGGCAGGCGGACAAAGGGCAGGGATTAGGCCTGAATGACAGGCCCGACAGTGCCTTGGGTAAATCCTTGCAGGGGCTGCTCTGCTGTGAGAGGTGTCTGGGGTTGCTCCCTCCCAGGGTGGCCCGGTCCTCCTGCAATACTCATGTCCTCCTCACCTGGCCACGTGCTGCACCTGTGGTCCTGCTACCTGTGCCCATCACCTGGCTAGAGATGGGCAAGGCCAGGATCTGAAACCAGGGCTGACCCGGAGGGCACATCTCTGTGCCGCCCTGATATCTTCCGGAGGCCCCCAGGCAGATGAGCAAACTGCGGCAGCCCAGCCTCTAGGGGCCCGTGACACCTGCTGAACAGAGGCCAGGGACCCCGGGTGCTAGAGGGTCCTGGCATGCCATCGGGAGCTGCCCTGCACATGTCCCTCCAGTCCTGGGGGACATGTCCTCCCGAGGGAAGCCAGGGAGCCCAGTGGCCCCTTCAGCACCAGTCGTGCCTGTGATGGGGAGATCTCCCCCAGCTCCACGGCCTGGAATCCAGGTCAGCCTCTGAGGCCAGCTGCTGCATTGGCGGGGCGGTGGCGGGGGGGAGGGTGCACGCAAAGTCCACCTGTGATAGCCTGGGAGCTCCAGGTCTGTGTCCTCTGTAAATGGGGTGGTCATTACTGCTTTGCTGGGCCATGGTGGGGACAGTCAGGCTGCAGACACGGGGCCCAGGGGGTGCCTGGCCAGGGCCTGCCCACCACAACCTGGCTCCTGCTGCTCCTCTCCTGGCATCCCCTGGTCTTCCACGCCCCCTCCCCCGACTCCTCTACTTCCTCTTCCTCCATCCCCCCACGCCCCCTGCAGCTGGTCTTGAACTCAGGCTTCATGGCTGAGCGTCCCAATGTCTGTGGTGAAGCCCCCTCGTGGGTCCCCAGACCCCAAAGTCTCAAGGGAGTAGCCAAGCCAGGGCCTGGGGGCAGGCATGTGGGCATGGGCATGCCCTCCGAGGAGCTACACTACAGCCTGGGCCAGCTCGGCCCCACACCGTCATCAAGGACACTGGCTCCTTCCCCACTGAGGCTCTGTCCATACCTTGTCCCACCATCCCCGAGCTCAGCTGGCAGATGGGCCACGTGCAGCGTGTGACTGAGCCAGGAAAGGCCTGGGTGGTGCCCCTCAGGGGCAGGGCTGCCTCTCCCCCACCAGGCACCTCTTGTACCTGTGACCAGCCTTCTCTGGGTGGACCCAACAGGTATCTGGCAGGGGCGCCGATGTCTGTGGGCTGCTGACTGGGCCTGGAGGGGTCACTGATTTCCCTGCCATGAAGGCAGGGCACACCCAGCCCCACCTCCCCAGGACCCCACTCGGGGACACACCTGCACAACCACAGCAGTGCTGGGACACGGCCCGCTGACCAGGGAGTTCCTGTCACCTCAAGGTGGAATCTAGCTCCTGGCCCTCTGCTTGGGACAGGAGCTCAGGCCTGACTTTGTGGACCTGAATTCCACGAACTGGAAGGGGGTCTTCCCTCATGCCTCTGGACAGAACACTGTGTAGCCTCAGGAGACCCCAGGCACAGGACCCAGCCGCACCACCCCGCCAGGCTTCCGAGCTGCAGAACCCTGAGCTGACGAATGGGTGTGCTTTCAAGCCACGAAGCATAGGGTGATTCTGCAGCAGAGAAACTGAGTAGAGCTCCTGGCCATAGGTGCCTCCGTGGGTCCAGCCAGGGTCAGTGGAGACTGGGGGGAGCGACTACCACAGACTTTCAAGCAAAAGGGAGTCCAGTTTGGATCTCGAGGTCCAGGGGCTTTGTTAAGCAGCAGGAGCTGGTAGGGCTTGTTAGCCTCTATAAGCCAGGAGAGAGTAAGGCCAGAAGGACACAGGCTGGGCAAGTCCACAGGCTTCGAGGGTGGAGTGTGGGGGTCAGGAAGCTTCAGGCAGTATGTCTGAGCTGATGGGGGACAGCAAAGGAGGGAGGGAAGGAAGGAGGGAGGGAGGGAGGAAAGGAAAAGAAGGGATGAGGAGGGACGGTGGGGGGGGGAGGAGGGGATGGAGAGCATTTCTGACAGGAGGAGCACCTGGAGGACAGGAGGAGAGCATGGCCTTCAGAGAGGAGTTGGAGGAGGAGGCTGCTGGCCCGCAGAAGCAGGACCTCGAGGGCTTTAGGGGACGCTGTCCCAAGGGTAGCAGTGTCAGCACCACAGGGACAGGCCATGACAGGGGGCCATGAGGGTGAAGTGGAGACAGTGGTGGGGGACCAGTCCGAGGAACTGGGGTGCTTATCCTGACAGCCTCTTCTCCAGGGGCCCTGGGAAAGGGTGGTAAACTGAGGCAGAGCTCTGGTGGGTGGGAGGAGGTAGAAGAAGGAGGAGGTCATGACTGAGGGCCAGTGGAAGAGGGTCCGGGCAGCAGTGGAACACTCCCCAGGGTGGGCTGAGCTTTCCAGGGCTCCCTCGGGGGTCCCTGCTCCAGGTTGAACAGCAAGATGGGTCCTCTCAAGTGAGCTCTGGACGGCCCCAGCCGCTGAGAAACTCACAGCCGCAGATGGGCGGACGCCCGAAAGCCCCCGTCAGCATTTTACAGCCGGGGAGACTGAGGGCCCAACAGCAAACGCAGCCTCGGGGGGCCCGAAGAAGCGGGTGTTGGGGGGCGGCCCCGGGCTGCACAGGCTCCACCCTGAGTGGGACCAGCGGTGAAGTAATGGCTTGGAAAGCAGGAGCCCACACGAGAAACCAATTTTTGCCTCCACTTAGTAAAATAAAATAAAACAAAATAACCCAAAGCATTTGAAGTTCTGCCTGCCTTGGCCTCTTTCCCTGGGGGCTGGGTTGGCACAGCCTCAGAATGGGGTCCCTGAACCCCCTTTCCTGTGACCCTCTGTGTGCCTGGCCCAGTGGGACCCCCGGGAAACCCACTCCAGGTGCAGAGGCCCACCGCCACTTGTTAGAGACGAGCTCACGGAGCCTCGGGAAGCTCAGGGGACTCCTGACGGGGCTCCCCGGAGTCTGGGAGAGGCTCTGCACCTCCGCCACATGAGGAACGTCCTGCTGGACTAGGTCCCACCCCGGCCAGGTCAGGAGCCTGCCAGGCCCTCCTGAGCATACCCTGCTTCGGTTTTCAGCGCTTGACGTTCCAGTCCCCAGACTTCTCCCTCCTCCCCTACCTCTCCTTCCTCCAGCTCCTTCTCTCTACGGTGGGCTGAGCTGGGGACCCCAGGGCACACAGGCTGGTGTCCCCACCAACCGCACCTCTGATGGGATTGTGTGGGCAGAGAGAACTTGACGGGGATGGCATTAAAACGAGGCCGTCAGAGTAGCTCTGATCCAGCAGGACCCGTGTTCCTTTGAAGAGGAGATAAGGACACAGACACGCACAGAGCCATGACCACACGAGGACATGGGGAAGATGGCGTCTACCCTGGTTTTCAGGCCTCACCTCCAAAGGTTTATTCACATGCACACCCCACCTTGCACACAGCTCGCCAGAACCTGCACCCCACAGGTCCTTCAGGGTCCCAGGCTGGCAGCAGCAGCACCAAAAACAAACGGCAGAAACGGGAAGTGGGGCCTGGCTCTACCGTGCTCCAGCCCGGGAGTGACACCTGTCCCTGCCCACCGGCCATTGGCCAAGACCTAGTCCTGCAGCCAGGCCTGGCCACAAGGAGCCTGGGGATTGGCAGCTGACCGCAAGGCATTTTGTGGGGGAGAGCTAGACAGACATCCACAGAAGCAGGTGGCTGTGGGGACACCAGGGTAGCCCGCCTCCCCTCTGTACTTGCCCAGTATATACGGGGCCTGGGCTGCCCTTTGCCACAGCCCCTGCCACTCACTTCGGGCTTCTGGGAGGCAGACCTGGCCATTGGGAGCCTCCACTCTGAATCAGGTTTAGAACAAAAGCAAAAACCAAAGGCCCCCACAGGGTCTGCTTTCTGAAGCCCAGGGCTGCCTGCCAGATCCTGCCCTTGACCAGGAGGCAAGGGCCTCCGTGGGGAGGGGCTCTGCAGGGCACCTTGTTTGCCTGTTCTCTGGGACTGCCACAGGCCCAGGGCTGGGGTCCACGTGTTCCTCCTGCCTGTCGCTGTTCTCTGTGCACTTGACCCTCAGGCTCCCTGGGAGCTTGTTGTGATCACGAGGGGCTGGCCCAGGCCATAGTCAGCTCCAAAGGCCTGTTCCCATGCTGTGCCCTGCCTCTCTACCCCTCCCTCTGGGACCCTGTATTGTGTTGGTTCTGTTCCCCCAGAGCCCTGACAATGGGAGACGGGGTCACTCACAGTGCCAGTGCCAGCAGGGCAGAAGTGGAGGCTCCTGGGCTGGACCCTGGAAGGCTTCCTGGAAGACAGGTGCTGGGCCTAACCAAAGGGTGAGCAAGAGGGGCCTTGCACAGGGGTAGTGCAGGAGGGAGAGAATTCTGAGTGGAGCAGAGAGAGACCCTGGGTCTCGGCAAACGCCTCCTCCTGCCCAGGGCCCTGACACTATCTCTCACCAAGCCCCCCTCACCCAGCTGCCCCTGTCTCAGGTGGCCCTCTCAGCTCTAGACTCACCCGCTATTCCTTCCCATCCTGCCACCGTGGGCCTGGTGCCCCCCACTCAAGGGAGCTGCATTCTGCCCTGTGCCCGTGGGTGCACCTGCCAGGACAGGGACTTCAGCCTCATCATTCCCCCGACCACGGTCCCACCCGGCTCGGTCCCACCTGCAGAGGGGAGATGCGTCCACCCCTCGCCTCCATGGGCCTCCCCCAGGCTGCGGAAACCGCCCATTACACCCGGCCGATAATGGCCCCTCAATTGAATTAAGAGAGTTCACGGGAAGCCCAGGCATGAAATCTGTTTCCGTGAAAGTCCAAATTTGGGACAGCGGTAGGAGCGGGGGTGGGAAAGAACTGGATCCACGAAAGCAAACACCCCCGTGCATTTGTTTCCAATTGCCTTCCAGCACGCTCTCCCTCCCTGCTTGCCCGAGGACCTTGGGCGTGGGGCCAGACGCTGCGTTTGTAATTCTCTCTCATTAATGGGTAATTTCCCCTTGAGTGGGGGAGGAAGGAGGAAAGAGCCTTGGGGGAGGCAGGCAGCATGCAGCCCTCCCACGGGAAGCCTGGTGGACCCAGTGGGCACAGCCGACTTACCTCTTGGCCCCCTCCCGCCAGGATCCCGATGAGCAGATGGGAGACTGAGGCAGCGAGAGGCCGGGTTGGTGTTCTCTGAGTTCTGTGCTGTCAACAATGCCAGGAACCAGAAGAGAGGGACCAAGAACCCAGGAATGGTGCAGAACGGTCAGATTTCCAAATCATCAGTCTTGGCACCTGAAACCATTCTTGGTGTGAGATGGAGAACAGTGTGGAGGCCCCAGGCAGGAATCCCAGCTCTGCTCTGGGGGCTCTGGGCAGCTGGCTTGCCTGCGCCAAGCCGCGGCTTCTCTGCTTCGACAGGAGCTGCTTCTCTGGGTGGTGGTGGTGGGGGGTGCTGGCCCCGGGCTTGTCAGAGTCAGACCGAATGAAGCTCCTGCCACCGGGGATGCCCACAGTTGAGGCTCTGGGATGTCTTCCCCTGCCCACTACTCAACACCCCGAAGCGCCCCCCGCAGCTTTGCCCTGTCACCTCCAAGGACACTCAGGAGATGGCCATGGGGAGCCCGGTGTGCATCCCACAGTAGGCATTGTGTGACACACAGGCCGGAGACAGGAGCGGGCGTGAGAAGCCCCCAGAGAGGGGTAGGAAGGGGCACAGAGTGCCGAGCTCAGAGCCTCCCCGACATCGGGGACCAGGCTGGGTCCAGGGCCCTAGCCTCCCACCCGGTGTAGGCCCTCGTTAGAAGCCAAGTGAGGGCTTGTAGACAGACAAGGGCTGTCTGCCCGAGACAAGTGTCCTGCCTTCCCGTGGCCAGTCTGGCCTGCAGACTCACTGGCTGCTGGGCCCCAGGTAGATCCCTGGCGGGAAGAACAGGGGGTGCACAGGGGAAGGTATTAAACCTGGGCTCCAGCCCAGCCGGCTCAGCCCAGCTCCCAGGGTGGCCCAGCTGTGACTGCAGACGGAGGCGCCAGGCCCAGAGCCCCTGGCAGAGCCACCCTCGCAGGCGCGGGACGAGCCAGGGCACGTCGGGGGACACCCTGAGACCTGCGGTGGACGAGCAGGCTCCCAGCCTGGCCAGCCTGATCGAGTGTGACTAACGGGCAAAACGTGAGGCTAATGGAAAGCAAACACGGACGGACAGGCAGCCCACACGGTGTTTACTCAGCAGCATGCTGCGCGGCCGGGCGGCTGGGCCACGGGCTGCGGCTGTGTCAATCACTCGCTGCTGTTTGTCTAACCTCACCAAGTGTGTTTCTCTTTATTAGCAGGACACAGATAGGGAAGGAGATCTCCCCCACAGATGCGCGGCTGCAGGAATGCGCCCTCCCAGCAGAGCAGAGGGCGGCAGGAGGGGCCTAGAACAGGGGACCCTTCCCCTGCCCGCTGGTCTGGAGGCCTGTGGGCTCTGCTCTGCTGAGCACTCACCTGACCAGGCGTCTACAGGTGCTCCCTGTGGAGCCTGCACACCCCCGGGGGCTGTCCTCTGAGCCGGGGTGGGGAGGTGGCCACCCGGAGACACACAGCCAAGACCAAGTGGGGAGCACTGACGATGCCACTGGTTTCTGCCTCTTCACGGAATTCAGTGTTCCGTTCCCAGGGCCACCAGGGAGTTGGCTGGCTCCTCGGTCAGGCCAGGTCCATCCCAAAGACTCTGCCAGGGAGCTTTCCTCCTTGCGCGTGGGTGGCCCGCTTCTCCCAACTACTCACCATGGAAGGAGCCATAGGTGACTGTAAACAAAGGTGTGTGTCTGTGTCCCAAGAAAACTTTATTTGTACAAACAGGCTGTGGGCCGAGCCCCTGGTGCTAGACTGACTGCTGAAAGTTCTTCAGGCTTTCCTGTGCCCACGCCCTGTCCAGGGTGAGGCTCAGAGCCTCCCTGAGGGTGCAGTGGGGGCCCAGCTGCCAGCTGGAAATCTGGGCCGCCCTCTCGTGCTTGGGCCACAGAGGAGCCAATAGTGTGTTGGGTCCAGGCCCAAACCACAGGGACGGGCACACGCCCACCCAAGTCCTCACATCCCAGCAAGGGCGCTGCTGTCCACATGACTCACGGTTGGAGCTGGCTTGGCCCAGCTGGCTGAGGAATCTTCCGTCAGGTCTCTCTGCTGGAAAACCACCCTTCCCCTTTCCACACCGCCCTCTTGGGAAGAAAGTCATTTTGTCAGCCCACATTGATGGGTTGGGGAGTCGAACTCCAGTCCTTGAGGACAGACTTTCTTCATAAATTATCTGAAGCTCTCCTGAACAGAAGAACTATGCATGTCTCTCCCCACTCCCCTACTTCCCACGTATTTGACCAAGATTTTGGTCAAACACGTGACCAAATTCGCTCAGTCACGTATTTGTATCGGTGTGATTCTGTGGGTGATTTTCTTACAGTGTGGGCCACGACCCAGGGCTGCCCTCTGTACCGTTGCTCAAGTTGTCCCAGCTTTGGCTGTGCGGAGCTTTTCCAGTTGGCTTCCATGCTGTGCACCCGTGGAATGCTTGTGTGAGCGTGTGTTGGAGCACTTCCCTGCTTCCTGCAGCTTCAAGATGTCCCAGGCCAGTGACGTCTTGGACATGTCTCACCCCAGCCTGCGAATCACTCTTCTCTCCAAGGCACCCTGGCCTCAGAAACCCGGATCACAGGGCCACGTGCTCACTGCTGCTGGGGCACCATTCCTCTCGGGCCCCCTCCGCCGTCAGAGCAAAGGATGGAGGTCTTCCTACTAAGCGGTGTGCATGCAGGCGTCTACAAATATTTCTCTGCGGACCATCGTATCTACAGCAAGTCAGACACAAGTTCACACTGATGGCTCCCGCTCGAATCCATGACCACGCGGACCCTTGACAGCCGCCGGCCCTTCTCGCTTCAGGCTTAGCTCCTCTCCCCGTCCCCTCAGTGGGGCTGCTCCAAGCATTTGTGACACAACTCCCTCGTCAAGTCTGCATCCCGTCTTGAGGTCCTCGGCATTCTAAATGACTACACATTCTTTTTCATGTGCAAAGACTCACTCTCTGTTGTGTCAAGTTCTATGGCTGTGACAAATGCGTAGCGCCTTGTATCTGCCATGACAGAATCATATGGAAGCATTTCATTGCCCCAAAATGCCCTGTCACCTATCCCTTTCCTGAGGGTCTGGCCGCCACTGGTCTCTTCGACACCTCCCAAGTTCTGCCCTTTCCAGGCTGCCCTACAGCTGGCATCATACATAGGGAGCTTGTGTCATTTCACGACCCCATCACCCAGTTCTGTGCGTCCAAGGGGTCTGGCTGTGCCGCAGCCTCTGCACTGTCTTCCCTCCCTCTGTCCCTTGCTTCCTGTGTCCACTCCATGCAGCCACCAGAGACAGGCCACGTTCCCCCTCTACTCAGGACCCCCCCCCCGAGCCTCTTCTGTCTTGAAGCCCTGCAGGGCCACCCCCTGACCCCACATCCAGCCCCTCTCCCCACTGGTCTCTGCTTCAGTCCCTCTCCATCTGCCTGCAGACCTCTGCACTGGTTGTCCCTTCTGCTGCTCCCACAGACAACCTCATGACTCACTCCGCACCTCCTTCAGGTTCATACTCAGGTGGCCATCTCTTCAGAGAGGATTTTTTAAAGAACTGCCTAACTTTGGTGGTTGCACCAGTTTACATCACCACTAGCATTGTACAACAGTTCCAATTTCTCCACATCTTCACCAGCACTTGATATTTTCTGTTCTAATGATAGCTATCCTAGTAGGTGTGAAGAGGTATCTCACTGTAGTTCTGATTTATTTGTATTTCCTTCATGTCTAATGACGTTGAACATCATTTCATGTATTCATTGGCCATTTTAATGATATGGCCTTGGATAAATAAAAATACAAGAGATATTTGGATAAGAGCCTTTGTTCATTATTTACCTATTTATTTTTAAGGATTTTATTTATTTGACACAGAGAGAGCGCGTGCAAGCAGGGGGAGCAGCAGGCAGGGTGAGAGGGAGAGAGAGAAGCATGTTCCCTGCTGAGCAAGGAGCCTGACACGGGGCTCCATTCCAGGGCCCTGAGATCATGACCTGACCAGAAGGCAGATGCTTCACTGACTGAGCCACCCGGGTGCTCCCTTTGCTGCTATTTAATTGAATTGTTTGTTTTTCTGTTGTTGAGTTGTAGAGTTTTTTGTTTTAATATTCTGGCTAGTAAACCATTATCAGATATGTGATTTGCAATATATTTTCTCCTATTCTGTAGGCTGTCTTTTCACTTTTTTGATAATATTCTTTAATGTATAAAAATTTTTAATTTTATTGAAGTCTAACTTATCTTTGTATTGTTCACACTTTTGGCGTCACTTCTGGAATCTGTTACTAAAAGGATCATAAAGATTTACCTTTGTGTTTTCTTCCAAGTGTGTTATGATTTTAGCTTTTATATTCAGGATATTGATCTATTTTGAGTTAGTTTTATATATGGTATGGGGCGGGGATCCCACTTTATTATTTTGCTTGTAGAAATTCAGTTGTCCTAACATCATTTTTTGAAGAGACTATCCTTATCCCCAAAATGGGACTTGCCATCCTTGTCAAAGTCAACTGGCCAGAGGTTCATGGGTTTACTTCTGAACTCAGAGTTCTTTCCATTGGTGTGCAATCTCTCTTTATGCTAGCACCACACTATATTGTTTACTATACATTTGTAGTCAGTTTTGAAATTGAGAACTGTGAGTCCTTCAAATGATTCATTTTCAAATTTCATCAGATTTTTCATTTCTGCAAAAAGAATGCTATAAAATATTGATAAGGATGGTGTTGAATCTGTAGAGTCCTTGGGTAGTGAAGACATCTTAACAATATTGAGCCTTTCTGTCAAAGAACGAAGGACATTTTTAATTTAAATCTTTAATTTATTTCAGCAATGTTTTATAGTTTGTAGTGTGTAAGTCTTTTATCTCCTTGGTTAAATTTATTCCTTGGCATTTTATTCTTTTAATTGCTATTATAAATGGGATCTTTTCCTTAATTTCCTTTTTTGGATTGTTCACTGCCGGTATACGTAAACACAACTGACTTTTATGTACTGATCTTGCACCCTGTAAATTTTGCTAAATTTTTCAATTAGTTCTAGTAGTTTTCTTGTGGATTCTTTGGAATTTTTTCTATATGAGACCATGCCATCTACAACAGAGTTAATTTGACATCAATATTTCTAACTTGAATGTATTTTTATTTCTTTTTCTTGTCTAATTGCTCTAGCTAGTCCAGTGTAATGTAGAGCAGTGATGAAAGTGGGCATCCTTGTCTTGATCATAGGTTGGACCAGACTTTCTCCATTGTATATGATGCTTGCTATGAATTTTTCATAAATACCCTGCATCATGTTGAGGAAATTCCTATCTATTTCTAGTTTTATGAGTATTTTTATCATGAAACGGTGTTGGATTTTGTCAAATGTCTTTTCTGCATCAGTGGAGATGATCGTGTGGTTTTTATTCTTTCTATTAATCTGACGTATTACATTGATTTTCTTATGTCGAACGAGCTTTGTACTCATAGGATAAATCTTACTTAGTGCATAATTTGGTGTATAATTTTTCAAATACTCTGTTAGATTCAGCTTGCTAGTTGTTATGGACTTTGTTTGCATCACCCCTCGACAACTACCAAATTCATACGTTAAAGTCTTAACCTACAGTGGGATGGTATTTGGCAGGGCCTTTGGAAGGTAACTGGGTTTAGATGAATTGGGACCCTCATCGTGGGATTAGTGCCCTTATAAAAGAGGAAGAGAGAGAATTCTCTCTCACTCTTTTCTCTCTCTCTCCCTTCCTCACTCTCTCACTCCCTCTCTTCCCCCTTTCCTCCCCCTCTCCCTCTCTCTCCATACACATGCACCGAGGAAAGGACATACAAGCACACAGTGAGAAAGTGGCCATCTGGGAGCTATGAAGAAGTTTCTCACTAGAATCCTAACATGCTAGTATTCTGATGTTGGACTTCTAGCCTCCAGAACCGTGAGAAAATAAATGTCTGTTATTTAGGGCACCCAGTCTAGAGTATTATGGTATACTAAGACATTAGTATTTTGTTGAAGATTTTTACATCTTTACTCATAAGAGTCACAGTCAGTAATTTTCTTTTATCATGATGTCTTACCTAGTGTTGGTATCAGGGTAGTACTAATCTTACAGAAAGAGTTGGGAAGTGTCCACTCCTCTCTTTTTTTCTTTTTCTGAAGGGGAGAGAGACATAGGGAGTGAGGATAGAGGGAGAGAGAGAATCACAAGCAGGCTCCATGCCCAGCATGGAGCCCTATGCACAGCTGGATCTTAAAACCCTGAGATCATGACCTGAGCCAAAATCAAGAGCCAGATGCTTAACCGACCAAGTCACCCAGGCGAATCTCTCCTTTTCTCTTTTTTTGGGAAGAATCTGATGAAACTGGTGGTAAATCTTCTTTAAGTATTTGGTAGAATTTACTAGTGGAGCTATATGGTCTGAAGTTTTCTTTGCTCAGTGTGTTATGTTTTCTCTTTTAGTAGCCTCTACGTATTTTCTGATTTCTCTTATTATTTCTTCTTGACTCCTTGGTTGTTTAAGACTATGATGTTTAATTTCCATATATTTGTAAATTTCCCAGATTTCCTCTGTCATTGATTTTTAGCTTCATTCCACAGTGGTTAAAGAACATACATTGTATGATACTTATCTTTTAAAAATCTGTGGTCTAACATATGTTGTATCCCAGAGAAGGTTCTAGAGAAAAATGTGTCTTTTGCTGTTATTGGGCTGAGTGTTTTATATGCTTATTGGGTCTTGATTGTTTAGAGAATTGTTCAATTCCTCTATCTTCTTGTTAGTCTTCTGTCTATATGCTTTATCTCTTATTGAAAGTAGAATTTTGAAGTTTCCAGTTATTAATGTACAACTCTCTATTTCTTCCTTGAAATCTGACAAAGTTTCTTCATATACTTTTGAACTCTGTTTTTTCCAGCTTTATTGAGACATAATTCATATGTAACACTGGGTAAGTTTGTGGTGTATAATGTTATGATTTAATACACGTATATTGCAAAATGATTACCACAATAAGGTTACTTAACACCTCCATTACCTTACGTAGTTACCCTTTTCGTAGTGGGTGAGAAATTTTAAGACCTACTCTCTTAGCAACTTTCAAATATACATCACAGTATTGTTAACCACAGTCACTGTGCTGTGCTTTAGATCTCTAGAATTCATCTTATAACTCTAAGTTTGTACCACCCACAACCTTCATCCATTCACTCCAGCACACACCATCCTATCCCCTGGCGAATATCAATCTACTTTATGTTCTAGCTTTGTTTTTTCTAAGATTCCACATATAAGTTCATGCAGTGTTTGTTTTCCTCTCTCCGATTTATTTTACTTGGCATAATGTCCTCAAGCTTCGCCCATGTTGCTTCAAATGGCAGGATCTCCTTCTTTTTTATGGCTGAATAATATCCCTTTACATCAACCACATTTTCTTTACCCAATTGTCCCCTGATGGACACTTTGGTTGTTTCCATGTCTTAGCTATTGTAAAGAGTGCTGCAATGAACACGGGAAGGCAGATATCTCTTCAAAACTGATTTTGTTTCCTTTGGATGTCTATCCAGAAGTGGAATCATTGGATCATATGGAGACATTTTTAATTTTTTAAGGAGGTTCCATACTATTTTCCATAGTGGCAGCACCCACTTACATTCCCACCAACAGTACATGAGGGTTACCTTTTCTTCACATCCTTACCAACACTTGTTATTTCTTGTCTTTTTGATAATAGTCTACTATGTGTGAGGTGATATCTCATTGTGGTTTTGATGTGTATTTCCTTGGTGATTAGTGACATTCGAGCACCATTTCATGTACATCTTGGCCATTTATATATCTTCTTTGGAAAAAAAAATCTATTCATGTCCTCAGCCCATTTTTAAATCAAACTTTTTTGCTATTTGATTGTATGTGTTCCTCATATGTTTTATATATTAACCCCTTATCAGACACATGGTTTGCAAATATTTTCTCCCATTCCATAGGCTGCCTTTTAATTTTATTCTTTTCCTTACTGTGCAGAATAACTTCAGTTTGATGTAGTCCCACTTGCTTATTTTTGCTTTTGTTCCTTGTGCTCTAGGTATAATATTAAAAAAAATCATTGTAATGACCAATGTCTGGAGATTTTTCCATGTTTTCTTCTAGGATTTTTACAGTTTCGATTCTTATAATTAAGTCTTTAATCCACTTGGAATTAACTTTTTGCTAGTGGTGTAAGATAGGGGTCCAATTTCATTCTTTTGCATGGGGATATCCAATTTTCCCAATACCATTGATTGAAGAGATTATTATTTTTGATACCCTTATTAAATATTAGTTGGCCATCTATACATGGGTTTCTAAACTATTGATTTTGTTCCATTGGTCTAAACGTCTATTTTTATGCCAGTACCAAACTGTTTTGATTACTATAGCTTTGTAATATAGTGTGAGATCAGGAAGTGTGATGCCTCCAGCTTTGTTCTTCTTTCTCAAGATTGCTTTGGCTATTGAGCTCTTTCGTGGTTCTATGCAAATTTTGGGATTGTTTTTTCTATTTCTGTAATCAATGCCATTAGTCTTGATAGAGATTGCATTGAATCTATAGATATATTTTTGTAGTATGGACACTTTTACAATATTAATTCTAATCCATGAACACAGGACATACTGGCACTTTCTTCTCGCTTCCAAGGTTTCTTTCCTTTTTTTAATTTAAATTCAATTAGCCAACATATAGTACATCATTATTTACAGATGTAGAGTTCAGTAATTCATCAGTTGCATATAACACCCAGTGCTCATCACATCATGTACCCTCCTTAATGCCCAACACCCAATTACTCCCTCCCCCACCCCAGCCTCCCATTGTTTCTGAAGAGAAATCAGCTGTTGCTATTATCAAGGATCCCTTGTATGCAGTGAGTCACTTCTCTCTTGCTTTGTTTTCAATATTTTTTTCTTCGCCTTTGTCTTTCTGCAGTTTGATTATGATGTGTCTCAGTGTGGGCCTCTTTGAGTTTACCCTTCTTTGAGTTTGTTGAGCTCCTTGGATTTGTAGATTTATCAAATTTGGGAAATAATTGGCTATTGATTTTTTGGAGTATTCTTCCTACACCTTTCTCTCCCTCCTCTCTGTTTGAGACTCCCATTATGCATATGTTGGCCTGCTTGGTGCATTCCACGGGTCCTTTAGGCTTCATTCGCTTTTCTGCACGTTTTGGTCTCTGTCTCTGCTCTTCAGATTCAATAATTTCAATTGGCCTATCTTCACGTTTGATGATTTTTTTTTGCCCTGCAAATCTGCTGTTAAGCTCCTTTAGTGAATTTTTCATTCCAGTTATTGTACTTTTCAACTTCACTTCCAAAAATGAAACTTTTGTTACATTTCTTTCTACAAATCCTTTGTCTTTATTCAAAAATCTCATGTCATTTATATATTATTTTTCTAATTTTCTTCGGTTCTTTGTTCGAGTTTAAAGTCTTTGTCATTTAGTCAGTCTGAGTCTGGCCTTCCTCAGGGATAATTTTTGTTAATATATTTTTTTCCTTTGAATAGCTCTCTCTCTCTCCCCCCCACCCTTCCTCTCTCTCTCTCTCTCGTATGCCTTGTGATTTTGTTGTAGTTGAAAACTGAACATTTGATGCTATACTATGGTGACTTTAAAAATCAGATTCTTCCTCTTTCTCAATTTGTTTTGATTGTTGAAAGATGTGGCTTTCTTTGGTAGTATATTTATTTAGGGACTCTCTCAAAGTATTTTTGTAAAGACTTTAATTTTTGTCATGTGTGCTTACTGAACTCTTGTTCCTTTACCTCATGTTCAGCTAATATTTTGACAGAGATTTCCTTGCATGTCAGGAACTTAAAGAGAAGGAGAGAAAAAACACAAACACAAACAATAAACTAAAGCAAGCATCTCTCCCAGTATTTGTGAATTGTCTCTGTGCTGGGGCCCTCCAACACTTAGGCAGGCTTGCTCTAAGCTTCAGGATGATCCCAACATGAAATCTTATGGTCTTCTTGTCATTTCTGAGCAAGTGTCTTGTCCTGGGTATTTGTGTGGCTTTCAAAAATCCTCTATATTTTTGGTGCTTTTGAATATTCTTTTTTCCCAGAGAATTAAGCATCTCAAGCATTTCAGTTTTTCTTCTTGGGCCTTAGGCAGTTGTTATATGTCTCAACCATAGTCTTTTGTCCAAACCATCTGTGGGTTGTTAGTATGGCTTGCAAAACTAAAGGCAATGCTCACCCCATTTCTGGCCTGAGGTCCGAGTCAGGGGAAACAGAGATGAGGTCCTTGCATTAGTCCTCCAGGTGGCTCCCAGACCAGATAGAACTTCAGACTGGGAATTTGGGCTGCCGCCACTTCACTGTACCAGGAAAGAGGTAGACAGGCCAAAGGCAAGGAAAATGCCCCAAAGCTTTCCTGCTGTTTTCAAGTTGTCTTTTTCTTGATTCGTTGTTCATTCGGTTGCTGTAAACCTTTACTGTTTTCCAAAATTCTGACAGTTTCTACTTGTTTCTTGATGTTTCTGTAGAGGGACACAGAGAGCTCCTCTGCACCATTTTGCTTATGTCACTCTCCTCATGCATTCCTAATCGTTTGATTATGTATCTCAAGTCCTACCTTTCCTGGCTCCTTTCTGCCTCTCCATGCACAATGATCTACGGGCTGTTGCCAGAGCCCTCTTTGGAGCTGCTGAGTCCAGTGTCACAGCAGTGTCCAGATTCACAGCAGTTCCTCATCTTTATTGCTTCAGAGGGTAAACATCCTCTGAATCCTTTCCAGGAGCACTGTCAGCAGGAAGGTTCTCAGGACTTAGTAGAGGTTGTTCTAAGCCTACAACTTCTTGAAGTATCTGATCCCAAGCATGTCACTCAACCAAAGCAGTTCTGACACCTGCAATCTCATTTAGGCCACTATTCCTTATAAGCTTCCAGAAGCCATCCCAATAGGTTAATAAGACCAGTTCTGGGCATCCTAGCTGCCGGGATCTTAGTTGGCTTGGGCTGCTATGACAAAAAGCCATGGGCTGGGGGGCCTAAACAGCTCCAGGAGAGGGCCTAACCTGGCCAGCACCAAGCCTAACCCTGAGGTGAGGACCCATTTGGGTCCCACCAATCCAGACTCCTGACCTGGCCTATGCAACAGCGAGAGGATGATTTTGTGCCCTGCTCCGGCCCTCCAGGACTCAGGGTCCCCTACAGCAGCTGAGAATTCAGGTTGCCCTGTGGTTTGGCCACTCTCAGTTCCTCCCAGCCCACTGTCCAGCTGCAGGCGATGAGAGGCTCTTAGCACAGCTGTGAGGCCTGGTGCACCCTACAGGGAGCAAAGGAGACAGATGGACTGTCCTCCAGAGCCCTCTGCTGGGGATGAGGGGCTGAGTGGCCATATTGCTCCTCGTTGTTGAATGAGTAAAAGGACACGGAGATGTTCCCCCACTGGTCACTTACTCATCTGTGCACACCTGCCTCTTCTGTTTCTGGTACTCAGCTGTGCTCATCCCTGCTTGGAAGACAAGGTGCTCTGTGAGTTCCAGAGTTGGCTGGGAGAAGGTGCTGAGGAAATCTTCCTGGGAGAAGAGGTGGCTAAGGGGATCTTTTATCTAAAGACAACAAATATATCATCCTACAGTAACAGATGGGGATCCCTTTGCACCAGAAGCCGGGAGGGGCCTGCTGGTGGTGGGAACACCCTGTCACCTGCCAGCTCGGTTGGCCACGTAAGTCACCAGCCCCTCAAGGGGAAGGAGTTGGCTGGTTGGAGCAGGGGCTCCATCCCAGGAGTGAGTGTGTCACTGTCCAGCATCCCAGCCGCACATGCCGAGTTCCCTGCTTTGGAGCCCCAGGGCCACTAGGAGGGCTGAGGAGAGCCTTCCAGGGCCTGGGGCTGCCTGAGGCTCAGTACCATGTGAGTGTGCATGCGTGCGTGTGTGTGTATGTGTGTGGCAGGGTATATGTGTTTGTGTGTGCAAGTGTGCCATGTGTGTATGTAGCATGTACGTGTGTGGGGACACATGTAGTTTCTGTGTGTGGTGTGTGCGTGTCGTATGTGTGTGGTGTATGCACATGTGTGTCATGTGTCCGTGCGCTTCATCCCTTATCCTCCTGTCCTCCTCCAGGTGAACCCTACAAGCTGCAGGACCTTGGCCAGGGCACACAGTGAACATGTCACTGGGCCTGTCCCCTTGGGCTGCTTCCGCCCCAGCCTTGGCCTCTTGAGTAGCAAGGAAGCTGGTGTGCAGGGCTGGGTCTGGGACTCTCAGAGGAGGAAAGGCAGGACACATGGGACAGGTGGGGCCAGGAGCCCAGCCTGACTGGCCGGCTGGCATTTCCTCCCCACAGGGCCACTCCGTCACGGCAGGGCCCCCCAGCAGCCATCTCCACTAACATGTGGCCAAGATAGGAGCTCCGGCTCCTCCTCAGCCTCCCCATTGCCAGCCTAGGAACAGGACAGGGATTCTCACAGCAGAAAACAGCCTGGTCTCCCACACACTTTCCAGAGCTCTCCGCCCTCATGTCCACTGCACAGTGAGCCCCAGCCCTGGTTCTGAGGTCAGGTCCTTTCTGCAAATGCGCCAACTTCTCAGGTGCCAGAGGCCCGCATTGGCTCCGAGATGCTGCTCCCAGAGCCAGGACTCCTGGTGGGAATGGGCACAGGGCACCAGGCAGGAGCCAGCCCCACAGTGTAGACTGTACCCCTCCACATACAGCCCCAGGAGCTCACGGTCCAGGGCTGCGCTCAGGCCTCACTTTGACAGTGTTCACAGGTTCGTGTCTTCTGTGCATCGGTAGGCATATTTGTACGTGAAATGGTGATTGCTGTCATCTGGGCGACTTCAGCAGAGTGTTCAGAGTGTCCAGTGTGTGGCTGCTTTGGACCCCCTTGTTTCTACCCCCCACTCCTGAGGCCCGCCCTGATGTCCCGGGTGTTGCGGTCTATCCAGGTTTTGGTCCTCGAACACACAGCATTTCAAGCATGAGAGTCTTCGATTTGGGTTATTACATTTTCTACTCAGTCCTGTGTCTGGGAGGCTCCGCTCCACCTCCTGTGGCCCCTCACTCTCTGTGCTGTGCACCCACTGGGTGCAACCCCGGCCGCCTTGGGGCTAGGCAGGCTGTCCTCATAGCCCTCCCGGTCACCCCAGGACCTGTGGGGACATGCTTAGAAGTAGCAGAGGCCCTCGGTGTCCTAGCAAGGTCGGAACAGAATCCCGGTAAAGACTCCCATGTCCTTGGGCGCCTGGGTGGCTCAGTGGGTTAGGCCACTGCCTTCGGCTCAGGTCATGATCTCAGGGTCCTGGGATCGAGTCCCGCATCGGGCTCTCTGCTCAGCGGGGAGCCTGCTTCCCTCCCTCTCTCTCTCTGCCTGCCTCCCTGCCTACTTGTGATTTCTCTCTGTCAAACAAACAAATAAATAAATAAATAATAAATAAATAAACAAACAAACAAATAAATAAAATCTTTAAAAAAAAAAGACTCCCATGTCCTTTGGCTTCGAGCTAACGGCAGCCAGGCCCCCACAGAAACAGTGGAGACAGATGTGGACTCTGGAATCGGAAACCCACAGGGCTGGTGTGACAGGGCAAGTGATGGAAACACATGTACATAAGTACACACATGCCACATAGACTCACACATACACATGCTCAGAAGCATACAAAATACATGTGTACACACATGCACACATGCTCTCACATACACACAAACAAGTGTGTATACACACATGCAGGTGCACACTCACACCCTAAGGGCTCACCATCACTGTGGTCTTCCCCACACCACACCCACCGTACACCCCAGCAAGAGGAGGAAGGGGATGCGGATGGCAGGCTGGAGGTCAGAGGCTGGGGTGGGGACGTGCCCCCCCCGAGGGAGTGGCCTCTGGGGGGGGTGGGGGACATCCGCATGGACTGCCCCACAGACACTAGCACCTTCAGGGCTGGGGCAGGCGCCTGAGGGCCCTGAAGAGAGGCGGCCCCAGACTTCTGCTGGCCTCCAGGGATGAGGGATGAGGGACAAGGGGGGACGGTGCCTGGACCCAGGCCCCTCAGGAAATCACTTTCAGATCTTGCTCCAGCTCACTCATGTGAGTGCTGCTGGAGCACTGCCTTTTACCTAAATTGCCTCAATTTTCAATTTGCTTGACATTTGAGCAGGACGAGGCCTTCTGGCTCCCTTCCTGAAGCAGCCCCTGCCTGGGACATCCCAGAGCCCAGCAAATGGGGTGCAGGGCACCTGGGGGCCAGAGGTGCCTGTAGGAAGGGTGCACAGGCCCAGCTCCCCCTGAGCTCTTAGAGGGAAGTCAACTCTGCCCCTCAGCCTGGTCACCCAGCCTGGGAACCCTCCCCTCCCCTCCGGGTGTAGCCCCCTCCCACAGCCCTCTCCTCCAGCACCCAGCCTCCCCCCTGCTCCTGTACTGCTGAGGCTAGGGCGTCTGTGGGATTGAGCCACGGGCTCACTTGTTTCACAGACAATGTCCAAGCCAGGGCGAGAGAGCCAGAAATGAGCAGACTGTGTGCCCCCCGGGGAGGAGAGGAGCTGCTAGGCCTTGGAGGGGAGTGGACAAGAGGGGCTGCGGGCTGGTGTCAGGAGCTTGCGGATCTGGACAGCAGGTGGAGGAAGGATGGAGGCTGCCCAAGGCTGGTGTCCCCTAGGGTGGGTCAGGCTTCAGGGCAGAGGGTGCACTGGTAATGCAGTGCTGACACACTTCATGGCCCGAGAGAGCTATGGGTGCCAGAGGGAGACAAGAAGGAGGGGAGACACAGGGAGATGGAATGAGAGAATCCAAGAAGCTAGAGAAACTCCCTGCTCCTCCCCCTAGGAGAAGGAATGAAGAGGAGGGGAGGAGGGAGGACGAGGAAAAGGGATGGGGGAGAAGGGAGCAGGGGAGGGAGGTGGGGGGAAGAAGGAGGAAGGAAAAGGAGGAGGGGTGGAAGGAAGAAGGCTGGAGGAGGTGAGGAGAGAGGGGAGGGAGAAGGAAGAGGGTGGGGGAGGAGGGAGGAGCAGGAAGGAAGAGGGGGAGGAGAAGGAGAGGGGGAGGAGGGGGAGAGAAAGGAGGAGGGAGTAGGAGAAGGAGGGGGAAGGGAGGAGGAGGGGGGAAGGGAGGAGGAGGGGGAAGGGAGGAGGAGGGGGAAGGGAGGAGGAGGGGGGGAAGAAAGGAGGGGAGGAGGGGGGCTGAGGAGGAAGGAGGAAGAGGGGAGGCGTGTGGGCTGGGCCCAGGCAGTCTCCCGGGAGCCCTGACCCCACTGGGCGCCCTCAGCTCCCCTCCTGGCCACGCTCAGGTTTCCGGGCTGAATGCAGGCAGATTGAGTAACCGATGCATGTGCTACGCATTATGAAGAAAGCCTTAAAAAGCCCTCGTTTATCGCTGTTTACGTTCCATGATTGAGGGGAGAATTTGCCAAGACCAAAGGTTACTGCTGGTGTTTCTGTGACCAATATTACCTCAAACTAAAGCAATTAGCTTCAAGGAAACACGCGTTGTCTTTGGGGGCTTTTGAGAGCGACCTGCAGTGTGTGAGACAGACGGCTGGCCCCATCACCTGTCTGGTGGGCCTCGGTTTCCCTCTCTGTGGTATGGGGACCCAGATGGGGCTCCGGGCCATGCACTTAATTTCCCTGGTTTAGCTCCCAGAGCATGTGCTTTTGGTGTTTCTCCCTGAGGCTGTTTCTACTCACTTTTGGCCATTAAATCCTTTCTTGAGACAATTATGGAGAAAGCTTAAAGGGTAATTAGTGAATGGTAATTAGGAAACGCTCTCCTTCCAAGGAGGACCATGAAAATCGGCACCCTGTGTCTCTGCTAGGCTTCCCAGGCCAGGGCTTTGTGGGGGTGGCTGGGGACAGGGCCTGGTTGTGCCTCAGTCTCCCATCCGTGCGCAAGCATGAGGATGATGGTGTCTGCACCGGGTCCTAAGGAGGGTGTGGAAAGGGCACCAAGACCTTAGAATGGTTCCTGGCAAATAGCCAGCGCAGAAAAGCTCATTCCCACTGTTGTACCCAGGGGCTGGCCAGGGCAGCTGCGGGGAGAGAAGTGAGGGATGCAGACACCATCCAGGAGGGAAGGGAAAGAGCCCAGAAGCTGCTCTGGGCGGTGGGAAGGGGGGCGGTGGGGGGCGGGGGGTGGTCCTGCCACCTGCTTCCTACCAACCAGTCTTCAGGCCTCTTGCAAACCAACCAGCTTAAGTCACTTAGTAGCTGCCACTGTGCCCCCCATTACAGTGTGTCTCCTGCCTAGCAGTGAGCCAGCGACACCAGCCCCCAGGAAGCAAGGAGGGCTGGACTGACTTTGAAGACACAGACATTCAACAGATGGCCGGGCCCAACACAGCTCTGCCCCACACTCTCCTGGCACCTTACAGGAGCAGGAGCGGGGAGCTCCTCTTGGGGATATAGGACTGATTATCTCTCTCCCTCCTAGAACTGTCAACAGTCCTCGTGGGTTATACAGGGAGCACGTTCCATACAGGGCCTGGAGCAATGTGGGCACTGAGGAGGTCAGATGAGGCCCAGTGGAGGGGATCAACCGCTCGGTTTGCATGCTGGTGGGGAAACCCTCCCAAACAAGTGGCCTCTCACTGAAGGACCTGGAAACAGAGCCGCAGCCAAGCCGGATTTGAGGAGGGGTCTGGGCTGCCCTCCAGAGGGCCCCAGGACAGACCGGCGGTCACAGGCATACACTTCACCAAGTCACTGGGCTGACCACAGAACAAGAAGGCTGGCTCTCGGGTGGGCCAGAGGGCTGAGCCCGCAGCCTGGGAGCAGAGGCATGGGGGTCCTTGGGGAACAGGAGTCCTGGAGGCTCTGTCCCCGCTGTGTGCCCTCAGGTGCTCTGTGGCAGGGAGAGTGTCCACTCAGGGAGAGAGTCTCAGGGCGGGTCTAGGTTAAACCGTGAGCTGGATAGCCTAGGCTCCACGGCCAGCAGGGACACGGGTGCATGCCCTAAACCACAAGAGGGCCACTGGGGCTCCCCAAAATGACCATTTGTCATTTGCTCCTCCCATTATGACCCCATGTTGCAGATGATGGACCCGAGGCTGAGAGGGGACAGAACTGTGCATTCAAAGCGTGGACAGACATTTGCCAGGTTCCTGGATGGTTTCGGGCCTCTTTGTATCTACCTACCCCATGACCCCAGCCTCTCAGAGCCTGGCCCAGCCAAAAAGTCCACTGGACACCCTGTCTTTTCCACCTGTAGGCTCAGCGGCACCCCAGCTCCATCGGTCAAGAACCACGCCCATCTGCAGCCACCTGACCTCTCCTGACATAGGTGATCTGGGGGACAGCGGTGTGGGGGGCCAGCCCCCAACAGGCTCCTGCCTTCCCGCCCGGCACTCTCTGCTGGACCTGCCAAGGGCCCGGCTCTTCAGCGGCTTGTGGATCCCCCCCGCCCATGGCAGCCTGGGAGTCTCCAGCCCCTCTGGTCAGCGACCGCCAGCCCTGTAACCTGAAGGTGCCCCGAGGGACCCCACCACCCTTAATGTCCCTCCGCCCCCACCTCCAGAGAGACCCGCACATTCAAGAACGCCACTCGCCGACAGCATAAAGCGCCCATTCTTCCCCAGCGTGGGGCTGGGGTGGGAAAATATTTTCCAAAGGTCAGTTTTCCAATTATACTTAAAATTTGAAAGCTCATTTTTTTCTCTTTTTGCCTCCCCTCATGCAGCCGCGTTCTGCTAATTTCATAAAGATACCATTTAGCTGAGGTAGGTGGGATTCTGGGCATCAGAACAGCTTCCCAACGTCAACAGCCAGCCTAACCGTAACCACCGACTTCCCATCATTTGCGGGGAAAAAAACGTTTTTCTCCCCAAAAATTATGGCCTGTAGGAATCAGACAACATCCCCATTGCCCGGCGGGAAATTACAGAGATTTTCTTGCGTACTTAACTTTAAGCCACATATATAAAGTCCTGCTCTGTCTTAATGACTTGCTCACAGTCTGCTGGGGAAGCAGGATGCTTGAGGGGGTCCCCTGGGGTCTGTGATGCAGGTGAGGGCCCCTGTCACACGACAGCAGGCCCAGGCTGGCGTGCAGCTGTGCCTGAGCCTGGCCACTTAGTGGCCTGCATGTGTGTAGAGTGGGGGACAGGGCAGGGTGGACAGGACTGCCTGGGCTAGGCCCCGCCAGTGGGAACAGGATGAAGGGTCCACAAGTAACAAACGGGGATACAGAGGGAAGCCCCTCTCTCCCTCTGCTGACCCCGCTGGGCCCCAGACACCCCTCTCTCCCTCTGTTGAGCCCCAGATGCTCTTCTCTCCATCCTTTGCCTCTGTTGATCCCGCTGAGCCCCAGATGCCCCCTCTCCTTCTTTTGCCTCTGCTGAGCCCCAGACACCCCTCTCCCAGCTCTGCATTTGATGACCCGACTGATGGGAACTGGGGGACTGCCTTCTTCCCACCTCCACCCTGTCAGTCCCCACACCCCATTCTGCCCCTTCGCAAGGCCTTATCCCTCCTGGCCCAAACCTCCAAGTCTTCCACACGGCTCAGAGTGACAGCGTACCTCCTTGAGGTCTGCTAAGCTGCCCCCCGCTTGGCAGCTCACTGGGGTACCAGAGTTGCCCAGGATGCGTGATGGAGAGATTTCAGAAGCCACAGGGGCGGGGGGCAGTGAGGGCGCCTGGGGGCTTGTACTCCTCCTGTGGGAGAAGGCAGGCCAGTCTTTTCTCAGGGTGGGGAGGGGACAAGCCATGGGACAGGCTGCAGCCCCCAGTGCCCTGGGGCTTTCACTCCTGGGCCAGGCTGTCAGAGCACCTCCAGGGATGAGAAGCCTGTAGACCCACAGGCCTGAGCAGAGCGGAGCTGAGTGGGACAGAGGCAGCGGCTGGACAGTGAAAGGAGATGACAAGCTGGAGCCCCCAGGACACATCAGGGTGCAGGTGACATGAGGGGCAGAGGCGCAGGGCATGGATGGGCAGAGTGCAGCCCTCACTACAGGCCCAGGTGGGGTTGGTGCGGAGGGAGACCGGTGCCCAGTCTGGGGAGCAGCGCTTCTCACCTCCAGCCCGTGGGCCTGATGGCACCAGCAGTATCAACTTTAAGGAGCTGGGAATCTAGCTTTTGATATGAAATATCCCAGTCTTCCAAGTTTGGCCCCTTGCCTCATGTTTCTAAACACTGGGCATGTCAAATCACACCTCCCATCCTTCCCCTTACTGCCATGCTCCAGCTCCCTCCTGTCCCTGCCCAGGGCCTTTGCATGTGCTGTTTCCTCTGCCCAGTGACTGCAGGGCTGGCTCCTTCTCCATTCGGAGGGCCCTGACCACTGCCCCATTTTCTTTTCTTCCCCACCTGCCCTTCCCTCTCCTGACTTTACATTGTATCCTAATGGGTCCCTCTATTATCTGTCTCCCCCACCCCATCCCCCAAATGAAACTTACTCCTAAGGCAGTGTCTGATTTGTTCACCGCTTTACCCTCCAGTCCCAGAACAATGTCTGACACATAGTAGGCACTTAATAAAAGCACAGTCAATAAACAAATGAGTGTGTAAACTTCGTGCCCCTTCACCACATGGCTGGCAAGCACCCTCTTGCCCCCATCATTCCCCTTTCTTCCTGGGAGCCTGGGTACCTCCAGTACTGGATGCTGAGCTAGATCCCGCAGGAAAGGCCCCCTGTCCTGGAGAGAAGGGCTGAGGTTGTTGGAAGCCCCTCCTGCCCGACCTCTCTGCCCCATAACCCTGTCTTGTTTTGCTTGCAGGAGTGTTCACTATCTGAAATGACCAGGTTGACCAAGCCTGTGTGCTCAGCTGTCCCAAAGCAGACCTGGGCTCAACACTTCTGCGGGATAGCAAGGAGGTTCATGTGTCGGTATATAGGCCTGAGGGCTCCAGTGCGGGTGGTGAGGTCATGAGGCCTCAGGGCAGAGTGAGGAGCTGGGATATTTTTTTCCCTAGGGAGCCACTGAAGGGTCTGATGCAGACCCTGTGGTGGTATAGAGCAAAATCTGATAGCTGAAAACTCTGTCCTCAACATCCAGGTGGCAAAGACATAAGGAGAACAGACATTCCTGCACAAAGGCTCTAGATGCACAAGATAAAGGAAGTATGGCCCTGCCTTCAAAGAGCTAAGACCCTAGAGAGGCAGATCAGATAAACATTAGTTCTCCTATTTATCCACTCATCCGTCCATCCGCCCATCTATCCACTCATCCATCCACAATCCGCCCATCCATCATCCATCCACCCAGGGATGTCCCTGCAGGGCTTGGCTCTACTGGCTTCCCAATAGCCTGGAAAATTTTCTGCACTCACTCTCTCAAGATGAAGACTGCAAAGTGCAAAAAGGAAAACTCTAGGCTTGGACTAGGCTCTCCCTTCCTTGGGCACTGGGCAAGAAAGAAGAAAGGAAAGAAACAAGACTCCCCGAACACCTGTCCTATAGCCTGGACTGTGGTAGGCACTTCAGAAGAATGACTTCTGCTTCTTAAAGCTACATTATGATGAAGGGATTATCCTCTATATTTTTTCCAGAAGAAACTGGAGATTAGAGAGACCAGATGGCTTCCTCAAGGCCAGAGGACTAGTCAGTGGATGAACCAGCACTCCGTGAAGGACAGCGCATTCCAAACTCCCAGTTTTCCCAGTGAAAAGGAGGGGTTCAAGGTGACCTGTTGTCATCACTGTTAGGCAAGCAGTCTGTAAGCCAACAGGCAAGCTGAGCATTACCAAACTAGGATCTTTGATGCCATCATTTCAAAAATTGATATAAATTCATGCACAGGTTAAAAAGAAAAACAGTTCAAATACAACAGATGAACAATATAAGGGCGCCTGGGTGGCTCAGCTGGTTAAGCGTCTGCCTTTGGCTCATCTGCCTTCCACATCAGGCTCCCTGCTCAGTGGGGAGCCTGCTTATCCCTCTTCCTCTGCTACCCTCTCCCTTTCTCACTCACTCTCAAATAAATAAAAATCTTAAAAAAAGAATGTATATACAAAAAAGACGAATAAAGAGGAAGTCTTAACTTCTAGCTCCAATCATGATGAAGTACTGAGTGTAAGATCTACCCCGTCCCCACAAGCAACAATAAAACTAGGTACAGCATATATGAAGCCACTGTTTCAAGGACTAGGCGCCAGACCAAGCAGAGCTGTAATTCTCGAGAGAAGAAAAACACACAAGGTGAGCTCCATATTCTGGCTTTACGCCTGACGCACTCACCCAACCGTGGCACAGGGATATAGAACATAAAAGCAGACAGCTCACTGGGAAGAGGGAGGAGACAGTGCTCCAGACTTCCAGGTACGTGGAATGGCTCGGGAAGGTGTGGGAGGGAGAAAGCTGTGTAGAGACACATGGCACAGAATTCTGCACAGAGGTCCTCCGAGCCGGCAGAACACTGCTATGCATGCACAGGGCTGAGCTCCGCTAGGTTTGGCAGAGAACAGCTAGTGGGTGGCCAAGAGCTAGGTGGGGATCCAGGAGGTTGCACTGTGCCCAGGGACCCTGATGTTCTGCTTCGCCATTGTAAGGGTGACTCTGGATGCACCCTAAAACACCCACCTGCAAACTTCAACAAGATCAATTTCATCTGCCTGTGAGCTAACTTCCCATCAGAAAACCAGTCAACACGCTCTAAAGAAAAGTAAAATCTAGACATCTTTGAAAGGCTACCAAAAAATTTCAATCTAGGATTGTACAGCCAGCAAAATCACCCCTTAAAAATAAAGGGAGAATACGGATATTTCACGCAAACAAAAGCTGACATAATTCATTCTCCAGGGAGATCAAAACTGCAAATGCTAAAGGAAGCTCTCCAGTTTGAAAAGGAAAAAGACCAGATGCAAGCTTACTTACTCACATGAAGCGGCGAGGAGCGCCCAAAATGACCAACATGTGGGCGGACAGAAAGGCCGATGGAGTGCCACTAGAGAAAGAGGATGGATTCAGAAGGATGAAAGTGGATTCTTCAGGAAGATACAGCCGTTCTACGCACTAACGCACCGAATGACAGACGTTCAACATGCAGAGAAGTAAAAACCAAAAGAACTAAAGAAACAGGCACATCCACAGAGATTGAACCTTCCTTTCTGAGTAACATAAAAGTAGACAATCCAATAAGGATAAGAGCTAAACAGCATAAACCACATTAACCTTACTGAAATCTGTAAAACACAAGGCTAAAGAGTACACATTTTAAAAAGGCACATGGAAATTTCGTAACATGAGTCATACTCAATTAAAGAGCACTGCAATAATAGAGTATGTTCCCTAGCTACTAGTAGAGATTAAGAAATCCGTAAGAAGTTAATGAGAAAATCCTCAAATCTTTAAAAGTAACACACATCTAAATAATCCATAGGTCAAAGAAATCACAAAGGAAATCAGAAAATATTTTGAGGGATGCCTGGGTGGTTCAGTGGGTTCAGCATCGGCCTTAGGCTCAGATCATGATCCCAGGATCCTGGGACTGAGTCCTGCATTGGGCTCCCTGCTCAGTGGGGAGCCCGCTTCTCTCTCTGCCTCTGCCTGCCACTCTGCCTGCTTGTGCTCTGCCTCTCTCTCTCTGACAAATAAATAAAATCTTAAAAAAAAAAAAAGAAAATATTTTGAAGTAGTGAAAATTAAAACAAAACCTATCCAAATCTCTGGGAAGAAGCAAAAGTTGTGCATAAAGAGAAATTTATAGCTTTAAATACCTACAGAAGAAATGCCTACAATGAATTATCTAAATTCCACCTTAAGAATTTAAAAAACAAAATCAAAATAGAAAAGAAATAATAAAGACAAGAAAAGAAATCAAAGTATAAAATGAACAAACAATACAGAAAAATCAAGAAAATACAGAGTTGGTTATCTGAAGATCAATAACATTGACAAAAGCCTTAGCTCAATTAAAGACAAAGAAAAAAATATAAGTTGCTGTTACTAATGATGAAAAAAGGAGATGTAATTACAGGTCCTGAAGACAGTAAAACAATAATAAAGGAATGTTATGGACAACCTTATGCCAATAGATTTCACAACTTAGAGAAAATGGGCGAATTCCTTAATTCAAACACATGTGAATTCACATGCATGTGTGTGTGTGCATGCACACACACACACACATGCACATGTACCCACACACAAACTGTACACATGAATAGCCCTGTACTTACTAAATCTTTGAAATTTCCTCACAAAGAAAAGTCTAGGGTCAGATGGCTTCCCTAGTGAATTATATCAAATTTTTAAGGAAGAAATATTAATCTTAGACTAATCTTTTAGAAAATACAGGAGGAAGAAAACTTTCTAACCATTCTATGAGGCAATCATAACGTGAATAACAAAACTAGCAAAGGACATTATAAGAAAATTACAGACCAATATTCTTTAAGAATATGGACACAAAATCCTTAACAAATATTAGCAAATCAGTTGCAGAATAAAACGTGTGTGTGTTTGTGTGTGTGTGTGTGTGCGTGCGTGTCCATATGTAAGTAAGTGCCTACATGGGAATAGTAGAAATGCAAAGTTGCTTTAATATTTTAAGGATCGATACATTTTACTACATTAACAATGAAGGAAAATATATCATCATATCAATAAACGCAAAAAAATTGGAAAATTCAATACCTGTCCAAATTCCATGATTTGGTGTGTGTGTGTGGTGGGAGGGACTCTAAGCCAATTCTAGGAACAGAAGGAAACTTCCTCAACCTGATAAAGGGTATCTACAAGAAACCAACAATTAGCATTGCATGTGATGGTGGAAGATTACATGCTTTGCTTTAGATTAGAAAGAGGATAAGGATGTCTGCTCTCACTCTTTCCATTTAACACTGAACTTGAGATTATAGCCAGTGCAATAAGGTAATAAAATATATATCAAATACATACAGAATGGAAAGAAAGAAACAAAAATATCTTCATTTTTCAGATGATACCTTATGTACATAGAAAAGTCTAAGAAATTTACCCAAAAAAATCTACTGGAAATAATAAATGAGTTAGGCAAGATTTCATGAAAAAGACCAAATCATACAAAAATCAATTATATTTCCATACAGTAGAAATGAATAATTACAATATGATTCTTTAAAAAAATAAGTACTATCTATGTATCATCACAAATGTACAATGACTAGTAGAAGACTTAGCTGAAATTGTGATGGACATGTACACTGAAAACTACAAAACACTGTTAAGAGAAACTGAGTAAGATCTAAATAAATGTGATACATACCATGCTCTTGGGTTGAAAGACAACATCACTAAGATGTTGATTTCCAAACTCATCTATATATTTACTGCATCCCAACCAAAATCTCAGTAGCCTTTTTCTTAGAAATTGACGAGTTTATTCTAAAATTTGTGTAGCAATGTGAAGTACCTAGAATATCCAAAGCCATCCTGGAAAGAAGGGAAAGATTATTGGACTTACGCTATTTAATTTTAAGTCTCATTATAGTACTGGCAAAAGGGTGGACAAACTGATCAATGGACTAGAAACAGTCCAGAAATAAACCCATTCTTACAGAGTTAACTGTTTTTTATTTTTTAAGATTTTACTTATTTATTTGACAGAGATCACAAATAGGCAGAGAGACAGGCAGAAAGAGAGGGCAAAACAGGCTCCCTGTGGAGCAGAGAATCTGATGTGGGGCTCGATCCCAGGACCCTGGGATCATGACCTGAGCCGAAGGCAGAGGCTTTAACCCACTGAGCCACCCAGGTGCTCCAGAGTTAACTGGTTATTTATTTATTTGACAGAGAGCGGAGAGGCAGGCAGAGAGAGAGAGAAGCAGACTCCCTGCTGAGCAGAGAGCCTGATGCGGGACTCGATCCCAGGACCCTGAGATCATGACCGGAGCCGAAGGCAGCGACCTAACCCACTGAGCCACCCAGGCGCCCCAGAGTTAACTGGTTTTTGACAAGAGCTCCAAAGGAACTGAAGGGAGAAAGAAAGCCTTTTAAACTAATGGGTCCAGAACAACTGTATTTTTATATGAGGAATCACTGCCAGTCACCAAGATAGTGCTGGTAGCCTTAGGTAATAGCTGAAGTGTGCTGTTAACACCTGGCTGAGGCCAGACCATAAGCCAGGCCTTAAGATGTTCCTGTCCACTATAGGTAAGTAAACAGAAAGACATCTGGGAGATATGCCCAGGACAGAGCTTTGCTCGGATACCAAAGGGGCCAGAAATGGGTCCTTCATCCCAGGGATAAGGTTGCCATAACCCCCAGGCAGAACCCTTCCTGCCAAGCCTCCAACAACCCTGAGCCACACGATGGGGGCAGTGGCTGCAAAAGCAGAGATCTTCCTGGACTAGGAATCATGAGTCAAATTCCAGTGTGCCTAAGAGGGGCCCTCCTGGTCTCTCACCTTCTTGCTTGCCTCCATACTCATCTCTGAGCCTGATCCAGACCCTTCAAACTCCAGCCTTCCAGTCTACCCTCCACACCTCTCCAAAGTAATAATTTTTATGAAAGTTAACTTCTGAAATTAAATAATGAAAAGACTTCTACTTCTGGCCAAGAGAGAGTAACAGAGTCCAGATTTACATTTCCACATGAAACAATAAAAAATAAATAGTATGTATGAAACAATGGTTTTTTTTCAAGACACAAGACACAGAACATCAGACTGTGAAGGAAAATGATTGATCTCTAAGAGCCAGGAAACAAAGGAGGTGAGCCCTGTGACTACTCCAGTTTGCTGCCTTTGATAGTTTCCACATCATGATGCAGGCAGAGAGAAAAGATAGAGTACAGTGGTCTCACCGAGCTGAGAGACAAAACTGAGACTGGGGAGACCAGGTGACAAGAGTCGTCAGACAGAATACCAGAAGAGCAGAGACCTGCATGGAGAAAGAACTTCAGAGGGCTCCCTTCAAGGGAGAGGCAGAGTGTGGGTCAGCATATGTATGTGGAGAAACTATTTAAGGATGGAGAAAGAGCCACCAGAGAGGATTAGAGGCGATGATGCCCAGTGCTCTCACAAGACCAGAAGAGTACCTGTTCCCACCAGCTAACTTGGAAACCCTCATAATTTACAGGGCACTCTAACGAATACAAGAAAAGTCTTGTCTTGTCAGTAGAGAGTCATTTGCCCTAGAGTGAATGATGTTGTGACCCCACCTAATAAATCTTAAAGCAAGACTTCAAATCATCAAACTCTTTCCAAGTAACTTAACTGTGTTCCAGAATGAAGCACATTAATATTTGCAGAAAGACAAAATTATTCACTACCCCATAAGGTAAAATTCAAAATGCCTGGGATCTAATAAAAAATTACCAGGCGTTAGAAGAAGCAGGAATAATCAACCTATAATGAGGAGAAAAACTAATTGACCAAAACTGATCCAGATGATATGTGAATAGTAACTTTCTGAAGTTAGGAGACTTAGAATGAAACTGAATTTAAATTATGATGATACTTCAAGTACAAAGTGAGACCTTCTATTTATGCTTGCATCCAATCCACATATGGACATAATAAACTCATATTCCTTTCTAGGAATATTTTTCACTTTTTCAAATTAATTAAAAATAAATATATTTTCTTCTCAAAGATTAAAAAAATGAAAAGTGAAACATATATTAACATTAGCAGAGAAGAATATTAAAGCAGTTATTGTAATTATATTCTTTATGTTTAAAAAGTTAAATAGAGACATGGAAGATATAAAAAAGATCCAAACCAAACTTCTTCTCTAGAAAAATAAAAACAAAATTGAAGGACTAATACTAGCTGATCACATGACCTATAAAACTACAGTAATCAAAACAGGGTGATATTGGCACAAAGGTAATAATGTACACTGATATCCAAAAACCAATTTTCACAAATACATAAATAAAGTTAGCTAACATTTTTTAAGATTTTATTTATTTTTTATTGGACAGACAGAGATCACAAGTAGGCAGAGAGGCAGGCAGAGAGAGAGGAGGAAGCAGGCTCCCCGCTGAGCAGAGAGCCCGATGTGGGGCTCAATCCCAGGACCCTGGGATCATGACCTGAGCCGAAGGCAGAGGCTTTAACCCACTGAGCCACCCAGGTGCCCCAGTTAACTAACTTTTAACAATTATCAAAGTCAAGTGAGGGACAGAAGGATATTCTTTTCAAGAAATTATGCAGAAACAAATAGATACCAATAGGGAAAAAAACTGAAGTTCCATCCAAAATTTGTATCTAAGTTGAACTCAAAATGGATCATACACTTTAGTGCAGAGCCACGAACTATAACTTTTAGGAGAAACTTTATGATCTTGGGATAGCCGAAGATTTCTTAGGTATAACACCAAAAGTACCACCCATTAAAGAACAAATTGATAACCTGGACTGCATCAAAAGTAAAGACATCCACTTTGCAACAGACACTCTTAAGAGAATGAAAAGACAAACTGAAGACTTGGAGGAAAACTTTGCAAAGCATATATCCAATAAAGAATTTGTAAACCATAATAGATAAGGAACTCTCAAAACTCAATAAGAAAATAATCCAATTTTAAAATGGGCAAAAGCTTTAAATGGGCACTTCATCAATGAACATATATGGATGGCATATAGGCACAAGACCATTAGCTTTCAGAACATGAAGTTAAAAACATAAGGAGATACTACTACATACTTATGAGAGGGGTTAAAATTGAAAAGACTGACCAGAGACTAACTAAGACTGTAGAGAAACTGGGACTAGTGGGAATGTAACATGGTACAAATACTCAAAAACAATTTGGTAGTTCATTAAAAAGTTATGCTGGATGTCAACATGAGGAGCTCCATGGACTCACTCACCAGAAAAAAAAACAACAACCTGGTAATAGCTATTAAAAAACACAATTATTTAAAGTCTCTGGAAGTTGTCCTGGGGGCATACAAAAAATGAAAAAAAGTTTATTCAAAGAAACATACTAAAACTTGGTAAAAACCACAAGAATCTGTGACATTTGAGCCACAGCTCACTCCTTCTTCTCTTCTCCACTCTCAGCTTGATAGACGCTCCACTCTGGGTAAGGGTGGCCAAAAAGATGGTGGCCCCCTCTTTCTCTTAGCTCCCAACAAAGTTTTAATATACCTCACCAGGAAGGGCAGGCTACCAGCGTTTCATATCCCTTTCAGTTTCAAGTTGAGGAATTCCTGGTGAGTGGGGCCAAGAGGTCAGGAGCTCTCTTCCTCCACCATCTCCCACCCATAGGATAGAGGCTCTGCCCTATGTACAGCCAGCCAAGAATACTGGGGCCCTCATGATCCTTGCCCCAGATTAGGGCAGAGTTTCCAGAATAAGAAAGTCAAGTCATGCAGACCAGAGTCTACTGTCCTACTCAGGGCCCAGAGTAGTGGATCAGAGACATTGTCTAGGAAGAGAAGCATCCGATAAGAAAGGAGCTCCAAAGCTCTCCACAAAGGAACTGACGTTATTTGAAAAAAAGCATGGAGAAATTTAAGCTTAAGGTGGCTTAAATTAAGAAGACAACAGTCCTCTTAGTTAGAAGCAACAAACTAAACCACAGGCCATCTGTTAGTTCATTAGTTCATAAGCCTATAGAGGACTAGGGAAAGAAACAACTAAGAAGACACTCTGGGGACAAAACAAAACTCAAAGACTGGCTTCAAAATATAGTCCTGTGCACACTGAATCGGATCAGACTGCTGAGAAATACATGGCCCATAGGACTGTTGAAAACTATAAAGCAATCAGTTGGTGATCAGTTGCACCTTAGGGGTGGAACTTCACCAAATGAAGATGACAGCCTAAGAGAACTCGGAGAAAGAGACCATTCAAAGAGCCCCACCAAGCCACCACCATCCCAGGGGACCTGTGTACATGCTCAAGGCTCTGCCCCCAGAGGAGCAGCAGCAATGTCTTCATGTTACAGGGGAAGCAGACTTCACTAAAATAGTCTAGCCAAATCACAAAACAAATAGCAAAAATAAGTCCCCAAGAGGAAGAAGGGCAATCCAAAGTTCCTATAACATATTACCTGGGGGGCCTGGGTGGCTCGGTGGGTTAAAGCCTCTGCCTTCGGCTCAGGTCGTGGTCCCAGGGTCCTGGGATCGGGCCACGCATCGGGCTCTCTGCTCAGCGGGGAGCCTGCTTCCTCCTCTCTTTCTGCCTGCCTCTCTGCCTACCTGTCAAATAAATAAATAAATAAATAAATCTTTTAAAAACTATTACCTATAATGTCCAGTTTTCAACAAAAAAATTAGGACATATAAAGAAATAAGAACATTTTTTACATAGGATATAAAGAAAGAAGAAAGTGCTTCTAAGAGGACCATTAGGTCATATGCCACAGACAAAGACTTCAAAACAACCATTATAAATATGTTCGGTAAACATGCTTCAGGAACTTAAGATATGAAGACAATGTTTTATCAAATAGACAATATCAGTAGACATGGAAAATATTAAAAAGGACCAAATAAATATTGTGGAGTTGGGAAGTATAATAAATGAAATGAAAAAATTTATTAGAAGGGATCAGATAGTAGATTTGAACAGGCAAAGAAAGAATTAGTGAGCTTAAATACAGACCAATAGTGATTATGCAATCCAAAGAACAAAGAGAAAACAGAATGGAGAAAGTTGAATAGAACCTCAGAGAAAACTGGGACCCTTTTAAGCACAAGAACATACATGCAATAACAGTCCAAGAGGAGAGGAGAAAGCAGAAATAATATTAGAAGAAATAATGGCTGAAAACTTCCCAATTGCTGAAAAACATTTATCTATACTCACAAAGCTCAGCAAAGTCCAATCAGGGCAAGTACAAAGAAATCCACACCAAGATACAGGGTAAAACTGGAAAGACAAAGACAAAGAGAAAATCTTAATAGCAACAAGAGAAAATGACTGGTCACATACAAAGGAACCCAAATAGGATAACAGCTGACTTCTCATCTGAAACAATGGAGGCCAGAAGGCAGTGGCAGGATATAATTAAAATGCTGAAAGAAGAGTACTGCTTAACTCAGAATCCTATAGCCACCAAAACTATCTTTCAAAAATGAGAGTGAAATAATAATGTTCCCAGGAAACCAAAACTGAGCAAATTTACTTCTGGCAGACCCATCTTATAAGAAATATTAAAAGAAGTTTTTTTCAGGCTAAAAGGAATTACAGCCAAATGAAAATTCTAATCCACATGAAAAAAAAAAAAAGAGCACTGTTAAAGGTAATTACCAAAACGCCCCAAAACAAAACAAACAAAAGCCCCCCCCAAAAGATACATACTATTTTCTTCTTTCTTCTCTTAACTGACTTAAAAAACAGTTGTATGAAACAACATGCATATAATGTATTGGTGGGCCACAAATGTCACATATTTGACAATAACAACATAATGAGGTAGGTAGGAGTTGAGTTATATGAGAGTAAGGAAACAACACCAGATTGTAACTCAAACCTGCATGAACCGATTAAAAAAAAAAAAAAAACAGAAATGGTAAATAATAAGACAAACAGAACAATTCAGTAAATATTTGTTGCTCTCCTTTCTTTTCTCAAATTCTTTACATAAAACAGCAACTATAACAATGTACTACTATTTGGTTTGGGACACTTAAATTTAATACATATAACAATAGCACAAAAGGGCAGGGAGGGAATAGATCTATTTAGGAATATAATTTCTATATCACATTGGAATGAAGTTGGTAGAAATCCAAATTAGATTTTTTTTAAAAGATTTTATTTATTTATTTGAGAGAGAGAGAGACAGTGAGAGAGAGCACGAGCGAGGAGAAGGTCAGAGAGTGAAGCAGACTCCCCATGGAGCTGGGAGCCCGATGCGGGACTTAATATATTGTCCTCGGATAGAGGACGTATCAGATTTTTTAATATGTGTGGTAGGCCCTAGAGAAACCACTAAAGTAAACAAACAAACAAACAAACAAAATATATATAAATCACTAAAGGAAGGAAAGTTACACTAGAAAACATTCACTTCATACAAAAGAAAGGAGGAGGAAGAGAGGAATAAAAGAAGTAAAGGAAATAGAGAGTAAAGAAAAAGTAAAATGGCAGGTTTAAGTCTAATTATATCATAACCACAATAATATGAATGGAGTAAACAATCCAATCAAAGGCAAAGAATATCATAGTTGATAAAAAATATGCAACTACATCCTGGCTATATGAGACACAGCATTAGACTCAGAGATTCACAGAAGTTAAAAGCATAAGGATGAACAGAGTTATATCATGTATATACCAACTATAGGAAAGCTGGAGTGGCTATATTAATAACAGATTAAGTAGCTTTTTTTTTTTTACTAGAGACAAAGAGAGACATTTTACAATGCTAAAAGTGTCCACCCATAAGGATACTATAACAACTGTAAATGTAAATGCACCAAACAACAGAGCCCTGCAACACGTGGAGCAGAGGCTGATGGAATTGAGGGTAGAAGTAGACAATTCAATAATAATCATCAGAGCCTTCAATACTACACTTTCAATAATGGATAGGACTAGGCAGAAGACCAACAAGGAAATAGAAGACTTTGAACAACAATATACACAAATGACCTAACTAATATGTATAGAACACTGCACCTTACAAGAGCAGAATATGCATTTTCCTCAGGCATACCTGGAACATTCTATAGGACAGATAATACGGTAGATCACAAAATAAACTTAAATTCTTAAAAAAAAAAAAACTGAAATTGTACGAAGTATGACCTGCAATCACAACGGAGTAAAACTAGAAATTAATAACAGGAAGAAGTTCAGAAATTCACAAATATGTGGAAATTAAACAACATAGTACTACATGCCAGTGACACAAAGAAATCAGAAATTAAAATACTTTAGAAATACTTTATAATTAGAAAGAAGAAATTAGAAAATACTTTAAGATTAATAAAAAACTTTAAAAATAATACATGAATATTTCTGGATGCAGTTTAGAGGGTAATTTTAGGTAAAACTACAGGGAAGAAGAAGAAGGATTGCAAATCAGTAAACTTCCACCTCAAGACCTAGAATAAGAAGTGCAGACTGAATCCCAAGCAAGTAGCAGGAATGAAATAATAAATACTACAGAAGAAATTAATGAAATGGAGAACATAGAAATAATAGGAAAATCAACTAAACAAAGTGTTTGTTCTCAGAAAAGATCCAAAAAATTGATAAATGTTAAGCTAGACCAAAGAGGAAAGAAAGAAGACTAAAATTACTAAAGTCAGAAATGAAAGAGGAGACATAACTACTGAACTTACAGAAATAAAAAAAAATTATAAGAGAATGCTGTGAACAATTGTATGCGACAAAGGTGGTAACTGAGATGAAATGGACAAATCCCTTGAAAAAAGAACTAAAAATGACCCAAGAAGAAATAGAAAATCTAAATGGACCTATACAAGTAAAGGGTTTGTCTTAGTCATCCAACAATGTCCACAGAGAAAAGTCTTAAGACCAAACGGCTTCATTGGTCTAAGACCAAAAGTCTAAGACCAATGGCTTCAGATTGTTCTTCCAAACATCTGAAAAGGAATTACTATGAATTCTTCATGACTGCTTCCTAAAATAAAAGAGAATGGGGGTAGTTTCCAAATAATTCTATGAGACCAGTATTGCTCTCATATCAAAACCAGACAGATATCACAAGAAAATGATACACCATTCACTTAACATTTTCTTATGAATACAGATACAAAATCCTCAACAAAATGCTATTAAATGGAATCCAGCAATGTATAAAAAGAGTTATGCACATGACCAAGTAAGATTTATCCAAGGAATGCAATGTTGGTTTAACATCTGAAAATCACTTAACATAATATACCACATCAATAGAATAAAGGGGGGAAATCACATTATTGGTTCAATTAATGAAGAAAAAGTGTTTGACAAACACCTTCTCATCATAAAAACACTCAACATACTAGGAATAGAAGTAAATTATCTCAACTTAATAAATGCCATACATGAAAAATTCAGTTAACTGCACAGGTAATGGTGAAAAAACAAATACTTTCCCCTAAAATCAGAAACAAAACAAGGATGTCTATTCTCACCACTTCTACTTAACTTGTATTGGAGATTCCAGCCAGGGAAATTGAGCAAGAAAATGAAATAAAAGGCATCTAGACTAGAAAGGAAGAAGTAGAACTCTATCTAGTTACAGATGGCATGGTCTTGTATGCAGAAAATCCTAAGGAATCTACTAAAATCTATTGCAGCTTATAAACAAGTTCAGAAAGGCTATAGAATACAAGATGAATATATAAAAATCAAATTATGTCAAAACAACTTACAATAACATCAAAGATAATACAATATTTAGGGGATAAGTTAAACAAAAGTAATATAAAACTTTCATTCTGACAATGGAAAAATATTGTTGAAAGAAATGAAATTAGACTTAAATAAATAGACATGTTTCGCACCAAACCCATGTCATTGGACTGAACAATTTAATATTGTTACAATGCTGATAGTCAACACAATCCCTACCAAAATATCTGAGTTCATTTCAGAGACCGATAAGCTGATCCTAAAATCCATATAGAAATTCAACAACAATCTTGAAAAAGAGCATAATCTTGCCCATTTCAAAACTTACTACAAAGCTATAGTAATGAGAACAGTGTGATGCTGACACAGGAAAGACATGTAGATCAAGGGAACAGAATTGACGGTGCAGAAGCAAACCTTCACATTTTATAGCCAATTGATTTTCTATAATGGTGTCAAGCTATTTCAAAGGAAAAAATGGTCTAACAAACGGTGTTGGGACAACTGTATATCCCCTCATCAAAGAATGAAGGTGGATTCCTACCTCACACCACATACAAAGAGTAACTCAAAATGGTCCAAAATCTAAACACAAGAGCTAAAGCCACACAAGCCTTAGAAGAAAACACCACAGTTAAGTCTTCCCAACCTTGGAATGAAAATGGTTTCTTAGGCGCCTGGGTGGCTCAGTGGGTTGAGCCGCTGCCTTCGGCTCGGGTCATGATCTCGGGGTCCTGGGATTGGGTCCCGCGTCGGGCTCTCTGCTCAGCGGGGAGCCTGCTTCCTCCTCTCTCTCTCTGCCTGCCTCTCTGCCTGCCTGTGATCTCTCTCTGTCAAATAAATAAATAAAATCTTAAAAAAAAAAAAAAAAGAATCTCAGAAGAATAAGCAACAAAAGAAGCATAGATGAGATCATCAAAGTTAAAATTTGTTGTACTTTAAAGGGCGTCATCAAAAAGGTAAAAAAAGAAGGGTGCCTGGGTGGCTCAGTTGTTAGGCATCTGCCTTTGGCTCAGGTTATGATCTCAGGGTCCTGGGATTGAGCCCTGCATCTGACTCCCTGCTCAGTGGGGAGCCTGCTTCCCCCTCTCCCACTCCCCCTGCTTGTGTTTCCTCTCTCGCTGTCTCTCTCTCTCCATGTCAAGTAAATAAATATAATCTTAAAAAAAAGGTAAAAACATAACTTCAAAGTGAGATAAAATATATGTAAATCCTGTATCTTACAAGGGACTTGTATCCAGAATATATAAAGAACTGTTATGACTCAATAAGAAGCAGGTAACCAATTTAAAAATGGGTCTGATAGACCTTTCTCCCAGGCAGATATACAAATAGCCAATAAGAATATAAAAGGATGCTCACCTTCATTGGCCATCAGGGCAATGCCCACCAAAACTATGAGACAGCACTTCTCACCCGCTAGAATGGCTATAACCAAAAGGACATGGCAGCAGGTGTTGGCAGGATGTGGAGAAATTGAAAACCTCATACATTCTGACGGGAATGTAAAAACGGCGGACTGCTTTAGCAAGCAGTTCGGTCCTCAAAAAGCTAAATGTAGAACTTCCATATGACCCAGCAATTCCACTCCTAGGTATTTACCCAAAGAGAAATGAAAATATAAGTCCACACAAAGACTTGCATAGGGATGTTTTGAGCAGCTTTAACAACCAAAAATAGTAGCCAAAACCTGGAACCAACATAGGTAAGATACCCTTCAATGACTGGATGGTAAACAAACTGGTCTATTCCTTCCATGGAACAATGTTTAGCAATAAAAGGAATGAAGTTTTGAGGCACGTAACACGAATGAATTTCCACATAACCATGCAGAGAGAAAAAGTCCATAACTGTCCATAACTCTTCCTGGACGATGGACATGTTCAGTATCTTGAGTGCAGTCAGGGTTCCATGAAGACAGATAGATGAGGGAGGGGGGAGGAAGGAGAAAGGGGGTGTACGTAAAAATGTATCAAATTCATCAAGATGAAAAGACAACCTACAGAATGGAAGAATATATGTGCAAATCATATACCTTAAAAAGCCAAAATATATAAAGAATTCCTATAAACTCAACAACAAAATGACAACCTAATTAAAAATGGGTAAAGGACTTGAACAGACATTTCTCCAAAGACATACAAGTGAACAACAAGCCCATGAAAAGACTCTTGACATCATTAGTAATTAGCAAAATGAAAATTAAAACCAAATGAGACACCACTTCACAATTACTAAGCAACAAATGAAAAGTGACAAGTGTTAAAGGGAACACAGAGAAACTGGAATCCTGGAAGTAATATGAAATGGTGCGGCCACTATGGAAGACATTTTGGTGGTTTGTCAAAAAATTTAAACAAAGAATCACCATATGGTCCAGCAATTTCATGCCTAGGTATACACCTGAAAGAACTGAAAACGGGGACTTGAACAGATACGTGTATATATGTCAGTGTTCAGAGCACACTTGTCCCAGCAGCCAAAAGGTGGAAACAACCTGTTCCTGCTAATGGATGGATGAACAAAATGCGGTCTACACCCACAGTGGGATATTATTCAGCCTTAGAAAAGGAAGAGGTCCTGGAACCTGCTACAGTGTGGACGGACCTTGAGGACACTATGAAGATGGACGCAAGCCAGACACAAAAGGACAATAGTGTGGAGTCCATGTGTACGAGACATCCAGACCAGGCAAGTTCACAAGGACAGAAAGTGGATGCGAGGTGGCCAGGGTCTGGGCGGGGGGTGGGCAGTTGGCGTCTAATGGGGACAGGATTTCTGTGTGGCTGCATGACCACAAGGTCACTGAATCGCACACCTCAAATGGTTAAAACTGCAAATTTTATGTTGTCCTATCTTACCACAATTGAGAATAATAATGTGATACACCAAATTCCACTGAACCATACACTTTAAGTGGGTGAATTGTTTGTGAAAGGTATCACCTTTTTCACTTTACATTTAAGCATTTCATTGTATGTCGATTATATTTCAATAAAGCAGCTAGCAAAACCATGCATGCATTACTTTGATAAAAATAAAAATTAAATTTTAAGAAAGAAAAATGTATGAACGCAGTCTCTAAGTGATCCCGTAATACAGATCGCCACAGAAGAGAACCTACCATCTCTCGCCACACCCCTGCTGCCCTGGGAGTCACTCATTCAGGTAAGAATGAGGTGCAGTCCCTCACACAAGCCAGGAGGCAGGTGCTGGGGTGCTGAGGAGTGAGAGACAGAAGTGGGACCGTGCCTTGCTTCTTCTCTACAAAACAGGAAGAGCAATGGTGACCACTGCGAAGGATTTGCGGAGGCATCTTAGAGAAGGCTTAGCAGTGTCCAGCACACATCAGCTCTGAGTACAGGGGGGCTCTGGCTCCCAGTAAAGGACAGGTGGACAGAGTGGAGAGGGGCACATCTCCCACATCAGGGGACAAAGGACAGGGGAGGAGCTGGGTCAGGTGGCCCATAACGGTCCTGGAGCAGTGGGCAGGTGAGTAAACCTGGGAGGGTGTGTGGTACCAGGGGAGTGGGAGCTGCGACCTGGGGACCCGAGGAGACCAGGGTCCCAATGACCGCGAGCTTCTCAAAGTGCCTTCAGGCAGTGCTGGCCTCGGCCCCCCATGGTGAGCCCTCATGGGCCCCGCCATCATACTGGATTCAGCCCCGTCCCACCATGGGATGCCTGCCCTTGCCCTCAGTCTCCCTCCCCTCCCCGGGGGCCCACCCATGCCCCCTGCTGCCCTCTTGGCTCTGCCACCCCACCAGGCCCAGGCCCCTGGACCCACCTCCGGACAGCCCGCCTGGGCTATGAATAGCACACGGCCCTTTTCCTTTCCAAATATAAAATGTTTGCTTTCAATCAGGGGCGTCTGGGGAAATGGAAATTATAGGATTGGAGAGTGTCCTTGGGTAAAGAAATACGTGGAATGCCGAAACCTCGCAGGGCCTCTGATTAGGGCTGGAATAATTCCTGCTGTAATATAAACAAGGCTTGCTCAGCTAATGGGGGGCGGGGGAGCAGGGCCGGGAAATAGGGCGCACGCGGTCTCTTTGTTCTCTCCCCCGGCACACCCCAGCAGCTGGACCCAGCAGCCAGGCCAGGGTCTGGAGCAGACCAGCTTGGGGGGCCTCAGGACAGCAGAAACCAAGGCTTCTGGGCTGCTGAGTGACCGCAGTGAGACCCTATTCTGTGGGGCTTGCTGTTCTCGCCATAGCCTTGAGCATAGATGGGCTCTGCAGGGTGTGCTCCTGGCCCCACAGTCCTGTCCAGGCTTCAGCGCCCCGGGCCTGCTCTAGGGGTTGTCGGGGTGCAGTGGCAGAGGTCAGTTGGACAGATGGTCAGGGAGAAAGGAGAAGAGCCTAGGGAAGTGAGTCTGAGCAAAAGTTTCCAGAAGAGTCGCTCAGCCAGCAACAAACGCTTGGTGGTGCCCCCTTGAGGCACAAGGATGTGAACGGCGTGAGGACCCTCTCCGACCCTCTCCCCACCCTCGAGGGCACAGGGTCAGAAGAAGACAGCAGCAACACACCAACCGCTGACCTGACAGCCGTGGCCCCAGACTCCCAGGTCGGGGTCGGGACGGATGGCCCACCATGAGCAAGAAGGGGGGCCTCGGAGTCTGTCTGCGACAAGCACCATGCCACCGTCCTGTGAGATGGCCGAGGAGCAAGGAGGCCCTCCCCAACCCGTGGGGGCTGGGGTCAGCGAGCACCTCCATTACCCAAACGGATTTTCCTTTGTGCAGGGGAACCAGTCAGCTACTGCTCCTGGTGACCCAGTTCTCAGATGTCCAGTCCCCGTGCAAGCCCTCGGACCTCGGGCACGGAGAGCTTCTCATCAACAGGGCCACTGGGATGCCATAGGAGGCATTTGTAAAAAACCGGTCAGAGAGACGTGTGGCCAGGCGGTCAGTTCTCCCTGAGGAACCAGCCACAGGGGCTGCAGGTGGGCTTGCTGCGTCTCAGGGGCCATGGTCTCTCCTCTGTAAAATGGGTGCACACGGCAAGCAAAGCCAGGTGAGGTGGTGCTGAAGGAGGCGGGTGGGACCGCAGGTCCCCCTGGCGCACACCGCAGTGGCCCCACCCAGCCCTGCACCTGGCTCTGAGGCCGGCCAAGGAACAGGTGGGTGCTGGATGGCCAGGGGGAGCTGGGAACGCCACCACCCTCCCGCCTCCCAGAGTGCGGACTCCTGCAGGGTCGCCGGCAGTGGGTGCCGAGCCGGGAGAGCGGTGGGAGAGAGGAGGAGGATAAGGTGGGGACGCCTGCCCCAGGGCTCCCCAAGGGTGGAGACACACCCAGCCACGAGGGCCCAGGGCTGCTAAGTGACAGAATGACGGGACTCGAGCCTCGTGTCCCGCTTAGCGTCTGAAGTGAGAACATGTTGAAAGCCCCGTGTGTGGGGTGGGGGGGTGTGCTGGGGCCCAGGAGCCCGCTGGGGGGCAGCCCCACAGCCGGCAGGATAGGTCAGTCGGTTAGCAGGGGTGGGGGCAGTGGGGGAGAGGCCCTGTCCAGGAGCAGGGGCGGAGACAGACACCAGGAATGTGGCAGCCTCCTCCTCTGCAGAGGGCCCCCGCCCGCCAGCCCGCCCGGGCCCGCCAGCGGTTCCGTGTTTACACTACATTAATAATGGTTTAAACGTTCTCATAAATAGATGCTGATTAATTGGCAATCCATTTGCTGCAGCCCGGCCTGCCAGACGGCTTCCTGGAGGCCCGCTCCGCTCCACAGCCCTGTTTACTCACGGGCAGGGCTAGTAGGGCGGGTGCTAATGCAGGGGGTGGGCGGGTGCCGCTGTGGGCCACAGCCCCTAGCCTGTCCCCTGAACTGGGCCCGGTGGGCAGTCCCCCACGCTGGGCCAGGGCCTGGCGCCTCGGAAGAGCTGGGTCACCCCGGCGCCCCCGCGCCTGTGGCTTGTTTATTAACGCGGCTTCATTCATTCGTGCCTTCGGCTGTTAGTCATTCCTTGTCTGGTGGAGTCTGCCCCTAGGCCAGCTCTGGAGATGGTCAGGGAAGGGCCTGGGGCCTGGCAGCCCCTTTACAGGTCCTTGGACTGCAGGAAGAGGCCAGGTGGAGGGAGTCCCTGCGGCAGGGGTGATGCAGGGCCAGACCTCTGCGCCCCACAAATGGGGGCTTGGCTGAGCATCCCTGCCCTCGGGGGGTCCTCTCAAGGAGTGCCTGCCCCGCTGTGTCTGGTCTCCCAGTCCTCGTCCTCAGCCGGCAATGCCCCCTTCCTGACTGCCCGGCAGACGCCCTTGGGCTTCCGGATGAGCCCCAGCCCTGCTCTGTTGGGTGGGGGTCATGCAGCCCCTTGTCCTGGTTGGGGAGGGCAGAGAGAGGACTGCAGCCTGGAGCCCCACCCCCCATCGTCCTCTAGGACCCGAACCACAGTCACCGAGCGCTGTCCTCCCAGGCCACATGTGATCCTCCCACAGGAAGAACATAGCCCTCCCTGGTCACCTGCCCGGGGCCTCCTCAGACCCTGGATTGGCTCCAGCCAGCCCTAACCACTGGAACATATTGCCGATTCTGGGTAGCTGAAGGCGTGACAGAGGGAGGGGTGAGAGCATGAATCCCACGGCCCAGGTCCCCAGGAGGGAGTGGGGGAGGGCCTACCTGGTGATTGGTTTTTAAAGCTCCGCAGACCCGAGCCCAGTGGGGAGGTCAAAGGTGACCGCTGATGGTTGTCACTCAAGCAAAATAGGCCCGTTTTCATTTTTCACTTGGACCCAGACCCCTCCAAACAGACAGTGATTAGGCCCTGATTGAGCCTTTCCTCTGCCTGATGACTCCCACATGTGACCCGCTCCCAAATTACATGCAAATGTTCCACAATGAGCTGCCGAGAGCCCCGAAGCCCTGCCAGCTCCTGCGGCCCCTGCGGGGGCCCGTGCACAGGTGTGTGCAGGCCCGGGATGCCAGGGGAGGCACCTGCGGCCCCTGGGCCCCTGGGGGTGGCGCCCCTGAGCCTCAGTCTACTGGTCCGTGGAGAGGGCACGAGGCCAGGGTGAGCGTGGGTCCCGTAGCCAGGGCCGCAGGGCCTGGGCTCAGAGGAGGCGCGGTCCTTCTGTCGTCTCCCGAGTCCCTGCCTCCAGGGGTGCTGGGGGCAGGACAGACAGATGCATAGAGCAGTGCCAGGCATGGCCATGCACAGTCACTCTCACTGTGCCTTCCTGGGACACAGAGCATTCGGTATGTCATCCCCGTGGGGAAGCCTGGAGCCCGTCCAAAGGCATCTCACCACTCCCGACACAGGCTGCCATCCCTGGAGATTCCCGACCAGCCAGCCCTGGAGGGGAGACACTCGAAGTCTCGCTTTCAGAGGACACAGGGGCCTGAGAGGCCCACATGTAGAACCCGAGTCGAGACCCTGGCCGCCGGCAGACGGCAGACAGGCGAATCCAGCAGACCCTCTGGGGGTGCGTGTGTTCTGAGGACAGCCCAGAGCCCTCCAACTCATCCCACACAGGCAGGATGCCCCCTCTGCAACAACCAACTTGGGCTGCACACCCCCAGGGCCGGGGAGCTCAGTCCCTTCCCTGTTAGAGCCCTGCAGCCCTGAGCTGAGGGCAAAGGTCTCCTCGTTGCATGAAGCCCCTCCCGATGGTTCTGGGTCTATGCTCTGAAGCCCCAGTCGGACCTGAGCTCTCTTCTGCTCACTCACTTGCACACATTCATTCAGCAGCCGCTGGCCCACCCACCTCGTCTCCTCCCGGAGCGTGCTCTGCTGTAATCTCAGTGCTCATTCCTCTCCGAGGTGATGGGCTTCACGGGCTGGTTGGCTCCTGGCTGCATCTCAGAACACCAGCTGCACCAGGGCGGGACCCTGCTCACCACCTCGCCGGGATCCGGGTCACTGTGTAACACTGGAGAGACAAAGAGGGAGAGGAAGGAGAGGCAGAAGAGGAATTTGTCTTTTGGACTGGGGAGGTGGAAAGCGAGGTGGGGAGAGAGGGAAGCCAGGCCTGGGAAGAGTGAGCAGGTGGGTGGACGGAAGCAGGTCTTTGTGTTCAACCAGGTGAGGTGACCAGAGCCGGGTCTAGCATAGGACTAAGTGGGAGGCGTGGGGAGGTGGGCAGGGGAGGCAGGCACATAAGGGCTGTGTGGAGTCCCACCATTTCTCACTATGCCCCATCCCCGCAAGCAGGGCGTCTTTTTTGGAGTCCCACAAAGGTGCCCAGAGCCAGCAGGGGCCTTAGTTGGGCTCTGGGGGAGGAGGGCTTGGGACCCAGGGCAGCCTGCTTGGAGGATTGTCTTTGAGTTTAGGGTGAGAAGGACAGGACCCCATTGGTGGTGGGTCTGGAGGGAGGGCTGGGGGTTCTATCCAAGCTGGGGCTCTTCCCTGGTGCCTCCATGTCCCCTCCTCTAGCACTACAGCCACCTTCACCGGGAGCGCACCCACAGCCCCACAGGGGCGGTGAGGGACCTACACCCCTGCCCCCTTGCACACACACTGTCCTCCGGGCAGGAAGCAGCTCGAGCTCAGCCCCTCCTTTGGCAGCAGGTGGGTGGCCCCTCATCAGCCTGATGTGGAAAGTGGAATAACTCCTCCCAATTACCCTCGAATCTGGAAACTTTTTGTGCCTCCGACATTTCCTCTAGCCCAAGAGTTAATCAGCCCCTGGGCCCCTCCCCCCTCGGGCTGGGGCGTGGGGGCACAGGGGCAGTTGTGCCCCAGAAAATTATTTCTCATCGCCAATTATTGCCCATTAGAGCTAATGGTTGCGCTTAATCACCACACACTTATCTGGGGTTTTTAAGCCACTGGAATGGTCCCCTCCCCCTACCCCGTGCTCCCTTGAGCAGAGCTCAAGCCATTGCCAGAATTTTTTTAACCAAATCACACATCTGATACCGTTTTGCTTGAAAAATGAGTTGCCCTCCCCTTTCTCGTGAATGATGGTCACACAGCCAGTGAAGTTTCGGGGACAGAGATGGGACCTCCATGGGTCTCATTTCCAGGCCTCCGGGGGAGGTGGGACGCCCTTTCCTACGATCCCGCCTAGCCTCAGCCACAGATAAGGAGACTGAGGTGAGGGCGTGTGCTGAGGACACACAGCACGTGCAGGCCGAGTGACGGCCCAGGCAGAGGATCAGACCTGACGGAGGTGGGGTTGGGCCACTGGGCAGGCCTAGGGGACTTTCAGTCCTTGGGGCTGGGACAAGGCATGGCGGGAGTCTGTCCCACACCAGCCTGTGGTGCCGGGATGTCCACTGAGGACGAACTCGTGCTCAGGTGTCCATCTGAGAGGTGCAGAGGTTGCCGGGGGCCAAGGCGGCCACTGCCCCAGCGTGGACAGGGGCCCGGGGCCCTGGGGGACATTCCATGAGTCGGGGCCAAAACCCGTGGGCAGAATCTGCTCCATGACCTCTTTCCACAGAAGCGCCAGAGCCTCTCTGAGTTTTGGCTTCCGAATCTGAAACATGGGGCTCTGGTTCCCCTGTGGGTAGGGCGGCCGCGAGGCCTCAGTGGTGGCCCCACCGTCAGCATAGAGGCCCCGTCCCCAAGTGGGCCACCCCCCTGGCTTGAGAGCTGGGCAGCAGGCACCAGGGACACATGCTGCAAGGGGCAAGCCCGTCTGCCACAGGCCGGGACCTGTTGCTGCTTGGACCCCTACCTCAAAACCCACAGCCTCAGGCAAACCTCAGGGGACAGGGGCACAGCCTCCTAAAGACCACCTCCGCCCTGGGCATGCTATGAAGGGTGGGCTACCAAGCCCTGCCTCTGGGGTCCTTGGGAATGGGCTGGGGGACACTTTAGCACACCAGAGACTATCCCCAAGCATCCTGTGTGACCCAGGACGGGGAGGGACATGGGAGCCCGGCATGGTGTGTGCACACATGTCAGGTCTATGCACCTGGCTCTAAGTCGTGAGGGACCCACAAAGGCAAGCCATCCTCGGAGCTGTGAGCCCGCCCACGTGCAGGGAAAGGAGCCTGGATTCTCGGAATACAGCCAATTCCAAAGTTGGGACGGGGGACACAATGCAGGCCTGGACCATGTTTCCTGGGTTCTGCAGAAGCACGGGGGGAATCTGCTGGCCGCTGTGGAAGGTTAGAGAAGGCGCTCGCGGGGCGACGGGGGCTGGTTATGGGCAAGTCAGGGACAGCAATGGTGATGAGTAACGGACCCCGCAAGTCAAGACCCATCCTTGTGACACATGGATAAGCAAAGAGGGGTCTTCCAAGGCAACGCGCAGCTTCTGTTACCAGCTGGCGGATATGGGGGGACCTGTGTTGAAAATCAGCGTCTTGCAGCTTCTGTAACAAAGAGACAAGCGTCCCTTCCAACCTGTCTCGGTGCTAACGCCGCCGGAAGCGGCCCCCAGGAGCAGGACATTTCGTGTTCCTGCGGATCCGCCCGCTCACTGTGGGTGAGACACAAGGAAGGGGAACCGCACAGCGGGAAGCCAGGCCACTCCTTGGCGCGTGTTAACATTTACCACCACGACGAAGGCCTCCGCGCAGTGCCCCGAGAAGGACATGTCCCTCATGGCGCTCACAACCAGCTGGGAAGACACAACCGGCCCAAACGAGAGGAACCCTAGACTCACTCCTAGAGGGGCATTCTGTGAAAGACACTGCGTTCATCCCAAACGCTGCTGCCAAAAAAGAAGGCATGGGTCCGGCTTCGGACTAGAGGAGAAAGGACAGAGGACGGTGCTGGACGGGGCCAGCAGGCCTGTGAGGGACAGCATGGGGTCAGCGGACGACATCAGTAGATCGCAGAACAGAGCAGGGTGGCTCTAGCATCAGCTTCCTGCAGGGACAGCAAGCTGTGGGCACAGCGGGGGCGGGGACTGGATGCCAGTGGCTGCCCATGAGCCCGGTGTGTGCAGGACAGAGGGAAGGGAGTCAGGGGCACTGCATCCCCGAACCAGTCGGCCATTGGCGAGAAATACGTCCTCTGTGCTAAATGGTTTCCAATAAATGGTGAAAACAGAATGGCCTGGAGAACGGAGCTGGGACCCCAGGAGAGACAGAGCAGGACAGGTATGGGGAGGGAGGGAGGCATGCCATCAGAGGCAAGCAAACAGGGCTGGGAGGGCTGTGCCACAGGAGATGAGCTCCCTGTCATCCGAGGCATGTTGGGAAGGGCAGCCGCCCGCACGCCAGGGACTCTGCACAGGGAATTCCTGGATGCCAAGGGCTTCTGTGTCCCCCAAAGTCTGTATTTGTGGCAGGGCCTGGAAAGAGGGCAGGATGTGGGGTGAGCTGTCAGATGGGGCAAGACCCCGCTGTCTCCACAGCCCCGGCCCCACCAGCTCAATCCCAGGTGCCCACAGTGTGTGGGCTCCACGCGACTGGGCCACGCCCTCCCCCGTTCCAGCAGGCGACTACGAGGCATTGGAGCCCCAGTCTGAGTGACCTCATGAGGTCAGGCCAGGGCAGGACCTACATGACTTTGTCCTCTCTCCGATGGCAGGAGAGGCAAGGAGGACCTGGCTGGTTGTCCACCGTCAGTCAGGGCAGAGGCTGCAGGGGGACGGTGTGTGGGGATCACTCGGGGGTCCCTGGAGGAATCAGAAGACTCAGCTGCTCTAGATGGCCTCCTGGGGGCCTGGCCAGACTGCGCTCTGGTTGCCACTGTCCCCACTACTCTTTGCTGTCCCCACTGGAGGCCCTCTGCCAGCCTCTTCCTGCCAGCCAGCACTGGCGCTCCATCTGCATCCAGGAGACAACCCAGAGGGCTGCCTGGTGATGGCATCAGCAGGGTGTGAGAATCTCCCTCCACCCAGATTCTTCTTGCTAAAGCTCCCGATGTCCCTCGGGCCCACTGAACATGGCACTTCTTCAGGGAGGGACCCATCCATCAAGGAGCCGTCAAGGGTCAGACGCAACACGCCCACCACCCGGAAGGGGCCAAGGCGAGGGCCCCAGCAAGAGCTGCCAGGCCTTTTGGGCATGATGGATAGGCGCCACCCAGCCACTTTAGGCCCATGTTTATGGGACGCCCAAACAGCAGTCAATCCTCCAGGACCATCACTCACGCCAGCTACTAGGCGTCCCTCCACAAGCCCCCGGTGGTCTTGCTGTGGTCCGTCCGGCAGCACTTAGCCTGTCAGCCCAAGGGTCCCATCCAGCCGAGCATGTGACAGATGAGCACAGAGCCCCCAGGGGCCCACGGGGCCAGGACAGGGCTGCCCTGTCCTGTGTCAGCCGCCCACACACCCACTGCTGTCTGCTTGTCCCTGCACACCTGGTAACCAGGGCCCCCTCTAGGACCATGCTGTTGCGTGGCTTAACCAGACTTCTGTGTCAGGGTTGACGCAGGGACGGGGCTCAGGTCCTGGCTCTGAGGAAGGCCGTCCCTCCTCTTCTCTTTCCCTCCCTCCTTCCTTCCTTCCCTCCTCTCTTCCTCTCTCCTTCCCTCCTTCCAACCCTCCATCTTTCCTTCCCTCTCTCCTTCCCCCCTTCCTTCTTTCCCTCTCTCCTCCTTCCTTCCCTCCTTTCTTTTCTTTTTCCCTCTGTCCTTCCCTCCCTCCCTCCTTCCTTCCTTCCTCATTTCTTCTCTCTTTCCTTCCCTCCTGGACCCCAGGAGCCTCAGTCTCCATCCCCATAAAGTGGGACCGCTGACTGCTCATGAGGGCCGTGCTGGGAAGGGAACAGGGATATGACATCTCCTTCCTCATAATGAGCACCTTCCGAAACTTGACAGCCAATGTGAACCAGGCCTCCCAGACGTTCCTCCTAAAGTTACTGCCTCCAGGAGTCAGCGTTCCAAAGAACAGACCCACACCCACGAAGGTTAACTCGAAATGGACAGAAGGCCCAAGTGTAAGAGACGAAACTATGAGGCTCTTAGAAGAAAATGCAGGAGTAAATGTTTACAACCTTGGATTTGACGGCGGTCCCTTGGATGTGACACAAGAAGCATGCGCAATGAGAAAAAAATAACTTCAGTAGAAATCATCAAAATTAAAAACTTTTGTGCTTCTTAGTCCCCCGTGATGAAAGCAGAAAGACCACCACAGAATGGGAGAAGTAGCCGCCATCCACGGGCGCGCTCTCCCTCGCGGACGGAGAGACTCTGCGGCTGAATGGGAAGGCAGCGTGTCGCCCGCCCTCGGGACGTGCCTACCAAGTGCACATGGAGACGCCACTGCCCCCAGAGCGCGGAAGCCCGGTGAGCAGCAAGTGCTGGCGAGGACACAAGCCAGGGGCCCTCACGACCGTCTGGGGGCTCCTGCCCGTGGGAAACGCAGAGCTGCCAGGACCCAGGAGTGCACCCCCAAGATGCTGGGCAGGGTGGTGACGGAGGGATGCCAGGTGGCCCCCCACACAGGGTGTGACCCCAGCCTGCGGACCGATGTCTCCCGAGCCACCTTCAGGTTGGGGCGCCTCCCCTATCTCCCCTTCCATGGATTTGCCCCCTTTCCCTCAGGTGGAGTCACTTCGAAGGGGACCGTTACCAGCCCTGGAAAACCCATGTGCGGAAGCCTGACTAGGAAAATGGGGCTGACTTCCAGCTAGAGCCTGAAGCTGAGAGGCTTGCTCCCAGAGCCAGAGGAGATCCCCTGGGGGCTGGCTGGAAAGGGCTGCCGCTCGCACCCCAGCAGGGCACCCACACCAGGGCCCCAGCCGCACAGCTTCTCCCCTGGGCCAGGAGGGCCCTTGCCAAAGTGGTCTGTGCCCGGGGGGGGGGGGGCTGCACCCCCTCTCTGCTCCCCTTCCTGGGATCCCTGCAGTGTGTGTTCTGCCAGCGTCCTTTGTGTGGGGCAGCCAGGCTGGGGGAAGGGACTTTAGGCGGGAGGTTGCACCCTGATGTCAAAAGTCTTTCCCAAAAGCATCTCGCAGCTGTCAGGGGCAGCCGGGTGTCCATTAGCGGAGGCAGGTGATTTGTGCCTCCCGCTGCTGCTTGTGTAAACACAGGGCTTAGGGCACTGGCTCCGGGACGAGACAGGGATGCACCTGGGACACCTGAGCAGGGGCAGGGCCAGGTGCCACCTGGGGGGCTGCTGTGCACCTAGGAAGACGCAGGGGCAAAGATGTACCCAGCACATCCCCGCCCGTTCCTCAGAAGCCCACCTTGCGGGCCGGAACCACATCCCCTCCTACACCAGCCTGGCACCTGGGCGCCCCGGCTCTGTGTCCAGATGGTGTTGAGTCCTTCTCAGCTCAGGGGTTCATGTGGCAGCTCTCCGCCCCCAGCACTTACCACACTGCCTGATGGTCTGTTTACAATGCTGTCTTCCGCACCAGACGGAGGGGCTCTTGAGGGATTTTAATGACCTCCACCTCCCCTGTCAGCGCTAATCAGTGTTTCCTGAATGAATGAGCAAAGGAATGAATGAATGCTTCTGCACACCACCCCCATCCCCCCACCCTTGGCCAGGCCCAGTCCCTGCATGGAGGCGGGAGCACAGGCAGGAGCCACACATCAGGGGGCAGGTGACCATCTTGCTGTAGGAGACCCTCGGGGAGCTCTGGGGTCAGCTGGGGAGGGTGCATGCTGGGAAAGAGACCTGAAGGGGGCAGAGGGCAGACATCTGGGGAAGTGGGATCCAGACAATGGCCTATGCAAAGGCCCTGAGGCAAGACCTGGGAGTTCTAGGAACAGTGAAAAAGCCAGCAAGGCTGGAGCCCAGTGAGGGAGAGACAGGGAGGCAAAGAGCAGGGGAGGCAGGTAGGGGAGCAGGGGATGAGCCCTGCTATGGGACCGTCTGGCCCCGACCAGCCCCAGCCCTCTTCCTCCACCCACTGTCAGGGAGAAAGGGCCAGACTCTCACTTCACCTTGCAGCAAAACAAGGTGGGAAGTGGTAGGCAGTTCTGGCCACTGAGAAGTCCCTGAGGAAGGGGTGTGTGAGAGGTTGATTCTCCCAGAGAGAACGAGAGAGCCCCAACTTAGGTGCCACCCCGCCTGTCCTTTGGCTGTGGTCCTGTGTACATGAGCTGTCTGGAGTGCTAGTAGCCACCTGTGCCCATGAGGCACTGCACCCAGACGGGGAGAACAGCTGCACCCCCGTCACCTCGCCCCAGCCATGACCTGTGTGACTGACTTCTCCTCACAGTCCTCATCTCTTCCTCATCAGCTCAGGGTACCAGGCTCCCACACGTGTGCTGCCTGGAACAGGAGCCGGCACAACATGGTTACCCAAAATGTCTAGTACACAAACGAGTGCTCAGCCTGTGTGTGCGTCCCAGGGCTGCCACTCCACTCAGCCTGTCCCTGATGGAGCACCCAGGGGCCTTGTGTGCACCATTCATGCACCTCCTCCCATGGGACACCCCAGGCTACAAATCCACCAGCGGAGGCCGGGCCACCATCAAAACTGGTGACCGCCTAGGACACATGAGCATGGCATGCTGGCGCGCCCATGGCCACGTTCTGTGGGGACCCAGAAACCACTGAGGGACCACAGCCACGGGGCCCCCCATTTGCCCTTCCAGAACCAGCACCCTGGCCTAGTGACACCCGTGACCATCTTGGGGTGAAGCCAATAGACAACATGACCTTCCCGTGCACATCACGTGATGCCTCCGCTGCCATGGAAGGACTGAAAGGAAAGGACTTAGTGTCAAACATGCAGTTCAACCAGCAAGCGTGTAGGAGGCCCAGCCACACTGGGCGGCCAGAGGCACCCAGCCGGGAGCACAGCGCAGGAAGTTCAGACCCAGCACAGATGGTCTTCAGCTCAGGATGGCCAACCCCGTTTTTGCCTATATGAAATTCAAGGATCAGGGCTCTGTGATGACATGTCTGTGCAATGCACCCCCCCACACACACATGGGTCCCAGCCTCCTGCAAATGTGAGAGTGCCTGGGGAGACATTCCAACACGCGCTGTTCCTGGGACGCTCAGCATGGCCCAGAAGCATGCGAAAGGACATGTCACGTGACACAGGGCTGGGGGTCCAGGCCAGGACCCTACAGGGACTCTCACCACATGTGTGTGGGGACCCTGGCAGGTGTCCTGGCCCAGCACTTCTGCCAAACTCTACACATCCCCCACTGGCCTCCAAGCTGCCCCTAAGCTGCACCCCAACTTCCCTGGCCCTGCCCCCTCCAGGCAGAGTGGGCAGAGCCCCAGAGCCCGCTCATGTTGACCGACCCTGCCCTTGGGAGGCAGGCCTGGCCCTCCAGTGGACCCAGCTGGGCGGGAGCCCCTCGTGTCAGGCTGTGGCCGGCCGGCTGTGCCTCGGCCCCCCAGACCCTCCCTCGGCCCGGCCCAGCGAGGGGCAGGCGGTGATGGATGGGCGCAGGAGGCTCCGTTCTGCGCACATTCCTCCTCCAGATAAACAGCTTCGAGTGTCCGCCCCCACAGCGGCCAGCGGAGAGGCCCTCTTGAAAGGCGGGAGATGAGGGCCCGCTGTATATAATAAAGGTGAAAGAGTGTCATCCAGACATTTTTATGCTCTTCCGAAGCCCCAGCTGCCTCACAGCCGGAAGGACCTGGGGCTTTTAACCATGGCCCGAGGAAGCGTCGGCTTTTAGCAGGTTCCAGGCCTGAGAGGGAGCTGGGGGTCGGGACTTGGGCACCGCTCAGGGCCCCCCACCACCTGCGTCAGCCACACCCTCCTTAGAAGAAATTCCGCTACTCTGTCGGCACTGAACACTGGGGGCACTTGGCGACGGGGGGCCCTGTGCTTGTCAGAGCCAGCAGAGCGCGCGAGTCGCACGTGCCTTCCCACAGGGCTGCGGGCTGACTCCAAGTCTGGCACAGACTGGCTGTCCCCAGGGCGCCTGGTCCAGCAGCACTGCCATCCCCAGTACAGAGGTTCAGTGGTCTCCCTGTGACTCCAGCCCCTCCTCGTGGTTTGAGGGTCGGCAGGAGTGGGGCGGGGGGAGCCCTCTCACCAGGCCCAGCACGGCTCGGGTGCTCACCGATGCTTCCTCCGGCGCCCCTCCCCGAGTCTGAGTGTGCAAGGAAGGAGTGTTCCACCGCCCCTGTGAGAGCACCAGGCTCAGGGCAGCCACGCCACTTCCAAGCACTTCTCAGAGGAGAGTGGGGAGCCCCCCGATAAAGGCCCAGGCACCTGAGCGTCCAGGGCGGGGACCCCCCACAAAGGCCCAAGCCGTCTGCATGTCTGGGGACTCTGTGATGAGCCTCACAGACCGGATGTGCTCTCTGCCACTGACACTCCAGGGCCTCTTAGCCTACTCGCAGCCTTGGTGTTTTGGGCCCCCACCCCGTCCGTTAGCGTGACTGTGGGTGCAGCACCCCCAGCCTCCTCCAGGTCGGGTAACACTTGGCAGGCTGCGAGGAGACTTAGGCTGCAGGAGGCAGAGTGCAGGCCGCCTCGCTGCCCTCCACAGGCGCTCAGAGACCAGAAACAGGCACTGCCCTGCCCCTGCCTGGCACACAGCAGGCTCCCAGTAGCCATTTGCCGCCTGCCCACGAGAGGTGGGCTGTCCTCTTTCCACAGATGAGGGGTCCCGGCCAGGTGCTCCGGTCTCCCGCCTGGGCCAGCACAGGGCCACCCCGCTCCTGGGGCCACGCCCCACCGCTGCCCAGGTCAGGTTTCCATCCACCGCCGTCAGGCAGATGTCAACCTCAAAGGGGCAGCAGTAATTTGGACAATTACAGTCGCTATTATTGCTTCCTCTCCTTAAACGGGGGCCCCAATTACTCAGACACAGTCACCAGCCACTCCCCAGGGCTGAGGGGACCCATGAGGTTGGGGGAGCAGACACGGGGGAGGGAAGAGGGAACCTGCGAGGGTAGGGTGAGTGGAGTTGGGGAGGGGGAGCAGACATGGGGGAGGGGGAGGGACTGGAGGGATGGACATGGGGGAGGGGGAGAGACTGGGAGAGTGGACATGGGGGAGGGGAGAGGGGACTCGCAAGGGTACGGGGAGTGGTTGTGGGGGGCGGAGGGACTGGGGTACTGGCCAGGGAGGGGTAGGAACAGCCCATCTACTGGTGATTATCCAGTCTGAGCGCCTGTCCACTGTGTGAGCTAGAAAGTCACCTTGCCATGGGACTGCTGGTGCTGTGGGCAGGGGAGACTGGTGGTCACTGCAGAATCCGGGGGAGGGGGCAGGTCTGTTTGAGCCCAAGTGCTGCGTGCAGTGTCCTCCTCGGAATTCCAGGGTAGGTGTGGCCCTGAGCTGGGTGGAGAGTAAATGAGGGGCACTGCTAGACACAGGGGAGACACACGCCCACTGCCAAGGGGCAGGCAGCCCAATGCCAGGGCAGTCACTAGGGCCAGGCCAGCCCAGGAGGCCCCTCTGCTCGCAGACAGAGCCTGGCACAGGTTCCCTGGGGAGTGACATGTGGGAGTCCCTGAGGTGGCCGTGGTGCAGGGAGGAAGGTGACCTCAGACCTTCCCCCTTCCCAAGGCTCATCAGCTACAGTCAGTCGGCAAGGCCTGCCAGATAAAATGAGCACTTAGGCAGTCCCTGCTGTTTACAGGAGTTGTCACTAATCCTCAGCCCCATGAGGGAGGAACCTCCCATTGGCCTGACTCTCCAGAGGAGGGGACTGAGGCACAGAGAGGCCCACCAGCCCCCTGGGTGACATACCAGGGAGCTTACCTACAGTGGCTGGACCCCTCACAGGCCCGGAGACAGCAGGGCCTCGGCGAGGGTGTTTCATCTACACCTCCAGTGTGTAGCCGGGGCTCAGGGAGGACAGGGGCGGCCAGCGCAGGCAGCAGGCCACAAGCAGGTGGGCTGGTGAGGGCTCCAGGGGTGCAAAGGGGCCACAAGGAGGACGATGGTGTTGCAGGCAGGGGAAGGGCCAGGTGAGCACATGGAGGAGTGGGATGGGTCCTGGCCAGCACCAGGGGCTCCCCGGGACTCTGGGGCCGGGGAAGTGGGAGCCAACGTTAGCTACAGCAAGTTCCCCTAGGCAGCTCCCCTGAGCTGCTGCTCTGGGCCCCTGGTAGGAGGGGAAGAGGGCAGGTCTCCCACGTTCAAACCCCTGCAGGCCTGGCAGGGGATGTGGGGCACATGACAGTCTCTGGGTAAGCAGCCAGGCAGGGGCATCCTGAGGAGGAGGGGGGTCAGGATGGCAATGCCGATCGCAACTTTCGGGGTACACTGTGAGCTCCCCACCAGTTGGTGCCCTGGCCCCTCCCTTCTGTGGGGCAGCACTGCGCACTCATCCTACAAGCCAGGTGAACAAGGCTCACTCAGGGCTTAGCCTGGTGCCTCTCCCTCCAAATAGCATCATCCATCAAGTCCCTCGACATCCTGATGTCAAGTCCCTCGACAAATATGTCACGGACACTGTGACATTGTTAACATTTCATACAGATTCGACAAACATTAGTGCCTCTTCCTGACTCACCGGCCACGTGTGCAAAGAAAACCCACGGGTAACAGAGGCCAGCAGCTCTGTTCTCTGCGTGTGGGCTTCGCAGACGCCAGGCCAGGAAGGACAGTGCAGGGTCACATCCCCAGTGCCACAGTCGTAAGCCATGCACCCAGGGCCAGCGGCTAAGTCTCTGTGACTCAGTGTTTCCATCTATAAAACGGCACGATGACCCACCTCAGCGTTGTTCCAAGGATTGTCTCCGCACGTGTGCAATGTGAGAAGACACCACATTTGCATCTGACTCTCAGGGTCATGGAGGCCAGCACGGCAGGGACCCCACGGGAGCTCATCCCGCTTGTAGACAGGGCCCCTTGCCGTGTTCTCATGTGGTGGAGACGGGGACACCAAGCTCTGCTGTCTCTTCTCCATCGTGGCCCCACCCCATCTTACGCTAGTTACTCCCCCAAACCCCTTCCTCCCGGTGTCTGGAGGTGGGGCTGCAACGTGTGGGGACAGAGCACCCAGTCCACTGCAAGGACTAAAGCATAGAATCCGTATCAAATACTTTGAGCACAGTGAGCCCTGTCTGGGTCAAGGCGGGTCATGAGAGCATCAAGTCCCACACGGCTGGGGCGATTCCTGGTCAGCCCTTGCCTGCTGTGCGTCGGTGGCCCACCATAGCCCTCTCTGAAATCAGGCCTGCGATGGCTGACAGTGCTCAGTCATCCGCTCCTGGGGCGGCACGGCGGGTCTACCTGAGCTGTGTCGTCCCCATTTACAGAGAATACTGAGGCGCAGAGATGTGAGGTGGGTGGCCAATGTCACACAGCGGGTGGTGGTATTGGGTGTGAGCTTGGACCTGGAACTCACTGTCCCCGGGCAGCCGCCCAGAAAGGCAGCGCCAGCCCATACCTATTTCCCCAGCTGGGAGTCCTCCCCAGGAATGCATGCCTCTGGGGCCGAGGGAGCCCGGGAGCCCCGGGGTCACAGACTTCCCTGGCAAGCATGCCCATCCTGTGGACCCAGACATGACCCAGCACAGGGTGTGAGGAGGCCAGGCCTGAGGACCTTGACCTGAAGGCCGTGCGGGCTTTGAGAGAAGCTTCAAGATGGTGTGGAGTCAGCACCTGCTGTGACCATTACAGCTGCTGCTGCTGCCGTGGGCTTGACTGCACGAGATCCCCCGCAGCCAGGGCAGCCTGCAGAGTGGTCCCCGCAGACATTTCCATCGGCTATCTCTGGCCCCTCAGCAGCCCCAGGCTGCTGACTGCCCTGAGCCTTGCTCTCTTTGTCTCAGCCTTCATATCTATTCCCAGCTGGTGACCTAGGTGTGAACAATGCTTTGCCAGGCCAAGGAGTTCAAAAGCACAACTGTGGGACCCCAGACGAGATCCTGTTTTGTCTCCCCACACCCAAATCCTCACTGGAAAATCTGAACATGCAAGCCTTCTGCCTCGACGGGTTTGTGAGATCATGTGGTACGGGCTTCCAAGTGCAGCCTGGAGGTCGGCCCACAGTCACGGGGATTCCTACTGCTGTAGAATGGAGGGAAAGCGGGCACCCTGGCGGGCTCCCTGCCTGCTCCCTGCCAGGTCTGCCCTCGTGTGCACCCCGGTGGGTGCAGCCGCGCAGCCAAGGCGAAGCCAGGGTCAGCTCCTGTCCCAGCCCCACACCCAAGAGGCCTGGTCCCAGCAGGGAGTGGGGTTGTCTCTGGGCCCGCCCTGGAGTGGGTCTCCTGCCTTTCATTACCCCCAGTGGACTGCACCATGTCACCCTTACTGGAAGGAGGCAGACTCCGTGGAGGCTGTGGGCATGTGCTCTGAGCACAGGAACGCGCTGTTGCCAGGTCCAGTGAGAGAAGCACAGCCAGCCAGCTCCTAATTAACTGTAAGCCAGCCAGGCCTGCACCCTGGCTGGTGGGGGGGCGGGGGGGTTGGACCCTGGGCCACCTCAGTCCCTGCGGGGGAGGACGGTGGCACAGGCTGGGGGATCTGATGTGGGCTCCACCCTCGGTGCCTTTTTTTACTCCATGATGACACCATTTTGCAGGTGGGGGGACTGAGATCAGAATGGGGGCATCACTATCCCGGGTCACACACCAGCAGTGGCTCAGGATCTGGCTGCCAGGTGTCGCTGACTCAAAGAGGTGTCACTGGATGAGGTGGCCACAGCCCCCAGGAGCTCAGGCTCGTAACTGGAGGATGGAAGGCACCTGCTTGGGCCCTCGCTGGGCTCCGGAGCTCGTGGACCCCCCAGCTCCGGTCTGGGGGAAGCTACCCCTGCAGGCAAGCAGGCCCCCCTGTGGGGTGTGCAAGGGGCTGCTGGGACCAGAGGAGAACCAGGCCCTGCCAGGGAGCGCTCCCCAAGAGGTGACCTTGAAGCCAGGGTGGGGCAGGTCTTGGGAGGAGCCCATCCAGAATAAAATCACATCTGTTCTCGGGAGACCCCAAGCGGGTGGGGGTCGTGTGCGGGGCCACACAGCAGGACTGACGCTGCTGCCTGAACCAGCGTCTTCAGCTGAAACCCCACACTCCTGCAGGGTGCTCCTGGCTGCCTTGCGGCAGCGGGACCTCCTGAGGCTCGCTCCCCCCCCCCTAAACCGTGGTTCTCCCCAGCACGAGTGTTTTCAGACCTCCGACTCCCGGCTACGTGTAAAGTGCTGGGGTTGATGTGCCACAGTTGGCCTCCAGGAATGGACAAATGTGCTGAGTCATGTAAGGAAGCTTGAGTCCGGGTTTGGGCCCCCAGGACAACGATGTCGTAGATTAATACTAAGGCCACCATCTCTTTGCGGATATGTCTCTCCCACGCATCAGCCATGCAGTTTGGACAGTAGAATGCCCAGCACACTAAACGAAGGGGTGAGGTCTGGCCTATACTGACGCCAAGAAGAAACTGGCAGCCTCACCGTCTCCCCAAGGACAGCCGCGGATGCTCAGGAGCATGCAGTCCCCAGCCTGCAGCCCCTCCCTTGGGGTCCCATCTCCCAGGGCACCAGGGCCCCCTACCCGAGCTGTCTTGGGTACAGAGGGCACTCCCAGGTGGTAGGTCTCTGGGCCTGCTATGGGCTGATAACTTTCAGAACCAGCTGAGGCCCAGAAGCCAGGTGCGGGCCTCGGCCTGGAGCTGACAGCAGCCCAGGGGGTGCTGGGGGCCGCACATGTATCCTGCCCAGCGAGGTCAGCCGCGCAAAGACACTGGGCTTCTGGCTCATGCACATCTGTAGGTCTGCAGCGGCACTCACACTCTGACCTCAGCCACCCACTGAAGCCCTGCCCTCTGGGCCTCACCTCCCCAGGGGGTCATTAACCTTGGACATGAGGCCAGACTCAGCATAGGTCTGAGGTCACTGCAGAAGGTCAAGTCCATGGAGCAGGAGGGCAGGCTCCCCAGTTGCACAACCTCCATCAGTACCAGCTCTGGGATAGCCCTGCCGTGGTGACAGGGACACCAGAAAGCAAGGCCACCTGGGAAGGTCAGGGTGGGGCGATGTGGACCCCTTGAAAATGGAACCTTGGAAAGGCACACCTGAGTCTGATGTCCCCTTCCACACACACTCAGGGAGTGGGCCATGGGACAGGTCACAGCTCTGCTCTATGGGCATGATGACTGCTCGCACCCGCCACCCTGGAAAGCTCAGGGCCCCCTTCCTTGGTGGCACAGTCCGGGCCAGGGGGAGACTCTGCAGCTCTGACCCACTTCGCTAGGGTGCAGCGTGCCACCACCGGAAACCCAGATGTGCATTAGGAGTGTAGACCGAGGCACAAGGGCCTGGGGCAGACTGAGGGAGACCCAGAGGCAGAGGTACCCCCTGAGGGGTCTCAGCCCCCAGACCCTCACCAGAATACTCTGAGAAATGCCTCAGCCATAACTGCCACCGATGGGACCTGTCCCCTGGCGCAGCCCAGATGCTCCTGGATGCGGAGCTGAATGAGAGCATCACAGGGCAAGAACACTTTCACGTCTGTTGGCACCAGGGAGAAATGCACCATTCGGGGATTCTGTCCTCCCAAATGCCCTACTAGGCATGTGACCAAGAGAGCATCTCAGTTTGCTCAGCCAACCCCCAAGTAGCTGCAGGCTACGTGGAACCCAACCTCCCCTCAGCTCATTGTGACAGGTGACTTCAGTTCCTGGGAAAAGAGGCTGTTTTAGGAGCATGATTTAGTTTCCCTAGAATAGACAGCAAGACAGGGAGACAGGAAGATGACAGAGGACATAAGGTGGTAGGTAGAGAGCCACGCGTTCACTCATGCACGCACATGCATACCCAGACACGTGCAGGTTTGTGTCAGGTTGCAGAGCAGCCACCACGTGACGAGGATGGAAGCAGTTCACCTCTGTAGGGCAGGGTGTTGTCGGGAAGAGGCGTGGGGACCTGTCCAGGGTGCTGGAAACTCTGTGTCCTGCTTAAGCGCATGTTGGTGGCAGGAGAAAGTCACCCAGAGAGGCACGTTGTATATACATATGCTATTACTCAAGTTTAACACACAAAAGTCCTTTCACACTAACAATACAACCTACAGGACTTGGCTCCTTTATAATTAAGTTCTCGACTCCATTTCAACCATCGGAAAAGCTGTGAATCTGATGTTATCATGCCTGGTCTTGGCTATACACGATTTAAATTGAACGGGAACATAACTCTCTGCGCTGGTTGCCGCCGCACACGGCGGAGTTGTTCCAGTCCCCGAAGTGCTCCCAGCTTTGCACTCGCACTGGTTTTATTCTCTTACTGGAAGGCTCACATGGAAAGCTCTGCAGATGCTTCACTGAATTAAGAGAAACCACGGCTCCTTGTTCTTGCAAGCAGTGCTGTCTTACGCCTGTTGTCCCTCTTCCCCTTCCCCACACTTGCAGATGGGTTTACGGTCCCTCTGTCCGTTACCGAGAGAGAGATATATGGGAGGGTCTCCCACTCCCTCCTCGACTCATCTAATTTTTCTTTCAATTTCATCGATTCTGAGCATTCAGTATTTTGAGGCCCTATTAATAAGCCATACATAAATTCAAAGCAGTAAAACTGAATTATATTATGTGATATTGCCCTTCATTTTTAACTATATTTATTACTAAATGTACTTCTCACCTGGTATTGGCTCATTTTTGATCATTGGAAAGATATACTTTTTATACCCTTTTACTGTTTAACCTTATAACCAGGGTATATTTCTTGTAAGCCACATATTGCTGATTTCTCAGGATTTTCAGCCCACTTAAGTTTGGCACAATTTAATGTAATTACTGATATTTTGGTTCTGAATCTACCATTTATTATTTGTCTCACCTGCTCTGTGTTTTTTCTCTGCTCTCCTGCTTTCTTCTGCATTTTATTTTCCCATTTACCTACTCTATTACCCTCTTAGTTACACATTTGTTTACTTTCTTTCCATGGTAACCATAGAGATTACAACCTGTAAGCCTATTAAAATCTAATTTGAATTTGTATTTTTACCGATCGCTGGCAGCTTGTGACACACAAACTCCGTTGACTTCCTTCAACCTCTTGTATCATTGTTACTGTGCATGTTTGTTCTACAGATTTTTATGTAAACTTTGTGTTTTGAGATGATGCTAGGTTCACGTGCAGTGTTTTGAGAGGAGAGAGATCCAGAGTGCACTTCACCCAGTTTCTGCCACTGATAACAACCAGGATGCTGCCAGCCCTGGGGTCAAGCTGCACAGTGTTTCCTCCACAAGGACCCCTCATGTGGGCCTTTCAGAGCCCCACCCAGTTCCTTCCTCCCCCCACACACCCTAGTCCCTCTTTGAAGTACACGCATTCAAATAAAAATGGGGTAGATGTTAAATAAAATATTACAAAATGACAGGATAGATGTTAGGCAGCAAAAATCGGGAGGGAATTTCACAAATGGGTGAAGTTTAAGAAACAACACCTGAAGGGTTTTGGAAGTGGCACTGAGTTATGAGGTGAGGGGCAGAGGTCAGGTGGCAGGAGACAGCCTGTCCAGATGCCCTGAAGCGAGCTCAGCCAGCATGGCTGGAGGGCAATGAGCAAGGGGGAGATCCCCGAGGGCTGGTCAGGGGTCAGCGGGACCCCAGAGGCCACAGGAGAGTATGGGTTTTCTCCTAAGTTAACGAGAAGCAGCTATGGGGATTTAAGTGAAGAGATTGAGATTTTTGACGCATATGTTTATAAAGATTCATTCCAGCACTCTGTAGTGTCAAAGTACCCTGTGGCTATGTGTGGAGAATGGACAGGAGGGACCTCCAGGGCAGGGACAAGAGCACTTGTCCTGAGAGAGCCCAGGGTGCAGTGGGAGAAGGTAGTAAGGGGATGGATTGGGATATGATGTTTAAAATCAGCTTTATTGAGATATATGAGCAATAGTGAATCATGAAGAAATAGAACATTTAAACAGACCAATAATGGGTGGGGACATTGACACAGTAATCAAAAACCTCCCAACACAGAACAGCCCCAGACCAGATGGTTTCACTGATGAATTCTACCAGACATTTGTAAAAGAATTAACACCAATCCTTCTCAAACTCTTCCAAAAGACTGAAAAGGAAAGAACACTCCCAAACTCCTTTTATGAGGCCAAAATCACTCTGATGCCAAAACCAGATAAGGACAATATAAGAAGACTAGAGGCTAATATCCCTGATGGACATAGATGCAAAAGTACTCAGTAAAATACTAGCAAACCAAATTCAACAATACAACAAAAGGATATACACCTTGATCAAATGGGATTTATTCCCAGTGCAAGGATGTTTCAACATACACAAATCAACAAATGTGATACACCACAATAATATAATGAAAGATAAAAGTCACATGATTATCTCAACAGATGCAGAAAATGCATTTGACAAAACTGAACATGATAAAGAACCTTTAACAAATTGGATATAGTTGGAATGTCCCTAACATAACAAGGTCATATATATATATATATGATCGTATATCACAGAAAACATCATACTCAAAGGTGAAAGATAGTTTTCCTGGCAAGATGAGGAATAAGACAAAACTTTGCACTTCTATCATTCCCATTCAACATAATATTGAAAGTCCTCACCAGAGCAATTAGGTAAGAAAAAGAAATAAAAGACAACCAAACTGGAAAGCAAGAAATAAAAATGTCTCTGTCTGCACATGTTATGATTTTATACATGGAAAACCCTAAAGCCTCCACCAAAAATGATGACAACTAATAAACAAATTCAGTGAAGTTGCAGGAGACAAAATCAACACATGAAAGTCATATGTATTTCTACACACTAACAACGAGCTATCTGAACAAGAAATAAAGGAAACAGGGGTGTCTGGGTGGCTCAGTGGGTTAAGCCTCTGCCTTAGGCTCAGGTCATGATCTCAGGGTCCTGGTATCAAGCCCCACATCAGGCTCTCTGCTGAGCAGGGAGCCTGCTTCTGCCTTTCTCTCTGCCTGCCTCTGCCTCTGCTTGCTTGTGATCGCTCTCTTTCTCTCTCTGTCCAATAAATAAATAAAATCTTAAAAAAAAGAAAGGAAACAATCTCATTTACAGTAGAGTCGAAAAAAATCATAAATAGATTTCACCAAGGTGGTGAATGATCTGTACATTAAGAATTACAAGATACTGGGGCGCCTGGGTGGCTCAGTGGGTTAAGCCGCTGCCTTCGGCTCAGGTCATGATCTCAGGGTCCTGGGATCAAGTCCCACATCGGGCTCTCTGCTCAGCAGGGAGCCTGCTTCCCTCTCTCTCTCTCTCTGCCTGCCTCTCCGTCTACTTGTGATTTCTCTCTGTCAAATAAATAAAATCTTTAAAAAAAAAAAGAATTACAAGATACTGATGAAAGAAATTTAAAGAGACACAAATAAATGGAAAGATAGCCATATTCATGGATCAGAAAAACTAATATTGTTAAAATGTCCACACTACCCAAAGCCATCTATAGATTCAATGAAGTCCTTATTAAAATACCAACATTTTCCACAGAAGTGGAAAAAAACCCTGAAATTCATATAAAACAACAAAAGCAGAGTAGCCAAGGCTACTAAACAACAAAAGACAGAGTAGCTAAGGCAATCCAGAGAAAGAACAAAGTGCAAGGAATCACAATTCCTGATTTTAAACTTGATTACAAAACTAAAGTAATCATAGTATTGGCATTAAAAAAGACACATAGACCATAGACAGCATGGTATTGGCACAAAAACAGAAACATAGATCAGTGGAACAGAACAGAGAGCCCAGAAATAGACCCTCAACTCTACGGTCAACTAATCTTCAACAAAGCAGGAAAGAATGTCCAATGGAAAAAAGACAGCCTCTTCAATAAATGGTGTTGGGAAAATTGGACAGCCACATGCATAAAAATGAAGTTGGGCCATTTCCTTACACCACACACAAAAATAGACTCAAAATGGATGAAGGACCTCAATGTGAGAAAGGAATCCATCAAAATCCTTGAGGAGAACACAGGCAGCAACCTCTTCGACCTCAGCCGCAGCAACATCTTCCTAGGAACATCGCCAAAGGCAAGGGAAGCAAGGGCAAAAATGAACTATTGGGATGTCATCAAGATCAAAAGCTTTTGCACAGCAAAGGAAACAGTTAACAAAATCAAAAGACAACTGACAGAATGGGAGAAGATATTTGCAAACGACATTATCAGATAAAGGACTAGTGTCCAAAATCTATAAAGAACTTAGCAAACTCAACACCCAAAGAACAAATAATCCAATCAAGAAATGGGCAGAGGACATGAACAGACATTTCTGCAAAGAAGACATCCAGATGGCCAACAGACCCATGGAAAAGTACTCCATATCACTCGGCATCAGGGAAATACAAATCAAAACCACAATGAGATTGATCACCTCACACCAGTCAGAATGGCTAAAATCAACAGGTCAGGAAATGACAGATGCTGGCGAGGATGCGGAGAAAGGGGAACCCTCCTACACTGTTGGTGGGAATGCAAGCTGGTGCAACCACTGTGGAAAACAGCATGGAGGTTCCTCAAAATGTTGAAAATAGAACTGCCCTATGACCCAGGAATTGCACTACTGGGTATTTACCCTAAAGATACAAATGTAGTAATCCAAAGGGGCACGTGCACCCGAATGTTTATAGCAGCAATGTCCACAATAGCCAAACTATGGAAAGAACCTAGATGTCCATCAACAGATGAATGGATAAAGAAGATGTGGTATATATACACAATGGAATACTATGCAGCCATCAAAAGAAATGAAATCTTGCCATTTGCGACAACATGGATGGAACTAGAGCGTATCATGCTCAGCAAAATAAGTCAAGCGGAGAAAGACAACTACCATATGATCTCCCTGATATGAGGAAGTGGTGATGCAACATGGGGGCTTAAGTGGGTAGGAGAAGAATAAATGAAACAAGATGGGATTGGGAGGGAGACAAACCATAAGTGACTCTTAATCTCACAAAACAAACTGAGGGTTGCTGGGGGAGGGGGGTTGGGAGAAGGGGGACATTGGGGAGGGTATGTGCTTTGGTGAGTGCTGTGAAGTGTGTAAACCTGGTGATTCACAGACCTGTACCCCTGGGGATAAAAATATATGTTTATAAAAAATTTAAAAAAATTTAAAAAAGACACATAGACCAGTGGAAAAGAGTTGAGGGACCCTGCCCAAAACATCTATATTCAGTCAACAAATATTTGACAAGGGAGTCAAGAAGACTCAATGGGGGAAATAATAGTCTTTTCAAAAAAAGGTGATGGAAAAATGGGACAACCACATGCAGAATGCAGTTGGAACCCTGTCTTACACCACTCACAAAAATTAACTTGAAATGGATTAAAGACTTAAGTGTAAGACCCCAAACTAGCTCACTGACATTAACCTTTGCAAAAATTTTTTGGATATGGCACCCAATCTGAAGCAATGAAAGCAAGAATAAACAAGTGGTACTGCATTAAGTAAAAAAAAAGAAAACAAAAAACCTGCATTCCAAAAAACCAGCAAAATGAAAAGGCAACCTACAGAATGGGAGAAAATATTTGCAAACTGTCTATTCGATAAGAGATTGATATCTAGAATATACAAGGACCTCTGTCAATTCAATAGCAAAAATAAAAAAGCATCAGATTAGAAAATAGGGAAAGGACTTGAAGAGATATTTTTTCCAAAGACATACAGATGATGAACTGGTGCATGAAAAGATGCTCAACTTCGCTCCTCAGCAGGGAAATGCAAATGAAAACCACAATGAGCTCTCTTCTCACACCCGTCAGAACAGCCAGTATCGAAAAGACAAGAAACAATTAAGTGTGGGTGAGGATGTGGAAATGGTGGAACCCTCTTGCACTGTTGGTGGGAATGCAAACTGGGGCTGCTCTGGAAAACAGTATGGAGGGTCCTCCAAAAATAGGAATAAAAATACCATGTGATCCAGCAATTCCTCTTCTGGGTGTATATTCGGAGGAAATAAACTCGTGATCTTGAAGAGATATCTGCACCCCCATGTTTATTGCAGCATTTCTCACAGTAGCCACGATAACGGGAACACCTCCTTAGGTGAAGAGATCCATCCATAAATGAATGGAGTAATATACACCATATACATGGTGTATATATACAATGAAATATTATCCAGCCATAAAAATGAAAAAAATCTTGCCATTTGAAACAAGGATGGACCGCGATAGCATTGTACTGAATGAAATAAGTCAGACAGAATGGCGGTTGCCAGAAGCTGGAGTGGGAAGGAGATGTTGCTCAAAGGGTACAAACATTCAGTTATAAGATGAATAAGTTTCAGGATCTAATGTACAGCATGACGACTATAATTAAGAATACTGCATTAAATACTATTATATACTTCAAAGTTGTTAAAAGAGTAGAACTTAAACGTTATCACCACCACCAAAAAAAAAAAGCCAATTATGTGAGGAGATGGAGGTCTTAACTAACCTTATCATAGTCATTTGCCATGTGTACATGTAATAAAATATGTACGTTTTATTGTACATTTATTGTAATAAAACCTGTACACACCTTGTACATGTTAAACTTACATGTGTTATATTTCAATATCTCTGTAAAGCTGGGGGAAAAAATATCAAGGAGCATGATGGCTGGATTATAGGATCAGAAACTGTTTGGGTTTCTAAGAAACCGTCAAGCTGTCTTCCCAAGCGGCTCCCATAGTAACTGGGCTCCTAAGGCTCAGCATTCCCCCCAGCACTTGGTGTTGTCAGTGCTCAGGATTTGGGCCGTTTTGGTAGTTGTGTAGTGGAGTCATCTTGTCTTAATTAGCAACTCTGAATTGTTGAGCCTCTTCTCATATGTTTATTTGCCATCTGTATGTCTTCTTTGGGGTGCAGTCTGCTCAGGTATTTTGCTCCTTTTTCTTAATTAGGTTGTTCCCTCCTCATTGAGTTTAAGAGCTCTTTGTGTATTTTAGTCACAAACCCTTGATGAACTGGGGTATTTTTTTTTTTAATCAAATGTTTTCTCTGAGTACGTGGTTTGTCTTTTCATTAGCTGAATGGTGTGTTCTGCTGATGAGAAGTTTTTTTGTTTTTGTTTTTTAAAGATTTTGTTTATTGGGGCACCTGGGTGGCTCAGTGGGTTAAAGTGTCTGCCTTTGGCTCGGGTCATGATCCCAGGGTCCTGGGATCGAGCCCCACGTCGGGCTCTCTGCTCTGTGGGAAGCCTGCTTCCTCCTCTCTCTCTCTGCCTCCCTCTCAGCCTACTTGTGATCTCTGACAAATAAATAAATAAAATCTTAAAAAATAAAAAGATTTTATTTGACAGATCACAAGTAGGCCGAGAGGCAGGTAAGGAGGGGGCGGCGGGGGGAGCAAGTCCCTGCTGAGCAGAGAGACCAATGTTGAGCTCGATCCCAGGACCCTGGGACCATGACCTGAGCCGAAGGCACAGGCTTTAACCCAATGAGCCACCCAGGCACCCCTGATGAGAAGTTTTTCACTTCAATGAAATCCAACGTACTATGTTTTCCTTTCATGGATCAGGCACTGGGATATTGTGTTTAAAGAAACTTCACCAAACTCAAAGTCATCTAGATTTTCTCCTATGTCATCTTATAGAATTTAGTAGTGTTTTCATTGTGATGGAGAACAGAACACTCTGGGTTTCCCTTCCCCTTCCCATCTTGGAAGTACGAGAGCTTTCTTTTCGGTCTTCATCCTGAGGGTCCCATGTTGTTCCAGGAAGTGGAACTCATAAAAATGAATGTTTCAAGTTTTGTGCTAGCCTGGCAGCATGTTGTTTGCCCGCAGCTGTCCCCCAGCCAGTGGCTCTGGCAGTGGCTTCAGCTCATGGCAATCTGATTCTGGGTGTCTGCCCAACACTCCCATCTTCAGGGCAGCCATTTGCCCCGTGACCACCTCTTCTACTATCTCCATGGTTTTGTTTTTACCATAATGTCACAGAGTTGACATCACAGAATACATTACTGTTTCAGATTGGCTTTTTCTCACCCAGCAATATGCACTTGAGCTTCCTCTGTATTTTTTCATGGCTTGATGGACCTTTTCTTTCTAGTGCTAAGTCATGTTCACTTGCCTGGATGGGCCAGTTTGTTTATCCATTCACCTCCTGGAGAACATCTTGGTTGTTTCCAGTTTGGGTCAGTTATAAGTAAAGCTGGCATAAACGCCGACATTGGTGTCACACCGTTGGACTTGGTGTGAACGTAAGTTTTCAACTCAATAAGTACCTTGGAGAGTGGCTGATGGACAGTATGGTGAGATCATGCTCAATCTCTAAGAATCCACCAAACTGTCTTCCCAAGTGCCAGTGAGGGCTCCAGCAGTGATGGAGCATTCCTGTTGCTCCACATCCTCTCCAGAATCTGGCATTGTCTTTGCCTTCATTTTCAAATACATTTTTTGCTGGGTGTAGAATTCTAGGTTGACAATGTTTTTCTTTCAGTACTCTAAGATGTTCCTCCATTATTTTCTGGTTTGTTCAGGTTCTAACAAGAAGTCCTTTGTTTTCTTGTATGAGGTTTCTTTTTCTCCAGATTTTCCTTTATAATCATTTTTAAGAAATAGGATTATGCTACATAAAGCCTCTGGATATGTTTTGAAGTCAGAGCCAGAAGGTTACTGGTGATGGATCAGATGGGGGAATCAAGAAGGAAAGGCATTAAAGATGTTGCCAAGAGTCTGAGCTTGAGCAGCTGGGAAGATGGAGTGCAAGCTGCTGAGAAAGCAGCCGGCGTGGGCTATGAGAAATCACAGCTTGATCGATTCAGAGAAGGCACCTTCCTCAGGCTGACTCAGAACACAAGAGTCATGGACAGAAATTATAGGGCAAGTAGCTTGAGAGATGATCCCAGGCCACACTGAATGGGACAGGGACATCAGGCAGGGGAGGAGGGCAGGTGGACACAGGTGTGTCATCCGAGTTAGCACTGCAGGCAGCAGGCACCTACTCCCACCTGAGTATTGGGGGAGCCCTTGTGGAATATGCTCCTCCAAGATGGCCAACCCAGGGGACAGAGGAGAGGGAGCCAGCCAGGGCTTAAGGGCTTGAGGGCTGGTGGCAGGGCACTGACCCTCAGAGATCACTGGCCTGCCTCACCCAGGCAGAGTGTGGCTCTGGGGCCGACAGCCCCGGGTGGAGGTGCAGTGCTGGCAGCCGGACATAGGCTGCGGAGTTCCAAAGGAAGGGGGAGAGGGGCTGGGGGTGGACCAGAGGACAGTCACCTCTTAGCATGTCATGAGCCAGGGACTTCCAAATTTGGGAGTGGACGCTTGCGCCCCGATACCTCCTCTTCGCTTGGCTGTTTGCCCAGAAGCTCCTGCCACATCATTTAACCGCAGCCATGGCATGGTGACTCTTTGCAGAGATCACAACAGCAGGTGAGGGAGCCCAGCTCAGCGAGGCTCCGACCCCTGCCCTGTTGCCAATGAGAGACCAGCACACACAGAGGTCTGCCCTCATTCCTGCCTACACTCCACAGGAGGGGCTGAGAGCGGTCATGGCTCACGTAAGGCCACAGGGTGTGCGGGGGAGCTGTGGTCAGCATGGATGCCTGTCCATCTGTACTGGGCCCTCCCCTGGCACAGCACCTCTGCCCCCAGGAGCCCAGTCCCCTGCTTCTACTGGTCAGCATGAGTGTCAGACCCAGCGGTTGTCCCGCTCATCACCACATCTTGTGAACTAATAAAAACAATGTCCATGAGGTCATCTCCGTGGGCTTTGGGGTTGGCTGTGTAAATATTTGGTCTTCAGGACTCTTCTCGGCCAAGCTCCTCAGGGTGCTGACGTTAAACACACTCCTTCAGGAAAAATGCAACTGGTCTCAGGAAGCCCTCGGGGTCCAGCTCTCAGAAAGTGTCTGCTCAGGCTAATGTTTGACAACACAAAGCCCATTTTTCCTATGACTTTTTCTCATTTAAGACAAGAAAGATTGCCCTCTGCTCGCCAACACGCATACTCACAGTCATTAATATGAAGGCATTTTAAAACATTTGTGATCAGAAAGGCCTGTGTTTTCTCATTTCTTTACAGTGTCAGGGAGATTTGAGAGAGGAGAGAGGGGGGAGGGAGGAGGGAGGAGGGAGGAGAGCGGAGGGAGGAGAAAGCATCTTGAACACCCACCAATGGGGCTTCTTGGGAGGATCCTCCGTCCATGCCAAGGGTGTGGCTATTTGCCGTGGGGCTGCAGATCTGGTGCGGGTCCACGCTATGTCCTCAGTGGGGGAGCAGGCCCCAGGGCAGCTGGGCAGCTGTGCGTGGGCACCTGACTCTGGGTGACGGGGCTGCAGGTGCTTGTATTCTGTATTCTGAGGTGTTATCAGCTGTGCCCATCTCCTGTAGCAGCTGGGAGCAGACAGGTGGCCCCCAGGACAGCGGTTTACCCCTTCTACTCTGCATGTTCCCAGGGAGAGTCCTTGCAGCCTCTTCTGCTCCTGGTGGCCCCCATGGCTGCTGAGGGTATCACTCTGATCTCTGCCTTCTTCAGCACATGGGCTCTTTTCTCTGCATCGGTGGCCCAGTGGCTGTGTCTCCTTTTCTCAGATGGACACGAGTATTTCATGATTAGGCCCACCCTACTCCAGTGTGACCTCATCTTAACTGACTGCATGTGTAATAACCCCACCTCTACGTAAGGCCACACCTACTGAGGTCCTGGAGTTCCTCTGGGGTGGGGGTGAGAAAACAGCCCCCCTAGCTTATGGGCAGGGGGGAGGAGAAACGTAGACCTGCCTTCCCCCCGGAGGTTGACTCCCCTGTTTTCGGAGAGTCACGGCTACACCTGGGTCTGGGGGAAGACCCCGGGCAGCATCCCAGCTGCAGAGTCACTTTGCAGGGAAGAAGGAGTCTGGGCCCCAGGAGGAGCAGCTGGCCATGCCAGGGGAGGCTGGGTCCCTGGCAAGAGGGCGGAAGGCGCCAGGCGGGGATCTGACAGCGGGCACTGCTTGTCCACATGGGCAGCCTTGAGCCACAAGGACGAATGCATCCCGGCAGCTGGGGGTTGCTGGGCAAGCTCCAGGGAAAGGGACAAGGAGGGGAAGGCCCCCAGGATGGGCTGAGGTACCCCAACACACAGGTATGCTGAAGCAGACTATTTCGTCATGACCCCTCGCTGGGTCTCAGGAGGACTGGAGGACAGACGCCGGCATTGCTGTGACTAGTGCAGGGTCAATGGGGTGGTGGAGGTCGTGGCTCCCAGCCTGCTGGTGCATGGACAGATGGTGCAGGGTGTGCGTGGCTCAGATGGGAGCACAGGACCCCGGACTCCCCAGATACACCTTCAAAAACTACTTTGTACCAATGCCGTCCACAGAAGCGATTCTCCGTGACATGTGGGAGGCATGACGAGTACCAAGGACCGTGCGCTGCATACCCCTCGGAGCCTCTACCCCTGGACAGCTGCTGCTTGGGGTGCCATAGCAACCTCCCAGCTTCTGGACACCTATGCACACGTCCCCAAGTGTGGAAGCACCCTCTGGCATGCTGCCACACCAGGCACACGTGCACATAACTGCTGTGTATATTTCTGTGATGCCCTCCAGGGACACAGCTAAGTACATCACAGCTGTAAAAAGTCGTCCTCAGCACCATGAACAGGGGCAGTTTGTCCATCCTCCAGCCAGGGGACATGTGGCTGCCCCACAATGTCACAACCCCAAGAAAGGTCCTGGGAACACTCTTGCGCGGGGATCCTGGTGCCCATGTGCAGACAGCCTGCCAGGAGCCGAGGCCACGCCGGTAAGCAGGTGCCACGGGCATGGAGGGGCAGGGCCCTGTGCTGCACCTCCCCCTCAGCCTCCTGGCCCGCTCAGACACTCGGTTCGACTTCCCTTACTTTTCCCAGTGGTCACAACGTTGCACTGGCAAAGGTCACAAAATAATCAGGAAAGCAACAGGAATGGCCTCGTTGGCTGATACTGGCCCAGGCTCCACAGTGAGGAAACACGACCATATTTTTCATGCTTGTACTTTCCATAAAACCAGCAGCCATGGCCTTTCTCTGTGAGGCTCCCGGGGTCCCAGGCCTGGGTGTCCTGCTGGCATCCTGCTGTCTTCCTGCTCCAGCAAGGCTGCCCACCCCATGACAAGGAAGCTGACTTCTGGGGAAATGGCTGGGATGTGGTGGGAAGTCCAGAGGCCTTGGGGCCCCCCACACGGGAGGATGAAGGCAGACTTAGGGCTCCAGTCAGCAGGCTGGACCAGGGCTCCTGTCCTTGTCCCCAAAAGAGGCCGTGACCGTGTTGCTCCCAGACCTCAGGAGCACTGAGGACAATGGCCAGCACAGACAGGGCCTCAGCCAGTATTCCCCACGGTCCTTGCTCAGCACCAAGGAGCTGCAGTTGCCACTGTCCGGAGGTATCTGTCGGGAGCCCCTCCCCAGTAGTGCCCTCAGACACCTGCCTGTGCAGCACTGGCTCCGAGGGCCTGAGGGTTGTGCTGAACCTGTCACGGACACAGGGACTGAGGGCAACTCAGTGGGACCTGGCTACCTGGCTGGCCTCAGTGTCCACATCCATTGAGAGTGGCTCAGTGACCTCAGTAGGATCCAGGTCCCTCCCATGACACACAGTACCTGGTCTACCAATAGCCCTTAAACAAGAAATCTCATCTGTGTGGACAAGTGGAGAGACCCAGAAGAGACACACAGTGGGAAGTCCACTCCAGATGTGAGGCAGGGGCCCGAGTGGGATCTAGAAGCTTGAAAGGGAGAGCAGGGCTGTAGGGAGGGGTCTGCTGGGTCTTCTGAGAAGTCAGGAGGGGACAGCAGGCCACGCTAGGGGCCACACCTGTGGAAGGAAAAGGGGAAGGAGCAGACAGAGGCCCTCAGAGCACCCTGCTGCTCTGTAAAGTGTCACCCAAATTCTCGGGGCACCCTGAGACAGAGAGGGTCCCATGGCAGGGTCTTGTGAGCAAAAAGTCTGCCCTCCAGAGGCACAGGGAGATCAGGAAAGATGGGGGGAGCACCCAGTGGGAGGCAGGCAGTTGCCCACGCTCCTCCATGGGCTCACGCCACCACCCCAGGGCTCCTTGAGCATCGACCTGCACATAGTCAGGACCACAGACACTCAGCTGTCTGAACTTCAAGCTGCAGCACTGTATGGCCTTCCAGACCTGGGGGTCCCTCTTCTTCCCAGCCAGCCCCCTGGTGGAACCCTCCTGGATGCACATAGATACTGAGCTACCCCTTCAGGCCCCAGAGGCCTCAGCTCTTTGGGTCAGAGCATGGGTCCCTTGAGGGATGGCCTTCTTCATATCAGTGGGCAGGTGGAGCCTCATGGAGGAAGAAGCAGGGAGAACCTCTGGAGCCAGGAGCGAGGGCAGGGGGCGACCCCCCTGGTGGTGGTGTCAGGTGAGCCTTCCCAGGTGTTCCTATTAACCCCTCCAAGGCAGAGTCACTGTTACCCTCAGAATGGGACCCTGGCTCTCCAGAGCAGCTTCTCCTTGAGCAGAAAGCCTGGATTTAACCCCATCGCACAGCAGCACCAGGAACCCAGTTGCTGTGGAAATGACCCTGCGTGTGCCCAGGGGCAATGGGGTGCCAGGTAGCCCCAGAGCAGGGAGAGGAGGCAGGGGGGAGGATGTGTCCCAGTGGTCAGGCCTGCCTACACTGGGAGGCAGCAAAGGGGGCAGTGGTACCAACTGATGTGCCCACAGGCTCTCTGTGCGGGCACCTTCCAGCAGCTTCACACACCTGTCCACCTGCTGGTCCTGGGGGGCTCCTACAGTGGCAGGAGGGAGCCAGAGCAAGAGCTGACAGCAGGCACCCTCCTCGGGCCCCACCACCTCGCTCAGCATGCCCCCCACCCTCATGCCTGTCTCTGAAGGGGGTGATGGGATCCCCAAGCCCAGAGCCCATGGAAACACAACTCCCTTCCCAGCCACAGGCGCGTGGAGCTCTCGGTGACTTCCGCGGGCTGGCTGGGCCTCCAGTCCCTGACGTGCCTCTAACCCCGGCCTCCTGGCTGTTTATCCTCAACCGCGTGAAGAAGGCATAAACCGTGGAGCCTGCCCAGGTATTTATTTTAGTTAGTGAAAATGCCTTGGACTTTGCCAAGAGCCATTTGACTTTAATTGGAAACTTTTGAGGCATTAATACCGCACCAAGGTTTAAGACGTGTCGGAGGCTCTGAAACCATCCATCACGTGAGGGCTGCTTCGGACCAGGTGGAATGAAGACAACCTTTTAGCAAATCCACCTCCCTTAATGGACTCATTTATAACTCTCGGCATCGCTGGGCAGCGTCTCTCCGGCAGAACCCCAGGAGCGCCCGCCAGCGTGTCTGAAAGCAGCTAACATCTGGTGACTGTAAATGAGGAACCCAGAAGAAACAAAACACAACATAAACAAGAGGCCATTTGGGGAGGGCCAGCTGGACGCCCCCTTTCTGTGCTCAGGGCAGACAATTCCCCGCCATGTGCAGGAAGTCGGGGGGGGGGCACCATCTGCACTTCCTCTGAGAAACGTCCCCAACAGCTCTGTTTATGGAGGGTTTCTGGGGCCAGCCTGATCAGGAAGCTGCACCAGCTGCTCCAGCTTCGTCCCCCACACATTCCCATGGGTGTCTTGGGCCCGCCCCATCATCAGGCCTTGGCTCAGGCTCTTCTCCATGCCTGGAGCACTCCTCCCCATCCTCAACTGTACCAGTTAGCTATCGCCATGAGACAAATGATCCCAAACTTAGCAACGGAGAACAACAAAAGTTCCGAATGTCAAAAAGGAAAGAGCAACATTGAAATGACTCAAAATAGAAGCAAATGCAATTAACTACCTTCTCATTAGTTTTTAAGTCATATTTGATGATTGAAGTAAAAATTATAATCTGATATGGTTCTCAGCGTATGGAGAAAAAATACTCAAGATCTGTTCTTCAGATGGGAAAGGTAATGAATCTAAAGGGAATTAAATTTTCTACATGCCACAACATATTCAAAAATGTTGCACATAAATTAAGAGAATACTAAAAGATGTTGAAACAATCTACAGAATAATGTTAAATGATCATATGGTAGTTCTATTTTTAACTTTTTGAGGAACCTTCATACTGCTCTCCAGAGTGGCTGCACCAGTTTGCATTTCCACCAACAGTGCCAATGGGTTCTTTTTTCTTCATATCCTCCCCAACTCTTGTTGTTTATGTTTGTCATTTTAGCTATTCTGACCAGTGTGAGATGACATCTCCTTACGATTTTGATTTGCATTTCCCTGATGATGAGTCATGTTGAGCATCTTTTCATGTGTCTGTTGGCCATTTTTATGTCTTTGGAGAAACATCTGTTCATGACTTCAGCCCATTTTTAATAGGGTTGTCTAGGGGTTTTTGTGCTGAGTCTATGAGTCTTAATACATTTTGAATATTATTTGATTCATTTACATGTGGAATCAAAACAACAAAACAAATGAGTAAACAAATAAACAAATAACTACTAAAAAAAAAGAGAAAGAAATTGATTCCTAGAGAACAAACTGGCAGTTGCCCAAGGTGGGGGTAAGGGGAGAAACAGGTGAAGGGGATTAAGCTATATAGACATCCACTTATAAAATAGATAAGTCATGAGATAAAAAGCACAGCACAGAGAATATAGCCAATAATACTGTCATACATTTATTGTGGAGAGCATTTCATAACATATATAATAGTTGAATCGCTATGTTGTATACCTGAAACTAATTTACTATCATACCTCAGTTATACTTCAATTTAATTTTTTTTAATTCAAAAATACGGAGTAGAGGGGAGCCTGGGTGGCTTAGTTGTTGAGCATCTGCCCTTGGCTAGGGTCATGATCCCAGAGTCCTGGGATTGAGCCCTGCACTGGGTTCCCTGCTCAGTGGGGAGCCTGCTTCTCCCTCTCCCACTCCCCCTGCTTATGTTCCCTCTCTCGCTGTGTCTCTGTCAAATAAATAAAATCTTAAATAAATAAATAAAAATACAGAGTAGAAATTAATGAAACAGGAAAACTATAGAGAAATTTAATGGGGGGAGAAAAGCAATTCTTTGAGTAAACAATAAAAGATAATCCTCTAGCAAGACTAAAAATACCCAGAGAGTAGACACAAACGACCAACATCAGGAATGGAAAAGACACTACCACTCCACTTACTAAAACCACTTACATGGTGGTGGGGATTCTACAAACAATTCTGGCCTCATAATTTCAACAAGTGAGAAGAAATGGAGAGAAATAACAAGAGTAATTTCTCAAATTCCACAAACTATGAAAACTCAGTCAAATGAGACAAACTATATAATCCTATAACCTTTAATAAATTGAGTTGGTAAACTGTAAGGTCCTGAGATAAAAGTTTCCAGGCCCAGATTTTTTGCTGGAGAATTCTGACAAACACTTAAAGAAGAATGGAAACCATTTCTACTCAGTAAGGCTCAGAAAACAGAGCTGGGATAACTTCCCAGCTTCTGTTAGAAGTCCCATCATGGCCTGACACCAAACCCAGACGAGGACCGCTTGAGAAAGGAGAGAAGGAAAACAACAGACCAATATCTCTCATGAAAATTCAGATGCAAAGATTCTCCACAAAATATGAGCCCTGTGAATCCATCAGTGTAACACAAAAGCATTATATACCATGACCAAGTGAGATTTATTCCAGGAATGCAAAGCTGGTTCGATAGTCTATAATCAGTATAATATAACCCATCCAAAGATTAGGGACAAAAGCCAAATGATCACACCAATAAATATAGAAAACAATATTTGATAAAATCCAAGACCCACTCATGATAAAATCTTAAGGAACTATGAACAGAGGGGGGAACTCCCTCAGCTTGCCCAAGAATACCTACTACAAAAATCTTACAGCTAACATCATACTCAAAGTGAAGGGTTGGATTCTTTCACCCTAAATTTGGGGACAATCACCACTGTCATTTCACATAGTCCTGGAAGTTCCAACCACTGCATTAAGGCAAGGGAGAAAGGTATACAGACCGGAAAGGCAGAATTTAAACCATCCCTATTTGCAGATGATCTGACTGCATATGTGGAAGCTACAGAAAAATTTCCTACAACAAACTGAGCTCAGCAGGGCCAAAGGACACAAGACCAACACACAATAATCAACTGCACTGTTATATACTAGCAAGAAATATGTAAGCATAGAAAAAAATACATCATTTGCATGCCTCCGAAAAGGTATAAAGTGTAACAAATATGTACAGGAGCTGACAATTAAAAAATGTTCCTTGAAAAAAATCCAAAAAGACCTAAATAAATTGGAGAGCCATACCATGTTCATGGATTGGAAGACTCAGCATGGTAAAAAAGTCCGTCTCAACTGATCTATAGTACTGATGCAGTTCCTATCAGAACCCCAAATGGGTTTTTCGTTCATGTAAACAAGCTCATTCCAGAATGTATGTGGAGAGCACAGTCTCCAGGGGAGGCAGCTGTGACCAGGAAGGACCATGCAGGAGGAAACCCTCTCTCTCACTCACCACAGCAAAGGGCACGGGGTGGTGCTGGGGGAAGAGTCCCAGGGATCAGCAGGACACAACAGGGACACAGCTACAGCATGAGCCCCACCCAGGACAGGGGTGGTTACCAAAGGTGCAAAGAGAGGAAAAACAGCCTTTCGATGAATGGCATTGGGGCAATGGGACATCCCCAGGCAAACAAGGAGCCCAATCTAAACTGCACACCTGATAACAGATACCATTTCAAAATGGATTATATATTTAAACATAAAATGTAAATTATAAAATTATAAGGAAAAAAACTCAGGGGAAAGTCGTAGGATCTAGGACTAGTGAGCCCTTAGTCTGGACACTACTAAATTGATAAATTGAACCTTATCAAATTAAAATTGTTTGCTCTGTAAAAGACTGTTAAGAGCTCTGGAGACAGCTGGGTCAGCAGCAGTTAAAACTTGTAGGGCCAACCTGAGGGCTAGTAGCCAGGGAAACTGAAGCCCAGAGAGGAGCTGGAGAAAACCAGAGCTGATCATCATAGCAACCAGCTCTTGAGAAGGGGTACAGTGGCCATACTGTGGTCACATGCAGTGGGGTGTCAGAAATGTGGAGCTCCCCAAAGTTCATGGACCACAACCTTTGAATTCTGTCTTCAGAGCACATGTGGAGGGACAGGGATCCATAGAGCCCTCCCTGGGAAACGTGAAGCAAGAATGGTAACACCCCTGAGCACTCACATATCCCAACACTACCCCACTCACATTATACCATCCCATGCTCTCCTACAGCATTACCTGTAAGGTGTTTGGCACGTAGTAGGTGCTCAGTAACCAAGGTTCCATCTCCTTCTTTCCCTGATGGTTTCTCAGAACCTCACATCCCTAGCTCAGGGTCACTAGTTCTGTGACTGTCAATTAGAATGGCGTTGCCCGCACAGGACAGAACAGCATCTGTCACTGCCCCAACCGCCAGTGTGCCCAAAGCACACGCTCCTCTTTGGCTGCTGAAGAGCCCCTCTGGAAGCTGGTACCAGCTCAAAGAATGAAACTTCCATTGTAAAATCTGGCTGCAAACCCTCTGATACTCCTGCATGGAGTGGCAGTCTCTGCCTCCTCCTTGGAACCAGGTGGGCTGTGGCTGCTTTGAACAAGGACAGGGGAAGTGACACAATGGCTTCAGAGGCCAAGTAATAGGAAGCCATGCAAATTCCACCTTGCTCACTGGGACACCCACCTTGGAATCCTGGTCTGCCATGGAAAAAGTCTCATCACCCTGAGGCCACCATGCGGAGAGGAAGCCTAAGCCACATAGAGAGCCATTGCAGTTGACCTTCCCCATGGGGCCAGTACCCCAGTCATCTCAGCACTGCTGACGGCAGCATGCTGTCTGCAAATGGACCACCCAGCCCCACTCTTCCAGCCTGTTTTAGTCACATAAAGCCCTTTGAATCTTCCCAGCTGAAGCACTAGACACTATAGAACAGAGAGAAGCTGTCCCCACTGTGTCCTATTTGAATTTCTGGCCCACAGAATCTGTGGGCATAATAAAACCATTGTTTTAAATCCCAAAGTTTGGGGTGGTTATTAGAATATTAGGTCATTAGAATATAGGATCATGGAGCACTGGGTTCTGGGTCCAAAGCCCTAATTTGTTATGGACCAGCAGTGGAAATCTCTTGAGTTCCATTTCCCCAGAGGAAAAAGGATCATAGAAAAAAAAAAAAAGAAAGAAAGAAAAGTTGGTCATAGAACATGATAACAGATGTAAGACCCTGTACCCTCTCTGTCCCTTTCAAGGGCAGACATTGCTAATTGAGCACAGCACTGCTCCCACACTCATTGGCAGTCTACTCAAGTAGCCCTCTTGACTCAGACTCACAGTCAATCAGGCATCATGACACCCACTCCTAGAGTTTCCATGGTGAACTCTGTGGAACACGGGTGCTGCTCAAAGGGTCCCTTTCTGCCTCACTGCGGAGCTGGGACATCTCATGTCATCTTCTGCCGTCCTCGGACTGGGATTACACTACCAGCTCCCATGCGTCTCAGGCCTTCAGACTTGGAATGAATTACATCTCTAGCTGTCCTGAGTCTCCAGCTTGCAGGCAGCAGATTGTGGGACTTCTCAGCCCACATAATCACATGAAGCCAATTCCACATACAAAATATTTCTCTTAATAGTTAATTTGAGAGGATCCTAGGCTGGTGCATATAATAACTGAACCTTGAAAAATTTACTAGAAGGATTCAATAGTGGATTTGAGCATGCAGAACAAAGAATAAGTGAACCTGAAGTTAAGACAATTGAAATTATTGTGACCAAGAAACAGAAAGAAAAATCAACAACAACAAAAATGAACAGAGCATAAAGGACCTGTGAGATGCCATCAAACAGATCATATGCACTGTGTGAATTCCAATATTTTGTAGCAAAACTTAAAAACAACCATACCCAGACACATTATAATTAGTTTGTCAAAAGCTTAAGACCAAAAGAAAATACTGAATGCATCAAAAGAGAAGCAACTTGTCACACCACAAGGGATCTACAATAAAATTATCAACTGATTCCTCACCAAAAATCTTGGAGGCCAGAAGAAAGTGGGATGATATACTCAAAGTGATGAACGAAAAAACTGTCAATCAAGATTTTATATTCAGCAAAATTCTTTCCAAATGAGCAAGAAACTAAGACATTCCTAGCTAACTAAAAGCTGAAGGAATTTGCCTCTATTAGACCTGCCCTATGAGAAATGCTAAAGGAAGATCTTCAGCTGCAAAACATTAGTCTGAAGCTATACAAAGAAATAAAGATTCCTGATAAAGGCAAATACATGGAGTTATAGAAAAATGCCAGGATTATTTCAATTTTAGTTTGCAACTCCACTATTTATTTTCCAAAGGATTTAAAAGACAAATGCATAAAAATATAAATCTATGCTATTGGGTGTATGGTGTATATAGATGTAATTTGTGATATCAATAACATAAAAGGGGGAAAAACATACAAATGCAGATATTTGTATACAATGGAAATTAAGTTTGTATCAGTTCAAATTATATTGTTTTAACTTTAGAATGTTAAATGTAAACTCCATGGTAACCACAAAGAAAATATATATAGAAAATATACATGAAGGACAATGAAAAGAGAATGAAAATGCTTTACTTCAAAAAAACTACTAAACCCAAAAAAAGTCAGTAATGAGGGTATGAGACACAAAAAGCTGTAAGACATACAGAAAACAAACATAAAAATGACAGAAGCAAGTCCTCCCTTATCAGTTACTACTTTAAATATAAATGGATTAAATTCTTCAAAGGCAAATTAACAAAACAAATAGAAAAGCAATCTAACTATATACTGCCTACAAAAAATCTGCTCTAGATCTAAAGATACAAATAGATCAAAAGTCATAGAATGAAAAGATCTTTGATGCAAACACTAAACAAAAAAGATCTGGGGTAGCTATTATAATACCACAGATGGATTTTAGGTCAAACACGGTTACAAGATACAAGGACATTACACTATATCGATGAAAAAGTCAATTCACCAGTAACGTAAAATAATTACAAATATATATGCACCAAATAACAGAGGCTCCTAATACATGAAGCAAGCAGTGAAAAATTAAAGGGAAACAGACAGTTCAACAATAACAGCTAGAGAATTCAATACTCAACTTTCCATAGTGGTCAGAACAACCAGACAGAATATCAATAGGAAATGCAGAATTTGAACAACCATAAATCAACTAGTGGTAAAAGATATGAATAGAATACCCCACCCAACAACAACAGAATGCAGTCCTTCTCAAGTAGACATGGGACATTCTCCATGACAGAACACATGTTAGGCCAAAAAGCGAATTCTGATATGTTTTTAAAAACTGAAATCATACCAAGAATCTTTACTCATCACAAAGAATGAAATTAGAAATCCACTAACAAAAGGAAAACTGGAACATTCACAAATAACATGAAAATTAACACACTCCTAAATAACCAATGATCAAAAAAAAAAAAAAAGGGAAAATACCTTGAGATGAATAAAATAAAAAAAGCAACATACCAAAATTTATGGGACACAGAAAGCAGGACTGAAAGGGAAATTTATAGCAACAAACATATATTCTGAAAAGACATCAAATCAACTCAACTGTACACTTAAAAAAAAAAACTAGAAAAAGAAACACACAATGTGAAAAAAAGGAAGGAAACAATAAAGATTAGGCAGGTATAAATAAACTATAGAATAGAAACACAACAGAGGAAAAAAAATGAAACCAGAAGTTGGTTCTTTGAAAAGATCAACAAAATTGACAGACCTTTAGCTAAAATGACTAAGAGTGAAGATGCAACTTTCAAATTCAGAAACGAAAGTGAAGTTACTACTGATTTTACAGAAACAAAAAGGATTATAAGAATTAGGATTTAAAAGAACACTGTGGAACACCTGGGTGGTTCAGTTGGTTGGGTGTCTGCCTTTGGGTCAGATCATGATCCCAGGGTCTTGGGATCAAGTCCTGCATCGGGCTCCCCGCTCCATGGGGACCCTGCTTCTCCCTCTGCCTCTGCGTTTCTCTCTGTCTCTCATGAATAAGTAAACAAAATCTAAACAAAAAAATAAATAAAAGAATACCGTGAACAATTATACATCAACACATTGGAAGAAACCTAGAAGAATGGACAAATTCCTAGAAACAAACAATGTACCAAAATTCACTCACGAAGAGATAGAAAATCTAAATAGGACTGTAACCAGTAAAGAGACTGAATTAGTAATTTAAAATCTCCCAAAAAAGAAATATCCAGGACTGAATGGCTTCCCTGGTGAATTCTAACAGATACTGAAAGAGGAATTATACCAATCTTTCCCAAACTCTTTCAAAAATTTAAAAGAAGGAAATACTTCCTAACATATCTGAGGAGGCCATCATTACCCTGATGCCAAAGCTAGACAAATACACTACAAAAAAAAAAAACCAAAAACCCAGAAAGAAAGAAAAAGAAAAGCACAGACTAATATCCCTTATGAATACAGATGCAAAAATCTTCAACAAAATACTAGCATACAAAATTCAGAAGCATATGAAAATAATTATTACTATGACCAAGTAAGTGGGATTTAACCCAGGAAGGCAAGGGAAGTTCAACATATGAAAACCAATCAATGTAATACGCCACCTTAACAGAATGAAGGGAAAAACCACATGATCATTTCAATCAATGCAGAAAAATCCAATACCCCTTTGTGATTAAAACCCTCAATAAATTAGAAATAAATGGAAGTTCCTCAACATGAAGTATCATATATGCAAAAAAATCCACAGCTTACATAATACTCAATAGTAAAAGACTGAAAGCATTTCCTCTAACCTTGGGAATCAGAAAAAATTACCCACTCTCACCACTTTATTGAACCTTAAAAAGGCAAGAACAAGAAATACAAGTTATCAAAAAATTTAAAAAAAAATATATATATATAACCAAAAAAAAGAAAAAGAAATACAAGTTATCCAAATTGGGAAAGAAGAAGTGAAATTATTTCTGTTCTAATATGACATGATGTACTAGGTACAAACACTAAAAAATCCATACAGAAACAAAGCTGTCAGAGGTAATAAGTGAATCCAGCAAATTTGCAGTATACCAAACCAACAGGCCAAAATCAGTTGCATTTTCATATACTAGCAATAAAAAGGAAATGATTAAAATAACTGTTTATTAGAGATAAAAAAGAATAATATATGAACAAATCTGTCTAAGTATACAAAGACTTGTACACAGAGAACTGCAAAACCTGGCTGAAAGAAATGAGAGCAGACATCAATGTTATGACATCCCATGTTCATGGACTAGAAAACTTAATATTGCTAAGGTGACAATACTACCAAAAGAATCTACAAATCAATGCAGTTTTTTTTTTCAGAAATAGAAAAACCCCGCCCAAAATACACATGGATTCTCAAGTAAACCCAAATAGCCAAAGAATCTAAAAAAGAAGAGCCAAGTTGGAGGACTTACACTTCCTTATTTCAAATCTTACTGAAAAACTCTAGCATTCAAAACAGTGTGATCTGGCATAAAGATGGACTTATAGAGCAATGGGATAGAATGGAGAGCCATAAAGAGACCCTCACATATATGGTCAAATGATTTCCAAGAAGGGAGCCAAGACTATTCAATAGGGGAAAGACAGTTTTTTTCAACAAACAGAGCTGGAAAACTGCATATCCACATACAAAGGAATGGGGTTGAACCCTTCCTTTACTCCATATTCAAATATTAACTCAAAACAGATCAAGACATAAACATAAGAACTGAAAACTATGAGTCTTAGTAGGAAACAGAGGAATCTTCATGACCTTGGGTATGTCATTAAAAGCACAGGCAACAACAAAAAAAGTAAGTTGGATCTGTCAAAATTAAAAACTTTGGTGCATCAAAAGGCAAAATCAGGAGTGAAAAGACAATCCACAGAATGGGAAAAAATATTTGCAAATTATACACCCATTAAGAACGCATATCAAAAACATATAAAGAACTCCTACCACTCAACAACAAAAATCAAACAATCCACTTCGAAAATGGGCAAAGGATTGACAGATAGATTTTTCAAAGATGTGCACATGGCCAACAAACACATACAAAAATGTTAAACATTTTGTCGCATGGCTCTGACCCAAACGACAGCACAAAGAACCTCGCCAGTGTCAGGCTGGGTGGAGTAAGCCAGCCACAGAAGGGCACATACTCTGATTCTACTTCTGAGAAGCTCCTACAGAGGGGGGAATGCGGTCCGCAAGGGCTGGTAGGGGGAACAGCAAGTTATGCTTGGCTGTCCCACCTTCCGTTTGGGACAGTGAGAGAGTTCTGGAAGCTAGTGTGGTGGCCACGGTTATGCAACACTGTGAGTGTACTTAATGCCGTCACTGAAATGCCACTTAAAGATGGCTGAAACCGTAAATTTTATGTTATATATATTTGGCCACAATAAAAATAGAAAAAAAAGGAAAGGAGGCTCAGCATCCCCGCCAGCCTGGCTGCTCCCCAGCCTGACAGTGCCAGGCGACTGGACTTTCTTCTTCCTGATCCAGCCTGCATTCAAGGGGGTCTCTTGGGCTGGGGTGCTCACGTCCAGAGTAGGCAGAAGGAGGGTTTAATCCGTACAGAAGGAAGGTGAAAAGGGGGCAAGTCTCTCCCCTTCTTCAGGAGAAGGGGAAATGCTCATCCTATTCCCAGATGGGACTCCTAGCCTTTCACCCGGAGAAGCGTACCCTTCTAGAACCACTCTAGAAAGAAGGCAGGTAGTGAGCAAGCAGTTACAACTAAGCGTGCATGAGGCTCACGCGGCCGGGACTCATGTCCCCCATCATGAATGGGGTGCTTGCCCTGCACTACGGATGAAGAACCCCAGGCTCGGTGAGGCACTGGGACTGGCCCAGGTCTCACAGGAACAGACTCCACGTCTGCCTGAATCAGAAGGGAGACGTCATTGGCCAGAGGCAGAGAAATGCTGGATAGAGAAGGGGAAGGTTCAGCCTCAGGCTTTGGCCCCAATGCACTGCACATCTTCGGTCCAGTCCTTCCATCTCTCTGGGCCTTGTTTCCTTCATCAGCAGGAGGATGCGAATGTCTGCCTTTCAGGGGCTAATGCTTGAGTCACTGTGATTCTAGCCTGAATGAGTCATTCAGGGGAGATTTATGGTGGCTGGTCTGAGTCCCTCCATGTGCTTGAGGTGAGCACCCTGGGAGAGTCACATTCTCTTGCTCTGATACATTTTCCTTCCCCAAATGTAATGAAGTAGGCTCCCCAGTGGGAGTGAACACCCAGGAGGGAAGGCGAGGGACTTGTAACTGGACAAACAGCCACTTGGTGGCAGCATACAGGGGTGACTTCTCTTCTGGAAATGAGGAAGGCCGAGAATTCTTTAAAAATCTTTGGAAGCCTAATGACCTCTGAGGAAAGCAGGTGGAGAAGCACGGGAGTTTGAGCTTCCCACGGGGGAGCCACACAAGGAAACCCCAAGCGTAAAGGTGGGCTCTGGCTTTGACTTCTCGAGGCTGTGAACTGACTGGGACGCCCTCCACCCCCAAGTCTGAGCCTCTTACCCGGACACCTAGCACCTCCTTCTGAGCTCTTCCAACAAAATCTTCCCACAGAACTGGAGGAGACAGCCAGGGGTGAGGCCAGGCTTCCTAGCACTGGCCCGGGGTGGGGGGGCCAGGGGGGCAGGGCTCCTCCCCAGAGACAATGTCATTCCTGGAGCGCGGGAGGGTGTTAGACAGCGGATGTGCTATGAACACCCCCCACCCCCAAGCCGCCAGGCAGTGGATGCAGACGTCCCAGGAGGGCAACAGCCCCACAGGTCAGGGCAGCTGAGGCTAAGGCTTCCCGTGAAGAAGGAGTTCACAGTCCTGGGGAGACAGAGACAGGCACCCCAAGAGGCCTTTGGGGAGGCAAACGCCGATGCAGGGTGGTAGCATGAGAGAACGCGCTGGGGAAAGTGAGGCAGAGTGGCGAGGCCTTGCCCCCACATGAAGCCGCCGCTCCGTCCGCCCATGGTTGCCATGCGGGAGCCTGGGATCATGTGACCAGAGCTCCTGTCTTTTCCTAGAAACTCCAGTGATCCAGATACTTCCATGATGTGTGTGCAGCTGTCAAGACCATCTCGGCTCTGTGGCTGTAACAAGCAGCCCCAGGCCTCAGCAGATTGGAAGGAAAAGACTGTCTTCTCGCTCAGCCATACTCTGCGCAGTGTGGGACGCCCCTGGTCACCAGCATCACCTACTGTGACTCAGGTCCTGTGACATTCATGGGGGGACGTGTGGGGGCTGGGCCCGTGGATGCTGCTGGAGAAGCCTCCCTCTCCCAGGTGTCTCCATACCGAGGACAGAGGGCCAAGCCCAGCCAGATGCCCAGTCCCATAAGAGATGCATCTCCTCTGCTCCCCGCTGGGCTGACCGTGGAGCTAAGGGTGGCGCTCGGAGGGAGGAAGTCCCTACAGGCACACAGCGAGCCACCCTGTTAAAGTGCTCTGCTCAGCGTGCAGGCCGTACAGAGCACCTGCAAGGGGAACTGTGTCCTGGGACCATGAGCCAGCTCTGCCTACCAGCCAGCTGCAAATCTGGGCACACATGGGTGCACAGAGGGACCAGCTCCTGGTGCCCGCACCCTCTCCGCCCTTCCCAGGGCTGCGCCTCTCCCAGAGAAACCTGCCCCGTGGGCTCTACACCTGCTGTCCAACACCTTCCTCAGCACCTCCTGCCCTATGCCTTTCACCCACAGAGCAGGGACTCTGTATTTTATGTGTGTGGTTTTTTTAAAAGATTTTATTTATTTGACAGACAGAGATCACAAGTAGGCAGAGAGGCAGGCAGAGAGAGATGGAGAAGCAGGCTCCCTGCTGAGCAGAGAGCCTGATGTGGGGCTCGATCCCAGAACCCTGGGACCATGACCTGAGCCAGAGGCAGAGGCTTTAACCCACTGAGCCACCCAGGCGCCTGGGACTCCATATTTTGGAAGAAACAAGGAATGAATTCATGGGATCCCCATTTTTCAGGTACAAATGACTTCAGACCGCATGATTACCCACTTGCACAAGGCGAGTTCTGCAGCAACACTGGCTGATCCCCCTGCCAGGCTTGGCACTGCCCCATGGCCAGAACAGCCCCACTCCATCCTCGGGGCAGCCCTGAGGTCAGCACGCTGGCATCACCACCCCAGTCTACAGATGGGGAAACCAAGTCACAGAGGAATTAGGAGCTTGCCCTTAGCCACCATGGGTCCTGGAACAAGGAGGGGCATGACTGCCATGTCTGCAGCCCACTGTGCCATGTCCCTTGGGGGTCATGCCCTCCCACCTGGGGCTTGGGGACCGCCTGGCTTAGGTCTCCCTCGCTCCCTGGGAATGGCCCTGACTGGGTGCCCCTGGGTATCTGCAGGGGACCTTGACTCCTGCGAGTCACCCCAGCCCCTTGCAGCCCCTGATACTGGCTGAGGGCCGCCCTCACTGTCCTCATCGCCCGGTGCCTAGGAGAGTGGCGCCCACCTCACCAATCGGCCATCTGAGACCACCAACAGGAGGAAGCTGTGCTCCAGCCAGACCTCCAGACTGCAGCGCCTAGGCGAAGCCTCTTGCTGGAGTCCCTGCACCCAGGGGTAATGGATTTGGTGAGGAGGAAACACCATCCATTGGATCATATGTGTGTTAAGAGACACAGAACACGAATGTCTTGTTTTAAACATTTTTAAGTCAAGGGCCATCAAGCACACTCTTGGGATTGCACAGCAATGATAAAAACGACATTTTCATCCTGCAAAACTGTGTCCCTAGTAAGCACTCACACCCCCTCTGCTCCCCTGGCCCCCGGTGCCTCGCTGACTTTTTGCCTCTACAATCTAGTTACTTTAGACACGCCCTGCAATACGTAATTTTGTGGCCGGCCTCCTTCATGAACCGCAGTGTCCTCGAGGTTCCTCCACACCATAGCAGGCAGCACGATCCTCCTGCTTACGGCTGCGTGGCACTCCACTGCACACGCACACCACGGCTTGTCCATTTGTCCACAGATGTACATACGCACATGCACACCACGGCTTGTCCACACACACACACACACACACACGTGCATGCCATGGCTTGTCCATTCATCCACAGACACATACACACACACGTACACCACGGCTTGTCTGTTTGTTCACGGACGCACAGACACATGTGCACGCCGTGGCTTGTATGTCCGCAGATGCATGCACACATGCGCACACCACAGCTTGTCAGTTCATTCCCAGACACATACACACACATGCATGCCACGGCTTGTCCATGCGCCCACGGACACACACTCACGTGCATGCCACAGCTTATCTGTTCGTCTACATTGCAGCCATGAAGAGCAGTGGCGCCATGAACGTGCGCGTGCAAATGCTGAACGTGCGCGTGCAAATGCCTGCCCTCAGTTCCTCTGGGGGTACACCCAGAAATGGGGTTAGTGCATCATAAAACAATTCCATCCCCAATTTGTTGAGGAAGAGAAGCATGTTCTTATATGGTTTTCTAGTAATTCATATTGAATATAGGTAAGCGGGAAAAACATAGTCAAGAAAAAAAGAACACCAAAAATGACTGGTTTTTTTCAGCTTCCAGAAGAAAACTGCTACTACCCTGTGTGGGGCCCCCTCTGGAGGTGTGAACACGCCTCCACCCCATCCGTCCGGCTCCGCTCCCGTCTTGCCCTCCCCGCGCACGACCGCCCACCCGCCAGGCCCCAGGCCCCGCGTGCCTTGCAGGTGCTGGGGCCCAGCCGCTGCAGAGTCATCTAGAGAATATATTCGAGCTGTCGTGTAAGTTGAGTTTCTTTTGGCACACGCTGGGGACTGACAAAAATATTCACGTCAAAACATTTCTGGTGCAAAATTTATGAAAGCATTTGAATTCGGCCTGGGCATTTTTTCCTTTTTCCCTCTCCTCCTCCCCCGCCTTGTCCCAAGTTGGGGGCAGGGAGAAGAGATAGAGTCCAGATGTTGGTGAGAATGACGCCCTCCTCTCCCTCCCCCAGCCCCTCTGGCCAGAGGGACGTCGGAATCAATGGCCACTGTGTGTCCACAGGAGCACAAAAGGCTGGTGTGGTCGGGCCCGGGGCCCTCCCGGCCGGTCGTGGCCGGCCTGCAGTCCGCCCCTAACCCCGGGGTCGGGGTAATTGTCTGCAGAGGCGGCCTGGGGCGGGGGCAGTAATGATTTAGGCAGGATCTATTTCACTGCAAGTCTTTTCTACTCCGAAGACGCCTAATCGAAAGTAATCTGAAAATTAGGGAAAATAAAAACCATGCCCACCGTTACATAAATACCCATTTCCTTGCACTGGCTGCTCGAAACCACCTCATTCCAGAGCAGCGTGATGTTTCCCTGATGGGGGAGGCCGGGCTGGGGGCTTCTGATCCTCTCCACCCGCCCGCGGCTCCCACGGGGCTCCCGGAGCAGGGGGTGGGAGCAGACTTGGCACTGTCGCCCAGGTCCCCGTGGGGCTAGGCCCTGCAGACCTCATGTGTGGCGTGGAGGACAGCTGTGCTGAAAGTGGCCTGTGGGACACCCAGTTACTCTTCCCCCATGACGGCCATCTCGTCAAGACCATCCAGGCCACCTCCTTTCTGGGGTCACTCCTTGGCTCTCAGACCCTCGCAGCCCAGAGGCCCCAAAGGCTTTTGCCAGAGGTGCTCCGGATGCCATGACAGCCCCTGGCCCCCTTCTATCTAGGCCTGGCCCAGGTGAAAAGTCACGCTCTCAGAGCAGCCCTCCCTGACTCCCCATCACAGGATCCCTCTCTGCAAGACTGGCCTGTCCTGCCCGGGGTCTTGCCTCTTGAGACACATCCGCAAGCACCAGGGGACAGGGGCCATGTGAGCCCAATTGCCACAGCTGGCACTCGTCATGCAATAATGGGGTACAGTGGTTTACCAAAGGGGTGGGAGCTCTGGGGCCAGGGAGGAAAACCCAGATCCAGTCCTGCATATGCCACCTGCCTGTCGCCTCAAGGGCCACTGGGCATGGACAGGCACAGCACAGCAGATGGTGGGACTCAGCATGACTGTAAATCCTCTGGTGCTCCCTCAGAAAGTGAGATCTCCCCTTGGATGTGCTGCTGGGCTTCTGATAGAGAACTTCCAGAAGGTTCTGGAAGGCCCCAAGTATTCAAGTCTTCCAAGTCAGACCCTACTTGGGATGTTGGGACATGCCCTGTGGGCGAATCCAAGAGCTGTGCGTGGAGGTGGACAGGCATGAAAGCAAGGGAGGCAGCGTCTGACCGGGACAGAAGCTTCCGGTGTTAGGTGGAGGCTGGACAAGGGGACCTTCCAGCTCCCTGGCTCCTGGGAGACAGGACAGCTCAGGGGCCCCTGCCTGGGCCACACACAACCCCGCCCTCACCTCGGTCACACCCACACCCTGGGATTGCCCCACCTGAAACACAGTCATCACCTGTCCCAGTGTCCCCCACTCGACCAGCCCCTTCCCCCAGCTGGCCCAGGGGCTTCGCTCACAGCAGCCCATGGTCAGGTACACTGGGCATGGGGGGTGCTCACCAGCCTGGCTGGGTTGGAGCGGTGATGGCAGGGGTTCCAGGGGCCAGCAGCTGTGGAGGGGGGATGACCATTAGGGAGGGGTGAGGGAGGGAGGGAAGGAAGGATCCGTTGGGAAGGGACTGAGGGAGCAAGAGGGGGATGCTGGGCAGGTGTGTATAACATGGCTACACACCCCCTCCTCTGGGTCCCGGGAGGCCACCCACATCTGTCCTTTCCATGTCCTCGGGACCCCCGTGCCTGCCTGGGATGGACCCCGGCCCGTTCATGCTTCCCCAGGGCCCCAAAGGGGGCAAGGCATCCTATGGTCCCTCCCATTTCTACTTGGAACCTGAGCTGCACCGGGGGCAGCAGCCAAGGCTGCCCAGAGGAGGGTGTGGGCTCTGGGAAGCCAAGTGGGGTCCTCATGACAGTCCATTCCTGTGACCCCCACCACCCCATTCCTTCGGGCTCCCAGGGGCAGAGATCAGCCCCTCAATTCCCATGGGAGCCCTGACCCCCCTCCCTGGGGCTTGCTGGGCCATGTTGTGGGAATTCCAATTCTGCCTTTGGAATGGCCCACCTGCAGTATCTGAGGCTTTGGTTAAAATGTCCATCTGAATGCCCCGCGCCCAGGCCAAGGTTCCCCAAGTGGTACAGGCTCCATCCCAGTCCAGTGAGGGCAAAGGCACACACTGTCAGCACTGGCCTGAGAAGACTCCCCTGGGAGCTCTGAAATGCAAATGGCACATCCCAGGTAAGGCCGGCTGGGGTGTCCTGGAGTGCAGGGCCAGCAAGGAGGCAGCAAAGAGCAGGCCTGGCTGTGGGGCCTGGGTGAGCTGCCCATGGAGCCCAGGCAGGGCGCTTCCCTGAGGGCCCAGGACCCAACATGAGTAAGAGCTAACTGGGAGGAATGGGTGTCCAAAGGCCAGAGACCCACGGCAGCTCCGTGCTCCCTTTCCCCTTCCGGAAGCCTCACCTCTCTTCGGTCCCCCCCAGTGTGGGGACCTGACGGGCGCACTGACCCTGCGGGCTTTGGGGTGGGCGCTGTTGGGCGGGTAGGGGCCTGGGGCTGGGCAGTAATCGGAGGGAGGGCCATGGGAAGGCCCCCGGAGCCGGCGCTGTGTTGCAATTACCCGTAAGCCTGGTGTTTACACGGGGGTTTTACAGAGAACTCAAAGCATATCTTCCTGTTGCTTTGGCAGCAAAGGCGTATCAAGTGAGTGTTCAAAAGGGCCGAACCACGTTTGCAAAAATAAAAACCAAATGGCTGAGTAATTTCCACCAGAGAAGGACTCACTCTTGCAATTGCACGGTCTATTTAGCATGCTTTCATAAAACCTTTTAACGAATCAGCCCTGAACCCGCACGCCGGGCCCACCCCACCTGTCAGACTTACGTTTCCAAACATAGGTATGGCTGCCCAGGAGATTGGATGCAGGTTTCCGCCCTCATAAGGAGCGCAAGTCCCCGGCGCCCTTCAGGACAGGCCTGTGCACCACAGCCACAGTGCTAGCTAGAGGGGTGGTCCCCCCAGAGGAAACCTGGTGGGGGGGGATCACTTGGCCTGAGGAATCATGGAGAACTTCCCGCAGGAGGAAGCGCCTGAGCCACAGACCGCAAGGGAAAGCAGGAGTGGACAGACCAGGAGTGGGGGAAGGCCTTGGTAGGGAGACGGCCCTGAGAGAGGATTGGAAGGGCCTGCGGCGGGGCGGCGGGTCCGCGTGTCCGGCATAATGCCCCAAAGGAGACACGAGGAGACATGCTTGGCATGGAAGGTTTCATTCTGGAGAGCCAGGCAGGGCAGCCACCATTAGGAGGGCAGGACGTTAGCCTCTGGGGAGGGGGAGACGCGCCGGATGTTTTCAGCCCACCTATCACGCGCACGGAACTCACGACGCTGACCCACCACAGTGAGGCCACAGTACTCCTGCCATCCTGAGAAGTGCCCTGTCCCAGCCCCAGGTGCTTGCAAGAGACCTGCACGCAAAGCCTGCCACACCCCGGAGTGCCCGGGGTTGGGAGGGCTTCACTTCTCGGGGTGCCAAGAAGAATCCCACGGTCCAGACGCACTCACCTGATACCTGGGCTGTTTCCAGTTGGAGCGAGGCACACCCGCAGTGGCTGTGGCCACGTCTGTGGGCGCGCGTCTGAGGACTAGGAAGCCGGCTTGGGTCCTGGGGTCGCTGTGGGTTTGCCTTCGTGAGAAACTGCCCGAACGCATACCACCTGCCAGACACGAGTCCCAGGTGCCCCACGTTCCTTTCAACCACGGTGAGCGTCCTGTGACGGCTGTGACTCACACGTCCCGGCTAGCACCACCCCGTGTGCGGCTGGGCCCTCAGAACGCCTTCCTCTGAGAAAGGATTTCCAGATCTTTTGCCCATTTTGCTGTGTCTGTCTTACTGAGTTTAAGACTTCTTTCTATGTTTCGGATATAGAAGTCCTGTTTAAATTTTTTTCCCCTCTGAACTTTGCTTGCCTTTTCTTTTTAACTTCTTACTGTAAAATAATCATAAATTCAAAACGGGTTGCAAAAAAAACCGTATGAGGAGGAGGTACAGTACACCCTTCACCCGGCCTCCCCCAGCGCCAGCATGTGGCGTGACAGGAACACCTTCCAGAAGCAGGGGGCATCCTGTCTTCCCGCAGAGTGGCCCGCCAAGGCCAGGATGCACCCGCCTTTCCATATCCACATGTGGAAGGCCTCTGGGTTGTTTCCAGATTCTAACTATGACAGATGAAGTTGATATGAACATTCCTGAGCAAATTTCTGTGTGAAAATAAATTTCCATTTTCTGGGATAAATGCCCAAAAGTGTAATTGCCGGGTCTTCTAGTAATTCCACTAATAGGTTTAACAGGAACTGCCCGAGTACTGTGCAGGGAGGCCACAGGGTTCCACACTCCCGCCAGGAACGCGGGAGGGCTCCAGCTTCCCAGCCTCCTCGCTGCTCGTGGTGCTGTCACCTGACTTTGTCCTAGCTGTCCTGAGAGGCGTAAGAAGATCACATTTGCTGGCGGACGCTGATGTCGAGCCTTTGCTGATAAGGCTCACTTGCTCTCTGTGGAGTCTTTTGTTGATTTCTGCCCGAGCGTGCGCCCGTCTCCTAATGGACGGTTCGTGTTCACTCTGGGGCACTGAGATGCCTTTCTGTGCTGTGGATACTGGTCTTTTGTCACATACGTGGCTTGCAGGCATTTTCTCCCCATCTGGAGACACCTGTTCTTCCTGGTCATAGAGTGTCTTTCACTGGAGGAGCCAAAGATTTTATTTTTGATCAATTTTCCTTTTACGGATCATTTCTTTTTTATCATTCTTTTGATATGAAGCCTAAGAACGCTTTGACTACTCTAGACGCCAAAGATTTTCTCCAATTTTTTTCTTGAAGTTTCCTGGTTTACATTTTACATTTACATCTAGGATCCGTTTTGAGCTGGTGTCCGTGTTGGGCATGTGGTCTAGGTTGGGCTCCTTGGCTGCCTGGGGATGTCCCATCGCCCAACACTGTTCCTGGAAAGGCTGTTTTTCCCCTCTTTGTTCCTTGTTCTCTTGTTGTTCCCGGTTGATCCCTGGGTCTGTCTTTCCAAGACCACCCCATGCCCTCTGCTGTGGTGACAGAGGTGTGGTCCCTCCTGGTCCCGCTGTATAACTGCCGGTATTCATTCCTGCGAGCAGCCGTGACAACGTGCCACAGACTGGAGGGCTTAAAGAAGAATTTATTCTGAGTTCTGGAGGCTGGAAGCCCCAGATCAGGGCGTCATGGGGAGGTTCCTTCTGCAGCTGAGAAGGGGGCTCTGCTCTCCCCTTGGCATGAGGGCGGCATCCTCATCCTGTGTCTGTCTCCCAAGTTTCCCTATACACCAGCTACTGAGGATTAGGACCACTGTAATCCCCTCTATTTCACTTGGCTTTCACCTCTCCAAAGACCTTTTCTCCAAATAAGGGCACATCCTGAGGTACAGGGAGGGGGTGAGGGTGTCAACACATGAGTCTGAGGGGAAACCATCCAACCCCTAACACTTCTTCAAGGCATGTGCCTTTCCATGTGAATTTGAGAATGGGCTTGTGTATTTCCCAGAAACCGTTTTAAGGCTTTGATAGGAATTGCACCATATCTACAGAGAGGTCTAGGGAAGACTGTACCATGCTGGGTCTCTGATCCCTCCCTGAGTGTGTGTTGTCTTCTCCATTCATGGAGATCATCTTTGGTTTCTTTTATCCACAATTTATCATTACCAGCATTTCAGATCCTATGCTCCTTCATCAAACTTGTATCTAAGTATTTTATTCTCTTTGGATTGAGTATAAATGGTATCACGGTAATTTCCATTTGCAAACGTTCATCATTACTGTAAAGATATACAGTTGACTTCTGTATTTTGACCTTTATCCTCTGACCTTACTGAACTCACTTATTACTCTGAAGGGCTGGTTTGCTTTCTGCAGACTCCTTTCAATTTTCGATGTAGATAATCACATCACCTGCAAACAGGGACAGTTTAATTTCTTCCCCTCCAGTTGTAGAGACAGTTGAGGGAGATCACCCCCCTAATTCTTAGTTTGCTGGTTTTTGGTTTTAATCATGAATTTGTGTTAAATTTTGTCAAATGGTTTTCCTGCCTGAATTGGTATCATCATATGATTTTTCTTCTTTAACCAGGTGATGTGGATTGTACTGACTGATTTTAAAATACGGAACCAGCCATGCATTCCCTGAATTATCCTGCTATGAGTATATGATTTTTGTTTCACATTACTGGATTTGAATTGGTCATATTTTTTGGATGGTTTTTGCTTCTAAAATCATGAGAGAGATTAGTATTTAGTTGTCTTCTGGTACACTTTCTGTTTGGCTGCCAGGAAGCTCCTGGCCTGGTAAACTGTGCTGGGGAGTGTTCCCTCCTCTTGTCTGAAAGAGATTATGCGCAAATGGTGTTAATTCTTCATTAAATGTTTGTTAGAATTTTCCAGTGAAATCATTTTGGCCTAAAGATTTATTTTTCAGGAGCTTTTAAATTATCCACTCAATTTACTCAATGGTTACAGGACTAGTCAGCTTGTCTCATTCATCTTGGTTGGACTTCAGTCATTTGTGGTGTTGAGGAATTGTGCATTTATTCTGTTGTCCAATTCATGATTATAAGTTTTATTTAGTATTTCTCTGTTATGTTTCAGTGGCCACAGGACCTCTCGTGATGCCCTGCTTCATTCTTCTGTCAGAAATTTGGGTCTTCTCTGTATGTGGCTTAGTCAGTCTTGCTAGAAGAGCTTCAACTTTAAAATTTTCTGTACTATTTTCTTCTTTGCAGTCTCATAGATTCCTACTCTTACTCTTCCCTTTCTCTAGATTGCCTTGGATATATTTCGCTCTTCTTTTTTCATTTCTGGGAGTACAAACATAGATTATTTCCCTGAGGACTTTTCTCATTCTTAATGTAAGCATTTTGTGTTACAGATTTCCCTGTCTGCATAGCCTTCACTGTATCCTGCAAACTTTGGCATGTCACCTTTTTATTTTTCACCTAGTTCTTCTCACTTTTGTATTTTCTTTGAGACTTCCTTTTTGTGGCATGGGTTACCTACAAATGTACTAATTACTTCCCAAGTGTTTGGACATGTTACTTTTGTCTTCACCTTATTGATTTCTCAAATGAATCAATTATGGTCAAAGAACATGCTCTATGTGATTTCCATTCTTTCAAATGTGTTGAGGTTTGTGTTGTGGCCTGTCCTGGTAAATGCCCACAGCTGTGTGAAAAGGATGTGTATTCCACCATATTGAATGACAGCTCTGTGTCTTGCTGAGTCTTTCTCCTTCAGTTCTTTTGAGTTTCGCTCCATGTACTTGGGAGATGCGCTGTTTGGTGCATAAACATTTAGGATTGATGTATTTTTCTTGGTGCTTTGGTGCTTCTCTCATTATGTAATGTCCCTCTTTGTCCCTGGTAAATTTTCCTGCTCTTCATGCTACTTTATGTGGCACTGATATAGCCAGTTATCTTTTTTGTGAATTAATGCTTGGAACGCATATATCTTTTCCCATCCTTTTATTTTCCACCTATCTGTGTCATTATGTTTCAAGTGAGTTTCTGGAGAACAGCTGGAAACTGGAATAGTTTTTATCCATTCTGCCAATCAGTGTCTTTTAATTGACATATTGAGATCATTTTAGTGTAAAGCAATTATTTCTATATTACAGCTTAAGTTTGTCACTATATTATTATTTTCCATTTGTTCCTTTGGTGTTTGTTCCTCTGCTTTTTTTTTTCTTGTTTTTCTGTGGGTTACTTGAACATTTTCGTGATGTTTTATGGTAATTTTGAGTCTGTGTAGTTTTGTTAATGGTTGCTCTGGGTACTACCACACACGGACATTAGTCATCACAGGCCAGTGGTGGAGATATTTTGCCAGTTTGGGTGAAGTGCAGAAACCTAACTTCTGTTAAGATTTTCTCTCCTCTCCCAAATTTTAAAACGTGATTTTCTGAACTGTTTCCTCTATACACATGGAGCACCACATCCAAGGGTGCCTGATGAATGAAACCCTTGAGATGAAGTGATTACTTCTTGTTTACTTGTATTTTTGCCTATTCTGTCGTTCCTCCTTCCTCTCTGAAGGTCTGGGCCTCCTTCTGTTGGAGAGCTCCCTCACAGGTGTGCCAACAACAAACCATCTCTGTCTCTAGTCTTCCGAGAGAGAGCCTTTCTTTCCCTGAAGGAAAGTTTCGCTGCCACTAGGATGTGAGGTGGACGGTCCTTTTCTCCATGAGCTCCACTGTCAGTCAGAAATTCTGCTGTTGCCTGAGGTAGCTTTTTTTGGCAGGCAACACGCTATTTCTCTCTGACTTCTGAAAAAGACCTTTTCTTTGTCTGTATTTTCACAAATTTAGTTCCAGTGTATCCTGGTTGGTGTCAGTTTCTTTGGGTTTCTCTTGCTTGGCATTTGCTCGGCCTCTTGGATCTACAGGTTTATGTCTTTCATGCGGCTCGTATTTGCATGTTCTTGTCAGAAACTTACACATAGCAAAATATTTTTATTTTGATGATCAATTTGTCAGTTTTTAGTGTTATGTTTTTTTCCTTTTGTGTCTAAGAACTCTTTGCCTATACAACTATATGAAGAACTCCTATGCTTTCTTCTAGAAGATGTGTAGTTTTAGCTTCTAAGTTAAGTCTCTGACCCCTTTTACCTTAATTTTTATGAATGAGATAAGGCCCAGGGTTCAGATATCTAGTTTTCTAGTAACATTTCTTGAAAAGACTCTTTTCCATCTTGAATTGCCATGGCAATTTTGTGGAAAATCAGTTGGACATATATATACATGTGAATTCACTTATAGACATTTTATCCAGTTCCATTTTTCTGTATCTGCTACATTGTTTTGTTTACTTATCTGTAAAATAAGGCTTTATAACTTTATGTCAAGTTTTGAAATCAACCAGTGTTAAGTCTAATTTTGTTTGTTCATTCAAGTCTTTGATTTCTCTCAGCAGTTTCTGTAGTTTCTAGTATATAGGTCTTGCAAATATTCTTGTTCAATTTATTCCCAAGTATTTTACGTTTTTACACCACTGCAGCAAGTACTGCTTTATAAATTCACTCTCTGGGGGGCCCCCTGGGTGGCTCGGTGGGTTAAAGCCTCTGCCTTCTGCTCAGGTCGTGGTCCCGGGGTCCTGAGGTCAAGCCCCGCGTCGGGCTCTATGCTTGGTGGGGAGCCTGCTTCCTCCTCTCTCTCTGCCTGCCTCTCTGCCTACTTGTGATTCCTGTCTGTCAAATAAATAAATAAAACCTTAAAAAATTTCACTCTCTGGTAGTTATTGCTAGCACATAAAAAATATAGGTGATTTCTAAATACTGACCTCGTATCTTGTGACCTTTGCCAAACTGTCCACTCATCACTTTTTCCTCTTTCTTTTGTTGGGCATTATACAGGAAACTGATTTATGCTATGGGTCTTCACTCAAATGAGTTCCAGTAGCTCTCTTATAGATTCCTGAGGGATTATTAAGATACATGATCTGCGAATGTTCTCTGTTCTGTAGACCTTTTATTCTCTCTCTTGCCTTATTATAGTTGCTAAGTATACTCCTGAATGAAAGTGGTAAGAGGGTTCCATTCTGTTTTGGGGGAAATACCCTTTCTTCTCTCTATAAATAGATGCCCTTTATCAGGACATCCATTGAAGACATTACCTTCTAATTCCAGTTCCCTGAAAATTTTTTGTCCTCAATGGGTACCCAATTTTTCCTTTTCTTTTAGTCTACTGAGATAATCATATAGTATATAGTTTTCTTCTTTATTCTTTTAATATGGTGAATTACATTGATTGATCTGAGAATATTAGACCAACTTCACCTACCTGAGATAAACCTCACTTAAACAATGATTTTTTAATACAAATTGCTTTGTATTTGGTTGCTGATACTTTATAGAGAATCTTATGTCTGTATTCATAAAGGATATAGAGTTTATAGTTTTCTTTATAATTTCTTTGTAATGTCTCTAATTTTGACATCCAGGCGATGCTGGCCCCCCAAAATGAGATAAGAAGCATTGCCTCATCTTCTATTTTTTGAAAGAGTTTGTAAATCTTTTTGAAATGTCTCTAGAATTCACTAGTAAAGCCACTGGGGCTGGAAATTTTTTGTGGGGAAAGGCTTTTTAATTACAAATTCAGAGTTTTTATACTCAGAGGACTAATCTGATTTCTTATCTTGTGCAGCTCTGGTTATTTATATCCTTCAAGGAACTTGTCCATGTTAGATGTAGAACTTATTTCATAAAGTTGATCATAATATTCTTTCATTCTTTCCATGTCTGTAGTGTCTGTAGTAATGCCCACTTTTCCATCTGTAATTTTAGGACTTGGTATCTTCTCCATGTTTTTTCTTAGACTGTCTAGTTAGAGGTATATCAATGTTTTTGATCCTTTCGAAGAACCAGTATCTGGTTTCACTAATGTTCTCTATTGTTTGTCTACTTTCTACTTCATTGCTTTTTCCCCATTTTTTGTTTAAATTCAATTAATTAATAAATGATGTATTATTGATTTCAGAGGTAGAGATCAGTGATTCATCAGTCTTATATAACACCCAGTGCTCATTACATCATGTGCCTTTCTTAATGTCTATCCCTCAGTTACTCCATCCCCCTGCTTCCCTTCCTTCCAGAAATCCTCGGTTTGTTTCTTATGCTTAAGAGTCTCTCATGGTTTTTCTCACTCTGCTTTCATCTTGTTTTATTTTCTTCTCTTCCCCTATAATCCTCTGTTTTGTTTCTTAAATTCCACATATCAGTGAGATCATATAATTGTCTTTCTCTGACTTACTTCACTTAGCATTATACCCTCTAATTTCATTCAACTTCATTGCTTTTTTTCATGTGAATATATAAAGTAAAGCTTAAAGCAGTCCATTGAAGTAAAGTTAAGAATTTAGAAAACTTGGGTCACCTGGGTGACTTGGTTGGCTAAGTGTCCAAAGAGTGATTTTGGCTCAGGTGGTGATCCCAGGGTCATGGGTTTGGGTCCCACACCAGGCTCTGCACTCAGCAGGAAACCCGCTTGAGAGTCTCTCCTTCTGCCCCTCCCCTACTTTCTCTCACTCTCTCAAATAAATAAATCTTAAAAAAAATATTCAGAACTCAGTCATACTAGTCACATTTCAAGTGCTCAATTGCATTATATAAACATTTCTATCTTTGCAAATGATTTCACTGGACAGCTCTGTTCTCGGGGGTGGGAGGTCTATTCCTCAACTGGTTCCATCTCTCTTAGCAAGACATTTCTGAAAGCTTCATGGGCAGGCCAAGTAGTCGTCTAACCAATCCTGTTCTCCTGATGAACATAGTTTTGGCCTCAGCTCAGGCCTTATGGCCATCTCCCTTCATCCTGGACCCTCTGCTTCCTCCCAGCCCCAACTGTCTGTTCTCCACATCTGCTTCCAGAAGGAGCTTCCAAAACAGACATCTGTCCCTGCACCAACCTGCTCAAATGGCAATACTCCCATTGCCTAGAATCCCAAAGAACTTCCCAGTGGGGCATGATCTCTCTCCCCCATAAACCTGCATGATGGTTTAGATAGGCCACTGAGTCACTGGTGTCACATCTCAGTCATCTACTAGTCTGTAGGCAGAAGGAAAGAGGAACAATGCTACCAGCCCCAGAGGTGCTTGCTCACTTCTCTTGGGCCTGGTCCATGTCCTAAGCCTCAGAGCTGAGGCTCCCTACAGCCACCCAGGAAAACAGGTCCCTGCTATTTGAGACCAGCTGAGTTTTGGGTGTGAGATAGAGCACGTAGGAGGTCATGAGCTTCAGGAGTATGAAGGATTGAGGGCACTGGTCTGGAATGGGCTCAGGGACTAAAAAATTAGGACCTAGAGTCTTGTACTTTTCCATCTGGGCTTCCAGGGGCCCTAAGCCTGCCTGGACAGGTCAGCCCAACTCATTACAGAAGTAATGACTGGCACCTCTCCCTGCCGACCTAGCCATGCCCCTGACACCCTGCCCTTCAGCTCCCCAGCCATGAATCACAGCAGCCTCACAGGAGGAAGCAGCGATAACCCGAGGTCCCAGAAGGGCCACCCTCTGTTCTGTCCTAATCCACCCTGCAGGGGAGGGCTCAACACAGCCCCCTCCACTCCTGCCACCGGCCTGTCTGCACAGCCCAGCCTCGTCCCCAGCACCACACACCCATCTACCTAGAGCCCCCTTCCTCACAACCCCCCTCCCCACTTTCCCATCTCTCTCTCCTCCCAGGTGCCTGGTTTTTCAGCCCACCTGGCTCTCCTACAGCCTGGCAGCCACTCAGCCCCAGTGCCCAGCAGAGGGTGGGGTTGGAGACAGTCCTCAGGAGCGACATGGGCTGGGACAGGACCACTTTGATCACCCAGCAGATGCCCTGAGAGGATGGAGAGATGTGGGGAACCCCACAGGCACTTAGTGGGGAGCCACAGAAGGTTACTGAGCTGGACAGCAACCAGAGAAAACAATGTATGAGGCTGAATGTGGAAATCAGAAGAAAGGAAATCAGAGACAGAGACGAGGCAGGACCAGTGTCGGGGAGGGTCCTGGGGGGCCTGAGGGCTGCTGGTAGGGGGGTCCCAGGGAGGTAGGTCTGGTGTGGGGGGAGGGTTCCGGGGGGGGGCTCGAGGGCAGGTAGTGGGGGGGATCCCAGGGAGCCAGGGCTGGTATGGTAGGGTTCCTGGGGAAAGCTGAGGGTGGCTGGTGTAGGGGGTCCCAGGGAGGGCTAAGGGGGGGCCCATGTGGGGACTTCTGGGACAGCTGAGGGAGCCAGCAGGTGCTGTGGTCTGACAGAGCCAGAACTGACCCAGTCCAGGAGTGCAGAGAGAAGAACAGGTGAGGACCCCCAGGATCCAAAGGACAAGGAGCAAGGGCTTGGAGCAGCTGCCTGGACGTGTCCGCCCTGGAGGAGGGTCCATTTCACAGGGAGGAAGTCAAGGCCCACAGAACTAGGATCTTCCCTCTCCTTCCTACAAGCAGGCACATCCGCTGTTTGGGAAATGCAGTTTGCGGGGGGCCAGGAGGGACTGCAATCTTGAAATAACCCTGGCTGGAGCTGGGGGGAGGCCGGCGGGCGCTCAGGCGGACGATTAATTATGAGGATCCCTCTCTGAGCCGGGTGTTTACGTGCATGCTCGTCTGTTTGGGGCCTGCAAATCCGTGTCAGATGTTAATGGAATAGCATCATTTTTCTGCCGAGGTGGCATCCCCAGGGATGTTTGGATGAGGCGGCCGGCGGGACTCGGCCTGGGAAAGGCAGGCCAGCGGCCCAGGAGGGAGGCCATTTGTCAGGCTGCCCGACAGCCCGGCCACCCCACCCAGGTCCCTCTGTCCACCAGGCTCTGAGGATGTGAAAAGTAAGGATCCACTCAGAGAAGGAGGAGACTGCGGGGCGGATGCGAGTCTAACTGGGCACTGACACTGCAAACAGAGGCCCCTGGGCCATGCAGGGCCATGTAAGGCAACCTGCATCCCACTGGAACCGGATCCCAATGCGGGCACTCTGCTGCAGGCTGTGGCAGTGAGGACGGAGGGCAGGCCGGTGGGAACACACTCCCACTCAGCTCCAGCTGCTGCCCCCCTCTGTCCCTCTGCTTGCTGTCAGCGGAAGGAAGAGGCACAGAGATAGGAAGTGACTGGCCAAGATCACATGGCCAACAGGCCCTTGGGGTGGGAGGCCAGTGGCCCCTCTGTGTGGGGAGGGAGCTGAGGCCCTCCCTGAAGTCCCACAGCCAGACTCAGGGTGTCCCCTGGCGACTCCTCAAGCCAGTGATATTGCCACTCATCAAGGCAAGCATTTGGGGCCAAGTTCTGGAAGGAACCCTGGTCCTGGCAAGCTCTCTACCTACACTGTGCCCCACTATCCTTTAGGAAGATCACTCCTGCCCCAGGGTCTTTGCACAAGCGGTTCCCGCAAACCCAACACATACCCCAGGTCCTCTGCTCAAAGGCCGTCTCTCAGCCCCAGTCCATTCCTCCCATCAATATGCTGAGGGGGAGGCACAGTGGTAAGCGATTCACGGTGGGAAAGCTTGAAGCACTCTGCCCAGTACACAGTAGGCGCTCAGGAAAGGCAGCCACACTGGCAGTATGGTATTTGATAGGAATCTTACACCACTCTATTACCACCGGGAATTATTGTCACACAGACTTGCTTTCACAGGACTGGGAACTTGCCTGGATTTTTATGTCAGTAGCATCCTTTTTTAAACCCTGGACAGGTTGCCCTCTCGATTCTCCTTCGTACACCTAAGGAGGACAGAGACCCCCTGGAAAGGATCCGCCTCCATCTCCCTATCTGCAAAGAGGGCTCTTTAGTCAGGGCTGCGCAGAGCGGGATGGGCGGGGCCCAGAGGAAGAGGCAGGCTTGAAGATCCTTGTGTAGCCTTCAGAAGTAGAGACCCTCAGAGTGGAGGGGAGAGCCAAGCGAGGGGATGGCACCAGGGCCCTTTACAAGCTCCAGGTGCCACAGCATGGCCTGGCTGTGCTGCCTTGCCCAACTTTGAGGCCCCATCATCAGATGGCATCCCGCCTTGCCCCAACCTCAGGGCCTTTGCACAGCAGCCCCCTTCTCTCTGCCCTGGCACAGCTCCTCCCCCAGGACCCAGGAACTGTCCTGCCTGGACCTGAATCCCAGCTCCACCAGCTGCGAGACTGGGTGCCTCAGTTTCCGCACCATAAGATAAAGACGGTGCTAGGACCTTCCAGAGAGGACAGCTGCAGGTGTGAGCCCACCAATACATGCCTGGTGCTGGCACAGGCCCTGGCGCACTGGCCGCTTACGCAGTTTAGGACGACGCCGACGGGACGGTGCTTCCCCCCTTGCCTGCACTGCAGCGCGCTGACCACTCACTTCTCTGGAGCCCCAGCGCCAACGCCACCCCCTGCCCCTCACACACCAGAGCTAACCGAGCTCCCGAGTCCATCGCCCGCGGAGGCTGGTTCCCGGCCCTCCCCTGCCCCCTCGTGGTCACTCTCGGTATTTCCCCAAGGCACCAAGGGGGCCCTTCTTTCCTGCTCATTTGGGGACTGGCTCCTCCCCAGGCTCCAGGCACCCAGGGAGGCAGTGGTGCAAAGCAGACCAGGTTGCCCCCAGTGCTGAGGTCCCGCCTGCATGGACACGACTCCCAGGGGAAAGCAGCCCTGGGGGAGGGCGGGAGTCCCACAGGAACGTCTCCTGCCTTGGGGCCTTTGCTCATGTTGCTACCGACATTTTCGTACCCCCACACTCCGCCGCAGGCGCTCCAGGAAACCTCTCAGACGCCCTTTCTTACCTGGTGGGTGAGCAGGTCCGGGCGCTGACAAGACCTGGGCTCTCCTCCAGGCGGGGCAGCGGGCCCCTCCTCTGAGCTCGGTGACCTCAGTAAAATGGGCTTCTGGTGGGCCTCGATGATGGCTCCAGAAGGTTCTCAGCACAGCGCCGGGCACGCAGCAGCTGTTTGCGCCCACGGCGTGCAGCTGAACTCTGAAAGCCGAGGTGGGGAGCAGCGTGTGTGTTTACAGGAGGCACGGGGCGCGCGCCATGGCCCCTGTGCCGCCGGACGGACCAGGCCCACGGCAGCCACAAACCGCTCCGACGGCTCGGACGGCTGGCGTGCAACTTCGTGTTCGCCCTTGCGAAGTCCACGGCAGTCAGGCGGCTCTGTCCAGGGCGGGCCTGCTTGGGGCGGGGGGCTCCCCGGGCCCGCGTTCCGCTCATGCTGGCCGCGCTTCCGTCAGGCCGCTGGGAAAAGGCGGGCCGGGGCCTCGCGTCAGAAGGTCGGGGAGCGCGGCTGCACGCGAGGCTCTAGAGGAGCGAGAGCACCCGCCCAACCTCGCGGTGATCCCCACGCACGCACCTGCCCGCGCACGCACGCACGCACCTGCCCGCGCGCGCACGCACGCACCTGCCCGCGCACGCACGCATCTGCCGTGTCCGAGCCACAGCTCTGGGGGTGGGGCCTCGGACCTGCCCCCGCTTTGGCCTGCGCGTGTGCGCCCGCGTCAGGAAGCCCCGGAAGCCAGTGGTGAAATCTGGAGGGAGGTCTGGTGGCCAGAGAGCCAGGCCCTCTGTACGAACGGACTAAGCGGGGTCCCTGGGGGGCCCCGTGAACGGGCTGGCCAGGCCCCCCAGCCTGCCCTGCTAGGAGGGTCGGCTGTTGGGTGAGGAGCAGGTCTGCAGGCTGTGCTGGGAGCTCGCTCGGCAGCCCCCCCCCCACTTTATTGTCTGGGGCTATCGGCCACCTACGGAGAAGGGAGAAGACCCCGGGAGGCCAGAGCAGCACCCAGCCCCCGCCATCCCTGCACAGGCACACCCAGAGATGCAGGCCCGGGGTCTGTGCTCAGACACACCCAGCCAGGGACCTTGTGGGGGCCTCACACAGGCAGCCGGGGCCCTGGTGAGGGCAGAGGGCAAGGCCCGGGCACCCAGCTACAGGGTTCCCCAAGGCAGGCCGGGATGGGGCCTGGGGCACAGAGGATGCTGGGTGGCCCCTGGGAGCCTCTCCCTGGGCCCTGGGTCTCAGAGCCCAGATCAGAGAACCTTTGAAGGTCCAGTCCCAATAGCTGCACAAATGGGCTGGGATGAGGCAGCTGCAAGCAGGATGAGCGGCCAGGCGGGGAGTGTGCAGAGGCTGCCACTTCGTGTGGGATCCAGCAGAGGGAACTGCGGGTGCAGGTACTTGGGGAGAATGCCACATCCAAGGACCCAGAGATGTCCGAGATGTCCAACAGAGGGGTAGCCCCTTCCAGACAGGAGGATGGGTGCCTGGAGCCCAACCCTGACCCATCCTGAGCTCCCTTGAGGTCCTGGAGGTGCTCAGCCACGGTGTGGGATAGAGGATGTCTGCCTGGACACCCAGCAGGATGGAGGGAACCAAAGCTCAGACAGAAGGGGCGAGGAGGGCACCAGGTGCTACAGTTCTGTACTTCGTAACACATGGTACATAATGAATTCTGCCCCCACACACACACCCATGCTCTCAGCTGTGCCTCTGGAGGCTCCGGATGGATAGATGCCAGGCCTCAAAAGGCTGCCTGTCCCCATGGGCTCTTCTGGCAGCTCCTGCAGGCTGGTGCCAGGAGCTGCAGCTTTGGGGTGCAGGGCAGAGCACGCTTTCCGAGGGGATGGCTGGCCCCCGCATCTCCGGTCTGGGCCTGCGCCCCCTGGGGCTCCCTCTCGCCACCCCCACCACGGGAGCCGCCGCTGGCCAATGAGCAGGAATGACACAGACAGGGTTCTGTACAAAACCTGAAATATTTTTACTCTTTTAAAACTTTGATCTAAGCTGCCTTAGACCTTAGGGACTCGATACAAGAGTAATATGAATTGGGAAATAAAACACTTTAATAGCCACGGTAAACTTTGTTAGAAATGTACATGTTGCCAAATAATAATAATAATAAATTTTAAAAAATAAAAGAGAGAGAACAGCTGGATGGCCGGGTTAGATTATATAAATGTTCAACAAGGACGGGAAAGGAAGCCTCGCGGACGCCAGGACGGCACAGTGAGCGCAGCCAGCGCCCGGCGAGCTTGCCAGCCAGCCTCGGGGCCGTGCCTCGCGGACACGGCCCCCGGGGACAGGCGTATAAACAAAGCTCATAAGAAATGTACAAATATAAAAAGCTACAAACATTAATAAATTACAGCATCACAAAACACAGAAACACTTCACAAGGTGCTAAGTAAAATAACTGCATCCCCACCCCCTTCGCCAACGAGAAGGAAAGAAAGAGCTGGTGTCCGAGTCGAGCCCTCTCCCGGCGCGTCTGGAGCGGGTCTCACGCACGGCTGCTGCTGCAAAGACAGACAGAAGGCTCCACACACACCCACTTGTTTTTCAGGCAATACCTTAGTTCCTAAAAGAAAAAAGTAACACCAACAGGAACAGGAAACAGAAAGAAGGAAGGCAAAAACCAAGTGTTCATCATACTCGGCAAAAAACTTGTATAAATGTTAATGACGGACTCTCTAGAAAGAAATTCCTAAAGATACTTTTACTCTTATAAAAAAGAAGTTATTGAAAAAGCTATTTACACGCTACATTCTATGAAAAATATGCTTCAGGAGATAGATCTAAAATTAAAATACAGGATTGCCTGAGAAACAACTCCAGCCCCTCTGTGTCGACGGGCGGACATTCGGTCCAGGGTCCACCCAGGGACTCGACACCAAACACGGACAGATGACAGACAGACGTGCCGGGCCCCGCGTCCTCGGGCCGCCGCGCCGCCATCCGCCCCGCCAGGCGGGGTGTCTCAGCTGAGAAGTGCTTCTCGGAGTGTAGCCGGTGAGGCAGCGGGGGCCCACCCACATGGCTTAGCCCGGGCCCCTAGGCCCCACGTCGTGGCTGGGCCTGACCCTTCCAGGGGGACCCCATCACGGCGCCCCCACCCACTAACACACTGACCCTGCTGCCGGCCCCAGCATCCCAAGAAAGGCCCTGGCCATTCGGGGCACGACACCCACCATCCGGCCCGCCGGCCACCGGCCGGGGAGCACAGAGGCCCCTCTCCTGGCCGGGCCGCACGCTCTCTGGACTGTCTGAGAATCACTCGGGAAGAGTAGGGGGGCACATAAGACCCCACTTTCTCCTCCTCTTCCTCTCTAGTGTTCTTTGCCTTTTTTAAGCCTCTGGAGGCTACCAGCCTGTGGCCAGCTCAGACTCTGGGCCTGGTGAGCTTTGGCTCACTCCTCCTTCCTCAAAGGACTCGTGCTCCCAGCAGAGCTGCAGAAGCCCTGCGATCACACCCACACTCAGGGGTGCCCGGAGGCTCTCCTGAAACTGGAATGGTCCTCAAACGGGCAGGGCTGAGTTTCGGGAACTGGTCACTCTAAGCAACTTGAGAAAGGATGTCTGTCCACTTCGGTGAGCTCCGCCTGCTGAAGTAACAGATGCTCGTATGGGGGGAGTGGCGGCCGGGAGGGGGCCAGGCCCTCCCCGGGGTGAGGCAGCACGGCCACCCTCCTGGGGGCTGATGTTCTAGCGGGGCTCCGGGGGTCCTGAGCGGAGCGGAAGGATCCTGGCTTTCCAAACTTTAAAGGAGCAGTTTTCCGTTCCGATGAATTTTCAAAATTTTCCCAAGCCTCTGCTTGGCCGTGGCCATGCCCTTCTTTGTACGTTTTCCTGCAGGCAGGGAAGGAGATGGGAAAATGCCAGGTGAGCGAGAGACCAGAGGAGCCCCTACTAGACCCCCGTTGTCTCCGGAAGATGGACCTCCGAGACCTGAGCCCCGGCCACTCCAGTCCCTGCAGAACCACCAGTGGCCAGCAGAGTGCCCTGCCTGAGGCTGCGCTGACAGGGACAAGGGACAGCATCACTCCAGAGTGAGGCCCATCCTTCCACCTGGCAGCAGGAGCCACGCTCCTCGTGTCCATGGCCAGCTGGGTCTTATGGCCAGGATACGGACAGATCAGGGGCCTGGGGAGAGTGAGAATCTAAGGGACCTAGTAGGCAGTCCCACCGCCAAATCACGTAGGGGACCCTGGATCCCCTCACGCCCCGCCCAGAGAACCCTCAGCAAACAGCTAACCACACCCCAACTCCAAGCCAGGCTCCAGTGCTGAGGCCACCAGCCCAGCCTCTGCCCCATGAGGGACCGTAGCTTTTGGTCTTGAGAGGGACCGTTTCTTCCCCACACTAGCCAAGCACGTGGCTACAGACACAGGGCCACGGTGAGACAGAGCAGCCCGTGGTCCCTGCAGTGCTGACCGAGAGCTGGGCTGCCCGCGCGGGCACGGTACCTTTGGCAGCGGTGTTGTTGGGGGATGACGCAGAGGGCCGCCTCTGTGTGAGGAAGACCCCAGGGGCCATGGGCTGGGAGGCACGGCCAGCCTGGGCCCCTGAGAAGGCTCCGGCTGCGGTGTACTCGTGATCCGCCAGGCTGCTGCTGTGCGCCTCGGGCGGCGGCTCGGGCGAGCTGCCCTCCTGTGAGGCCTGGCTGCTGGCCGTGCTGGTGGAGGCCGGGGTGGTGGAGGCCGGGGTGGTGGAGGCCGGGGTGGTGGAGGCCGACGTGGTGGAGGCCGACGTGGTGGAGGCCGACGTGGTGGAGGCCGAGGCCGAGGGGGAGGGGGTGTTGGGAGCCGGCTTCCTTTTGGTGTTCTTTTTCTTCCTGCTCTTCTGCTCCTCCTTTGAAGGAAGCATAGGAGCCAACTTCAGACGCCAAAGAGCTGGTCCCCAGCAGCAAAAAGGGATAGGCCCACGCCCGCTCACCGCAAACCCTAGAGAAGCGCCGGGGCCTGTGTGCAGACCAGCATGCCCCCTGCACGAGGGGACGTGTCCTCTGCCCCCTCACCCCCCCTCATACCCCCCCCAACAGACTCAGAGCTGCCGGGGGACCCACTGCCAGCTCCCACCTCCCCAGCCGCGCACTGCCAGGGCTCAGCAGTACTCAGACGTCCCCAACCCTGTGACAGCTCCCAGCCTGGGCAGGCTGGCCATAGGGCCGGAAGGAGCAGAGGCATCTGGGGAGCCTGAGCCCAGGCAGGGCCCCTCCTCACCTGCTGGGACAGCTTGGCGGCGGCAGCTGCCAGCCCGGTCTCGATGGAGGCTACTCTGGTGCCCTCACGCACAGGCCTGTCCTGCCTTGGCACCGACGGGCCGACCCTCGCTGTGGGAGAGAACACCACCCTGCCTGGAGCGGCCACCCATCCCCTGAAACACCTCCCAGCCTCCTTGACCCCGCCCCAGTCTGTCCCTGAGTCATGGGGAGGGTCAACATGAGCCCCAATGGGAAGGGCCCCCATGCCAGCAAGACAGGAGAGCAGGCAGGGGTCACACGGACAGTGGACCAGACCTCCACCCCACTGGCGGCCATGACCCAGCCAGGTGCAAAGACGGGATGAACTAGGTGAAGGGCTGGCTGGCCTCCTCGGAGCCCCGGTCAGGCTCCCGCAGGCAGCCAGCCCCACCAGCGCCCCTCACAGTGCCAGGGGGCCCACAGTTCTCAAGCCAGACGGATGGGCAGGGGATGCGCTGCCCACAGCACTACCTGTGGGACTGTAGGGAGCATCGTCAGAGCCTTTCCTCCGCTTGGACCGGGACTTGAAGACCGGACTGTCCTCGTCAGACTCCAGAGAGGGGTAAACTAGGGGGGCAGAGGGAGAAAGGCCTGAGCCGGCAGTGCCACTGGGGGATGGGGGCTTCAGGTAGACCACACGCACAGGCACAGGCAGCCCCAGGGAGGGCAGGGATTCGTCAGACAAGAGGCCCTGGCAGCCCCCACAGGTCCCGCCCCAGCCTGGCTGCAGTGTCCACTGCTTCCTTCTCTGCAGCTGTCGGAGGAGAAAACATCCCAAGTCCATCGGAGCGAGTGTGCGATGACGGAGCCCCATCCAGGAGCCCTGGGCGACTCCCAGGTGCCTCCACTACAGCTGTGTCCTGGCACCCAGGGCCTGCCCACCCCTCACAGGAGGCTAGAAGAGGGGCTCCCTGCTGTCTGTCCACCAGCTGGGGCCCCGCCAGCCTCTCCTTAGGAGGGCGCTCCAGGGGCAGGAGTGTGAGCGCAGGGCATCAGGACCACACCAAAGGCAGACCCTGCACCACCGGGGCCAGCATGTCGCACACCTCGGGGCCCTACACATCCCCGAGGGGCAGGCCGAGCACGCAGGCAGCTGCGCATTCCTGAGCCCTGCATGTGCGGGGCCCGGAGGACTGGGGTAGGGCGTGAGGGGTCATGCCCCTCAGGGTCCCTGCTCTGCCCCCCTCAGATGTGGGCCACTCTGGGCCTCAATGTTGTTATCCACACAGAGACACGCAGAGCAGATGGGGTCTCAACGTGTCTGTGAATATATGGTCACGTGGGGGATGGGGGTCTGGTCCTCAGAAGGCAACATGGGAATGGACCCTCAACCCAGCACGCCCCCTCCCAGGTCCCTGCCTGGGGGCACCATGGCCATGGGCACACAATGACCCCTGCACCCGCATTCACAGCAGCAGTGATCACAGTGGCCGAGAGGAGGAAGCCACCAGGCGTCTACCGGCAGCGGACATGGGCACATGTGGGGCCGTGAAGAGCCCGTGAAGGACCGCCTGCACCCAGGACCCGATGCACGCGGACGGGGAGACCCGGGGAAGGGGCCGGGGCGGATTTCCTTCTGGGTGGTGACTACGGCATGCCCTCCACCGAGTTACATGCTTCCTCAGGCCGACTTCTCCATGTCCTAAAGAACGGCCAGGGGTTGGCACAAGGACGAGCCCCAGCGGCACCGCGGGGAGGCCCCAGGGGGCAGGCCAGAGCCCGCCCGCACCCCCACAGGGCTCACCGTAGTCCGAGTCCTTGAAGCAGGCGTCTAGGTGGTCCTGCTCCTCTTCATAATCGTCCAGGTCCACGCTGTTCTTGGCTGCCCGCTTCAGCAGCCGCTTGCCCGCACTCTTGCCGCCACCCCCGTTCTTCCGGGCACCGTGGGCCACCAGCGAGCTGCCCTTGGCCTGGCCGGCGCCCCACGTGGTCTGCAGGCAGGAGTCAGAGGCCTGCAGGTTGGCCATGGACAGCATTCCCTGAATGGCTTCCTGCGTGCTGGGGGAGGCTGGGGGCTGGCTGGAGGCACAGAGAGACAGGCACTCAGCCCACGGCCCACGGCACTCGGCCCACGGCCCACGGCACTCAGCCCATGGCCCGTGGCCCACGGCATTCAGCCTACAGCCCACGGCACTCGGGCCACAGCCCATACCCCATGGCTCAGCCCACAGCCCGTGCCCCACAGCACTCAGCCTACAGCCCACAACCCATGCCACTTAGCCCACAGCCCATAGCCCGTAGCACTCAGCCCAGAGCCCTGGTATTCACCGCATATAGCCTAAGGCACTCAGCCCACAGCCCACAGCTCATGGCTCTCAGTCCACGGCACACAGCACTCAGCTCACAGCCCACACCCCACAGCCCACAGCACCCCATCCAGGCCCACAGCCCACGCACCCTCCCACCAAGTGGTCAGAAGAGAGCTTGGGGTACAACAGAGTGGTAGCTGATGACTCCCACTTAAAAAAGGCCAGCTCTCTGCCCCCACTCTCTCTACAGGGACAGAGAAGGGCACATAAGGGACATAAGGAGGCGTAAGGGAGAGGAGGGGGCAGAGAGAGGGACGTCCATTCCTGTCTCTGACCACAACTTCTCTCTCCCACCTGTTCTTTATCTGATGGCCACACAACAGCTCAGATCCTTTCCCAATGCCACCTTGTGCTGACCTGACCCCGGCACCCACTGCCCCCAGTGCCCTGCCCTCTTGCCCACCCCCCACCTCCTCCCAGTTACAGCAGCTCCCCTCCCTCCAGGACCCAGTGAGGCTGTGCCACCACCTGGCCCCGTACTCTCTGCTGGCCTGGGCTCTGGGAAGGAGAGGCAGGCCCCCTCGCCACCCCCGTGCACAGCAGGGTCCTGGATATGGCTACGCGTAGAGAGATCTCCAAGCCCAGGCCCGGGCTCCTCCAGAAGCTTCACTCTCCTTCTCAGCCCAGCAAACCCTCCCTTGGGATCCTTCTGGGCCTCCTCAGGGGACCTCCTCAGCTCAGCCCAGGAAGCTCCCAGTGGCCCTGGCCCAGCAGGCAGCTGCCCTCGGGGGCTGTTTCTGGCCCTTGTCCTTGCCTCTCACCCCAGCCTGTGGGCCACTGGGGATAGCCCATCCTGGCCTGCGGGGCCCCCAGTCAAACCACTGCATCGGGCACTCCTAAGCAGACCCTCCTTCCACTCCCTGGACCCCCAGGAGACAAGAGCAGGAGCCAGATATGGGGTGAGGGACCCATAGGCTGGCTTAGGCCTCCTCCCCATCACAGACCCAAAAGGCCCAAGGAGCAACTGCAGGGCCCCATCCTATGTTTCACCTCCAGCACCGCCCCCACCCTGCCTGCCCCATGTGCCCCCCAGGGGATCAACCAACTTTCAGGGCTACTGTGACCCCAAAGCAATACCCGAAGTGTCAGTGCACACACACCCTTCTGGGGGGGTTCTGCAACATGTACATCTCGTCGGCTCTCACACCACGCCCCCCCAACCCCCACCACCAAGTGCTGGATGCACATTTAGTAAGACCGTTAAAATGAAAGGGGCATGTGTCCCCACTCAGAAATGAGAGCTTCCCAAGCCTGGGGCTGGGGAGACTGAGTTGGCCCCCAGGGAGCACAAACACAAACCGTCCGCCCAGGTCCTGGGGGCCCCGTGAAGCAAGCTGGGACAGAAGCGGTCCTGCTGGTCATACCTGGGGTCCAGGGCAAGGGCTCTGGCCTCCTCCCACAGGCAGCCCTCCACAAACACCATCTCCCCAGGCCCCATCCCAGACACACTGGACCACAGTGTTCTGGTTTCTACCGGAACCAAATAGGACTGCAGTTCCAAAGCCAGAAGAGTGGGAAAATCAGTCTGGGCAGACCCCCTGCGGAGTCGGGAGCTCCTGGCCCCTCTGCCCCACCCCCGTGATGCTGCCTGCCCCGTCCAAGCTGCGCAGCCAAAGGGCTGTCCAGGTCCAACCAGGAACACACAGCGTCTCATTGTTGCACCAGACTGCCGACCTGCACGGAAACAGCGGGAGCCCCCAGCTGGCCCAGCACCCACGACGCTCGGCTCTCGGGCGTGGATGTGGCCCCACCAAGGCTGGGAAGACACCAGGCTTCCCACAGGGACGGGAGGGCAGGGGGCCAGGACACCCACCGCGAGCGCCCCCCCCGGAGCCAGCGTGGTCCCAGCCCAGCTCCGCCACCCCCGAGAGGAGGCCAGTGGAGCCCAGGGCCGCACGTGGCATGGGCCGCCGGTCTACCCACATGGGCCGGCGAATCAAGGGGCAAAGTCGAAGCAACACACATGGAAAATAATCTCTTAATCCTCCAATTATCATACCAGAATCCTCTCCCCTCACCCCCCGCAGTGAACACTCCACAAACCATCCACAAGAAATTAACATATTTCCCTCCATTTTTTTTCAGCTGTTTTTTTCACAACAGTGAAAACTTAAAACAGAGCAAACGGACCATCAAAAACTGACCTGCTCTCCAAACGGGGGAGACTGGAGAGGAACTGCCCGCGGCAGGCAGCAGGGGTGGGCCTGGCAGGCACGTGCGCACACACGCGGGCGGGTGTGAGGGCACATGTGCATGTCTGCAAAGCCGTGAGCAGCACACCTACACGCTGGCCACCCTCCTCCCTGGGGCTGAGCCCATGCCACAGGGCCGCTCCTGGAAAGGGGGTCACAGGTCGACTGCCCCCAGCACAGGGGCCTCAGGCCAGGGTCCTGACATAGCACATCTGCCCGAGAGGGGCCCATGTCTGCAGATGGACAGAAAGCCCTGGGCACTGAGCGGGGGTGCACACTCAGAGGGCCACCAGGAGGGTTGCCAACACCCCCAGCCCCCTGCTGCGCCCCCAGAGAGAAGGTGTCTCTGGCTGTCTGGGAACCCAGCCCGGCGCACACCACAGACATTCCCGAAAGAAGGCCAGCCGTTTCACCAGCAGAAGCCCTTCCCAACACAGCCTAATCCGCTTCCCTGGGCTCCAGCGTCTGACGCCAGCCAACGGTGCGGCCTCCTTGCCAGCTTGTGCAGCTCTGGGACCTTGATTCTGGACCCAGGTTTGGAGGCAGATTGAGAGGGCCGAGCACTGCTCAGGCCGTGTGAGCCCCACCTTCCTCAGGCAGGTCACCCCTGCCGGACGTCACCACCCAGCACGGGGGACCGCACGGGGGACCTTCTGGAGTCCCCACCCCCGGGGTCTGTCATCAGGCAGACAGGGGATTCTGGCCCTGCCCGGGCCGCCTCCTGGCAGCGTGCCCTTGACCCAGCTGTCCTGCTGAGACTTGCTGCTGTCCCAAGGATGAGCAGGGCAGTAGAGGTCCCCTGTTGGGGACGCCCTGACCCCTCAGTTACGTCTGCGGTACTTGTGAAAATCCCCTGTAAAAAAAAACCAACCACAAAGCTTAAAAACCAAGTTTAACTGGATGGAGAGTCTTCAATCAGGACCATCACCACAGAAACGAGCGGAGGCCCTTCATCCAACAACGCGCAGAGGGGTCCATCCATCCATCAGGGTCCTGGGCTGGGCAGGACTGGGCCGGAGGGACCCTGCCACCCGGGCCTCTCCGGCTGCAGCGAGCGGGCTCCCTGGACGCACCCGTGGCTCGGGGCCATCTGGCTTGGGTGTGGTCACCTGGGAACCCAGCAGCTCCAGCCCCACCTCTCGGCTCTTCTGTCCCCAAGCTCGGAGGCGACCGTCTCCCTCCCTCTGGGTGAGGTCTCTGCCGCGCTGGGTCCCAGAGACACCAAGTGCCCTTGCCCAGAGCCCAGCCCTGCTCCTCCACTGACTCCCGAGGAGGGCAGCCCCTACAGACGTCTCTCAGGCTCCCCCCATCTACACATCCAGGAGCTCCACAGACCTTGGGGGCCAGTGGACCCAGCCCCCACTCATCGCCCTGGCGGTCCGGCACCACCCCTGCTGGGGCGGAGTCCTGCTCTGGCTGCCCTGACTCCGGAGGGGGCCCAGGTTGCCCCCTCACGCCCACTGCTACCACCACCACGCCCCACCTTGCACAGGGCCCGGGCCCTCTGCACACCTGTTGGGGTTGTACTCAAGCGCTCCGACCTCCTCGCTGGCCTGCAGCAGGTCCAGGATGCCCGCCGCCGAGCCCACGCCCTCCTTCTTCACTTTGGCGTTGCGGGTGGGCTTGGTGTCTGTGTCGATGTGCAGCGAGCCCTCGTCAGAGGAGTCGTCACTCTGCTGCGGGGATGAAGCCACAGGTCAGAGGCAGTTTGGGGGAGAGCTACTGGTTCCCTTTGGCCATAAAAAGACGTTTCTCCAAGTCTGCGAGGAGCTGGCCCTTGGAATGCGCACCGCGGGCAGGGCTGGGGCCAGGGCTTTCTGCTGGGACTGCCGGCCTCCCCAAAGGCAGAGCGATCTTCACGCCCTGCCCTGTGGCCCCATGAGCCCCAATTCTGACCACAGATGCGAGAGGAGCCGTGTGGCTGGGCAGGAAGCAGATGGGAGCTCACGCCCGTGCTCGGGGACCCCAGTCAGGCCCTGGCTGCTGGCTCTGTGGGGACCCTGGCCTCCTTGGAAACAGCCTCCGTGTCCTGGGTTGGAGGTGGCCTGACTTCAGCTCCCACAGCACAAAGCAAGGCCTGGCCCCACATCTCCCCATTCGTTATCTTTGAGGGCGGGGCGGCCACTCACTGAGACCCACGGACTTCCGTGTGCTCCGTCTTCATCCCTGCTCTGTGGGGCCCATGGCCAGAACCCAGGCCACCCTCCCCGTGAAAATGCCGGAGACAAGGCAGAAGGTGACCCCTTTCGCAGTCCCCACGCCAAGCCGTGAGGCCCGTCCCACTGCATGGCGGGACTGCCCGAGAAAGGGAAGGACCCCTGGCTTGGCCTCCTGGGGCCCAGCACCCACGTCCTTACCTTGTAGAGTGCCGAGTCCAGCTTTGGCTTTGAGGCGGGCGTGGGCAGTGGCTCCTTCCCGTCCAGCAAGACTGAAACACAGCAGACGTGCGTCTGGCAGAGGCCTCGGGACCACGGCCCGCTCCCCACCTCACTCCCCACCCTCGCTCCCTCACTCACAAGACAGATCTCTCCTGGGGGCGCTCCTCTTCCTCCTGATGGGAAACTCGTCGATCTTGAGCTCCCCGTCGTCCGACACGTACTCGTACTCGTCCCGCACCGGCGGGGGCTTGTCCTCCTTGAAGCTCTGCACGGCCCCAAACACGCCTGGGCTGGGCTGCGGCTTGAGGGCCTTGGAGCTGGGGCGGCACGAGTGAGTCATTCAGTGCTCCCCCTGCACTCCATCCCGGGCCTCAGAGGACCAGCCGCTGGCCACACACGTCCCCATCCCACAGCCTCCTCCCAGCCACTGTGGCCCCGGCGAGGACGGCGCGTGGCCCCGGGGTGCATGCCCGGCCCTTTCTTGGGCTATTAGAAGGCGTGCCCCTCACCGCCCCCTGCCCTGGGGTCCAGCACAAGCTCAGTTTCAGACGGAGCCAGCGCCGATAGCCTGGGCTCCCCTCATGGCTATTTCAGAGAAATAAATTGCGCGATCTTTCGTATGGGCCTTCCTGTCAGCGCAAGGCAGGGCTCTGGCCGCACCCAGCAATGAGGACAGTGGGCCAGGACAGGGCCTGCATCGGCTGCCAATGGGGGCTCTCACTCCCAGGCGGCAGGGAGCCCTGTGGGAGTGGACGGAGCAGGAGCACCCGCTGCTGTCACCCGCTGCTGTCACCTGCCGCTGCCAAATGCGTCCCCAACGCCCCTGGGGCCCGGCACCTGACCTTCAGATCCATCAACAATGTGCTTAGGGCCACGAGGTAGGGCAACGGGGCCCTCGGACCACCCCCATCCCACCTGTTGGCAGAGCAGCCTCAGCACGATGCTAAGAGGCCTCCGGTATGACGCCCCATCGCACCCGGCTCTGCAGGGCCCCATTTCCCCACCACCTGCAAGGACACTGAAGCCCATGGCAAAATGCTGGCCCCCTTCCCACTGGGATGCGCCACTTCCCCGCCGAGGGGCACACACCCCAACTTGAGACTCAACAAGCAAGTGCATGGCTGGTCCAGGCTTCTCAGCAGGCGAGGGGTGGCTGGCTTGCGAAGCTGGTCAGCAGACACACACCCATTCCACAGTCTAGACGCAGACATGCCCACTCCCACACACACATGCCCTGCCAGGCTGGGTGCTCCACCTGTCAGCTCAGTGCCCCCCCACCTCCAGGAAGCCCCCCTGATTTCTCAGGCCCCAGAGGCCCCAGAGATTTTTCCTCCATAGCCCCCATCTCAGCCATAATTTTAGGTACACTTGAGAATAGCGGGTTCACACTGCTCTCTGGGCCCAAGGCCGGGACCCTGACCCACCCTACCCAGCCCAGGACAGCAACTGGGCTAATAGCTGTCGAGTCACGCTCTTCCCCTCTGCACCACCCCCATCCCCACCCATCAGAGCTATGAGCCTGGGAGGCAGGGAAGGGGTCTGCCTGCTCAGGAGGTGAGCCTCACCTGGGAAGCCCTCTGTGAGGGCATGTGTGTGTGGGGGGGGTGGTGCACGTGTGACGGGGGAGGGGCACGTGTGCATGAGGACGCACATACCCCAGCAGTCTCTTGTTGAAGGAGAATGAGAACTTGGGGTCCTTGCCCCCTGACAAAGGGCACTTCTCCAGCCTCTGCTCTTCCTCCATCTTCAGTAGGGAGTCAGGTTTGCTGTTCTGAAAAGCAAACCCAGGACCGTCCTTGAGCCCCACACAGGCAACCAGTAGGCAGAGGTGCTGGGACCCTGGACAGGCCAGCCTCCTCCCTCTGATGTATCATCCTGGAAACCCCCTTCTCTGCAGCCCCTGCACGGTTCGGCTCCAGGGAGTGTGAGTTCAAGGTGGGCTATCCATGAACTCAGACAGTGATGCACTTGGCCCCTTTGGCCAGAAGGCACCCAACCCTATGGACGATGGCCCCACAGAAGCCACACTTACACCCACACCTTCACTGCCCGCCCTGGGGACAGGAGGAAACGCGCCTCCACTCATACCACCAAGCCCATGCACAACACCCCCACCCCCTTCTCACAGAACACGGCCCCCAGAGGGCAGGTCCACACACCTGCACACACTTGCACACACACGCCTCACCTTGTACTTCCACTTGGCTTCTGACTTGCTCTTAGTTTGCTCTCGGATTTCTAGCCTCTCCATGTCATTCTGCGAGCTGATTGCCTCCTTGTTGGGCACACTCAGGACACTCTTTGTGGCCTAGGAAACAGCAGTCATGACCCAGCAGTGGACGTAGGAGGGTGTCGAGGATCCCTGAGGCTACAGGGCAAAGCAAGAGCCACACAGCACAGAGCCCCTGCCTCCTGCAGGCCCACACGCAGCAGCCCATGCACCCATGCGTCCGTCCATCACCCACCCATCACCCACCCATCACCCACCCACCCATTCTTGCACTCTCCCCCCCTTCTTTCCTTCCTTCCTCTCTCCCCCTTTCCTGCCATCCATCCATCTGTTCATTTGTTCGTTCATCCATTCTCTTTGCCTTAAAGATGAGACAATTGATGTGCCCCAGTGCAGGCCTGTGATGTCGGCCCTAGTGAGCCTGGTAAGCCAGGGCCACCACTGACCCGCCCCCACCCCCAGCTAAGAAGTGGGTAACAACCTTGCACTAGCAGGAAATCACTCAGTGAGGCTTGGTCTTGGGCTCATGGCCCCGAAGCCCACACTTCAGGGCCTCTGGTCGTACGGGTAGGTCCCCAGGGCCAGGTCTGCCTCTCTCACGGCCTGTAGGGGCCCAGGCCCCTCCAGTAACTGCCCACATCATCTGTCCCCTTTCCGCCTCCCTATTACTCTCCACCGGGCACCGGCCCGCCTTCAGATCTCAGCCAGTGCTTGGGTCTCAGAGACGATACAGCCAGCTCGTCCTTCCAGGCGATCCTGTGTGGTGCCCCTCCGTCCCAGCACAGACCCCACCTTCCCCGTGAGGCTCTCTCCCCACTGTGCCAAGCTCCCTGGGGCACAGCCCACCCGCCCCAAGCCTCCAGCACAAGGACTCCACAGCCCCAGCTCCACCCCACAGGGGAGGTATCTGCGGACCTCCGGCCACCGGCGGCAGGCTGCGGCTACCTACCTTGCCTTTCTTGGGAGGCTCAATCTTGGTCAGCGCCTCCTTGGTGTGGGCCTCCAGAAGGTCCAGGTTGGGGATGGTGGGCGAGGCCGCGCCCCTGCACTTCTTCCCTTTCTTCTTGCCCCCATCCTTGAGCTTCAGTGGCTTGGGGGGCTTCGGGGGTTTGGGGGGTTTGGGGGGCTTGGGAACTTTGGACGGCTTGGGCATCTTCACGGTTTTGGGAGTCTTTTTTTTGGACACTTTCTCCAGGAAGGACCGAGGAGGGCTGGCCTCAATAGGGGACGGGGGCTCCTCTTTCTCCCGATCCCCGAAACAGACTTCATCTGAGGAGATGGCGGGGGTCACTTCGGGTCGGGCGGCCTTGGAGGCATTCTAGGGAGAGGAGAAGGAGAGGTGGCCTCCCTCCAGCAGGGCCTCAGCCCGGGCTGTGGCTGACGCTCCAACAGAAAGGACCTCCGCCCACACGGTCATACAACACATCTGTCTACACCACCCGCTAGACATGTTCACATCTATCCTACAGCTCTCGTGTGACACGCTCACATCTGTCCATACCACTGTGTGACACACTCGCATCTGTCCGATCACTGTGTGACACACGTTTACCTACAGCATCGTGTGACACGCTCATCTACGTTACCCGTGTGACAAGGCGCCATTTGTCTACAGCATCAGCCACTTGACCCCTCCGCCTCCTTGGTGGAGCCCCCCTTCTACCCCATGGCATGAAGAGGCTGGGAGGGTCTCCAGCGGCTGGAACCGTCCTGCCTCCAGACCCCTCCCCACCCACCTGGGGAGCTCCGGCTGGGAGGCCACGGGCAGCCACAGGTGCCTCGAGTCCCCATCCCGCCAGTGACGCTGCCTTAGAGGGCCGCAGGAGGAGCCATCTCAGACAGTCCCTGGCAGGCAGGCAGAGGGTCCCCGGGCCAGGGCTGGCCGTCCCCCCGCGTCAGTCCTACCTCGCTAAGGCGGATCTCTTTGGCGAGGTCTTTGATGAGCTGGGAAGGCTTGAAGTGCTCCGGGAGCTCGTCCTCATGCTCTGCCAAAGCCTGAAGGGCAGCACACGTGGGGCCAGCAGTCAGCTGTGTCCGGAGCCAACGTCCACCCACCCCAGGCCATGCTGCCCCTGCCCCTTGCCACTCACAGGGTCCCCAAGCAGGCTCGACAGCCGGGCATCCGGACTCACCCACACTGTCCCTCCAGGTCCTGTCCTGCCCAACAACCCAGCAGCCCAGCAGCCCAGACGGGCAAGTAAGAAGGGCTGCCGCAGGCAGAGAATGGCTGCACGGGTCCTGCACTGGGCAGCCCCTCGCTGGACATCAGCTGTTAAGAGGGCCCTGCCACCACCCCTCTCCACAGGGGGAGTAACAGAGTCCCAGAGAGAAGGAGGTGCCTCAGGCCACCAGCAGCTGGGCAGTGATATGGGCCATCCTCTCTTGCTGGGCACAAGGCTGCTACCATTGGCCACACGGCTGAGGTGAGGGAGAAGGGACACCAGATACGGTTTCAGGCCTCGAGGCCAGATATGTGGCTGTAGGACAGCCCTGGGAGGTCACCAGACAGCACTGCTGGAGTGCTCGGTGCGGCGGGGGGCGGGGGGCGTGGGGGGGGTGGACGGGACAGTGCTGCTTCGGGGACCATGTGGGGGAACAGGATAGCGCTGCTGGGGACAGGACAGTGCTGCTGGTGTGGGCCCGGGGGGGAGGCATTGGGCATACCATCAGGGGTAACTTGGGGGGTAAAATGCCATGTGCTACAGGGGCCACAATGGGGAGACACAGTACAAAGGGAGGCCTACATCAGAGAGTAAAACCCACTTCAGAGCTGATGCCTAGGCTAGCCAGGGAAGTCAAGAGGCTATTCTCTGTCCTGCCCTGACCCTAACCCAGCCCCACCCCTCGGGTGCACTGAGCGCCCTCTCCACCCCGCACCCTCCTCCACGGACCCTTCAGGCCCCCTGACCTCCATCCCTCAGTCCCTGATCTGCTTCCCAGCACCCAGCTCCTGCTACAAGTGGGCAGGGGGACACCCAGCAAAGGAAGGACCAGCACTGGGGAGGGCTCCCCACCAGCCACGCTCCCCTCTAGTTGGGGACACACCTGGCCCACATCCCTACCTGCTTTTTCGTCCATGATCTAAAAGCACCATTGAGAATTTTAGCTCCTTGGACTAAATGAGGGGGCAGCTGCTTCCCAGACTTGTGAGAACCTGGCGGGAGGTAGAGGGGTTGGGTCAGGGGAGGGTGGCCGCCTGCAGGCGATCTCACATGGTGGGTAGGGGGCGGGGTCAGGGCTGGACCTCCACCCACTGCCACCTGCCCAACTGCCAACGGTCCCTCTTGGAACCTCAGGGCCCTGTCCGAGACGCCCTGTGCAGGGCAGGACAGCCCTCCCACTGTCCATTCGCCGGGGCCCCCAGGCAGGCAGCCCAGCTCGCCCCCTGCCTGTCCCCTGGCCCACTGGAGTGAGGGGCCACAGGTGTACCCACTCCCCATGTGCTCCTGCACAGCTGTGGTGGCTGGGACCCCCACTGTGGCCACCGGGACAAGCATAGCCCCCGAGACACCCTTGGAGGCTGGGCGAGCCCCGCAGAAAAGGGACAAGGCGCCCCCTTCTGGCCAGGGAGCTGCGGGCAGAGCCGTCAGATCTCTCAGCCACCGGGTCCCCGCTGCTTCTCTGGGCCCCTGGCAGAGGGGCGGAACCAGCGGGTCAGCGGTCACCCTGTCAGGCCGTCCCGGGGTATGGCTCTGCCATCACTGCTCCCATCCCACCTCCCTGCCAGGAGCCCCGAGTGCAGCCCCCGTGGGCTCCCTCCTAGGAACGCCCTCTGCCAGGGGGAAGCCCAGGGATCTCAACATGGGGACGGACAAGCCAAGATCAAGGTCCATCTCTTTAGCTTTCCCACCGGCTGGAGCCGGTGTACAAAGGACTCCGGACCAGGTGGCTTCAGCCTGCAGGGGGAGCGCAGCCCAGCCGCTGGGAGCCAGGCACCCACCCTGAAGGCCAGGGAGGAGGACAGGCATGCCACAGGGGTCCCTCAGCTTGTAGCCAGGGCCTCTCAACTTCCCCAGGGAGCCTCACCGGCCATCTCGTGAGGCGACACACGCCAGGCCTGAGAACACACATCCCAGCCGGCATTCTTAAAAACACCAACAGCCGCGCGGGCACCATCCAGCCTCGTGCTGCCCTGCAGGGCTCAACCCGGACCGGGCTCTGGCCACGCGAAGGCCCAGCCATCACCCGCCCCCATGCCCCCGAGCTCCGCACGCAAACAAGCCACCCGGAGCCACCGTCAGAGATGCCAACCCGCACACCCATACCTTTGAACGCCTCCAGCAGGTGCTTCCCCATGTACCAGCAGGCAGTTTCAAAGTTGGGAAACTGGGTCAGGCTGCCCAGTTTCAACCTCCTTTCCACTTCATATGCTCTGGAAACCATAGCAAAGAATTGTCCAGGGCATTCGGCTCTGAGCAGGTGACACTAAGGGTGAACCCACGTCATAGCCACAGCAAGGCCACACCAAGGCTACGCCACTCAGGCCTCCCCTCTGCAGTAGGTGGAACAGGGAACCACATGGAACGAGTGCCCTGCGTGAGGGTGAGCCTGTGGGCCAGTGCCCAGGGAGAGGCCTTTCAACTCACCCGTCACCCTCTAAGGGCCACAGAGGCTTCCCAGGGACCAGGTCACCCAAGGGCAAACGGGGGGTGCCACCATGCTGGCCTGGCAACAGGGACCCCAGCAGGTGTGGGCCTACCTCATCTGCATCTCCACGCTCAGGCTGTGCAGGAAATGTCCCGCGAAGGCCAGGCAGTCCACGGGAGTGAGCGTGGCATAAATCCAGCCTGGAAGGCAGGGGCATGGTTAGCCCTCGACCTCGCCCTCAGGGAGGGCTCCCTGCTGCAGCTTGGGCTTAGGTCATCCCGCCTGCCCTGGGGCCCCTGTCCACCCTGGTTGGCGGCCCCCACACCCTCTTCCTGCCCTGTGATGGAGAGCCTGCGTCCACGCTGGCTTTCCTGTCTGGCACCAACCCAGGAGCTGAAGTAACCCGCCCCGCCTGCCCCAAGTCAGCTGCCCAGCAGCTCCGACCCACACACACAGGGCTAGGAGACAGGGCAGGGTGGTCACAGCCCAGGGGAATGGGCTCGCCCCTAGACCATCCCTGGACACAAGCCTCGGCCAGGAGCGTCCCCTTCCTCCAGTATCACAGGTGACGGCTGAGCGGGAGGCCCGGGGCCAGGGCAAAGGCGAGGAGCCTGGCGGAGTGGATGGGGCGCGGGACAGGGCACTCACCCGAGGGGATGAAGAGTGTCTGGCCCTGCTTGAGGGTGCACTTGTAGCATCTGTCCACCTGGTCGGCAAAGAACATTTCGCTGTGGTTCGCGGCCGACTGCCAGCGCTCGTACAGGGAGATGTTGGCTGAAGCCGGCTGGATGAGATAGAAGATCTTCTCCCCCTGCCAACAAGAGGCCATTGGCAGAGCCCGACGCAATGCAAGGACAGTGGGGGTCCCCGCGGTGGGTCCAGGCGTGAACACTGCCCCTTCCCTGAAAGGTGGGGCCATGTGGGCTTTGCAATGCATGGTTTGTGAGCAGGGATGAGTGCGGCACAGGAGCCCCGCCTGCCACACGCCGTGCTCATGCGACCCTGGGACTGTCACGTGTGCCACGGGGCAGCAAAGGTGGGACCAGCTGTCTGATGAATCTCAAGAAAGCTCTGCTCCTGAGAGCCCTGGGGTCAGGGCTGCTTTGCCCTGCAGGACCCAGGGCCAGAATCATAAGCCGAGCCGCCCACCCCACGTTGGGCTTGGGCAGGTGTGGGGAGACCCCAGTGGGTGGTTGAGCTCAAGCCTTAGGATCCCCTTGTTCGTTTGTCTTCACATCTCCCTTCTTTCCTGACAGGAGCCTCCAGCCCTGCCCCCACACTCGTGTGGGCCCCTCTTCCAGGAAGTCCTCCCAGCACCGCATCCTCCTCCTTGGGTGTGCACACCACAGAGCCCTGGGCTGCACTCCAGTGGGCCGCCTCCAATTGCTTCATGAACCCCCCTCCTCAGAAACACGCAACATGTGACCGCACCCCCCTGCCTCCCGAGGGCCAGACTCCGCGTCCCTCCTGGAGAAGCTGAGCGCTGGCCCAGCTGGGCTCGTGGGGACCGCAGGTGGCCCTGCGCGTGGAGCCGGGTGAGCCTACCTTGAGCACGTGGTACCAGGCAGAGGCGCCTCCCGAGTCGATGTGGAAGTCGGTGTAGCTGTCCTTCACGCAGATGAGACAGTACTTGGTCACCTTGGGCTTGGCCAGCAGCGCGTCATCGGGCCAGCAGTTCTCTACCCACGACAGCTTCTTGACAATGTCCGGCGGCTCCACGAAACTGGACATCCTGGGGCAGACACAGGAGGAGGGGCACCAGTGACGGGACGTCCGCCAGGCCACCTGGCACGGAAGAGGCTCCGGGGCCATGTCCCTCACCTACTTCTCCATCCCGGGCTACGTGGCATCACTGTTGCTCTACAGACAAGCAAACTAAGGTTCCCGGGGGCAGAGGGAGCCCAGCTGCCGGGTGTGGCCACGGCAGGATCTAACACGGGTCTCCCACGGGAAACCAGAGACCGCCACTCCCTGGGGAGCTGGAGGGGCCTGTCTGGGCACGGGGGCGGGGAGCAGACGGCAGACGGCATGTCTCGCACACAGTCCAGGCGCTCCCAGGCATCCCTCGCTCAGAGAAAAGTGGCCGCTCTCCAGAACGGGCCAACGGGCTGGGGATCGCTGTCAAGCCAGCGGACTCCTTTCCAAGGAGAACAAGGGAAGGCAAAGGTGGCCTTTACAATGAAATGCCACCATCCTGATTGAAACACACAGTGCCGCATCACCACGGCACAGCGCAGTCCCTGGCAATGAGAGCCCGGTGCCCTCGCTGCCCCAGGCAGGACGGACCTGCACAGCCCCACTGTGAAGGCCATGCCTGCAGGACAAGACGGTCCTGAACTGCGGGCCTGGTCCAGCGACCCCGACCTCAACAGCCTCATCAGCAGACCCTCTTCCTTTAACTCTCCACCATGTCCCTGGGGTAACATCCCCCTCCCCGCTCCCCAGGGCCCTTCTTAACCAGTCCAGGCCCCTGGTGCCCTGGGGCCCTCTTGGTCCTCTCAACACCACCCATCAGGGCTTTCCAAAACCGCCACGAATGTCCTCTCCCTGCTTGATGGCTCCTCGGGTACAAAGCTAGACCATTCTCCTGCCGCCAAGGCTAGTGGCTCCCTGCAGTCTCCCATGGCCGAGGGGTGGTATCCCAAGGGCCCCAGACACCCAAGGCCACCCTGGGTGCTGTGCAGAGGTAACCATGCATGTTCGCATCACTGACAGTAGGCACATCACTATCCATCTGTCACAGCAGTTGCTTCTGGGGTTAGGGTACATGGGAGTCACTGCAGGACTCCCGAGGCCGCAGACCCTGACACCGCCACAGATGGTCCGTGCGGTCAGGCCCAGCCCTTGCAGCCCCAGCTGACATCCCCAGGCACAGATCACACTGATTAACTGGAGGCCACCCTCTCCCTCTCTGGTGGTGTAGACCAGAGTTCCAGCTGCTCAACAGTCCGGAGGGAAGTGTGTGTGACCCCCGTGGTCCTCTGGTCAGGTCTGAGGACCCTGGAGGCACCGCACATTCTCTGCCAGTGAAGGGGTGGCCCAGAGAAGCCCCAGGGAAAACCCTAAGCCAAAGCATCCAGTCCCCTGGCTCTGCACCCGGCAGCTCTCCATGAAGACCCAGGCTGCTCATAGCCCAAGCCGACAGCGATGTTCCCGAGCGTGCTCTCTGGGAGCAAAGCAACATGCCCATCACAACTCAGCCTGAGAGGAAATCCTTGCTGTGAACTCTCAGGCAGTGGCTTTGTCCTGATACCATAAGCCATCCTATTTCCCTTTATGCCTTTGCTGTCAGGAAGCTCACACAGAACCTAGCAGCCGGTTGCAACATCCTGTCGGGGCTCGTGGCACAGCTCTGTATTATCTGTCTCCGTGAGGCTTCCAGAAACTCTCCTACCTGCCCTTCCGCACATGATCTATCTGGCTATGCCCTGAGTTTTCCAGAAGTCGGCAAGACAGAAAGGACCCAAAAGTGAAATCACACGTAAATGAAACCACTGTCACCGAGTCAGGCCCTGCGGTGCACAAAGGGCCCAGCTGGAGAGCAGTACGGATTTGGCCGAGGGGCAGGAAAGGGGGGGGCCACGCCACGCCGGCCTGCCTCCATGACGCAGAAACCTGGACCTCAGTGGGCCCCAGTCAGCCACGGAGCCTCATGCCTGACCCTCTGCCCTGGGAAGAGCCGTGAACTGGGCGGGCCCAGCCGGTGGAACTCGGGCTGAGACGGCAGGAGGGGCCAGGGCACAGCACGAGCCCACAGGGCTGCAGGCATGAATTTGAGGCTGCGTCCGTGGACAAGTGCAGGCCTGTGGGCCCGTGGGTACATATGTGTGTGCATGTGGAGACGTGTGTGGCTGTCTGCACAAGTGTGTGAGCGTGAGTGTGCGCATTCGGGAGGAATCGACACCACGCTGTTAACTCACAGCTCTTTCCGGGGGGGGGGGATGGGGAGCTGGAGGAGGATTCAGCCCCTGGTTGCTCATTTTCTGTTTGAACTGGTCACAGTGCCTAAGAAGAGACCCTGCCGCAGGCGGCCCGGGGCTGGCGGGCGCTCACCTGGTGTCGGAGAACTCGAGGCTGGTGAGGTTGAGCACCCGTTTACGGTTGGTGCTGTAGTAGTAGTCCACGAACTCCTTCAGCTTCATCTTGCAGTCTTTCTGCTTGGCGACATCCGTCACGTCGACGCTCCGCTCCGGGCCTGCGGGCAGGGCAGGGGGACGGTGAGCGGGGCAGGATGTGCCGGGGAGGCTGCCGAGCAGGGCTGGGTCTGAGGCTCAGGTGCCGACGTCCACCTGCACGGGCTGCCCCTGCCCTTCAGCCGCGCCGTGGGCCCCGGGGCGCAGGAGGCCGCTGACACGCGGGCCCCAGTGAGGGTGGCCACGATAGCAAGTAAAGACACAGGACGTGAGGCCCCCGCGAACTTCAGACAAACAAACGACAAATATGTTGTTAGTCTGAGCACATCGCAAATAACGCCCGGAACGTGCTTATGTTTTAAAAATTAAAAAAATCAAAAAACTATGTTTCTAGGGCACCAACTTATTCTGAAAATGGGTAAGTAAAAGGAAAAACATTTTTCCTGCATTTCCTGTAGTTGACGAGGAAAAAGATCAAGTTAAGAATTACCGGTGACAGGAGGCTCCAGACAGCCCAGGACCTGACAAGGGCAAGCACGTCCCATCCGACTCCTAAGTACTTGAGGGACAAAGACGCACAGAACTCATGGCCTCGACCTTCCTGACAATCCGCCGGGGCCGCGTGGACCCCAGCTACGGGCACAGAGGAGCTGGCCCGTCACCACCCAGGCACCTCCCGAGCCCCACAGAAGTCCCGCTGTCCACCTGAAGGCAAACCCGAGCATCTGCCCAGGCGGGGCGGAACCACTGGGGACACAGGAGCGGGTTACAGGACACCACAGGCAGATTATGGGACGTTCTAGACCAACAATGTGATCCTCCAGCAACCTCGGGAACAGAGGCCGAGGGGCATAATCACCAAATGCGTTGTGTGCGATTCCCGCTGCCCGCCCAGAAGGTGTGCAGGGGGCCCCGGGGGTAACCGAGGCAGGGCTCTGGTATGCGTCATCAGCGCCATCAGCGCCACCGAGTGCAGGCCCGGGGCCCTGACACCATTCTCACGCCATCTGTCAGAGGCAGGGGCGACACGGCTGTGGGCAGGATGACACCGGCTCACAGGTACGGAGAGCTCAGGGAGTGCTTGGTGCCAGGCAGGCAGGCAGGCCCTAGACGCCAGCTGTCACTCCAGGGGTGCGGCCTCACCTAGGCAATGGGCATTTCTCCCTCCCTGCCACCTCCGGTGGGGCGCAGGCATTCTAGGGTCTTCCCTCCTCTTGCCCTGGCCACCCTGCCATCCCCATGAACACCCTGAGCCCCAGCCACCACGAGGGCCTCAGAGCCTAGCCATGCGGGCCACAGTCACATGGGCACCGCTGCTGGGGGGAGGCGGCCTCACAGACCAGGCCAAGCACACAAGGCACTGCTCTCCACCCACAGCTGCCCCAACAAGGGCATCCACAATGAAAGGGCCCCTTTCAGCCCCCATTTTGCAGCCAGAATAACTGAGGAGGGACAGCCAGGGTCACACTCCATTTAGTGGGACATGCGTTCTAACTCCCAAAGGGAGCATGTGGCACAGGGACCAGCCAGGGCCTTCGGCAAGCAGGCCACTCACCCACGTAGTTCTCGACGTCGCTGACATAGAAGGTGGGGGCCGGGACCGCCAGGCCCAACCCGTCTTTCTTGGGGACGAGGATGGGTTCAGCGAAGCCGTGCTCCTCCATGTAGCCCAGAGTGAGCTGGCTGCCTGGCACGCGGACCACCACATCTTCCGCGCTGTGGGAAAAGTGGGGGTCGGGGGTCATGCTGGCCAGCGCCCCCACCCCGCAGCTCCAGGACAGGCCTGGCTGTGGCCTCAGGGCCAGAAACACGAAGCCCCAGCTCCTGCCTCCCGCATGTTGGGAGGAGGCCTTGCCTGCAGCCCCACACCCAGGGCCCCCGGGGCAGCCACGGCGCTCAGACAGGGCCATCAAGGTCCAGGAGGCCCAGGATGGGGACGTCCTGAAAACCAGAACTCCCACCGTGGCAGAGAAAGGCAGCAGTGTGAGTGAGGGCTCTCCCTCTCCTCTCCTAGTCTACCTGCCCGCCCTCTATTCCCCGCCGCTCCTCCCTCGTGCTCGATGTCACACCCTGCATAGGGCTGTGGTCGGGCCTGAGGACACGGTAGATGGAGACAAACCCCTCTTCAGGGAGAGCCCACCCCCAAGACAAGCCAAGCACAGGACCTAGGGGCAGCTGTGTGCTGGGCACTGCCTGGGGGACCAGGGACCTTCGGGACGCAGCTGGAACAGCACCAGTGGTGAACCTAGAGACCCCAGAGGGGCACGTGAGGCCGTAAGCCCACAGCTGAGAGCAGACAGAGCTGGGGCGGGCTGGGGTGGGGGGATGGTGGCAGGAGTCCGGGTCAGAGCAGCCCACCCAGGCCTGGAGGGTCAGCAGGGAGCAGCACAGGCCCTGGAGTGGGCAGAACGTGGCCAGGATGAGCAGGGATGAGGGGCCCGGTGACTGGGGCCCTGTCTGCCGTGGTGAGGGCTTCTGCCTTATGCCAAGAACACCGGGGAGCCACGGCACAACTTAAGCAGGGCGACCATAGTTGGCGGTCAGTCCAGTAGTGGGAATGTGCAGGCGGCAGCCCAGAGCTGAGCTGACACAGGCTTGGGCTGAGGCAAGTGTCAGATTTGCCACAGAAGCGCCCATCAGACAGATGGGGCAGGAGCTCAGAGGACTAGAGTCTGGAGAGGGAGCCTGAAGCCGCTGTCCAAGGGGCAGTCTGGGAGGCCAAGGGAACGGATGTGAACTCTGAGGGCAGAGAGACAGCAGGGACCAAATTCTAAGGGAGAGCAGTCAGCAGGAGAGGAGGCCGGGCAGATGGCGGTATCATAGCTCCAAGGAGGATGGGGCTTGAGAAGGGGCCCCAGGGCCATGTCCCACCAAGGGGCCAGTGAAGGTAAGGATTGAGGAGACCCCCGGGGTTGGAGCACACGGTGACAGGCCATTAGGCATGGACCAGGTGCGAGTGGCACGTGAGTAAGGAGGAGGAGCAACACAGTGAGCAGCAGGGAGCAGCTCCGAGAGCACGAGAACAAGGCACAGTCAGCGCCAGGAGGCGCCGGACAAACCTGAATCTCCTTGTGTCACAAAACCTCACGCACCAGGCAGACAGAATAGTCCTGTGGGGACTGGCTGCCGTGGGAAACCACATGCTCTGAAGGCCCCACCCCACAGACGGAGGTGGACCACGGGCGCACCAGCAGACCCATCTACCAGCGCGGGTCGGTGCACTGAGGACAACGGACAACTGGGAAAGAGGGTTTCAGACAAACACACTGAACACATTCACAAGGTAATGGAGGGATAGGGCAGAGAGCAGGGAGGGAGGAGAAACAGAGCAGGCAGCATGGACAATGTGTGAGCAGAAATTCTAGACACAAAAAACATTTTCAAAAAATTTTAAAAACTCAACGATGCATTCAATGGTAGCTGCCTGGAAAAAAAAATGGTGAATTTGATGAAATATCTGAAAAATAAGATAGAGAATGGAATAGAAGAGCCATTAAAAAAGAAAACAGAACATTTTTTGGAACTGAGGTAAGATATAATTCTTCAAATTTAAAGAACTTACTGAGTCCTGAGTAGAATTAATAAAAACCAAATGCACATCTGGGAGCACTGTAGCATATCTGTGGTACATCAAGGACAAAGGGACAATCTTAATGTTTTCAGAGAAAAAAACAGATTATTTACCAAGGCAACCCAAACAAACAAAACACCAACCACTAGACTGACAACAGACATCTCATGAGCAACAAGAGATGCCAAAAGACAATAGAATAGTACCTTCAAAGATTGCAAGGAAAATAACTTTTACTCTTGAATTTTAGATCCAATTTAGAAAAATCAGAATCATTTAAGAGTAAGGATGAAATGAAAACATTTTCAAAATGGAGACTATTTCTATAAGCCTTTACTGAACCACTAAAGGACAATAATTCAACAAGAGGGAAATCAAATCTAGAAGAAAGAAATGGGACTCAAGAAATAATGGAAAATTGTACCACGGATTTCTTACAACCCCTACTGAAATACCCATAGACTTCTCTGCAGAAACTAACAAGCTGAACTTGGAATGCTGAATGGAAATGCAAGGCACCCAGATGACCAAACAGTCTTTTAAAAGAAGAACAAAGTTGAGGACACTTACCAATTTCAAAATTCACTCCAAAGCTACAGTAATCAAGACTGTGTAGTGCTGGCATGAGAAGAGAGAAGAGACATACGGATCAGTGGAGCAGAATCAAGTGTCCAAAAATAAATCCAAACATCTATGGTCAACTGCTTTGTACCAGGAACGCCGAGACAACTCAATGGGGAAAAGTCATCTCAATAAACGGCACGTGGGAGAACTGAAGGTCCACATGCAAAAGAATGAAGTGCGATCCCTACCTCACATCATATACACATATTAACTCAAAGTAAGTTGAAGACCTAAATACAAAAGCTAGAACCATAAAACGTAGAGAAGAAAACACAGGAATTAATCTTCATGACCCTGAATTTGGCAATGGTTTTTCAGAAGCCAAAACCATGAGCAACAACAACAAAACAAATAAATTAGACCCCATCAAAATTATAAACTTTTGTGCTTCAAAGGACACCATCAAGAAGATGGGAAGGTAGCCCACAGAATGGGAGAAAATATCCAATAAATGACAAGTATCCAGAACTATTACAACTCAACAAGAAAAAGACAACCAATTAAATTAGACAGGGTTAGAGTAACTCGGAGTTGACTTCTGGAATCTGCTAAGAGCATGGACATGGTCACTCCTGTCCTCACAACAAGAAAAAGGCTGAACAAACTGAAAATCAATGAATTTTCTTATATTCACAGAGAATTAGGGTTATAGGGCAAACAGCCACCCCCGAAATCTGCAGTGACAGGTAAATACAAAAAATCACAACCGAGATAACCTTACCTGAAGTAGAAGCTGCTGGAGGCAGTTAGTGGGAGGAATACTTATATGGTAATTTTTGATAAAGTGCATGGGTTGAATGTGAACTAGCTTTAGAGTTAAGAACTCATGGGGGCTCCATCTCAGAGGAGACCCACACTTTCATGGGCTTTACCTCAGGATATTCTGGTGAAGATTTGCTCTTACTTCAGGAAGGGTTGGGGGGCAGTGACTATGTTTTCCCTCTAGAGCAAAAGTCTACCTTCCAGAAGAACTGACTTAACCAGGCCCTCATCTGATGAGGGGAAGGGCCAATGGCCTCCACCGGCCCCCACTAGCTTCCTGTCTCAGGAAAGCAGAGAAATATTTCCAAGGGTAACAGCCCAGAGCCTCAGGGCCCACTGAAGAACTGAGGTTTACTATTCAATTACAGAACATTCCCCTGCCCAAACCTGGACTACCATGTGACAGCAGAACAGTTGAGCATAATTGAGAGACTAATTCCATTTAAGAAGGAGTTGCTAGGAAAGCCCAGAGAAAACAGGAGAGGAGAAAAAAACAAGGAAACTACAAGAAAGTGATCTGTCTGGCACCTACAGTTGCAGTGGACATAGTCCATTCCCTACTTAGGTCAACATGAAACCTCACTCTAAATGCATGAGCACCTCAGCTCGTTTGACTCAACACATCATGTCTAGCTTTCAACAAGAAAACCCACAAGACACGCTGAAAGGCCAGAAACCCATAGCATGAAGAGACAAAGCAAAGCACCCCCACCAGTCAGAATGACTAAAATCAAAAAGACAAGAAATAACAGGTGTTGGTGAGGATGTGGAGAAAGGGGAGCCCTCATGCACTGTCGGTGGGAATGCAAGCTGGTGTAGCCACTGCGGGAGTCTGTATGGAGGCTCCTTAGAAAATAAGAAATAGGGATACCACATGGTCCAGTAATCTCACTAATGGGTATTTACCAAAAGACAATGAAAACACTAATTCAAAAAGATGCACCCTTAGGTTTATAACACCGTTATTTACAAGAGCCAAGAGATGGAGGCAGCCCAAGTGTCCACCCATTCACAAGTGGTCTATGTACACACTGGAATATTACTCAGCCATAAAAAAAGAATGAAATCTTGCCATTTGCAACGACACAGATGAAGCTGGAGAGCATTGTGCTAAGCAAAATAAGTCAGAGAAAGACAAATACTGTACGATTTCACTCATATGTAAAATTTAAAAAACAAATGAACACAGGGAGGAAAAGGAAGTGAGACAAATCAAGAAACAGACTCTTCACTATAGAGAACACACTGACGGTCACGAGATGGAAGCTGGGTGGGGGGAATGGGGGAAATAGGGGATGGGGATAAAGAGTTCACATCTTGGGCGCCTGGGTGGCTCAGTGGGTTAAGCCTCTGCTTTCAGCTCAGGTCATGATCTCAGGATCCTGGGATCAAACCCCACATCGGGCTCTCTGCTCAGTGGTGACCCTGCTTCCCCCTCTCTCTGCCTGCCTCTCTGCCTACTTGTGATCTCTCTGTCTCTGTCAAATGAATGAATAAAAAAATAAATAAATAAAATAAAATAAAATCTTATTTAAAAAAAAAAAAGAGTTCACATCCTGATAAGCACTGAAGTGATGTATAGAATTGTTGAATCCCGGGGCGCCTGGAAAGCTTAGTCCATTAAGCACCAATTTTTGGCTTCAGCTCAGGTCATGATCTCAGGGTTCTGGGATTGAGCCCCACATGGGGCTCCTGACTCAGTGGGGAGTCTGCTTCTCCCTCTCCCTCTGCCCCTCCCAACTGCTGTGCACACATGGGTGCTCTCTCTCAAATAAATTTTTAAAAATCTTTAAAAAAATAAAACTTCAAAAAATTGATTAATATGTTAGAAGTGCTAGTGGGAAAAGTGGACAACATGCAGAGAATGGAAGGGTGATGTAAGTAGAGAAGTGGACACTCTAAGAATAAAAAAAAATGACAGAAATAAATTAAAAACTGTAACAGAAATGAAGAATGCCTTTGATGGGTTCATCAGTAGAGTAGACATGGCTAAGAAAAGAATCAGTGAGCTAGAAGTTAAGTCAGTAAAATCTGCCCAACCTGCAATGCCAAGAGGAAAAGAATGAAAAAGGCAGGGAACAGAATATCCAAGAAGTGGAGAACTTGCAGACAGAGTGTATGATGGGAATCCCAGAAAGAAAAACAGAGAGAAAAGCTGAAGAAATGTTTGAAGTATAATGGTTGAGAATTCTCTAAAAATAATGACATACATTCAACCACAGATCCTGAAAACTCAGACAACACCAAGCAGGATAAGTACCCCAAACTATTCCTAGGCATGTCATAATCAAACTACAAAAAATGAGAGACAGGATCTTGAAAAAGGCCACATGAGAAAGATCTACTTCCACCATGACAGTGTGAAGAGCGCTGACCCACACTCCAGTGAAACTGGTAAAAATTATTTGGAAAAACATTCAAGACCTCTGGAAATGATTCTAAGAGCAAACATCAAATGAAGAAACATCTAGTCAAGAAAATCTACAAAAACTTGGTATGAAAGGCAAGAGCGTGTAACCACTCCTCCCTTCACGTCCCTGGCTTGGCAAGGAAACTCCTCTCTGGGAAGACTGCAGCCAAGGACACATGAATGCCGGATGGGAGGGCGCCCAGCTTCCAGGCAGAAGGCTTTCCTCCTGGTAGAACAGCATGGCAGTCTTTCTCATGCTGCCCCGGTTGTCTATTGCTGATTCTAAGTGTTGGGTGAGGACAGCCAAGACATGGGGGCTCCCTTCTTCCACCTGGCCCACAGGTACTGAGACTGTACCCTGAATGTGGCACCTTGAGACTACTGGGGCCCTGGTTCCCCTTGCCCAGCCTCTTCTATTCAACATTCCACTAGAAGTCCTAGCCAGAGCAATTAGGCAAGAAAAAAAAAGGAACACAGATTGGAAAAGAAGAAAGCAATCATCTATTCGCAGATGACACGATCCTGTATATAGAAAGTTGTAAGGAACCTACTAAAAAGCTACTCGAAATAATAAACTAGCTCATTACGGTTGCAGGATACAAGACCAATGTACAAAAATCAACTGTATTTCAGTACAGTAGCACTGACATAAAATTAAGAATACAGTTCCACTTAAAAGACATCAAGAAGAATAAGTTATTTAGGAATAAATTTAACAAAAGAAGTATAAAACTTTTGATGGAAATTTAAAATATCTCAATAAGTGGGAAAACGTCCATGTCCATTGGTCAGAAGACTGAGCATTTTTCAGATGGCAACACGCTGATTCTACTGCTTTACAGATTCACCATAATTCTTATCAGCGGACTTCTCTGTAGAGTTGACAAGCTAAAACTAAAATCTGCATGGAACTGCAACAGACTCAGAGTGGCCAAACGATCTTTAAAAAGAAGAAGTTGGAGGACTCAACACTTCTTCATTTCAAAACATACTGCAAAGCACAGTAATCCGGACAGTGTGAGACTGGCCTAAGGGTAAACAGAGATTAGTGGAGCAGAACTGAGTGTCCAGAAATAAATGGATACACTTACAGCTAAGGGCCAAGACAATTTAATAGAAAAAGAACTGTCTTCTTATAAATGGTGCAGGGAAAAATGGAGAGCCACATTAAAAAAAAAAATTAGATCCTTACCACACACATATGAAGAAATTAACTCAAAATGTATCAAAGACCAAATTGTAAGACCTAAAAACTATAAAACTCTTAGAAGAAAACACAGGGATAAACCTTCACGACCTTGGGCTTAGACGTGGCAAATGAGCCTCAGGTATGACAACAAAAGCACAAAAAACAAAATAAGAAAATGGATAAACTGGACTGCATCAAAATGACAAATGTCGGTGCTTCCAAGAACACAACTGAGAAAGTGAAAAGTCTACAAAACAGGGTTAAGTATTCACAAATCCTATCTGTTAAGAGACTTCTAAAATATGGAAAGAATTCTTATGTCTCAATAATAAAAAGCACAAAAAAGTAAAAATAGGCAAAGGGTCTGAACTGACATTTTTCCAAGGAAGACCTACGGATGAGCAGTACGCACATGAGAAGATGCTCCAAGCCACTCATTAGGGAATGTCCATCAGAGCAGAGTGAGCCAACACCTTACACCTGGAAGGACGGTTAGAATCAAAGCGCCAGCACCCCCTGCTGGTGGGATCGGAAAGCGGTGTGACCACTTTGGAAAACAGTCTGGCAGTTCATTCCTCAGACAACGGAATGCAGAGCTACTCCTAAAAACATGAAAACATATGTCCAACAAGATCTTGTACAAGCATGTTTACAGTGGAAATATTCACAGTAGCCAAGAATCAGAAATAACCCAAATGTGTCTGCTGGTGAACAGATAAACAAAATGTGGTCCGGCTATACAACAGAATATTAAACAAAAGCTTCAGGCTGATGAAAATGGTCTACAATTGGCTGGTGGCGGCGCCCACATCTGTGAATACACTAAAGACCACTGAATCGGGGGGGGGGGCACAGGGTATGGGAAAAGTGGGGGAAAAGAAAGAAGCCAGAGGAGGGACAGTCACAAGTAAGAGTCACACTAGAACAGAAATCGCACGTGCAAGAAGACAGGGGAGTGAAATATTTGGACTGTTAGAAGGAAAAACCCCACCACGTAGGGTTCTGTGTCCAGTGAATTACTCTTCAAAAGTTGAGGGAAAAAAAGACATTCTCAGACAAACAAAAAAGTCTTCCAGCTGCGAGGGGCTGAGGGGACCCAGAGCTCTGACCCCGACCCTGCCCTCCACCCTTGCACGGGACAGAGGAGCAAGCAGGGAGTCCCCTGAGACGGGGGCCTGGGGACAGCCTGCCAGGCCCAGGGGCACAGAGGAAAGCCCAGGCCCATGGGGGCTGGGAACTGCCATGTCCAGAGGGGGGTCTTAAGCAGGACCCCAGACCCCACTGCTTGACTGGACATAACCTGAGGACAGCAGCCTCTCCCTCAGGATGGCTCCGTGCAAAGGGCCACAGCAGGTGGGGGAGCCAGATGTGCCCAGAGGGAGAAGGTCCCCAGCACCTGTGTGTGGAGGTGCTGTGAAGGGAGAGGCCGGGCCCCAGAGCCAGGGCTGCCTAGGGTTTCGGGGGGCTACGCCAGTCCCCTGGAGGAAAGGCCACGCCCCTGATGCCCAGAGAGTGGGGCCGCTGCCGCCCACCTGGGGAAGGTCCGACTCCGCAGCTCCTTGATGAAGAGTTGGCTGCCATTCTGCACGGGCTTCACGTCGGGCGTCTGCCCTGGACCATGTTTGTGCCAGGCCCTCTTCTTCTTCACTGTGGGGAGACAGGGCAGCTCAGGGACCCAGCCAGGAGGGCAGCCGAGGAGCCGTCAACACCCCAACACTCAAGCCTCCCTACAGGCAGAGCCCTCGTGGTCCCGCAGGGGTCTGACCCACCCGCCTCCCTCACTGCCCGCCCCCAGCCCCACGATCTCTCCACTGACCCTGCCCTGCACCTGCCAAGCCCCTGGCTCAGTGACCACACCCAGAGCTAGGGCGGCCTGGGACCTTGCGGAGGGTGTGTCGCATCAGAGGCACCTACGGGGTAGTCCCACCAAGGTTGGCCTTTGGGACACCTCCCCTCTGACCTCGATATGACAAACCCTGCCACCTCCCTGCTGGGACCTCTGCTGTCCCAATAGCCTGCAGCTGGGGCAGAGGCACGGGGAGCTCCCCTCACCCCCGAGCTGTGGGCACCTCACCCTCCCCGGTGTGTCCACGCATGCGTACCACCGCCCTGCCTGCTCCCTCCGACTTCCATCCCACACGTGCTCCCAGGACACTGGGCACCCCACATTGGACTCTCTAGAGACAAGTGTGTACACGTGCCCCTACATGACATGTTTGCAGGCACAAGCACAGGTGCGTGTGCACACACACACTCGCACTCACCCCACTGAACTGCAAGCCCAGGAGGGGAGGGAAGTGACTTTCTTGTGGCCCAGATCCCCCGTTCAGGGCAGCCACTGGTGATGGGGAGTGAGGACAGCACTGGCGCACACACCTGTCCCTGGAGGCTCCCGGGACAGGGTCTGGAACAGCCTGGGTCAGACTGGCTGTGAGGGATTGCCGCTCGGCCCTCCGGATGCCCTTCCTTCACAGACAAGGACGGGGAGGGGCTCCCACCGTCCCCCATCTCCCATCCAGTCACAGACCCCTGAGACTGTCTCCAACAACGACGTGACATCTCTGTCATGCTTCGCTTGCCATGGCCAGGGTCTGAGCGGGCGTTACCGAAATCTGGCAGGACCCTGCCAAGGGAGGCCTCCGAGCTGGGGCTTCTGGTGGCATCGCGCACACATGGGAACGCAGAAGGGCCTGGGCACCTGCCCAAATCTTTCCTGCCCCACCATCTTGTCGCTGTGTGACCTTGCGCAAGTCACTGGGCATCTCTGTGCTGTATCTTCAACAGAGAGGAGCTAGTCCCAGCCTCCCGGACTCCTCATGAGCCACAGGAGGCAAACGACATGCGGCACCCCACCTGCCCGGGAGCTCTTGGGGGGCACACTGTGCAAGCGCGGCCCCTCCTCTTGGCAAGGCTGCTTGGGCTGCATGCCCTTGTTCACAGGGCTCAGTCCTGCTCCAGACCCCCAGGCTCCCCTAGCTGCACCCACTGCACCTGGCATGGCCTGGCACCAGTGGGCACAGGGCGGAGGGAGGGATGTTTGTGAATGGCGGGTCTCCTGGGCGCTGCACGGGCCCCTCAGTGCCCACTGAGCAGCCCAGCTCTACACAGGGGTCGCCAAAGCTGTAGGTGGCCTGGTAGTCTTCCCTGCTCCCCAAAGAGCTCAGCAGGCTCAGACAAGGGTGGGGGGGCACGACCCTGAAGACGACGCAGGTCACCCTGACTCTGAAACCAGTCTCCATGTCCTCAGCCTTCTCCTAGGTCTGCAGCTGCCTCGGGACTCGAGCCCGACCCCACAGGCAAGGGGCTCTGGCGTCCACATGGAGCTCCCTGCTGCACGGCCACGGCAGCGTCGTGGGCCTCGGCAATCGGCGGCCCACGCCTGGCGGGGCCTCCCTGCCTGCCCCCCGGGGAGGCGAGCCAGACTCTTGGGGAGCCCTCTTACCAGGGGTCCGGCGTATCCAGGGCCTTGAGAAAGAGAAGGGGGAAGCCAGGCCGCATGCCGGCAGCCATGAGCGACGCCGCATAGAGGGGAGACCAGGGGAGAGACAGGCATCCCCATGCGGTCTGAGGGGGGCAGCAGAGGTCCTCCTGCGGGCCCCCCAAGGTCCTCCAACACTGGCCCCGGCATCACCCCTCACTGCACTTCCCGAGGTCTCCACGTGGAAGGCATGCAGAGCCCCAAGGATGCAGATGCCTGGCAGGAGGGCCCTGGCCAAGGAGGCTATGTGGGGAAACTGAGTCCTGGAGGGCGGCTGGGGGGGTGGGGATGCAAGTGTAAAGGGCAGCGGGGGAAAGCAGCAGCACCCCCACATACCCGCCGGGAACTGGGCCTGAGAAGCAGGTGCTGCCTGCAGCTGGCGGCCTTCCTGGGCCGTCACTTGGGACCGGGCACTGCGAGCAGCTCGAGGGCGCAATGGCTAACGCATGGGGCGACACAGATCCGCAGGGGAGGCCGGCCAAGCGTCCTGGGGCTCCCCCTGCGGCCCTGGCTGCTGTGCTCCTTCCCTCCCCAGGGCCCAGAACACGCTGAGCCCCGAGGCCAAATGTCCTCCTGCCTGTGCGTCCCCTGAGGAGGCAGCCTAGAGACCTCAGCCCAGCAGGAGGCCGGGGCATGGGGGTGACAGATACCCCCCCCCGTTGCAGCTGCCCTTGGGGCATCACAGCTACAAGGGCCTCGGGGAGGAGGGATGTGGCCAGTCGGGAAGTGGCCTCTGAAGCAGGCCCGCCGGGGTCAGAACTGTTCTTGGGGCCGTGCTGCCTGAGCCTTCCCATCGGTGGGGACTCCTTGCCGAGTTCCCTGGGAACCCCCAAGCCCCAACTCTGTGCAAACTGTGAACCTGTGGGCCCCTGTCCTCATCTCAACGTGCCCACCACAGACCCACGCGGGGCCCCGAGCAGCCCATGGGCTTAGGGGTCCCCTGGGGACATGACACCATGACAGTCCTCACCGTGGAGTGTCTGACTGCAAAGAACCACCAAACAAACCAGTGTGTCACCGTGACACAGACCAACTCCAAGGCAGAGTGACACACGATTGTGGGCATGTATCCTGGCAGGAAATGCCAGCTCCCAAGCCTCTGACCCCAATGGCCATGCAGGCCCCAGTAACGGCAGGGAGCCCCTGATCCACAGGATTTATGAAGCATGTGTGCACAGCCACACACACGTACACATACAAGCATCAACCTGTGCACATGCGACACTCACACACACGTGTCCATGCTTGAGTACGCGCATGTGTCTACACACACGTCCACACTTGCACACACGCACCTGTCTATACACACTCACACACATGTGCCAACGCTTGTGCACACACACCTGTCTACACACATGTGTCCATGCTTGTGCACACACTCCTGTCTATACACACAAATGCACACATGAACATTTGTGCACACACACGTACACAAACACACCCAGCCAGAGAGGGGCTGCCGGCCCCCACCAGGCTGCAGTCCCCACATGTCCTGGGAGTGGCTAGCCATAAGTACCAGGAAGGGTCGCCTGTACTTGGCTTTGAGCAGCAGTACGGGGCAGCAGGGAGCCCCAGCACAAGGGCGGGGGTCTCGGTCAGCAGACTAAGTTGGGGAACAGTGGACAAGCTCACGGTCAGGGAAAGGTGCTTCCAGGACATGCAGAGAGGGAGAAGTCACAGGGTGTGTGACCACCAGCGCCCACCTCAGCACTCCCCTGCAGCCCTACCTGAGCCCCAGAGCACAGCCCTGCCCTCCGTCAGGACACTCAGGGCTGTTGTGGGGACAGGCCGGGTCTCCTGGCTCCAGCCCCAGTCTGTCCTTGGCCCTGCCCTAGGGCCGCACGGTGGGACGCCAGCCTGCCCTGAGCTTTCCCGTGGCTCAGAAGGGGTTACGACAGCGGCCGGGCAGGGACCAGAGTGGTTTCTGGGTAATGGCAGCAGACCCGCCCTTAGCACAAGCACTGCCGGCCCCTGGGGGTACGAGGGAAGGTAGGAGCCCACAAAGCTTCCTGCTGGTCTCGGGAATTTGGTGATGCTTTACCGCATGCTGATGCCGTGCCGCAGTCTGGAGGACGAGAGCCGAACCAGGGCGGCCGCTGGATCATCTAGTGATGACGGAACACAGGCCAGACACACAGACAGCTCGGCGAGAAGGAGCAGTGACAGCCCACTGGCCTCACGCAGCTTCCCGGGTGGTGGGATCACGGCCAGCCTCAGTCCACCGACCAGGGGTGCAGGCACCCTCCCTTAACCCCCACTGGACCTACAGGACTCGCCCCACAGGAGCTGTGGGGGTCCAGCCTCTGCCCTGTGAATAGACAGCAGGAGGGAGGCTCCCCTTGAAGGAGGGTGACAGGACTTCTGGTGGCTTGCGGCCAGCTGTGGTCCCCCTCAACCCCCTACACAAACGCTCCGGGGTCGGCGTCCAGACTGCACCTTTTATGAGCACCCAGGCCCCCCAACCCAGGTCAGAAACCAGAGGCCACATTAACACCCCCATGCCCTCTGTCTTGCCCCCATGTCAGGACCCGCCAAGGTAACTGCAGACCAGGGCACAGCCCTGCATGGGCTCAGCCTTGGAACTCGCCTCCTGGAAGGGATATGAGCCCCCAGTGGAGCCACACTGGATAAGCCTGTTCCCAAGGAGCCCCCTCAGGGTGCACCGCACCCCCAAGGGACCAGCAGGCAGTTTGAGATGGGGACTCTCCCTGCAGGTGGTACCAAGGAAGGGACAGCAGATCCCCAACATGGAGTGGGCAGCAGGCAGTGGGCAGGGTCGGACAGCCACAGCACGGTGTCCCCATCTTGGATGGGTCTGGCTCCTGCAGGTGCTGGAATGTGAGGCCCCTGCCCAGGCCTGTGGAAGTCAGTGGGGTCTCTGCACAGGCCAAGTGGCCTTAGCCACAGCCCTGGACAGGAGCCCCACAGGCGGGGCTGCAGTGATGAATCCACAGGGACAGTAAGCAAGGCCAGCAGTGGTGCCCAGGCACCAGGGTACAAGCACCCACGCACGTCCCCCAGCCAACCAGGCCAGGCCCTGTACTTACAGGTAGACTTCCCGTGGGTTTTCTCGCAGTTCGGGCAGTGGTATATGTCGATGTCTGGGGCCTCCTCCTCTTCCACTCCCACACAGCTGAAATGGAGGAAGCACAGATATAGCCGGCGGTCAGCAACTACTCGGGGCCTTCCCCTGCGGAACGCAGACAGCTGCTGTCCACCTCACAGGAGGGGGCACTACGCGTGCAGGGGGAGCAGAACCTGAGCCAGGGCAGCAGCCCACAGGGACAGGACGGGGCATGAGGGGGAGGGAGGGAGGGAGAGGCAAGGAAGGCCTTGCTGTTCATGACCAGGCTACGCAGAGGGCCGGGCCGTCCTGCACGATAGCCACTACCATCCTGTCACCACCGAGTCGGGGAGGGCAAGGGGTCTCAGAGAGGGGCTGCCCCCACCACGTCACCTGAGGCAGTTTAGAGCTATGGGTCGGGCTCTCCTGACCCCTCGAGGGACCGCTGAACCAGGGGGCGGGACCACGGTACCAGGACAACCGGATATCAAAAGAATGAAGTTGAATCCCTACCTCACACCATATGAAAAGACTAACTAAAAATGGATTAACCACTGAAATATAAGGCCTAATGCTATAAGACACTAAGAAGAGGACACAGGAGTACATCTTCATGACCCTGGACTTGGCCATGGATTCCCAGATAGGGCACCGAAAACACAAGCAACAAAAGAAAAATTAACCTGTGTATCAGGGAAATGTAAAATGTTTGTGCGGTAAATGACACTAGGAAGAAACTGAAAAGACAGCACGGAGAATGGAAGAGCATTTGCGAATCACCTTTCTGATGAAGGCCTAGCGCCCGAAGCGCATACGGACGGATGACGGAGACACACACAACAGCATCTAAACGGGCAAAGGACTCAAACAGATTCTTCTCCCAGGATGATGCAAAACAGCCAAGAGGCTCTCGACAGAGGCTCTACATGCTTAGCCGTGTGGATTCTCTGGAACGCACAACCGAACCAACAAGACACCACCCCAGGACGGCTACAGGTTTTACAAGAAAAAACACCAGAGACTTGCAAGTGCTGGCCGGGATGTGGGAACGAGAGCTCTCTTCCGTCGCGGCTGAGTGTAAAAGTGACGGTTTCTCTGGGAATAGTCTGACGGCTCCTCAGAAAGGTAAGCAGAGACTTAGCCTGTGACCCGGCCATCCCACTCCCAGGCACGTGCCCCGGAGAAGGCGGAGCAGGGTCGCGGGCAAACCCCGCACACCAGTGTTCACGGCAACGTCACCACGACGACCAAGAGACAGAAATGGGCCAGCGCGCACCGGCTGACAGACAGCCAAGCCACCTGTCCCCAGAGCGCCACGGAGCGGCCCCCAGCCTGAAAGGGGGGCAGCGCGGACATCTGCTACAGCACGACGGACCCCGGCCAGCCAAGGCCACATACGCAGGGCTGCATCACGCAGAACGTACACCCAGAGGACCCGCCGCAGGAGCCGGGGCTGGGGGGGTGGGGAATGGGCAGTGACTGAGGAGGGGGCCTGGAATCTCCTTTCGGACCCAGGTGGAGGCCATACTTGTGCAACAGTGTGAAGGTACTAACTGCAAGAAGGTTCACTTTAAGATGGTTAGTTTTAGGTTATGTGAATTTTACCCCACTCAAAAGACAAGGAATGTGCCCCGTGACAGGGGCCCCCGTCCCCACTGCCACTGAGCCCATCCTCACTAAGGCTGGCTGAGCGCCTGTTCTGCCTGCAGCAGAAGCACAGACCCTACGTGGACCTTCCTGCAACAGCCCTGCAGTAACGGGAGGGTCACCGCTCGCCTACCATGGAGGGCAGACGTGTGTCTGGACCCAGGCGTCTCCTCACTGTGTTCCCTTGTCCCCTGGCCAGGGTCAGCTACCACCGCTCCGAGCCCCTCAATGGAACATCGTCTGCCACGGCTGCCACATGCCACGGTCCCAGGAGCAGCGCTGGAGCCCACAAAGCCTCCGGCACACGCCTCTGGAAACATGAAGTTCACTCTTCATCTCGGAACGAGCCCGGAACCGAAGTGCGGGCCGCCTGAAGAGGCAGGTGTGAGACACAAAGCGACCAGATGCAGATGCGAGGGTCTACGGGTCTACGGGTCTGCTCTCGCCATGCAAAGGGACTTTCTGAACAAGCAAAGGACATCAGAGAGAACCCGGATGGACAGAAACAGGACTCCCTCCGACAGCATGTACGGGAGCATCCCCCCTCCTGCAGGAACTGGGCATGAAGGGCATCTCCCCCGCAGAAGAACAGGGGAGAGCCCAAAGGGACCCAGGCCTATGGAGAAAGATGCCAGAAAAGGGAGCTAGAATCACATTACTGCATCGGTCTCTCGGCAAAGTCACCAAACTAGGCACGCTGAGCTGTTAACGCGGCAGGTGGGACAGCAAACCAAACACCCGAGTACCACAGTCTGTCTCCACAGCACCCCTGCTCCATGAGAGCCCCTCCTCCTCAAACCCCCGCCCCCAGCTCCTCCCCACCCACAAGGAGGAGCAGCCACTCACCCAGCACCTTCCCCCTGGGCTGGTGCACCTGCCTGACTCCTCCGCTCCCTCCCTCCCAGCCCCCTACACCCCTGCCTGCCACAGAAAGGGCCCTGCACCCGGGCGCTCTGCACCCTGCGCCCTGCGCCAGCTGGCCTCGGTATACCCAGCCATCAGAGAGCACGCCGGGTGAAGCCCCCATCGCCCACACCCACCCGGAGCTGTGCACTATGGGTGAGAGGCAGAGCCCTGCGTGCATTCAGGACCCACTGGGACTAGTAATTGGACCCGGAATCCACACCCCGTGTCCACACTCTGTGTTCACACTCCAGGTCCACACTTTTCGTCTACACCCTAGGTCTACACTCCAGTTCCACATCCTGCATCCACACACCACATCCACCCTGTGTCCACACCCCACATCCGCACATATTCCTGCCTGGCCCAGCCACGGGGATCCCAGGGACACACAAGGAGCCAACGCAGCACACAGGATGTCTGAGGTCCGACTGTGAACTCAGCCCGACAGGGGCCCCTTCAACAGGTTAGGGGGCACGTGTGCGGTGGCGCGCAGAGGGAACGGCGGCTAAGTCCTAGGCCAAGTGAGGGGAGAAACATCAGCATGCCTGAACCACCCCCCACCCAAACACCCCTGCTTGTCCCACATGCATGACAGGTGGGGAAGCTGAGGCCCAGGGTCATAAGGCGTGCAGGCCAACACCCTTCCCCGGCTCTGGGTGCCCCTTCGGTACGCCAGCCTGGGGCATGCAGGTCTCACCAGAGACCCGTTTTGTGCAGGGAGGCCTCTCTAAAAGGGAGTACTTGTTCTACCCAGGGCACCTCAGGAGGGCCACCCACGGCCTGATGCCACCCGCTCCCCCACGACCGGCGTGAGTCACCATGGGCCCCAACTGCCTGGGCTGCCACCCTGACAAGGGCGACCGGATGTATGGAAACTAAGGTCCCAGGAGCAGCCCCCAGCTGTGTTATGTGCGAGGACAGACCTCCTGACTCCCTGTGTCCCGGGGCCCAAGGACCCCGCGATTCGGTTTGACCTTCTGGGCAGAGGGCCCTCGGCCACAGCAGCCCCTCTACCCACATAGGGGAAGGCCTTTGACTGAAACCGCTCCCAATTTATGTTTCTATCCCCAAGTTAAGGCTTTCCCAGTGCCTCCTGAGAAATTACTTGGGAAATCACCCAAAAGACTACAAGAACAATAGTCACGGGAAAGTCAGAAACATTCCCCCTGCCTTAAAGCCAGGAGCAAAGTGCCTGTGTCTGGAGGAGATTCGCGGGGCCCACACCCTGGGCGTGCCTGTCCCCCCCACCCCAGGCCCCAACTGTTCCACCAGTCACGGAGCACCGCAGACAAAGCGAGCCTGGCAGGTGATCAGAGAGAACCCTAAAGGCACCCAGCCTGAGGGCAACACGCGCCCTCCGCAGAGCCCTGCCTAGGGCCACCAGCCCAAGCACCAGTCTTGCCCATCTGGGGGTCACCTCCCTATGGAGACGACGACTGGGTCAGGACAAGAGCCGGGCCCCCAAGCATGTCCCCAGACAGAAGGACGCACGTGGGGCTCATCTGCTCATGTCTCAGCAGGACACCTGAGGCCTCGCCCTTCCTCTACCGTGGGTGTGTGGGTGTGCGGGTGTGCGGGTGTGCGGGCCAGGAGGGCCCAGAGGAACACTCGCTGGGCCTTCTCCATCACAGGCAGGCGTGGGGAGCAGGCCCCCGAGCTGCCCCACACTCCAGGCCCAAGCAGGGGTTCAGAGTCACCGGCTGAGGTCCAGGGACAGAGCCAGGACAAAGGGCGCGGACAGGCTAAGAGCCAGGCCCGACATCCCATCCCTATTGCCTGTCCTGTCCCTGTATCACCACATGTGCAGAAGGCCGTCACCACAGAGAGGGAGACCAGGAGATGGGCCAGGCAGAGACCGGGACCCCAAGGGCTGGGAACCAAGTGCGCGGAGCTATGGTGCATTGGGGAGCAGGGAGGCCAGAGAGGGACAGAGAGGGGAGGGGGAAGGGGAAGGGAGGGAGATGGAGGAGAGGAAGGAGGGGAAGGGGAGGGGAGGGAGGGAGAGGGAGAGACAGAGGGGAAGGGGAGGGAGAGGGAGGTGAGGAGGAGGAGAACGATGTCCCTGCAGACACGGACCCCGGAGTGCGCACACAGTAGAGATCAAGGTGGGCACTAGGCCTCCCAGCAGACAACCCACAACAAACACGCGCTGTGTACCGTGCATGGACCTACGTGCACATGTGTGCACACATATGTGTGCATGCCTGCGTGCGTGTGTGCCACACATGCGTGCACGAGTGTGTGTGCATGTGTGCCTGTGCTCCTGTCTGAGCTCCTTCGACCGCTGGCTTGGAAGGTGAGACCTGTGGGGAGAGGTCATGTTTTCAGGAGCGCGTGGCCACTGGGGCTGGGGGCTGGGGGCTGGGCTGGTCTGAGCCCGCAGTGACCTGGCATCCAGCACTGGGCCAACCCCACAAACATTACAGCTGATGTAAGTGCCATGAGCCAAGCAGAAAGACAGCAGGTGGAGTGGAGACGGACAAAACACCACAGAAACGGGCCAAGCAGGAGGGACCTAAAGGGGTAGGAGTAGGGGTGGGGGGACCACAGCACGAGGGACCTGAAGGGGGTACTGTAGCACGAGGGACGGGGGGGGGGAGGGGAAGGGGGACGGGAACCGTAGCAGAGGGACCAACAAGGGAGACGGCTGACACTCACAGAGGCAGCACGCGCGCGAGTCACAGGGGCCACCACAGCGTATCTGGCCGGGGAGGCCCGGGCTCCAGGCCCCTTGGGCAGAAGCCACATCCACCCCGGAGCTGCAAGGCCCCTGGCAACAAGGCCTGGGGGCCCATGGAGGAAGTGGCTCCTCCAAGGTCATCCCGTGGGAATCCCTGCTCTGCCCTCCAGCCAGGCAGGGCTTTCCAGAACCCCAGGGGCAGGACCCTGCCCTCAGAGCTCCCAGGGCCCAGGACACTGGACACCCGCCCGGCCTGGATACCCCACACCTCACTGTTCGCATTGGGAAGTATGTCCTGAATCCCCCATGAAATGGCAGCATGGCTTTTCCTTTTATTATTGTCAAGAGCATTGATTTAACATAAACTACAACTTCTAAAACCCTGTTCTGGTTCTGACATTTACTTATGTTTGAAGTTCTAGGAGGAACCCCAGAAAAAAATAAAAAAGGAAGTGAGTGACCCCTTGCAGAGGGGAGGGACGGGCACCGACTGCCCTCCGAGGTCCCAGGAGTTCAGTGGCGACAGCCGGTCTGTCACAGCAGCAGGACCTGTGGGCCGCCACCTCTGGACTGCTCCACGAGTGCCTCGAGCTGTTCTTGGGGCAGGAATTCCACACCTGTTGCACACCTACTGTAAGGCAAAGTGTAGGAGTGTTCACAAGCTTGATGTGCACAGGGAGCCATCCCTGATGGCTTGAGAGAGCAAAACTCAGGAGAAGCGACCCCTCCCACCAGGAGGTTGGACACCCGGGCCCTGTCTCTCTCCCACAGCTGAACGTCCAGCTGCCACGAACCCCGAGCGGTACACGTGTTCGAGTCTTGACGCTAAGGCCCCCCCACGAGCCACACCCCGGGCAGCGCCCCACTTGAGTTTCCTCTCTCCTCTCCTCTGTGCCTTACTAAGCCACCAGAAACCAGTCTTCCCTTTGTATAAGGCCCAAAGGCCTGCTTTCTTCAGAAGGTCAAGGCGGTTTCCAAGTGCCCCTCCTTAGCTCCCCTCCTCCCATCTTTCCCAGGTCCTGGTGTCCCAGGGAGAAGGCCGCCTGAGCCGTCCACCCTGCGGGGAGCCTGCTGCGGGGGGGGCCGGGCTGGCAACAGGGGCGGAGGGGCAGGCAGATGCTAGTCCGAGTGGCCAGGGAGCACAGAAGGAATAGTGGGGGTGCCCTCCTCGCCAATCACTGGCCATGGTGATTCCCTCCCTCTTTCTGCCCTCTCCCTCGCCAACCTCACCCCTGCCTTCGGGCTGCCCCAGTCCCCCCATTCCTGCCCTGCTGGTCTCTGAGGACGCCCAGACACCAGTGGTTGACACGCTTCACATGGAGCAGCCATGGGGAAACATGGGGACAGCGTGGTCATCACTCAGCTCCAATGCAGTCACTGGCCACGTGTCAGACTCAAGAAAGTCCCTGAGACCCTAACTGTGCCAACAACAGCTAAATCCTGGAGTACCAGCCACTGGCCCAGGCACCACATGAGCTTCTCCATGCAACGGGAAAAGCCACAGTATTGGAAGTAATATGCCCCAGGTCACACACAGGGAGCACCCCTTCCCGAGCACGGGCACTGGTGACTCATGTGGGCCCACTCAGAATTCTGCTGGTGAACCACCGTCCGTCCAGTTTGCTGATTCCACCCTGAGGCCTCAGGCCCCAAGTGCGAGGGAGACAGAGGCCAGGAGAGGACCCGAGAGCTTGCCAGGACCCCACGGGAAGTGGGTGGGGATGGGCACACCAGGCCCCAGGGCCTCTGCAGCTGCCACCCACCGTGCAGGGGGCCAGAGGAGGCACAATGACGGGGTAGGGTACAGAGAGGACAAGACCCCCGATGCACCTGGGCTCCCAGAGAATGAGTCACAAAGAGGACTAGAAAGAAAACAGGGGGAACGGCGGGCCTGACCCAGCCAGGAGAGCCTGTCCCCTGCACGTGTGCACAGGGTGATGGGACACTGGCCATGGCCCGGGCCTCACTCCCTCCTAGAGGGTTGCCAGTCTGGGGAGCCGGTGCCCTGGGACCTCCAGGGGTCACAAAGACTGTGTAGCTCCCACCTGGCTCTTGTGAGGATCTGGCCACAGCAATGATGGGCCTCTGGGGACCCAGGTAAAGTCTGTCTGCTGAGTCCAACGTACAGATTCATAGGAAAAAATGTGATTATTGTCAGAAGCCACTAGGCTTTGGGGTGACTGTTACACACCCACAGATAACCAGGATTCCAAGGAGGAACTGCATGCTCAGAAGAGATGAAAACAGGCTCTGAAACAAGAGCAACTGTTCCCCAAGCCCTTCTGGCGGGGCAGGTGAGTTCCGGAGGGGCTGCGAGCATAACCACAGCACCGTCCTGGGCACACAGGATGCTCTTATGAGGACAGCTTCCTGCCTGTCATAGCCACTACCTCATCACCATCATTGTCATCATCACCGCTCAACCTCAACACTACCATTGTAATCATCACCACCTTCCTCGTCACCGTCACCATCCCTGCCATCACACATCATTGTCACCAGCACTGCCATCACCACCATGCTTGTCACCTCATCACCATCACCGTCACCACCATCAACACCATCCTCATCACTATCACCACCATCATCACCATCACTGTCACCATCTCTGCCATCACCATCACGCTTGTCACCTCATCACCGTCATCATCACTGTCACCATCACCATCACCGTCACCACCATCCTCGTCACCGTCACCACCATCTCTCCCACCCTCGTCACCATCATCATCGTCATCACCACCATCCTTATCACCATCACGATCCAAACCGTTGTCATCATCGCCCAAGCACCCAAGTCCCCCATGTGAACTTAACTGAAACAACGTCCTAAGGGTTGCCGTCTCAAAACCTTACTCCTAAGCATTTAAAAGCACAAAACCGCACCCGCAGGTCTAGTTTAGCTGGGTGTTTGGTGGAGAGAAGGAGGCCACACGGGCTCATGGTTCTAATCAACCAAGGTCTCCTCAGGGCTGCCTCTGGGCCCCAAGGGAACCTGGCCCTTTTCACACCATGCAGAGATACACCCAGTGGGACACCTCCCCATGGCTCTCCGGGGGTGCTCTGCCACCAGCCTCATGGGCGCAAGGATCCAAATAATTCCAAACAATGAAGAGCAGCCCCAGGAGTGAAAAATAGCAAGTACCAAACCAATGACTGCTTTCTGCAGTGTCCTCTGCGCCTCAGGGAAACCTCAGTCCACATGTGGACTGCATGTCAAGGATATAGTACACAGTAAGAAGACTCAGGAGGGGAGTGTGGTTGGGGGAAAAACACCAAACTATGTCTACTTGACCAGTGATTTAAGTCATGACTTTCAGTAGACGCTACAGACAAAACATAACTGGCTTTTAAACATGGAAGGAGAAGAAGCACTTGCAGTAAGACATGAAACCCAACTTTAAGAAGGTTTCCACCCAGCTGCCTGGTTGGCTCAGTGGGTTAAGCCTCTGCCTTCGGCTCAGGTCATGGTCTCGGGGTCCTGGGATCGGAGCCGGCTTCCCCATCCCCCCACCTACCTCTCGGCCTGCCTGTGATCTCTCTCTCTGTCAAGTAAATAAATAAATAAAATCTAAAAAAAAAAAAAAAGAAAGAAAAGAAAAAAAAGAAGAAGATTTCTACCCATCGGTCATATAGTCTAGGGGCTGCAGGAGACTCAGCCTGATGCACAGACAAGCATCCTCATGTCCTCAGCGGAACACACTGGCACAGCCTCTAAGGTGGGAGCTGCTGACACAGAAAGTACGCTACCCTTGTCTGTAGCTCATCTGTAGGAGAACCAAACTTCTCCTTAGAAACCATGCAAACAGGAAGAATGGAATGAAACATTTATAGTTTTGAAAGAAAAAAAAAACAACCTAGAATTTTGTATCCTAAAAAATTATCCTTTGGAAGTAAAAAAGAAACAAGGGCTTTCTCAGACAAACCACCGAGGGAATCTGTCACCAGTAGGACAGCCTTGGAAGAAATGTTAAAGAAATACCTTCAGAGAGAAGGAAAGAATATAGGTCACAAATTGGGATCTTCATAAAGAAAAGAAGAATGTTAGAGAAATTAAATTAAGAAAACATGAAATATTTTTATTTTTACTGATATAATAGATAATAGCTTGTGCAAAACAAAATAGCAACAATGTACTTGATTATAACTTCAGAATAAATGACATGAATGGCAGCACTTGTATAAGGAACAGAGGAAGGATGTGGGAATGCTGTGAGGAGCTTGCACGGTCCTCAATAGCGTACTTGCAAGTGGGTCTGGCTTAGCCATAAGTAGGTATATTGCAAATGCAAGGGCAACTGTTAAAAACAAACAAAGAAACAAATAAATAAATAGTTTAAAAAGAAGTATTATTGATACACTAGAAAAGGAGAAAAAAATGAAATCATGCAAAATGCTCGATTAAAACCAGAGAAGGCAGAAAAATTGCAGAAGATAACAACCGAAACAAAGAACAGGAACAGCAAAGAGAAAACAGAGACAAACGTGGTAGACATTCACCCAGCATATCAGTGATCGCCTTAAACACCAGTGGTCTCAAATACAAATTAAAAGACAGAGACTCTAAGATAGAGAATAAAACCAAGACCCTAGCATACACTGTCTATTAAAAACCTGCTTTAAATATAAAAATATATAGACTAAAACCTGCCTTAAATATAAAAAAAAAAACAGACTAAAATTAAAGGCACAGTGTGGGGGAGGGGGAAGGGAAATTCTTTCTACACTGCACTTTCTACACAATTCTGCTGTGAACATAAAACTGTTTAAAAAAAAAAAAAGGGTCTGTTAAAAAAATAAATAGAAATAAAAAGTTTTTATCTGGGGGGAAAAAACGGGATGAAGAAAGTTATACCATGCTTACGCTAATCAAAAGAAAGTCAAGGGACGCCTGGGTGGCTCAGTTGGTTGGACGACTGCCTTCGGCTCAGGTCATGATCCCGGAGTCCCGGGATCGAGTCCCACATCAGGCTCCCAGCTCCATGGGGAGTCTGCTTCGATCTCTGACCTTCTCCTCGCTCATGCTCTCTCTCACTGTCTCTCTCTCTCAAATAAATAAATAAAATCTTTAAAAAAAAAAAAAAAGTCAAGTAACCATATTAATTTCAGACCAAGTAAACTTTGAGGCAAGAAAAATAACTTGGACAAAGAGGGGAATTACAGGGGCGCCTGGGTGGCTCAGTGGTTAAATCCTCTGCCTTCGGCTCAGGTCATGATCTCAGGGTCCTGGGATCCAGCCCTGTGTCAGGCTCTCTGCTCAGTGGGGAGCCTGCTTCCTCCTCTCTCTCTGCCTGCCTCTCTGCCTACTTGCAATCTCTGCCTGTCAAATAAATAAATAAAATCTTAAAAAAAAAAAAGATTTTAAAGAGAGGAATTACATAATGATAAAGGAGTTGATTTTCCAAAAAGACATCCAAATCCTTAATCCGTATGCACCTAATAACAGAGCACCAAACTACATAAGGCAAAAACTAATAGAACCACAAAGAGAAATAGACAAAGACACTACTAACGGCAATTTCCACAACCTTTATCAACAATTAACAGATTCAATAGACAAAAATCAGTAAGGACATAGTTGAACTGAACAACACCATCAATCAACTAGATCTAATTGATATTTATAGAATACTTCATCCAACAAAAGCAGAATAAACATTCCTCTCAAGCTCACGGAGAACATTTGCCCAGGAAAGATCACATTCTGAGCCCAAACCTTACCTTAACAATTAAAAAGAAATTGTGCAAAGGATACCGTCACACCACAATGGAATTACACTAGAAATCAATAACAAAAAGATATTTGGAAAACTCTAAAACACTTGGAGATTAAACAATACACTTCTAAATAACATAGAGTGAAAGAAGTTTGAGGAGAAATTTTTAAGTATTTCTAACTAAAACGGAAATGAAATACTTATCCAGATTTGTTGGGCTTGGGCCACTGAAAGCAGTGCGTGGAGTGCGAATTACAGCACTGAATGCATATGTTACAAAACCACATCTAAAACTAATCATCTCCACTTCCACCTGAGGAAACTAGAAAAAGAAAAGAAAATCCAAAGTAAGCAGAATGCATAATAAAAATGAGAGCAGAAATCAATGAAATTGAAGACAGCAAATAAATAGAGAAAAGTCAAGGGAAGCAAAAGATGATTCTTTGAAAAAGTCAGTACAGTGATAGGACTCTATCCAGGTTAGCAGAAAAAGATAAAAATATAAATGACTAATATCAGAAATGAGAGAGAAGCCATCACTACAGACCCCACAAACATTAAAAGCACAGTAAAGGAATATTATGAACTCTATGCCCACATACTTAATAACCTGGGTGAAAAAAATCTATTCCTTGAAGGATTCAATCTACTGAAAATTCACACAAGGAAAAATAAATAGTCTAGTCCGCATGTATAAAAGAAACTGAACGAATAATTAATAACTTTCCAAAACAGAAAATACCAGGCCCAATGGGTTCACTGATGAATTTTACCAAACCCTTAAGAAAGCTATTACCAATTTTCTATAATCTCTTCCAGGAATTAAAAGTAGAGGAAATACTGCCTAACTCATTCTATGAGGCCAGTATTACCTTAATACCAAAGCCAAACAAAGGTATTGTAAGAAAGGAAAACTGTAAACCAGTATCTCTCATAGACATAGAAGCAAAAAGGTCTTCTACAAAACATTAGGAAATTGGGGTGCCTGGATGGCTCAGTTGTTGGGCGTCAGCCATCAGGCTCCCTGTTCAGAGGGAAGCCTGCTTCTCCCTCCCTACTCCCTTTGCTTGTATTCCCCCTCTCACTGTGTCTCTCTCTGTCAAATTAATAAATAAAACCTTTAAAAAAATATTGGGAAATCGTGGCACCTGGGTGGCTCGGTTGGTCAAGCGTCTGCCTTTGGCTCAGGTCATGATCCCAGGGTCCTGAGACTGAGCCCCCACCTGGCTTCCCGCTCAGTGGGGAGCCTGCTTCTCCCTCTGCCTCTGTTGCTCCCCTTGCTTGGGTGCACTCTCCCTCTCTCTCTCTATTAAATAAATAAAATCTCTATCAAATAAATAAAATCTTTTAAAAATAAAATAAAAATAAATAAAATTCCAATCAAGTTCTTTCATGCATATCAACAAATTGATTCTGAAATTTATGTGGAGAGATAGAGCCAGAACAGCCAGCACAGTGTTGAAGGAGAAGGACGAAGCTAGAGGGCTGACACTTGCCGACTCCGAAACTTCCTAGAAAGCTACGGCAGGGCGCCTGGGTGGCTCAGTGCTTAAGCGTCTGCTTTTGGCTCAGGTCGTGATCCCGGGGTCCTGGGATTGAGCCCTGCATCGGGCTCTCTGCTCAAAGGGAAGCCTGCTTCTCTCTCTCTCTCCCACTCCCCCTGCTTGTGCTCTCCCTCTCTCGCTGTGTCTGTCAAATAAATAAATAAATAAAATCTTGAAAGAAGAAAGCTGCAGTAATGAAGACAGTGGGGTTTTGATGAGAGAACAGAGAAAGAGATCAAGGAGAAAGAATGGAGAACGCAGAAAGAGGGCCCCAGAGATACAACCAGCTGACCTCGGACAAAGGCGTGGAGGCAGTGCCACGGAGGAAGACGGTGCTGGAACAGCCGGACATCCACCCGTGCACACACACACTGAAACAACCAGACATCCACACATGTGTGCACATGTGCACACACATGCACACTCATACACCAAAACTGGAACTACTAGATATGTGTATGCACGCATACACACACAAAGAATGAAAACATAGATCTAACAGCTTACAGAAATTAACTCAAAATGAATCCTAGACCTAAATGTAAAATGCAGAACGATCAATCTCCTAGAAGATGACACAGGAGAAAATCGGAGGGTGCTGATGCCTTTTTAGGTACAAACACCAAAGACGTGATCCATGAAGGAAAAAAACTGATAAGCTGAACTTGATTGAAATCTTGTTGAACTTCTCCGTGAAAGACACTTTTAAGGGGATGAAAAGATAAGCCACAGACTAAGTGAAAATCTTGGCAAAACATATAGCTGGTAAACGACTAGTATCTGAAATATACAACTCTTCAACACACATTAATAAGAAAACTAACAACCCAGTTTAAAAATGGGCAAAGGATCTACTACAGACACCTCCCCAGTGAAGACATACGGACGGCAGAGAAGTGCATGAGAAGCTCCACATCACGCGTCTTCAGGGCAATGCAGATTCACACGAGAGTCCGCTGCGCACCTACTGGAACAGCTGAACTCCAGGGCCCTGACACGACCGAGTGCTGGCGAGGCTGCCGAGTGGCAGGAGCCCAGTGACGGCTGCAGGGACACGGACCACGCCGCGGCGTCACAGGACAGCTTGGCAGCGCCTCAGGAAACCAGACACGCTCAGGTCATGATCCTGGGGTCCTGGGATCGAGTCCCCATCGAGGCTGCTCCCTCTCCCTCTGCCTGCCGCTCCCCTGCTCACGCACTCTCTCTCATGCTCTCAAATAAATAAATAAAATCTTTAAAAAGGAAAAAATGAAACTCTTATCAGTCGATCCACCTAGGCAAACCCTAGGTGTTGATCCAAATGAGCTGAAAACTTAACCGCACCAAATCCTGCCCACGGATGCTTAGAGCAGCTCCATCCATCATCGCCAAAACTCGGAAGCGTCCAAGGCGTCCTGCAGTGGGTGGCGGACAAATGAACTGTGGTCCGTCCAGACGAGGAAATATTACTCAGCACTAAAAACAAACCCGCTATGAAGTCACGAGAGGTCGTGGAAGGAACTTAAATGCTCATCACCACGGGGAAAAAGCCAGTCTGAAAAGGCTGCACAGTTCCAGCCGTACGCACGACATGCTAGGAAAGACAACTGGGGGACAGGGAGGGACGAGGAGGCACAGCACAGAGGACTTCGAGGGGTGAAAGTTCGCTGGAAGACACCACGGCACATTTGCAAAACCCACGGGACACACACAGCGAGGTGAAGCCCGAAGCCGGCCGTGGACTTGGCGGAAGCCCAGCCCGGTTCGTCACTTGTAGCCGACGTACCGTGCCCGGCGAGGCTCGCGGGCATGAAAGGGCTACGTGGGGACCCTCTGCACGTTCCTCTCCATCTTCCTGTAATCGAAAACCACTCTAAAAATAAAGTCTATTTTCTTTTAATCAGAAAGGAAAAGTTCCACGCGTCTTTGAGAACCATGAGGGTTCTCGTGCTGGAGAAGAGCGGCCACAACGGGAAAACCATGTGATGGGAACCCGAAGAAAGCCTGTGGCAGCGACATCTGTCGCAGAAACCACTCGAAGCAAGCACACGACGAGAGCGCACGGAGGGGCAGGCATGAGAGGCCCAATGACGGGGTCGGCAGGCTCCGGGCCGCTCCACGTCAGAAGCTCACGGACGCAGAAAAACACCGGCACTCGGGAAGTAAGGCCTCTTGCTCCCCACAAGCCCGTCCTGCCCCAGGATTCCCAGACACCAGGGGCGGCATCAGGGCCTCAGGCCCTCCGCCGCGCACCGCCACCCACCATCCACCTGCTGGTCTGACCCCCGGAGCACCGCCTGCCTCCTCCCACCTCAGAGGGCTCTCCTCGTCTCGATGTCTTCCCTTCGGGGCTCCCGTGCCCTGGCATCTGCTCCCCAGATCAGGGCTGGCGGGGGGGTCCTCCCAGTCAGCAGAAATGTCCCCTCGGCCGGTGGATGTCCAGATGGACCATGAAGAGCCAGGCAGCGTCCTAGGAGTCCCACGCGTGTGGACGGCCCACCCTGGACCCGGCCACGTGTTGCTGGGGCCCATCAGGACCACAACCAGCTGAGGGCTGGGGACCCAGAGGTGCCAGCCTGCGGCCTGCCGGTGCTGACTAACGAGGTGACTGGAGCTGGGCTCAAAGTGGGTGCGTGTGCCAGACCCACGCAAACCCCCTGGGGAGGCCGTCTGAGAGGCCTTCCTGCAGGACCAGGGCAGGCTCCAGGAGAAGGCCAGGCTGAGGGCAGGGAAGGCTTCCTGCTCTGTGCGGGGTGCAGGTCAGGGCAGGCTGGACAAAGGAGCGGGGGCCTGGCCCAGGACGGGCCAGCAAGGACCTAGGGAGGACCCCGCATGCCCCAGCTCAGGCTGTGGGTTTCCACTTGAGTCTGCAGATTACGGGGCGTCCCAGGCCCCCTGAGGAGGGCCCTGCAAGCCCGCGTTGTCACCAGAAGCTCAAGTGACGGCTGGCCTGCGGAACCTGAACTGACTGTCCATGACCTCAGCTGTGTGGACAGGAAGAATCCAGCATCAGCAGCATTCGGGGGGGGGTCATGGCCCCTCAAGAACAGCTACAAGACAGGCTGTGTTCCCTGCCTGCGAATGCCCTGTGCTCTGTGGCTGGAAATGCCCGCCCCAGCCAGGAGCCAAGTGTCCCTGCCCTTCACTGGCCAGCCAAGCACTGACGGGCTTGTGGTGGGGAGGCGGTATGCAGAGCTGGGCTGTGCCCCATCCCCCCACTCCCCCGGTGCCGTGTGACCCAGGGCACCAGTGCCATCAGCCAGCCCAAGGGCCGCGGGGGCTGCAGCAGGCCTGGACACCCGTACCCACTCCTTGCTCCCTTCCCACATCTGTGCTCCCCACCAGTCCAGACAACACAGGGGTCCCCTCCCTGATGAAGCAGCCCAGGCTCCGGGGCAACTAGAAGGCTCTGTCTCCCGGGTTGCCAGCAGCCCATCCCAGCACTACAGCCGCCCCTGAGCAACACCACGGGAGGGGAACTGCACAACGAGCCTGGGACCCAAACCCTCTCTGCTGACTCTGCCCCAAACACACGCTCCCGAGAACGTAGGACGATGCTTCCCAGTGCTTCCAGGTCCCCACTGTCCCACGCCGGAGGCCTGAGGGGCGCTGCCACCAACGAGCATGTCCTGGTAATCGAAGGCCCGGGGGAAGCAGGAAGTGATCGCAGCCTGGGATCCGTTTTGGGTCCAAGCAGCCCCCAGGATGGGTGCGACTGGGCTGGACTGGGACTGGCAGAGGCTGGCTGACCTGACGGAAGCCTCCCAGACCCTCCCAGTCCCCCTGCGCCCGCAGCCAATGGCCAGGCCCCTACAAGACCTCCTCTGGCAGGCACAGGGGAGGAGCCAGGCCAGCAGAGGAGTGGCGGAGCCCTGGGGGGCTGTCCCAGAGGTGCCCCCCCAGAAGTGACACTGAGGGGCAGGTGTGCCACACACCGGACTCTCCAGCTCAAATTTCCAAACTCAGGAGACGATCTACCCTGAGGGAACGCAGGACTAAGTCCTCAGCGTGTCACAGAGCCACCTCACAGGGAACACAAAGTCCTTCTAAATTCCTGCGGGGGCGAAGGGGGGGGCACTCACACTCAGCTCAGCGGAAGAAATGACCAGACAAACCTGCAAACACAAGAACTTTTGGAAATGAACTACAACACTAAAATCTAAAACTCCATGAACACTTTAAGCAACAAATTAGACACATTTGTTTAATACTGCCGTTCTTTAATGCTGCCGTTCGGACAGGGTGGACCAGAGTCTTCGGGAATGCACTCTCAGCACAAGGTAAAGCGCTCGCCGAGGCCAGCTCGCTCCGGGAGGTGCAGGCTGGGCAGGACGCCGAGGTAGCCAGAGACACTGGGTGCATCTCCCACCACCGGAGAGCCCAGTGCCTGGATGGCCAGGATGCACAATTCTCAACCCTCACCCCCCACTCCCCCATCCCCCCAGACCCCCCTCGCCAAGAAGCAGCGCACAGGCCTTGCTCATGTCCTCTCTGGGCACTGCCCCGCCCTCAGGGTCCTCTGGGGGACCAGGCAGACCCTCCTGCCAACACACAGCTACCCCTCCCTAGTGCCAAGCAATCCCAAACACTGACTTTGTCCATTCCTAATTGGCTACTTTCTCCTTTACCACATCAACACCCTGAAAGAAACACCAGACCCTCTGCGTGGGGGAGCAGTGAGGGGTGACGAGCAGCCCCCACCCCCCGCCTGCAGCGGTGCTCGCGTGGTGCGGCGCGAGCAAGGTGGGAGGCGAGCCTGGGCTGACCATCGGCTGCCCTCAAACCAGGAGCCCAGAGCTCCCCTGGCTGGGCTGTGGACCTCACGGCTGCCGGCCCCCAGCACCACTCCCCTTGCCCCATCACAGCTTGGTCACTTGCAATCAGTCTGGACCGACCTGGGTCCCACAGGGGTACACTGCTAGGAGGGGCCTGCTCTGGGGACAGACACATGGCCACTACGGCCAGGCCAGCGCCGTCTGACCACTGCCCATCCCTGGCACCGGGAGGTGAAGGCACTGGAGGGTGTCCAGCGGGTCGGTTCACTGAGGCCTATGCTGAGGGGCGAATGGGCCACACAACAACACGCACAAAGAACACACAGAGTAAAGCCAGTTTCCAAGGGCACAGGTTTGAACACACAGCAAAGGGGGGGGCTCGTGTGGAACCCCCAGTGCTGTGGGGGCAGGGCGAGGCCAACAGGACAGCACCGGATAGACTCCCAGGGGCGTGCCCTCCTGCTTCACCGGGAGGTGACCCTAAAGCCCCTGCACGGGACCATGACCCTGGGCCCTCCCCTGGGCTCCAGGCAGCCGAGTGGCCCAAACACCACAGAGCGCACCTGCAGCAGCGTCCTGGGAGGCCACGGGGCCAGCATGGGGATCGGGAGACAAGCCTGACACCCGAGCACCAGACAAGCCACACAGTGGCCTAGCGCGAGCCAGCCTCAGGGGGGCCCTGCGCAGGACAGCAGGGGACACACACCTCCTCTCAACCGTGTCCACACGCTGGCAGGTTTCCTTCAGGTGTGTTTTGTTTTCACGAGTGCACACCAGCTCTGACTTGCGCTTTCCTTCCCTCATATGTCACAGCGGAAACCCTTTCCCCTGAACACGGTTCCTGTGTGTCACTGCGGTCCACTTCACCATCCCCCGACCCGCTCGCCAGACGGCCTGGGGTCCTTCATATGTTACATCAACATTCAAAACGTCTATGCTTCTGAAACCTGCTCCAGTGGATTTTTAACAGACGTTCCAGATAAAGGGCGCGCGGTCCCTTTAAGAATCAGAAGCAGGTTTTGGAGAGTCTACTCCAGCAGTTTCTAGGGAAACCAGCCTCAGCAGATGCAGAACAGTCGCCTCTGTCGGGAGCTCCGGGAACTGCAGCACTCTTCCCTAAAGCCCTCCGAGACCCACAAGGGGGCTGGGAAGATAAGGCTCACAGCAAAACCAGTCAAGGACATATTAACAGAAATAGGACTCCAGAGCAAGGGAGGTAAGGCCAGGTCCTCAGTTCCCACGGCACCACTGGGGGCATCAGCCTGGAGCGTGTGTGGGGCGGCCCCAGTGGCCAGCTCTGTGCTTGACTGCAGGGAGCAGCCCTCAAGTGACAGGCGGCTTGGTCCTCAGGGCAGCTGGGCCTGTAGGAGACACAGGTGCACCTGGAGATCCTGTCCCGCTGGAACATTCTAGGATCTGTTCTTTGCCATTCATTTTTAACCCTATGTGACAAGAAAAGCAAAGATTGGAATATGGGAACCTGGAGGGCCTCACCCCCCCACCGTGAACCCCCAGCAACCACGACTGTGGGTGTGGCGCGTGGAGCAGGCACGCTGAGATATCTCAGCAGCGGCCAAAGTGGCTGGTGGCCGGTGTGGCTCACGGCCATGAGCTCAGGGAAAGACACGGGCCGCACTCAGCCACCTCCAGCCCAGCACTGTGTTTGGAACGCTGAGCATCAGTGTCCATCTGTAACTCGGGGACCCAGCCTGACTCCCAGTGCGGCCCCGAGAGTGAAAGCAGACGCACACAGACCACAGCCGTCACCAAGCAGAGATGCCGGCCCCATGGAACTCACACTGAGGGCCACCAGCAAGCACAGAAGCAGGCGCGCAGACGCACGCACGCACGAACGCATGCCTGTGACTTCTGGCGCACACAGCATGCATCCAGCCCTGAAGGGCTCTCTCCAAGCGATGCTAAGGGCAGGTGCCACGTGCCGTGGGGCCTGTCTGTAGGAGGCGCTTCCTCCTCTAACTAGCAGTGCTCCGATTCAGGTGGCAGCTGCACACTCCCCGGGGACGGGACCCTCTTGCACAACAGGTATCCCACAGGACCTTAAAAATGAACCAAAATCCTCGAACTCCAGAGTGTCAAGAGGGAAGCCCAGGCAAGGGGACAGACTGCCAGGCGCTGCTTCCCCTCCCCCTCGGGTCTCTGGAGGCCGCCAGCTCCCAGAGAGGCTGGCAATACTGGCCTCTGGGGGCCAGCCAGGTCCCTGGGTCATTCAGAGGGCCCATGGAGAGGGCCTGGGCAGATAACCCGGACAGCCATCTGACTGCGTCCCCCTGCCCAGCTGCCACAGTGGCCCGCTGCAGACAGACATCCGCCACAGGGGAGGTGTCCCAAGTGGGGCTCAGGGCTGCCCGCACTTAGAGACATGTGCTGCTTGGGACTCAGGGGCCTTTCTCCAAGGTCAGCACCAACCACGGGGGATCCAGCCCTTCTGTGAGGGAGCCCCAAGGTCTGGAAACAGCGCTGGCTAAGAGAGGGGCAGACAGCTGTGCAGCCTCCCTCTCCCACAGGAAAGAGGGGCCTTCGGCTGGTGCTCCCCGGGAACCGCTCACAGACCCCACTCTAGGGCAGTGGCACCTGCTCCGAGGCAGAGCCTCGGGCCCGGGCTGCTCTCTTGTTGGCATTTCTGAGCACGTTCCAAAGACCAGTCTAATTACATCCTTCTTTTCCAAATAGCACACTGAAATCTAATAAACAACATGAGTTTGGGTTCTGAAGAAAAAGCACCACGACCGTCTGCGGTAGCCTGTGTGATGAGGGCCAGGTGCGGTGTGCCCACAACCGCGCCCCGGGAGCCGCCGCCATCAGGCTGTCCGTGTCCGGGCGAGGGCACAGCTGGTGGTATGAAGGCGCCGGGGGAGTGCGCGAGAGTGAAGGCACAGCTCCTCCGTGGGGCGCAAGCCACCAAGGGTCTTTGGGGTCAGGATCCCAGCACAAAGGGGTCGGTCTGAGAAGCCAGCTTGGGACCAGGAGGCTGAGGAAGCTGGATGGTGGGCAGGTGCGGAGGACCAGGACAGAGAGTGGCTGCCGAGGGAGCTGTGACCAGGGCACGGTGGTGACATGTGCTGGTGACAGTCCGGGAAACGGAGCCAGGGGCACAAACTCGACCATGTCTGCAGTTTTTCTGTAAACCTAAAACAAGTCTAAATGGAAAAGTTTACAGGGAGAAAAAAAGCAAATGAGGCCTGACCTCACAACAGTCCTCAAAAGGCAGGAAGAGGGGATATTTAGTAAACAGGCCCGCTTTCCACCGCTGCCAGCCCTGGAGGGCTGGGGGGCTCAGGGCCGCGGGGCAGAAGGCGGGAGGGTCGGAGCGCCCCAGCCATCTGGGGAAGGCTGCCCGTCACTTCACTTCTCAGGTCCTGCTCTCTCTGGCTTTGTTGGAAACCCCACCGTGGCAGGCAGGAAAGGCTCTGGGGCCACGGGCTCCAGAACGGGCAGCGGCAGACCGAGGGGACAGTGGGAGAACACATACCCCCCACACACGACAACCCCACCCTCCACGCTGGAGCGGGGTGTGACAGACCAAACCGACCACGACAGAAAGGCTCAGGAAACAGCGGCCCCGCGAGCAGGGGGACCAGGACCAGCATCGTCCACCCCGCGAGCAGGGGACCAGGACCAGCACCGCCCACCCCGCGAGCGGGGGGACCAGGACCAGCACCGCCCACCCCGCGAGCGGGGGACCAGGACCAGCACCGTCCACCCCGCGAGCGGGGGACCAGGACCAGCACCGTCCACCCCGCGAGCGGGGGGACCAGGACCAGCACCGCCCACCCCGCGAGCGGGGGACCAGGACCAGCACCGTCCACCCCGCGAGCGGGGGGACCAGGACCAGCACCGCCCACCCCGCGAGCGGGGGGACCAGGACCAGCACCGCCCACCCCGCGAGCGGGGGGACCAGGACCAGCACCGTCCACCCCGCGAGCGGGGGGACCAGGACCAGCACCGTCCACCCCGCGAGCGGGGGGACCAGGACCAGCACCGCCCACCCCGCGAGCGGGGGGACCAGGACCAGCACCGCCCACCCCGCGAGCGGGGGGACCAGGACCAGCACCGCCCACCCCGCGAGCGGGGGACCAGGACCAGCACCGTCCACCCCGCGAGCGGGGGGACCAGGACCAGCACCGCCCACCCCGCGAGCGGGGGACCAGGACCAGCACCGTCCACCCCGCGAGCGGGGGACCAGGACCAGCACCGTCCACCCCGCGAGCGGGGGACCAGGACCAGCACCGCCCCACCCCGCGAGCGGGGGACCAGGACCAGCACCGTCCACCCCGCGAGCGGGGGGACCAGGACCAGCACCGTCCACCCCGCGAGCGGGGGGACCAGGACCAGCACCGCCCACCCCGCGAGCGGGGGGGACCAGGACCAGCACCGCCCACCCCGCGAGCGGGGGGACCAGGACCAGCACCGCCCACCCCGCGAGCGGGGGGGACCAGGACCAGCACCGCCCACCCCGCGAGCGGGGGACCAGGACCAGCACCGCCCACCTGCACGCTCCCGCTCGCGCACGTCCGTCAGGTAACTTGTCCGACGTACACGCTGCTCCCAGCCAGGTAACCGCAGACCCCAGGACAGTCCCTGACCGAAGCTGGGGAGCTCACGGGGAGAAGCCAGCTGAATGTCAACCAGGAGGCCTGCAGACGGGACCCGGGCACGAAGCCCCGGGGGCAGGATGAGCCCACTCGGCCAGAGCGCGACAAGCGGTGTCCTGGGACGGCAGCGTCCCCAGGCGCCCATGGACGGAGGGGCGGGCGGTGGCCGTACGTCCTGCACAAACAGGGGTCTCTCTCACATTCTCATGAAGCTGGAACCAGGCTGTTTCCAGGGAGAAGACAAGCTTTTCACGACACACTCTCCGCTTCGAAACACCACGTGCTAGAGCTGCATCTGCAAATCCATCCCCTCGACCCCTCCTGAACGAATAAGGGCAGTTACTCCTCATCACGGTACATAAATACAAGTCAGAAATCCGATTCCCGCCTGACGAAGTTCAGCCCGCGGAGCCCCCCAGGCCCGTGACCCCAGCGTGTTCCCACACCTCGAGGCGGGCACCCCAGGACGGGGCAGAGGCCGGAGTGCTGCTCCGCACAGGGCTCCCCGAGCCCCCGACCCCCTCCCTGCCCCGCGCTCAGAGCACGGCCGGCCAGTCCTGCCCCGGCAGACGCGGTCTCTCCTGAGGTGTCCTGCCTCAGGTCAGTCTCAAGTATTTAGGATCTTTCCTCAGCCTGACCCCAGCTCTGCCTGCCTCCTGCCCCAAGCCTTCAGCCAACAGTCAAGGCGGGGACCACAGGGCACCCTCCCTTCCCACCAACTCCCACCGACCCTCCCACCGACCAGTCTGGAGGAGGGAGAACACCGGGCGGTGGGGTGGGGAGGGTTGACACGGGGTGGACCAGGCAGGCGGGCAGGCAGCCCCATGCTGCGGGCCGCACCCAGCTCCAGACTACGGGCCAGAGGGGCCCCCTGAAGTGAACCCTACCAGCCACTGCTGGCACTGCCCTCAGGGCCCACCAGACATTTTACAATGAGGTAGGAGGAGACAGGAGCGGACACAGCGCTCGCCTGCTGGCCAAGGTCGGGCACAAAGCAGCTGTCCTTTGAGGGGGGGGAGGCAGGTGAGGGGCCCTCCGAACCCTAGTCCCACCCCCAGCTGCGGAGATAGGTGCGCGGTCATGCCTCTGTCTCACGCACCCCCGGCCCCGGTCGGTCACTCACACATCCACCTCCACATCCTGGGCCCCAAACACACACACCGATCCCGGCAAGGGCAGCACACAGCACAGGACCCCGGCTGCTGGGGGAGCTGGAGAGCTCGCTCATGCACCCGCAGCAAGCTGGGGCCTGTTCCCAGAGCATCCAGACTGGGATCCAAGGGCCACCACCCCTCCCCCATTCTTCCCCCAGAGCCCCCTTCCCTCCCCAAAGGACCCCCCTCTTCCCCACTTCCTCCCCGCAGGGCTCCAACCTCTGCACTCTCCCTCCCCGCCAGTGTTTCCCCCATCCCTGCAGCCGGTCTCTGATCTCTCCCCGTCTTGCCCCTCCATCCACAGCCTGCAGCACTAGGACAGGATCTGGTTAACTAGATGGACACTAGAGAACATCCCGCTCTGTCCTGATCCCACTGAGTCGAGAATAAAATGGGAACTCCCATCCCTGGCCCACATCCCAGGGTGCCTCCCCACCCAAATCCCCTCCCAGACAGGGAGGGTGCTGCCCTGGGTGGCCTCCGACCAGAAGCAGGCTGCCCCGCATGAGGGTGCCTGCAGGGCCTAGATCGAGCCCGGGGCCTGAGGTGCCCACTTCGGACCTGACAGCTGCCTCACTTGGCAGGCGAGGAGCTACCCCAACGCCCATCACCTCCCGTGTCTGAAATCTGGGGAACCCTCGCTGCCTGCAGCACTAAACTAGTATGGCTTTCACTGGCTGGAGTGGGGAGGGGGCTGGGTGACCCGTGGCCAGGGGCCCTCCCCAGCCAGATTCTCCTAAGCAGACCTGGGTCCTCAGGAGTCGCTGGGAGTTGTTGGGACAAGAAGGGACCACAGTCAGGAAGTGCCCAGGGCTGGGTGCAAACCGGTGGCAGGAAACGCCCTCACCTCCCAGGTGTCCCTGTTGTCACAAGCCTCTTCAGAACAGCTGGGGAGACCGGCACAGGGTGCCAGACAGTGGGAAAGACACTCCACACACGCCAATAGGAACCGACCCCGGAGCTTCCAGACTCCAACGCAAGGTTCCAACGTGGCCCCATGTGGCATGCCCCTCCTCAAAGGTCTGGGAGTCCAGGAAGCCCCACCGCTCCCTCCCCAGGCCTGTTCATCCAGGAGGCAGACTACATCAGGCTACAGTCTCTGGGTTTCTCCAGGATGTCAAGTGTCATGCTGCAGGACCCCCAGCCTTAGTCACTCCTGGAGGGAGATGGGACCTGAACCCCCGAATCCGTGTCCTCTCTCCAGCTGGTGGCAGGTCAGCCCAGGAAGATGGTGAGTGGGGCCTGGACAGGAATGGTCCTGTGTCTCCAGGGATACGCTACCATTCCCTGGAAACACTATCTTGAGACCCCCTGCTCAGCCCAGCTTCCTGATATCCAAACCCAGGCTAGGTCTTGACAGGGTGTCCAAGGGGAAGCAAAATCAGGGCCAAAGCAGGCAAGTGACAAGAAGAACTCCCAAGTGTCGGAGTTCCTGTCATCAGGCTAGGTGCACTGTGGTCTGGGACTGCTGGCCACAGTGGGGGTGGAGGGTCCCCGAGCCGCAGACTAGCCGCAGGGCACTCTCCAGGCACCATCTGGACACTCACACTTGTCCACACTATGTTAGGCACAAGAAGGAATGAGGGCCACCTCGTAGCTCTGTGTGAAGCAGAAAACGGTACCCCACTCGGAGAACCTAGTCCTAGTGCACAGGGCCAAAGACCATGGCCACAGCTTCCTGGGGATGCTGGACACCCCAGCACAAACTCATGGTTCAGTCAACAGCCCAGGCTACTGTCCCAGGGGCTCCCTCACTGTCCTCATGCCCCACTCCACCCAGGGAGCAGAGCCGAGCCATGCTGCAGGCATGGGCCTGCCTTCCTTCTGGGGTCCTGGGCAGCACCCCCGTCTCTGGGGGCTCAGCACTGCTGTCCTACCCATCACATTGTGGTGTCAGCCTCAGCGAGCTGGTCTCTCACACCTCGGTTGGCTTCCCTCCCAGTCAGCACTGCCCATCACCACCACTCTGGGGGCACTCGGAAGGTCAGCAAGGCAGCGTGCGACACAGACCCAGCAGCAGGCCTCGCCTGCCCCACCACGGTTTCCTCAAAGAGGAGGCCAAAGGAGGCAGAGACCTACGCGTGCGCCCCTCCCTCCCCCCGCTACAAGTGTATGGAAAATGCCAGGATGTGACAGAGGCAAGGCCCAACAGTTACAAAGGACAGTACCCCACCCCATGTGTGTGGACACAGGGGCATAAGACGTCCACAGGCGCGCCGCTACGTGTGTGCGTGCCCCAGCACACCCACGAACACCTGCGCCCTGCACACGCCTCATTCTGAACATTCAGCCGCTAAAAGGTGATTTCTTGGGGCGCCTGGGTGGCTCAGTGGGTTAAGCCGCTGCCTTTGGCTCGGGTCATGATCTCAGGGTCTTGGGATCGAGTCCCGCATCGGGCTCTCTGCTCTGCAGGGAGCCTGCTTCCTCCTCTCCCTCTCTCTGCCTGCCTGTCTGCCTGCTTGTGATCTCTGTCTGTCAAATAAATAAATAAAATCTTAAAAAAAAATAAAAGGTAATTTCTTTAAAAAGGGTGTAAAAGTACCAGCAATGAATGATCCAAAAAGTAAGTTCCAAAAATGGTCCCACTTACCACTGCACCCAGAGGAATAACATACATAGCAATAAGCTTAACAAAGGGATGAAAGATTTACAAAATACCGCCGAAGAAATCAAAGACCTGACTCTAAGTAAGTGGAAAGACACTCCAAGCTCAGGGATCAGAACACACAACGTCGTTCAGGGTCAGCGCCACCTACGCAGGAATCTGCAGATTCAGGGCAATCCCCGTCAAAACCCCACGAGCCCCTTCCCAAGAAACAGGGGCAGATCCTTAAATCCCTGTGGAATAGCAAGGCATCCTGAGAGGCTGAAGCAGTATTTTAAAAAGAACAAAGCTGGAGGTCTCACACCTCCTGGTTTCAAAACCCACCACAAAGCTGTCGTCGCCCACGGCTCTGACGTTAAGGAAAGACACACGGACTACGGAACGGAATAGGGTCTAGAAAGATATACCGTGTGCGAGGTCAACTGCTTTTCAATAAGGCTGCCGACTTTCAACAGGGAATGAACGGTTTCTAAGCAGGAGGTACTGGGGTGACTGGATGTGCACTTGCAAACAAACACAGGTGACCCCTGCCCCAGATCACACAGAAATGAACTAAATCAGAAACCAAAGAGGAGAGCTAAAATTCTTAAAGTCTTAGAAGAAATCAAAGGGGCCAATCTTTGTGACCTTGGGTTTGACACTGGATTCTTAGATCTGATACCAAAAGTGCAGCAACAGAAGAAAAAGGGTAAGTTGGGTGTCACCGAGATTAAAACTCTGGCGGATCCACGGACACAAACACAGAAGTGAAAAGACACCTCCCAGAATGGGAGAATACTGGCAAATCATGTATCTGATCAGTGTCCAAAACATATAAAACACTCTTACAATTCAACAATAAAAAGACAAATAACCGAATTTAAATGTGGGCAAAGTGTCTCAACAGACCTTTCTCCCATGAAAGCGGACCAAGGGACGACGAGCACATGAACCCACACTCGACACCGTCACCCATTAGGAAAACGTGTATCAAAATGACAATGAGATTCGACGTCACAGCCACGCGGAGGCCTGTGACTTCAAGAGTGGGGAAACCGGTGTTAGCACGGATGAAGCCGTATCAGCCGGCTCCCACGTCGGCGCTCGCTCGCCGAGCAGGGCAGCCGCTGTGCAAGCCAGCCGTGGGCACGTCAACAGTTAAACACAGAATAACCACAGGGCACAGTAATTCCCCGAAGAGACAAAAAGAGGTCTTCAAACAAATACCCGTCCACGCTGACAGCGGCCACGGGAAAACCCCAAGTCCACGGCCAGGCGAGTGGGTACAGAAACGCGGTCCGCCTGCCCGGTGGAGTACTTCCTCGGCCCCAGCAACATCCGTGAAGTTCGGACACCCGCCGCAACACGGAGGGCCCTAAAAACCACGCTACGTGTTAGAAGCCACACTCACAGGTTCCACACTGTAGGGCCGTTTGTTGGAAACGTCCAGAACAGTGAAATCCACCGGGGCACAGCGAACACGGGGAGGGCTGGCCAGGGCTGCGAGGCGTGCGGGGGGGCGGAGCTGCTGATTAAAGGGTTCGGAGTTTTCTTCCCGGGTGAGGAAAATGTTTGGGAACCAGACCGAAGCAACCTTAGATACCATAACCCACGCGCTTTAAAATACTCACGGTCACGATGTGTGACTTTCACTCCCAATTTAAAAGAAAAAAAGATAAAAGGCTAGTTCTCCACTCGCCTGGACGAACACCACAAGGTCCTTCAGTCCTTGTGTTCTGTGATCACAGCCAGCCACTGGCTGGAATCCCGTGTTTTCTCGCAGGTGACCACGCGCACTGGGGGGAAGCAGACAGACTCTACAGCACGGTGAGGGTCTCCCACACCAAGCCAAGGAGCTGAGGACCAAGGCAGAGAGGAAAGAGGATGGAGCGAGAGGGAGAGGGGCAGAGGCAGAGACGCGGCTCTGAGCAGGGCGGTGGGGCGCCGGGCACACCTGGGACTTGGTTGGGGGGGGGCTGCCAGGAAGAGCCCAGCTTGCCCGCCTGGCGCCACGAGGGAGTCCCGGCCTCAAAGGCATTTCCTTCCGTGCGGGTCTGCGAAACCGTGGACACGAATGGGGCTGTCGGTGCCTGGTGGTTGTTCCGGCCCTCGAGCCAGAAGACCCCAAACTGAACGTGTGCACCTGCTGGTCGAGAGGAGCCAATCCCTGTCTCTGCTTGAAGTGAGAGGACGAGAGGGACGGCCCCACGACCAGCCAGGCCACCGTGGGAACCCATGAAGAGAAGGAAGCCCCATGCCAGACAGCAGCCCAAGAGGGGCCCTGCAGCCACATGGGCCAGTTAGAAGCCACGTGGGGGCTTCGCTCTTCCCACACCAGGTGTTTCCGGAGCGGGTTTCTTCCAGCGCAGCCTCATTTCCTGGTCGACACTGACACGCAGTCCCCTCATTCTTTTGGGATACAGCCCTGCCACATGGCCAGACGCCGTGAGTGCGGCGGCGGGGGCGCGGCCCCAGAGGACGGGGTGCCGAGGCGGCGTCCGCAGCCAGGCCCGAGCCCGAGCGACCCCGACCGCAGCCGGCCGCAGACTCGCAGCCGGCAGGCTTCCGGTGACTGTCCCCAGTTGAAAGCAAACATTGTGGCCGTCTCAGTGAGTCCGACTCCAAAACGAAGGACCAAGGGACAGGGGCCTCCTCTCTGCCCTCTAGACCCAGGAGGTCTCCCCAACCTGCTCGGCACTTCTTAAACTCACGCACAGAGAATTTCTTGTTCTAATCCATCATTTTCCCTGCAAACCCACCAAACACACCTCGATTCCACCTCGTCCCATATTCAGGAATCTGGTTCAAGGACTTAACAGCCCCCTCCGGTTGTGCATTGGCCCTCATGGGCCTTCCTTTCCCTCCAAGGACACATACTCCACGGGCCAAGAGGGCCGGCCTGGAGCTCTGCTCAGTGTCACCTGGCACCCATGGGGGCCGAGGACCCCGATGCGGCACTGCCCCAAGAAGCTTCTGGCTGGGTGGGATGGGAGGCATAGCAAGAGCCCACAAAAGCCAACAAGCCCTGGGAAGGGGAGCCCAGAGACAGGGCCCTCCTGTGACAAGGAGCCCAGACAGAGGGAATCCACACCAGAATGCACCCCAGCCCCACCCCTGCTGTGCCCACCATCTCCCATCTGGGGACTGGCTCCTGGCCCCTCTGCCGTTGTCCCCCCTCCTCGTCTCCCTACCCCCCCCAACCGCCCCCCCTCCCCACCGTGTGTCTCCATGACAGCCAGAGGAGCCCTATCAAATTCACCCTCCACTCCTGGGCTCAGAGACTCAACGGGCTCCCCCTTCCGGATATACCAGAGGCCATCCCTGATGCAGCCTCCTTGCCCCGTGCCTGCTCTTGCCCCCACGGGGCTTCCTCAGGACTGGACAGGGCACCCCAGGCTGCCACGGAGCTCGTCATATGCAAGTCTGACTCTGGTGGAAGGAATCCCAAGAGGAGACAGATCTGCCTTGCGAGCCCAGGAACCTCTCCAACCCACACAGAAACATTTACCAAGAAGTCAGTGAAACTTCTGTCGCCGAAGGGCTCGCACTGTACCTCCAGCCTCGGACTCCTTAAAACCAATTGTACTGACTGCCTCCAAAGCCCCTTGCAATCGACAGAACAGGTGACTGAAAGAGAACCAGAAAGCTCTGGGATGCCTGACACTTCAACAGAATCCCTCCTGCTGCAGACCGGGACTCTCTGCACCCGGGTGGTGACAAGGGGAGATGCTGGTCACTACAGCGACCAGCCCCGGCAGCCACATGCCTCGCTGCAGGCCGGGGTGGAGGACACACGAGGTCTGATGGAAGACACAGGCCACCCAGTGCCTGCCCCACCCAGGAGAAGGACAGGCCCCAGTGACCACGGGTGCCACACCTGCCCATCAGACACACAGACGAGACAGTTCAGAAGGTGGCTGGCCACAACTCCATCCCTCCCTAGTCAAAGCCAGCTTCCCAGGCAATGCCAGTCGGTGCAGGTGAAGACCAGCGGGGCTGACAAGGAGGTCCAGCCCCAGGGGATGGGGTGCCACCCTGGCTCCTGCCTTCCTGGCGGACCGTGCTTCCAGCCCAGCCCAGCCCAGCCCAGCAGAGAGGCCTCCCTAGGGACCAGCAGAATGGCGACTCAGGGTGCCTCGGGCTTCCTGCCGAGGCAAATGCACTCTGGGAGCAGGCTCTGCCTCTAGAATGGGGCTGCCCCAACCATGCCCTGGCCTGGGGACACTGCTGGAGACCTCCCAGCAAAGACTGGACCACTGGGAGTGGGGGTAACCACAGAGACCCTTCCCTGTCCTCCCAAAATAAGGTGCCCTGGAGAGAGGTGACAGACCACAGGTGGGACAAGACTGAGCCTGTTATTTTAACAGTTATGTTTACTTTTACAGGTACTGTCTACGGCAAGTTCCACTAATATGCTCTTTCAGGGAATGATACGAAGTTTCCCTCTAAAAGAAATATTCAGGAGACTGAAATGCACCTTGGGGTCCTGGAATAGGAAAAGGACAGCACAGGGAAAACCTGCCCCAATAACCTGCTAGGGCCTACACTTTGCTTAACAGCCCCACGCCTGTTTCTGCCTCAGTTGCCCTGCTTATAGTGTGGTCCGGGCAGGGGCTGCCTTCAGACGAGGCATCGTGACATGTATAAGGACACTGAACCATTTCTGTAACTCTGTAAGTCCAAAATTCTCTAAAATAAAAAGTTATAAAGTATTTAAACTTAAAAAAAAAAAAAAAAAAAAAAAAAAGAGTCAAGGGGCGCCTGGGTGGCTCAGTCGACTAAGTGTCCGAGTCTTGATTTCGGCTCAGGTCATGAGTTCAAGCCCTGTGTCGGGCTCTACCCTGGGCATGGAGCCTACTTAGGATTCCCCCACCCCCTCCCTCTCTCAAAAAAATGAAGTAAGATAAATAAAACAAAATAAAATAGTCAAGCTGTTGAACACAAAGTCCCCCACAAGGTGGGACGTGGATCTAAAAAAGTCTGGGTCAGCCAGGACTACCTGCGGATGGGACAGCACAGGGATCGTCACGTCGCACACCCTCCTGTGACAGAAGAAGGGTCCATGCAGGGACGGGGAGGGAGGGTGCCCAGGGCTGTGAGGGTCACAGATGGCCCAGGCCGGACCCTGCCCCCGCATGCCCCATCTGGGCACCTGCCCTGAGCTACCTGGGAAAGCTACAGCCTCAGGGCTCCCTCCTGCAAGGGGCCCTTGATTAGATGCACAGAAAACATGCCCACAGGAGGGGGAAAAACACAGCCCCTTGCAGACCCCAGGGCCCACCGCACGTGGATGGAAATGAATCTGAGCTGATGAAATGGCCTGTGCCTACGTTGGATCAAATCAAAGACCTCCACTGAGAACTGAAAAAGAAGGAGTAAGGCCTCCCCAAACGTACGTCTCCCCAGCTCTGTCTCAGCCTGTCTGGCATGCCACCCTCCAGCCACCAGCCCCTCTCCCCTGCCTGCCCTTCACTAATGGGTTCCCCCCAACACCCAATCTCAAAGTCTAGCTCAGACCTCGCCTGCCTTCCCAACCCAGTGGAGTGGGCCCCTGGGCAGCCCAAGGTCCTCCCAGGCCCTCCCCAGCCTGGGCAGGTAGGGAGCTCAGCAGGCTCCAGGTGAGGTGGGGGAAGAGAGGGAGGACACCCCCCCACCCCTGCCACAGGCAGGGTGTTCAGGGTCAGCTTCCCTGCATCTCTGGAACAGAGCAGCCCTGAAGGATCAGATGGCAGCTTTCAACCTTGGTCCGGCCATGAACTTTGAGGGAGGGGAGACCAGCTGGTGGGTGCACAGCAGCACAGTTCGGGAGAGTCCCATGTTCAGGCCCCAGGGGCTCTGCAGCCCTGGGCATCCACAGGCAGGAAGGCAGCCTGTTCGGCCCAGGGGATTTCAGGAGTTGTCCCTGCTGGGAACAGTCCCAACCCCTCCTCACCTGGTCCCTGTCATAGGCACTGAGCTGGGACCCGGGCCTGGCGCTGACCCAGCTGCGCAGCTCCTGTCACATCTGGCTGCCTGGGTCCCCAACATGGGAACTGGCAGGGCAACCAGCCCATCTACCCTTTAAACAAGCAGGAGGTTCTCCTCTGGGGACTCGGGGAACACCCACTAGCACACACGGTCCTTCTGCCCCCAGCCCCTCTGGCTTTGGGTCCAAGGGGGCAGCCACGGAGGACACACAGCCCTGGCCAGCCTCTGGCCAGCCCCAGGACCCCGTCCTGTCCAGGCCCAAACACGTGAGAACCTGTTGGAGCAGTTTGGGCACCGCGGGCACCTCCTCTTCCTCCTCCCCGTTTACTTCTGGGTGGGAAGGGGCCTCGCTTTGAAAACTAGGCACAGGGCCAGGTCACGGCCACGGGCCAAGGCCCAACTCTACATCCCCCCCCCCCCACGGCCCCAGAGAGCATAAGGTCAAGTCAAACCCGGGGCGTCCCTGTCTGGAGCAGAGAAGGGGGGAACCGGGCAGCATGCCGGCCACGGAGGAGGCGGTGGAGCCCCAACACCCCCACCCCCACCGACGCCGTTCTGTCACCCACCCCCGCGGGGCGGAGAGAGTGGGGAGGGAAGGCTGGGGGGGAACCGGCCGGGGTCCCCCCACCCCACCCGGCCCTGACCGCGTCCCGGGGCTCGGGGGCCGCGACGGAGGGTGGGCGCGCCGGTCGCCCCCCTGGCCGGGCCCGCCGGCGTCCGGGCCGCCGCTCGCGCCTCTCCGGGGCCCGCGCGGGGAAAGTTCCTGCAACTTCGCGGGGGAGGCGGCGGGCCGGGCCTGGGCCTGGAGCCGGCCTCCCCGCGGCCCCCGCTGTCAGCCGCCCGGCCCGCGGCGCCCCAACTTCCCCGCGCGGCCCCCGGGCCCGCTTTGTGCGCCGCGCGAGGGGCGCCCGCCCCGGCCCCGGCCCCCGCCCCGGGCACAAAAGGGCGCGCGGCCGGCGGGCGGCAGGCGGCGGCGGCGGCGGCGGCGGCGGCGGGGGCCTGCGGCGGGCGCGCACCGGGGCCAGGGCCGGGGCCGGGCTGGCGGGGGGAGGGAGCCGCCGGGCGGCCGGGGGGCGGCCGGGGGCCGGGGCCGGGGCCGGCGGGCCGCGCGCTCACCTGCCGTGGAACCAGTCCTTGCAGGCGTCGCACTCGATCATGAAGCGGGTAACGTCGTAGGGGAGCCGGCACACGCAGTACACGGGCACCGTCGCCATGTTCGCGCGCCGCCCGCCCGCCCTCGGCCCGCGCTGCGCTCCGGGTCGGGCCGGGCGGGCCGGGCGGGCCGGGCGGGGGGCCGCGCCGGGCCGGGGCCGGGACGGGGCCGGGGGCGCACGACAGCCCGCGCGCACCCGGCCGGCGCGTCCACACAAAGCGGGGCGCGCGGAGCAGGGCCGCGCCGGGAGCCGCCCGCCGGCCCCGGGGCGCAGGGCGCGAGTGTGCGCGGGGCCGGGCCGCGCGCGGGACACAAAAGGGAATGGACGCGCGGGGGCGGCGGGCGGGGAGCCGCGGCCCCACCGAAGGGACCCCCGGCCGCCGAGCGGCCTCTACGTCAGCGCCCCGGGTGGCGCCGCCTCCGCCCGCCGGCCTGGGCCGCCGCTCCCGCCGAGGGAAGGCGGGCCGGGGACCGCGGGGAGAAGGCGGGCCGGGGGACCTGCCAGGGAGAAGGTGGGCCGGGGGACCCCTCTGGGGGAGAAGGTGGGCCGGGGGGGCCTGCCTGGGAGAAGGTGGGCTGGGGAGAAGGAGGGCCGGGGGACCCCCGGGGGGAGAAGGAGGGCTGGGGGCACCTGTCGGGGAGGGCCAGGGGACCCCAACGGGGGAGAAGGCGGCGCGGGGGAGCCCTCTCGGGGAATGTGGGCCAGGGAGGAGGGCAGGGGGTCCCCCTGGGGGAGATGGGCTGGGACACCCCTCTGGAGGAAGAGGTAGCCTGAGGGACCTGCCAGGGAGAAGGTGGGCAGAGGGATCCCTTGGGGGAGAACGTGGGCTGGGGGACCCGCAGGGGAGAGAGCAGGCCACCGGGACCTCTGCCAGGAGTAAGTGGGCCAGGGAGACCCCCTGTGGGGGAGGATGGATGAGGAACCAAGTCAAGCACAAGATGGTCCAGGGAAGGGGGGAATGCAAGGGAAGGGGGGCACCACGAAAGAAAGTGATCTGAGGATACAGGGGTAGGCAGGCCCCGGAGACCCCCAGGGTGAGGGATGAGACCCTCGGATGTCCTTCCTGTTCAGACGGCCAAGAACCAACTACTTGGCTCCAACTGTCTTCTTACCCAGCAGAGGGACAGGGGGCAGCTGGGGTTTTCTCTTGCTTTTCCTCCCTCCTCCTTTTTGGGCTGGGTACAGCCAGCCATCCTGAACAGGATCCTTGACTCTCCTGACTCTCAGCCCCCAGAGGAGGACAGAACTCAGGGGAGCCAGGAGTGCGCTGGCACAGGTCAGCTTGTAACGACAGAGTGATGATGTGCAGTTGGAGCCCCGCCCCCATTCCTGGTCAGAGCCTCAGGCCTCCAGTCCATGTCAGGAATGTGGCTATAGGGCAGCCGGAGCTAGAGGGGTGGGCAGGAGGTGCTGCCGCCTTGTTCTGAGCCCTGCAGCCTCAGCCGGGTGGTCAGGGTCTGGGGGGTGGGGGCCTCTGAGGGCTCCTTCCACCCACCTGTCCCCTGCCCGCTCCCAGCCCAGCCTGCATGCTCCTCTGGGGGTGCCGGAGCAGAGGGGGCTCTGATGTGCAGTAGGGAGCCGGCCTGTGTTCCCGTGCTCTGCCCCCTCTTCCTGGGGGAGGCTGGCCACCCAAAGCCCAGAATTCCAGCCTGGACAGAAAGCCTGGTTCAGGCTGCCTAGCAGCAGCTGCCCTGACAGGCAAGTGCTCACCTGAGGCCTGCAGCCTCTCAAAGTGACCTTTCCCACCCGCAGGCAGCTCCGTGGAGGTGCTCCCAGCTCTTGAGCCAAAACGCAGCCCAGCGTGGCCAGCCACCCATCCCCAGCAGATGACCCTGGACCACAGCTCAGCAGTGCCAGCGGCGGGGCCTTAGCTGGAAGGCTCCAGCATGAGGAGTGAGAGTGGAAAAGATACTGGGTGATGATGAGGAGGGATAAGCTCCCATCCCCCAGCCCCTGTGTAGCAGCTCAGTGCCTTCCTACCTGAATTGCAGCTGTCACCCTCCCCTCTGCAGTCCTCCTCCCCAGACCTGGGGCCGAAGGCTCAGCGAAGCACCATCCACCATTAACACCCTAGTGTGAGTTAGTGCAGATGAATGGTGCTAGGTCTGCAGGGGGGCCCAGGGCGCTGGCCTGGCACTGCTGAGTGACGGCCGCCCCGCAGCAGTGCTGTGGGGCTCACTGCCCACCTCCACCCCCTCGTGGTCCAGCGAGGCCGGCCCTGTGCTGCAGCCCTCCAAACAAGGACAGCACCCCAGCATTTAGCTCACCAGGAGTTGGCTTAGTTCCTCACAGGCCCCAGCAGCAGCCCCCTGCACACCCAGGCCCCAGCAGCAGCCCCCTGCACACTCCCCCGCCCCGTGCTGCCTGGGAAGCACTCAGCATCAGCCCTGCATGGCCGGCAGCCCCCTGCTCCACAGACAGGCACCCAGATGGGTGCCATTCTCCGGAACACCGAGGCGGAAGCCACTCGGTCCCTCCCGAGGAGCTGGCCAGCTGGCGGGAGGGAGGAGCAGGCTGGGAGCTCAGACTTCTGGGGACCTGAGGCCATTCCACCTGCTCTGCCCTCCCCGTCTACATGTGTCCACTGCACCTGGAAGTGTCCGCAGACATGCTTTCCTGTTACCCGAGGCTCTTCCGAGGCTGCGGGCTGACTACAGACTAAAGTAAGCATCCTGTGGGTCCCAAATTCTCCCTGTGGTCACCCTCCAGAAAACCCACCTTTTCCTCCTCCCTCTCCTTCATTTCCTTAGGTGTGCACTGAGCACCTGCTATGTGCTCTGTCGCAGCTCCTCTTGCTGTCAGGGGGATAGTAACACATGGCCCTCAGTGCCCTGGGGAGATAGCAGGTGGGGGTAGGTGGGAAGGAACAAGGGCCCTTTAAAGCAACCTGGGCTCAGAGGCCATGCAGAGAGGGGCAGTGCACAGAGCCAGACTCTTGGACCCAGAAAGCAGGGGCCAGTGGCCTTAAGATGCCGGTGTCCCTTCTGGCTGCCCACCCACACTCCGCCCCTTCCATGCCGTCTGCCCTGGGCCTCAGTGCCCACCGAGTCCACGCCATTCCTGGGGGCGCAGCCCATGTAAGCGTCAAGAGCTCCCTACCTGCCCGCGTGGCCGGGCCTGTGGCAGGGCCAAGAGGGGGACTCCCAGCAACACACACCCCGCAGCCAGCCTCAAGGGCGGGACTGTTTTATTTGCCCAGTGGACACACAGCATGTTTCCGGTCACGCTAATTCCCTCCCTCTCCACAGAGTACACTGAAGGCTAGCACAGACTTTTCTTTTAATGGCAGCAACATACACAAGATAACCTTTACCGTTTTGCCCAACTCTGAGAGCACAGCTCTGTGGCATTAGGTTACGTTCACGGTGTTGTGCAGCCATCATGGTGCACCTCTGCAATCCTGGCCCCAGTAGACGCGAGCCCCCCATCGCCCCTCCCCCCGCTCCTGGTGCCCACCATTCTACTTCCTCTCTTCACAAGCTGGACTGTTCTAGGGACCTGCATGTCGGTGAACTCCTGCGGAATTGGACCTTCCGTGACTGGCTTACTTCACCTGGCACGGTGTCCTCCAGGTTCAGCCGTGCTGTAACAGGTGTCAGGATTCCTTGCTTTGAAAGACTCAGTACTGTTCCATTCCGTGTATAACCCACATCTGATTTGTCCATTCATTGCCAGAGGACTCGAGTTGTTCCCATCTCTCGGCTGATGTGAGTAATGCTGCTATGAATGTGGGTGTGCAAATATCTGTTCGTGTCCCTGCTTTTACTTCTGTGTGTATACGCAGAACTGGAATCAGTGAACCCTGGGGTAGCTGTATTTCTAACATGTTGAGAACCCTCCACACTGTTTTCCAGGGTGGCTGCACCGGTTTGCTTTCCCACTAATGTGCACAAGGGTTCTAGTTTCGCCATATCCTCACCAACCTTGTTTTCTGGTTGTGTATGTGCGCGTTCATTGTAGCTGTCCTAATGTGGGGCTCACTGTGGGTTTTGTTTTTTTTTTTAACTTTGAAATAAAGATTTTTATTTTGATTCAATATAATGCTTGCTTTTGATGGCAAAAACTTGTTTTCAGTGCCACTCCCTGATCATTATGGGTTTGATTTGCATTTTAAATGTTGGGCCATCTGTATGTTTTCCTTGGAGCAATGTCCATTTGAGGACTTCCCTCATTTTTTATTTGGGCTGGGTTTTTTTTGTTGTTGACTTGTAGGTGGTCTTTATATATTCTGAATATTAACCCCTAATCAAAGAGACGATTTGCAAATGTTTCCTTGCGTTCTAGCAGTTGTCTTTGCACTCTGTTGATCAGTTGTGTCCTTTGACGCACAAACATTTTTAATTTTGAGGAAATCTAGTTCAACTCTTTTTTCTTCTTTTGTTGCCTGTGCATTTTGATGTCATATCCAAGAAGTCGTTACCAAATCTAGTGTCATGAAGATTTCACCCTGTGTTTTAGGTTTGGGCTTTTGATCCATTTTTGTATTTGGTGTTAGTAAGGCTCAGGGTCCTGCTTTCGCATGTGGACATGCAGTTTTCCCAGTGCCACGTGTTGAAAGCACAATTCTTTCCCCCATTAAATGGTCATGGCACCCTTGTCGAAATCATTTGACCAAGTGGGCAAGGGTTTATTTCTGGGCTTTTTATTTCTTTATTGGTCAGTATGTCTAGGTTTATGCCACACTGAGTTGATTTCTATAGCTTTGTAGTAAATTTCAGAATCAGAAAGTGTGAGGCCTCCAACTCTGCTTTTTTCAGGATCATCTCAGTTCTTCTAGGCCCCTTACAACTATATATGAATTTGGTAATTGGCTTCTCCATTTCTGCAAAAAGGGCTAAGATCATTTCGACAGGATTGCGTTGAATGTGTAGGTCATTTCGGGTACTGTTGCCATCTTAGCAATGTTAATATTCTGATCCACGAACACGGGAGGTGTTTCCACTTCTTTGTGTCTTGTTGCCTTCAGCAAAGTTTCAGTTTTCAGCTCACGAGTCTTTTGTCCCCTCACTGAAGTGAATTCCTAAGAATTTTTCTTTTTTAATGTTATTTTAAGTGGAATCATGTTCCTGATTTCCTTTTGGGATTGTTTTTTCCTAGTGTACTGAAACAAAACTGATTTTCTGTGTGTTGATTTAGTATTCTGCAACTTTGCTGAATTTATTACTTTAACAGTATTTTGTGGAATCTTTAGAGTTTTTAAGTCTTGAGATTGTACATAAAAGCATGCCATTGGTGAACAGATAACTTTACTTCTTTCTGTCTAATTTAGATGCTGTTTGTTTTTTATGCATGCCAATTTCTCTGGCTAGAACTTCCAATACTGTGTTGAGTAGAAGTGGTAAAAGTGGAATTTTTCTCGTTTCTGATCTTGTTTTGTTTTGAACTTTTTCATATTGAGTATGATGTTTGCTTTGGACTTTTTACATGTGGCCTTACTATGCTGAAAAAGAGTCTTTCTATTCCTTGTTATTTTTATCATGAAAGTGTGTTAAATTTTGTGAGGTGCTTTCTCTGCATCAGTTGAGATGATCCTGTGGGTTTTCATTCTGTTAGGGCGGCATCTCACAGGGCTTGATCTTGAGACAGAACTATCCTTGCATTCCAGGAACTAATCCCACTCGGTCGTGGTGTACCATCTTTCTAACTCACAGGTGCATGCAGTTTCCCAGTATTTTGCTGAGAAAGTCACATCGGGGTCTTGAGGGTTCTTGTTTCCATAGTTCACTTTTCTTTTAGAGTCTTTGTCTGGCTCTGGTATCAGGGCAATGCTGGCTTCAACACTGCTCCCTCCTCCTCAACAATGGGGAAGAATTTAAGAATTGGTATTCATTTTTCTCTAAATCCATGGTAGAATTCACCGGCGAAGGTTTTCTTTATTGGGAGGCTTTTGATTATCGATTCAGTCATGGTAATAGCTGCAAGTCTGTGAGATGTCCTGTTTCTTCATAATTCAGCTTTGTGGGTTGTGTGTGTCAAGGAGTTTGCCCTTTCCACCTAGGCTGTCCAGCATGTCAGTGCGCAACCAGTGCAGGTCTTGTGGCCAGGAACCAGGCAGACACATCCCACTGCTGAGGAGCTTGTGTGCCAGAACAGATGACAGACAAGAACGGTCTGGAGGGTGGGAGAAGTCAAGAAGGAGGTACTAGTCTGGGGTTGGATGTGTGCCCTTATAACACAGGAAGCCATCTGGTGAATGCCAAGAGAGTTCTAAGAGCAGGCCCTTGGGAGACCTGGACCAAACTGATCTGCTCCAGAACCCAGTGAAATGAACAGTGACCCATGGGCACTTTGGAAACCTTCTGGAGTTTCCTGATACTGTATGAGAGTGCCCTTCTTGCTGAGCCTCTCTAGGATGGCCCTGTGATGTTTGGAAGCAGTGAGCTTGATGATAAGAGGTTCTCAGCCCAGTGACTATCTAATTCCCCATCCAGAGGAGGGCTGTTCATAAAACAGCAACACAGGGCAAACAGGCTACTCTGGGAGAGCCAGCCCCAGGTGATACTTACACAACCCACGCCTGGATCAGTCAGGTCTGAGGAGCTGGATCTGCACAAATGCCAAGACTGGCCGCAGTGGGATGAGACCTGGGTCGGTCTGCTGCAGTACCACCAGCGGCTTGCTTCGTGAGCTGCTGGGGCCTGCTGGGCACAATGGACCGAGGCCATCCTGGGTCATTTCCACCCAGCCCCCAGGTTGTGCCTCCTGGGTCCCACGAGACATCACCTGCACAGTCCAGTGCACAGCACAGGGTGAAGTGCCTGGTGCAGGTCCATGGGGTCCCTGGCTCTGCTGGGGAAGCTGTGAGGAGAGGAGTAAGTAGAGGCCCAGTTCTCGGCAGCCAGAGGGCCCCCGTGGGGAGGGCAAAGCAACCTCTGCAAGGCTCACTCCACCAAGTGGGGAATAAGGAGCAAAGGGCAGTGAATCAGGCATCGTCCAAAGAATTCACGGCAGAATGAGATGGCAGGAGGAGAGAGCCGGTCCTGAGGGGACCGCATCAGGAGAGAGCTGGCGTCCTCGTGCCCACTCACAGAGGGTCCTGAGAGGGATGTGTGCCCTGGCCTGGGTTTTTAGAATAAAAAAAGCCAGGATATTAAAAATCTGTTGACTGGAGCGTGGACAGACTGAGGGCACATTAATGTACAAATGGAAATGTCACCCTCACGGACAACTGAAGCAATGCAGGTGAAAACCAGAAACCCACTTTCCTGTCCCACTGGCCAAGAGCGGGGCTAGTCAGCACTGAGGACCAACACACCCTTCACTCCCCTTGGCTTTCCTTCCAGTGAGAGGCTAATCCCCCACGGGATGTGTGCGCCCACCTGGAAACTGCTCCCCATCTCCCAGGTGCCAGCAGCACCCAAGAACCCTGTGCAGTGGCTTCTCCCTGCACCTGTGGGTTCTCTCTCCACGGATGCCTGCCTGCCCTGGACCTGAGCCCAACCTTGCTCTGCAGACAACATTCGTCCCCAACCCCAGCAACCCTCCCTGCCACAGGCCCTTGCCCTGTATGTTCCTTGTGTTCTTACCCGATACAGCCTCACACACACACCCCTGGACTGCACCCTGGACCGAAAGTGCCATGAAGAGCTGACCCCTGCCGCCCTCTAAGTCTGGTACTAAGTCCAAGTCTGAACACTGGTACCACCACTGCGTGGGGCCCGCGTCACAACAGAACATAGTGGCGGGAAGACACTGCGGTGGTGCTGGCCTCGGTGCTAGGCTCAGTGGTGCTGATGGCGGTGGACCTGGGCGCAGTGGTGCTAGGTGCAATGCCGGGCAGTGGTGCTGGCCTCGGTGGTCCTGGGCGCAGTGGTGCTGGGCGCGGTGCCCGGTACGCAGACCCCTCAGCAAGCGTGCTTGGGGGCTGGAGTCCGCTGTAACGTACCCACAGACGTCTGTGGGCTGCGGAGAGGGACAGATGCAGGCGCGCCAGAAGGCGAGCACCGCGAGTGATTTCTGCTCCTTTCTGTCTAGCTGCACCCTCGGAAGTTACTACAATAAACGTATTACTTTTGAGACAAGCAAACATCAACAGAAGCTCTTTTTACAAAGAGAAAGAAGTGTTTGACCTGCCCCAGAGCAGCGGCTAGGCCGCAGAGGCCGTCCTCACCCACACCGGCGCCGGTGCCCGCCGTGGCGCTCGCCCCAGCCCGCCGCGGGGCGGGGACGGTGCGCGCGCAGCGCCCGCGCGAGTGGGGCGGGGCCTGCTCCGCCCCGGGCACAGGCCGGAAGCGCTCACGGCCCCGCCCCGCCCCGAGCACAGGCCGGAAGTGCTCGCCGCCCCGCCCCGAGCACAGGCCGGAAGCGCCCACGGACCCGCCTCGAGCACAGGGCGGAAGTGCTCATGGCCCCGCCCTGCGCCGTCCAGGCCATAGGCCGGAAGTGCTTGAGGCCCACCCCTAAGTACAGGCCGGAAGCAGCTCAGGCCCCGCCCCGCCCCCAGACCGGAAGCAGCTCAGGCCCCGCCCCCGCGCACAGGCCGGAAGGGAACCGGTCGTCCCTCCGCTAGTATCCAGTGTTGTGGCCGGTGTTTCCCCAAGCGCTGGTTCGGGCTTGTCCTCAGCGCTGCCGGCTGAGCGACCCTGGAGAGGCCACAGCAGCGGATGGGCAGAGCCGCGGGGGAGCCCCGATGATGGCTGACGTGGGCAGTAGTAGCAGCAGCAGCAGCTCTCAGTGCGCTGTCTTTGGTCTCGAGCCTGCGGTCGGGCCATCGGCCCGCGTGTCTGTGGTCCGCGGGGCTCGGATCCCCACCCGCCCCGAATCCCGGGTGCTCGCGAGCCTGCGGTCTGAGGACCAGCCCGGTGTGTGTTGTCGGCTGGGCTCGGACCCGCACCACCCCGCACCCTGGGCGCACCCCAGCCTAAGGCCTGACGACCAGCCCGGATGTGTGTGTTGTCCGTGGGGCTCGGACACCCCACCCCGGCCGCCGGCTGAATCAGGAAGCCACGCTGCGTTTATACTAAAAGAATAAAGATTTTTATTAAGCATTGTAAGTTGCATTCAATAGCCTTCGGTACAGCACGCCACAACCCACCTACAATCAGTCAGACCCAACAGCAGTTCATTCTTGCACAATCCATGAGTTAGGGCAGAACTCCCTTCAACTTACAGTAAGATCCTACTCAGGTCTCGCGGGCAGGGATTGGGGAATTACATCTCATTTCTGATCACTAATGTGTGATGAAGAGCATCAGGAGAATTATATGAAAACGAATAAGAAGTGATTCTGATTTCAAAGTACATTGTTTGGAAACAGTAACAAAAACATCAAAATGATATAAGTATACCTGCTTCTACTAAATTCTTGATGGGAAAGTTCTCAAGAACAAGCAATTTGTTTCCTGCTACAGAAGGGGGGGTTGTTTTTTTTTTGTTTTTTTTTTAAAGATCAAAGGGATTTTTTTTTTGTTTTTCACAGAATTTCATATTTTGCTAATATGAAGGCATAAAACAGCAACAAAGAACAATAATGCATACAGCAGTGAATACACCAGGGTAATGTTGATATTTGAAACAGCTAGATAATTTTTGGGGAGTTTTTAGAATAAATGCAACAGAGGTCAATAATCACAAAATTTTAAGGTTAGAGCAAGATCAGTCAATGACTAAACAGAGTTAACATCTTTTATAGGACTATTACTGATTATTAGCATTTTGTTTTGCAAATGGGCACATACTGGTAAGAATGGAAGGACAATAACATGCATAATATTAACTACACACTTTAAAAATTATGAACCATGCAGAAGGTTAGCTCAAGTAGTAGCACTAATGGTCTACGTCCGATCAAAACCACATAGTTCATTGATCACAGATGCATGGTATTAAGTCACGAAAAGTTTCAGAACACATTGTGTTGATTTTGAAAGGTCATTTGCATCTTCTATGATTTCAACTTTATCTCCATTTAACTTGCTTGTAAAGTAAGTATGATGTACTGCATATTTAAAATCAGCAGAACGGCAATATTACTCTATAATTTTTTAGTTTTGATAGTTGCACTTTTTTTTTTAACACAAAAGAACCACATCAACAGTGATGAGATTTAAGTAAGAAAGAAAAACCGTGGTGTGCCTTATTTCTTTCATAATCATAAAATCAAAGCCTTAGACAAAGCTTTCTTGTGAACAGTAATGCAAAATCAAAGATAATGGCATACATATGGTGCCAAATGCTAAAAATGATATTTTAAGCTATATATACTTAAAGACTGCCAAAATTTGTTTTCTTTATAGTTCAAGAAACACAACTATAGGCTTTTGTCATAACCAGTTTAAACTTTGTGTGTACTTCATTTTAAGTGTGGGAGTCAAATGCTCTTCATTTTCTTTCTCTCTTTTTGTTTTATTGTAGCATTTTGACTACAACTGGTTAAAACTAAAAATGTGTTGTTTAAATCTCTGATATCAAAGAGGGATCCGAATTTCCAAAGTCCTCATTTTTCTCTTACGGAAAGGAAAAAATGTACATAACTGTAGGCTCTCTTTCTCTCCAGATATTCCTGAATCCTACCCTTCCAGCATCCTTCACCCTCTATAAAAATAAGTTTACTCTTCTTTCTTTAAGACAGCAGCGTCCAGAGCGTCAGCCCTGCGGCAAGCACTGTCTGTACTTAGTGCATTTAAGTGAGGATTTGTATTGCACGTCTTAGAGTCATTGTTCAAGGCACTTTCCGAGTGGCTGGGGGCCCTGGCGTCGCCCGCGCTCCCGTTCATCTGGGGAGCTGGCTTCTCCTCAGCCACCGCTCCGTTTTCAGCCAGGGACCCATCTGAAGACACGGCGGATGACTTGGATTCCCCGGATCTTGACTTCAGTTCTTTAGCCACTTCCTCTGCTGAAGCAGCATAGGGAGGCTTGCCCTGGTCAAAATCAAGGACAACAAGCAAGAGAGCAGCGTTGATCAACAGCGGGAGAGGGGAATGCCCACCGAGCCCAGACAGTGCCCGCTTCAGATCAGCGTGGCACACCCCGCAGGGGCGCGCTCGTCACGGACTGTGCGCTCTGCGGGCTGCGCGGTCCACACTCGCTCTACTCTGCCCTCCGTCCGCCCAGGTGCTCTCCACAGCCTGTCCGGAGGATCTGCTCCACACACCCACGTACTCCGGCCTGTATGTCACGGCGGCCGCAGGCTCCCCACGTACCCTCTAGTGGTGCACATTCCACACCCTACAGTCTGTACCGTCCTACACTCCGTACTCTCTCGAGTCTGTGGCCTCTACAGTCCACACTCTAATACACTCTGTCTGGCTTTCTGCCTGACCTGCTGCTGGGAGATGCTTGTCTCGGCAGGATCGTCCTGGGGCCCCTTCCCTCCACATCTCTGTAGGTAATGTAATATCCTGACCTGCAGGAGACCCCCACCCGAGGAGCTCTTCCCAATCCTTCTGATAGTACCAGCGGCACCTTAACACCACCCCTATAAATCCAGCTGAAGTTTCAGACTACGACTCCCTCCATGTTTACCAACTCACATGTCCGCCTGTCACAGTCTGGGGGAGGCCCGCTTCTACCGGGAAATGGAGGCAAACCTAAGTCCTCTCAAGGACAAGCCCACAAGAAGTGAGTCTGAGCCGATAATCGCCACAAAGGTTTGTGACTTGTCTCTTCTGAACGGGCCTCTCTGCTCCTCTTAACAGATTTAAAAGTAATTTTGGAAAAATATGTACTTTTAGAGCGATTCAGCTCATGTCCTGAAAGACAAGACCTCTTGGTCAGAGACAAGGAAGACAGCTGAGATCTTCCAGGTGCTTACATCTCAGACCACGGCTTTCTCAGCCTGGCACCATGACATTTTGGACATGATCGTACTGTCATGGGCTGTCTTGTGTGCCGCAGAGTGGTGGGCATCGCCGGCCTCTGACCATCAGAAGCCAGAAGCACTTGCAAACCAAGCTGTGGGGGGGGGGGGGCACATCCTCAGGGCCGAGAACCACTGTCAGAGGCAGACTCCTTGATGAAGAAAACCTTAATGGTCTTTGCCTTTGAACGGTCATTTTTCAGTGAAGAACAGGAGACCCAGAACCAGAAAGCCGCCTACAGAACTTCCAGCTCTGCATTCCTTCCCTTTCAGCCCCAGATGGCAGTGTGTCTGGTCTCCAGACTCTCCCACTCTGAAAACAGTGTCTGCCTGGTTGAAAAGAAAGCCCCCCCCCACCTCAGCCAAGCAGCGCTGGAGGTGCCCATCGCCCTCGCCTCCACCAGTGCTTCCAGTGTTAGTTCCCCTCTGGGCTCAAATCCCATGGGTCTTCTCACTTTAGTGTTCAGTCCCAGATTCAGAAATACGAATGTGAGCTTTTCCACAACTCAATACCACTGTCATTTTGTTAGAACCTTGAGAAAAATTATACAAAAATGTAAGAAGGTGATGTGGGGAAAAAGGTAACATCAAAGATTTCCAAGTACGTGCTTTCAAACCTCCAAGGGCTCACTCTCTGAGGGAAATGTCCACTTGCCACTAAACAAACACCTCCAGCAGGGTTGCTGGGGCTGGCGGAGGCACCACCCCACAGCAGGGGCCCCAGCAAGGGTCTGCGTGTTGGGGAAGCCACCACAGTCCCTCTCTGGAGACCGTGGGGGCAGGAACAGAGGATGCTGGCGAGGGAACATGAAAGCGGACTGTACCTGTTCAGAAATAGACATCTGCTCTCTACACAGCCAATTCTTCCCATAAGCCTTGGCCACTACAAGCCCCTCCCACCCATGCCACCATGAACAGTAGTACCCCGAGCACAGGGAGGCACTTCCTCCCCTGCGTCACTGACACTCGACCCTTCCGGGCAGCCGCAACACCAACAAGAGAGATGGGCCAGAAACTCTCCGGAGGCCAGCTGCCCTTCACTATCCGGGCCTCTCACGGGGCAAGAACACCGATGTCACCTAAAAACGAGCAACAGGAAGCACAAGGTAGAGCCACACGGAGCACAATGTAAGAAGATCAGGGAAGGAACCACACCACTGTGGGCAGCAGAAGGTGCCAAGGGCATGTCCCCAGAAGACCATGACCTGTCCTCTGGCTCCAGCACAGAGCAGACCAAGAAAAGCCCGGAGGTGAGGTGGGAAACACGCAGAGGATCCAAAACAGAAGCAAAGGCTGTTCCAGAAACGGAGACCCAACTAGAGAGACACAGCAGCACATGGACATCGTCATACATGAAGATGGGGAAGAGAAAGAAAAGCTTAAAATTGGAAAGAAGGGGCGCCTGGGTGGCTCAGAGGCTTAGGCCTCTGCCTTCAGCTCGGGTCATGGTCTTGGGGTCCTGGGATCGAGCCCTGCATCAGGCTCTCTGCTCAGCAGGGAGCCTGCTTCCTGTCTCTGCCTGCCTCTCTGCCTACTTGTGATCTGTATGTCAAATAAATAAATAAAATGTTAAAAAAAAAAAACTCGAAAAGAAACAAAGATAGGGAAACACAGATCAAACCACACTGAGATACCCAGCCAGGAAGCTAACTTCAAAGACAGACAATAAGAGGAGCTGGCGAGGGCGCAGGGAAATCCACAGTCTCCCGCACCAGTGGTGGGAGGGGAACACCGGGCAGCCGCTGTGGAGTCTGGCTGCTCCTCAAGGGCATGAATGTAGAACGACCACGGGACCCAGGAATTCACTCCCAGAGGAATGAAATGTGTATCCGCACAAACACGTGAAGGCCAGGCCTGTAATGAATTATACTGCTGCATATCTGAAAGCTGCTAAGAGGGATCTCAAAAGTTCTCATCACAAGAAAATCCATTTTTGTAACTATCTGAGGTACTGCAGGTTACCTAGACTTACTGCGGTGGGCACTGTGCAGTATATACAAGCATCAAACCGCACTCCATCCACCTGTGACTGATACAATGCTACACACTGATTACATCTCAATAAAGCTGGGTAACAGCCTCCATGTCCATCAGCTGGTAAACAGATACACAAAATGTGCCCCGTCCCCACAGTGGAGCATCGGGAAGCGACAGACGGGAGAGGCGAGCTGGTGCACAACATAACACGCACACAGAGCAAGGCCAGAGCCATGGAAACCAGATTCGTGGCCGTCAGGGGTTGGGAAGTGGCTGCTCCTTTGTAAGGGGTTTCTTCTTGGGTGGTGAATGTTCTGGAATCAGCAATGCTGCTACACAACAGTAAGAACAGATTGCACTGTCCACCTGAAGCAGGTGAGTTCTGTCTCGAAAGACCTCAACGGGAGTGGAGAACATGCCAAACGCTGACGACGGACCCAAGACAAGCTCAGCAGGAGCACAAGAGATGAAAGCAAGCAAGGAGAAACAAGAGAAATGAAAAAACAGGAATCCAAGAAAACTTTCTGATGTAAGACATGATCTGAAACCACGTTTGGAAAAGAGCACGGTGTGTGCCGAGCACATCAACCCAGAACGACCAGCAACGGGGCCGCATCACTAAACCTTGGCAGAGAAACAAAACCAGTTTGGGCCTTGGCGCCAAAACCGCAAACGACTTCCAAGAGAAAGACGATTCTTTTACTGTCAGTCTTCGACACAAAGCTTTATGAAAGAAGAAAATGCGAGAACGTCCATGAGACACCTGAGTGGGAGGTAAGAACCACTGCTTTCGATTGTTAGGAAAGCAAAGTGCTTTCAAACGACCCCTCATCTCCATGGGGTCCCCTCTGTGGTCTACTGAGGACAGCCTCAAGGGACAAGGCCGGCAGGCAGAGGACACACTTCCACAGAAGCTGGGCAAATGAGGCACAGGTGGGGTGGCAGGTCAAGGCTGTGTGCGGGATGACCTGTCGGTAACAGCCCGGCTACCCTCAGAAATGTGCGAGCTGGGGGACTGAGCCGCTGTGCGCGCAGCTGGGACAAAATCAGTGACACGTCCAAGGCCATCTAACTTATCAACCCTAGGTTCTTGGGGTGGAAGAAGAAACATACCGATACCAACGGTAAAGTTTAGGTCAAATTCCCAAGGTCTTAAATTTGAATCAGAAGAGTCCATACAAACCCTGGAGGTATTTTACTGAAGAAAAGTAACGGCATACACATGCGTGTGTCTGTTGTACATGGTACACCGAGTGCACGGCAGCGTAGATGTGTGCATGTCTGTGGGCATGATACATCTGAGTACACGTCCTTCCTCTAGCTCTGTTCATAGGAAAAGCACAGAAACAGTGACTTGGTGTGAGGAAAGACAGAGATCCACATGCAGACGTAACATGAGAGATTCAACACAAGTCCTGTAAGCAAACACCCACGTTTAAATTAGAAACAGTGTGAGGCGTCTGGGTGGCTCAGTGGGTTAAAGCCTCTGCCTTCGGCTCAGGTCATGATCTCAGGGTCCTGGGATCGAGCCCCGCATCGCGCTCTCTGCTCGGCGGGAAGCCTGCTTCCTCCTCTCTCTGCCTGCCTCTCTGCCTACTTGTGATCTGTCAAATAAATAAAATCTTTAACGAATAAATAAATAAATAAATTAGAAACTGTGTGAATTCAGGAGGATTGTATCTCAAAAAAAAAAACCCCAACCAAACAATAAAAAGCAGGCATGTCACTTGTGTGTTTCTGCACAAACAGGACTGCGCGTCCAGGTGAGTGCACACAGAGCCCGAGGAACGGTGACCGAGCCATGGCATCAGGGTCCGTGGGCACCCAGACAGTGGTCGTGAAATGCCATTTCCTACTAAAGAGCCCAAGGAACTAAGAGAAATGTGGTGCTGGGCCAGGTGATGCCCTCAAAGGAAGCCACCACAGACCAGATGCCACACCAAAGGCCCATGGCCAAGGCAGGCAACGTGTCTGTCCTGCCAGTAATGTCATACTCAGGTACCAAACAGGAGGCAAGGGGAAGAAGCATCTCTTTACACAAATTCCCCAATAAACAATGAAAAAAGCAATGACGGAGTAAGAACATCTTCCTTTTGCAATTTCCAGTGAATAAATGGATCCAGTCAGTGGTGCATCAGTACATTAGGTCCTAACACACAGACACGTGTGCCCCTGACAGAAGCGCACGGGTCCACCTCAGTCTTGTCACAGGGACAGAGACCCACGACTGGCAGGGCACTCAGACCCACTACCAGGATGCCAGAAGAGGAGGTCGGGTCATGGGGAGCCAGCCCCTCAGAACACACCTGGCCAGACGCAGAGTCTGTGGGCGACACACTGCATCGTCCCTCCTTCAAAAAGTGAAGGAAACAGGCAGGGAGGGAGGGAAGCCAGTGGATTCAGCACACTATGGAGACAAAGAAGAGGCTATGCCACACAGCTGTCTTGTATGGGGCCTTGTAAAGGCCCCATAACCAGTAGGGCTGAAGTCCCCATGAGGGCTCTCTGCACAGGACAGGCTCTGGGTTGGAGCACAGCAAGGCCGGGTTCCCCTCCCTCTCGTAAACCTGTCGAGGCTGAGTGCTTTCCGCTCAGAAGGGCGTCTCTGAAGACAGGAAGGTTGGGGTGGACCTGGGAGGGCCAAAGTGAGCAGAGCACACTCCCCACCCTGGGGGACGCTGCACTGCAGATGGGCTGCCTGACTCTAGGGAGGCGCATGTCTTTGTATCTGACTTGCTAGATGTATTTCACCAAAACAGAAATTCCTGTTGGTGTAGTTGGTTGAGCATCTTGGTTTCAGCTCAGGTCATGATCTCATGCGGCATCTCGAGATCAAGCCCCGTGTTGGGCCCAGTGCTTGGCAGGGAGTCTGCTTGAGATTCTCTCTCTGCTCCCCCCATCCCTGCCAACATAAAATGAACCTTAGAAAAAACAAAGAGAAGTTTTTACAATGCTGAGGTCAACCGGTAAAGGCAGGCGTTTTAGTTTCTTCTGGCCAATTAAACTTCCGTGTGTGGTTATTGGTACATGAGTCACTGGAGAGTCCTGAGGTTTGCATGCATAGCATGGACAGAAAAGCACACTTTGATTGAATGTCGTAACTCGAGAAGTAGGCTGACTGCCATTTCTAAAGATCCTTCTCAAGGGGAAATTCATCAGGATCCAGGTTCTAAAGTGGTAGTATCCAAAGCAGGAAGAAACCCCAGCTCTTTCCTAGAGACATGTTCATGACTGTGTCCCCTCACAGGCTGAGCCTCTCAGGGAAGAGCTCGTCAAGACGGTCCAGGAGAAGAAAAAGATACCAGTTTTCTTTTTAAAACCTAGCTGCTATTTACCTAAACGTTTTATAACATAAATGCCGCTAACACCCTGGGAATGTCCCCCATGCAGCTGTGACCAGGAAACCATCCTCTTCAGCACCGTGGCTGCCACCTGCCCAACTGGGCTGACGAGTCACAGCTGGCGGCCCCTCACGCGCTCGGCAGCTGCAGAAGCCCCCACCGGCACCCGCTGTTGGACGCAGGCTCCGAAGGACTAGCCCGGAAGCCCGGGCCCTCAGAGGGCACCACTGCCCTGCGCTGCGGATTACCTGAATCACACCCTGGTTTTTATAGCCTCTGCCGTAGTACCGTCCACCTCTTCCAAACGTTCTGATCACTGGAGTGGAGATCACTCCCCTTGGACGCCTGAACAGAGAGAAGATGACAGAAGCACACGGGCTTGAGTCTGCTGAAGACAGCTGAAACGTGTAAAATGATGCTGCTCTCCTGCAGTCGTAGCACTGTCTAGTAAATCACGGTCACACCACAGACTAACATTCGAAGGTATCAATCGTTTGAGTCCATATCCAGTGTATTCGATTTGAAAAACCATACGCTTCAAAAATGCTACTTTTTAAGTACTGAAAAATGGTTAAATAATGTGTTGATAATTACTTAATTATGGTTGAAAGAACTACCTAATACCATATATAATGGAATCCTATGTAACCACAAAGAGTGACATCAATGAAGATGTATCTAATGATATAAAAATGTTCCTAGGAAAGTCCTAATTGAAAGAAGAGGCTAAGGGCGCCTGGGTGGCTCAGTGATTGAGTCTCTGCCTTCCGCTTGGGTCATGGTCTCAGGGTCCTGGGATCGAGCCCCACATCGGGCTCTCTGCTCAGCAGGAAGCCTGCTTCCCCCCTCTCTCTCTGCCTGCCTCTCTGCCTACTTGTGATTCCTCTCTGTCAAGTGAATAAATAAAACCTTAAAAAAAAAAAAAAAAGAAAGAAAGAATAAAGAGGCTGTTTTCTATTAATACAAACACACTTTCAGAACTTACCCCCGTGCTGGTCCTCCAACAGAAACCACTTGCAGAGGGAAAGGCCCGCGACCCCCGCGGCCCCTTCTGCTCCCAGCCCAGTGGCCGACCACGGTGCCAGCTATTTCTAGCTTCCCTCCCTGAGAAGGTATAGGCTGCAGTCCTGCATAAAAAATAGAACAAATCTTGACAATCACATATTAAAAATTGCAAAAAGGAATAAACAAGCACTTTCTTTTCAACTGTGGCTTATATTTCATAGAAAGGCCCGTTCCCTTGCTTTGGGAAGACTTATTTATGACATAAAGTATTAATGTGCACATCATTTGATTTTAATAGTTTTAGCTGTTGTTAAAAACACACCTGAGAGTAAGCAAACGTGCCGGCTACACAGAACTAACAACTGAAACGAGTTACAGATGCAAACTGTGCGAGGCTTTTAGACTGAAACAGGTTCAGGAAACCGCTGCCGCCGGGCAGTCCCCACACACCGCCTCCACCGCAGAGGCGGACACCTACAAACTCAGAGTGTTTTCTCTTTGAGTAACTGCTTCCAGGCTTCCTGCCTTCACCAAACATTATGGAAGCTAACCAGGAAATGTGGCTTTATTTCTCACTGTACTGTTAAATCAGAATTCCCTCATGTGGGGTCACAAACATCCACTGTATTCACTAACTTCTATTAGCTGTGTATAGCTTGCATTTTCTAAGGTTTTCTGACTTAACTAAGAAAATTCTCAGTTAACTGAGAGCAAAACTTCTGATAAAAACCAAACAGAACCTCAAGCTTCTTATTTCCTGGCAGATGGAACGGACCCTAATACACTCTCTATGATCTGGGTTTTCAACACGACAATTAGCTGCCAGCCAGCACTGCCCAGCAAGCACATCTATGACAGGCCTCGTGTTCCTAATAGCCACACTGAAAAAATACAACAGATGAAATAGGTTTTGATAATGTTTTATTTGACCCAACATATCAAAACACTATTATTTCAATATGTAACCAATATAAAAACTAGTAATGAGCTATCTTGTATTCCTTTATCCATATGAGGTCTAAAACTGGATGTGTGTTTTGTGTTTCGGACCCAGCTCAGATCAGACAAGCACAGGTCAAGCGCTCCAGAGCACAGTGGCTGCCGGTCACTGCACTGGACAGTGCAGAGCTGAGCTCCAGACACAGTTTGCGAGTAGTTAGGAACAGGTTTCTCTTGCCATTTTGGCCCAAGAAACTACTTCTGACCCCACAGTGTCCACAGTCACCACCCCACCCCGAGCTGTATCCCAACTACACACTGATGTGAGTGTCCAGACAAGGGGTGCAAGGAGCTGAAGCCAGTGGCGAAGCACCGAGCACGCGTCACTGCACGTTGCATGGCGTGGGCAGGAAGAAAAGCGCCGGTGGGAGGCAGGAGAGGGGCATGCAGGGTTGGTGAGGGAGAGAAATGGTCCCCGAGTCCCTCTGGGGGTTGGGGGGTGGGGTCTGCGCTGGCCTGCGAGTCTTTACTGCTCCAGAAGAGGTTTCCCTCCAGCCCCAAGGAGCTGAGCTGGAAAAACATTCCTGGGCAGGAGAGGAAGACTTGCCTATCCTGGAGTTACTTGAAAATGTATCTGAAGGGCCCTGTGACGTGGATGGGATGGCCGGGCCTAACTCTGCAGTCCCCAAATACAGGACATGTGACACAGCTACGAGTCACAGGCTCCAATTACAGCTAAATCACAAGACATTATTTCAAAACTAAATGTTAAGACTTTTTTCTCTCTTGTAAGGCTACACATACAAGAAGAGAAGCAAAGGGAATTTAAAATAAATGTATCTATGTATGTGGTTATTAGAACTTTCTTTAAAAACGTTTCCTACGGAACAGTCTGTGGAAAGTTTTTGTGCCAGAAGTTCTGCTACGACCTCAGAACCTTCTATGCCAGCTCATCCCCTCTCGTCAGGGGAGTAGCCCACCAACAGGCACCGCCAGGCAGCCTGACCCAGCACAGGAGGTGACACTGGGGCCAGGCACATGTGGCCACGTGGACACCCGATGGCCCCACTGCCAGGCCGAGACCTGGGGGCAGACAGGGCTGGGAGCGGGCCTAGCAGAAAGGATGCAGTGTTGGGCCAGGACAGCAGAGGGGGACCAGGTGGGGCAGCGAAGCTCTAGGAGAAGGCATGGCATAATTACCACCCTGCGACTTGCTAGTCCTGCTGCTGTCACCGCCGGAGAAGGCTCCGCAGTGTCCCGCTGCCGTTGCCACTCGGAAGGCACGGTAAGCGCCTGTTGCTACAGTCTCCCCATAGGGGCCTCCAAAGCCACAGACTCCTGTGGGACCCGGGTGGAGAGAGACGGAGAAGCCATGAGGAGCGGGTTCGGAGGGAGCCACCGGTGGGCCTCTGGGCAGAGTGACCCTGTCTCCTTCAGCTGCTGCTTCCACACCATCAGCTGCCAGGGAGGGGTCTCCCAGCCCCTCTTGCCAGCAATGAACAACTCTGAAGTGTCAAGCATGGGGCTCAGCCACTGGCCCCGGGGGTGGTGGGGGCGGCCTTGGCGGAGAAGATTCCTCTGGCCCCCAGACTTGAGCCGACCAACTGGGAACACCTAGTCTCTCCAGCAGCCTCTGTCTTTCCCTCTCTCCCTTCCCCATCACGGCTTCGGGAGTCGAGTCTGCACCCTGTCTACCCTGAGAAGCTGATGCTGCAAACGTCATCGTAAGCCTGGTGATTAGTTACAAGGTCCCAGTGCAGCAAGATGTGGACCAGGGCTACACGGGGTGCCTGTGGCACGCGTGCCTGTCCCCTCACACTGCCAGTCCCTCCTGACAGTGCCTGCACACTCACCTGCAAAGCCCCGCCCTCGGCCCTGAGCTGGGGGGACGGGCCCGAAGTGCCGGGGGTACACGGAGGCAGGGTAGAAGGGCAGCGCCGTGGGTGGCGGGAAGGGAAGTGGGTGGCTCTGCCGGGAGAGGTTCAGCCCTTCCAGGATGCTCTGCCGCATCTTCTCCACCTTGGCAGCTTGCTCGGCCTGCAAGTCAAGTGCCAGCATGTGAAAACGTGGTTCACGAGGCTTTGCTCGAGTGGGAATGGACAGGACAAAGTGAGACACAGCGACGGCCAGCAAGTGTCTCCACACTTTCTCCCAAGTCACAGTCCTGGTCTGCGGAGCCGCGCTTGGTACAGAAGGCCAGCAAGATGGAAAATGCACACAACCAATAGATCCCCCTCACTCCCATGGCCTCAACCCCAGACAAACATCAACTTAAAAACTTAAACCCCAGCTTTGCTGGCTCATCTCCAGCTGAGAACCATTTCCTATAGGCGTTCTTAACTGAAAGTGTAGTTTTGGTCCTGGAAACCAGTGGTTGAGTCCAAACAGCACAGACGATGCCCGCGGACCAAGCGCTTGGCCCGGCGTGTGCTGCACATGTCACGGAAGGCAACAGCGACCCGCACAGATGCCCACCACACTGCCCATGTGCGCCAAATCCACTGTGAGAAAACACCTACAACGTTCACCTGGAGTGTCTTTTGTTAATAAATACGAAAAGACATAAAACAACACGAATTCTTAATCCGAGAATCTGAAAACCCACGTATCCCGTCAATCCGCCTTTAGACTGAGCCTGACTGGGAGCCACAGCACCTCGGGGAGAACATGTAGTTAGAAGCCTGAAGCAAATGGAGGCTCTTTCACGCCATGGGACAAGATCACCTGACGGCTGACTTCACCAGGATTTCCAACAAGCATGGTCCCTCCACACTCAGGAGCTGCACGTTTGTGGAGTCACCTATTGCTGAAATGTGTCCTGTAACCCCATGTAGGTGCTCATGGCATTGTCGCGGCGCTCCGCAGACCCGTGGAGTGGGGGGAGGTAGGAGTCGCCGCCGAGGCTCTGCTGTCCTGTTTCAGACTTTACACTGTAAACAAGTGTGCTGTTCACCATCTACTTAGTGCCACGTTTTCATGTTTCTGTGGGTGATTCTGCTGTTGGAAATGGGCCTGAGCATCGTGTCAGGTGCTGGCTCGTGTCCCTAAGTGCCAGGCTGTGGGATGCGCCTTGCGGAGAAAGCTAGTGAGCCACGTGCATGTTCAGGCCGTTACCGCGCTGCTGGCCGCGAGGACAATGTGAGTAAGTGAATCATGTGTGTCCATCGAGATGTCATGCCAGAAACACACAAAACAAGGCAGGGTACTGAGCTGCTGAGAAAGGTGTGGCCAGACGCCAGGAGGAACCCAGCCCCATATGTCCCCCAGGGGCCAGCTTCAGTGTGCGGTGACTTAGCGCTCGGGTGAGTACAGCTCGGTGGCCGCAGCCAGCACGGACACTTGTGCACACGTGGGGCCAGGCCCAGGCTCACTAGCCAGCACACGTTCCTGCATCCCGCTCCGAGGTGGCCAGCTGCTCCTCCCTGCCCCCTGCTGCTCCTGTACTGACCTGACCATCACAGAGGTCGATGAGTGGGGTCTTTTCCCGGCTTGCTTTGAGGAGTTTGGACTGGAAGAGCTTCCCGTCAAAATACATCCAAGGGCAGCAGTGCTCCCAGGGCACCGGCTGGCCACACGCGTCGTTCGCAAACAGGGCCATGTCCACACCACTCATGAAGAGAGCTGACAGCTGAATGCCTCGGGGGTCGAGGTTCTCGATCTTAAAATGGAAAAGAGTGATTTCCATGGAGTAAGAGCACCACAGTACCTGCTTCTCACAACATCTGACTACAGCTCTCCACAGTTAATGTGGACACCCCTCCACCAAATGCCCCCTAAGCACACCTGTTACTACCTCATAGTGAACCCAGCACTGGGCTATCTGAACACAGACGTTTTATGTTCCTTAACAGATTAACATTTAAGAAACTGCCTATTTCAACGTGGAATCTGTAGAGCGTTGTGCAAGCACAGAGACACCACGTTGCAGCTCACACGACCCAGTAACAGATTACTGGAGTCTCCTTAGCACTCAGGAAGGCCACAACTCACACATGAAAACAGATTCTACAAGCTGGTAATGGAGGAACAGAAAGATCATAACAAGGAGCAATTCTAGTAAGATTCTGCATTTTCCAAGTCGTTATATTAAAAAGCACTCCTTATAATTTCATTCTAAAACCTGTACTTCATGTTTACATCATTTTATACGTTAATGTTTTAGATAGCAACTCATTAATGAGACTGTCGAATGTTTCGGGAGAAATGGATAGCTTATAAATGGAGAACACAACAACAAAAACACTGTGTCTGGGCCATGCAGACTATCTCTCCTGGCTCCCCCCACGGGTGCTGCCGCCCTCCTATACCCATGCACAGCCCTCTCTGCTCGCACCTGGTGCGCTGGGCAAGGAACACTGACAGATACAGTCAACTCTTGATTGTCTGTCTACGAAGGACCTGGTTTGTGGATTATCCGGAACCGAGTTCTCACTGCCTGGTTTCTGTCTTCCCGCCCTGCGCGTGTACTTTTGAAGGTGATGGTGTCCCAAGAATGCAGTCTTCACGGGGCACCCACCTAAGCAATGCCTGAAGCGGCAGGTGCCATGGCTTTGCATGAAAAAGGAAAAAGGCCACCCCACGCCAGACACCGACGAACGTACGAGCGCCCGCTATTTTGCGCTCGGTGCCGACATGCCACCATCAGCTAACACTGTTTTCCAACCTCTGTTTTTTGGATTTTTCCAAACCTGGAAAAGCCTGTCCCCGGCTCGCAGCCCAGGCCTGCCAGCCCATGCCATGGGCACCGCTTCTCTGAGCCTTCAGCCTCACTGGGACGGACACTGTGCTAGGCTGAGGGCAGGCGGGGCTGCGGGATGGGACCAGGGAACATTTCCTTATGAGAAGAAAACAGGGAAACAGAGGGAAAAATGGAGAAAGAATTCACTTGAAGTGAAAAGTCCCTTCTTCTCAGAGAGTCTCACATGCCTTCTCCTAGAAAGCTGACCCTGGGAACGTGGCCTCGCCAGGGGTGGCGCGGAGGCTGCTCCATCACCCAGTGCCATCCTGCAGGCCGGCAGCGCCCTCTGGGGAGGCTGCTGCCAGCACCTGGTTTCCCACGCCAGCCTCACGTGGAAGACGGAGCCCCCGCGCGCAGGCGGGCAGACGCGGAGCGCTCTCCCAGGGAGCTGCCGGGAGGCGTAGGGAACGTAGGGAAGTCGGCCTCACCCACACACACATCCACCTGCTCTCAACGGACTCAACATCAGTGAAGGAACCATTTGTATGGGTTTCAAAAATGACTATCGAGTCATATAGTTTTACTAATCACAACTACCATAATTTCACAGAAAAAAATCCCAAAATAAAAGCTGTTCAAATAACGTAAATAAAATCTCAACTGGTGTGTGGATCTTGCCTCACCCGAACAATTTCGAAACTACCTCACAGAGTGTTTTCTATTTCTTTCCCTATATACTAATTACACAAATAACGCCAGGCCACACCCTCAGGGACCCGACACCCATGTACTGCGTGCTGCTGCGTGCACTTTCACGTGCATTACCTCGCTTACATCTCAACCGCGGTGCGACACACATGCTGCTCCAAGCACTCCACTTCACAGAGGGGGACACGCAGTCACAGAGCGCTCAGGGTCTTAACACCGGTCACTGGCAGCACCGGAGTCTGAGCCCGTTCGCGGGTGCGGCTGGGATACTTGCCTCCCAGCCTCACTCTCTGACCCAGAAAGAGAAAATCATCCACAGTATCCCAAGTCCCTCCACTAGAGAAAGTGACACAGTTCTCTGACTTTCTGGGAACTACAGTTATGGAATTCACTCTCTGTCCAATTAGCTCAAGAGCCAAATGCCGGGGAGGCTGCCTGCCCAGCATTTCTCCGCTGGGCCGCTGACCCCTCCTCTGACTGACCACGCTCACCTGCACACACCCTGATGCTTTCAGGAGCCACAGGGCCCTGATAGGGTCTTAGAGCTCCTCCTCCTCCATCTTCTATATTGTGCACTGAGTAGGTGAAACTGTTACAAGAATTTAAAGCAATTATGGGGACGTCAAGAGCAGGGGAGAGAGGAACTGGACAAATATTGAGCCTATACAAACGTCCTTCTCCTGACCCTTTCCTTGCTTTCCTCCAGACATATGGTCGGTGCTGATTAACCTTCACCATGACCTTCATGCAGGTAGCCTAGGAGAAGCACCTAAAAAATACAGCAGGGAAAACAAGGGCCATGGATCTCTGTCATTTCTGCGATGAGCCACGCCCGACACGCAGCTGTTCATGGTCACAGCGGACAGATGGAGCGCACACAGACAAGATGCACTCTTCCAAGTCATTCTGAATTAATGCTTTCAACATCTTTCCCCACCACACCTCCCATCAGAAAACCCAACGAGAGGCCAAAGTCAGAATTGAGTCTTGCTCTTTTCTCCTCCTCTTTATTCTAAAAAGCACAGAATGGACAAAAATGAGAGAAGAAAAACAGGGTCTGGGCAATCCACAAACTGGACAAAGGCCCCTAAGACAACCACCAAAATCAAGAGTTGACTATATCCCAAACAGTGAAATGGCATTTTATGGAAAGGCATCATCCTTGCTTTTGATAGATATAAAAAATTTAATGTTAAATGAAAAAGCAGTTTAAAATTTACTTTTCTGTCACTGCATTTTGGGACTCTCAGCTCTGCCTAGGGATTTCTGTAGCATTTAAATAATGACTATTCCTACCAGTTCTCAATCTGATAGCTGAGAGAATCCTCAATCTTAAAAATAAAAATAAAATAAAAACCTACCTAGCCCCCCCCCGTGAATGCCGTTTCCCCCTTCTAGCTCTCCGGAATCTGGGCTGCTTATGAATGAACTACCAGAGGTGCAGGCCATCCTCGAAGGGAAGGCGAACCTCCAGACCAGCAAGAGCCAAAGGGACAGTGGCGGGCCTCAAGTCACTGCACATAAAATCGGTCTTTCTAAACACAGCTCTCAAAACACCTGGCTTCAGAGGAAGGATCAGGAGAAAACCATGAAAGCACTAAGATCTCAAAAGAACCAAAATGAAAGCTTAGAGTGTGGCTGTCTTTCAAAAGTTACACCCTGTGTGTTGATCCAAAATGAAAAGGATATGGGAGAGAAGATGAACTTTGAGGAAAAGCAACTTGATGGTGAGTAAGGCTTGGTGGGCATACCTGATACCTGGCGGTCTGATTTTCAGAACTGGGATGTCAATACTGATGTAATAATCTAAATAAGAGAAACAGGAAGTAGAGGTAGAGGGATGGCAGCACACGCTAGTCAAAGTATTCACAACACCCCTGAGCACAGGCTGGGGACGAAGACAGAGCTGATGGCACCACCAGCCGGGGGCACGGGAGCGAGAGCCTGCGCTGAGGGCCAGCCTTTCGGGGACACCCAGCCAAATACTCTAGAACGAAAACTTAAATTCGAAAACATTACAAATGAAAATAATTTCTGTCTAACAAACAGAAAAGCTTGATCTGCAAAGTAAAGAATATAATTTGGGGTGGGTTCTAAGTTTTGTTGTCTCATTTAGCTTGTGCTGAAATCATCAGAAGCTTAGGGCGACCACATGTGACCTGCGCTTCGCATGGTCGAGGGCTACTCAACACCAAATTACTGAATTTAACTCAATAATTCAGGGGAACCAGACATTGATTGGGCCCCAATTGTGGAATACTGAAAATCTATACAGTGAGCCTCAAACACCCCTCCAGGGAAAGAATGCCTTCATAAAGAATGGCAAAAAGATCTAAAAGTGAAGGCAATTTGTCAAAAGAGATTATCGGATTACAAATCAAATATTTAAAAAACAAAAAACAAACAAAACAAAACAAAACAAAAAACTATGTCAAAGGAAAAACAAACCCTGTACATTAAAAATAAAGGCAGATCCACTGATTAAGCTAACTCTGGAAAGTCTTAAACTTTCTAAAGTTTAGCCCAGACATTACAGAAAGCAAGTACAGCCGTGCGAACACAGCGACTAACCCAAGTGCACTGAAAAGATAAGCACCCCGAAAAATCAGGGGACCACTTGGAGAAAATTAACATTGCCAAAACAATAAAGAACAAAAGGAGTTACTGGAAGGAAAAATTAAAAGGAATACGATGTTAAACGCTAAGTAAAAGGGGTGCAGGGATGATGGTGTAACACTGTTCTTCAAGTGGCTTTTAAAGGGGTTTATAATTGAGGAGGGCCAAGACTACTTTTTAGAGAAAATGAATGCTGTTATTAGGAACAACAGAACGAAATGAGGAAAGAATCCTGGCCAGATGTGAGACAATCCTGAAGACCAAGCCCTCCCCAGGGTTCAGGGTCCCCACCTGAAACAAGCAAGTTCACTTCCTGATGTGAAAATAAGAGTAAACACCCCCTGGTGACGAGGGAAAACCTCTATTGGACAGAAGTAGACTTGACCGTTTCCATCACCGGGAAGGATACTGCCTTTGCCCTGAAGGCTCCCAAGTCCGCGGCTCGGTTTTCTAGTGTAGCGCTCTGAGCGGCTTTGCCCGGTGAGGTCAGCCCTCATCACAGAACTCCAAAGCAACACTTCCCAACACAAGGAATGAGGCTTGTCCATTACCTTAAGCTCCTGCAGCTGGTCAGGCTCATAGAGTTTGGGGGACAGCGCCTGAGCCAGGAAGGCGTCCAGCTCCTGGCGACGCAGGATCCGTGCTCCAGGCCACTGCACCATATACCTACAGGTAGACAGAGAGGGTCTGGTGTCAGGATGGAGCAGTCACTGGTCACACGCACAATCTGGCGCCCAGGTTCTAAGGACTCTCAGATGACGCGCACTGTGGGGGGTACCACGGAGAGTTCTCCCCCAGCGCCTACGTGCGCTGCAGGACACCAGCTACAAATGCGTGTAAGGCACCTGGGCTTGACACAAGGTTTGCTTTCAGAGTGATTAAAATAGCACAGCACATCTGCATGTGCTGCAAAGCCACTGCTTGGGGATTTCTGACGCGGCTTCCCTTCGGTATTCAAACCCTGAAAATACATTTCAAGCACTAATTTACACGGTTTATTTATTTCAATTCAAGACCAGACACCTGGGAGGCAGACTCTAGGTACAAATAAAAAAGACACAGCTCCCGGTGAGGAGCGAGTGTATGTGAGACACGTGCACAGAAGAGGCTTGGGCCCTGAGGAAGGGACACCTGTGGGCACCAGAGGAAGGGACAGGCAGGGGCCCAAGGGACCGGAACTGATGTCATGGCCTCCACCACCAGAGCCCACAACCCTTGGACACCCTGGCCTCTGGGGGGCAGCCCTAGTGTGAGCAGCTGGGGTGAAACTGACGTTCAAATCCGAAACATCCATCCGTGCCGTCTGCCCGGGATCCACCAGCATCCACAGTCTTCCTCCTTACTTGCCTCGCCGCATGCCCTGCCTCTGTGACAACCCCAGGTCACCGAGCCAAGGCATGGCTGCCATGGCCCCAGCCCAAGTCTCCCCAAGAGCCTAATGGCCCCAGCCCTGCACCTGGCAAACCTGAAGGATGACTCAGCCAAGTTGCTGCTGGTCACTAAAAATAACCTGGGCTGACAGACCCCTCTGTGACCTCTGATGGGCAGTTAAAACACAGCCGCAAGAGCCACGACATGCACAAAGCCCTTCCCAGGCCTGTCTGCTGAGGAAGTTCTCCCCAAGCTAAAAATCTAGGTCAATAAAAGCAGGAGCAAGTTGGTGTGGAGCCCTGTGTCAGTAATAATCAACGCCCATCCACGGGAATGTGCATGAACAGGCAAAGCAGGAGGTTCTGTCCAGTAGATCAGGAGCCGTATTTTCAATGAAAACCTCAAGAGAACACCGTAAGTTCTCGGCAGGTGCCAGGCACCAATCTACATGGCACATCCCCCCTCCCAGCTTCATGGCCCCGGCAACCCCAAGCCAGGGGCCACCCTGCCCCACCTCAGAGACGGGGACCCACGGCAGAGCTTCCACGTTCTCAGGAACAGGACGTGGTGCAAGGAGGAAGTACGGGTAATGTCCAGGCAAATGAGTGGTAGACGCTGCATCTGTGGGAACTCAGGTTAGTGGGGCGTCTTTAACAGACACGTAAGTATCATTTCATGGAACTGTCGATGGCCACAGTGACAAAGACAGCACCCATACAGCTGTAGGGACAGCAGTCTGAGTCAGGGCTTGACGTGAGACACGGCAAGTGTGAACAAGGCCCCCAGTCCAACAACAGTGGCTGAGGGAAACACTGGGGTCTGTGTATGGCCTCTTCCTGCACATCGGGCGGCACCTGGATGGTGACGAAACACGCAGAACGCGAGAGCTGCTGTCTCGAACCCGTGCACGTGGACAGCCCTGGCTCAGGATGTGCTTGGTGCTGTGCAGCCTCCCAGTGCGCCCACAAGACATGAATGCTTCCCCTGGCACGCCCTCCCTTGTTCCTTTTAAAATGATGAATGAGGAAAAAACGCCATCCGGGGGAAGGCTGGTTTTGTTGGCAGCAAAGACTCCTAGGAGTCAGTTTAGCTGAACAACAGTGTTTTGGGTTAGAATACCCGCATCTCCTCCGTTTGGCTTTCTAGGCCCCCTTAACACAAAACCACCATTCACCTCTTTCCGGATGCACAAGGGTGCGACACACGAGTGGAAAGGTCAGACTAAACCACACCACACAGGCCCCACTCCCACAGCATCGTGGTCAAAAGTGAAGGTGAGGGGCAGTGGCCTGGTCTGCCCCGTTACCTGCCACACTGCTCCACCCACGCAGACAGTGGAGGCTATCTGCAAGGCCAGGCAGGGGCAGGTCCCAGTGCAACCCGCCCTGGGAAGGCTGCGCTCCCCCGGGTGCGGACACAGGGACCACCAACTGCCTGCGTCTTGCTCCCGAAGCCCTCCGTTCCCTTATCTACCTACTGACCTGAGTCCCAGGACTGAACCCAGCCCGGGGCTCAGAACATGCGCTCTCTGGGAACAGGGCCGCCTGTCTCAGCTGTAGACCGGGAAGCCGCCTACTGCCCTATTCTGGACACCCGTTCCACCCCGACACTGAACCTCGGCTCAGGTCTGCATCCCACCTCCACCCTACCCTGCTTGCAAGGATGGTTCTAGAGATCTGGCTGCTATCCTCCCATTCACCGCTGCTGTCAGCGTTGACTGCCCCGGAAGGGACACAGGCATCAAGACCACAACCACCACCACACTGTCGGAGCACCTGCCCAGAGACAGGAACAGACCTCACTGCAGAGAGACACTGGTACCCACGGACCGAGAAACAGTCCAGTCGGGAGCAGACAAGCGGCAGCCAGGGTCTGGGAGCCTGTTTGTTCGGACAGCTTCCTGGAGCTGCCGCCCCGTTACTTCATGCGCCGTCTATAAGATGGACTACCTGCAGACAAGCCAGTGTTCGCTCGGTATCAACCCAGAGGAAGCCTGGAAGCTTCAAGGACTGGGAGAGACTTGGCAGCTGAATGCCAGCACGAGCTGAGGTCACCTGTGGCTGATGCAGGACATCCCTGGGACAACTGGCAAAATCTCGGAAAAACATATACATGAGCTGTACTAAGAGGAGTTTTCTGATTTTGACAATGTCTTTGTTTTTAGAAATACACACCCAAGAGCTCAGGGATAGAGGCCCACAACTTCCACTCAAGGGCCAGGACACATGGACAGAACAAGAAAAAACTGCTGCAATAAAATGAGCACGTCGGGAGTCCGGGTGAAGGACCGCCAGAGAGTCCTCTCACAATCTGTTCGGGTCTGAAGTTATGCAAAACAAACAAAATCCAAAAAGTAAAGACAAAGAAAAAAGAAAACTAACGAAAGGGAAACCCCGTGGCTGACCACCAGCCCGGCCCCGCAGCCGGCCCCACGCAGAGCCACCACAGCCAGGGGACAGCAGCCGCACTGCCGTGGCCTTGGCAGTGAGCTGGCCTCACGCCTGCCAGCTCCTGCCCACTGCCCTACATCCCTGCCCACGGCAAACTAACCCTCTCTCCTTGGATTTGCAGACCATTGGCCTTGAGAGTGAAGGACCAGACTCCCTGGAGATAAGGCCTGACCACACGTGAAAACACCTGCCACAGAGGCCAGCAAGTCCGTAAGGGTCCCATGGACACAGAGCCAACCGCCTGGGCACCGCGTCCCCCACTCGCAGCCCCCTCCCCATTTCCCGCACCTCCCCCTCCAACACCCTACTGCTAGGCCTGGACAGGGATGGTGGCCTTCCAGACATTAGTCGACCCTCTTCCCCAGTTGTCGGCTTCCTGAATAAAGCAACCTCTCACTTCCTACCTTCACCTGTCTTTCGAGTGTTGATTTTCAAGAGGTGAGCCGCCAAACCTGAGGTCGGAACTGATTCTCTCCGGCAACAGTCATCCGCTGGACACCATAGGGCCTCACTGCCTCCCCCCCGGGACCTAAGCCCGACCCCAGGGCCTCAGAGGCACACATCAACCCTGACCCCTCCTCCTGGCCCCTCCATGCACCACCCCCTCCAAAATGAGAGGCCTCCGACTCAGCCTCCCCCCCACGACCTGAGGTCGTGCCATGGAGCCAAAGCGGGCTGTGCAGTGTGCCTATCACCTGCCTGTCCCCAAGCCTAAAATGCAGAAGGCAGAACAGACTCTCTTAGTGGGAGTGGACCAGCCTGTTTACTGGTGCCCTGGCCCCCAAGCCCCCAGGTACTTGCCCTGTGAACCGCAGTCCCTCACCTCTCCCTGACTGTCTCCTCAACCAGCTCCACCTCCTCAGGACCTGAAACTGTGAGAGGCTCTCCGCACCAGAAACCTCAGGTGTCCGCCCATCGCCACAGCCAACCATCTGCCTCTCACCAGAGTGCTAGAGCCTCTCATGACAGTCACATTTAATAATCTTCCCAAGTTCTAAAATGAGTATATTTTCTATAAACAACCACAAAAAAATCAACCATAAATACTGTCTTAAAAACGGGGACCAGGACAATGCTGAAATCTGGAAGACTTTACAAAGGCCTAAGAGTGACAGCCAAGGAGAGGCCACGGGGACAAGGACAGAGAGCAGGTGAGGAGGGCGGCCTCGGGTGCAGCAGGCGGCAAGAGAGCCTCTCTGCAGGATGGGGGACGGTCAGCTGTCCGCTGGGGTAAAAGGCCACACACCGATTTAAACTTGGAAGAGAGAAACATAATCAACTAAATTTATTCTTGCTAATTTGATCTCAGAACATCCAAAATTATCACTGATAAAAAGAGGTCCATACATGAATTTTCCAGTCAAGGAAAAAAAGAGATTTGAAACAAAGATCTAGTCTCTCGCACAAAGCAATCCTCAATACGCTTGTGTCAGCCAACCTCAGTCTGGTGAAGCTGAGGCTTCTACATAAGTCACTGACCTTAAAGCCTATGATGAATGTAAGAAATGTCGGGAACTGAACACTTGACTGAAGCTCTGTCCTGTGCTCAGCCCAGGGGGAGAAACAGGAGAGTCTGGGGCCAGGCAGGAGGGACACACAGTGCTGGGCCCGCAGGCTGAGAGGCCGCCATGCGGTGTGGGAGGGCCTGGGAGACCCGACCATCTGCACCCATAGGAAGCAGGGCTGCCTGGAGAAAAGAAGGAAGGTGTTCCCAGGATGATGGAGACCCGTCAGGAGAACACACAGCCCAGCCTGACACAGCCCAGCCGGTGACAACGCAGCACCAGACTTAGCGATGGCAGGAGTAGCCTGGGGGCCACTGAAGCACGCAGAAGCTGGGAGTCCACGGAGGTCTGAGGAAGGGTGGAGTGTTCACACAAACAGCCTCCCGTGAAACACAGGCCCCGTCGCGGAGGCCTGCCGACACCCACCCCGCCCCATGGCTGGGGCGCAGGCACACAGCCCTCAAGAGACCACAGCAACAGAGGGGCAGCTGGACCTCCCCGCGTTTGGCAGAAAAACCAACAGGACTTTGCCTCCAAACACAAAGAGAGGGTCTTAAATGGATTCTGAAGTTAAGACAGAAATAAGGCATGATGTTGACTGACTCTGGTGATGACATTGTGCTTCTATCAGCAAATGTCCTTGTTTGTTCGAAAACCACACTCCAATGTGTGGGTTAAAAAAAGGCTCTATTTTGCCCACCCCCATCACCTCCCACTCTGCAACCACCAGTTTCTACTCTGTACTGGGGAGTCTGTGTGTGTGGTGAGCACCGGAAATGCATGTGACTATTGTATCAATATGCTGTACAACTGAAACGAATATAATGCATATTATATAATTCAATTTTTAAAAAAATTAAAACTCTGGGGGTGCCTGGGTGGCTCAGTGGGTTAAGCCGCTGCCTTCAGCTCTGGTCATGCTCTCAGGGCCCTAGGATCAAGCCCCATGTCGGGCTCTCTGTTCGGCAGGGAGCCTGCTTCCCTCTCCCTGCCTGCATCTCTGCCTGCTTGTGATCTCTCTATCTGTCAAATAAATAAAATCTTTAAAAAAAATTAAACTCTTGGGGCGCCTGGGTGGCTCAGTGGGTTAAAGCTTCTGCCTTCAGCTCAGGTCATGATTCCGGGATCCTGGGATCAAGCCCCACATCGGGCTCTCTGCTCAGCAGGGGGCCTGCTTCCTCCTCTCTCTCTGCCTGCCTCTCTACCTACTTGTGATCTATGTCTGTCAAATAAAAAATAAAAAATCTTTAAGAAAAAAAAAAATTAAACTCTTAAACAAAAAAAGCTTTTTATACAGTACTTGCAATTTTTTCCCAAGTTGGAAATTGGTTCAAAAAAACCCCTCAAAAAAGTAATGAAGCTAACTGAAGAAATGCCAACACAACTTCACTCCCAGCACCAACGGTGCCCACATGGGGCCTGTCGGCTGAGGGCACGGCAGCACGCAGCGCCCAGATCCAGGTTTTCGATCCCTCTCCAAGGGCAGGAGCCAGCCCCCTGAAGAGGACAGGATCCGGGGCAAAACAGGGAAGATATAGGACAAGCCCCGGCATCTTGTGGAGCTAGAAAGCAAGAGTGTGCTGGGGAAGAAGGGACACAAGGGCGCACTGAATGCACCCCCGATGCCTGAGCTGGAACAAATAAACAAGGACACATCAGGAATAAAACCCAAAACACAAGTCCATACCAATCTGCATATGATTAAAAGAGGTACAGTCTTTTTTTAGTCTCCCTACAGAACTCCAAATATCACATAACGTAACATATACAGCCTTCAAAATTGCTAATATTTAAAGGACAGAGCATGTTTAAAATCAGTATGATATTTACACACAAGACATTCACCAAATGCACCCATTCCATAAATATACCACGCAGCATCAACCCAAATGCACGTGCACTTCCATCACAGACATGACTGCAGGACAAGGACAACTCATTGGACATGGCCGTGCATGTTCCACACGGAAGGCATCTGGGGGCGCCCCGCCGCACCTACCGTAGGACACAGCACAGCACCGTGAGGTGGGTGGGCACGCTGGCCGGGTTGAGCATGGCTGGCGTGTCTGACCTCATGCAGGCCAGGAAGGCTCTCATCCTGCGGTTCTTGTCCTCCACCGCCTTCCCCAGCCACAGCCTCTTCAGGTTGGGGCAGGTCCACTCCCTGAAGGCAAGCGCTTCCACCAGTTCCGGCGTCTGTGGAGACTTCCCTTTGTAAGCTGCCCACTCTTTAATGATCACAGGTGGAACTGGAGGAGGGAAGAGCAGAGGAGAACCATTTAGGACCAGCTCAGCCACCGGAAGCCAAAACAAACCCAACCCTCCAATAAATACAGTCTGAAGATGCCACCGCTCACACCACACACTCTCTCATCAGTAAGCCACCGGCCACCAGTCCTCAGGTCTAGAACGTTCTGTCCCCGACGCACTTTCATGGTTCAATCAGATTTCCATTCAGGCCACCAGTAAGTTTCTCCTCAGTCAAATCATGATTTGATTTCCCCATATAACTAATATGTATAAATCAAGGATACTGGAAAACATGAAGTCTGTTAAGTTTTAATAATAACTGCTAAAATCCACAGAAGTGTGTGATTATCATGGAAATCCAAAGGAAATCCAATTGAGATAGCTGTCTTCTTTTTAGATATCTTTTCTACACAGAGATCGTCACTAATCAGATTTGAGAAATAATCTGCACTTGGTGCCAGTCTGCTGAGGGCACCCGCAGGCGCCCCTGTTAAACTGTGTTTTGAGATGAGCAAGAACAAGCTTCCTGCAGTGAGACCCCCAAAGCCCAGTAAGGTGGCAAACTGAGGCAAGATTCAGTGTTTTGAAATCCCAGGTGATATCAGCACATGATAATTCTATTCAGGACTGAAGACAAAGAATAAAATTCCCCGTATCACCTCCAAAAATGCAAGAAGGTCTACACTAATCTAATACAAAACTACGGCCTCTTCTCCTTAGCTGTCTTACCACTATTCGAGTCTATTAATTCCTAAAGCACCAACAAGCACCTCTTCCCGTGTAAGCTTGAATCCAGTAAGATAAAGTGCGGCGGGGGAGCTGCAGTGAAGACACGGGACTGCGTTCCAGTGTCCCCTCGTGGCACTGACGGGACAGGCCGATGCTGGGATCTGGATGTGCATTTCCTAGGCAACGCCAGCTCACTTGGGCCCAAGAGCACCGGAGTACAAATGGGGCCCAACCAGAACCAAGATGGCACTGGAACGCCACTGTCCTCTTCCACAGGCTCCTTCTACCCAAATGACAGCAGCCCAGATAGGCTCACTTTCCCGAAAGTACCTCCTCCCAAGGCAGACAGGAGACTGAAGGCCCACATTCTGACTGGTGGAATGACCGAAGGACCACCTGCAGCTCCGCCCCGTCCCACCTGCACAAGGTCCTGGAGAATGTGGGCACCAGACACCCGGACACACAGGGCGTCAGCAACAGGACAGCCAGCTCTGCACACCCAGCCACAGACAAGGCAGGGAAAGGTGTGCGGAGCCCTGAGACCCCACCCCCAGGAGCAGGCGGCTGGAGCAGGGTACAGGTCGAGATAGCTCCCCAGAACTGTCTTCTTCCAAAAAAGTTACTGTTTTGTCACTGGGGAAATCCCTTTCATTCACATTTGAGTATCTTAACATTTAAGTATTACAAAAATCTAAAACGCGTAAAATACTTAAAGTCATCAAGTGCAAACAGATACACACATATATAAACACATGCATCTTTGTAGTCATCCATGTTTTGAGACGCCAGACACGCACCCACGCAGTCCCTGTCCTTGGACTCACAATCTAGCCCCACGCCTGCCAAGTCTCGGCACATGCAGCACGTCACCACAAGACGCCCTCGGCCCAACTAGTATCAGAGGCTGGCAGTCGTCAGCCCTGGATAAGCAGGCCAAGGCGGGTCACAAAACAAGCCCTTAACCAGCAGGCTGCGGTGTGTGTCTACTGGTTAATCCACAAGTACATTTCCATGCCAAAAAAGCAAAAACGCACGAATGTATTTTGTGACATGTTCATTTTGGCGGCAAAGTATTAAAGGTACTGGTTAGATTTTATCTTTGGTTGTAGGATTAGCTCATCTAGGTTCTTTCACTTTCTCCCCAGCGCACATGCACACCGACACACATGCACGCATGCTCACACGAGGTGGCTGCCCGGCGCCAGGTCTCTGATCTGAGTCCACTCTGGGAGGTGTCCCCACTAAGTCCATCTCCACTTCTGAACCCGCTGCTCGCTAACACCTACCAAGGTCATTTTACTCGATCGTGTCTTGCTTTCATCTGGAAATAGGTATGGGTAGCACACTCTTGTTCTTGAGGCCCAGGCCCCATGTGGAAGGCCGGTGGGGGACATGGAGCCGGCCTCTCATGCCCACCCGTCCCCACCTCATCCCCCAGGCTCTGAGACAGCGGTGCGCACAGCGGGCTGAGGGTCCCACATGTGTCCCAGTCTCCAGGAGAGCTGCTGCACGCACTTCCAGCTGGCAGCGGCTGCCGGCAACTGCCGACACTGCTGGGGACACACTCTGCACTCACGAGAAGCGAGGCAGGGAGGGGGCTGTGCTCCCTCTGAAAGAGGGGTCCCGGGTATTCACTTCTTCTTGTCATTGTAAGTATTTTTGTTGCCCATCTCTACTACTCATGAATAGCTCAAATCTAATTTAGGAAATGCAAGTGTAGGAACACAAAACTTTGTTCCGAGAGCAAAGCAGCTCCCAACTTGTTTTATCTTTAACATGTGTGTATCTGGTTCTGGAAATCTTTCTGCATACCACTTAATAGTGCTAGAACCTATGGCCCATCACCTCATATGTATTTACTGAGCACCTTCTATGTACCAGGCAGGGGTGGGGAGCTGGGGAGGCCGGGGAGGCTCAGGGGCCAATCCCCATATGCCATGTCACACCCAGGGTATCCTTAAACCCTGAGGCCCAGCCCTGGGACCAGGCACCAAGGAAAAGGGCCGAGGACTCACTGGACTGCAATCTTGAGAAGGAAACATAGGCACCTCCTGCCTGTTACATGGCTACAGACTGCAAGCGTGTGAGGTCGACCACAGTTAACTTGTGAAAGCCTAATGTTGATCAAGGACCCCAGGGATGTCAGTTTCCAGGGTGACATGCGGTAGCCCATGTGCACATACGCGTACACGCCCCTGCCCGGGAAGACACAGGGCTCAGGCTCTGTGACTCCACTCGCAGGGACAAACAGGGGCAGAGGAGCTAAGAGCACCTCCACCGGGCTCCTGTGTTTGCGAAAAGCACTGGTTACGTGGGGATCACCCATGGGGAAGCTGGGGTATTACACACCCCTTGAACACACACATGTAGAACTCAGACAAGAGCATGGCCATGACAAGCCCATGTTGTAAGACATGACCTCATGCCCAGAGGTCAGCAGACCCAGCTGTGCCATCAGCAAACACTCAACTCAGCTTTTCCACCAACAGAAAAACTCACCCTTTCAGGCAGACCTGAAAACACTGAACATGAGACTATCTTCCTTCTCTCGCGTTAAAGCAACATTTACATCGGCAAAAACAACTCCAGCGTGTTGGTTTTCTGTACTGCTAGAGGCTACGTTTATGATGCACCCTCTTTACCAAAGTGCCCCTTCAAAACACAGCCTGGGACCCACTGCACGTTTACACTTAAGCTGCTGGTGAGAACCCAGCATTTCCCTCAAATGGGAGTCATCGTCTTTGGCGTCACATGGAAACACAGGGCGGCCGGCTACCCTGCAAATGTGCTGGAACTGACAGGCACTCATCCCTGACCAGGAATAATGAAAATGGTTCATTTCATAAGCCAATTCCAACCAGCCGGAGGTGGCTGCTGACAGAGCCGCACGGTGAAGAACACCTGAGCCCAGGGTCGGTGCACCGTGAGCACCAGCCATGCCCGCTACGGGCAGAGTGGGCGAGGGGGGCCCGCACACATCCTGGGTATGGCTGAGGGAGAAGATGGACACAAGCCGCTCCCACGACGTGGCCCACCGGGCCTACAGCCTGTGAGCAGACGTGTGCGTGTGCACACGTCGGGAGGAGGAATGCTACACTTGCTGAGCCTCACAGTACAGAAAAACAACACAACCACACAAGTGAAAACAAACTCTGGTTCTTCGGTATCTACACAGAAACAGAACACCGGGCACAACGGCAGCTGGGCCTTCTTTCCCACAGGAAGCCGACGTATGAGGCGGCGGGGTCCGGCCGGCTCTCCACTCCCCTGTGTGAACGCGATTGTGGGTGCCCTCCCTGCAGGCTCCAGAGCCTGGTGCTCCCCACACATCAGAACCCAGGAGGGCAAGGACCTACGACGGACATGAAGGAGGCCCACAGACTGCCGCATGGAGCTGTCCGCCCGTGCAGCTGCCCCTCAGGCTCAGCTGCTCGCAGGCCGGTGAGGAAAAGGTGGTAGCCAAGGCTACTTCTGGAAAGCTTTGTGGAGTAAGGAAATTCAGATAAATAGAAACAGCCTTCAAAATGTGTATGATAACCAAATTTCACACATATTAAAACAACGCACTAATATGGGTCATGTTATTCTGTTTTATAATATAATCCATAGTGAAACAATTTAATTTTACTCCTTTCTAATTAGCAGAACCAATTACTAGGCACAAACAAAATTTCTAAAGCAAAAAGCAAACTGGACCACGAAAAAAATCCATATTCTCTTGGCTTTTCTTGACTATTTAGAAAGTGGAGATTTTCATCTTTTGTCTATACCTTATGTCCCTTCACCGTGTATAAGCCTGTTTCTCTTACCTAATTTTGAGGTCCTGGGGAGTCTTGTTGAAGAAAACAGAGGCCAGTTTTCATAAGAGAACAATAACTAGAAAATGCGCCCATCACTGAGCTTTACCTCCTGAACTTCTACCTCTTCTACAGTGGCCGAGGAGCCTTGTTACCCTGCAGTCCTTCTGGAACCAGGCCCCCTTTCTTCCCGCCCCTCCTGCTGGCCCTGGGGGGTTGAAGGGCACCTGAGGGTGCCCCCCAGGGACAGCAAGGCTGGAGCCACCAGCAGGGTGGGAGCTTCATGCTCCAAACCTCCGGCCTGGCGACTGTCCCTGGACCCCGCCCAAGTGTCCGCAATGACAAAGACAGATCTCTGCACCCACCTCACCCCAAAGCAACTGCCTCTGTCCCCATTCAGAACCCGGGGTTAATAGCTGTGGCAGGTCTGCAGACTTCCGCACGGGCCCTCCACTGGTGACTTTGAGCATCTTATTGTCCCATAAAACAAGCTTCTGAGGGATCTCCTAATAGCAAAACAATGGAATCCAGGGATGGACGCACGGAAAACAGTCTGCCAGCACATAATTCAGCAGGACTTTCACAGGCCAGAGTTTTTAAGGATCCGAGGGTGGATATCCCGCGTTAACCAAAAGACTTTAAAAATGAACCTTTGCTAAATCACACAAGCACTAGAGCACTCATTATAGACTAACAAACGTTTTATCCTGTGTCTTGATCAAGAGACTACATTTCCAGGGTGGCTGGGTGGCTCAGTCAGTTAAGTGTCTGACTCTTGATCTTGGCTTAGGTCTTGATCTCAGGGTCATGAGTTCAGGCCCTGCATTGGACTCCACACTGGGCCCGAATCCTCCTTAAAAAAAGAGAGAGAGAGACACTACATTTCCAAATGGATACATGTCTTCAATGTGGTGAGAGCTCAATATTTTTAAACAATCCCTTGGACTTCCATGTGCCCTCTGTTTCTGACAACAAAGCCCTCCAAGGGATCCCCCAGGTGTCACAGTGAGCATGTCAAACCCGCGTCTGTACACCCAGCATGCTGACACCGTGCTGGGCCCGAAGTCTCCCCTGCTTCAGACAGCTGGCTCACCTGGCATCCATGGCACAGACCGTGGGGCCAGTTGGCATCTGAGAAACAAACCTGCCCCGAAGACCTCACGGTGCACGGTCAGTGCTTTCTGACTCTCATGTAAAGTGCCACTGACTTCATTCCATCCACAGATGGTCTAAGAGTGGCCAGGGGTAAATCAAGGTTTCAGCAGACTCAACTCTCAAACCCTGCCGACCAGGAACTCTGGAGCAATTGCTGCCAGCACGACCACCGCCAACCTCACCTCATTGACAGCCCCAAGGGCTTCCTCCCTAAGAGCAGTGAAATGCGCGATCACTTACGACCTGGTTCAGGCAGGAAACCCACAGCAGGGGCATCTCACATTAGCCCCGAGAGTCAGCTGGGATCTAAGAGTGGGCCCCAGCGAGCAGTCCTCGGGGAACCACCGTAATGCACTGTTCGTGAGAGGTGTAGGGTCACCAGTGCGCACGTTCCTCCCTCACACAAGGTTTGCTCTAGGAAAGCTGCCGGTGTTCCGGCTCAAGGCTCCCAACAGCACCTAAGGACATAACTGCCCCCTGCACAAAGCGGGCCCTTGGTTACCATGATAGACAGCAACTATCAGCAGGCATTACTGACCTAAAAACCTTTTCTAACACTGTTTTCCCCTCATTAAGACAACCAATGCATGAAACAAATTCAAGCGTATCAGGTCCCCAAGAAGACCAAACAGACCTAGATTCTAAAGCCACTCATTACAGAGCTAACCACAGTCTCTTAACCCATGGACTCAGAGGTCAAAGGGACACATCTTTCCACCTAGAGGTTCACCGTTACCTGTAATGCCCGTGAATCACACACTTCTCTAGGTGCCACTGACGTCCCAGGGCTGGTTCACAGCTCCTTTCCCTCTGTCTCAGTTCAGCTGCCTGTCCCTACCCAACCCACTCCCCTGAACAGAAATGTCCCACCCTCCCCCACCCTTCAGTGGTTTCCCCGTGACGGACAGAGAAGTCAGAACCCACTTTCTTCCATCATCTGAGCAAAAAGACCAGTGCGCAGCACCATCCTCCCCCAGAAACTCAGTCGGGGGCACCTGGGTGGCGCATTCAGTTCAGTGTTCGACTCTTGGGTTTCAGCTCGGGACATGATCTCAGGGTTGCAAGATCGAACCCCGCATCGGGCTCTGTGCTTAGTGCACAGCCTACTCAAGATTCTCTCTCTCCTTCTGCCCAACCTCCCCAGCTCCCTCTCTCTCAAAATAAATAAATAAATCTTTTAAAATAAGAATATATATACATATATAATATATTATGTATATATATAAAAGAAACTCAACCAGTCCACATGCTCCCATGTACAAGAGCTTTAGAAAAGCTTGGAGTCTGTCTGCGCCACTCTTTTCCTCTTCACCGTCTTGTTCCTACGCTACCCAACCTGTCCTCTCTCTGCAAGCGCCAAGCCCCACAGCGTGGCACGTGCGCATGCCCAGCCCAGAACCGTAGTGCACTGCTCTCTTGTTTATGCCCCGAGGGTGCTGGTTTGTGCACTGAGTGCCATCCCATGCCCCCTGCATCCCCTACTGCCTGCTCAGGGGCCAGCCAGACATCTGCACCGCCCAGGTATGGAACAAGCACCGAGAGGGTAAGCACGCCGAGCGCTGTGGGGGCACCGCACACCTGCAGCAGGGCAGAGGCCAACGCTTACTTCCGGTCGTCCCTGGCACCCGCAGATCACCCGTGACGCGGAACTCCCTAGACGAGAGGAGCGCACGCTGCCCACCACTGGGGGTGCGCATGGAGCACAGTCCACCCGGACGGCTCTACAAAGCTGTGGATGCTGCAGACGGGACCCATCCTGGAAAACTCCCAGGAGCGTGCTAACTAAAGAGAACTGTTTCTGGAATATAACCAAATGAGAAAAAGAACAGCCTTCACCGCGAAAGCCAAAATGGTGCTCCAGAGCCGAGGACACGGCAGAAAGTGGGGCTGTCCAGAGCTCTGTGGCACCTGGCAGTCTAGGCCAAGGCAGAAGCAAGGGGCCATGGCCCTGGAAGGGAGGTCACAGCTGCAGGCCCGGGCCAGCCAGTGCTGAAGACTGGCTGACCCTGTGTAAAGTGAGAAAGAGGATGTGTCCAGCAGGAACGTCCTGGCCTTGCAGCGTCCACCTACAACAGAGTGTTTCCACGGAACCTCTAGCCCCAGTCAAGGTGGCCGACGGTCAGCTAGAGGCAGCCTCAGAGATCAGTGGCCACCCTCAAGCCAGGGCACTGGCAGGCACTTCATTCTTTAGAGTAAAGCTTACCGAACCACGTAATCAGAAACAGAAAATATCAGAACCTATGGAACAAGCTTTTAGAATTGCTAGAATCTCTCTAGTTCAGAGTCCAAAGATAAGACCTACTGTCATATGTGTCCCTGAGCCACCACGCCGGCACCAAGCCACTGTACGAGCAGGGGATCTGTCCCTAAACAGTCTTAGTTGAGGGGATGATCTGGTCTACGATATCCACAGTTCAGGATATTCTTATTTTAAACTGTATGTTTTGGGAAACTTTTCTGTATTTCCTAATAGATATATAGTGACTTTTACATTTTCCACATTAGTAAATAAAATAACCTAAAACACAAAAAGACATGGTTCTCCCCAAATGTTATGCTGGCCATCGGAAGATGGAAATTCATGCTCTGACCTCAGCTTTTGCCGACATGTCAAACAGCACCTTCTGTCTTTCCACTTCCCCTCCACCCCAGGGTCGATCGGCTGGAGTCCTCGAGGGGGACGGTGACCAGGGCCCTGTCTGCCGCAGGCCGTGTGCATGCACACGCCACCAGCACAGATGCAGCCACACGCAGGAAGGGCCTCCCCAGGAAAACAGACTTTGCAGCGCAGATGCACCCGCAGACACCGGAGCAGACGCCGCTGTTGCCCTGCCTGGGATGCACTTGCCACAGGAGAGGGTGCCCGTGTGGACCATTTCCAGATCAACATCCAGTTTAAAGTGCACACGTTTTACCAAATACACAGTATGACTGGAATATTACTGAGGAAAACAGCCCGTGGCTGGTCCTCTTGTCCTAAGGGTCCCGTGAAGCCCACCGTCTCGCGTGGGGACACTTGGGTCAGATTCAGTCACGATCCTCTAAGGCTTTGGAAAATGCACAAGAGGTTACGAGGTACTGAGGAAAACAAACAATGGATTTCACAGTACATACATTCTGGTGGAAGTCTGTTCTTTCTAAAAGCAAGTCTCTCAGTTTTCTTTCTGCTTTCTGCCAAGCTAAACAGCACTCCGTAAACATACTGGCGAACTGGCCTATAGAGCAGGGCGGCGGGAGGCAGGTCTTTGCTGGCTTCATCTTCAATAGAAACAGCAATTTTGATTTCACCCTTTGCATGGAAGAAAGCAGAATAATATTGCACATTTTTCATGTTGAATTTACAACAAACTCACAGAAATATACTGCATTATCTCCAGTTAATGACATTGCAATTCTATTCCAAATCAATTGCTTAACCACTTGCGTGCAGTGGGGCGTCAGGGCGAATTTTTGTAGTGGGCTGTCAAAACATATGCTCAAAGAGTCAAAATAAAATCTACATGGTTTCATCTTTAAATTGGAACCAAGAGCATAAGGAAACCACATAGACGACCCCGAAGTCTTTGAAACAATCTGGACAGGTAACAGCAGACAACAAATAGACTAGAAAATGCTGAGAACTTGCAAATTTTACTTAAGAGTCAAGATGGTCATATGCAATGAAATTCATAAATTTTAATGACCTATGTGAAATCCAAGAAATGAGTGTCCTGAAAACAAAATGGTCAAATTGTCTTTACCAAGCTCTTCCATAAAACATGACACGTGCGTACATGGTCTCCCAAAGAGCACGCCCTGTAGCGCCCCTCATTCTGCACGGTTTCGGCACGTGCCAGGACTCAGCGGGGGGAGGGGGGGCGTGACTCCTGAATGAAGGGCACGCACAGCCGCTGGGGTGGCCCTCGAAGGAAGCCCCACTCTGCTCACATTCCACGGCCAACATGGCACAAGACAAGGGGCTGCGCGTCCGCACCTGAGGCGGTGGCAAGGCCTCTGGGGCCCCGTCTCGGACATTCTGTGGCATCGAGGTGCATCTCAAGAGGTTTTGCACGGAACTTTATTTAGGGATGTTCATGACATAAGACTATACATATGACCTTCAATGTCTGTTAAATTGATCACTACTTACTCTTTCAATAACTCCATGGCATCTGCTCTTTCTTCATAGATCTATGTGAGAGAGAGTGCAGTGGGAACTCTCTCCCGGTCCCTGGCTCGGCCAGCTGCCTGCGTGAGTGTGAAGCCTTGCCTCACCAAGGCGTGTCGGCCTGACAATTTAACACCAGAGCCACGTAGCTCACAGCAAACAGCATGCCTGACACTCTAAGCTTTCCTTAACGTACAGAAAAATAGCAGAAGCATTTTTAAATTGAAGCGATAACCATTTACTTTCTCAACCACAGTCACTTTACCAATATTTGCCCTTGAGATGAGGGAGTGGTGGAGGAGGACAGGCCATCTGTCGCTCAGCTCGCCACCGAGCAGACCACAGTGGGCAGGGCAGAAGCGCAGGGGTCTAGGACCTCGCAGCCCACACAACCCCACAGGGAAAAGGTGCAATCTCCCCCGAACCTGGGTCCCTTTAAACTCAGCAAATCCTTCTCCCGTGAGAGGAACTTTCCACTTACCCTTACTTATAACATGCGATGCCGCTGAAAAATAAAATGTTTACCTCACAACCGTAACCTGAAAAGTGATACCGTACGTGCAGACCCGTATCACATAGTCATGACACCTGGAGGCGACTGCGGTTTAAACATAAAACTCGTGGTGCCCTTGGACTGACACGAGGGAGTGATGCTCAGGTTAGCCAACTAACGGTCGCTGTCCGGCTCGGGGTTCTGTGGGGTATGGGGCTTGTGTACTTACTGACCCCACCGTACAAACCACAGATGGATTGCAGAAGCAGAGAGAAAAATGTCTGATTATCTGTGGTGGTGCAGACACTGATGAAAACATGTTAAAAATACATGATGGCAATAAACCCATCCACATGAGAAATCTGGTCCCCGAAGTTACGTCTTAAATCTTGGGTGTAGGGCCATAAACATCAACAGAAAGACCACAAGTCACTGAGGAAGTTTAAATGGACACATAGATCCATTCAAGACACCAAGATTCAAAAACAATGCCACACTGGCTGTCCACTGAAGCATACGTTTGGTAAAACACTAATAAAGTGAAATCCTGACACTACGTAAACACAAGATCGCATTTTCTGACTATTAGCATGTCACACAGTCCTGTATTCGATTTTCTGCTGAAGGGCTCTAAGAGCCACGCTCGACAAGTCCAAGGATGCCGAGCGCTGTCTGCCACTCTGCAGGGGCACTCTAGGACAGAGGACAGAGAAGACAGGCAGGGCACGTGACAGCTCATTAAACCTGACAGTATGGCATAAACATGGTACAAGAAATTTTAAAATTAGAAAAAAAATAAAATAAAATCACTAGTTAGAAAATTAACATGATGTGCCATTAACTAGAAATCTCAAAACTATTTTCTATCAAACTAAAGGGGAAAATAAGACTTTCCCACGTTCTTCTCTTACTGCATTTATAGGTATGCATTTTCGCCTTTTCTCCCAGTGTTTACGAAGGCGGAAATGCACTCCATTTCAGGTGCCTGGTCAGACAGAAAACAGCCACCCGTACCTTCGTCAGGACGTGGAAGATATAGGGGTACATCAGCCCCTTCTTGTGCCGGTGCTCCGCCACTCTCAGTACCTCAGGCGCCACCGGGGGCAAGGGCGGTGTGGTGATGTCCATGTGGTTGCGGGTGGGCATGGACAGGAGGCAAGGGATCGGCTGCACAGTGCCCAGCTGGCTTCCCTTTCCTTCAGCAAGCTGGCTGCCTGAGGAGGCAGTGGACGAGCCTTCCGTCTGCAGAGCCACGGGCAAGAGGGGAAAACAGGTCAGGTCATGTTTCCACACAGTCCTTTCGCTCTGTGTCCCAAGCAGAGGACCCTCCCCAAAGACAGGGAGTGGCAGTGGCCCCCTGAGCCTGTGTGAGGGTGGGCCTCACCACGACTACTCCCCAGGGCCCCTGTGGGCAGGAATGCCATTCGATGCTTGCTGGCCCCCAGGAAGCCACCGCGTGCCCTCTGCTCTCTGTGTGGAAACGGGAGGGGATGCTCAGAGAGGCTGTGGCACTGCCTAGGAACTCGCAGCACAGAGGCTCACACCCCTCCTCACCACCACTGCTGGCATCTGGAGAACAGAAACCCAAACTCAGGCATTCCCTCTCTTCATCAAAAAGCCCCAAATTAAGTACACACAGAGAACTGCTCACTAAAAATTAAAGCAAGAAACAAGCTAATTCCATGGAAACTGATGATCAGATCTATATATGATGACATAGAAATATGTACAGAGAATAGCATTAAGTGAAAAATACCCATCCTGTAATAACCAATCACCAAAACACAGAACGTGTACGAGCTGCAGAGGAGGAGTGGTCCCCACGTGGGGCTCGGGGACGGAACGTTGCAGGCAGCAGGCTGGCGAAAGGGAAGGCAGAGGGATAACCTTCACCTCCTCTTTATGAATTTTAGCAAAGTCCAAAGTGTTTACTGAGATCAATTATTATTTGCACAATAAATGGTTTTATTCTTTCTCATGACAAATGCTGGAAATAGTAACTCCCCATTACTTAATTTCATGCCAATCTAGGGAACATACATTTCTCTGTTCTGAAACAAGACGTGTTCTTTACAGTGGTATGTACTTAAGTGCTTAATTTTACCCTTTAAAACACAAAGTACCAAAACTGATCTTAAAAAAAACTCAAGGATAATCCACAAGTGTTTTCTATACTCTCCACTCACAGAATGTAGACATAAGCAGCTGAAAATTTTGGAGGTACTTTGCAAAGAAGAGGCAACCACAAAGCATTTGTTACTTCTTCACGAGACAACCCTTCAACAGAAGGAGTATTCCAGAGTCGTAAATGAATTTCCGACATGGTGTCCCCTTATGTAGAGACAAACCCTCTTCCAGCTAGAGATGTGGTGCGTCCTAAGCAACCACACGCGGGGGACAGGCTCTACAGCTGAAAGGTATTGCGAAGGCTCACTAGTAACAGGAAGAGGCAGAAAAAAGGGGCAATGGAATGTACTTTATTTTCATTTTTAATGTGTACATTTGAAGTGATTCCTTATTCAATCCTGCAGAGTCTGTGCCTGCAGATGGGAGTCTTTCCAGAAAGTTCTGCCCAGCCTGGGAAGACAGGAGTTGTCTCCTTCCCCTCCCCATGCATCTGGGACCCCCTCCCCTGCACCAATGTCTGGGACCCATCTCCCCGCCAACGTCCTCAACACCCCTCCCCCGCCAATATGTGACCCCCTTCCCCTCCCATTCCCAAAGTGTGTGACACCCCCTTGCCTTCCCACCCTCCCTATGTCTATTACTCATAACATGCTTTAAAAAAACAGCACTTTGCTTTGAACAAATTCCTAACATTACATGCCCAAAGAGTCGATATCTGAAGAATAAAAGCCAACCTACTACCTTTGTTTGGTCTCCTGGGTCTCCCCGCGCTTGCGGCTCTGAGTGGCTTCCCGTCTTCTCCCAGCCTATTTTGTTCCCACTGATATGGCTGAACATAAACAAAAGAAACACGGTCAGATTAGCATCTGCTTTCCCCCACACCAGCCCTGACAAGCCGGCCTGCACTGAGCCCACAGACTCAGCTTTCCCGATCTGGCCGCCCCCAACAAACCACCTCCAGAGAGAGCCCTGCGCTGGGAGCACATTCTGCCTGCTCAGGCCGGCAGTGACATCACACTCCAGAGGAGAAACCCAGAGCACTAAGCCAGCACAGGGCCCAAAGACGGCCAGGGATGGCCACAGAGGGGACTGATGCCGCCCTGCCTAGCAGCAGGCTCAGCCGTCGTGAAGAAGCAGGATAAAACAAGCCCAATGAACTGACGGCTATCAGGCAGGGGAGGATTCAGTGTTATGTGGATCAAGTGTTACTCATAATTCATACAGACGTGTCAGCGACAAGGTGCCGAGAGACGGTACACGGGGCGCTCAGCCTATTCTTGGAGAGGCTGCCGGAGCGCAGGCGAGGGTGACTCATCCGGGAAGGCAGAGGTGGGTTCAGAGAACAGATGGACGGCACGAACTTCTCTGGGAATGGCCTCAAGTGACAAAGTGGTAACTAGGGTGTGGGAAGGGATGGGGAAGAGCAGGAGGGGCTCACGGGCCAGACCCATCAGTCAGCGGCAGGAAAACACTGCAGCTTGTGACCCGTTAACAGCTCAGTTAAAACAATTCAACGGGCTTAACCAGCACTATTTTAGAAGATTTTATTTATTTGTCAGAGAGAGCAAGACAGCAAGAAAGAGCAAGCACACAAGTAGGGGCAGTGGCAGGCAGAGCGAGAAGCAAGTTCCCTGCTGCACAGGGAGCCCAATGTGGGGCTCAATCTCAGGACCCTGGGATCATGACTTAAGCCAAAGGCAGACGCTTCACTGAGTCACCCAGGCACCCCTAACCAGCATTTTTAAAAACATTTTAAAATGGAACAGAATGCAGTAAATGTGAGACACATGGCATTATCTCATACATTATTTTTCCACTTATTATCATAGACCACAGCACCGAAGTTCACTGTGGTCCTGGGGCAACCTCATGAAAAGCACTACCCTGGAGGGAGCTGGGAGTCTGGAGGCGCCTGAGGCACAGCCCTGCAGACAGGGGCTTTCCATCATCCCTCCCCACACCAAATCCAGTTTCTAAAGCCAGTGCTAGCCATAAGGTCTGCCAAGGAAGACTGCTTTTACTGGACTTGCCTTTCTAACTGACCCACGGGACAGATGGAGAGTTGTCAAGACCCATAATTCTCCTGGGATGCCTCGGTGGCTCAGTCTAAGTTAAACGTCCAACTTTTGATTTTGGCTCAAGTCATGATCTCAGGGTCCTAGGCTGGAGCTCCTCATCAGCTCTGCAGTTTGCAAGGTACCTGCATCTCCCTCTGTCCCCCTCCACCCCACTGGTGTGTGTGATCTCTCTCTCAGTCAAATAAATAAATCTTAAAAAAAAAAAAAGGGCCCACTATTTTCTTATCTTCCTCATTTTAGTCATTACCAAAACAAAACAATGCAAAAAGGAGAGACGAGGAGCAGGCTGCCCATCATAAGCCAAGAGTCGTGCCCCACGTTGTTCCTCTCGGAGCCCACTCGGCTCCTCAGTCCCAGGACAGGACAGGGCCCGGGATGCTGCCCCGTGTGTGGGTTCCTGGTCGTCTGCAAGGACTCAAAGCACCGCTCTGTCGGGGTCTGCTCCTCCCCTGCGCCCTCTCTGACCACAGCTCTGCCAAACCACAAGAGCCCTAGTGATGAGAAGACGGCACCACGGTTCGCGCGAGCAGTCCAAGAGCATAACGATCACCGTTTCAACTTGAGACCAAGGCAGCCCCCGCGAGGGGTGAGCCCGCAAACCTGACACCTGAGTGCGAGTCAGAAGGGAGGGCCCCACCATGCACGTCTAGCGCGCGCGCTCCAAGCACTGGAAAGGGAAGGCTGGCAGCGCTCCAGCGGTCTAGAATGCAGCACGAGGAGAGAAGCTTGTGAAACTGTTCACCAAAAAGTCAGTGGCCTTTGTTTAGTGGAACTTTGGAACAAGTTATTTAAATCCTTAAAAGTTTCATAAAGAGATATAACATCTATTAATTACAATTTTAAATAATTAAGTACAACACACCTGTAAAAACACACCCAAGTTACAAGTGAACGGCTTAATGGATGTCCACATGCTGAGTGCGCATGCGGGCAGCCCCACTGAGACGCCAGGAGGCCTCTCCTGGCCTCACTCCAGACCTCCTCCCCGAGCACAATGGCCGTGAGACCTCTAACAGCAAACATGGCCTTCCCTGGGCCTCGAATGCCACAGAAACAGAACCGTGCAACTGCCCAGTGGTTTGGGCTCAACCACGTTCCTGCCCACCATGCTGTTCAGCCCCCCTGATGGACGCATCTGGGGACAGCAAGCCACCGTCAGGTCTCCAGTCCAGCCCCCAAACACCCTGGGAGCTCCCGCCTGGACACGCAGGGTCTCCTATGGCGCCCGCCACAGCCCTTCTCTGGATGTGCCGACCCCACACGGTCTGCTTTGCATTGCCCTGACGACAGAGGAGATGAATGCTTCTCCACATGTGACGTCTTCTCGGCGCTGCTTGTACAAATAACGCACGTCCTTTGTCCCACTGCAGACAGTGTGCAAAATGCTCTTCTTACAGACTTCCAGGCAGTCCTTCATTGTGGACCCCAGTCCTCACTAAGGCAGCAGGGTCTCGCGCTCTGGTGGACTTCCAGCTCTTCTCTTCACGATAAACAGGTCCTTGTTTGTGACATCTCGTCGCACAGGCCTTAGTGGCGGCGTCACCACAGCACAGGCTTCTCTAGCCACCCGGTCCCTGCTCTTCTCATGGCTGTGTCCCTCCTGGCATGCACCACAACGGCACCGAATTCCTGTCCATCTCCATCACTCAATAATACATTCCATGAAGATAAGCGCTCACAGCCACTACCAAGTGGAAGCCCAGCAGCTAAAGGAATGAATCACAAAAATGCAGCCTAAAGGTATGTGGAGAAGACAGCATAAACCGACTTCTCCGTGCAACACAAAGCTCCACACGGGCACTCAGGCATACAGCCCCGTGAGCACGCGAACCTCACGATGGGTCCCAGGCCAGCGAGCACCCGGCAGAGTGGCAGGGAGGCCATGCCCACCGAAGACCACATAGAACCTACACTTTCAGACACTGGTTTTGTTGTACATGGATCATTACCAGAGTAATGGAAACGTCACAATCTAGATGACCTCACGGCCTCCTAATAATCATACCATGAACCTGAAATTCTGCCTGAAAAGCATCTTAACAATAGCCAGTTTCTCTAAAGTCCCCAACACTTCACTAGGATGACTATGTCGCTTTGCAACTTAAATCAAACTCCTGACATATGACAGATGCCTTGCCTTGAAGAACACGCAGCTGGTGCTCAGACGGCGCCCTACTGCGGGCCACGCCCTGCCAAGACCTGCTGGCACCCACACAGGCCACAGGACGCCTGCACGCTCGTGCCCAATCCTGCTGACAGGAGTCGGTCTCTGGGAGAAGGGACCCATGCATGGCACAGGTGCTGCACCCAGGCCGAGCTGCAGCGGGCCAGCCACGCACCCAGACCGGTGGCGAGGATGAACGCCGGCACCGCGCGCCAGGGCTCTGTGGCCCTCACTCTGCGGCTGGACACTTGGGGCTATCCTGCACCAGAGCCAGAGGGAGACGGCAAAGCGCTCTTCCCACTGTGCTCCCTCCTACACGCAGGTCTAGTCGGTGAGGGGGGTGCTGGGGCACGTGTGCACACCCCGGGTGAGGGCGCAGGGCCCACCACGCTGACTTCTCACTCACGCCTCCACTGCACGGGCACAGGCTGTGCTGATGGGACACTGACCACGAGCTGACTGACTCATCGACAGAAAGAAAGAGCAAGGGCAAATGAAACCACATGGGAAGCAACAAAACAGAGAAAGGTGAGAGATCAAACCCCCCGAAGGAATCCCCAGTGTGCGCGGGAAGTCACAGATGGGGTCCCTGAGTGCCGTCGGCCTGCTACAAGCACGCACAGTCCATTTTCACGTCTGTGAGCTCCCCAGCTCCAGATGGAAGGATTCTGGATGCGCACCTGTCCCCCTCCGGACCTGCAGAGCTCTGAGGAAGCCCAAGGCCAGGAACTCCCACCGCACAGCACGGAGGGCAGGGCTCTGCGATAGGGGACCGCGAGTCGGACCCAAGACACTGCCGCAGGCGCAGTCTCCTTATGCTCCGATTTAAGCTCCTGTCACACATTCAGGTCTTCTCACGAGAAGCTGGGAACCGAGGAAGTGGTGGTCCAACTCCTACGCAGCAGGGAGACGGCGCTGGCATCCTTGCGCGCCTCTCGTGCGCTTGCCAGGACTGCTCACACCTCTCCCCCACGAGGGAGGGCTCCGACACCAACAGAGGCAGACGAGCGCCACACAGAATGCCCACCCGGGTCTTTGCACGGCCAGGACATGTGCGGACCCCGTCCGCTGATGGCACAGAGGATTACTAAATCTTACCAACATGGAAAAGTACCTCAGGTTGGTTTCCACAAGGAGAGAGAAGGTACGCTATCCTATCGGGCACAACACAGAGCACAAGGCTCCAGAAGGAAGAACCGCAGCCATAGTCAGCCTGTGTGACTAGGAACAACCCATGTCTTAGGAAAAGAGCCTGAGAGGACACAGACGAACTGCCCCCAAAAAAACCACAAAAAATGACGACGACGAACAGCCCAAGAGCACTACCACTTCATGGCCAAAGGTGCCCTGAAGGACATGCACCACTGGTTTCTTCAGCATTACACGGACATAGACTCAGTGCCCTAACAGGGACACTGTCTATCACTCACTGCACTTACACCCCAGCTGATGTGGTTCACAAACAACCCAGATACCTCCCCATCCACGCCTGGCCCAGCATGAGCCGCCACAGGCGGTCCGGGCCCGAGTCCCCACCCTGGTGCACAGGCCCTTGGCACTACAGGGCCCTTCCACAGCCCAGACCTGGTCCCACAGGGTCCAGAGTGGGCCGGCAAGCTCACCCAACAGATGCTGTTTTGACCTGGTAAGTGGGGTCAAAGGAACATGTGCACAGGAACACGGAACAGCAATCCCCCCCCCCCACCAACGACCCCATACAGCACAGAAATTACATTCTCGTTCTCTCCCAATGGACTTCCAGACATCCATTTAAAAACATCAGTGATTACAGCCAAACATTGAGGCGACATGTGGAGGGAGCACACACAGGCACACAGGTGCATACACACCCTCATGGAAACACGAAGTGTGTACACAAAGCAGAGGAAGAAGGACGAGCCGCTGTCCCTGAGACCAGGTCTCGCAAGCAGGAGCCGTGTCAGGACACACCCTGGAACATCTTCGCCCATCTTTGTAGAGTGTGGTCTGTCCAGAGGGCTCACAACAGGCTCCCTGGACCGTATTTTCTGATGTGTCAGTTCTCTAACTTTGCACTGAGATGGAAATTAGAGATACATACACAACAAAGAACTAAAAACTTTAAATAAGCTAGCAAACTCAGATCCGATTCAGGATCCAAAAGCTGATGAATCTATGAAAATAGTGTAAGATTAACACTCCATAAGGATTCAGTTGTATTTCTAAATTCAATAACATCACAAAGATCTGACAAAGGCCAGGAAAGACGGAAAACAGGTGCATTACTGTCCATAAAGATCTGCACCAAGAATAGAGCAAGAGGACACACTAATGATACTCTAAGAGAGCAGAAAGCAGGAGGGAGAGCATGCGGATAGAAAGCAGTACACTTCTTTCTTTGATCACTTGAAAATGATAGTCAGGGTCTGGAATAACTGCTACAGGCACCGGCCTCCGGCCTCTGACAGATGCAGGGCCACAGCCAGACAAAGCTGCGAGTCTGCAGCCAAGGGAGTGGGGGCAGCAAAGCCAGGACAGCCACGGCGCTGGCCACGCCCAGTGGAGATGCCCGGTGCCATAGTGTGCACGGCACCCTCGGTGGCCCCAGGACTCCTAGGCCAGCAGAGACTCAGACTGGCGGGGTCATGAGGAGCCGGGTAAGCAACAGTACCAGACTCCCACTCCAGCTCCAGGGCCAAAAGGCCACTGAAGTACTCAGGCAGGGTTGATGGGCAGTCCCTCTGAGCATGCCTGGCATGACACACATGCGTGTGCACAGTGCATGTGCTGCCACGTGAAGCTGAGCATCACCAGGAGACATGTTCCTGCCTCAGGACTCCCGAGACACCCTCTTCTGTGAGCGTGTGCTCGCAGGACTCCTGCCCGCCCCGCTGTCCACATTCAGGACACAGAGCACACCTCACACCCACCTCAGGGCAGGGAGCCGCACCCTGGGGAACGTGCCAGGAGAACCAAAATCTTGCATCTACTGAACTTTATCTTTAAGCAGAGCCTGGGTGGCTCAGCTGGTGAAGCGTCTGCCTTCAGCTCAGGTCATGATCTCAGTCCTGGGATAAGTCCTGCACTGGGGCTCCCTGCTCGGCGGGGAGTTTGCTTCTCCCTCTGCCTGCTTGTGCTCTCTCTTGCAAATGAATAAATAAAATCTTAATAAATAAATAAATAAAAATATATGTTTTCCAACTTTGTTTCATAAAAATGTTCAGTCTTAACATTCCTTTTTTTTCTAAAGTGGGGGTGAACATCCTTTTATGTTTCCTGACCATCTGTGTTTCTTTCGTGAACTGCATGTTTATGTTACTTAAAATACTTAAAATACTTGTCTTTTTCATTTGCAGGATGCTTTGGGGGAGGGGAGAGATCACTTCATTCAGTAATCATTCTGTCTCTTATCAGCACCATCCTTTAAAAACATGCCACCAACACAGGCCATGCCAGCCTGACCCCACGCCTGGTCTGTGCTGCGGGCCGCTGCGCTCACGGCCAGCGCTCAGGGGGCGCGTGGCTAAATGCACAGCCTTCCCTTCAGAGCTTCCTGAGAGCAGATGCAGGTCCAGAGCTCCCGACTCAAGTCCAAACCAAGGTAAAGCAGGTCACGGCTTCCTGCTCCAACCCAGTGTTTGGGCCAGCAGGGTGACACCCTGCCCCGGGCACGGAGAGTGCACGCACACAGCACACTCGGCAGGCTGGAGTCCACACCCAGGAAACCCAAGAACACGGGCCAGAGTCGTCACAAGGGCTGGCCCCAGGTCCTGCTCTGCCTGGCATATGGCCCCAAAGCCTCTCCCTCCCCCTCCCCCATTTTCACACATCTATTGATCATGGTAACTGGGAAGCGAAGAACACTCAAGTGTTGAGAGGCCCACAAGGCTACCCGATGTCTCGATGCAAGGCTGGGGGTGATCGGTCCTCCTCACCACACCTCACATCACCCCACACGCGAGCCCACCTTCCAGCAGTTCCTCCAGAGAAAACTGCGAGAACGCCGGGGTGGGGCAGAGCCAGACAGGCGATGAGGTCTGAAACTTTGGGACCAGGGCAGAGCTGAGGGCACACCAGGGAAGCAAGGGGACCTCCAGCAACTACCACCCCCACAGAGCCAAGCTAGGTGGGGGACCCCCACAGGCAGCTCAGGGCCCAGGCACACAGTACAGCCCCTCCTGCTTTGGTCCTTGCTCCCAGCTCTCTAGGAAAAGCGTCTCTCGCCAGACCAAGCGTGTGCACATAGACATAGTCGTCGTGCTGGTGCCAGGTGATTTTCCACAGAAAACATTCAGTGCCTTTGAATTCCAGAGGGGAAGAGCTTCCGAGATATGACCAGCTGTTCTCATTTGCACACGCACGAGCCTGGGCTCGTCACACTCAGCAGATCTTCACTCTACTCCCTTTCCAGAAGGTAAACTTGGAAGTGTAAATGTAAAGGCAGAACTTGTTATTCACCTCAGGATTTTAGACTTTCAAGACCGCAATAAGCATTTACATCCAGAGTTATGCTCCACTACTCCACGGAGCACACACGCCGTGCACGGCAGCGAAGCCCTCAGTAGCTGCCGCCCAATGTCAGCGGACACTTGCGCCCACTCCACAGATGAGTAGAGGGGACGTCTCGCCTCAGGCTTCATGCCCAGTGAGAATTTGCAGAAGACGAGAAACCACCTCCATCGACAGAGCACCCAGGGGCCCCGGCCACCCACTCATGAGCCAGAGAGCAACGAGAAAGAGGACAGGAGCAGAACGGCAGGCCGTCTCTTCCGTTTGCGAATCAGGTTTCTTAAAACATAACGGTTGGTGTTTGAGGAGAGGAAGAAGACAGTGCATTTAAGACTTTCTTGATCAGATTCTAACAAATCATGTATTTGAACATTCATTTACTCAGGGACACACGTTTAAATTGCTGCTCTCCAGTGAAAGTTCCAGCCCGGACGGCCGCTTTCTCCGCTCTGGCCAGGTGAACGGCGTAATTTCAGGAACCTCACAGGCTGCTGAGCTGAGATGTGACTTGCCTGATTCAATTCAGGAGAGGAGGAGATCCAGAGTTTCCCTCAATCCAGGAGCCAAGACGGAAAGCCACCAGCGTCTAACTCAAAATGCTTTCCAAGGGTGGGACTGGGGTCTCCCAGCCCAGGGGACAGTAAGGGTCAGCAGCACTTGAGCTGGTAACTTCACCACATCTAAGGGTCACATAAACCAAAACTCCACCCCAGCAGAGGAGCGGCCAAAGGGCAAAGCTGGAACAGCGCAGATTTTCAGCCTGCCCTCCACTCCTCCGTTTCCAAGAAGCCCTAGTCTGTGCACAGTGACGGTCCCCTTCCTACAACAAATGACACCTCTGCACACAACCCTCAGCCGCGGGAGGACAGAAGGCAGCTTCCCAGGGGACCGAGATACCTGATGGGCCTCGCGTCGCCAATACAAATATGAAGTGCCAGGTACACTGCACCCCACTCACTTTGCAGCTGCTCCACTGCCCTCATCGTTGTCGGAAGACGACGACGTAGAAGACCCTGGAAAGTACGCTGAGTCCACGTGGTTGGGGCTGCCGCCTGGAGCTGGGTGGATTGGGGACGACCGTTCATACAGCGGGGTATGCTTTCCTTCGTGAGGAATGTTGCTGTAGGTGCTGTGCTCAGTCAGACTCTTTCCACTCGTTTCCAAAGTGAGGGCCGGCTCAGCGAGGCTGTACGGGTGTGGACCCTGGCCCGCGGCACCCGGGCTGGGTACCTGTGGGGCCTGAAACAGAGGGCAGGTGTTATGCATGTACTCAAGGCCTATAGGCCCAGCTCCCGTCAGTGCTGCCTGGTTTTAACTCAAGGAACACGGGCACCTGCTTCACATATCAGCTCAACAGCTTAAGAAATTATTTTAGCTTTTGCTAAAATCTGATGCGTGCACTCCCCCCCCGCCCCCCCCCGCAACCAGGCAGGGAGACCCGCTGCAGGAGGTGGGGGAGGGTCTTACCACAGGCTTGGCTTGCAGAGGGGTCTGTGGAATGTTGAGCATCTGGGGGGGGACATACGGTGGCACGATCCCAGGCATTCCGAACGGATTTGGTCTGGCTGTTTCGTCGACAAGGAAAGAAAGCGGTATACTGGTTAGGAGAGGACATGCCCCAGGACACCACAGTGGCCAGCACATGCCCCCATCTGCCCTGTCCCCCCTCAGGTGACAACACACCACTGATCCCTACCTTCAAAAATTCATGTTTCACATGAAAAAATAGTACATTTTATGGTGATCAACTTTATACACTGGGGCTAGGATTTTAACTTCCAGGCATCTGGGCCACCCTCTCTCTCTCTGCCCCTGTCAGCTTCTCAAAGCCCTAAGACTGCGATGTAGGGACAAAGCAGAGACAGACACTTCCCCTCATGTAAGTGAGGCAAGGGATCTGCCTACTGAGACTAAAACTCAGTTCTTGGCTATTAAGTAGAAACAGTGAAGTGTGGAAGTTGCAGCCGGAACCTTTCAGTTTCTCACTGCTAAACAAAACCGTGATGGGGCTGCGTGTACCAATGTGTGTTCCGGGGCCAGTCACCTGGCTCTCTGTGCTCTGAGAACATGACTCCCTAAGCCTGCTCTGACGCACACTGTGCTCGCTCTGCTGCCCCGTGCTAATGGGAGCCACAGCAGCCAGAACAGAAGTGTGTGGAGAAGCGGCTGTGGACACACGTCAGGACCGGGCTAGGTACTAAGTCGGGACGCACAGCCATCAGCTCAGCCCACGGACCTGCACACTTGCACGCCCAAGACCTCAGTGCCGTCACCTGGTATGACATGTGGTGACTGACAGGTGGTACTAAGGACTGTGGCCTCAACATCAGAACACTTCCAAACACCATGAACTAGTTACTAATGCAATAAAAATGTGAACGAGACCCTTTGCAGCTTTGCTCCTCCACTGGACAGTCAGGTACGGGGTGCCTGTGAGGTCAGGCTGCAAGGCCAGGCCGGGGCACCTGAGCCCCAAATGTTCCCACCGTCCCACCACCCAAATGGTGGGAACAGACAGCAGACCTGGGGGCCACAAGCTACACGATCTCCTCCTTAGGCTTCTTTTAGAGAGTGAACAAAACCAAGCCTCGACACCCCTGAACACCAACATCCTTTACCAGGAAGGGTGTTCCTCCAACTTTAGAATCTGGGCAACTCCAAGCCAAACAAGGAGCCCACAGACTACCACCTCTCACCCCACCAACCTGCCAAGATAAACACATTTAAATTAATAATAATAAAGCATCCCCAAGCCCAAACCCTCCCTCTCATTCTCTGAAAGAAAACTCCCACTGGCATATAACCTGAGCTCCAAGAGCCACCAGTCCTGGTGGAGCAGGGAGAGAAGGGCCACAGCTCACTTCTCCCCACCCAAGAGGACCCATGTGCCTGGAAGCCACAGCCCGCTGCACAAGCCCATCTCCACGTGCCCGGCACACAGCCAGCACCAAGAAGCCGGGGGCACAACTTCCGCAACTGTGGGACACGTAGCTGGGAATGACGACGCCGGCACATGTGCACATGCACTCACACGCTCACCCACACAAACATGCACTCACACGCACATGCATGCACACTGGCCACACATACATGTGCGCACACACGTGTTCACTACATCCACCACACTCACCCCACAGACACACATGCTCACCACACCCACGTGCACACCCACTACACACATGTACACAGTCGCACATGCATGTTCACCACAAACGTGCACTCACCCATACATGTGCACGTGTCTACTGCACACATGTGTGCATTCACCCCAAATATACCTGCACACGTTTACCACACACACACATAAACACACCCCCCTCACACACATGTATGCACATGCAAATATAGGGGAACATTCCTGATCAAACAGTTCTGACCCAGGGGATTGGAACCTCCAAGTGTGAGACACAAGACACTGGTTGTGTGCCTTCTCAGGAGATTCTGAATCATGGCCAGAACACCATGAATTCCATTCAAGCTCTAACGCTACAATTTAATCACCGTGAGAGGCGCAGTTTACAACCTCTTGTGGCTGACCGGACCCACGTAACTTCTGAGTAACTACACAGAAAGTCGGCCACGCCAATTCCCAGCAGTCCAGGGAAGGGGATCCTTTTGTCTCTATTTTTGGCCATTACGTGCTACCAACTTCCTGAAAAGCACAAACTTTCCTTAAAAACAAAAATAAACTATAACTTAAAAGCAAAGATTCCCATGTAAAGACAGTTTCTAAAATCACATTATAATCACTGACCTCAAACAAACCTTCAAGAACCTACAAAGCTACTTGCTAATCCATCAGAACCTGGTCCAGTAAGTGAATTAATCTGTCTACACTTCTGGGAAGGCTGTCGGACGGCCCGATGAGCCAGGCCTGCCTTGGGATGTGGTGGGCATCCCTGTGCAGGAGTTCCGGTCGGCAGCGCCCCCCAGCCAGTACGCAGAGCACAGGGTGCCCTGGGACAAGGCCATCTTTCTCGGGACCGACCCCAGCTCGTGCGTGGAGGTTACCAGCGCCAGCCTGTCGCGCTTCTTTCGCAGACGCTCTGCTAAGAGAGAAGGGCTGTCAGCAGACTACGCAGACAGACAGACAAGTGGAAACAGTGTTTAAATACTTTATGAAAAATATTTCCACGATTAAAAAATTTTTCAAAGACTTCTTTGTGCACGAGGAGACAAGCACACGCACAACGCGGCCTGACAGCTACACTAAGTAAGCAGTGCTGTGGGCGAGCGGCACCTGCACCCCTGGGCCCCCACGGAGCTGTTCAGCCACTCCCTGAAGCCAAGAGAAGACACATGCTAACGAAGGATGGTGCTGACCAAGAAGGCCCGCTTAGAGCCAGTCCGCCTACCCGCGGCCCGGCCCACCTAGCACAGACTCACCGACCACCAGGCATGGCGCTGCAAGAGACATTAGGCCAACCAAAGAAACGACAAAATCATGAACTCTTAAAATTCTCTAATGCCAATGGATACCTGATTTCAAGCACAATAAACAGCTCTGACAATTCAGATTCGAAGATAAGTCAGTATATTCCCTACCACCAATACTAATCGTGAATTCCTATAAAAAAGATCAAATTTTCCAATGACATTAACCGTCTTGAAACGGATGTATTTATTCAGCACTGATATTCTACAGAAGTTAAGACAGAAAGCCACATGGAGAATTTTATGTCACTTGCTTCCATCGTCTTCCAGATGAGTAGCTTCCGAAAGGCAGGCCACAGGCCAAGGACCATGAGGGCAGAGGCAGGATGAGTGGAAGTTGGCCAGCTCTGAGGGACTGAACCCAGTCGCTTTCCAAGGGCACCAGCTCCCATGGGCTCCCAGAGCTGGGACACACAGTCAGGCCCCCTGAGAGGAGCCAGGAGCCACCGTCTGGACAGAGAAGCATGGGCAGGCAAAAGACAAGGCTGAGAATCAAGCAAGTAGGTACCTGAACGAATCACAGACCCCCAGGAAGCACACTCACGCCAGCAGGAGTAAGAACTTGGGAACTGGGACAGTTCACCGCAACGAAGACAGCCTTCCTGATCGTGGGACTGTGGGCAGACAGCATTGCATGGCCGGGAGCTAGCGGGCTGCTCCCCAGCCCGTTGCCCCGGGGTCTGGGCAGCACATGTGGACCTCACAGTATGGCATCACTCAAACCCACAAAGCACCTGAGTCTTCAAGAGCAGGAGTCTGATAAGTGACGAATGTGTCCAAGTTGTATGCGAATCTGTCCCACTCCCAACTCAGCCACTCCAAGCTAGAATGGTGGGGTCCCACAGCAAAGGCTGCTGCGCACACGGGCTGGCAGAGATGGGGGGCAGGAAGGAGCATCAATGCCTCACCAGGCTGCCCACATGGCTTCGGGAGCCCAAAACAACAAACCAGTCTCTGTCCCCCGTGGATTTCAGAAATGCACAACCTGCAGGGACAGTCCCCGCCAACTGAAGTGGCCGTGCCCTTCTGTCACCACACCCTGAGAACCGCCAGCAGCTCTGACCATGAGCTGGTCATCTTGCAGAGACACACCGGGTCAAATGGCTGCCGAGTTACCCCAAAATGACTGCTCACGTTTTTTTTTTAGAAGATGACCTTTCAAAAAGCCATGAGACCAGACAGCCTGTATCACTTCATAGTACAAGGACTAAAATAAACTCACAAAAATCTGAATGAAAGGTCATGGGAACAGATGTCGAGCCTGAGGATGACGCTCAGGAATCGGAAGGAAGGGAGATGAGGTTCCACGTGAGAGCGCCGTGGCTTCTCCCTGGGGCCTGACATCACTACCATGTGCACCAGCTTGAGATAAAAATGGGAACAGACGGACACACAGACACATCTCCAAAACCAGCAAGGGCAGAATGATGTGTATAACACAGCCTCTCATGAAAAATGAAAACACCACCACTGATTACTACACACATATGAGGTAAGAAAACACAGACCTATTTGAGGGGACAAATGGGACCTCAGAAAAGTCTAATGTCTTTCTTTAAACGAAGAAAGATGTGAAACAAACACTGCCGTTTGCTGACCCTGTTCCGTGGGCACAACTGCTGCTTGTGGCACTGCTCCCTATACTGACGGTTTTATTGCGTTTTTCCACAATAAAAAAGCTTAAACAGAAACCATGGAAATGCTGGCTTTACTAAGCGGAACCGTAAGGCCAAACACCACGTACCCTTTAAAATGCCAAATTTCCAAAACCTACTAATAACATGCAACAGCAGTATAATGTGGAGTATCTGGACCAAAACCGTAAGAAGCCATCATTCTATGGCCGAACAGCGGGAATACCGCAGACAACGAGCGCGGGCAGCAGCCAGGCTGACGCAGCACCTACACTGCGGCCCGGGGCCAACTCGTAGGGCGAGGATGGTGATGGGCCTCCGGCGCGGGCAGCCGAGTGGTAGCAGGCAGGCTGTGGGCAGCGTGCGGCTGCCCCGCCATGCTTCCGCGGAGCCAGCACGGTCAGAGCAGGACGGAGCAGCACAGCAGTGCTGGTCCTCACTTGAGCTCGCTTGCCGGGCATCCACGAACCTGTCGTCACCCTCTGCTCCGGGCAGGCTGTGCGACCTCTGCACCCGCGGGGTCCCACATGGGCAACCCTGCTCTCCTGGAGATGGCCCTGCCCCGTCAGCCGAAGCAGCTTCGCAGGAGCTGCGTCCTTCCTCCCAGGCTGTGTCTCCATTTCCGGGGTGACACCTGATGATACGCCCTGACAGGCTGGGAGGCACCCTGTGGGGAGGCAGAGCTGTATTTCCAAAGAGCCTGTTAACCTAGAAAGCCCAGCAACAACTGATAGGACAGTCTGGTGACACGAGCGACACAGGCTATGTGGCTCCCGTTTAGTCACCAGAAAGGGACGCCTGCCAGCACAGCCCACAGCCCAGAACCAAGGAACACGGACCAACCCTCGTCCCTGCTCGAGTTTACACCTACACCTTCCTGAGCCCTGGCCCCGACAGCTGGGTACAGAAGGCCAGTGACAGGGTCCTCCTTCCAGGTGAGACAGCAATCCAGTATGCTCTCCTGTGACCCGGTCTGGGAGAAGGGGACCAGTGAGGATGCAGGCACGCAGGGGCCCCTTCCTATGGTTGCTGTCGGTCTGGTCTTGGCTTCCTGGGAGCAGCTCCCATCCCCAGGCAACCTGTCCACCAGCCTGTTCCTGCAGGCTCCTCCCCAGCCTACACGATCTGGGGCCCGGTGTGTTCTGAGACCCTCCAAGCTCTCTCAGTGCCTTGCCAAAGTCCCCACGTGTGCCAGGCACCTCCAGACCCCTATTTCTGACAGTGCAAGCCTAGTCAATCCCTCCTGCTTTAAGCCCTACCCTTCACGAAAGCCATGGAAGTAGGCTGCCACCAGCCCCCATCCAACCCTGTTCTGTGCCTGTAGGGGCGACAGCAGCTGCAGCGCTAAAAACTGTCTCTTCTGGGCGCCTGGGTGGCTCAGTGGGTTAAGCCTCTGCCTTCGGCTCAGGTCATGATCTCAGAGTCTGGGATCAAGGCCCGCATCAGGCTCTCTGCTCAGTGGGGAGCCTGTTTCCCCCCTCTCTCTGCCTGCCTCTCTGCCTACCTGTGACCTCTCTCTCTCTTTCTCAAATAAATAAATAAAACCTTTAAAAAAACAAAACAAAACAAAACCTGTCTCTCCTCGGATTCCCTACACCTCGCTGAGGACCATGCAGCCACAGGAGCCAGAGACGTGCCCTCCTCACCTTGGATGACAGATGTTCCTGCCACACTGCTCCTGTCTCCCACCCTGACCTCGCTCCTGCCTTCACCTCCTCTCCAACTGAGCCACGAGGGAAGCCCGCCTACATCTACATCTCTACTTAGCATTAGGAGTACAGACACGATAAAGAAAAGGGGACAACTGACACAGAATTCAGGGAGCTGGTGGGCAGGGAGACCTGAGGGGGAGATGTGGAGAGGGCTACTGGTCATGTTCCACTGAGGCTGGCTTCATTAATGTTCCACACGCCCTGGGTGTGCAAAAGTTACCAAGTAACAACTTCTAACACTATAAATCCTCCAGTGAGCTTCCAGAGCCCCTAGAGTAAATCTGAAGCCTCAGGCTATGCTCAGATGCCACTGCCCACAGCCGCACCAGCACCCTGCCCTCCCCTGCATCCTGGTCTCCAGCCACTCCCTTCCACTCCTACCACGGCCAGAGCGGCCACCTCGGGGTCTCCTCCATGTGGAACAGACTTCCTCCCCATCGTCACCTCGCTCAACTCCTGCTCTACCCTCAGGCCTCAGCTCAAACATTAATTCAGTCGGGCAGAATCAAGTCCTGATTTAATCAGTACCAGCTCCGTGTCCCATCCTCCTGGATCTGCCCTCACCAGCTGTACGAGCCCATGTCTCAGTCATGTGCAAGGCCCAGGACGACACGTCTGCTCTGCCACACCGTCCAGAACCTGGCAGGTGCTGGCATGGGCCGGATGGACACAGAAAGGTTTCTGGGTTTCTTAACTAATAGATGTTGTTTTCTGAGCAGTTTTAAGTCTGTAGAAAACCTACGCAGAAAGCACACCCCTTGCACTCGTAAGATACATGTTCAACCAATGGCCTAATTCTGCAACATGACAATTGTGAACGAGAGCCCACAGTTCCCAACAGGATTCCTCTCGGTGCTCATTCTATGGGTTTGGAAAAATTTGTAAGGACACATATCCACCACTATAGTGTCACACAAAATAGTTTCATGGCCCTAAAAATCCTCTATGTTCTGCCTATATGCATCTCTCCGCTGACTTTCCACTGGCCCCATGGCTGTGCTTTTTCCAGAATGTCATGCAGTTTGAATCACAGAGTATGGAGGCCTGGCAGAGTGGCTTCTCTTGCTGAATGTATCTGAGGTCTTCATAAGTTTATAACCCTTTTTTTTAAAGCACTGAATAATACGTCATTGCCTGGATGGACCGCAGTTTACTTGTCCATCGCCCACTGAAGGACATCTTGGACACGTCCACATTTTGGCAATGATGAATAAAGCTGCTGTAAGCATCCCGAGCAGAGTTCTGTGTGGACGTAAGTTTTTAATTCCTCGGGGCAAACACGGAGGAGCGTGGTTGCTGGAGCACATGGAAAGAGCGTGCTGTATTTTCCGAGACACCATCACACGGTCTCCCGCAGCGGCAGCGCCGGTCTGCGCTCCCCACAGCCAAGACCGCACGCCCCGCTGCTCTGGCCCTCGCCGGCAGCCGGCGCTGTCGGCATTCCGGATGCGGGCCGTTCTGACAAGCGTGCTGTGGGAGCTCGGCTACTTCTCACTGCAGAGGCCGAGAAGATAGAGTATGCACCTTCAGAGTCACTGGGCCTCGGTTTCACCTGGGCAACTTTTTACAAGGACACCAGGGTGAGCTCAAGCCTACCGTCTCCATTCACGGGCCTGAGGTGGGCCTCCGGCACCCGGGAGCCACACACAGCTGACAATTTTCCATTCTGCCCCTTCTTATGTGTGCCTCCCTTCAGACTGGGACTCTGTAGACATGGGAGCCATTGTGTGCTGGGACAGAAAGTACAGAATTATCACTGTCTCTAGGTCCCCAGTCCCAACATGGTGTTTCTGATGCAGTAAATGCTTTCCCAGTGAATACTAATCTCACCTGCAACTGATTTAAAAACCCATCTCCAAACAGGTCACTTCTGGGGTCCACTGTGCAAAGACAGGAGGGACTGGCCCCCATTCTTCACCCGGAATAAGACCATGCACGGTGCAAACCAGGCCTCCCAGCGCGCGGAGCAACAGGGCAGACAGGTGTGCAGGTCACTTCCACACCCTCCACATTGCTGAGGGGAGCAGAGGCTCCCTCGGAGCCGCAGAGGCCCAGGGGCTCAGAAGACGCACCCACAGAGCAGCCCCGCCAGGGCCAGTCCCAAACCAGGCCAGGAAGGCGCTGCTCTGGAAGACACAGATTCCTGAGGCCCGGGGAAGACCCGGAGATAGCAGTTCCACCTGAACCTCGGCCCCAGTCAGGTTTAGAAACCCCTGGTTAGAGTCAACTCTCCCCATTTTTACTCCCAAAAGGCTCCAAGGGGCAAATACGATGCTTTAAATGCCTTTAAACTACACATACTTCAGCTTCTAAAACAATTCATAAGACAAGTTCTAATGAACTAGAAAGTATGTTCCAACCCTGGCTATCAAATGCTGAATGCATCTTCCCAGAAGGCAACATAACGGACCACCGTCAGAGAAGACCACTTACGACCTACCTACTGCTCACAAAAACATTTTTACAGGAACCGTGTCTCAGGTTCTCACATGGGATGCCAAGAAAGCCTCTCCCCAATTCCACTTTGCTCCTTCTAGGCTCTCCATTGCCCGCTCAGCGCCATGGTGGGAGCGGAACAGCACATACAGGCAAGAGGGATGGCCACCATCTCCACACTCAGCTGTTTCTTTATACTTGTCAGGAAAATAACGAAAGCAATTTCACATGAATCTCTTTCTGCTGGCTCCAAATTGTGTATCTGTAACTTTAAATACACCTTCTTCCCAGTCTTGACCCAAACTCTGACCCAGGTCACCTCATATTCCAGGCCACACAGCTGTCGGCCTGCACTTCCAGCCACCCCAAACTGTGCCCAATGGCTCAGGTCCCCGCCACAGTCAGCAGCACCAGGAGACCCTGCAGAAAAGGCTTTAATGCAACACACGATAGTTACCGCCCATATGGCTCTGCTTAAAAACACTGCCCCAAACACCACAAATTCTTCCCCAACCCACCACCGTTCCCCAAAACCCACAGACAGGAAGTGAAACTAAATTCCAGGAGTGTCACCTCCATCCATAAAATACTTCCCTCACATGTTGTTTGACAACATAAGAACACAAGACCACTTTGTACAACATTACAAGGTTTTAAGAAGCTCAAATTTAGAGGCGCCTGGGTGGCTCGGTCAGTTGAGTGTCTGCCTTCGGCTCAGGTCATGATCTCAGGATCCTGGGATGGAGCTTTCCATCAGGCTCATACTCAGCAGGGAATCTGCTTCTCCCTCTGCCCCTCCCCCTGCTTGTGTGTTCTCTCTCTCCCCCCTAAATAAAATCTTCAAAAAAAAAAAGAAATGGCAACAGCTCAAATTTAAAAGTACATGTAAAGCCCATCTCATCTCTTCAACGTATTACCAGCCCTGTTAGCAGCTCAGACCAGTGCCAAACACAGCCTCATGCTCCTTTCCACCGTGACCTTCCTGCTTGCCTCCTCCTGAGCAAATTTCTAGTCCCCAGTACACTACAGTGACTATCTCAACTACCATGTCACACAAGGACCAGGTGTCACCTCAAACACACAAGGAGCAAAGATGCCCTTCTGGGAGCTCCTGCCAGGCTCTGGGGCTACAGGCTGTTCCTTGCCTTTCCCAGCCACGCTCCGAGAACAAAGACAGTGTCTGCCCTATGACAAGTGGTCACAGGGCATGTCACATACACCCATCTCCATAACCAGGAAGTCTGAGGCCGGAGGCCATAGGGTCAGGATGTCCTCCCCTGGTGTCAGACCTTGCCTGTCACCTGTCTCGACAGTATCCACTGGGTGCCCCTGCCATAGAAATAAAGCAACAAACTTGACCTGCCCTGCCACATGTCCCTCTGTCCAGCACAGTGACCCCAAATCAAGATCTCACAGCCCCAGTTTAATAGCTTTACCTGGATCAAGTCACTTAGTCAAATACTTTCCCATAGGGGCACAAGGGTGAAGGTGGCAGGTGGGGTCCTGGATGCCCCAGACCTGACATTCCTGGGGGAGGGGTGGGAGGCAGTGTACAGAGAATTAAAGCCAAGTGCTGACACATGATGACTGGTGGCTGATGGCCTCAGAGAGGTGACAGCGAAGCCAGGACCTCAGGAACTGGAGTGTCCCAGGCACAGGAGGTCAGGAATCACTCTTGGCTGCAGGATGCTGAGGCCCTAAGATAGGAGATAGCCCGGCACATCCCGGGGGGAAGTCAGCAGGGCCCGGACAACACAGGGCCGATGCTGCAGGACCAAGCCGTGGGGAAAGCAGGGGCACGGCTCAGAATTTGTCCCAAGCATGAACAGACTGTCCATGCCAAGGAGTTTTCAACAGCACCGTGGCTGTGGGGAGCCAGAGTACCAGCTGTGAGCCCCAACCTGTCAGAAGCCCCGACTGTGGGTCCCAGTGGACAGAACAGTGAAGCCACCATGCCTGCAGCCCGGCCCTCCTTGGGCACTGGGCACCCACAGAGACCACCACCAGCAGCCAGCACTCCTCCGTGACCTGTGGACCACCCCCACACACTGCAGCTCTACGTCTGAGTGAGCTGATGAACATGCCACGTGAGGGACAACTCTCTGGGACATTTCAAAGCTGGGACTAACCTTCTGAAACCAGTACAAAGTGGTGCTCTCTAACCACACCAGGAACAAGGAAGCAAACACAACAGAAACAACAGTGGGCAGCATGATCTCTTGAGTTTTATGGCTCTGGACCCAGAGAGGCGATCGGGCTCAGGGAGAAGTCTGGCACGTAGGTAGGCTCAGGGCTTCACAGCCTCCCATGAGAGCACCACCAGACAAGCTTCAAGCAAACAACTTATAATTACTTTTATTCACCAATTTCAAATCTCTGAGTTAAATTTGGTCTTTTGCAAACAAAATACAAAAAAAAAAAAAAAAAAAAAAGGTAGCAAAGGAGAAGACACCTATTCACTTTTCTGAGTTGGATTTACAAAGGGGTCTGCAGGTCCAGAGGCCTCCCCGCAGAGCATCCCGTGGACATCCCCTGGCCCGCCCCCAACTCCCAGAAGGTCGGTTTGTCCTGCTTCTCAACCCTTTCAGGGGCTACTGCAAGTCTGCCCAGGAGGCACGGCTCCACACGCTCATGCCGGCTGCAGAAACCTCACTTCAGATGAATAAAACTACATGACCACTGGGCCCACGTTTTCATCTCTCTGGTGACAGCATAGTCAGCGTCCATCACAGAGGCTTGGATTTACTTACCTAAGTAATGTGCTGGGTGAAATGCCATAGGCTTACTAGTCGCTGAGTAATATCCAATTGCTCTCTTAAATCGAATAACTTTGTCATCTGTTCTAGACTGAAATAAACGTAGGAAAACCTTTGTAAATTGCATGCCACTGGTCATGTGCATGAACATACTTTCACAATTCAGCACATGTATCATCTACAGCTTTTCAAGTTAGAGAAGAGTTTAGAATGACATTAAAATGTTCCAGGAATGGTGCCTGGATGGCTCAGTTGGTTGGGTGATTGCCTTCGGCTCAGGTCATGATCCCAGAGTCCCGGGATCAAACTCTGCTTCAGGCTCCCTGCTCAACGGACAGCCTGCTTCTCCCTCTGACCCTCCCCCTCCTCGTGCTCTCTCACTCTCTCTCTCAAATAAATAAATAAATAAAATCTTTAATAAATAAATAAACAAACTTTATTTTAAAAAATTATCTTCCGGGAAAACCAACACATCAGACACTAATCCTCTCAGAGTGACGTGGGTAACACAGACTGGTCCCGAGGAATCCCAGCCTTCTCTGGGCCACATCCCTGATGCTGCCTGGGGAAGTTTTCTGTCCTGTCTCCAGCAAGCAGGACAGTGGTTTCAGCTTTCCAGAGAGACATGGGAGGTCACACCAACCCCATGTCCTCTATTAACCCCGACCTGCTCACATTCCCTACTTTACAAAAAAAAAAAAAAAAAAGAGGAAGAAGAAATCCCTGACCATCACCTGAAAGGATGGATAAGTCATATTCACAGTTCCACTTGGCCCATGTGATAGGTCTGTCTTCTCAGGAGAAACGTTATCGATCATGATGGAGAACGAAGGAGTGAAGACCTCCCAGGCATCTATCTCAAGCCCTCCCGGTGCAGCCGCAGGGGAGGCTGGGAGCCAGGTGCCGGGCCCCTGCCACCCCCACCCCCACTGTGCAGAGTGCTCCGAGCCTGCGCTGTACCTGAGAATGCTGGAACACATCTTTAGCTACGGCATCCAAGTCCGAGGGGTCCTGGATATTGCGGACGTAGTCGGCCACAGCCTTGATCACCACATCGCATGGCGGCAGGACTAGCTGGTGGGCCCGGACCTGAGAAACAAGTGCACAGGTCAGTAGGTGAGTCCCAAGGGCAGGGCCCAGAAGCTGCATGCCCCATCATGACCCCTCTGTAGGTCCTGGCCCCAAGACTCTGGGGCTGGGGCTCAAACCCTGGCTCCCCATAGGTATTAAGTACAGTCCAGCCACTTCCACTGACCTAGGTCACGGAGCGCCTGGCAGTCCTGCGTGACTTCTGACACGTCTGCAGCCTGCTCACCGTCAGTCCTGGACCGCAAACCCCATGCCCCACAGCAGCGAACATGGCATAAGACGCCACGGGCTGCAGACACTTCCACTCCTCCTATGCCAGCCAACAGAAGGCCATGACAGGTGGATGCAGCCCTGGCACCAGAGTGCCAAGAAAGCCCAGTCAGCTCTGAACGGAAAGAAAAGATGGGTCCCTGACTGCTGATGCTGATGGTCATGGCCAGTGAAAGATACATGGAGTAAGTGTCGGAGTATTTCATTGTCCCAGAATAGCGGATTCCACAAAAAGGTAAGTAAACTGACTTTTTTTTAAAAAAGGTTTTATGCTCTTTAATAAAAACTAAAACACTATGAAAAAAAGATATAACTTCAGCCGTAACTAGAGTTTTGCTCTTCTCTTAGAAACAACAATGAATCAGGCAGTAAGTTTGTTTTTAGCAATTAAAAAAGTCAAATGATAGCAAAAAACAATCTTTATTTCCCACATAGCCACAAAGGTCACAAAGAAAACAGGGCACAGATCCCAAAAAGCCCTCTGCCTCCAGAGCTGTCTGCTCCTGCCCGCCACCCTGTGACTGTCCAGGTGGGCCCAGTGTCACCTCAGGGTCCTCCAGGGTGGATGGGGAGCAGGGGAGCTGGCTTCACAGATGAGGAGTGAGGAAGGGTCACAAGCCATGGACTGCAGTGGCCCCCAAATCTGGAAGAGGCAGGAAACGTCCTTCCAGAACTTCCAGAAAGACTGTGGCTTTTACAACGTTACAATGATAAATCTGAGTTGGTTTTGTTTTGTTTTGTTTTTTAAGATTTTTTATTTATTTATTTGACAGAGAAAGAAGGAGCACAAATAGGCAGAGAGACAGGCAGAGAGAGGGGAGAAGCAGGCCCTCCGCTGAGCAGAGAGCCCAACGCAGGGCTTGATCCCAGGACCCCAAGATCATGACCCGAGCCGAAGACAGAGGCCCAACCCACTGAGCCACCCAGGCGCCCCATAATCTGAGTTGTTTTAAGACAAGCACACACACGCACAAAGACAGAGAAAAACGAAGAAAATCAGAAAATCTAAGCCTGAGCATATGACATGGAATACCCACCAGAAAACAGACACTGACACTTTTAAGTCACCATCAAGAAGATTTTCAGATGTGCAGACTACATTCACTCTCTCTTCACAGAAGAAACAGATTTTCTTTCTTTCTTTAAGATTTTATTTATTTATTTGACAGAGATCACAAGTAGGCAGAGAGGTAGGCAGAGAGAAAGGGGAAGCAGGCTCCTTGCTGAGCAGACAGCCCGATGCGGAGCTGGATTCCAGGACCCTGAGATCATGACCTGAGCCGAAGGCAGAGGCTTATTAACCCACTGAGCCACCCAGGCACCCCGGGAACAGATTTCCTTGAAGCACCATTCCTCACGTCCGAGTCGCAGTTCTCAGGCCCTGTGTGCCGGTCACTAGTGCTCATGAAAGGACACCCCACCACGAGGCCTCTAGAGAGCCACACGCATCTATGCGCACACATCCCAAGCTCAGGCCCAGAAACCCAACTCCCCCATGAAGACAAAAGCCCACGGGGGCACACGTTCCATGGGGATGAAGCCTGGCAAACAGCACGTGCCAGTCAGTCTGGGAGGAACTCAAGTCCCATCTGTGCTCCCCCTTCTGGGGCGTCTGGTCCCATGGCCAGGCAGGAGCAGGGCCAGCTGGTGGCAGCCCAGGAGGGAAGAGTCAGAACAAAAACCCTGCGCTGTCCTCATGGAACAGGGACGGGGTCAGGGACAGCCGTGCCTGAGGGTCCAGGGCCTCAACTCCTGGCCTCAGCAGCGTGGGCCTGGCTGACCAGGTGTGGCCCTGGCTCCCTGAGAGCTTACGAGGCCCTCGAGGTTTCACGCCATACTGGCAAGGCTGGCTGTTGTACGAGGACTTTAGATACAGAACAGAGTGATGACAACATGGTGAGAACAGAACCTATAGGATATAAAATGGCCAAGTTTGAAAAGGGCCACCCCCCAGGGCGAGGAGCTAACAGGGGAGAACCTCTCCTGGGGTGCGCACGCTGCCACTGGGACTCTGCCGATGATGGGTAGTCACTCAGGGTCTGTCCCACCTCGAGTGAAAACGACCATCTGTCACTTTCGTTCCCGTGGACATCCCTGCTTCACTCCCACCCTGACTGCCATGCTGAACAAGCCTTGAAGGAAACGGACGCTACCAATGAAGGCTCCTGAGCGCCTACCCCGATCCCCGAATGGCACACAAGTCCCCAGGGCCCTGACTTCCTCACACCAGCCGCCCCTGGCCCTGCAGCTTCATTTAGAATCAAGCTTCCCAAACCACCTCGGTGAGAAACCGGGGACAGCCGCCAGGTCCAGGGGGCAGCCTAAGCGCACTCATAGCTCGGGGCACATCCCAAGGGCCGCAGTGCACACAGGAGGCTTTAACTCAGGAAGAAAGAGTACACAAAGTAATTTCTACAACTCAGATGGCACTGTCATAGCCTCGAAACATTTGGCGAAAGATTATACACGTTTCAAAACTATTTACCACAGTATTCCTTTCATGAGAAAGATTCCTGGTACGTTCAAATATGCCTATATCTGCAAACAACCAATTTATTAAACTTCTGATGTTCTTGATAATTTTTAATTTGTACTTTCTTTAAAACCTTGCCATGCGCTGCACTGGGGAGGAATCGCGTATTCCTATGGTCTGGGAAACAGAGCTGAGAGCAACAATCCAGCAGAGAAAGCCAACAATCCCTAAGATTCCAGCCACCTCCAACACGGCCCATGGCCCTCCACACACACCACACAAAGGAGTTTCTCTGCCAACTCTCCGCTAGTACAAAATGATGACTTGCTGTCCCTCGAAAAGCGCTAAATCCTCCCGAACATTCTGGAGGAGCACAGGGACACACACAAACACACACACACCCCCAGCCACAGAAGCAACTGTAGGGAACTTACAGCAATCCCTCCCTGTCCACTCAAAAAAACAAAATCATACTCAAACCCCAACTCACTCGCTCCTTGGAGAGAGGCTTCAAAGTATTTTTCTGGAAGTCCTACTTCTCCTTTTTTTCTTTTCTTTGAGCAGTTGTACTTTTATTTTAGCCCAAAGCTTAACATTAGGAGAAAAACCAAAACTTAAATTGCAATATATCTAAGTTAAAGTTGGAAAAATGTACTTTTTGTCTGCAAGGATAGAAAGTAAATTCTGTTTAATTAAAAACCAAATGTTTGCAATCATCTGCCTTTTTGGAGCACTTTGTAGCAATTGCAGTAATTGTTAGTTATACACTTTGCAAACAAAAAGACAAAACCTATGAGTGGAGAGGACCTCCCAGTGTGTGCAGCAGCCCAGTGTGCAAACAGGACAACTGGTGGCAGACAGACACAGCCTGGCGGGAGGTGGCAGACACAGCCTCAGACGAGGCCATCAGCACGGAACCCCATCCTGCCCCAAGGTCTCACTCCCTACTGAAGACCATGTGCTGCTGTCTCCTGTGGGTCATGGGCAGGTGGTGGATGCGAAAGGCACTCAGCCAGGTGGCCCCCATGATGGCCCTTCCTATACCCTCTGGCTTCCCCTCTGGGACCCCTCAGACCCACAACCCAGCAAGTGCCCCCCACATTTTGCCAGCCGCGATAATCCCGTTCCATGTGCCTCTCTTGACACCCTTTACCTTGTATTTTCTTCTGTACCCTGGCCCACTGCTGGAGCTGTCATGAACTCGGTGCTGTGAGCACAGGACGAACCCACTCTGCAGGGATGCGACCAGGTCCATGAAAGCCCCAGCACAGCCAGCACCAGCCGCCACAAGCAGCAACAGGCTCCCGCTCTTTAGGGCCCCATTCCCATCCATACCTAGCAATTCAAGGGCCACAACACAAGTTCACGTCTGTCTCCCCAAGGAGACAATCTCTTCCCACCCCTGAAGGTGAAATAACGAGGGTCCTGCCACAGAATCAACTTGCGGCTGCCAGGTTCCAGTATTCCACTACTTCCGTGATTCTGTTACCTTACCTTGGCTCCATTTCAAAAATCAAAGACTTGTCCACAAATTAATTTAAATGGCACAATGCAGTTACCACATGACATTTTTTTTTTAAAGATTTTATTTATTTATTTGTCAGGGATAGAGGGAGAGCGAGCGAGCGAGCACAGGCAGAGGCAGGGGGAGAAGCAGGCTCCCTGCCGAGCAAGGAGCCCGATGTGGGACTCGATCCCAGGACACTGGGATCATGACCTGAGCCGAAGGCAGCGCTTAACCAACTGAGCCATCCAGGCGTCCCACCACATGACATTTTAACTGTTAAACCCACGATGCCACAGCAGCAAAGGATGCCACTAAAATCCAAGATTCTCTCCCAGACAGTATGGAGACAACATCAAAGCCCTGTCTAAAGCTTTCTAAAATGTGTCACAAAAAAGGATAATTTGACAGGGTCTTAATGTTCACATGATGGAATAAAATGTTTCTACTGAAACAGCAACTCCCTTCCCGAAGCAATGACGCCCTGGCCGGGGAGCATCCTGTGGGCCACAAATGCAGGGAAGCGTTGGCCTCGCAGACCCGGGGCGTCCCACATGGACACAGTGGCACAGCCACGGAAGCCAGGGGAAGCTGGCTGTGCACATGGAAGTCGTTTCTTCCATGAGGTCAAAGCACTGGCACACGTTCCACTTCTGAACAGATCTGTTCCAGCTCTAATGGTATCAATTCCATTCTCAATATTGTTGTTGGCTTTTTAAGACAAAAAATTGGGTGATCTCCAAATCAATAGGTCACATTTTTATGTTATATAACTTTTTATCTCCTTTTTAAAGAACAGATATTCTCACTGAAAATTTGTCTTCACTTCAGTCCCCTCCTATTTAAGCCTCAGGCCGGGGCACTGACAACAACCAGAACACGTCCACAGTGTTTCGTGCCTGCCGCCCCCTGAACAGCACCCAGCAAGTGCATCGGTGTTGCCTTTTTTTTTTTTAAGATTTTACTTATTTTAGAGAGAGAGAGATCACGAGCAGAGGAAGGGGCAGAGGGAGAAGTAGGCTCCCTCCGAGCAGGGAGCCCGATGTAGGACTCAATCCCAGAACCCCAGGATCACGACCTGAGCCAAAGGCAGATGCTTCACCGACCAAGCCAGGTGGCCACCCAGGCCCCCCACCCAACTTTTTTATAAAGATCTTACATGTTGCATCTTTAGGAAAAGAGCATCAGGATACTGACACACAATTCAGCTGAACATATTTACATACACCAGTTCCTTAACACGAAAATTCAGCCCCCGCACACACCCAGGGAACCAGCCAGTCAAAAGCCGGATAAACCGCATTTGGACATGCGCACACACGCAAAGGGACACTGACCAGGCGGGGCTCCAAGTCTGGGGAAGGGAGCCCACAGTGAAGTTTCACCTGCCATTAAATGATCTTTCTCCTGTGCATTTTCTTCATACAGAATAAATCATCTGGGGCCACTTAAGTCTTTTTCTTCATGTTGACAGGAATCTGAAATCCTCAGATGCTCGGGAAGACGTAAATGGGGCCCCTGCAGCAGCAACTGTGTGGGGACGCACATGGGACCCACTGTCCACCACACCCCCACCTGCATGAAGAAGCTGCATGCCTGACTTCAGTGACAACATTTATAAAGCTGACACTGGAAGGGAAGACAGATGCACAGAGCCAGACCATGTCTGACTTCACAGCACATCAGTTTATGGTAAACAATACAGTTTGTGACTTGAAGTATTTTCTTTATAAAGATACTTAGGAAATAGAAATGTTAGAAATCCCAATGCTTTAAAATGAAGCAAAGTTAAAAATAAGATGCAAAGTGTAACAGATTCACATTGGTTTTGTTTGAAAACCACTGCAGTTGTATTTTAATTCTGCTGATAATTATGTCATCTTAAGTACATCAAAGTTCGCTGGTATCTTATTTTGCTTTTAAAAATCTTATAGTACACTCTTACAGATTAAATAATAATATCAACATTTTCAAAACATTTTATAGGAACTTTTTACATTGGAGATTACAGTGCTACTATTTTGGTTAGTCTGAAATAAATTTTGACTAAGTGAAAAAAGGTAAGAACGGGGCGCCTGGGTGGCTAAGTGGGTTAAGCCGCTGCCTTCGGCTGAAGTCATGATCTCAGGGTCCTGGGATCGAGTCCCACATTGGGCTCTCTGCTCAGCAGGGAGCCTGCTTCTCTCTCTCTCTGCCTGCCTCTCTGTCTACTTGTGATCTCTCTCTGTCAAATAAATAAATAAAATCTTAAAAAAAAAAAAAGATAAGAACCAAAAACCCTTACGATCTCTTCCAGCTTGTATCCAAACTTTGCAGAGATGCTATCCACCCATCATGGACGTTTCTGCGAGCGCAGGCTCCTGCACTCTTTATCCTCTTGTCTGAAGAACTGCTCAGCGCGAGGCTCTGAGCAAGCTGGAACGCACACCCCTCTCACGTCAATGACTGGGACAGCGCAACTGTCGCGGCCACGCAATCCCCCTCAGGCCGGTCGTCAGCACAACTGGCTTGAGCTCTGAGACCCACATGGCTCCCCACAGGCCTCCCCGCTAACTGAATCAACACACCACAAAACCAGGATTCTGGGGCTTGCTGCTGCTCCCACACGGCCTCCCAGCCGCTCACTGGAACACGGGTGAGCAAAACACCAGTTCCACACAACAGCTCTGCTGAAGCAGAACCTGACCCCTCCATCACCATTAGGAAAGCCACAAGATGTGACGGCAGCAAGTCTGAATTCTGGCAGTGACAGGGAAGGAAACCAGAAAGCCACTTCGCCAACACTCATTCACTCGCGCATGAACACGGGATGTCAGAGACCCGCGTTCTTGTTGAAGACAAACTGCTAACCCAGGAGGGCCCCTTGGAGGGCCAGTGTAGAAGAACATCGCTGCGTTTTACCCTCACGCCACCACCATGTGGTCCGCTCTGGACATCCCGAGGGGACAGAGGGCCCTACTGAGGTGCTCACTTGTAGGACCACCCAGGTGAGCAGCGCGCCCACTGCCCCACGGCAGACCATACTCCCACCTTCTAAGGGACACCGCACCTAGGGTGGAGAATGAGAATACAGGGCAGTACACGCACTTAGACAAGTAGGAACACCATACCCAGTGTGCAGGTGGAGCGTCCCAGTGGAGATGCCCTGGCAGATGGTGGGCTACCCCCTGCAGTCAGGGAAGGGGTCTCATGGTTCAGCTACACTGGACAGAGCTCAACACAGCGATGGCAGCTGAAGAAACCCTAAGAGCAGATGAGATGTGTCGGAAAGCCCAAGGCCGCACCAAGATGTGAATGGACCACAGGGAACACACACCCACCGTGGTGGCCCAAATTCACCGCAGGGTTAAGGCACCGGGCACGCTACTAGAGGCCACCCTCCGGAGATCTACAGAGGAACAGTGGGGCTGGGGAATGTGGGAAAGACGAAAGCACATTTACAAACTGAGTGCTACGAGAGCACAGGGGTGGCGGGCCCAGGTGTGCAGGGCCCACATGCGTCTGGTGACAATAGCTCAGCTCAAGAACACAGCACAGACCAGTCTCAGACCAGAGAAGGCAGCGGCAATGGGCCTGGCCAGGGAGAAGAGGCAGTGGGGAGGGGGCCACGGGGACAGGAGCCCCAGCGCTGGGACGAAGGGTCTGTAAGTGGGAGCAGTGTGAGACCAGGAGAGCCCACAAGACAGAGATGAATGTTCATGACACGTTCAGGAGGGATTTTACCTGCGGGCACGGGCAGCCCAGTTCGTGATGGGGAGCCTAACGTTTCAATCTGCTTACGGAAGCATTTTATATGCAGTGAAACCCGTCAACCTCAGGCACACAATCCACTGAGTTCTGAGGAAGGCACACCTTAGCAGAGCCAGCACTGCCATGGGGAACAGAGCCCAAGATGCCCCCAGTCCCCAGTGTCCCTTCCCAGCCAGCCCAGGCAGCAGCTGCACACAGCGCCCTCTCGAGTTCTACCCTCCCTGGGATCTACCCAGAGGCAGGCCCAGAGATTTCCTGTGTGTCTGAGATCTCACTGAAGAGAAGATTGTTCCCTCCCCACTCCCAGGCCTTCCCGTGTGACTCTATTCCACCCATCATCCACTGGCCGGCCAAGGGGTGGTTCTGAGGCCCCACATAAAGCCACAGGGATACTGAGGCCTAAGTGTGTGCGAACACACAGCTTCATTTGGGGTGAGTGCCGCCAAGTGGGAGAGCGGCTCACAAGGGAGTCATATGTTCAGTGTTGTGGGAAGCTGCCGGGCTGCTGTCCAGGTAGCCACTCGGCACACTCCCGTGGAAGCCACCTGGAGAGCGACAGGCTGTGCCATCTTGCCGCCTCCCCTGGCTATGGTTGGCATTCCCTAAGAATGTGAAGGGCCTCTGCGCACCTACTGAACGGTCCGGAAAATGCCTGTTCAAACTGTCCCCATCCCTTTTTTGCTGGGTCCTATCTTCTTACTGTGCCTTCCTTTATAAATTCTGGACACGGGTCTGTTACCAGAAATACACTCTGTCCCCTTCCCTCAGCCACTAGCTTTTCATTCTTTTCACTAAGAAATCTTTGACTCAATCAAGGTCGTAAAGATTTCTGATGTTTTTTTCTAGACTTGATTTTAATATTCTTTTCATTTTTGCTCATGGATATCCCATTACTATAAAAACTATCCCTTCCCCATTTTATTGGGGTTTCTAACATGAAAGCCCTCCAACTCTGTTCTTCCCTCTCCACATTCTTGTTGTTATTCTAGGTCCTTTATAGTTCCACATGAATTTTAAAGCAGTTTTCAATTACTTTAAAAAGAAAAAAGCTTGCTAGTGTTCTGATAGGGAGGTAATAAAATCTAAGTAAGTCTTTTAATCCACAAACGCAGTGCTTCTTTCCATCTAGGTCCTTCTTTGACCACCACTGTAAACTCCCCTCCTGCTCAGGTGGGCAGTTCCCAGGTGGCAGAAAAGATGGCACGGCCCCATCGAGGGGAGAGGGTTTGATAGGCAGGGGGTGGACGTGAGGCCTGGAGCAGGTGGTGCTGGCATAGCCAGCTTGAGAGGGCACCCCAGAATGGAGATACTGAGAGGAGGGGAGCAGAGAGCCCCCAGAGGCCCAGCAGCAAGTGTCCACCCTGAGAACTAGCACCGGCAGAAGGTGGTGGTGACAGAGGGTGAGGAGTAGTGAAGTTTAGAGTTTACGAGCAGAGATAGAGCTCTTCTGGGAGCACACCCAGGGCAGGCATCTGGGCGCGGGAGGCGGTGGTCCAGCTGGGCCAACCGCACACCTGACCGGAGGTGAAGGACATACAGCCAAGCTGTCCCGTAGCCCCAGTGCGCTGAGCTCACAAGGGCTCTGGAAGGTAAAGGAGAAGACTGGCAAGGTCCCCAAGGCATTCCCAAGTGACAAAAACTAACTGAGTACAGTCACTAGGAGCAGTAAGAGGTGGTATTTCGATGGCTTGACTCTTCAAAGAGTTACCAAAGAGCCAGATCAGGAAAGAAAAGCCCAGCCTGCAGAATGGGGCAGAGTATTTGCAGATCTCGTGTCTGCTAAGAGACAGAATCTGGAATACAGAACAAACACACACACACACACACACAAAAGCCCTTACAACTCAATAAAGAGACAAATCACCCAACTTAAAAATGGATGAAGAACTTGAACAGACATCTCTCCAAAGAAGCTAAGCGAATGGTCAGCGAGTACAGGAAAAGAAGCTCACAACACCATCACTCATCAGAGAAATGCAAATACAAACCACCTCACACCCACTGGGACAACTGAAAATCCAACAGACAACAAGTGCCGGCGAGGATGTGAGGAAATCAGAACGCTGCCAGGGCTCTACTGGGAGTGTGAGCAGTGCAGCCACCACAGGAAGCCTTCCGGTCGCTCCTCACGGAGAGCAGGAGCAGCAAATCTGGCCCTAGGCACCCGTCGGAGAGCAAGGAAAGTATGTCCACACAGACATGGGTGCAGATGCTCACGGCAACAACCTGAATGTCCACCAGGTGCTCGTTTCGGCAGCGCATACACTGAATGTCCACCAGCTGAGGAGTCCACCCTCAGGGCAACAGTGTCCTCCTGGCAGGAAGAGGAGGGAGCGCCAACAGCTGCTCCCCCATGGATGAACCGTGCAGAGTTACACTCAGTGAGAGAAGCCAGACACAAAAGGATATGTACGTCTACTTGTATCAAGTGTCTAGAAGAGGTACGTCCAGAGACAGATGTAGATCAGTGGTTGCCATGGGCAGGGAGGTGGAAAAGCGGGCAGTGACTGCCAACGAGCACTGGGTTTCTTTCTTTTTTTTTTTTTCTTTTAAGATTATTTATTTATTTATTTGACAGAGAGAGAGAGAGAGAGAGATCACAAGTACGCAGAGAGAGAAGGGGAAGCAGGCTCCCTGCTGAGCAGAGCCCGATATGGGGCTCGATCCCAGGACCCCAAGATCATGACCTGAGCCGAAGGCAGAGGCTTAACCCACTGAACCATTCAGGCGCCCCCGACCACTGGGTTTCTTCTGGGGTGATGAAAACATTCCAAAATTAGACAGTTGCACAACTTTGTGAAAGCTAAAAATCACTGAACTGTATACTTTGAAAACACAGATTTTATGACATATGAATTATAACTCAATAAAACTGTTACAAAAAGAAAAACAAGGTTTCTAAGCAAGTGGCACTTGTGGAGTAACTGCAGGGCAAATCCCGGCTTCATCACGATCTCTCTGGTCCCGCACTCAGCTGGTCTCAGGGAGAGGTCTCTGGTTGAGCAGCTTATAGCGCTGGCCGTGCAGAGGTCGCCTGTGGGGCACAGGGTGTGCGTATGTGTGCGCGCACACGTAGGACACAGGGTGTGTGTGCACATGCATGGGTGGCAGGGTTGTGTGTGTGTGCACACGCCCGCACTCATGGGTTCTGACACGAAGATACAAACAAGCACATACCTTCCAAGTTCGATTTTGCGTTTTCCCTGTAAGGATTCCACACAGACAGAAATTGAGCAAAGAAGAGAACTTCTGGCCACGGCAGGTTCTGATGACCTGCAAGCGGGGTGCTCAGCATGGTGACTGTGCACGCAACTTCCGCATGGACAGCTGCACACATGCTGCTCCCATGCAGATGACCATGATGTGAGCAGGATACACCTGTAAATCCTGGAAGACCTAGTACCAGCCTGCCAAGAGGGGCCACCCCCTGGAACAGGGCTGCATGTAGCTCCCCTCTCCGTGCCACACGATGGGTGAGGCTTTCAAACTTCAGGCGCCTGATGTGATTTTTCTCCAGAGCCAATGAGTGCTTCTCGGAACCCTAGCATGACTTCTTCATAAGTTAAGTTTCTGTGAAGGTGCAAACAGGAACTCCTTTTCTGAAAGGCCCACCACGCCCAAACCGCCCTCCTCTGCAATGCCTCTCCAGGTGGAATTCAGAGTAAACAAGCCCAACCGTCTACTTATGTAGAATTTATACCCAACCTACTTTAAAAATGATTTCAAAAAGAACCTGATTGCCAACCTTGTTGCAGTAAGGTTGCACAGTATGTTAGCTGCACCGTAAAACCTCACCAGGCCTGAAACGGCCCTGCTCCACACCCGGCGTGAAACCACACAGGGCCGGGCACCGCACCGAGAGGGCCCAGGCTGGCCAGACACCTGGCCTCCCAGGGCTTCAGCAAGGAAGCCAGGATGGGGAGAACTGCGGAGCCACACTTCATCCCGAGGGGCCTGCCACAAACCCCGCTGTGCCCCAGCCTCGGGAGCGCTGCAGTCGTGTGCACTGCATGGTGAGACGCAGACAACCCCTCTGTCCACCCCATGATCCGGGGGACCTTTCCCGGCCACTCTTCCAGAACCAGACTCCCACCTCCCTGCGGCTGACTGCTTCACCCTCTCCTTACAGACTCCTGTACAAAGGATTACTTGGTGACTTTTGGTGGCAGACAGTGACACATAAAAAACATGAAGTTAGAGATAACTTTGAGGAAAATTCTAAGTACATTTTAAAACTGAGTGTTCCTGGTGTGACCTGACACATCCATCATCATGGTGTCCAGCCACCTCAAAGACAGGTAGGTGGGGTTACAAACACAAGGAAATATGAATCAGAAAGGGAGGTGTGCACAGGCTAACTGGAGGGAGCTCTGAGAAGAGGCAGAAGCCAAGGAGCTCTGGGGGTGTGCCAACCAGAGGGAGCCACCCAGGGAGTGGGGGTCGGGGAACACTGGCACTCTGTCTGCTCACAAGAGGAGCACGGCACAGAGCGCAGAACAGAGACCCACTAGTCATGTGGGAGACCAATGCGTGCAGGAGTCTGGGGACAGGAAAGGCCAGCAAAGACTTGCAATGGGGCACACCCAAGCAAGAGGTGGACAAGGGACTCTGTGGCAGGAGACGCTTGATGGTCACAACACCTAATGGGGATAAAAACTCCAAATGCATGAAACTAAACACAAAAACCATTAAAATGAATACAAAGACCTATAACTAATGGTCCAACTTGAAAACATTTTTTAAAATTAAAACTCAGGGTGCCTGGGTGGCTTAGTGGGTTAAAGCCTCTGCCTTCAGCTCCGGTCATGATCTCAGGGTCCTGGGATCAAGCCCTGCATCAGGCTCTCTGCTCAGCAGAAAGCCTGCTTCCCTTCCTCTCTCTCTGCCAATTTGTGATCTCTGTCTGTCAAATAAATAAATAAATAAATCTTTACAAACAAACAAACAAAAAAAAACCTAAATGCATGCTTACCCAAAATAAAAATTCTACCACTTACTAGGACTCAAAATCATACAGCAGTAAAAATCCAAAAAAAGGGAACGCATTCAGCATGTGCTTATGGCCAGGAGGTATCCCACCATGGCTGACCACCCCATGTCCCGAAGGCCCTGCACCTAGTACTAGAATCTTCTGTCATATAACGTGCTGTCCTGAACAATATGAAGTATTTTTACTTCCAAATCAAACCTAAGACATCTGATGACACCTTACTGGCACCTCTTTGCATGGAAACTGAAGAACTAAAAAGCTCAACACCTCCCTGGCTCCCTCACCTTCTCTTTTCTGCCTCCCTTGTGAGATTCTAGGTTCTAAGTGTGTCCAGCACTGCCCTCCCACCCCAGTGGGCACAACCCTGATGAACAGCGTGGCACATGGAGTCTGTTCCCCTCCCAGTCCGCTGTCTGCAGGTATCACCCCTCGATACAGCGACCTACACTGCTCTGCACCCACAGGTCCAGCCCAGATGCACTCTCCTAGCACACGCAGAGCTGTGGGCAAGGAGGTCGCCTCGGAGGTGAAGACGATGGTACTCCACAGCAAAGGGTACTCTGCACTCATCAGGTTAGGAGTTCACAGAATACCCACCTTCTGGAAACAGCAATCCACTGGGAATGACTTTGGAAAAACGCAACACAGTAGGATAAGAAAAGGCCAGGAATATCTGCACTTGGGAACATGAATCAGATGCATAAAAGCTGTGTATACTATAGACTGTCAAAAATCATAAGAAAGTGTCAAACACAAACAATAACTAATCAAATTTTTAAAACATGTGGTTACTTTTATGAGCGGGGTAAAGCAAACAGGATTAAGAACAATGCAAGGCGGACACCTGGATGGCTCAGTGGGTTAAAAAAAAAAAAAGAACGGTGCAAAACAGCAGGGATATTCATGAGAAAGGACCCCATCACATCCAACTTCCCCACATCTGCCACGATACAGAAATGTCGCTGCACACAGGACATGTGCACAAAAGGCCAAAACATAAACACTGTGCCACATCTGAACTCAAAGCCAGATGTGCCTGCTTTTTAGAACGTGACTTTGAAACACCTAGAACTTACAAAGTCATTGAAAAATTATTGCAGATTGCTTCTCCATCATACCACAAAAACCCCCAGCTGATATTTACAATGCACATGATGATAATACGAAAAACCTGATCAGATCCTGACTTAAAAAACAAAAACAAACAAAAAAAAACCCACGTACAGCATAAATGACTTGCAGGAACAAGTGAAAAATGTGAATATGAACTTGGCCTTACAGAACATTAGGAACTACAGCTGACGTAGTTGCTATGCTAATAGTAGGATCAGTAAGAAAGAAATCAGCCTTATTGTTAGGGAATCGGGATATAAACTGAAGTTTTCACAGGTGAAGTGTTAGAATATCTGCAATTTACTTCCAAATAATGGAGTTAAAAAATAAAGATGGGGTGCCTAGGTGGCTCTATCATTAAGCACCTGCCTTTGGCTCAGGTCATGATCCCAGGGTCCTGGGACTGAACCCCACATTGGGCTCCCCGCTCAGTAGGGAGGCTGCTTATCCCTCTCTATCTTTCTGCCGCTCCCCGTTTGTGCTCTCTGTCAAATACATAAAAATCTTTAAAAAAAAAAAAAAGTAGATGTAAATATATCTTATGGCAAAATGATAACAGTAGAATCAAGCAGATACATGGATGGACACTGTCTATTTCAACTTTTCACGTACTTAATATTTTTCTTAAAACCAAGTCAGGGGGCACCTGGGTGGCACAATCTATAAGCATCTACCTTTGGCTGGGGTCATGATCCCAGGGTCCTAGGATCGAGCCCTGCACTGGGCTCGCTGATCAGCGGGGAACTCGCTTCTCCCTCTCCCACTGCCCATCTTATGTCTCGTCTCTCACTGTGTCTCTGTCAAATAAATAAAATCTTAAAAAATAAATAAATAAACAAACCAACAAAGTTAGGAAATACACATGCTAATGACATTAGTGACCTGCCAGATTGAGCTGGCTCCCACTAAGCCCACAAACAGTGCGGCTGTCTAACGTCTGACACTGACCAAGGCTAGCTCGGCTGAAGTGCACGTGTGGTCTGGGGTCCCGGGAGCCTCTCCGCTGCTATCCAAAACTGCCTGAACCTTCTAAGAAGCCAGCTTTCCCTTTGTCTCCACCTACAGAAGCTCACTGCCAGGCAACCCTGATGAGCACAACACCTCATCCAAGTGCACCTGCCTCCAGGCTGCACGTCCGCGGGGGGGACCACAGGCCCATAAACTGCAGCACTTCATCTGCGAGGACACAGGAATGACACCAAGGCCAACAGCAGGAAAAAGGCTTCTCTCCTTCAAGGATGAAAAACGTGAAGAAAACAACTAGTTCCTAATGAGAGGAGAAGCTGAAAACCCCAGGCCCAAGAACTGTTAGAACAACCAGGAAAGCTTCCCACCGGCCAGCACGCTGGGAGGGAGGGGTGGCAAGGAACCGGAGGAAAGAAGCAGGAAAGAGATGTGCTTAAATGATCCGGTTTCCCCAAAGTTCACTCCAAGTTACACACAAAATCCACTCTGAAACTAACCATCACGGAAGATGGTTTACAGCAGGAAAGTCAATCTGACAGGAGACAGAATTTCACAGAAATGCCTCTGGGAACCATTTGGAGCAGCCCCTTCACTACAGGAACTGAGGCCCAGGTTGCCCAACCGGCTTCCCACCTGCCCCCAACGAGGATGACTGTGATCACAGCAAAGGGGACTCGAAGTCCCAGAAGGCTGCTGGCCAGTACACACCAGGCGTCCCCATGGCCCTCCCACTTTAGAAAACCGTGCATGTTTCTGATGCTCCTCACTTTCACAACAGGAAGGCAAGAAAGATAAAAAATATCAAGTGTTAATAAACTGGTACAAAGGGAACATTTCTCTAATGAACTTGGTTGGGTCCCCTCCATCACCCAAACACTGAAACCTTAATTATTAATTAGACTTCAATAATTTTAGAAAATTATAGGACATTATGAAATTTATCCAAGTATGCTAAGTCATGATCCAAGCAACAGCTGACTATATTACCTCTTGAAAATACATTTGTAAAACGACATAAAAAATCAGATTTCCACCTACCTAGGTACACAGCCTGAATTCCTCTAAGGAAACTTTAAAGGGCGTTCATATATCTCCCTAAAGCAGTAAGTGTTGGTAACAAGATAAGGCAGGTCTGTGGGTTTTTCAAGGCAGTGCTGATCCTGAAGTCAGGGGAAGCATGGTACCCCTAACTCTGTGGCCTATTTCCTTCTACAACAATGGAACATCATTCACATTATTAAAGAAACAGCAAACTCAACAGCTGATGGTCACCAGTGTTGGAGATGAAATGAACTTGTACCTTCAGTGAGGCTAGTGGATGCTCTGGACCAAGTAAGCTCCAGTGGAAGGAAGCCAGGTCTTCGTCAGGCAGAATGTGATTCCCTGCAACACAGACACGGCATGGTGAGAAACATCGCCTCGGTGACACGGGCATGCTGACAACACTGCACGTCATCATCCGCGGGCTCCAGAGGGGCTTCGTTTGAGACTCTCTGTAACTCAGGACCGCCTCCTTTCACACACCACATAGAACTTCCACACAAAAACTGAAAATACCTCTTCATCTTTTCATATAAAGCCACACAGAGCAGGCAGACCTCTTGCTGCTGCCTCAGTACGACGCGCATTTCCTGGACAGTTCCCACAGCATTCCAACTGAACCATCTGCATGAGACAAGTGACATCACTGGGCAGTGTTAAGGTCGGTCTGACAATGCTGGGGTATCGGGACACAAGCTTCAAACTGCACCCTGTCAACTAAGTTCCACAGCAGAGGCAGACCAGACCGTGCACTTCCAGATCTCTCTAAGCAAGGTTATGTGACTTGTGACATGGGTCACACCTTTCCCGTCACTTCCACCATCACCCACAGACGACAAAGCACAGGCCACACCAGTACCAGGAATGCCACTTGGCTGGACGCCGTCACCAGGGCTGCGTCAACAGTAAGCACTCGGCTGAGAAACTGTGTTTTGGGGAACACTCTCCCTTCATTGCAGCACTTGGATACCAACATACCAACATCTTCAATGTGTCAGTTCTCTTGATGCAAATTAAAAGTGTCAACTTCCTGAATAATTCTCTGATTTTTATATCATGATTTAGTCCCCTCCACACTGAGAAGGCAGGTTCATTAATTAGCTACTAAGAGAAAGCAAAACAAGGTGAGTTCAGGGCACCTGGGTGGCTCAGTTGGTTAAGCGTTTGCCTTCGGTTTGGGTCATGATCTCAGGGTCCTGGGATCGAGCCCCATGTCGGGCTCCCGGCTCAGCAGACAGTCTGCTCCTCCCTCTCCCCTCTGTCCCTCTCCCCTGCTTATAGATGCGCTCTCTCTTAAATAAATAAAATCTTAAAAACAAACAAACAAACAAAAAAAACGGTGAGTTCTTAGTAACTAATTGATTAATCTTAATATTCTAAACATGCAAGTACTCAACACGTGAACACTGAATTGTCTTAACGTCTGGAGGAGCAAAGTTATGTCCTCGTGGTCTTACTGAGCTTTGCGCTGCCTTCCTGAGGTCACAGACTGCACAGAACTTTACTGTGAGGTATGATGCATCTTAGACTTTTTTTTAAGCTTCTATCTGAAAAAATATGAAGCCAATTCCAACATGAGTAATAGTCTGTTAAAATTTGGGTCACATACTTAATTGAATATTCTACCCAACCTCTCTAAAACAAATTAACTCATATAGCTACAGTCCCATTACAAAAAGGAAAAGGAAAAGAAAAATAATCTTTCTCATTTGAGGGCACTGAAACTTTTACACTAAATCTAAAATAAAAATGTCCATCCAATTAAGACTTCTTAAAGAAGTTCTAAGTCCTAAATTCGTTACTATTGTTTTTCACACATTTTAAGACTTCACGGGGTAATTTAGCTACAAGAGTACAGAGTTTACACTATCTCTTAAGAAACAGATTCAATATTTCTTAAATACAGTAACCAAATATCCTCCATATCTCAGATTAGCTGGGGAATCCCAATATTCTGAAAGCATATAATTTTCCAGTTCATTTAAGGTCAATTATTATGCCAAAGCCATTTTGGGCAGTGTTTAAGTAAATAGCAAACTTTTCACAATATCCCCATTTACATAATCACTTCAGAGAAAGTACATTTTTTAATATTTGAAAATATGAAAGTATATTTACAAAATTGGTTTTAATTCTCCAAATCCCAAATCATAAGAATTCCCTGAGAAAATGGGACAGAAAACAGCCACATGCTGAATAACACAGAGTTGAGATGTGATTCAAACAAGGATAATTCGCAAAATGAGAACTGTCGGCCTACTGGTGGTGACGTGGTGTGAAATGCTATCACCAAATACAACACAGAAAAATTGTGACTCCCTCAGTGTAATTTCTGTGTAAAACTTTTTGGAATGCTTATAAAATCTGATAAGTAGAAACTTCTAAACACAGCCCACAATAGGACTGCCATCCTACACACTCGAGAGAAGACAAATGGAGAACACGGTAAGATCTCACTCACTATCTGCAGACCACGGAGCATTCAAACGGCCTGCGTGTCCCCAGCAGCTTCCCACCTGTCACTGCGGAAACTAGGCTGTGATCCCAGGAGGGCTCGGCTTGGAGAATGCCCATTCACGCTGTGGGCACAGTTCTTACAAAAGCAGCCACTGGAGCTGGGCGTCTCAGCGGCTTTAAATGTGCACGCTGTAAGCAGAACACCAGGAATGGACAGAAAAGAAAGAAAAAACTGCAAAATGTCTATTAAAGTGATAGATGAATATATAACTATTGGGAAGCCATTTTTACATGAAATGAATTAAAATATAAAACTTCCATCAAAACAAGATTTCATCTTTTCTAGGAATCCAGGATGAGGAATTCCTCCAAGGGAGTTTCTAAAGACATTTAAAATTCAGGTACTGGTGGTGAGCTCTGTTTGTTGTTTTTCTTTCCAAGCAGTGAGTGTCCCCAACATGCAAAAACCTATGACAGAGCCAAGTTCACAGCACATTTTCTTCTCTAACAAACATGATTTATGACAAAGGATTAACTGTCTAATTTTCATAGTAAGGATGTGATTAACATTTCTGATTTTAAAATATAATTTCCCCCACAGTATTAGTGAATTTATTCACAAAATTAGTTTTCCACCCCGGATGAAACAATACATAAACGAGTACTTACAAATAAAAGAAGCACATTATCAGCCACACCAAAAAAGAATACTGGGTAAGGAACACCACCGAGGAGGGGCACACTCCACAACACTCCAACACTGACATTTAAAAAATACCAGTGTGTTCCCAGCGTGGAACCCTATCAAATGAAGCAGTTTTCACACTGCCCACCTACCTAACAGAGCAGCAAAGATAGGGAAGCGGTTTGGGTTCAGGTCCAGCTGCTTGGCGACCTCATGCATCAGATACTGGCTCGTGGTGAGACTTTTCCCGTTCCGGCTCAATTTGAGGGCGTGGGCACTGAAGTAGTAAGGGATGTTGCACAGCGCGTAGTCGGAGTCGTAGGCAACCAAGCCATGGAAGCCGTTCTCTCTGCAGAAACCGATCACCTCCTGATGATGGTCCTCAATGCTCTGCGCCACCTGTGCAAGGGAGAGGAGCATGTGGTCAGAGCCATGGCGCCCATGCAGACGCCTCTGTGAGGACCCTGCAAATCCCAGATAAAGAAACACCCAAAAGAGCCAAAGAATCAAAGAACCATAAAATGGGTATGGCACACTGCTCACGTGAGCAAGCTCAGTGGGAGCCATCTCCAGGGCAGTGACTACAATCCCATCCAGACTACAAATTAACTGCCCGCTCCTTGTCAAACTCAAAGATCGCCCTGCCTAAAAATACACAGTGTCAGCTGATCCCCGAAACAGTGTTCTGAGGGAAAAGAAGGAGAGGAAACGGGGACAGAAGAGGAAAAGAAACAAGTGTCAAAGCAGGAGACAGAAGCCAGCCACGCTGGTAAAATCAGATAATTTCTTCCAAGTAGAAATATGTCAAATAGGTAAAATAATCAAAAGGATTTTTTTTTTTACACAAAGGCCAAGCGTTACCCTTCATCCACAGATCTCCTAAGCACTTAGCCTATGGGGAAAGTAGTAAGGGTGAACGTTTACCCCAAACATCACTGTCACATAGTTATCCTGGGCAAAGGACCAGCCATGGTGGTGCAGCCCCAGGCTTAGGACCACCACAGGGACAGGCCCAAACTCAGCGCCTGCTTAGTGATGAAGACGGCAAGCCGCGGCTTTCTTCCTTATCCCAGCTCTCCCAGCATGAGTGGACCGCTGCACCTACCCCGGGGACCCAGGGACCTCAGGGACTGTAGCAACCTGAGGGCAGGGAGTGGGCAATACCCACAGAGAGGTAAAAGGCTCTGGGAATCTACTTCCAAAAACACACCAAGAGGCATGTGAAAAACACTTTCCGGGGTGCCTGGGTGGCTCAGTGGGTTAAACCGCTGACTTCGGCTCAGGTCATGATCTCAGGGTCCTGGGATCGAGTCCCGCATCGGGCTCTCTGCTCAGCAGGGAGCCTGCTTCCTCCTCTCTCTCTCTCTCTCTGCCTGTCTCTCTGCCTACTTGTGATTTCTCTCTGTCAAATAAATAAATAAATAATCTTTTTAAAAAAAAAAACAAAAAACCACTTTCCTAAAATATATAAAGTCAGAGACAATCAATTCTTCTGCTGTTTCCCAAACTCATTCAACCAACTGAAATCTGGCAGATGTTCTGTTACTACAATAGGTAAGGTATTTGAGAAAACAGAATTTTAAAACTAAGTCAGGTGACTCAGCTAACGGTGAAAAGTTAACTCCCCAAAGAGCCCTGAGGTTGAAAAACACGTGCCCTTAAACGTAAGCGTCAAGACCTATACTGCCCAATGTGCAGCTCTGTTGAATTGAAATAAAAACTAAATCACATCCCAACAGTAAGTATGAGTGTTCAGGGGTCACCGGTGGGGCATACTGTGGAGTTGCTCCCATTTCTTGCAGAATTTCACAAGCCAAGTGGACACCATATTTTGTTGGAAAGTTAGTTATAATGAAAGCTCATGTAGAAACAAGGCAATCCCTTTGAAGATGCATATTTATTTATTTATTTATTTATTTTTTACAGAGAGAGATCACAAGTAGACATCGAGAGGCAGGCAGAGAGAGAGGTAGAGGGAAGCAGGCTCCCTTCTGAGCAAAGAGCCCGACGCGGGACTCGATCCCAGGACCCTGAGATCATGACCCGAGCCGAAGGCAGCGGCTTAACCCACTGAGCCACCCAGGCGACCTGAAGATCCATATTTAAAGGGAAAGTAACTTCCTGCATTCTCTTGATATTTTTATAAAAACATTCTACTTCATAAGAAAAAAATAAACATTCAGTCAATTTATTTCTATTTCTTAGAAGAATGCACTTTCATCCCTTAGTCTAAAAACACTGTACCCTTCACTAAAATAGCAAAGTATAGTTTAAGAAAATTCTGAAATAAGGCCAGTTCCATTTCTCCCAGCCCAAGTCCCCAGCCTCCCACCACTTCAGAACACTGAACTTCATAATGACAGCAACATCTTAAAGCATTTCTGAATCACCAACAACCCCTGGCTGTCATCTAGACACCCTTAATCATAAATCTGCAAAATCCCCAAAAGCCCTGAAATGATAGGAGACCGTGAGTAACCACCTCTCTCTCCCCACACCTCCAAGGCGTTCCAGAAAAGGCAGCATGGCCACTTGCTCCAGAGCGAGGTGTCCTGTGGAGATGGGGCAGAATTAAGTGTGGGAGCTGCACACTGTACACTCAGTCTGTATATTTCGTGAGAGTTTATTAAACCACTCTCCGAGGACACTGATGCCAATGCTGTCATCCTCCCTGAGCGCCCCCGTGCCAGTCACTGGGCTGCACGCCTCCCAGCCCCCCAGACAGGGGAGCTGGGCCAGCCCTGCACCATTGCCCACAAGGGCCCCAGGGGAAGCACAGGGCACAGGCCCAAGGTGAGCACGGAGGAGAGATGCCGTGGTAGACTCAGAGGAAGCAGGGACAGGGTCTCATCTGGCAGTTCTCAAGGAAGGCTTTGGCGTCCTTCAACAATCAGCACTGTACTTCCAGAACTGTAAAACGTTCATGCTCTTTGACCGGGTGATCTCACTCCAGGAAATGAAGTCTAAGAAACCAGGGCACCGGTAACAAATGCTGGGGCGTCAGAAGGGTCAGAGCAGGCTCCCGGGGGAGAACGTAAGCTAACATCCAGGAGCTGGGTAAACACAGCAGCCCGCAGTGATGTGCAGAAACATGGGGAAAGCTTTCAATATAACACTAAGCAAACTGCTCAGAATCAATTCCCTGTACACAGAGCCTCACAAAGCTGCATCTGTGGGGAAACACTGAAAGGGACAAAGCAAACGCCAAGAGTTGTGACAGGATGGTGCAATTATGCTTAACGAAAACTTCCTTAAGAGAAAAAAAAATGAATAAAAAAGCTGAAGCAGCACTAGGATAAGCCACACCCACACTGGCCCCTCAGTGTCACCACACTGGGGACAGATGCTCTTCCTTCCCCAAGGATGACAAGGCACGCACTTACTCACCTGCCAACCAAGGGTCTAGCCTGGCATCTGGCACATGGTAAACTCCAAAAGAGAGAAGAACACTGGGGGCCCCATTACAGGGCTCCAGGAGTCTTTAAGGTACCCACACAGACAGGTGAGATCTCTATCCAGCAGAAGTCGGCAGGCAGAGGGCCTCACAGAGGGCAGACGTGGGGCTCTCCACCATCGCCTCCTTCCGCCATCCCAAATCACAGTTCCCTGTTCTTTCAGAACATCTGGTTTCAGCTGGCATTAAAAAGCAAAGTGAATCGCTTCTCGGCCTTTTGGCTAAGATCAAGTGTAGTATCTGTTCTTATCAGTTTAATATCTGATACGTCCTCTATCCGAGGACAATATATTAAATGGATTTTTGGAGCAGGGAGATGGAATAGGAGCTTGCTCCGTCCACTCCACGCATCGACCTGGTATTGCAGTACTTCCAGGAACGGTGCACCTTTCCCACGAAAATGGTGAAAAAAAGAGATGTTTAATATGGTAGCTTTCGGGGCTCCTGGGTGGCTCAGAGGATTAAAGCCTCTGCCTTCGGCTCAGGTCATGATCCCAGGGTCCTGGGATCAAGTCCCACATCGGGCTCTCTCCTTAGCGGGGAGCCTGCTTCCTCCTCTCTCTCTCTGCCTGCCTCTCTGCCTACTTGTGATCTCTCTCTCTGTCGAAAAAATAAATAAAATATTAAAAAATATATATATATGGTAGCTTTCTTGGGGCGCCTGGGTGGCTCAGTGGGTTGAGCCGCTGCCTTCGGCTCAGGTCGTGATCCCAGGATCCTGGGATCGAGTCCCGCGTCGGGCTCTCTGGTCAGCGGGGAGTCTGCTTCCACCTCTCTCACTCTCTGCCTGCCTCTCTGCCTACTTGTGATCTCTGTCAAATAAATAAATAAAATCTTTAAAAAAAAAAAAAAGCAAAGTGAATGAACTTTTACTAATCCACTAAAACACTAATTTGCAAATGATTAACAATACCTTAATCCTCCCTCAAAGCACACCCAGCATTAAATAGCTGTCCCCTAGAATTAACGCCTGAAAACAAAAGATGGAGGAAGCAAGCCCCATGAGCACGGACAAGCCTAGAGGCAAGGTGGGTTGACCAGGGCCGCTGTCCTGCTCATTCTTCCCACCTCAGTGCCAGCAAAGGGGACAGAACCACAACACCTAAGTCCCCATTCTGGCTTGACGCCCACCTGCCCAACCAGGACTCTACAATTCATGGGCCTTTAAGTTTCCTTCAACTTCCAAATTTCCAGTATTCTCTCCCACCTTTACCAGAGGAAAGGCAACATGGCCTTAAAACCATAAGGTAAGAGAGACACAACCCTCCCCGGGCAGGCAGGTAACGGAAGTGGGGTGGGGTAATGCCACAAAACCCTGAGGCCAGAGTTCGGAGCTGGGGGTCTAGGTGGTAGACACACACGACTCGACACAGTGTCCAAACTCACAAAACTGCAGGTCTCACACGGAGAATGAACTTTAATGTATGCAAATTAAAAACAAATCAGCCAGGACACCAGGGGGGCCAGGAATGAATGCAGACTGGCTAAGGTACAGAACTGTACTAGAAAAGTCTGAAATGACCTCTGAGTAGGGTGCGGTCTGCTGCCCTAGGTAACTCTGGAGAACAATGTTTTGAGTGGCAGCCCGGACTCCTGAGGACAGGCACCACACAGATGCTGACCTCTCCTGGTAGTGTGTATCCTGAGGGTGGAGGGTGCAGGTGGCAGCACCAAGACCATTTCAGGAATGGTGGAAAAGCCAGGTGTCTCACTGTCCGAGAACAGGGTTACACATAGGCAAAAGGACGAGGCTGGCACGACCTTCTGGTGCCAGCTTAGCCATGGAGACATCCTATGAACTGATGTGTAGGTGACAACACAGGCAAAGAAATCATCAGAGGTGACATGTGCACACACACACCTCCCCACTGTCAAAAGGCAGCTGAAAAGCAGCGACACCTCAGAAGCAAGAACACCTGCACCCCAATGTGGTCTCTAAATTCCATTCTCCACCAATGGAACCAGGGCCCTTGAGAAAAATGGGTGATACCAAGGGAGGGAAATCCAAGACAGCCCTTGAGCATGTCTCTGTAGTGCCAGAAAGGAAGGAGGTGCCCACAAAATGAAGGAGGGGTGTGTCAGGACACAGGAACCCCTCGAGAGACTCCCAGTGGACAAAGCCTGAACAATTTATGCAACAAAATAAAGAACATCATTATCAGGGTATCACCCAAAGTATGAAAAAATACCTGAGCCCATATTAGTCTAAACAAATGATTACATAAACACAGTCTGCCCTACACAAGAATTCCAACAATAATGTGAAATCCCTCCCAGGAGCTGAACCTCACCCCCACAGTCCCCCACAGGGCGCGAGCCTAAAGGACCACTTTCGAAGCAGGAAACCAGCAACGGGATGAAGTCGTGCCACAGAGCAGACACCAGGAGACTCCAACACCGTACGGTATGGCCAAGGGCACTGCACCCAAAACACAAGAAACCATCAGGCAGCCCAAACTGGAGGCCAGTCTACAAAATACCTGCTCAGTAATCCAAAGTGCCAAGGTCACCAAAGAAGCAGAGGCTGAGGAGCTGTCCTGAACCAGAGGGCCCTGAGGAGATGAGATACCTGAAGCCACAGAGCCCGGAGATTGGGCCCGGAGCCGAGAAGAACACCAGCGGCCGGAGGGATGAGCACTGAAGAAGAACACAGTGAGGCTCACGACACTGCACCGGTGCGAGCTTCTTAGTTTTGATAACTGTGCTCGCTCACAAGCTGTCACCATGCACAGAAGCAGAGTGAAGGACATTCGGGAACCCTCTGTACCATCTTGGCAACTTTTCTATAAACCTAAAATTATTCCACAGTAAGAAGTTTATTTTAAAAAGAAAAAAGTCAACAGTCTACAAGACACCAGCTGCAAGACTATTTTAAGCTACTTCACCAGGTGAACACAGCATTAATGGGCATGAACAGCACAGTCTAAGATCCTGTCATATGAAAACACATCTCTCCGCAGATCGTGGGGCTTCGGGAAATAGGAGAGCCCACCGCAGGTGAGACAGGTCCCTACAGACCTGTGAATAAATGAACCAGTTCCACTTGCCAGAGGGCCCAGGGACAAAGCCTCAAGACGAGCACTACAGAGCCCGCTCAAAGAGCAGGTGCTGGGACTGGGTCGGCACAAAGTTCTGCTAGGGGACAGGAGAAGGGTCTAGGCTGCCTCATAACAGGACTTGAAAAGCAGTTCTTTAATTAAAGATAAAAATTAAATGTCAGAGTTAAGCGCCAGGGAAAGAGGGTCTGACAGGCTCTGGCCGTCCTTCTCTTTTGAGCATCTTCTCTCCGGGACGGTAAACCCTCTTCTCCAGGGCTCGTCTCCCACCTAACCTGCCCAAGGACAGCACCCTGCTTCTCCGATTCCCTGGCCTCCGGCTCCAGGTGCAAACTAGGCACAACACAACAAAATCGGTACCCCCGGTTCTTAATTCTAATTTTAGAAGTGAGGAAAAACTATGACATATGACACTGGGATGATTATTTCAAGCTAAAAACGTGAAGCCCTGAGACCTACCTTCCTACCAGCTGTAGTAGAGGGGTAAAGCCTCCCCCCACAGAGAGCCAAACCTAGAATTCTGCATGGCCTCAGCAAGGAGAACCACAGGCTGGATCCCAGAGACCACGGCCACCATAGAGGCGCTGGGCCTTCACAGTCTCCCCACGGCTACCATTACTCAGCAGATGCAAGGGTGTGCCCGAGCACACCCCCCACACACAGCCCGAGGGCCACCCCTGGCTCCTGGCTGCAGGACCCATGACCACACCACACAGCAGGAAACACCTTGCCTGCCTCCATACCCACCTGGTCCCAGAAACACAGGCCACCAGCATGGAAAGGCCTTGGCAGCGGGGACACCGCAGGGAGCCTCGGTGACTGTCTGCTACTGCGTGCCGCTCCAGACCCCTGCTGAATCTTCTCAGCTCACACATGCGTGAGTGTCACTGAAAATTTCAGGCAGTATTTTCATGAGCAATAGTGACTAAAAATTCCCCAAGCTTACTGTGCAAGTATGGCCACTTATTAGTGCTGACAACTGTTATGGGGACAGTCCTGTCGGATGACAAGGCCATACTGTTACCCCAATCTCTAGGGGCAAGGCACTATCATAGGAAGGTTTCTGTCTCTGGTGCCAGGTGGGTGAACCCCACTGCCCACTTTATCTCTTTCTGCACTTCCACTTCTTCACCTGCAAAAATAACGCCATCCCTACCTCACAGGGCGGCTGCTGCACGTCAACAGTTTAGTCCATCAGTAATAAATGCTGATGAAAGTCGGCCACCATTTGTCTTTAAGCTGCACAAGAAAGGATCTGCTTCTTCATACTTTTCAAACATATGGGACCTGAAACACTATGAGTTGTCATAAATAGATCTTCCAACATCAAGAAAAAAATACCGTGTGAGGTTTTTCTTTAGAACGGTTTTACACCAGCTCAGGGAATGATACGACACGCCCGCCAGCCAGCCATGAGATTTAAAAGACGTTAGTTAACCTGAACAAAAGAGGCCAGGAGTTGACCTAAACTCTTTTTTTTTTTTTTTAAAGGGACACCTTGATCTTGAACTCTAGTTGACAGGTCCTGGATGGGTGAGATTAGGCAGGCTACTCACTCCTGCTCTAGTCCAACAGAGGAATGAGGACATAAAAGTCAACTCCAATCTGGTGGAAGATTTTTCTTGTTGTTGTTGACTTGAAAAGGGCAATTTCAAGTTAGGACATATTTTAGCTATGTCTCTAAAAACTAAGCCTCTCCTCCTCAGGAAATCTGGAATCAGAGCTAAATAGCTTCTTACCTTACACATCTCTTGCCTAGTCTTTAAAAATTGGTTACTGTGGTCTTAAAAGCAAGGAAAAATAACTTATTTTAAATTAAGGGAGTGGAGGAGCACCTGTGTAGCTCAGTGGGTTAAAGCTTCTGCCTTGGGCTCAGGTCATGAACTCAGGGTCCTGGGATCGAGCTCAGCAGGGAGCCTGCTTCCCCCTCTCTCTGCCTGCCTCTCTACTTGTGATCTCTCTCTGTCAAATAAATAAATAAAATCTTAAAAAATAATAATAATAAAGGAGTGGATGGGGCGCCTGGGTGGTTCACTCATCGGACGTCTGCCTTCGGCTCAGGTCATGATCCTGGGGTCCCAGGATTGAGCCCCACATCAGGCTCCCTGCTGGGCAGAGAGCCTGGTTCTCCTTCTCCCACTCTCCCCTGCTTGTGTTCCCTCTTTGTCAAATAAATAAAAATATTTAAAAATAACTAATTAATTAATTAAGGGAGATACATGACCTCATTAATCATAAAGGAAATGCAAATCAAAACCACAATGAGATAACATTCAATACCGTAAGGATGGCTACTATGAAAAAACAAAAAAACAAAAAACAAATAAACATCAATAAGCAGGTGTTGGCAAGGATGTGAAAAAACTGGAGCCTCAGGCACCTGGGTGGCTCAGTGGGTTGAGCCTCTGCCTTCAGCTCAGGTCGTGATCCCGGGGTGCTAGGATGGAGCCCCGCATCCGGCTCTCTGCTCAGCGGGGAGCCTGCTTCTCCCTCTCTCTCTGCCTACTTCTGCCTACTTGTGATTTCTCGTCTCTATCAAATAAATGAATAAAAAAAATCTTAAAAAAAAAAGAAAAGAAAAGAAATGAGAGCATCATACATTGGTGGCAGGAACGTAAAAGGGTGTAGCTGCTATGGCAAACAGTACAACCATTCCTCAAAAAATTACCCAGAGAACTACCCTGTGATCTAGCAATTCTACTTCCAGATATATACCAAAAGAACTGAAAGAAGAAACTCAAATAGATATTTGTACACCCATTTTCAAAGTAATAACACAACAGCCAAAAAGTGGAAGCAACCATCGACAGATGAATGGATAAAGAAAATAGGTGTAGGGGCGCCTGGGTGGCTTAGTGGGTTAAGCCTGCCTTCTGCCTTCAGCTTGGGTCATGATCTCAGGGTCCTGGGATAGAGCCCCACATCGGGCTCTCTGCTCAGCAGGGAGCCTGCTTCCTCCTCTCTCTCTCTCTCTCTCTCTCTCTCTCTGCCTGCCTCTGAGCCTACTTGTGATCTTTATCAAATAAATAAATAAAATCTTAAAAAAAAAAAAAAGAAAATATGTATAGACACAGGAGAATATTACTCAGCCTTGAAAAAGAATACAATCCTGTTATACAACATGAATGAACCTTGAGGACACTATACTAAGTGAAATAAGGTGGTCACAAAAGGACAAATATTGTACGATTCCACTTACATGAAGTCCCCACAGCAGTGAAATCCTGAGACTGAGTAGGTAGTGGGCACCAGTGGCTGGGGTGGGGCACAGGTCAGAGTTTAGCAGAGACAGTTTCGGTTTGGGAAGGTGAGAAAGTTCTGGAAACAGATGGTGGGGGCGGCTGCACAACAGTGTGAATGTACTTAATGCCACTGCACTGTGCACTTAACAATGGTTAAAACAGTAAAATTTGTATTATAGTTTACCACAATTTAAAAAATAAAATTAAGACTATATAATAATAAAAAGAAGGTTGCACCCCAGCTCCCTGTCTTAGGAAGCCAAAGCACTTGGCTGTAAGAGGTACCTTCCTACTTGTCAAAAGACAGAGGTTTTACTTTCTCCCTCAGATGATGACATTAGTGCACATCATTAGCACAGACTGTGGCTTCCAGGCTATGTAACAGGCTGAGACTTCTTTTTTCTTTGCATTCTCTTTAATAGATTGCCTTAATGCCATTGGTTATTCAATAATAAAACAATTTTCTTTCTCCACTCAAAAAACAAATGAGAGGGGCGTCTGGGTGGTGCAGTTTGGGTGTCCAACTCTTGGTTTCAGCTCAGGCCATGACCTCAGGGCTGTGGGATGGAGCCCTGAGATGGACTCCACACTCAGCAGGGAGTCTGCTTGAGCTTCTCTCCTCTCTTGGCACCTCCCCACATGCACGTGCGTGCTCTCTCTCTCTCTCTCCCTAAAATAAATAATCTTTGAAAATAATAAATGAGTGGATAACATAACAAAATGCAAATTAAACTTTATTAACTTGAAAAATTAAAGAAATGACAAAAGAAGAGAAGGAAAAACCAGCATTATTTGTCCTCAGTGTCTAGTTAGCCTACTATATAACTCTCCTCATACTTCGCTAATTCTGAGCAATGCTGCCCTTGTTAGAAATCTAATTATAAAACACAATACATCAAAATTTAAGTTTCAGAATTTATGAAGTTGAATCTCAGATTAATCTAATTTATTTCAAGATGGCAACACCTGCCAAGTCTTCAGGGAACAAGTCTTCTGTCCTCACTAGACTGAGTTCCTTGGAGGATTCCACGCTTTCCTGTTACATTCACTCCTCCATGCCTGGCCAGTAACCCGTACTCAATTTTTGCTAAAGGGAGGATGGGTCATCGCTGGGAACCAGTCAGAAAAGACAGCATCAGGAATTTAAGGTGATAAAATAAATCTTACATAATGGCCACTGATCCAGGTATTGAAAGAAAAATAATTAAATGTGTCTGTCTATATAAATAGAACAAAGCAAATATCTGACTAAAAAATTCAGCACCTATATGACACACATGCAGAAGGAGTAAACTGAGTCCCCAGCCTCCAGCAGCTTCCAGTTAGCTGGGGGTGCACACCCCGGCAGCTAGAACAAAGTGGAACGCAGGAAGCACTGAGGAACAGGCGCACCGTGTGGATCCCTGGTCCACCTGCGGGATCGTCAGAAGAGGCTCCATGTGGGCCGCCTGGGTGGCTCAGCCAGTGGAGCGTGTGCCTTCGGCTCAGGTCATGATCTCAGGGTCCTAGGAGCAAGCCCCACATTGGGCTCCCTGCTCAGTGGGGAGTCTGCTTCTCCTTCTTCCTCTGCCCCCACCCCCACTCGTTTGCTCTCTCTCAAATAAATCAATAAAATTAAAAAAAAAAAAAGAGAGAGAGAGAGCTCCATGGAGGAAGCCGGCGCCTGAGATGGACTTTAAAGTGTGAGCAAAACTCTGACCAGCAGAAGTGGTAGTTCAACAAGAAGGAGCAACAGAGTGGGGGAGCAGGGAGTAGAAGGGCTGAAGCACTGACCAGGTACAGCAGAACGGTGCGCCACGCAGCAGGGCAGAGGGAGTGTACATCAGGGGGGTCTGAGTCCCCCACAGAGCATGGATTCATGGTGTTTTTTTGTTTTTGTTGGGGATTCATGGTTTTGTTCAAGCTGCTGGCAGGAATGACTAACCGAGGAGCCCGCAGGCTGCACCGACAAGGTGTGCAGTGAGGTAGCAGGTGTGCGGCGCAGGCAGATGCAGAAACAATTCTGGCGGTGGCCCACACTCAGGCACTGGTGAACAAAATGGTACTTTTGGTTAAGTCTAGCAGTGTACTTTTCGCTCTAGTTTATTATTCTATATCATTTTTTCTAAATGCTGGTAAATACCCAATAATTTGGTTTCACAACCACCAACGGGCTTGCACAATCACTTGTTAGGCCTATTGGCTCCACTTTGGTGAGTTTACATGGTAGGGGTACTAGAGTAAGGAAGGGCACATGGGAGACTGCGCTTGCAGAAGGACCTCGCAGAGGGACCGGAAGGCTGGGTGATGGATTGTGGGGGGGGGTGCGGGGGGCAACATGATGACGCTATGGGGCTAGAAAGTGTAACCCTGAAGTAGATGACAAGGCTCAAACCAGTAAGGGCTACAGGCAAAATGAGAGCAGCCCAAGTGCAGAGAGGATGGAACGGAAACAGAGAATGAAGACCAACTCAGAAGGGTTTGGGCTATAGAGGGGAGACATTTGAAAGTCTTAACAGTGAAGTTTCCCGCTAATTACAGGGTCCCGCTCTGGGGTGGGGAAGCACAAACACAATGGCCACTTGGTGTGAGGGACAGGAGGCGGCAGGGCAGTGCTGAGTGGTCAGTGCCTTTAGCAAGGCAGTGCTGTGTGCTAAATAAGGGGTCAGCAGACATGGTGTCAAGCACGGAATACCAGCAGCCCGTCAAGCTTCTGCAGGCAGGCTGTGGGACTGGTCAGAAGCTGTGTGCACACATGGACAGCAGTAACTTCAAAGAGGTGATCCTGGGATTATAAGAAGGAAGGGTGCATTGTGGAGAACAGTGGCAATGGCGGGAAGTCTTATTTCAGTAGCTCCAGGAAATGGAAGCACTCTGATCATGGAAAAGGGTTCAACAAGGCAGATGAAGGAGAAAGGCTGGCTTTGATCAGTCTAACTTCAAGAAAAGGGAAGAGATTTAAATAAGGTGGTAAGTGTTACAGAAATCGTGTGGAAATCACAAATTGGAGGCTCTAGAGCGGAATCCAACCCACAACTTATTTTGTTTGGCTTAAATAGTATCTTTTCACTGGGATAATTTCAAATAAAAATCTGGATTTCTGGCTTTCTTGAAAATCGTGAAGACTGGTAATGATGGCTCTGTAGTCCTGTAAGGTTTTTAAAACATGCACACTCTTAGGTGAACCATAAGAGACTATGGACTCTGAAAAACAATCTGAGGGGTTTGAAGTGGCGGGGGGGTGGGAGGTTGGGGTACCAGGTGGTGGGTATTATAGAGGGCACGGCTTGCATGGAGCACTGGATGTGGTGAAAAAATAATGAATAATGTTTTTCTGAAAATAAATAAATTGGAAAAAATTTAAAAAAAAATGCACACTCTTGGATCTACCAAGTTTGTGTGTGCACCATTAGCAGGGGGGCGGATAAACTATGGAACACTATGCAGGCATTAAAAATAATTAGAATTATATAAACAGAAAAAGATTTTTTACATCCTTACTTAAAAAAGCAAATTGTTGAATAATGCATTGTGTGATCACATTAATGTTAAAAATTAAAACCATATTTGATAGTATATAATATATTCTGTAATGTATCCTACAAAACATATGTAGGCAGTTGCTATAGAAAACAGCATGGCAATTCCTCGAGAAATTAACCATGGAATTACAATATGACTCACCAATTCCACTTCCAAACATCTCCAAAAGAACTATAACTTGGGCTCGAACAGAGCACACCCAAGTTCATAGCAGCATGATTCATTATTCACAACAGAGAGAAGGGGAAGCAACCCAAGCATCTATGGACAGATGGAGGGATAAACCAAATGTGGTCCATGGAATATTATGAAGCCTTAAAAAGGAGGGAAACTGACACAATGTTACAACATGGATGAACCTTGAAGACATCAGGCTGAGAGAGCCAGTTAAAAACTGGTACACTGCAAGAAAATAAATGTTTTTAAATAAGTACTTTAAATGGATGGCTGGTTTTGGTTTTAATGTGGTCAATTTTGAACCTAAGTATTCCCTGGTCAATTCAAGGGCTTAAAGGACAAGGTGTAACTACTAGTTTTCAGCCTCTCCTGGACAGAAACCGGACCACCCCCACTATAGCTGGAAAACACAGCAGAGGCAGTATGCTACCGGGATCTGACCTGAGAGTGAAGTGCAGGTAGGCACACCCCTGAGGCATTCTTACACAAAGCAACTGAACTTTGCCTTCAGCTTGCCACTTCCCTCTTGAGAAGGTTACTGGTTACTTGTCCCCAGATGTCGCCCACTCAGCAATCCTGTCTTATCCCATACAAAATGGGTAACAAAACCCCATGCCAGCCAAATGAGACAAAGCTGTGAAAGGACCCAGCGAGGGCAGAAACCCCATCAGTCAGTCCCTGCCCCATCGGGTATACATCATCATCCCAAAATCTAAAGCCACAGCCAAATCTCACAGACTTCCAGTGACATAAAGCAGGATAGCGGCTTTACGATGTCAGACCTAAGCAAATATGCCAAAGCACCAACTCAGGGTAAGATCTGAAGGTCTTGGGGCACCTGGGTGGCTCAGTTGGTTAAGCAGCTGCCTTTGGCTCAGGTCATGATCCCGGAGTCCCAGGATCAAGTCCCACATTGGGCTCCCAGCTCCACGGGGAGTCTGCTTGTCCCTCTGACCTCCCCTCTCGTGCTCTCTCACTCTCCCTCTCAAATAAAAATACATAAAATCTTAAAAAAAAAAAAAATAGATCTGAAGGTCTTCATTACAAACCCACACACCGACTCAACTCTTGTGGCAGGAACACTTAGGAAAGCTCCAGGGATTTAATGCCACGAAGATTTTTAAATAAATATCAGTCCCTCCCTGAAGTTTCAAAGGTTGTGATGACTCAAAGCACACAAGAGGAAACACTCCCAGTAACTGGCAGAGGCCAAGCTCAGGCCAGGCAGTTCAGTGACCTGAACAAAATTAGCCGATTCATGGGCCAACTTCTAATGGTTAAAGAAATATAATTATTACTGTAACGAAAAAATTACAATTATCACTCTACCAAAGACACATTCTTCTAAGTCAAAAAAGATTTCTCCAACCCAAGCTCACAGGAAAGTAAAACTCTCTGCCAGTTTACAGAAGCCTAGAAAAGGTCAACAAGATGGCAGATTTTTATAAGACACATGCCTCATGGACCCAACATAACATATAGTGACATTTCATGTCCATTTTGTCAATTCCCTTGTCAATTTTATACAATACTGTAGGAAAAAAACCTACTGATTATCATACAGTAAAATTAACTTTTATTTACTTCTGATGTGCAGTTCTAAGGTTCTAAAATTGCATTCCCACCATGGCCATCAGAGTACATAACAGTTCCATCACCCCAAAAAGCTCCATCCCCAGGCCCTCCCCAGTCCCCTGTCCTCTGGCAACCACTGAACTGGTCACGAGAATGTCAAAGAAAGAGAATCACACCTTTGAGCCTGGCTTCTTTCACTCAACACGAAACCTTAGAGATTCATCCCCCTAGTTGCCTGGACCAGTACTTCCTCCCTAACACTAAGGGGTAGGAGGACAAGGTAGAGACAAACCCGTTTGTTTAGTCACCTCCTAAAGGATATTTCAGCTGTTTCCAGTTCTAGCTGTTATGAATACAACTGCTGTGCACACTCAAGTACAGTCTTTGTGTGAACAAAAGTTTCATTAGGTAATTACCCAGGAGCAGCACTGCCAGAGCACATGGTAAATGCATACTTAACGCCGTGGGCCAGCCTGCATTCCCACCAGCCACGTGGCCCACTTCCGGCTGCTCAGCATTCTTGTCAGCACTTAGCATTGCTGGTAGTGCTTGTTTTAGCCATTCTAACAGGTTTACAGTGATATATTATCACGGTTTTCATTTACTTTACCATTTCAATGAACATCTTTTTAAAATGGTACACACCGCCTCATTCCCTTAGGGAACGCTGACCATAAATCTCTGACTCAAAATCATCCTTGTAGAATAAACATTGTGCCACCCTCAGGGGCTACTCAAATACGCAGGATTGTCTTCCTGATTCTTCCTGATAGACCCCAGAATTATGTCTGGTTTTTACATTTTGTTTGTTTGTTTATCTTCTCCCTTACAAAGTGTCCCTTCTTGCTATTAATGGCGCTCCTGCCTCTGGCTGACTTTCCCCTGCACCCTTTTCTCATGCTGAGTTTAGAAATGCATTACCGAGCTTCTCAGAACCAAATCTGAGAAGGAGAGGATTTGATTCTCCAGTGAGGAAAAAGAAAGCTTTTGTTTTTTTCTTTTCAGGTCACTGTACCAAAACTTCCTGACCTCTTGTTTGGCTCCTGAGAAACTTCCAGTAGCTAAATTTCTTAGATGTTTTCCAAAAAGGTGAGGATGCCAGGTTAAGTGGGCACCAGGTAACTGAGCCATTACTGTATTAATCGAGCACGATGCTATGCCGCTACACCAGGGGTTAAAGCCTACCTAAAGCAAAAGAGCCCTATGAAAAATCATCTTGTGTCTGGAAACCTAAGTGGCAGAGATCATCTTAAATCCACACTCACACGTTGGTCAATCCTGAGCACCTAGTACGTAAGCCACACATTCAGAGAGGCGCAGAGATAAACATAAAGACACTTCTTTACAGTCATAAAAGAATCCAGCAGTTCTTTCAAAAGATACAAAGACTGTGTACACACGGAGTCTAATCAATCCTTCATAATATTTAGTGCTCCTTTGAAAGTCATCTGACCAGAACGCTCATCCTGTCTTGTCAGTGCCAGTCTCCACCCCTGAATACCTTTTCAAAATATTCTGGAGGTGGATAGGCGCTGGGAACCAACACTGCCTTACTTCCCAGAGAGCCCGGGCTCCAGGGCAGAAAATGCCAGCAGCTCCAGGCTCTCACACAAACTCCCAGGGGACGCTTGCTGTGCCTGTGCCAGGCCCACAGACCAATCCCCGCTCTCCCAGCCAACACGACCGGCGACTTAGAAGGCCTGTCACCAATTACAACAGGACTGGGGTGGGACTTCCGCTATCACATTAGGCTTACCCACCACCATCTCAGCTCAGGCAGGCAGGAAGAGTGAATTTCACAAACTTTGGGCTCAAGCACTTTCAGGCAGAAATAAAGGAAGGGCAAGCAAGCTGGAAGTCACAGTGGCAAGAGCCAGAAAACCAAAACAGCCCCCTAAATTTTTAACAAAAAACAGTGAAAAAAGAAGCAATCAAAACTTAAGTCGAGGATCGTTGATTTGCATGTTATCTCTGCAGTGGCTGCTGGGTCCTGAAGCTGTCCTTGGCCCCAGCTCAGCGAGGAGCCCTCTGCCAAGGGGACAGCCGACAGGCCGGCAGCAAAAGCTCTGATTACCTGGGTGCACAGCCTGAAGCGGCGGAGTCCTCCCTGTGCAGAGACATCAATCGCGAAAACTCAGATTCACTTTCCCCTTTGCCTGACTCTGAGCTACACCTTTCCCAGCAGACACAAAACCCAGCCCTGAAATCACAGAACTAACAAAATTCCGTCATGTCAAATCTTGCAATTCTGGAAATTCTAACTCACACAAAAATCGGACCATTTCTCTAAACACTGTCATCTTAGAGGGAACCTGGCCACAGCCCTGTGTTCTCAAAAGGCGGGCCACCTCGGCAGGCCTTGGGCAGCTGGTCCCCCGGCTGGGACGTGGTGACAGCAGCGCACAGTTGCCGTCACCCCCGCTCGGGACCCCCTCCCGTCGCTATGCAGCCCACTCGCTTGCACGGAAAACCTGTTGCTGTGCGAGCACTGCCACAGGGGCAGGGAGTATCCGGTGCAAGTTCAGGCCGCCGACCTGCCCGCCTCGGAGGGGGAGGGCACCCGCGCGATGCCGGGGCGGGGGCGCCGCGCCCTGCACGCCCCGGGCCAGCCCGGTGCGCGCCCGGGGCTCCAGGCCTCCCGGGGCTCCAGGCCGCGCGTCCATCTTGTGGCCCCCGCCCCGGCGCCCCCCGGCCCCCGCGCCCTCTGACCCCCGGCTCCCGGCTCCGACGGGCCGGGGCCCAGCCCGCGCCCACCGCTACCCCCCACCCCGGCCCCCGCCGACCGCACCTTGACGTGGAAGCGGATGAGCGCCAGGCGGATGCAGTGCGCCATGCAGACGGGCGGCAGGAACCAGACCTTGGGCGGCGGGGTGCCCTTGTTCTGGACATGGCTGACGATCTGCTGCGCCGTCTGGCGCTCGTTGCCCTGCCGCTTGACCCACTCGTGCAGCCGCGCCTTCTCGAGCGCGCCGTTGAAGAAGACGAAGAGCTCGATGTTGCCGCCGAAGCAGGCCTTGGCCAGCGCGGCCAGGTAGCCGAGCATGTGGTTCCACTGGCCGCCGCTCACCCAGTCGGTGTAGAAGCCGCCGTAGAGGCGGTGCAGGCAGTTGTCGGCGTCCACCAGCAGGCGCAGCGGCGTGTGCGGGGGCCGCTGCCGCCCGCCGCCCACCAGGCTGCCCCGGGCCAGCTTCTGCAGCTCCACCGGCACCACGGCGCTCGGGCAGTGCTTCTCGATGTAGTCCTGGAAGCCCTGCACGCCCATGGCGGCGGCGGCGGCGGGCGCGGGGCGGCGGGGCGGCGGGGCCGGGGGCGGCGGGGCCGGGGGCGGCGGGGCCGTGGCGCGGCCGGGGCGGCGGCGGGCTCTAGGGGGGGCCGGGGCGGGCCGCGGGCGCGCTCATGGCCGCTGCGGCCGCCATGTGCTGCCGCCTCCCAGGGCCATGGCGGGAGGGACCTGCGCCGTGCGCCGCTCGAGGCCCGGGCCAGGCTGAGGCGGCCTCGCGCGGGCGGCGGCGGCGGCGGGGCGGGGCGGGGCGGCGCAGGCTGACGCACGCGGGCCGGCGGAGGGCGGAAGAGGCGGCGCCGCGGCCTGCCAGGCCCGCACCCAGCCGGGATCCCGGCCCCGGCAGGGAAGCCCACCCGCCGGTAGAGGCAACGAGGCCGGCCCGAGGGAGGGGGCGCCGGGTGGTGAGGGTGGGGGGCTCGCGGTGCTGGCTGCGGATCCCGGCACCGCGGGGAGACCCCGTCCCCGGGACGCGCTCAGACTGAGGAGATCCGTCCTCGTCCCCGTCCGCGGGTCCAGTCACCTGAGGAGACCCGGTCCCGTCCTCTGGTCCCGTTACCTGTGGAGACCCCGTCCCGTCCTCGGGTCCCGTCACCCCGAGGAGACCCCGCCCCATCCGCGGGTCCTATCACCCCGAAGAGACCCCGTCCGGTCCGCGGGTCCCGTCACCGCCGGGAGACCTTGTCCTCTTCCGCGGGTGGCGTCACCGCGGGGAAGACCCCGTTCTCGTCCGCTGGAGTCTGTCAGGCTGAGGAGATCCGTCCTCATCCTCCATCCGTGGTTCCCGTCACCCGGAGGAGACACCGTCCCCGTCCGCGGGTCCCGTCACCACAGGGAGACTCTGTCCCCGGGAGCCGGTCAGGCTGAGGAGATCCGTCCTCGTGCCGGGGTCCCGTCATCCCTGGGAGACCCCGTCCCCTGTTCTCGGGTCCCGTCATCCCTAGGAGTCCCCGTCCCCGGTTCCCGGGTCCAGTCACCCCGAGGCGACCCCGACCCGTCCACGGGTCTCATCACCCCGAGGAGACCAGTCCCCGTCCCCGGGTCCCGTCATCCCTAGGAGTCCCCGTCCCCGGTTCCCGGGTCCAGTCACCCCGAGGCGACCCCGACCCGTCCACGGGTCTCATCACCCCGAGGAGACCAGTCCCCGTCCCCGGGTCCCGTCAACCCGAGAAGACCTGTCCCCCATCCGCGGGTCCCGTCACCCCGAAGAGACCCCGCGCCCGGGAGTCTGTCAAGCTGAGGAGATCGATCCTCATCCCCCATCGGTGGTTCGCGTCACCCCGAGGAGCCCACGTCCCCGGGGTCCCACTCTCCGGAAAAGGCGGCGCGTCCCGACCCCGAAGCCGGTCAGCCCGCAGAGGGAAAGGGGGCAGGCGGGTCGGGATCTCGGAAGTGGGGGTGCGTCTGGGAGGGAGGGGCGGCAGATGGCACTGGTCCCTGCACTGCCGCGTGTCATCAGGGCTGGCTACCAGAGTGCTGGCACTTCCGTGGGCCCGGGACGCAGCCCCTCCAGACTCCGGGCGTCCCAGGACTGGGGTCCTAGGTGTGGGCAGCGGATGGGGGTCGCCCGGCCCGAGCCCAGGCCCCGGGCCCTCGGGAGAGCCGCGTGGGCTTCCGCACAGGCAGCGCCACGCAGCCCCCCCCACGCCGAGCCTGCTTCCACGCAGACCCGCCGGCCGCCCCGGCCCTCCCGTCAGGGGGCCGCTGCGCTCGCTGGAAGGACCACGGGCCCCTCGCAGCGCCCATTCTCGTTCGCTCCAACCGTGAGCCGCCCTGTCTGGCTTTCCTGGGGCAGGGCAGCCCCTCCTGAGGACAGCCAGTTCAGCCTTGCTGCTTTGGTGGCTTTGCCGCAATTCCTTTCAAAATGAGGTTAATCCTGTACGTATATTATGCTTCAATAAGACATTTTTTAAAAAACAGATTAACGTGTTGCAGAATGAAGCATTTAGAAACTCAGAACTCTTAAGAGTTTGAAAGTGGCATTTTTACTTACCTCCAGCCCTCCCATCTGTTCTTTTTCTGAAGAAACCTCTACGGAGGAGCGCGCCCAGACAGCAGGTGCAGAGCAGATGGAGCCTGCGCCCAAGCCGGCTCCACGAAGCCCCCATACTCTCTGTCCCTGAAAAGGCAAGTTGAATTTTTTCATGTCTTTTCTTATAACTTCACCTCAATTACAAGCCAGTGTGATACATATATAAGTAAAATGTTCTTGGTATTTTGATAAATACGTTTAATTTTTTTAAAACAGACTGTAGCAAGTTAAGCCACTTACCCAGGCACAAAATGAGTAAAGAAGCCAGGATTATGTGTTACTTAGAAATGCAATTAGCCATTTAAGGCCACATTAAATGCTGACCCTCCAGAAATATCCACATTTCCTCTGTAACCCACTGCAGGCTCACAAGATTAAGAAGAAGAATCGTTTTAATCACTCATTGTATTTTCATTTATAGCATTGCATTCCATATATTTACTTTCACCATGTACTGTTGACTAATGTACTAATATTATTAATGGCTGCCAAGATATTTGGCTGACCAATATTTTATGCATCCTCAGCTCAAATTAAGTTGAAGTTTAAATTTTTTAAAATATCATTACTTTTGGGACACCTGGGTGGCTCAGTGGGTTAAGCCGCTGCCTTTGGCTCAGGTCATGATCTCAGGGTCCTGGGATCGAGCCCGGCATCGGGGTCTCTGCTCAGCGGAGAGCCTGCTTCCCCCTTTCTGTGTGCCTGCCTCTCTGCCTACTTGTGATCTCTCTCTGTCAAATAAATAAATAAAATAAAAAATAAAAATATTATTTTACAGTAAATATCTGTATTTAAAATTCAGTAAAAAGTTATAAATATATTCTTGGGTTCACAGCACGTGACAACTAATGATTGGGGACTTTCATTTCCAGCAACTTTAATCTTGGACGATTCACCTAGAATGTATGATAAAACTTTTAATGTCACCAAGAGATTGCCACACAAGTGAGGAAAAAATTTTTTTAAATGCTAAAAAGGACATGGTCCTACGCTTCACAAAAATTACAAAATGAAATCTCAGGGAAAATGTTGTGATTAATACACAAAGAGAACCAGCGCATGGTGTGCAAAAATTATCAGTAGGCGGAAGACCAATCACAGAAATACTATTTTCAGCTCTTTTACATTTCAACCAATCTGTTATTGATCAATTCATCTATAACTCAAAGTAGGAAAATATTGTCTAATTTACATGACCCTTCCAAAGTAAAGTGCTTTATAGTAGAAAAATACCTTTAATTAATATACTACTTAGTTGAGGTTTCTGCTTCAAGGAAGGTAAAAGGGAGTTCTGCTCCCACCCCTGTTATCGCTAGCATATATTGGGAGAACGGTAGACTGGAGCACCTAAGCGTGGAATCTGTGACCTGAGAAGAGAATAATACATTAATCCCTGCTTGGGATTTGAACCTATAATGTTTACCTTGCACTAAGGCTCTAGTCCGATTAATTGTCAACTTAAATAACCTGGGAGAGCACACAGATATCTCTGCAGTCTTGAGGATTTTGTTGTTGCTATTGTGTTATTCTGGAATTAGAAAGCGCTTTCGTTTTTAGTCATGTGGATTAAAAGTCCTTTTTCTTCACAGCTGTGGATTTATTTTCTCTTTCAACCATAACTTTTATGAACAGGTATACAGTTATAGTTTTAAATCATAACTCACTGGGAAAGTATAAGCAGATTTCTATAAATTCACATTTCTGGCAGTCTTCAAGTTCAGCAGGAGTTCCCACATGCATGGCGACATTTTAAATAGTTGATGACCATCTCTGCTGAGCGGCTACTGCACTCTTTATCGCCATACTTTTCCCTTCCCTATCTACAACAGTTGTTAGTGTCTTCTTTCTGAAGTCTGCAAAGGACTGACTGCCTGTGTCCCCTCCCCACCACTTGTGGAAATGCAGGCCCGTCTTCCTCACACTTCCTGGGCATTTAAGGCCTCTTTCTCCCAACATTTGTACTTACTAACGTAAGACACTCAAGCCTCACACTCTGTTTTCACTCCCACCTCACCACTGGGAGCTGCTGAGGAGGAGGAGACAAACATCCAAGAGATGCTTTGGAAGACAATACTCAGTCAGCATATAGTTTCTCTTATTTGAATAAAACACCTTCATAGTCATCCCTTAAATATTGTCTGATGGAATCTTCAAAATTCTTTTTTTTTTTTTTTTGGTAAACTAAATTTTATTTCTTAATATGATATGAATCCAATTCCCATTCACAGTATAAAACCATTTTAAGATTTAATTATTTAGAGTCCAGTTATCATTAAATGGTCTGTTACATTTGTGCAAACCATAAAAAATGTTTCTGGAAGGACCACTTCTCTCATACCAGCATAGGAAGAGCACCCAGGCCTGACCAGTCTAGCACACATGAACCTCACCTCCTCCAGGAATGCTGTAGCCTCAAACACAGAAACACACAGTCATTCTTTGGCAAGTGATTTGAGGCTCCCCACATGGACTCTGCTGTCTAGGGAAGAGATCAGAGTTGCCTGAGGAGCTATAGGAGCACAAGTGCCTTGGGAATGCAGGGATAAAGTTCTGCCTTAAATGCAGATGTCCTCAGGGTGGAGCAATAGCCTGAGCTTGGGAAAGAGCTAGAAGCAAAAAACAGCTGCTCCTTTTCTGCTCACCTCTGCCTGCTCCCACCCCTCCCTGCAGCAGGTCCTAGATGGGGGTGCAGACAGCAGCAGCCCTAGCTGAGGGGCTAGTGCATCTGTCTCCTCATCTGTGCAACTGGGAGTAAGGATTTCCGCACAGATTTGTTTTGTTAAACTAGGAAACCCCATATATCAAAATAAACAAAATAAAAGATTAGGGATGCCTGGGTGGCTCATTTGGTTAAGCATGTGCCCTCAGCTCTGGTCATGATCTGATGGAGTCCCGCACTGGGCTCCCTGCTCAGCCAGAAGCCTGCTTCTTTCTCTGCCTGCTGTTCCCCCCACTTCTGCACTCTCTCTCTCTTTCTCTCTGACAAATAAATAAAATCTTTTTAAAAATAGAAAAGATTATAGACTCAGTAATCTTTTTTTTTTTTTAATTTTAAAAGAGAGAGAGAGCAAGCATGCACAAACAGGAAGGAGGGGAGGGGCAGAGGGAGAGAAAGAGAGATCCTTAAGCAGGCTCCATGCTTAATGCCGAACCCAACATAGGACTTGATTTCACAATCCGAGATCATGACCTGAGCTGAAATCAAGAATTGGACACTTTAACCAACTAAGCTACCCAGGTGCCCCAGACTCAGTAATCTTATCCAAGCATTTACTTTTCTTGAGATGTACTGTTCAGTAGAACTTTCTGTGATGGAGGAAAACTGAGCTGTGCCATCCACTAGGGTAGCTGCTAGCTATATGTAGCTATTGAGTAATTAATGTATACAACTGAGGAACCAAATTTTTTATTTCATTTAGTTTTCCTTAAATAGCTGCATGTGGCTAGTGGCTACTATATCGAAAGATTTTAATTCCTAAAAAGCTGAGCAATTGCATCAGCTTTGCCTCATATTGGCTTACATTTAATGAAATTTATTCAGTAGATAACTTCATAACACTTCAACTTAACATCACATTTGTTCAGTGCTTTATAGTTTATAAATGGCCTTCTCAGAAAAGTCTTTTCAGGAGTGGCTGGGTGGCTCAGTCAGTTAAGTGTCTGCCTTTGGCTCAGGTCATGATCCCAGGGTCCTGGGATAAAGCCCTGCCTTGGGCTCTCTAGTGGGAAGCCTGCTTCTCCCTCTCCCACACCCCTGCTTGTGTTCTCTCTCTTGCTGTCTCTCTGTGTGTCAAATAAGTAAATAAAATTTTTTAAAACTCTCTTCAGCTCTGATGGATAGCTAGCTACTTGCAGAAGTATAAAAATTATAAGATAAGGGTCCTACCCTGCAGTTTTAATTTCCCAGCACACACAAATTCTATCACATGGTTTGTAGAGTTCTTACCACCTAGGACATATACAAGAGATGGCATTCCAGTGTGTAGTCTTAGGAATACTTTGTTCACACCAGATGCCATACCCACTTTATTGCCTGATCAGCACAGTATACATCAAGACCAGCTTCCTGAGGTCTAAGTAGGTCTGTGAGTGCAGCCCAAGCCTGTGTTAACCATTGTAGCAGACCTCTCTCACATTGCTCACATTGACTTATATCCAACTGCACAGCCCTGTCAACTGAAAAGCCCTGACAGGCAAGATGGCATGTTACATTGTATGGGTTTTGGCTCTTATGTCACAAGCAGAAGAAACAACTCTGTCTTATATAAGCAAAATGGCATATATTATAAGGATGTTAGGAACTCGTAAATCAACAAAAGTTGAGGAACCAGGATTAGAAGTGGGCAGAAATGAGGGAGGCCAGGCACTAGTACATTTAAAAATACCTCTGGGGTGCTGAAGATGACAGAAGGAATAGCAATATTCCCTTGTCCTGTGGTCACTTGCTTAAAATTCAAAGTTATAGAAAAAAAAAGTGTGGAATAGACTAAGCTTAAGTAAAATGTCTCCAGTCTCACAATGAAAAGAATATGGCTCCTTCGGTTTTATTATGAAGCAACATGTACCTGGATTGATTACCTCACCAAAACCATATACAATTTTTGAAAAAGATATCTATGTGCCTTTAGGAAGGGAAAAGGAATGCTGAATATCCAAAATAGACATGTGTCCATGATATACTTGATAAGACCCTTCCTATACACTGTCCTTAAAGGACACAGATACTATAAAATCATGCCTTCTAAATCTTAAGCCAGTGATTATATACTGAATCACCACTGAGCCACATGTCTGAAGAACTGGCCAGTTCTAATTTGATCCATCTGTTTTTTTTTTAATGTATTTAACTCACCACAAATTCACTTAATTAACTAAGAAACTAAGACCTGTATTTTATCACAAAAGTTCTCCTAAGAAACATCATGGAACTTCTTACAGCTATCAACATATGCTATATTTCCATGACATTTCCATGACCTACAACTCTAGCAATCCTATGATAAACAAGGTTAATTTTTAATATTTTAATCTATTAGATACTTATTAAGCACTCATGTTTTTAATTTTGTCAAGTACCTATTGGTACTCAGATTTATATCTTCCTCTCCTAGTCTACTAAGGAAAGATAGAGATAACTTGTATTACCAAGAAAGATACTGATTAGTCCCAATTAGTACCGTTAGTACATTCATGTGAGAAAGACACTAATTTTATTTCATTTTTTAATTTTTTAAAATTTATTTTCAGCATAACCGTATTCATTGTTTAAAGACACTAATTTTAAAGTGGAGCTTCAGCCTCACTGTCAGCCAAGATATACTGACAGGGACTATCCACCCTCTCGCCTGGAACAACAACAACAACAAAGAGACAAAATAAGTGAAATAACCTGAGACTGAGCACTGTGTTGGGCTCCACACTGGTTGTGGAGCCTGCTTAAGATTCTCTCTCTCTCTGTCTGCCCCTTCTCCTGCTCACCCTAGCACTCTAAAAAATTAACTAAGTAATTAGTTAAATGGGACAGTGTTTCTTAAACATTGAAAATCAGTCAATGATGAACAGAGATTTTTGAAAGATGGGAAACAAAGGGAGTGAACCCTACAACTGACCCAGCTCACTGCATGGTAGAAGTTTCAGGACCATGATGTGAGGAAGGCCTGGTAGCCTCCTAAAGTTGAGGGAATGGAACTGGGAATCTGAGTTGGACAAAGTGGCTAGAATTTGTAGGGCAGAGTGCTGGAGAGAGGAATTCTATAAAGAGAGATATGCAAATGATCCTCCTGAAATATTCACCTGAGAAATGATTATGCATGCATGTGAGCAAGCTACCCAAGGCAGAGGAAAAAACATTGAAAGGATGAGATGGTACAGTGCCCATTTCCAACAGATTGGAAAATCACATCATTCAAAAAGTCATCAGCTAGAGTACTAAAAAAGGTCTTCCCTCAGTAGTTAGATAAAATTAACCTAGATAAGGATTCTGGGAAGATGGTGGAGTAGGAAGCACCAGGAATCTGTCTCCCATTTAGACAAAAATGGCACTGGCAGAATCTGTCTGATGTAACTATTTTGGAACTTTAGAATGTGTTGAAGCATTGCAACTTCCGGAGGAAGTCTTGGATGGTAAATTTTTGTTAATTTTGGTCAGCTCTTAACACAGCAGCAGCTACCCATCCCCACTCCCAGCACCATGGTAGGTAGCTGTAAACATGATCCTTGAGCTGTTATATAAAGTCTCCAGGAGAAAGGCTAGGAAAAAAGGATACTGTCTGACAAATATTGGTGATCTGTGCTCTCACTGCTGATTGATGCTTCTGATCACAGAGGTACAAAGACATGGGTAGCCATTATTGTTGAAACTTCCCCCATTGCAAACCCCTCTGTATCCCCACCCCCACTGATCTGACTTCCAAGAAGTGTATAGGGATGTGTCTTTTTCTCACCCCTTCATTTTTCACCTTTCCCCTTTCATAAGCCAGACATTAAAGGCTGGGTATTCAAAAACAGCTGCATGTACAGAGAAAATTTAAAAGTGACTGCACTTTCCCAAGGAAAGTCTCAGAAAAGACCTAAGAAGACATTATGTTTACACCTTGGGCTAATCCCTGGTTGTTTGAGAAAACCTCGAACAAATAAAACAAAAATACAATAATAACAAAAACAACAAAAAGAAACCCCAAAAACCTTGGGGGTGGGGAGAACTTGATTGCCAGACTTAACCACATTATTAGATTTAAAATTCCAGTGTTCAACCAAAACCACAAAAAGCACAGAAAGAATTGGAGAAGTATGGCCCATTCAAAGAATCGTCCCCTGAAATAAACTTAATAAAAGATATATAAAACAAATACTTTAAAACAACTGTCTTAATGTGTCCAGAGAACTAGAGGAAGGTGTAGGGAAAGTCAAGAAAACAAAGTATGAACAAAATAGGAGTATTAATAAAAAGAAAACCTAAGAAAGAGACAAATTCTAAAGCTGAAAAATACAATAACTAAAATTTTAAAATTTACTAGAGATATTCAAAAGCCGATTTCAGCAGGCAAGAGAAATAATCAGTGAACTTGAAGATAGAACAATGGAAATTATCCAGGCTGCAGAAAGAAAAAAGATTGAAGGAAAGGAATGGAACCTAAGGGAAATATGGGACAACACAAAAGGTACCCACATACTCATCACGGGAGTCCCAGAAGCATAAGAGAAAGAAGCAGAGAGAACGTTTGAATAGTGGCTGAAAACTTCTCAAATTTGATGAAAGACATGAATATAAACATCCAATAAACTCAACAAACTCCAAGTAAGATGAAGTCACAGACCCATGCTGAGATATTCGAACTTTCAAAGAACAAAGGCAACAAATATTGAAAGCAGCAAGATGTGATGAGCACTGGGCTACACACAACTGATGAATTATTGAACACTACATCTGAAGCTAATGTTGTACTATATGTTGGCCAATTGAATTTAAATAACAAATTAAAGAAAGCAGCAAGAGAGAAGCAAATCATCACATACAAGGGGTCCTCAATAAGATTATCTACAGATTTCTTACCAGAAACCATATAGGCCATCGGACAATGGCCAACATATTCAAAGTACTCAAAGAAAAATAATATCAACCAAGAATCCTATACTCAGCAAAACTGTTCTTTAAAAATGAGGGAGAAATCAAGACTTTCTAAGATAAGCAAAAGCTGAGGGGGGTTCAAGAGCACTAGACCTGCCCTTCAAGTACTGCTTGAAGGTATCCTGCAAAATGAAACAAAATGATATTAGACTGTAACTCAAAGCCATATGGAGAAATAATGATCTCAATAAAAGTAAATACAAGGGCATCTTTAAAAGGTAGTGTTATTGGGCACCTGGGTGGCTCAGATGGTTCAGTGTCTGCCTCTTTCTCTCTCTCATGAATAAATAAATAATCTTTTTAAAAAATGTAGTGCTATTGTAAGAATGGTTTGTAACTAATTTTTGTTTCCTACATTGGTTAAGAGACTGATGCATTAAAATAAAAAAGTTTTTAATGTAGCATGGAGAACTGGGTGTGGTGGTGCAAAAACAATGAATACTGTTATGCTGAAAAGAAATAAAAAAATTTTTTTGAAGTTTTTAATGTAAAAGCTAGTACTACTGTACCATTGATTTACAACTCCACATAATCTTTTCCATATGATTGAGGAAAGTAATGCATTTAAAAGAATTATGTTTTGGGGCAGGCAATGTATGAAGATGTAATTTTGTGACATCAACAACTAAATGAGGCTGAAGTTTTAAAAGAGCAGAGATTTTTATTGGAGTTAAACTGTTATAAACTACAATTAGAAAGTCACGACTTGAGGATGGGGAATGTAATCTCCATGGTAACTGCACAAAAAGAAATACAGAATTCAAGAATTTTACAACAACAAAAATCCAAAACACAGAAGAAGGAAGTAATGCAGAAAATGACAAAAAAAAAGTCCAATCCTATAGAGAATATACAAAACAGGTAGCATAATGAAAGAAGTTAAGGGCCTCTCTATCAACAATTACTTTAAATGTAAATGGATTAAAGTCTCCATACGCCAGAGATTAGAAGAATGATAAAAACACATGTTCTAACTATATGCTTTTACAAAAGACTCACTTGAGATCCAAAGACACAGCTTGGAAGTGAAAAAAAGTGGAAAAGATAGTACATGCAAACAGTAATGAAAAGAGAGCAGTGGTGGCTATACAAATAGCAGACAAAATAGACTTTTTTTTTTTTTAAAGATTTTATGTGTTTATTTGACAGAGAGAGATCACAAGTAAGCAGAGAGGCAGGCAGAGAGAGAGGAAGGGAAGCAGGCTCCCTGCCAAGCAGAGAGCCCGACGCGGGACTCGATCCCAGGACACTGAGATCATGACCTGAGCCGAAGGCAGCGGCTTAACCCACTGAGCCACCCAGGCGCCCCGACAAAATAGACTTTTAATCAAAAGGTATACTTTCCTGCTTTGTCAAAGATTAGTTGACCATATAGTTGTGGGTCCAGTTCTGGGTTCTCTACTGTTCCATTGATTTGTGTCTATTTTTGTGCCACTCTCATACTTTCTTGATGACTATGGCTTTGTAATATGGCTTGAAATCTGGACTCATGATGCCTCCATTTTTGTTTTTCTTTTTCAGGATTACATTGGCTATTTGGGGTCTTTTGTAGTTCCATACAAATTTTAGGATGGTTTGTTCTAGCTCTGTGAAAAATGCTGGTGTTTTTCTGATAGGGATTGCATTAAATGTGTGTGTTGCTTTGGGTAGTATAGACATTTTAATGATGTTTATTCTTCCCAATCCATGAGCATGGAATGCTTCTCCATTTCTTACCCTCTTCAGTTTCTTTCACAAGTGTTCTGTAGTTTTCAGAATGCATGGAATGCTTCTCCATTTCTTATCCTCTTCAATTTCTTTCATTAGTGTTCTATAGTCTTCAGAATACAGATCTTTTACCTCTTTAGTGAGATTTATTCCTAGACATCTTATTGATTTTGGTGCAATTGCAAATGGGATAAATTCCTTGATTTCTTTTTCTGCTGCTTCATTATTGGTGTATAGAAAAAGACAGTCTCTTCAACAAATGGTGTTGGGTTCAGGGCACCTGTGTGGCTCGGGCAGTTAAGCATCTACCTTCAACTTAGGTTCAGGGTCCTGGGATTGAGCCCCACGTTGGGATCCCTATTCAGTGGGGAGTCTCCTTCTCCCCATCTCTCTGTTCAGCCCCTGCAACTTATGCTCTCTCTGTCTCTCTCAAATAAATAAAATCTATTTAAAAAAAAAAGACCAAATGGTGTTGAGCAAATTGGACAGAAACAAAATGAAACTGGACCATTTCTTATACCATACACAAAATAAACTCAAAATGGATCAAAGATCTAAATGTGAGACAGGAAACCATCAAAATCCTAGAGGAGAATACAGGCAGAAACCTTTGGACGTTGGCAATGGCAACTTCTTACTAGACACATCATCAGAGGCAAGGGAAACAAAAGCAAAAATGAACTACTGGGACTTCATCAATTAAAATCTTCTGCACGGTGAAGTAAACAATCAACAAAATTTAAAGGTAGCCTATGGAACGGGAGAAGGTATTTGCAAATGACATATCAGTTAAAGAGTTAGTATCCAAAATCTACAAAGAACTTCTCAGACTCAACATCCAAAAAACAAATAATCCAGTTAAGAAATGGGCAGAAGATATGAATAGACACTTTTCCAAAGAAGACATCCAGATGGCTAACAGACATATGAAAAGATGCCCAAGGGGCGCCTGGGTGGCTCAGTGGGCCTTCGGCTCAGGTCATGATCTCAGGGTCCTGGGATTGAGCCCCGCATCAGGCTCTCTGCTCAGCAGGGAGCCCGCTTCCTCCTCTCACTGTGCCTGCCTCTCTGCCTACTTGTGATCTCTGTCTCTGTCAAATAAATAAATAAGATCTTAAAAAAAAAAGAAAGAAAGAAAAGAAAAGATGCCTAATATCACTTACCTTCAGGGAAATACAAATCAAAACAACCTACACCTGTTAGAACGGCTAAAAAAAAATTTTAAAGATTTATTTGAGAGAAAGAGAGAATGAGCACCATGGAGGAGCAAGGGAGAAGCAGACTCCCTGCTGAGCAGAGAGGCTGATATGGAGCTCAATCTCAGGACCTCAAGATCATGACCTGAGCTGAAAGCAAACACTCAGCCAACTGAGCCACCCAGGTGCCCCAGAATGGCCCGTAGTAACAGCACAAGAAACAACAGGTGTTGGTGAGGATGTAGAGAAAGAGAACTTTCTTACACTGTTTGTGGGAATGCAAAGTGGTGCAGCCACTCTGGAGAACAGTATGGAGGTTCCTCAAAAAGTTAAAAATAGAATTACCCACCAATTGCACTACTAGGTCCTTAACCAAAGGATACAAAAATACTGATTCCAAGAGACATATGCACCCCATGTTTAAAAAAAATTATCAACAATAGCCAAATTATGAAATGAGACCAAATGTCCATCAAGTGATGAATGGGTTAAAAAGGTGTGATATATACACACAAAGGAGTGTTATTTCAGCCATAAAAAAAGAATGAAATCTTGCCATTTGCAATGACTATTATGTTAAGTGAAATAAGTCAGAGAAAGACAAATAACATATGATCTTGCTCATATGTGGAATTTAAGAAAGAAAACAGAAGAACATATGGGAAGGGTGGGGGGAGGGACAGAAGGAAATAAACCATAAGAGACTCTTAACAATAGAGAAGAAACTGATGGTTGATGGAAGAGGAGGATGCGTTAGATAGGTGAAGGGTATTAAGGAGGCCACTTGCTTTGATGAGTACTGGGTGTTGCATCTAAGTGATGAATCATTGAATTCTACTCCAGAAGCTAGCATCCCAAAAATAAATAATCCAGTTAAGAAATGGCAGAAGAGGGGCACCTGGGTGGCTCAGTTGGTTAAGTGACTGCCTTCGGCTCAGGTCATGATCCCAGGGTCCTGGAATTGAGTCCCGCATTGGCCTCCCTGCTCAGCAAGGAGACGGTTTCCCCCGCCCTTTCTGCCTGCCTCTCTGCCTACTTGTAATCTTTGTCTGTCAAATAAATAAGCAAAATCTTAAAAAAAAAAAAAAGAAATGTGCAGAAGACACGAATAGACATTTTTCCAAAGAAGACATATATATGACCAAGAGACACATGAAAAGATGCTCAATATCACTGATCATCAGGGAAATACAAATCAAAACCACTATGAGATACCGCCTCACACCTCTCGGAATGACTAGAATCTAAAACACAAGAAACAACAAGTATAGGTGAGGATATGGAGAAAGGGGAACCCTTATGTACTGTTGGAGGGAATGCAAACTGGAGCAGCCACTCCAGAAAACAGTATGTAGTTTCCTCAAAAAGTTAAAAATGGGGGCGCCTGGGTGGCTCAGTGGATTAAGCCTCTGCCTTTGGCTCAGGTCATGATCTCAGGGTCCTGGGATCGAGCCCCACATCGGGCTCTCTGCTCAGCAGGGAGCCTGCTTCCCCACCTCTCTCTGCCTGCCTCTCTGCCTACTTGTGATCTCTCTCTGTCAAGTAAATAAGTAAAATCTTTAAAAAAAAAAAAGTTAAAAATGGAACTACCCTATAATCCAGCGATTGCACTACTAGGTATTTACACAAAGATTACACAAATACAGATTCAGAGGAGTAGATGCACCCTGATATTTATAGCAGTATTTTCTACAATACCCAAACTATGGAAACAGCCCAAGTGTTCATCAACTAGTGAATGGATAAAGAAGATGTGAGATATGTGTGTGTATGTAATCAAATTGTGTGTGATTCGGTTATGCCATCAAAAAGAATGAAATCCTTCAAATAAATAAACAAAATCTTTAAAAAAATTAAAAATAAGAATGAAATCTTGCCATTTGCAATGACACAGATGGAGCTAGAGAGTATTATTCAAGTGAAATAAGTCAGTCAGAGAAAGACAAATACCATAGGATTTCATTCATATGTGGAATTTAAGGAACAAAACAAAAAGCAAGGGAAAAAGAGAGAGAGAGACAAACCAAGAAACAGACACTTAACTGATTACCAGAGGAGAGGTGGTGGGGGAGTGGGGGAAATAGGGGATCAAATGGGATTAAAGAGTGCACTGGCGATGAGCACCAGATGATGTATGGAAGTGTTGGATCACTACATCGTACATCCAAAGCTAATATTACACTGTATGGGAACTAACTGGAATGAAAAAAAACTAAAAAAAAAAAAAAAACCGCCTACAACTCAACAACAAAACACCCAAACACAATTCAAAAGTTAAAAATTATTTTACTAGATTTTCTCCAAAGAAGATGTACAAATGGAAAATAAGCATGAAAAGATTCCACGTTACTTGTCATTATGGAAATGCAATCCAAAACCACATTGAGATAACCACACTAGAATGGTTACAATTTTTTTTAAAGATTTTATTTATTTATTTGACAAAGAGAGATTACAAGTAGGCAGAGAGGCAGGTAGAGAGAGGAGGAGGAGGAAGCAGGCTCCCTGCTGAGCAGAAAGCCCGATGCGGGACTCGATCCCAGGACCCCGAGATCATGACCTGAGCCGAAGGCAGCAGCTTAACCCACTGAGCCACCCAGGCGCCCGAATGGTTACAATTTTTAAGAATGGAAAATATTACATGTTGATGTGAATGTAGGGAAATCGGAACTCTGTACCTGGTGGGAATCTAAATGTTGCAGCCACAATGGAAAACAGTTGCTGGTTCCTTAAAAAGGTAAAAATAGAATTACCATATGACTCAGCATTCCACTTCTATGTATTTATCCAAAAGAATTCAAAGCATGAACTCAAACAGATATGCCAATGTTCACAATAGCATCATTCACAAGAGATAAAAGGTGGAAACAATACAAGTGTCCATCAATAAGTTAAAGGATTGATAAAATGTGGTAAATAAATACAATGGAATATTATTCTGCTATAAAAAGGAATGAAGTATGGAAATGCACTACAATAGAGATAAACCTAGAAAACATTATGCTAGGTGAAAGTAGGGAGACATAAATGGATAGTTTAAATTACTCTTATGTGAAGTATAAAGAACGATCATATATAGAAATTAAATCAGAGGTTACCAGGAGGTGGGAAATGGAGGAATTGGATGCTGTTGCCTAATAGTACAGTTTCTTTTGGGGGTGATGAAAGTCTTAGAAGCAGACAATGGTGAAGGCAGCAGGTACCATGCATGTAATTAAAGCTAGCCAACTGTACACTTAAAAATGGTTAAATGAAAAATGGTATATGATATGTATTTTACCATACCACAATTTTATTTTTTAAAGATTTTATCCATTTATTTGAGAGAGAGAGCATGAGAGGAGAGAGGTCAGCAGGAGAAGCAGACTCCCTGCCAAGCAGGGAGCCCGATGTGGGACTCGATCCTCAGACTCCAGGATCATGACCTGAGCTGAAGGCAGTTGATTAACCAACTGAGCCACCCAGGTGCCCCACCATACCACAATTTTAAAAAGTTATATTGTAATGAACCAAAACCATTACATTTCAATCTGTAAGTGGATGAATCATATGTGAATTATGTTCAATAAAGCCTTTTAAAAACCACAAGGAGATTCTACCACACACACCTATTAGAATGGCTAAAATTAAGAGTGCTTATTCCCAAGTGCTGATGAGGGTGTGGAGGAAAAGGGACTCTCACACCGTTGATATGAAAATAGTCTGGAACTTTCTTTAAAAAGTCTGGTAATGAGGCCCCTATAAGTCAGAGAGTGTGTCAGTAATCCCTGGGTTTTTTTTTTCCTATTTTTTTTCCTCTCTCAATCCTGACCTAAACTTTACCCTAGTCATGGAGAAGCACTGCAGAGACCAAAGAGATAGCAGTAACCCTGAGAAAAACCCTGTTTCTTTAGCCTGGAAGCAGGAAAAAATGACCTTGTGGTCTGAAGAATGTGGAGGAAATGTATGCTTATTTTTTTCTGTTTTCTCTTATTTTTGTCTGAGAGCTGTTCCTTTTGGCAAAATCGTGGGGCATGTTGGTAGGTAATAATCAGAGAGAAACCCATCTTTCTAGCCAGGGCACGAGGAAAACATTCCCTGGGAGCCAGAGAGTCTGGGTGACATCCTGGAGAGGACAGAGCTGGAAAAGGGGTCTCCAATTCTGTGTATGAGCAGACACATATTCACACTCAGCCCAGAGCTGCACGTGTGGAGGCAAAGGAGCAGCACTTCGAAAATTAAGTGACACTGCAGCCACCACCAAGAGAGGGCAAGACAGGTTTGTATGGTGTCAGGCTAACCTAGTGATTGCCTGCTAAAGTGAAAATAGCCACATCCTCCAGAGAATTGTTTAGACTTCTAGCATATAGAGTCCCCCAACTTGAAGCAGACAGTTTTTGCTTTGCACAGCAGTATGAAACTATACAAATGACCAGGCAGGTCTGCTAAAATTGTGTCATACAATCTTTTATCAAAGAGTAAAATTATGGCTTTCTGTGATTTCTAGAAATTTTCATCAAAACCTTAAAAACATATACTCAGTTACAAATGTATAAGGAAATGAACAAAATAATAAAATTAATATTTATCTTGTACCCCACAATTGTAAATATTAGCAACACAGAGAATTAAAGCGCTTTTCATCTTTGTAAAAAGCATATCAAGCATCTTGAAAAAAAAGTCTTTTGAGGGGCGCCTGGGTGGCTCAGTTGGTTAAGCAGCTGCCTTCGGCTCAGGTCATGATCCCAGCGTCCTGGGATCGAGTCCCACATCGGGCTCCTTGCTCGGCGGGGAGCCTGCTTCTCCCTCTGCCTCTGCCTGCCATTCTGTCTGCCTGTGCTCGCTCTCTCCCTCTCTCTCCCTCTGATAAATAAATAAAATCTTTTTTAAAAATTGGAAAAGAAAAGGGAAAAAAAAGTCTTTTGAGCAGTACTTGCCTTTTTCGTACATTGTAGGGCTTATTTGACAACTTGTCATAAAACTTTCTAAGTCTGGATCAACTTTCAACATTTTCTCCTTTGTGCTTTTAATGTCATGAAAGATCTCCAAGTGCCTTGACTGTGTTTTTTCTGGTTCTCTTTCCTCTGGGACATCTTCACCCTTGTCATCACAGCACATTTCATAAACCCACCTTGACCAGATGCTTCTGACCGCACATCTGAGAGTCTGCAATCCAGATTGCTAACATGTTGCAGTAAGGTACTTCTTCAATGACCCCATTTATGTTGGATTGCAAGTCCTGCTTTCACCGGTCCACTTTGTAAACTGTCATGTGGATTAACCACTGGAGACAAGGAGACAACACAGCTACATATTTTGCTGTCTGTGCATGAACTGAGCTGTGCAGTGACCAGCCACCAACAGACTCTGCAAGAAGTGACATCACTGGTCACTGAGCATGATGCCATCTATTATTTACACGGTGACTGGTGGGCTGAATGTTGTCAAAAACTGACCTCTGTTCTTCAGAGCCCAAAGACAACACAAAGACAGAGTTTAAGATGAAGAGAAACAATAGCATTATTGCTTTGCCAGCAAAGCAGGCTATAGGCAGTTTCAGGCTTTCAAAACTGGAAGCCTGCCTGGAGGAAGGGGCTACAGGGTTTTTTTTTTGTTGTTGTTGTTGTTTTGTTTTTTTTTTTTTTTTTTTTTAGAGGGAGAGAGAGCGAGCACAGGCAGACAGAATGGCAGGCAGAGACAGAGGGAGAAGCAGGCTCCCCGCCGAGCAAGGAGCCCGATGTGGGACTCGATCCCAGGACGCTGGGATCATGGCCTGAGCTGAAGGCAGCGGCTTAACCCACTGAGCCACCCAGGCGTCCCGGGGCTACAGGGTTTTACTGGGAAATACAGTCTAGCTGGTTTTGACAGGAATTGTGTACTTGCTGACAGCTTCATTCATCACATCTCCAGGGTGGTTCCTGCAACAAACGTCTATGAAGGGAGATGGGGAGGTTTTCAGAAGAGAGGGAGGTTTCTTTTGAAATCAAGCTTCACTAAAGCTTTAGTGCAGCTATTTTGGTTTTTGTTTAACTTCATGCTTTTAAGTGGTTTCATGAGGAGCTAGAGCAGCTTGCAGCAAGCTTGCATTTTATGTAGTTACTGAGTTAATACTTGGTGGTAACTGAAACTTGAACCATGAACTTGGGGTACTACTGCTAGCTAACGGGTGGTAACTAACACTTCACAAAGTGTCACTTCTACCATATAATACTCATGAGATATGAATCACTAGTACTGGATTTCTCCCAAGGGGGTGGGAATTAGGCTGCAAGGTAAGGGACCTGTGGATGTATTTTTAGAACCACCATATTCCTAAAATATATTTTCACGGCATGTAAAATTCTGGGTTGATGTTTTTTCTACTAATACTCTAAAGATATTGTTTCATTGTGTTCTATACTACCTGATTTTTTTTTATTAAGTATCCCTGTGTTGAATATGTTCTTTTGTTTTTCTGGTTATATTCAGGATTTTTTTTATCAATTAGATTATGACATATTGAGCATTTTGCTGGATTTTGCCGAGTCTCTTGAACCTGTATATTTATTTTGTTCACCAGATTTTAACTTTTAGCAATTATTTCTTTGAACAAATATTTCAAAATATTTTTGAAAAGATTTTATTTATTTGAGAGAAAGAGAGGAAAGCACAGAGGGAGAGGGAGAAGCATGCTTCCTGCTGAGCAGGGAGCCCGATGTGGGGCTTGATCCCAGGACCCTGGGATCATGACCTGAGCCAAAGGCAGACACCCAACAGACTGAACCACCCAGGTGCCCCCTCTTCAAAATATTTTTTTCTGCACCATCTCTTTCTGAGACTCAAATGACAACAGTATTAGAATTTTTTCTTCAAGATTTTATTTAAATTGAAGTTAGTTCACACATAGTATTAGTTTCAGGGGTAGAATTTAGCGATTTAACAGTTGGATGTAACACCCAGTGCTCACTACATTGAGTGTCCTCCGTAATGCTCATTACCCAGTTACCCCATGCCCCCACCCACCCTCCTCTAGGAATCCTCAGTGTGTTCCCTAGAGTTTTAGAGTCTTTTATGGCTTGTCTTCCTCTCTGTCTTTAAATTAGTTCATTTTTCCTTCCCTTCCCTATGTTCATCTGTTTTGTTTCTTAAACACTAGGCTTTTAATAATTCTCACAGATCCTGAAGCTCTGTTCATTTTGTCTTACCTTTTTTTTCTGTGTTTCTCAGATTTGTTAATTTGTATCGATATGTCTTGAATTCATGACTCTCTCTTGTGTTACATCCATTCTGCTAATAAACCCATCTATTACATTTTTCTAATTTCAGAAATTACATTTTTTTTAAAGATTTTATTTATTTATTTGACAGAGAGAGATTACAAGTAGACAGAGAGGCAGGCAGAGAAAGAGAGAGGGAAGCAGGCTCCCTGCTGAGCAGAGAGCCCGTTGCGGGACTCGATCCCAGTACCCTGAGATCATGACCTGAGCCGAAGGCAGCGGCTTAACCCACTGAGCCACCCAGGCGCCCCAGAAATTACATTTTTCAGTTCTAAAATTTCCACTTGTAATATCTATGTCTCTGCCAAGAATTATTTCTATTTACCTTAAGAACTATTATACTTCCTACTTACCTTAAGAACTATTATAATAGCTGCTTTCAAGTTTTTTTTTAAAGATTTTATTTGTTTATTTGACAGAGAGAGATCACAAGTAGGCAGAGAGGCAGGCAGAGAGAGAGGAGGAAGCAGGCTCCCTGCTGAAGCAGAGAGCCTGATGCGAGCTCAATCCCAGAACCCTGAGATCATGACCTGAGCCGAAAGCAGAGGCTTAACCCACTGAGCCACCAGGCGCCCCTGCTTTCAAGTTTTTATCTGATAATCCAACGTCTGGATTGTTTTTGACTTGATATGTATTGTCTTTTCCCTTATGAATAAGTGATCTATGCCTGGTTCCTTGTGTGTCCAGGAGCTTTGTATTATATCTTGGACGTTTTGAATACAATGTTGTGAGACTCTATAACCTGTTATAATCCTCTAGAGAATATTGATTTTAAGCAGGCAATTAACCCAGGTAGATACAGGCTGAAAATTATGTCTCCCCTTCCCTGGATGGTAGCTCCAATGGCAGCTCTGGTTTCAAAGCCTTCATTTATGTCTTTGGGTCTGTACATGCATGTCCAGGTTAGGTCTGAGCCCAGGACTTGCACCAGTTCATGTGCAGCATTGAGGGCACCTCTTCTCTAGCTCTCTTCCCTAATTCCCCAACATACACTGTTTGAATCACAGGAGCTTTTGGGGGTTTTTGGTGCCCACCATGTCTTTTCATAGTTCCAGGACTGAGGGCTCCCTCAAGCAGGGCTGAGAGAAATAAGAGCAAGCTATCTAATTTCTACCTTTATCTCCATCTCTAATCTAATCTATACCTATATATACCTGTATGTCCATCTATCTATGTGTCTACCTACCTACCTATTGAAGGGAGTGAGGTAGGGGGAGAGAGAACACTCAGGGATTTCCCCCTGAAATCTCTGGCCCACAGAAAAACCAGTTTCCTGGTCCTCCAGCTAGAAAGACAAGGATTTTATTGGAGTTCTTGCAACACATGTCAACTGGGGGTAGTTCTGTTACTGGAGCCACTTTCATTTCAAAGTTAGAAGAGTTAACAATATTGGGAAACTCATTCCTGTACAGGATATTTCTTCTTGATTTTTGATTCACACTGCCCGATTTTCCTGTCATTATTTACTTCTCAGAGTCCACTGGCAGTTGAATTTTGTCCAGAAATTAATTCTAATGAGTGGGAGAAATACACTGTATTGTGCTTACACTATCTTGGCCAGCACAAGAAGTTGCAAAACTCTTTAGCTCTTACAAAATTTAAGCTTTAGTTTATTAATTATTTTTTAGAGAATCAAGTATTTTTTCCAAGTGGCTTCAGCATTCTTTTTTATGTCCTTCCCTAGCAACAGGGATTTTTAGAACACTTTGTCTGGCAAGTGAATCCTCAATGTTGTTATATTTTATTACTAAATGAGAGAATACCAAACTTTCCCTTTGCCTCCTTTGCTCCCCAGTTCAGTTAAACTTAACTTAGCACTTCCTAAAGATGCTTCTGAAAAGTTTTTGAAAAGTACCAAGTATCATGTACTGCATTTCCAAGTCCCTAACTGGCTTCTGATGTATATTTAAATTCAAAGTAAGACATATGAGGAGTAATTTGTCGCTACTCTGTTTATTCAAAATGCTGTTTGTAGGAAGCAAACTTTGGTAAGAAAAGGTATCCTGGGAGAGTTTTTGTAATCAGCTTAAAATCATGTCTGCTTTCTTTGGTTTAGGTGTAGAGAGAAAAGATTTAGCTTATTTCAATGAAAAGGAATCTTTTTAAGCACAGACTGTTTTAAACTTGAGTCAAACAAGTTACGTAAAAGGAAACATTTGATTTTAAAACATACATCTTCTATCTTGCTGCAGTTAAAAGATAGACAAAATTATACAATCCATCAATAATACAGCATAAGAAATGATATCTGTGGTCGTTTGATGAGTAAGTGTGTGGAGGTTCTGATCAACTCTTTTGTAGTGTGGCTTAGAAAAGAGGAGCTCGTTCACCTGTTGCTAAGCAACAATGCTTCCTAGACCAGAACTTGTGGAAACCGAAGACAGGGTAGGGGTGTGAATTGTCCAATTTCACAAAGAGAAAGAGAGGGTGAGTATACAAGTGAATAGAGATCCAGGAAACCACTTTTTGAAAACTAAGCAAAGGCAATTCAAGTGAATATTGGAGAAATAAACCAAAAGCCCAATTCTCTAGTTCTTCCATGCACAAAACACACACTGAACCCTAAGGAGTTCTGCATGTGTAAGGGCCAAAAGATTAAACTTCCACATAGTTCAATGAACTCAAAGTAAAAAATAATAGTGAAGATAATTTTTTATTAGCACATCGAAGGCATTTTGCAAAAAATGCCATCTTTCATATGTAGTAAAAGAAAGTAACACTAAATTTTACTAATAAATTGTTAAGTTTCAGATATGAAGCACAAAGGATTCAGCAAAATTGAACGGTAAGGTTAGTATTCTTACAGATTTAAAGAATTAGACTTTTCTTTAAATTGCTATAGAGAAAAGTGTTTAAAGAAAAATAATTCTGTTTTATCTCAGTTGTGAAGAGATTAAAAGTTCTAGCTTTTTTTTATAAATTAATTTATTTATTTTCAGAAAAACAGTATTCATTATTTTTTCACCACACCCAAAAATCTTAAATATAGATGTAAGTATAGATTCTTTATAGGTGGAACCACCACATAGCTTTGGCCCATAGCCTTTCTAAACTTAAAGAAAATATTGAATTAAAAACTAGAAGAATAGTTGGAATGGGAAACACCATTATCCTTAGTCCAGTGACAACCAAGGAATTTTCTTTTCTTTTATTGAGTTTTGTAGTTTTATTTTAAATATTTTTTATAACACTATTGAGGAAAAATTGACACATAAAATTGTAATATGTTTAAAATATTCAATGAGATGGTTTGATATACATATACATTGTCAAAGGATTCCCACAATCATATCCATCACCTCACATAGCTCCCTTTTTGTGTGTGTGAGACAATGCTTAAGGTCTACCTTCTGAGCAAATTTCACATATAAAATACAGTATCATTAGCTATAGTCATCATGCTATACACTAAATCCTCAGGATTTACTCATCTCCTAACTAATATTTATATCATTTACCAACTTCTCCAACTTCCCTACCTCTTCGTCCTTGACAATCACCATTCTATTCTGTTTCTTTGAGTTCAACTTTTTTTTTTTTAAGATTCCACATATAGGTGATGCCATCCAGTATTGTCTTTCTCTGTCTGGCTCATTTCACCTGGAGCAGAGGTTTTAACCCACTGAGCCACCCAAGTGCCCGTCCATTTCAATTCTTGATGGACACTTGTTTCTATACCTTGACTATTATAATAATGCTGTAGTGGACATGGAAGTACTGATATCTCTTTAAGGTATTAATTTTGTTTCCCTTGGATATATATCCCAAAGTGGGAATCCTGGAAAATACAGTAGTTTTATTTTTATTTTCTTGAGGAAATGCCAGACTGTTTTTCTTTTTTAAAAGAAGATTTTATTTATTATTTATTTGAGAGAGAGAGGGCAAGAGAGAGCATGAGTGAGGGGAGGGACAGAGGGAGAAAGAGAATCTCAAGCAGATTTCCCGCTGAGCACAGAGCCCAATGTTGGGCTCAATCTCATGAACCATGAGATCATGACCAGAGCTGAAATCATGACTTGGAAACTCCACCAATTGAGCCACCCAGGCACCCCTTCCATACTCTTCTCTTTGGCAACTGTATTGGTTGACATTCCTACCAAGAGTGTACAAGGGATTCCTGTTCTCTGCATCCTCACCGGAATTGATCTCTTTGTCTTTTTGATGATAGACCACCTAACAAATGTGAATTGATATCTCCTTTTGATTTGCATTTCACTGATTAGTGCAGTTGAACACATTTTCAGGTACCCATTGGCCATGTGTATGTCTTCCTTGGAAAAATGTCTGTTTAGGTTCTTTGCCTGTTTTAATTAGATGATGATGATGATGATGATGATGATGGTGGTGGTGGTGGTGGTGATTACTATTGAGTGGTGTGAGTTAATTTTATATTTTGGATATTAACTCCATATCAGGTATGAGGTTTGCAAATATTTCCCCCCATTCCATGGGTTGCCTGTTTATTTTGTTGCTTCCATTGCTGTACAGAAGCCATTTAGTTTGACGTAGTTCACTTGTTTATTTTTGCTTTTGTTGCTTATGGTTTTGGTGTCAAATCCAGAAACTCATTGCCAAGACCAATGTCAAACTTTTATCCCCTATAAACACAAGATTTTCATGGTTTCAATTCTTACATTCAAATTTTTAATCCATTTTTGACTTGACTTTTTATAAGATAGGGATTCAGTGCTATTATTGTTTTGCATGTGGATATCCAGTTCTCCCAACACCATTTGCTGAAGAAGCTATTCTTTGCCTATGTGTATTCTTAGTGTCCTTTTTGAAAATTAATTGACCCTATATTTATGAGTTTACTTCTGGGCTCTCTATTGTGTTTCCTTGATTTTTGCATCTGTTTTTATGCAAATACAAAACTGTTTTGATTACTGTAGCTTTGCAATATACCTTGAAGTAGAAAGAGTGGTGCTTCAGCTCTGCACTTCTTCTCAAGATTACTTCAAATGTTTGGGGTCTTTCCTGGTTTCATATGAATTTAAATTTTTTTTTATTTCTATAGAAAATGCCATTGGAATTTTGATAAGGATTTCTTTGATAAGAATGGGAATTTATTTCTTTTGTTAGGGATTGTAGATTGCTTTGAATGGTATGGATATTTTAAGAATATTAATTCTTCCAATCCACAAATACAGAATATCGTTCCATTTCTTTGTGTCTTCTTCAATTTCTTTCATTGGCATTTTATAGTTTCAGTGTACAGATCTTTCACCTCCTTAGTTTAAGTATTATATCGTTTTTTATACCACTGAAAGTGGGATTATTATTTTTTAAAGATTTTATTTATTTATTTGACAGAGAGAGATCACAAGTAGGCAGAGAGGCAGGCAGAGAGAGAGAGAGGAGGAAGCAGGCTCCCTGCCGAGCAGAGAGCCCAATGTGGGACTCGATCCCAGGGCCCTGAGATCATGACCTGAGCCGAAGGCAGCGGCTTAACCCACTGAGCCACCCAGGCGCCCAAGTGGGATTATTTTAATTTCTCTCTCTAATAGTTTGTTGTTAGTGTATAGAAACACAACTGATTTTTGTATATTGATCTTCTACCTTGCAACACTATGGAGTTTATTAGTTCTAACAGGTTTTTGGTGGAGTCTTTAGAGTTTTCTATATACAAAATCATGTCTTATGCAATCAGAGACAATTTTACTTCCTTTTAGATTCGGATGCCTTTTATTTTTCTTCCCTAACTATTCTGGCTAGAACTTCCAGTACTATGGTGAATAGAAGTAGTAAGAGGGGGTGTCCTTGTCTTGTTCCTGGTCTGAGAAGAAATGTCTTTTGCTTTTCACCAAGCTGTAGGCTTCTCATATATGACCTTTATTATCTTGTGATACATTCCATCTACCTAATGTACTGAGTTTTTATCATTAAAGAATGTTGCATTTTGTCAAATGCCTTTTCTGCATCTATTGAGACAATCATCTGATTTTTATTCCTTATTTTGTTACTTCTATTGATTTGCATACGTTGAACCATCCTTGCATCCCAGGGTTAAATCCCACTTGATCATGGTGTATAATTCTTTAAATGTATTGTTGGATTTGGTTTCTTAGTATACTGTTGAAGATTTTTTTTTTGCAACTATGTTCAACAGAGATACGGATCTATGATTTTCTTTCTTGTACTGTCCTTGTCTAGTTTGGTATCAAGGTAATGCTGACCTCATAAAATGACATCAGAAGTGCTCTCTCCTCAAGTTTTTGGAAGAGTTTGAGAAGAATTGATATTAATTTTATTGTCTTTGGGCTTCTTAGATCTAAATGTCTATTTTTTCCCCCTTGGTTTAGAAAGTTTTTAGCCATTATTTCTTTGAATAAGCTCCCTGCTGCTTTCTCTTCATTTTCTCCTTCTGGGACACATATCATGCATGTACTGGTCCATTTCATAGCATTCCGTAAGTCCCTTAAGCGACCTTCTTGACTTTTAATTTTTTTTCTTTCCTTTTCCTCCCCTCCTTGATGAGTGATTGCCATTGGATTATCTTTGAGTTCACTGACCCTTTCTTCAACTTGATCTAATCTGCAGTTGAACATCTACTGAATTTTTTAAAAGATTTTTTTTATTTTTTTGACAGGGAGAGAGAGAGAGAGGTCACAAGTAGGCAGAGAGGCAGGCAGAGAGAGGAGGGGAAGCAAGCTCCCTGCTGAGCAGAGAGCCTGACATAGGACTTGATCCCAGTACCCTGAGATCATGACCTGAGACAAAGGGAGAGGCTTAACCCACAGAGCCACGCAGGCACCCCTCTATTGAATTTTTCAATGTAGTTTTTATCCTTTAGTTCTATAGTTTCTGTTGGTACTTTTTAATATTTTCTATCTCTTTGTTTAAATTCTCACTTTGTTTAGACACTGCTTTCCTTACCTTGATGAGCATCTTTACGACTGTTGACTTAAACTCTGTTAGGTAAACTACTTATCTCAATTTCATTAAGGTCAGTTTTTAGATATTTTCTTACTCTATTATTTGTAACATACTCATTTTGTTTATTTTTTAAGATTTTATTTATTTATCTGAGAGAGAGAGAGAGAGAGAGTTAGAAAGCATGAGAGGGGAGAAGGCCAGAGGGAGAAGCAGACTCCCCATGGAGCAGGGAGCCTGATGCGGGACTCTGTCCAGGACTCCAGGATCATGACCTGAGCCGAATGCAGTTGCTCAACCAACTGAGCCACCCAGGCACCCCCATTTTGTTTCTTCATTTAGATAGCAGCCATAACACGTTGGGTGCTAGATGCATGGACAAGCTTTTTCTAGGGAGAAACTGGAGGCTTGGTTTTACTGTTGGGATGAGCCAGGAGAAGATGAGGTTGACCACAAGTTCTCTCAGTTTCCTAAGTGATCTGAGGGAGCTCCACCCACAGGCAGATCACAAGCCTGATCCTCAGTCAGCAGCTTAAAAAGTATGCAGTCAATTCCCTTCCAGGGAGACATAGGGAGATGAACATTTTTGTCAGTTCCCTCTGCACTGAGCCCACAGTTAAAGATGCAGGGAGTACTCCCCTGCCCATTTAAAAACTACTTCTTGGAGTGTCTGGGTGGCTCAGTTGTTAAGCATCTGCCTTCAGCTCAGGTCACCACACCCTGCATTGGGCTCCCTGCTCTGTGGGAAGCCTGCTTCTCCCTCTCCCACTCACCCTGCTTGTGTTCCCTCTCTAACTGTGTCTCTCTCTGTGTCAAATAAATAAATAGATAAAATCTTTTTTAAAAAAATTAAAAAATAAATAAAAGCTTTTATTTATACCTGAAACTGATATGATCTTATATGTCAGGTAGAGCTCAACAACAACAACAATCTTCTTTGTTTTCTATGGTCCTGTGGGATTCATGAATGCAAGCCATGTTGGGTATCAGAGCTAGGCGATTTGACGGCCCATATCTTAGGTGGTAACCTTTAAAGTTGGGTGCCTAAGGTGTGATCCAAACTCTTCACTCTTCAGGTAGATGCTGGGAGTTGTGGGTTCCATCCTGACTATAAGGCACTGTGTTAGGAGTAGGGTTCATGGCAAGAGTGTGTCTCATCTTTTCCTACCCATTTCAATGTGGATATTTTGTCAATCACTTGATATGTAGGAGTCAGTCAGCTAGTTTCTGAATTTCTCCTAAAGGGAATTTCTTTGTATGTATTTGGTGCTTCAAGGGAGGAGGAATAATCAGGAGCTACCTAGGACACCATCTTGGTAATATCCACCTAATAATTTTCAAAATCTCTCATATCAAGCCCACAGAAGTAACTATGTATTGTAACAGAGCTTACTATACTCCTTTTGTCTCTCCCTGCTCCATTCATCATCTATCCTTCTCTACTTTACTCGGTGCATCTAGGGCTGACCTTTGTGGACTGCATTGCATGGCTTTACTTCTTTGCTTTGGTTGGATTTTGTTAAAAAAAAAAAAAAAGTCAAAGGCAAAAAGGAAAGAGATGGCAGGGTCAGGCTCCCCTCCTTCCCTATCTATCAGGGACTGAATCCCACTCAGATGGTAACTCTCCCCAATGGTTCTAGCACTCACTGGCCAATAACATCATTTTCCACCCTTGTCCTTTTGGGCTTGGTTTGGTAACAGCTTCCTACTCTTATTAGTCCCTGAGTACCTCAACATCCTTTTTACATTTTTTCATGTAGCACTCACCACACCTCACTAAATAAGCCCTGAAATTCTCTTCTAAATCCTACAAGAGTACACTCTCTGTTTAATGAAGATTGACAAGAATATAAAAAGGATTTAATTATTACATAAAAGGATTTAATTATTACATAAAAATAAATAAATAAAATAGTAAATAAATGATATAAATAAAATAACATGTTATTTAATTTTTCACAAGAGAAAGCTAAAATTTTTTGTTTATATTTTTTTAAATGTAGGAAAAAAATGCCAGAAAGCACAATGAACCAATCAAATTACATTATCAATTATGAGGGGAAAATAATCAGTTCTATTAGTTTTTTTTGATATTGGTTATATCTGTCTTTCAAAGAAGACATACTCATCAATTATCACTCCATTAAATAACTGTGCTAAAAATTTCATATTGTATTGGTTTTTGTATACTGTACTAAATATAATTACAGACTATTTTGCAAATTATATTGGAATGTATAGATGTGGATTTAATAATGAATACTACAATAATTACTTTTCATTTTTTTCCAAGTTTTTTATTTAAATCCCAGCTAGTTAACATACAGTGCAATATTATTTTTAGGTGTAGAAGTTAGTGATTCATCACTTATATACAATACCTAGCACTCATCACAGCAAGTGCCCTCCCTAATACCCATTGCCCATCCATTCGCCTGTCCAACTCTCCTCCAGTAACCATCAGTTTGTTCTCTATTAGTTAAAACTCTGTTCCTTGGTTTGCCCCTCTTTTTCCCCATATTCATTTGTTTTGTATCTGAAATCAGCATATGAGTGAAATCATATGGTATTTGTCTTTCTCTGACTTACTTATTTCATTTATCATAATACTCCTTAGCTCCAGCCATATCACTGCAAATGGCAAGATTTCACTCTTTTTCATGTCTGAGGAATATTCCATTATATATGCATGTGTGTGTGTGCATATAATTGGTATATATATGCCATATATATATGGTATATATATGGCAAATATATATATAATATATATGCTCTGTACATTCTGTATGTACATATATGTGTGTGTATATATAGGGTGTGCACATATATATGCATATATACATATATATGATGTGGGGTGTGCATTTATACATTTTTGTGGGTATTTTATATATATATATATATATATACACATATATATGATCTCCCACATCTTCTTTATCCATTTATCAGTCAATGGACTGATTTGTGGTGCATGTATCCATTTGAATCAATATTTTTATATTATCCTTTGGGTAAATACCTAGTAATTCAATTGTTGAATTTTAGCATAGTTTCATTTTTAACTTTTTGAGGAACCTCCATATTGTTTTCCTCAGTGAATGCATCAGTTTGCATTCCTGCCAACAGTGCAAGAGATTTTCCTTTTCTCCACATCCTCACCAACACCAGTTGTTTCTGACAGGTGTGAGGTGATACCTCATGTAGTTTTGATTTGTATTTCCCTGAAGATAAGTGACGTTGAGCATCCTGTGTCTGTCAGCCATCTGGATGTCTTCTTTGGAAAAATGTCTATTCATGCCTTCTGCTATTTCTTAACTGGATTATTTATTTTTTTGGTATTGAGTTTGATAAGGTCTTTATAGATTTTGGATACTAACCCTTTATCAGATAAGTCATTTGCAAATACCTTCTCCCAATTACTAGGTTCCCTTTTAATTTTGTTGATTATTTCCTTCACTGTGTTTTTTATTTTGATGAAGTCCCAATAGTTTATTTTTTCTTTTGTTTCCCTTCCCTCAAGAGACAAATCTAGTAAGAAGCTGCTATGGCCAATGTCAAAGAAGTTACTGCCTGTGTTCTCCTCTAAGATTCTGATGGTTTCCTGTTTCACATTTAGGTCTTTAATCTATTTTGAATTTATTTCTTTTATGGTGTAATGAAGTGGTCCAGCTTTATTCCTTTGCATATCGCTGTCTAGTTTTCCAAACATCATTTGTTGAAAAGAGTGACTTTTTCCCTTTGGATTTTTGTTCTTGCTTTGTCAAATATTAATTGACCATATAGTTGTGGATTCTTTTCTGGGTTTTCTATTCTCTTCCATTGACCTATGTGTCTGTTTTGTGCCAGTACCATACTATCTTGATCACTACAGCTTTGTAATATAGCTTGAAATCCAGAATTGTGATGCCTCCAGGTTTGCTTTTCTTTTTCAAGATTGCTTTGGATATTCAGGGTCTTTTGTGGTTCTATACAAATTTTAGAATTGTTTGTTCTAGTTCTGTACAAAATGCTCTTGGTATTTTGATAGGGATTGCATTACATATGTAGATTGCTTTGAGTAGTATAGACATTTTAATAATATTTGTTCTTTCAATCAATAAACACAGACTGTCTTTGCATTTCTTTGTGTCCTCTTCATTTCTTTCATTAGTATTTTATAGTTTTCAGAGTACAGATCTTTTACTTCTTTAGTTAGGTTTATTCCTAGGTATTTAATGGATGTTATAAAGAGAGACTTTCTAAAGCAGCAAGAGAAAAGAAGGCAGTTACATACAAGGGAAATCCACAAGGCTATCATCTGATTTTCAGCAGAAAATTTGCAGGCCAGAAGAGAGTGGCATAATATATTCAAAGTTCAACCAAGAATACTCTGTCTAGCAAGACTATCATTCAGAGTAGAAGGAGAGGTAAAGAATTTCCCAAACAAAAGTTAAAGGAGTTACTCACCACAAACTTTATGATAAACATTAAAAAGAATTATTTGAGTGCAAAAAAAGAGGCCATAATCAGGAGTAATCAGGAGTAAAGAAAATTATGTAAGGAAAAAAATCACAAATAGATACAAACATAATAAGTGTACTAGATTAATCACTTATAAAACTAGTACAGAGGTTAAAGCACAAGAGTAGTAGAATCAATTATATTTATAAAAATCAGACAAATGACTCACAAAATCAAAGGAGCTAAAGTAGGACATCATATACATAAAATGTGGATGGGGAAACAGTAAAAATGTAGTGCTTTTAGAATGGGTTCAAACATAAGCTACCATCAACTTAATATAGACTGGTATATGCATACAGTGTTATATATGAACCAAGTGGCAACCACAAATCAAAAACCTGTAGTAGACATACAAAATATTAAGAGAAAGGAATCAAAACATATCACAAGAAAAATCCCTCAAACCACAAGGGAAGAGAGCAAGAGAAGAACTACAAAAACAACCATAAAGCAAGTAACAAAATGACAATATGTACATGCTTATCACCAATTACTTTAAATATGTATGAACTAAATGCTCCAATCAAAATACATGGAGGCGCCTGGGTGGCTCAGTGGGTTAAGCCGCTGCCTTCGGCTCAGGTCATGATCTCAGGGTCCTGGGATCGAGTCCCGCATCGGGCTCTCTGCTCAGCAGGGAGCCTGCTTCCTCCTCTCCTCTCTCTGCCTGCCTCTCTGCCTACTTGTGATCTCTCTCTGTCAAATAAATAAATAAATTCTTAAAAAAAAAATACATGGAGGTCGGGGAGCCTGGGTGGCTCAGTGGGTTAAGCATCTGCCTTCTGCTCGGGTCATGATCTCAGGGTCCTGGGATCGAGACCCACATTGGGCTCTCTGCTCAGCAGGGAGCCTGCTTCCCCCTCTCTCTGTGCCTGCTTCTCTACCTGCTTGTGATCTTTCTATCTCTCTGTCAAATAAATAAATAAAATCTAAAAAAAAAAACCATGGAGATTATATAATATGCTACTAACCTAATAATGGATCAAGAAGAAATTAATAGAGGAAATTTTTAAAAAACACCTGGTGAAAAATGAAAATGAAATAGTTAAATCTATTTGAGTCATAGCAATAGTACTTTTAAGAGGAAAGGTTATAGCAATGCAGGCTTACCTCAAGAAACAAGAAAAACCTCAAATAAATAATCTACACCCAAAGGAACAAACAAGAAGAACAAACAAAACCCAAAGCTAGTAGAAGGGAGGAAATTGTAAAGGTGAAAGGGAAAATGAATGAAATAGGGATTAAAAAATTAGAAAAGATCAGGGATAGGGAGGGAGACAAACCATAAGTGACTCTTAATCTCACGAAACAAACTGTGGGTTGCTGGGGGGAGGGGGGTTGGAAGAAGGGGGGTAGGGTTATGGACATTGGGGAGGGTATGTGCTTTTGGGTAAATTGGAAGGGGAGGTGAACCATGAGAGACTATGGACTCTGAAAAACAATCTGAGGGGTTTGAAGTGGTGGGGGGGGGTGGGAGGTTGGTGTACCAGGTGGTGGGTATTATAGAGGGCACGGCTTGCATGGAGCACTGGGTGTGGTGAAAAAATAATGAATACTGTTTTTCTGAAAATAAATAAATTGGAAAAAAATTAGAAAAGATCAGTGAAACCAAGAATTGGTTCTTTGAAAAGGTCAACAACAATGACAAACCTTTAAACCTTTAAACCTTTAAATCAAGGGGCACCTGGGTGGCTCAGTGGGTTAAAGCCTCTGCCTTCGGTTCAGGTCATGATTCCAGGGTCCTGGGATCCTGCTCAGCAAGGAGCCTGCTTCCCCATCTCTCCCCCTGCCTGCCTCTCTGCCTACTTGTGATATCTGTCTGTCAAATAAATAAATAAAATCTTAAAAAAAATTAGCAGACTCATTAAGAAAAAAATGACATAAATAAATAAAATTAGAAAGGAGAGAGTAAGAACTGACACCACAAAAACCGAAGGATTATAAGAGACTGCTATGAAAAATTGAATGCTAACAAATTGGACAACCTAGAAGAAACAGATAAATTCCCAGAAGCATACAATTTATAATAATAAATTAAAAAGAAATAGAAAAAAAAAGTGTGGGCCATGTGGGTGGCTCAGTCAGTTAAGAGTCTGCCTTTGGGGACGCCTGGATGGCTCAGTTGGTTAAGCAGCTGCCTTCGGCTCAGGTCATGATCCCAGGGTCCTGGGATCGAGTCCCACATCGGGCTCCTTGCTCGGCAGGGAGCCTGCTTCTCCCTCTGCCTCTGCCTGCCTCTCGTCTGCCTGTGCTCGCTCGCTCTCTCTCCCTCTGTCTCTGACAAATAAATAAATAAAATCTTTAAAAAAAAAAAAGAGTCTGCCTTTGGCTCAGGTCATGATCCCAGGGTCCTGGGATCAAGCCCTGCATTGGGTTCCGTGTTCAGCAAGGAGTCTGCTTCTCTTTCTCTCTGCCCTTACCCCAACTCATGCTCTCTCTCTTTCTCCCTCTCAAATAAATAAATAAAACCTTTAGAAAACAGAGAAATAGATGGGGTGCCTGGGTGGCTCAGTGGGTTAAAGCCTCTGTCTTCTGCTCAGGTCATGATTTCATCTTTAAAAATAAAAAGTAAAAAACAGAGAAATAGAAAATTTGAACTGATTAATAGTAACAAAATTAATCATTAATAAAAAAAACTCCCAACAAAAAGCCAGGATCAGATGGCTTCACAAGAGAATTCTACCAAACATTTAAAGAAGAATTAATCCTTATTTTTTTCAAATAAGTCCCAAAAATAGAATAGGAAGAAAATCTTCCAAATTCATCCTATTAGGTCAGCATTACCTTGCTACCAAAACCAGATAAAGACTTCACAAAAAAAGAAAGTAAAAGGCCAATATCCCTAATGAACATAGATGTAAATCCTCAATAAAATACTAGCAAACCAAATTTACTAATATGATTAAAAGGCTCATTCACCATGATCAAGTGGTATTTATTCCAGGGATGCAAAAATTGTTCAAAATCCACAAATCAATCAATGTGGTATACCACATTAACAAAATGAAGGATAAAAACAATTTCATCTCCTCAGTAAATGCAGAAAAAGCATTTCACAAAATTCAACATTTGTTCATGACAAAAACCGTCAATGCGAATTTAGAGGGAACATATCTCAACATAATAAATGCCATTTATTCCTAGGTATCTTATGGTTTTTGATGCAATTGTAAATGGGATCAATTCCTTGATTTCTCTCCCCGTTATTTCATTATTGGTATATAGAAATATGACAGATTTCTGTTTGTTGATTTTGTACCCTGTGACTTTACTGAATACACATATCAGTTCTAGCAATTTTTGGTAGAGTCTTTTGGGTTGTCTCTATAGGGTATCATGTCATTTGCAAATAGTAAAACAATTACACCAGTGAGAGTGGACATCATTGTGTTGTTCCTGACCATAGAGGGAAAGCTCTCAGTTCTTCACTGAGGTTGAAATTAGCCATAGGTCTTTCATATATGGCCTTGGTTATATTAAGGTATCTTCCTTCTAAACCTACTTTGTTGAGGGTTTATAAAGAATAGATGGTGTACTTTGTCAAATGCTTTTTTCTGCCTCTATTGAGAGGATCATATGGTTTTGTTTTTGTTTAGGATCATATGGTTCTTATCCTTTCTTTTTTTTAATGTGGTGTATCATCACATTGATTGATTTGCAAATATTGGACCACACTGGAAATCCAGAAGTAAATCTCACATGATCATGATAAATGATTTGATGTACCATTGGATTTGATTTGCTAGTGTTTTGTTGAGAATTTTTGCATCCATGTTCATCAGAGATATTGGCCTATAGTTCTCTTTTTTAGTGGAGTCTTTGTTGGTTTTGGTTTAGAGTAATGCTGACTTTGTAGAATGAATTTGGAAGTTTTCTTTACATTTCAATTTTTTGGGAGCAGATTGAGAAGAATAGGCATCAACTCCTCTTTAAATCTTTGGTAGAATTCCCCCGGAAAGCCATCTGGTCCTGGACTTTCCTTTGCTGGGAGTTATTTTATTACTCATTCAATTTCTTTGCTGGTTACAGTCTATTCAAGTTTTCCACTTCCTGTTTCAGTTTGGAAGTTTGTGGGTTTCTAGGACTTTATCCATTTCTTCCAGATTGCCCAATTTGTTTGCATACAGTTTTTTAAAATATTCTCTTATAATTTTTTATATATCCATGGTGTTGGCTCTGATCTCTCCTCTCTCTCTCATGATTTTATTTATTTAGGTCTCTTCCCTTTTTTCTTGTAAGTTTGGGTAGGGGTTATCAATTTTATTAATTTTTTCAAAGAACAAGCTCTTGGTTTCATGGATCTGTTCTACTGGGGTTTTCCTTGTTTGTTTGTTTCTGTATCGTTTATTTCTGTTCTAATCTTTACTATTTCCCTTCTTCTGTTGGCTTTAGTATCATTTGTTGTTCTTTTTCTAGATCCTTTAGGTGTAAGGTTAGGTTGCGTATTTAAGATTTTTCTTGTTTCTTGAGGTATGTTTGTATTGCTATATACTTCCCTCTTAGAACTGCTTTTGCTGCTTCCCAAGGTTTTGGACCATTGTGTTTTCATTTTCATTTGTTTTTATGTATTTTTCAAGATTTTATTTATTTATTTATTTGACAGAGATCACAAGTAGGCAGAGAGGCAGGCAGAGAGAGAGGGGGATGCAGGCTCCCTGCCAAGCAGAGAGCCTGATGCGGGGCTCAATCCCAGGACCCTGAGACCATGACTTGAGTTGAAGGCAGAGGCTTTAACCCACTGAGCCACCCAGGCGCCCCTTATGTATTTTTAAAAATATTTTATTTATTTATCTGAGAGAGAGAGAGAGAGAGCACAGAGGGAGAGAGCACAGAGGGAGAACAGAGGGACTGAACCACCCTAGCAACCCTGCTATAAATTTTTTAAAGATAATAAGTGTCTTGTGGTAACTGGGTGGTTCAGTTGGTTAAGCATCTGCCTTCAGTGCAGGTCCTGATCCCAGGGTCCTGGCATGGAGTCCTGCATGATGGTCCCTGCTCAGCAGGGAGCCTGCTTCTCCCTCTCCCTCTGCTGCTCCCCTTGTTTATGCTCTCTCTCAAATAAATAAGTAAAATCTTTTTTAAAAAATGATAATAGGGGCACCTGGGTGGATCAGTCGATTAAGTGTCTGCCTTCTGCTCAGGTCATGGTCACAGGGTTCTGGAATGAGCCCCTGATCAGCAGGGAGAGGGGAGGCTGCTTCTCCTTCTGCCTCTGCCATCCACTGCCACACTGCTTGTGCTCTTTGGTTCTCTCTAACTCTTCGTCAAATAAATAGAAAAATCTTTTTGAAAAAGATAATAGATGTCTTTGGGGAGGTATACTTTAAGCATACTTTAAATGGTATGCTTAAAAGAAATTTATATTACTTAATATTTATATTTATATTTATTTATATTATTTAATATTTATATCTTAATGTAATAATGGCTAAATATTAAAATAAGACAACATTGATAAATTGCACAATGGTTTTCTTTCCCTATGGGAACATTTCAGTGAGTTTTCTGACCAAAAAGGAATTCCTTGGGGACGTCACTACATGAGGTCACCCTCCTCATTGGAAAGCTGAGAGATATTTCAGGGGCTTCTCTCCCACATAATTAAGGTGGGGTCCCCACAAATAGTAGTTTCCATCACAGGCAATGTCCCCCTCACCAGGAGATGAGCACAAACTAACAGCTATTATGGTGGAAGAGGAGTAACTAGAGACAATTTATGACTGGTGGCTGGGAAGTCACAGGAGGCATGTGACAGGGGCAGCATTGGGAGAAGCTGGATGGTCTCTTCTCACAACTGGTAAAGAAGCCCCTGCTTGGGCCTAGAGAAAGAGCAGTGAAGAGGCCTATGGCCTCCTGGAGCTGGCAGCTTCAGAGGAAATGCAGATGTTAAGGAAATTAAATAGCAGAGATGACATGCCACCTGAAAATGTGGGTTCTGGAGTAGAAAAAACAGGTGGGTGGGGAATGATGGGAGTGGGTCAGGAGACTCTGTGAAGTCAGGGAAGGCCTCTCTGAGTGGAGGGTCACATAAGCAGTGAGGGCACCTCAGGAAGGGTTCTGTAGAATGAAAGACACAATGGGTGGTGGCTCTGAAGTGGGCAAAGGGGTGGTGGGGTAAGGACTGGCTGGGAGCCAGGTCTGGAGCTCAGAGGAGCAACCACAGCTGCAGCTCTAAGTGTAAAGGGTCATTGGGGAGTGAACCTGCTAGATAAGAGGACCATGCAGATTCCAGTGGACAACTTCAATAGGACTTTTTTTTTTTAAAGATTTTTTTAATTTATTCATTTTGACAGAGAGAAATCACAAGTAGACAGAGAGGCAGGCAGAGAGAGAGAGGGAAGCAGGCTCCCTGCCGAGCAGAGAGCCCGATGCGGGACTCGATCCCAGGACCCTGAGATCATGACCTGAGCCGAAGGCAGCGGCTTAACCCACTGAGCCACCCAGGCGCCCTTCAATAGGCCTTTTTATGGCTAGAGCCTTCATTAGGTTTCCCTTTGTCAACAGTGCCACAAGAAGTATCATTGGTGACTTACCTCAGTCTGTCACCACTTATTGGGCCTTAAGTTGTACAAAATCTCCTTGGGGAGGAACACCTCAGGTATGCACAGAGCCTAAGGAGAGCAACAGATGTGGTCTGAATCTCCCAGAGAGTCATGGTGCAGGAAAGAAGTGCTTCACTTCTCCTTGGCCCTGGGAAGATGATGCCAATTAAGGTTTGACCTGGAGACTCAGTCTGTAGGTGGGTTTTTAACTCTGGGTTTGCTCCAGGTCCCCTGTCAGGTGACTTTAGGACAGTTAGACATCCTTCCAAGTCTTCCTGCTTCCGAGGGTCATTTCGAGCCCAATTATGCTACAGATTCACTACTGAATTCATCACTCTCGCCACTCAAGCCTGAAGTTCTTCATTCTGCTATTTATTATCTTGCAAATGGGCTTGTTATATGTTTTTCTTTAAATATTTTACTTATTTGACAGAGAGAGAGAGAATAGGAGGGAGTGACAGAGGAAGTGGTAGAAGCAGACTCCCTGCTGAGCAGGGAGCCCAACACAGGGCTCAATCCCAGGACCTCAGGATCATGACCTGGGCCTAAGGCAGATGCTTAACCAACTGAGGCACCCAGGGACACCACATGTGTCCATTTTAAATCTGTATGAGAATCATGATTTTAACTTGCTTTGAAAATTGTCCTTTAACTGGTGTCTCTGCTGGTCAGAAGGTCATGTCTAAAGAAATGTATTAGAGAAAAACCAAACTTATTTTTTAAATGATTATCTGGTCACAGAATTTTTTTTAAGTTTTATTTAATTTATTTATTTGACAGAGATCACAAGTCAGCAAGAGGCAGGCAGAGAGAGAGGAGGAAGCAGGCTCCCCACAGAGCAGAGGGCCCAATGTGGGGCTCGATCCCAGAACCCTGGGATCAGGACCCAAGCCGAAGGCAGCGGCCCAACCCACTGAGCCACCCAGGCACCCCTGGTCACAGAATTTTTTAAGTGTGGCAAGATATATATAATGTAAAACTTATAATTATCATAATGTAAAAATTTAATCACAAGTGCACAGGTAAATGACATTAAGTACATTCATACTACTGTACTGTTGTGCAAACATTACTGCTATCCAGCTCCAAAACTTTTTCACCATCCCAAATGGAATAACTCCCCATTATTTCCTACCCTACATTCCTGTAACCTTTGCTTTACTTTCTGTCCTTAAGAATGAGGGATGATGTTAGCTATGAGTTTTTCACATATAGCCTTTAATATGTTCAAGTACTTTCCTTCTATTCCTAGTTTGTTGAATGTTGTTTTTTTTTAATTATTATAAAAGGGTGTTGAATTGTGTCAAATGTCTTCTCTACATCACCTGAGATGATTACATGGGTCTTTTTCTTTTATTCTGTAAATGTGGTATATTGGTCACTTTTCCTATGTTAAACCATCCCTGCATTCCAAGAATAAACTCCTTTTGGTCATGGTGTATAATCTTTCTGATACATTACTGAATTTCTTTTCCTAGTATTATGTGGAGAATTTCTGCATTACTTTTCATAAAGGGATCTTGTTGCATAGTTTTCTTTTAATATCTTTGCCTGGCTTTGCTATCAGGGTAATGATGGCATAATAGCATAAGTTAAGAAGTGTTCTTTTCTCTCCAATTTTCTAGAAGGATTTCATAAGGATTTGTGTTAGTTCTTTACATGTTTGGTAGAATTCACTGGTGAATTCACTGGTATTTTGCTTTTTTTCTGAGTTTTTTTTCCTTCTTTTGTTGTTGTTTATAATGATTCAATCTCCTTACTAGGTGTAGGTCTATTCAGTTCTTCCATTTTTTCATGATTCAGTCCTGGTACATTTTGTGCTTCTAAGAATTGGCCCATTTCATATAGATTTCAATTTTTAGGCACATAATTTTTCTTGTAGTGATAGTAATTTTCATTTTTGTAGAATCATTAGTAATGTCACCACTTTTTTTATTTTAGTAATTTGAGTCTTCTTTTTTCTTTGTCAGTCTTGGCTATCATTTGCAAATTTTGTGGATCTTTTCAAATCAACAAATTTTGGTTTGTTGATTTTATCTATTACTTTTTATAGTCTCTACTTTATTTATCCCTGCTCTGGCTTGTATTATTTCCTTCTGCTAGATTTAATTTAGTTTATCTTCTTTTTTTAAAAATGTATATATTTATCAACACATTTACCCTTTCTTTTTGAAAGATTTTATTTATTGAGATAGAGAGTGAGAAAGCATGAGTCAGGGGAGAAGCAGAAAGAGAGGAAGAAGCAGGCTCTCCACTGAGCAGGGAGTCTGATGCAGGGCTCTCTTCCAGGACCCTGGGATCATGACTTGAGCTAAGGGCATATGCTTAACCCACTGAGCCATTCAGATGCCTCTTTCTTCTTTTCCTAGTAGTTCCTGAAATTATAAAGATAGGTTGACTTGAGATCGTTCGTTTTAAAAATGTAGACATTTATAGCTATAAATTCTCCTCCTTGCACTGCTTTCACTGTGTATCACAGGTTCATTTTCATTTATTTGAAATACCCTCTAATTTCCTCATTATTTCTTCTTTGACCCATTGGTTACTTAAGAATGTGTTGTTTAAACTGAGCCACCGAGGCTCTTCTCTCTTGCTCCCCTCCCCTCTTCCCCTTCTGCATTTTCTCAGATGTAAGTGGAGGACTCATTGCAGTGAAGACACATGGCTGGAGGTACAGAAGACAGAGCTGAACCTTCATTGTTGTTTCTTAGCTCTGTGAAATTCCCCCCAAATATGCTGTTTTTCTTGTTGCTTTCAACATCACCTTGTATTTTTTTTAAAATTATGTGCAATGAAGAGAGCTCGCTGTAGTTGGTACATTTGACTGGATCAAGCATAAACTTGCCAGAACTGAAAGTTAACAAAGGTACAATAAAAGCCTCATCTACCAAGACATTCAAAACCTAAAAAAAAAAAAAAAAAAAAAAAAAAAGAATGTGTTGTTTACTTTCCACAAATTAGTTGGGTTTTCCATTTTCCCTCTGTTATTGATTTCTAAGTTCATTTTCCTGTGGCTGGAGAAGATTCTTTGCATGATCTTTGTTTTGATTTATTGGTTTTTAATCTGAAAACATCTTAATTTATCACTCATTTTTAAAAAAATATTTTATTTATTTATTTGACAGTCAGAGATCACAAGTAGGCGGAGAGGCAGGCAGAGAGAGAGGAGGAAGCAGGCTCCCTGCTGAGCAGAGAGCCCGACGCAGGGCTCAATCCCAGGACCCTGGGATCATGACCTGAGCCAAAACCAGAGGCTTTAACCCACTGAGCCACCCACGCTCCCCTTATCACTCATTTTTAATAGGTTTTGGTGGATACAGAATTCTTGGCTGAGCCTTTTTTCTTTCAGCATTTTTAGGATATTAACCTACTGTCCTCCGGCCTCCAAGATTTCTCATGAGAATTCTGCTTATAGTCTTACTGCGTATTTCTCAAATGTAATTAATCCCTTCTGTTCTGTTGCTTTCAAGATTCTTTCTTTGTCTTTGCCTATTGATAATTTGACTACAATGTATCTTGGTGTAGATCTCTTGGAGTTTATCCTACTTATAGTTTATTTATTTTCATGGGTTTATAAATTCATATCATCCATTAAATTTGGGAAATAATTGGCCATTAATTTTTCAAATAATCTCACTGCCTCCTTTTCTATCTTTTCTTCTTCTGGAACTCCCACATGGGTATATTTGTCCACTTTATTGTGTCCCAGATACTGCTGGCACTGTTCAATTTTTTGGAAAAAAAATTTAATTCAGGAGTGCCTGGGTGGCTCAGTCCAACTCTTCATGTCAGCTCAGGTCATGAACTCAGGGTGGTGGGATCGAGCCCTATGTCAGGCTCCATACTCATTGGGGAGTCTACCTGAAATCCTGTCCCTCTTTCTCTCTCTCTCTCTCTCTCTCCCTTTCCCCCTCCCCCCTCTCACTCTCTCTTCCGCCTCTAAAATAAATACATCTTTATTTATTTATTTTTTAAGATTTTATTTATTTATTTGAAAGAGATCACAAGTAGGCAGAGAGGCAGGCAGAGAGGAGGGGGGGAAGCAGGCTCCCCGTGGAGCAGAGAGCCCAATGTGGGGCTCGATCCCAGGACTCTGAGATCATGACCTGAGCCAAAGGCAGAGGCTTAACCCACTGAGCCACTCAGTCGCCCCAATAAATACATCTTTAAAATAATTTTTTGCTCAATTCTTTTATTTATTTATTTAATTTATCCTTCTTGGTATAATCTGATTCTCCTGGATCTGTGGTTTAACATCTGACATCAATTTGAGACAAATATCAGTCATTATTTCTTTAAATTTATCTTTTGCTGCCTTTTCTCATTCTTCTCTGTCTGGTATTAACATGACGCTTAGGTATTCTCTTCCACATTTTTCATTTTGTTTCTGTTTCCTTGCGAGTTGTAAAGTTTCTATTAATATATATTGCAGCTCAGATATATCACTTGGTCTTTATCCATTCTTCTATCAGTGGACACTTGGATTCCTTCCAAAAGTTGGCTATTGTAAATAATGTTGCTATAAACATAGGGGTGCATGCATATTTTTGAATTAGTGTTTTTGTATTTTTTAAAAGATTTATTTATCGGGGCGCCTGGGTGGCTCAGTGGGTTAAGCCGCTGCCTTCGGCTCAGGTCATGATCTCAGGGTCCTGGGATCGAGTCCCGCATCGGGCTCTCTGCTCAGCAGGGAGCCTGCTTCCCTCTCTCTCTCTGCCTGCCTCTCCATCTACTTGTGATTTCTCTCTGTCAAATAAATAAATAAAATCTTTAAAAAAAAAGATTTATTTATCTATTTCAGAGAGAGAGCACGGGCAGGGTGATGGCAGGGGGGGAGAGGGCAAGAAAATCTCAAGCAGACTCCCAGTGAGAGTGGAGCATGACACAGGGCTCAGTCTCTAGATGCTGAGATCATCACCTGAGCCAAACACCCAACCAACTGAACCATTCAGGTGGCCCAGGTTTTTTGTTTGTTTGTTTTTTGTATTTGGGGATAAATACCCTGTAGCTCAATTACTGGATCAAAAGGTAGTTCTATTTTTAATTTTTGGGGAAACTCCATACTGTTTTCCACAGTGGGTGCAACAGTTTGCATTCCCACCAACAGTGCACTGCGATTCCTTTTTCTCCACATCCTTGACAACACTTTCAGCCATTCAGACAGGCATGAGATGGCATCTTATTGTAGTTTTGATTAGCATTTCCCTGATGATGAGTGATATTGAGCATCTTTTCATGTATCTGTTGGCCATCTAGTTGTCTTCTTTGGAGAAATGTCTGTTCATGTCTTCTGCCCATTTTATAATTGGAATGTGTGTGTGTGTGCACGTGTGTGTGCATGCACACGTGTGTATTGAGTTGTATCAGTTCTTTATACGGTTTGGATGCTAAACCCTTATCAGGTACTTCATTTGCAAATATCTTCTCCCACTGAGGTTGCCTCTTGTTTTTGTTCATTGTTTTGATGGTTTCCTTCACTGTGCAGAAGCTTGTTATTTTAATGTAGTCCTAATAGTTTATTTGTGTTTTTATTTCCCTTGCCTCAGGAGACAGATAGAAAAATGTTGCTACTGCTGGTGTCAAGGACATTATTGTTTGTGCTCTCCTATAGGATTTTTATGTTTCAGGTTTCACATTTAGGTCTTTAATTCCTTTTGAGATTATTTTTGTATAAATGTAAGAAAAAATCTTTTTTTAAAAGATTTTATTTATTTGACAGACAGAGATGACAAGAGGCAGAGGGGCAGGCGGGGGGGTGGGCGGGAAACACACTCACTGCTGATCAGAGAGCCTGATGTGGGGCTCAATCCCAGGACCCTGGGATCATGACCTGAGCCAAAGGCGGAGGCTTTAACTTACTGAGCCACCCAGGCGCCCCTACCTTTGTTTTCTATTTCAAGATGCTTTGGGTATGTAGGGTCTTTTGTGGTTCTATACAAACTTAAGCCTATTTATTCTATTTCTTTGAAAAATGTTGTAAGTATTTTGATAGGAATTGCATTAAATGTAGATTGCTTTGGGCAGCATACACATTTTAACAATATTTGTTATTCCAATCCATGAGCATGGAATGTCATTCCTTTCTTGTGTCATCTTCAATTTTGTTCACCAGTGTTTCATTGTTCTCGGAGTACAGGTTTTTCACTACTTTGGTTAAGTTTATTCCTAGGTGGGTTTGTGTGTGTATGTGTGTGTGTGCAATTATAAATGGTATATTCTTAATTTCTCTTTCTCCTGATTCATTATTAGTGCATAGAAATGCAACAGATTTTAGTACATTGATTTTAAATCCTGTGATTTTACTGAATTCATTTATCAATTCTGGTATTTTTTTTTGTGGAGTCTTTAGGGTGTTCTTTATATAGTATCATGTCATATGCAAATAGCAGAAGTTTTACTTCTTCCTTACCAATTTGGATGCTTTGTATTTATTTTGTTGTTATTTGATTGCTGTGGTTATTGACTTCCAGTACGATGTTGAGCCAAACGATGAGAGTGGATATTTTGATTTGTTACTAACTTTAGTAGAAAAGCTCTTAGCTTTTCTTCATTGAGTATGTTAGATGTGGGTTTTTCATATATGGCCTAATTTATCTTGTAGTTCATTCCCTCTAGACCTACTTTGCTGAGGATTTTTTTTTTTTTACCATGAATGCATGTTATACTTTGTCAAATGCTTTTTCTCCATCTATTGAAGCAATCATATGGTTTTGGGGCCTTTTCTAATTTGATGTGATGTATCATATTCATTGATTTGCAGTATACCAAATACAACTTTAACCCCTAATCCCTAGTCCTAATAATAACCCTCTGGAAAAGTCTTTTAACTGCAGGATACCAGGCACATACCTTAACCTCAAACACCAACCTGAACCCACACACAGAGACTCTGTTTCTCTTCCCAGCATTTCCCTGTGACACCCTGTGGAGTTTCCACATCTTCCCCCACATCATCCATCCCTTCTCGTAGCTTCTGCATGATGGATTCACTAAAGCCTGTAGCAGATTTACCATATTGTTTGAGTTCCCAATCAGAATTCCAAAATCTTTGTCTTATAGAAATCTGCTTCTGATGCTTATTCTCTTTGAACTCCTTGTCTTGACTTTTAGCGTGCTTTGTCTCAGTGTCTCAGTGCCTATAAGGCGGGCAGGGTTAGGGATAGAGGCGCGGAGGCAAATAGATGTCACCATGAGATTCACATTTTCCCGGTGAGAAGTCAGGCTGCCTTTATTATCTCGACTTCCCTCTAAGGGTGTTCACCACAGACGCAGACAGAGAGCAGGACAACGCCAGCACGCCTTGCCCTCCTGGGCGCTTTTGCTCCTGAGGTCTTTGCTCCTGAGTTTCCCTTGGTCCTCACCAGGGCTGAAACCTGCCGAGGGGTCCAGCCGGCATGCCCAGAGACATGTTCCGCAGCGACCGGCAGGTCCTTTTGGACAGGGAGTTCTATTTGCAAACCCATATCCCAGGGAGCACCCGCGGGAAAGTCTCAGAGGCCTTTCCCCCCAGAGATCCTACTTTGTGTGCTCCCTCCGAGGATGCATTGATGTGCATTCACAGTCCTTCTGAACACTTCACTGGAACCCACTGCCGCCACCAGAGTAAACTTTGTGACCCAGAGGAGCAACTCAGTGTGCAAAGTTAGTGGCGAACCTTAAGTGACATGATCTAGTTCAGTCCCTGTCCTGTGGCAGGGCTAGCCCTCAGGGACATCATGGCAGCACCCAGCACTGTCTTTTCCTGGAAGTGGGAAAAAACCTCTTGTCCCCATTCCTGGCTCCTCCTCATTCCATGTTCTCTGACCCCCGTCACCCAAAGTTTGGGTCTCTGACCCCTGGACTGGTCTGCTCTGGCTGACCCAGAGGACATGCAGCAGAACTGAACCTGACCCCTGACCTCTCCATGACCTTGAGGTACCACTCTAGAAAAGGTGACTGCAGAGTCCTCTGACTCTCTCATGTCCCCCATGGGAGAGACTGTGGGGTGGGGTCAGCAGCCCCTCCCAGGGACGTCAGCCTCCCCCTTCAGGGTAGTAGAGCCTGACTGTCCAAACGCAACTGCTTCATCCTTGAAGGGGATCAGAAACGGGCGGAGGAGATGACAGTATTCCAAAATACCAAGTCAGCCCTGAAGAAAGACAAGTGGAGATGAAATCATTGGCCCGAAGTGGAGACAGTCTGCTGTGTGAAAGACCACATTCCAAACAGGGAGGGTTCCAGAAGTTCTGGAATGGCAGCTCCAACTCCTCCTTTGAGGAGTGATCTGACCTTTCACAGGATCAGTCTGAGGGGCTGGTTGTAGACTGAGGGGACAAAACAGGTTGGTCACGTCAGATGCAGCTGTTCTGTAGAGAACGTTCCCTTCATTGGCAGCTCTTGAGGTGTGACCCGGTCTGAGTCATTCACCCCCTGGAGCACCTCTGGGACTTTGTCCCCCAGCTGCTGGCTGATACAAGCAAACCTGCTACAAACGTAGGTGTTCAGGCTTCTGGGTGAACGCCAGTGTTCCCTGCTGTGAGAAATGCCCAAGACTCCATGGCGGGGTTGTACGGTAGCAGCTCTTTGAGAGTTTAAAAGAAGTACAAAAAATAAAAATAAAAATAAAAATAAAAATAAAAATAAAAGAAGTACTACTTCTTTTACTACACAGTGGAACTACTTTCCACTGTGGCCCCGCCATCTTCCATCTATAGGAGTATTGAAGGAACAATGCATTTCTGCATGCCTTTGTTCCCTGTGCCATTGTCAGAATTTTCTCGTTCAGCCATTCTGACAGGCATGTGGTGAGAGTACCTAAGGAATTTAACTTTCATTATGCAATAGCTAATGGTGTGGACATCCTTCCATGTGCTTGCTCGCTTCCCATCTCTTCACGCTTTCTGGTCACTTGCTGGTTTCTTTGGTTTTCCCGTGGAGACTGGGTCAGCAGGTTCCTGCAGCCCTGGAGCACAGGTGGAGCCTTTCTAGACCAGGTGGGCTGCCTTCACCTGATGGCAGCTGACCATTAATCTGCACCCTGGACGGCGGTGCAGGAGGCCATGACAACTTCCCAGGAAGTACCCGCTTAGACCCCAGTACACTGTGGACTGCAGTGGACAGGTGCGTCCCAGAACTCTCACCCAGCGTCCACTGCGTCTGCGTCTGGCGCTGGAGGATCTCCACCCAGCGCCCTTTGCCTCCTTGATGGCACCTGTGGAAAACCCGACAGCGGATGCGGAGTCCTAGAAAGACCTGCGGCCACCCAGCCCCACAACAATGTCATTGACCAAGATCCCTTCCAGCATCCTCTGCACCCTATAGGGCACCTGTGGCAGCTGCCCAGCCTACGGCCTCCTGGAGGATGTCTGCAGAAGTGCCGCCCAGAGTACGAATTCCTGGACAGCGCCCTCCGTGGCCCTGTCCTGTGTCCATGGCTTCCCAGACTGCGCCTGATGCCACTTCTCCCTACAACGAAGTCTTAGAGGAGAATCCAGCATACACTGCATCCTGGATGAAGCCTGTGGAATCCCTGCCTGACCTCTACAATATCCCGGAGGGTGCCTGCTGATGCTCTGCTCAGCGTGTGAGGCGTCCTGGAGGGCGCCTGCAGCCTCTAGCCCCTCGACAACATCCTTGGAGGGTGCCTGCGAAGGACCCTCCCACCACAAAGGCTCTGGGGGAATCCTCGCCCCCTGGGAGCTAGGCATGCTGGAAGCCCCTTGGAGCGTCTGGAGGGCCCTGTAAGGCGCTTGCGGAAGCCCCGCCCATCGTCACCTGCGCCTTGAAGGGCACCTGCGTCCCAGACGATGTCCTTGGAGGCCGCAATCAGTGTCTGTGGCCTGTTGGATGATGACTTCCACCTGCCCGTGGATGAGGTCCTTGGAGGCCCCGCCCAGAATCCACGGCTTCCTCAACCACGCCTCAGGAAGTCCCGCCCCACGGCGGCGTCCTTGTAGAAGGCCCCCTCGCCCCTCACCTTTGCCCTCATCCTGGATGGGCGGCTGAGGAAGCCCTACCCCATGACGACGTCCTTTTCGAAGGGTTTCCCCCACCATCTTTTTCCTCATCCTCGTTGGCGGCTGAGGAAGCCCCGCCACATGGCGACCACTTTTTTTTTTTTTTAAAGATTTTATTTATTTACTTGACAGACAGAGATGACAAGTAGGCAGAGAGGCAGGCAGAGAGAGAAAGGAGGAAGCAGGCTCCCTGCTGAGCAGAGAGCCCGACGCGGGGCTCGATCCCAGGATGAGCCGAAGGCAGAGGCATTAACCCACTGAGCCACCCAGGCGCCCCTGGCGACCACTTTTTGTCTGGGGCGGTGCCTGAGGAATTCCCACCCAGGCTCCAGTGCCTCCTGGAGGCAGTTCAGGCCCATCGTCTCCGGAGTCCTGGAGGGCGGTAGTGGAAGCCCCGCCCCACGACGACCTTCTTGGAGGAGGTCCGCCCAGCGTCTCCAAGCTCCTGGTCGGCGTCTGTGGAAGCCCCGTGCAAGGGCAAAGTCTTTGGAGGAGCACCCCCAACCCACCATCTATGGGGCTCTGGACGACGCTTGTGGAAGCCCCCCTACGCCGGTGCGCGGGGAGGAGACCCCGTCCAGCGAATGAGCGTTTCCGGAGGGCGTCTGTGGAAAGCCCGCCCCACAGTGGCGTTCCTGTCGGAGGCCCGCGGAGCGTCGGGTTCTGGGTGGCGCCTGTGGAGGCCCCGCCCCACGACGACGTTTCTGTAGCAGCCCCCGCCCAGCGTCTTCGAGTCCCGGACGGCGTCCGTAGGGGCGAGGCTCGGGTTTCTGCGCGGTCCGGGGCCGCGGCGCTGGAGTATCCCCCACCCATGCTGCCGGCCCTCCCGAGCCCGCGCTCTCGCGGGCCCGTCAGTGCGCGTCCGGTCGGGTTTGGATGTGCGGCGAGTCTAGAGCTGCCCGTCCGCGGTTGGGTGTGCCCGCGGGCGCGCAGCCGGCCCTGGAGGCCGTCCGGGGTTGTTTCGGGGTGCGCCGCTGGCGTCCCCCGCACTCTGTTGGCCTGCCCCGCGGTCCCGACAAGTGTCTAGTAGGAGCCTGTCCGCCAGTTTCGCTCCTTCCGTGGACAGCGGAGTTCCTTGAACGGACCGAGCGTTGGTGCGGGGACGGGCTTTGGGCTGCGGACTTGGAAACGCGTCGGCAGCGCCCGCGGGGAGGAGAGCCGTGGGAGCCCCGCGCTGCCGTCCCGTCTGTGAAGGCGGCGCTTCTCGCCCCCCGCGGCGCTGGCAAAGCTGGCTGCGTCGTCGCGTCCCTGTCTGCGGAGGAGCCTCCCTGGGACGCGCGCCGGGAACTGCAGGAAGGACGTGCATCGGTTCCAGCAGGATCGGCGTCTTCTCACCCACGCACCAGGTGTGTCTTTGCGCTTCTTTTGATGCTGGTTGATGTCATTCACCTGCGTTCCGTAGTTCTCAGGATACAAGTCCTTTGAGTGTTTTATGAGACGGAGAGCTCACATTCCAGGTTTTGAAAAATTGTAAATGATGCCGTATGTGTAACTAACATGTTCATGAGTTGTTGACTGCTGTCTACAGCAGTGCGTGGTTTTTTTTTCTTTTTAAGATTTTATGTATTTGAGAAAGTGCGTATAGGAGCGGTGGGAGGCGGCGAGGGAGAAGCAGGCTCCCCAGTGAGCGGGGAGCCCGGGTGCTGAACGTGATCCCCGGACCCCAGGATCATGACTTGAGCTGAAGGCAGACGCTTCACCGACTGAGCCACCGGGCGCCCCCTATTTTTTTCCTTTTTTATGTCGATCTTGTATCATGCGACTTTGCAGAACTCTATTTGCATCTAAGGGTTTGGTGGTGGTGTTGCTTTGGGTGTTTTTTTTTATTGTTGTTTTGGATTGTTTGGTAGGTTCTTGTTTTTTTTTTCCTACATAGTCAATCGCACCGTCCGCAAATAAGAATAGTTTGATTTTTTTCCCGTTCATTTCACGTGTTTGTATTTCCTCTTCTTGATTGATTTTATTGGCCGTGTTGAAGTCCGGTGGTGAGAGCAGATACCTTATTCCATTTCTCGGGGAAAAAGCATTCTGTCTCACCTAGTAGGTGAATTAGGCCTTCTTACTGATGAATTTTATCAAGTCTAGAAAGTTTCTTCTACTCTTACGTTGCTGAGGGGGCGTGGTTTGTCGTGAATGGGTATTGAGTTTTGTTAAATGAATTGCCTGCATGGATGAATGCAGTCTTGTACTCTTCTTAGGCTGTTTCTTAGGAGGTAATGAAGTACGTTGAATTTCACTTAGGAAACGAGTCTCGCAGCCCTGAACAACCTCCATCTGTTCATGCTGTGTAATCCTTTTTATTTATTGGTGGATTGTGTTTACTCTGATTTTGTGGCGGATGTTTGAGTCTGTATTAGGTCTGTTGGCCTGCAGAATTTTTGAGGTACAGTCTTCGTCAGGTTTTTTTTTAGTACTTCAAGGTTACATTAGCATCAAGTACTTCGAGAAGTGTTTTGTTGTTGTTTTGGAAAAAGTATATATACATTGGCATTGATTATTTTTAAATAGTTTTTTTAAGATCTTGAGAGAGAGAGAGCATCGGTGAGCCAGAACATCAGTGGAGGTGGGGGTGAAGGGCAGAGGGGGAGGGAGAGGGATATTGAGAATCTCTTATGTAGACTCTGCTTTGAGCAGAGAGTCTGACCCGGGACTCCATCCCACAACCCTGAGATCAGACCTGAACAGAAACCAAGAATGGACACTCCACCGACTGAGCCACTCAGGTGCCCCTGATTATTCTTTAAACTTTTGGCGCAATTTTCCATTGAGACCTTTAGAGAGTGAGGGTCTTTTCTTGAATTTTCAAAGTTATGGAATAAATTTGCATAATAGTTGTTGAGCTATTTATATTATTTTTATTATCCTTCCCTCCCTCTCCTGTAACCCAAGACAACCACTCTCTCTGTAGTTTTGCCTTTTCTGGGATGTTGTCCAATTGGAATCATAGGAAATGGAGCCTTCTCAGATGGGTTTCTTTCACTTAGTAATAAGCATTTAAGATCACTCCATGCCTTGTCATATCTTGATATCCCCCCCCTTAAAAAAACTTATTTACTTGTTTTAGTTTCATAGGTAGAGCTTAGTGATTCGTCAGTTGCACATAACACAGAGAGTGCTCATTACATCCTGTGCCGTTCTCAAATCCCATTGCCCAGTTACCCCATCCCCTCACCTGTATCCCGTCCAGCAACCCTCAGTTTGTTTTTTATAGTTAAGAGGCTTTTATGGATTGTGTCCCTCTCTAATTTCACCTTATTTTTCCGCCCCTTTCCCTATGTTCATCCATTTTGTTTATTAAATTCCCCATATGAGTGAAATCATATATTTGTTTTTCTCTGACTTGCTTCACTTAGCATAATACTTTCTAGTTCCATCCATGTTCTTGCAAATGGCAAGTATTTTATTCTTTTTTTCCTCCAATTTATTTATTTTCAGAAAAACAGTATTCATTATTTTTTCACCACACCCAGTGCTCCATGCAAGCCGTGCCCTCTATAATACTGACCACCTGGTACCCCAACCTCCCACCTCCCCGCCACTTCAAACCCCTTAGATTGTTTTTCAGAGTCCATAGTCTCTCATGGTTCACCTCCCCTTCCAATTTACCCAAAAGCACATACCCTCCCCAATGTCCATAACCCTACGCCCCTTCTCCCAACCCCCCTCCCCCCAGCAACCCACAGTTTGTTTCGTGAGATTAAGAGTCACTTATGGTTTGTCTCCCTCCCAATCCCATCTTGTTTCATGGATTCTTCTCCTACCCACTTAAGCCCCCATGTTGCATCACCACTTCCTCATATCAGGGAGAGCATATGATAGTTGTCTTTCTCCGCTTGACTTATTTCGCTAAGCATGATACGCTCTAGTTCCATCCATGTTGTTGCAAATGGCAAGATTTCGTTTCTTTTGATGGCTGCATAGTATTCCATTGTGTATATATACCACATCTTCTTTATCCATTCATCTGTTGATGGACATCTAGGTTCTTTCCATAGTTTGGCTATTGTGGACATTGCTGCTATAAACATTCGGGTGCACGTGCCCCTTTGGATCACTATGTTTGTATCTTTAGGGTAAATTCCCAGTAGTGCAATTGCTGGGTCATAGGGCAGTTCTATTTTCAACATTTTGAGGAACCTCCATGCTGTTTTCCAGAGTGGTTGCACCAGCTTGCATTCCCACCAACAGTGTAGGAGGGTTCCCCTTTCTCCGCATCCTCGCCAGCATCTGTCATTTCCTGACTTGTTGATTTTAGCCATTCTGACTGGTGTGAGGTGATATCTCATTTTGTATTTGATTTGTATTTCCCTGATGCTGAGTGATATGGAGCACTTTTTCATGTGTCTGTTGGCCATCTGGATGTCTTCTTTGCAGAAACGTCTGTTCATGTCCTCTGCCCATTTCTTGATTGGATTATTTGTTCTTTGGGTGTTGAGTTTGTTAAGTTCTTTATAGATTTTGGACACTAGTCCTTTATCTGATATGTCGTTTGCAAATATCTTCTCCCATTCTGTCAGTTGTCTTTTGATTTTGTTAACTGTTTCCTTTGCTGTGCAAAAGCTTTTGATCTTGATGAAATCCCAAAAGTTCATTTTTGCCTTTGCTTCCCTTGCCTTTGGCGATGTTCCTAGGAAGATGTTGCTGCAGCTGAGGTCGAAGAGGTTGCTGCCTGTGTTCTCCTCAAGGATTTTGATGGATTCCTTTCTCACATTGAGGTTCTTCATCCATTTTGAGTCTATTTTTGTGTGTGGTGTAAGGAAATGGTCCACTTTCATTTTTCTGCACGTGGCTGTCCAATTTTCCCAACATCATTTATTAAAGAGGCTGTCTTTTTTCCATTGGAAATTCTTTCCTGCTTTGTCAAAGATTAGTTGACCATAGAGTTGAGGGTCTATTTCTGGGCTCTCTATTCTGTTCCATTGGTCTATGTGTCTGTTTTTGTGCCAGTACCATGCTGTCTTGATGATGACAGCTTTGTAATAAAGCTTGATGTCCGGAATTGTGATGCCACCAACTTTGGCTTTCTTTTTCAATATCCCTTTGGCTATTCGAGGTCTTTTCTGGTTCCATATAAATTTTAAAATTATTTGTTCCATTTCTTTGAAAAAGATGGATGGTACTTTGATAGGAATTGCTTTAAATGTGTAGATTGCTTTAGGTAGCATAGACATTTTCACAATATTATTCTTCCAATCCAGGAGCATGGAACATTTTTCCATTTCTTTGTGTCTTCCTCAATTTCTTTCATGAGTACTTTATAGTTTTCTGAGTATAGATTCTTAGCCTCTTTGGTTAGGTTTATTCCTAGGTATCTTATGGTTTGAGGTGCAATTCTAAATGGGATTGACTCCTTAATTTCTCTTTCTTCTGTCTTGTTGTTGGTGTAGAGAAATGCAACTGATTTCTGTGCATTGATCTTATATCCTGACACTTTACTGAATTCCTGTACAAGTTCTAGCAGTTTTGGAGTGGAGTCTTTTGGGTTTTCCACATAGAGTATCATATCATCTGCAAAGAGTGATAATTTGACTTCTTCTTTGCCGATTTGGATGCCTTTAATTTCCTTTTGTTGTCTGATTGCTGAGGCTAGGACTTCTAGTACTATGTTGAATAGCAGTGGTGATAATGGACATCCCTGCCGTGTTCCTGACCTTAGTGGAAAAGCTTTCAGTTTTTCTCCATTGAGAATGATATTTGCGGTGGGTTTTTCATAGATGGCTTTGATGATATTGAGGTATGTGCCCTCTGTCCCTACACTTTGAAGGGTTTTGATCAGAAAGGGATGCTGTACTTTGTCAAATGCTTTTTCAGCATCTATTGAGAGTATCATATGGTTCTTGTTCTTTCTTTTATTGACGTGTTGTATCACATTGACTGATTTGCGGATGTTGAATCAACCTTGCAGCCCTGGGATAAATCCCACTTGGTCGTGGTGAATAATCCTTTTAATGTACTGTTGAATCCTATTGGCTAGTATTTTGGTGAGAATTTTTGCATCTGTGTTCATCAAGGATATTGGTCTATAGCTCTCTTTTTTGATGGGATCCTTGTCTGGTTTTGGGATCAAGGTGATGCTGGCCTCATAAAATGAGTTTGGGAGTTTTCCTTCCATTTCTATTTTTTGGAACAGTTTCAGGAGAATAGGAATTAGTTCTTCTTTAAATGTTTGGTAGAATTCCCCCGGGAAGCCGTCTGGCCCTGGGCTTTTGTTTGTTTGGAGATTTTTAATGACTGTTTCAATCTCCTTACTGGTTATGGGTCTGTTCAGGCTTTCTATTTCTTCCTGGTTCAATTTTGGTAGTTTATTTGTTTCTAGGAATGCATCCATTTCTTCCAGATTGTCAAATTTGTTGGCGTAGAGTTGCTCATAGTATGTTCTTATAATAGTTTGTATTTCTTTGGTGTTAGTTGTGATCTCTCCTCTTTCATTCATGATTTTATTTATTTGGGTCCTTTCTCTTTTCTTTTTGATAAGTCTGGCCAGGGGTTTATCAATTTTATTAATTCTTTCAAAGAACCAGCTCCTAGTTTGGTTGATTTGTTCTATTGTTTTTTTGGTTTCTATTTCATTGATTTCTGCTCTGATCTTTATGATTTCTCTTCTCCTGCTGGGCTTAGGGTTTCTTTCTTGTTCTTTCTCCAGCTCCTTAAGGTGTAGGGTTAGGTTGTGTACCTGAGACCTTTCTTGTTTCTTGAGAAAAGCTTGTACCGCTATATATTTTCCTCTCAGGACTGCCTTTGTTGTGTCCCACAGATTTTGAACCGTTGTATTTTCATTATCATTTGTTTCCATGATTTTTTTCAATTCTTCTTTAATTTCCCAGTTGAGCCATTCATTCTTTAGAAGGATGCTGTTTAGTCTTCATGTGTTTGGGTTCTTTCCAAACTTCCTCTTGTGGTTGAGTTCTAGCTTCAGAGCATTGTGGTCTGAAAATATGCAGGGAATGATCCCAATCTTTTGATACCGGTTGAGTCCTGATTTAGGACCGAGGATGTGATCTATTCTGGAGAATGTTCCATGTGCACTAGAGAAGAATGTGTATTCTGTTGCTTTGGGATGAAATGTTCTGAATATATCTGTGATGTCCATCTCATCCAGTGTATCATTTAAGGTCTTTATATCCCTGTTGATCTTTTGCTTGGATGATCTGTCCATTTCAGTGAGGGGAGTGTTAAAGTCCCCTACTATTATTGTATTATTGTTGATGTGTTTCTTTGATTTTGTTATTAATTGGTTTATATAGTTGGCTGCTCCCACGTTGGGGAATAGATATTTAAAATTGTTAGATCTTCTTGTTGGACAGACCCTTTGAGTATGATATAGTGTCCTTCCTCATCTCTTATTATAGTCTTTGACTTAATATCTAATTGATCTGATATAAGGATTGCCACTCCTGCTTTTTTTCTGATGTCCATTAGCATGGTAAATTCTTTTCCACCCCCTCACTTTAAGTCTGGAGGTGTCTTCGGGTTTAAAATGAGTTTCTTGGAGGCAACATATAGATGGGTTTTGTTTTTTTATCCATTCTGATACCCTGTGTCTTTTGATTGGGGCATTTAGCCCATTAACATTCAGGGTAACTATTGAGAGATATGATTTTAGTGCCATTGTATTGCCTGTAAGGTGACTGTTACTGTATATTGTCTCTGTTCCTTTCTGATCTACCACTTGTAGGCTCTCTCTTTGCTTAGAGGACCCCTTTCAGTATTTCCTGTAGAGCTGGTTTGGTGTTTGCAAATTCTTTCAGTTTTTGTTTGTCCTGGAAGCTTTTAATCTCTCCTTCTATTTTCAATGATAGCCTAGCTGGATATAGTATTCTTGGCTGCATGTTTTTCTCGTTTAGTGCTCTGAAAATATCATGCCAGCTCTTTCTGGCCTGCCAGGTCTCTGTGGATAAGTCAGCTGCCAATCTAATACTTTTACCATTGTATGTTACAGACTTCTTTTCCCGGGCTGCTTTCAGGATTTTCTCTTTGTCACTAAGGCTTGTAAATTTTACTATTAGGTGACGGGGTGTGGGCCTATTCTTATTGATTTTGAGGGGCATTCTCTGAACCTCCTGAATTTTGATGCTTGTTCCCTTTGCCATATTGGGGAAATTCTCCCCAATAATTCTCTCCAGTATACCTTCTGCTCCCCTCTCTCTTTCTTCTTCTTCTGGAGTCCCAATTATTCTAATGTTGTTTCGTCTTATGGTGTCACTTATCTCTCGAATTCTCCCCTCATGGTCCAGTAGCTGTTTGTCCCTCTTTTGCTCAGCTTCTTTATTCTCTGTCATTTGGTCTTCTATATCACTAATTCTTTCTTCTGCCTCATTTATCCTAGCAGTGAGAGCCTCCATTTTTGATTGAACCTCATTAATAGCTTTTTTGATTTCAACTTGGTTAGATTTTAGTTCTTTTATTTCTCCAGAAAGGGCTTTTATATCTCTGGAGAGGGTTTCTCTAATATCTTCCATGCCTTTTTCAAGCCCGGCTAGAACCTTGAGAATTGTCAAATTGAACTCTAGATCTGACATATTACCAATGTCTGTATTGATTAGGTCCCTAGCCTTTGGTACTGCCTCTTGTTCTTTTTTTTTGTTGTGAATTTTTCCGCCTTGTCATTTTGTCCAGCTAAGAGTATATGAAGGAGCAAGTAAAATACTAAAAGGGTGGCAACAATCCCAGGAAAATATGCTTTAACCAAATCAGAAGAGATCCCAAATCGTGAGGGGGGATTTCTACCCCCTCACGATTGGGTGAGGGATCTCCTCTGATTGGGATCTCCCAATCTCTTCTGATTGGGATCTCTTCTGATTTGGGGATAAAAATAGGTTCAAAAAGAAAGAAAGAAAAAAAAAGAATTAAAAAAAAAGAGATTGAATTAAAAATTCAATCAAGAATTTAAAAAAGAATTTAAAAAAAAGATTGAAGAGATTGGGATCTCTTCTGATTTGAGGATAAAAAGAGGTTCAAAAATAAATAAAGAAAAAAATTAAAAAAAGAAAACGAATAAAGAAAAGTATAAAAAAGAAAAAATATATATATTAGATAAACTAGTTAAAAAACGTTAAAAAAGAAAAGGGTAAAAGTTAAAAAAAAATTTTAGCAGAAGAAGAGAAAAAAAATGAAAAAGAAAAAAATTAAATTAACTGCAGGACTAAAAAATCACAGGGAGAAAGCCATGAGTTCCGTGGTTTGTTTTCTCCTCCTCTGGAATTCTGCTGCTCTTTCCTTGGTATTGAAACTGCACTCCTTGGTAGGTGAACTTGGTCTTGCCTGGATTTCTTGTTGATCTTCTGGGGGAGGGGCCTGTTGTAGTGATTCTCAAGTGTCTTTGCCCCAGGCGGAATTGCACCGCCCTTACCAGGGGCCCGGCTGAGTGATCCGCTCGGCTTTGCTTTCAGGAGCTTTTGTTCCCTGAGCGCTTTCCGTAGAGTTCCGGAGGATGGGAATACAAATGGCGGCCTCCTGGTCTCTGGCCCGGAGGAGCCGAGAGTCCAGGGCCCCGCTCCCCAGTGCGCCCTCAGAGAACAGCTCTTAGTAACTCCCGTCTGCCTAACCTCCGGCCACGCTCCGAGCTCACCGAGCCTGCGACCAGTTCAAGGCAACACCGAGCTGCGAGCTTACTGTTGGCTCTATCTCTGTAGCCGGCTTTCCCGTTCCAATATCCGCAAGCTCTGCAAAGCTCAGACACCCCCCCCCCATCCTTCTGTGACCCTGCGGGACCTGAGGTCACGCGGACCCCGCGTGGGCTTCGCCCCGGTTTAGCCTCTGGAGCGATGTCCCTCAGCGGAACAGACTTTTAAAAGTCCTGATTTTGTTCTCCGTTGCTCTGCCGCTTGCCGGGAGCCGGCCCCTCCCCCCGGGGTCTATCTTCCCGTCGCTTTGGATTCACTTCTCCGCCAGTCCTACCTTTCAGAAAGTGGTTGTTTTTCTGTTTCTAGAATTGCTGTTCTTCTTCTCTTCGATCTGCCAATGGATTTGCAGGTGTTTGCCCAAGTATTTTATTCTTATTGTTGGCTGTGTGATATTAACTTTCATGTTTATATACCACATCTTTATTCATTCATTTGTGGATGGACATCTGGATTCTTTCCATGTTTTGGCTGTTGTGGATATTGGTGCTATAAACATTGGGGTGTTTTTATCCCTTGGAACACACTTGTATCCTTTGGATAAATATTTAGTAGTACACTTGCTGGATCATAGGGTAGTCTTATCAGATAAAAGGCAAGTATCCAGAATCTGTAAGGAAACTCAACCTCCCAAAAAACAAATAATCTAGTCAAAAGTGGTCAGAAGACATGAACAGATATTTCTCCGAAGAACACATAGAAACAGCCAACAGACACGTGAAAAACTGCTCAGCATCAGTTGGCATCAGGGGAATACAAATCAAAACCAACAGTGAGATACCACCTCACACCAGTCACAATGCCTAAAACTAGGCATTGTGAAAGAGAACGGGGTGTGGTGGGGGGTGTAAAGGCCTATTTAGCCAGAGCAGCTCCATCCTGACCCTGCCCCCCACTTTCAGGGAACTTACTTAAAAACAAGTCCTGGCTCAAAGGGTTAAGCCGCTGCCTTCGGCTCAGGTCATGATCTCAGGGTCCTGGGTTCGAGTCCTGCATCGGGCTCTCTGCTCAGCAGGGAGCCTGCTTCCCTCCCTCTCTCTCTCTCTCTGTCTGCCTCTCCGTCTACTTGTGATTTCTCTCTGTCAAATAAATAAACAATATCTTAAAAAAAAAAAAAAAAACAAGTCTTGGAAACCAGTCCCAGGTAACAAAGCCCAAATACAAGGGTGGGTCAGGCCAGGTGGAGGTATTCAATCAGTGGGGGCGCATACTGTCTCCTAGCTACTAAGGAGTATGGGCCCGTCCTTTGGGTGCCTTTTGGGCGCCCATTCTGACCAAGATATAGGCTAGTTCAAATATCTACGATAGGGTAAATTGTAATTCAATTGGTTACTTACGTGTGACCTAGCAGGACTGTGCAGCTTTCTCTGTGTTAGAGTCTCATTGGCCACCTGTGCGTGGCCAGGCCCAACCACATGGCCTTTGCCCTTAAAAGCTAGTCTGGGGGCACCTGGGTGGCTCAGTGGGTTAAAGCCTCTGCCTTCGGCTCAGGTCATGATCTCATGGTCCTGGGATCGAGCCCCGCATCGGGCTCTCGGCTCGGCGGGAAGCCTGCTTCCTCCTCTCTCTCTGCCTGCCTCTCTGCCTACTTGTGATCTCTGTCTGTCAAATAAATAAATTAAATTAAATTTTAAAAAAAAGCTAGTCTGTAAGGCAAGAGGTCTCTTTGCAAGAGACAGCCCTGGCCTATCAGTTTGATTCTTGATGCTTGGCGCGAAGTAAAGCTTTGCTTGACCTTCGCTTTCTATCAGTCTCGCTCCTTTGACCATGGACCCAACAGGGGACAGAGGAAGAGAGAGAAGCAGACTTGAGCAGGGAGCCTGTCAGGGAACCTGATCACAGGATCCCGAAATTATGACCTGAGCCAAAGGTAGACGCTTAACTGACTGACCCATCCAGGTGCCCTCCCTCCTTTTTTGGGAGGGGGCACTGAATGACAGGCCATTATATGGATTTGTCAGCTTGTTTATTCATTCATTTACTGACAGATGCTTTGGATGGTTCTTGGAGGTAAAGCTGCTGTAGACACCTGGGTGCAGGTTTTTGTATGGACTTAAGTTTTGGAGTTGTGTGTGACTACCACACGAAGTGTGATTGCAGGGTTGTATGATTAAGAGTACATTTAATTTGATAAGGAACTGCCATATTGCCTTCCCTTGAGGTTGTAGTGTTGTGCATTGATACCAGCAGTGAATGAGAGTTTGTTATTCTCCATCCTGTCAGCAGTTTGTGCGGTCAATGCTTTGTATTTTTGCCGTTGCGTGGTTAGGTAGATGCATGGTAGTATTGTTGATTCAGTTTGCAATTCCCTAAAGACAGGTAAAACTGATCATATTTTATATGCTTATTTGTTATTTGTATGTCTTTTTAGGTGAGATGTGTGTTTGGATTTTATAAGATTACATTTTTAGTTGTTTTTTTTTTCCAGCGTAACAGTATTCATTGTTTTTGCACCACACCCAGTGCTCCATGCAATCCCTGCCTTCTCTAATACCCACCACCTGGTTCCCCCAACCTCCCACCCCACCCCCCGCCCCTTCAAAACCCTCAGATTGTTTTTCAGAGTCCATAGTCTCTCATGGTTCATCTCCCCTTCCAATTTCCCTCAACTCCCCTCTCCTCTCCATCTCCCCTTGTCCTCCATGCTATTCGTTGTGCTCCACAAATAAGTGAAACCATATGATAATTGACTCTCTCTGCTTGACTTATTTCACTCAGCATAATCTCTTCCAGTCCCGTCCATGTTGCTACAGAAGTTGGGTATTCATCCTTTCTGATGGAGGCATAATACTCCATAGCGTATATGGACCACATCTTCCTTATCCATTTGTCCGTTGAAGGGCGTCTTGTTTCTTTCCACAGTTTGGTGACCGTGGCCATTGCTGCTGTAAATATTGAGGTACAGATGGCCCTTCTTTTCACTACACCTGTATCTTTGGGGTAAATACCCAGTAGTGCAATTGCAGGGTCATAGAGAAGCTCTATTTTTAATTTCTTGAGGAATCGCCACACTGTTTTCATTGTGGGTGATCACATAAGCTGAGATCTACTCTGTCAGAAAATTTTTGAAATGTATAGTACAGTATTAGTTAACTGTAAGCAAAAATGATGTACAGCAGAGTTTTTGAACTTCATGTTGTGTAACCAAAACTTTCTACCTGTTGACAGCAACTCTTCATTTTCCTCTCCCCAGCCCCTGCCAACCAACATTCTACTTTCTACCTCTAGAAGATTGATTAATTGAGATCCCCTCATGCAAGTGGAATCATGCATTAGTCCACCTTTTGTGACTTAGTTTGAGCATAATGTCCCTCAGGGTCATCTCTTGTTGAAAATGCCATGATTTCTTCCCTTTCAAGGCTGAGTAATATTCCATTGTGTGTAAATGCCACATTCTTTTTATCAATTCATCTGCCAGCAGACTTTTAGATTATCTCCCCGTCTTGCCTATTGTGAATAATACTACAGTGAATACAAGAGAGCAGATGTTCCTTTGAGATCCTGATTTAAATTCTTGGATAATTACTTTGAACTGCTGGATCATATGGTATTTATGATTTTAATTTGGGGGGACCTCCATACTGTTTTTTTTTATACTGTTTTTTTCCAACATTTACTTTTTGTTATTTTTTAAAAGGTTTTATTTATTTGTTTGAGAGAGAGGGAGAGAATGAGTGGTGGGGCAGGGCAGATTGGGGGAGAGAGAGAGAGAAGCAGACTCCCTGTTTAGTAGGAAACCTGATATGGGGCTTTATCTCAGGACCAGGAAATCACTATCTGAGCTGATCGCAGCCACCCAACCAACTGAGACACCTGGGCACCCTCTATTTTTTGTTGTTTTTCTTTTTATTTATTTTTTTAAGATTTTGTTTATTTGGGGCAGGGGATGTGTGCGAGCACGCACAAACAAGGGGAATTGCAGGGAAGAGGAGAAGCAGGCTCTCTGCTGAGCAAGGACTTCTGCTGTGTGGGGCTCAATCTCATGACTCTGGGATCATGACCTGAGCTGAAGGCAGATGCTTAACTGACTGATCCATACAGGCACCTCTGTTACTGTTAGTTTCTTATTTAAATTCAATTAGCCAACATATAATACATCATTTGTTTCAGATGTAGAGTTCAGTAATTAGTTGTGATTAACACCCAGTGCTCATCACATCACAAGCCGTCCGTATTGCCTGTCACCCAATTAGTCCATCCCCCTACCCACCTTCCCTCCAGCAACCCTGTTTGTTTCCTATAATTAAGAGTCTCTTACGGTTTTTCTTCCTCTCTGTTCACTTCCCATACAGTTTTCCCTCCCTTCCCCCATGATCCATACTCTTTTTCATGGTACATGCACCTGTCTCCACAACAGTGCACAAAGATTCCAATTTCCTCACATCCTCATCAACAATGGCTATATTATAATGGCCATTCTACAGTGTGGGAGATGATACCTCATTGTGCTTTTCGTTTGCATTTTCCTGATGATTAGAGATATTGAGCATCTTTTCATGTATGTGTTGAGTATTTTTCTTTTTTGGAAACATGTCCATTCAAGATCTTTGGCCATTTTCAAATTGGGTGGGTTTTTTGTTTGTTTTGTGTGTGTGTGTGTGTGTGTGTGTATGTGTGTGTGTTTGCAGTTCAGTTGTCTGTGTTTATATGTTTTTAAGGGCTTTTTTTGTTTGTTTTTAAAGATTTTTTATTTATTTGACAGATGGAGATCACAAGTAGGCAGAGAGGCAGGCAGAGAGAGAAAGGAGGAAGCAGGTCTCTTGCTGAGCAGGGAGCCCGATGTGGGACTCTATCCCAGGACCCTGAGATTAGGACCCGAGCCGAAGGCAGAGGCTTTAACCCACTGAGCCACCCAGGCGCCCCTGTTTTTAAGGTTTTAATCCCTTATCAGATACCTGGTTCCTGGTTCAAAAATGTTTTTCCCACTCCATAGGTTGCCAGTACTCCCTGTTGGTTGTTTCCTCTGCTTTGTAGTTTGATGTAGTCCCACTTACCATTTTTGTTTTTCTTGTGTGCTTTTTGTGTCATATCCAAGAAATCATTGCCAAGACCACTATCATGCAGCTTTTCACCTATATTCCCATCCAGGAGATGTGTGGTTTCAGGTCTTTTTTTTTTATAACTTCAGTTCATTTTTAGTTGATTTCTATGTGTTGCATCAGAGAGGGTTCCTTTCTCATTTTTTTCCATTTAAAGATCAGGTTTTCCCAGCATCAGTTTATTGAACAGACCTTCCTTTTCCCAATTGTGTGTTGGTGGCATCCTTGTTGAAGATGAACTGACTGTAAATGTTTTGGTTTATTTCTGAGCTGTTGTGTGCCATTGTTCTAGGTGTCTGTTTTTATGCCAGTACCATACTGTTTTAATTACTGTAAGTTTATGATAATTTTTAAATTTTTTAAAATTAAAAAAAAATTTTTAAAAAGCGTGAGGCCTTTAGCTTTGTTTTTCTTTGTCAATATAATTTGGGATCTTCGGGGTCCTGTGTAGTTCTGTATGATTTTCAGGGTTGTTTTCTCTTTTTCTGTACAAGCCATTGGGATTTTGATAGGGACTGCATAGACTCTCTGGACTGCTTTGGATAGGTTTGATATTTTAATAATAGTAAGTCTCTGATCCATGAACATTAGCTATCTTTCCACTTAGGTGTCTTCTCTGCTCTCTTTCACCAATGTTTTATACTTTTCAGTGGACGAGTCTCTCTCCCCCTTGGTTAAGTTTACTCCTAAGTATTTAATTTTATTGGATGCTCTTGCAAATGGGATTATTTTCTGAATTGCTTTTTAGGATAGTTTATTGACAGTGTGTAGAAACCAAACTGATTTTATTTTTATCTCCTGCTTCTTTACTGACGTTGTTTATTAGTTCAGATTGTTGCTGGTGTTTTTTCTGGCCTCATTAGGGTGTTTTATTTATTTATTTATTTATTTAATTTTATTTTTTTTAAGATTTTATTTATTTATCAGAGTGTGGGGGGGGAGGGAACGAGCACAGGCAGACAGAATGGCAGGCAGAGGCAGAGGGAGAAGCAGACTCCCTGCTGAGCAAGGAGCCCGATGTGGGACTCGATCCCAGGACGCTGGGATCATGACCTGAGCCGAAGGCAGCTGCTTAACCAACTGAGCCACCCAGGCGTCCCAGGGTGTTTTATTTAAAAGGTGCTCATTGTCAATGCAGAAGAGTTTTTGTTTTCCTTCTCAATGTGAATATTGTATAGCTGTTTCATATGTTATTTTTCTGGCTAGTGTTTGGAGTACTATGTTGAATATAAGCAGTGGAAATGAGTGTCCTTGCCTTATTCCTGATGAGAGAAAAAGTTTTCAGTTTTTCACAAGTGAGTGTGATGTTTAATGTGGGATTTTCATCCATAAACTTTCTTATGTCGAGGTAATTTTTTTCTGCTTTGTTCAGAATTTGTATCATCAGATGTGCTGAAATTTGCCAGAGCTTTTTCTTCATCTGTCAAGATGATCATATGAATTTTTATCCTTCATTCTGTAAATGACCAGTGGTCACATTGATTGCTCTTCATATGTTGAACTGTCTTCACACCCCAGGGACAAATCTCACATGACCCTGGTGTATGATCCTTTAATGTGCTGTTGAATTCTGTTTGCTAGTATTTTGTTCAGGATTTTCCATCTGTGTCCATCTAGGATATCAGCCTGTAGATTTCTTTGTGGTGTTTTTGGTTTTGGTATCAAGGTAATGCTGACATCATAAAATGAGTCTGGAAGTGCTCACCTTCAGTTTTCTTTGGAAGAGTTAGAAAAGGATTGGTGTTAATTCTTTCTCTTTTTTTTCATTTATTTATTTTCAGCATAACAGTATCATTATTTTTTCACCACACCCAGTGCTCCATGCAATCCATGCCCTCTATAATACCCACCACCTGGTACCCCGACCTCCCACCCGCCCCCTGCCACTTCAAACCCCTAACATTGTTTTTCAGAGTCCATAGTCTCTCATGATTCACCTCCCCTTCCAATTTACCCCAACCCCCTTCTCTCTAACTCCCCATGTCCTCCATGCTTTTGGTTATGCTCCACAAATAAGTGAAACTATATGATAATTGACTTTCTCTGCTTGACTTATTTCACTCAGCATAATCTCTTCCAGTCCCGTCCATGTTGCTACAAAAGTTGGGTATTCATCCTTTCTGATGGAGGCATAATACTCCATAGTGTATATGGACCACATCTTCCTTATCCATTCATCCGTTGAAGGGCATCTTGGTTCTTTCCACAGTTTGGTGACTGTGGCCATTGCTGCTATAAACATTGGGGTACAGATTTTCACTACATCTGTATCTTTGGGGTAAATACCCAGGAATGCAATGGCAGGGTCATAGGGAAGTTCTATTTTTAATTTTTTTTAAAGATTTTATTTATTTATCGGGGGGGGGGGGAAGCAAGCACAGGCAGACAGAATGGCAGGCGGAGGCAGAGGGGGAAGCAGGCTCCCTGCCAAGCAAGGAGCCCGATGTGGGACTCGATCCCAGGATGCTGGGATCATGACCTGAGCCGAAGGCAGCTGCTTAACCAACTGAGCCACCCAGCCGTCCCTATTTTTAATTTCTTGAGGAATCTCCCAAGAGATTCTCTTCTCCAAAGAGGCTGCACCAGCTTTCATTCCCACCAACAGTGTAAGAGGGTTCCCCTTTCTCCACATCCTCTCCAACACATGTTGTTTCCTGTCTTGCTAATTTTGGCCATTCTACCTGGTGTAAAGTGATATCTCAGTGTAGTTTTAATTTGAATCTCCCTGATGGCTAGTGATGATGAACATTTTTTCTTGTGTCTGATAGCCATTTGTATGTCTTTATTGGAGAAGTGTCTGTCTATATCTTCTGCCCATTTTTTGATATGATTGTCTGTTTTGTGTGTGTTGAGTTTGAGGAGTTCATTATAGATCCTGGATATCAACCTTTTGTCTGTACTGTCATTTGCAAATATCTTCTCCCATTCCGTGGGTTGCCTCTTTGTTTTCTTGACTATTTCATTTGCTGGGCAGAAGCTTTTGATTTTGATGAAGTCCCAAAAGTTCATCTTCGCTTTTGTTTCCTTTGCCTTTGGAGACATATCTTGAAAGAAGTTGCTGTGGCTGATATCGAAGAGATGACTGCCTATGTTCTCCTCTAGGATTCTGATGGATTCCTGTCTCAAATTGAGGTCTTTTATCCATTTTGAGTTTAACTGGAGCTCAAACACAAGGAAAAGTTCCGAAGGAACTCAAACACCTGGAAGCTAAAGACCACCTTGCTTAAGAATGCTTGGATCAACCAGGAGATCAAGGAAGAACTGAAACAATTCATGGAAACCAATGACAATGAAGACACTTCGATCCAAAACCTATGGGATATAGCAAAGGCGGTCCTAAGGGGGAAATACATAGCCATCCAAGCCTCTCTCAAAAAAAATTGAAAAATCCAGAACACACCAACTGTCTCTACACCTTAAAGAACTGGAGAATCAACAACAAACCAAACCAACTCCACACATAAGAAGGGAAATAGTCAAGATTAGAGCTGAGATCAATGAGGTAGAAACCAGAGATACAGTGAAAGATCCTGGAGCCGCACCCGAGAATCAAACAGCACGCCTCCACTGGATGCAAATTGCAAGAGGTTTATTGATTACACAGGCGCCTGCGGACGCATCAGCCTTTGTGGGCCGAGCGTGCCGGGCTAAGTTGGGGAGCAGATTATATAGGGCAAGGTTGGGGTGGCGGGAAGCGACTTTACAGAAGCAGATGCTTGGTTACAGGGATCTGATTGGTTAACCTAAATCAAGCATTGTTAGGCAGTGTAACGGTTTGTTCTGGCGGGAAGCGGTGGCGGGAAGCGATCCTACAGAAGCAGATATGCATGGTTACAGGAGTCTAATTAATCAATTTGATTCAGGCATGATTGGGCGTTGGGGTCAGGGCGTTCTGGCGGTTCCTTGGGAGAGCACTCTGGAAAGTCCCGGTACATTTCTTTTCTCATTTGTCTCTCCTTTTGACAGACCGGGTGACCACAGACAATGTGTTGCCATCAGGCTATGGGGACAATAGGTTGCTAAAACAAACCTTACCAAGGAGGAAGGGGGTCTTTCAATAGGTTGCTAAAACAAACCTTACCAAGGAGGAGGGGGTCTTTCAACAGTAGAACGTATCAATGAAACTAGAAGCTGTTTTTTTTTTTAAAGAATCAATAAGATCGATAAACCATTGGCAACACTAATCCAAAAGAAAAGAGAGAAAGCTCAAATACATAAAATTATGAATGAAAAGGGAGAGATCACAATGAACACCAAGGAAGTAGAAACGATCATCAGAAGTTATTATCAACAGTTATATGCCAATAAGCTAAGCAACCTAGATGATATGGATGCATTCCTGGAAAACTATAAACTCCCAAAATTGAATCAGGAAGAAATTGACAACCTGAATAGACCAATATCTAGTAATGAGATTGAAGCTGTGATCAAAAACCTCCCAAAAAACAAGAGCCCAGGACCTGATGGATTCCCCAGAGGATTCTACCAAACTTTCAAAGAAGAAATAACTCCTATTCTCCTGAAGCTGTTTCAAAAAATTGAAGCAGAAGGAAAACTTCCTGACTTTTTCTATGAAGCCAGCATTACCCTGATCCCCAAACCCTAGCATTAGCCCTGACTCTTTCTATGAAGCCAGCATTACCCCTATCCCCAAACTCTGGTAGGCAAAGACCCTACCAGAAAGGAGAATTTCAGACCAATATCACTGATGAATATGGATGCTAAGATTCTCAAAAAGATCCTAGACAACAGGATCCAACAGCACATTAAAAAGATTATCCACCATGACCAGGTGGAATTCATCCCTGGGCTACAAGGATGGTTCAACATTCGCAAATCAATCAATGTGATAGAACAAATTAATAAGAGAGAAGAACCACATGGTCCTCTCAATTGATGCAGAAAAAGCATTTGACAAAATCCAGCATCCGTTCCTGATTAAAACGCTTCAAAGTATAGGGATAGAGGGAACATTCCTGAACTTCATCAAATCTATCTATGGAAGACCCACAGCAAATATCATCCTCAATGGGAAAAAGCTTGCGTCCTTCCCATTGAGATCAGGAACACGGCAAGGATGCCCACTCTCACCACTCTTGTTTAACATAGTATTAGAAGTCCTAGCAACAGCAATCAGACAACAAAGGGAAATAAAAGGTATCCAAATTGGTAATGAAGAAGTCAAACTCTCTCTCTCTTTGCAGATGACATGATTTTTTATATGGTGTTAATTCTTTCTTAAGTGATAGGTAAGATTCACAAGGGAAGCATTGGTAGCTGGCTTTCCCCTGTTCAGAGGTATTTGATGCGGGATTCAGTCTTCCTGTTATAGATCTGGTCCAATTTGTATTCTTCATTATTCCACTTGGGTATATTTTACATTGTTTTTGGAATTTATCTATTTTATCTAGGTTATCCATGTAATTTTTGTAATGATCTCTTGTGATCCTTTATATTTGTGTGTCATCGATTTTTTTTTTTAGGATTTTATTTATTTACTTGTCAGAGAGAGAGAGAGAGAGACAGCACGAGCGAGCACAGGCAGACAGAGGGGCAGGCAGAGGCAGAGGGAGAAGCAGGCTTCCCGCCAAGCCAGGAGCCCGATGTGGGACTCAATCCCAGGACACTGGGATCATGACCTGAGCCGAAGGCAGCTGCCCAACCAACTGAGCCACCCAGGCGTCCCAGTGTCATCGGTTTTAATATCTAGTTGTACATTTCTGATTTTATTTGAATTGTCTTTTTTTCTTATTTGGTATAGCTAAATGTTTATCACTTGTGATAATCTGGGGTGCCTGGGTGGCTCAGTTGGTTAAATGTCTGCCTTTGGCTCAAATCATTATCCCAGGGTTCTGGGATCGAGCCCCACATCAGGCTCCCTGCTTAGCAGGGAGTCTGCTGCTCCCTCTGCTCCTCCCCCGTGCCTTGTTCTTGTTTACATGAGCTCTCTCTCTCTCACAAAAATAAATAAATCCTTTTTTTAAAAGATTTTTATTTATTTATTTATTTGACAGAGAGAGATCACAAGTAGGCAGAGAGGCAGGCAGAGAGAGAGAGGAGGAAGCAGGCTCCCCGCAGAGCAGAGAGCCCGATGTGGGACTCGATCCCAGGCCCCTGAGATCATGACCTGAGCCGAAGGCAGCGGCCTAACCCACTGAGCCACCCAGGTGCCCCAATAAATCCTTTTTTATCTTAAATATTTTTATTTACTTATTTGACAGAGAGAGAGATCACAAGTAGTCAGAAAGGCAGGCAGAGAGTGGGGGGAAGGAGGCTCCCTTCTCCAGGGAGCCTATGATGTGGGGCTCGATCCCAGGACCCTGAGATCATGACCTGAGCCAAAGGCAGAGGCTTAACCCACTGAGCCACCCAGGTACCCCATCTTTTTTAAAATTGGAGGAGGAAAAAAGACTGTTCTTTCTCGAGGTTGATCTGGCTATTTAGAGTCTTTTGTAATTCCATACAGATTTTAAGATTGTTCTATTTTTGTGGACAGTGCCATTGCAATTTTGATAGAGATTGCATGGAATCTGTAGATTACTTTGGTAGTGGGGACATTTAATAAATGTTAATTCTTCCAGTCCATGAACTCATGATATCTTTCCATTTATTTGTTTTCTTCAATTACTTTCACTGATGTCTTACAATTTGCTGGATATAGTTCTGTTCTCTCCTTGGTAAAATTTATTCTTATGTATTTTATTCTTTCTTTTTTTTTAAAGATTTTATTTTATTTATTTGTCATAGAGAGAAGCGAGAGCAAGCACAGGCAGACAGAGTGGCAGGCAGAGGCAGAGGGAGAAGCAGGCTCCCTGCCAAGCAAGGAGCCCGATGTGGGACTCGATCCCAGGACGCTGGGATCATGACCTGAGCCGAAGGCAGCTGCTTAACCAACTGAGCCACCCAGGCATCCCTGTATTTTATTCTTTCTGATGCAGTCATAAATGGGATCACTTTCTTGGTCTTTTTCTTTGATAGTTCATTATTAGTGTATAAAAATGCAGTAGATTTTTAAATATTGACTTTGCTGCAATTTTGAATTCCTTTCTTCATTGTAGTAGTTTTTTAGTGGCGTTGTTAGGGTTTTCTATGTATGATATCATGTAATTTGGAAATACAGTTTGCCACTTTCTTTTTTATTTGTATGCCTCATTTATTTTTCTTGTCTAACTTCTCTGACTAGAACTTCTAGTACTATATTAAATAAAAGTGTCAAGATTGGGCATCCTTGTCTTGTTCCTGATCTTGCAGAAAAAACTCCACTTCTTTGTTGGGTTGTCATTCAGTGACTTTGTTATTAAGTTAAGTTCTCTCTGTACTCACTTTGTTGACCTTTTTTTTTAAAAAAAAATCATAAATGGTTGTTGAATTTTGTCAGATGCCTTTTCTGCATTTATTGAGAAGATCACCTGGTATAATGTAGTTAATGTTAATGTGGTTTATGTTGTTAATATGGTGTATCTCACTGATATATTTTGGATGTTAAATCTTCCTTGCATCCCTAAAATAAATCCTTCTTAATCAGATGTTATGGTCCCTTTAACGTATTGTTGAATCAGTTTACCAATATTTTGTTGAGGATTTTGGTATCAATTTTCTTTATGGATATTGGTCTGTAATTTTCTCTTCTGGCATCTTTGCCTAGATTTGGCATCAGGGTCTCAGAAAATGAGTTCGGAAGTATTACTTATTCTTGTATTTTGCTTAGTTTCTTGATTTTTTTCCTGTTGTCTTTTTGGTCGCTTTTTTATTTCCACGGTGATCTGTATCGTTTCCTTCCTTTTACTAACTCTGGGCTTTGTTCTCCTTTTTCTAGTTCTTTGTGGTGCAGTGTTAGATTGTTTATTTGAGAGTTTTCCTGGTTTTGTGACATAAGCATTTATCTTTATTACTACTCCTCTTAGAGCTGCTTTTGCTGCATCCCGTAAGTTTTGTTTTGTTGTGTTTTCTTTACTGATCATCTCCAGGTCTTTTCTGACCTCTTTTGATTTCTTCTTTGACCCAATGGATGTTCAGTAGCATGTGATCTAATCCGCGGTTACCTGCGAATTTTCCAGTTTTCTTGTGATTGATTTCTAGTTTCATGCCATTGTGGTTGGAAAAGATTCTTGATATGATTTGTCCTCTTAATTTTGTAAATTTTTGTTTTGTGGCCAACATGATCTCTCCTGGAAAATGTTTCATGTACGATTGAGAAGATTGTGTCTTCTCTTGCTTCTTGATGGAATGATCTGTGTATGTCTAGAAAGGCCCATTTGGTCTGAAGTGTCATTTGAGTCTCATGTTCCCTTACTGATTTTTCTGCCTGGATGATGTATCATTGATGAAAATGGGATTTTGAAGTACCCTTCTATTATTTTATTGTTTTATTTATTTTATTGTTTATATTATATTGTTTATGTTTATTATTTTATTTCTCCCTTTAGGCCTTTTAATATTCTTTTTGTATATTTAGGTGCTCTTCTGTTGGGTGCATAACTATTTACAAATATTATATCCTTATGTTGGATTGACCACTTTGTCACTGCATTTGACCTTCTTTGTTTCTTATTACATATAGTCATTGTCTTAAAGAGTAATTGTCTGATAGAAGTATTGCTATCTGAGCTTTATCTTGGTTTCTGGTTTCATGGAATATATTTTTTCAGTTTGTGTGTGTCTTGACATCTGAAGTGAGTCTTCTGTAGGGTATTATGGTATGGATGGGTAATGTTTTTGTGCTTTAATTTTTGTAATTTTCTTCTTTTTATAATATTGGGATGACTTTTTTCTTCCAGATTCTTTTTTTTTCAATTTATTTATTTTCAGAAAAATATTCATTATTTTTTCACCACACCCAGTGCTCCATGCAAGCCATGCCCTCTATAATACCCACCACCTGGTTCCCCAGCCTCCCACCCCCCCCCCCGCCACTTCAAACCCCTCAGATTGTTTTTCAGAGTCCATAGTCTCTCATGGTTCACCTCCCCTTCCAATTTACCCAAATTCCCTACTCCTCTCTAACGCCCCTTGTCCTCCATGCTATTCGTTATGCTCCACAAATAAGTGAAACCATATGATAATTGACTTCTCTCTGCTTGACTTATTTCACTCAGCATAATCTCTTCCAGTCCCATCCATGTTGCTACAAAAGTTGGGTATTCATCCTTTCTGATGGAGGCATAATACTCCATAGGGTATATGGGCCACATCTTCCTTATCCATTCATCCATTGAAGGGCATCTTGATTCTTTCCATAGTTTGGTGACTGTGGCCATTGCTGCTATAAACATTGGGGTACAGATGGCCCTTCTTTTCATGACATCTGTATCTTTGGGGTAAATGCCCAGGAATGCAATTGCAGGGTCATAGGGAAGCTCTATTTTTAATTTCTTGAGGAATGTCCACACTGTTCTCCAAAGAGGCTGTACCAACTTGCATTCCCACCAACAGTGTAAGAGGGTTTCCCTTTCTCCACACCCTCTCCAACACATGTTGTTTCCTGTTTTGTAAATTTTGGCCATTCTAACTGGTGTAAGGTGGTATCTCAATGTGGTTTTAATTTGAATCTCCCTGAGGGCTAATGATGATGAACATTTTTTCATGTGTCTGATAGCCAGTTGTATGTCTTGATTGGAGAAGTGTCTGTTCATATCTTCTGCCCATTTTTTGATGTGTTTGCCTGTTTCATGTGTGTTGAGTTTGAGGAGTTCATTATAGATCCTGGATATCAACCTTTTGTCTGTACTGTCATTTGCAAATATCTTCTCCCATTCCGTGGGTTGCCTCTTTGTTTTTTTGACTGTTTCCTTTGCTGTGCAGAAGCTTTTGATTTTGATGAAGTCCCAGAAGTTTATTTTCGCTTTTGTTTCCTTTGCCTTTGGAGATATATCTTGAAAGAAGTTGCTGTGGCTGAAGCCCAAATTCATAAAATTATGAATGAAAAGGGAGAGATCACAACTAACACCAAGGAAGTAGAAACAATCATCAGAAGTTATTACGAACAGTTATATGCCAATAAGCTTAGCAACCTAGATGAAATGGATGCATTCCTGGAAAAATATAAACTACCAAAATTGAACCAGGAAGAAATCGACAACCTGAATAGACCGATATCTAATAACGAGATTGAATCAGTGATCAAAAACCTCCCAAAAAACAAGAGCCCAGGACCTGACGGATTCCCTGGGGAATTCTACCAAACCTTCAAAGAAGAAATAACACCTATTCTCCTGAAGCTGTTTCAAAAAATTGAAGCAGAAGGAAAACTTCCAGACTCTTTCTATGAAGCCAGCATTACCCTGATCCCCAAACCAGGCAAGGACCCTACCAAAAAGGAGAATTTCAGACCAATATCACTGATGAATATGGATGCTAAGATTCTCAACAAGATCCTAGCCAACAGGCTCCAACAGCACATTAAAAAGATTATCCACCATGACCAGGTGGGATTCATCCCTGGGCTACAAGGATGGTTCAACATTCGCAAATCAATCAATGTGATACAACAAATTCATATGAGAAGAGAGAAGAACCACATGGTCCTCTCAATTGATGCAGAAAAAGCATTTGACAAAATCCAGCATCCATTCCTGATTAAAACGCTTCAAAGTATAGGGATAGAGGGAACATTCATGAACCTCATCAAATTTATCTATGGAAGACCCACAGCAAATATCATCCTCAATGGGAATAAGCTTGCAGCCTTCCCATTGAGATCAGGATCAAGACAAGGATGCCCACTTTCACCACTCTTGTTCAACATAGTATTAGAAGTCCTAGCAACAGCAATCAGACAACAGAGAGAAATAAAAGGTATCCGAATTGGTAATGAAGAAATCAAACTCTCTCTCTTCACAGATGACATGATTCTTTATATGGAAAACCCAAAAGACTCCACCCCCAAACTACTAGAACTCATATAGCAATTCAGCAACGTGGCAGGATACAAAGTCAATGTGCAGAAATCAGTGGCTTTCTTATACACTAACAATGAAAATACAGAAAGGGAAATTAGAGATTCGATTCCATTTACTATAGCACCAAGAACCATAAGATACCTGGGAATAAACCTAACCAAAGAGGTAAAGTATCTGTACTTGAGGAACTACAGAACACTCATGAAAGAAATTGAAGAAGACACAAATAGATGGAAGACCATTCCATGTTCTTGAATTGGAAGAATAAACATTGTTAAAATGTCTATACTGCCTAGAGCAATCTATACTTTTAATGCCATTCCGATCAAAATTCCACCGGCATTCTTCAAAGAGCTGGAGCAAATAATCCTAAAATTTGTATGGAATCAGAAGAGACCCCAAATCGCTAAGGAAATGTTGAAAAACAAAAATAAAGCTGGTGGCATCACCTTACCTGATTTCAAGCTTTATTACAAAGCTGTGACCACCAAGACAGCATGGTACTGGCATAAAAACAGACACATAGACCAGTGGAACAGAGTAGAGAGCCCAGATATGGACCCTTAACTCTATGGTCAATTAATTTTTGACAAAACAGGAAAAAATATACAGTGGAAAAAAGACAGTCTCTTCAATAAACGGTGCTGGGAAAACTGGACAGCTATATGTAGAAGAATGAAACTAAACCATTCTCTTATACCGTACACAAAGATAAACTTGAAATGGATAAAAGACCTCAATGTGAGACAGGAATCTATCAGAATCCTAGAGGAGAACATAGGCGGTAATCTCTTTGATATCAGCCACAGCAGCTTCTTCCAGATTCTTGAACTGTAAATTGGGATTGAGATTTTAAAAATTTTACTATTTTTTTAAAATTCATTTTTCTTTTTAAAATAATTTTTTATTTAAATTATTTAAATTTAATTAGCAAAGATTGTATTTGTTTCAGAGGTGGAGTTCGGTAATTCATCAGCCTTATACAATATGCAATGCTTATTATATCATGTACCCTCCTTAATGTTCATCACCCAGTTACTACTTCCCCCATCCCCAATCCTTCCAGCAGCCCTCAGTTTGTTTTCCTATAGTTAAGAGTCTCTTATGACTTGTCTCCCTCTGATTTTTCTTGTTTTATTTTTCCCTCCCTTCCCCTGTGATCCTGTTTTGTTTCTTAAATTCCACATGAGTGAGATTATAGATAATTGTCTTTCTCTGAATGACTTAACTTTGCTTAGCATATATCCTCTGGTTCCATTCATACTGTTACAAATGACAAGTTTCATTTTTTGATGGCTGAGTAATATTCCATTGTGTATATCTTTATCCATTCATCTGTTGGTGGTCATCTGGGCTCATTCCAGAGTTTGGCTGTTGTGGACATTGCTGCTATAAACATTGGGGTGCAGGTGCCCCTTCAGATCATTACATTTGTAACCTTGGGGTAAATACAAGGTAGTGCAATTTCTGTGTTGTAGGTTAGGTCTGTTTTCAACTTTTTGAGGAACCTCCACAGTGGTTTCCAGAGTAGCTGAACCAGTTTGCATTCCCACTGATAGGGTAAGAGGGTTCCCCTTCCACATTCTCATCAATATGTGTCATTTCCTGACTTCTTAATTTTTGCCTCTCTGACTGTTGTGAGATGGTATCTGATAGTATTTTTTTTAAAGATTTTATTTGTCAGAGGGCACAAGCACACAAGCAGAGGGAGTGGCAGGCAGAGGGAGAAGCAGGCTCCTTGCCAATGAGCCTGATGCGGAACTGGATCCCAGGACCCTAGGATAATGATCCAGGGGCAGATGGTTAACTATTGAACCACCTGGGCAACCCTCATTGTGGTTTTGATTTGTATTTCCCTGAAGCCAAGTGTTTTTGAACAATTTTTCATGTGTCTGTTGGTCAGTTGTATTTCATCTTTGGAGAAATGTCTATTCATGTTTTCTGCCCATATTTTGACTGGATTATTTGTTTTTTGTGTGTTGATAAGTTCTTTATAGATTTCAGATATTAGCCATTTATTTGGTAAAACTTCTGCAAATATTTTCTTCTATTCTGTCAGTTGTTTTTTAGTTTTGTCGAATCTTTGCTGTGCAAAAGCTTTTTATCTTGATGAAGTTGCAGTAGTTCATTTTTGCCTTTGTTTCCCTTGCCTTTGGAGACACATACAGCGAGAAGTGCTTGTGGTTAAGATCTCAGAGATTGCTGCCTGTGTTCTTCTCTAGGTTTTTGATGGATCTCTGTCACACATTTAGCTCTTTCATCCATTTGAGTCTGTTCTTGTGTATGGTATAAGAAAATGGTCCAGTTTCATCCTGCATGTGGCTGTTCAATTTTCCCAACACCATTTGTTGAGACACTGTTTTTTTTTCCATTATATATTCTTTCCTGCTTTGTAAAATATTAATTGATCATAATTTGAGGGTCCATTCTGAGGTTTTCTATTCTGTTCCATTGATCTATGTGTCTGTTTTTGTGCCAGTACTATACTGTCTTGATGATTACAGCTTTGTAGTAGAGATTGAAGTCTGGAATTGTGATGCTACCAGCTTTGGTTTTCTTTTTCAACATTCTTCTGGATCTTCAGGGTCTTTTTTGGTTCCATACAAATGTTAGGATTATTTGCTCTATGTAAAAAAGTTGATGGTATTTTGATAAGGATTGCATTTAATGTGTAGATTGCTCTAGGTAACATAGACATTTTCACAATATTTATTCTTCCAATCCATGAGCATGGAATGTTTTTTTTATTTTTTTTTTGTCTTCCTCAATTTCTTTGAAGAGTGTTCTGTAGTTTTCTGAGTACAGGTTTTTTGTATCTTTGGTTAGGTTTAATTCCTAAGTATCTTATGGTTTTGGATGCAATTGTAAATGGGACTGATTCCTTAGTTTCTCTTTTTTCTGTCTCATTGGAGTATAGAAATGTAACTGATTTCAGTGCATTGTATTTATATCCTGCCACTTTACTGAATTCCTGTGTGAATTCTAGCAATTTTGAGGTGGAGTCTTTTGGGTTATCCACAGAGTATCATATCATCTGCAAAGAATGAGAATTTGACTTCTTTCCTGATTCAGATGCTTTTTATTTCTTTTATTTAATTGCTGAAGCTAGGATTTCTAGTACTGTGGTGAACAACAGTGGTGAGAGGGGACATCCTTGTTATGTTCCTGACCTTCCTGAAAAATTGAGAGCTTTTCCTCACTAAGAATGACATTCGCTGTGTGCTTTTCATAGATGGCTTTTATGATACTGATGTATATTTCCTCTATCCCCATGTTGTGAAGAGTTTTTATCAAGAAAGGATGCTGTACTTTGTCAAATGCTTTTTCTACATCTATTGAGAGGATTGTATGGCTCTTGTCCTTTCTTTTATTAATGTAGTATATCACACTGATTGACTTGCAGATATTGAATCACCCCTGCAGCCCAGGAATAAATCCCACTTGGTCGTGGTACATAATCCTTTTAATGTACTGTGGATCCTGTTGGCTAGTATCTCTGTGAGAATTTTTGCATCCATGTTCATCCAGGGATATTAGTCTGTAATTCTCCTTTTTGGTGGGGTCTTTGTCTAGTTTTGGGATCAAGGTAATGCTGGCCTCATAGGAAGAGTTTAAATGTTTCCTTCCATTTCAGTTTTTGGAACAGCTTCAGAAGGATACGTATTATTTCTTCTTTAAATATTTGGTAGAATTCCAAGTTCTACCAAAGAATTTGGGGATGCCATCTGGCCCTGGGCTCTTGTTTGTTGGAAGATTTTTGATTACTGCTTCAATTTGCTTACTGGTTATGGGTCTGTTTCGGTTTTTCTGTTTCTTCCTGGTTCAGTTTTGGTAGTTTATATGCCTCCAGGAATGCATCCATTTCTTTCAGATTATCTAATTTGCTTGTATATAATTGCTCATAATATATTCTTGTAATTGTTTGAATTTCTTTGATATTGGTTATGCTCTCATTTTTCATTCATGATTTTATTAATTCAGGTCCTTTCTCCCTGGCCAGGGGTTTTTCAGTCTTATTAATTCTTTCAAATAACCAGCTCCTACTTTGTTGATCTGTTCTACTGCTCTTTTGGTTTCTATTACATTGATTTTTGCTCTGATCTTTATGATTTTCTCATCTCCTTGGTTTAGGCTTTATTTGCTGTTCTTTCTCCAGCTCCTTTAGGTGTAGGGATAGGATGTGTATTTGAGATCCTTCCTGTTCCTTGAGAAAGGCTTGTATTGCTATATATTTTCCTATTATGACCACCTTTGCTGCATCCCAAAGATTTTAAACAGTTGTATTTTCATTTTTATTTGTTTCCATGAATTTAAAATTTTTTTTAATTTCCTGGTTGAGCCATTCATTCTTTAGTAGCATACTCTTTAGCTTCCATGTGTTTGAGTTATTTGCAGCTTTTCTCTTGTGATTAAGTTCTTGCTTCAGAGCATCGTGGTCATGCTCTGGTCATGCAGGGAATGATCCCAATCTTTTGGTACCAGTTGAGATCTGATTTGTGACCCAGGATGTGATCTATTCTGGAGAATGTTTCATGCACACTAGAGAAAAATGTGTATTCTGTTGCTTTGGGATGGAATGTTCTGAATTATCTGTGATGTCCATCTGATCCAGTGTGTCATTTAAAGCCTTTATTTCCTTGTTGATCTTTTGCTTAGATGATCTGTCCATTTCTGTGAGGGGGGTGTTAAAGTCTCCTACTATTACTGTATTATTGTTGATGTGTTTCTCTGATTTTGTTATTTATAGGTTTATATATTTGGCCACTCCCATGTTAGGGACATAGGTATTTAAAATTGTTAGATTTTTCTTGTTGGACAGACCCTTTAAGTATGAAATAGTATCCTTCCCCATCTCTTTATTATAGTCTTTATTTTAAAATCCAATTTGTCTGATACAGAAATTGCCACCCCAGCCTTTTTTTCCCCCTAAGATTTTATTTATTTATTTGACAGACAGAGATCACAAGTAGGCAGAGAAGCAGGCTCCCCACTGAGCAGAGAGCCTGATGTGGGGCTCAATCCCAGGACCCCAGAACCACGACCTGAGCTGAAGGCAGTGGCTTAACCCACTGAGCCACCCAGGTGCCCCTCAGCTTTCTTTTTGATGTCCATTAGCATGGTAAATGGTTTTCCACTCCCTCACTTTAAATCTGGAGGAGTCTTTGGTCTAAAATGAGTCTCTTGCTGACAGCTTATTGATGGGTCTTGTTTTTTTATCCATTCTGATACCCTATATCTTTTGATTGGGGCATTTAGCCCATATACGTTCAGGGTAACTGAACTCTTGAAATTGAACTCAACTATTGAAGTTGAACTGAACTATTGAAAGATAGGAATTTAGTGACATTGTATTGGCTGCAAGGTGACTGTTACTGTATATTGTCTCTGTTCCTTTCTGGTCTACTGCTTTTAGGCTCTCTCTTTGCTTAGAGGACCCCTTTCAATATTTGCTGTATGGCTGGTTTGTTGTTTGCGAATTCTTTTAGTTTTTGTTTGTCCTAGAAGTTTTTTAATCTCCTTCTATTTTCAATGACAGCCTAGCTGGATATAGTATTCTTGGCTGCATATTTTTCTCATTTAGTGCTCTGAATATATCATGCCAGTTCTTTCTGGCATGCCAGGTCTCTGTGGATAGGTCTGCCAATTTAATATTTCTTCTGTTGTAGATTACAGACCTCGTCCTGAGCTGCTTTCAGAATTTTCTTTTTGTCTGTGAGACTTGTAAGTTTTACTATTAGATGGCAGGGTGTTGACCTATTTTTATTGATTTTGATGGTAGTTCTCTGTGTCTCTGTGTGCCTGGATTTTGATGCCTGTTTCCTTCCCCAAATTAAGGAAGTTCCCCACTATAGTTTGCTCCAGTGTACTTTCTCCTCTCTCTTCTTCTGGGATCCCAATTATTCTAATACCCTTTCATCTTATGGTATCACTTATTTCTCGAATTCTCCCCTGTGATCCAGCAGTTGTTTACCTTTTTTTCTCAGCTTCTTTATTCTCCAACATTTGGTCTTCTGTATCACTATTTGTGTCTTCTGCCCCATTTATCCCTAGCGGTAAGAGCCTCCATTTTTTATTGCACCTCATTAATAGCCGTTTTGGTTTCAGCTTGGTTAGAGTTTAGTTCTTTTATTTCTCCAGAAAGGGATTCTCTAGTATCTTCTATGCTATTTTCAAGTCCAGCTGATCATTGTCATTCTGAACTCTAGCTCTGACATCTTACTCATATCTGTATTAATTAGGTCCCTGGCAGTTGGTACTGCCTCTTGTTTTTTGAGGTGAGTTTTTTTCTGTTTTGTCATTTTGTACAGAGATACATAGGTGAATGGGAGAACAAAATGCTAAAAGGGTAACAGTGACCCCAGAAAAATATACACAAAACAAGTCGGAAGAGACTTGAAACCTGGGGGAGAAGGAAAAGAAAAAAAGAATATGATCAGGCTGGTTACTAGAACAGAGCCACACACTAGATTTTTGGTGTATTTTGGTCTGTTAGAAGAAACTGTATCCCAAAGTTTTAAAGAAAGAAAAAAATATATACAAAAATGAGGGTAAATATGAAAATTAAAAAAGATTTTAAAAAAGGAATTAATAAGTTCAGAAGTTGTTTGAAAAAAGAAAGAAAAAAATCAAACAAAAAAATGGCAAGGGGACCGAATGTCATCAGGCAGGAGACTAGAACAAAGACATACACTAGATTTAGTGTATGTATATATTCTGGTCTGTTAGAAGAAACTGTATTTCAAAATTTTAAAGAAAAAGTGTGTACACACACAGACACACACGTACATATATACACACACACACAAAAACTAAGGTTAAGTATAATGACTGCATAGAATGGGACTGTAAAAATGAAAACTAAAAAATATTTTCAGAAAGGAATTGATAAGATGTTAGTTAAAATAGGAAAGAAGAAAAATTGAAGAAAAAAAATAAGGAAATTTTAAAAATTAACTTCAAAAGACTAACAAATCATGGGAAAAAAGCTGTGAATTCAGTTTGCTGTATTCCCCTACCACGGGAATTTTGCAGTTCTTATTGATTGGTAAACTTGGGTCTTGGCTGGATGTTCCTGGTGATCTTCTGGCTGAGGTCGCCGTTGCAGAGATTCTCAAATGTCTTTGCCTGAGGCGGAATTGTACCGCCCTTGCCAGGGACTAGGCTATGCAGTCTGCTCTAGTTTGCTCTCAGGAGCTTTTGTTTCCTGAATGCTTTCCACAGAGCTTTGGAAGACCGGAATGAAAGTGGCGGTCCCCCACTCTCCAGCCTGGAGGAGCCAAGAGCTTGGGGCCCCACTCCTCAGTGCGCCCTCAGGGAAAAGCAGTCAGTCCCTCCCGTCTCCCTGGTCTCCAGCCACACTCCACGCTCACCTGGCCTGTGACCAAGCTTTTCTGTCCCTGGCACATGACCCCATTTGGAGTCTCCAAACCCAGCAGATTCCTGCGGTGTGCTGCTCCTCCCCAGGGAGGAAGGGGAGTCTCCCCAAATCTGCCACTCCCGGGGCTGCTCAAAGAGCAGTGGCCCGACTGTGCCTTGAATCTCGATTTATGGCAACCCTGAGCTGACAGACCACTCCTCGGCTCTGTCTCTGCATCCACTTCCCCACTACAGTACCTGGGAGCTCTGCTACACTCTCAGGCATTCCTGGTCTTTCTGTGACCCCAAGGGTCCTGAGACCACACTGTCCCAGCAGGGCTTCCACTCCCCACTTAGCCACTGGAGTGAGGTCCCTCCACGGAGCAAACTTCTGGAAGTTCAGATTCTGTGCTGTGCTGCTCGCTCACTTGCCGGTAGCTGGCGGACAGACTCCCTCCCCACCGCAGTCTGTCTTCCAGTGTGTTGACTTAGATTTACTTCTCTGCACGTCCTGTCTTCCAGAAAGGGGTCACTTTTCTGTTCATAGAATTGCTGCTATTCTTTTTTCGATCTCCTGTTGAATTTGTAGCTGTCTAGCTGAATTCCTGGGACCACTTGAAACTTAGGTCTCCTACTCCTCTGCCATCTTGCTCCTCCCTTAGACTTCTCTGGTTTTGCACTTTGCCTTTCGGTCTGTGATCCAGTTTGAGTTCACTTTTTGTGACAGGTGTAAAGTCCATATGTAGATTAACTTTTTTTGCATGTGAATGTCCAATCGTTTCAACACCATTTGATGAAAGAGTATCTTTGCTCTATTGCCTTGCTTTTTTTTTTTCTCTTTTTCCCTCATTTCCACTTACAGCTTTTCTTGACTCATTATCCTCTCGCTGTCTGCTTTTGTGTGTTGTGCTGATTTTTGAATGAGATATTTTGGTAGCTTTCTTATGTTTTTTTTGTGTGTGTGTCTCTTGTGTGGCCACTGTTGTGGTTGTCACTGGGTTTACATACAAGATGAACTAGTCATAGCAATCTATATTAAAAGCAACTTAAATTTGATCACACAAAAACCTTACACTTGTACTGCTTCCTTCCCACACTTTATGTTACTGATGTCACAAATCACATCCTTTTAAAAAATATTTATTTATTTATTTATTTTATAGAGAGAGTGGGGGATGTGGAAGAGGCAAAGGGAGAGAAAAACTTAAGTAGATTCTGCACTGAGTGCAGATCTCAAGCTTACCACCCTGAGATTGTGACCCTGTGCCAAAACCAAGAGTTGGACCCTTCAATGAGCAGCTGCCCCCAGGTACCCCTCAAATTTCGTCCTTCTGTCTTTTACCATGTTCCACTTATGGGTACTACTTATACCTTTATGTTCTAGTTTCTATGTCAGAATTAACAGGAGATTTATAACACCATTACGGAATTATGATATTTTGTATTTGTTTAAATCCCTCACTCTACCAGTGAGCTTTGTCTTTCATATGCTTTTGTGCTGTGATTTCATATCCTTTCATTGTTTCTTGAAGGACACCCTTTAGCATTTTTTGAAAGGCAGGACTAAGGGTGGTAAATGCCCTCAGCTTTGGGATCTTCCTGTTTTCTCCTTTATTTTGAAGGACACTTTGTTATTTAAAACATTCTTCTTGTCAGTTTTTCTGTCACACTTTGTATACCATCTCACTGTTTCTGGGCTTGCACAGTTCCTGCTGAGAAAATCACCTTGTAGTCTTCAGGGAATTCCCTAATATGTGGCAGTCACTTTCTTTTGCTGTTTTGAAAACTCTTTTCTTTGACTTCTGTCACATTGATTATAATGTGTTTTGTTGTGACTTCTTTTGGTTTCATCCACTTTGGAGCCTTTAGGCTTCTAGAACCTGAATGTACAATTCTTTCCCAGATTTGGGAAGTTTGGGGCCATTCCTTTTTTTCCCTTTTGGAACACCTGTTAAGTTCATATAGCAGTCAGTTTGATAAGAATTCTGTAAGTGCCTTAAATTTTTTTCACTGTAAAGTTCCTTTTCATTTTGCTTCTATGACTATATAATTTTATATGACCTGTGTTGAGTCCACTTACTGTTTTTTTTTTTTTTCTGCTTCATTGTGTCTATTGCTCGCCTGCTCTGGTAAAAATTTTCAATTAACTTACTGTATTTCTTAGCTAAAATTCTGTTTTAAGTATTTTTTGATCTTTTAAATACCCAATTTGTGTGTCAGTTTGTTGAAATTATAGCACTTTTATGATGGTTATTCTGTGTCACCATTTTCTTTGTGTCCGTTGGTGAAGATTAATTTTGTTCCTTTGTTTGGGTTGTGTTGGTCTGCTTTTCCAGATTTTTTGGACACTTTGCGTTGGTGTCAGTGCATTTAATAAAAGTTGCTGGTCTGGACCCTATAGACTGGCTTCTTAATTGGGAAGACCTTCACTAAAGGAGATTGTGCCCACTTGCTCCCTCTGGTGTTTGGTAGCTGTAGTGCAGGTCCTCGAGCAAGGGCATACTGCCCAGACCTTTCCTTGTGTTGTTCTCAGTGGCCTTTAGACATCCAGATTGCACCTGGTCCTGTTAACACTCTGACAGGCTTGAGAGAAACTGGTGTCTCAAGTAGCCCCTGCACAGTTCTGAGCATAGGATGGATGCTTCAGTGCCATCTTTCCCTCCCCAGGGAAAATTCAGGTACTGAGAGTCTTTCTGACTCTGTTGTACTGAGCTTCGGAGGGGCTATGGCCAGTCCATTCCCAATACTCCAACCATTGCCTCTGTTTTCAGAGGATCCCCGTCTTTGCTGCCCTAAAGTGTGAAGAGAACATGTGTAGCTCTCCCATTCTTTTTTATTTTGGTTTTTTTGTAGACGTTTTTCCTGCTTGGTATTCTCTGAGCCTGGCTTCTTTCGTGTGTGTGTGTTGGGGGCCTGGTGAGGGAATTTGTCAAAAAGCTTCTGTTCTGGAAAGCCACCAAGATTCTCATTTTCACTTTGGATATTTCCATAGGGTAGGATACCTTATGTTGTCAATAAAATACTATAATGTATTTATTTTGGGGAGGAAGGTGTTTGTTAAAGTGGTAAATTAGTTTACCTTCTCAGTCCAGCACTGAAATAAGAGCTGAGGATGACAGACATGTCAGGGAGACACAGCATATTGGAAATGGGTTACTTTTATGAGGCTTCATATTTAGGGACTGCTTAGAAACTTATAGCTGGGGGAAATGCAGTGCATAAGGCCTTATATAGTAGACAGAATAACACCCCCCCAACAATGTCCATATCCTAATCCACAGAGTCTGTGAATCTGCCATTATATACCGAAAAAGAGATTTTGCAGATGTGATTAAATTCTGGAAAAGATTCTGAAATGGGGAGATTATAGGGGTTACCTGAGTGAGCCCAGTGTCCTTGTAGAAGGGAGGCAGGACAGTGAAGAAGGAGATGTGATGACAGAAGCAGAGATCATAGGGGAGACAGGATGGTGTTTGTGGTCCTTATGGAGGAAGGGTATTCGGATGAGCAATGTTGGAAGCTCTAGAAGTTGGAAAGGAAGAGCCCCAATAAGATGCATTCGTGCTGCCACATGCTTTTCTCAATGAGAATGACATAGGAATTCTGTTCTCCAAGACGACAATGAATTTCAGCTACCAGGTTTGTTGGAGTATTTTACAGCAAGAAATAAGAACCAAACATAAGAATTAACCCAGGGCTGGTGGTGGTCCAGACATTACATGTCGTATCCTGAAGGGATACAGGGTATGTTTGGTGGAGGAACCCCAGGGAGACACTTTGTAGACTCAGCCCTGAAGAGAAGCATGGCCTAAAGCCCATGGATGGAGCCAGTTTGAGGTGATCTCATCAGGAAAGAGCCAGAAGATAAATGTCCTGAGTCATATGCCTTCCCTCATGGAGGTCAACACTTCATGGGTTCTGCTTGTGGCTCTGCCCTCTCACCTGAGTCCTGGGCTCCAGACAGGAATTGCACACACTAGGCACCTGACCCCTTGACAAGGTTGGTTGTGACATTGTGTGTCTGCCTGTACGGTGACTCCTGCCTGAAATGTCCCTGCTCTCTTCATTTTTACCCACTCCTGCACCGTAATCACCCTAACATCATGGAGAGTCCACGTCTGCAACTGGGGCTGACATCAGCCGGGCAAGGGGAGTGCGCAGCCCGGTGCTAGAAGACCCCGCCGCCGGCCTTGGCTCTGTTCGCTGCACAGACAGAAAGGAAGACCATTTACACAGTGCGTGGGGGACATGGACTGGGCTGGTTGCGGCCTGGAGCTCAGGGCACTCTTGGCCATTCCCCTCCTCTGCCCATGTGTGTCAGGCTCGGGGGACCGTCCCTGGGTGAGGCTCAATCCGCCATTCACAAAAGCGTGGTCCTGCTACAAAGGTCTCAAGGGTCTCCCCCTCTGAGACTCCGTCTGTCCTTGTCTTTGGTGGATGCTGGGAGATCTGGCGCTCTGCACGGAAGGGTGTCCCCAGAGGTACCAACCAAGTGTGTAGATTTTCAGGTATAACAACACGCAAGACAACAGTGGGACCGGCAGGGTTGGAGAGTTTTGTGGATGTTTGTTCGGTGCAGCCTGTTTTCCACACTGACTCCAAGTGTTCTGGAAGGGGGTGATCTGCTCTTCTGGAGGTGACACAGTGATCCACCCTCTTTCTTGACTGTGGCCCTGCTGCTGTCTTCAACTCGTTCTTTTCCAGATGTCCCTGGGGATAGTCTCAGTTCACCGAGTCATCTTCCAGGTGGCGTCTGCGCAGGACCCAGGCCCTCTTTGCCTAAATTTGCTGCCTCTCATTTGATTCAATCACATCTCCCTGTGCTTCTGTCTCTAAGGCAGACCTAGGCTCAGAGCCTCCTGACCCATCCCTGGGACTCTGCTGTGAGTGTCTCATCCCCAGAACCCTGCCTCTAGACGAAACGAGAGAGGCCCTCGCTGAGGCTGTGTGGGCGCGTGCACGAGAAGAGGGTCTTCCCAGTGGGGCTAGGGGAGGAGGGCAGAGCCAAAGGGATAGGTGTTTCTCCCTTTTTGTCTCTTAACAGCAGCTTTAGCTGTAAATACGAATGGAGGGGGAAGTACAGTGTTGCCATTTAACACTGCGCTTTCTCAGACCATGAGACACCTGAGACCAAGGTGTCCCTCAGACCGTGGGACACCTTGCATTGGAGTACTCCAGCCCTGACAGTGGCGGATTGGCTCGCGTCCCTACTGTGCAGGGTTTGCTGCTTGTGTTGTGCAGTGCAGGGAGTTGGACAGAAACGTAACATGTTTATCCACAGGGACGACATCAGGAGGAAAAGGTTCACTGCCTAGAACAAGCCTGGTGCTGCGCTGCCTCTTCCCTGCTCTGTCTTCTGCACCCCGACCCTCTCCTTGTTGGGGAGGCTTGATCTGATGATGACGCAGCCCCTGCAGCATTCTCCGGGTTGGTGTGAGCTCGGCAGAGCTCTCTCCACCCCTGTACCTTCCCTTTAACTGTGTCTTTGTGTTAAAGTGGGTTTCTTCCAGATAACAAATTGTTAACTCTTGTTTTCTAGTCCTCACTGACATCTCCTTTCTTTTAATTCTTGTGTTTAGAATGTTGATGGGTACACTAATTATTGGTCTGTTTGGGTGAATACCTACTATATTTTCACTTTTTCCTATGAGGTGTCTTTGTCCTTTGCTTCTTATTCTGGGTCCCACCACTTTTTTTTTTTTTTTTAATTTGACAGACAGAGATCACAAGTACGTAGAGAGGCAGGCAGAGAGAGAGGAAAGGAAGCAGGCTCCCTGCTGGGCAGAGAGCTTAATGCGGGACTCCATCCGAGGACCCTGGGATCATGATGCGAACCAAAGGCAGAGGCTTTAACCCACTGAGCCACCCAGGTGCCCCAAGTCCCACCACTTTCTTTCCTTGTCTGCTTGAGTTCAGCATTTCACAAGAATCCTGTTTATATCTCCCCTCTTAGCCCAGTCATTATATTTCGTTTGAGAACATTTCTTTGCAATCCCTGTAGTTAACCACTGACCCAGTCTACTTCCCGACAATGCTGTACCCGTCCATGGATGGTGCAGATGCCATGGAGCGGGGTGTCCCCTCCTCCCTACCTGTTCTTACAGTGCTGCGGTCGTTCAGTTCACTTGTGTGACAGCTGCGACCACCAGGACCTCAGTTGGAGGCGAGTCATCTGTTAGGTCAGTGAAAGGTTTTGATTGCATGCATCCTCCTAGTGCTGTCTTAGACAGATCTGAGTCTGATGCACAGCTTTTTCCTTCATGGGAAGAAAAGCTTTCAACAATTCACACAAGACTAGTCTACTGGGGACAATTGCTGTCATCTGTTTGTCTGAGGATGCATCCACTTGTAGATTATTTCTTTCAACGTTATATAGTCCATTGCACTCTCTTCTTGTTTCCACAGTTTTCTCAAGACAAGTCTGATGAAGTCTGAGCCTTGTTCTCTGTAGGTGATACGTTCTTTCCCTTGATCTGTTCGGTATTTTATCTGTGTCCTTGATTTCTGGCAGTTTGAATGTGATATGTCTAGATATACCTTATTTTATATTAGCCCTACTTGGTGTTTTCTTGGCTACCTGGGTCTCTGATTAATTTTGGAAAATTCTCAATCCTTATTTTTCAATTATTTTATCTGTTTTCTTTCTCTTTCCTCTCCTTCTGTTGTTGTCGTCACATTTATGTCCCCGTACTCCCACGTTTGTAGATACTCTCCTCTCTCCATGGTGTGACCAGTCTTCTGCTGAACCCATCAAGATGCTCTCCATTTCTTATAAAAACAGAAGGTCCAATATCTATTTAAAGAGTATTTAGAGCCCCAGATCCCCTCCTTGCCTCAGCTCAGTAGATGGCAGTCATGTCTGTTTTCACCCTAAGCTGATGTCTAGGGTTTATTCTCTGGAGAGCTCTCCGAACTGCAGAATACCAGGCACATGCCTTAACCCCAAACCCTAACCTGAAAATACACACACGCACGCGTACACACACACACACATGCACACACACACACACACACACATGCATAGGCATAGGCACATACAGACACTGTTTCTCTTTCCAGCATTTCCCTGTGACACCCTGTGGAGTTTCCACATCTCCCCCCACATCGTCCATCCCTTCTCGTAGCTTCTGCATGATCGATTCACTAGAGCCTGAGGGAGATTTACCATATTGTTTAAGTTCCCAATCAGAAATCCAAAATCTTTGTTATATACAAATCTGCTTCTGAGGCTTTTTCTCTCTTTGAACTGCTTGCCTTGACTTTTAGTGTGCCTTGTCTCAGTGTCTCAGTGCCTGTAAGGCAGGCAGGGTTAACTGGCGCCTGGGTGGCTTAGTGTGTTAAAGCCTCTGCCTTCGGCTCAGGTCGTGATCTCAGGATCCTGGGATCAAACCCCGAGTCAGGCTCTCTGCTCAGTGGGGAGCCTGCTTCCCTCCCCCACCTGCCTCTCTGCCTACTTGTGATATCTGTCTGTCAAATAAATAAATAAAAATCTTTACAAAAAAAAAAATAAAAGGCAGGCAGGGTTAGGGATAGAGGCGCGGAGGCAAATAGATGTCACCATGAGAGTCACATTTTCCCGGTGATGAGTCAGGCTGCCTTTTTTTTTTTTTTTAAAGATTTTATTTATTTATTTGAGAGAGAGACAGTGAGAGAGAGCATGAGCGAGGAGAAGGTCAGAGAGCGAAGCAGACTCCCCATGGAGCTGGGAGCCTGATGCGGGACTCGATCCCGGGACTCCGGGATCATGACCTGAGCCGAAGGCAGTCGTCCAACCAACTGAGCCACCCAGGCATCCCTCAGGCTGCCTTTATTATCTCGACTTCCCTCTAAGGGTGTTCACCACAGACGCAGACAGAGAGCAGGACAACGCCAGCACGCCTTGCCCTCCTGGGCGCTTTTGCTCCTGAGGTCTTTGCTCCTGAGTTTCCCTTGGTCCTCACCAGGGCTGAAACCTGCCGAGGGGTCCGGCCGGCATGCCCAGAGACATGTTCCGCAGCGACCGGCAGGTCCTTTTGGACAGGGAGTTCTATTTGCAAACCCATATCCCAGGGAGCACCCGCGGGAGAGTCTCAGAGGCCTTTCCCCCCAGAGATCCTACTTTGTGTGCTCCCTCCGAGGCTGCATTGATGTGCATTCACAGTCCTTCTGAACACTTCACTGGAACCCACTGCCGCCTCCAGATTAAACTTTGTGACCCAGAGGAGCAACTCAGTGTGCAAAGTTAGTGGCGAACCTTGAGTGACATGATCTAGTTCAGTCCCTGTCCTGTGGCAGGGCTCGCCCTCAGGGACATCATGGCAGCACCCAGCACTGTCTTTTCCTGGAAGTGGGAAAAAACCTCTTGTCCCCATTCCTGGCTCCTCCTCATTCCATGTTCTCTGACCCCCGTCACCCAAACTTTGGGTCTCTGACCCCTGGACTGGTCTGCTCCGGCTGACCCAGAGGACATGCAGCAGGACTGAACCTGACCCCTGACCTCTCCATGACCTTGAGGTACCACTCGAGAAGGTGACTGCAGAGTCTTCTGACTCTCTCATATCCCCCATGGGAGAGACTGTGGAGTGGGGTCAGCAGCCCCTCCCAGGGACGTCAGCCTCCCCCTTCAGGGTAGTAGAGCCTGACTGTCCAAACGCAACTGCTTCATCCTTGAAGGGGATCAGAAACGGGCGGAGGAGATGACAGTATTCCAAAATACCAAGTCAGCCCTGAAGAAAGACAAGTGGAGATGAAATCATTGGCCCGAAGTGGAGACAGTCTGCTGTGTGAAAGACCACATTCCAAACAGGGAGGGTTCCAGAAGTTCTGGAATGGCAGCTCCAACTCCTCCTTTGAGGAGTGATCTGACCTTTCACAGGATCAGTCTGAGGGGCTGGTTGTAGACTGAGGGGACAAAACAGGTTGGTCACGTCAGATGCAGCTGTTCTGTAGAGAACGTTCCCTTCATTGGCAGCTCTTGAGGTGTGGCTTGTACCTAATTCCTTCCATTTGTCCACCAGTGGTGCAGCCGTCAGTCGGGTCCCTAGTGTCTGAGTTCGTTCCCGCTGCTGTAACAGAGCATCAGAGAAGGGCTGCTTCGACAACAGCAATTGCTTCTAGTTCTGGAGGCTGGAGGTCCCAGCTCGTGGAGCCAGCACGCGTGGCTGCTGAGGAGGCCCCTTTCCCAGGCTGCAGGTGGTGCCTTCTCCTTGCATCTCGTGACCGGGAGAGAGGGAGAGAAGTTTTCTGGGGTCCCTTTCTTGAAGGCACTCCTCTGTTTCATGAGGGCTTCACCTCGTGACCCTGCGGCCCCCCAAAAGGCCTTACCTCCTAACAAGACCATACGGGGGGCTAGGTTTCATGGTAGGATTTGGGGGTGGGCAGTCAGTCTGTAACACCCAGCATCCTCCAAAAGCAGCTAGTGGGGTTTGGGGTTAATATTTCAGAATACTCATCTTTCAGATACCGGAGGTGTTTCAGACCGTTGCAGTTATTGTTGTCCCAGTGATCCCATATCTGGCAAGTGGAAGCGCCACCTCATGGGCCCCTGGGTCCTTCCCACGTGCGCCCACGAGCAGTCCCTGTCGCTTCCTTACTTTTGGTTATAGGAAGATGCTCCAGGATCACGACGCACCTCCTTCCCCCAACAGGGCATGGCCACTTCTTCCTGAAGGATGTCTGGTTTCTTTGGAGGGAAGTGCTCCTTAGCGTTCTCAGTGAGGGCAGTACCTATGCTCATTGCTACGGGCTTTAGTGTTCCCAGCCCCTGACAGCAGATCCAACGAGAACATAAAAAAATTTTTTTTAAAGATTTTATTTATTTATTTGACAGACAGAGATCACAAGTAGGCAGAGAAGCAGGCAGATAGAGAGGAAGGGAAGCAGGCCCCCTGCTGAGCAGAGAGCCCGATGCGGGGCTCGATCCCAGGACCCTGAGATCATGACCTGAGCCGAAGGCAGCGGCCTAACCCACTGAGCCACCCAGGCGCCCCGAGAACATAGAAATTTTTAATGAGCGTCTTGATTCCAAGATAAACTATAGATTCCCATGCAGCGTTAAGAATGTGTTATTTACTGAGGTCCCACGTAAACTCGATTCCAGTCACACCTCCGAAACTGCTCTACAACAGCACAACCAGGAGGAGGGCATTCCCACAGTCAGGATCCATTTGCAGCCTTATAAGGATCCGTCAGGATCTTTCAGAGCTACCCCCAGCCCATCCCGCACTCCCGAAAGCCACTGTTCTCCATTTGTCTAACTTTGTCCTTTGAGGAATGTCATATAGATGGAACCCTACACTGAGTGATCTTTCGGATTGGCTTGTTTCACTCTGTAATTCTGTGGCGATTGGTCCACGCTGTGTGTGAACCGTGGTGTGCTCCTCCTAGTGTGTGCACGGAGCTCTGTGCCGCCTGTGTGGCCCGGTCTGAGTCCTGCTGGCTGATCCAAGAAAACCTGTTACAGACGTTGGTGCACAGGCTCTGGGTGAACAGTCTTCCCTGCTGTGAGAAAAAGTCAGGGACTCCGTGGCTGGTTGTACGGTAGCGGCTCTTTGAGTGTTGAGAAGAGGCTCCTAACTACTTTCCAGAGTAGCCCCGCCAATGTGCGTCACATCTGCTAGTTGGGATATTGTTGAGCAGAAATAGGAACCAAGGAAGAAATAACCTGGGGCTGGTGCCAGTACATCTATTATGCCTCCCTGCCCAAAGGGAACAGAGAAGTTTTGGTGGAAGAGAGGCCTGTGTCTGTTCTGGGCGGAGCAAGGGTCAGTGATGTGTGTGCCCTGCGGGAAGGAGGGGGGATGAGTGTGTCCTGAAGGGAGAGGAGGATGTGGTGTCCTGAGGGGAGGGAGAGGGATATGTGTGTCCTGAGAGGAGGAAGGGAGGGATGTGTGTGCTGGGGACTCAACAGGTGCCCTCTTTCCCACTCAAACCAAAGGCCTGAGGACTTGATGTCAGGAGCCTTAGTTTTGATTGGCATGAGCTCATCTTGGGACATTCCTGGTGTACTTCCTGGGGTCGTTGCTGAGAGTCTGGGAACACTTTGCACCCTCAGGGGCCAGGGAGCCTGGCACCCCACCTCTTTTCTGACAATGGCTGCACTTTTGCTCAGCACCGATGGCTCCCACTGCTTATAAAAAGTAAATATAAAAGAAGCTGTCTACAGGAATGTTCTGTTGCATAGTGGAACCTGGGTTAGTGGGGAATCCCTGACTCAGTTTCCCCTGTGGTAAAATGAAACAGGTGTGCTGTGAGTGCTGTCCGTATAGGGTCAGAGGATCAGCTGAGGTTCTGGGTGCTTAAAAGCCCATCCCAGGTCCCACCTCTGATTTTCCCAAGACTTCACACTGAGATGTGGATAAGGGCTCCATTGTGGTATGTGTAATTTTCTTCTGATGACCACATAATTGCACAGAACTAACAGGAGCCTGTGAGAACAGGACAGTTGGAGGCCCATTCCTTCTTTTGATCTCAGCATCTAAGAAGTTTTCAAAATACACTCTGAAGTTATTTTCAGGGTTTGCCAAACACTTTTGGGAAGAAAAGACATCAGAACCAGATGATATATTTGTTACAGTTCTAAGTGACACCCATTAAAAACAGGGCTCACCCTCCCCACAAAGGCTCCCCAGCCCTCAAGGGAATCAGGAGCATGGCCTGCTGCTGCCTACAGGCCTGGCCCCTCTAAGCTGGGCAGGTGCGGGGCATTTGTCTGCTGGTTCTGATGGGTTGGCCTTCATGTCCCACACAGGGAACAAAGACTTCTTTAGTTTTCCATGTGGGTGAGTGACATCTCTTTCCCAGGCCAAGGGAAGCAAGCAAGAGGACCCTCAGATTTCTCATTAGAAGGTTGGGCAGGGTACAGACCTGGCTGACTTCCACAGTGAACATGACAGCCTTGTTGCTGAGGTCACAGGGTGAAGCTTGTGGCCCAGGCCAGCCTACAGACAGTCTGCAAACAGGCTGGAACAAAGTCTTTGGGGGAAATGTTCAGATATCTGTAAAGGGGAGAGTACAGTATAATGATGAGCCCACGGACTCATGATCAGATCCACAATGATCAGATCCACAATGACCAGCTAATGGCCTGTTTTACCACCTGCTACAGGCTGACCTGCATTCTCTCAAAATCCGTTTGCTGAAGTGCTGACCCTCAAAACCAGAATGTGACTTTCTGTGGAGATGGGGCCTTTACTGAGGTGATTAAGGTGACATGAGGCCATATGTGTGGGCCCTAATGCAGTGTGACTGGTGTCCTTGTAAGAAGAGATGAGGACACAGACACTCACAGAGGGATGACCAGGTGAGGACACGGGGAGAGGACAACTGTCTGTAAGGCCAGGAGAGAGACTTCAGGGGATACGAGCCCTGTTCACCCTGCATCTTAGGCTTCTAGACTGTGGAACTGTGAGAAATACATGTCCATTTTTTAAAATGCCCCATCTGTAGTTTTGTTTTGACCGCCCAAGCTGACTGACATGGTCTCTGCTGTCACCCGTGCCCTTGAGGGTGTTTCTGAAGCACATCACAAACTTTGTGATTTTTTTTTTTCTTGCCTGTGGTGTTTTTAAAGGGTTCCAGTATTCTGTGGGGCTTGTTGTGGCTCGTGCCAGACTGAGGGCCTGGGCTTCCCTGAGTGGGGCAGGTGGGGATCAGGTGAGAAATGACCCGCCTCCCACCAGCCACATTAAGAGCGCGCAGTGTGGTGTGTTCACAGAGACACACACACACGGGCAGCAGCACTACTAAGAGAGGGACTCCTCCCTCACCACCAGCAGTACCTTCTTGTCCCCCTGCCATCTCCTGCCCCCACCGAAGGCAGCTGCTGCTGGGCTCCCCATCACCGTCGGTTCGTGGTTGCCTGAGTCCAGGATGCAGGGAAACACCAGCCTCTGCTCTGCGGTCCAGCGGCTTCGCTCTGCACACCCTGAGATGTGTCCATGGTGCTGCGCACAGCAGTGGGTGATTCGGCCCGGCTGCTGGGTTGGTGCCCTGCATCTGTGACCTCACCTGCGGGTGGCTGTCGGTCTTCCCGGTCCTGGCTAATCGAGAGAAAGCTGGTGTGAACAGTGGTAATCAAGTCGCCGTGCAGATTGATGTTTGCATTTCTCTTAGGGGGTCTGCTCAGGCGTTGACTGGCTGGGTCACACGGTAAATAGCTCTTTCATTAGCGGCAGATCATTTCCTGGCTGCGGGCTCTGCGCTGCCCCCTGCGCTGTGAGAGTCCCCCCTCCTTTACATGCCCCCAAATTGGTGAGGCCAGCGTTCTGCTTTTAAGCCATTGCCGTTTCATTCTTCTACATATAGCTGTCCAGTTTTCCCAGCACCATTTATTGAAGAGACTGTCTTTTTTCCACTGTATATTTTTTCCTGTTTTGTCAAAGATTAATTGACCATAGAGTTGAGGGTCCATATCTGGGCTCTCTACTCTGTTCCACTGGTCTATGTGTCTGTTTTTATGCCAGTACCATGCTGTCTTGGTGATCACAGCTTTGTAATAAAGCTTGAAATCAGGTAAGGTGATGCCGCCAGCTTTATTTTTGTTTTCAACATTTCCTTAGCGATTCGGGGTCTCTTCTGATTCCATACAAATTTTAGGATTATTTGCTCCAGCTCTTTGAAGAATGCCGGTGGAATTTTGATCGGAATGGCATTAAAAGTATAGATTGCTCTAGGCAGTATAGACATTTTAACAATGTTTATTCTTCCGATCCAAGAGCATGGAATGGTCTTCCATCTATTTGTGTCGTCTTCAATTTCTTTCATGAGTGTTCTGTAGTTCCTCAAGTACAGATCCTTTACTTCTTTAGTTAGGTTTATTCCCAGGTATCTTATGGTTCTTGGTGCTATAGTAAATGGAATCGATTCTCTAATTTCCTTTTCTGTATTTTCATTGTTAGTGTATAAGAAAGCCACTGATTTCTGCACATTGACTTTGTATCCTGCCACGTTGCTGAATTGCTGTATGAGTTCTAGTAGTTTGGGGGTGGAGTCTTTTGGGTTTTCCATATAAAGAATCATGTCATCTGCAAAGAGAGAGAGTTTGACTTCTTCATTACCAATTTGGATACCTTTTATTTCTCTCGGTTGTCTGATTGCTGTTGCTAGGACTTCTAATACTATGTTGAACAAGAGTGGTGAAAGTGGGCATCCTTGTCTTGTTCCTGATCTCAATGGGAAGGCTGCAAGCTTATTCCCATTGAGGATGATATTTGCTGTGGGTCTTTCATAGATAGATTTGATGAGGTTCAGGAATGTTCCCTCTATCCCTATACTTTGAAGCGTTTTATCAGGAATGGATGCTGGATTTTGTCAAATGCTTTTTCTGCATCAATTGAGAGGACCGTGTGGTTCTTCTCTCTTCTCATATGAATTTGTTGTATCACATTGATTGATTTGCGAATGTTGAACCATCCTTGTAGCCCAGGGATGAATCCCACCTGATCATGGTGAATAATCTTTTTAATGTGCTGTTGGATCCTGTTGGCTAGGATCTTGTTGAGAATCTTAGCATCCATATTCATCAGTGATATTGGTCTGAAATTCTCCTTTTTGGTAGGGTCCTTGCCTGGTTTGGGGATCAGGGTAATGCTGGCTTCATAGAAAGAGTCTGGAAGTTTTCCTTCTGCTTCAATTTTTTTTTCCAATTTATTTATTTTCAGAAAAACATTATTCATTATTTTTTCACCACACCCAGTGCTCCATGCAAGCCGTGCCCTCTATCATACCCACCACCTGGTACCCCAACCTCCCACCCCCCCGCCACTTCAAACCCCTCAGACTGTTTTTCAGAGTCCATAGTCTCTCATGGTTCACCTCCCCTTCCAATTTACCCAAATTCCCTACTCCTCTCTGACGCCCCTTGTCCTCCATGCTATTTGTTATGCTCCACAAATAAGTGAAACCATATGATAATTGACTCTCTCTGCTTGACTTACTTCACTCAGCATAATCTCTTCCAGTCCTGTCCATGTTGCTACAAAAGTTGGGTATTCATCCTTTCTGATGGAGGCATAATACTCCATAGTGTAAATGGACCACATCTTCCTTATCCATTCATCCGTTGAAGGGCATCTTGGTCTGCTTCAATTTTTTGAAACAGTTTCAGGAGAATAGGTGTTATTTCTTCTTTGAAGGTTTGGTAGAATTCCCCAGGGAATCCGTCAGGTCCTGGGCTCTTGTTTTTTGGGAGGTTTTGATCACTGATTCAATCTCGTTATTAGATATTGGTCTATTCAGGTTGTCGATTTCTTCCTGGTTCAATTTTGGTAGTTTATATTTTTCCAGGAATGCATCCATTTCATCTAGGTTGCTAAGCTTATTGGCATATAACTGTTCGTAATAACTTCTGATGATTGTTTCTACTTCCTTGGTGTTAGTTGTGATCTCTCCCTTTTCATTCATAACTTTATGAATTTGGGCTTTCTCTCTTTTCTTTGGGATTAGTGTAGCCAGTGGCTTATCGATCTTATTGATTCTTTCAAAAAACCAGCTTCTAGTTTCATTGGTACGTTCTACTGTATCTCTGGTTTCTCCCTCATTCATCTCAGCTCTAATCTTGATGATTTCCCTTCTTATGTGTGGAGTTGGTTTGATTTGTTGTTGATCCTCCAGTTCTTTAAGGTGTAGAGACAGCTGGTGTGTTCTGGATTTTTCAATTTTTTTGAGCGAGGCTTGGATGGCTATATATTTTCCCCTTAGGACCGCCTTTGCTGTATCCCATAGGTTTTGGACCGAAGTGTCTTCATTCTCATTGGTTTCCATGAATTGTTTCAGTTCTTCTTTGATATCCTGGTTGATCCAAGCATTCTTAAGCAAGGTGGTCTTTAGCTTCCAGGTGTTTGAGTTCCTTCGGAACTTTTCCTTGTGATTGAGCTCCAGTTTCAAAGCATTGTGATCTGAGAATATGCAGGGAATAATCTCAGTCTTTTGGTATCGGTTGAGTCCTGATTTGTGACCCAGTATGTGGTCTATTCTGGAGAAGGCTCCGTGTGCACTTGAGAAGAATGAGTATTCTATTGTTTTAGGGTGGAATGTTCTGTATATATCTATGAGGTCCATCTGGTCCAATGTGTCATTCAATGCTCTTGTTTCTTTATTGATTTTCTGCTTCGATGATCTGTCTAATTCTGAAAGAGGTGTGTTAAGATCTCCTACGATTAGTGTATTCATATCAATATGACTCTTTATCTTGATTAGCAGTTTTCTTAAGTAATTGGCTGCTCCCATATTGGGAGCATAGATATTTACAGTTGTTAGATCATCTTGGTGGATAGTCCCTTTAAGGATTATGTAGTGTCCTTCTGTATCTCTGACTACAGTCTTTAGTTTGAAGTCTAATTTATCTGATATGAGAATCGCTACCCCAGCCTTCTTTTGAGTCCCATTGGCATGAAAGATGCTTCTCCACCCCTTCACTTCCATTGCCGTGGTGTGCGTTGGTATCTTACTGGGTTTTTATCTGCATTTCGGTGATGAGTATTGGTTGAGAAACATTTTTATGTACTTGTTTGCCATTTGCATCTTTGGTGAAGTACTTTAAATTCTTTTCTCATTTAAAAAAATTGGTTTATGTTCTACTTGTTGCATTTTTAGAATTCACATGTCAGTCTGTGTCTTATCTTTCAGTCTTTTACCACTATCTTTGAAATGTTTAACTTTGATAAATTCCAGGTCATCAGTTTTTTTTTTTTTAATTTGCCATATTTAATAAACCTTTGCCTGGCTTCTCATTTCTTTTTAAAGTCTGACACTTTCAGATTTTATATTTGGAAGTGATCCATTCTGACTTGATTTTTGTACTTGGTTAAGTATGGATCGAAGTTTTATTTTTTTACATGTGGGTATCCAACTAATCCAGTACTATTTATTGAAAAACTTGTCCTTTCTTCACTGAATTGCCTTTGTGACTTATGTCATCCATGTGCAGGTCTGTTTCTGAATTCCTTGCTTTGTTCCATTGGTTTATTCTCTTGCTGCCATTTGTGTTGTAGACTCATGATATGTTTTAAAATCCAGTAGTGTTAATCCTCCAGCTTTGCTCTGCTTCAAAGTTGCTTTGGCTGTTCTAGGTCCTTTGCACATTCCTACATGAATTTTAGAATCAGCTTTTCAATTTCCACATAAAAGCTTAATGGAAGTTTGGTTGGGATTGCGTTGAATCTGTAGATCAATTTGGAAAGAATTAGCATTTTAACAACATTGAGTCTTCCAGCCATGAACTCAGGATGTTTCTCATTTGTTAGAGTTTTTTGTTGCGACTTTATCTTTCAACTTAACATTAGTTATATAGGGCTTTCACATCTTTTGTCAGATTTATCCCTAAATATTTCATAGTTTTTGGTGTTATTATTACTGGTAATGTAATACTGGTTAATTTTTGAAAGTTGAACTGTCCATGAATTACTGGGACAAATTCTACTTAGTCATATAGTGCTGCCTTCACTTTGCTAATATCTTATTTAGATTTTTTATGTCTTTATTCAGGAGGGATATTGGCTCTAGGTTTTGTACAGTTTTAATATGCCTTTGTCATAGAATGTGAGCAGCAGAATTATCGGGAAGAATTCGCGTAGTAAGAATTTGTGTAGAATTAGCGTTATTTTTTCCTTAAGTATCTAGGAGAGTTTACCAGTGATGTCATCTGTGCCCAGAATTGGTGGTACTTATTGTTTTTTTGTTTATGGGAAGGTTTTCAACTATGAAGTGGATTTATTTCACAGATATAGGGTTATTCAGGTTATCTATTTCTTCTTTTTTTTTTTTTAAAGATTTTATTTATTTATTTGACAGACAGATATCACAGTAGGCAGAGAGGCAGTCAGAGAGAGGAGGAAGCAGGCTCCCTGCTGAGCAGAGAGCCCGATGCGGGGCTCGATCCCAGGACCCTGAGACCATGACCTGAGCTGAAGGCAGAGGCTTAACTCTCTGAGCCACCCAGGTGCCCCAGGTTATCTATTTCTTCTTAAGCAAGCTTTGGTGATACATGTTTTTCAAGTAATTTGTCCATTTCATCTAAATTGTCAAATTTATTGGCATAAAGGTATTTATAATAGTCTTTTATAATGCTTTTAATATCTATAACTAGTCTTGTCACCTTCCATTTTTGATAGTGGTAATTTATGTCTTTTTTCCTGATCAGACTAGCTAGTAGTTTTTCAGTGTTAGAGTTTCTCACATATCAGGCTTTAGTTACTTTGATATTCTTTATTGTTTCCCTGTTTTCTATTTTATTGATTTTTATTACAGTCTTATGCTTACTTTTTTAAAAAAAGATTTTATTTATTTACTTGAGAGAGAGAGAGAGAGTGAGAGAGAGCACGAGCAAGGAGAAGGTCAGAGGGAGAAGCAGACTCCCCATGGAGCTGGGAGCCCGATGCGGGACTCGATTCCGGGACTCCAGGATCTTGACCTGAGCTGAAAGCAGTCGTCCAACCAACTGAGCCACCCAGGCGCCCCTTATGCTTACTTTTGATTTAATTTTTTCTTCTGTTAGATAGAAGATGAATCCCTTGATCTTCCTTTTTATCTTTTTTTCTAATAGAGGCTTAGTGCTCTCCGTTTCCTCCCAAGTCCTGGTTTAGCAGTATCCCACCAATTTTGTTATGTTGTATTTTCATTTTCATGAAGTAAAATTTTTTTTCTGACTACTTCTATCCATGGGTTATTTCGAAGTATGTTATCTCATTTCCTAATATATGGGTATTTTCCAGAGATATGTTCTTGATTTCTAGTTTTAATTCAATTGTAGTTAGAGAACATCATTTGTATGACTTGAATACTTTGAAATTTATTGTCACTAATTTTTTTGCATAGTATATGGCCCATCTTCATAACATAGATTATGTACGCATAAGAAAAATGTGTGCGTTCTCCTGTGGATGGAGTGTTTTAGGAATGTCCGTCAGACCAAGCTGGTTGAAAAGGGTGTTCATGTCTTCTATGTTCTTGCTGGTTATTACGGTCACTCTGCAGAAACAGGAGGCACCTCCACCCCAATTTGGTTCAAATGTTGAAACAGATGATGCATACATGCGTGTGTGCACAAGCATGTGCACACCCACACAGACATACACAATCTACCCATTAGGAGAAGATGAAAAGGTTGTTACTCACATAATGAGGCTTTCAGGTCCAAAATGGATTGAGAGAGCATCGAAGGACTGGATTAGGGTTTTGGTTTTTTTTCTAATTCAAGTATAGTTAACGTATAGTGTTACTGTTTTCAGCGATGCAGTATAGTGATTCAGTAATTCTATATATTATGCAGGGCTTATAATGATAAGTATACTCTTTATCGCCTTTACCTGCTTCACCCATTTCCCCCACCCCCAACCATCTACACTCTGGTAACCATCAGTTCTTCACAGTTAAGAGCCTGTTTTTTGGTTTGTTGCTCTTTTTTCCTTTGCTTTGTTTTTTAAATACCATGAACTGAAATCATATGGTATCTGTTCTTCTCTGACTTATTTCACTTAGCATTATACTCTTTAGATCCATCCATGTTGTTGCAAAAGGCAATATTTCATTCATTTTTAGGCTGAGTGATATTCCATTTTGTGTATATACCACATCTTCTTTATCCATTTGTCTATCAGTGGACATTAAGAATGTTTCCACAATTTGTCTACTGGAAATAATGCTGTGGTAAACACAGGGGTGCATTTATGTTTTTGAATTAGTATTTTCATATTCTTTGGGTAAATACCCAGTAGTAAATACCCCTGCTGGGTCATAGGGCAGTTCTACTTGCAGTTTTTTGAGGAACCTCTGTCCTGTCCTCCACTGTGGCTGCACCAGTTTGCATTTCTACCAACAGCACAAAGGTTACCTTTTTTCCTACATCCTCACCCACACTCGTTTCTTGTGTTTTTTATTTTAGCCACTTGGACATGTGCGAGGTGATGGCTCATTATGGTTTTGATTTGCAGTTCCCTGACGATTAATGATGGTGACCATCTTTTAATGTGTGTGTTGGCCGCCTGTGTCTCTCCTTTGGAGAAATGTCTGTTCATACCTTCTGCCAATTTTCAATGGGATTATTTGCTTTCTGGTGCTGAGTTTTATAAGTCCTTTGTATATTTTGGAGACCAATCCTTTATTGGGTATGTCATTTGCAAACATTTTCTCTGATTCTGGTAAGTTGTCTTTTAGTTTTATTGTTTCCTTTGCTGTGTGGAAGCTTTCTATTTTGATGTAGTCCCAGTAGTTTACTTTTGCTTCTGTTTCCCTTGCCTCAGGAAACATACCTAGAAAAATGTTGCTATTGCCAACATCAGAGACATTACTACCTATATTCTCTTATAGGATGTTTCTGGTTTCAGGTCTCACATTTAGGCCTTTCATCCATTTTCAGTAACTTTTGTGTAATGTGTGAGAAGGTGGCCCAGTTTCATTCTTCTGCATGTAGCTGTCCCAGCACCACTGCACGTAGTTCTCACAACACCGTTTGTTGAGGAGGCTCTTTTTCTCATTGCAGTTTCTTGCCTCCTTTGTCAAAGATTAGTTGACCATATAATTGTGAAATTATTTCTGGGTTTCTCTTCTGTACCACGGATCAGTATGTCCGTTTTTATGCCCGTACCATACTGTTTTGATTACTATACCTTTGTAGTTCAACTACGAAGTTGGAAGTCTGGAATTGTGATACTGCCAATCCTTCTTTTTCAAGATTCCTTTGGCTATTTGGGGTCTTTTGTGGTTCCATACAAATATTACAATTTTACTTGCTCTAATTCTGTGAAAAATGCTATTGGTGTTTTTGATAGCAGTTACATTAATCTGTAGAGTGCTTGGGGCAGGATGGACATTTTAACATCATTTGTTCTTTCAATCCGTCAGCATGGAATGCCTTTCCATTTGTTTAAGTCATCTTCAGTCTCTTTTATCAACCTTCCATGTTTCTTAAGAGTACAGGTCTTTCACTTCCATGGTTTAGTTTATTCCTAGGTATTTTATTCTTCTTGGTGCAGTTGCAGACAGGCCGTTTTCTTAATTGCTTTTTATGCTGCCTTGTTATTGTTGTGTAGAAATGCAACAGATTTCTGTAGATTGATTTTGTATCCTGAGACTTAGTTGCTTTATCAGTTTTAGTAGGTTTTGTTTGTGTTTGGTGGAGTCTTCAGGGTTTTCTGTCTGTAGTATGTCATTTTCTTCCTTACCAATTTAGATGCCCTTTATTTCTTTTTCTTCTCTGACTGCTCTGGCTAGTACCATGTTGAATTAAAGTGGTGAGAGTGAACATCCTTGTCTTGCTCCTGATCTCAGGGAAGAGCTGTCAGTTTTTCCCCATTGAGCATGATGTTTGCCATGGGTTTTTCATCTGTGGCCTTTATCATCTCCAGGTATGTTAGCTGTAAACCCACTTTGTTGAGGGTTTTTTCGTGCTTGGGTGTTGAATTTTGTCAAATGCTTTTTCTGCATCTGTTGAAATGATCATATGGTTCTTGTTCTCTTATTCTCTGGTTCATACATTCTCTTGTTGATGTGACATGTCACGTGATTTCCAAATACTGAATCACCATTGCAGCCCCAGGAATAAACCCCACTTGATTGTGGTGAATCATGTCTTTGCATGTATTCTTGGATTCGGTGTGCTAGTATTTGTTGAGGATCTTTGCATCTATGCTAATAAGAGGTACTGTCCTGTAGCTCTCTGTGTGTGGGTGGCATCGTTAACCTGGTCCTGGTTTTGGTATCAGGGTAATGGTATCTTCACAGAAAGAGTTGCAAATTTCCTTCCTTCCTTCCTTTCTTTCTTTCAATAGCTGGAGAAGAATAAGTATTAACACTTCTATAAATGTTTGGCAAAATTCACCTGTGAAGCCATCTGGTCCTGAACTTTCATTTTGTTGGGAGTATTCTATCAATGGCGTTTTCATTGTTGGGGATCAGTCCGTTCAGATTTTCTTTTTTTTTCCCGATTTGGTTTTGGGAGGTGGCTTCTTTTTCTAGGAATTTATCGACTTCTTCTAGGTTGTCCAAACTGTTGGCATGTCATTTCCCATACAACTCTCTTACGTGGTCCTTTGCATTTCCGTGCTGTTGGCTGTTACTGCTCCTCTCTTAGGTCTGACTCTGAGCCCTCTCTCTCTCGTCTGCCTCTCAATGAGTCCGGCTAAGGGTTTATCGATTTGTTGATCTTTTCAAGGAACAAGCTTTTGGTTTTATTGATCTGTTCTGTTGGGTTTTTCTTACTTTTCACTATCTCTACTCTAATCTTTATTATTACTTCCTTCCTTCTAGTGGTTTGGGGTTTTGTTCTTCTTTTCTAGCTCCCTCCAGAGTAAGGCTAGGTTGTTTGAGATTTTCTTGCTCCTTGGGGTCGGCCTGTAGTGCTCTACACTTCCCTCTTCCAACAGCTTTTGCTGCATCCCGGTGATTTTGGACCGATGTGTTTTCGTTTTCACTCATTTGTGGCCATGCACTTCTTGATTTCCTCTGATTTCTTGGTTGACCCACTCATTCATTGTTTAGTAGCATGTTATTTTTAGTTTCTACATATTTGTGTTCTTTCCAGACTTTATTACTTCTGGTAATACTTTCATACTGTTTTAGTCAAAAAAGATTCATGGCATGACTTCAGGCTTCCTTAACTTGTTGGAGACTTGTTTTGTGGCCTACTATGGGATCTGTTCTGGAGAAGGCTCCGTGTGCACTAGGAAAGAATGTGCATGCTGCCGTCTGGGGATGGAGTGTTCTGAATATATCTGTTAGATCCATCTGGTCCAGTGTGTCATTCAAAGCCACTGATGCCTTGTTGATCTTCTGTGTGGCTGATCTCTCCACTGATGTCAGGAGGGTGCTCGAGTCCAACCAGACCAGATGTCTGCTCCTAGTCCAGGGCAGGGGTCGTAGCTGGACTGTTGTGTGTGGTTATCGTCCCCTCTCCCTGGGCTGATGCTGGCCTGTTGGTGCTGCTTGCATTCTCTCAGGGTTTTGGTGCTGCTTTGGATGGCTCCGGCCGGGTGTGTCCCAGCCAGGTGTGTCCCAGAGGGGCAGGACCCCAGGGGAAGGCAGGGATAGTGCACATGGTGCCCTCTGGCTCTACCAGAGCTAATCTTGCTGATATTTAAATTTCCAGGTGTTAAGACCCACTGATTGTAAGAACTTACAAAGTCAGTCCCCTCTGGTTTTCTAAGCCAATGTTTTGGGGATTCATCTTCTTTGTGTGGATCCCCCATGCCTGAGATGCCCAGTGGAGGATCTGCTCCTTTTCCCTCCCAGGACATCCCTTCATCTGTGGTACAATAAGTGTGGCCTTCTGGCTTCTGACCACATCTCTGCCCTTCCTACCCCTTCATTGTGGCTTCTTCTCAGCATTTAGCTATGGAGAGTCTTTTCTGCTTGTCTTCAGGTGATTTTCCGGGTTATTATTTACACTCATTTGAGTGTTATCTTGGTGTATCCTAGGAGACTCTGTCATCTTCCCTGGAACTCTGGCTTGGGATTTTGATGATGGTTTGGGGTAAGGTCAGAATGAGGGCTTCCTCTCCTGGTGTGACTTTCCCATGGTGCCAAGGGAGGGAGCACCTGAGTTTCTCATCTGCTGTCCAGACGTGCCCATTAGGGAAAGAGGGAGGACAGGGCTTAAAAGTTGTCAACAGTCATACATCAAAGTGGGATCAGACTTTATTATGGTGATTTTTTATTCTATCAGTTGAGAGAGGGACACTGAAATATCAGAGTGCGATCGTGGATTTGTCCATTTCTCATTGCAGTTGTGTTTTCCTCGTATATTTTGAAACTCTTGTTATGAGCATAAATATTTTGAATTTTATGTTTTCTTGATGAGTTGAGCCCTTTTTATTTATGAAATGATCTTTTTCCTCATAATAAGGTTTGCTCTGAAATTTACATTGTTGGATATTAACAGTCACTCCTCTGATTGATGTTAGGATGGTGTATTTGGGCAATTCTTTTACCTTAGCTGTGTGCCTTTATGTATAAATAGGTTTGTTGTGTGCAACATTGGTTGGTTTGTTAATTAAGTCTGACAGTTTCTTTTATTAAAGTGATCAGACCACTTACATACCATTACAAAATGTGTCTGTAGATAGGGTTGGGCATCTCATCTTGCAATTTGATTTTTCTCATCTGCTCTGTTCCCCTTTCTTCTGTCTTATGTGGTTCTGTGTGTTTGAGGTCTAAACCAAGAGCTTTGTGGTCCTCAGTGTTGGGTGTGCTGACCAGCCCCACAAAGATGACCCTTGTGTGTTCACCCCTGACCACTGTCAGTGGTGCTTTAGGGTCAGGGAGGGATGCTGACCTCCATTTCCCCATGACCTCATGTAGGGGCCAGCAAAAGGAGCAATGGGTGATTCCTTTCAGTTTTTTGCTAGAAATAGGTCTTAACCCCACTCTTCCTCCTGTGCGTGTATGTGTGCACGTGCACCCATTTGGTATTCACTTAGTTTTAAGATAATGTGTGTGTGCAAGTAGAGATGAGTATAGTTTCCATTGTACCAAAGGCTTGTATATCAAAACAATTTAATAAGCCATGTGTCCCCAACTGGATGTTTCCAGTATTCATATGTTGCTAGCTGCATTGGGGATAGGGCCTTTATGGAAGTAGTTAAGGTCCAGTGGGGCCTCATGGGTGGGGCCCTGATCTGACAGATCAATGCCCTTATTAGAAGGAGAGAGCAGAGCTTACACACTTTTCCCAGGTGCACACAGAGAGGCCAGATGAACACAGAGCAAGAGGGCAGACACACACCAAGAGAGGACTCAGGAGAAACCAGCCCTGCCCACACCTGATCTTAGACTCCAGCCTCCAGAACTGGGGGAAATGCATGTATGTTGTTTAAGCTGCCCCATCTGGTATCCTGGGATGGCAGTCTGAGACACTGTTTTCCAAAAAAACATAAGTCAAGGCTGGACTCCCGGGCTAGACTGCAGAATTATTTATGATCTAGAAACATAGTGCTAACATGGCATAGCCGGGGTGCTCAGAACCCTGGGGGATGCTTTCTTGTGTTTTACTGGGTTTTCCAACATAACAGAGAATGACCCAGCCTTTTAATAAGATGCACATTTCAGAACTTAAGCTTGTCAGCCCAGAGCAGATGCACACACAGACCATGGCAGGTGCTGCAGGAGAGTGGGACAGGGCGCTCTCTGGGAAGAATGAGAATTGGAAGCAGGGTCTGCAGCTCAGCACATAGCGTGTGGGAAGAGCTTGGGTGAACCTGGACAATGGTGCCATTCCTGTCCTGGAACAGTCTGGGCTGGGCCCAGGGGCTCTGGGAAGGCACCCGGTGGGGGGCAGGTCTGTTCCAGTTCAGAAACCCTGTAAGCAGCGATGAGCAGCCGCAGCCACAGGCTTCTGCCCACAGCTCACCGTGCAACCACTGTGCTTGTTGAGGATGATTCTGGGATGCGCCTGAGTTCTCCCTTGAGAGGCTTGAAGCCAAGTGTGACAAGTGAGATGTATACATAGGACCCTTGTGGGGTCTGGTGAGGGGTTCCCACCAGCCTTGTGACAGAACTAAGTGCAGGGGAGATCCTGAGGGCTTGAGAGGGCCAGAGAGGAGTCCTGGAGCAGCAGGAGAATGAGGGTGGGCAGCCCCAGGGGGCAGAGGCGCGCAAGCAGTCACGTGCAGGGCACATCTGAGAGGAGGCCGGCACAGGGAATCTCAGACCTGAGATGGGGGACTGGGGCTTACCCTGGGAGTTCCAGAGACCTGGGTGTGCAGGGCCCCCTGAGGTGGCAGCTTGCCCATGGCCATCACCAGCCTGTCCCCCAACCTGTGCTCAGCAGGATGGCGATTGAGAGCTGCTTCTAGAGGGCAGTCCCCTTTGCAGGGAGGACCCTGCTGCTCCTCGAGTGGGAGTAGGGCAGATACTGCTTCTTGGGGTCCCAGGAAGTAGGGGTTGCCAATTAGGGAAAGTGGGTAAACCCTCACCTGAGCTGTGGTGTGAACAGGTGTTCCATCTCAAAGTCTCCCTTGTGCAGAATCCTCCCCCACGGGAAAGGAATCTGGGTGCTGTCTCCTTAGATTCTTATGGAACCCTTGGGCCTCCCAGGTCCTTGTGTCCAAGTACTGTTAGGAATATGCGCCCGCTGGGCCTCCAGCCTTCTGCCCTCGTCATGTTTACCATTAGCACCTACGATGTTACTTGCTTAAAAGGATGAAAAGGTAAATTGTGCATTACTAGTGCAGTAGAAACCTAGGACCAGCCGTGACGGGGACAAAGAGAACCCGAGGAAAACACAGGATGTTGTTCCGTCCAGCTGCGTGCTTGCCTGCTCTGCTCCCTCGAGACAAGAGCAGGGACTGAGGCCCAGATGCGAGCTAGGCCCGGGCAAGCCGACATGAGCAGGGCATGCAGAGCTGGAGAGAGCTGGGGTGGACAGTCCTCATGAGTGTCCCCAAGCCACATGCACACGTCCCCTGCAAAGCCCATGCTGCTCTGCTTTCATCAGCCAGTTGGACAGGATTCTTGTCGCGGGCTGATCTTTTGTCATGATGAACAGATCCCCTGTGACAACTGCATGTACCCTGCAGCATCTGGGGCTCCGGCAGCAGCTCGCCCCAGGTGCTGGTGGCCCTGCCCTACAGTCACCACTGAAGGAAACACTAAGTTGTCATCCAAGAGGAAGGACAGCAAAGCTGCAGTTCCTCATCCCAATGAGTGGGAGCCCCGAGCTGGGCTCCAGCGTGAGCCCCATCCCCCCCAGGCCAGGCCACGCTGCAGCCTCTCCACTGCAGGACTCTGTGAGGCTGTTTGCAGACTTCCCTTTTTTCTTTTGGGGGTGCAGCCCTGCCCTGCCATCCGCTGTGCCTACAGGTCTCAGGCTGCTGTGGATGCCCACCCTGTGCCCCAAGCGTGAGTGTCGAGCTTCTGAGACAGAGCAGGGGAGCCCCCAGGTCAGCAAAATGAATGGAGCTGTGTGCGCCAAGGGCCACATGTAATGGGTGCTGCTGCTTGGTCTCCTGGGGCCTGGCGCTGCCAGAGACCAGGGGTCACCCTGGTGTGATGGGGAGGTTCCTGGAAACGATCCTCATCCTTGGCTGCTTCTGAGCAAGGTGGGGCCTCATCACCTGTCTGGCTTGTGCTGGCTGCTGTCCCAGCCTGAAGACCCTGGGCTAGAAGGTGCACTATAAAGTGCTACGTAAACATGCAAGTTCCCCACCACACCAGGAACTTCTTGGTCAAAGGCACCCCCAGACCTTGTCCTGCTGCATCGTCCCAGGACATGTTCCAGCACCCCTCACTCACTTCCTACTGCCTCAGGCCACTAGACAGGACAGAGCTTGAAAAACCAAAGTCCCTTTTCCCCCAAAATATTCTTTATTCTTGCATTACGTCTGTGTTTCCAGTTGTGAATAAAAAATGCTTAGAAAGTGGTTACAAAACAGCGTGAACTGGACACGAGGCGTGGACTCGCCTTCTCCACGTGTGACGACACGGGGCCTGGCGTCGGGGTCGGGCTGGCCTGCCTGGGCTCAGTCGGGCTTCTCACTCTCAGAATCTAGAAAACAAAACCGCCACAGCTCATTACAGGCCCCACTCGTCACACAAGGCCCTGGAAGGTGGAACAGCGTGGCCAGACGGTCATCCTCCCATAGGGGAACCGGTGGCCTGTGACCCCCACACTGTGCAGGCAGACCCCAAGCAGCTTCTGCCATCGGGCCAGCCTCTGCATGGAGCCGCTGCCCAGGACCAGACAGGGCCTGCCGGCACCTGCATATTTGCAGTGCTGAGCTCCTCGGGTGCAGTGAGAGAAGCCGCAGCCCTGAGATGCCCCAGCTCTGCCCAGGCCAGTGTCAGATGAGGCACCAGATGGGGCTGTGGGGTCTGCACTGGTTCTGAAAAGGGGGTCCCCTCCCTCTGACAGCATGGGCATAGGGCCTTACTACCTCTTAGCTGGCTGGGCCAGGAGGCACTGTAAACCTTAGCGTGAGTGCGTACAGGGCGTGGGCAGGAGCGCAGACCACCAGGTGTGATGCCATCGAGGGTGGGTCGGCTGCAGACGGGCACCAAGGGCCATGAGGGCCCTCGCCAAACTCGCACGTGCTCCAACCTTCACGTCCTCTCCAAGCCTGCATTCCCAATGCAGATCCAGGAGAAGGTACAAAGGAGCTCACCTCGCTCCAGCTCTCCAGCCTGCTTTGTGCAAGTCAGTCCGTGTGGACAGGGGTCAGAGGCACCAGTTAGTTGCCCATGAGTCACACTCTCCATGGGGTAGCGCCCACTGTATGTCCAGAGTGGCAGAAAGCCGAGCAGATAGGCCTGGAGGCAGCAGACCTGGGTCCTCAGGTCCCAGGCCATACCTGGCAAGCACCATGTGCCGAAAATGGCGGGGAGGGGGTGGTGAGTCCCACCTAACAACCCACTTGGATCCTGAGCCAGCTGAGCACACACCAGATGTGGCTCCTGCTGGGGACCCGGACCCCACCATTCAATCCAACGTCTCCTCACAGCCACCCTGGCCTCTGGGAGCAGAGTGTAAGGCTGTGCCCAGGACTGCCTAGGAGCCTGGATGCTTTGACATGGGCAGAGGGAAAGGAAAAGATGTTGTTCCACACTGTTTTCAAGCAAAAATGTTTATTTTTTTCCTTTATATGTACAATCTCTTGGGGATTCCGTGCCACTGACCATACATGTACGAGGCCAGATCCCAGATCTCACCTCTGGTGCAGCAGGGAGTTAGGGAGAGCAGGAGAAGGCAGCTTCCACCCCCCTCAGGAACCAGGCACATGAAATTCTACACCAAGGGACCCAGGGCACGTTACAGAGAACAGAAATCTCTTATTACATCATCGTGCCCTGGCAGAAGACTGCATGATCACCTAGAAAACTCAATTCTAACTGAATTGATGGAATAATCCACGTAAAATCATTCAGCCCATTCTCGTGAGGTCCCACAGTACAGGCGGAACGATACAGTTCACAGAAGGCCCAAGCTGCCTTCTGAGGGGAAGTGAAAATGTCTCGGCCATGAGGAGCAGGGACTTCAGCTCCCTCCTGGGGCTGCGTGGTGCCCATCTGGGAGGGGTCCCACTAAAACCTTCAGGGGAGGCGTTCTCCCGGTCCTGGCAAGGCCACCTGCACGCACACAGCAGGGTGAGACCCAGGCCTCCGTGCAAGTGATGCAAGAGGAAGCACAGCTAGCAGGAGGGTCGACAGAACCCCAGAGCCGAGGGGACTGCGCGGTCTCTGCGGGGTAGGTGGCCTGCCTGCCCCCCACTGGCTTTGGGTCGAGGGGGGGGTGCCTGCTCATCTAGCATTTTCCAGCAGGCTCTGCACAGCCAAACACAGCTGCTTCTGTTCCTTCCTGAGACCGGCTGCCGCCAGCAGCACGCTCCCCCGGAAGCGCACAGCCCCGGTAGCCTGCTGGCGGCACCCGGAGCACTACTGCTGCTGGAGGTCGGGGGCGGGGGGCGTCCGTCTGTCTGCTCTCAGGGACCAGAGGAGCCCAAAGAGACCTAAGAGAGATCTAAAGTCGGGCTTTAACTTCAGATTTATAAACTGTTTGTATCTCTGCAACTGAAAATGGGCGAGATATCAAAGCACAAGCCAATTACCAAAATGAAATACAATTTTTTCAACATAGGATTTTCTTTTTTTTTAAACATCTCTTTTCATCAGGGAACAGAAAAGCTGGAATTCAAGGCACTGGACTTCTGCGGGGTGATTACAACGTTCTAGCCATCGATTCAAGTACAGGAGGTGGGTGCAAAGGCTGTAGGTGTGGAGCAGGGAAACGTAAGAGGGAGCGGGGTGTGCAGCAGGCAAGGAAGCAAGCATCGCCCACGCACCGGCCCCCTCGCCAGGCACCCACGGACAGGCGGGGCAGGACTCGGAGGCTAAGCCGCAACCTGGCTCCTCCAGACCGTTCAGTTCCACTCATTCCAGCTGACAAGTGGTAAGAGCGAGCTATGTGATTCGCAGTCTAGGGCCCGGTGCGCTGACCACAGGCGGCCGCAAGAACGCAGGCAGTGCAGGCACGCCTGCTGCCCCCAAGCCCAGCCTGGGGGTGGGGTTCGGGCTGCCCACCTGGGCTGCCCAGGGCCCCCAGGACACTGGAGGTGGGACTAGGATTCCGTACTGGCCCAGAGGCTGGGCACAGGGTGGGGCTGGTAGGCCGGAAAGGGCAGTACCTGGCATGGGCAGGGCTGGGGCGGTTCCAGGAATGGCCGCGGTGGCTAGAGGGCTGGGCGCTGGGGCCAGACATGGTGTCCCCACTGCTGCTCGAGGGGCGTTCATCTACGAGACAAGAAGAGGAAGGCACATGTGGCTGCCAAAAGCTGGCCTCCCCCGGGGTCCCCACAGATGCTCTCTCCTCAGCACCTGCGACGGAGTGTCTTCTAATGGCTGATACCAAAGCGACAGCCTGGGCCAAGAAGCAGTCTCCCCAAAGCCGCAGCCTGGCCACCTCACGGCCCGGCTGTCCGTGGGCCAAAGTGGACCCTGTGGGCACAGTGAGGAACTGCACAGCCCACCCCAGGGCTTGCTATTGGACCGGTCAGGGTCTTTATGGAAGGACCTGAGCGCAGGAACTCCTGGCAGGGCGGGCCCACCTCTCTCCACACCCCGAGGGAGGAGCAGCACAAGGATGGGAGAGTGAGTAGAGAAGGCGGTGAGACCGCCAAAACCAGGACACAGAAAACCGAGGCCACGGAGATTACAGCCCAGGAGCCGTCCGTGCCCGAAGTCCAGGCAGATCGAAGAAAGCAGCTGTGGAAAGAGCACAGCCACGTGGAGTCGGCCCCAGAAACGCAAGGGGGCGCTTCCCGGGGAATAGCGCTGCCTCTTGCCCCAGTCCTACCGTAAGGAAGAACCCCGTGTGATGCTCTCTGCAGAGGCAGAGAAGTTCCACGCTCCTTCACAGAAGGCACAGCAGCCAAGGCCGGAGGATGCTTCCTCCATCTGTGAGGGCCTCTCTGGAACCTGCAGCCAAACCTACGCTGCAGTGAAATGCCAAATGCGCTTCCCCTATAGCTCTCCCTGCTCCTAGTCCACGCTGTGTGGGAAGTCCCAGCCAAGGCAAGAAAAAGAGCAGAGCCGGAGATTAGAAAAGAAAAAGGAAAACCATCCTCACTTGCAGAGGACAAGATTGTGCTTGGAGAAAACTCAAAAGACTATACAAACAGATTTCTAGAACAAGCAAATGTAGCAAGATGGCAGGATACAAGATACAAAGTTCTATATACTAGCAATATACAACTGGAAAATGAAATTTAAGAACAATACAATCTACTTACTGATTTTTAAAGATTTTATTTGAGAGAGAGAGCATGAGAGAGGGAACAAAAGGAGTGGGAGAGGGAGAAGCAGGCTTCCCGCTGAGCAGGGAGCCCGATGCGGGGCTCAATGCCAGGACCCTGGGATCATGACCTGAGCTGAAGGCAGACACTGAACGACTGAGCCACCCTGGTGCCCTGAAAAATCAAATTCTTGAAGAAGATGGACATTGGAGTTTGTACCCTCCTCGCTACTGAATATACTACAAAGCTGCAGTGCATCGGGGTTGTGGTACTGTCATAATAGTACCGTCATAATAGTGAAAGAACAGATCGATGTGACAGTTCAGAAGTCGACCTACACATATAAGGACCATGTGACCCATGTCTGTGCGATGCAGTGGGGGAAAGAGGGCGCTGTAAGAGCCAGATGTGCATACGGGATGGGGGGATCCTGGCACCTCCATCAGACCACAGGCTTTCAGGCCTCAGTGCAGCAGCCAAAACAGTGACGCTTCTAGGGAAAAACGCAGAAACATAGAGAATATCCAGATTTGAGAGATGCAAAAATCCCTAATATAGGACAGAAAAATTAAATCATGGGATGAACTGGACCCCAACAATACTAAAATGTCTGCCATGTCACTTTCAGCATTGAAGAAATGAAAGACAAGCCACAGACCGATAGAACGTATCCATGATGTGTACATATGTGAAAGAACATACAATGAACTCCCATAAATCAATAATCAAGAGATAATTCAACTTTTAAAAGGTAAAAAGATCCCTGACTAAGCTCTTTACAAAAGCCAGCAAGAACCATGAGAGACTATGGACTCTGAAAAACAATCTGAGGGGTTTGAAGTGGCGGGGGGGGGGGTGGGAGGTTGGGGTACCAGGTGGTGGGTATTATAGAGGGCACGGCTTGCATGGAGCACTGGGTGTGGTGAAAAAATAATGAATAATGTTTTTCTGAAAATAAATAAATTGAAGAAAAAAAATGTGAAACGGCACTCAAAGACCAATGGAAACGTTATAAGAGCAATTTCTAGGCCTCCATTTTGTTTTACAGGTAAATTTTCATATAAAACATCTCATATAACTTAAAATTTTAAAAGGTAAGGCAATATAAAGGAAAACAAGGTGAAATAGAAAACAGAAACTGTAAAATACTATGTGAAAGAAAGACAAGATTGAGAATTTTGGCAGAGAGCGAGGAACTTACAAAAAAGGACGTAACAGACTTGCAGGGAAGATGGTGGGCCAGGAGGATTCTGAGCTCACCACATCCAGGGTATACCTGGATAACACCCACATCAGTGTAAATAACCCAGAAAGTGACCTGAAGACTGGCGGAACAGACTCTGCACAGCAAAATGCAGAGAAGAGGCCTCATCAAAGCAGGTCAGAAGGATAGAGACGCTGTTTGGCTCCAAACAGACTGAGGACTGTCTGCAGGAGGGAGGGACGCCTCAGGGACAGAGACAGGAGGGAAACAGACCCACGCACAAAGAACCTGCACAAAAATCGGGGGGTGGGGGTGGGGGTAGAATTTTGCCAGGTCTTAAAATCAGCAGGGCATAACACGGGAACTTCAAAAATCAGCCAGCCCAGCTTTGGAGAGCCTGGAGGGAGAGGAAACGGATTCCTGGCCTTGAAGAGGCAGCACAACAAATGTTCCTGCTGCGACAGCCTTGGAGCAATGGTCTGAAGAACATTTGCTTCTACGAGAACACTCCAATTTCACAGTGAGTGCCACAGGGGCAGGGACATTTGGAAGACTTTCCAAGAACAAAAAAGGTCGTAGGTGCTGTTCCCCTACCTAGATACATGGACACCTCTGGGAACCAGGGCAGCAGGAACACTTTACCTTCTTCCTGCTAATAGCGGCCCCAGCCTGCACCCAGCTGCAGGTGCCCCCCTCCAACCTGGCCAACTTCTGCACGAGTTTTGAGCTCCTCTGATCCCCTTCTACAGCTGACCTGCACAAAACTTGCTAACACTGCACAGCCTGCCCCTCCCCTGCATTCTCCTGCAGACCTGCCCCTCTGGGACACACCTGGCCAGAACCATCCAAAGCAGCACCAAAACCCTGAGAGAATGCAAGCAGCACCAACAGGCCAGCATCAGCCCAGGGAGAGGGGACGATAACCACACACAACAGTCCAGCTACGACCCCTGCCCTGGACTAGGAGCAGACATCTGGTCTGGTTGGACTCGAGCACCCTCCTGACATCAGTGGAGAGATCAGCCACACAGAAGATCAACAAGGCATCAGTGGCTTTGAATGACACACTGGACCAGATGGATCTAACAGATATATTCAGAACACTCCATCCCCAGACGGCAGCATGCGCATTCTTTCCTAGTGCACACGGAGCCTTCTCCAGAACAGATCCCATAGTAGGCCACAAAACAAGTCTCCAACAAGTTAAGGAAGCCTGAAGTCATGCCATGAATCTTTTTTGACTAAAACAGTATGAAAGTAGACATCAACCAGAAGTAATAAAGTCTGGAAAGAACACAAATATGTAGAAACTAAAAATAACATGCTACTAAACAATGAATGAGTGGGTCAACCAAGAAATCAGAGGAAATCAAGAAGTGCATGGCCACAAATGAGTGAAAACGAAAATACATCGGTCCAAAATCACCGGGATGCAGCAAAAGCTGTTGGAAGAGGGAAGTGTAGAGCACTACAGGCCGACCCCAAGGAGCAAGAAAATCTCAAACAACCTAGCCTTAGGCTGGAGGGAGCTAGAAAAGAAGAACAAAACCCCAAACCACTAGAAGGAAGGAAGTAATAATAAAGATTAGAGTAGAAATAGTGAAAAGTAAGAAAAACCCAACAGAACAGATCAATAAAACCAAAAGCTTTTTCCTTGAAAAGATCAACAAATCGATAAACCCTTAGCCGGACTCATCGAGAGGCAGACGAGAGAGAGAGGGCTCAGAGTCAGACCTAAGAGAGGAGCAGTAACAGCCAACAGCACGGAAATGCAAAGGACCACGTAAGAGAGTTGTATGGGAAATGACATGCCAACAGTTTGGACAACCTAGAAGAAGTCGATAAATTCCTAGAAAAAGAAGCCACCTCCCAAAACCAAATCGGGAAAAAAAAGAAAATCTGAACGGACTGATCCCCAACAATGAAAACGCCATTGATAGAATACTCCCAACAAAATGAAAGTTCAGGACCAGATGGCTTCACAGGTGAATTTTACCAAACATTTACAGAAGTGTTAATACTTATTCTTCTTCAGCTGTTCAAACAAACAAACAAATAAATAAATAAATAAATAAAGGAGGAAGGGAAACTTGCAATCTCTTTCTGTGAGGATACCATTACCCTGATACCAAAACCAGGACCAGGTTAACGATGCCACCCACACACGGAGAGCTACAGGACAGTACCTCTTATTAGCATAGATGCAAAGATCCTCAACAAATACTAGCACACCGAATCCAAGAATACATGCAAAGACATGATTCACCACAATTAAGTGGGGTTTATTTCTGGGGCTGCAGTGGTGATTCAGTATTTGGAAATCATGTGACATGTCACATCAACAAGAGAATGTATGAACCAGAGAATAAGAGAACAAGAACCATATGATCATTTCAACAGATGCAGAAAAAGCATTTGACAAAATTCAACACCCAAGCACGAAAAAACCCTCAACAAAGTGGGTTTACAGCTAACATACCTGGAGATGATAAAGGCCACAGATGAAAAACCCATGGCAAACATCATGCTCAATGGGGAAAAACTGACAGCTCTTCCCTGAGATCAGGAGCAAGACAAGGATGTTCACTCTCACCACTTTAATTCAACATGGTACTAGCCAGAGCAGTCAGAGAAGAAAAAGAAATAAAAGAAATACTTGAAGTACAGAAAGCAGATGTAGATGGGGTGTAGAAAACAAATACAGTAAAAGCGCAGTAACTGGGGGTGCCTGGGTGTCTATGTAGGTTAAGCAGCAGGCTTGATTTAAGCTGGGGTTTGATCTCACAACCCTATGTTGGGCTCCATGCTTAACAGGGAGTCTGCTCAATATTTCCTCTCTCCCTCTCCTTCTATCCTCTTCCCCACCTCTCTCTCTTTAAAAGAAATCTAAAAAAAATACAGTAACTGAAATTTAAATCTCAGTTTACAGGGTTAATAGCCGTATAGACACAGAGAATAATTTAGTGAACTAAAAGACCTGAAGGAAATAATCCAGAATAAACTCTCAAGAGAGAAAAAATGAGAAAACATGTAAGAGACCAAGGATAGACTAAAAGACCTTATATATGGACTGGAGTCTCAGGAGTAAAATAGGGGCAGGAGAGTAGGTCAGCAGTATGGGAAGAAATGAGGAAATGGCAGAAAAACATTCAAATTTGACCAAGAAATGAAACTGTAGAGTCCAGGAGCCCTATGAAGTCTACGTAGAATAAAAATGTGTATTTTTAGGCATCTCGATAAATCTTCTGAATGAATCTAGCTGAAGTCGGAAGAAAAAGAATTCAAAGTAACACACTGGAAGTTCACTTAAAAGAAAAATAAGGGAGGACAAATAACAAGAGAATGATAGTGTCATAAAGCTGAACGTCATCGCTAACCTAGAATTCTATACCCACTAGAAATGTCCTTCAAGACTTACAATGAAATAAAGAGCTTTTCATGGGGTGCCTTGGTGGATCCCACTGGTTGAGTGTCCAACTCTTGGTTTCGGCTCTGATAATGATTTCAGGGTTGTGAGATGGAGCCTCATGTAAGGCTCTGCTCAGCGGGGAGTCTGCGTAAGAGTTTATCCCCCTCCCTCTGCCCCTTCCCCCACTTGTGTATGGGTGCTTGCTCTCTCAAATGCATCTTTTTTTTTTTTAATGATCTTTTTTTAAAGTAATTTTTAGACAAAAACTGAGGTATAAGTCACTGGTATACATATGTTAATAGAAATTCTGAAGGAAAAGGCTCCTAGAAGGAAGGTTAGAGGCAGGAAGAAATGAAAAACAAAAAACAATAAATATGCAGATATAGATGAATATTGACTGTATAAAAGAGGTATTCGGAGACTGAAAGTTGACATAGAATTAAAAAAAATATGTTAGGAGGGGAGTAAAAGCAATGAGAAGTGTTCTACTGGTGTAGTGAAAGATACAGATGTAGTGAAAAGAAGGGCCATCTGTACCCCAATGTTTATAGCAGCAATGGCCACGGTCGCCAAACTGTGGAAAGAACCAAGATGCCCTTCAACGGATGAATGGATAAGGAAGATGTGGTCCATACACACTATGGAGTATTATGCCTCCATCAGAAAGGATGAATACCCAACTTTTGTAGCAACATGGACGGGACTGGAAGAGATTATGCTGAGTGAAATAAGTCAAGCAGAGAGAGTCAATTATCATATGGTTTCACTTATTTGTGGAGCATAACAAATAGCATGGAGGACAAGGGGAGTTAGAGAGGAGAAGGGAGTTGGAAATTGGAAGGGGAGGTGAACCATGAGAGACTATGGACTCTGAAAAACAATCTTAGGGGTTTGAAGTGGCGGGTGGGTGGGAGGTTGGGGTACCAGGTGGTGGGTATTAGGGCACAGATTGCATCGAGTACTGGGTGTGGTGCAAAAATAATGAATACTGTTAAGCTGAAAATAAATAAAAAATAAATTTTAAAAAAAAGGCAATGAAGTGTTTAATGTTCTTTCCACTGCCTTGGGAAATGGGTTAAAGAAAATTAGACTGTGATAAAGTAAGGATGTATGCTATAGTATTTAGAATACCTAATCATTAAATGAACAGTAAGAGAAAGTAAAATTTCCGAGCTAATAGTGGGAGGGAAAAGAGTAAAACAGTTCCACACTATTGTAGGAAAGGAGAAACAGTTCCACACTATTGTAGACTCTAATACTTTAATTTCAATAAAGGTTAGAATAATGAGACCAATGAATAAGGAAAGAGAGGATCTGAAAAGTACAATAAGCCAATTATCCCTAACAAAACTCTACCCAACAAGAGCAGACTGTACTTTCTTTTCAAGTGCATATGGAACCTCTAAAGAATAGGTCATATTGGGCCATAAAACAAGTCTCAATAAATAAACATAAATAATACAAATATAATACAAATCTAAAAAGATTGAAATACTATAAAGTATCTTTTCTAACATAATGAATGAAATTAGAAATCAATAACAAAAGTACTAGAAAACTGTCTTATATACAAAACTAAATACTCAAATAATCAAAGAAGTAATCACAAGGGAAATTAGAAAGTAACTTGAGACAAATGAAAAGGATAATACAATACATAGACATTTATGGGACAAAGCAAAAGTTCTCAGAAGGAAATTATAGCTGTAAATGCCTACATTGAACAATATCTTAAATCAATAATCTAACTGTATACCATAATAACGTAGAAAATAGGAAGTCATAAAAAGTAAAGCAAATTAATTACAAATGAAACCAGAAGTCAGTTCTTTGAAGAGATCAACAAATGGACAAGGTTTTAGCTACCAAACTGTATAATTTAAATGAAATAGAACAATCTCTAGAAACACTCAAATTACCAGAGCGGACTCCAGAAGAAACAGAAAATCAGACCTATAACAAGTAGTGAGATTGAATTAGTAATAAAAATGTCTCAACAAAGAGAAGCCAGATTTTTAAGAAGAATTAATACCATTCTTTCTCAAAGTCTTCCAAGAGTTGGAAGACATAGGAATAATTCCTAACTCGTTCTATGAGGCCAGCATTAAGCTGCTACCAAAGCCAGATAAATACATCACAAGAAAATTCAACTAATACCCAATGAATATTTATGCAAAAGTCTTCAATAAAATATCAGCAAGCTGAATTCAGTAGCATAACTGGAGTATGTATATATACCATGACCCGGTGGGAATTATCCCAGGAATTAAAGCATAGTGTTTTAACATGAAAATCAATCAATGTAATATACCACTAACAAGATTGAAGGGATAAAGAAACCTATAGTCCTCTCATTTAATGCGGAATAAGTATGTGACAATATCCGACTGTCTCTCATAATAAATGCACTCAACAAACTACAAACAGAACAGAACGTCAATATGATAAAGAACATATATGAAAACCCATAGCTAACATTATATACTTGGTGAAAGTCTGTAAATCATACCTGTTTTTGCCACTTTTACTCACTATAATATTAGAAGTTCTAGCCAAAGAAATTAGGGAGGAAGAAAAAAGGCAGCCAAATTGGAAAGGAAGAAGTAAAATGATCCCTGGTCAGAAATGACGAAACCTTACATGTGGATAACCATAAAGAATGCTTGTGCGGATTCACACAGCTAATCCATGAAGTCAGCAAAGTTGCAGGTTACAAAATCAGTTTCATTTCTGTACACTAACAATGAACAATCTGAATGGAAATTAAAGAAGTTACATTTACAATAATGGAAAAACCATAAAATATTTAGGAATAACTTCAGGGGTTTAAAGATTTATACACTGAAAGCCACACAACTGCCAAAGGAAATTAAGACAGAAATACATGGAAAGACGCCCTGTGGTCATGGATTGGAAGACTTGTATGATTACAGTCAGTACTACCCAAAGTGATCTACAGATTCACTGCCATCACTGTTAAATTCCCAAAGGCATTTTTTCAAGAAATAGAAAAAACCCATCCTAAAATTCATATGGATCTGAAGGGACCCCCGGAATAACCAAAACAATTCAAAACAAGTTGGAAGACTCACACTTCCTATTTTCAAAACTTACTGCAAAGCTAAAGAAATCAAAACAATGTGATACTAGAAAAAGGACAGACATATACACCAATGAAAAAACAAAGAAGCAAGAAATCAACCTTTGCAAATATGGTCAGTTCATATTCAACCAGAGTACCAAGTCCATTCAGTGGGGGAAAGGAGAACCTTTTCAATGAATGATGCAGGAGAACTGGTTATCCACATGCAAAAACATGAAATGTGCACCCTTACCTCATACCATATGCAGAAATTAATCAAACTGGATAAAAGGCCTACACATAAGAGCTAAAATTACTAAACTCTTAGCAAGAAACAGGGGGGGAAGTTTCACAACATTGGATTTGGCATAATTTCTTGGCTATGACACCAAAGAGATGGGCAACAAAAGAAAAAAACAGGTAAATTGGTCTTCATGAAAATTAAAAAGTTTTGTGCATCAGAAGACACTGTCCAGGGGCACCTGGGTGGCTCCAGTCAGTTAAGCATCTGCCTTCAGCTCAGGTCATGATCCTAGAGTCCCAGGATCAAGCCCTGTGTCAGGTGCCCTACTCATTGGGGAGTTTGCTTCACCCTCTCCCTCTGCCCCTCCCCCTGCTTGTGCTCGCTCTCTCTCAAGTGAATAAATAAATCTTAAAAAAAAAAAAAAAAAGACACTGTCCACAGAGTAAAAAGGCACTCATTAGAATGGGAAGAAGTATTAGCAGATCACATATCTGATAAGAGATTAAAATCCAGAAAATACAGAGAACTCCTAAAACTCAGTAATAAAAACAAAACAACTGATGAAAAATAGGCAAAGGAGGGCACCTGGGTGGCTCAGTGGGTTAAAGCCTCTGCCTTCAGCTCAGGTCATGATCTCAGGGTCCTGGAATCGAGCTCCGCATCGGGCTCTCTGCTCAGCAAGGAGCCTGCTTCCCTTCCTCTCTCTCTGCCTGCCTCTGCCTACTTGTGATCTCTGTCTGTCAAATAAATAAATAAAATCTTTAAAAAAAATTAAAATAAAAAAAACACAAAATAAAAATAGGCAAAGGACTTGAACTGCTGTTTCTCTAAAGATCTACAAATGGCCAGTAATCACACGAAAAGAGGCTCAACATCCCTGAGCATTAGTAGAGTACTCATCAAAACCACACTGAGATAACCACAGTGGTATCAGGATGGCTACTATTTAAAAAAATCAGAAAATTGGGCGCCTGGGTGGCTCAGTGGGTTAAGCCGCTGCCTTCGGCTCAGGTCATGATCTCAGGGTCCTGGGATCGAGTCCCGCATCGGGCTCTCTGCTCGGCAGGGAGCCTGCTTCCTCCTCTCTCTCTGCCTGCCTCTCTGCCTACTTGTGATCTCTCTCTGTCAAATAAATAAATTAAAAAAAAAAAAAGAGTTGGCAAGAATGGAGAGAAACGAACCCTGCTCACTGCTGGCAGGAATGTAAAACGGCGCAGCCACTGTAGAAGACGGTCTGCAATTCCTCAGTTAAAAACAGAATTACTTTATGATGCAGTGATTCTGCTACTGGGTACTCTTTCAAAAGAATGGACAGCAGGGACTCCGAGAGATGCCGCACACCCTGTTCGTGGCGGCATCGCTCACAACGGCTCATAGGTAGAAGCGACCCGAGCGTCCCTCAGTCGATAAATGGATAAAATGTGGTGTGCATACACTAGAACAGCATTTAGCCTTAAAAAGGAGGCCATTTGGACACAGGCTGTAACGTAGGTGAACCTTGAGGACATTACAGCGAGTGAAATAAGCCCCAGAACGACAAATACTGTAGGGTTCTTCTGACACAGCGCCTCCGGGAGTCCGAGCCGTGCGGCTGGAAAGTCGAATCACGGTTGCCGAGGACTGAGTGGGGGATGGGAAGCTCGTTTTCAATGAGGACGGAATTTCCGTTTTGCAAGATGAAAAAATTCTGGGGCTGCACGGTAGTGATGCTTGAACAAAATTAATGCTTAATGCACTTAAAACCGGCACTTAGAAATGGCTAGGATGGCAAATTTTATGTCCTATATTTTGCAATTAAAAGATTGGGAAAAAGTAATTTTTAAATTTTAATTGAAGTGTGGTTGACATAAAATACTAAATTAAGACCTACAGCGTCGTGATTTAAGATACATACACATTACAAAGTGCTCACTATGGTAAGTGTAGGACAGTACTACTGTGTTCCCGGTTTCCTTCTCATCCCCCAGCTGCAGCCCAGCTGTAGGCTGAGCACAGGACAGGGCAGACACTACACGATGCCACTTATAGCCACAGAATGTAGAATGAAAGTTAATAGGGGCTGGATAAGTAGAGGCACCAGAGGTGGGGACTAGAGAATATTTCTCTTAGAAGTTTCTATCTGGGATGAAGAGGGTCTTAGAGATGAATGGTGTGACGGCTGCACAACATTGTGAATGTGTGGAGTACTGTGCTGAATTACACACTTAAAAATGACTGAAATGATGGTTATGTCATACAGATTTACCACAGTGAAAAAATGTTTTAAAAAAAATCTTAGTAAGGGGGCGCCTGGGTGGCTCAGTGGGTTAAAGCCTCTGCCTTTGGCTCAGGTCATGATCTCCAGCCCCGGAGCTCTCTGCTCAGCAGGGAGCCTACTCCCCCCCCCCCCCGCCTGCCTCTCCGCCTACTTATGATCTCTGTCAAATAAAGAAAATCTTTAAAAAAAAAGTAATCTTAGTAAGAATCCCTGCCATTCAAACAATGGGATTAGCGAGCTGGTAAGATGGGGTATGGCCTGCGCAGGTATGAGATCCCACGTGCTGGAGTCCGGACAGTGAAGCAGAGACTCCCCTGCCTGGACACAGGAAGGCGCGGGCACCGTGTGCATGGCGGGAGTGCAGAGAGCATCGGGGCGGCAGTGGACGAGACGGACTGACAGCTGGACTGAAAAGCCAGTCCCGGCACATTTTAAAGAACTGAAAACACCCAAAGTTTGTTCTCCTACACAGTGCAGTTAAGGCCGAAAGCAGTAATAAAAAGTATGAGGAAATTAATATTTATATTGCTTCAACCACAGCGGAAATTACAAAATAATTTGAACGGAAGAGTAAAGAAAATGCAATATATCAAAACCTTTAGGATCCAGATAGAACCACGAGAAGGGATTTTTTTGGATTGAATGCCTGTATTATAAAACTGGAAAGGCTGGAGATCAATGACCTGCACATCTCAAGAAACATTCGAGAACAGCAAAGCCGCTCAGACACAGCAGGAAGGAGATAATAAAAGAAGAAACTGATGACACATAAAGATACCAGCAGAGCCAAAATGAGTTCTTTGAGAAGGCTCGTAAGGGTTATGAGCCCCTCGGGAGGCTGTACAGGATGGGGAGGGAGGGGCACACACGCGGAAGCCACCGTCATCAGAAATGAAGACCAACATCACTACAGGCCGAAGACAGGATGTTCTAAGCAGCTTATGTCAATTAATTTGAAAACTTAGATAAATTTAGGTATTTACCAAATGTTAGAAAAGCAGGACTTAACGAAAAAATAGAAAATCCAAATGGCACAGAAAGTATAAAAGAAACTGAATCTATAACGAAAACCTTACCCTCAGGGGATGGAGAGACGCGTGAGAAACACAGCAAAACGTCAGCCGCAGCGTGCAGGCTGGGGCACACGCAAGCCCACTGTGCAATTTCCAACATTTCTGTATGTTTGAAATTTTTCTGAGTACAAGGTCACAGGGAACCTTCCCACACTCAAGAAAGAACTCCTAGACCAGACGGGTTCACCAGGGACCTCCGCTAAGCATTTCAGGACCAAGTAACAACATGACACACACTCCTCCTGAAGACGAGCAGGGAGCGCCCTCGCAGGAGGCGGTGACACTGTCAGCCCCGTCGCAGGGACACAGGGACGACGGAGCCAGACGGCTGCCCCGGCGCGCACCGCAGCCAGCACCCACCGCCCGTGCGCCGCTCCCTCCCCGCCCCTTCAGCCGGGGCACCCCACTTACAGTCTGCGCCTCGCCGGCGGCCGGGGGCCAGCCCGCCGTGACCTCCACGCCGTGCAGCCTCTGGGTCTGCTTCAGCTGGTTGAGCGAGGGCTTCATCGGGGCGGCCCCCACCGTCTTACTCGTCCACTCGTCCACCAGCTTGTGCAGGTCGTCCGTGAAGGTGCCTCTCTTGTTGTTGCTGTTGTTGGCCTGTGCCTGGACGTGCAGGGTCGGCTGGGGGCCCGGCTCGGGGCCGGGGACCAGGCTGCTGGTGGAGGACCCTGGGGAAGCACACACAGGCCAGGTCGGTGACGCAGCAAGGAGCGTCACTCGGACAGGGCTCTGGCTTAGGCCTGACAACACCTTGCTTCAGGAGATGGTCTGCGTTTGCGAGCCCATGGGCCAGCCTTAGACACTTTGGAACGCTGCCACAGGCCATAAGGACCAGGCTGTGCCAGGCAGCTGTCCCCCATCGGAGCTGGGCCAAAGGACAGGACGGAGGCTGCTGGCAGCCTTCCTCAGCATCAAGCCTATGGCCACGCTGCCCAGGAACCCCAGATTCCTACGTGTGAGGGAGCTCAGAAAACTGAGGGCGAATCCCAAGGCCTGTGCGCCCTGAGTGGGAACGAACACGACCATGCTGGGTGTTCAGCCCAGGGCAGCCGCTGTCGTCCGTCCGGCAAAGGGAAAAGGCCTGAAAATCTTCATCGTGGGCCTGCCCGTGAAGGACTGTTAATGGGTTAGTGGTTTGGAAATTTAAGGCACAAAATTTGTGTCTCTTCCCACCAGAGCATGTAAGGAAGGTATTAATCAAGGGTACAAACACCCAAAGCTTTCCGCTGTGGGCCCCCACGCTTAGAGACGTTTGTGGGGCACAGGGTGCCTGCAGCAGCGGGGGCCGGGAGGCCAGGCTGCGGGAAGGCCCCGGGGGCTGTGCTTCAGGCGGAGCGGGACAAAGAAGTCACTGAGATTAGTTTTAAATGGCCAACATGGGGCTTTTAAATTCTTTTTAAATTGTGTTCCCCACCCCTACAACATGTAATTTCTGATTAGCAATTTTGAATAAGCCAAATTAAAATGTTTCTGCATTTAAAAAATAGCGTAACGACCATCTCTTGAAACAAGTCATTGCAAAATGTAGTCTAGAGTGGCTAGCAATGAAAAAGCACAGACACACAGTTCGGTATTAGTGATGGAATTTCACACACACACACTGCTATTTCTACATGAATGTTTCAGCCAGAAACAAAGAAGGAGGGAAAGAAGGTGTGGGTGAGGGTGGTGGGCGGCCCCGGGGGACGGACACCCATTTCATCCGGGCGTCCCTCCTCGGGGCACTCATCTTTAGCACTTCCGGGACATACTCATTCCTGCGGTTTTGGAAAAGGAGCCAATTAACGATTGGGAACGTGTGGACGTTCCAGGAAGGGGAGTGTCAGTGTGTCAACCAGCCAGGACACACAGACTCTAGGAGCCATGGACGCGCGAGGGGCACCCGCGGGTGGCTGTCCCTCCAGGCAGAGGCAAAGTGCCCTTGGAGGGCGGGCGCGGAGCAGACGGCCGCCCGCCGGCCGCGGAGACCCGGATGCGCACTAGCCACAGGAAAGCCCATGCGATGGAGAGCGGACAAGGGGTAAAAACCCGATAATTACGACTGCTGTGCTCTTTGCCTAGACAGAGACGCTTCAGGGCAGACCCTGCAAGGGAAGAAGAAACGACACAAGACCACAGGGTTAGGCAGGACAGCACACACGGGGGACGAGCCACCACACTCTAAGCACAAGTCATCAGTGTGCAAGGAGGAGCAAAGGCCAGCGCTTCAGAGGGGACCAGCCACCTGGGCTACCCGGGCGGCCCCGAGTCAGTGTGCGGGTTCACGTGAGCTTCGCCGAGGGGGCAGAGGTGCAGGGCCAGGCCCCAAGCTTCAGGTAGAAGTGAGTGTGTCTCTAAAAGCATATTAAAAAAAAAAGAAAAGAAAAAGAAAAAGAAAACGAAAAAGCAAAGCACACCACTTGGTTTTCAAACAAGAGGCTTCTGGAGCCCCATTGATTGAGGCAAAAAAACCCAAAGTCAGCCGGGAGAGCTCAGGGCAGCCGCTGGCTCTGCCCTGTCAGTAGGCCCAAGGGAGGTTCGTTTTCCAAGTGTAGAAAGATACATTGTTTTGCAGGTTTGAGGCCCATCCCAGATCCCAGGCGGCTGCCATGACCAGACCAGTGGTGCCTGCGGAGGGGAAAGTACACGGGTCCTAGCGGGGGCGGTGGGAAGCAGGGCTGGCCCAGTTCCCTGCACTGCTGCTGCCTCCTCTGGTACCCCAAGCCCACCAGGTCAGGGAGAGGCTCGTCCTTCTTCCGCCACTAAGCGTCAGGCCTACGGTCCCGGAGGCTGGCGGTGCCGCCGGGCGCATCCCGATGGTCGGTGCCGCCTAGAGGGCAGACAGGCCGGCCTGCGCAGGCCGAGTGGGACAGGCCAGGATGGCTGGGGCGTCCCCAAGGTCACTCAGCAAGGCTGCACTATCCCTAGCCCCTTGCCAGAGCAGGACCCCCCCACAGCCAAGCTCCCTGAGGGTGCCCTGTGACCTTGTCAGGGGAGGCAGGCGGCCACCCCTGTGTTTGAGGAGCGAGGACAACGGTCGGCCCAGGCTCCAGATGAGCTGCTCTTTAAGTTCATACTGTCTGTGCTCAGAGGCTGACTTGGGGAAAGGGAGATGATCTTCCGTTGGGGTCTGGGATGCATAAGTAAAAACAAGGGCCGGGCAGGAGTGGTCCAGACCAGTCGTCTCTCAGGGGAGCCCTGCAGGGCCTTCGCTGGTCTGTGTCCTGACGTGGAATCCCACCGGGAGCACCGAGCCCTTCGGGGGCTCCATGGCACACAGGTCCCAGGCTCTGACTGGGCGGGGCACCAGGTGAGGCACAGACGTCCCCATCCAGACCCTGTGGTCTCAGCAGCTCCGTACAGACGGCGCAAGGGCATGGAAACAGCCGGCCAGCCAGGTTCCCGCAGCCTGACAGCAGCGGGTTCTTTTGGTCCCCGTCCTCTCCACGAGCACAATGGGTGCTGCCTGCTGGGAACCACCTGAGAACTCAGGGCCTGTGGTCAGGGCCGCGGAGGTGGGACCATTGGCCACCAGCCGCCACGCTCAGCACTGGCCCACAGTGACCAGGGCACAGACACTCCGGGCCCTCAGTGATCCGGCCACCTCCACACCAAGGTCGTGCCACCCGGTACGGTGCAGAGCTACATGGACCGTGTGTGGCGATGAGCCCTCACTCATGCCACAGCCCTGCCCATCCTCAGGGCTCCCCAGGGCCTGTGCCCTGCCCTTGAGACCCAGCATGCGCCGGCTGATGGATACGCCGCCTCCACTCACCTCCCTCCACGCCAGCGTGTACTTTGCATTCCTGCCTGGGCCGCTGGGCTACAAGGCAGCGACGCAAGGGCACTGGGGACACACAAGACCCACAGGAAACCCACACGCAGCAGGAGGTCTCCCCTGCAGGACTTCTGTCCTTAGCCAAGGCCTTGGGAAGAGACAGCATGAGGCCCAGAACTACTTGGGGAAGCTTCCACCTGGGCAGGGGTGGGGGTAGAAAGCCACGTGGCCAGCTGTTGGGAAATGTTCTCCCAGGCTGTGGCAGGGCCAAGGGTCTCTGGCCAGGACACACGAGCTGCTTCTGGTGCGGACAGGCAGCCCCGCCAGGCACCACCACCATGCGGACCCTCGCCTGGCTGCCGGGGAGATACCCAAAGTCACAGTTCTCGGCCACGGACACGCTGCTGGAGAGGTGGGCCAGGCCTCGTGGTTTTGGCACACATGCTGCTGGCGCCAGCCTTCAGCTCCTGAGGAGGCTCCCAAGGAGCTCCAGCGCCTTCTTGCAGGTCCCTCAAGGAGAGGCACACCTCCAGCCGCTTGGTCGCACCCTGCACAGCGGCATCAGACACCCGTTCCAGCACAGGAGACAGATAAGCTGCCGGCACCAAAATGCCACGGGCTTCTTTGTAACGAGCCACCAGGTCTTCACACCGGTGAGCCAAGTGCCAGCCCTGTCTGTGAAGCATGAGATGGGACGCCTCCCTGCTCCGCTCTGCGGTGACTGCCCCGAGGGCAGTCCGGCCTGGACAGGCCTTCGTCGGGGATGGCCGCCTCCTTGGCTGCCCAAAGTCCCCCTCCCACACCTGCTGCTGTGGGTCCCCACAGGAAGGGTCCAGGACACTGCAGGGCGAGGGCATGGCCTGAGCAGCCTCCTCGGAGGGTCCCAGGGACAGACTCGCTGCAGCGCAGACGGCAGGCTGATGGGTGCATGAGAGAAACAGAAAGCAGAGCCAAAGCTGTGTGCGCAGAGATGCCACGGAGGGATCGTACCTGCACCCAGCCCGGTGCTGGAGCCAGAGGCGAGGGGAGGTCTGACAGCAGCGCCTGACCACCAGATGCTTCTGTAACTCGACCATACCCCCTGAACCCCGAAACATAGTCCCCAAGTTTCCCCAAGTCTCCTGTCGACCACAAGGGGGGCCTTTGCCCAAGGCTTCACCCTGTCTGTGCTCCGAGGAGTGCAGCTCTCTCCCCGGCCAGCCCTCCCAGCAGCAGACCTGTCCAGGTGCCCACCCCAGGAAGGCACCCAGGTTTGCTTCTCTGCACGCTCCTCCTCCCAGGCCTGGCCATCTTTCCCACGTGGGGTCCCCTCCTGGCTGCCTGCAGCTGCCTGGGCTCCACCCCACTCGTCTCTGACCCAGCCTGGTTGCTCTCACGGTCTCAGCACGTCACAGAACTGGGGGCCTCCTTTCTGTACCTTGTAACTGAACATACTTTATCTTCCCAGAGCCTGGCCTCCTACGCAAGGCCTCCGCGTGCAAGGCCATGCACAGAACACCTCTGGGTTTCTCCTCAGATGCAGGCCATACCAGCTGCACCCACGCCCCATGGCTGCAGCCCTTCCCTCGCCGCTAGCCCAGAGGCCAGAGCAGGCCCACCTCGGGGTCTTCCCACAAGCTGCCCTAAACGCCCTTTTCTCTGCCACCTCTTGGCCCTCAGGGCCGTGACCGGGCTTTCACGGGTGCCCATGCAGTCTCCTTGGGCCGTGGGGCTCCCTTGTCATTAGGGAAGCAGTTGGCCCTGGCTCCCAGAGAAGCCCAGCGGGCTGGGCAGGCACCAGGAGACAGGGCCTTGGTGGGTGTGTTTTCACACACCCTTAGGTCACCCGTTTGCGGGTAAGCGGGCTCAGGGCCACAGTCTGCCGCATGCTCTCCCGACCAGCAACCTCAGAGCCGTGGGGGCCACGCCGTGGCCACGACAACCAGGTCATGCCTGGAAAGGACTATTACGGAAACAGTGATGTCACGGGATGCACAGCACCGGAGAAGACGAGGCACGCCCGGCCAGCACACACCACCACCCGGAATCGGCCCTGCCTGGGCCAGCGCCCTGCCACAGAGCCCGGCGTTACGTGTTCCTCTCCTCTTGGCCAGAGACAAGTGAAACCTAAGCCACTTGTCCCTACTGTGCCTATTTTTTTTTTCTTAAATCTCAGAATAATAATAGTAGAACAAATGAAAACCCTTCAACAACGCAGAACCATGCAGGTGCAAACGTGGAGCGGGGACAACCTCAGAGGAGCATGTGGTGCCTGAGGCACGTACCTTTCCAGGGAAAGCACCACCTGCTCTAACTACGCTGCTTCCTGCGCCTGACCAGTCGCGTCCCAGCAGCGACGCAGCCACCCGTCTGACCACGAGGTGCCTGGAGACCCAGCTGCCCTGCACCTGTCGTCCGCAGGAGACAGCCACGCACGCTCGGGCAAAAGAGGACCAGCAAGTGACCCAGGAAGCAGAACGCGTTCAGACCTCGCCCCCACTTCTCCACCGGCTCAGCAGCTACCCAGCAGCTCAGCTGGGACACCTGCTGAGAGACCAGGATCGCCGCACAGTCCCTGGGAATCACTGTGCTTCTGTGCCTCTGACCTCTGCTGCCTGGGGGAGGGTGACAAGGCAACTCCGATGGGAATGGATGCCCACTGTGGACTTGGCCTCAGGTCCTGACAAATACAATGTATCTTTATTGTACCAGCAAAAAGCCACGTGCCCCAAACCAGCACTTCCACCCAATTGAGAGCTTAATTTTTGTGTTAAAAAAAAAACAAAAAACAAAAAAACCTTGAAAACCCCACAGCTTTGGATTCATTTTCCAATTGTTCTGAGGGAGAAAATAACTTTGGATGGCCCTGAGCACGTGCGCCCTTCGGGGACAGGAGTCCTGGGTGCCAGCAGGGCATCCCGGGAATCTGAGGGCCACCAGGGCTGAGGTTCGGTCGAGCAGAGCTCGGAGCTGTGTGACTGACTTCGTGTCTGAGGTCTGTGAGGTGAGCGCGGTTCACCAAGTAAAGTGCTCCAGCTGGAGACCAGGAGGGGGCCCGGGGCCAGAGGGAGAGCCAGCGTGGAGGGCACCGAGAGGCTCCCCAGGTGACCAGAGCGCGGGGAGGGGCGGGGCGTCCTAGCTGGAGCACCTTCTCTCCGCCTTTCCACATGCAGGGAGCGGGCGCGGGGTAACGGTGCTGAGTGCTGTGGCCCTTGTACAGAAGTCACACCCTCCAGTGACCTTCTAGAACTGTCTCAGCTCGCTACATGCATGTCTTCAGAATCCAGACACGTGTGAGACACACCATGCGTCTAGAGAAGGCGGGGCTCTTTGTGTCGTTGCTGGAACTGGGGACAGCGGACGTGTGTATGCACCACAATTGCAACAGAAATAAAACTACGTCCAACGTAAAAAATACGAAATTAAACGAACAGGTGAGGAGAAAAGCGCCGAGCGCTTCGGGGGCCTGCGGGGGGGGGGGGGGGCGCCCGAGGCGGGGGCGGGCGAGCCGCTGCACATGCGTCCGGCGCCGGGCGAGAGCCGAGAGCATGCGCGGGCGCGCTCGGGGGCCCAGGGGGCGTGGGGGCGGGGCGCGGGGCGCGGGCGGGGCAGGCGCCCCACGGAATGTCTGGAAGGTGATGAAGACAGGGAGGGGCGGGGAGAAACCAAGGGCCAGGAGGTGGTAAAATACAAAGAACAAATACAGACAGATGGACACAGACACGGGTCCACTGAGGAATCGAGCGCGAGGTTTGCTACTAGACTTATAGGTCAGTCTCTCAGACGTTGGGTGGTAAACCGTCCAGCCTGCAAATGAATATAGAGGGAAGAAAACAAAGAGACAAGCATCAAGTACAGTCTCTGGGATCGCTGCTACACACCACCAGCCACATCAGCCTCGTCACTTAGCATCCACGGCTGCACCTAGCCCAGCCCGGAGGACCACAGCCGCCGACCACGTAATGGAAAGGAGGCGCCGCTGGAGCACGAGAGAAGCGGACCCGGGGAGGGCGTGCGGGGCGGGCGCCGGCCGCGGTCACCGGCCGCGGTCACCACGGCCTCTCTGGACAGAGATGGTGGGGACGGAGCACCTCCTCGCGCGGCTGCCGCGCCCACGGCAGAGGTGACGAGCGTTTCCTCCTCAAGGCAGACCCCCAGCTCAGGAGCTGTGCCCTCACACCCCCTAGCCGCCCCTCCGGACGGAAGGCCCTGTGTTCCGCGGGGACCTGGGGACCTGCACGGAGCGCGCGGCCGACGCCTCGTCTGACCCCGCGGTGCCGGCGCCTCCCCGGGGCGGCTCTAGCGCCGCCGGCCTCCCTCTGAGCCGCACACGGCCGGCCCCGGGGACGGGTGGGCCACCCACTCCCTTCACTCAAGGGCTGCAGCTACCGGTTTGGCTGAGACGCGGCGGGCAGCGTGTGCTGCCGCCCTCGCCCCCTCACTCCGCGGGGGCCCGGCGCAGCTAGCACATGCTCGGAGCCGGGCAAGCTGGGAATCACCTGGGCCGTGCGCTCCGCCGCCGTCAGTGGCTAAGCCGGAGCAGATGTCTGCAGACAGGGAGGCCCGCACGGAGCAAGGCTGCTGGGTCTGAACTGCCTTCCCACACGGGTCTGACGCTGCCGCGGGCCCTGCCCCGGCTTGGGCAGGGTCCTTAGCAGGAGGGGCTCTGCTGCAGTCTGACAAGTGACCTGGGGGAGGGGGGAGAAGGGGTGACAGGCACAGTGAGGCGCTGCGGGTCCTACCGGCCGGCGGGAGTGCATCTGTCCTCCCTGCTCATTGCTGGGTGACCTTGGGGAAGCGCAGTCCCTGTAGGCAAAGGGCATGTGGCCCGGTGGCCTGAGTGCAAGTGCCAGGAAATGCGAGACCAGATGCTCGTGCCGTGCCAGGTGTACGGTGTGCCAGTGTGCAAGGAGCACGCCACCCCTGGAGCGGCACACCTAGGCACAGGAGGCCTGCTCGCTCTAACTAGTTTGCGGTTCGCTTTAGGAATCCTTCTGGAATTCATGCAATCTGCAGAACTTGCAGTCCGACATGTGCCCTGCAGGTTCTCTGTGACAGCAGAGGGTGGGCTCACGGACAGCTCACGGCTGGCTCCCCCCACCCCCCCAACCACCCCGGCGCACTGGGGGACTCCAGCTCACTTGGTCTCCGGCCCAGAGTGTGGGGGTCGCCGCACCCCACAGCCCCCCCCCCCCGAAAGGAGCTGCTCTACTCCCCACTTTCAGCAGGTGACAGGTGCCTGGCAAACAGCCAGAGGAAGCAGCTGCAGACCCAGGCAGCACCCTGCAGGGAGGCAGGCGGGCGAGAGAGACCTGAGCCCGGCTGCCCAGAGGCGGCTGAGAGCTCCAAGTAGGCCTGCCTACTCCCAGGGCCCGCCTCACGGGCGCGCCTGCCAAGGCTTCCCTGCTCCCACGAAAGGGGAGCCAAGGAGTGCTCTCCCAGGGCTGGGTGCCCGCCTCCCACCCGCCCGGCTCCCGTGGCGGCCGGGAGGGCACCGACCTGTGCTGGAGGCCACGACCTTGAGCTGCTGCACCAGCGGGTTGAGCAGCTTCCCCGCCTTCAGCTTGCTCTTGCTCTTCCTCCTGCGGCCAGCCGGGGGTGCCGTGTGGAACAGGCCCAGGTTGGGGGGCAGCGGCTTGCCCAGGCGGCGGTACAGGGCCTCGATCTCCTGCTTCTGCTGGCTCTGCAGCTCCGAGATCTCCTTCAGGTGCCTGCAGGAGGGGAGGGCGGGCGGTGGGCATCCTGGTCGCTTACATCCTGAGGGAGTCCGCGAGAGCCCTCTGCAGGCGGGAAGGGCGTGAGGGGTGGGGGGCGCAGCCGCAGGGCCCGCTGGGCGGCGGCAGGTGCACTGAAGACTCAGCTTTCACTGGAACAAAGAGGGCCTCACTGGGGGGGTCTCCTGCACACACACCCCCAGCAACACTGAAGGGCACGGGGAAGAGCCTCAGCAGATTCAAGTTCTCATGACGCTGCCACTTTCAGTGGTCGGGGAGTGGGGTACGAACAAGCTCACCACACACACCCCATACCTACACCCCGGGAAGAGAGAAACTGCCAGAACTGGGAGGCTGCCCCAGCCCTTCCAGCAAAGAAGTGTCACTTCCTCTGAGTGAGGGACTCCTAGGAGGGCATGGCAGACGAGGGGATGCCCACATGAGCAGTCACCAGCCAGGGACCTGGGGTTCCTGGTGCTACCTGCCCGGGGGGCTCCCGGCACAGGCAGCACCACCCCGGGCTACACGGGTGCGAAGCGGCCATGAAGACCCAGTGCAGTTACTGACTGTGGGCGAGGGAAGTTTCTAGAAGCCAGAGAAGGACCTTCCTTTGGGGACCCGCTGGCCCATCTCACAGCCACTGTGCTCGAGTGCCCGCCTAAGAGCCCTGGGTGATGCCAGCCCCTCAGACGGGACTGCCCTGGCCAGGAGGCTCAGCCCCTCAGCCACACCCGCGGCCCATCTTCTCGGGGCACGGATGGAAACGGGTTGCTCGTGGCTGGACCACAAAGCAAATTCTGGTCTCACCTCTTTTATCTCCAATGCCTACAAGACTTTAGGAAAATTACTGCAAGCAGCAAACTGCCTGTTGCATCAGATCAGCTTCTGACGGGGTGATATTTTGAAGTAAAATTGCCAAGGGGGGGGGAAGAGGAAAGGTTACCTGGAGCATCTGACTCAGAAGGACCTAGGGGAGACCCCAACTCTGAGGCTCCCGCCCCGGGGCTGCAGCAGGCATCTCAAAGTGCAGGCCTCCTGGGCTCTAAGAACCTCGAGTGCCCCCCACCCTGTGGCCCGGCACCAGTGTCCCCCATGGTGCCCACAGGGTCTGAGCAAGCAAGGCTCCCTTCTATCAGGTGCCATCAACTCCCTGTCCCCCTCCTAAATGGTTTCCCTTTTCCACTGGGATCCATGGCCCCTCTACCAGGCAGGAGCCTAGACTTCTCACTTAATACCCCCCTTCCTCAGACCCCGAAACCCTCCCTTTGATGCAACTCTGGAACTCCCCCTGCCCCCACCTCCAGGCTCTGCCCCCTGAGAACCCACAGCAGCTTCCCCCAGACCCTCCTCCAGCCATTCCACAGCTCTGCTCTTGGCTCCCCCTTGTTCCTATGGACCACAGGCTCCCAGAGCAACCACCACCCCAGAGTGAGAGCGTACAGATGAGCCCCGCAAGGACATCTATCCTCGGACCGAGCGCCTCTGACTGCCTCCGAGTCCAGGGGCTGCCCCGGGCCAGTGCTCAGCTGTGGGCTGCACAGGGCACCAGGAGGAGGGGCTACAAGTGTCTCGTCCTGACCTAGCGGCTGGGGCAGGTGGGAGGGAGGGCAGGGCACTGGGGCTGGTGTGGGTGGGGAGAGGGGAGGTGAAGGGGGGCGGGGGGAAGCGAGGCTGGGAGAGGGGAGGGGAGGCAGGGCCGGGGCAGGTGGGAGCAGAGGAGGGTGAGGCGGGACTGGGCATGGGTGGTGGCGGGCAAAAGAAATAACGGCACTTCTGTGCAGTGTCCCCAACGCAGCGGGGCACGTCACACTGGCTAGGGGAAAGTGCCAGCCCAGTGAGGGTCACCACAGGAGACCAGGGACCGGATCAACCTGCTGCAGGGCTGCTGCCTCTGCCCCGTCCCCAGCACAGGCAGCCCCAGGTGGACACGGTAGGACCCCCAGCTTCAGCTATGGACAGCTCTTCCCTGAGCCGCCCCTGGTGCCTTCGTCTCAGGACCTACTTCTCCCGAAGACTCTGCAGCTCCTTCCTGATGTCCGCATCCTCGATCTCCGAGTCATTGTCGCTGCTGATGTAGGACGACTGGGAGTGGAAGGAGGTCACGCTGATGGTGGGCACCTTCACACCCACCCTGCTGGGCGTCTCTGGACCTGGGGAGCCAGCCCGCGAGGACCTGTGCAGGAAGGCGGTGGCCTTCTTCACCAAGTCGCTGGCCACACCACCACCACTGCTGGGCAGGGAGGCATGCTTCTGCATGGGGGGCCTCCTGTGCGGACACTCGTCCCCAGAGTCGCTGGACACCGGCTCGCCCGCACCGACCTCGATGGATGAGGCCGTCTGCGCCCGCCGCACAGCCAGCTTCACGTCGGGGCTGTGGGGGGCCTCCTCCAGGTACACGTCCGGGGGCGCCGAGTACCGCAGGCTGTGGGGGGAGCCCAGGGTCCACTCGTCCTGCGTGCTGACCACCGAGAACCGGCCCACGGTTTTGGCTGGTGAGCTGCCATCCTGCTGTCCCAGACGCTTCTGGGGGGACTCTGAGGCCAGAGCGCCCTGCATCTGGGGGTGGCTGGCCTGGCTGTGTTCCGTCAGTGTCCCCAGGCAGCTGGTTGTGGGCTGAGCTGAGGATTCCCCAGGGACCCCACTGCTGCGGTCTGTGGGCTCCCGTTGTGCAGAGAAGGCAGAAGCAGGGACATCCTTGAGAATGCATGGAAAGGGCAAGTTCTCAGGACAGAGCAGCAGGGCGGAAACCCCACCGACCAGCGGGCGCCTCAGAGAACACTCCTTACCTGGGGGGCACCTGGTGCTGTGGGCAAGCCTGAGGCTGTCACTTGGCTCAAAGAAGATTCTGCTGTAGGAATGTCAAAGTCATTACTCAGGCTGGTGTAGAGGGCAAGGGCAGGAGCAGAACCAGATCAGTGAGAGGAAGGGGACCTACAGTGTGTGTGCTCGGCAACGGGGAGAACTCAGAACATTCCAGGATGTCCTACCAGTGCTTCTTCTTAGGAGACCTCCAATAACTCGGGGAAAGGAGGCTTCAGCCTAGCACCACTTGGGTCTCCGGAGGCACCTGCTCGAGAACCTTGGGTGCAGCCATGCCCGCTACACCCCTGCTGACCATCACCTGTCCCACCTGTCCCTTCTGACCCCTGACAGCGTGGGCCTGTGTCATAGGTTATCTCTACATCCCCGATGACGAAAGGTCTCAGGAGGCCCTGCGTCAAGAGCGCCAGTGTCTGGGGAAGGACCGTGTCCTCCGAGGCTGTCTCCCCATCTACAGGGTAGACACGGCGTGGGATTCTGACCACCTTTCCCAGGGCTGCTGAGTGTCGGGCAGAAGGAGCCGCTGTGCTGGCGGGGCTGGCCTGTGCGGAGACCCGCACACAGTCAAGGAAAGCCTCAGGCAGGCAGGGGCTGTGTGCCAGTCCGTAGCCAGACTGACGTGCTTGTAGCAGGGGTGGGGGGAAAGCCTCTGGCAAGGTTTGGGGGGCTGTCCCTGCACCTGTCCCTGCACAGACCTGGGGAGACCCAGACCCTGTGTCACCACTCCCCCACGGCCAGTGCCCGACGCCCGTCCTCACACCCCTGCAGCGGGAACCACCCACCCTGTCTTCGCACGGCTCTAGGCACACGGTTCACGGTCAACCACACTCCCTCTCTTTCCGGATAGCTCTCACCTCCAGAAATGTTCACCTTTTCCAAACTAGAATCTATTTCCTTAGAGTTGCCCCAGCAGCCGGGCGCTCCAGGGGCAAGGGTTTGGGACTGGCTACGCGGACGTCCCCGATGCTACGGGAGGGGCTCAGAGTGAGTTTCTTGTGCAAGGAAGTCAGAAGACGGAACAGGCACTCCTCGTACCATCCAGCACATTCCTGCTTTACCACCCGGCTCTCACCTTCCCAGGGAAATGGCACATGCTACAGCTTCTGACCCCACTGCCGGCTGTCCCCCTCTCTCTACAGCGTGACACCCAAGAATGCAGTGTCCAGAGGTCCGACCAGATCCGGCAGCCCGCTTCCCTCTGCGAACTGGGGCATCGCCTGCCATGGACGCATACCCAGAGGCCTCTTACAAGGTCAGCTGGATTCCTGTCTTCCTAATCTCTGGAGGAATTCCAGGCCAAGAAGAAACCCCACACCTTGGAAGATCAGACCAGCGCCCTTGGGCTGAGACGTGGGTGTTCCCACAGAGAGGCACCCCAGGACCCTCAGAGGAAGCCCGGATCCAGAAACTCGATGGCCCTAGCCTGGCCATGTCCATGGACCTGCTGGAAGCCCCTGGCCCCAGCCTGCGCTCTGCCAAAATGACCTTCAACACCCTGTAACCTTCTCACGGAGCATAGGACTAGGGGACACGTGCAGAGCGCTTCGAGAGCACGGGAGCCGGCAGCTGCTCGCACCCTGACGCCCAGCCATCTGGGCTTCTCCCTGTTTCCACGGAGGGCATTCTCACCTCGGGGCGTGAACATGTCACGATTTGTTAGACCACAGGGGGCTTTAACTAACACCTCACGACAGCCGCTGCTATGTCTAGGCCCCACCCACGGCGCTGTGGGGGTGAGGGATAGAGATGCGGCATGGTTCGGAGCAAGGAAGGCGCCTCATGGGCACTGGGGTTCTGACGTGGGACCCGGGGCTCATTACCTGTCATCGGCGAGGACCCAGCCTGCTCTGGCGCAGCCGCCAGCTCAGGAGCCGGTTCTGACTTGCCCGGCTGCAGGAAGAAACAGAAGAGTCACAAGTCTCGCCTGCTGACCTCCGGAGCTAACCGGCGGATCTCACCCATGAGAGCTGGACCCCTCCCCCAGGCCACCCCAAGCAGAGCCCATGTAAGCCAGGTCCCCCAACCTGCGCACACATCCCAGTTCCCCAAATGGGCCACTCTGGCAACACACCCGGAGTTGGCCTCAGACAACAACAGGACAATTGTCCTCAACAGGACAATCAGGGCCCCAAGAGGCAGCTACGTGCCTTGGGAGCCCGCCACCCTGCTGGGACCAGGACTCACCACAGGCTGGGGCTCCAGGGTCAAGTCTCGGTCCCCTGGCTCCACGGGGGTCCCAGCCGAGGCTGAGGAGGTGGGCATGTGCTCCTGGTAGAGCAGGGTTCGAAGCTTCTCGTCCAGGCTCTTGATGGTGCTGTCCACAAAGCCCACCCTAGGGGGCGGCCCCTCCCCATCTGACTCCAAGGCCGAGGGCGGCTGGGGGGGCACAGTGGGCCCCAGTGGGGGGCTAGGGAGCTGGGGGGTGGCCAAGCTGATGGCCCCCACCACAGGGGGAAGAGGGGGGAGGGGCTGGCCCAGGGCAGGCTGAGGGGTCCCACTGGGGGCGCTGGGTGTTGGGGCAGGAGCCCGCAAGGGCTCACCCTGGGCAGCAGCTTCCTTGGCTGAGGTGGGCTCTCCCAAAGCTGTGGGGTAACGGGGGCCCTCCAGAGGTGGGGCACAAGGCCCTCCGCCTGCTCCCAGAGGCTGTGCAGCAAACTGGGTGTCTTGAGTCTCTGCCAGTGGCTGGGGGGTCTCGCGCTCACTGGCCATCCCCTGAGAGGTCCCTGGGGCCCCCGCCTGCACCGCAGGCCCCATTACTGGCTCTGGCTTGGGGCTGGCAGCTGGTGCAGCTGCGTCCTGGGGCAGAGCAGTCACAGGAGGGGAGGATGGCACCAAAGGGGCTGGGGCACTACCAGGGGTGTCCCTGGGGCCTGCTTGGCTCAGAGGCTGCGGACTGGCTGGGAAGCCGGATTTTTCTTTTAAGGACAGCTGGTCTTTACAGGGCGCTGGATCTAGAAGAAATAGGAGAAATGCCTCTGCACCTGCCTCCCATGGTCCTGAGAGAGGCCTTCTAGGAGCTGCAGGCCCCGCACACTGGTCTTCTATCCTTGTCCAGTGCACCAACTTCACGCGTGGGCTGGCCCCTGCCGGAGGTGCCTTCCGAGGTCCTGCAGCAGCCTGGCTTCTCTCTCCAGGCCTCCACCCCAACACTGTCCCCTCAGCGCCATGGGCGTGCCCACCCCCTTCCCTTGCCCTGCAGCCCTCAGTCAGGCATAACCCGCCTCCCCAAGCCCCCACTGCTAGGGGAGCTACAGGAATCACGGCTCTGTGATCTTTCCACGGGCCCATCCCACAGGGTCGCCAAATGAACTTAAAAAAGGAAGATATCTATGCGGGGAGGCCCACACTCTCCTGCCCCAGAGCATGAACTTCCCATGGACAGGATCTGATGAGGTCAGAAGCAGCCACACCAGCGCCCTGCTAGGGGCCGGGAAGGGATCCTCCGGGGGGAGCCCTGGGAACCAGGCGATAGAACGTGGCTCTTCGGCCTCCCGCCCAGGAACCCCTGGCCTGGGAACACCCAGAGGACGGTGGATGTCCTGTTTCCCGGACCAACTTGTCCTTTGAACCTACTTCACTTGACACTGCACACAACAAAAACGAAAAGCTTACAAAGATCAAGCGGGAAGGGAGAACAGCGCCGGGATCCCGTGCCCCGGACTCCCGTCTGTGACCCGGGTAGGTCACAAGACTCCACATCTGGTTTTCTTCACGGCAGCACCCTGTAAGCACGTGCTCTAAACACCAGAGCTCAGTCCCGCCTGTTGGAACAACACGTCAACCGGCTCCTGTTCATTCCTTCCCGTCTGGCTTCTCTCTCCCGTCCCTGTATCCGCGGAATGCGGCCCGTGGCGCGTCCGCAGAGTTTCACTCCCTGATGCTCCCGCGACCCTCGAGCTGCGGAGGTGCGGATATGCACCACTTGCTGCTGGTCTGGGACACGACTGACACACGACTGACACACGCGTGTGAGTGTGCCTGGGCACCTCTGCTGGGCATCCAGCCCGGACGGGGCTGCTCGGTGAGAGGGGCGGCAGCGCGCAGGACGGTGCCCGCGCCCCTCCCGGAGCAGCCTCTGTGCCCCCACCTTCCGCACGCCCTCCCGGGAGTGAATCACACCTAGTGTGAAGCTGTAGTTTACCGTGGTGGGAACACTCCGTGCGAGGTCAACCCTCCTGGCACAACTTTGTGTTAGTTCGGTCCTGGTGTCCGCAGCTCAACAACACACAGGCTCCTCCATCCTGCACAAGTGAAACTTCATCCCTTGAACGCCCCCCACCCTCCCCCGCGCCCTCCCGCTCTGCTCCCAAGTTCCAGAACTCTCGGGGACCCTGGTCAGCGTCGCGGAACTGTGCAGTGTCCGTCTTTTGGTGACTGACTGATCTCACTTGACATAACATCCCCGAGGCTCATCCGTGTTGTTCCCAAACGGCAGGGTTTTCTTTTTCAAGGATAAATACGATGTCCTTGTAAGCAGCTGCCACGTTTCATTCATCCATCCACGGAACACGGAGGCTGTTTCCATGTCTGGGCCATTGTGAATAGTGCTGCAGGGAATGTGGCGGTGCAGGTGTCCCAGAGCCACTGACCTCCCGTCCTGTGGCCATGCAGCTGGCAGGATGACTGCGTCATACGGGAGGAGCCCTTTTTAACTTTCTGAGGAACCTCCATTCCATTCTCCAGAGTGGCCACACCAATTTGCATTCCTGCCAACAGCACAGGAGGGCTCCCCTTTCTCCGTATCCTCACCAATATTTATCTTTGTGTTTGTTACATTAGCCCTCCTGACAGGCGCACGGTGGGGTCTCTGCCTTTCATTCGCATGTCCCAAAATTAAACTGAGCATGTCTTGGGCTGATGTGGACACGTGCTTTCACACCACACCTGTCCACGTCCCCTGCCTGTTTTTCTGTAGAGCTGTCCTTTCCCTTTTGATTGGCTGGAGTTCTTCATATGTGCTGGATAAGAACATACTATAAATATCTTCTCTCATGCTGCAATTTGCCTGTTTGCCCAATTAGTAGTCTTTTAGTGAACAGGACTTATTAATCTTAACGTAATCAAATTTAACCAACTTATAGCCCATCTCTCCTTCAGCGCTTTTCGTGAAGATGCTCTCCTGTGTCACTTTTACATTGAGATTCGCAATCCACTAGTAACGAGTTTTACAGCAAGAGGTTAGAAGCAAGGATTATTCTCCCAGTGTGGACAGTCTATTGTCCCAACTCTTTCTGTTTTTAAAGATTTCATTAGAGAGAGAGAGGGAGAGAGCGCATGAGCGAGGGTAGGGGGCAGAGGAGAGACTAGCAGACTCCCGCTGAGCGCACAGCCCACCTTGGGGCTGGATCTCGGGACCCTGAGCTCACAACCTTATCCAACTGAGCCACCCAGGTGCCCCCAACTCCCTCTTCATTTCAAAGACCATCCTGTCCTCATAGTTCTGCAGTCAGACAGCTCTTGTCAGTCAAGATGTGGGCACAGCTCTAGATGCTTCTACTCCATAGCTCAGTGTACTCCCGCTCCAGTGCCACAGTGTTTCCATGGCTGTGGGTTTACATAATTAGTCCTGACACTTGAGAGAACCACCTCCTTCCTCTAAGATAGTCTCTTGCCTTTACCTGGCCTTTGTGTTTCCACAAATACAATATAATCAGCTTGTCAGTGCCCATAAAATACTATTACAATTTTAACTGGGACCACACGGAATCTATAAGTCCGTTTGAGGAAAAGTAATGTGCTTACAATACTGAGTCTTCCAATCCATGAACATGGTATGTATCTTCTCATTCTTTTCAAGTTTCAGTATTTAAAGGTTTGGAGTATAAAGGACTTTAATTTTTTAGATCCATCTCTATTTGATGTTTGGTATTATTTTGTTAGTACAAATGGAATTTTTCTAAATTTTCTAATTATTGCTGGTATAGAAAAATAACTTATTTAGCTACCTCACTGAACACCCTTAATTTTAATAATTTCTAAGTTTTAATTTTCACATATGTGCCATATAGTCACTTTGCCAACAAATAATTATTTATTTCTTCCTTTCAAATCTTGACAGCTTTTTAAAATAATCATTTAAGGGCTGTTAAACAGAGGTAAAAAATATATATTGTTACCACAAATATTACTACACATTAATTTCTACCTCAAAATGGGAAATGTTTTAGCAAACATATTCTTCAGAAAGAATTATAATTTGGCCCCAAACAATAGTGTTATAGCAAGGGCTTCTTCATAAAAGATCATTATCTTATTCTGTTAAAATGTTTAATAAAAAGTAATAATGTTAAAAGAAACATCACCTTTTATGAAACACCAATATGGAATTACATTGAAAAATCAGAATAATCATTCAGCTCTGAGTATCTATTATGGGAGCCTACCTTAAATTGGTACCAACTCAAACCAAAATTTACTTCAGAAAACCTTATTGTGAGGTGAATGAATGTTCTTCAGATGAAAGATAAAACTACTGTACCATTACCAGAACACCTCCAAAAATATTTACAAAAAGTGGACAGCAAACTGGCTCTTAAACTTGACCGCAGACTGAACTCACTTGGAGGAGCAAAGATGATGACACTGGCTCCCATCTGCGGAATTCAGATTTTACCATATGGGCACACTTCTTCAGTCCTGATGCTTTTCTTTCTCTATTTCTTTTTCCCTTTCTCCTCTTCCTCACCCTCACTCCGTGCTTCTCCTTCTTTCTTTCCTGATGTCTTACACCACAACATTGCACTAAGACCTCCAGGAGGGTACAGAAAGTGGTGATAAGTGATAATCTGTTGCTCCCCATCTCAAAAGGAAAGCATTCAACACACCACTATTAGATACTTGCTGTTGCTTTTTAAATAGATATTCTTAATCAAATTTAACTAATTCACTTTTAACCTATCTTCTTCTTATTCAGAGGCATTGATAGACTTTGAATCTTACAAAATGCTTTCTTCCATCTACTGAGATGATCACATGATTCTTTAATATGCACCTCTGGCAGCCCCCATTCCCCTTTCTGACTCGATGAACTCCCCCCGCCCCACACCAGACATCATACAGTATTTGTTTTTCTCCCTATGGCTTATTTCACTTAGCCTGATGACTTCCATGTTTATTCATGTTGTCACAAATGGCAAGATCTCCTAGTTTTTATGGCTGAATAGTATTCCACTCTATATATTTGCCATATTTTCTTTATTCATTCGAGTGTTAACACATAGCTTGTTTCCAGATCTTGGCTATTGGGAATAATGTTGCAAGGAACACAGGGGTACAGATATCTCTTCAAAATAGTGACTTCATTTCTTCACCTCTATATCCAGAAGTGGGATTGCAGGATCATATGGCAGTTCTAATTTTAATTTTTTGAGTAACCTCCACACAGTTTTCTATAATGGCTTTACCAGTGTGTATTCCCACCCGCAGTACACGAGGTCTCCCTTTCCCCTCATGTCCTTGCCAACAATTGTCATCTATTTTCTTTTTGAAAATAGCCATACTGACAGGAGTGAGGCAATATCTCACTGTGGTTTTGATTTGCAGTTTCCTGATGATTAGTGATGTTAAACACCTTTTCATGTATCTGCTGGCCATCTGGTATGACTTCCTTGGACATATACCTATTCAGATTCTTTACCTATTTTAAACTGGATTATTTGAGGCATCTTTTGTTTCTGCTTTTGAGTTGTGTGAGTTCCTTACATATTTTAGATATTAGCCCCTTACCAGACACATGGTTTGCAGATATTTTCTCATTCTGTAGAATGCCTTCTCATTTTATTTCTTTTGCTGGGCAAAAGCTTTTTAGTTTGATGTACTCCCAGTTACAATTTTTGCTCTTGTTGCTTGTGTTTTTAGTGTCATAGTCATTGCCAATGAGTTTTTTCCTGTTTTCTTCTGAGTTTTATGATATCAGGTCTTTAATCCACTTTGAGTTGATTTCTGTAAGTGGTGGAAGGTGAGGGTCCAATTTCATTCTTCTGCGTGCGGACATCCAGGTTGCCCGGAACCATTTACTGAAAAGACTATCCTTTCCCCATTGTGTATACTTGGCCCCCTTGTCATAGATTAGCTGACCAGACGTGCGGTCTCATTTTTTTTTTTTTTTTTTTAGATTTTATTTGAAAGAGCGAGAGAGCACGAGTGGTGGAGGGGCAAGCAGGTTCCCGCTGAGCAGGGAGCCCGATGCGGGGCTCAATCCCAGGACCTGGGATCACGACCCGAGCTGAAAGCAGAGGCTTAGCTGACTGAGCCACCCAGGCGCCCCCGGAGTCTGACTCTTGATTTCAGCTCAGGTTTTGCTCTCGGGGTGATGGAATCAAGCCCTGCACTGGGCTCTCTGCACTCAGCATGAAGTCTGCTGCAGATTCTCCTTCTCCCTCTCCCCTTCAACTCATGCTCTTCCTCTTCTCGAAATAAATAAAATCTTAAAAAAAAAAATGGGGAGAAGTCACCAGTGGTCTGGACTTTTATTTGTTGGGAGATTTCTAATTACTGATTTAATCTCCTTACAGCTATACAGCCCTTCAGATTTTCTATTGCTTCATGATTCAGTCTTCATAGGCTGTGTCAGTCTAGACATTTATCCATTCTTCCTAGGTTATCCACTATGTTAGCCTGACTGTTCGTGGCAGTCCCTCGTGATTCTTTGTATTCCCGTGGAATCAGCTGTGACGTCTCCTCTTTCAGTTCTGTTTTGTGTCCTTTTTTTCTTAGTCTAGCTAAAAGTATGTCCATTTTTTTTTTTACCTTTTCATAAAAGCTTGCTCTTCATGTACATGTTGTATTGTTTTCCTGGCCCATTTATTTCCGCACTTATCTTTTATGTTTCCTTCCTTCTGCAAACTTTGGGCTTAGTTTGCTTTTCTTTTTCTGGTTCTTAGAAGTGTGAAGTTAGGTTGTTTCTTAATGTCGACTTTTATCGCTATAAACTTTCCTCTTAAAACTGCTTTTGCCACATCCCTTAAGTTTTGGAATTTTCATTTGTCTCAAGATATTTTATTATTTCCCCTTTGATTTCTTCTTTGCCCCGCTGGTTATTCAGAAGTATGTTGTTTAGTTTCCATGTATTTGTGCATTTTCCTGCTTCCCTCTTGTCACTGATTTCTAAAGTTTCATACCAGATCATCAAAAAAGATAATCATGTGATTTCAATCCTTTTAAATTTGTTAAGACCAGTTACATGATCTAACAAATGATATATCCTGGAGAATTTTCCACATTTGTTAAGAAGAATGTGTATTCTGCTACTGTTTGAGGGAGAAAGGAGGTATTCTGTGTATGTGCCTGTTATGTCCATTTATTCTTAAATGTCATTCCAGTCAATATTTCCTTATTGACTTTCTGTTTGATCTATCCATTGTTGAAAGTGAGGTATTTAAGTCTATACTGTCTATATATTTTGAATTGTGAACTTAATTCATGTACATATAAAGTAATTATTGATAGGTAAGGACTTCCTATTGCCATCTTGTTGTTTTCTGGCTGTTTTATAGTTCCTTTCTTCCTCTCTTCTGTCTTCCTTTGTGATTTGATGACTTTTTGTAGTGGCATGCTTTGTTTCCTTTCTCTTTACCTTGTATATTAGAGCTATTTGTGATAACTGTGAACCTTACATTAAAAAATATGGTTATAACAGTCCATTTAAGCTGATAACTTCAATTGCATACTGAAACTCTACACTTATACTCCCCCCATTTTATGTTTTGATAACACAATGTACATCTTTTTTATATTTTGTATCCATTAAAATTATTGTGACTATAGTTATTTTTAATACTTCTTTTAACTTTATACTAAATTTAAGTGATTTACTCACAACAATCATATTCTGAATGACCATGTGCTTTTACCAGTACGTTTTACACTTTCATGTGTTTTTATGTTACTGAGGAGCATCCTTTCACTTCCGCTTGAAGAGCTCTCTTTAGCATTCCTTGTAAGGCAGGTATAGTGGTACTGAATTCTCTCAGCTTTTGTCTGAGAAAGTCTTTATTTCTCCTTCATTCTTGGAAGACAGCTTCCCCAATATTCTTAATTGTCAATTTTTTACTTTCAGCACTGAACTCGATCATCCCGTTCTCTCCTGGCCTGCAAGGTATCTGCTGTGAAATCTGCTGAAAGCCTTGTGGGTATTCACTTTTTGAAATGAAGTGGGTTTTCTTTTTTTTTCCCCCTATGTCTTGCTGCTTTCAAAATTATCTCTGTCCTGATTTTTGATAGTTTAATGTGTCTTGGTGAAATCGTCCTCGGGTTGAATCTATCTGGGGTCCTGTAAGATTCGTGTGCCTGGAGGGACACATCTCTTCCTTGATTTGGGAATTTCTTAGATAAGCTTTCTGCCCTTTCTTTCTCTCTTCTCTGGGACTCCCACAATGCAAATATGAGTTGCTTGTGGTGTCCTGTAATTCACACAGGCCCTCTTCACTTTTTTTGGTCATTGTTCTTTTTTCTCCTCGGACTATATAATTTCAAATGACCTGTCCTGATGTTTACGAATTCTTTCTTCTGTTTGATCAAGTCTGATGTTCCTGCTGTCTCCTGCGTGTTTTTTTGTTGTTGTTGTTTTGTTTTTTGTTTTTTCTTTTCATTCATTGTATTCTTCAGCTCCAGTATTTGGTTCTTTTCATGATTTGTTTCTCCACTGATCTTCTCATTTTCCTCACATTCTTTTTTCCTGGTTTTGCTGCGTTGTCTACATGTATTCTGTTAACCTTAAAAATAAAACTGTCAGTTATTTTACCAGGAAAATGGGTTTATTTGGGAATAAGAGAGAACAAGCAAGCCTTGGCAAAAGCATAGGCAAGTTGGGAGAACAAAATGAGGAGGCTCTTTTAGAGAGGAAAGGATGTATACGGAGGGACTGTTGTAAACTAAAAGCCCACTGGAGTGAACTGGGAGCTGGAAGTCTAGTGGCCTCTCACTGGCTGAGCTGAGACTGCTTCTCATCGACTGGGCTGTTGCCCGGGATGGAAGAAAACTTCCTCCCTCCTGCTGGAGCAGTGAAGTAGCGTCCACTTGTGAGGTCCTTCTCTTCCCGTTGAATCTGCAGCTGAAAACCAGTTCTTGGTGTGAGAACTCCCCCTGCCAGCTTCTGAACTCCATTTTAGATGAGGTTTTCTTTTCAGTTTTCTTGTAGCTCACCAGACCGCCTTAAGATAGTAGGTGTGAATCCTTGGACAGTTCATACATCATCAGTCCTTTGGGGTCGGTTACAGGAGAAGTGCTGTGTCCCCTGGTGGTGTCCTGTTTCCTTGCCTGCTAGTTTCTCGTAGCCTCCTGTTGCTAACTTTGCATTTGACGAAGCAGTCATCTCTTGCAGCCTTTACAGACGGGTATTGGTGGTGGAAGACCACCGTGAGTGGGTGCAGAACGCCAGCTGTGGTGGTCCCAGGTGCAGGACAGGCCCAGCAGGGCAGTCTCTGTGTAGACTGCGTCAGCACAGATGGCAGGGACCTGTGACTGCAGGTGGCTGCAGTGGCTATGGGGGCTGTTGGGGTCTTCAGTGGTGAAGGCTGCTGGGTACCTTCTGAATTTTTTCTCCCCTGGGGATGCTGCAGCTGAGGTGATCCCTCCTGGCACTGGGTCCAGCTGGCAGGCACCCGCACAGTAGTGACGCACAGGTGTCTGAAGTGTGGGTGCCTAGGGCACAGATACCGAACAGGGGTCTGGAGTGCAGGCACCGAGGGGTGATGGCTCCAGGGCCCCTGGTGCACGCGTGTGGAGTTGCCACAGAGCTAAGATCTGGAGCATGGATGCACCCGGAGCAGCCAGGGGCCTGGGATCTGCACGGGGCTGGGGAGGCAGCAGGCAGTCCTGATTCGAGGGTGGCGTAAGAGAGCAGATCCTTCTGGAAAGAGGGTACAGCAGCAGCACTTTCCCTAGAGGGTCTGTGGTAGCAATGGCCAGTGGTTATGCCCATGGCAAACACTATGTCTTTTGTGAAACAGGCCACTGGGGTCTGCCAACTAGCACATGGGTCCTCTGCTGCGAAATCTGTGGGGAGCCCAGGCGCCACAGGCCCGCAGAACTCCTCCAAGGTCCTCCCCAGGGCATGCCACTGGAGACCACAATAGCACCCACCATGGGACAGATAGAGAGGCCCCCTCCTTCTCTGATCCTAGCCACTTTCTGAGGCCTCGCGTAAGCCTGTCTCCCCAGCCTTCCTTTCAAGGCAGTAGCGCTTCGGCTCCACTGCGCTGCCACAGGTTCTTAACTGGACACCTGAGTCCTCCCAAAACTGTTTCCATTAATGGATGGATGTCTAAGAGCTTTTCTGGGGGTGCAAAGGATGGTACCTCCCAGTTATCCTTGGATGGGCCTGTTTCTCTGTGGTTGGAATCTGAGTTCTCTACTCCCTGTATGAATTCCATTTGTCCTTTCCCTTTTTTCAACAACTATCATCTATTTCCCAACACTGGCCGAATCCTTCTGTTTCATTCTGATGAACACCTATTGGCTGGGGCAGGGCAGCATCCAGCCCCTCCCTTGTGTGGCAGAACAGCTAGCTGTCCCGGTTCCGACTGCAGCGAGATGCATGGAACCGTGCATCTGGCCTCCTGTCCACACAGCTGTTCTAGAGACAGGTTCAACTCCGGGTCCTGCAGAGCAGACTCGGGCTCTGGTCCAGAACTTCAGAATCTTCCCGAACAGAAACAATTCTTTCTAACCTGTACTTGACCCCGGAAGACTATACCCCGACTCTTCCAGCAATCTTGCCACCACAAGGGACAAGTGTGAGAAGGTTTTTAATGAACTGATTTAGGTTTTTTGAAATATTTATAGCACTTTTCAGATTTTCTGTATCTTCTTATGTAAGTTTGGGAAGTTGTATTTCTCCAGGACATCATCTGTGTTTTGAAATGTGTCAGCTTGCATTACACACAGTGTATTTTCCTCTTCTTCTCAGTGTTAGACTGCAGTGACGTCCTTCTCATTCCTGAGACGGAGTATGCCTTTTCCACAGTCAGTCTCATCAGGAGCAACCAATTTTATGAAGACATTTGAAAGAGCCAGTTTCAAGCTTTGTTAACACTCTTTTGTATGTTTTAGATTTTATTAATCTGTGCTCTTATCTGTTGTATTTCCTCTTTATTTGGTTTTTCGTTTTGTATCAGACACTGATTTTTAGCCTTTCCTCCTTTCTAATATATGCATTTCTGCAAAATTATAGCTTTAGCTGCATGCCCAGGTTTTGATATATTCTCATTTGCATGGTTTCCATATCCTTACCATTCAGAGTACTTTCTTAATTTCCACTGTAATTTCTTCTTTGCTTCATGGAATATTTATAAGTGAATTTCATACACATACAAACACACACACAGACACACAGACACACACACACACACACACACACTTCTTAACTGGAAAATATAAAGAGACCTTTTAGGGATCTCTTTTTGAATTCCAGCTTACATCCAAATGTAGTTGGAAAACATGCATTGAATGATTTTGATCCTTTGCAATTTACTGAGATTTGCTTTGTGTCCTTCATATAGTTAATTTAAAAATACTCTATGTGGACTTAAAAACAAATGTGTACTCTCCAGCCACTGGCTGTTCTACATATAGACCAATAATGCTACTTCTATTGTTAAAATCCATTATATCCTTACTGATTTTTGTCGTCCTGTTCTAAAGGCTGTAAAACTCACGTAACAATTCCAGATCTATTTCTTCATTTGCTTCCGCTTTTGCTTTATATATGTTAAGGCTGTGTTATTAGAGACACACAAACATGGAATTATTCTGTCTTCCTGGAGAGCTGAACTCTTCTCCATTATGACTTTGCCTTAAAGCCTATTTTGTGTGATACAAAAAGATCTTTACTAGCTTTCTTTGGTATTCGCGTGCCATGTTTTCCCCATTTCTTTACATTTAACTTTTTGTATTCTTTGATCTTAGTTTGTTATTGGTTTGTTCTCTTTTTTCACGTTGGGCAATCTTTGATATTTAGTCCATTTATATTTAATTATTGATCTATTTGGGTAAAAACTACCACCTTACCAATGATTTCCTATGTGTTGTGCACGGTCAATGTTACTTTTTCTCTCCTTCCTTGTCTTTCGTTAAGAATTCTTGGGCGCCTGGGAGGCTCACTGGGTTAGGCCGCTGCCTTCGGCTCAGGTCATGATCTCAGGGTCCTGGGATCGAGTCCCACATCGGGCTCTCTGCTCAGCAGGGAGCCTGCTTCCTCCTCTCTCTCTCTCTCTGCCTGCCTCTCTGCCTACTTGTGATCTCTGTCAAATAAATAAATAAAATCTTAAAAAAAAAAAATTCTTCCCTACTACACCCCACCATGAGTGTATGAGTGATCTACTATTTTATAATTCCCACAGGGGCATTCTAGAGACAATACACATTCTTGATTTTAGCTCTTCCCAGACAATGCAAGAACCCAGGAGCCCTGTGAGCACAATTCTCCCCTCTAGTAAATACGCCTGTATTTTCATGTATTTTAACACAACAGATATATTTCAACTCTCGGAAGACACTATGCTTTTCTACAGTCAGCATTCACTTAGATCTGCCCGTGTATCTATAACGCAAATACTTTTATGCCCTCCTGCATTTCTGACATTCCAACAGGGGTCACCGTTCTTTTGCCTAAAAATATCCCCTCCAGTATTTCTTGTAAAGGAAGTGAACAACTTCAGTCTCTCTTCTGACTTCCTGTAGGTAGGATCCTGCTGCCAGGTAGGGGGTCAAAGCTGGCACTTATTTCCTTTATCGCATGAGGGTAGCAACATTTCTCGGTCTCCTGGCAGCCCTGTATCTGCTGAGACAGGAGCCATCCAAATCACTGCTGCCCTTAGAGGCACCTGCTTTTTCCTCAAGCATTCTTTCAGTTTTGTTTGCCTCTGGTTTTCCTAACTTTCACCATAACATCCGTTAAGTGTAATTGTTTCTCCTAATTTGGAGGACTTCTTGAATTTGTGGTTAATGCCTTGCAACTCTCCACATTATTTCCTCAAAATGGACTCTGTCCCATTCTCTTCCTTTCTGGGGCACGAATTATATCATATGTTTGACTATCTCACTGCAATCCCTGTATCTTGTAGCTCTTTTCACTTTAAATATATTTTTTAAAGATTTTTTTTTTATTTGACACAGACAGTGAGAAAGGAAACACAGGCGGGGGAGAGGGAGAAGAAGAAGCAGGCTTCCCACTGAGAAAGGAGTCTGACGTGGGGCTGATCCCAGGATCCTGGGATCATGACATCAGCCAAAGGCAGATGCTTAACGACTGAGCCACCCAGGCGCCCCTACTTTAAATACTTTTTCGGAGATGCCTGGGTGGCTCAGTGGGTTAAGCCACTGCCTTTGACTCGGGTCATGATCCCAGAGTCCTGGGATCAAGTCCCGCATTGGGCTCCTTGCTCTGCGGGGAGCCTGCTTCTCTCTCTGCCTCTGCCTGCCACTCTGCCTGCTTGTGCTTGCGCGCGCTCTCTCTCTGACAACTAACTATCTAACTAACTAAATAAATAAATAATATAAATAAAATCTTTTAATAAATAAATAAATACTTTTTGAGTTACCTTTTAATTTGGTAATTCTCTCTCCAAGGGTGTACAAACCATCCAGTGGGTCTTGGTTTTAATTACTGTATCTTCTAGCTCTACAATTTCTGTTCAGTTAGGATTTTTTGTGCTTTATTTCTTTTAATATGCAAGCAAAATCCTCACCATAGTCAACATGGTTCATGAATGTTTGTTAGTGAGTGTTTGTAATCTATCCCTCCATCCCTTTCCTGCCACATCCTCCTTCGCAGACAACTACTGATCTGCTTTCCATCCCTGTAGTCTCCATTTTCTAGTCTTTCATATGGGACCGGACAACATGCACTTCTGTCTGGCTTCTTTCACTTAAAATAACTATTTTGAAAATGACCCATACTGTAGTGAACAGTTCATTTCTTTTTTACTACAGAATATTGTTATGCTGTACAGATAAACCACAATATGATTATCCGTACCTGCTGTCGGATACGTGGGCTGATTTGCGTTCTGGGCTGTTACACATCAAGTTGTTATAAACATGTGTGAAGGTTCTCTTATGGACATCTGCTCTCATTTTTGTTGGATGAGTACCTAGGAATGGAATGGCTAGATCACCAGTAAAACCATTTAGACCTGGACAATAATTTTGGGGAGATCTTCCTACTATAAATTCCATCTTTTTAATTGGTACAGGAGCATTCAGGTTAACTGTTCCATCCTGGATGAGTTTTAGCAGGTTGTGGCTTTTGTGGAATTAGCCCATTTCATCTAAGTTGTTAAATTCGTATGTGTAGGTTTGTTCATAGTATTCCATGACTATGACTCCTTGATGATTATTCTTTTATGCAGGGTCTCTGGTGACCTCTCTTTTATTCCTGATAGAGGTACTCAGAGATTCATCATAAATAGAGATTTTCTTCAAAGAACGAGTTTTTTATTTCATTGGTTTTTGTCTGTTGTTTTTCCCATTTTGAATTTCTACTTTTTAGTCCTTTCATTCTGCTTGCTTTGGATTTCTTTTTTCCTAGTTTTTAAAAATTTCTTAAGATGGACGCTTGGAAGATTGAATTGACACTACTTTTCTCATCTAACCATGTAGTGCTGTAAGATTTCCTCTACTGCTTCAACTGCGTTCCACAAATTTTCATATGTTGCATTTTCATTCTTGTTCATTTCAAAATGTTTCCAATTTTCCTTGAGATTTCTTCTTTGACTTATAGATTTGTTTATCTATTGCTGAGAGAGGAGTGTTGAAGTCTCCAACTCTAATTGTGGGTTTGTCTATGTCTCCTTTCAAAAGAAAGGAGCGCCATTGTTGAAGCTCCATTGATAGGCACCTTCAGATTTAGAACTATTGTGTCATCTTGATGAATTGACCCTTTTATGTTTTTCTTTAAACTGACATACAATATCCTGTTAGTTTCATATCATACTGATTCAATATTTTTATGTATCAAATGTCCCCTACGATAATAGTTGCCACTTGTCACAATTCTTAAAATGTTACTGACTATATTCCCTATACTGTACTTAACATCCCTATGACTTATTTATTTAAAACGGGAAGTCTGTACTTACTAATCCCCTCCCATACCTCACTCATCCCCCAGCCCCTCCCTTCTCTGGTAAACAACTTCCTGTTTCCTTTATCTATGAGTGTTTGTTTTGTTTATTTGTCCTTTTCATTTTTGTTCATTTGTTTTCAGACTTCACATATAGGTAAAGTAATATGTAATTTGTCTCAGACTTACTTCACTTAACATAGTATCCTCTAGGTTCATCTATGTCGTTGCAAATCGCAAGCTTTCTCTCTTTTTTATGACTGAGTAATATTCGTGTGTGTGTGTGTGTGTGTGTGTGTGTGTGTGTCTCACATCTCCTTTAACCATTCATCTACTGATGGATACTTAGGTTGCTTCCATATCTTGTCTATTATGAATAATACAGCAATGACGACAGGAGTTCATGTATCTCTTCAAATCGGTGTTTTCATTTTCTTTAGAGAAATACCCAGAAATGGAATTGCTGGGACATATGGCAGTTCTAATTCTTAATTTTTTGAGGAACCTCCATACTGTTTCCTATAGTAGCTGTACCAATTTTTCCCACAAGCAGTGCACAAAGTTTCCCTTTTTTCCATATCCTCACCAACACTTATTTCTTGTCCTTTTTATTCTAGCCATCCTGACAGGTGTGAGGTGGGATCTGCTTGTGGCTTTGATTTGTGGTTTCCTGGTGATGAGTGATGTTGAGCATCTTTTCATGTGTCTGTTGGCCATCTGGATGTCTTCTTTGGATAAATGTCTGTTCAATTCCTCTGCCCCTTTAATCAAGTTGTGTTTTTTATTTTAACTTGTGTAAGTTCTTTATATATTTTAGATATTAACCCCTTATCAGATATATGGTTTACAAATATCTTCTCCCAAAATGTTGCTTTTCATTTTCTTGATGGTTTCCTTTACTGTACAAAAAGCTCTTTAGTTTGATGTAATCCCATTTATTTATTTTGGTTTCTGTTGCCTTTGCCTAAGAAGGGTGGTCCAAAAAAATACTGTTAAGATCAGTATCAAACAGCTTATGGTCTGTTTTCTTCTAGCTGCTTTTGGTTTCAAGTCTTTGATCCATTTTGAATGTATTTTTGTATATGAGTAAGATAATGGCCCAGTTTAATTCTTTTGCGTGGAGCTGTCCAATTTTCCCAAAACCATTTATTGAAGTGATGGTTTTTTCCCCCCCACTTTATATTCTTGCCTCCTTTGCCATAGAATTGACCACATGTGCATGAGTTTATTTCTGGGCTTTCCAGTCTATTCCATTGATCTGTCTCTGTTTTCATGCCAGTACCATACTTCTTTTTTTATTATTACTATGGCTTTTTTAAGATTTTATTTATTTGAGACAGAAGGAGAGAGAGAGAGCACAAGCAGGGAAGAGGGTCAGAGGGAGAGGGAGAAGTGGCCTCCACACAAAGCAGGGAGCCCCACATGGGGCTCCATCCCAGGACCCCAAGATCGTGACCTGAGCCAAAGGAAGACACTTAACTGATTGAGCCACGTGGGCACCCCTGATTACTATGGCTTTGTAATATAGTTTGAAATCAGAGAGCATGATACCTCCACCTTTGTTCTTTCCTCTCTGGGTTCTTTTGGCTATCTAGGTTCTTTTGTGGTTCTGCACAAATTTTAGGACTCTTTGTTCTAGTTTTATGAAAAATGCCGTTGGTATTTTGATGAGGTTTACATCGAATCTGTAAATTGCTTTGGGTAGCATGGACATTTTAACAATATTTATTCTTCCAATCCATAAACAAGGTATATCTTTCTATTTATTCTAATTGTCAATTTCTTTTATCAATGTCATAGTTTTCAGAATACACACTTTCCCTTTCTTGGTTAAATTTATTCCTAGGTATTTCATTCTTCTTGGTGCAACTATAAATGGGATCATTTTCTCAATTTCTAATAATTCATTATTAATGTACAGAAATGCAACAGAATCGTCTATGTCAATTTTGTATCCTGTAACTTTACTGAACTCACTTACAGGCATAACTTGGAGGTACTGTGGGCTATTTCAAACTACTGCAATAAATGAGTATTGCAATAAAGAGAGAAGATTTTTTGGTTTCCCAGTGCATATAAAAGTTGTTTACACTACAGTCTGTTCAGTGTGCAGTAACAATATATTTTTCATTTTTTTTTAAAAAGGAGTATACATACCTTAACTTAAAAATATTTTATTTCTGGGGTGTGTGAGTGGCTTAGTCAGTTAAGTGTCTCTTGATTTCAGCTCTGGTCATGATCTCAGGGTCATGAAACTGAGCCCTGAGCTGGACTTTGCACTGGGTGCAGAGCCTGCCTTAAGATTCTCTCTCACCCTCTCTGTGCCAACATCCCTGCCACGGAATCACTCTCTCAAATAAAATACCTTATTTCTAAAAAATGCTAACCATTATCTGCCCTTTCAGTGAATCAAAATTATTCTTCCGGTCTTGCCTTGATGATGATGGCTGCTGCCTGATCAGGGTGATGGTGCTGAAAATTGGGGTGGTTGTGGCATTTTCTTAAAATAAGACAATGAAGTTTGCCACACCGACTCCTCCTTTCAGGAAAAATTTCTCTGTAGCATGCAGTGCTGTTTGATACCACTAAACTTCTTTCAAAATTGGAATCAGTCCTCTCAAATGCTGCCACTGCTTTATCAACTAAGTTTTTATAAAAGTCTAAGTCCTGGGGCGCCTGGGTGGCTCAGTGGGTTAAAGCCTCTGCCTTCGGCTCAGGTCATGATCCCAGGGTCCTGAGATGGAGTCCCACATCGGGCTCTCTGCTCGGTGGGGAGCCTGCTTTTGTCCCTCTCTCTGCCTGCCTCTCTGCCTACTTGCGATCTGTCTCTCTGTCAAATAAATAAATAAAATCTTTAAAAAATAAAAAATAAAATAAAATAAAATAAAATTCTAAGTCCTTTGTTGTCATTTCAACAGTCTTCATGGCATCTTCACCAGGTGTGGATTCCACCTCAAGAAACCACTTTCCTTTCTTTGCTTATCCATAGAAAGTAACTCCTCATCCTTTCAAGTTTTATTGTGAGAATGCAGTAATCCAAATACAATAATAATGAACACCTTTGAAATATTGCAAAAATTACCAAAACGTGACAGACACTACGTGAGCAAGTATCATTAGGAACATGGCACCAAAAGTCTTCCTTGACACAGGATTGTCACAGTCCTTCAGTCTGCAAAGAAATACAGCACCCGTGAAATGCAGTAAAGCACACAAGAAGATGAGGTGTGCTAGCATTAGTTGTAATAGTTTTTTTTGCTGGAGTCTTTACAGTTTTCTACATATGGCCTCAGGTCATCTGCATATAGTGATTCTTCTACTTTTTCCTTTCTAATTTGGGTGGCTTTTATTTCTTTTTCTTGCCTAACTGCTGTGACTATGACTTCTAATACTATGTTAAATACAAGTGATGAGAGTGGACATCCTTGTCTTGTTCTTGATCTTAGATAAGAAGCTTTCACCTCTTCACCACTGAGTATGGCATTACCTGAGGGTTTGTCTTATGTGCCCTTGAATCTGTTGAGGTACAATTCTTCTATACCCACTTTGTTTAGAGTTTTTATCATAAATGGATGCTGAATTGTGTCAAATGATTTTTCCTCATCTACTGATATGATTATCATTTCTTTTGTTAATGGAGCATAGCTGTGGAACCATTCTCATCTCCCTGGAATGAATCCTACTTGATTGTGGTGAATGGTTCTTATGATGTATTGCCGAATTCAGTTTGCTGTATGTGCATCAAAGGTACCGGTTTGTAATCTGCCTGTTTGTCTTTGTCTGGTTTGGTGTCAGGGTGGTGCAGGCCTCACAGGAAGAGTCTGAACGCATTTGTTCCTCTTCAACTTTATGGAATAGTTTAAAAAGGACAGGTACTAACTTTTTAAAAAATGTTTGGTAGAATTCAAGATGGAAAGATGGCAGTGGAGCAGGAGGACTCTGGGCTCACCTAATCCCATAAATAAACTAGTTATGAAATCATCCTAAATACCCCAGAAATCTGTCCAAAGACTGGCAGAACAAACATCACAATTAAAGGTAGAGGAGAGGCCACATGAAGAGGCAGGAAGCACAGAGACGGGACTCGAGAGAGAAACGGGCAGTGGCTGCAGTGGCAGGAAAGGAGCCGTGGTCGCAATGGCTGAGACGACCAGCACGAGTGAGAATGCACGTGCACGAGGGAAACAAATTCCCATAGCAACCGGCTTGGCAAGTGAGAGGAGCAACATTTCCTGAGTTCTTGCAACCAGCAGGGGCTAAAGCCCGTTGTTTTAAAAGTCAGTGGGCTTGGCTGGAAGAGAGCCCAGAGGGTGCTAAGCTGCTCTCACAGAGAAGGCAGGCGGACTAACCACAGCATGGAAGCAGGGATCTGAACAGTGGGAGGGTGTGTGCGGATCTCAGAGCACACCCCAAATAGGCATCATTCCCGGAGAGCCCATTCTAGGAACGAAGGAACTCTCCAGCGCCATTTGCCTTCCCCGCCCCTCACATAAGCATAGGGCCACCTGCAGGAACCAGTGGACCGTCACTACCTAACTTGCTTACACCAAGCCCCACTCTCGACCACGCACCAGAGAAAATGCACTTCCTAGTTACACCTGCCTCAGTCCCACTACGGTGGACTCCCTCCCCCAGAAGACTGGCCCGATCCCCTGCCCACACCGCATCTCCCAACTTGGGAGCTCTGCAGGGCCTCTTCCGGCAACAGTGGAGGCAAGTGTCCTTTCACAAGCAGACAAGAGCACATCTAATTAAAACACTCCACATTCAGGCCAGGGACCAAACACTGCCCACAGCAGACAAAGAGAACCTCTGAAGTTGACTGGGCTGAAAAATAAAGCAGCCAGGACACAACAGCACAGCCCACACAACATACACAGGAGATACTCCCTGAGGTGCCAGACCCTGGGGAGGAGAGGACATTGCACTGCAGGCCACTACAGGACCTCTTCTTCATAAAGCCATTATCCTCAAGAAGAGGAGACATGGCTGACTTGCCTAACACACAGAAAGAGGCGCACAGATGTAGACAAAATAGTAAGACAGAGGAATTTACCCCAAATCAAAGAACAGGACAAGACCACAGACGGAGACATAAGTGAAACAGATACGAGTGACGTGCTTGAGGGAGTCTTTAAAGCAGTGATCAGAAGGTTACTCAGTGGCCTCGAGAAAAGAATAGAGGACATGACTGAGATCCTCAACAGAGATAACAAGTAACACAGGAGCCAAAAGGGTTCCATAAACAAAAACATCTGAGAAACATACTTGATGGGATGAATAGCAGGCTGGAAGAAGCAGAATGAATTAATGACCTAGAAGACAAAATAATGAAAGGTAATCAAGCCGAACAAAGGAGAGAAAAAAGAATTATGGAAAACGAGAACAGACTTACGGAATTCAGTGACTCAACAAATGTAAGAACATTTGTATTATATGAATCTCACAAGAGGAAGGGCCTCTTCCTGTGGGGGGCACAAATTTATTTGAAGAAATAATAGTTGAAAACTTCCCTAATCTGGGGAAGGAAACAGACATCCATATCCAGGAGGCAAGGAGAACTCACATCAAAATCAACAAAAACAGATCCACACCAAGACATATTGTAATTAAAATGGCAAAACATAGTGATAAAGAAAAAAATATTAAAAGCAGTGAGACAAAGAAGACAGTTACAGACAAGGGAAACTGCATAAGCTATCAGGGGATTTTTCAGCAGAAACTTTGCAGGCCAGAACGGAATGACATGATATATTCAAAGTACTACATGGGGAAAATCTGCAACCAAGAACACTCTAGGGGTGCCTGGGTGGCTCAGCTGTTAAGCATCTGCCTTTGGCTCAGGTCGTGATCTCAGTGTCCTGAGATCAAGCCTGCTTTGGGCTCCCTGCTCAACAGGAAGCCCGCTTCTCCCTCTCCCACTCCCCCTGCTTGTTATTCCCTTCCTCGCTGTCTCTCTCTCTCTCTGTGTCAAATAAATAAATAAAATCTTTTTTAAAAAATATTATTTATTTGACAGGCAGAGATTACAAGTAGGCAGAGAGGCAGGCAAAGAGAAAGAAGAGGAAGCAGGCTCCCTGCTGAGCAGAGAGCTCGATGCGGGACTCGATCCCAGGACCCTGGGATCATGACCTGAGCCGAAGGCAGAGGCTTTAACCCACTGAGCCACCCAGGCGCCCCTAAATAAATAAAATCTTAAAAAAAAAGAAAAAGAATACTCTATCTGGCAAGGTTATCATTCATAACAAAAGAAGAGATAAAAAGCCTCCCAAACAAAAGCTAAAGGAATTCATGACCACTAAGCCAGCCCTGCAAGAAATATTAAAGGGGAATCTTTAAGTAGAAAGAAGACCAAGAGTGACAGTATTAAGGTAGGAAACACAAAAGCAGTAAATATGAGTATTTCTGTAAAAATGCAGTCAAGGAACTCATAAAATGGAAGGATGTAGAGTATGACGCCATATATCTAAAATGTGGAGAGGAGAGTAAAGAACGGGCCCAAACTTAAACGATCATTGACAATACAGACTGCTGTAGGCAGAAGATATTACATGCAAACCTAATGGTAACCCTATGTAAAAAATGACTAATAAATATGCCAAGCATAGAAAGAAATACAAATATATCACTAAAGAAACCAGCAAACCATCAAAGAAAAAAAGACAAAGGGTCAGAGAAAATCTTCAGAAATGACAAAACAATAAAATGGCAATGAATATATATCAATAGTTACTTTGAATGTAAAAGGACTAAATGCTCCAATCAAAAGACAAGAGGTGACAGAATGGATAAAAACAAAAAACAAAAAAAGCAAAAAGTGCCAAGACCCAGCTATATATACTGCCTACAAAAGACTCATTTCAGACCTAAAGACACCTGCAGATTGAAAATGAGGGGATGGAGAAACATTTATCCTGTTAATGGATGTTAAAAGCAAGCTGAAGCAACAGTACTTACCTTGAACAAGATAGACTTTAAAACAAAGACTGCAACAAGAAACAAAGAGGGATGCTATATAATAATAAAGAGGACACTCCAACAAGATACGACGATTGTAAATATTTATGCATCCATCATAGGAGCACCCAAACACAGAGAAAAGTTAAAAGCAAACATAAAGGAACTCATTGCTAATAACACAATAATAGTAGGGGACTTTAACACCCCACTTATATCAGTGGACAGTTCATCAAAACAAAAGAATCAACAAGGTAAACATTGGCTTTGAGTGACATACTGGACAAGATGAACATAACAGATGCATAGAGAACATTCCATCCTAAAACAGAATACACTTTCAAGTGAAAATGGAACATTCTCCAGAATATATCACATATTAGGCCACAAAACAAGTCTCAACAAATTCAGAAACATCAAAGTCATACCATGCACCTTTTCCAACCACAATACTATGAAACTAGAAGTCGACCACAAGGAAAAACAAAACAAAACAAAATACAAAAACAGAAAGACCACAAACACATGGAGGTTAAATTACATGCTATGACACAATGAATGGGTCAACCAAGAAATAAAAGAGGAAATTTTAAAGTGGATAAAAACAAATGAAAATGGAAACAACACTTCAAAACCTTAGGGATGTCACAAAAGTGGTTCCAAGAGGGAAGTATATAGCAATACAGGCTGACCTCAGGAAAGAAATTCTTAAATAGACAATCTAACCATATACCTAAAGGAGCTAGAAGAAAAAACCTAAAACCAGCAAAAGGGAGGAAATAATAACAATTGGAGCAGAAATAAATGATACAGAAAATAAAAAATAGAACAGGTCAATGAAACAAGTATCTGTTCTTTGAAAAAAAATCAAAATTGATAAACCTGTAGCCAAACTACTCAAGGAAAAAAAGGATTCAAATAAATAAACCCCAAATGAGAGAAGAGTAGTAACAACCAACACCACAGAAAAAAACAAGTATAAAAGAATATTATGAAAAACTGTATGTCAACAAATTAGACAACCTAGAAGAAATGGATAAATTCCTAGAAAAATAACCTTCCACAACTGACTCAGGAAGAAACAGAAAATTTTAACAGACAGATTACCAGCAAAGAATTTCAATCAGTAATCAAAAAATTCCCAAAAAACAGAAGTCCCAACAACAAAAGCCCAGGACCAGGTAGTTGCACAGGTGAATTTTATCAAACATTTAAAGAAGAGTTGATACCTATTCTTCTCAAACTATTCTAAAAACTAGAAGAGGAAGGGAAACTTCCATATTCATTCCATGAGGCCAGCATTATCCTGATACCAAAGCCAGAAAAAGACAACACTAAAACAAAAATAAAAACTATTGGCCAGTATCCCTGATGAACACAGATCCAAAAATCCTCAACCAAATAAATACTAGCAAACTGAATCCAACAGTACATTTTTTTTAAAAAATCATTCACCATGATCAAGTGGGATTTATTCCTGGGCTGCAAGTTGGTTCGATATTGGGAAATCAATCTACATGATACATCACACATCAGTAAGAGAAAGAGTAGGAACCATATGATCATTTCAGTAGATGCAGAAAAAGCACGAGACTAAGCACTATATCCAGTCATCATAAAAACCTTCAACAAAATAAAGTTTGGAAGGAACATACCTCAACATAATAAAGGCCATATATGAAAAATCTGCAGCCTGGGCACCTGGGTGTTTCAGTTGGTTAAGCGTCCACCTCCTGGTTTTAGCTCAGGTTATGATTTCAGGGTCGTGAGATTGAGCCCTACCTTGGACTCTACAGTCAGCAGGGAATCTGCTTGAGATTCTCTCTCTCTCTCTCTCTCTCCCTGCCCCCCACCCCTCTCTAAAATAAATAAATGTTTTTAAAAAAGGAAAAGAAAAATCTACAGCCAACATCATCCTCAACAGAGAAAAACTGAAAGCCTTTCCCCTAAGGTCAGGAATAAAACAAGGATCTCCAATGTCACCACTTTTATTCAGCACAGTAATGGAAATCCTAACCATAGCAATCAGACAAGAAAAGGGAATAAAATGTATCCAAATCAGCAAGTCTTTCCACAGTCTACTTACAGTCAGTATTTTACCACTTCAGTCGGAATAGTAGAAATACTTTCAGCTTCGAAGGCACTTCACCCTCTCCTACCATAGTTTCTTTATTCTGTTTACATACATTAAAAGCTCCATCAGACAATATTATAATTTTTTGTTACCAGCATCAAACCTGTTTTGAAGAACTCAAGAAGAGAAGTCTATCACTTTCGTCTAGATATTTACCATTTCTGTTCTTCTTCCTGCAGTCCTTGTGTTCCAAGTGTCTCTTCTGCTATCATTTCCCTTCTGTCTGAAGATCTTTACCAATTCTTTTAGAGCACAAATTCTACAAATTATAGAACAAATTCTGTTTTTGTTAAACTAGGAATTTTTCTTCAGATTCATTCCTGAGGAATATTTTCTCTGAAAACAGATTTCTGAGTTGATAGGTTTTTTTTCCTTCAATGCTTCAGAAATGCTGTGCCACTTGCTTCTGGACTACATGGTTTCTGGTGAGAAATCTGCAGTCATTTAACCACTGTTTCCCTCCAGGCCCTGCATCCTTTTCCTCTGGCTGCTTTCACCACTTTTTATCTTTATTTCTCAGCAGTTTATTGATGTGTCCAGGTATGGATTTTTTGGGGTTTGTACCTTTTAAGGATTCATTCCACTCCTTCAATCTACAGGTTTGTCTTTCACCAAACTTGGGAAGTTTTCCATATTATTTCCTCATATTTTTTCAGCATTGCACTCTTTCTCTTTTGCTTCTGTTGACACAAATGTTAGATCTCCATGGCTGTTCCACAGGCCGTGAAGCTCTGTTCATTTTTTTCTAAGTTCTGATTAGTTCAGGTATCTTAGTTTTCAGTTTTCAAGTTTCCATGTCTCTCCTCTTTGTATCCCATGTCTTCACAGGTACTTTCCACTTTACATTTGTTTTAACAATGTTTGTAACTGCTTGCTGAGGCATATTTACTATAGTTTCTTTAAATTCTTTGTGGGATCTTCCCAACATCTATTTTATCTTGCTATTGCCAAGTGTTGGGTGTATTTTTCCAATGCAAGTTGGCATTTTTATGGTTTCTCATTTGATAAGTATTTGGATTGCACTGGTTAGATCAGATTGGATTGGATTTTAAATACTATGAGACACTCAGTCTCTTTACATCCTGTGGTGATTGGCTAATATTGTTCCTTTAGCAAGTAGCTGACCTACTTGGGTTTAAGCTGCGAGTTACAACTCATCTTCTGTGGCTATAGCGTCAGTTTGGTTTCCAGTGCCTGTGCTGTTCTAATCCGACCTGAAATGTGTGTAGCTCTCAGGGGCCAATCTAGCCATCAACTCAGTTCTCAGCTTCTTATATGCTAATTAGAATCAGATCCATACATCCACAGGTCAGGGGTGAACCCAGGAGTTCATCAACAACTTTATGGGGTTACTTTCCCAAGCTCCTCCTTTTTCATGATCTCCCTGACCCGTGGGACTCCCCTTTCCAACTCCCTAGAGAGAACCATCCACTTCCACAACTGAGCAGAGCCAAGTGGCTGAACAGAAAGGGAAAAAAAGCTATGGATTTTGGTTCTGTACCCTTTGAGCCCTGGCTCCCCCCAGCAGAGAGAAAGGGCTCTCCCCTATCACTGTGTTGGCGCCTGTTGCTGCTGCTACCGCCCAGAACTGTCTGTGGGCTTGGGCACAAGGGAAGGGGCAAAGAAAACAGCGAGGGACCTAAGCTCCGAGCTTCAGGAGCTCCTTCTTCTTCCTGCTCTGCAAGCTGAAACTAGCAGACGTCTCCTGGAGCTTCCCTGTCTGCACCCAGCACTCACTCCCAGGCTTCATACTGCCCTGACCTCGGGCCAGGAGGCACCGAAGTTGGAAATGCTAAGCTCACCACTAGCCCAGGAATCCCTGGCATTCTGGCACACTTCCCCATCCTCCTGTTGCTACTTACTTCCCAAGTCTCAGAGAGCTGAGCCCTGCCCGGGGCCCGGCGCATAGCTAGGCTCAGTAAGTGAAGGGCTGGGGTGCTGTGCACACTCTGTCTTGCCCAGGACCAGGATTCTCAGTCTAGTTATTTTTTATTACGAGTCAAATAGTGTGTTCATAAACCTGTACAACTGTGAGGTCCGAGCGGTGCTGTCTTCCTGCAGGAAGGACCGGAGTGCTCCTGCCTGGGCACACAGAACTGCCCTAAGATCACCCCAAAGCAGGCATCTCTCTGCCTGTCCTGTCCCTCTGCCAGCAGGACTCCACCCCTTTTCTCTGGGCTGCTGAACTGCAGAAGCTTCAGTACTCAGCCTCTCGGTCACCCTACAGGAACAGGAGCTGCCCCCAGAGGAACAGAACTAGCATCGGGCTCCCTCGCATCCTGGTCTCCATCCCACCCTGGGCCCCGACCTGATCTGCACGGTCTTGAGACGCTCAAATACCTTGAAGCCGACGATCTTTATGATTCATCCCGCTTCTCGGGTCACCCTCAGTGAACGATTCACCCAAATGAACAGATCTGCCATCCTTGGAAGTAGCTAACTCCCCACCCCCGCCATTTTTTTTTTTTTTAAATAAACAGATTCCCAAAAGTTTCTTGAGATCAGTGCACAGAAGGAGGAACTAGGGCTTACCTTGGGCACGTCCCGTGAATCCCTGCCGCACACCGAAAATCAGCTTTATGTCTAGAAGGGTCTTTCTCCTCTCAGTTAACCGTGTGTGTGCGTTAAAGTCAAGACGTAGCAGCTGAGTGCGCTCTTACTGCAAACGGAGCCTCTGCAGACGGTGCTGCTGCCCCCCGATCCTTCACCCAGGTTGGACCTGACCCTTTATCTGAGGTCACCAGACCTGTTCTGGGCTCCGCTGGGATTTTCTTACTAGGGTGGCCCTTTCCCCATAGAAAAAACCTCTAAAAGCATGACAGCAGTCATGGGAAACACACAATACGAAATGAAAAATGATTCACAAGTATTTTTCACAAATGTGCCACAAAGTTAGGTCAAGTTACATAATTGGCAACTTTTTCCTGCCAGCTTATAGGGAATTAAACCCAGAATCTGTTCAAGCGACTATTTTCAGCCTCCCAAGGGACCAAAGAATCAGGATTTAAGCGACAGCCCCAAGGGCAAGCTTGCTAGCGTCTGTGCACACGGGGGCACATCATTATCGGGCACATTTCCTCAGGGACCTGCTAAAATCAGAGTGTTGGCACTGAAAGGGACTTTCCCACCCCACCCTCCAGAGCAAGTGGAGCCTGAAGGATCAGGTCGCTGCAGGTGGGTCACACAGCGGGAAGGAGCGAGATGTGGGAGCCACACGCCCGCACCAGTGACAGGCAGCGGGGCCTCTCCCAGCGCACCTGAGCAGCCCGGGTGGGCCGCCTGCACCAGGAAGGTAAGGACTGGCTCAAGCCGAGCGCCACCCTGACGGGGCTCAGCGGGTGGAAAACCAGGCTACGGATGCAGACGTGATGGGGTCCACAGGCTACTCTGGGCTGCAGGGTGACTGGGCTGGGGGCGCCAGCATCCCAAGTTCCTGGGGAGAAAGGCTTGAAACTTCCAGCTGCTCCTACCTTGGCTGGCTTCTGGCTGCACGGAGCTCGGAGGAAGGGGGGGTGAGGATTCCGGGGCCTCCGCCGCTGGGTGCTCAGCCACGGGGCAGATGATAAACCACCTCTTCCCGGTGTGCAGGACTACGGAGCGGGACCAAAACAGCAGGAGAGACCAGTGAATTTCTCCCATGGCCAATGGGACCCCTCACCATCGGCACCAGACCTGTCTGGGGAACTCAAGTCAGTTGTGGGGGGTGGGGCATGTGCAGCCCACTCGGGCTACTGGCAGCCTGGGGCTCACACAACACCCCAAACATGAGCTGAGCTCCTGGGATGCCTGCGGTGCCGTCGGCAAAGGGGTGACAGCAGCCGGGGCAACAGGAGGCAGCGGGGAGTCCCCGGCATGCTCGGCCCCACAGCGCCAGACCCAGCCCCTCACAGCGGCCCTCCCCACACCTGGGGAGATGCTCACCCCATAGTGCAGCAACCCCCGCCCCCCCAAACTGTGTGACGGCCAGACCCCTTTACGACACGCGCAGCGGGGTCTGACAGAATGCCTACTAAGAGACACGGGAAGAAAGGGGATGGAAATGCCTCCTCCACGGTGGGTCTGGCGGGCAGGCAGGGCCCGGAAGGCACACGTACCGTTCTGCTGATACACAGGGGCGTTTGCTTGGGACTGGCGGCTCTCCTGGTGGAGGAAAAGGGTCAGAAGTCAGCAGACCACGTGAAACAAGGACGTGCTGCCAAACACACTGTGGCCTCGAAACCCCCGAGGGGCCTCTGAAGCTCAGACGTTTCCATGAACTGAAGGCGCTCACCCCCCCCCCACCCCTGGCCGCCTCACCTGACAGTGCGTGACCCGCAGCCGCCTCCGGCAGGCCCGGGGCATCAGCCAGCCCTGGCCCTTTTGGGACCCCACACCCAGGACTCACCTCCCCGGTACCCAGGCCGCAGGTGCTGAGGTGCGGTGGGCTCATCCCCGGGTCGGAGCCACGGTCAATGTCTGTGTCCTCACTGAGCATGTCCTCTGCCTTGTCCATGACGTCTTTCATCTGTTCAATGAACGTCTCCCGCTCGGCCTGCAGGATGAAGTCGTGCTCCACCTGCAACAGACAGGCAGTCCTGCTGGGGGACGCGCCACGCGCAGGGGCAGGCACCGGGTCGTCCCTGACGGGTCTGCCTCGTGTGTGCTCCGCACTCGGCCCGAGGAGGAAGCCCCAGCCGGGGGGGCCGGCTCTGCAGAGAGCCAGGGGCCGGGGGCCGGGGCAGGCCGGCAGCCGCGTGCCCCACGGACCGGGGGAGACGGCCTTGCTGACCCAGGAAGCCACCCAGCCTCACCATGTAGGTGGCGATCTCATCGGGTGCGTCCCCATCCAGGTCAAACTTGAATGTCACCATCTTGTGGTTGTGTGTCTCCAGCTGGCACTCCACCATCTTGTCGCCCGTGTTGCACACCTACGGGACACTCAGGTGGTGAGACCGGGAGCGGGCCGCGTCCGGGGAGCCCTACGCCTGCGGGCCCTCCCTGCCGGGCCACTCACGTTCAGGATGGTCAGCCGGGGGCGGCTGGCTCTCTCCTGGCGGGAGCGCGCGCGCGTCGACCGGCGGTGATGTTTCCGGGCGGCCTTGCCTTCCAGCCTCCCCCCGCCGAACGCACCCTCACAGCTGTCACTCATCTCTCTGCCAGAGGTGACATCAGAACCTCCGTAGCTGTGTGAAAACCGAGAATGTGACAGCAACCTGCAGACCAGCCTCACGTGGGAAGCTTGGTTTTTCAGGAAACAGCCAGAAAACCTGGAGGGCCCGGAGCCAGCCCTGACCCCACCTTCAGGGCCCCATACCCCTGCTGTTCTGTCTTGGGTGGCACTGGGGTCAAGGGAACTCAAGCACTGTCTGACCTGGGACCTTTGGCCTGAATCCTGACCAGTGACACAAGCCCCACGGGCTCACAGCAAATGACAAAATCAGGAAAAATACTCCCCTGTGCCTCAGTTTCCCCATCTGTGTAACCGCAATGAAAACTCAACAACCCCCTGGGACTACTACAGGGTTGAGAAGGATTTGCACAGAATTTGGTGCTAGTGCACTGGGAAACACAGCCATTTCCTACATCTAATCCCTCCCCGGCTGACATGTTCTGTGACCAGGAGAGGACAGGTGGCCAGCAGCCATGGTGCTGGGGGTCTGCAGGGTTGGGCCATACTCTGCCCTGCTCTCCCAGCCTCCCCGGGCCCCCAGGCCTGCTGACTCTTTGTCCACTGCCTCTCCCTTCTAGAACATCCTGGTCACCACAAAGAGGCACCAGGACTCAGGACACAGAGGGAGCTCATGACAGCCAGACCCCAGAGGACCAAGTCAGGCTTGGAAATGCGTCTAGAGGGCCTGACTCATGAAGAGAAGACGGGTGGGGTCTGTGTGAGGTCGCAGTGGGTGGGCTGAGCAGACTGTGAGCCTGTGGCCACCTCCACTGTCCCCAGGGGCCAATAGCCGTTACCTCTCACAGCTCTGCGGGGGGCCGGGCTGCTTGTCCTGGGAGGCCTGCTCCTGCAACAGAACCGTAGATGGGACGACGGGTCACCATGGCACAGCGGCACCCAGCCTCCTGTCCCCCTCACACAGCTGCTGTCCCCAGCCCAGAAAGCCAACCACACGAGGCAGGCATAAGGGTTTTCATCTCGTGCAGGTCCTAAAAGTCGAAATCCTCCCCTCTTCTTGGCCAGTATGCTACCCCACTTTGATCTTCCCCGTGGGGAGCACACAGGGCCAGGGACACTTGCCACAGGCCTTCCACTGCCCCCAAGGGAAGGCCCTGCAAATCCACGTGTAAACACCGTGGTCTCCAGCCAGATGCCTTCAAGGAAAGGTTAACGTGTGAGACAGAAGAGAACAGTTACAACAGCCGTCCCAGGGCACACGCTTCTGCCTTCCTGAGTGTACTGTGGCTTTTAGAGCTGTGACGTCACCACACAGGGGGCCACTAGGGTCAGGTGTCAGGGGCTGAGCCCGGAGGGCAGGGGCACACACCTCTGGCGCTGGCTCCACCGTTAGCTGCACAGCTGGGCAAGGGCTGGCAATCCCGGGCCCGGAGGGCGGCGGTGGCTGGGTAGCAGGTGGCAGGAGTGGCGCGGTCTGGACGGGCAGGCTCTGAGGTGCCACCACCACTGCAGGGGCCAGGGAGCTGGGGAGCTGAGGCAACTCAGGAACAGCAGGCGGCAACACTTCTGGCAAAGGTGGGGAGAGGACGGTGGCCGGCACAGGCGCCATGGGGACCTGGGCGGTGACATCAGCAGCATATGGAGGCGGGTGGCCAAGTAGGATCTGGAGGCACAGGGACAGGGATGCAAGTCGGAGGGCCAGCCACGCCTGTGCCAAGGGTCCTGGACCAAGGCGGGCGAGCACACCAGCTGTCCCGCTCCAGTCCACGCACAGCCTGAGCGTGTAGCTACACGGACTCAGCAGAAACCCTCAGGTCCCTATCTGCATACAAGCAAACCTAAAACCACGCTTCGTTAATGAACCCGTAGCTGAGGCCAGCTGGGACTCTACAGCTGGCATGTACCTAGCACCAAATATGGCTCTCCGCTGCCACCTGAGGGGCTTGACCCCCACGCTGCATCCTTTCCCAGCCCTGTCAGCCACATAGGAGAGGGACCGGGGACCTCGGCCATCCGTGGGTTGGCTCCTCACAGTCCCTTCTGTGAAAGCTCCTGGTGGGATGGTTGAGACAGGCGGCAGGCGGGTCCCCGCGTGGATGAGCGGGAGCCTCCATCCAGCCCCAGCTCCGGGACAAGGTCAGGATTGGGAAGGTCTGCTGTCGGCCCTGCTGCGGGGGACCGCTCAGCACCAGGGCGCCACAGCCCGGCAGCCTGCCTGCCCTGGAAGGACCCCCAGCTGCCGTGTTCAGGGGCATCTGCTCTCAGCATAGGGAAGCCCGTGAGGCGGCCGGCCCAGTGTGTCAATAAGCCACAGATGGTGGGGAGGCCGCCAGGCCTGACCAACAACGTCTGAGCACACCACGCCTCCTCCAGCCGCTGCCTGGGCAAGCGACCCTGTGCACCTAACCCAGGCTAGCCCGAGTGACAGACCTGGCATGTGCTTGTGCAGCCCCGTGCCAGACTGCGGCGCCCCCTCATACCTGGTCGTCAACCCAGACGACCCCTCCCTTCACCAAGTACCAATCCCTTCCGGAACAGACGCTGAGCGTCAGCAGCCCAGAGAGCCCGTGTGCTCTCGGCACAGGAGTCTTGTTCCAGACCAGATCCAGAAGGATCAGCGCAGAATGACACCCGGAACCTCCACATGCTCTGGGGACGGCTCTCCACCATGAAGCCTCAAGGCAGCTACTGGTCCCACCACACAGGAGAGCAGTCCAAGCTCGGAAGGCCACGGGCTTACTGCTTGCACACAGTGGCTGAGGCTTAGAGCCAGGTGGGGGCCCCCCAAGTAAGAGGCCTTAGGAACCAGGCTGCAAGGTTCAAGGGGCCCCAGGTGAGAGGCCCCCAGGAAACAGGGTGCAAGGTGGGGGACCCTAGGTGAGAGGCCCTACAAAACAGGGTGCAAGGTAGGGGGGCCCCAAGTGAGAGGCCCCGGGTAACAGGCTGCAAGGTGGGGGATGGGGCCAGGTGGGATGGCCCCCACTCAAGCTCTTCTCCATACACGAGATTGGGAAACAGCCCTGGAGCTCGAAACCATGCACGGGCTTACAGGTGTGTGGAGCCCTGGGGAGGCCTGCCCATCCAGCAGGGCCTGGGACCCTCGTCCCGTCACTGTCAGCATGACAAGCAGCCCAAAGTCCCACCCGACCCTGGACATCATCCTTGCCTGCTCTGTGCCCCACAGAGCCCGGTCGGCCTCACTGCCTGGCTGCAGAGCCCACACCGGAGCAGACAACACCATGCCGAGGCCGCCAGAGCGCCCCCCCCGCCGAGGGAGGGCCGGTGCCGCAATGCCCAGCACAGCCGGGCATGCCCCCCACCATGGCCAGGCACCCCCCGCCACCAAGAGCGGCTGCAACTGACCCTCGGATGGGCCCGATGGCGGAATCCTTAGTCATGCCCGTTCCCACAGCTCTGGAGGAGGCCAACCCCCAACACACTCCAGAGAAGCTACAGCCGAGGACCACAGCCGCCTACTCTCCCCACCCCCTGCCCCCTGGATCTCACGCCTTAGACTTAGATGCCAGAGACATCTCCCGGCACCCAGAGGGCAGGCCCGACACGGCAGCTGGTTTACCTGGCTTCCCGCCCCACTGGCCGGAGCAGCCTGCTCAGGAGGGCGGACGAGGCCAGGCTGGTGGGGCTGTGGCAGGGTGGGGGGCGCCGGCTGTGGAGGGGCGGCCCGCACGGTCTGCGCCACGTGGAGGGGAGACGGTGGGATGTCGCTGGGCACCATCTGCGGGAAGGCCGCCGGGTACACGGGCTGGGCCGGGAGCTGGGCCACGGCGGCAGGGTGAATGGACAGGGCGGCCACACCCTGCGGGGCCACGGCCAGCAGAGGGATAGCAGTGGCGGTGGCAGCCACGTTTGGCACAATGGTCCGGCACGGCACCGCCACTGGCGCCCCAGCGGGGTGGGGCAGCTTGACGGCCTGCAGAGGCAGGGCTGGCGACGCGGGCAGGGGGGCAGCGGCCGCGCCGAGCGGGAGGCTGGGCAGGATGACGGCGGGAGAGAAATACTGCGAGGGGGCGGGCACGGTGGGCCCGCTGGCGGCCGGCAGGTCGGGGAGAGCTGCGGGGAGGCTGTCGATGGAGGCCAGGGGCGCGACGGGGGGCGCAACGGGGGGCCCCACAGGAAGCGGAGGCACCTGAAAGACACGGGAACGCCTCAGCATCACCGGGGCTCCGTCCCACCCTGGCACACCCACGCTGCCGGAAGGAACCGGACCACAGACCCGGTTCAAACAGGACCTTGCAGAGCCCCCCCAATGCCACAGAAGGGCCACGACGGTGCCGTCCGCCCTGTGCCGACGGGTAGCTACCATGACAGCCAGTGGCTGAAGCCCAAAGGGTCAGAGCAGGGAGCAGCAGCTCCACAGCTGTGGCATGTTTTCATTCGGGGAAGCCGGGACCGTCCGAGTCTCCAGACTGGCCCCAAAGATCCAAACACACACACACACACACAGACCAAATCCTGTGACGGGCTGTGTCAGGGTAAGCATGGCCTTGAGCCCCCATGCGTGCAGGCCATGCCCCCATGCTGCGGGGCCTGGGGAGCGGGCCTCTCCCACAGTGGAGCTCTGGAACCTTCCGTGCCTGGTCTTCCATCCTGGAGACCCCCAGCATCTGATTCCTGGAGGGAGCATGTCTGACATTCCAGAGTCTCCAGTTATCCTCTTTAACCCCTTCTGGTGGCCAGCGCGTGAGCGTCCTCACGCGACGCACGCCTTTGCACAATTACAAATCAGCCACGGTCCATGAGCCAACGTCTGTGTACCGGAGAGCAAGCAGGGACTCAGCGAGACAGTGAACACAACCCGACGTGGCTGTGATGGGGCGAGGCCCGATGATAGGAAGCTTCTGGGTGGCGTCCACCAACTTCAGGACACTCACATCTCCTACACGAGGTGGCACGTTGCGGCTGTGTCCTGCCAGCACCCACAGTCGGAAGGACCCAGGAGGTGAAAGCCGTGGATGGCGTCAGCCTGGGAGACGGCTTCTGGGTACCATCTAGTGTCACCCGTCACCCGAAGCCACAGACATCCCAGGAGGACAGTCAGCATGGCTTGGCGGACGCCGGGACAGACGGTGGCCGTAGCGCCGTGCTCCTCCCTGGCCCTGATCCTGGACCAAACCTCTCCCTGACCTGGACATCCCCGGGAGATGCCAAGGGCAGGTGGACACAGCCACCCCGTCCCCAGGGAGCGGTCCTGACCCACAAGCCCAGGAGCATCTGCAGCCCAGAGGCCGGAGAGGGACCAGCCAGACGGGAGACGCGAGGGGCAGGGGTGGGGCGGGACATACCTGAGCAGGCACTTGAGACAGCGGCTGCAGAGACGCTGCGGGCATCTGGAGGGGCTTCAGCTGAGTGGGGGCCACCACCTGGGACGTCGGAGCTAGGTAGGGAGGCAGATGGGGGGGCACCGGCGGGAGGGGACCCACGGACGGTGGGGCCAGGACAGGCGGCAGAGGCGCCGGCTGGGCCAGCGGGGGAGGCTGGGGAGAGGGGGGCTTCTCTCAGACCAGCGTCCTGCTGAGACACCCCCTCCGACCACGTGCTTAGATATGACGGAGAAAACCGACCCCCCCCACACACGCACACACACCCAGCCTGGAGCCCGAGACACGCCAATCCAGGGGAATCCCTCTGCGCAACTAGTGCCCTTCCACGTGCTATGGACCCGGGAACCCCACTCCCATCTGCACCTCAGGCCCCAGGGAACCGCAGAGAAGAGGCAAAGGGGGCCTGGGCCCGCCAGGAGGCAAAAGGGGCCTGGGCCAGCAGACCTTGTCACCCACCCAGAGCGGGAAAAACTGAGGCACCCATGATGGGGCCGGGCAGGGGCAGCCCACACTTACCTGGTGGCCAGGGGGCACAGGCTGGCCTGGGCCCGTCGGCACGGGGGCAAAGCTCATGGCCGGCTCCGGGAAATGCTGCTGAGGGAGCGGAGGGTGGGCTGGGGGTGGGATGGAGGCCACTGGCAGGCCCGGCTGCAGAGAGGTCGGACGACCATGCTTACCAGCTGCCCGAAGGCCCCCACCCAGCTTGCGCTCCACAGCTGCAGGGGCCCGTCCCTCATCCCCCATGCCTGTCACCCTAACAGGGACTCTTCCCTAGGCACAAAGCCTGGCACAAAGTGAGATGTGGAGGCCCCTGAGATTGGCCACTACTCCCAACCAAAGAATGTTCTGGAACTTCAGCTCTGTGGCATATTACGCAATCATTTAAAAAAATGGCCTAAGGGACTTTGCAGAACCAGGGAGGGACACTGGTTACAGCAATCGGTGGGAGAGAGATCCAGATGCACTTGCTTTCCGTCTCTAGGTCTGGATAAAACACGCGCACGCAGATGCGTCACAAACAGCACACAGCAAAATGTGAACAAAGAGGGGAACAGAGGCGGGATGCCCGGCAGTGCGGCCACCAGGAGGACTGGGCGGCAGACACGAGTCCTTGCTGCCTGTGGCAGCGCGGACACGGCGCAAGCAAGAGGCCGCGATCTGAGCACTGGATGGTGGATGCTATCAAGGAAATGACTGACAACGTGTTCACTTTGGGGTCAATGAGGGGGCCGGGTTCTGTTCTCCAGAATCCTGATCCTGCTGATACAGACTGAGGTCTTTACAGGCAAGACCTCTTTCTGGGGTAGACCTGGAAATACCGGGGCCACAGAGGAAGCAGGTTTGAACATGGGGAGGGCATCTGGGGCAGCAGGCCCAGGCCTCCATGCTGACCCGGGGAGGCCCCTGGTTTTCTGGGAGCTGAGACCTTCCCCTCCTTCACCCTTCACAGTAAGTGCTCTACAAGAACAGCACAGGGAGGGACATTTCTCTGAGACCGCAGCACAGGAGCCGCAGCCCCAGGCCCAGAGGGAGGCAGTAGCTCAGGAGCCCGGAGGCCTCAGAGTGGCTGGTGTGTGGACACCTCCACCGGTTCCCCCCGGCAGGGGGGTCGGGGGAACGGCGGGTATCACCAGGGCAACCCCCCCCACTCCCCACCCCCCTCTGTCCCAGGGAACTGCCTGTAAACAGGCAGGGACATCGGACAGAGTGCTCTGGCCTCACCCATGTGGGGGGTCCCCTGCCCGGCACCACGAGGGCCTGAGCAGAGGGTACACAGCGGCCAGGGAAGTCCTGACCTTGCACCCAGGAGCAATGACGGACAGTGAAACATTCCTGCTCTGCCCTGGGACTGGTCACTCAAGGCCAACCAGCCTCGATCTGGGGTGAAAATCTGCCTTTTCCTAAACAAGTTCTTCCCACCATTTAAAACCGCGTCTTGTTTCATCTCATGAAACCAGCAAAGCTACAAATAGCGGCGAGAAATGAGTCTGGGCCCACCCGCAGAGGAAGGGCACTGGCTGCTCTTCCTGGGGGACTGGCCAGCCCTAGGGGACAGGGACGGGGCTCGGGCAGCACCAGGACGGGAAGGGGCCTGGGGGCCTCACTGTCCCTCCGGACGCTCCACCGCTCACTCAGGGCCGGCGCTCCGCGGCAGGCCTCCTGGGACCAGGGAACAGGGAACATGTTTCCTCTGGGATGAGCACGGGCTCTGAGGCGCGATCCCTGCACGCGACCCCCGGCCTAGCTCCATCTGGGTCCCCCGCCCCGGGGCTGCTCCTCACGAACCACCCCTTGGGTTTTTCAAATGTCACTGAACCGTTTCCCACAATCCCGATGCTCTCCTGCTTCCAACATTCAGTGGCCACGTGCTATCGGGTGGAGAACGGCCAGGAGACACTGAACACCTCCAGGGGTGGACACGGCCTGGACGCTCCTCTGCGGCCCCGGGCTGGCCACAGGGGAGAGCTGGCTCTGTCACAGCTCCAAGGCCCAGCTCTCCCTTGGGCTCTGCGTTCCTGGTCTCCTACCCGTTGCAGCCTGCAGTGACCCCCCAAGGACAGCCCTCTCGGGGGCCTGACCACAGACCGCTGCAGCCCAAACAGCCCGTGGGACGTGGGGTCTGTGGGACGTGGGACCCGTGGGCCGTGGGGCCCGGGGGGCGGGCCGACTCACCGCGGCAGGCTGCTGGTAGGTCCCCAGCGAGGGCAGGCTGTAGGGCAGGACGGGGCCGTCGCTGATGCTGACGCTCACGGGGGGGCTGCACACACACTGGACGGGGGGCGGTGCCGCGTCCGCCAGCGAGCCCAGCACCACACTCTGCTGGCTGCTCTGCGAGTCCGAGTACACCGTGGAGCCCTGGCCGCTGTCGAAGGTGCTGTCCGCTGGGGAGCACAAGGGCAGAGTTCAGAGCAGACACCCCCACAGCCACACGGGCGCAGGAATGCCGACGTCACGTCCCCTGGCCCCCCAAGTCGTAAGTGCGTGTCATTCCAGACCATCGATCCCAGGATGGCAGGGGGAGGAGGGACTGTAACCCACCCAGAGACGCCCTGGCGCCCCATCCCACCACGCCTGGTATCGGGGGCCAGCCCTACCAGTGCCACGATCGCAGGTGGGTCCCTCACACAGTCCTCTGAAGGAAGCCCAGCCGCGTCCACCCCGGCCACAAACAGGGACCTCACCCGTCCCCCACCTGAGCCTGGGGAGGGAGAGCTCAGTGAGCTCTTAGGAGGCTGATGGTGGGTGTGCGCAGCTCCGCAGAAGCCAGGGTCACCTGTATTTCACAGGGAGGGACTCTGACCACCTTCACCACCACAGCAAAGAGCCAAAGCAGGAAGAGCTGGGTTCAAACCTGGTCCTCACGCCACAGGCCTGGCTCAGAGCCGGCTGGAGAATGGGGCTGACAAGGCCCCCACCCTGCAGGGAGGCTGGCCTGGGAAACCGGAGGCTCGGCAGCCCCGGGAGGCCTCCCAGAGGCCAGCCTCCCCCGACCCTGTGCCCACAGTCCATCAAAGTGGGCCACCGTGGACGGAGCCACGTGCACACGAGGCACAGCCCACAGCCACAGGCTCACCTCCCCAGGAAGCACCTGGGAAGATGGCCGCCCCCTTGGCCAGGCCAGCGAGCAGGGACACCGAAACCCTGCATGAAATGGCATCTCCAGAAACCACACACACAACGCGACTTGCCGCCCCCACACCGGGCACTTCCACACAGGCGCCTCCCAGGATGCCGGCATCTGTGTCCATTTATGATTCAAGCGAATGGAGTAAAAGGGACTCCTGCTGGCTTTCCATCAAAATAACCTCTCCTGGGGCTGATCGGGGCCGCGTCAGCCTGGGAAGGCGCACGCACGCCGAAGCCCGACTGCGCAGAACCAACCCAGCCAGCGGCGCGGACTGGTAACAAGGCGGCTGGTAGTCGAGTTGACCTACACAGAGAGAGACGGAGACGGACACACGGAGAAAGAGCAAGACACAGAGACATGCAAAGACAGACACATAGAGACAGAGACTGAGAGATAGAGAGAGACACAGAGACACGTGGAGACAGAGATACACACACAGGAACAGAAACACAGAGACAGAGACACAGAGATAAAAAACAGCCATGCAGAGACAGGTACACACAGAAATACAGAGATAGAGACAAAGAGAAATACAAAGACAAAGACAAACTGTGTGTGTGAGAAAAGAAACATGTACAAACTTGACGAATCTTACATAAACCAACTCGAATCATACATGTAGCACTGTGAATTTTTAAGGGGAATGTGTTTGCTATTTCTATAATAAAAATGAACTGCAGTGCCTCGGGGCTTAGTCTGTTAAGTGTCTGCCTTCAGCTCATGTCATGATTCCAGGGTCCTGGGATCGAGTCCAGCCTCAGGCTCTCTGCTTGGGGGAAAGCCTTCTTCTCCCTCTCCCCAGTACCTGTTCTCTCTCTCACTGTGTCTCTGCCAAATAAGTAAAATCTTTCTAAAAAGAAAATTAACATAGAAGTCATCTTTAGGGGCACCTGGTGGCACAGTCGGCTGAGCGCCCAGCTCTTGGTTTCAGGTCCAGTCATGACCTCAGGGTCGTGGGTGTCGGGCTTTGCGCTCAGAGGGGTGCTACTTGGGATTTTCTTTCTCTCCCTCTGTCCCTCCCCAGACACGCACATTCTCTAAAAATAAATTGAAAAATCAAAAAACCATCTTTGCAAAAAAATAAAAATAAATAAAATTAAAATTAAAATTAAAATTTTAAAAACCCATCTTTGCACCTCCTGCAGCCGCTGGGAGCTGGCGCACACGCTCTCGTTGAGCAGGTCCAAGCTGAGGTAGGCCGCTTATACACCGTGTGGCGGGGAACGCTACCTCGACATGTGCCATACCTTCCTCCGCGCCCAAGCGTGTCTGCCCGCCCATCGGGTCCCTTCCCCAGCGATGTGTGTGCAGCTTGGAGTCCCATCATTTCTCCTTTACAAGGCACGGAGCTTCCAGGCCACCCACACACACCATGGCCAGAGCGACACCGGAGCACGGGCCTTGTGTTCTGACCAGAGCACGGAGCAGACGTCTGTGCGGGTGTGGTAGGACGGAGGGACACAGATGGGAGTGCAGGTGTCCGTGTATGCACACGCATGTGTCTGTGTGAGAAATCACACGGACACCTTCTTTCTGGAAGTTACCATCAAGTGCAGGTAACACCAGCGGCCGCTGGGTGGGCGCGCTAACGGGCTTTCCCGCACGCCCTCTGTACCGTTTGAATTTTAGGCAACACCTGCTTCACAGAAATGACTCCAAACGAGTGAGACGCGTGTCGAGAGCGTGGCCGCGCTCGAAGTGAGTCGACAAGAAGAGGACGTCTGCAGACCGCACCCCAGCCACACGGAACACGCCCACCATCCGCGTCTGTGCGGGGAGCCGGGCCTGCGCAGGGACCCCCGACCACAGCCGAGTGTGGCGGGAACAGACTGTCCCACCGACAGTCACACTTCTAAAGTGGGCAATGGCATCACGAGGAAATTTTTCCAACACCAAGTTTATGCTCATTAATTTTTTTGGTTTTTCGAGAAATGGACAGACGATGTAGCGATTTGATTGTCCGAGGCACACCTGAGCCGGTCGGGAGGAAGCCAACGGCAAGCGAGCGGCCAAGTGACGGGCAGCGCCTGGTCTGAATTCAAATAGCCTACTGTGAAGAATGCGAGCTATAATTTTAATGATAAATGAAGTAGGTGCCTACTAAGTAATGCGAACAGGCTATTTTGGTCTTTCGACACGAACCACCTGAAAAAGTCGGCCCGGGCAGGCTAAGTTCTACTTGGCCCTCATTCACAGGATGGACAGGAAACACCACGTCCTGAACCTCAGCTCCCTGAGGCATTTGTAGGCCATTGAGGGCAAAGGCAGGACATAGTTCTGCCTGGACGTGCAGAAAACAGGTTCTCTCTCCCAGGATTCTGAGATTCAGAGTAATTCCCAGCGACCCATCGCGGACGCTGGGAAACATGGTAAAGGTTTCAGAGGTCGGGTACTACAAGGGACATAATCTTGGGGACAAATAAGCCTGACGGTAAAGGTCACGGCTCAGAGTGTTGTCATGACCACTGGAGACCACAGCCGTCCGTGGCCCTGGGACAGAGGTGTCCCCGCAGGGACGCCCCCTCCAGGCACGGGACTGACAGCCTCTGCAGGGAACTAGGGGCTGGATGGAGCCGCTCCGTCCTGTTGGCTTGGGGCCTGGGGGGCTCTGGATCTGTCTGCCCATTTGCCCCCACCTGTCCTGAGAAGCTGGGCTTCGGGAAGCCCAGGACACCCAGTGCCCGCCCCCAGAAGAAGGCTCGCCTACGCCTGCGGCCCAGGTCTGCAGCGCGCGTGGGGTGAGAGGGAGCCGGGAGGGCGGCACTCACAGGCCAGGGAGGTGGCGCTGGCCGGCAGCGCGCTGGGGAGGAGGTGCTGGTCCGCCTCGGGTTCCTCGGACTCCGGGGGCCCGGCCTGCGCATGGTAGGTCACCTGGACCTGCAGGGGTGCGGGCGGGCCCCTGGCCTTGTCGGGGCTGCCAGGGTCTCGCTGTTCGGGAGGCTGCAAGGCCGGCCAGATCCTCTCCCGCCGCCACTGGATCAACGCGACACGGTCACGGATGGACTTGGCCACAATCTTCACGTCACTCTCGTGGAAGAATCCTGACTCGATCTGCAAAGGGAGGCACCATGTCATTCCTGGGGCCCCACCATCTGCACCGCCACCTCCTGCTCACGGGGTCTCTGCAGGAGCCCCTCCGCAGGCCCTCAGCCCGTCCCTCAGAGACGCTCCCGCCTTCCGTCAGGAGACACTCCCGCCAGCGGCCAGTGGCAGGAAGCCCTCTGCACCTGCCCAGCCGGGCTCCTGGGACAGTGAGGTGCAGCGGGTGCTTGTGCCTGCAGAGGGAGGGGAGGGGAGAGACCCCAGCTGCCTTCCACAGGCGGGCCCTGGGCATTCCCCGCGACGGCACGGAGGGAAGGAGTGTAGGCAGGCACCCATGTCCAGAAAACTCTGAACACAGGAGAGAGCTGGGAGAGTGTTTGTGAAGGAGCCCGGAGTCTCTGGGGAGTGTCACAGCTCTCCCTGAGGACATCTCTGGTAAATCCACAGAAGAGCAGAGGCCAGTCTCCGCCCTGTCACCACGGCAGCCCCGTGTGGAAAGGGAAAAAGTGCAAAGGATTCAGCGCTGGTCAGGACCTGTAGGAGCTCCCGGCTTTCAGCACACAACAGACATACACACGCCTACGTGTAGACATGAGCACTGGACACAGCACGTGTGCAAGTGTGAAGGACCCTGGGCAGGCCTGGGGTGGTGCCTGGAGTCTGGCTGCTGTGAGTGTCGGGGGGGGTGCGTACAAGGGGCCTAGACACTTAGACACCTAGACACCTCACTGTGCCTCAAAGCAAGGACAGACTCCGAGGACTGATGGGACACACCGACCAACACAGGAGCCCACGCCACAGGCCAAACCTGGACGTTTTGGGCATCAAAATGCATAGTGACGGGACGCCTGGGTGGCTCAGTGGGTTGAGCCTCTGTCTTCGGCTCAGGTCATGATCCCGGGGTCCTGGGATCGAGTCCCGCATCGGGCTCTCCGATCCGCAGGTAGCCTGCCTCCTCCTCTCTCTCTGCCTTCCCCTCTCTCTCTGCCTGCCTCTCGGCCTACTTGTGATCTCTGTCAAATTAATAAATAAAATTATTTTTAAAAAAATGCACAGTGACACCATGATGGTCTGAGGGCCGTGCTGAGGGCCGTGTCCTCAAGAGCCCATGAGGGGAATGCAGCTGTCCCTCCCGGCAGGAGGCCACACGCGATGCCACGGTGGGTGTGCCACCTCTGTCCCTGCCCACACACCCTCGCGCTCCTAGATCACCTGCTCCCAGGAAGCTGTATCCTGAATGACCTACAGTACAGCCACTGGCAGAACATGGAGTCTCCCGCCAGGAGCAACCGTCAGCCCCGGCCAGCCCCAGCCAGCACCCAGCCACACAGCGTGGGGACCCAGAACCAGAACAACCCACTCGGCTACTCCCGGATCGCTGACCAGGAGGACGGTTTGAGACACTAAGCTTGTCCAGCACTGTGCTGGGGTAACATACTGCGCGGTCACAGACAACTCACCAGCAAAACCATAGTCCACAGAGATAGAAATAAATGGGAAATTTGGTGAAAATGAACATTTACACAGTTTCAAAGTTACACCCCCCCAGGACACAGTCATTACTTGTCATTCCACACGGGGACGGCAGACAGACATGTGTCCTCCAGGGCTGGCCATGGTGAGGACACAGCCCCACGCCAAGGGCTCCCGCAAACGGCCGACGTGACCGCCAGGGAGCCGCCCCGCGCCCCGCACGGCAAGGTAACCGAAGACAATTGCCGCCCAGAGGAGCTCCTGCTACGAAGGTGTCACCACACATCAGAGGACCCCAGGCAGGCCGTGGGCAGCTCTGACGGCTGAGGCAGCTGAGCGAGAAGGTTGCTGTCTCTGGGCAGAGCCACAGGCCCACACCGGGTGGCATGGCATCGGGTCTGGATGTCCCCTCCAACGGTCCTTCGTCACACGATTTCAAATTTTATGTCAGTTCGTGACTGTTCAAAATCTCTCCACCCCCCAGGACAGAACGGCAGCCGGCCTTCCCCCCCCGCCTCAGGCACGGGCAGCAGCGCTGTAAGCAGCGGCGTGTGGCCAGGACGCAGGCGAGGGCCGGGGCCGAGGTCAGAGCCGCCCGCCCGCCCCGGCCGGAGAGACCGCCGACGGGAAGGCGCCGCAGACACGCCCGCCGCTGCATCTATTTTCTGCTCCTGGCCCAGTTTTCCTTCCGTCTCTGTCCTCGCGGTCACCCCCTGGCGATCCTCTCCAAGGTGTTTCTTCTATTTTCTTCCAGACAGGGAGAGCTTAGCCCCATTCTCTGCCACACTGAAACGTCCACTGCTCGGAGGCCGTGAGGACAGGAGGGCTGGCGCGTGGACATGGGGACGCTGGGCCGGGCCACGAGCCCCCCTCCTGGGGTCCTCACCAGGGGTCGCCTCCAGGTCAAAGCCAGCCCAGGTCCCCAGAGAAGCCGCCCTTCTCTCAGCCCTGGTGGCACTCCATCGGTCCCCTGTGCCCGCCCAGGAGCCGCCTGCTGGGAGGTGGTTCCAGGTGAGGACACCGGTGCAGGGGTTCGCGGGGGCTGGGCCCCACATCTGGAAGCAGCAATGTGATCACGGAAAGCTGTCCGTAAGTGACCGCCCAGAGCGGCCGGGGGCAGTGGGCCCTGAAACGCTGCCCAGGAGGGCACCTCGCACAGCGGCGGCCTAGAGAAGCCGGGGGGAGGGAGCGTCCACCCCGAGGTGGGCAGGGGCTGGACCCGCCAGCAGCCAGCAGCAAAGGCCACCCCAGCTGGAGCGCTCACACGGGGCCGAGACCTCACAGCGGAAACGGGCCGCCGTCAGCTCATCCCTGCCTCATCCTGGTCCGCGAGTGGAGGAGGGTCCGTGTCCTTCGGTCATCACTCCTCCAACACGGTGCCGTCTGCACTGCCTCGAGGGCGCTCCTCATGGGAAGGTGTCCTGAATGGCAATGGGGGAGGCACAGGTCCAGGGGGCACCACCAAGGACTCAAGGACACTGCGCACTGAGTCCAGCCGAGAAGCCGGGGGACCGTGCAGAGGACGGGCGAGGTGGCAGGCCCAACACGGATGCAGAGCCCGTGGGGCTACAGTGTGGGGAAGCTGTCGAGGCAGAGAAGGGAGGGGTCCCTCAGGAGGATGGGTGGTCCTAGAAAAGGTCCCAGGTCACGTGTGAGCACCTCCACGTCCCACAGCTGAAGAGCGTGTCGATGGAACCAAGAATCGATCCAGAGCTGGAGAAGGTGCCCGGTCCGACAGGCACAGGAGCCCCTCTATGCCGCGGTCCCCTCGTCCCCACGCATTGCTATGACACTTCACCCTGCTGGGCTCTCACCAGAATCCATCTCAGGCAGGAAGCCTCCCTGGGCACGCGGAGCAGGCGCGGGGCTCACGGACAGCCTGGAGCACTGCTGCCACCCAGGCATCCCAAGGGCTCCACACTGGCTCGGCCTCTGCAGCCCTCATGGCCGCCCCGGGACCCACCTCCTCTCCTGCTGCCCCAGGGACAGAGCCAGCTCCTGGCCTGGTCCCCTGGTCCCATGGGGCTCAACCCTTTCTCCCGGCACACCGGCCTGCGTGTCACCCGGCTCGGGAATATTCGAGGGTTAACCTGCGCAGCAGGACCACACGACCACAGCACTTAGGGGACAGCGCTCCTGAGCCCCGTGGAGCTGTGTATCCCATTTCTGGGCCCCGGGATGTGACCGGCAGTGGGGAAGGTATGGATGGCTCCTGGCCACCAGCAGACATCCCGCTCACCACAGGGGCAGGACACAGGCCCCCACCCAGGGCAAGCAGACACCCTGCACACAGCTCCTGCTCTGCCAGCCCACCGCCCTCCGCAAGGTCCCGGGACCCTCACCCGCTGCGTCCCAGGCGCCGTCTGCCCACAGTGGCCAGCCCCGGCCCATGGCCCACACCTGCTATGGCCCAGCCAGCCTGTTCCCTCATCCCTGCAGAGGCCCGAGGCCCGGCCTGGATGCCCGTCCCATCTCCAGGGCCGCAGTCCACACCCTCCCCATGAGAACCTGCCGGGGCCAGGACGTCCAGCCGCACGGCAGCCGGTTCTGCGAGCTGTGCTTCATTCCGTGAGACTCTCCCGCCACGAGCGTGGTTTCCCCTGCGCTCGCTTCCTACAGCGAAAACCAGCGTCTCCTTCCTTCCCTGAGCCTCCGTCCCTCCACGAGGCCGAACCCCCGGCGCCCTGCGCCCGGACACAGCGACACAGCGCCCTCAGCAGCAGAGCGAGAGCCCAAACCGAAGGCCCGCATTCGCGCACAGCAAGACTCTGGTGGACCCAGGCCCTTCGCAACAGGCCCAAGAGCACCCCCCGGGGCCCCTCACTGCGCCCCCTCAGGGTGGGTGTGGCTTTTGTGCGGCAAGGGTACCCCCCCCCCCACCGTCCTTCATAGGCACACACACCCCACAACCGGAGTCCGCACACCAGCGGCCACACCCCTGTCCTGAGCTCCGTGCACGTGGTCTGCAGACCACACCCTTCCAGGCACACCCCTGCACGCCCGGACCCACCACCCCCTCCACCAGCACGCGCCCCGTTACCATCTCCTGCGCCACACCATCAGGCGTCTCCTTCTCCAGGTCAAAGGTGAACTCTATGGCTCCGTTGTCCTTGGGCTTGCCCTTTAGTTTCTTGGGGTCCTCGACCCAGAGCCGCAGGGCGATGGCAGGCTTCCTGCCGTGGTCCTCCTCCGCCAGCTCCACCCTCACGCCGGTGTCCTCCGCGAAGAAGGCGTGGCTCAGCAAGTCCTTGATCTCGTACCTGAAGAGGGGCGACAGGACGGTGAGGGCACGGCAGCCGGTGAGGCCCCAGGTGGAGTGTCCAGCTCCTTCTAGAAAGTTCTCCAAGTACCACTCAGCAGGCAACGCTGTCCTCAAGGGGAGCCCGCGACAGTTTACTCCCGGGCAGAAGGGAGAATTACCCCGCACAGAGCCTACTGCACAGCACTGAAGGCTGCTGCTTTCTCTCATTATAGAAAGTGAACCCCCATCACCAGAAACTCGGGGAAGTGAAGTTTCCTGACCTGGCTCTGCACCAGGCAAACAGGCCTGCGAAGGTGCCACCGAGCTCCCAGGGGTCACAGGTGAGGCTGAACCCAGGAGCCCTGGGCGTCCTGGCTGCTGGGTGTCCTCATAGTGGCCACTCCTCATCCCTGAACAGGAGCTTGGTCCCAGGGCTGTCCTGGCCTGGCTCCCTCCTGGCGTCCTATCTGTCCCGACAGCCCCTCCCTGATGACTGCGTCTGTGACAGGTGGAGCCCAGGCCCGGGGCATGCTCACCACACTTGTAAGGGGGAGCAGACGCATGCCTGAGGGGACTCCTGGGGGATGGAGGTCGTGGCCCCTGCTGGTCCTGGACGGGAAGGTGGTCTTGTGGGGTCTGCTCTTAGGGTTCTTTAGCTCTATGCGGTTACTTTTCTACTTCTCCGAGGTGAGTTCTACTTCACGATTTCTAGCTATAAGACAAGGATAACCTCCAAAGGCAGGAGAGAGCCCAAGGATCAGAACGGGGCACCTGCGTGAGAGGGGATGGCCATGGTGAGGACCGTGACAGGACGGACGTGTGGGCACGGAGGGCGCACAAGGGGGTAAGAAGAGGTATGGAGAGAGAGGAGAGGCAGGGATGGGGGACGAGATGAGGGAAGGGCAGGGGAAGAGGCGAGTGGGAAGAGAGGAAGAAAGAAGATGAGGTCGGAGTGTGGAGGGAGAGGGAGGAACGGGGGGGAGGAGGGAGGAGGGAGGGGGAGGTGGGGGAGGAGCAGGGAGAGGGAGGGGGAAAAGGAAGAGGAGGAAGGGGGAGATGGGGGAGGTGGGGGGAGTGAGAGGGAGGGAGGAGGGGGAGAGAGGAGTAAGGTGAAGAGGGGGGTAGTAAGAGGTAGGGAAGGAGGTTGCAAGGAGGAGGCAAAGATAGGAGGAGGGAGGAAGAGGGGGAGGAGGAGGGAGAGAAGAAGGGGAGGAGGGAGGGGAGGAAGGAGGAAGAGGAAGAAGAGGACAGAGGGGAGGACTTAGGGGGGAGGGCAAGAGTGGGGGAGGCTTCCTGGCTGACCCGCTGAGGAGGTGGGGGCTGGTTCGGGGGCAGCTCAAGGGCTTGGACTTGTGCACTCTGGGGTCAGCAGTGGGTGCATGGGACTCACAGACCAGAGGTCACAGGAGGGGCAGTCCGAGGGCATGGGGGAGCCCCTGCTCCAGGCTGGGTGGGTGAGAAGCAGCTGGCCAAGCAGGAGGCTCCAGGATGGCCCCCAAAGCCAGGGATCGTGCTGCGGGCAGCAGAGGTGGGACCCCGGCTTGAAGCAGCCAGTGCCCGGGTCCCCTGCGAGCGTGCGCCGCGGCTGTGGTGACTTCGGCGTGAGCAACAACCACACCCAGCGCCCCACTGGCCTCACCTTTCCTCCTTGTTTTTGCAGATGCACTCCCCAATAATCTCCTTGATTTCGGGATCGTGCACCTTCTCAAAGCTGGCAGGCTTGATGCCCTGTAAGACCAGAGGGGCAGAGTCACTGGCAGGCCAGGCCAGGACCTGGTTCAGCTGCACTAATTCAGGGGGCGGGGGGGGGGGGGGCAGTTAAGGCAGGAGGCAGGAGGGGTGCGAGCCGGCTGGGGAACGCAGGCTCATGCTGAGGGAGGAGGGGCTGTCAGGACCAGAGGGGTTGGGGGAAGAGGCCCCCGCGGCCCCCGCCTGGCAGGAGCACCTGCACACGTGGTGTGGTCACGGCTATTGGCCGAGGGCCCCAGGCACTCTGCCCCACTGCGGCCACGGGCAGGGCTGACGTCCAAGGCCTGGTGGCTCTGGGGTTTTATAAGTGTCTATGCCGCGGAGTTCTGCAGCCGGGCGGTTTTCGGGGGTACCCACACTGACCACAGACCTGGTGGGTGCTGGCCAGGTTGGCTGCAGCCCAGCCAGTAAAGCCCATGACATGGGGGAGCTGAACCCTGGGGCGTAGCCCCGCAGGGGCGGGGGGCTTGCTCAGGAGAAGCAGGGGTTGGACCATGGGCAGGGTCTTGGGGGAGGGACAACTGATTCTGAAGCATCTTAAGCACACGAAGAGCCTCAACCATCCCATTCTTCAGTAAGACTCTGCCTTCAAAGTCTCATTTGGGCTGGCTTGTTTGGTTTTTTGAACACAGAGAACAGGACATGTGTGGTCTCCCACTGAGTGGGAGTGCAGGGTGGCCTCCAGCCCAGATGCGGGCCCAGGAGTGTAGGACCCCCAGGAGCCCCTGCTGCCCAGGAGGGGCGCTGTGCCCCAGGCCCCAGGCCCGTAACCAGTGGGGGTCGTGTTGGCCCACACGCAGCAGAGTCCGCAGTGACAGACTGGGACGCTGGGCTCCAGGCGGGCTCCCCTTGGAGATGAGGAACCTGGACCGGGCCACAGAAGCGGAAGAAAGAGAGGTTTAATTACAACAGGAGGCAGGGCCAGGGTCCCAGCGGGAGGCAGGCGGCCTGAGAAACTGTAAGTGTAGGTAAGTGTGGCCCACGCACACCTCAGAAGGGCCAAGGCCCCCAGAGCAGAAGACAGGAACAGCATGTGACAGGAACAAGTGCTATCTTGAAGGGGCTCGTGCCCCCGACTCAGAAGCATGGAGTTGGGGTGCTGGGAGTGGGGACACTGAATCCTTGCAGGACCTGGGGTCAGGACAGATGCCAGGGCTGGACTGGTGTGGCTTTGTGTGCTGGGAGGGGCTGGTGGGCCCACAGGCATTACTGCAAACCCTGCCCGTGGTCGGTGAACAAGCCTCCCGTCTGGTTTCCTCGGGGAGCAAGGGTGGGGCCTGACCTTGCTTTGCCCGTGGTGACATGGGTCCGCCTGGGAGCCCTGCTGCCCGGGGCCTCGATAAGGGACCCAGGGTGGCTGAGGGGTACCCCAGTGGGAACCAGTCCCGTCTCCCACAGCCCCATCCACGTGGGCACCCAAGAAGTAGGGCTGACAGGCTACTCCCCCCACACCCCTCCATGGCCTGGGAGGGAGGCCCTAGCCCCCTCGGGTGACCCCTGCCCCATGGAGGACCACTGCCCACAGCCAGCAAGCCCACCCTCTCCACCAGCATCAGCAGGGAACCAGGAGCCGCCCTCTGCGTCTCTGACAAGGCCGCGCCAACAGCCACGTTCCCCGCTCCTACCCTCAGCAGCACAGGAGGGGCTCAGATGAGCACGTTAAGGCTGAAGGAGAGAAATGACCTAAGACCCGCAAGGAGTCAGGGTGGAAGGTGGGGCGAGGGCGGGTGCCCTGGGCTGCCAAGGACCTCACTCCTCGTGCATCTCTGAAGAGAGGGGGGCCCCAGGCCAGAGCGAGGCAGCCAGGACTCGGGGGTCGTGGGGCCTGATGCCCAGGAAAGCTACGGCCTCACCAGGCAGGACAGCCACGGAGGGAGGACGGGGTGACCTGCTTGCAGAGCTGAGGCCACCTGATTAAAGCTGACGATGGCGTGAGCCCACACCAGACATGGGAAAGCCAGCAGCCCTGGGAGCGGCCCAGAGGAGGGGGCCCCCCTCGGGACAGGCAGCCACGCTGCTGAGTTAGACAGCCTGGCTCCCCTCTGTGACAGCACCCTTCCCTGCCTCACGCGGTGCTGGGAGCACTTCCCTAAGCATGGTCTCTCGTGGTTGCCAGTGGACTCACACAGGTGACCTTCCGGTAGATCTGGGCGGCGTTCTGGCACTCGGAGTAGGGGTACTCCGAGGTGGCCATCTCCAGCATGCACATCCCAAAGGCGTAGACATCCACAGACTCGTCGTAATGCTCCTCGTACATCTCGGGCGCCATAAACTCAGGGGTGCCTGTACCCAGGAGGAACAGGGGTCAGCGGTAGGGTCAGCAGTAGGGTCAGCGGCCATGGGGCCAGGGATCGCCTCCCCATCAGGCCCAGAACCTGCGGTTCTGAAGGACTGCCCTGCACACCGTTCCCGAAAACTCCCCCAGACCCTCCTGATTCCAGGTGGCAGCCGCACATAGCACAAGGAGCCCCCCCCAGCTCCGAGCCCGTTGCTCCCCAGGCCCCAGCCTGTGCCCCAAACCCGGGAGGCGCTGCACGCGGGGGAGTGCCCCCTCCTGGCCCCCGGCCCAACCACCCGCAGCAAAGACTAGTGCTCCTCACAGAGCTACCTAAACTGCAAAAACCCAGAAGGCCCCAGGTGTCCCCGGACAGACACCACGGGGTGGTGTCAGCACAGAAAGGAGCATCAGGGGCCCGCAAGGTGTTCCCAGCACAGGCCATTCCAAAACGATGCTTCCTTGGAATTTTTCAACAGACGGAGTAAAACAAAGTCCTTGGCTGTTCATGCACAGTGACCTCCTCCCCACGGAACAGCGAGGACAGACCCATGAGGACACATCAGGGGGCTGGGATTCCGGCTGACTTTTCCTTTAGTTATGCTGCTCTGGATTGGTTTTTTTTTTTTTTCCCCTGTGACAAGCTTCTGCTTTAAAAATCACAAAATCCTCTTATCAAAACAGGTCCAAACGATGCCTGTCCAGCCGAACACAAGGCAGAGGGGAACGTCAGATCGTCTCCGCCTTCTCCGTTTCCTCCACCTCAACGCTTTCAAAATGTTCCCGTTTCTTTAAAAGGCAGCCACAGAACAGCACAGACCGCGTTGACAAGCACGTGCGGGTCATCAGCCGTGTCCCCGGCTCTCTGGGACACAGAAAGGTCGCACAACGTTGCATCTTTTTCTCATGCCCCCATGATTTCAATTTAACGCCTATTATATGTTTAATGAAACAAGTCAACATTTTGAATAAGAAATGGCAAAATTGGGGATCTATCTTGATATGTGTATACAGAATTCTAGGAGATTCTGGGGGTGCCTGGGTGGCTCAGTCCATCAATCCTCTGCCTTCGGCTCAGGTCATGACCCCAGGGTCCTGGGATTGAGCCCCAGATCAGATCGGGCTCCCTCCTCAGCAGGGAGTCTGCTTCTCCCTCTGAGGCTCCTTCCCACTAATGCTCGCTCTCTCTCTCCCTCTCTCTCTCGTAAATAAATAAATAAAATCTTAAAAAAAGAAGAAGAATCCTAGGCGATTCCAAGTCAGAAATAATGGGGACAGTGTGGGGAGAGAGCAGGAGGCCAAGGGACCTTGCACTGGGACTAGTTCCATCTTTTGGGGGTCCCGAACCCCATGACTGTGTGCACTTGGCTGTGTGCACCCCGAGGGAAGCCAGCTGAGCCGCCCCACGGTCCCACACAGCCTGCCTTTCAGGGGGAGCAAGGGGGGGGTGAAGGGGAGGGGCCAGCTCTGAGCAGGGTGGGGACGCTCACATGTGCTTGGGCCACAGACGCACCCTTTTTTCTCTCTCCTTGCTCTGTAGCCACTTAAATCTGAGTGTTAAAAAGAACATGCGTGTGTCCACACTGCCACACACATGTGTGCCCAGGGTACCTCCCTGGTCCCCTGGCCCCACATTCCCAGTGCTCCCACCACCGTGGCCACAAACACCTGCAGGCAGCACCGGCCTAGGACCTGGCCAACAGACACAGGGAGAGCGTAGGGACACCATCGGAGGTGGACGGCTCTCGGGAGCCAACCCCACAGGGGGCAGGTAACCCCCAGCTGTGTGTGCACAAGCCATCAAGGGGCTGGGGCCACAGTGCTTGTGACAATGACACCTTCACACCCAATCCGTACCTCACGAGCCCTCAGGCCTGGTGCCACAGGGCCTCCCCAGAGCAGGGAGAGATGTCCTCAGACACCACTGCCCAACGTCCAGCATGGGCCACATCTGAAGTACAAACCCAAACATGGGCACAAAGCCCCCCACCGGGAGCTGCACCCAGAAGCAGGTCCTCGGCAGCAACTGTCCCACAGAGCGGGGAGCCTGATTTACAGGATTGGGAGACCCCCCCCACCAGACCAAAAGCACCCTCACTCAGTGGCTGGCCCTTCGCTGCCCAGGGCCCGGGGAGACATGCTAATTGCCTCCCCTTCTCTGCGTGTTTGGAGCTTCTGGGCCCCCCACCCCAGAGCTGGGCCCCCTTGCATTGGGGTCAATGCAAGGCCTGGAAATGCCAGGCCTTCACATCACCCCATCAGACCACCCAGCATGTGTCCGGTACCCTGATACCCCAGTTCCAAGATGGACTTCCACCAGCCAGAGAAGCCCCAGGGAGCTTCCCCAGGCACCCTACCCCAAGGTCAGACCTACAGATCCTGCTCAGAAACTGCCGGCGGCTCAGAGGGGTGCTTCCTCCAGCCAGGAACCCCACCCCACCTCACTGAGAGACAAACTGAGGCCTAGGTTGGCCCACACACCAGCACTCAACTTCCCAGAGCTTCCAGAGGGCCCTGTGGACCCCAGTGGCCACCCTGCCCCAGATGTCTTATTCCAAATCCACTAACCCCGCCAGGGAAGTTTCCAGATTCCCAGTGGTTCCATCTGCCACAAATAGGCCAAGTTCTGTCCCCAAATGTGCATTAAAACCAGGAGCTTGCAAAACCCTGAGATCACCCTCTTGTCCTGCTGTGTTCCCACACAGGGCTTCAAAGGACAGGGGAGCCTCTCCAGGTCCCACCCGACCCCGGCCGATCCCATCAGGATTTCTGGAGCCACGTCCCAGAGCAGTCTGGCCCTGCAGCATGCTGGCGCTCCCCAGACATTTCAAACCCCAGTAAGGGCCACCCCGAAGCTCTTCCAAGCACTCCTTCTGCAAGGCCCTGGAGCGGCCGCAGCCAGCGCCCACCATCTGCAGGGACCCCAGCGCAGCCCCAGTCCCTGCGGAGCAGCTGTGAACAGGCCACACCCACCAAGGCCATGGGGGCTTCTCAGAGGAGGACAAGAAACACAGAAAGACAAGCCTAGCAAACCGGCACCTATACCAAATCCCTCGGGCCCAGAGCCCCAAGCTGGCTCTGGGCCCCACAACCCCCAGGGACCCCCCGCAGGGGGCCTCAGGGTCCGGGGCACGAGACTCCTTTGCCCATTCCACCTCACTGGACACCAACCCTGAGTCCCTCTGTCATCAAGGCCTCCTTCCCTCCGAGTGTCCGCAGCCTGCAGACCGCAGCAGCCTCAGCCCCAGAACCACACAGCCAGGGACCCCCCAGGCAGCACCCCGGGCCACAGCTTACCAATCACACTCTTGGCAAAGGACGCCCTCTTGAGCGTGGCCAGGCCCAAGTCGCCGATCTTCACGGAGCCGGTGGGACCCGTGATGAAGATGTTGTCGCACTTGAGGTCCCGGTGGATGATGGGGGGCGTCCTGGTGTGCAGGAACAGCAGCCCCTTCAGGATCTGCCGGCACCAGCTGCGGAGCACCTTGGGCTTCATCACTTTGAACCGCTTCAGATACCTGTAGGGGGGGTGAGGGCGCTCCTGAGACCGGCCCTGGCCCGACGGAAAGCCCCGCGTCCCCAGGGTCCGGCCAGCGGGTGGGGGCGTGCTCACGTCTTCAGCGTCCCTGAGGTCATCAGCTCGGTCACCAGCACGATGCACCTCTTCCCCCTGGCGCTGGACTCCCAGAAGTCATAGAAGCGCACAATGTTGGGGTGCTGCAGGCCCTTGAGCATCTCAGCCTCCTCTTTGAACCGCTGCCTCTCCAGCTTGGTGAGCTTCCGGTCCTGGAGAGACACATGGCCAAGGGTCAGCCGCCGCCACTGTGGACGCTCTCCCCATAGTGGGGGGGGGCCCGGGCGGAAGCCCACCAGCCACCCCTGCGGCTCTGCAGGTGAGGACACTGCGGAGGGAGGGGACCAGGCATCCAGCAGTCACTCTGCCGCAGCCCCCCACCCTTGACCCCTCATGAGCCCCTGCACCAGGACCTCAGCAGAAAGATCTCTGGCAGCCAGAGACAGCTCGAAAACCTACACTGCAGCACGCACACGCCCCCTCCCTGAAAACATCTCCACGGCCTCGCGTCCTCGACACCCACTCTGATGCTGCCACAAGAGAGACATCAGTCCAATTCCAACTCACACGCAACTTCGAGGACATGTTCAAGACCCGAGCGGATGCGAACCAGAAAACCAGAGGACCCGATGACAGCCCAGGGTCCCTCCCGGGCCCAGTAGTGTCACAGGGCATGGCAGACACACCTCCCGGGTCTGCAGCTAAGCCAGACCGTAAGTTCACTCGGGACACACAACAACACCCCCTGGATGCTGGGAGTCCCTGCGCAGTCCCACCCACGTGGGGCTCCAGCCACAGCCCGCGAGGAAGACCACCAACACCCTCCCACGTTTGACCCCCATTGCCAGCGCTCCCCCGCCCCGATCTGCCATGGCCCAGCACTGCCCGTCTGGCCGCAGCCAGCAGCCTGGAGTGGTCCTTCCAGACACCCTCCAGTGGGCTCTTACCACACAGTACTAAGAACAAACCCATGAGCTCTGTGGTTTCCAGCCTCGTTCCACAGGTAACCACACCTCTGCGGGCTCCAGGGTGGCCGTCTCCCTTCACCTGCACCCCGCACCAGCCCCCACAAACCCTTATCAGCCTCTTGCTGCACAAGAGGGGCCTGGCAGAGCAAGGAGATACCAGGAGAACCACAGCACAGCTGACCCCAGAAAAACACAGAATTCGGGGCCAGAGGCAACTTCAAAAAAATCTAGTTCATGTGCTCACGGGGATGGGGGAGGCTGACACACATTAGTTAAGAGCAGAATTCTACCTAAAAAGGAACAAACAAAGGGGTGCCTGGGTGGTTCGGTCATTAAGCGTCTGCCTTCAGCTCAGGTCATGATCCCAGGGTCCTGGAATCGAACCCCACATCGGGCTCCCTGCTCAGCGGGAAGTCTGCTTCTCCCTCTCCCAGTCCCCCTGCTTGTGTTTCCTCTATCATAGTCTGTCAAAAAATTAAATAAAATCTTAAAAAAAAAAAAGAAAAAGAACAATCAAGAAAGTGCTCTTGCAAATTAAGGCTCTGGTTTTAAAGTCGGTCTATCATCGAGTGAAACACTAGGTACAAAAACACCAACATTTAATCCAGTCACTGACACGGAAACATGCTCCCACTCGGCAAAAATTATGGTTTATTTAGGAAGAGTCAAGCCACAGACTGGAAAAACTATTCTCAATAATGTATCTGACAAGGGACTCCATCCAGAACACAGAACTCCCACAATCCCATTTAAAAAAAAACAAACTAAAAAGAGGCATGAACAGGTCAGATGAAGACATGGCCAACAAGCAGGTGACAAGGTGCTGACCATCCTCGGTCACTAGGATAATGCCAGTTCCAGCCCGGAGCATTTGCTGATGCCCACCGGCAGGTCGAAGTAAGAGGAGGCTGGTTCCACACACTGGGTGGCCGGGAGCGGCCGGGGCCTCGGACACACGGCCGCTGGACGTGCAAGGGAGCGCCAGTGAGGTCCACCCCTGCTCCAGGCCCAACCTCTGCCCTCCGGGAACCCCTGCAGGACGGCACAGGGGTTCAGAGCAGCATGGCCCAGAATAGCACCAGACACCAGGAAAAGCAGAGCAAGCAGGCGGCTGGGGCTCAGGAGGCTCCCCCCTGGGGCGGAGGTGCAGGCACTGGGAGCACGACCTCCGAATGCCCACCTGCCGCGACTTCCACACCAGCCACACGACATGGAACCACACGGCCCGTTCTCTCCCGCATGACAACCAAGGCTTCCTTCTGGGCACCCCCAGTCCAGCTGTCACTGCAAGCGTGCCCTCAAATTCCAGCACAACCCTGGGGAAGGGGGGCTGGGCAAAGCTATCGGAGAGAGGGGAGGGCACGGGGCACTCCCCCACCCCCACCCCCACCAACTCAGAACGCTTCACATGCAGCTTCTTCATCCCTCAGCAGAAGGGCAAGACTTCACCGCACTTTCAAAGAAATCGTCTGTGTTCTGAAGGACATAACTAACAAGCCCCAAGCCCCCAGAGGGAGAGGAGGGCAGCCCTCGGATGCCAAAGACTCAGCGGGAATGTGGTCGGACTTCCAGGTTGGTGCCTCTGGCGACTGGGCTGGGGGCTGGGCCTGGACGTGGGAGGCGGGAGGGAGCAGGCTGCATTTATATCCTAAGCCACCTAGCTATTTTTAGCTGTGTGACACGCTGCTTGATAATTTAAAAGGTCAGCTGGCATGTCCTCAGAGTGCTGCCCGGTGCCCCTCACGGAACTGGCCCCGGTCCTGGTCACTGTGTGCTGAGGGCCGGTCAGCCCCATCAGACCAGCAACTCCACGGCGGGAGAGCCACTGTTGGTGGGATCGAGCCCTAACCGACGCGCTGGAGGCCTCGAGTTCATGGACCAGGGCAGGAGGGAAGCCCCCAGTGCTGCGGGCGTCAGGCTGTTCCTGCACGAGGGTGGGGGGCCAGTTCCCCCCTCTAGACACGGAGGTGAGGTCGCTTACACCAGCTTCCCCCCCACCAGGTGCCCCAGAGTAGTGGCAGCCAGTCAGCTAACGGAGAAGCCTTCTGGGGAGATGCTGTCTCCTCTCCTGCAGGACAAGGGCTGCGCTGGTCGGGGACGGCCACCTCTGGCCGGGCAGTCGCAGCCCGGGTCTGACCAGCCTCTCCCACGCAGCCCGGGGGTCAGCAGCTCTGCCCACACAGAGGCGACAGGGGAAGTCCCCGGCCTCTGGGGCTTCTGCAGTCCTCTCCTCAGCCCGGCAAAGCCCAACCAGGCCTATGAGGAGCAGAGCTGTCCGGTGACCCCACACTCAGGCAGGTGAAGGCGGGATCCACACACAGGACAGAGAGGGGACGTGGGCAGCCAGAAGACGGTGCCCAGAATCAGCAAAGCCAGAGTCCTGGGGCCACTAACTGGAATGTGCCCTCTCTCCAGCCCATCTGGTTATAAATCAAAATGAAACAAAGCCTCCAGGGCCGCTGTTGAGGGCTGCCCCATGTTAGCGCATTGGCCCAGCACGGGGCTCCAGGGATGCTGACCCAGGAGGAGGGTCTCTGTAATCCCTAGGCCCCCCCGTGCGAGGGCCTCTCTCACGCCTGGAGGCCGTATGGCAAGCTCCGCATCTGGGCTGCTGTGTTCCCCAGCAGAAGCAGGGAGGTGGTGTGAGGTCTGGGGCGTCCCTGGGGTGGTGACCGCATGGAGAGGGCTCCGGCGTATGCCTCACTCAGTCACCAGATGGTCACTGAGGCTATGGGTGTGCAGGAAGGACTGGGGGGGGGGGGGCATGTACATACAGTCACTGAAAACCAGGGGGAAGGGACAGGTCCCCAAGGCCAGGGGAAACTCAGTCAGGGGAGTAGATAGCCGCAGCCACGCAGGCCGCTGTGGTTTCCGTCGGCACAGGGTCAGAGGCCACCCAGACCGCGGCGACCACAGGCAGATGCTGGGCCCTGCCTGGTGGGGAGCGCAGCTCGGTGGGGCCATCCTGACCCTCCCGGAGCTGAGCTCCACCCCCCACCGCACACACTCTTCCCGCTGTGACCTGCTCCTTCTCATGCTGGCAGAGGTTTTAAAAATAAACTCACTTTTCTAAACACAAGAACCCTCCTCGACCTCAGCCTAAACAATGAAGTCTGTAGGTTTCTCCCAGTTCCCGATTACAATAAAGGCATCGCTGTTAACAAGAACACCCCGCCCCCGCGGGCGGACACGTAGACAGAGCGGGAGGGGTTCCTCAGCCGGGTCACCTCTCTCGAGGACCCCAAGCATTGAGGAGTCGTCCTTATGCAGCTCGGATAAGGGTCCCCGTCCCTCCCCGATGGGCAGTGTCACCAGCTGGCCAGGTGCTCCCTACTCCCCAGGGGCTAGGGAAATGGGGGTGCCCTCAGAGTGGGCAGAGACCCAAACTGTCCCCACAAGTCCAGGGATCATAAAGGCCATCCCTGCCAGCATTTTGGGAACATTCTGAAACAGCTCCATGGCCCTTTTGCAAACACGTGGACAAAAGTGCCTTTAGTGGAGGCGTGGGTTGACGCTCCCACCCCCACAGATCTGAGGTACCGCAGCGCTCCCGGGAGCCTTCCTGATGACCCGCCCTCACATCGCCTCCCCAAAATGATGCAGCCCCGAATTTCGGGTTCTTCGTTTCCCACGGTCGTGGGCTTTGAGGGCCACGCTTCTGGACTGAGTTACTGTACAGGACACGGCGCCCAGCTGACCGCACGGACAACAGCAGGGGGAACTGAACCTCCTACAAGCCAAGAGAGCGCTGCTCCATCACCAGCCATCAGCAGGGGGGACCCTAACTGGCTAGATGGAGGCTGTGGCCTCTGCTCAGGTCAGTGGGCAGAGGGGGCAGGGAGCCACTTAAAGCCACGTCAAAGGGCAGTCCTGCCAGGCCAGCTGGCAGCCCTAGGACAGCCTCCGCCAGTTCCACGGACACACCGTGGGCTGTGTCACCCTGCCCACAGTGGCCCCACCCCAGATCCTCACTGGGGCCTAGTGTGACTTCTCTCCTGGGCCGGGCTGGCCCTGAGTGGTCCACCCCTGCCCACCATCAGGGAGCCCCTCCCTCTGCCTGAGGGGACAGTCAGCCTTAGACAGAGGTAACCTGAGGCCCAGCAGCAGCCAGGACCTGCACTGACCACATCACATTTCTGGTTTTTAGGAAGGGCCAGCCCCACCCTGAGCTGCTTCCCCGCAGGGACACCTCATGACAGATGTGGACACACCATGGTCACAATCAGCCAAGATGAACACCCCTACCAAGGACATACCTGTGGGGATGGAGGGGGTGGGCAGGACACTTGATACTACTCCACCTCAAGGCCTGCTGGGCCAGAGCCCATCCCCCTGCACAGGGTCCAAGGGCTGCGGGACACCAGAGTAGCAGTGAAGCATAAGGTCATTGCAACAAGCTGCTGAAAGCTGTGGACCCTCCCCAGAAAGCAGACCCTCTGCCTGGCACGCCTCTAACCCCAGGAACCCACAGAACGGCAGCTCTGGCTACTCAGGCATGGGTGGGGGGCCTGAGACCTCCTAGTGCAGAAGGCAGCATCTGACCACACCCTCTAATGCCCTCCCCTAGAAAGAAGCCGGTAGGACCTCGCTCCTCTTTCTAGCCTGAGTGATTCCAACAAACCTAAGATGGCCCCAGAGGCCAGGAAGCAGGGGCTTCAGCCACCAACAGCCTCAGGCCAGTGTCTGCTCAGTGGACATGCTCCCAAGCCTGAACATCTACAGCGTTCCTCCAGGCTGGGTGCTGCCCCAGGGGGCAGGGCAGGAGGTGGGTGTCCCTCCAGGCTGGGCAGTGCCCCAGGGGATGGGGTAGTGGGTGGGGTGTCCCTATGGGCTGGGCGATGCCCCAGGGGGCAGGGCAGGGGGGGGCACACTGCCAGACAGACCCACTGTGTGTGATCCACAGAGTCTGAGGGAAGTTGGGGGTGAGAAAAGGCCCACAGGTGTGCACAGACTCCTTGGCTCCTCCCAAATTGACAGCAAGAGCCTTACTGCCAGAATCAAGGTAAGATAGTAGGTGCTCACTGCACACACACCTGAAATGAGTCGCCAGCTCTGGGTGTGACTCCAGTGGAGAGACAGGAGTCCCCACATTCAGCCCAGGACAATAGCCATAAGCCGTATGTGGCTGTGAGGGCTTGACAAGCAGCTCATTGAAACACAGAGGTCATCTAAGTGTAAGATACCTATACACCAGCTTTCTAAGACATAGTCATTTTTTATAATTATTTAAACCTCATTAATATTCTTATATTTTCCATGAAAAAAAGAGTATTTTGGATGTACTGAACAGAAGAAAAACATTATTAAGATAATTCCACCTGCTCGTTTTACACATTCAATGTGCCCATGACTGCACGCATTACACATGTAGCTCACATTCCATCCCTAGAAGACGGCACTGCCCTCCTGTACACACCAGGCTGCAGACCAGGAGCCAAGCCACGGGGCAGAGCATCCGAAGTCTGACAGGCAAGACTCCAGCTTTAGTCTACTTTCTCCAGAGGCTCAGAAGCTAGGGGAATGGATAAAACAGAACAGAGCACTGCTCATGAAGGCTGTGCTCAATTCCAGACAGGATTAACATGACCTGCCCCTATCTACTGTGGTATCCACTGGGAACAAAAGTAAATCTTCTCTAGAGGAAAACAAAATCGCCAACAACTTCAAATACCTCCATAAGCTTTAAATATACCAGTCAAAAATGGCCAGGCCAACTAGGAGCTGAGACCAAATGACAGAAAATCAACAGGGGGGAAAAAAAAAATAGCAACAAACCCCCAAAGGGTCCAAATATTGTAGGTATCAGACAGACATTAACAGTTCTGTGATTAGTGGAGTCAAGGAGACAGATAGCCAAGAGAGTGAGAGAGAGAGAGAGAGAAATCACGAAGCAGACTCTTAATTATAGAGAACAGACTGCTGGTACCAGAGGGGAGTTGGGTGGGGGGTGGGGAAAACAGGTGATGGGGATGAAGGATGGCACTTGCTATGATGAGCAATGGGTGTTGTATGGAAGCACTGAATCACTATATTGTACACCTGAAATTAATATAACACCGTATGTTAACTGGAATTATAACATTTAAAACCATAAAAAATTAAAATTTGGTAAAGAAGGAAGATAGATAACCAAAATTCATCAGAACTAAAATCCATGAAATAAGAAACAAAAGAAATCTAGAACTAAGAAATTAAATAGGGAACCCAATACATAAGCTTAGCAGCAAAAAGACACAGCTGAAGATGGGATCAGCAAACTGGAAGATAAGACCGTAGAACATAAGCAGACTGGAACATGGAAGCACAAACATGTGGAAAATACAGGAAAGAGGATAGAAAGCTCATAGAACACAGCAAAGAGTTACAACCTACAGGTAAACAGGATTCCAGGAGAAGAGGGCATAAAGATGAGACAGAAGCAACATGCATAAAACAATACTCCAAAGTTTTCCAAAATTGAAGCAAGACCTCCAGACATACATTCAAGCAGTGCTATAAGCCACGAGCAAATTAAATGCAAAAAAACAAATCACACTAGGTACATTACAGCAAAACAAAAATCAGGGGTGCCTGGATGGCTCAGCTGGTTAAGCAACTGCCTTCGGCTCAGGTTATGATCCCGAAGTCCTGGGATCGAGTCCCACATTAGGCTCTCAGCTCCGTGGGGAGTCTGTTCCTCCCTCTGACCTCCCCTCTCATGCTCTCTCTCTCTCTTAAAATCTTTTAAAAAATAAATAAATGAATGAATAAATAAATAAATAAAAATCAAACAAAAGAAATCTTACAAGCAACATTACAAAAGGCAGGCAGGAGGCAGGGGTGGGTAGACTGAGTTGAGTGTTCTAAGACCCTTACATGCCCAGGGTGTGGGAGATGTCAAGGATGTATCATTATCTCAGGGAAATGCATGACAAACTTCCTGAAGGCAAATTCACAGCCCTAATAATGGTACGTCCAGCTACAGGATGGATTCGTCACGCCACACCTCAGCTGCTCCATGTCCCACTGTGTACATACACAAGGATGCAGTGAAATAATGACCAAAACTTACAAATTTCCAATGACATCAAGTAAAATAAAATGGCAGGTGAAATAAGCTTTTGGCCACCATCCTACTGTGCACCATCCTCCATCCTGCCCCCCCTTGGTCATCTACCCTACAGCCCAGGTGTCCTGGGTATGGCCACAAAGAAGCACAACCATCCCATCGCTCTGATGACCTTTGGGAAGATAACACGTGTCCCTCCCAAAATCAAAATGGAATTCCAAATCCAACAGGGAGCCAGTGCTCAGTGGGCTCCCTTCCTGTGATGGGCTCTCTCCCCGGGTAATGGTCAGGCCACGTCCCCAGTCACCTGGGTGCCGCACCTGGCACCCTAGGGGACTCTCTGCTCCCGCCTCCCACAGGTGGGAACAACCCTGACGGCAGGTTGTAAAAACTGGAGGTCTGACACCCTGAGCAGAGGTCAGGAAGTCCCTCCTTGACGCTCACACCCTGGCAGGTAGGGAGATGCCACTTCAGGCAAACATTTACCAACAGCCCTGGCTAGGCCCAGAAAGGCATCCTTGGGCAAGACCTCTGCCCTCAAGTCTCCACCCTGATGCTGTCCAGTTCAGAGTGAGCAGAGTGGCTCACCACCAGCAGGTTGGCCGCAGCCCCAGCCAACTGCTCCCACTGCTTCCAGTTCCTTGGCTACAGGCTACTATGGGGGCCTAGTGCCGAGTCCTGGGGGTCAGTGTTAGGAGGGCCTGGCTGAAACGGCACAGCCAGGGATAAGCAGGCCTCTGTCCAGCAGACTGTTGAGGGTAGGGACAGCCTTTCCGGACACAGCCCTGCTGGGGGGCACCCTCTCTCACTGTGACCCCACCACACACCAACGGGATCACTATGCTACCTATGGCCAACCTCCTCATTTCCCGGGCTGCCTTTGCCAAAACCCAGAGCAATCCAGGAAGAAAGGGAATGAATCTTGTAGCTGCTCCAGGGCCCAGGCAGCGCCACCGCCGACAAGCCGAGCAAGCAGAAGAGCAAGGAAGCGGATGAGCCAACGATGGAAAAGTGCCTCCATCCCCCACCTCGGCATCCCAGAGCCCTCTGGCCCTGCCCAAGAGTAGGGCCTGCCTCCCCACACTCCCTGTGGGGCTGCCCAGGGCTGTGGCCCTGAGACCCGACCCGTGCGACCCTGGGACTGTCGTGGTGCCGCAGCAGACAGCCAACCAATCTCCGAGCAGAGTGCATGTGCTCCAGGCTGGGAGACTTGCAGGGACCCAGGGTTCGGGCACACACAGTGGGGTGAGATCCCAAAGCTCACCCTCCCGCTCCCCCTCCGCAGGGCAGCTACGTACAAAGCAGGGTTCGCTCACGGGCCAACCACAGCAGATGCCCCCCACCCCGTGCCCAGCACTCCCAGTCCCCAGCACAGGCCCTAGCAGCCTATGGCCCTGGCCTCCCCAGCCCCAGCCCACCCTGCTCACCCCTGAGCCTCCCACACACCCCATGGCCATCCCCAGATCCACAGGCAGTGGCATCAAAGCCTAGCAGTGGTGGTGCTTATTAACGAGGAAAGGTGGGGATCCACTCCCTGAGAGCCGGTCAGCCACGCCCCACAGGGCCTGCCCATCCGACTCGCAGGTCAGGGCCCCACTCCCCCAACGTGGCACAGCCCCCTCCCTGCACTGGCATTGAGAAAAGTGCCAGCCTCGCTCACTGGCGTCCTTGAATGTCCTTTGTCCATGTGGACACAGGTAGGCCCCCTGTGCCTTGGGCACCCGAGACTCCCCAGGTCGGGGCTGGGGCTCAGGCTGCATGTGACCTGTACCAACAGGCCATCGGCTTCCTTCCTGAGGCTGCGCTGTGCTCACGGCCTCCTGTTCTGGGGTCACTGTCATTGCGGTATGCGGCGTGCATCCTGGATCCAAGAAGAAGCCCGGGGGAGGCGTCCTGCGTCGGGCCCTGGGCAGTGGCAGCCCCAGAGCTCCCACCACGCTCCCCTAACCAGAGAGGCAGCGCCCACCCAAAGCTACACAGCCCGAAGCTGGTTTTGTTCCCTCGGTCAGGCACAGCTCTCTCCCCGCTGAGCTGTGCCTCCCCAAAAATGCCACAATCCACAGATCCCGGCGCCTCTGAGCCCCCGACCACAGCGGTGTGGAGGTCGGCGCACACAGGACGCGGGCACAGCAGGCCGCCCGTGGCAGCACCGGTGCTCCTCCACAGAACCCATCTCCTCCACTGCTTTCGGAACCGTGGCTCGGGAGGCTGCAAAGACGGCGTTACAAGAGCCCCACGTGCCCGGAAGGCCGCAGCACTCAGCAGGGACTCTCACCCTCGCCCCCGCAGGGAAGTCGTCCAAAACCTCGATGCCTGGGCGTGTGGCCGCAATTCTTCACTGCGTGGCTATTTATAGCCTCAGAACTAGCCAGAGGGATGGAGAAGCCGGTGGCAGACCGCAGCGAGCGGGGAGTGGGAAGCGGGGAGCCAGGAGCCGGGCGGAGCTGCAGGTGAAAAGCACCAGGCTGGGCCAGGCTGGGATTTAACAAAACTCCCACGTGCAGACCAAAGGATGAATGAGAAGGGCCGCCTTCAGGAGGCAAGCGTGGGAGCTCCGCTTCCTCTTCCCCGCATCCCGATTCTCTGTGATCACGATGATGCTAGGCGGCCACATCCCTGGGCTGGGCTACTTTCCTCCCCGAGGGGAGGGCACCATGGTGCAGACTTCTTCAAGCGCCCCCTTCCATGTCTGTTCCCTAGATGGTTTCAGAGCTGGCCTCCCTGGAGCACAATTCCTAATTCTGTAAAACCCACAAGCCCTGAACGTCTCCTCCTGCTGGGCTCTGGCTCAAGGACACACGTGGACAGCACCTACTGTGTGCCGAGTGGCGGCAGACAGAGCCCTGTGGGGTGGCAGCCAAGGTCCCATCCACCCTCCAGCCTGCACTTGGCTATTCAAGCAAGACTGAGCGTCTGGGAAGAAGACTAACCTACGAGGCACGGCCAATGATGGTGAGACTGAGGAGGCTGGACGGTGGCTCTCTTCCTGGCCCATTTGGGGTTTCCATGATGACAAGGCAGAAATAACCCTACTGGGTCTCAGTAAGCTTCCAGCTCCACCGGCCTTGCCTCTGATCTGGACACCCCAGGCCTGGCCCCAGGGCCCCTGCAAGCTGCCCTCACCCTCACTGGGCAGATGAAGAGATGGGGGGTCAGGGAGCGGCTCGGCATACCCAGCAGCCCGCCTCCACCGTGCATTCCCCAAGGAAGCCTGGGAGAGGGCATCTCGAGCTTCTGAGGGGCTGGCAGCTGCACGCCCCGCTGGGCCTGCTCCCCAGGGCCTCCACTTCCTGAGGACACCAAGTCCTCCACGGGCCATCCTCAGCAGCCCTCAAGCACAGACCCGCCCCTCCCCAGGCCCGCCACCCCCATCCTCCTGGTGCCCTGGTCAAGGACACATGGGAATGCACCCCCCCAGCCACCACACCCACGTATGCAGGGGCAGGCAGGCAGGCCGATGCCCCAGAGTCTCCTGGATGTCCCACTGGCAGTGCCTCAGCGAGGGGTGCCAAATGCAGAGGTCACCTGTGCTCCCGGCCACCAGGACCAGGGTGAGTGGGGGCAGCCCTGACCGCCCCCCAAGAAACAAGAGGGCCCACGTGATAAGGAAGACACAGACTCCAGACATCATGCCATTCGTGTGGGCCTGGCAGGGGCAGGAAGACGGCTCAGAAGGAGACACCAGGACGACCCTGGCGGCCTCGGTGGCCTTATCTGTACAAAGGGCCCTGGACAAAGCATGGGAACTCACCACGTGAGGTCCCCAAAGGGTCTGCACTGTGGCTTGTGCCAAAAAGCAAGTCAGAGCTCCCAGTGATCTCTTCTTATGGCCACGAGCTTTGCCCTGAGGCTGATCCGCACCGTGAGCTCCAGGCTCCTCCAGAGTCACCTCCCAGAGCCCCCGTCTAGCCTGGGCACCCATAGATGTGCTGTCCCAGACCCCGTCTACACAGCCACGGGCAGCCCTCAGACCTCCCTGAACACGGCCCCAGCTCTGTCTGTGCGGCGCTCACTCAAAGAGTAAAAGTCAACACCAAAGATAAAATAAAATCTCTCCGCAGTGCCAAAAATACCTCCCCGCGGGATGAGGGAGCAGGCGCCAGCTTCCACAGCAGCAACTGTTGCTATGGATACAGGGCTCCAGCTGGGGGGGGGGGACAGGGATGACAGGAGACAGAAATGGGGAGGGAGGCAGAGATGGGGAGGGGAGAGAAATGGGGAGGGGAGAGGCATGGGGAGAGGACAGAAATAGGGGAGGGGCAGAGATGGGGGCAGGAGGACAGAGGTGACAAAGGGACAGAGATGGGGGAGAGGGGATGGGGGGACAGAGATGGAGGGAGAGAGATGGGGGAGGGGGACAGAGATGGAGAGAGAGAGAGATGGTGAGGGAGGCAGAGATGGGGGAGGGAGAGAGATGGGGAGGAGACAGGTGTGGGAGAGGAGACAGAGATGGGAAGGAAGGCAGAGATGGGGGAGGGGGACAGAGATGGGGGCAGGAGAGAGGCTGGTCAGTGGTGAGGAAGAAGGTACCGGCAGAGTGCCAAGCACCCTTGGCCCTCAGGCCTGGCCATGGAAAGCTGGTCTGCAATCCAGACTTCAGGGAGGGCGTGTTAAACCAGAAGTAGTATTTGCACCAGAAAGCAAGGCAGTACAGAGATCTTCCACGAACATGTGTGCTTATCTGACCTGAACACAACAGGTCCCCCAGACAGCCTTGATTCCTAACACCGGCTGCCGAGTCCCTCCAGCATGTGTGCGGCTCTGTGACCCGTGGACAGAGGCCCGAGCAACTCCCCTCCATGAGCCAAGCCTGGGGCAGGAGCCTCGGGGCTCAGAGGCTGAGTCGTCCCAGAGTCCCCTGGGTTGCAGCCTGCGGCCAGTCACCGCTGCCCAGAGGTTCCACCCCGTGGCGCTTGGGCCCCTCCAGAGACCTCTCTGCCCTACAAAAGCTGCCTGGTCCCAGGCCTTTCTTCATCACCAGGGCCCCCCCAACCCCCATCCCCGGAGGCCGCCTGCAGGGACGAGTTCCCAGAGAGGGACTGCGGCTACCCGCTGCCCCCACGGCTCTTGGCACCTCACACCCAGCGGTCACCTTGCCCCTCAACCATTTTCATATTACCATACCAACCAGGCCAGGGGGTTAAGACGCCCCCCTCTCCCGCACGCAGGCCGCCTCCCCTGGGAGGCACCGGCCCCAGACTCCAGCGCCATCCGCTCTCAGTGAGCCTCACCACGGCCCCCTGTTGTCCGCCCAGGGTGCTCCGGGGGGCAGGATGTCTTCCTGACGCTGCCTCAGCAGCTCCAACAGCACACCGAGCCTCTTCGGTTCTGGGCCCAGAAGCAAGGAGGAAGCCTCCCAGCCAAGTCAAGGAGCTACACACATAGGGTCACTTCGTGCCGGGCACCTCGGCGAATCCACGCCTTGTCCACATTTTAGAGACCACCACGTCCTCCTGTCGGAGGGACCCAGGGTGACCCCAGGCCTCCCTAGATAAGCCAGGATCATCCCCATCTGGGCGTCTGATCTCAGGATCCTTAAGGCAACCACATCCACAGGTTGGGGCCCGGGGCCCACCGTCCAGCTTCCTACGTGTCTCTCCCAACTGCCTGATCCTGGGGTCTGGAGCCCCCCACGGGGTCAGACTGCTGACCCCCTCCACAGCCCGAGGAAGCCCCCCATGGGGTCAGACTGCCAAACCCTCCACAGCCTCCAGGTAGCAAGGGCTCCTGACCGAACCCCCCACACGGTCAGACTGCCGGCCCCTCCACAACCCGGGGCAGCAGGGGGTCTTGACTGAGCCCCCCATGGAGTCAGACTGCCAACACCCGCCCCCAGCCCTGGGCTCCCACCCGCCCTCCCCACAGCGCAGCAGAGACCTCACGGCGGGGCTCTGTGCTGCCACCAGGATCCCCTGCAAAGGCGCTCCAGGACAGTGGAGGGCGTCTCCAGCATTACAGCCTTCATGGGCCTCAGAGTCCCCAAGACCCCAAGGATAAGCCGGCCTCCCTGGGCTGTGGTCAGTGCTCCACGAGCGGAGGGAAGCAGGTCAGCGGCTCCTGTGAGCTCTCAGAAAACTGCCACAGTGGTCATTACAACCATTAATAATTATACTCAGAGATCAAGGTCTTTGAAAACCCCCATGATTCCACCTCTGCCCAACTACACTATCCCAACCCCTCCCACAGTACTTTCCTCCCCCAAGGAGAACACTGGGAGCAGAAACCCTCCACGGGAAGGCCACGGGACACCTGCCTGTACGTTCTGGCAATTCCCGCCCCGCCCAAGGAGACCCGCCCCCCCCCCCCCCCCCGAGCAGGGCTGTGGCTGGGCCGCCAGGACCCTGGGCATCTGCTCCCAGCCAGCAGCTCCCCAGTCTGCATTCCCGTGGAAGCACCCGCAGGACAGACAGTCCTCATCCGCAGAACGCCCACCTGAGAAGACACATGTATGCCCCCAGGCCAGTGACGGGTGTCTTCAGGGCACACCCAGCAGCCAGCAAGAAGAGAAGCTGGATCGGGAGCCACTGGGGCAACACAGCGGGCCATGGGGCAAGCGTGCAACGTGGGAGCCCAGCCCAGCCCACTTGGGCCCCAGGATGCCGGCCACGTGCTAACCCTCCGCAGGGCTGTCAGACGCCCAGGCTAAGCCCAGGCCCCCTGGCTTCTCTAAGCCTCTCCCCAAAGCCTGTGGCCAAGAATTTGTCCCAAGTGGCGTCTGAAGGGCAAGACCCCTCTGTGACCTGTGGGCAGGCTGGCAGCCGAGCGAGAGGCCCAGCCGGTTCCAGGTAGAAAGCTAACAAGGCAGCCTCCGCTCCACCCTGCCAAAGGGCCCCACTCTGCTCCCAGACACAAAGGGCCTGCCTCAAAACACGCCATCCCTAAGCCGCTCCAGGAAGCAGCCCGCAGGGCCAAAACGTTCCCGTGTCACTGTCTCACTCCTCTGGGAACAGAGCAGACCTTTGTTTGCTATCTTCGCTGTCATCAAATATTTACCGGGGCTCACAGGCCAGCCCAGATCCAATCCCTGCGCTTCCCGGGAAACAGCTGTGCAGGTGAGCAGGCCGGGAGGCAGCCGTGGTTCCCTGCAGGGCAGCCGCCCCTGTCCCCAGGCCAGAGCATGCCCACTGGAGCCTGGGGCCTTGCTGGCGGAAAGGAGGCCAGGGCCGGCGGGGGCTGGACAGCTCTCCACCACCGGGCCTCCACGGAGGCCAAGAGCAGCTGGTGTAAGTGTGCGTCCGCCCCAGGTGCGTGTGGGCAGGTGCCGTCTGCTGCCCGGGACGAGGGAGAGGGCGGCTGGAGCCCGCGTCCACCCCGGCCTGCCGCTCTCCTGTAACAGACCCAACTGGGCTGCCCCAGTGTCAGCGGCGGGTACACAGACCCATGGACGGGGAACTCCAGGCACGGTGGGACAGGGACCAGGAGCTGGCGGGTACAGCAGGTACCAAGCGCCGAAGGACAGGGTGACAAGACCACGCGATCCATGTGTGAGAAAGTCTCAGGCGGCACACGGTATCTGGGACAGAAAGTGAGCGTGCTGCCTGAGCCAGGACGTGGGTCGGCACCTCATGGGGCCCAGACCCACTGGCCTACGCCCAACGTTCCAGCAATGTCATTTCTAAAACAGCGGAGCCAAGAGCACCCCTCAGTCATTCCGCGTGTGCAGAATTGTATCCATCCCGTTCCTTTTTAAAGAGTTTCCCTGTTTTCATCTGCTTTCCCTTCATTTTGTCTCTAGCTGATTTCTCTCAGCTCCCACCTCATCCCTGAAGTCCTCACTGAGATCATACACCTTCCGACCTTCCTTTAACCTGTGCAGACCGGCCCGCAGCCGGACAGACGGCCCCGTGGGGGCCACGGGCATGCCACCTGGCAGGCGTGAGGCTGACCCAGCAGCAGCCGCTAGGAGGATGGGAGGGGCACACGAGCTCCCTGGGGCTGCACCCACGCCAGGACACGGTGTACATGGGGTGGGTGGTCCACCGACGCCCACAGACCGGGAACCCCCGCCACAGATGGTCAGGGCCACCAAGGCCAGAGAGCTATAGCAGCAGGGCTGGGAGGGAGCCCCACGCCCTCCGCGCACCCCACCCCAGGGTCTGCCCCACCTCTTCTGACTGCAGCTCCCTCACAGGAGCACACCTGGGCTACCAGAGGCCACAGTGTTCTCCACTGCCTTGTGACAAAATCACCCTCCCGGCCACCCTCCCCCTCCCCACGTGGCCGCAGCAGGTCTGTTCAGTGCCCACACAGGACCAGTCTGGCCATACCGGGGCTCTGAGTCCCCACCCAGACCCCAAACTTCCTGTCCAGGGAGGGCTGGAAGAAAAGGAACAGTCTGGCCTGGATGCTCCTAAGGAAATGTCTGGGAGTCTGACCCGGCCGCTGGCTGCCGCAAGGGCAGCTTTCATCCCTCAAGGACCCCACAGTCCGTGCGCCAAGGCAACCCTATATCAGAGGAGCAAACCACCCCACAGCAAATGTTAGTGCGGCTCCCACGTGGGTCACGGGCCCCGTGTGCCAACAGGGCCTGGGGGAGGGGGTGCCCCGTGTCCCCAGGACCCAAGAACACAAAGACTTCTGAACTGCCCCTGGGGACAAGGAGGCCAAGGGATGCACTCGCTGCTACGGGGGGCTCTCGCCAAAGCTGGGGCAGGTGGGGACCGCAGGCTGTGGGTGGTGACTCACCGTCACTGCACATGCCAACTCGGACGCCACAATCATGACTTTGCAAAAACACCAAAGAACATAAAAAAGAGGCAAGAAAGGCAGAGACCCAAGAGAACGCCACCACGTCAAGGAAAGAGGTTTGGGGTGGGTTTCAGCATCTGTCGCATTACCACCTTCCCAGAAACATCCCTAGAGACGCCCCCACCCCTGCAGGGGCCGCCTCCTCCGTCCTCACAGCCCTCACCCCCTGGAGGAGCCCAGCGCTGGCACAGGGAGGGAATGGGTGAACATGGCCCACCGGGGCTCCGGAGCATCAACCATTCAGCCCAAACAGGGGTGCCCACACGGGAAGGCGGGAGGCCCGCAGCTCTGAGCCTCACACGCTGCGCCCGCGGCCCAGCTTCCCGGCAGCAGCCCCAGCGCCTGGTTCAGGCCCCGCTCCGCTGCTGACTGCCCCCAGGAAGGGGACCACCGTGATCTCTCCACAAGTCTGGGTGGTTCCAGGAGCATCCCTCAATGGGTCAGAGGTCGTGGGGGTGGCAGAGCGGCCCCTCGCAGAGACCGCAGCCCGTGTGCCCGCTGGGCGCCTGCCCGCCTCGCGTCTGTGACCCGCGCCCATATCTATGACCCGCGCCACCACGGGGCCCCTTGCAGAGACGCAGCCCGAGTGTGACCGTGCGGAAGTCTGGCGGCCCAGGACGCCGCCTCTGTGGAGAAAAAGGCAGAGCCACAAAGATGCAAAAACAATGATAAAAAACAGTGGAGCGATTGTTCTAGACGAAATCTGCCATGACAAACAGATGCAGCTCACGGCTCCTGTGACTGGATGCCGGACCCAGAGGAGAAAACGGTCAGCTCCGCCGGGAGGCACAGCCCACGTCAGACGTGCAGCAGATGGCATCCAAGGTGGCTGAGAGCAGGACACGGAGTGGTGGGTTTGCGGGCTGCGAGTGGCACTCCCCGCGCAAGGGACTCAGGCCGGGGGACGTGCGTGAGCTACAGGGACGGGAGCATGTGTAAAGCTGTCAACACCTGGCAGTCCCACTTCCCTAAGTTTCCCAAAAAAGTTTGTGGGGAAAGGGACAGAGTCCTGGCAGAGAGGAGGCTCTGCTGGCAGGAGAGAGGCAGGCGGGGCTGCCGCAGCGGGAGAGATGGGGACGGTCGGCAGAGGCCTGGGGGCAGGCACAGGACGTGCCCAGAAACAGTGGGCATGGAGGCTGCGCTGTTGGCGGGACAGGCCTGGGCGGAAGGCCTCATCACATGCAGGCACCACAGGGCCTTGGAGACATGAGGTGACCAGGACAGACACTGGCAGGCACTCTCACACAGCCTGACCCCCTCCCTGCCAACAAAACCCACTGTATCCAGCCCCAAGAACAGACTGAAATCCATCCACAGCAGCAAGCCTTCCCCAGATCCCCGGTGGCAGGGCCAGACCTTGCCACCCCATTCTAACCCAAGAGACCAATGTCACTTACTGGTAAACAGTTTCCCTCATGGATTAAAACATGGGCACCCATCTACCCACTTGCTTCCTGCCTTCAAATGTGGTTGTGATGCCTGACGCTATATAGGGCAGCCTTTCTGCAGCCATGAGGCAAAGGGCCTGTGGACAATTCCAACACAGCCCAAGGACAGTAGGAAAGAAAAACAGGAAAACACCACTGTCCCTGCCAACACTGCTAAGCCACCAGGGCCCTCGGCTGGCCACCCCTTGGTCCTACATCCTAGGAATGATGAAAACTCTGCAGTGCTTAGCCACACTCAGTTCACAGCTGAGAATTTTCCCAGCTTATGTGAAAAGCAGGGAACCTGGGGAAGAGTGGACACCAGAGGGGGATGGGTTCCTTCCCACAGCATCTAGCCAGAGACAGTGGGAATCTCAGGCAGAAACCCATGCCTAGCACTAAGCACAGCCATGGCCCCACTGACGAATGGGACAGAAACCCCCACGGTAACTGCCACAGAGCCAAGACATGCCACAGGAACATACACATCCCAACCAATATTTGGCTGCCACATACTGGGCACTCCCCAGAGACCATCTCAGTCCCATGAAGCAATGGGAAAAGAAAAGGCAAGGGGGCAGGGTCTCCAACAGCCCCTTGAGAGCTTCGCAACACAGTGAGCACTTTAAAGGCTCTGAGAAGTACCAAAATAGCAATGCCTACCTGACCCAACCCTCCCCAAACCCGTTAGTGACACTCCCTTTGCACAGCAAAGCAATAAACACATATACAAGGTAGTGATGCAGGAAAGAGAAGCCTGGGCCATGCCACCAGCCACAGCCCCACTGCATGAGCGCCCCACCCCTCACCCCATGCCAAGCCTCCTGATCTGTAAAAGCAGAGTCCCAAAATCTCTCATGGTGGTTCTGAAGACCCAATGAGCTCATTGGGTGGTTGAGGAGTCTGAGAAAGCCCTCCACATCCCCACCCTGCCTGTGGCCTGCTGACGGCCATGCCCAGACCTCCCGGTGGAGGAGGCCCCCCAGCCAAGGCAGCCTGCATAAACCATCAGGACGTAGGGGCACCAAGCCTTGCCCAGCGCCCCCTCTACCCACTGGCTCCTCAGCCCAAGTGTCTGGGCAGGGCTCATCCCGTGACATCTTTATTTCTGGGGCCACCGTGCAGAGATCTCCCTCCTGAACACTTTGAGAGATATGCCCAGCTCAGGGGGAGGCAGGTGTGAAAGGAACCACCTGTCTGAGACCCCCTGGCACCAACACCCCTGGGATGGACCCTCAGGGAGCCCATAACCCAGAGCCTCCACTCTGGCCTGGAACACTCAGTCCAGCTCCAGCTTCTCCCCACACTGCCAGCATGGCTGAGAACTTTCTAGAACCGCAAACACAAAGATGGCAACAAACCCTCACCATAGCCTCTCCTTGAAAGCTAACAGCATTAAAAGATCCTTTAGCAACAAAAAGATTTTAAAACCTGTCACCCCCTGACGCAGTGCCTGGGTGGCTCAGTCGATCAAGCGTCCAACTCTTGATTTTGGCTCACGTCACGACCTCAGGGTCGTGAGATGGAGCCCCCATCAGGATCCGTGCTCAGCGGGATGTCCACTGAGGTTTCTCTCTCTCCCTCCCTCTGCCCTTCCCCCTACACGCACATGCTCTCTCTCTCTCTAAAACTAAAATAAATCCTAAGAAGAAAAATGAACTGATGGGGCGCCTGGGTGGCTCAGTAGGTTAAGCAGCTGCCTTCAGCTCAGGTCATGCATGATGCCACGGATCCAGTCCCACATCAGGCTCTCTGCTCAGCGGGGAGCCTGCTTCCTCCTCTCTCTCTGCCTGCCTCTCTGCCTACTTGTGATCTCTGTCAAATGCATGTTTAAAATCCTTAAAAATAAATAAATAAATAAATTGGGACGCCTGACCGGCTCAGTCGGTTAAGCGGCGGCCTTCCGCTCGGGTCATGATTCCACGGTCCTGGGACAGAGTCCCACATCGGGCTCCCTGCACAGCAGAGAGCCTGCTTCTCCCTCTGCCTCTGCCTGCTGCTCTGCCTACTTGTGATCTCTCTCTCTCTCTCTGCCAAATAAATAAATAATCTTAAAAAAGAAAAAAAAAAAGGGAAGAAGAAGATGATGACGAATGAATGGGTAGATGGAAGCCAGGACCCCCTGTGACTGCAGCTACGGCTGTAGGACACCCACGTGTGAATTGTGAAGTGTGGCCGCACGTGCTGGAATTAGGATTATCTGCAAACTCCTTTAAGGCAGCCGCCATCACCGCTTTTTTAAAAATTAACGATTTTTAGAAAGGTTCCAGGTCTATGGAAAGATTTAGCAGAAAGCGCAGATTTTGCACGTACTCCCTCCCAAGCTCCACGGCCTCCCTCTGTTGACATGCTCACTGGGTACACGGACAACGGACGTGCCTTATCATCTCCTGGAGCCTCAGTCTACATCAGCTTCACTCCAGGTGCTGGAAGTTCTGTGGTTTGAACATGGCTTTGAGGACCCTCGTTAGAGCATCGGAGTCGTTTCTCTGCCTAAAATTGCTCTGAGCTCCCCCGTTCATCCTGCCCAGCCCCCGCCCTACCCCCCACCCAACCTGCAGTGACCGCTGTCCTCTTTCCTGGCGCCACAGCTGAGCCTTTTCCAGAACTCCCATAGCTGGACTAACACACGACTTATGGCTTCCAAATGGCTTCTTTTGCTTAATAATGTGCATCTAGGGTTCACTTCTGTCTTCTCGGGACTTCATAGCACATTTGTCTTTGGTGCTAATATTTCCTTGTCTGGACGGACCACAGTTCATTTGTCCGCCACCCACTAAAAGACGCCTTGGACGCTTCCAAGTTTTGGCAATGATGGATGGAGCTGCTGTAAGCATCCATGTGCAGGATTTGGTGCGGTTAAGTTTTCAGCTCATTTGGGGTTTTTTAAAAGATTTTATTTATTTGAGAGCATGAGAGAGAACACATTAGCAGGGGGAGAGGCAGGCAGAGGGAGAGGGAGCAGGCTCGATGGGGACTCTATCCCGGGACCCCAAGGATCATGACCTGAGCCATGCTTACTGGCTGGGCCCGCAGGCGCCCCAAGTGTGTCTGGTTTCGTGAGGTGCTGCCAAGCTGTCCTGTGACACTGCAGCTCGGTCCGCATCCCTGCAGCCGTCACTGGGCTCCTGCCGCTCAGCAGCCTCGCCAGCACTCGGTCGTGTCAGGGCCCTGGAGTTCGGCTGTTCTAGTAGGTGCGCAGCAGACTCTCGTGTGAATCTGCATTGCCCTGATGATGCGTGATGTGGAGCTTCTCATGCACTTCTCTGCTGTCCGTATGTCTTCTCTGAGGAGGTGTCTGTTAAGTAAGGTCTTTGGCCCATTTTTTAATCAGATTGTTTGTTCTCTTATTCTTGAGTTTTAGGAATTCCTCGTACGTTGTATCACAGTAAACGTTTTTTTTAATAGATTATGCCCTTGGTTTGTACCTAAATGCCACTGCCAAGAATATCACCCTGACATCAAAACCAGACAAAGACCCCACAATAAAACAGAACTACACGCCAAGATCCCAGATGAACATAGAGGCAAAAATCCTCCATAAAATACCAGCAAACTGAATCCAACAGTACACTTAAAAAATCATTTACCACCATCAAGTGGGATTAACTCCTGGGATGCAAGAGTGGTTCAGCATTCGCAAATCCATCAGCATGACCCATCACACCAATAAGAGGAAGAACAAGAACAATATGATCATTTTAACAGATGCAGAAAGACCATTCGAGAAAGCACAATATCCATTCGCAATACAAGCTCTCCACAGGAGGTTTAGAAAGAACACACCTCAGCTAAACACACGTGTGTGTATAGACCCACAGCTAACATTCTCAATGGGGGAAAACTGAGAGCTCTTCCCCCTCAGGTCAGGAACACAACGAGGTCATTACTGTCATTCATCACAGCACTAGAAGTCCTGGCCACAGCAATCAGACAAGAAAAAGAAATAAAAAGCATCCAAACCTGTGAGGAAGAAAAAAAAAATTCCCTATTTATAGATGACATGATATTTCACATAAAATCCCTAAAAACGCCACCAAAAAACTACTAAAACTGATAAATGAAATCAGTAAAGTCAAAGGATACAAAATCAACATACAGAAATCCGTTGCATTTCTATACACCAATAATGAAGCAGCAGAAAGAAAAATTGAGGGATCAATCCCATTTACAATCGCAACAAAAATAAGATACCCGGGAATAAAACCTAACCAAGGAGGTGAAAGACCTGTACTCTGAAATCTACAGAACACCGATGAAGGAAACTGAAGAAGACACAAAGAAATGGAAAGATGTTCCATGCTAGTGGATTGGAAGAACAAATACTGTTAAAATGTCTATACTCCCCAAAGCAACCTACACATTTAATCCCTATCAAAACACCAAGATTTGGGATGCCTGGGTGGCTCAGTTGGCTGAGCATCCAACTCTTGATCTCAGCTCCGGTCTTGATCTCAGGGTTGTGAGATCAAGCCCCACACTGGGCTCCACTATGGGTATGGAGACTACTTAAACAAAAATATGAACAACTTTTTTCACGGTAATAGAACAAACAACCCTAAAATTTGTATGGAACTATGAAAGACCCCAAATAGCCAAAGCAATTTTGGGGGGAAGAAAAAGTGAAGCTGGAAGTATCACAATTCCACACTTCAAGTTATATTACAGAATTGTAGTGATCCAAACAGTACGGTGCTGGCACGGAAAAAGACACACAGATCAACAGAACGGAGCAGAGAACACAAAAATGAACCCACAATTATACAGTCAATTCATCTACTCAAAGGAGGCAAGAATATGCAATGGGATAAAAAACAGTCTCTTCAACAAACAGTGTTGGGAAAACTGGTCAGCTACATGCAAAAGAATGCAACTGAACCACTTTCCTTCATCACACACGAAGATAAATTCAAAATGGATAAAAGACCTAAATGTGAGCCCTGAAGCCATAAAAATCCTAGAAGGGAACACAGCCAGTAATGTCTCTGACATTGGTGGTAGCAATGTTTTTCTAGACACATCTCCTGCGGCCAGGCATACAACAGCAAAAATGAACGAGGGGGACTTCATCAAGATAAAAAGCTTCTACACAGTCAAAGAAACAATCAACAAAACTAAAAGGCAATCTATGGAAATGGGAGAAGATGTTTGCCAATGACATATCCGATAAGAGGTTAGTATCCAAAATACATAAAGAAGTTATCAAACATGACACCCGAAGAATAATCCAGTCAAGAAATGGGCAGAAGACACGAACAGACTTTCTTCCAAAGAAGACGTCCAGACAGCCCACAGACACATGAATAAATGTACAACATCGCTCATCAGGGAAATACAAATCAAAATTAAATGAGATACCACCTCACACCTGTCAGGATGGCTAAAACTAACAGCACTGGGAACATGAGGTGTAGGTAAGGATGCAGAGAAAGGGGAGCCCTCGTGCACGGTTAGAGGGAACGCAAACTGGTGCGGCCACTGTGAAGAACAGCACGGAGGATCCTCAGAAAGTTAAAAACAGAGCTGCCCTGTGACCCAGCAATTGCACTACTGGGTATTTACCCAAAGAATACAAAAATACTGATTCAAAAGGCTACATGTACCTGGACGTTTACAGCAGCATTATTAACAGTAGCCAAATTACGGAAAGAGCCCAAGTGTCCATCAACCGAGGAATGAATAAAGGAGACGTGGTGTAGCTACGCAATGGAGCATCACCCAGCCGTCGAGAAGGACGGCATCTTGCTATTTGCAGTGACGTGGATGGTGCTGGAGTGTGTGATGCTAAGTGAAACACCACATGATTTCGCTCATGTGTAATTTAAGAAACGAAACAAGTGAGCAAAGGGGAAAAAGAGACAAACCAAGAAATGGACTCTGGACTGCAGAGAACACACTGACGGAACGGGGCGGGGGGGTGTTGGGGAAACAGGTGACGGGGACGAAGGAGGGCCCTTGTCGCGATGAGCACCGCGTGTTCACAGAAGGCCTAAATCACTGTGCTGCACACCTGAAACTGATGTCACACTGTACACTAACTACTGGAATTTAGATAAAATAAAATAAGCCATTGCCAAGCACACGGTCACCTAGATTCTCTGTTACCTTCTAGGAGTTTCAAAGTTTTGCACTTTCCAGTTAGATCTATGGCCCATTTTGAGTTAATTTTCGTGGAAAGAGTAAGGTCTGTGTGTGGATTCACTTTTCTGTGCAGGGACGTCCAGTGACTCCAGCACCGTCTGCCGCAGAGACCGTCTGCCCGTCCGAGCTGCCTCTGCTCCGCCGTCACAGGCCGGTGAACTCCACTACGTGGGTCTGTCTCCGGCCTCTCTGCTCTGCCGCACTGAACTACTGGTCGACTCTCGCCAACACCGCACTGGCCTCGTCTCCTTTCTTTTACTCTTTACCAAAAAACTTCCCACGTATTTAAAGAAAGCTGACGTAAATGAGAGGCAGTGATCATGTCGTCCGGAAAATCTTAGAATGCCTCCCTCTGGGGAACAGAACCGGATCTGAAAACTATTTGAAGTGAGAAAACCTGCACCCAAGCCTCCGACGGGCCGAGCTTCCGGTCCTGAGCCCCCCTCGCGGGACGGGTCCTCCTAGAACACAGCCCCTCGCCTGTCTGTGGCCAGAGGCAGCTCCTAACTTGCTTCTCGGAGACTGGCCGCTGCTTCACACCTCCTCTCATCGGCCGCTCAGATGAGGAGCCGGCGGCAGCCAGGTGCGGGGGCAGAGCACAGGTCCCCGCCTGCCTGCACCCGGGCCCCCCCCCCGACACATGGGGGCCCGCTCCTGCCCGCGGGCCTCCGTGCTCCCCGGGCGCCAGCTGGCTCTCCACTTCGGCCTCTCTTTCCACACGTAAGTGCAGGGGGAGCATCACTCTGCTTTGCCCTCAATGCTCAACACACGTCGGCAGTTCCCACGACCCAGTGATGGTCTGCTAGCACCAGCCCCACTGCACAACAGGTAAACCAAGGCTCACAAAGGCAGGTGTCTTCCCCAAGACCTCCCCACAGGGAAGCTGTGGGTCTGGGGCCCAAATGCAGTGGGGGCCCTGCTCTGGGGTGTTCGTGCACACCGGCTGAGGCCCCGTCTGGCTGCAAGGCTCCTGAACGCCCCTTCCCAGCACCTCAGGCAGACGCCAGTTTCCACCTCCTCACTCAGCCAAGCGGATGGCAAAGGAGACCCAGGCGCACAGCCCAAACCTCTGCAGACCGGGTCAAGTTCTGCTCCTTCGAAGAGGTGACCTGAAGCTCCATGTCCTCACCCTGGTCATCATCCAGCTTCAGCCTAACGCTGGCCCGAGCCACAGGCCCCGAGAGAGGCCTCTGGCCACGCATGGGAGCACAAGTCCGAGCCATTCTAGAAGGCGAGTGACAGGAACAAAGTCAGCCCCGCCAGCCCAGGACCACAGGATGGCCTCTCCACACACTCACTCCCTTGCTTCCTGCAGGCTTCTAGAAAACACCCCTCCTCCATGAACACCGGGCTCTCCCACCGCGATGTGGTCTGCCCTGTTCACTGTGGTAACCCCAGGCTGGAACCAGGGCACCCACTGAACAAAGGCCACTCCACTGCTAACAGGGGACCTGGCATCCAGAACCTTCTGGAACACCTCCCCACCCACTTAGCACCTCTTCTCCTCTCCACGTTCTGGTTCACAGCCCACCTGCAAACCTCGTACACCTCAGTAAGCCTAAGGCACGAACTGAAGTGACACTGGGGGGAAGCCCGCCAGGCCGTCACACTAGTAAACCGGGGTCCTCATCCTGAGGCCCACATTACTTGGCAGTCGGGCCCAAATCAGGCTCAGTCCACTGCCCCAAGATGCCAGGACCCCAGAGAGTGCCCCAAAAGGCACACACTGAGCACCAGGAACTCCTGTTTCCAGCAGGAAAAAAGCTGCGGCATCCAGGACGCCCCCAAAGGTGACCCACAGCTGGGTGTGCTCACCTATCACGGCCGACCATGCCCGCCTCGCCAGCACAGCACGCCCCTGATGCAAGGCAGGGAAAGGGAGAGAGCCAGCCACTTGGGTCTCTCAGGCAAGCAAACCAGAACCAGGAGGGGCAGGGCACGGGAAACACGGCTCCGGAAACTGAGCTTTATGCACCGTACTCCAGCAAGCAAGCACAGTCCCCTCCGCGTGGGGCCCCCGCCCCCAGGACAGGCTGCTTGAGGTCACTGTGACAGCAGACAAGGCCCCTGAGGGGACCTGAGCACCTTGCATGTGAAGCTGCCCGGCGCCCCGACTCGCCTCCAGCCTGTCTGTGAACGGCAGTGGTGCGCCTGCCCGGTCGTGTGCCAGCCCAGCGCCTGCAGAGACAGGCCGCCCAGTCACGGGAGACCCCACGGGGCCGCACACAGCAAGGAGACCATCACAGCCGCCTGCGACGAGCCTCCCAGGGCGCAGGCCAGACAGGAGCACACAGCAACCCTGTGACACACAAAGCGGATGGCAGAGGTCTCCTGGCGCCCATGTCCACAAGTCGCTCCTCAGGCCGGGCCTGCCCCTCAGGAGCCCAATCATCTTTGGGCAAAGCAGGGCAGCAAGACAGCGCCGCTGGGTCTGGGAACCCAGCCCTGGCGGGCGGGGGCCCCCCAGAGTAGCTCTTTAGCACTCTTTAGGATGCGCCCAGCCCCACAAGAGCCCCATGAGTACTCTGAGCAGATGACCCCCACCCTGCATGCGGGCCTAAACCCCAGCACAGGAAACATGGTCCCCGCTACCCCCTACCCCCACTGCACCGAGGCAGTGCCCAGCCCCCGAAAAGCAGCTCCCAACGCCTTCTACACAGAGGCCCCATCTTCCCGGAAGGCAGGGGGCCATGGACAGGAGGGGGCTGAAACCAAGGCTCTCCAGGATCCTGAGGCAGACACCAGAGGAGTGGGGTGACCCAGGAAAGGCCAGTAGCCCACCTCCAACACGGCCTCCAGATGCCAGCCAGGTCTCCTCGGGGGCCCATGCCGGCGTCACACACCCGAGACAGTGTCGGTGGTCAAGACCTGGCCCGACACCAGGACGGGTCCACATGAGCCCGAAGCCAGCCGAGGACAGTCATGGGGACAAGGGAAACACGCGCAGGAGCGAGGGCAGAGCTCTGCGTGCGAGCACTCCCTCTGCTATCAGGACACGTTCTGATGGCCAAACAAAAGTTCACTCAAAAGAAGAAAGACAGGGAAGTGATACTTTAAAATGGCTTCCCCAGAAAATCAGTGCGAGCTCCGGCCGACTAGAGAATTCAGGAGGTGATGTGTCTTGCTGCAAAGCCCTTCCAACACGAATTTATGGAAGAAAATCAGACGTCACAGAAGTCTTTCATCCCGCAAGGCAGACTTACTGGGTCTAGAGATGCAGCCTTTACCCCCTCGGGCAGGGCACCCTGGGAGAAAAGTAAGGGAGCCCTCCGCCTTTCATTCCGACGGAGGCCAGTAGGTGCCAGTGCCCCCCCAGCATCCTGAGGGCAGAAAGAAACAGACTTTGGAGAGTGAGTTTGGGGATATTCCAAAGCTGCCAGCCAAGGCACTCCTGGGGGCTGAGGAAGGGGAGGTCAAAGAGTGAGGAGAATCCTGCAAAGCTCCCCATGCAACACTCCCAGTGACCTGCCCTCCACTGGGGTCCCTGATACTCTGCAATCCTGCGGGCCGAGGGAGACTGAACATCTCCACCTGTGCAGGAGGAAACCCCTTCCTTCCCTGGCACAGAGCCAGCAGGCCACCTGTTGTCCTCTCTCGGTGCACAGGGGTCCCAGAGGCCCAACCCTCACCTCCACCCAGGATGGCCTCGCCAGGCTGGAGGCCTCCTCCCATGATGCTACACTCTCCCCTGGCCCTCCCACCACCTGTGTCCTAGATGGTGACCTTGGGGGTCCTCAACACTGAACAGGGTAAACATCAGCCTCCTGCTTGGTGAGGAGGCAGCTGGACACCAGCAGGAAGCTACTGTCCTGCTGCTCCAGGCCCCATCTCAGACCAGCCCTGCAGAGGCAGCTGGCCCCAGATGCTGCCCATGGAACTAGAGAAAGCCTTTGCTGCCCAGTCGCTGGGAGAGGTATAAGGACAGTTTACCGCCAACGGGGGCTCCCAAAAACTCCTATTCAAGAACTGCCACCAGTCGAATGGGAAGCCTTCTCCAGCCTTCCCACTACCTCCCAGAGTCCAGGCATAAGAGACCCCTGGACGCCAGCCAAGCTCCAGGCCTATGTTCTGCTCAGGGAGCCAGAGGCAGAGCCGCCTGCCTTGCCTTACAGGGAATGGGAACGAAAAACCTTTCTGAGGGTCACGTGCACCTGCAATGCCTCATCACTGCTGAGGGCTACCTCGGATCCCGCCTACAGCCACTCCCCTGCTCCCGCCCACCACCTGCCCCCGCGGGTGCCCACAGCGCCATGAAGGGTCACTTGGCGAGAGGGAGAAGGTGGGAAGGGAAGGCACAGGGCCACGCTCCAAACCCTAGGGTCCGCTCGCTCCTCTCTGGTCCTCCTTTTGCCAGGCGGCAGCGATGCCCAGCTCACTCCCTCGCCCACGCAGCGGATGCCGGGGCCCCAAGACCACAAACTCCCAAAGCCGCCCCTCCGCAGGAGACTCAGAAGTGACAGCCATGAGGAAGGAGAGCTCAGTCCCTCCTGAAGGGCTCCACAGGACGCCAACCAGGCCGCCAAGAAAACTCCTCACTGCCACTGCAAAACCAAAGGACTGCAGGAAGGGGTGGCCTCTGGAGCTCTTTGTCTTTGGAGAAAAGCCAAGGACAGGTCGACACCCAGCAAATCGAGGGGTGGGGGGACTCGCACACATGCAGGCCACACTGCAGGGGCCCAAAGGATAGAGTAACCAAAGTCAGTTTGGGGGTCAAAAAGGCAGGCAACCTGCAGCGTGGCGGGCTGCCCTGTGCCAGGCCTGGAAGGCCCTGCTAACTTTACGGGGTGCTGGGGTAGGCTTACACCCGCGCAGCCAGCTCTCAGCACAGGACAGCCCCATGCCTGACAGCTGACCCCCCCCCCATGAGGGAGGGCCCCGTAAACACCCTCTCTCACAGGCACTGTCCTGGCTTCCACCGATGGCCCAAGAAGCTCGGGTTACGGTTTATATAATCTTCCAGGGCTGGGGCTGACACAGCCAACGTGAGGGCAAGGTTATGAAAAATGCATGTCCACCGCCTTTACATCAAAAAAAAGAAAGAAAAAAAGGGAAAAAAAATAAAGAGAGAGGAAGAAGAAGGAAGGAAGGAAGGACGGAAAGAAAAGAAAGAAATCCTGGCCGCATTTTGTATGACTTGGTTTTAAGACCTCTCGCACAACCATTTTGTGAAGCAATGGGCCCTGGGAGAAACCAAGAGGCCCCTGCCGCATCCAGGCCGCGGGCGGCCCCACCTCACTCAGACCACGGGTCAGAAGCGTCTCCTCAAGCGTCTCCAGCGGGGGCCCCCACACCTTTAAAGACTCCAGAGCGCCCGGAACACAGGCCCCCACACTGCCGCTTCCCATACAGACCACCTGGGGGTACAGCCAGGCGGACGGACACGCCCTCCAAGTGCCCACTCTTCAGCAGGGACCCACACCGTGCCACACTCCACCGCCACATGCTGGGAGGTCCGACCCCGACCACACAGGCCTGCGCACGCAGAGAAGGACACGCGCGGCTGCCCCCCAGGGCCGGACGCGCCGCCCCGCACAGGTGCAAGGCTGCGCCAGGACGCGCTAGCCCACCGCCCACCCGCGGCCGGCGTCCTCACCTGCAGCTCACACCAGGCCACCTCCACCCAGGTCTCCGTGTCCAGGCCCTTGTAGACGGTCTTGAATGAGCCGCGGCCCAGTTCGATGTCGAACTTGAGGAAGCGGCCGTCCAGGGAGGTGGCCACGGCCTTGAGGTCGTCCTCATCGTCCTCCTCTTCCTCGGGCTCTTCCCGGCGTGTGCGCCCAGGTTCCGGCCTCGCCTCCGGTGCCGCCGCGTCCTCCTGCCCCGCGGCCGCAGCAGCCGCCGCCGCCGCCTCCTCGCCGGGGCCTCCGGGGGACGAGGGCGCGGGGTCCGGGCCGGGCTCCTGCGCGCCCGCGGGCTCGGGGCCGGGGTCGGCGGGGGCGCCGGGCGGCGCGGCGGCCGCGGGAGCTGCAGGGGCGGCGGGGCGGCCGCGGGCGCGCTCGGCTATGAGGCGGCGCGTCTTGCAGAGCAGCAGTACCCGGCGCTGCAGCGGCTGCGGGGGCTGCGCGCTGGGCGCCTCGGCCGCCTCCAGGCCCGGCGGCTCCTCCTGGTCCGACTCCACCACGCTGCGCCGCAGGAAGCGCTGGGGCCCGGGCCGCGCCGCCCGCGCCCGCGGCACCGCCGCCGGCTCCGCCATGCCCGCGGGCCCCGCGCCGCGCCCGGCCTCCGTCAGCGCGCGGGGGCCGTCCCGGCGGCCGCCATCGCCGTCCATCTCTGCGGGCAAGGACACCCGGGCCGCGTGAGCGCCGGCCCGCCGCACCTGCCCGGCCGCGGATGAGACAGCGCCGCGCCGGCTCACGCCCCGCCCGCCCCCCGCCGCGGAGGGGCCTGCGGGACTGCCCCGGGGGAGGGGTCTGCAAACCGGACCTAGAGGCGGGGAGGGGAGGGGAGGACGCCTGCTGGGGCTGCCCCTCGATTCCCCCCCTCCGGGGGCGGGATGCGGTGGAGGCCGGGGGAGGGGCACTCGCGCCCAGCCTAGCCCTGGGAAAGGGGCCTGCCGGGCTGTCCCTGGGGTCCCCGGGACGGGCTCGCAGAGGGGACGGGGAGGTCGGAGAGAGAGAGGCACCGGACAAGCGGCTGCTCCACAAAGGACGCGGCCCGGGGCGCAGGAGGGGCGCGCGGGGAGGGGGCTGCGGCGGCGCGGCGCGCACACAAAGGCGGCGGGCGGGGGGCTCGGCACTCACAGGGCGAGCGGGCGCCGTCCATGCCCGCGGCCCGGCGGCCGGGGCGGGAGAGGCGGGCGAGGCCGCGCTTCGGTGGCCGAGGTCCGCGGCCGGGGACCGAGTCGCTCTCGGGGCCGGGGTCCTCGCTCCGGGCCGGGTTGCCGCGCTGCTCCCTCGGCCGGCCCGCTGCGGGGCCGCGCTCCCGCGTGCTGCTCGGGCTCCGTGCGGCTGCGCTCGGGCACCGGCTCCGACCCGGCGCGCGGGGAGGGCGGGGCCTCGGCTGCCCGCCCCCGGCTGGCGCGGCGGGGCGGGGCCTGGCACGCCCACCTGGCCGTGGGCGCGCGCGGCCACCTGCGGGCGGGCTCGCAGCTCCGGGCCAGGCCCCGTGGCGGCGGTGCTCCTGAACCCCAGGCTCAGGAATGACCCACAGGCTGCTGGCCGCAGAGGGTCCCCTAGAGGGGGCACAGCATCACCTCTTCAACTGTCCCAGCAGGCGCGTCAGACCTCTCAGCCCTGTGCCAGGGCAAAATGGGCTGGTAGAAGGTGAGGGCCCAAGGCTGTTGGTCCCCCCAAACCTCAAAAAGCAACCCGAGGCAAGCCTGGAGGGGTTGGGGTGTCCTTTCCCCCTGTCATTTCATGGGGACCTCACTGCCAGGAGGCGGAGTACCATTATCGTCACACCCACTCTGCAGTTGAGCAAAGGGAGACCCTGAGACAGAAGTTATCTCTCCTAAATCCCAGAGCTTCTACGACAGAGGCTGCCCTGGGATGTCACCAGAGAGGGTCCTGAAGAGGCTTCCAGGAGGCCCTGGGCCCACAGTGTTCTTCGCCCCTTGTGAAATGCCCCCTTCCCCTGGGAGCCTTTACGTCATCCTCCGTCTCCCCTTTTCTCCTCTGACTACCACAAACAAGACTTTCTCTTGGGCATCTTGAACCTTCTTGCCAGGAGGTGGCATACGGCAAAGAAAGACTTCACTGCTCGCTTCTGAGCCCTGTAAGTCCCTGAACTCCTCCATCTAGTTGTGGTGACCCTGTGGCTGCCATGAGGTGAGGGAACAAAGGCACAGGGAGGCAGCTCCAGGGGAGATGCCCAGCGGCTCTCACCTTGGTGCTGCCTTTGGGTCTGGCATGCCATCCAACACACGGGGTGCCCATGGGCTCCAAGCTCCCGGCACAAACTAACTCATGGGATTCAAACCACCACAGTTACAGGGGAGGTGTGCCCAGCCCTGTTCCCAGGACTTCCCAAGTGCTGGAACCTGTCACGACCGGTTCTCCAGTACTGACATCCCTTCCCAACTCTGCCCAGAGACACCTTGTGGTGCTGGGAGCATTTGCATGGTGGAAATGGGCAGATGTCACAGATCCGGGCTTCTCCCCTTGGAGAATGGTTTCATGGCGTGCTTGCGCTGGGCTGGATGATGGGTACGTGCCTTCTGAATATACCTTGCAGTCGTCACATCTACCTTGCGTCCAGCCCAGAGCCCAGACAAAGAAGGGACAACATCCAACACCAGCTCCCCTAGCCTGAGGCCCTTTGAGGCAGGGATCTGGGCGTGACTTCCGAGGGTGGGGGCTGGCCAGGCCCAGGTGGGGCTGCTTAGAATCTTTTTGTCTGGAGTCTGGACACACCTGAACTTGCTCTGGCATTTGCATGACCTTGAGTGAGTCCTGCTGTAGCAAGCCTCAGTATCCCAACAGAACCCACCTGGCCATCCTAGTTCGCACACGTGGATTGCCTGTTCCTCCAAGACTCAGTCCTGGAGGACGCCCAGAGTCCTAAGCCTGTCCTTGCTGGGCACACCCAGGCGTCCAAGGGAAAACTGAGAAGAGGTAGAGCTAAGTGTGCTGTGGACAGATTCGAGGCCATCTGGCCTCCTCCCTTCTCCCTGGGTCACACTGGCAGGGAGCAAGCATCATGCCTGTCTGGTAATGGAGGAGATGGGTGGACATTCACAGCATAGCCTGCAGGCTCTGTCCGCCCCCAGCCGGCATATATGCATAGCTTGGCAGCGTACCCCCAAATCGCTGTGGGGGAGTGGGGAGAACCCGTCCCTGCCTGAGTACTATATGCTCTCTGAGCCCTTAGGGTTGGCTTCAGGCAAATGTGCTGGCATGCCTCCAGTGACAGGGAGCTCACTCCCTCTGCTGATTCCATGGCTAAGCACCTAGTAGACAGGTCACAGTCCTCTTTTGTGAGGACCCTTGGGCTGGGCTCAAGAGCAGGTCCTAGCACCCAGGAAGGACAAGACTGAGGGATCCCTGGACAGACCTTGGGGCCAGGACTTTGCCAGGATCATGGTTGTCCTTAGATCACTTGGCACCTCTGAACCTCCCTGCCCCGGGTCTGATGGGGATAGCCATCACCCCCCACCCCCCTCTGCTCTGCAGGTGGTCCTGAGGCTCCCACAAGCCAGGGCTGCCGGACATGGCAAACTGCCTGACCCTGGCTGGTGCTGGCAGAGTCTGTCCCCTGCCCTGAGCCCTTGTCTCCACGGCTGTCCAGCCAAAGGGTGTGATTACCTCCGTGTCACAGAGGAGTACGCTGAGGCCCAGGAAAGACACTTTTCGATTTCAGTAGCTTGCTCAAAGCCACAGAGCAGGAGCCTGTGCCCCTCCCCTCCACTGCCAACTTGGCTCCCCAAGACTCCAGTGCCAAGGAGCCCTACGTCCCCCCCAAGTGTAGGCTGTCCTGGTGCCCCTGCCTGGCCAGGCCGGTGGACACCTGAGGCTCACTTCCAGGGCCAGAACCCAAGCAGGCCACACAGCTGTGTCATCCCACTGCTCTTCTATAGGTGGACATAATGGTGGTAAGCGAAGACTTTTGCGAGGGGAGCAGGGTCTAGCCTTGCCCCCAGAAAGCCCAGTCACCAGGTACTTTGGGGGCGAGTCTGCCTCTGAGTGGACTCCAGCAGCCTGGGTCTGGTCGTCAAACACAGTGCAACCAGCCCAGCCCAAAGCCCGCCCCCGACATAGGCCACAGCCCAGGGAGGTGGCCCCTTACCACTGGGGTCTTCTGTGGGGCCCGTCCCTAGGTGAGACCTCAGGGCCGGAGTGGGTCATCTGGATCTCAGGTCCTGTGGGGGTGGGGGACCCTAGCCGGAGGCAGTAGGAGGGGACAGGAGCAAGGCAGGCTTCTCAGGACCTGAAGGTAGGTGCTGGGGCAGACGGGTCGGGGTAGGAGTCACGTGGGCCTCTGAAGCTCGGGCTTCGGGTCCCTGTGAAGTGCTGGGAGGAGAAGGAGCAGGGCCTCCGCCCCAGCCCCTCAGGAAAGCCTCCCGGCTCAATGGGCGATGCAAGGTTCTATAACATCATCTTTGTTTTTCTTCTTTTGTAATTAATACAATTCTATAACATTTCTTTTACTCCCTAATTTTAAAACGTGGTTTAAAGAAATAGTTTGTACTGGGGGACGCCCAGGAAGCCCTGTCCGTTGAGCCTCCAGCTCTTGATTTCAGCTCAGGTCATGATCTCAGTGATCCAGGATGGAGCCCCGTGTCAGGCTTGGTGCTCAGCGTAGAATCTCCTCGAGATTCTCTCTCCCTCTCCCATCCCCCTGCTCCTGTGTGCGATCAGTCAATCAATGAATCAATCGTAGTTGCACTGGGATGTAATTCACACTCCCTAAAACTTACTCTTTTAAAGTGCACAACTCAGGGGCCTTTGGTATATTCAGATGTTGTAGACACCACCACCATCTTGTTCCACCACATCTTCACCCCCAGAACGAGACGTCACCCCCCACCCCCATCCGTGAGCCTCAGGCAGCCAGATATCCGCTGTCTCTGGATTTGCCTGTTCGGGACCTCCCACGTCCCCGGAGTCATGGAGCGCCAGGATCTCTGACCGCGCACTCTGCTCAGCCCATCTCACTCCACATGGGTCAAACACGCATCCGTGCTCCGCTCCATTCGTGGCCAGATAATATTCCATTGCACGGTGACAGACATTGATTTTCTGAAGAGCGTGTAGTCATTATGGGGAATTTGTAAGGCAAGAAAAATAGAAGTAGGAAAGTTTACGCTATCCCTGTGCACTACCAAGTGAGCGTGGCCCACCAGCTGTCCGAGCGAGACATGCTCAGCAGCCGCCCATCCCATGAGCCCTTGGCCATTCAAAACTTTTTCTCCCAAACAGAGTTGCTATTATTTAATTTTCCTCTGGACGGCTAACACCAAAAACTGGGCCATATGCCCTGTTTAGTTCAGTCCAGAGAATGAGGCTTGAGACGTGCTGGGTCGCGCAGGCATTGAAAACCTGCCGGTGACCTCTCTGTCAGCACCTCCTGCTGTGAGGCCCTGGAGCTCAGGCCCCGCTGTTTCAGCCTGTGTCCCCCCGCCCACTTCTGCCCACGCCCAGAGAGACCCACGGCCCCCTTGGCTAGGCTCTGTGGGTGTATGCGCAGGGGGGAGGTTGGAAGGGTTCTGGTCGCATCCACCGGACAGGGTGAAGGCGGGCTTCCCTCCAGCTTCTTTGGCCCCCAGAGCCGGTCACACCTCTCCTTCCTGCCAGGGAGCCGCTGGCATCCCCCACTGCCGGGGGTCATGCACACCTGAGCTACCTCCCCTCCAAGCTCCAAGCCTCCTCCGTCCCCACCTGAGAGTGCTACTGGGTCCCTGTGGAGCCCCTGCTGGGCTCTGGGCACCCAAACCCAGCATCAGTGCCCCCTGTTGGAAGAACCTGCAGTGGATTGTCTTCGGGATCCCTTTCCGACAACTGACAGGGAGGAAGTGACCAGCTGTGCAGATAAAGGAGCCCAGAGATGCTCCCTGACGCTCCCTGATGCAGTGCCCAGCAGCTGCAAATGGGCAGCTAGAATATGCTGCACACGATTACATAGGACAAAGCCACTTCGAGACTCCTCCAAGCACGCTGTGACCCAGGAAGTGATGAGAGGTCACGCCCAGGGATGCAGCACGCGGTGGCCTGGAGGGAGCAGAGGGTGCTTCTGCTTCTGTGCATTTTCCTGCATGCAGGATGAGAAATAGCTCCCCTTCTCATATGCCGCCACTTTGGGAAAAGTGCCCAAACCTGCAGAGGCTTGCCGTGAAGGAGGACTCCATGGAGAACAGAGCCAGTCTGGGGGGGCTTCCTTCTAATCCTGGCACTGCCCACAGGCGGTGACCTTCAGCCCATCATGGGTTGACAGGTTGACGGCTCTGAGTGCAGCTTCTGTGTTAGTCCTACCCGGGGCTGGTGTGGGGGATGCTGAAGGAACCAGCTGAAGGGCTGTCCTCCGCTCTGGCCGGCTCCTGCCTGTGCATCTGTCTCCTTGCCCATGGGACCTGCCCGTGGAAAGGGGAATAGCCTCTGATTCAGCAGGGCTGCCACTCCCCATCTCCATAGGGGGACGCAGAGGCCCTGGGGTCTTAGCCAGGTGCTCGGGGTCACGGAGCTGGTGGGAGGGGCACGTGGAGGGAGCAGAGAGGAGGAGGAGGATGGAGACCAGGGAGGCACAACGTGGCACCCGCCTGACAGGCTGGGGCGGGGGTCCTCCAGGTAGAGCCCACATCACTGTCCAGGCCAGGCTCTGACCGGTGGCCAAGACACATTGTCCTGCCAACTGGGGTTGCAGGGCTCACTGGGGTCTCTTCTGCCCAGAGTCACCACTTGGCACTCAGCGGGTCCCCTGTAACCCCCATACAAGCCCGGGGGAGCCACACACTACCCATGATGCACAGGAGGCTTTTTCCACCGGCCAGGAACTGGGGCTGTCTGCCGAAGAGTTTTCCAGCACCCTCCACGCTCACAGCAGCGCCGGCCCTCGGGAGGGCCTGTCCATTCAGACAGAGGCGGCACCTGGGTGACCTGAGGCGACATCCAACACTGGCCAGGGTTCTGGGGGCGCCAGGCCCAGGGTGCCCCCTGGAAAAGAGCCACATCACGAGGGAGGCGGAGACAGAGCAGGAGGACGGAAAGGCGTCTTTCCCTACGGATCTCCACGCGGGAGGCACGCAGTGCGGAAGCTCGCTCTAGGGTACACAGGTGACGCATTATTCACAGCCCGTGTGTTCTCCGACGTCACTGCCAGCACCACGGCCCTGGCAGAGACAGGGTCAGGGGTCTGAACCTGCACATGACATTTTTGTCAACTCTCCGACGTGCAGCTTCGCGTATGTGTTTCTAAGACGCGTTATCAAATATGTGTTATTGCTTCACCAACATCGAGCTTGGCCAACAGCTCCCTGTCTGGAGCCTGAGGGAAGCTTGTCACCAGCGCGTGTCCTCCCTCGCTTGGCAATGCCACACAGCACGTCAGTGGGACACTTGGGCCATTTTAATCAGCAAAATCACCAACAAAAGGCACAAAAATAAAAATACAAAAAAACAAAACAAAAAAACAACCACCTAACGGAAAGGAGATTGAGACCAGGACACTGGCTCACGGCAGGGAGCTGGACCAGGGGGCGGGGTGTCACCTGTCACATGTGGCCGGGGTCACACACGGCTTGGGTCGACTGCATTCCCAGACTTGTGCGCCCCCACAAGTGACCTGGGAGATGAGGCAGCTGTCAGTTATGAGTCAGAAATACACTTTTGCTTGTAGTAAATTCACAAACACGGAATCCACGAACGCTGAGTGTGGGCTGCCTTTACAGAAAACAGGTGAATTGAGTCACATGAGCCTCTGCCTGGCAAAAATCTCATAAAGGAGAAAGACAAGGACGTGTCTCCTTAGTGCAGGAGAGCTCCCGCAAATCAGAAAGACCGATAACCCAGCAGGAAAATGGACAAGGGAGGTGCGTGGGGAACAGAACGAGAACACAAAAGCCTCATAAAAGGTGAAAAAAGTGCCACTTTGCCCACAATAAGAGAATTGGCGATTACAGCTCTAACCAGACCCTTATGATGCCATGTTCCCGCAGACAGGCTGGCCGCTGAGAAGTCCAAGGGTGATGTGGGGCCATGGGGACCCCAGGCTGCACTGGACACGAGGACCTGATCCTGGGAGTTTGCTCTGGGACACACAGCTGAGCTTTTGTACACTCGTGCTCAAGGACAGACAGGTCATCGCATACGGCTTTCCTTGGTCTGCCCTCACTGCAATGCCTGATCCCATTACCTCCACGTCTCACTTCCTCTGATGTCTGAGGCGTAAGGCCCATGGTTCTCAGCCTCTGAGACATTTGGAAGTGGGGGAGCTGATGTATGTGCTCAGATGTCCCCAGTGGGGTCCCCAAAGGGCTCCCGGGGGAGACATCCACCAGGCCCCACAGCTCATTCCTGCTGAGCCCCCAGTGGGGTGCACCCTGGCCTCCTCACCGCCTCCTGCCCAGGTCCGCAGTGAAGGACAGCCTGGCAGCCAGGAAGCGCTCTCTAACCGCTCCCTGTCCCCCCGGGCCCAGCCCTCTGCACACACCTGTGAAGGGAGTGGGTCACAGCCTTGGTGGCCTGTTGGGCGAGTGGCATGTCTTTCTCTGCAAGGTTTTGTGTGACCTGCTCATCCCGGAACAAAGTCCCTGATCATGAACCCACAGCACTGACCCTTCGATAAAACAACACTTAGTGGTCTTAGAGACAGAACTGCCATTTTGCAAGAGAACTGTGCACTGATGACCAGATGCTTTCTGAGCTAAAGAAACCCGAGGTGCTGCTGGTACCTCCAGGGGACCAGCAGGCACTCCCAGTCTCCTGGGGGATTTCTGCATCAGCAGCGCAGGGAGGGCCAGGCCGAGACAAGCTGGAGAGCCCACAGGGTAAGGACGTGTGGTGGTGTGTGCTGCATGGGGCTGGCCGCAGCTCTGGTCCGTGTCTCTGTGGGGTGTGGGGGGCTGGGGCCTGGAGCTGAGGGCCCTGGCCTGTGCAGATGCCAGGAAGAGCAGACCAGGCCTGACTGAGGCCTAGAGAGGAAAAGGCAGCCACCAGGGCGCCCAGGGAGCGGGTCACAGAACCAGGTTCAAAGGAGGCCCCTTCCCAGCCCAGAGGGAGCTTTCCACAAACGGTCATCAGTCGTGTGCACATGGGCCTCCAAACACAACGGTAACGGGGGTCCGGGGGAGCCGGGTTTTAAAAACAAAGGTAAGCTGACTGAATTTTAAAATATTCAAGAATAATGACAAGACAGGCATTGACTTGAGGAGAAGTGTTCGCAGCAGATATAAAGGCTAAGGACTATTATCATTAACATCCACAGAGCTCGAGGGCACCTGGATGGCACCATCGGTTAAGTTTTCAACTCCTGCTTTTGGCTCGGGTCGTGATCTCGGGACGGTGAGATCGAGCCCTGCGTCAGGCTCTGTGCTCAGTGTGGGGTCTGCCCCGGATTCTCTCCCGCACCCTACTTCTCTGCTCCTCCCCCCACATGCATGCATACGCTCCCTCTCTCTTTAAAATAAATAAATAGGGGCGCCTGGGGGGCTCAGTGGGTTGAGCCTCTGCCTTCAGCTCAGGTCATGATCCCGGGGTCCTGGGATCGAGCCCCGCATCGGGCTCCTTGCTCAGCAGGGAGCCTGCTTCCCCCTCGCTCTCTGCCTGCCTCTCTGCCTGCTTGTGATCTCTGTCTGTCAAATGAATAAATAAAATCTTTACTCAAGAGCTTGCGTGAGTCAGGATGCTTAGAAAAGGCCAAACTCCTCAAAGAAAGGAGAGCAGAGGCCAAGCGCAGACAGACGGTCACGGACACATGAAACCGCGGAGAGGTCCCACCAGGAGCTGTCTCAGGACAGGCGAGACAAGTCCGCATCTTCACACGGAGGTTACCGCTCCTCGTTGGAATAACTAGGCCCCCATGCTGGCCGCGGGACAGCGAGCTACGGGCCAGTCCACTGGACCAGCCTTTCAGGAAAGCAATTTGGCAAAATCTCACTTACTCCTACTCTTGGAATTTCCTGAGGAAAGCAAAGACCTGGGCCCGTACTTGTTTAGCTCAGAGTTACTGGAAAACGCCGACAGAAAGACTGGAAACCACTGGGTTCTGGCAGGCGGGCCTGGGAACCACGGGGTCTAAGACTGCCTGCTCCCAGCCACGGCAGACGCTGGGTGCCTGCCTCAGCCCCAGGGACCCGGTCCGGGACAGCCCCGGGCTGCACGGAAGCTCAAGGAAGGAGCATGCAGGCGGCAGATGAAGGCTTGATCTCATGTCAGAAAATGCACCCGGTATCAGCCGCGCCTACTTCTGTTTGGGTGAATTCCCTTTTCTTTCCTCTATGTTTTTCCAACTATAGCAGGCCATAGCAGGCCCACAGCTGTGCGTGCACTGGGCCCGCTTGGCCGGCCCGGGTCAGCGGCTGGGTCAGGAGCGTGCCTGGGTAGCTGTGGTAGATGTTGTCGGACCGTCCCGGAGCGGTTGTACCAATTTGCACTCCCACCAGAGAGGCAGCCTCGCCCGCAGAGCCTGTTAATGGACTCTTGGCGTCAGGAGAGAAGCGGTATCACGGGGAGGCTGTAATTTCTGTGTCTCGTGCGCGTGAGCTCAGCCTCTGACCCCGGGTCCCAGGCTGCTCCACCCAACACCTCTTTTCAGCAACCTGCCTGCACACGGGCTTGTGTCTCCCTGGACCCCTTTACTGAGCCCTGCCCCGCCCCCGTTCCAGCACCTGCCTCACCCATGAAGGGCCCAAGTGATGGAAGGCCCCCTACACTAGGTACATGAACCTGCCTCTCTCTCCCAGGGCCCAACCCAGTGGGGTCTTGCCCAAAGACAGAGCCAGGGTGGTGGCCAGCCAGCCCCTGGGCTGCCCCAGGCCACCTCTTATCTGTAGGCACTGCCCCTTAATGCACCCCCAGGCCTCAGTTGTACCCAGTGTCATGGGACCATCAACCCCGAGGTTACCAGGAGGACAACAGAGGGGACATCTGCAGGCCTGCAGTGGGCAGCCCAGGCTGGAGCAAAGGAGGATCAGTCCTTGAGGCTCCGGGCAGCTACGACCCTGTGCCCCGCAGTGTCCCCCAGATCGTGAGGGGGCCAGACCCCTCCCAGGACCCGCTGGGCAGCCTGTGCCACGGCCACAGCCGTAGCATGGCTGCTGTAATGACGGCTGAGTCCACACCTGGTCCCTGCTGGTCAAATCCCTGCCGGCTCATCATCACGAGGCAGGGGTCAGTGGCCCGAACCACCTCCCCCAGCCCTCAGGCCTGCCTGAAGCCCACACTGGGCACTGCTGGGGGAGGCTGGGGTCCTCCGTGCCCCCTGGGCCGATGACTATGAATCCGGGTGTCCTCAGGGTGACGCCTGGACAAGGGACAGAAGCTCAGCGGTGCATATGGACCTGCTTTTCAGAAAGGCCAGCACAGGGACCGTCACCCCCCACCAAGGAAGTGGCCAGCCAAGAGCAGCTGTAGGGACACCTGCCAGCACCCCCAGCCCTGACCGGTCCTCACCGTGTGTGGCGCGCGCCATCCTGACGTCACTCACAGCCGCGCCTGATGCTACCTCCTCTGGCCCGAGGACACCGACTGCCGGCCTGGCAGGTCTTGCTGCCTCCTTGCCCGGTTCCCCAGACCACCACAGGGGGTCCAGCCACTGTGTTTCCAGGGCATTTTCTGCACATGAGCCCCTCCCCCCACTTCGGCTGACCAAGTGCGGTGGGCCAGGCCCACAGCTGCCTCCTTTCTTGGAAACCAGGCATTTATTGGCTTGTGTGTTTATACCGCGAAACTTTCTACTGCCAAACACAACATATTCCCAGAAAAGGCCTCAAACAGCTCAGCAAATCACAAGCAGCAAATCACACTCACGGGACACCCCCAGATCTCGACGTCCCAAAGGTGCTCCCGTCCTGTCCTCGCGGGAATCACAGCCCGGAGGCGGTTTCCTTGTCCCTGTTCCATGACTGAGCCCCACAGCCGGCTTTGCCAGGAGAAGGGCAGGGCTGGGGAGCGCCCACAGGCCCAGAGCCTCGCTGCAGTCTGCCCACTGTGTGCGGAGTGGACCCCACACCCCGAGTCCGGTCTGCCGCGTCCACAGAGAGCGCCAGCGTGTCCGGCCCACAGGAGGACCAGGGCTACATGCACCCCCTTGTGGGCGGCGTGAGCGGGCAGAGGGCTGCCGCTGCCCAAGCATCCAGCCTTCCTTCGGGCAGGGGCCAGCGGCGTCCCAGGGGCTGTCCTCACTCTCCCAGCTGGCTCACCTGTGGCTGGGGGGCAAGCGGACCTCACTGCATCCACGGTCAGTGGCGTGCTGCACCATTTTTATGTCCCCCAGCTCTGCTGTGGGCCTTTTGTTCTCTCTAGGAACCTGCGCCCTTGTGGGAATGCAGCTTACGGGGCGAATTCCACACCGAGGTCCGTTCCAGCCCCTGGAGTCAGCCAGGAGAGCCCATTATCCTCCCTTTCACCAACTGAGACCCTGTGGTCAACCCTCTGCTCTACACGGTGTCGCTGCCGTGCCTGGCGCCCGGGGCGGCCACCTGTACGGTTCCTCCCTCCTGCCTTGTCTGGTAGCAAGACCTCTCTGAGGTGAGCGACCTCATCCCCATGAGCACATGTGTGCTTTTCCTCTTGTGCTGACACAGTAAGTATAGAGAAGAGGGCATCCCCCGTGACCCCAACACCCCGCCTGACCGCCGTTGTGCCTTGCGTGTCCCCAGACCCGTCGTGTGGTCTGTGTGTTCATGCCTTCAGCACACTGGGACTTTCTCAGGGCTGGCGTCACGGATAAAGCCCTAAACCGGGAGGGGCTTCCGGGCTCACAATCCGGGGTCCCTAGTCATCCTGGAGCCAGCAGGTCCCCCGTGGATGGGCTTCCGGAGCGAGTAGTGCCCCTGGAGCATGGGGTACAGCCTGTGCCCTCAGCCTCTTCCAGCAGAACTGCCCTGCGGCCACGGGGCCAGCAGCCAGAGGGGCAGCAGCCTCAGGGAGGCGGCAACACCCTTTCCAGCCATGTGTCCTCGGTGGGGGGAGGACAGGCAAAGGGATGAGCGAACGTGGCAGTCCTTGTCCGGAGGACTAGAGGGAACAAGAGGCAGGAAGAGGGCAAAGAGACCAAATGCTGAGATGACAATCCATGTTTCGGCAGAAGCAGCCCCGTCCGGTCAGCTGTGCAACCCTGGGCAGGCTGGCTGACCTCTCTGGGCTCGTCTTGCTGACCCACTAGACAGAAACCACAGCGGCACAGGGCCTAGGGCTCGTCCTGAGCTCCCTACCCCTGGAACCCAGGCCTGGGATGGTTTTGGCTCTGGGCCTGGCTGTGCACGCTGGGAAGCAACGTGGCATCCTTGCCCCGACCAGGGGCTCTCGTGTGGCCTCACCCTGACCTCCCCGCAGGCCTGCCTGTAGCGACATCCAGAGGCCAGAGGCCATGAGGCCAGCCAAGCATTGGGGGCCTTCCTTCGCAGGCCCGATTGTAAAACAACGTCTCATTATATGTAACTCTGGGGCTGCACCCACGACACGTGACCCAGACAGCCTCCGGGGGCCAGCCCCAAGTGATGCAGGACACCCTCCCTGCAGCCTGAGGCGTGACTGCCAGCCCTGCGGAGATCTCCCCAGAGTGGGAAGGCATGGCCGTGCCAATGTCCCCTCGTCTTCCTGGGACAGCTGGGCAGGGTCGGGACGGTGACAACCCGCCTGGGCCAAACAGCCGCCCTCCCATCACGGCCGTGCACTCGCTTCTGTTGCCTTCACATCTACCCCGAGAAAGAACCACAGGGTAAAATGGATGAGAACAGTACCTTGACAGAGCCGAAATGTCTGGAAACTGGGTAGAGACGCTGAGCAGCGTGCTGGGCGCGTCATGACGGATGCCGGCTACCACGTGCTCACACCGCGTACGTCCCCTGTTCCTATGGAGACATAATTCCCAGAGTTCCCTCGTAAGGTGAGCAACCCAGTGGTTGTCAGCCCAGCAGTGGACCTGTGCAGCCGCCACCACAACCCTCCCCCAGGACAGACGCGCAGCCGCCAGGGGACCCGGCTCTGCCAGCAACACGCAGCCCTCTCACACAGCATCACGCCCTCATCATGCCACGAAGGGTCCCACGCACTCTCCTGTGCATCTAAGCAGGGCTCTGAGCCACGAGGCCGTTCTGTCCCAGCCCTGGGAGGGGGCCCTGCACCGGCTGGCATGTCCCGTTCCCCCAGCCACGGCCAAGATTCCGATGTCTCCACAACCTTGCCGCTGTGCAGGGCCTGTATTTCCCATTCTAACCACCTGGAGGGTGGCAAGCAGCATCTTGCTGTGGTTTGGGTGTACTTCCCCCTAACAGCCGGGGATCTTCTTGGGAGAAATAGCTGTTCAAGCACTTTGACTATTTTATTTTATTTTTTTATTTATTTGACAGACAGAGATCACAAGCAGGCAGAGAGGCAGGCAGAGAGAGAGGGGGAAGCAGGCTCCCGGCTGAGCAGAGAGCCCGATGTGGGGCTCGATCCCAAGGCCCTGAGATCCATGACCTGAGCTGAAGGCAGAGGATTGACCCACTGAGCCACTCAGGCGCCCCCTTTAAAGATTTTATTTATTTAGTTCACAGAGAGGTTGAGCACAAGTATGGGGAGCATCAGGCAGAGAGAGAGGGAACCCAACGCAGGACTCGATCCCAGAAGCCATAGATCATGACTTTAGCCAGAGGCAGATGCTCAACGACTGAGCCACCCAGGTGCCTTTTTGACTATTTTTGACTATTTTTGGGTTGGGTTGTTTGTCCTTTTGCTGGTGACCCTTAGGGGTTCTGTACACTAGTCCGTGGACACTGGACTGTGGTGGCATCTGTGACTGTTCTGGGAGGTTGACCCATTCGCTGGCAGTGCCCTTTGACCCACAGAAGTGGGATCGTGCTGAAGACGCTCTGCGTCTCCCTCAGGGGACTGTGCGCAACAGGATGGTCAGGTAAATCCCTCACACAGCCCTGGCCAAGCTGGGCCGAGCCCCCTCCTGCTCAGTCCCCTGCTTTCCCCCAGTCCTCCTAGACCCCGACGCCCTGCGCCCCCTGCCGGCGCCCGGCCACACAGCCCCTGCCTGGAGGACAAGCGTGAGGGCTGAGGCCGAGGGACACTGCAGCTCAGGGCTGATTTTCTTCCTCTGAGAGGGCAGGAGAGGAAGACATTTCTGCCTCCTCAGCCCCATGGCCACCTCTCCTTGGGTCCTGTCCCCGCCTCTATAAGGGGCCAGTGCTGACTCCCCAGAGAAGAAAACAGAGGCTCCTGGGAGACTGGGTGTGAGCCCGAGGTCCCGAGTCCCTGGTGGGGCTGAAGGGACAGTCACCCCACAAACATCCTGAGACCCCTGCTGAGTCCTGGGGAGCGCGCGGTCCGGGGGGATCCACACCACTGGGGAGTGCAGGTCGGAAGCCCGAGGAGGGGGTGGGTGTCAGGGTTTGAGGGCTGTGGTGTGGGAGGAGTGACGTCACTGCCCCTGAGCCAGCAGCTTGACCATGGACAGAAGGAGCCCTGGGAGGGGGGATGCTGGCGGGCTTCGTCCTGCTCCTTGTGTGACCCGCAGGACCTGCCAGCTGGGCCCCTCACTAGCACAAGAGACAGAGAAGGTCAGCGTCCAGGACGAGAGGAGGCGTCCCGGCCCTCTCTGTGTGTGCGGACAACATCCACAGGACGGAGTGTACTTCACTCCCTCCCAGCGAAAGATCCTGGAAAGAAACAGTGTTTGGCGTGAGGGCAGTGAGGGGGGGTAAGCACAGAGGACACTTTCTCAGAATGTTTGAGTCACTTGAATAAGACTTGCAATTAAAAATGAAAAGGAAGGATCAAAGTGTCCTAGAACCGATTACGGTGACAGATACAGCCCCAAATACACAAAATCCACCGACACGCACGCTTCAGGTGTGTGAAGTGTGCGGGTGTGGACCGCATCCCAACCAAGCTGTCTGCAGGGAGGGCTGGCTTGGGCTTCCGAAGGCTGCTCGGGGGGCAACGGGCAGGACAGCGTGGAGAGCGGGCTTCCTGGGAAACAGACAGGCTGCGTGCCTCTGACTTCAGCACCCCAGAGGGAAGCCTGAAACGTGGCTTCCTGGCCTCACGCCTAGACCATCTGGCTCGTGGGTCTGGGGCAAGGGCCTTGGAATCTGCATTTCTGAAAATCCCCACCGAGGCTAGGCCAGTACCGGGACCCAGAGGGCTTAGGTGCCCAGGAGCAGAAGGGAGAGGTTTCACCACAAAGTGTGTTGAATTTCCTATCGTGTGATCAGGCTACTTGACAAAACATAGAAATAAGGTTTAAGCTTTGGAAAGAATCAGAACGTAGCAGAATTAGGTACAGCTAAGTGTCCTCCACTCTGTGCTCGCTTCCTCCTCAGTCACAGAAACCTGGAACTTCGCTTGGGAACATGGATGCCTGAAACAGAAACTCTGTCCCTCTCTTCCCTTATATCAAGCTTGGCCACATGGCTCAGCTTTGGGCTTTGACGTGACTGTACGTGTCCAGACACTTCTGAGAAGTGTCTTAGAGTGTAGGGTGTACTCTTTTTCTCCTCCTTCTTCCTGCTGGGTGGGACGCAAGCACAGTGGCTGGAACCCCAGCAGCCACCTCGGGCCACGATGGGGAGGCTGTGCGGTGACGATGGCAGGGCCCAGGGCAGGAGGAGCGGGAGTTCCAGGCAGAGCAGAGCCACCACACCAGTCCGGCCTGCCCGCCTCGGGGCAGCCTCTGCGAGATAAGAAAGAAATGTCTCCTTTGCTTAAGCCACTGTTACTTTGGGGTTTGTGTCCCTCCTAGTCATACTCAGCTCTGAGCAACACAGCATATAAAGTACTGGGCACAGTGCCCGGCCTGTCCCTGGTGTCCCACTGAGGATTAGACCCAGACACTCAGCTGTAAATGGGTCGGGGAGAAGGGAGCCCAGGCCTGCAAACCTGGGAGCGGGTCGATGCAGAGAAGAACCCACACCCCAGCGCCCCAACCCCGGGCCAGCTGTTGGCCGTTGGCCTCCGGTCTCTGAAGGCCAGTCCCCTAACAAGATGGCATGTGTCGACCCACGTGCTTTTCGGACCACACGCTTTGCCAATTGAATTAGATTGTCCTCTGGCTGGTGTTGGAGTGAGCCTTCATTTCCTGCCCATCTGCTGTTTGGGTGGCAGGCAAGCCCTCTGAGTGCCAGAGGAGAAGCCGCCAGAGTTGAACAGGTTCCACGGGTGCGCGGGGAGCAGACGGCCGGTGGCAGCGTTCCCGGGGAGGCCCCAGCAGCCTCGCCATGGGCGGGGGTGGGGGGCGGGGGTCAGGAGCTGCCATTCTGGGCCAACTCCTGGCCCAGACCCTTCTCTCCTGCCACTTGGAAAACCAGGTGAGGGTGAGCGGAGAGCGAGGGAGGGTGTGTGAGCTCCTACAGTTCTGTGTGTGTGCCGTGTGCGTGCTCGAGTGTGTGAGCATATGCACGCGTGTGAGGGTGTAATTGTGTGACGTGCCACGGGGCGCGTGAGGGAGGCCTAGCGGTGCGGGGAAGGGAACAGACAGTGCACACACTCGTGGGCCCTCCGAGGACAGCACAGCGCAGGCCGGCTTCAGGCCCCTGGGCACGCTGGCTTGCTCGCTTCTTGGCTTGTCTCCCGAATCCTAGGAGCTGAGAGCTTCGGGGGCTCTGCCCCCACCGTCCCACGCAGCCCCCCGAGCCTCACCTCCTTGGCTCAGCGCAAAGCCAAAGCCCGGTCACAACCACCATTATCCACGCCCACTGCGGTCATCCACACATCGGGTCCCACACGTGCGCTCCCCTGATGGCAGCAGCTGTCCTCACAGAGCGGACAGGGGAGGGGGGGATGCAGCCCCAGCGGCCGGGCCGGGGGACGCATATCCAGCTCGCGGGCATGCTGGTGATGGAACATTCCTCAGCCCTCAAGAGGGAGGACACCCTGACGCCTGCCACAGCATGGACTTGAGGATACGAGGCTGAGTGCCCGTCCCAGAAGGACAGACACCGTGTGAGGTCCTTGGAATCATCAAATCACAGAGACGGAGAGTGGATGCTAGCACCAGGGGTTGCAGGGTAGGGGGTAGTGTTTAATGAGAACGCAGTCTCCGTTTGTGAAGCTGGAACATTCTGGAGACGGACAGTGAGGACGGCGGCACCACATGCAAACACACTTACCGCCACTGGACACATAACAATGGTTAAGATGTTTTTACAAAATAGGCAGAGGGATGCCTGGAGGGCTCAGTCGGTTGAGCATCTGACTCTTGATTTCACCTCAAGTCATGATCTCAGGGTCATGGGATCGAGCCCCGCGTTGGGCTCCCTGCCCAGCACGGAGTCTGCTTGAGATTCTCTCTCTCTCTGCCCCTCCCTCAATCTCTCTATAAAATAAGTAAATCGTTAAAAATAAAACAGGCCTATAACTACACATAGATCAGATCTGGTGCGGATATAGCTTAGTTATAGGTCACGTCACATTGATCAGAGACCTGATCTGTGGCTAATCTGTACCTGTACATCAGTCTGCATCCAGTCAGGGACGTTTAGGAGGACATCAGGACCACGAGTAAGCAAGCACTGACAGGATTTAAGAAGCTACAGGAGACCTCGGGGTGAAGGGAGCCAGCTTGGCAGGGATGGGGTCTCCCTGGGGAGGGCATGGACATCAGGGAAGTCCGCTGGTTTGCACGCCCTGGGCTGGTCTGCAACCACCTCGGCGTAGGTGTCGTGCCTCACGGCCAGATACAGGGTGAGCCCAGAGTGGGGGGCCTGGGTCGAGAGGCCACAGAAAAGCAGTGACAGGCTGCGGACTGCAAGGTCACAAGGGGCCCACGGCTGTGTGCCAGAAGTCCTCACCCTACACGGAGGACCCCCAGCGCCCTGCACTGGGAAAGCCTGACATCACGCTGGCCGTGAAGAAGAAATGTCACCACAGAGCAGGTAGTGGAGGGTGTCCAGAGCCCAGAGACCGTGGGGAAGAGGCCTCCGGGACAGGATGCCAAGACGCATACTCATAAAACCTTCTGCTTATCCAAAGACACCATTGAGAATACAACAGACAAGGTGCAGACTTGGAAAACTATCCAGAGGACCCGTGTCCCAAAAAGGTTGTGTGGAACTTAACAAAGGGGAGTGGGGAGGCAGGCAAGGGGGCCTCATGCCCACCTCCCATGCCAGGTAGGGAAGGACCCTCAGTGCCAGGAAAGGGGCACCACTCCTGGGAGAAACCCACCACCCCTGTAACCCAGCCAGGGCAAAACCGCCGTCCCTCGGACCTCCTGCTTTTCCCCAGCAACTGGCTCGCAAAGCAGCTGTACCCACACCCTCCTCCATAAAACAGTGCCCCTCTCTTTCATCTGTTGCCCTAACCCATGCTGCGGTTTTGCAGTAGCTTGCTTGTCCCAGATTGCAATTCTCGGCTATTCCCAGATGCGTCTGTTTTTGCTGGTAAAATCACTGGCAGTTTTATTTTTCAGGTCAACACTACCTGTGGCCAGAGAAGTGCGATCCGCAGTAGACACCCAACCCACCCCCTCTCCCGGGCTGGCCAGCCTGCAGGTGGCAGCGGCCACAGAGCGCGCTGACCTCCCTGCTTCCTGCGGACCCTCGGGCTTGACGGGCAGGCGTGTCTCCGGGAAGTCCCGCTCCGCGTGCTCTGCATTCGGAGCCCTCCAGGCTTTGTTCAGAGTCTGTTTTAAGTCTTGTTTCTGGGAGTACTTGTTTGGTCTTTGGTCCCACTCCTTTTTGGAACCAAACTGTTCCTAACTGGAAATGTGCTGGCTTAGGTCAGATTTCTTTTGGAACAGACTGTTCCTATTCAAAGTGTGCTGTTTAGGGATTTTTCGCTTTGCTTTAGAGAAAAACCTCTAAGAAATGAGATCCAAGTCATCAAAATGCTTTGAGGTTGCCCCCCTCCCCCGGCCCAGTCCTATGTGTGAACACCGCGGGCCCGCCACCTGCGCATTTCTAACTAAGTGGACCAAATAAACCACAGGATTTTATTTTGTTGTTGTTTTGACGATTTTAATTATTTATCTGACAGAGAGAGCATGCACAAGCTGGGGGAGGGGCAAAGGGAGAAGCAGACTCCCCGCTGAGCAGGGAGCCCAACGCAGGACTCGCCCCCAGGACCCTGGGACCATGACCCGAGCAGGAGGCAGACGCTTCACCGGCTGAGCCACCCAGGGGCCCTAAACCACAAGATTTTAGAACTTCAACGGCCATTACAGGGAATACGCATCTCCCCAGACTTTTCTCAGAGCCGGATCAGACAACTGAGGCTCTGAAGTTCTCGAAACTCTGGGGTATGACTGACGGTACCTGGCAGCTTCCAAATGTGACCAGAAATCTAAAGCTGCCTGTCTGCAAAATCCAGTTTGTGGACGGAGGGGTCCCTGGTAGGCTCCGTCAGCGAAGCATCCGGCTCTTATGTCGGCTCAGGTCGTGACCTCAGGGCCGCGGGATGGAGCCCCAGGTCAGCCCAGGTCAGCCCCACTTAGTGGGGGTCTGCTTGAGGGGCTCTCTCTCCCCTTCTGTCCCTCCCCTTGCTCACTCTCTTTCTCTCTCTCTCAAATAAATAAATAAATTCTTTTAAAAAATAAAGCAACAACAACAATTTGTAGACCGAGACGGACAAACAATACCAGGAAGCCCCTCCCCCACCCCTCTTTTTGGGTTCTGAGCCACAAGGGCCCAGTGGGCTCTGGAGTCGCCGTGTGCAGTCCCCACCTCCCCTACACCCTCAGCTTCCCCAGCGTTGCTTTTCCTCCGAGTCTCCCCGCCTCCTCCTCGAGGTACTAGGACCTGCCCAATTCTTCTAAGGATCCAAGTGGACCCCAACTTTCTGACGCTCCCTGGACTTAGGCTGACTCTCGAGCCACACAGTGTCCCAAAGCGACGCAGGAGCCCCGCCGCCGGCTGAAGAATTCCAATAGTTACTTAAACTTACCAAGCTGGTATCTGGGATTTAGATCAGTTAGGCCACCTGTTCCTGGTGGGGCCCAGGCTGAACCCTGAATGAAACTACCCTGAGAGGAACTTAGAGGAAAGCCCCTGACTGGGGCCAGACACCAGAACACCCGGTGGCAGTCCCCACCCAGCCATGACGGGAGCGCTTCCCGAGCCTGCCCTGGAGTCAGGTTTGCACGCAAATCCCGAACCACCTGCTGGCCATGATCGCGAGAGACTCCAAACGATCACCTAAGAACTTGAGTATTTTTAAATGTTATATAATATTCCATAGTATCACTTTACTGGGTGAAAAGTATTTTATTGTATGAATTAACTACGATTATTTTAGCTAATACACTGTTCCCACCTCGGACTTCTGAGTTGTTTCTACTTTTATACCACTATAAGCGGTATTACCTGAAGTGTTCTGACGTGTGATTTCAAATTTAACTCTTAGATATTAATTTCAGTTTACATAACCACAAGCAATACATAAGTGCACATTTCCATACATCCTTACAAGCAATGGTTTTGTTTGTTTGTTTGTTTGTTTTTAGCAATGGGTATTTTTTTAAATGTGTTTTTTGGGGGGTAAAATTTGTGAAATTATGATAATTATGAACACTTTTTGTGATGAGTACATTTTTATCTTATATAGTCTCACAAAAATTTTATAAATTAGTTACTAATTTTATTTACTTATCTATTTATTTATTCTTTTATTTACTTATTTGACAGAGAGAGAGACAGCAAAAGAGAGCACAAGCAGGGGGAGTAGAAGAGGGAGAAGCAGGGTTCCCACTGAACAGGGAGCCTTGATGTGGGGCTCGATCCCAGGACCCTGGGATCATGACCTGAGCCAAAGGCAGACGCTTAACCAACTGAGCCAACCAGGTGCCCCTCTCTACTAATTTTTTTTTAATTATTATTATTTTTTAATGATTTTATTTATTCATTTGACAAACAGAGATCACAAGTAGGCAGAGAGGCAGGCAGAGAGAGAGGAAGGGAAGCAGGCTCCCCGCTGAGCAGAGAGCCCGATGTGGGCTCAATCCCAGACCCTGAGATCATGACCTGAGCCGAAGGCAGAGGCCTTAAGCTCCTGAGCCACCCAGGTGCCTCCCTCCCTACTAATTTTAATCCTACTTTCACAAATTAGTAAATTGAGGCATAGAAAGTTAACACACATTGTCCAAGTCAACATGCCCAATAGAGTTGATGTTGTGATTAGAAGTATTTACTTATCACTATAAAATATCTTTTATATTGTCTTTGTTAGTTTTTTTCTTTTTTGCATTATCTGTTCATTTCTTTCTTCTATATTTTCTTTTTTGTTGTGTTTTTCTTCTATATTTTCTTTGAAATATTTGGCTTTATATTATTGACTCAAAATAAATTTTAATATTTAAAAACAATTTAACTGTCATGTAGTTCCACTCTTTTCCCCCAGCTTATTTGCTGTTTTTCTATTTTGTTTATGACAGATGGTAGTTTGAAAGATTATTAGTCAAACTCTTTCAATCTTCTGTTGTTTGCTTTATTGAAATGGAGTTGACACAACATTACCCTAGTTTCAGGTGTATGACAGAGTTCCAACAAGTCGGTTCCTTATGTTACACTCACTGATTTCAAATCCTCTTTAAACAAAGTTCCGGTCTTCCTTTAGACATTGAATCCAACTGGGTAGCACTTAACTCTGTTTTCTAAAGGGCCAAACTGGGACCGTTCTCTTTTAGTTAAAAGGACCAGCATGGAATCTGAGACTACGGCTGCCCGGGGTTTAGTCAATTTGGCAAACTAGCTTGCTCAAATCCTAGGAAAATCGCCTAAAACAAAGACCACGAAAATTCTCAATTTTCAACTCTGGTAAATGGAGGCCCCCAAAACCAAAAACCTCATGGTTTTTACTATTATTGCAAAGGGCCAGGACACTGGGGAAACAACCGTTACCAGTGTAAGTGCTCCAGGCAGCTTTGACCCTTTGGTCAACCTTGTCCAACGTCCTCCTAATTCCCAGGGCTGGGGCTCCAAGGGGCTCTTGGCTTTTCCCAATCCTCCCTCTGAATCCACCCGGAGAAACCACCCTCCAGACTGGGAGTGAATCTCTCTCTGTCTGTGTTGACTCTCAGTGCTCAGCCCCACCGCCACGAAGCTGCTCATGCCTCGGAGCATGAAAACAGCTCCCAGAGAGGGGTCTCGGGTCAACCCAAACAGGTGCCCATCCCTGAACCCAGTCCCTTCTGTCCCAGCCCTGTGAGAGATACACGCCCTTTGCTCCTTAGGTCCTCTGCCCCTGTTCACTTATTGGGCTGAGATTTCTTAGAAAAATTTCATGCTGGAATTTCTACCTCTCCCAAGGGGGAAATCATTCTACAATTTGACAGGAGCCATCAAAGTAGCCAAAGAAGTAAATCAAATGCCCCTTCAGCATCTCTACTTTGCTCCATCTCTGAGCTAACCGGACCTGATTCCAAAGACACTAACCATTTGTCCCGATTAGCTCATCTGCCATCCTCCTTACGGGCAAAATCTCCAACAGATATTGGCGGAATCCACAGTGCCAACCTTGCTTGTCCCACCCATTCCGAGCTCAGTCTGGGGAAAACTGCTCTGCTCCCAGACTCTGGACCACCTGCTGGGCCACTCCAGGTTTGGCAAGTGGATCCCCTACAGCTTCCCTATCTCAGGGACAGACAGACATTTCAGTCGTGGTCTGTATGTTTGGTCACCGGACCGAAACGTTCCCTTGTAGACAGGCCACTGCTTCTCGTGTGGCTAAAATTCCGTGAGAAAGAGAATCCCTACCTGGGGACCCCTCTCCAATGTCCCCGCGAACAGGGAACCCCTTTTACTGGGCAGGGGCTTCGGCAGATCTGCGCTGTCGGCGGGCGCTACGACACTTGCCCTGTGTCCGCCGTCCTCGGTGCCCGGAGCTCGCCGCACTCACTGATGCTGTCACGGAGTCTCCGCTGGGAACATGTGTGAGACCCTCCGCACACCGTGGCCGAAAGCACTGCCGTGGGTCCTTCTAAGTCTCAGATCCACGGTCTTTGGAACTCCCGGACTCACCCTCCCAGAGAGTTCCGGGACATCCAGCCCGCATGGCCTCCTCTGACCCACAGCTGATAAAGGGGGATCCACTTCACTGCCCTCAAGGCCAAGCTGCTTATCTTTTTAAAAAACCACGGTCTGGCAGAGCGACCTTTCCACGCTGTGCTCCCAGGGGACATGACCTGCATCACACCTTGCAACCTGGAGATTCCGTCTGTTGGAAAAGATGCTTCCAGAAGGACTCTCTTCAACCTCGCTGGAAAGTGCCGCCAAACTCCAGGGAATAGGCTGTCGGGTTCACGTGAGACCCGCAGGGAAAGCAGCAAACCCCGACTGCCCCGCACGCCATCTGGTGAGCCCCAAGTGCAGCTTTCCCAGAACTGAAGCAGGGGACACCTGACCACACGGCTTTCCCACGATGCCTGGACCAGGCCAGCGTACCTTCTTCTCACTGTTGTTCTGCTCTCTTTTGTGGGAAGACAGTATCCCTTTTTGTTTTATCCAAGTCCTTGTGAAAGGGGGAACCTCTTCTTCTGAGTGTGTCTTGTTAGAAACAACCTCATTCTGGTCCCGGGACGGGTCCACTTTCACTTGCCTTCTTCAGACGGTTAGAAAGTTCAGAATTCACAAAAAGCCTTCTTTCTTCTCAACTATTAACTGACTTCGGATTCTTATCCAAATTCATGGTCTCTGAATTGGCAAGCTTACCAGCTGTATTCTCCACAGCAGATTTGGTTCCAAACAGCTCTTTTGAGACAACAACACTGTTTTACAACATCTTCGAAGTTGCGCTGTTTTGCAAAAAGTTCGTCATCTGTTGTTTCACATTTATATCTGCGCGGTGTCTTCCCAAACGTACTTGGTTAATTCTTCCAACAGGCCCTTGTGGTACCCGCCAGTCAGCTCTCCTGGTTGCTTCTGCCAGAAACTTCCAGAAGGTATACAGGACTCTGGCTTTGCCCTCATAAGGAGACCCTTTCCCCTCTAAGGCGGAACAAATGCCAATCAGTTTATCAGTTGGCGCCTTTCAGACCTGGATTCCCGGTTTAGAACCAACACACAATTTGGAACTGTCATGTAACTTCTTTTGTTTTGTATAATTATTTTGAGTTTTGTGTTTCGTTGCCCGTCAAACCTGTGTAAAAGTGATATACAATAAGGAGATGATGATCTGCAGGGCTTGCGATCTTGACAAAGGTGGGCAGTGGGAGAGGAGTGCCTGAGCGTTCTCCCTCCTGACCTTCCTTGTTACTCCAACAGGCCTTCAATCTGTACAGTTTCCCTCCAGCATGGGACATGACACCTGGCTCCAAGGGACAAAGGCGACTGAATTCAGAAAACCTCACTCTTGATCAGTGATGCTTCCAGAAAGCAAAAACCGAAAAACAACTCTTGATCTAAAAGGGGGAAATGAGAAAATTAGGGAAAGGAAATTCAGTGAAGCGGAGCCCAGGCGCCAGCAGGGGGAGCTCTCACAGCACACGGCCCTGTGTCCCCATGTGTCCCCACCAGACCCGGCCCAGGACTCTCAGCAGGAGAGAAGCCTCAACTACAGGCCCCAACAGGAGGAGATGTTCACTGCATCTCCTACAGAAAACCCACCAGCCTGCAACTCAGCTGTGGGAAACTGCCTCACTTTCTCCAATGGGCTGTGTTTCAAAACCGCCCTCCCAACATCCCCCTTACTCATCAACAAATATGTCCCTCTGCTTAGTGTGTGGGGCGAGTCAGTGGTTTCGCCACAACTTGCTGGTCCCAGATTGCCATTCTCCGCCATTCCTGAATAAATCCATTTTTTTCTCTGGCAAAAGAATTGTTTTAATTTTAAGGTCAACAGGTAGATATGTATAATACACAAAGAATGCCTTAGGGGCACCTGGGTGACTCAGTTGGTTAAGCGTCTACCTTTGGCTCCGGTCATGATCCCAGAGTCCTGGGATCGAGCCCCACATCAGGCTCCCTACTCCATGGAGAACCTGCTTCTCCCTCACTTCCCTACTCATGCTCTTTGTCACTATTTCTGTCTCTCTCTCAAATAAAATCTTAAAAAAAAAAAGAGGGACGCCTGGGTGGCTCAGTTGGTTAAGCAGCTGCCTTCGGCTCAGGTCATGATCCCAGCGTCCTGGGATCGAGTCCCACATCGGGCTCCTTGCTTGGCAGGGAGCCTGCTTCCCCCTCTGCCTCCGCCTGCCATTCTACCTGTGCTCGCTCTCTCTCCCTCTCTCTCTCTGACAAATAAATAAAATCTTTAAAAAAAGAGAGAGAGAGAGAGAGAAGAACGCCTTAAAAATCAAGGCTAAAAAGATGAATAACCCAATTTTATTTTTTTTCCTTTTTTTAAATAACTCAATTTTAAATGAGCCAAAGACCTCTGTCTCTAAAAAATAAAAAAGTACATAGATAGATAGAATGAGCCAAAGACTTGAATAGACGCTTCATCAGAAAAGACCCACGAGGGGTTCACGAGCACGTCCAAGTATTCTCAGTGCCACCAGTCACGAGGGGAGCAGTTGGAGTCGCCTCTGCAAACCCACGGGAGGGGCAGGAAATCCGCAGAAACCCCCAGTGTGGGGGGCGTGGAGCAGCGGGACTCGGGCTTCGCTGGAAGAACGCAGGCGGCCCCCGCACAGCGGTCTGGCAGCCTCTGACACACTGGACAGGCACTCCCCAGAAATTCCACTCTGTTTGCCCAGGAGAAGGGAGAACATGTGTTTACATGAGTCCTCGCACATGAGAGTGAACGGCAGCTTCATCCAACACAGCCCCCAGCGGGTGTCCTCGGGGCCCGCCCCACAGCCGTGTACAGCTGGGGGTGGGGGGGACGCGCTCCTGAGCCACCAGCACCACCAATGAATCCCGAAAACATTTTGTGAGCCAGAGAAGCCGGATATGGAATAGGTCATTTCCTGTGAAAAGAGGCACGAGGAGTCTGAACCATGGTGGCCTCTGTAGCAGAGGGAGAGGCCTTGCCTGGCAGAACATTCCAGAGGACTACACTGTTCCAAGTGCTGACCTTTGTGATGGTCCGTGAATATGATTCTCAGGATGGGGACTGACCTCTGAGGTCCATCTCGCCCTGTCCAGCCCAGCCCCTGGTGCCACAGCCTAGGCCCAATTACATGGGCCTGCCGTGGTCTCACACCACCCAAGGGGACAAGCTGAAGATGGCCAGGGCTGGCGCTGTGGGATGATGGGCCTCTCGGCTGCCCAGCGGAAGGCTGGAGCTCCTGCCACAAGGCCTCCAAGACAGCCTCCGCCCCTTTCTCGGCCGCAACTCTCCGGCAAGCTGAGCCAAAGGAGCTGAGCTTAGGAACGTGGGTGTGCCTGCCCGTGGGTAACCTCGGATGTCGAACTGTCAAGCGACTTTACCAGCAAAAGATGGGGTTATTGGGGAAGAAGAGAGAACTGCCTCCCAGGACAGTAAGCGGCGTTGAAACCGTAGATAAATCTGGGGAACAAGGGAGAGGTACGTTTTTTTAAAGGGGAAGAGGGGTCCATTGCCACGGTGGCTGCCGACCCTGAGCACAGCACCCGCAGCCTGTGGCCGCGTCAGACCCGGAACCAGACGGACCCCCGTGTATGGACCTTGGCCCGGTCACCCTCACACAGGCCAGCCTGGTCCACCAGTGAGGGAGAGCACACGCGGCGTGACAGTGACAGTAAGTCCGGGGCCATCTGGGGGCCAGCGAGCTCACAGGTAGAAATGCACTCTTTAAGAAGTCATAGAAGTGTGCAAAGACAGGTGTACGAGGGGTGGTCATTGCAGCATTGCTTTAAGAAGCAGGGAAGAGAAGGAAAACACGTGGGCGCCACACTCGCGGGACTCATGATAGGACCACAAACCAGAATGGTGCGTCGTACGCGGCAGAACGTTCACCACGTGGAAAGATGTGTTCGTAACATGAAATGAAGCCCATATGACATTTGTAGGATGATTCTGTTGGGTAAAGAACACGACTTCCCATAAAAGCCGAGAACGGGTGTGGAAGGCTGTGTCTGGGGTAGTTTCCACTACAGTTGACACACGTCACGCTCCTCCCTCCAACACATGGATCTGGGAACTGACCAACAGCGGCTTCAGGGGACAGTTCCACCCTGAGGCCCATGGAGGGCTCACTGAGAGCCCCGGACCCCCAACAAGGGGGGGACAGGCCCCGAGGAGCGGGTGGTCCCAGCTGCGGGACACGCAGAGCACATGTGCCGAGCCCCAGCTGGCCCCCAGATGCAGGAGCGAGACGCACGCTCCCTCCGCATGGGGCTCCCGGGGGGCTGTGACGGGTGACAGCCCTGAGCGGGGACCACCACTCCTCCCACCTCCGATGCCCTCCTACCCTCACTTTCTAACTTCTCTTTCATGGGATGTTGCTTAAGTATGATATTATTTTATTATCTATAGACTTTATTAACGATGTATTGTTTATATTATTACGATATATGTTAGCATTTACATACATTCCTCGTGTTTGTATGTTTCATTATCTATATAAATGTCTTAAATTATTTCGAATCAAGAACGTGTGTGTGAGACAAGCTTTTGCTGACTCTTAAAAGAACCTCTCGCCCTTGCGGCCAGCCTGGCTGCTCCCAGCCTCAGACGCTGGCGTCTCGTGCCGCTTCGGTACCGCACGTGTTTGATATCCTGTCCTTCCTCGGACGCCGTGTTACCACGGGTCCTTCGTGAGTGACATTTACCGCCACTGGCGGGCTGCCCCAGCACGCGGCTGTCACAGAATGCGTTCGCATGTTGCCCCTGTTAGAAGCTTATTTCCGATCGTCACGTTTATTGATTGCGGTCAACGAATGGGCTCGTGCATCGAAAGGTTGTTTGTCCCCTCGAGTTCCCAGAGATAGAGTGATAAACATGGACAGAGCGGAGGCCATGGGCGTTCCGTGTCCTCGCAGTAGGTACGCCCTGTGTGCCTTCCAGCAGGGCTCAGCCCCTGCATGGCTCTGCCAGCTGGACTGCGCGGTGCCAGCTGGCCGCAAGCAGACATCCCACACATCCCTCAGGAAGTGAGCACTGGTTTCATTCTGGGGGGCAGTTTGCCCCGCCCACCCTGGAGCAAGCGGGAGCTGGTGAAATGGAAACAGAACGTAGATATTCACCTGCAAAGTTCCTTAAGGGGAGACAGTCAACTGGCAACCAGCCCCCTTTTGCCCCCTACACCTTCCTGCACTGATGGTCGGATCTCCATCTTGGGCCATGAGGCTACTCTGAGGATGGAAATTCCACATTACGCAAGGCAGAGAAGAAAAGTCCCCAATAACACTGTGGAGGAGTCATCCTAGCCTTCGATTTCCTAATCCCAGGCTTGTTCTGTGTGAGAGAAAAATCCTGTATTAGTTAAGTCTTCGAACTTTCTGTTAGTAGCAACTGAGCTACTCAGCTTCTTCAGGACATTACTAGCATTGGTTTTAGCACATTAAAGTTTCTAAAATTCTTTATACGTGTCAAGTGAGACTTTGTTGCTTACTGGTGCGTTTTTCCAGAAACATTACAGGCCGAAGGAGTAGCACAAGCAAAGCCGTACATCTGGGAAGAATAGCCATTTTCAGGGACACAGAAGTCTCTTCCTGCAGGCCACCTGCTACGGAGCCTGTCAGTGAGAGCAGCAGGAGAGCTCGAAGCTCTGTGTTCCCGCCACAGGGGATCATTGAGACGGTGCCTGCCCTGACCGAACCACTTCCCTGCTTCCAGTCTCTCCCTCCTCCCCTCCTCCTCCTCCTCACCCCTATCCTTTTCCTCTCTCCCCTTCTCCCCTTGTTTCCTTCTCCATCATCCTCCCTCTCCTCCTCCCCCTCCCTCCTCTCTCTCTCCCCCTCCCCCTCCCTCCTCTCTCTCTCCCTCTCCCCCTCCCTCCTCTCTCTCTCCCCCTCCCCCTCCCTCCTCTCTCTCTCCCTCTCCTCCTCCCTTTTCCCATGCCCCTCCCTACCCCCTCCCTTCCCTCCCTCTCTCTCTCTCTCTGCCCCTTCTGCATCCTCCTCCCACCCCTCCTCCTCTCTCCCCCCTTCTCCCTGCCTTCCTTCTTCCCTCTCCCCCTCTCCCCCTGTCTTCCTTTTCTTCCCTCTCCCTCCCCTCCCAACCCTCCCCCCACCTTCTCTCTCTCTCTCTCTCTCTCCCCCACCCCCAACAGTTTCAGCAGGAGAGGGATCAAAGAGTCCCCTGCCCAGGACACAGTGAGTAACTCACCATGAATATGGACAGGTTGCCCAGCTCAGAGAAGGAGCTGGGAAACTGACACCCTCCGAAGCCGAGAGCCCAGCTCTGCTGGCGCTCTGTGAAAGGCTATTTCTGTCCTCCCTGCGTTTAGGCGGAGACACAGCATCTAGTCCGATAAATGCCCCTTTGTGCTAGATGGGTTTCCATCAACTTGTGAGATGCCCTCAAGGAGAGCCCGCTGCATGCTGTCCTGGGCTCTGCCCAGCAACGGGCCTGCCAGGGCCTGGCCTGCCGCCAGCCTGGACGCCACTAGAGCCAGGGACAGGACACGTGGCACTTTGGGGAGCCTCCCCAAAGACTGCAGCCTCTCTGTAGCATGCACAACGTCCTCAGGCTGCCCAGGCCATCAGCCCCATGGAGCAGCTAGCAGGCCACACGCACATCCGGGTTCTAGGACCTGCCTTGACTATGTGACTGGGGCCCCATCTGTCTGGTGGTTCAGCCCCTGAGCAGTGGTGGCCCTTGGAGGAGCCCTTGGGGTGGGCCAGCCGTCCCCATAGCCAGCCACCAGGGCACACCTGCCTCCCACCTGCTTCCTGTGCAGGCTGCTTTGCCCCCAGACCTCTGTACCCCTTCTCAGGAAGGAAGGAGCTGCTGTGGAATCAAAATGGAATTTCTCAGCTCTGTAACCCTTCTGATCAGCCTCGGCTGACGACAAGGAAAGAAGCAAAGACTAGCCAACCATCTGGGCCCAAGGAAGCGTGGAAGAGGGGCATGTGAGTCCAACATGTTCAGATTGAGAAGCACAGAGCGGGTGTTGTGAAGGCCGGCAGAGAGCAAAGGGCCACCTGCTCCTGCCTGGCCCCCTGCTCTGTGGCTGTTTTTAGAGAAAGGTACTCCAGGCACCCACTTGTTGGTGACAACTGCTTTACCCTCCCGAAATGACGCACACCAACCGACAAGCCTTAACTTTCTCACACAGAGGGACACTTACCCCCTGCTAAGGGGTGATGTGTGACAGCTCCTGTGTGAGGTCAAGGCAGGTGCTCAGAAGTGGGGCCCTCCCTTGCAGGGCCCCTCAGTCAGATCCATGACTTGACTTAAGTCCCCACCTTGGGGCTCACACTGGGGTCCCCAGACCAGCTGTGCAGCCTCTCTGGGACTGGGCAGTGGGCCAGAGAGCTGGATCCCTCAGTGGTCATGATGGTGATCAAACCAAAGGCAGGACCAGGATAGCCATTTGCATGGGGACCTCATCGTGTCGGGCAGGCTTGGGAGCCTTGGGGCAGGGACCAGGAACAGGAGGGATCCATGCTTCCTGGGTCCAAAGCCCCTCCCCACTGCAGCTCCTGGGGCATTTGCTTTCCCTGAGGAGAGCAAAGCTGTGGTCTGTGTATGGTCTGAGGTGGGCCAGAGGAAAGGCCCTGAGTCAGCTGAGCACACCTGTGTGCCCCACCATGGCCTCGAGGTACCTCCCAGCACCCATCTGGGGGGAGGATGATGTAGGCTCAGAAGACCTGGGTTCAAGTTGAAAAGGGTTTTCTCCCTCCCTTTCCCCCTCCTTCCCCCTTCTCTTTGCTTAGCCAACACCCCCTTCTCCCACTCCCTTAAACATTCCTCCCGTGTTGTAAAAAGTGATAAGATACTACAAGGAATGTTGAAAGGTCAGTCTACATGCAAATAAGGGATTGTAGTCTGACCAATGCCGATGGTCAGTCTACATGCTAATAAGGGATTGTAGTCTGGCCAATGCCGATGGTCAGTCTACATGCTAATGAAGGATTGAAATCTAGCCAATACTGTCTGTTTCCCTTTTGTTAACGACCAATGAAAGTAACTTCCCACTATGTAAATGAAGGATGCTGAGCGAACCAATCAGGGGTATTCCCGCGCGCCAAGTATGCCTTTACATTCAAACCAGCCAATGAAAACTTTGTAACCATGCTTCCGCTTCTGTACGTATGCTTTTGCTTCCCCAAACCCCATAAAAAGGCCCTGAACTAAGGGCTGGTGCGCGAGTCCTCCTAAGACTTGACCGCCCGCAGGTACCTGTGTCTACTCAATAAACCTCGTGCTGTTTGCATCTGACCAGTGGACTCGGCTCGGTTTTTGGGTCCGGGGGTCTCCTCCTGAGAAGGGGTCCATTCCGGGGTGCTTGGAGCCCCGGGGGGATCTTTCATTTGGGGGCTCGTCCGGGATACGAGACCCCCCACCCAAGGACCACCGACCCACTGTCAGGAGGTAAGCTGGCCAGCACTTTATTCGTTGTGTCTGTTCGTTGTGTCTGTGGCTGCGTCTGAACCTGTTACTTGTGAATTTGCGCATGCGTTTGGTTTGGGGTTCGATCGGATCCATTTGTATTTGGCGAGGGCCAGAAGGAGCTGACGGGCTCGGACTTCTCCCTCGCAGCCCTGGAAGACGTTCCAGAGGCGTTTGTAGTCCCGCCGGGCGGGACATTTGGGTCCTTCGGGACATTTGGGCCCCGGGGCAGCGGGGCATTTGGAGCTCAGCCTGTATCAGAGAGATACGTGGCCTTGGTTGGAGAGGGGGAATCCGGACCCCCGGGATCTCCGCTTGAGTTTTTGCTTTCGGTTTTGAACCGAAATCGCGCAGCGTCCTTCTTGTTAACTGTTTTGTGTGTCTTACTTATTGTCCTTGGTGTTTTCTTTGACTCTAAAATGGGGCAAACACTTACCACCCCCTTAAGTCTCACTTTAGGTCACTGGAGAGATTCTGAGTCTCTCCTAATAGATGTGGGGGTTTCTCCCTCACTCACTTCCCATGTTAATGGCTATAACTGGAACCAACTGGGGTTGGTCTAACTCGAGACAGAGACCATAAGGAATATTCCCGAGCAGCTGCCGAAACTCTCTTTGTTTCGGGGAAGTTTCCCTGTGTTCTCTGGCCCGACTTGGACTGCTTAACCCCTCCCCCCTTGCTGGTGGGAAAGCATGGCATCTGCTCCTCTGTTGGGGCTTATGAGCTCCAAAACCGGGAATCCTTTCTCTGCCTCCTAGCAGCACTTTGTTTTCCTCTGTTTCCCCCTTATCGTGTTTCTGCACCAACGTGCGTGCAGCCTGCATGACTAGCCTCTAGATCATGCACCATGGCTCCTCTCTCCACTGTCAAGGAGCAAAAAGAGCACCCCCTGGACCTAAAACCCCCACTCCAGATCTTCCCATGCATGTCTCAGGTAAACATTCAAAGTGGAGTGGGCCCAGGTGAAACGTAAATCACTATTGGAACTAAGTTAAGTTTGTTGGTTTAATTAAGATAAGACCTGTCTTTTAAGTTAACAGTAGTAAATGGTGTCAGAATAAGCTTGTGTTATTTATTAAAATTTGTTAGCAAAGAAATGACTAAACTGATGGTTAATTGTCTGTCCCAAAGTTCTAATGGGTAATTGCTGAAGTAGCTTTCAAAGTCTTTGGTAACCTGAAAGTTTTAAAGTTTTGCTTGGATGACAAACGGAATTGAATTGTGGACATCTATATCTTAACCAAACAGGATAAAAGGCTAAGTCGTTAATTACTGGATGCAGGTTTGTGCTTTTGACTTCTTAACTGCAAAGAAACTAAGAGTATTTAAATCTGCTGGTAAACTTGTTTTCCACTTAACTGATTCATAAATTTGCCACCTGAAGAATTCTGTTGTAACAGTTCACAAATGGCTAATAACTAAAGGTGTTTCTAAGAATACAAAGTTCTGCTTAGTGTAACTAAGACTGATGGAAATAAAGGGAAACTCTGTATGTAGGAAAGTAGGAGATATGTAAGAAAGATTTAAGGAATGGGAATACATTTTGTTGAAGGTAAGGGAAGATAAATTTTGTCCTAAATGAGATGGTTGTTTGGAAGGAAATGGCTTGGGACAAAACCTGAATGCAAAGGAAAGTTGTAGAAGGTTTGTGAAGGGAAATCTTCAGAAAGGGAATTTTAGCTATGGTCAAGAATGGACTAAGATTGAAATGGATGGGTTTTAAAGTTACATTGGTACACGACTGAAATTGTCTCTGTTCAAAAGGACAGTGTTTTCTTAGATTAATTGATCTGCTGTTACAAGAATGTAAATGGTTTCCTCTTTGCCTGCCCAGAAAACTCAGTTCCTATGTTTTGTTTTATCAGGTGTTTAACATCCCTAATTATATTTAGGCATGTGCTTCAAAACTTTATAAGATTTTAGCAAATGTTGACAAGATTTAAGTTGTAAATCTCTTTAACTCAGGCTTTTCCTTGGTATGCGAAGTTGCTCATGAAGTACTACTGAACCAATGATAAACCTTGGGTTACATTTGGGAAAATACTATAACTATTCTAGAGATTCTACGCACTTCCTAAAGTTTTAACGTTTGGAGAGATCACCGCTTGATATTGTAATTAGGGAAATGTTATGTCTCACAGAAGTAACCTGATTTCCTTGCAGCTAAATTGTAAACTCCCGTGTCTCTTCAGCTCTAACCATATCCATTCCGAGTTTTTGTCATTTATAATTGTTTTAATTCTCTCGTAAAATGAGTTTTATCTTCAAGGAGATTCATATAAAGGACTTTCAGGACAAATACAGATATTCGATATACCTGAAAATCCTAAAACTGAAATGGGTAAGAATTTCCAAAACTAACTAAAAGTGCATTCACCAGAATTAGTAACATGGAACTAAATGAACTAAAAGATTATAGTGTTGTGTCTCTTAATGTTTTGTCTTACTTTAGACATTGCTGGTTCTCTCTAATGTTTGCTCTTCCAGACTAGGGATACTTCCTCCTAGTTATCTGTAACTTATAGAGATGTAAAAGTGCTCATTTGTAAAAGTGCTCAAAGCATTCAACCTTTTCTCTCTATCTGAACCCTCTGAAACCAAAAGGTCTCAGTTAAGTATTCTTTCTTCCATGGCAATCAGTCATTTGCATAAGTTCAATAAGAATCTGTTCTCCTTGTAACAGGACACTATTGGAAACTGGTTATTTTACCAAGGCTTTGACTGGGATGTCATATTTGAAAAGACTCAGATATGACCAGACAGTTTAAAGGAACTAAGGTTGACTTTATGAAACCTGGAGCCATAAAGCCCCTTGGGACTGTTGGCCTGATACCTTGCTTACAGAGTTCCCAGCAGCCTCACCAGGTGAGTAAAGAATGTCACTCCTTGGTAGGTGCAGTCTCAGAAGAGGAATTCGCCCAAATCGACAGGTATTGCAGGCATGCCTGATGGCAAGTACAGGGCTTGGCTTCTGGCCTGGAGAGGCTACTAAAAGTTCAACCTAGAGATTCCTTATAAAAAGTCCCAGCAAAGCAGATTCTAGAAGATCTATTGATCACACTCACTGTTCTTGCTGAGCTTATGTAAATAATTAGGCCAAGTCTGTTAAAACTGGACTTGTTTCACAAGTGAATTAGGCCTGATTTGGCTATCTCTGTAAATGAGGGTTATTTTAGAGAGAAAAATTATGTTTTAGTAACACACCTTTATGGATGTTAAATTCTAGATTTGATTGTCTTTAAATGTTTGTTTACCTAAGCTAAATAATTTGAGGTAAACTTCAGAGAAGTTGTACAATAGCTCCTTTAGTCGATCTTATTTTGAGGGGATATTAGCAGACCCCACGGCACATGATTAAACAACTGGAAAATGGGATTGATTCCCCTACAATTTTATAACTAACACCTTGTGTGTGGCTGGGATAATGAAATTGCCTAAAAGCCAGCCTATCGCACTCCATAGGATTAACTATGGACTTATGGAGATAATGGATGACCCCACTTTCTTTATGAGTGGATTGGATGATGCATGGGGAACTCCCCTTATCTCTTGACAAGTTTTCTCGCTTGCCAGTGATCCTCTGTAATCAGGATATTGTTAAGGCTGGACCACTCAAAGGTCTTCTTATTGGTTTCATCCCTTAGTCATATTTATCCTAGAGGCTACCTCTGTTGAGGTGCAATTGCAAACAGATGCTTTAGCGAAACCTAGAATAGCCCTCCTCATAAAAGAGCCTCAAAGCTCACTATGGGACAGTCCCTGACTGTAATGACTTCACATCAGGTCCAGATTTGTCTTAGAAGCCAAAGGCCACCAATGTATGGCAGAGGCCGACTTATTAAATACTGGGCTACACTAACAGATATGCCAAAAATAATACTTAAAATTTGTCAAACTTTAAACCTAGTTACCTGTCTCTACTTGGTGCCGAGACTCCATCGCGGCAATGATTTCACCACAACAGATGATCCTTACCACGCGCAAAGATACTTCTTCACTGTCAGCACTGGATTCAGCTGCCTCCGCCTTTCGTAACTCCCCTATACATTCCTCCACTGATCAATGTTGACCTGAGTAGGTAGGGACAGCTCTACGCCCCTATTCAGCAGGAAGAAGTTACAGAAGATAAGACCTTCCACCTTCAACCACCTTAAAGATTTAAGGGTCAAAATTGTTCAGGAGGCTGGCTGAGGAGGGAGCAGGGGCTGGCGCCTTGCACCCCCTCTCCACCCACTCCCCTTGGTAATATGTATGACATTTCACAGGCACCCCTAACTGCCCTGAAAGAAGAACAAATGTTTATATTGCAGAGATCACAGTCTTGTAAGGCAGAAGTCTCCCTTTGTTTGCAAATGTCCTTGAGATTTGCAACAAAGAAGTTACCTTACAAAACAGAAGAGACTTAGACCTACTGTTCCTAAAAGAGGGTGGCCTTTGTGCTGCTCTCAGAGAAGAATGCTGTTTTTTTGCCGACCAGACTGGAGTAGTAACAGAAACTCCAGACAAATTGAAGAAAAGGCTAAATAAGCGTAAAAGAGACTTTGAATCCCAACAGTCTTGGTATAAAGGAGTTTGAAATCGTTCACCCTGGTTTACTTCCCTAATAACCTCCTTCGGGCCATGCATCATTAACAGAATAACCCAATTCGTAAAGGATAGATTGTCGCTTGTCCAAACCATGGTATTAACCCAACAATATTATGCAATAGGGCAGCGGGAGATTAGCCCCTAGTAAAGTAAAAGATTTTACTCGGGCCAAAAAGAAAATGGGGGAATGAAAAGGGTTTTCTCCCTCCCTTTCCCCCTCCTTCCCCCTTCTCTTTGCTTAGCCAACACCCCCTTCTCCCACTCCCTTAAACATTCCTCCCGTGTTGTAAAAAGTGATAAGATACTACAAGGAATGTTGAAAGGTCAGTCTACATGCAAATAAGGGATTGTAGTCTGACCAATGCCGATGGTCAGTCTACATGCTAATAAGGGATTGTAGTCTGGCCAATGCCGATGGTCAGTCTACATGCTAATGAAGGATTGAAATCTAGCCAATACTGTCTGTTTCCCTTTTGTTAACGACCAATGAAAGTAACTTCCCACTATGTAAATGAAGGATGCTGAGCGAACCAATCAGGGGTATTCCCGCGCGCCAAGTATGCCTTTACATTCAAACCAGCCAATGAAAACTTTGTAACCATGCTTCCGCTTCTGTACGTATGCTTTTGCTTCCCCAAACCCCATAAAAAGGCCCTGAACTAAGGGCTGGTGCGCGAGTCCTCCTAAGACTTGACCGCCCGCAGGTACCTGTGTCTACTCAATAAACCTCGTGCTGTTTGCATCTGACCAGTGGACTCGGCTCGGTTTTTGGGTCCGGGGGTCTCCTCCTGAGAAGGGGTCCATTCCGGGGTGCTTGGAGCCCCGGGGGGATCTTTCAAAGTCTGCTTGCTGGGGGCCTCAGTTTCCCCATGGTAGAATGCGTATTATACACCAAGGCCCCAGCCCAGATCCCTTAGCAACTCCTGCTAGTTCCATCCTTGGCCTCCTGGTGTCTCCAGTTGGTCATAACCTGTGGAATCCTGGTCACAAGCCATGGACCCCAATGGCAGGAGCATCATGGAAATTGCCCTGAGCCTCAGTGAGCCTCAGTGTGTGTGTGTTGGGGGGGGGGGTGTCCCTGGGAGAGACAAGGAGAGATCTGGGCATATCTAGAGTCTTCCTAGAGGAGGTGACCCCCAGACGTGGAGAATGAGAAGCCTCTGGCCCTAGGCAGTGGGAGGCAGGGAAGGGAGGGGCGGGCCGGGTGTGCCTGGGCCTCACAGGTCCCTCAGTAGCTCTTCTCTGACCTGATTTACTAAGGAGGAGCTACTGCCTGCCCAGAGGATCTCCTCTCGGCCTGTGGTTGGGCCCTCAGCCCAGCCGGCTCCCTGGACTGGCCAGGGTCAGCAGCTGACCTTCAGGAGAGGTCGGAGGAAGCCAGACACGACCTGACCTCCCAGCGATGTCCCTTCGCCAGACCACAGGCCACCTGCCGGGACTCCAGACAGTCATCCTCACTCCCACGGTCACCTGCGGCCCATCAGCTTGAGGGCCTGAGTCAGAGGTCAACGTCAGGGCCAGGAATTTAGAGCCCAGCAGCTCTGTCATTAGTGGTTTGTGGAGCACGGGCTTGACCGAGCCAGCTAGGCTGAGGGATGCCTGCAGGCTGAGAGCAGACAAGACTAGGGCACGCCCTGGGGCCAGCAGGGCAGGGTGCTGGGCTGAGGGTTTGGGGTGGGGTTGGGGGGGGTTGCATCTGGGAGGGAGGAGGCTGACAGCATGCGCATAAATAAGCAGGTGCTTTCAGGAGCTGACCCAGGGCATGGAGTGAGGGGGGCTGAGGGCCTGCAGACAGTCTGTGATCGGGTCACAGGAAAGAGCCACCCACACGGAGGCAGGATCGGTGGGGTAAATGCGGAGTAAAAAGACCGTCAAGCATAGAGTCCATGGAATAAATAGAAAGGCAGACGGGAAGCTGAAGGGAGGGGAGGGTACAGGGATCTCGGCTCTTTGGGGCCCAGGAGCTAGGCTTTTTTTAAGATTTCAGAGGTGGGGCACCTGGGGGGCTCAGTTGGTGAAGCGTCTGCGGCTCAGGTCATGATCCCAGGGTCCTGGGATCGAGCCCCTCTGCCCGCTTGACTCGTGCTTTCTCTCTCAGGTTTTATCTCTTTAAATAAATAAATATTTTTTAAAAAGAAGAAAGGGATTTAAGCTGGTCAGTGACATAATCTGATATACATTTTCAAAACAGGATTGTGGGGAAAGCGGTTCAATCTGTTACATGTTCTGTGTTTAAAGAAAAAAATCTATTTATTAATGAAAAACATAGGATTTAAATCAATTGTATCACAATCCCCCCAAAATTATGGGACTCTCCCAACAAGATAGTTTTTTTTCCTTATTCACACCCAAGTAGTCTTGAGGTGGGCAGCACAGGGAAGACCTGTACACCAAGCACTGGGGACACAGGCTCCTTCTTTAGCTCTGCTATGTGAGACTCTCAGGCCCAAGGACCCCTCATGGGCCAGTGTGGCTGCTGGAGCTCTGGCCATTACTTCTGTATTCCACTCAGCAGACAGAAGGAAGTAATAAGGAATGGCACCCCCCCCCAATTTCAGGTCCCTTCCCTGATGTTGCACGTCCCCTTCCATTGCCAGAACCTAGCCACACGACACCTCTAGCTGCAGGAGAGCTGGGAATTGCAGCTTCTCTTCTGGGAAGCCATTTTCTGAGCTAAAAATCAGCAGTCTGTGATAGAGGGGAAGGGAAGAACCAATGGGGTGGGGGGTGACCACGGATCCTGCCACCTTTGCCCTGGCTGCCCTGGACAAGGGGTTTGCTGGATACAGATGCCCAGAGACGACAAGTGAAGTCATTCCCACCCTGCTCTCAGGAGGGGTCATGGCTTCAGGAGGAAGCCACCTGTCACTGCTCTCTCCACTACCGGATGGGTCCCTCCAGGCCAGCCTGCCACCCACTCGCTCTGTTAATGGCTATGTGACATTCCCAAACACGGACGGCCCTAACTCGGTGTCTACTTCATGGTGGACACTCTCTTTATTTCTGGGGTTCAGAGTCCTCTGGGGCTCACTGCATCTTACTGGGTAGCCTCGGTGGGTCACGTCTCTCTGGGGGCCTGTGGGAGGCGGTGCAGGCACCTGCGTATGTGCCCACGTCACACTACCTGGCCCGTTACCATCCCTGCCAGGGCATGCCTATGTGACCTTGGCACACGCCTCTCCTGTCTTTAAAGTGGGTGTGATGGCACAGAAGCTCCTTACGAGCCTGGCCTCCTTCCTCCGACCTTCTGGACATGGAGTGGCCACTCCCGCCTCCTGGCTCTGACCCCCCATCCAGTGGGAGCTGTGGTCCCTGCAAGGAACTGACGGAGGCACAGAGCCTGGGCCCACCCGCTGCCATGTCACCGTGTCGCCAGGTGGGCGACGGACCGCCGGCTGCCAGGGTGTGCCCGTGCTGTGGCTCTCCCTGGCGGTAGGCATGTGCGGGCCGGCCTGGGCCCTGGGGGCAACCGGAGCTGCTCCTGGCCGCAAAGCCGGCCTCCTGGGGCAGCACCGAGCACAGGTTCACTCAGCTGGGTCGCATGGGGCGTGCCATGCCACCTTTGCCCCACTGGCCCCCTCCCTGCAGAAAATGGAAACACCACCTGCAGGGTCCATGCCTCTTAGAGACAGAGGGGCCGGAGAGCCCGAGACTTCCTAAGACTCCTGTTCAGGAAACATGGCCTGTCTGCACGCACATCCTCCCAGGCCCCGGAGTGATGCACTGTGCTCTCCCTGTGCTAATGTGGGGACACAGCTCTGGGAGTGGCCGGGGGCAGGGGGGCAAGACCAGGGTCCCTCCTCACCAGGAGGGATGTTGCTCTGGTGGCCTAGGCTCTGTCCTTGGTGTCAAATGGGCTGGGACCCTTCATCTTCACAGCATCCCCGTTTGTCAGACAGAAGCATGTCCCCAACCACACAGCTCCATGGACACACTGTGTGCAGGTGCGTCTGTGGGCTGCCTGGGCGCCTCAGGGTCTCTCTTCAGGAGCCTGGCCAGCCCACCCCTGCCCGGCCCACACCCTCTGCGGGGACACGCCCCATCATCACTCATGCACGGACCCACAGCTCTGTTCAGCATCCCGAACCCGCCTTGGCTGTTCCTGCTGGTCTCTGCAGGAGGATCTGAAACCCTTTACGTCTGTGCTGGGAACAGTCTGGGACACTCACAGTGCCCAGGCCAGCAAGGATGACACAACAGAGCCTGGAAGTCCCTCCCTGGGGATTCTCAAGGGAGGCAGGCCTGGAGGGGGGCCCCAGCTGGGGAGGTCTGGCTGCGATCCTGATCCCAGGAAGGTGAACTGTGGGGGGCTACAACCCCAGGTGTAAAGGCTGAATTGTGACACCAGAATCCTTCCCGACTTCCTCCTTGGGGATGGAGCAAATGGTGAACCTCAGCTCTGAGCCGCTCTGGGGCCCACAGGAGAAACCCAGTGTTGCCCAGCCTTCCGCCTGCAGCCCCCACGCGGCCCAGCAAGGCCCTCTCACCTGCTGAGGGGGTGTCCTCCTCTCTCTCCTCCCACCCCCCAGCCTCCCCTGCACCCTCAGGACCCTCTCTCCTGGCTGCCCTGTCTCTGGCCCCTATAGGAGCCAGCTCTGCCCCCTGGGTGGGAGGGGGGACCGCTTCTGTGTGAAAGGCGCTAACATTTAAAAATCGGGGTTTCCAGCTGTGTGTCAGCAGTCAGGTATGGGTGCTGTGCCCAGACCTGCCCTGCCCCCACGGCACTGTGGCATCCCCGCTCACAGCCCCTGAAGCAGGACAGAGGGAGAGACAGAGGAACTGACCACGTCTCCAAGCTTCAGTTCCTTCAGCCTCCAACTGGCCCATGGGCAGCTCCTTCAGAGACCAGCACACTCTGGGACAGCTGCCCGCAGGCGGTGCCGCCACCCAGTGGGCGCTGCCGCTCCCCACACCAGGGAGGAGAGAAAGGTCTGCAGGAGGTTTCCAGACCCGGTTTAGTGGAAGATCCCTTTTCTGCCCCTGGGTGACTTGCATTTTCCATGCCTTTGGTTTCACTTATAAAACTGCTCTCCCAGCAGGGGTGAGGCACCCGGTGGGGGAGGGGTGGTCTCAGCCTGGAGTGTGGCCAGGACCCTGAACAAGGCAGGCCCTGGGTCCCCACCCCCACAGTGCCCACTTGCTGGCCATGCAGATCTGGGGGAGCAACCCGTCTGCTGTTTGGATGGCCCACAACTGTCCCAGGGGTTCTGAGCTTGTCCTCCTGGGCCTCTCCCCAGCTGCGCCTGTTTCCTCCCTCGCCAGGTGATGGGGGAGAGCCCACTTCCCAAGGCTGTCAAACAGTAACGTCTCTGGCCCCAGGCAGGGCCGCCACACAAGCCGGGCTCCAGCTACAGGCCCCTGGGTCCGGAAGAGGGCATCCCATGATGGTCAGGGTGAATGCGCAAACCTCCAGCCCTACCACCTAACTGAGGCACTGCTGCTGACCTCTGATGCCAGTTTATGGGGGGGGGGGATCCGCCCGCAGGGCCTAAGAAGACCACTCCCCTTCAGGGGAGTCGAAATTGAGAAGTCCAGCCACCTGCCCCAGCCCACACAGCTACCATGGCTCACAGTTACAGAGTCCCTGCAACCTGGCCCTGCTGGGCCGTGAGAGGGACCACGGCATGCCCCAGACCCGCCCATAGCCGTGCGCGCTGCATACTAGCGGTACCCGGGTGGACACATCAGTAGACACTGTGGCAGAAGTGGGAAGGGTAAAAACCAGCTGGGCCTGGCCGGAGGTCAGGACCGGAGGACACAGTGGCGCGATCTTCGCAAACCAGCGCCGGAAGGTAACGCCCGGCCCCTCCCGCCCCAGCGGCCCCCGCCTGGCTCCGGATGTCTGGGAGCGGCCCGCGTCTTGCCGGGCGCCCTGGGAAACAGAGCCTAACTCAGCCGAGGGCTGGGGGAGCCGACGCGCTCTGGACGCCCGCCGCGGCCTGCCTGGGAACCGGGCGCCTCCCCAGGCGTCGGGTCCTGCCTCCCGCTAGGGGGCACGGAGGCTGCGCCAACAGGGCGGGGGCCCGCACCAAATTGGCCCAACCCGAGGCGACCGCCCTCTGCCTCCCCTCCCCTCCCGGGCGTGCAAGACGCCAGGCTCTGAGGCTGGGGGGCCCAGGGTGCGAGCCGGGCGCCCCGGCTTCGCGGCGCCGGGAGGACACCCATGCCGCGGCAGCGGCGCGCTCCCCTTCCTGGCGCGCCCAGAAGTTTGCGAAGTGGCCCTGGAAAGGCTGCCTCTTGGCCTCGTTTCATGGATTAAAAGTGTTCACGACGGCGGTAGAGCCGGACGTGCCGCCCGCGCGAGGCCGGGGCCTGGGGGAACCGCGTTGACCCGGCGGTCCTCACCGGAGAAGGAGGGGTCCTGTGGGTCCCGCCCACCAGCCCCTGCCGGGGGCGGAGTCCGGGGTCTGTGGGGCGGGCCGGAGGCGGAGTCCGGGGGCGGGCCGGGGGCGGGCCGGGGGCGGGCGCTCTGCCGGGTCCCCGCGGCCCAGGCGCGGGTGGCGCTCAGGCCGGGAGCGAGGTGGCTCCGGCGGCCGCACCATGGAGTCGGGCCCCGAGGAGTACGAACTCAATGGCGACCTGCGCCCCGGCTCACCGGGCTCCCCGGACGCCTCGGTAAGCCCCGCCCCGCCCGCGCCGCTGTGCGATTTTGGCCGGCGCGCGCCCTCTCTGGGCCCTGCGCCGGCTGCTCCCCGGGCACCTGGGGGCTCCGGCCGGCAGCGCGGCGCTTCCGCACTGCGGGGTGCCGGGGTCCCTGTGCCCCGTGCCGTCAGTCCGAGCGGTGGCCCCGGGGCTCCGGCCACCCCGGCAGGGGCGAGGGTCCGGCCGGGAGGCGCCCACGCGGAGCCGCGCGGTGGAGGGGCCTGGGCGCCACCTTCCCCCGCCTTCCGCTCCAAGCTCTAACTTCGGCCCCCGCATCTCCTCCCGCTGCTGCGCGCCCGGGCGCGCAGGATCCCAGCCTCCGGGCCCCAGGCCAGCAACGGGCAGACGGTTACGTCACCCGCCGTGTCCACCGCGACTGCACTATCCGCTGCGTGCCCCGGTAGGGAACCTGGGGCTGCTGTGGCCCCCGCTCTTGTCCCCACCGCAGGCCCCCGGGCAGTGGTCCCGACTTCCACTTGAGAGGCGGTTGCGCCCCTTCGCCCCGGGGTCCTATCCGGGGGTGTCATGCCCTCTTCCCGGGGCCCAGAATTTCCCCAGAGCCTTTGTTGGTGGTGCAGTCCTGGGCATGGTCCTCTGGTGACTTGTTGACTTTGAGCATTCTTTCACTTTCTGACCCCCTGGGGATGGGGGCAGGGATGCCAGGTCTCTCAGCCGTGTGAACCAGACTGGGGCAGTGCTGCCCGAGTGTGGGAGGACACATGGGGTGAGTGAGGCACAGGTGGCAGGGACAGGTCCTCGTGTGTGCAGGTGGCCCCACGCAGTAATCCTGTCCATCCTTGCCTGTTCTTGGCAGAAGCTTCCTGGGGCTCAGCCTCGGTGCTGACCCTTCAGTAAAGCTTGACAGCCCTCAGGTGGCACAGGACTTCTCCCTGACTTCGTGGTGGGGAAACCCAGGACTGAGGAGGCCCTCATGCAGCCTTGCCCTGGTATGTAAGAACTTTGGAGCGGAGGGCTGTGTGTGCTTGGGGAGGCTGGCTCTCCTCTCAGGGCCTCTTGGACACGGTCTGAAAAGAGAAAACAAAATGCCCCTGCTTGCCTTTGGGAAAGTCAGGTAACAAATAGGGCAGGTGGGTTGGAAGGGAGGGATCCTGCTCACCTCCCAACCTGTGGCTGTGCCTTCGGCTCCAAGCCTGTTCTGTCCCCCTCAGCTTTGGCCATGCACCTGCAGGCTCCCGTGCATCTTGGGCCCAGGAAGGTCAGGTGGGGTCACTGTGTTGGTCCTGGGACCAGCCTGGGGAGATGTGGCTCCATTGTCACATTGTCACTGAGCTGCTGTCTTAGCTTTGAGACCAGCCCTAATGGAAAGTGCTAAATTCCACCTATGAGAGGTTAGTAGTGGAATCGGGAAGGTTCCTGCACTTGGGGACATGTGCACTGGGTGCTGCAGGGTCGGGGTGGGGGTGGCATGCCGGTCCAGTGTAGTGGTAGGGGGTGTCTCCATTCACTTTCCTCCAGGAAGGGTGGGCAGCCACTGCTCCCGCTGCCTGGGGCCTGGACGCCCTGACACCACCCCCAGCCTCTGCCTTGCCCTTCCCACCTTCAGGACCTGTCTTGTTGTGTTTTTGAGTCAGTGACTCTGTGTCTCAGTTTCTCATCTGTGACCTAGGATGATAGCAGTGTCTTTCTCAGAGCGTGGTGAGGACCTCCTGGGCTAAGCCGTGTGCTGGGCACACAGTCATCACATTACCGCGCGCCGTACAGGACCCACTCCTGGAGAGGACTTTGGGGCAGCACCTTCCCCTGTCGTGGGACCCTGTGGATGGGGGTGAGGGTCAGGGGGGGAAGAAAGTCTTGCTGGGGTGAGGGGAAACTCCTGGGGTCTTCAGACTTACCACCCAGAGTGAGAGTGCTGGATGGCAAGGTGGATGGTTAGGTTGGTCCTCTATCCCCGGGGCACCCCTGGAGGTGGGGGGACTGACTGGGAGGCCCAGGTCGAGGACCCCTGTCAGTCTCAGGACTCCCACTGCGGGCTGCAGTGGGGCAGGTCGCTCACCTTCCAGGGTGGCCTGGCTCCAGGAAGAGCCCCACAGCAGATGAACCCCACAGGTGCCCCCCCCACCTGTGCCTGTGCGCCCAGGACTTCTCGGAGACCAGGCTGTCCAGCTTCCCTGCCGGAGGGGCTTGTGGCTGGAGGCAGGAGAAGTACTAAACATCAATTTTACTGTGAGGATGGCCCTTGGCTGTGTCATGCCTGCTGTGTTTTGGCATGGAGACACCTGCCTTGGCCCTGCTGTGGACACTGGGGTCACAGCAGGGAGGGAGCCGGACAAGCTGGAATGTGGCTCCTGGGCCACATCTGGGCTGTGCAGACTCAGCTTCCCCAAGGGAAGTTCACTCTTTTCCTCACTTCTGCTTTCCTAGCAGATCTAGAGAGCTCTGGCAGGGTCTTGGCCAAATTCTAAAAGGCCACCCTGACGTGGCCGCAGGATCACTGCTGGCCAGTGCTGAGCCCACAGGAAGTAGGTCTACCCAGCCCGTGGCCCAGCTGCTGCGGGAAACCTCCCCAACAAGACTTCCTGCCGGGACACTGACGTGGATCCAGAGACCACTTAGGGCAGGCACGTGCCCAGTGGCCTTCACGCCAGCTCTGAGGGGCTGCCTCGTGCCCACTCTGCTGGGTCAGGTGATGGACATCGAGGCCCTGACACACCCTCCTAGTTCTCGGGTTCCTCCCCAGAGGCCCACTGGTATGTGCTGTGCCCCAGCGGAGGGGCTATGGTGGGCGAGGATCCGGGGTCCTGGGTCCTGCTCAGCTCACACTGCCGTTTCCTCTGTTTCTACTTTCTCCTGTTTCAGAGTTTTGGTTACAGATCTGTGTGGCTGTTTTGGGAGGCCGTGTGGCCTTGCTGGCTGTGCTCCTGCAGATGGAGGGGCCTCCGCACCTGCAGTCAGTTCCATCTGCCCATTTTGCAGATGAAGGAACGGAGGCAGAGAATCTGGGTGTGGGATTCAGGGGTGCTAGAGACAGGTGCATGTGGAAGTGCCACGCCAGCTCCTAGCCGGGCAGCTGATGGACATTGTGGATCTGGTGGGGGCCTTTGTCTCTCGTCCTGAAAACGCAAAGGTGTCTCTGGGCAGGAGTTCCTGTCCCACACTCTTATGTGGGGTTTGGGGTCAGTAACAGGCAGGATTAGAGAGTATCCGTAACTGAAACCCCTTGGTCCTGCACGGGTTCAGCTCTCATCTCCCAGGGGAGCAGGAGGCGGGGGTGGGCATCCCAGCTCCTTCCATCCAGGCTGGGGCTGGACTGCTGGACTACAGCATCTGTTAAGCTGGGGCAAGAACCCAGTGCTTGCTCGGGTGCACATCTGGGCTCACATATGTCTCAACCCCTCCCCATCCAAGCTGAGGACGCTCAGCACAGTGGCCCTGTGCTAGGTCTTGTGAAGAGCCACCCCAAGGCTTCTGTCCACACAAGGGGGTCCTCCTTGCTCTCCTCTGGCTCTTTACCCACAGGGAGCCTTCCTGGTTTTTAGGGGAACACATCCAGAGCTCACCCAGCTCCTGGGACCACCACCAAGGTTTGGGGAAGGCCCTGGGAACACATTAACCAGGGTGTTTGTTCCCTGCACTACTCAGGTCACAGGCAGAGGCCTCTGGGGGCGGTTCCCAGCATAGCTCTGGGAAATCCGTCAGTTCAGGCCAAAGGCTCCAGCCACCTTCCAACCTCACCCCTGTGGGCTTCCCAGGACCGGGGCTTCCCTGGGACTCAGCCATCACCCAGGCCCCAGAGTCCCCCTGTAGCTCCAAGCCCCTCCTCGGCAGCTGTGGGGCTCTGCTCTGCCCTGGGCAGCTCCCCTGAACCGCGGCTCCCCGACTCTGTGGAAAGGGAGGTTAGTGCTCCCTCTTTGTTAGTGGGGAACTCTGTGGGCACCAAAGCTTCCTAGTGTGGCCTGGGGCTGACGGACGGGGAGACAAGCCAGCTGCGGGGGAGCACGTTGTCAAGGCCGCATGGCCAGGACTGGACTCCCGCCAGTGCCCCCATCACTGCACGGGTTCAACAGGAAGCAGATGGTCCTGTGGCAGGAAGTGCCCTGCACCAGGAGGGGCGTGTGTCCCCGGCCCTGGCATGTCCCCCAGGTCTGTGAGGCAGAGGCCAGGCCCACTAGAACCTCGCAGGTTGCGTGCTCCTGGCCCTGTTGCCCACACGGGAGACAGGCTCAGAGGGCGCTGTCTGTCCTGAGGTCACACGGCTGGAGCCCAGGGGTGCCTCTGAGTACACAGCTCCCATAGGCCAGCCCTGACCCCAACCCCCTCTGTAGGGGGCTTCTGAGTCCTGGGCCTGCATTCCAAGTGCAGCCCTCACTTGCTCTTGGCTTTGGATGGGTGCTTCCTGCTAGTCTCAGTTGGCCCACAGTGTGTGTGTTGGGGGGGGCACCACGGAGGAGGACACCCAGCTGTGTGCGGGGCGGAGGACAGCGGGGACACAGGGCACCGAGTGTCCTTCTGTATTCATACGTGCGTGTCTACGAAGGGCTCAAACTGTCTGGAGGGGCTCAATAGGGAAGGGACTTCCTCCTCCTCCGCAGAGGCCAGCACAGTGAGCCTAGACGTGCGTGCGTGCGTGCGTGTACTGGGTATGTACATGTGTGCTCGTGTGTGCCTGTATGTGCTTGCTCGTGCGTGTGTATACGTGCAGACACAGTTATGTTTGCTCATACACTGTATTTATGTGCCCGTGCTTGTGTGGGTGTGCGTGCGTACACCTGGCTGTTTTCTCCGGGCCTGGGGACCAGAATGAGTACTGTGGTGGCCTTGAGGGAAGGCTTGGTGCTTCTGGCTTTGTGCACCTTAGGAGCACACGCCCAGTGCAGGCCAGCACCCCGGACACCCACCCCTCAGAGGGGCGCACACGGAACGAGGCTTGGCCAGCCCTGCGGCTGTGCAGGAACAGAGCCGGGGACAGCCTCGGGCGGTGGGAGCACTGGCCCCAGGCGCCTGTGCGGGGACCCTATGGAGGAGCAGCCGTGCCCTGATGTCTCTTGACCCCGGCGGGACTTGACTGTGGGTGGAATATTCCAGAAGCAGTGCTGGGGTTTGGGTCCCAGGAGCCGGCTTTCCCTGTTGGGTCTGGAATTTTAAACCCAGTGGATTTGCTGCTTAGCCGCGGTGCTGAGGAAAGGCAGGGCAGGTCCCACAGCCTCTGTTCTGAACGCCCGTTCTCCCTTCCTCCTGGGCACCTTATTCTCGATTACGTTTAAGTTTAACAAGACAGGCAGCTGGAGCGAACCCTGTCCCGCCCCTGCTTCTGGAGTTCAGGATTTTCTGGGGTGAGATTTCCAGATACAGAAAGTGGAGGGGGGGGGCCTCTCACCTGCCGAGTCGGCCCCTCTCAGGGCAGCCTGCCTCCCAGGCCTGCATCTTTTATGACGGTAGAAACACGAGCTCCGAGTGCCCCGGGAGGCCACAGTGCTGGGCCAGGTGGCTCTGTGACTCCTGTGCATGAGGGGCTGGGGCTGAGGGGTCACGGGGAGGCCTAGTGAGGGAGGAGGGCCTTCTCTTGCCTCCCCGCAGCTGGCACCCCAGGAAAGAGGGGCTTCCTGGAGGCGGTGACCTCTGGGCCGTGTGTGGAGGGCATGAGGCATGGCCAGCGGCCAGGCTCATAGGCCTGGCCCTGTTCCCAGGCAGAGGTGCTGGGAAGCCCCGGCAGGAAGTGCCCCGCCCCGCTCCAAGTCCCGGAGGCTCTGTGGGGACAGACCTCAGCACAAATACTGAATAAAAGGCAGGAGGAGGCGTCTGGAGCGGAGGCCTGGGAGCTGCGAGGGTGTCACGTGTGTGCACGCTGAGGTTCCAGGTTGTTTACCTTCGTCGTGCCCAGCTTTTCCTGGGGTGATGGCACCTCAATCAAGTGGTTTAGAATTGTTTGTAAAAATAAAAGCAGTAGCAAAGCTCGGCTGTAGCCCTGCATTGGTAGACGGCTGGGTGAGGGCACAGGGCCGACACCATCCACTCATCCCTTCCCGCCCTGGCCTGCGGCCACTAGAGGGCCGGCAGGGGCACCAGGCACGCAGGGAAGGCGCCAGAGGGCTCCACCCAAGGCAGGGGACGGTGGCCTTCTTGTCTCAAAGTAGCTTGTGTGCTGAGCCTCTCCTCCGGGACCTGACTCCCAGGGGCGTCCCGCAGCCCTGTGTGGGCCTCAGATCTGCAGGCCCCACCGAGCCCCACAGCCCGTCCCAGGCTGACTGCCCCCTCCCCGCAGCCATCCCGCTGGGGCCGGAACCGGCCCATCAACGTGAACCATTACGCCAACAAGAAGAGCGCCGCGGAGAGCATGCTGGACATCGCGCTGCTGATGGCCAACGCTTCCCAGCTGAAGGCCGTCATCGAGCAGGGTCCCAGCTTCGCCTTCTTCGTCCCCCTGGTGGTCCTCATCTCCATCTCCCTCGTGCTGCAGATTGGCGTGGGCGTGCTGCTCATCTTCCTTGGTGTGAGCCTGGGCTGGGGCCCCGGGGGTGGGCCCTGGGGCAACCCTGCCCGTGATCCTGTGGTGCTGCTTGCATACCCCCCGGGACAGGGTGCTCACCACCTGACAGGTCCCACTCAGCCATGCGGTCAGGATGTGGCTCCCCACTGTGGCCCTCAGAGGGCCCCCCATGTCTCTGTCCTTCCACCCATCCAAGCTGAGGATATAGAAAAACGCAGCCCTTCAGCGGTCTCCAGGGAATGGATGGTGGTCCTGCCCCCGAGGTGAGGGTCAGGGCTCACCTCCACTGCTGGCTCTGTGACCTGGGGCAGGTACACAGGCCTCATTTCCCCCATCCGTAAGGTGGGCATAAGGACGGGTCCTTGGGGAGACGTGAAGATCGCCAGACACCGCACACGGGCTCTCAGAACGGGGCTTCCCTGCGTGAGCTCAGCACAATGTGCCTTACAGTCCAGACCTGTCCCCAGGGCTGGTTCCTCTGCTCCCATGGTGTGCCGGGCCACTCCGAGCTCTGTGCTGGCGGAAGCACGGCTGCAGGGCTGAGGCCACAGGCCCAGCTCTCACCCCTCATGAGGCCGCAGCCCCAGGGTTGCAGGGCCGCAGTGCATTGTCTGCTCCCTTGTGCCCACAGTCAGGTACGACCTCAACAATCCGGCCAAGCACGCCAAGCTGGACTTCCTCAACAACCTGGCCACCGGCCTGGTTTTCATCATTGTCGTGGTCAATATCTTCATCACGGCCTTTGGTGTCCAGAAGCCTGTGATGGATGTGGCTCCCCGGCAGTAGGGTTCAGGTGAGCAGAAGGCAGACTCCCCACTGTCCAGCACAAGCAGACCTCTGTGCCTGGCGTCTGTCCTGTCTGGACCTCACAGGGTGGGCGCTCTTGGCCATGTAGCTCCCATGTCCTTGCTCAGAGAGGTGAGCACCCACTCATGGTTGCCCTCCTTGGGAGCAGGAGCTACAGGGAGGCCGGGGAACCCCTGGCCATCTCCAGGGCCAGTGCTGTAGGCACAGCACATGGCATGTGTCCTGCACCTGGGGCTCTGGCCCCGGGCTGCACACCACAGGTGCCTATGGCCTCGAACCTGCCCCCAAGTGAGGGTGGGCGCTGCTAACAGACAGCCCGCCAGCACCCCCACACCCCGGCCGAGTGGGCGGGACACTGCCTGAACACCCCACTGGATCCTGAGCAGGGCCAGCACGTGGCCTGGCTGGGAGCGTCTGTTCTGCCCACACCATGGCTGTTGGCCCCACCTGGGGTCCCACTCGCTACCTGGCTGCTGGCCCTGGTTTATTGTCAGGGCTGTCCCCCGTAGAACCTTCCAGATGCCAGCCTACTCCCATGCTTGGGGCATGGTGACCCAGCAGTTTATTAATTGCCGACTGTGTGCCCAGACACAGTCCTGACCCTCCCTGACCATTAGCCCGCCAGCCTCTGCTCTCCACGGCCCCCCTTTAAATCCTGACACTGACCCGAGCAGGGAAACTGAGGCTTGCCCAGATCAGAATTGGGCCCTTCTGCCTCTGGAGTCATAGTGGCCTCAAGGCTCAAGTCTGGTAACCACAGTAGGGTTGGAGGCCCTCACACCCCTCCTCTCCCTTTTTGGCAGATGCCTCCGGATTGCACCCGACCACAGCTACCCAGATCCTGGAGCCGCCTCCCCCTTGAGGCCCACCTCCCTATGGGGGGCACTCCTGGCAACCGCAAGAGCCCAGGCGGGCCCCACTAGACTGTCCTGGGACTAGCCGCCCGTGGCGAGGCCACCCCAGGCCAGTGCAGGTCCTGCTCTGTCCTTGGCTGCCCATTCTCCTGGAGCGTGGCCCAGGGGACAAGTGGGGCAGGGTGGTGGTCACCACGGACACACAGCAGCCCAAGGATTTGGGCAACGGGTCCCAGTCGGCCTTGGACTCAGGATGTTTCCAGAGTGACAAGGAGACCCCTGTGTCTGCCAGCGCAACGAGGACTTCGAGGCCACATGCTGGGGACCCTTGGCGTCTGTGTTTCCTGACCTGGGACATGGGACTGCTGGCCCCCGCTGGCCACAGCCCCTGCACACGCCTTCCACCAGCAGTAACGGGGCAGTCCCCTGCCCCCCTCAGGGGCCTGAGCCCCCACATTTCTAAACCAACAACCAATAAAGCTGACGCATCTCTTCCCCTCTTGGGCCTGGGCCCTGCATTACGTCCCCAGACCCCCAGCCTGTGAGGGCCACCCGCTGGGCCAACGTGGGGCTGCAGTCCCAACCAGGGGCGCCTGCGCAGGGACCGAGGGCCCTCGCGGCGCCGGCGCCTGGCCTGTCAGTATGAGTTTGAGGCAGAAACCAGGTTCTTGATGCTCCAGGCCGGCATCCTTTGTTAATGGAGACACACAGGAGAGCCACAGAGACGGTTCACACCACGCACCCTTGTTTGCTCTGTGAGGCGCAGCCGTGGCCCCCAGCCCTGGAGCTGCTCGGGACCCGGGTTTTCCAGGGCGGCCGTGGCTCCTGGGGACAACACACAGCGACGAATGCCAGAAAGGTCAGTGTGGGCCTCCCAGAAGTGAGGTCACCGACATGACCGCACACGATGACCAGGTCAGAAAACCAGCCTGACCCAGCGCTCTCGTCTACACCGCAGATCTGTGCGCATGTTGCCAGGCAGCCCGCGGACTCACATAGCAGGGTCAACCCCGCCCACCCCACTCCCAGCTCCGGCTTTGGGGCTTAGGTAGGCATGTTCAGGACGACGGGCAGGGGTGCTCTGTCATGGGCGTGATGAGGCCACTGGTCCCTCATCAACTTTGGTGGCTTTTGTGGTCAGAAGCCAAGGCCTGGAACCGCCACTGGAGAGGTCAAGGGAAGGACAGTGTGCAGGATAAGCTTGGGGAGCAGAATCACCCCCATGTGTACTCGGGGCACACACCACAGCCCCTGACCTCATGGAAATTTCCAGCACTCAGGTTTCCTGTGCATAGTCTCCCCCCAGTGCCCACAGCCCTGGCCCACATGGGGAGCCCAGTGCTGCTGGTCAGTCGGGCCAAGGGGGCCGAGGACGGGGGCTGGTGTGGGGTGGCTCAAGGGTCCCCTCGCTGGCTGGAACCCTCTGCTCTCTCAGTCCACATCTGCAACCTCCAGGGGCTGACCCCTTGCTCTCTGCCCCCTTGGTCCCTCTGTCCTGACCCCCACTGGCCCCACCCCTCACACCCTTGACCTGGCAACACCCTCACCTGGTGTTCCAGGTCGAGTACCTAATGGCTCCAGGGCCCCTCCGCGCTCTAAGCCCAGGGCAGTTCCTTAGAGATGCTCGGTGACCCCGGGTCAGCTTGCACAAAGTGATCAATGACAGAAGTGCTCGTGCTGAGACGGGCCATGCTTTGCCTTAAGACCCTCCGGGAAAGGGGCACCTGGGAGACACAGTGGGTCGAGCATCCAACTCTTGATTTCAGCTCAGGTCACAACCTTAGACTCCACACTGGACCCAGAGTTCGCTTGGGGTTCTCTCTCCCTCGCTCTCTGCCCCTCCTCCACCTCAAAAATTTCCATCAAAACACTCCAAGAAAAAGCCTGGGGAAACGGATGAAACACAGTGGCGAAATGCCGGCTAGCACGGAGCTCGGGCCCCAGGGCAGCCCTCCCCTCTGGCGAGCGCCTCCGTGCCCTGCAAGGAGGGCTTGTATAGGGGAGCCCCGCGTGGGACAAGGCCCGTGAAGAAGCACAAGGAGCCGGCAGAGGAACCCCCCACCGTGTTCCCGGGGGGGCTGCCGAGCAGGGGCAGGTGTGGACCTGCGCAGTGGCCGGCCCTGGGCTCTGGTGGTGCGAAGGTCACCAACTTGGGATTGGGGGTGCAGCTGAGCCCACCCCTCCCACTTCTGGCTTCCATAAGCAGGTTTCCCCTTCGTTGACTTGGCTTTTGCCAGAAAGCTGTGGTGAGTCAGGCTCACATCCGTGACCTGTCCCCACAACCTGGCCCTCCTGTCTCCCTTGCCCCTCTCCCCCTCGGCCGCCCCACGTGCCCCGGACGGCCTGTTCCCTGGCTCAGTCCTGCCCCAGGTCTGACACAGGGGCAAGACGCCCCGCACCACGCCCCCGGTGTTGCCCACGGTGGCCTGTGGCCGGTGCTGTGGGCTGGCCGGCAGCCACATGGGGAGTGCCAGGGACATGGCCAACAGATGGCCCAGCTCCTCCTTTGGCCAGGACAGGGAGTGTGTCAGCATGTGCCAGAGGGGTGAACCCCAGAGGACCAAGCCCCGGTCACGAAGCCAGGCTGGCCCTCACGGGTGCCGGGGGCACTGGGGACAGCGAGAGATGGTGGCCGTAGTCCGTGCATCCCGGACCCCACAGCCTGCTCCGCTGGCCCGGGTGCCCCCCGCCTCCCCACCCACCAGCTCCCAGGCACGAGCCTCGGCAGCCACTCTGGCCCCTGACCCTGCAGATGTGTTTCCATCCCAGGACCTTGGCGCGTGAGCCGATCCGCAGGGTCGCCTCAGCTCTGAGGTCCCCCCGTAGGGGCTTCCGACCCGCCCCGCTGGGCGCGCGAGGCCGTTTGGGTTCGCTCTGCCTGCGGTGCCCCGGGCTGGCGTGAGCATCCACGGCGTCCGCCGGGCCCGTGTCTGAGCCCTGCCCACCGCCGCCTGCCTGGCTGAAGGCCAGGGCTGCCTCCGGAGAGGGGGGTCCTACCTGCCAGTCTCCTGAGGCTCGACGCCACCATCTGTGTCCTGTGTCCTTGGCACCGTGTCTGGCATACAGCTGGCGCTCACTAAATGTGCTGCAGACCTCCTCACTCAACCCCCCGAGCCAGGCCCTGCGTGTGTGTCCGCCAGCCGGGGCCGACAGAGCCCTGGGGGGACAGTGAGACCCCGTGAGGGAGGGAGGGAGGGGCGGGAGGAGCCCGGAGACGTGGAGACCGGGGGCCCTGGGGAAGCGGGAGCTCTGAGGCGGTGCCCGGACCCGGAGGGACCCTCGGCGGGGGCTGCGTACCCGGAGAGAGCCGCCGGCTGGGCAAGGACCATGGGGCAGGAGAGGGACAAGGGCCAGGGGACAGATGGGCCATCCCTGGGCAGCGTCCCCATGAGGGGAAGTACTCTGCGCCGTGGAAGGCCCAGGGCGCCCGCCATCTCTCCCCGGAACCTCTGCCCTCTGGGTCTCCTCACGCGGCGGTTCCTCGGCCCGGCGCTCCTCCCCGCCGTGCAGCTTTTAAGGCCCCCGCGCCGCTCACCTGAGAGGAGGAGGGCCAGGGGCGGCTCAGGGGCCCAAGGAAGTGAGGCTGGGTGAGGCTGGGACCAGGTGGGTGCTGCTGGCTGCGGGGTCAGGTCCGTCCTCCTCCCCGCACCAGGCTGCCGCCGCCATTGCCGCCATTGCCGTTCTCCTTCCCTCGGCTGCCTCCTCTCCCACCTGACTTGACTTGACTGGAATTCTGCATTTCTCCGGGCATTTTAAAAATCAGGGAGCTGACGTTTTTTGATTTTTTTTTTTTTTTCTTTCTCTCAAGTACTGAGGTAAGGGTGAGGTAAGGTGTGAGGCCGCAGGAAGCTGCCCCCGGGCAGCAGGACCTGCCCCCACCACAGCCAGGCCCTCCCTCAGTGGGGGGATTGGCCCTGGCCCCTTCCAGGTGAGGTAAGAATCAGGGTCCCAGCTGCCACGTGGCTAGTGCTGAAGGGCCTTCATCCCATCTGTGCCACAGCGGGTGCCAGGGCCAATCCAGCAGGAGGCCGATCCAGGGGTCTGGTCAGGCCTGGCCTTGAACAGAGCTTTCAGGGGGCATGGGGGACAGGACCCTGCTGAGCCCATCGAAGAATGCTGACCCAGGGGAACTGGAAATAACAACTCCGGATCCAGCCGCGTCAGCACCTTCGCCTGGACACTGCACCTGCCGTCAACACCACCCTTTCCCAGGAGGGAGCGCTGTGTTGTGCAAGATGCCATTTCCGGCCCCACAAACATCAGGCTGTGTCCTCACCCAGCCCTAATCACATGGCCCTGACCACATCCGTCCAAGGCAAGGGTATCTAGAGCCCAAACTCCTTGCACTAGAAGATCCCTTCTTCACCAACACTCTCTGTCACACTCTCCTCACACCTCCTCACACCCTCCTCTACCTCCTCACATCTTCTTCCACCTCCTCCTACCTCCCATACACTCCTCACACCTCCTCACACCCTCCTCATATACTCCTCACACCTCCTCTACCACATCTCTTCAATCTCCTCCCACGCCCTCCCACTTGCTTCCAACATCCTTCTCATACCCCTTCATATACTCTTCATGCCTCCTCACACCCCTTTCACCTCCTCATGTCACCTGACTTCTTCACACCCTCCTCAACTACCTCATACCCCCTCACACCTTTTCACATCCTCCTCATACTCCTCCTCCTCACGACGCCCTCCTCACATCCATCTCAACCTCCTCATGTACTCCTCACACCCCCTCACATCACCTCGCACTTCACACTTCTGCACACCCTCCTCACACATCATTTCACTCTCCTTAACCCTCCTCACACCCCATCACAGATCTAATCTTGGCAACTATTCTCCACCCCAGGCAGCCCTCCCAGCTCCTGCACTCTTCTGGAGGTGGAAGTGGCATCCCGACACTACTGTAGCCAGGATGAGGACCTGTTCTTGTCACTGTAGTATTTGGAAGGGCTTGGAGGAAGTACCATTTTACCGAAGTCTGAAGGTTAAATCTATGGGGGTTTAGGAAAGAGCGTTCCAGCTGTGGGCACGGCGTGCTCGGGCCTGGATTGTGATGGTTCCGGTTGTAGATGGATACAGGATACAGGGACGAACGGTGAGGGCCTAGAGCAGCTGGGGCAGGGGGAGCAGGGGAGTTTGTGACCCGTGGTGCCTTTCCTGCCCCGAGGGACCGCCAGAGCTCACCAGCTGGGTCCTGAGACCTGGGACAGGCACTGACCACCCCTTGCTCAGGGGAAGGAACCCCACCCCAGGGCCCTAAGGAGTGGAGGCCTCACAGGTCTCAGGTGGCAGATGGCAGCGGGGCCTTTCCCACCACCGGCCTGCCAGGCCCGTCTTATCTCTGGGATGTTTCTTCCGAGGCGTTGTCTTGGTTTGGGTGGCGTGTACAGACAGACATTTACACCAGGAGGCTGGAAGTCTGAGATCAAGGCACCGGCAGATTCCGTGTGGTGTGTGGTGTGTGGTGAGAACCGGCTTCCTCTTCTCACAGTAGCCTCGCGTGGCAGGCCCTCTGGATCCCCTTTTGTAAGGTCACTAATCCCATCTTGGTCTCCTCATGATCTGGTGACCCCCAGGAGCCCTAGGTCCTACCTTGGGGGTAGGTTTCAATATTGTGGATTTTGGAGACACAAATGTTCACAACATAGCAGGTGTTACCAGCTGAGCTAAAATTACAGCCCTTGCGAAGCCTCTTTTCCCCTCCTGGCAGCCAGCCATGCCCGCACTCACCACCTTCACCCAGGTGTCTCTGTCACCTTCACCAGGGTGTGTCTGTCACCTTTCCCCAGCTGCGTCTCTCAGAAAGTACGACAAGCATGGAGAACACCCCAGGGCACCTGCCCGGGAAGAAATCTGCTCTGGGAATTGGCATCTCACGCCCTCGTGACACGTGGAGTAGCTGTAGACCAGACAAGGACCCTCACGGGCCCACTGACCTCCAGAGGCTCCGCCACCCCTGAGCTCCGAGTCCAGAGCAGGTGCGGGGACCAGGCCACTGGTGTGGTGGGCCAGCGGGGCAGCAGCCCCCGGTCCAGCCTCTGCAGTGACGGGAGCCGTTCGCATGGGGACCTGGCTGCAAGAGATCTGAAATCCAGCCCCAGCCAGGCCCGGGAGGGGGGACTGCTGGGGAATGGGCAGGCTCGCGGGTCCCTCACCTGGGCCCTGAGCAAGGTCAAGAGGACCTCTGTGGGGGGCAAAGCTGTGGGTGCTCCATTTGGCCCAGTGGCTCAGCGTGGCCCTTGTGTCCTCCCAGCCAAGTGCAAGCAACTGTGCTTGCTCCACCCAACGGGGGGGTGGGGGGCGGTCCTGGAGAGACATATGCCTCTGAGGCACCTTCCCACAAGCTGCTAAGTTCAGCGAGTTTGGCTGACAGCAGTGCTGTCCCAGGCCTGCTCCAGTTCTCCCAGGGGTGTTTCCATTATACAGATGGGCAAACTGAGGCTCCGAGTTTAGAGCCCCCGGGGCCTGCCGCCCGGGCGTTGAGCCAGCGGTTGGCCATGCTGTCCGGCGGCATCCAGGCACACCAGACGGCCCCTGCGCCGGGCCCTCCCCACCCCCGGCCCTCACTTGCCCACCCGCACCTGGGAACGAGTAATGAGCCCGAGCTGGCTGCGTGGGCCTGGGACGCCAGGCCCTGGAGCTGCTTCCTCTGCCCACACCGGTTTCCCTCCCTGTGCCCTGCCACCCTGAGACCCACGAGCAGCTGTCATTTCCAGAGTTGGCTGGCCCGCCTCTCCGGAAACCTGCCATGGAAAATGCAAACTCATGGTGATTCTTAGGTTGACAAATATGCTTGTTTCCCCAAAAGGGGGCTGTCGGGGCAGGAGCTGACAGGGCGGCTATTGGGAGAGGGACCTCGGGGGACCAGCCGAGCCTGATGCACGTGCGCCTCTTGCGCGTGGCTGTGAGTGAGTGTGAGTGTGCGTGTGCAGGGAGCGCGTGTGGAAGCCCCATCTTGGCGGCCCTCATGAAAGTGGCGGCGCCTGGAGGGGGTGCGGTGTGAGAGCTCCTGCCTGCCGGCGGGTGGTGCACACACAGCCCAGCACTGGGGACTTCGTGGGCTTACAGGGCCCTCGGGACTGTGCTGCTGGATGCCAAGCATAGGGCACCAGGCCCCCCTGAACTTGCACACATACCCTCCCATGTCCACGAGGGAAGTTTCCACACTGGGATCCTGAGCCTGAGGCTGGTAGGTGAGACAGGGGTGTAGACACCCTGGTTGAGGGGACAGCCTAGGTCCCCAAGATGAGGATGAGGGATGGGGTCCAGTCAAACCCCAGGCTGCTGAGAGGAAGGTATGAGGAACCAGAGGCCAGGACCTCAGATAGCACAATGACGTTTTTCATCTCTAAAAGTTCATGGGGTGCCTGGGTGGCTCAGTGGGTTAAAGCCTCTGCCTTCGGCTCAGGTCATGGTCTCAGGGTCCTGGGATCGAGCCCCGCATCAGGAATCTCTGCTCAGCAGGGAGCCTGCTTCCCCCTCTCTCTCTGCCTGCCTCTCTGCCTACTTGTGATCTCTGTCTGTCAAATAAATAAATAAAATCTTTAAAAAATAAAGTAAAATAAAAAATAAAAGTTCTAATAGGTTCTGTGGACTTTTTTTCTCCGAGCTTCTGGAATCTGGGACAAGATCTTGTGCTCATTCCCAGGCTCTGCCTGGAGCTGTATCCATCAGACCCAGCCCAGACCCACTAAGTCTGGGTCCTAACCTCCTGGCAGGGAGAGCCTCCATTCCCAGGACACAGGGGCTGGCAAGGCCAGGTAGGGCCCAGGACTGGGGTGTCCATTCTGGTGACTGGATGGGGACACATCATGGAAAGGGAATGAAGACAGTGGTGACCCCCTCACATGCTGGGTCCCCCTTCTCCTGGCCAAGTAACCTCTGTTTCCTCTTCAGGAAAGCAGAGAAGCAGCCCCCACCTGCTGGGCCACTGGGGAGAAGGAAGTAAACATGTGTGGGCACTGAGGCTTCTTGGGGTGTGCGGCTGGTGCCCCCGGAGGCCCAGGGCAGTGCCCCCACCTAGCCTTCCCACCTGGGTCTGGGGCTGGGAAAGGAGAGAGGATGGGAAGGGACGGGTATGGGGACAAATGACACACCAAGCAAGGAACAGCAGAGGGGCTTGAAGCGGGAGATGTGTGCTCTGGACAGAAGCTGTGGGATGGGGCAGGGGAGGGAGAACAGGGAACACGTGGGGGAGACGGTGGGGGGTGTGGGGGGTGGGGGGGGGTGGGCGCTGAGGGCCGCAGGGGCCAGGAGGACAGCCTGAGCAGGACCTGGACCCTGGGCTGGTTGTGGGACACCAGGCGTCCTCAGGATCAGAATCATCTAGAAAATACTCCTGAGAAAAAGGACAAGACTCCAACATTTAATATTGTTGAGCACCTTCGTCAGGTGAAGGCAACTTTCTTTAAAAAAGTATAAATAGTGAAAAACAAGGATTTAGAAAAGAAGTGGCAGGCCCCTGGGCGGGCAGGTGGGACTTCTTTGGTGGGTGGTGGGCAGGCGGGGGTCGTCAGAGCCCTCCCAGGTCATCTGTGAGGAAGGCCAGCAGGAAGCGGCTGACGTGCCTGTCGACGATGACAGGGGAGAAGCCCAGGACACGCCGGGCCCCCGGCAGCACCTTAGGGTCTGGAAGACAAGGTGGTTTCAGAAACTGCCACCAACAGGCCTTCTTAGCCCTAAAGTCGCGTGACAGGGGTATCCCTGCCAAGCACGGCAGCGATAGGCCTGGCGTGGCAGGAAAGGGGCAGCTGCTGGCATGTGGGGCCAAGGGCCTCCCGTCCATTTGTCAGGGCTGAGCCACAGAGGGGCCAGAGGTGGCCGCCCTGCTCCAGGCCCCACAGAGCACAGGGCTTTCTAACCCCAGAGCCCAGCTGTGCTCTGCCACCTGTCAGGGGATGTCATTCCCCGCCCTCTGGGGGTGGTGGGCTTGAGAACCAGGGCACATTTCCTCTTCCTCCTGGGCCCTGTGAGAGGGGCCCCGCCACTGTTCCACTGCACAGGCAAGGAAACTGAGGCACGGGGAGGCCAGGGACTCAGTGCTTGGGCCTGGCCAGGCAGTACCTACCTGGAGGGCAGCAGTAGACGAGGAGCGCCAGCCCTGCGGCCAGGCCGAGGCAGGCCAGGAAGGCCACGGGTCCTGGGGACAAAAGGGGCAAGTGAGCAAGTGGCTGTCTGAGCCTGGAGGACGGGGCGCCCCAGCAAGCACCCTGGGGCCCGTGCAATGGGAAGTCAGGACCAAGCCTGACTTGGAAAGGAACAGCCCCTGAGGCAGAGACAGAGCCCTGGGGGGGGATGGGGTGGGGGACGCGGAGGCGGTTACCCCTGTCACTGAGCTCGCGGCCCACGGTGCCTGAGTCTAGCTCTGTGCAATCTGAGTTCTCTGGAAACAAAATCATAGGGCTCGGTTAGTGGGGGGTGGGCCAGAGGAAGGGGTTTGCCCCACCCACCGGAAACCAAGGGCCTGCTCAGGCTCCTTCCCCCCAACCCTGGGGGGCCCTGGCTGGGCAGGACCAGGCTGTAGGGGCACCCAGTCTTCTGGGCCGGACTTGGGGGGGTCAGCACCAGAGAGGGGACTGGGGGCAAGCCTCATGGAACCCTGAATTTTGGGTTTCCTTTTGTCCACTTCCTGAGACCCTGAGGGCCATGGGGTGAGGGCCATTGTCCCCTACGGATGCAGGATGAACACCCGCCTGTCCCAAGTCTGATGTCCACACGAGGGCAGGGACTGTGCTCTCCCCAGAACTTCCTGACCGGCCACCTGCCAATGGCCTGGAGCCTAGAAGGTGCATGACTCCCAGCCAGGCAGTGGGCCTCCCACCCCTCGTGGCTGGCATGACAAATGGGTCCTGGGCCAGAGCTCAGGGCCCAGACCTGTGGCCCACCCTCAGGTCAGGGACACTGGCCCTGGGTCCCAGCTGAGCATCCTGGGGTGAGTGGGTAAGCTACCCTGCCCTTTGGCCTCCAGGTTCACATCAGAGGATTGAGGGACAGCAGCCCCTGATCCAAGAGACCAGGCCACAGAGGCCTCAGGACTGAGCCACCATCCCCACCCATGCCTCTCCTATCGCCAACCCAGCAGCGTGGAGGGTCGCTCAGGACTCTCACGCCTCCTGAGCATGCAGGCAAGACCCTATAAACCAAGACACGGGCCCTGGATCCACCATCTGAGCCCCAGACCATTCTACAGAAACCCCACGCTGCAGGGATCCCCCTGGGCATCCTGGTTGTGGGGGCAGCCTCGGCTTCTGCACCGTTCACTCAAGGCTGGTGCTTTCAACACAAGCCTATGGATTCCCGGTGCTTTGGGCCAGAGGGAAGGGCAGGGCCACGTGCACGAGATTAACCTTCTCTGCATACACTGGTCCAAGAGAGACAGAGATGACCATCTCTGAATCTGAACACTGCCTCCTCTCTCTGGGGACCACTGTGGAGACGGCATTGGGTGAGGGGCTGGGCATACTTACGCAGGGCGAGCCGGCTGGGCAGACGGCTGTGCAGGGGCTGGGCGTGGATGTACAGGGCCCGGTAGAACTCCTGGCAGTCCCGCTCGCCGCTCCGCTGCAGATGACCCAGGAGGTCACAGAGCCGCATGCGCAGGGACGCCTTGGGGTTCCGGAACTGGGGGTGGAAAGGGTGCAAGGGAAGGTCAGGCTGAAGGGGCAGGGCCAGGGTGGCTTGGGGGACTGAGAACACCTAGAGGAGGCAGCAACTGACCACTCCAGACTACCCAGGGTTGCAGCCCAGCATGCTGAGGTCACAGCATGGCCACTGGGCCTTGCACTCCCTCCTTGCAGAGGCCAGACACAGCATCGAGAAGGACAGTGGTGACATTATTCCAACTGTTGGAAACTGATGGCTTGCTGTGTGACCTTGGCAAGTCACTTCACCCCCTACAACTCTGTTTCCTCACTTCTAAAAAGGGTGTAATGAACCCAAATGGTAGGGTCCTTAGAGGGAATCAATGAGATGATAGCGTAAGTGGTAACTTCTAGTAGTTTATGGTCTACAGGAATATGATTCAAGTTTTTAAAAACCCAGGGTTTAAGGGGCACCTGGGTGGCTCAGTCAGTTAAGCATCTACCTTAGGCTCAGGTCATGATCTCAGCGTCCTGGGATTGAGTCCCACTTGGGGTTCCCTGCTCAGCGGGGAGTCTGCTTCTCCTGCTGCCTGCCACTCCCCCTGCTTCTGCTCTCCCCACTCCCCTGACAAATAAATAAATATAATCTTTTTTAAAATTTAAAAAATAAAAACTAAGGGTTAAGCAGAAAAAAACAAGCTCTTTTGATGTGTTTGCTGGAAAATGCATGGTTCTAAAGGTCAGTGAACTGGGCACTTGGCCTGGATCCCTGGGACCTGGCGGCTGTGGCCTGCTGCTGCCACCTGGTGGCAGTATTCCCCTCCACCTGGAATGAGAATTGGCCCAGAAACTGCAAGGCAAAGACAGGCATTATTTGGCAGGAGCCACGGAAACTATGAGGAACAGAAGAGTGTGGGTGGGCAGAGGCAGGAGTCTCCCTTTTTCTCTATAAATGTCTGAAACTTTTCAAATTCAAATTTGTACACAATATACTAGACTTTTAACTATAATAATAAGGTATAAAGTTAACCCATGCTTTTTAACTTACTGTAAACTTTTATACCTTAAGCTTCTGAGCTAGTAGCAGGGCCCATGGAGATTTCAGCTGTCCCCAGGAGAGGTCCCAAACCCTGTGGACAACCCTGCATACAGCACCACTGCCCGGCACCAGCGGCAAGGGCCGCAACTCCAAGAGCAGGGCTCACTTAGTCACCCAGCTGGAGGGGAGCCCTGCACCCCAAAGCCCTTGTCCTGAGGGGGAGTCAGAGAAAGGGCAGTGCAGGCAAAATGCACCCACTCTCCCTCGGCATCCCTGAATGTTTGTCCATTTGTGAACCTTTGCAAGAGGCAGGGGCAGAGCCCCGTGGCCCTGGCGTGGAGCCTGGCCAGCAGCCCTGCTCCTCACCCCCTGCCCCTCACGCCACTCCTAGGCCTGTCATGTGTAGGGGCATGCTGTCCTGTCTCCTGGGGTGCTCCCGGCAACTCTGGAGGGCCGCCAGCAGGCCCCAATGACACAGGAAGAGACAGAGGTTTGCAGAGCTGATGTTCTGGGCCCAACGTCCCTGCAAGGAGCCAGGCTTTCACCTCCAAGCTGTCCTGCCCTGCCCCCAAGCTTGCTTTCTCCCAGCCCCCGGGGGGGGGGGGGGAAGGGCCCCCCATTACCTTCTCCGCATCCTTGTTACTGAGTATCTGGGGGTAGTAGCGGTTCAGCTGGAGGATGATCCTGTCCACCTGCTGCTCACTGAGGCGTCCATGGCCCATCAGGAAAGGTGTGTCCTGGACCAGCCGGTCACAGTAGGTCTGCTCTGAAACAGCAGGGGGCACGGAGGGCCTGAGTCAGCATGGCTGGGGTCGGGGGTGGGGCAGCTGGTCCCCCACACCACACACAGTGTGGCCTCTGGTCCCCTGGAGGCATGTCAGCTGTGAGCACCTGGACAGCTGCTGACATCCCACCTGTGTGGGCTACGCACAGCCTGGATCCCCACCCTTGTCCTGCTACCCCCCATTAGAGATGGGGTGCACTAGTGCACGCGAACAGTCCTGAGGGCTCAGAAGCAGAGTGGAGACTCTGCCCCTCTCTTCTATGCCCGAGAGCTCACTGCAGAAGACAGAGAGGCCAAGTGCGCTGTCCCCCTGGAAGGGCCCAGCAGCTCTCACCATGGCTATCTCAGGGACAGGAGTACTGGGGGCTGGGGGCGCCTGTGCTGGCATGGATGTGCCCACCGGTGGGCCGGGGTGCTTTTCCCTTTGTTGATTTTTTCAGGACCATCCGTAAAGCTGCACTGTGCACCTTCTCTGGCATTAAGAATGCTCTTCAGAACGCCAGGCCTCTAAAGACCAGAGGTGGGTCAGTGGTTGGTGGGAGGCCCAGGATCCCCAAGCGAGAGTCCCGATTCCACAGAATCAACCTCCTGACCAGGTGCACCAGCCTCCCAAGGGGTGGTGGCCCGTCCCCCTGCCAATGGCTAGGGGCTGGGCGCAGACCCCACAGCACGGGAGGGGAGTGCCTATACGTACTGGAATGAACTCGCTCTCCATTCAGTTAGACGGTTACAGCTTGAGGATGTTATACATAATTCTTATGACAACCACAAAGAAAAGACCCACAGAATATAGACAAAAGGAAATAAAAATGTGTTACTACAGAAGGTCAACCAAACAAGAAAGAAGACATTAGTGAAGACAAGAAACCTCTAAGACACCAGAAAACAAAGAGCAAAAAAGCAGAAATGAGTTATTCATTAACACTAATTACTGTAATTACTTTAAACAGATTAAAGACACAGATTGGCAAAATGGATTTGTGATGCTGTGATTTAGGGTCAGAAATATACAGAGGCACATGGGTGGCTCAGTGGGGTAAGCCGCTGCCTTCGGCTCAGGTCATGATCTCAGGGTCCTGGGATCGAGTCCCGCATCGGGCTCTCTGCTCAGCAGGGAGCCTGCTTCCCCCTCTCTCTCTCTGCCTGCCTCTCCGTCTACTTGTGATTTCTCTCTGTCAAATAAATTAAGAAAAAAAAAAAGTCTTAAAGGCTCTGCCTTCAGCTCAGGTCATGATCCCAGGTCCTGGGATGGAGCCCCGCATCACAGTGCATCAGGCTCTCTGCTCAGCAGGGAGCCTGCTTCCTCCCCTCTCTCTGCCTGCTTGTGATCTTTGTCTGTGAAATAAATAAATACAATCTTAAAAAAAAAAGAAAAAGAAACATATATTAGGTCTTCATCCCAATTCCTGGCACAGAGCTCCTAAGATCCTTGGAATTTCCTAAGTGATGAGCCAGGAAGGGAAAGGGTGCCTTTTGTTGTTTGAAAGAGGCCCCCTGCAGCCTCAAATGACTTTGTGAATGGGGTGATTTTTCAAAAGCCCCTAAAGAACCACAGGATGCGAGCTGGTTGCCAGTGAAGCTGAGCACAGAGTTGGAGGCCTGGAGCTTCGGTCTCACAGAACCCAGAGCTCTAGGGAGGGGGGCGTGGCTGGAGGCCAGTGAGGTCAGTGATTTAATCAATCATGCCTACATAAAAACAAAAACAAACAAACAAACAAAAACTCTGCATAAAAACCCAAAACCGTTGGAGTCTGGAGAGCTCCCAGGTCGCTGAGCACATTGGAGGAGCTGGGAAGGTGGACGTGGAAGCTGTGTGTCCCTTCCCGCATACTTTGCCCCAAGCGTCTCCTGTGTGGAGGGTCACTTTTATCCTTTCAAATATCCCGTGTAATTGACCGCCCGTGGCGCCTACAGTGTTCTCCCAGGTTCTGTGAGCTGCAGCAAGTGACTGAACCAAAAACGGGGTCATGGGGCCCTCGAGGCACAGCCTGTCCCTCAAAGGCATGGTGGCAGCTGGCCTGGGGACCAGTGTCTGCAGTGGGGGTGCTGTACAGGACGGAGCCTCCACCAGGTGGAACCGGAGGCCATCCCCAGGGGGACGGGGTCGGCCACGAGTCCAACTGGGAGACACACAGCTGGGGTTGGAGGGCTGCTCCATAGAGGGGAGACCGCACAGCCAGTGACCAGCACGCCGTGTCCGGGGTCCTCAGGAGTATGAGTCCTGGGGTAGGAGTGGAGGGAAACAGAGTTCTTTTCCTTCTCAGGATGAAAAAAATACGATTCAACCATACGCTGGCTCCAAAAGACTCAGATCCAAAGACACAAACAGACAGAGAACGAGAACAGGAGAACAAGTGTCGCAGCAAATGATGCCCGAAAGAGCAGAAGGGCTCCCCGCATAGGAAGCAAGACAGGCTTTGCATCACAGACGGGAGCAAGAGACACAGAAGTACACCCTCGGTTAATAAAAGGGTCGATTTGCCAGGAACATCTAACACATACATTTGCCAAATATCAGGGCCCCCAGATAATAGTAAAGGTTTAGAAATAATGAGTAGCAAGAATAGCTAGAGACGTTGGTACCCCAATTTCAATAACAGAACAAGGGAACCGCACGGCTGAGCTGCAGTATAAATCAACCACAGCTCACACACACAGACACACGGACACACGGACAGTCCACCTACCAGCACAGGCACATCGCATGTCACTGTGCTTTGCAGGCGCCGCGTTTCTACAAACCCAAGGTCTGCAGCAGCCCTGTGTGGAGCAGGTCTATCGGCACCCTTTTCCACCAGCGACCTTTTGCTTCATGTCGGTGTCACATTTTGTTAATTCTCACAACTTAAACTTTTCATTCTTCGAAACTTTTCATTATTATTTTAATTGTTATGGCGATCTGTGATTAGTGATTGTGACTTGCTGAAAAATCAGATGACTGGTAGGATTTTTCACAATAAAATATTTTTAATTAGGGTACATACATTGTTTGTTAGACATACGCTACTACAAACTTCACAGACAGTGATATAGTGTAAATGTGACTTTTACACACACTGGGAAATCAGGAAATTCACTGGACTCACTTGATTGCAGTATCTGTTTTACTGTGGTGGAACAGTTACTTATTGTCTGGAAGCAAACCCACGATAGCTCTGAGGTGGGCCAGTACACATTCTTCTCAAGTGCACACAGAACATTCCCTGGGACAGACTGCAAAATAAATTTGGCTACAAAACAAGTCATAATACATTTTAAAAGACTGAAATCATACAAAGGATCTCTTGTGATCACATGGAATAAGGCCAGAAATCAGTAACAGAAGGAAAACTGGAAAATTTGCAAGTGAAAGTGAAACAACGATGGAGCAAAGGAAATGAGAAAATACCTTGAGGGGCACCTGGGTGGCTCAGTGTAAAGCCTCTGCCTTCGGCTCAGGTCATGATCCCAGGGTCCTGGGATCGAGCCCTGCATCAGGCTCTCTGCTCAGTGGGCAGCCTGCTCCCCCCACCCCCCAACCCGCCTGCCTCTCTGCCTACTTGTGATCCGTATGTCAAATAAATAAATAAAATCTTTAAAAAAAAAAAAGAAAAGAAAAAGAAAATACCTTGAGACAACTGAAAATAAAAATACAACACACCAAAACTTAAGGGGTGCCAGGAAAGCAGATGGGAGGAGGACATTTAGGGTGTAAATACAAATTTTACAAGAAAAGAGAGATCTCCAATCAACAACCTTCCTTAATGTTACACCTTAAGGAAGCAGAAAAAGAAGAACAAACTAGACCGAAAATAGCAGAAAAGAGGAAATAACAAAGATTAGAGAAAAGACAAATGCAATAGAAAATAGGGGGGAAAGAAGGAAAGCTTTCCAATGATCAGCACACTGACAAAAACCATCAGCTAGACACACAAAGAAAAAAGACTCAAGTTACTAACATCAGAAATAAGAGCAGGGACAAGACTACCAGTCACACAGAAATAAAACAGATTACAAACAGATACTATGAAAATCTGAGCACCAACAAACTGGACAAACGAGATGAAGTAGACAAATTCCTAAAAACACAAATACAGAGAAACTCTGAAGGGACCTCTCACTAGCAAGGAGGTTAAATTAGAAACCAAAACTGTCCTCACCAACAGAAGCCCAGAACAAGATGGCGTCACTGGTGAATTCCATGAAACATTTACATGCCAATACTTCCACAATTTTCCAAAAACAGAGAGGAGGGAATACCTCCCAACTCATTCCATGAGGCCAGCACTACCCTGATACCAGAATGAGACAAGGAGACAAGACAACTACAGACCAGTATCTCTTAGAAATACTGATCCCAAAATCCTCAACAAAATACTAGCAAACTGAATTCAACAGCACATTAAAAAGGTGATGCCGCAGAATACCAGGATGGTTCAGGGTGCCTGGGTGGCTCAGTGGGTTAAAGCCTCTGCCTTAGGCTCAGCTCACAATCCCAGGGTCCTGGAATCAAGCCCCGCATCGGGGCTTGGCAGGGAGCCTGCCTCCCTCTCTCTCTCTCTGCCTGCCTCTCTGCCTACTTGTGATTTCTGTCTGTCAAATAAATAAATAAAATCTTCAAAAAAAAAAAAAAAAAAGAATACCAGGATGGTTCAACATAGGATCATCCATCAGTGTAATACATTACATTAACAGAATGAAGTAAAACACACACACACACACACACACACACACACTCCATCACCTCAAGCCATTTGACAAGATTCAATACTCTTTCATGATTAAAGAAAAAAAAATTCAATAAATTAAGAACTGCAGAAAATCTCCTCAATATTATGAAGGTCGTGTATGACACGCCCACAGCGACCATCATACTCAGTGGGTGGCAGACCGAAAGCTTTTCCCCCATGACCAGAACCCAAGCAAGATGCCCACCCTCGCTGCTCCTATCAGTGTAGCACTGGGGTTCCAGCCAGAGCAATCAGACCAAAAAAGGATATAAGTTACTCAAATGAAAAGGAGGCAGCAATACTATTTCTTTTTTGCAGATGACATGATTTTATATATAGAAATCCCTAAAGATCAAAATTAATCAACAAATTCAGCAAAGATGCAAGATACAAAATCAATACCCAAAAATCAGTTGCATCTCTACACAGTGACAATGAATAACCCACAAAGGGAAATAAGAAAACAATTCTATTTATAATGGCATCAGAAAGAATAAGATACTTAGGAAAAATTTTAACCAAGGAAGTGAAAGACCTGTACACCGAAAACTCAGAACATTGCTGAAAGAAATTTTAAAAGATACAAATAAATGGACATATACCCTCTGTTCATGGATTGGAAGATTTAACGTTGTGAAGATGACAATGCTCCCAAAGTAGTCTACAGAGTCAGTGTAATTCTTATCCAAATTCCACTGATGTTTCTTGTTTTTCATCCTAAAAGGGACCTATATAGCAAAAACCATCCTGAAAAAGAAGAAGAAAGTTGGAAGACTCACAATGGTTTCAAAAGTTACTACAATGCTACAATGATCAACACAGTGTGATGCCAGCATAAGGACAGACATACAGACCAATGGAATAAAACAGAAGGAAACCCTATTTTGAGGGTGTGAGGGGAGGTGGTGTGAAGAAAAGACACCTCACAGGATGGGAGAAAATATTTGCAAAGCTTATATCAGATAAGCTGATATGTAAATATATATATATATAAAGAAACTTTATACAAAGTTCTTTATATAAAGAATATATAAAGAACTCCTATCATTCCATAACAACAACAAAAAAACATAAATAACACAATTCAAAAATGGGCACAGGGCCTGACAGGCAGTTCTCCAAAGAAGACACAAGAGGAATACTGAGCACAAGCCAAGATGCTAACAGTCATCATCCTGAGGGAAATGCAGATAAAACCACAATGAGAAAGCACTCCACACTCAGGACAGGGTACATCCTGTATGAACAGGACTGGGGGACTGTAACATGGGGCAGACACTCTGTGGAACAGGAAAGTCAAACACAGACTTACCCCACGACCCAGCAATCCCACTGCTGGAGGTAAACTCCGTCCGAGTCACGGAAAGCGGGGACTCACACACCCGCACCCCGTGTTCATAGCAGCACTATTCACAGCGGCCAAAAAGCAGGAACAACCCAAGAGTCCACACACAGAGGAATGGATAAATGAAATGTAAATGCACACAGTGGAATATGACACAGGCAGAAAAGGGAAAACACCTCTAAGACATGGATGCTACAACCCGGGGAACCCTGAAAACATGCTAAGAGAAATAAAGGCATCAAAGGACAAATAGTATATGATTTCCACTTACAATAAATATATAGAATAGCAAATTCCAGAGGGAGAAAGTAGAACAGTGATTACCAGAAGCCGGGGGCAGGGGAGGAAGGGAGTCACTGTGTAATGGAGACAGTTTCCCCTTAGGGTGAAGACAAAGTTCTGGGAGCACAGAGGTTTGATGGTTTCACAACACTGTCCATGTACAGGATGCCCATGAAATTTGCAAACCAGTCAGTTTGATCTTCCGTACATAGTAATACACACACACACAGATGAATGCATAATTGAATGGTGGTTCTGTTTAATCAGTTTTATTATGAAATTCAGGGATAAAAAGAAAAGACCTCTGGAGTCACAGAAAAGCAAGGAGAAAACTGCAATGCATCTTGCTAAGGGAAAGAAGCTGGTCTGCAAAGGCAACATACTAACTATATGATATTCCAGAAAATGCAAAACTACTGAGATGGTAGGAAGAGCAGAGGTTACCAGGGCCAAGGCAAGGGCATGGGAATGGGCAGAGCCCAGGGGATTTTTAGGGCAGTGAAACTATTCTGTGGAATACTGTAGTGGTGGACATAGGACACTATGCGCTTTTTAAAAGTCATAGAATGTGTACCACAGGCGTGAACTAGAATGTAAACTGTGGGTTTTAGTTAGTAACAGTGTATTAGTATTGGTTCATCACATGTAACAAATGCACCACATTAATGCAAAATATTATTAACAAAGGAAATTGGGTTGGGGGGAAGAATATGGGACTCTATACAATCTGCTCAATTTTCTATAAACTAAAAAGTCTCTAAAAATAAAACACATTAGGGGCGCCTGGGTGGCTCAGTGGGTTAGGCCGCTGCCTTCGGCTCAGGTCATGATCTCGGGGTCCTGGGATGGAGCCCGCATCGGGCTCTCTGCTCAGCGGGAAGCCTGCTTCCTCCTCTCTCTCTCTGTCTGACTCTCTGCCTACTTGTGATCTCTGTCTGTCAAATAAATAAATAAAATCTTAAAAAAAAACACACATTAAAGAGAAATCCTACTTGTTAAATTCCATTCTTAAATTTTATTCTTTTTTTAAAGATTTCACTTATTTATTTGTCAGAGAGAGACACAGTGAGAGAGGGAACACAAGCAGGGCGAGTGGGACAGGGAGAAGCAGACTCACCCCTGGAGCAGGGAGCCCAATGTAGGGCTGGATCCCAGGACCACCTGAGCCGAAGGTGGACGCTTAATGACTGAACCACCCAGACACCCCTCCACTGTTAAATTTTAAAGAAAAAGAAAGCAGATGAATCCCTGGGTTCAGTGCGGTTACTGGGGAAGGGGCATGAATGAACTTTCTAGAGAGATAGAAATACTTACTTCACTGGGCCTGTGGTGGTATTTCTATGGATGTATACATTTGTCAAAATTTATAAAATTATTCATTAAAAATAAGTGCACTTGTTCTGAGTAAATAATCTCTCAATAAAGTTGATTTTTAAAAACGGGGTCATTGGGGCACCTGGGTGGCTCAGTGGGTTAAAGCCTCTGCCTTAGGCTCAGGTCATGATCCCAAGGTCCTGGGAATGAGCCCTGCATTGGGCTCTCTGCTCAGCGGGGAGCCTGCTCCCTCCTCTCTCTCTCTCTGCCTGCCTCTCGCCTACTTGTGATCTCTGACAAATAAATAAATAAATAAAATCTTAAAAAACAAACAAACAAACAAACAGGGTCATCATGTGGGAACAAGAAGGGTCTTCTCCCTTATTTCCACCATGGGGCCGACTCAACAGACTGCGTCTTCCTCACTTCTCTCTCCCACCACCACCTCGTCCAGGCTGGTCTTCCCCCCTCAAAAATATGTATTTCGGGACGCCTGGGTGGCTCAGTTGGTTGGATGACTGCCTTCGGCTCAGGGCGTGATCCTGGAGTCCCGGGATCGAGTCCCACATCAGGCTCCCAGCTCCATGGGGAGTCTGCTTCGCTCTTTGACCTTCTCCTCGCTCATGCTCTCTCTCACTGTCTCTCTCTCTCAAATAAATAAATAAAATCTTTAAAAAAAAAAAAAAATGTATTTCTAACCTCTGACTCCTTCTAGGCCCTGAACGTCTACCTGGAAGACAGACTCATCAGCAGCCCTACTGTGGTGAGGAAGCTGCCCACAGGACCACCAGAAGACCTGCCAGGGCACATGGGAAGGACCCCCTGGTCATGCAGCTTCACCACTGGCAGCCCCCCTGGTTCAAGTGTTAAGGACAGTGGCCACAGTTCATGGTGTGTGCCCCATGACCAGGCAGTCTAAACTCTAGGCATATACCTTCATCTTTCCATCAGCTCTGCAACTCTAGCAAGACCACCAACCTCCATTTCCAGATGGAGAAACTGAAGCATAGCAAAGAGATATGGTACCTGCCTAAGACCACAGCCAGCTAGGGAGTGAGGACGGTGGTTGGACCCACGCATGGTTTTGTGGCAACCGCTTGACATCCGGACTTCCCACTTATCTAATTATCACACTCATTAACTGTACAATTAAGCTGCATCAAGTCTGTTCCTGGCCTGGCCCCAGACTGTTCTGCCCCGTGCTGCCTCTGCAATGTATGCAGGAACACAGGGCAGGGGCAGGAACACAGTAGGCACTCACTAAAGAATTTTGGAATGAATGGATGTAGCCCCAAGGCCCAAGGTCCAGGGCTACTTGTGGACTGTGGCCTGCATGCTGCATTGGCTCCCCCTGCTGCAGCCACCAGCATGAGTCACCTGGCATGGTGGCAAGCCTGGGGCTCATGCTTCCTCTGGTGGCTGGAAGCTGTGCACATAAACCACACCCAGAGGCCCACACCCAGGAATGAAAAAGCACAGTAAGGAAATGACTTTGGTCCCAGGTCCTGATTGATAATATTGACAGTTTTCACAAGACACAGGTGAATGCTCTGGGCCAAAACCCAGCAGGACTGTGGTTCTTTTGCCATGTCCCTCCTCCCCCACCTTCGTGGCCAGCTGGGGCCAAGACCACAGACGCCCCCAACCCCTTACCCCCACCTGGCACTCAAGGCCCTGTGGGAGCTGCCCCACCTGTCCTCACCCCAGGCCTCTGAGCCATCCTGCAGAGCAGCCCCCAATGGCACCATACTGTCCCGGATACCTGCCCAAGGATGAGGACATATGTTCTGGGGTTCCTCCCTGGCTAAGTGGTGCTCAGCTCACTGTCCTCCCCTGAGGAGGCCTTGTTGAGTACCCCGGCTCCTGTCCCAGAAGCCCCTCCTGTTTCAGGGCCAGACCTGGCCTCAGGTGTGGAGCTGAGACAGCTCACTCCAAAGCACACCACAAGGCAGGGCCTGGTTCCACAGTAGTAGGAACAGCTGTAGTGACACCTGGCTGGCACTGGCCCTGGGCCGACACATCGGGTCCAAATGCTGATCCTGCAACCTGTCATGGTGGCCCCAGAAGCAGCACAAGGCAGGCGCCCGTCAGTGCACAGGAACAGCGAGCCAGGGACTTCATGCCTGCAGCCTTGCAAAGGCTGCCCGTTTGACCCTCCAGGGCCTGTATTCTCTGGGCCTCAGTTCCCCACCCCCAAAGTGCAGGGCTGTGATGGGAAGAATGTCTAGAGGCTCAGCACTCAGACTTGGCTATGAGAAAGGGGCAGGTGGGGAGGTTCCCACAGGACCTTGATAGGGCTTGGGCAGGACCCAGGCCTAGTTCTGCTTCTGCCACTGACCACCCACGGGCAGCCTGGGGCTTGGCACCTGTCCAACCTGAGCCTTCATTTCCTCCTCCACACAGACAGGATATCCTGCAGCAATTCTGTATGGGAGGCACCTGAGTGTAGGCGCTGGGAAGCAGCAGCCACAAATAAAAAGGTTCCAGGAAGATAACAGGGGCATGGGAGGCAGCTAGGGTCACTTCTGACCTAGGCTGGGACACTGTGGTCCTAGAAGACACCAGGTTCCAGCCCCTGAAATCCTACTTGTGGGACTCCAGTGAGCACGGGGAGACAACGGGGACTTCTGGACCACCCCCTGAGGTGGAAGAGTGGGGCCCTTGGGAAGGAGATGTGTGGGAGCAACAGCGTTCCCGGATCAGGCTGTCATGGGTCCCTCGCCACCCCATCACCATCACCGGGTGTCTCCCACCGAGGAAGTTCCACAAAGCAAGGTGGCCCTGCTCAGCGGGGACCAGAACGTAATGGGTTCTCCAGTCCAAACAGGCCCCGGGGGCATGGCAGGGAGCCCCACCCTGGGAAAAGCAGCTGGAGGGGGTAGGGGCACCCGGCGGAGTCTGTCCCCCAGCGCCTGTCCCGGGATACTTCAGAGTCCCACCGGGACGCCCCCTCTGGATGTCAGGTGGTTGAGGCTGGAGGGGCTGCAGCTCCTCACAGAAGTGCGGGAGGATCCCGGCGCCAGCCCGCCGCGACCCCCCAGCGCCTCCCCCGCCCACAGGCGCGCTCCAGCCCCGCCCCCGCCGGCCTCCCAGCCCCGACCACAGCCCCCGGCCTGGCGTTCGCCAGCCGACCCGCAGGCGGTCACGAACCAAGGTCACTCGGCCGCGCCCGCGAGCAGCTGCGGCCGGGACAACGTCGGGGAACCGGACCCTGGGGGCCACCGCAGCTGCGCGCCCGACCCGGAACGGCAGGGAGGACCCCCGCCCGGCCCGCGCTCACCTGTCATGGCGGCTGCACGGCGCGCGCCCGGCCGACCCCGGCCCGTCGCCCTGTCGCCGTCCGCCGGTCGGGCTGTCGGTTCACCGCCGCCCGTCTCGGTTCGCCCCGCCCCTTCCCGGAGGGCCCCGCCCCCCTCCCCGCAGGCCTCTCTCCGGCGTCTGCAGCGTCCCGGTCGCAGCCCAAACCCGCCCTCACTGAGCCCGCCCTTTCCCGTTATACTCCGCCCCTAGCGTCTGCGGCGTCCCCTCGAGGGCCTTAAGCTCCGCCCCCTACGTCCCGCCTCCTACCGCGGCGGCTGCGACGCAGTCCCGAGTTTTCGGCCCCGCCCCTCGCTGCGAACCGCCCATCCCGGGCGCTCCTGGAGCCTCTCCGCCAAGGCCAGGGCTCTACGCCCCGCCCTCACTGAGCCCCACCCTCACTGACGTTTGTTGTCATTGCGGTAGCCCTGAGCCACGCCCCCCACTGCCCCCGCCCCGTCCCGCCCGCTACGAGGGCCTTCTGGAGTCTTGAGCCTTGCTTACACCTGCGTAAGGTTCTGGATTCCCATAAGCCCTTAGCTCCGCCCCTAACTGAGTGCCGCCCGTCGTTCCTTCCCAGGGTAGCCCCGAACCCCACCCCTCATTCGAGCCCGGCCGCCAGACCTGGCACACCCTCCATAGCAGCCGACGCCCGCCTCCTGGCCCCGCCCACGATGGCCCCGCCCCGCGATGGATCCGCCCGTGCTGGCCCCGCCCCACACCTGTTCCTCCGGAGCGCGGGTGGCTCAGCGCCGCGGACGCAGCTTGCAGCCCCGACGCGCTCCACCAGACCCCACTACCGGAACGAGGAAACTGAGGCTCTGAGAGAGTAAGTGACTTACTTAAGTTCAGGCAGGTCAGGCTGTAGGAGGTTCAGAGGAGAAGCCAGAAATAACCGTGTCACCTGAGTGAAGCAAGCCTCTCTCGAGGACCCTGCCGGCAGAAGAGGACACCAGCCTGGCAGTGACCATGACTAGGAGCTGTTTGCCTTGCCTAAGCCTCAGTTTCCCTAGCTGTAAAGTGGGTGACCTCACGCAGCTCTCTCTTTCCCGCTCAGGAAGCCACAGCCCCACAGGGGAATGAGCTCTGCTCCCAACTACGAGATGGAGAGCGGCCTGGGGAGGAACCCGGGGGCCTTCACATGGCCACTGCGACAGGGTTTGGGGCTTCCTTGGTTCCTTCTTTGACTGTGCTGGCCTTTCTACATCGGAAGCTCTAATCTGCCACACGGGCCCTGGCCCAGAGTTCACTTCACCAACAGCACAAGGGTGCTCCACTCCCCGAGGCCCATGCACCACCACCACCATCTCCACCGCGCCTGTGCCTCAGCTGCCCCCTGTAAAACAGAGCCAGGACTGCCCATCATGGGTGGGTGTGCTGGGGGTGTCCAGGGAATGGATTGGAAATCCCAAAACTTGTGGGCCTAGTTTTGCCATACACTGCTCGGGAGTTGCCCTATCCCCAAACACTAGCGAATTCCGCGGGCTTCCCTCGGAGGCCCAGGCTGAGGGACGGCAAGGGCAGGGTCCCCAGGGGCAGGAGAGTCATGGGTGCCCCTTGGGGTGCCTCCTGGCCTCTTGCAGGCCTGTTTCCCAGCCACCTCTGGGCCCCAGGTGCTCCTCCCACAGGGGCCTCCCGGTGGGACACCGTCTGACCCCCCATCATTCTGCTTTCTGCACACTGCCATGGATCCTACGTTTACCTCTCGGTGGTTTCTCCCTCTAGAAGTAATGTCAGCGCCTTACCAGCGGGGTCTGGATGGGACTGTGGGGTCTCCCAAGCGCTGCCCACCTTTAGTGAGCGCCAGCATTCCACCTTCACGTCACTTCCTGCTACAGGTTGAGCGGAGAAACTGAGGCCCAAAGCATCGGCATCCCTTGCCAGGCCAGGTCTCCCAGGTGCAAGAATGGCTCCAAGGGACCTGCACCCAGTGTGCACAGACCCACACCTCTGAGCCCTCTGGATATGCCCTTCAGGCGAGCTGAGCAGGAGTGCATGGAGCAGCTGGGACCCCAGGACAGGACCAGCCCTGTCCCCACTGCTGGAGCAGCAGGGGGTCGTGGCTCCCTAGATCAAAGGGCTGGCAGGGAGGCGGTTGGGGGAGGCACAATGTCTTCCCCGCTTGCCCACTTCAGCACCCATCAGGGTGCAAAGTGAGCCCTTGGGCCAGCAGGACGGTGGTCCTGGGGACCCTCACCCACTCCTGAGCAGCGAGGGTCTCACATGGCACACAGGATCGCCCTTGTATAGGCTTCGGAGAGCAAACTGAAATTGTCCCCTACCTGTCCCTGGACCTCAGGCAGGCACTGGCTCTGACCCCCTCAAACCTCACTCCGCTTCTGCCTCAGACATTTGCTTCTTTTGAATTCTGTCACTGTGGCAGGATTTATGTGATCAGAAAGTAAATACAGTTTTAAACTGGGCAGGGGACACCCACCCCAGGTGGTGTCTGCACCTGCTACCCCCTTCTTATTGAGGTTTCTTCTCAGCCGCTGCCCCAACAGCTCAGCAAAGTCACAAGGCAAACAAGAAGTGGGGGGTGCTGGCAGCTCATCACACAGAAGGCTCACGTCCATAATTAACAGAGGTCCTAGGAGTCCGAAAGAAGGGGGTCAACATGCCTGTCATCAGTAAAGGAGGACTCCAACTTGCAGGCCGCTCAATTCTGACCAGGCCCAGAACTTCACATTTCATGGGTCCAAGCAGCACAATCCAAGATCCTAAGCCCTGTGTGGGCCTGCCAGTGGAGAGGGTCCCCCCCCGCCCAGGGCACCTCCCCGGGCTTCTGGTCCTGCTCCCCTGCACTTCCTACTATTTCCCCACTAGAACATCAGCTCCTAAGGATGGGGCCCCACCTGGCCATGGTGCCCGGCATCCAGCAGGTGCTCCAGAAATGCACTTAAAGCCTGACTCCATGAACTGCACAAAGAGGGGTTGGAGGCAGGAGGGGCGTGGGGTGCCATGAAGGGTGGCCCGTGTGGCTGGAGCTGACCATACAAAGGGACTGGGTGATGACGGGCCTGAATGCTGAGGAGCAAGGACATTCTCCCACATTCTCACACCACCAAGGCCCACCATTCATTCCTTCACTCTCTCATTCCCGTAACACACATCTCCTGAACGCCTGCTGTGTGGCCCACCCGGATCTAGATTACAGGGAAGGTAGAGGAGGCCCTGCCCCAACAGAGGTTCCACTGATATTAACCAAATGAAGCGTGTAAGAGGCTAGAGACCTCCTGGAGAGGCTGCCCATGCCCAAGATGGCCCCACCACCCTCCCATCCCGGGTCGCACCCTTCTGCCATCTCATTCCACGGCAAATCAGGCTGGCCTGTGCGAGGGTGACGGGTGACAGAGTGAGCTAGGTGCCCTCTGAGGCCGGGTGGTAAGGAGCACTGTGGCTCCCTTCCCTCCTGGGCCGCCTGCTCCAGAGGAGCGGCCCCCGTGTGCTGAGGACACTCAGGCCGCGCTGTGGTGAACCCTGTGCCGGCAGGAGCCAAGGCCCACAGCCAGCAGCTGGCACCTGTCCTGAAAGCGGGTCCCTGGCCCCAGCAAGCCTTGAGGGGATGCCCCAGCCTCACGAGACCCCAAGCCAGAGCCACCCTGCCCCCACCTCACACAGAGCGGTAACAGGTGCTAATTATTTCTGAGCCACTACATTTTGGGGTCACTGGTTATGTGCAGCATAAAAGGAACATGCCAGACATCTGAGTGGATGCCCGGCCGAAGCAAGGGAGAACTCCACATGATCGCTGAGGAGGGCGTGGGGATTTCTGATTGCTCCATCTGAAAATAGCCTCTGTATACACCAAACAGTTGAGAGCAGGGTCTCCCAGACGTCTGCACACCCATGTTCACAGCAGCCGAGACGCAGAAGCCATCCAGTGTCCACCGCCAGATGGAAGGACATACAGATGAGGCATAGATAACACGGTGGGTTCTGCCTTAAAAAGGAAAGGTGTTCTGACACCTGCTGTGACAGCTGTGGGTTTTAGGGGACCAGGATGGCTTTAAAGGCGTCCACCCCTGCCTGGTCCTCCTCCCCCGCAGAAGGGGAGCCCCGCTGCCCTCCTCGTTGGGTGGGATGCAGCGGCCGTGCGCTGGCATGACTTCCCAGGCCCCTGAAAGGCAAGGCTTGCACTCAGGACTCATCATGAACACCGGCCACCAGGGTGCAAGGAGACCCAGGCCACACGAGACACCCGCCACCAGTGAGGTCTCTGCTGACAGCTGCAGCGTCCAGATGTGTGAGCCGGCCAGCCTCCACGTGGCCTGGTGCCAGCCAGCGGCTGACCACGCTGCCCAGCACAGCCCCCCAAGCCCAGAGCACTGAGCAGGAGTGAAGAGAGAGTTGTTTTACACTTTGAGTAAAACCTGCTTTATGTCTTTTGAGAGAGACTGAAAATCGAGACAGCGATTTTTACCTCTGTTTCTCCAGTGTTAGAACTGTTTATTTCACACCCCGTTCCCCTTGTGGTACCTTTGCACAGAGCAGAAGCAGTGCCCAGCTCAGTCCTTGCTCTCTCTCCCCCAACCCCATGCAAAATGAGATTTGCTTAAAACATCTCCCAGGCTCTTTAAAGGAGCCAGCTGGGTGGGGAGGCTGCATCTGGTTCCGGAAACTCTGTGGTAGCTCGGAGGATGCCTGTCTATAAAAGCTGCTCCAGAGGGGCCCCCCTGGGACAGGACAACGCTCTGGAGTCCCCAGCTCAGTTCCATGAGGGATCTCTAACCCCGGAAGCTGGTTTCACTGGGCCATCGCAAGCTAGACACAGGTTGAGACGTAGGTGGCTGGGTGGTGGGGTGTCCCTGGTCCTCCTGTGTGAAGGGTGGGCTCCAGACTCCGCCTCAGTCACCCCGGAACATAGGCCATGTGCTGTCTGGACACTCCTGCAGTGGGCCAGGGGGCAGGCGGGGTGCGCCCCAGGTCGGCCACGTGCACCATCACCTGGGCACAGGGTGAGCTCGCAGGACAACTGGTGGTCCAGGGGTCCTTGTCCACGCCACGGGCCATGCCAGCCAGCTCTCTGGTGCCCTCACCTAGGTCCCTGCAGGAAAAAGAGGCAAGGCTTGGGGGAAGGGCGGGGACCGTGTCACCCTGCCCCCATGATAGGCCCCTGGGGCCTGGCCTTCCGTAGGCTTAAGCAGGCTCAGAACTGCCTTAAGCCTGAGGAGGTCCCTCCACTGGTGCCCCTGCCTGGGCCTCAGACCCCTCACCTGTACGAGGTACGTGATCCAAGAATCAGCGTACCCACCTTCCAAGGGTGGGAAGGGGCTACTTGGGGGTAGTGCTGAGGAAGGGGGCTCATTCAGAGTGTACCTAAACCCTAGGGGCCATTCTGTCATCCCAGGGCAGTAACTGGTTCCGGCTGGAACGTCCCTGGACCCTGAGGCCTTAGGTCAGAGGTCGTGGAGACAGCAGAGTGGTCCCTCGTAGAGACCGCAGCCCACATGCCCATGGGATGCCCGCCCAACCCGTGTCTGTGACCCGCACACATGCCACCATGGGGTCCCTCGCGGAGACGCAGCCCGAATGTGGCTGTGCAGAAGCTTGGTGACCCAGGATTCCACCTCTGTGGGACCACAGGCCCAGGGCCCGCACATGGCAATGGCCATCCCATTTAGGGTGCCCGGAACCCAGCCTCAGGTGCCACCTGTCGTGGGGTAGGAAGGCATGCATTTAAAGCTAGCAACACTAGGAGGTGCTTTCTCTGCAGTCCACGTGCAGAGATGGGACTGCCCGAGTCAGAGACGGGGTGTAAGAGGACACCCTTGTGACGGCTCAGAAAGCACATGCACGCATGTAGGAAGCATGAGAGACAGGAGGGGGACACAGGGAGTTCTGCTGGGGCCTCGGGAAGGGAGCTCGCGCCTCTGCAGGTCTGAATTCCCAGGAGAAAGGCATCAGGCACAGGGTCTGGACCCTGGGTGAGAAGGACATCCGGCCACTGGTGCAGGGGCGGGAGTTGAGGTCCAGGTAAGCCCGGGCAGTGTATGGGGTGGTAGTATTCTGACCGAGCTGGGGGCCCGCCTCACCCCGGTGCCCCCCTCAACGCCCCCCTCAACACCCCCCATGCGCACGTAGTGAAACTGTAGTTGTCGTGGGCCTGGCCAGCACGGCCAGCGGGCCCCGCACCGCCGCCACCGCTGTTGCTGTTGTTCACGCCCTTGAGGCCCAGGTAGGCAGGCGGCACTGTCTCCAAGTCCCCGGCTCTCAGCTGGAGCCACAGCTGGGTCGCCCTGGGGAGAGATGGGGAAGGATGCTCAGGATGCCAGATCTCGGCGAGACAGCCGCTGCAGCCGGAAGCTCTAGGGCCGGAGGGTGCCAAGGGCCACTCACACTGAGCCCCGAGCCGCAGCCCTGTGGAGGGTTAAGATGGCAGCTCGCACCCTGTAAATATTTTATAAGAAACACACAGGCAAAGCTATAGTACCGTGAAGGTGGCGGTGGCCCAGCGTCTGGCCACCCGCCAAAACTCCCTATCACTGGTCAGCCCTGCTCACCCAGCACAGTGGGGTGTGAGCCAGCCCTGCCTAAGGGACACCCAGCCCAGCCCTATGTGCATGGGATGCCGAGCCCCTCACTGCTGTGGGGCCATGCTCTGCAGCTTGGCTCCCTGAGGAGCCGGGGCTGCCCCAGCAGCCCCACATACCTACAGGAGGCCCCGGCACAGACGGCAGGGGCCCGTGAAGAGCCCTCTGGCAGCAGGGAGGCCCGGGGGCTGTGAGGGCCAGCATACCTGTTGGATGGCTGCTCACTCCTCTTCATGCACCGCACGAGGCAGCAGGTGAGGAAGGCCATGGACATGAGCAGGATGATGGCACAGCTGACAATGGAGGCGATCACGGCCACCTTGAAGCCGAAGGTCTCGTATGGCGGCACTGCTGCAAGGAAGACAAGGCTACTTCCTGCGCGGGGCTCGTCCAGGCTCTCAGCAAGCTCTGTTCCATGGCAGGGGAGCAGGGAGGTGCTGGTGGCTGGGGCCAAGTTCTGTGCATAATGTTGTTGGAGTGGGGCTATCAGGGAACTCTGTCATCTAAGGGTGTCTTGGGGAGCCTGGGTGACTCAGTTAAGTATCTGCCTTCGTCTCAGCTTTGTCTCAGGTCATGATCCCAGAGTCCTAGGATCGAGCCCCACATCCTGCTCAGCAGGAGGTCTGCTTCTCCCTCTCTCACTCCCCCTGCTTGTGTTCCCTCTCTCTCAGTCTCTCTTCTCTGTCAAATAAATAAATAAATAATCTTAAAAAAGAAAAAATAGGGGCGCCTGGGTGGCTCAGTGGGTTAAACCGCTGCCTTCGGCTCAGGTCATGATCTCAGGGTCCTGGGATCGAGTCCCGCATCGGGCTCTCTGCTCAGCAGGGAGCCTGCTTCCCTCTCTCTCTCTGCCTGCCTCTCTGCCTACTTGTGATCTCTCTCTGTCAAATAAATAAATAAAATCTTTAAAAAAAAAAAAAAGAAAAAAGAAAAAGAAAAGAAAGGGGTGTCTCGGCAGGGTTTTTGAAGGTGCATAGGAGCTCAGAGGGGCACACTGGGAACAGCTCTGACAGCGAGGTCAATGGTGGCCCACACACTGCAGCCTGGGCCCCAGATGCCCACATACAGCCCATGGCCTGCTTCCACAAGGTCACAAGCCAGCACAACCCTCCAAGGGCCTATGGGCCGTCACTTTCTGGAAGGGCTCAAAAGCAAGAAAAATGGCTGTGCTCAGGGTCAAAGGGCCTTTGCCACTTAATAGCCATGTGACCAGCTACGTGCTGAGAAGTGGTTCTATTTGGTTCTAAAGGGTGTTCTGGGAAAACAAGGCCTGGGGTCTCAGTATGAGCAATACTGCATACCCTCCCTCGCCACAGACACTGCTCATACCCCATATCCCCGTCTCCTGCCCTAGCTGAACACAGCCTACCCACACAGAGGTCTTCTCCCGGCCTCCCTTACAGCTGCATGTCCACATTCCTCTCCGTGGGGTGAGGAGAAGGGTGGGGAACCTTGTCTGAGGGCCTTCCTTGCCCTGCCTGGCAGGAGCAGGTGCTTCCATCCTGGGCCATGTCCCCGAGCCGCAGCCCAGAGAGACCTGGGTCCCTGTTACAGGGGGCACCACATGAGATGCCCTTCCTGGGGGCCATGGGCAAGAGAAAGCTTGGTGAACCTGTTCTCTTGGGTTTCCTGTCTCCCGGAGTCTAATCTGACAGGCGCCCTCCTTCAAAGACATTCATCCAGCACATGAGCATTTTAAAGGCTCTGAGAAGTGCTGCAGCCTATGACTCCTGCATTTTCCCACCTGTGTTGACCACAGAGCCCTCTCCGATGCACATACATCAACACAACAGTGACCGCACTTTGAGAAATGCTGTGCTGGGTGTTATTAACACCCTGTACAACAAATACAACTCAAATACTGGAAAGCCGTCTCTTCACCCAACTGGGAACATTAGTGCCCCCAGTTCGAGGATCCGTGGCAGACACAATCTGGGGCACCCTCCTAGTACGATGGGCCATGTGCATGCACAATGGACGAATGAATGAACAAATGTAGCCACCCACTTCAAAGACGACAGAACGCTAGTTCCAATGTCCAAGTGACCTCTTGGAGGTGAGCGGCCACCTCAGGGGCAGAGCTGGGGCCCCACTGCTGGGCCTTGAGTGCAAACGAAGACATGGAGCCCCATGTGGGCTGTTGGGCTGCCAGCACCAGGAGTAGACCCTACACAGAGGCCCCACGCAGACCCGTACCCACTGCACCCCTGCCGTGGATAGGCAGCCCCCCATCCCCGCAGGTGCTGAGTTGGGGGGTGGCTTCGGGGGAGCGGGACTCACATTTGCACACGGGGGTCACTGAAGACCACTCGGCGACACTCCCCTTCCAGGCACAGGTGAGGAGGCCAGACCCAACCATCTGGTGGCCTGAGGGGCAGTGGAACACAATGATGGTCCCCACGGAAGTGCCGTTGCCACGGAGGACTTGGAGGGTGCCCCTGGGTGGTGGCTGCACATGTGTGCACACGCCTAGGGAAGAAAAGAGGAGAGGGGGTGTGAGGAGCCCCTGCTGGCGGAAGCCCCACCTGCCCCACTAGCCACGTGACACTCTGGAGAAGGTCCCACGGCCCAGGCTAGCAAGCGCGTGGCAGCCATCAGGCCGGTGACCACAGATAGAGGCAGAGCGGGTCCCACAGTAAGCGAACTCTGGAGGCTCCAAGGACTGCAGTGTTGAAAACACAACTTTGTGTCAGACGATAAAGGCAAATTCAGGCAACCCCTGAAGGTGGTTTGAACGGCTCGGGTCCACTGATGCTGGACTTATTACAGGACAGAATGGTCCACGTAGTTCCCTTACCTGTAACTTTCCCAATGTCTGCTTCTCTCCAGCTCCCTTTCCTGTAGGACCACAGTACGTAACACACCTAACACATAAGCCACGTGTCTAGTGGCTCGTGGTGTGATCAGTGAGGCTTCGGTCACCAGGGAGCAGTAAGCAGCAGCAGCGGTAAGGTTTTTGGGGGAGTCTGAAGTTATACCTGAATATCAACCACGTGGGGCTCATCACCCCTAACTGTGCTCCGCCAGGCTGCAAGTGCTCGGCCCCACTGAGAACCTGGGGGGGCCCACAGGCTGCAATGTGAGGGAGAAGGTGAGCCAGGGGCCCTTAGGCTTTGTGCACTTTGTGGGGGCATGGCTCACTCCCGGATCAGCTGAGACACCCTGGGCACCTAATGGGTGCCTCGCTCCCATGAGCAGAGCAGTCCATCACTCCCTCACAGATGGGGAAACTGAGGCATGGCAAGGCTGGACAGTGCTTGGCCTTCCTGTGTGCACATGACCCTCGCCAGTGTCACCACCACCAGCAATGCAGCTCTGATAGAATGTTCTGGTCAAGAAGGACCCTCACGGAACTAAAAAAAAAAAAGGAGGACCCTCACTCCCAGCCCGGTTCAGCACCCACAGCCATCCCCGAGGAGAGCAGGGAGGAATCCTCACCCGCACTTTCCCGCGGGGACTCCGATCTCGCAGAGGGGGCCGACGCCATGGGGAGGGACCCAGAAGTAACACTCGGCATAGCAGGAGGGTCTCTCCCTACAGACCGCCCTTATGTATCAACAACAGCGCCCAGAGTCACAACAGAGAAGTACAGGTCAAGCAGAAAAGAAAAACAAATGGCAGGGCAATCAGTTAAAAAAAAAAATTAAATACAAGGGGCGCCTGGGTGGCTCAGTGGGTTAAAGCCTCTGCCTTCGGCTCAGGTCATGATCTCAGAGTCATGAGATCAAGCCCCGCATCAGGCTCTCTGCTCAGCAAGGAGCCTGCTTCCCTTCCTCTCTCTATTTTTTTAAAATATTTAAAAAAATTAAATACAAGACATTCATGTCAAAAAGGAAGAAGCAAAACTTCTTCATCTGATGACATGATCTTGGATCTAGAAAAATCCCCCAGGAATCTAGTAAAAACCTACAGAAACAAATAAGAATTCCCATAGGGCCACAGGAGACATGACCGACACACGGAAATCTGCCATATTTCAGCGCAGCGGCTGTGAGACGGAGACGGCAATCCCACTTTCTTTTGTAGGATAAACTGAACAAAATAAGGGCAAAACTTAAACCATGAAAACTCTAAGACATTGTTGGTGGAAATAAAGTTCCTGAATGAAGGGAAGCCACCGAGCCTGCGGACAGGGAGACGGACTCCAGGGGGACGGACACTCGCCTCCGCTCAGCCGCACACGCAGCCTGGCCTCTACCAGAGTCCCAGCGGCCGCTCTTCTAGAAACCAACGGGCTGGTCCAAAAATTCATAAGGAATTGCAGAAGACCCAGCAGCCCACACAAAAATGATCTTGAAAAAGAACAAAGTTGGAGGACTCACACTTTCAAAAGTTTCCACAAAGCTACGGTGACAAAGGGACAGACATCGAGGCCAGTGGCGCAGAGCAGCTGAGAGCCCAGAAATAAATTCATACTCCCACTATTCGCCTGCAGGCGGGGGAAGCCGCAGACTCCCCGCCGAGCAAGGAGTCTGATGGGCGGCTCGATCCCAGGACCCCAAGACGACCGGAGCTAAAGGCAGACGCTGCACTGACTGAGTCACCCAGGTGCCCCGCAGAAATTATTACACTGAATTACAGAAGGGACCTGAATCTAAAAGTGGGCAAAGGATCGGACAGACATTTCTCTACAGATGTACCAGCGGCCATGACAAGATGCTCAGCTTCCTTCACCTTCAGGAAAGCGCTAATCAGATCAGGGAGGTGCTGCTTCTCCGCCACAAGCATCTGTCCGTGACACAGAGGGGGACAGGTGTACCAGGGGTGTGGGAGCCCGAGCCCCACACAGCAGGCGGGAAGGCAGGCAGGCAGTGGCCCTAGCGGGGCCCCGCACGCACATGGACAGTCAGCGTGTGATGCCGCCACGCCCCGCTCAGCCACAGACTGGGGAGGGGAAAACACATCCACATAGACCTGTACACACACGTTCCCAGCAGCACTGTTCACAACAGCTGGAACCTAGAAACTGCCCTCCCGCCCACCCGCTGATCAACGGATAAATGGCACACAGAACAAGCCACACAGGGAATATCAAAGGACAGAGGCGCTGACCACCGTGCGGCCCGGCTGGCCACAAAACCTCACGTGGTCAGACTGCATTTCTATGAAACTCCCGCAAGAGGCCAATCCTCAGGCAGAGAGTGGATCAGCCGGGGTAGGAGAGACACTGCTGCGGCATGCATGGCTTCTTTCTGGGGTGAAGAAAATGTCCTGGGGCAGACTGTGGGGAGGGCTGCCCAGATCTGCAGGACACATTAAATACTGTGTACTTCAGGGGCGCCTGGGTGGCTCAGTGGGTTAAAGCCTCTGCCTTCAGCTCTGGTTATGATCTCAGGGTCCTGGGATCGAGCCCCGCATCGGGCCCTCTGCTTGGCAGGGGGCCTGCTTTCCCTTCTCTCTCTGCCTGCCTCTCTGCCTACTTGTGATCTCTGTCTGTCAAATAAATAAAAATAAAATATTAAAAAAATACTGTATACTTCAAAGAATGAATCACATCGTATATGAATTCTCTCTCAATAAAGCTCCAAACCTTTCAGGAAAAGACTTATGTCAATGAAAGAAATGCACATTTGAAACGTGAGGCATTGTCTTTGGGCTGTTGGCAGGGTCAACGGTAAAATGACTAGCCTACCAAGGTGGGTGGGGGGTGGAAGGGCGCTGACCTGGCACCCACCCTGTGGGGTGCCCAGTGGGACGCACACCCAGACTCCGGAGTGAGCTCTGAACTGACCAACGTCTCCCTCGACAGCCGGCCATGCATTCATGAATGGACAGAAGAAGGCCCACGCCTGGGACCTCCACCAGGACCGTGGACCTGGACTCATGCAGTCCTTCTGGGCAGGGGGGTTTGGGAAGGGTAGATACGCCACAGGCCGGTCACATGGTCACCCTGCGGCCAACACTTCCCAGTCCCCAATTTAGACCTGTCACTTCTGCATTCTTCTGTGCTCAGTGGCTTCCTTGGTACCGCCCTACAAGGCCCTGGCCCTCAAGGAGGGGAGGCAGCTGAGTTCCGGGGGTGCTCGCCCTGGTCTGCACCCCCCACCTCACCAGCACCCAGTCTGTACAGCTAGAACTTTCTCAAGGAAAGGTCCAGAGTCAGGGTCAGGCTAGAAGGCGTGAAAACAACTCCCTTCAACTCTGCGAGTATGTCTGAGTATACTTAAGTATAACTTAAGACCCAGGGAGAGTGCCCCCAGCATGCGACATGGCTGCATATAACCAGGTGGCCCTCTAGACCCCTACCCCTGGGGCTTTGGGAATCAAGGCAGCAAGGGTGACACCAGCTGGGTGACCCTATCACTCTGCTGCTCTGGGCCTGGGACCTACCTGTCGGTGTGGCAGCTGGCTGGGCAGGGGGCCTGCCCCAGACAACAAGGCCCCAGCAGGGAAACCACCACTATCATTGGGACACAGTGCGCCCTGCCATGTGCACGGGGTGGGGGCAGGGCCCGCTACCAACAGTCACATCCTGAGCTGTGGCCAGTTCCGGTGGCCAAGGTACCCAACCTAGCTTTCACCACCTGGCAATGCTCCTCCCCAAGTGCTCCAGGCAGTGAGGATGGGAGACTGCGGGGGTGGCACTGACCCGCAGGCCCGCCATGGCGCACCCAACGCAAGATGGGGACAAAGGATGTGGGGCTCACCCTGTGAACACGCAGCAGCACTGCAGGAGAATCCTGGCCCCCACCCCAGCCCTGGGGCCTCAGACACTGCATTTCCCAGCGGCGAGGGGAGCTCAGACCCATCAGAGGCTGGGAGTGGTGCCACGAGCATGTGTGCAGCTTGAACACTTAAAAACCCAGGCCTGAGGAAATAGTCCTGGTAAGTGAGGGGAGGATGAGGAGCCCTGCCCACAGCCCACCCTGCAGAGGGGCCAGGCTGGGCGCTCAGGCCTCCCCGGAGCCTGGATGGGATGTGGACAAGCAGGAGGGTGGTCCTGCCCTGTGGGGAAGACCCCAGCCCCCAAACCTCAGGCCCCCTCCATGGGGTTGGACTCTGTTCCACCGTCTCCCAGACCCAGGTTCTTGCTCCGACTCCATGTCCCCATCTGTGAAACTGGGTGCCCTGCCCCCAGGGTCATGAGGAAGACCGCCCCATGGAAACCTTAGAGCCATGCCTGGAGCTCACTAACCCTCTCCCCTGGGAGGGGGCAATGCCTCTTCTGACCCACCAGGCCGTGGTACCCAAGCCAACCTCCCAGCCCCAGGCTCCTACGGGCTCTCCTGCATCCCTTCCCTGGCTGACCCCATTTGCCAGACGAGGAAACAGAGGTCCACCGTGTCCACCCAGCACCCCAGGGGTCCACTGGCAGGGTCCCCACAAGATCTTTCCACTGGCGACACACAGCCAGGCCAGAGCAAGGAGGCGGCACGGTGTCAAAGGGCTACTGGGGATTCGAAACACCTACCTACCCCAGCCCCCTCGCCCCGGCCCCCTGACACGTCCTGAGTCACCAAGGCCTGGCAGCTGGGCCAGCTGCTCCTGCCGGCCGCATCCCCTAGACTGCAAACCCGGCCTCTGCCCAGCCCGGAGATGCCCAGGACACCCCCACCCTTTCACTACGCCACGAACAGCCCCTGCCTTGATATCTAAGAGACAAATCCCATCTTTCCCCCTCCCTGCTGAAAACCCACACAGACACCAGCAGCCAAGCCGGCCCTCCACCTGCCGCTGGCCCAGATACTGGAAGCTGCACCCCTCAGCCTTTGCCGCCTCGCTCCTCAGGCTCTTTATGAACCCTCTCTCTTTTCTGCTATGTTCAAATACATCTTAAAGGAGGAAAAACACAGCAAATGGATTTGATGCCAAGAAGACACAAACGCAAACCAAACCTGTGGGCTCCCTGGACAGTAAAGGGCAGACCTGCGCTGGACGGCCCACATCCTCAGCCCCTGACCCCCTCGCACACGGGAGGGGGGCAGGGCCTGACCCTGGCGCTTCCCCAGCCCAGCCCGCGTGGCCCGCAGGAGAAGAACAAGCCTCTCTTGTTAATCTTTTATCTGGAACCTTGGACCACAGGCCCACCCCTCTCATCCTTCTTCCTGGAGGCCATGCTACCCTCAAACCCTGACCTCACCCACAAGGGTCCAGGTAAATAAGTTACCTGACCCCCTTCTGCCAAAGGATCACGGGAGATGGGGAGGCCAGCCTGAGGGCCAGCTCACCAAGGGCCTGGGTCCCTCTGCCGCGGGGGACTCCCTTCTTGCTCTGAGTCTGTCTCCCTCAAATGGAAAGGGAAACCCCAGGAGGAGAGTTGAGAAGGCTGCCCTGCGCACACACAGGTGTTCTATGGACGGTGGGACCCCCACGATCCCAGCAGGAGGGGCAGCCACACGTGGGAGGCCCATAGTCCTGGTTGTGTGTCCTCAGGCAAGACACCCACCCTCTCAGAGCGGGTCTCCTTTCCCCATGGGGGGTGGGGGCGGGCCTGGACCTTGGCCACTGTGGAGACCAGGTCATCCCGGCATTCCCCAGGCGGCTGGCAGGTGACCTCACACCAGCGGAATACACAGTGCCTTCCAGAGCAGAACCAGGCTGACTCCAACCCTTTCAGGGGAGAACATCGAGGCTCTGCCCACACCTGACAGGAGGCCAAGCTGGCCTTGCAGGGGAGCACAGGCCACATCTGGATTCCCACGACTCCCCCCTGGGCCTCAGTCTCTCCTTCGTGAAAAGGGCAGAGGTCAGCTGTGCAGCAGGGCAGCAGGAGCGACGCCCAGGGCATGCCCTCACCATCCTGGGTCCTCCTGCTGCCCCTTCCCAGGCCCCTCCCTCAAGGCCTTCCAGAAGGTCTGGGAGTGGGGGCACCTCCGGCTGCTGGAACCCTGTGTCCCTCCTGCAGTCCTATACAATCTCCCTCATCAGGGAGTTGCTCTGGGATGAGGGCCAGAGCCGGGTGGGGGCCATGGGCAGTGGGAGGGTGGCCTCCGTGGTGGGCTGGGCACCCAGGCAGCCACTCCTGGCTGAGCCAGCCTCTCCCCGCCCACCTGCCCTTCAGCAGCCACACATGGGTGATGCGGGAAGAATGCGGACCCCAGGACACAGCTGGACTTCAACACCTAGTCTCAGGAGAACAGAGCAATGTGTCCATTTTACGACTACAGGAAAAACACCCCCCACTGCTATATTTAAGGGAGTGCCAAAGTGTCTCCAAAAGATCCCCCCCACATCCCTTCAAAAGCCCACAGGAACAAGAGGGAATCCACTTCACAGCTCGAAAGACCAAGGCCACGGGGCAGGGGAATGGAGGAGTCTGGATGGACTTGTTATCTGGGAGCAGAACGACCACGCCCAGGGCGGGCACACAGGCCCCCCAACTCCAACTAGCCCGTCCACAAGCATGGGGGCAGGTATACCATGCACACGGGGAAACTGAGGCGAGAGGCAGAGAGACACATCCCAGATCAGAGGGGACTTCCGAACCCAAACGCGGGGGAAGGACTCCTATGGGCTGGGAGTGCCTCCTCCCCAGGCTCACATCCAGGAGAGGGCTGAGTGGTAGCTGAACAGAAGCAGGGGTGGAGCTGGGCTGGGCTGGCCAGAGGGCAGGGACTGGCCTCTAATAAAGCCCCCTGCCCCCCCTCCGCCCCAGGCAGAGTTCTCAGTATTCTTTTGTATGCAAACACATCAGGGCCTCCGTCCTAGTCCTAAGTTCGGCTTGTGCAAGCCCCTTCTTGGTCAACACCCACCTCCCCGGTAGTGCGGCAACAAAGCCACAGGGTCCCCACGGAACAGAGCAACAGCGGCAAAGCAACAAATGCAGGAGGGGATGGGGTGGGAGGGGGGTCAAAGAAAATAAACCCCCCTCACCCAGCCAGGGGCAGGTCTCAGCTCCCACTCCCAAAGCTGAGCACCTCTGCTCTGCAGGCAACTTACCTCCTTCAGCCTCAGTTTCCCCATTTGAGAAGAACCTGCCCGCCCGTGCCCCCCCTCAGTGGCAGATGTCATTGTTTTAAGCCTGAATGGGCTGCCCCCAGGGGATGTGACCTGGGCCAGCCTGATCCTCCAGGTCCACCTTCCACGTGTCGAAGAGCCCCATCCCGCACCTGGCCTGGGGCACAGGTGTGCAGAGTCCCTCAGGCTCGAAGGAGAGGGGCAGCACTAAAGGGAGGCTCTGGGACGTCTGCTGCTGCTTCTAGGAGGGTTAGGCTTCAGACGCAGTCATGCAGCAAAGCCAGTGTTCAAACCTGCGCCTTCGGAGGAGCTCCTACACCCCAGCCAAGCACGACGGGGAAGCCTCATCAAAACACTCTCGAAATCAATCACAAAGTAAGCCAACTGCCAGCCCTCCCTCCTTCCGGAGACCCCGGACCTCGTGCGGGGCCCGACAGTCGCGGGACTTCGGGCAGGCGTCCTCCCCTCCAGGCTCAGTTTCCCCACCTGTGAAGTGGGGGGTGGGCGGGGCGGGGAGCCAGCGGCACCTCCCCGCAAAGCGAGGCAGGTTCCGCACGTCCGCCTCACCGACTTCCCCCGTAAGCAGCCGGCCGGGAGCCGGCGCCGCACCGGGAGAGGGCGCGCACCTGGGCGGGTGGGCGGCTGGGCGCCGCCGCCTGGTTTCGGGCCGCCTGGTTTCAGACCGCCTGCAGCCGGACTCCGGCTCTGCTGGGGCGCCGGCTCTGCCCGCGGAGTGGGTCGGGGAGGCTCGTTCTCCGGCGGGTGTCGGGCTGGGGGCCGTCCGGGACCCGGCTGTGCGCCCCTTCTTCCGGCTGTGCGCTCCTGCCCCCACGGCTGTGCGCACCCCCTCCCCGCCTCCGCCGTGCCGCCCGCCTCTCGACTTCCCTGTCGGTGAAATGGGTGCAGAGCCCCACTCGCGGCCCGCAGCCCCAGCGCTCACCTGTGCGGTTCCCCGGGGCGGGCTCCTCGTTCCCCGCACGCTCCCCGGGCCTCGCCTTACGGCGAGGGGTCGCGGCTGCCGTGGGCATCCCTGTGCTCCGCGGCGCTCTGCGGGGACTGCGGGGCCGAAGCCCGAGGGGCGGGGCAGCCCCTGGACACGCCCCCAGGGGCCCCGCCCCATGGGTTTGGGGGCGTGGCCGGCCCCGCGGGAGCCCCAACCCCCAAGGGGCCAAGGTGGCTGTGCAGGAAGTTTCGCTCCAGGACTTTGCAAGGGCTTTGCCCTCGGCTCCCGCCCCTCCGAACACCCCGGTCTCCCAGGCCAGGTGTCCTCCGTGAGGGGCATGTGGCTGCCCCATCTGTGTCACCGTGAGCCAGGCCCTCTTAGCTAGGGCTCGATGTTGTTGGTCTTCACGGAGGAACCCCGGGTGCTGGGGGCACATTCAGATCCCTGGGCTCTGGCTGTACCCCCACCTACACATGAGGGGGAACTGCCCCTCCAGTTCAACTACTTTGGGTCGTGGTACCGGGCTGGTACCAGAGCTGCAGCCCGCCTCTTCCTTTCCCCAGACCCCGCCCAGTTCAGTCGTCCGTGCCCGCCCTGGCAACCGCCCAGGGGGCTCTCCTAACATCGACCCAGGATCTGAGGAGGCTCTGGGTGGCTCAGGCCGCTCCTGAGTAGGCTTGTCGCCCCTCAGGTTTGTCGCCCTGCAGAGAAGGTGGAAGCTTCTTTATCAGAAAGAACAGCAGATGCAAAGGTCCTGAGGTTGGAAGCTTGAGGAACAGCCAGAAGTCCGGTGGCTGACTCAGGAAGTCCGGGAAGTTGGCCCAGGTGGACAGGACTGGCTCGGAAGGGCCTGGCAGGTGGCAGCAAAGAGGTGAGTGTTCTCCTGGGACCACAGAGTAGCATTTCAGCAGAGCAGCTCCCTGCCCCCCACTGGACTGCCCTGCACCTTTGCTTTCCCAGTCCAGTAGAATCTGTGCTGCCACCTCCCCCCCAAAACACACTTTTTTTGTAGGATGAACACAGTTTTTAGGCCTGTGCGATGGTCCACATCTGTGCTGCCACCTCCCCCCCAGTCCAGTAGAATATGTAAGGGGCACACCCTTCCCCTGGGTGGGAGTTGCTTTCGCCCCATAATATCTGCTCCCCACTTCAGACCTGTGGACCACATAGGATGAGTTTCTTCCATTCCCTTGACTAAGCAGGTGTTTCCCATTTGCCATGTCGGGGAGCCTGGTGAGTCCTCAGGCCTCCTCCACGCCATGCCAGGGGACTGGAGCCCCAGAATTCCCTTCCAGATGCCCCCTAGCCCTTCTCCAGGGCTTGCACAGAGGGCTGGAGGGGAGGCGAGATGGCCTCCAGGACCCCAAAATGCTGAATTGAGCCTGGCCACTTAGCGTGTGTATGTCTTCTGGGGCTGCTGTAACAAGGGGCCGTGGACTGAGGCCCAGGATAATAGCAATGTGCTCTCGGGGTTTTGGGGGGCCCAAAGTCTAAAATCAGGTGTCAGCAGAGCCCCACCCACCCACCAAAAGGCACTAGGAAGGATCTGTTTCAGGCCTCTCTCCAGCTTCCCACAATTCCTTGGCTGGTGGCAGCACCATCCCAGACTTCACATGGCTGGCAGTCCCTTTGTACATTTCTGTCTCTGTGCTCAAATTTCCCCTCTTTTATAGGAACACCAATCTTATTGGAGTAACATCAGTCCTTTTGACCTCCCTGTAACTTGGTCACCTGGAGAAAGATGCTGTCTCCAAATACAGCATGTTTAGTGTGCTAGGGGTTAGTACTTCAGCCCTTAAATTTTGGGGGTGGGTGGACAAAATTCAGGCTGTAGCAGATGGTATCAAGGTCAGGGAAAGACATTTTTCTCAGTGTATGGCTTGGTTGCATGTTCTGGGTGTTCAAGTATGTGGTACTGGCCTCCTTCTGTACCAGTAGACAGCTAAGGGTGGCCCATGACCTCTGCCATTTCCCATGGGAAACCATGTCCCTCATCATGGGTCAGGGCACACACGTGCCACCAAAGCCATCTCCACAAGCAGCAGGAGGCCCTGGGGTTGGTTCTGGAAGGGAGTCCACAGCTTATAGGAGTCATGAGCTGAACTGCCCTGTCTACTGATTCTGGGGCCTCTTGGAGAGCCCAGCAACACTAACTGTGTGCAGGAAGGGAAACTGAGGCCTAGGAGGGAAAGCACTTGGCTCAACTCAAGTGCTTGGGTAGACCCACTGCCTGGGCCAACCCCTGCTCGAAACCTCAGCCCCTCACCTCTGATGGTCTCCTGCCATGCCTTGGGCCTTAATGTTCCCATCTGAGGGACAGAGAATGTTGCATCACCCTCCTGAGACCTCAGAGGCTGACATGATCAGTGATGGAGTTGTGCCACAGAGGCCACAGAGGCCCCACTGGAGTTTGCACTTACCCCCGCCCCACTTGCCCCTGCCTCTCCATGTCCTGGCTGGGAGCAGTGCCTGGACCAGGTCCAGCTGGTGCCTCATTGCCCTCAGGCACTGGCTGCCTCCTCCAGGAAGCCCTCCCTGCTTACCTGCCCCTACAAAACTGATCTCTGTGTGTGTGACCTCAAAGCCAGGATTGTGTCTAAAACAGAGAGGACTATGCTTCCCCTCATTCCTGTGACAGAGACCAGGAAGGAACTTGTGGACCGCTGTTGGAGAGGCAAGAAGCGCCCAGTACAGAAGCCTAAGGAGGATTAAAGACTTGGCCTCTCTGGCCCCCACCCCATTACCTGCCCCCTCGTCTCAGTTTACAGCTGGGAGCAGACAGTATGCTAGAACATTTGTGCCGTGAATGACTTTGTGGAAAGGCACTTGGGAGAGGAAAGGGGTCTCAGTATTCTGCTCTGTAAAATGGGCCAACACACATGCTGCCAGAAACAAAGGGATGGTGAGGCTCTACCTGGGGGGGTCCCCTCTTCCTGAAGGGCTGTCCCAGGTTGACTGATGTGTCACTGGTGGCCTGGGGTTTGGGGAGCTGGTGGCCTGGGGTTTGGGGAGCTGTGCATAAGCCCGGTGGGGGGCAGGGGTGGTTATTGGTGTGTTTCCCTCAAATTGGATAATAACTGTAGAAGGGCTAAATGCTTTTTGTTTTCTTTAAATATTCCTGATTGTTTTGCTTCTACTCAATAGAAGCATGAGATTTCCATCCTAAAAACCTTTGACAATGGACCAGGTCTGGAAAGTTCATTGCAAGATGGTAAGAGTTAGGGAAGCAATGTGGCCTCACAGGCTGGCCCTTTTTTTTTTTTTTTTTTTAATTAAAGCAATTTTCAATAAAATAATGTGAGCTTGTAGCTCCAATGAGCTGAATGTGTGGGGAGGGTGTGCCCCACAATGGCGCCCTCCGTGCACGCGGGCCCTCCAGCTGCCCCACAGGAAGGCAGCAGCCCGGTCCCCTTCCGCAGGTGAGCCCCTGCCTGGAGCCCGCTGCCTGCCAAGGCCCAGCTGTCACTGCCCAGCTGTCCTCCCTGACGGGCAGCCTGCACATGCCAGCTTGCCTGGCCTCTCAGGAGGGAGGGGGTGGGTCCCCCAAGTGTTATTGATCTGCCACCCTCAGGTTCACAGTGCTGGTTCGGGGATGACGCAGCAAGGCATCTCCCCCATCTCCTGCCGGGAGACAGGCCTCAGGGCCCCATGCTTCCCTGGAGGGTGAAAGCACGTGGGAGATTCACAGACAAGATCCCACCAGCCCCTCCCAGGCGCCAGGCCTACACAGGGCACGGGACACAGCGGACACGAGAGGGACATGGCCTGCGGGGTTGCTCCCCACCTCTGGGCTGCAGGCCACTGTTTCCTGCTTCCTCACTCTTCTCTGTGCCATCTGAAGTTTCTGCAACAAGCATGGATCCATTTAATCCGAAAACAGGAGAAGAGTAAAACATTTACTATTAAGGGACCTGTAACGACTGCATGAATTCACAAGACAGTCCAGGTCCCACAGTAAAAAGATGGGTGAGAACCCTTGTTTACAGAGAGGCAAACTGAGGCACGGGGAAAGGGACTGTCCCATCCAGGACCACGCACCTGGATGAGAGGGTTCTGGGCCCTGCTGGGGGCGGAGACTTGTGTTCACAGCCCCCAGTGCTCCCCAGTAACTGGAGCAGTAGCAAGTGCACAGGAGGGTCAAGGGCAATCCAGGGGCTTAGCGCTCATGAGCCGGCTAAGCCTCTTTGAGCCCTGCACCTGCCCAGTGAGTCCCCAGGCACCAGAGAAGTGTGAGAGCCTGCCCCCCACGCTCCCAGCTGGCCTCCCAGGACAGGCCCCCTTGTTGCCCGGTGGGAGGCCTTGGGTGAGTCCTGCCCCTCTCTGGCCTCCAGTCTGGTCTCCACCTCCCCCAAGCCACACCTGCCAATGCTCAGCGCTCTCCTGCAGGCACTTTGGAGGCCCAGGCATAAGGAGTCCTAAGGGTGGCCCCTCATGGGGCCTTGGAATCTGGCCAAGGCCATCCAAATGGACAGATCAGGGAGCCCTGGCCCCAAGCAGGTACTGGGACAGCTCTCATTTCACAGATGGGGACACAGGGGCCTGGAGGGAAGGGTCTGCCCCTAGCGACACTGCTCACCCAGACCTTCATGCCAAGGCCCAGGGGCCAGGGACTAACTGTCCAGCTCTCTGTGCCTCTGTTTGCCCACCAGCATAATGGGTGTGCTAGCACTCCTCCTTCCTGGGCTGAGGGCCGACAAGATGTGCAGTGCCTCTGAGCATGTCCAGCATGGGAGGCCCACACTCGGGGCTGGTAGGAGGGGCTCTGTGTCATCACAGCAGAAGCAGGTCCACCAGATAGCAGAGCGGGAAGGGGCTGTGCACCCGCTCTCGCCCCCTTACTCTCCATGCCGACAGCCATGCTGTCCAGTGACCATCTCGAGAACTTGGCTGTCTTTGCTTTATGGGTGAGAAACGGAGGCTCGGGCTTTCCAGCCGCACAGTTTGCTAAAGGGCTGCCCTCGTCGGCTACAAAAGAGAGAAACCCAGTGTCAGCCCAGGGGCAGAGTGGAGGACTTCTGAGAAAAGGCCCTTGTGGTTCTGGGTCCTGCCCTCCCAGCATCCCGACGCCACTGCCCAGGGGCGCTCTGGACCATGGGCTCATTTGTCCCTGGGCCAGTCGCTGCGGCCAGGCAGAAGTGCGCGAGGACCAGGGCTCCTGGATCCTGCTGCCGTAAGCAGGGGATACTGCTTACAAGGGCCACAGTCATTTCTGCTCCTGAGTCTGCCATCGAGGCCCATCTGCAGAGCGCTCGCCCTTCTGGCTCCATGCCTCTCCCCGAGGCTGCCTGAGTTGGCTCCCAGAAGACGGGAAGTGCACATCGGCCATTTCTCTCAGCCTAAGCGTGGAAGCTTTCTTCTGTTTTACTCTGTTCTTCAAGCAGCCGTAGAGCTCGGGTTCCGGGAGTACAGACAGACCTTGTCTTTCAGTGCGATGCTCCTTGGCAAATTTGAGAGCCATGTGGGAGTCCGGGCTCTGGAGCAGCTTGTCCCAGACCCTGCCTGTGTGTCTGCCAGGCCACCTGCACTCCGGCAGCCTGCTCCCAAGTGGAGAGTAGCATCAGATTCAGACCCCATAGGCGGGTGTGACGCCTCGGAGGTCTGCGGGAGCAGACATGCACAAGCAGGTGCACACAGAGGAGATCCCGGGGGGAGCAGCGCATGGTGTCAGTGCTGGAGGGGACACTCCCGTGTCCCAGGAGCTTCCCTGTACTTCTAGACTTCACAGGAATGTGCAGTCCACCGTCGAGCCTCAGGCTGTCCTGCTGCCCTCCACCAGCAGGCTCTGTGGAGCCTCTGTGGGCAAAGCCCGAGAGCAGAGACCGGGTCAACTCTTGAGCGCCTGCGGTCCTACCGATGGTGCACATGGATTTTCCTTCTCTTCAGACCCCTCTCGGCCTGAGGGTCCAAGTTCATGTGGCCATCCTGGGTTTTGCGGCACTCGGATCTCCCTCGTCCCCTGCACCCTGTGCTCCTAAGATCACTGGAGACCACCTTGTTCCCAGCTCCTCTGTGGGGCTCAGGGAGGGCCGGGGGATTTTGAGGCTCACCCAGCTGGTGAAGGCCAAGGCCCTGATGGTGAGCACAGGCTGGATCTCAGTGTGGCTACATGCTCACTGGGACCCTTGTACAGTGGACAACCTGCTCAACTGAGCACGGTGATCCTTCATGCAGAGCACGCTGCTGCAGACTTCAGAGGGCTGGATGTTCCCAGGTCCTGTAGGAGGCAGCCACCGCCTCAGTAAGCCAGACTTAAAGGGGTGATTAGGCTGACCAGTTCCTGGTGAGCCCTACCCATCTCTCACGTCAACCCATCCCACCATGGAGTGCCACCTGGCTGCTCTTACTACCAGCCTCCATGATCTCCCAGGTCCACAGGGCCCAGGAGGAAAGCCCTCTGTAACACTGACTTTTCTCCCATCTTACCCAGCACTTTCATACTCAGCACAGGTGTCATCTCCTCCAGGAAGGCCTCCCTGCTGACCAGAGCTGAGCTGGGGAGACCACAAGCAGATTCCACCAAGAGTGTGGGGACCACATACAGCTCATCTCTGTGGCTGTACATGCAGCACGGGCCAGACCCAGGGCAGCCAGTACCAGCGGTCTGCAGAGCCCGCAGAGGATTGCTGGCCCACGTGGGTAATGTTGGGGATGCCTCGGGCAAATCCCCTGTCTGTTCTTTCTCTCCGCTCACCTGCTGGACCTCCGGCCCACGTCATCAATGACCTTGGCCTTTGAAATCGGCAACCTTGAGTTCAGACCCTGGAGCTGCTGGGGTGCTTTGGATAGAAGCTGCCTGTGCCCACCACACCTCCTCAGCCAAGCCCTGCAGTGCCTGAGGCTTCCCCTGGGGCCCTTCCTTATGGTCTTTCATTTTCTGTGATCTGAGGCTGGGATGGGCCACCGCTGACCCCGGAGAGACTCCCAGGGCTCACCATTGCCTGGAGATGGTAAAGGACGCCCTGGGGGTGCCTCACCTGCAAACCAGCCCATGCAGAGCCACACCCACCTTGTAGGGTGGGCTGGGGTGGGGGGGCATCCACCTACCCTAGTCACCCCAGGCCGGGCACCAGACAACTAGCCGCCACGCCCCCAGCGCACTGAGATTACTCAAACAGCTAGTCCTAGGCCTGCTGCCCACCGTTGCCAGCTACTCCCACAGACCCCACAGGACTAGCTCTTGCCATGTTCTCCTCTCCGTCTGCCTCCTGCCAAGCCCTCCCACGAGCCCCCGTGCTGCCCCCACGTGTGCTGTGTGCCCTGGTTTGCTGGCCCCTGGAGCAGGATGGCCCTGAGGGGACAGTCCCCCTGCCTCGAGGGAGCTGTGCCACGGGGCTCTCCAGCGGAACAGGAGCGGCCCCATAGCACCAACATCACACAGGGTCGCTCTGAGGCAAGGACGCAGCGCTCCCCAGTCCTGTCTATGTGAGGTCCCTGGGCAAGTGGTAGGAACACCAGACGTTCTCCGTCCTGGGGATCTGAGTGACTGCTGCCCCTCACCTGGCACGGCTCTTCCCTCCTTTCCTCCTACTTTCTGGGAGAAGTTACTGATATTTAAGCATGGACGGGCCCATGTCCTAACGAAGCGGCCCTGCCCCTGACCTCTCCTCAGAGTCTCGTCATGCCAGCCTGGCCCCCAGCCCCGGACACCCCAGCAGAGAGATGCCTGCACTCCCCATGCCATGTGCTGCTCCCGACCACGGCAGCCGCCAGCCCCTGGTATGCCCCTGCGGCTCGAGAGAGAGGCCACGCTCCAGTCACCTCCAGACCAGAGTGGCTCCACGCCATGCCGTGTGTCAGCGTCCTGAGGCCACCACAGCAAAGTGCTACAGACTAGCGGGCTTGGGACCGCCGGAGAGCACTCGCCGTTCCTTGTCCGTGGGCTGCGCTGGCGCTGTGCCAGGCTCTGTCCTCCACCTTTGGGCATCTTCTCCCTCTTCCTACAGGGACACCCGTCACAGGGACCTCCTCTTAACTACATCCGCAAAGATCTTACTTCCAAATTATGTCACATTCTGATGTTTCGGGTGGATGTGGATTTGGGGGGACATTATTCAACCCACCACACTCTGCCCTCTGATCCCCTTAAAAGTCACTTTGGTCTCATGTTCAGAATATACCCGCCCATCCTGCCAGCTCTCAGAGTGTTAACCCATTCCAAAAGGGAGAGGAGAATGGACAGAAGGACAGAGTCGCTGGTCCCAAGCAAGTCTGAAGCCTGGAGAAGAAGCAGCCAGAGGCTTCAGGGCCCGAGAATAACCCTCTGTAGCCCGACACTCTGTCCTCTAGGCACATGGCAGCAGCCCTGCTCTCTGGGGCCCTGGGCACCCCGTCAGGGAGTTCACACCACCAGACAAGAACCCCCACAGACCTGGCCTGGGGTCCCCACCTCTGTCCCGGTGCTGGGCTGAGAGGGTGCACCCCCAATTTCTCCAGGAACAGGGGTTCCCACGGCACCACCAGTGTTCCTTCGGACCTAATTTAACAATCTGGGCAGGTTCCCTTTTGCCCAACAGCCCCTCCCCCATTGGCCTCCTGCCCCCCCACCCCCAGGATTTACAAGCAGCTTTGTTTGGAAATGTCCTCAGCTAAACATCCAAGTTCATCCCTTCCAGTGTCTCCTTTGCGCTCAGCCTGAGAGCGTGGTTCAGCCAGGCTCTGCCACACTCAATTCCCCAACGCCCTCCCCAGAGGAGCCTTTCTCGTCCCTTTTTCTACCGAGAAGCTCTCGGAGGACATTGAGTCACCTTCCATCCCGTGCCCCAAACTCGTCCAGTTCCCAGCTCCTCAGCCACTCCCGAGGCCCAGTGTTTGCTAGCACAAAGTCGGGGCTAGATCGCTGGGGAAGAACACATTGCCACAAAGTTGCCAACAGCAGAACTTAAATTCATCAAAACAACAGAAATGTATCCAGGAAGCCGGGACCCTGGGGTCAAGGTGTGGGCAGGGCCACACTCCCTCTGGAGGCAGCCGGGAGGACCCTTGCGCACCTTCCAACCCTGCTCACTCTGCCTGTCCAGCTCTCCACCGCCTTCGGGTGCGCCAGGACGCTGAGCTGTCATGTGGCCATCCCGGAGTGTCCTCTCTCCTGATACAGACCCAGTTATGGGGTTACGGTCTGCTCTATCCTTACTTTAACTAATATCACATTTTGAGGTTCCGGGTGGACATGAATCAACCCAAGACACCTGTGTTGGCTTGCTTCCGTTCTCCCTTCTCTGCCTTGTTTTCCCCCCACCGCAGTTTTCCTAGGAGCCTCCTGAGTAAATTCCTTGCATTCAACTTGTACGGCAAGATCTGCCACTGAGAGAACCTTAGGTGACACAAATCCCTGCTCTGAGCTCCCAGGGACCCCCTGAAGATGCAGCCCCCCACCCTGAGCTCCCCGGGACCCCCCGAAGACATAGCCCCCCACTCTGAGGTCCCGGGGACCTGCCGAAGACACGGCCCCCCCCCCACCCCGAGCTCCCTGGGAACCCCCAAAGATGCAGACCCCTGCACTGAGCTCCTGGGGACTCCCCGAAGACACGCCCTCCCATGCTGAACTGTCGTGTACCCCTCTCTGGGCAGGGGAGGATGATGGCCCCTTTCTGTGAGGTTTTGGGAGAATGTTGTGGGCTCTGGGCTGAGGACCACATGCACTTCCTGCTCTGGGGAGCAGGGGTCCTTGGGAATGACCCCATTATTTTTTCTTGAAGAGGATGGGCTGCTCACCAGTTTCCTGGTGTCCCTTTGGGGGCAGATGTGTTTTGGGGGTGTCATTCACTTCTCCGGGTTTTGACAAGGCACAGGGCAGCAGAGCCCCTGTCGAATGGAGACTTGTATCACAGCAGGCAGTACTGGCCCTAGCAGGAAAGGGGACCCTTCTGTTTTTCCCAGGGACACTGCCAGCCCGACTTCAGGTGGGGAGACAGGGCCAAAGCAGGACACGGTGGAGGCCGCCGGCCGGCCCCTACAGACAGCAGCCGCCGGGTGGGCGGAGCAGCGGAGCGCTGCACGTGCTTTATAATCTCGCACAGCTGCTTCGGGGAAGTCCGAGATGGGTCTGCTCCCCAGTCCTGGTGTGGGCCTCTGGGCCCCTGCACTGTGCAATGCTGGGAGCCACCGGGACCAGCCCTGACCAGGGAGGAGGGAGCTGGCCGGCAATGTTCCCACCGGGGTTGCCAGGCAGGCTGGGAAGGCCTGAATGTGTAGAGCGGGAGGGGCGCCTGCAGGCCGCACCAGGGCTGTGGGTCAGGAGCCTCCATTGGCGCTTTGCACCCGCAGGCGGGCACCGAGCCCAGAAGTCCATCCAGCCAGCAGGGCCAGGACGGGCTGGGCAGGCCTCAGAGCCAGAAGGGTGGAGGCCGCCGGTTTCCCAGGATGGAATGTGCAGAATGTGGGTGGGTACCTGGCTGCGCCCCACAACGTGTCCCGGCCCTGTCCACCTCCTTGGGCCCTCGGTTCCCCCCTCATAAATTGGGAGCAGCGGTAGGCATGAGGCTGTTTGACCAGGGAGCAGGTGGCTGCTTCCAGGAAGGCTGGAGTCCCTAGGGTCCTTCAGACTCTCCTGGGGACCACCTGGAACCCTTCAGGACCACAGAGAGCCTCTGAGGGGTCATGGCTGGGGGAAAATGGAGATGCCAAGCTGACAGGTAGACAGGCCTGGACTGGATGCTTCTGGAGCACCATGCACTGCCCACAGGCCCCGGCCCCTGGTGCGTACAGACCTCCCTAGTTCCTGTACCAGGGCGTTGGGTGGAAACCCGGATGCAGAGAGGTAGGGTCCCACTGGGGGCGGGCTTGAGGGTCTCAGGTGCTGTCCTGGGAGGCTTCCATGACACTGTTCTCCCCATGTCAGATATCTGAGGTAACCCCCAGCCGATCCTGCCCACAGGGGAGCCCTGTGAGGATGGGCCCTGTTTGTCTGAAAGGGATGGGCCTTGGGGGTCCGGGATATAACTGGCCTCAGCTGCCAGCTGGGTCTCCAGGAAGGCTCCACCAGAGCGAACTCATCTGCAGACACACTGCACGCAGCACCGGGGGAGATGAGCCCACCCTCCTCCCTGCATGCCCAGTGCCAGGACCAGGAGGTCCTCAGACTCCAGGAGGAGGACCAGCCCCTCGAGAAGCTGTGGTAGCCAAAGCTGGAGCTCCCCAAGGCCTGGGATCTGGGCTTGACCCTGCCATGCCCATGTGTATGCTGCTGTCCCCTGGGCGGGGGAGTGGAGGACAGCAGACCTCCAAGTAGGACCCAAATGCCTCTCCCCAGTGTTCTGGGGCACAGTGGCCCCTCTGGGTCTCAAGGTGCCAGTCTCTGCAATAGGACCAGATGTCCAGGATGAACCAGCTCTGTCCCTGAGACCCAGAGACCGGGAGAGTGCCAGGCCCTTACAGCCTCAGGCAGCCAGTGCCTCTCTCTGAGCCGCAGTTTCCCCATCTGTAAAATGAAGGTTCCGGACCCAAAGTGCTCAGGGGCCACATGCCAAGAACAGTGTCCCCAAGCCTTCGCCATGGCTACTGGCAGACACCGAGTACCTGTTGTCGGTGCCACATCCTGCCCTGGGAGTCTGTGTACTGCACAGGGGCACAGAGGTTCTACAAAGGCACATATGGGAGCCAACAGTAGAGGGCGTCCAGCAGGGTCTCAAAAAGACGGGCGGGAGGTGGGAAGGAGGCGGGGCCAGAGTGGGGGTGGGGGCGGGGGGATGGTGAGGTTGGGGCCTGAGTGCGGGGTGAGGGGGACAAAATGAGGCCGGATGTGTGCAAGGTCCAGGGTCTGCAGGGCGCCGTCTGACACCCGTGTCAGAAATCCAAGTGGCAGCACACGGGAGCCATGCCCAGTGTACAAACGGGTGGATGAAGAGTGAAGGAATGACCACCAGCGGAGACCCTCGCTCGCTGTGTGACCCAGGGCAAGTGTATTTCCCTCTCTGGGCCTGTTTCCCTAAGGCTACGATGCCTCTGAGTAGTCCTTCTTCTCAGCAAGTGGCTGGCTCCATCCACTTTCCAAGACCGCGGTGGATGCCAGCAGCACCCGCTCTGGGCCTTGTGAGGACACGTGCTCCCGCGGTGGGGCACGCAGCAGGCCCCGGAACACCTGACTGGAGCCTGGGCTCCAAGCACCATGCAGGAGCTCTGTGGAGAGGCCCCTGTGCACACACGTCCCCAGCTCCTGTCCCTTTGTTCTCCCTCTTCCTCCCGTGGGAACCGCTCAGGCAGGCCCCTCACCCCTACCACGGCCCCCGGGCCTGCCCAGACCCCAGCCTGTGCTCCCATCTGGCAGGCTTCCCTTCCCCGCTTCTAGGGATTGTCCTGTGTTGGCACCACGGGGGCTGCTGGGTGGGGAGGAGGAGGAGCAGCAGGACAAGGAAGAAGCCAGTGGAGAAGCCCAGAGCCTCTGCCCTCTGTGGGTGCTCAGGAGAGTGAGCCCAGACCCTGGGCTCCAGGGCGGGCCGTTGGGTTGGGAAGGAGCCCAGGACCTGGGGACACGTGCCCACCGGGGCGCACACCGCCACTCACCCTGGGACCTCACGCTCTGCGGAGTCATCTCTTGAACAGCTAGAAGCGGCAGCCTCAGGCTCGCCCATCGCGGGCTCTTGCTGGAGACCTGCTGGGGACCTGGAGCCCTGTCTCCATCAGCACCCCCCGAGTGACCCACACTCCCAAGTCCACCTCACGGCCCCCACCTCTCAGAGCAATGGTGCCATAGGAGATGCTGGGGAGACCTGGAGCCAGGCCCTGTGGCCCCCAGCCTGCTCTGCTGGCCCCTCTCGGCCCTGCCCTTGGCCTGTGTGTGCTCCCTACAGGTCTCCAGGGGACCTGCCCTCCTCTGACCGCTCTGCCAACACCCATGCTGCAGGAGATGTGGCTCCACAGGGAGGAATTCTTTCCTGCACAGCCTCAAAGCCCGGTCCAGAACGAGCAACGGGGGCATGTCTCCCAGCCCTGCTGTAGCCACGGCCTGTGGGGCCCACGGCTGGCCCCAGGCTCTCCCATGGACTGCAGCCGACTGCAGGGGGCAGCACGCTCCTTCATACTGAAGGATCCTGGTGATCAACCCCAGGGCTGCCCGGTGAGGGCAAGGCCCCTTTGAGGTCACCATGGAAACCTGTGTATGGGGACCACAGCCTGCTGGGCAGGAGGACAGGTCCCACACAGCTCACTAGGGGGCTGGCCAGGAGGACCCCAGGTGGGCTCCTGCTGTGGGGGGCCTCAGGTGTAGTTCCACACCTGACCCCAGTGGAGTGCCCCATACCCAGTGGGTCACTCCCGGCTGCCCCTGAGGTCTGGAGTTCTGAGACCCGTGGTGACCTCCTATGACTCAGTCTCCTCAGCTGTCACGTGGGAACGTCCCGGACAGGGCGCCCCTGAGAAGAGCCCACTAGGCCTGCAGACATAGGAGGTGCTCAGTGAGTGCAAAGAGCAGAGGTCAGAGGAGAAGGACCTGGACCAGGGAGAGGGGCCGGCTGGGCACTTCACGGACCCCCTCACAGCGGCGGGACCTGCTCCCCGCAGTCCTCACTGGGCCGTCCCCCGCTCTCCCCTCCTTGGGACCCCACTCTAGGGCTGTGCCCGGCTACTGGCCGCCAGCATTTATTTTCTCAGACCAGTATGGCCTGCTGCTGGCCAGGGGACTCAGGGGCAAATCTCGGCCCCACGTGATGCAGGGCCAGGCCTCCCCCGGATTCTGCGGAGTTTCCCAGGGCGGTCCTGTAGACACGCCCGCAGCGACGGCAGCCGCTCCAAACAGGGAGGCGGGCTGCAGCAGCTCTGGGAGTGGGCAGAACAGGACAGTGCAGTCCAGGCCAGTCACAGTTCAGCTCACACGGTCCAGACGGGGCAGGAGGGCGGGGAGGGAAAGCAAGGCTGCAGACCTCCACCCGGCATCCCCAGGTGCCCCCAGGCCGCTCCTTCCGCCTTCCGGAGCTGGGTGCCCCTCACTGCACGGTGGCCTGCACCCTGTTCCAGGCCACGCTGTCACGGCTCTTCCTGGACACACGCTGGCCACATGGGCCTGTTTCCTCTGCTTCAGAAAGAGGTCCCCCCAGGGTCAAGTGTCCCGTGGCTTGTCCGCTGCCAGCAGTCTGAGAGCCCCACACGCCTGCACATAGCCTCCCAGGTGGGCACAGGCCCTGCTGTGGTGGCCACAGAGCCAGGACACGGGGCTGAGGCTCAGCTCACAGGGCCACCAGGCCAGGGTCCCCGCGGGCAGCCGCGCTCAGGGCTTCCAGCCACTGCTGCCGCAGGTCCGCCGATGGGGTGCTCAGGTACAAGGACTGCTGGGCCTGCTGTAGCCGCCACACGTGCCTGCTGTCCGGCCTCTCCACAGGGTCCAACACGCTCACGGTGCAGCCAGCAAGGGGGATGGTGCGTGGCGGCCCGCCATCCTGCAGCAAGGGAGAGCTGTGTCAGCATCCCGGCCTCTGCTGCCCACAGAACACTCTTTCCCACGGGCAGACAGCAGAGGGGTGACTCTGAGCAGCCGGGGAAACCAAGGCCCCAGGATCACAGGACTGAGCAGGGCTGGTCCCAGACAGCGTGGCCCAGGCCCCTCTGGGCGCCGTGCGCCTAGGCTCCAGGCTAAGAATTGGGGCACAACCCCTAGCACGACTGGGGGAAGGTGGGGGTCATACCTGGCTGTCTCTCTGCAGGTGCAGCACCAGCTCCAAGGGTTCTGACGCTGGGATGGTGGCCCACACCTCACTCCACACCACACCGCTGTCCGACACCTGCAGGGAGCTGCAGAGCATGCTGGGCTGGGGGTCCACAGACTCTGGGTTCTGGAGACATGAAGGGTGGGTCAGGGGCAGCCTCGCCGCAGGGGTCACCCTCATGGGGAGGGGCAGGCCTTCCTTCCTGGGAACGTGCTGGACAAGGGCCTGGGCCCACCTGACCCACCCCAGGGTCACCGCAAGGGCCTCTGTGTTTCAGGCTGCACCATCCAGGGACTGAGACGATGAGTGGTCTTGGGCCAGAAATAAAGAAAAAATGGAAGAGTTGGAACCAGGGTGTGGCTCATGAGAAAGGGCTGTGTGGGCTTCCCCGGAACACATGCACCGTGCACCACACACGTGATGCACACCACACACACGCACGCTGCATGCACGCACATGGCGGACACACATGCCACGCACCTAGCATGTGCACACACACACACACACACACACTCTCTGTCCTGGCACAAGCCAACAGCTGTGAGCACTGCAGAGGCTACTGGGGACAAGGGCTCCCCTCACGAGGCTCCCAGCATCGGCCTGCCCACCTCTGTGCCGTGTTTGGGCTCCTCGGGTGCCGCCTCAGGGCTGGGGCTCTCAGGTACCGCCTGCTGCGTCAGGAAACACTCTCGGCAGACACGGCTCTGCCTGCCATTCTCGGCCTTGAACTCGGAACACTTCCCACAGATGACCTGCAAGGCAGAGGGCACCTGTGACCCCGCCCCCAGGGACAGAAGTCTGTCCAGGAAGAGACCGGAGGGGCTGCAGGGCCAGGAGGGACACCACATGGGGAGGGGAAGGGCTTCTCTGCAGGAGCCTCATCAGAGGGTAGGGACCCCAGTGCTGGCCCCATGGGCCATCCAGGACTTGCCTCCTCTCCTAGAGGGCCCCGCAGTTTGTGTGCACAGAAAGAAAATTGGGAAGAGGCACCAGGTACATGGAATGACGCTCAGCATCACTAATCACCAGGGAAATGCAAACCCAATCCACAGTGAGATATCAGATATTGCCTCACACCTATCAGGATGGCTAGTACCCCAAACACAGGCAATCAGCATTGGTGAGGATGTTGGTGAGGACGTGGAGGAACCGACCCCTTATGCATCATTTGAGTGAATGCAAGATGGAAGAGCTGCTGTGGAAGACGGATATCCAGTCTCCAAAAACACTAAAAATGGAGTTACCCTAAGACTTGGCAATTTCCATGATTTCTATTTTTATGGATGGTTGGATTAGTGAGTAGATGGATGAAGACCCACCCATCCACCTATCCATCTATCATTCATCCATCCACCCACCCATCATTCATCCACCCACCCACCCACCCACCCATCCATCCACCTATCCATCCATCCATTCATTTATCCATCCATCCACCCATCATCATCCACCATTTACCCACCTATCTATCCACCCACCCAACCATCCATCCATCCAACCATCCAACCATCCATCCACCCACCCACCCATCCATCCACCCATCCATCCATCCACCATCCATCCATCCATCCATCTACCCACCCACCCATCCATCCACCCATCCATCCATCCAACCATCCATCCATCCACCCATCTACCCACCTATCCCCCCATACATCCTCTACCCACCCACCCTCTACCCACCATCCATTTACCTCCCCATCCATTCACCTATCCACTTACCTATCCATCCACCTATCTATCCACCTGTGCATTCATCCATCCTCCATCCATCCATCCATCCATCCATCCATCCATCCTCATCTACCCACTACTCACACACCCATCCATTATCCATCTGTCCATTCATTTGAGGACTCATCCTTTTATCTCTCCTTCCCCCAGTGTCTCAAGGTTTCATGCAAGGGCATGACAATGAACACCACACCTGGCACAATCTGCTGGAGCTCTCTGGAAAACCAGTTCTAAGACAGCTCCATGCTAAAACCCACCTGCTAACATAAATTCCTTTTTAATAAATTAAGCTAGAAATATGTAAATCAACAATAGTCCTTGGATGAGGAATAATCTTCCCTTTCAATATCAAGTTCAGAAGCCCATCCTCAAGAGAAAGAAAAGGGTTCTGGGGGGCTCTGTGAGGAGAAATAGAGATGGTAATCACTTGGGGTACCAGTTGAAGGTAGCCTCCCATCCCCAGGCCCACTCAACCTTCACCACCCTTGGAGCACCTGGACCAAAGTAGCAGGAGGCAGCTCCCCCAACGGCTGCACCCTGCCCCTCCTCATGCCCTCTCCCTCCTCCTAGGCATGGCATCCCTCACCTCCCCTTCAACCCAGGCCACCCAGAGCTGAGCTCTGTGGTTCTGAATCTGGTCCTTTCTCAACCACAGCCCTGTTGGTCAGACACCAGAGCTGACCAGAGGAAGGAGGTTAGTGTTAACTTCAGATGGGACATCGCCTGTCCGCTCCGGGGCGCCAGACCTCGCCCATGGTCCAGGGACTGAGTGTCTGCACTCACCGCGCCACACAGCTTACACCGATGCTTCCTCTTGGTGATGGAGTTGAAGGTCTCACCACAGCTTCTGCAGCCCTGCTTCTCTTTGTCACGCCTGGTCTTACCAGACCCCCTCCTGGGCTCAGGCTGCGGGAGGCAAGTATGCAGGGGCCACTCCGTGAGCACATGGGCAGCACGTGCACAGAGCAAAACGCAGAAGGGAACGAAGCTGGGGCACCATAGCCTCAGCCCCCACCCAGCCCTGCTCCCCAGGCTGTCCTGTGGTCACCAGCATGCATGCATTCTAGGTGGGTCTGGAACTCTGCCCAGACCCACCTGGTAGGTCTGAAAAGGTGGGGCCCAGAGCCCATGCTGGAGAAGGTCTGCCCTGCGGCTCCGGCGGGAGGCAGTGTCTGCGCCCGGGCCAGAGTCGCCGAGGCTCAGGGCCTGCCTTGGGCCCGCCTGAGCACTCAAGGGGTGGGTTGGGCTGTGCTCCCTTTCTCCTCCGCCAAGCTGTCTGGTCCTCCCACCCAGGAGTTGACAAGGGGAACGACAGGAAGTCAGGAAACAACATGGTTTGGGTTCACAGAGCTTACACAAGCTTCAGACAAGTCATGAGGACAGCATGAATGCCTTTCCACACGTTGGGCCAGGTAGGCTCAGAGCCCCGCAGAGACGGGGGCCAGGTGGGAGGGCGAGGCTCACTTTCCTCCTCCCCTTAGTCTTTACAAACAGGCACTTATTTCCCTCTTTGTCAAACTATTGATTTCACTGTTTTAGTTTAGTCCCAAACTAAGGGAGCGGCCCCCTGCACACGAGGAGGAGGCCAGGCCACAAGTGGGATGCGGTTTAAAGCTGCCCCTGGCGCGGCTCAGGGAGAAGGACCCAACCGCAGAGCGGCTCCTGCAGAAAGCGGACTTTCTGGAAGAGCAGAAAGAGGAGACGAGGAAGCACAGCCAGACGCTCCTGCTGGCCGGCTGGGCCGGGGACCTCCTAGCGGGCGGCTCACCAAGAATATCTCAGAAAAGAGGAAGAAACGCGGTAAACAAGCAGAAAGCAGACGGTCCCCCTGCCCCCTCGCCGCCACCCAGTGGCTCCTGGGACAACAGTGTGGGAGTGGGGGTGGGTGGGTGGCTGTGTGCTCTGCTCTGGCCCCACTCCTGTCCAGGACCCCAGCCCCACAGAGACAAGAGCTTTCACACAAGCAGCGGGCAGGCAGGAGCAGGTACAGCATGAGGCTTTGGTGGGGGCTCAGCAGAGTGGCCAACCGAGCCTCAGTTTCCCCATCTGGGAAGGAGTTGCACAAGGTGGGGACCAGCCCCCACACCCTGCCCTTCATTAGCCATGAGACCACGGACGATGGTTTCCTTCCTGAGCCTCAGTGTCCCCATCTGTACAGTGGGGTTGACAATGGCTCCTGAGGCCCCTCATATATGGCTCCCAACTGACTTGGCCAGTTTCCCCTTATGTTCCCACTTCTCTCCACCCCACTCAGGGATCCTCTCCCAGAGACCATCTCAGGACTGCTCAGGGCCAGACATGGGAAGGGAGCCACCTGGGGCCTGGCACGCAGGGCAGGGAAGGAGAGACAAGGGGAACATGGCCGTCCCTGAGGTCTGCCGTGTCCCAGCAGCCACCCCCAACCATCCCTCAGGGTGGTCCCACTGTCCCTGTCTTCCAGGTGAGGACCCCAAGGGCTTGGGAGGTGGGAGTGGTCGACAGCAGGGCAGCCGGGCCCAAGGCCAGAACCACAAGTCACTGACACCAGACGGCCATGGGGGCGTCCCGGGGGGACAGAGGCATGGATGGGGGCCAGAGGAGAGGGCTGGCCCAGGACGGATGGAGGAGGTGGCTGCAGTGGGGCTGGGGTGTGGCGCCAAGATCAGCAGCTGCAGGCCAGTGGGACGGAGGGCATTTCTGCAGCAGGGGGTGCTCAGGCCTTCTGTTTGGATGCCGGGACATGGAAAGGCCGGGGCCAAGTCCTTAGGCAGGTATAGAACCGCGGAATCTGCGAGTCTGCACCCAAAGCACCCAACGTGCTGGGGCGCGGGCAGTGGTCTCTGCCCAGGGCAGACTCTGACTCATTCGGGTGTTTCTAGCTCCACAGCACAGAAGGAGGAGGAACATTTAGGTAAGACTCGGGCCCCAAAGATGGCTTGACAACCAGCCTCTGATGGCACCTCCCAGCCGGCTCTGGGTCCTGCAGACTGTGGACACAGGCCCTGCCTGGGCCCTCTGCTCCCTGTGGGCAGCTCTGTCCGGGACCCCAGAGCATGGCCTTGGAGCAGAAGGGCAGCGCTAGCTTTGTGCACCCTAAGGTCGTGGCCAGGTGGTCGGGCGGGACCTGGCTCGGCCTCTGGGAGGGGTGCCCATGTCCCCCTGCAAGCCTGAGCCCCAGAAAGCCTCTCTGAGGAGCTACATGACTTCTGCCGAGCAGCCACCTTGTGAAACTTCCTGGCCTGGGCTGAGCTCCTCTTGGGAAAGGAGTGCTTGCAGAACCGTGTGTTTGAGGACACCAGGGCTCAGGGAAGGAGACCAGCAGCCACATGGGGATTTACCTTCCTCTCTAAGTGTGCTAAGAAAAAGCTTAAATCTGCAGCAAGGATCAGTCTTTTGGTGTCAGACTGAAAACTCATTTTTGAGCACCTTCCATAACGCACACTGAGCAGGTCTCAGACCCTATACAGCCAGACCTTTACCCACACTGAGCTACCCCAGATCCACTAACATCTCTGCTCACAGGACACACCGGTGAGAAAAGCATGGGGCCACTGTCTGTTACTGTGTTTGTGCGTTGTGGGCTCTGGGCAGGTGCAAAGACCCTGGGGCAGGGTAGAGTGAGAGGAGAGAGGGCCAGGAGGGCGAGGAAGCCCCTTGGGGGTTCATGGGCTGTGACAAGACCATCCCTCTCTCATTGTCCATGCCACTTCCATGCTGCTGGCCTCAATGACACTAACTACTGGGAACCATATTCTGTTCCCCAGAGCCACGAGGCAGCTGCACCGCTTGAATAAGGTTCCTCCTGTCCTTTGACCCCTACACCCATCATGTCCCCCAAATGCTCCATCCTTCCCTCAAAGCTTCTCAAGGTGTTCCCAGTGCCCGGGAGCCCGAGGACCTAGGTTGGGGGCCCAGGTTCTGCTCTAGCATGGGGTGGGCGCTGTGGTGTCTGGGTGCACCTGACCCAGGCCTCCCAGCGTAGGCCAAGGCGGGAGACGAATTACGCTTACTAAAAATCCAGCTCATGTTGGGAACCCTGCTCCCTGTGGCCAAGGAGACAATGGCCACCCCCCCAAAAGCCACCTCCAGGGCCCCCTTCCCAATGCAGGGTTTGGAGCAGAGGCTAGGCCTGCCCATCAAACTTCTGTCTAAAGTGGGGCTGCCCAAGGGCAGCACAACCTCCCTGGGCGAGCTCTGGGCCTCGATGTTGAATTCAGGAGACTCACTAGCAGTTCCAGGCTGATGGAGGGGCAGCACCTGCAGGGGGAAATGGGGCCTGGGAGGTGAGGGCGTGGGAGAGGGAGGGAGAGGCTGACAGGTCAGAGAGAGTGGGGGACTCAGGAGCAAACCCCTGTCTAGGGCTCAGGCCGGGGCTCGGGCAGACAGCCGCAGCGTGGCCTCCAGCCCTTCCCCACCAAGTCTGTCCAGGAGCATCCCCTGGCAGCTTGCAGGGGCCACCCTCCCCTGGTGTCTTGGGGCACAACTGTCAGCAGTGCTCACAATTGGTGGGCCAGTTAATAACCGTGCTTCCCTGCACTGGACGCCCGGACAGGCCAGGCACCCAACATCCTCCCACTAATCCCCACGCAGCTGGCAGAGAAGAGGGGCTCTAGCACGTCCGCAGCCTGCCCCAGCTGGGGGGACGTGGGCATAGGCTGCCCAGCCCCCTCCCTGTCTGCACCGCACAGGTGGAGAGAAGGTGAGCAGGCATGGAGCGGGGGTCTTGGGCACCACTGCCTTCCTGGGCCTGCAGCAAGGACCTCCCTCCATCCTCCTGGGGCCTCGACTCCCAGGGCCAGGGGCTGACCGTCCCTCTTCGGATGGCCAAGCGGCCTAGGGATCGGGCACCATCCAAGTCGTTTTAACCACGTACTTTCCACACAAGGTAAAGAACACGGTGCCGTGACCACCCAATGGACCTAATAGACGCGGGGGTCCCAGCAGGCACCCTCAGCCCCCTCCCAACCCAGCCAGAAACTATCACTGTGGGGACTCAGCTCACGTGGGGGTGGCTCACCCACGGACCTCACCCCAGAGGGTTCCCGGGGGGGTCAGACCAGGGAGGGGGCTCCACAGTCTGACCTCACCCCAGAGGGTTCCCTGGTCTGACCCCCCCACCCCAGAGGGCTCCACAGTCTGACCTCACCCTGAGGGCTCCCTGGTCTGGCCCCCACCCTGGAGAGCCCCCTGGCTGACCTTGCCCTCTACCTCCTGCCCCTGCCAAAGCTGGGGGGGGGGGGTCACTCACCCCTGCTGTGCCCCCTCCACCGCTGGCTGCCACTGCCGGCCCCTCTGAGCTGGAGCCCACCACCTGGAGGGAACAGAGACAGCCAGCATGAGCGAGGCTGCCTGGCCACGCGCGGACACCAGCGCAGCACTGACCACCGACAGCACCCCCGGCCCTTCCATTTGGCCACAGGGTCAGTGTTTGCTGGGACTCTGGGGACACACTCCTCCCTGGGCCAGTGTGGGGCGCCCCTGGAGCCTGCAGCAGCCCCCCCCCCGGCCCCCGTGCCATCGTGTCACCGGCAGGACGCGGCCCTGGGTTCCACCTCGACCCTCAGGCCTTCCAGGGCTGGGCAGCCTGGCTCCTCGGGCACTGCTGTAACCACAGACATAGTCCTGAGTCCACGAGGCCTCTGTTCAAAGAAGCCTGGGAGAGATCAACGTTTTCTTCTAAAATAGATTTAGACAGCCGGATAAATGGATGCAAACGCTGAGTGGCCGATAAGGCCGTGAGGATGGTGCCAGGCCTGGTGCTGGGGACACGGGGCTGCTGGGCTGGGCTGGGCCGGGCATCCTTGGTTTTAAGAGCACCTCTGGCAGGAGGTGGGCGTGAGGACCCTCACTCGAAAGGCAAGGGCGGTTGTGCCTACAGGAGGGGGCTCTGGCGCCCATCGGACTCCCAGTGGGCAGCTGCAGCCGACTTCCCCCAACTGGCCCTGGGCAGGGCCCCTGCCTCCTGGCTCCCCTTGGCCCCAGGGTGGCTCTGTATGGGGTTAATGAGCTGCCCGCATGGATAAGATCCCAGGCCCACCTCACGGGCAGCTTCACGCAGGCCCATTCTTCCCGCCTGCCCCTCGTGAGGCCTGGACCCCGAGCTGGTGCTCAGCAAAGGACAGGCAGGGAGCGACACCTGCCTAGCAGCCACTGGCCCTTGGCACAGGGAGCATATGGGGACCAGCTTCCCTCGGGAGATGCCAGCCCTTCCTCAAGGGGCCTGGGGCACACCCCCTCCAGGTCCCTCCCTCGTCCCTAGGACACTGGTGCTCACAGGGGAATCTGGAGGGAGGGATGGGTCCTCCTCTTGGCCAAAGGAGCCGCTGAAGGCCTTGAAGGTCTGGCTGTTCTGCTTGTGCCTCTCGATGGTGGCCTCAATGACCTGAGACAAAAACCAGAGAACGAGGGCCATCAGCAAGCTCGTCCTCGAGGGCAGGACCCAGCATGCCTCTGTCCCCACAGATAAGTCCTATGGTCACGCATGTCCCCAGCTGACCGGACGCAAGTCCCAGGCCCACCCTGCACGTGGCTGGTGCCTCCCACAGCATTCCAAGCTGCTGCGGATGCTTCCCGGACACCCCACGTGGACCAGCAGACATGGTTCTGTTTCCTGCATTGGCCCGTCCCCCTCACATCTGTTCGCATTTCCTTTTTCTCTCCTTGCCCAGCTTTCTATCCTACGAATTCTAGAAGCCACAGCCCTTCCCAGTTAATGCTATACCAGGATCCTTGCCTCAGCCTCTGCTCTGACCTTCGCTCTCGTGGGGTTTGGCCTCTGTTCCCTGTGTCCTACGAGCCAAGTCTGCTCTGGCTGCCCCAGGACACTGACCAGCTCCCTGCCTGGCTGACCACCCTCAGGCCCCCTAAGGCCAACTGCTCATCCCACGTAACCTGCTGCTCCTGCTGGCTGGCGGTGGGGAGAGGGTGAGGGTCCCCTTGGGCCCCCCAGACAGTGCAGATCCACACCCTGGATGAGGGTCCCCCACCTGCCCGCCTCCAGCCCTTCGCACCGGCATATTTACTGCAGCTAAGCAACTGAACGGACTGACAGGCTGGCAGCATCTGAAGGGACTTAGCGAGGGTACTTCATCAGAGGGACGGACAGACGGACGGACAAAGCCTGGGGAGTCATAGGGCCACTCCGTCCCTTGTTTCAGCATTAAATGGCCATACTGTGCAAGAATTTGGTCACCTGATTACTTTAAAATTTTAGGAGCTTCACCTGAATCCACTCTTTTTTCTCCTCTTCTGTCCTACAAAAACAAACACAGTATCTTATTAACCTGGCCTTAAACACTATTAACCTCCACACTCCTCTCAACCCTGCAGCACGCAGCTGAGCTGCTCATAGCTTCCAAGTGCAGCTCAAGGCCTAGAAGACAGTCCTTGAGTGCCTGGTACACTGTGGGCAGGCAGGGTCAGATGCAACGGGGGAGGGGGGCAGGTGTGGAGTCAAGGGTGACCAGATGGGTCAGGTGTGATCAGGTAGGGGCAGGTGTGAAGTCAGGTATGGCTAGGGGAGTCAGATGTGTCCAGGTATATCCAGGCAGGGTCAGGTGTGGTCAGGTGCAGTCTGCAGGCCCCTCTACAAGGGATGTAAATCAACACCTCCTGGGACCACAACAGGTACTTACCAAGATCTCACATCTCTGGAGGAAATGAGAGATGGGATCTCCCACACATTCCCCCCAGTGAGAGCACAAGCCTGGCCCCAATCACTGGGGCGGGGGGGACAATGGCCCCCAAAACTTAAAGCAGATGTGCTACCCTTTGATCAGCAGCTCTTCACTAAACTTTCTGATGGACAGAAGGACAAATATGCCCTAAACAGGCATGAGAATGCTGAGTGCAGCACCTCTGCCACGGCAACCCGGAAGGAGCCCGGGTGCCCGGGAGCAGGAATGGGTCGGGCGACCGTGATGGAGAACGACACTGCTTCTGGAAACGAGGCTCGGATATGGGATGATGTCTGACAAATTAAGTGAAAAAAGCAAGAAGCGGAATGGGCTAGACGGTAAATAGCTGCGTGTGATTTTAAAACTCGGGACACGTTCGTGCACACAGAAGTCTGGAAAAGGCTCCTCAGAGGTGACTGAGAACGTCTGCTGGGCGGGGGAAGAAGGCCGAGGCTCAACTTTCATCGACTTCCCTTCGGAACTGTTACATTTTTAGCCACAAATCAGTGATTATGATGAACCCAAACCAACATATCACAAGGTTATCCTGCTTAGAAAAAGGAGCCAACAGCCGAAGTGTTGAGTCACAACAGCAGGTGCTGGGACGGCCTCCCATACCGAGTCTGCAGCTCCAGGCACCGTCGCCTTCCGGTTATGATGAACGTGGGCGCCGCATTTGGCTTGACGATCTCCTGCACCTAGAGGCCAAGGGCCAAGGGCATAACAAAACAACCGGTTGCTTAGCGGGCGCGGAGGGGCAGCCCTGTGCTCTCAGACACAGAGGACTTTCTTGAGGAGGGGGCACAGGCGACCCAGTGGGCGGGACACTGGGGGAGCTGGTCCATGAAGGAGGGCTAGGACCTCTCATCCTCTGCACTTGGAATGGTGCCGGCCAAACCCTCCCGACTGCCGAGCTTCCCAGCAGGTCAGCCGCCAGCCCCACACAAACGGAAGCTTTCCCACCACGGCACCTGAAGGCCCCTGAGAGAGGAATGGGAATCTGAAAAGGGCCACGAGGCTCTCTACCGCTCTGCAGGGGTCTCTGATCCACGAGCCCCTATGGTGGGAAGCCACCCCTCATCCCCGATACCCCGCCCCCAAGACACTGCTGGATGTGGCCCTCAGGCCCCCGACTCTCAGCACCGCAGCCTGGCGGTAGGGGGAAGCGGGCCCAGCCAGAATCTGACTGAATCAGGCCTCAGAGCAGGAATTTCCCAAACGCCCCAAAGTTGAGGGTTTCTGTGTTAGCACATTTAGTTACCCACCCACCACTAATTTCTTACATAAAACACCTATGAGGGACGCCTGGGTGGCTCAGTGGGTTAAGCCGCTGCCTTCGGCTCAGGTCATGATCTCGGGGTCCCGGGATGGAGTCCCACATCGGGCTCTCTGCTCTGCGGGGAGCCTGCTTCCTCCTCTCTCTCTCTCTGCCTGCCTCTCTCTGCCTACTTGTGATCTCTGTCTGTCAAATAAATAAATAAAATCTTAAAAAAAAAAAAACACCTATGAGACTCATTTCTTCTAACTATGAAAAAAATTTTTTCCCAGTAGTTTTTAATTTTAATGATGTTTCTTGAGCTGGGGCTCCAAGAATTTCAAAATAAGAAGTATTTTTTCTTGTATCCCTAGGGCCCACCTTCACATGTGAGTACTGACTGAGTACTTGATCCAGTCAGTATTTGTGGAGTGGGGGTTAACTCAGAGCCCTCCCCACAGGAGGGGGGGCAGAGTCCTGCTCTGTGGCCCCCAAGCAGGAGACGTGGAGAGGCTGAGGCCGTAAGGGGCGGCAAGGACAACACATCGTCCAGCCCCTGAGCCTGCAGAACATCATCTGGACTCCAAGCCGGTGCGGGAGAGGACAGTGCATGGGACCAGGGGACCAGGGACTGGGCAGGGAGGGCACCCCGTCCACTTTCACCCCAAGCTTCGCCTTCGAGTCTGTAAATGAGGCTCTGAGCACCAACCTCACAGGGACGGAGGCTGGCCCAGGCCTTCATCCTGCACACACAGGGCAGCAGCGCCCGGTGGGTAAGCCAAATACGGGAACAGGGTCCATGCACAACGGCAGGCTGAGTGGCACTCAGAAATGCCCAGGCCACACGTGGGTCACAGACAGAGATGAAGCTTGAAAAGTGGGCAGCAGGCCAGGTGCAGTGGTGACCCTCCAGCAGCCAGAGCCCAGTGTCCCCACCTTGTCCAGCGCCCTGCCAGGGGAGCAGGTGAGAGGGCACGGCTTACCCACCTGGAGGCCCGAAATGTCCATCTTCTCCCGGACACTGAACTTCTGGCCCATGAGCCGCAGTTTGGGCACACAGTAAAGGATCATGCTGTTGAACTGCAATCGAGACAGGTACAGGGTGAGGGGTGTCACCCCAACAAAGGAGGCTCGACAGAGAGGAGGCGGGAGGCATGGCTCTGCAGCGAGCCTGGGCAGGGCATGGCTCCATGGCGAGGGGGCGTGGCTGTCGTGGTGAAGGTGCGTGACAGACAGGAATGGACACCGCTCTGGTGAAGGGTGGGGAGGGCAAGGGCGTGGCTCCCGGGGTGACGGAGCTTGGCAGACGGCACTGGGCGTGGCTCTGGAGAAGCGGGTGGTGGACAGGGGCGCGGCAGACGGGGCTGAGCGCGGCTCTTCGGCGAAGGGCGTGGCGCTGTGCTAAAGGGGCGTGGTGGGGCGTGGTTCTGGCCTGGCAGGATGGGGGCCCTGGGGCGGGGCGGGGCGGGGCGGGGCGGGGCCTGACCAGGAAGAGGTGGCGGTCTTGCGCGGTGCCGTTCTTGGCCGACAGCTTCTGGATCGGACCCTCCTTGATCAGCTCGTTGGCGGGGTTGACGATGTCCTCCTCCCCACCCAGTCGCTCGTACACCTCCAGGAGCTTGTGCATTTTCTCCTGTGCGAGACACAGGGCTCAGGCCCGCGGCGGCCGCAGGGGGACCCCGGGGTGAGGGGATCCCGCCCTGCAAGCATGGCCCGGAATCAGGGAACCAAGACCGGGCAACGAGCCTCCTGATAATGGGGTGGGCCGGAAAATGCGGGGTGACGCCGAGGCTGGGCAGTGAGGGATGGACCCATGTTCGCCCGCAGAGAGCCGCTACCACCACTGCTGCGGGCCAGGCTATGCCCCCACGCAAGGCAGGTATCAGTTCATTTAGTTCCCGCATTACCCCAGGAGGTAGGGGCCATTTTATTCCCTATTTACGGACCAGGAAACTGGGCTATGGACAAACCCAGTGAGCCGCTAGAGAACCAGGATGGCCCTTCTGCGGTCAGAGGAGATATTTCAAGCTGTTGCTGCTCTTGCCCCGGAGTCATCACTGCCTGTGGTGACCCTGCGTGGTTCCCTGTTCCACACTTAGACCATGTGGCCCAGTGCCCTCATGACCAGACCTCTGCCAGTCTGCAGGGCCTCTCCCTCTGGCCTCAAGACTGGCCAAGACTGGTGGTCAGCGGCCAACCAGTGCCCCTGAGGTGTGATAGGAAAGGGGTGTCAGCCTGTGGCCCCAGCTCTGAGCCCAGAAGCTACGGTCCCTGACCAGTTGCTACCAGCACCCTGAGGAAAGAATGCAGCGCAAGGCTGGGAGAGCTGGGCTTGCAGTAACATCGTCTACATCCCAGAGCCCGGGCTTGCTATGCCACCGCGGCTGCTGCCCTCACACCTGGCCAGTCTCGGCCTACACAGCCTGTAAGCAGGCTAGTCTGGCTAGCCCTTTCACCTCTGGTCAAGACACAGGTGGTCGATGTGTGTGGGGGGCCAGAAAGGGGAGTTGGCATGGAGCGTAAGCAGAAGCAGGCAGGGCAGTGCCAAAGGGCCTTGCATGTACTGGGGGGCTGGGTGTGCACCCCGCCTGGACTAGGGGAGGATGCACCTGCCATGTCCTAGGGGGCCGGGTGTGCACATGGGCCAGCTGGTGTCACCTTGCAAGCAACAGCAGGCTAGAGGATTCTGAGCACAGAATAACAAGACAGGTTCTCCACAGGAAGCTCTGACCTGGGGAAGTGTGGATCAGAAACTGAGTAGACGGCAGGTGGGGCGGCTGGGAGAAGCCTGGGCAGCGGTCCAGGCTGAGGGGGGTGGGGACCAGCGGGTGTGTGAAGAGGCTCCTACAAGCACACACTGATCACTCCCTAAGGCCATGGCCTGGGGTAAGACCCGGACCCAATGCCAGAGCCCCCCACCTATCACACCTGGTGGGCAGAGGCCTTAGCAGACCAGGAGAGAGAAGCACTACAGGTGTGCTGCAGGTGGGAAGGCCTGGGGTGAGGTCTCAGGCCTTGTCCGCACCCCTCAGAGATGAAACCCATGGGGGCTCCCCGAAACATCCATAGGCCCCATGTGAGCTCACGACCGTGGAGCTCTGAGAAGCATGTCTTTCGCCTCCACCAGATTTAGTCATGGGGAGGTGGAAAGGGACGTTTGACAGAAAGGACCCAGAGTAAACCATGACCTGTTTGGGTTGCAGTGGATACCCCACCATGGGCCTAATCTCTGGCTGGTCTGTCCTGGGGCCCCAGAGCAAACCTGGGGACAGGCACCTAAGGAGGACACAGCACTGGGCCGCACATAGCAACGGCCATGCTAAAATAAGTCGCTGCCTCTCACTTCTCATGACTGAGAGACGTGGGGTCAAACAGATATTTCACCTTTTTTTCCCCTCTCAAAAAACAGCAGTGCCTGTGTGAAAATAAACAGATCTGAGGATTGGGAGACACAGGGTGGGTGGGGACTGTGGCAGCCTGGAGAAGGGCTGAAGGCACAGGCTGTGGTACTGGACTTCCAGGGTTTCTCAGGAAAGCCAGGAGTCTGGATTCTCCTGATCTATAGTCCTGGGCAAGGACTTAGAAATTCTGCCAAGGCACCCTGCAGGCCACACAAGGGACAGGGCCACCCTCAGAGAACTCCCTGATCCACAGACCATGGGCTTTGGAGGTGTTACAACAGCAGGGGGACAACAACAGGGGACACTGTCCCCTACACCTCTGCACTGTGTCCCAAGGCAGGGCCCTCAGGAGGTGAAGCTTAGACGAGGTCATGGTCTTGGGGGTGGGCGCCCCATGATGGGGTCACAACCCTGATAAGACACCAGACAATACGCCTGGCTGCTCAGAAGCCAGGGACAGAAGCTGCTGGTACCCAGCTGCGAGATACACAGTGTGGCCCGAGTCTGTCTGTGGGATTTTGTTACAGCGGCTGGTGGAGACAGGCACCGGCTGAGATGGAGCCGTAGAGCTAGGAACCGGCAGGCCTGTCTGTCCTGTGACGGAGCCCCTGTCCATGCGGGGTGTGCCTGCTGCGGGGCCCTCGGGCATCCTCCACAAGCTCCACACTCACCATTTTCCGAATGGCAGCGTTGGAGTGGTTGGCAGCAGTGGAGATGAGCTCCAAGGACCCTGCAGGAGGAAGACGCAGAGTCAGGCTGCAGGGCGCCTGCCGCCTTTCCAGGGGCTGCCCTGATCCCACCCTTCCCTGCAGAGGTCGAGGCTGCTCAGGAGACCTGGCCCTGGGTTGGGCCCTGCAGACACACTCCGTTTGGTGAGGAGGTCTGCTGGGGCTGGCATCCCACTCCCCAAGCCGCCCGCAGCCCCATGAGGCTCTTCCTGGGGCCTGACCTCTGCCAGCATCAGCAGCTCCCTCCCCAGAACCAGGGTCCCCCCTCTAAGGGCAGCGGGGGCAGGGCAGTTTATGCCTTGCAGTTACTTCCTGAGATGTGCTTAGGGAGCACTGGGCCATCTGCCCTGCTCTGTCCCTGTCCCTGTCTATCTTTCTCTCCTCTCTCCCTGTGGGTTCCCAGCAGGGGCCCCAGCTCCCACGTGGCCTGGTGGCTGCTGGGCTCACTTTCTGCATCCTTCCGATCGGGGGCATCTCCTGGGAGCCTCTTCAGATAGTCCTTGAGCAGCAGCTGGTAGCGGGGGACCCTCTGCACGGGCTCCAGCATGTGGTGCTGCAGCGTCAGGTTCCCACACACCTCCTGCTTCTGTGGGGGAGAGAGGCAGCACGTGGCACCTGCAGAAACATGTGTGGGCCTGGCCCCCCGTTTCTGGCCTCCATGGCACCTGGACTCTGCTGACTGCAGACTACATTACAGCAGGGTAAACCGAGGCCTGGAGAGATTGAACAATGGAGCAAGGACCCAGACCCCTGGGCAGGCTTTTATAAAGGTCCTCGGGGGAAAGAACTCATCCTTGCGAGAAGGCTTCCGTCCCGACCGACCCCACATTCACTTGCATGATTGCTCACTCGGGTGCTGGGGGCTGGGCCTCTTCCTCCCTCCCTGGACACCGGGGGGACTGGGCTCCCCACTACGACGGGAGACCTGCGGCCCTGCCCAGAAGCTGCTCTGAGTGTGGCTGTGTGCTCTGATGGAAGTGCGACCCTTAGCGCAGGGGTGGGTGCTCAGGCCTCGTGCCCCGCCCCCCCACCCTGGCCCTCAGTCCCTGCACCGCCACCTTTGCCACCTCAGTGCTGTCCCACTGGGGGGCCCTGCCCTTGCTGTCTGCCTCCACTCCCTGCAGGTGCCCAGGCATGTGCTCCTTGCTTAAGATGCCCTAGCCTTCCCCCTGAGTTTGCTGGGGGCTACGCTGTTCCCCTGCTTCTCCCCGCCTGCCACCCGTGCCACTCGGGGCTCACAAGAGAACAGCCTCCAGCCCGAAGGAGCTCCAAGTGCCCTTGACAGGACAGGGCCCAAGGAGCGCCCTTGGCAGCTATCACAGAAACAACCCTTCTCGGGGAGGCTAATCAGGGGTGACCAGGAACCGGACATTCACGGAATTCCAAAGTATCTCCCTGCAAGAAACTTCCTAAAACCATGAGAGACACATTTTGGGGGGGGCACATGCTTTCTGGGAGAGGAAACCACAGTGCACCTCGTGCCCCAGCAGGAGCGCATGGCCCCCACACCTGCACCTGCCTAGACCTCCAGCCTCCCAGTGCTCTGGCCAGTGGTGCTGACACAGGCAGTGTGAGCTCCTAGTTCCTGCTGGTCACTCAGGGCTGGGGCTCGGCCACGGGCACGGCCTGGGAGTCTGGAGGGGGTGGTCTGTGCACACAGCGGGGCTGGCCCCGACCAGGGGTGAGGGAGCTAAAGGAGGAAGCACTGGAACTGTCCTCTGTGGGCAGGGACACAGAGGCATCTAGGACTCCACACTAGGAAATCCTGGGTGACCCAAGGGTCACAGGACCAGGGGGAAACGCAGAAGGAGGAATGTGTGTCCGTGGGAATGCACATAGGCACACACGTGTGTGTGCACAGATGCGGCATGTGACGTTCAAGCGTGGTGCTCAGGGTACACAGGATATTGGACAAGTAGCCAACTATTCACAGGAAGAAAACTGGACTCTTACCTCATACCACAACCCACCGGGAAACTATTCTGGAATAACAATTCTAATTTTTTTAAACAAAAACATAACATTAGAAAAAAAATTATCTAATCATGGGATAGGAAATACATTTATAAGCATTACTTTGAAGATTTTTAGAACCATTATTTAAAAACATTTAAAAAAACATTGTTTTATTTAAAAACTGGTGAATGTGGAGCGCCTGGGTGGCTCAGTCAGTTAAGCATCTGCCTTCGGTTCAGGTCATGATCCCAGAGTCCCAGGACTGAGCTCCGCATCGGGCTTCCTGCTCAGCAGAAAGTCTGCTTCTCTCTTTCAGATAAATAAATAAAATCTTTCTAAAAAGTTGTTTTTAATTTAAAAATCTTTTTTAAAAACTTCGCTTTAATAAAGAAACTGGTAGATGTGGCTCCTTAAAAACTAAAAATTTTGTTTAGTAAACAATGTTGTAAATAAAAATCAATGGGGAAAATAACTTGTAAGATACAGGACAGATAATAAAAGACATTCTTAATGTGTAGAAGCCTGGAAAACTGATAAGGAAAAGAGACACTGAAGAGCTGGGAAGGGGCTGTTTGCGGGAAGGGAGAAAGCAGAGGATGAGCAGGTCCCACAGGCCGGCAGGTTCACGGAGGGAGGAGGGGGAGAGGCGGGAGTCACAGTCGCATTGGGATCCAGAGTCCACCCAACGACAGTGACCATACAGACCACACACCCTCTCGGAGGCGGTCCCCGTTCCCTGAAAGGATGACAAGGACTTGTGTCCCGGAGTGATTTAGCAGAGCAGGGACGCAGCTTCCCAGAACCTCCCCACGCTTCCGCGACCCCAGCGTGTGCCGGCAGCTGGCTTACCTGGATGCTGTGGACAACGTCTTTGAACACCGGGGAGCGCTGGGTCCAGGCGCTCACCAGCTCCATGGCCCGGTCGAAGTTCTTGACGTACTCGCCGTACATCTTGAGAAATGGGGCCAGCTTCTGCAGGATGTCCCCGAGCCGGGGGTTCGTGTCCCTTTGTAGGGGGAGAGAGGTCATCAGAGGGGCCAGGGTGGGACGGGGACGTCACCCGGAATCCATAGGGTAATGGCCCGACTCCCAGTGCTGAGTGATGGTGGGCAAACTGGTCACCCTCTCTGAGCCTTACTTTCCTCCCTGGTACCATGTAGGGGGGAACCACGTGTTACATGGAGGTACACGAGAGGATCCCGTGGGTTCTCCAGCTGTGCGGACACAGGACCGCTGCTCCAGGCCAGGGGTGCCAGCAGGGATGCGACCGCTCAAATGGCAGGCCCTCATCAGAGAGAATCTGTGAAGCCCCATGTCACCCCTTAGCGGAGCAAATGTCAGTGGGATGAGTGGACGCTGACAATCTCATTGGAAAGCAGCAGGTTAATAATAAACCCGGTACAGACAGGGATTTGAAAATAAATTTCAAGAAGCATAAAATATACCCATAGTCTTTAACCTTTGAACCACAGTTCTAAGGGGAAGTGACCCTAAGACGTCAAAAAGCAAGGAGGCGTGAGCACAAAGCCACCAGGGTGGCATCACAAGAATGAGCTCTGGTCACTGTCCCTGGAGGGCGGGCTGCCTGTGTGGCGGGCGACTGGGCCTTCTTCCCTGCGGTCTGTGCGCGAGAAGTCTCTCTGGGGTCTCGAGGAGAAAACCCATTTTTAGCAAGTGTGGACAGAAGGTCAGCTGGGCCCCGGGCTTTAATCTGATGGCCTTAGAGACACAGTATGACCTGTTCTGCAGGGGGAATGAGCTCCTCATGAAGACCTGCAAACAGGGACCCTCACTGGGCTGGGCAACTGAGGGAATGCCCGTGAGTCAAGGCTCCTGGCCTCTGCACCCTCACTCGCCGGCCTGGCTGGCGACCGGGGAGAGAGAAGGGGCTCTCGGGGAGCCAAGGGGCGGAGCTCCTGACGAGCCCAATGCCCCAGGAGACCGGGCGCTGGCTCAAAGCCAGGCGGGAGAAGAGAGGAAACAGCAGACAGGCCAGAGCAAAGCAGCAGCGCTGGGAAGAGTAGGGGACGCACGCAAAGTGGACAGTGGCAGGCAGAGGGCCACGCCTGTGATGTTTTACTATCCAGACTCAGGAGTCGAGCCGGCGCTCCACAAAGAACAAGCAGACGTGGCAGAGGGACAGAAGGACAGCCCCTGGGGGCAGCTGGAGGATCCAAAGTGCCCTGGGAAGGGGAACGCCTCAGTCTCCAAAGCAAAGGAGGGAAAACAAACCTGCTAGGTCCGTTTACTTGCTGTTTGGTGTTCATAGACCCCACGGAGCCTGAGCAGGGATTAAAGGAGCTTTCAGGCGCAGACGAAGCAGCGGAGGCGTGGGGACGCTGTGGGTCAGCGCTGCCCCAGGCCCGTGCAGGGAAGGAGCCAGGGCCCGCGAGACAGCCCCCCACCCTGCCCTGTGCCTGCGTGTCTCTCGGGCACACAGACTCTGCACGGAGAGGCTGGCCACGAGAATCCACACAGCTGCCGTGACCCAGTGGCCAGGAACCTGGGGCCACACTCACCACTCCTGCGTGATCCGCGTCTGCAGCTCGGGGAGGAGGAAGTGCCCATGGAAGCGATAGATGGACGAGATGTTGGAGAAGATGCCCGTGGTGACCTCCGAAGGGATGCCGGCTTCTGTCAGCTGGGTGCAGAAAACCTGGGGGTACAGAGGCCCGTACAGTGGGTGCTGAGCCGGGGGGAGGGGCTCCTGTTTTCTTAACGAACCTCCGCTTCATCAAGCGGGCTCAGACCTATGGTTTTAAAGCCAGCTCACTGATGGCTAAGGACTGCGGGGGAGGCAGACACGGTCCTCGGCTGATGCGGACTTGCTGTCCCGCCTCTGCCCACCTCTCACGGGAGCTGGAGGGTCCGGATTTCCTTTCTCAGCTCTGTGAGCTCCACATGGACGCGGTACCTGGCAGAACTCTGGGTGTCCACCAGAGGTTTACTTCCTGTGCTCATAAACCCGGACTGCTCTGGGGACAGCAAGCTTCCCAGAGCCCCTTTCCATGCTCAGATAATGCAACTGCCAGGAAGAACCCCTCCAACTAGGTGACGGGACAGGACCTTGGCCCCAGAGCCCCAGGCTCAGACAGCAAAAAGGAGGAGTTTGTGGAGGAGACTCACAGTGGCCTGAGTTTCAGTGTGAAGGCCCTCACACTCCAGCTGGAAGGGCCAGCCAGCCCTTTCAGCAGCCTCTGAAACCGGCAGCCCACAGAGGCGGGACCCCAGCCCTGGGGGGCTACCTGGTCCAGCAGGTACAGCCGCCGTACATAGGTCTCCTCGGTGTGCAGGAGCTCCTGGGCGATGTGGAGCAGCTTCGGGGGCTCAGAGCACTGCAGAGAGAGGAACCACAGGTCCCTGGGGAGGCGGGTCTGACATTGGGGGTGACCAGGGGGCCTGGGGGCCAGAGGAGGCCACTAGCGCTGGGCCAAGGGGCTCAGTTCTCACAGATGGACTTCTCAGGAAGGTTTCTGGGGAACAACAGCTCCTGCCAACCCCCCCCCAACCATCCCAGATACAACTCTGCCCTCCTGAGACCTTGACCACAGAGCAGCTACAGCAGCCACATCAAAATATTTTGTGGCCTGCTGTCAGCAAGACGGCAGACTAGAATGCTACAGGCCCTCCTTTCCCCAGAGACATGGTGCCGACAATGTATGGAGCGGAATCCCTCTGTGAGAACCCAGAAGAGAGCTGAGAAGCTATCGCTCCACATCATGGTGAAACCAAGAAGAGATTCCAGCAAATGGGGAAACCAGCAGCATCCAGCACACCCTTTCATGTCCCTCCCCAGGCAGCAGAGCATGTTCCACGTGGAATGTAGTCCCTAGGCTGGAGGTCCCGCTCCGGGTGGAAATGACTGAGCCTCACATCCAGGGCTCTGACGCATCTGGGGGCTGCCCAAGGGACTGCTGGCTTCTGTCTGCCCAACTGGGAGTGCTGACATGACCCAGACCAGAGTTTGAAAGTCCTGGAAACAGGCCAGCCGTGTGCAAGACAGAAGGCTCTAACTTCAAGGGGCTTTATGTAATTACAGTGGTAACCACAAGCAAAATATCTATAGAATATACATGAATGGAAATGAGAAGGGAATCAAAACATACCATTACAAAAATTCAATAAAAAATAAGGCAGACTCTAAGAAAGGAACAAAAAAGCCACAAGATGTGTGGAAAACAACTATCAAAATAGCAATGATCCCTCCCTATAATTATTTTAAACATAAATGGGTTAAACTCCCTAATTAAAAGACATGGATTGGCTGAATGGATTTAAAAAACAGCATCTGACCACATGCTATGCACAAGACACCTTAGATTTAAGGACACACACACAGACTGAAGTGGAGGACGGGTAAGATGGGGCATGCAAACAGACTCTCTCTTCTCAAAAGAGAACAGGAGCGGCCACACTGATATCAGACGAAACAGACTGTAAATAAGAAACTGCTACCAGATATAATGAGGAACATCATATGATGATAAAAGCACCAACTTTCTGAGAAGATAAAACAATTAGAAATATTTATGCACCAGGGGCACTTGACAGGCTGAAAGAGTGTGGGACTCTTGGGGCGCCTGGGTGGCTCAGTGGGTTAAGCCTCTGCCTTCGGCTCAGGTCACGATCTCAGGGTCCTGGGATGGAGCCCCACATCAGGCTCTCTGCTCAGCAGGAAGCCTGCTTCCCCTTCTCTCTCTGCCTGCCTCTCTGCCTTGTGATCTCTGTCTGTCAAATAAATAAATAAAATCTTAAAAGAAAGAAAGAGGGACGCCTGGGTGGCTCAGTTGGTTGAGCGGCTGCCTTCGGCTCAGGTCATGATCCCAGCGTCCTGGGATAGAGTCCCACATCGGGCTCATTGCTCGGCGGGGAGCCTGCTTCTCCCTGTCTCTGCCTGCCATTCATCTGCCTGCGCTCGCTCTCTCTCCCTCTCTCTCTGACAAATAAATAAAATCTTTAAAAAAAAAAAAAAGAAAGAAAGAAAGAAAGGAAGGAAGGAAGGAAGAAAGAAAGAAAGAGTGTGGAACTCTTGATCTCGGGGTCCTGAGTTGGAGCCCCATGTTTGGTGCAGAAAGGACTTAAATTAATAAAAAGACTTAAAAAAAAAAAGTTTAAACAAAAATCTATGCACCAAACCTCATAAGTCCTAAATATATGAAAGCACACTTTGACAGAATTAAAGGGGAAACAGCAGCATGGCAATTGTAGGAGACTTCAGTGCTGCATTTTCAACACTGGGCAGGACACGTAGACCGAATACCAGTGAGAAAACAAGGGTGTGAACAGACATACAGACGCAGACCCCTCACCCAGCAGGAGAAGGCACATTCTTCTCAAGTGCACATGGAACATTCTCCATGATGGTCTATATATCAGACCCCAAAACAAGCATTAACAAACTTCAGATTGAAATCACATAAAGTATTTTCTCCAGTCACAGTAGAATGAAACTAGAAATTAACAGCACAAGAAAAACTGGGAAACCCACGGATAGGTAGAAATTAAACAACACGGTCTTCAAGAAGAATTGAAGAAGTCATAAAGGAAATTAGAAAATAGCTTGAAACAAATGAAAATGAAAATACAAACACCAAAACTTAGGACGCAGCAAACGCCACTCGGAGGAACGTTTGTAGCTGTAAATGTGTGTGTGTGAAAAAGGAAGAAAGATCTCAAATCAACGACGTAACTTCACACTTCAAGAGATTAGAAAGAGAATGCACTAAACCCAGAGCAGTCAGAAGGAAGGAAATAACAGAGATCAGATCAGAGATAAATGAAACAGAGAATAGAAAAACAATGGAAAAAATCAATCAACCTGAGTTGTTTTTTGGAAAGATCAACAAAATTCACAAAACCTTAGCCAAATTAACTAAGAAATAGACACAAATAAGTCATATTAGAAATAAACGAGGAACTATTACAACCGACATCACAGAAATAAAAAGGATCATGAGAGACTGAAGTGAACAATTACACTCCAGCAAACTGGGCAGCCCAGACCAACGGATAAATTCCTAGAAACACACCAGGCCTGAAGACATGAGGAAATAGGAAATCTGAATGACCAAGAAGGAGTAAGTGGATTGAATATGCAATGAAAAACTTGCCAACAAAGAAAAGCCCGGAACCAGTTGGGTTCACTGGAAAATTAATACCAATCTCTCTCAAGTGCTTCCAAAACACTGACAAGGAGACAACACGTCTGAGCTGTGAGGCCAACACTGCCCTAACACCAAAGCAAGGCAGAGACCTTCCAAGGACCCTGGAGATGGACGACCCTGGCACAGACTGATGCAGAAGTCCTTGACAGGACACCAGCAAACCCGACTCAAAGGTACAGAAGAGGATTGGACACCAGGACCAGGGGAGGTTTATTCTGAGACTCAACACCCGTGAGAAACACTTGTGATGACCTGTATCGCTGCAGAAGCAGCCTCTGACAACATTCACTGTCCCCCATGACAAAACCACCAGTTAGTGGGACTTCCACCGCAGGACGAAGGCTGACTTCCGCTACCTGGGTGGGGGACGCGAGGCATAGGGTCACCCTGAGGACAGGCCAGGGCCTGACCGAGCACATAGACCCAGAAAGGTTGGCACATCCGTATTGCAGACATGAAGGCCTGGGCCGTCCCCCAGAGCCTGCGTGGGCAGGCGGGGAGCAGGCCTGGGGTGAGCACCTGCCCCCCACTACCTGGGAGACGAGAGGCCGGCGGAGGTCCCCCTGAGCGCACCTTGAGAGCCACCGATGGTGTGGCACGTAGTCACCGCATCACTCAGTTTCTACGTCATAGGGCGTCTGCACATCTCGGGTCCTTGTCGACCCACGCGCTGTGCCTTTCACGCCCACCGGCCCCTGCAGAGTCACCCCAGCACCTCCGTGGGCTCTCACGGGCTCCCCGGCCCTGGTCACTCAGAACCAGGTGCCACACACCGTGGAAGCCTCTGGGCAGCGCCAGGTCATTCAGGCTTGCCAGTCCTAAACCTGCTCACCCTGCCTCACCTGTTCCCTCCCACAGGAACAAGACAGGCCCTCGCGCAGTTTCCACCCCCTCTGCCTCCTGACCCACTCTGGTGCTTCCCGTGTGGCCCCGGGGCCTGGCCTGCTCCTCCTCGTACGAACCGCAAGCAAGGAACTGAACTATCTTTTCAATGGCCGACGCACCCTGACCTCTCGGTGTTTCCATACCCGAGTAATAACAAAACCTAGGTTCAAACGTGACTCCCAGCCGCCCGCTCCCTTGAAGCTGGCTCACGACAGTGTGGGCACAAGGCTGTCCTTCGTCTGCCAGGCCTGTCTTCTGTCACGGGGCCCTTTAGCCAGGACTGTCCCCACCAGACCAGTAGATCGGGCGCCTCCTATGACGCTTGCGGGACCCTGTTGCCCAGGCTGTGTCTCTGGGCCGGGCCCTCTGCTTCATTTCCTCATCCCTACGTACCCCAGTGCAGACCCCAGAGCCCAGGGTGCTGTCGGGACGCTAAAGGGCTCTCTCACAGCGAACCCAGCACGGCATGGGCACATCTGCTTCCCGGGACGCCTGCTCCCTTGCCACCCCTGCCACGCCCCATGTGACCCTTGGTTCCCTGGTCATAACACAGGGGCTCTGCAAGGTGGGCAGCCAGCCCTGACGGAGGGTGTGGCGGTGGCTCCGCGAGCCCTGAGACCTATGGCCAGAGTCCTGGGGGTGGGGCCCCTGCACCCCGCTGAGGACGTGGAGCCTAGGCTTGGGAGTGAGGCCGTCACATGGGGAGCCGGAGCCCCTGCCCTCCCCGCTGACCCACCACCGGGCCTCTCTGACCTCACGAACCCTCAGAAGAGCCCCCGCCACCCCAGGACGTGAGGGCGGCCTACCTTGGCCGGGTCGGCAAGGTCCCCTGGGGGGCTGGTCTCGGGGTCGGGCTCGTCACCGCTGCCTTCGCCCACGTCGCTGTCGGCCACCTCCTGCAGGGCCTTGCCTTCTGGGGCTCCGTCCAGCTGCGGCCCCAGGACTGTGGGGTCCTGGCCAGCCTCGCTGCTCTCCCCGCAGGGGAACTGCTCATTAGCCACGCTGCAGGATGGGCTGTCGATCCCGCTGTCCCGGTTGGGGAGCTTAGCACCACCATTCAGCTCCCCCGAGGAGCCTGTATCCGGGGGGCCATCCCCAGCAGCAGCTGGGCTGCCGGGGCTCCCAGGGTCAGAGTCCTTGCCGTGGGCTCTAGGTCCGAGTGGCAGTGCCTGGAGCTTCCCTGGGTCTGCCCTCGGGAGCTCCCGGGAGGAGCAGCCAGGCCCAGAGTTCAGCTCCCCCAAGGCAGCAATGGGGGGCTGGGCTGTTGAGGCCCCCCCTCCTGACTCCATTGTCACAGCGGAGCTCCCTGAGCTCCAGGGGGAGCTGGCCGGAGGGCTGCCTGTGGGGGGAAATGAGCAGGGTCAGTGCCAGCCAGGCACGGACCAGCCCCTGCACGCAACCCCCAGTGCAGCCCCTGGTGTGTCCACCCAGAGAAGGGCGGAGGTGGGAGCCCCCACACAGCTCCAGCTGGGTCCTGTCCAGACAGGCCTTTGCGGAATGGCAAATGGAAAGCATTTTATTTTAAAAATAAGTAAATTTTTTCTATGTTAAAAAAAGGAAGAAAGAAAAGAAAAGAGACAGAGAGGGAAGAGAAGAGGGAGGTAAGAAGGGGAAGACGGAGGGAAGGAATCCCACAGCGTGAAGCCCCCGCCGCACAACACGTTTAAACTACACCCACGGAAATAACCGCGGTGAGCGCGGCGGGCCGGTCATCTGCGTGCTCCGCCCCGGGGATGTGGTTCCGAGGGGGTCCCCTCTGTGGGGTCACTGGGACCCACATCGTCCAGAGCCCCGGGCCCAGGGAGGCCAGGGCTTTGTCCCAGATGCCACCCCCCCCCACAAAGCGCCCTGGAGCCGCTGGCTGATTTCACGGCCCACCTCTCCTGGACACCCTCACGGGAGAGGCGAGAACCATTGTGGGAGCGTCCGGGGGCACGAGGCCAGGGGAGATCGACATTTCCCAGAACCTTCCTTTGACTCCACTCACCTGACACCCTGCTCTCCAGGGAGCGCTCCACACCTGGCTCCCTGCGGGCCGTGTGCGGGGTCTGGGTCGGCTGCCTCAGGCGGTAAGCGTGAGTGGGGCTGGGAGGCTGGCTGCAAATCTCCTTCCTGTCCAGCAGGTTTGACACAGGGGTCCTGAAACAACACGACAGGAGCATGAAAGCTGCCTTCACAGGCACCCGCGGTGGCCGGGTGTCAAGCCAGCTCCAAAGGCAGAAGGTGGAAGGGCACCTCCGTGGCCCCGCCCAGCGTGGCCAGCCCTGGACAGGTCATAGGCCACAGGCAGATGGAGCACGTGGCTTCCTGCCAGAACATAGGGACAACTCTGGGGGCCTGGCCCAGACCTCCAGGCCAGAACTGACCGTCCCCACCTGTGGTGCCCTTCCTGGGGGAGGTAGGGTCCCACCCGGTGTGCAGAGGGCCAGAGGGCACCTCCCGCCCCCACCAAGCTCCCTCCTGACACTTGCAAACACAGGTGTCCCGGGTCCACACCCACGACCTGCCTAGCAGCCCACAGCTTCTGCACACGCTCCCTCCTCCCTCGCCAACCAGGCTGAAGAAGCATCCGTCTCGCCCTCACACAGAGCCATAACGGTGTCCAGAGCCTGCCCCTCAGTGCCTCGCCCGCAGGAAGACCTCCAGGCATGCTGCCTCCACGTTGGGACGGCGGACTCCGCCTATGAGACCTGCCGCACAGCCCCCTTCCCGTGGGGCCAGACTGCTCAGGGCTGGACCTTTCTCTGGGTGGCCCCAAAGCCAGAGCAGCAGGCACATGCACCACGGGCCCCTGCCCTGTTCCTGATGAGCTTCACGGGGAGAAACATGAAGGTTTTGAAACAGAAAGTACTCGCTTTACTGCATTCCTGTCATAGCACAGGAGGTAAATCCAAGGTCCCAGCATGCAGACACGACAGAGCCCCGCAGATGTGCCGCTGGAATGCGGGCCCCACGCTCAGCCTCTGTGTGTCAAACGCGGCGTCTGGCCCCAGGGGAGCCTTGGCAACCCCCGGGGGTCCTGCTTCTGGTCACCCCCCACCACACAGCGAAGCACAGCGTCCCCAGCAGGTGGAAACCGGAGCGGTGCGCCCTCCTCGCATCCCACCCCTGCATGGATCCAGCCCCACGTGGACGGACCCCAGGGACAGGACAGGAGACCAAGGAGGTGGAGATCACGGGCAGAGCACCGGCAGGAGAGCCCTGTCAGGGGGCCGAGGCCTGCAGAGTCCCTGAAGATGGTTGGCACACGTGGGAGGGCACCGTCAGACTGAGCAGGAGCCGCTGGGGGAACAGCAGTGGCCAGGCACAGGCAGGGCAGAGCTGGGCCCCACCAGTGGGGGAGGCGGTCCACCGCATGGGGAGCTCTGCTCGGGTCCCAGGATGCCCACCTGCTTCCTAGCAGCCTCACGGCTCCCCGAACGGCGTTCAAGAGCAGCTGGAGCCAGGGCGGCCGCACCTCTAGCCTCCAGAGGGGAAGCCTCCAACGAGAGCTCGAGGCCTGCGGGAGAGGGACGTCCGGACGCTGTAGACAGCGAGCAGGTCTCAGCGACAGAACCATCCACACTGAAGCACACACAGATGGACAGAGCGATGTGAGCGAACGTCCCGCGGCAAACAGAGGCGTAACCGGACTCCGGACAGGGGAGTGGCGGGAAGTGTTTGCGGAATACAGACCACAGCATTCCTGCGTCAACGGAAGTCGTAAACCCACAGAGCCAAGGGTCTCAACCAACACCGAGCACGAGAAATGTCTGTAAGTAGTTTTCCACACAGAAAGCTCCAGGCTCCGAAGGCTCCAGGGTGAATTCTAGCAAATGCTGGGGACACGAGAAGGCCCTGCAGAACGCTGAGCCCTGAGCGCGGCAGATGCCCACCTGCCCAAGACCAGGTACACACCCGCCTTTCCGGCTGCACAGAGCTCCAGGAGACGCATGTGCGCCTGTGGTCACAGCCCACAGACGGGCTCGCTGTGTTGACCAGGGAGACTGCGTCACGGGTACACACACGTGTCACACCTCGGGTCTGCACTCTGCACGTGTGCCGTCCTCTGTCTCAGTACACAGCACAGACGGCGATGCCTCAGGCGTGAGCCAACTTACCCAGCTGACATTCCCCGAGTGCCATTTTTTAAAAGATTTCATTTACTTATTGGAGAGAGAGAGCTCCAGAGAGCAAGCACAGAAGCAGGGGGAGGGACAGAGGAAGAGGGAGGAGCAGGCTCTCTGCCGAGCAATGGGGCTCAGTCCTAGGACCCCGAGATCACGAGATCACGACTGGAGTGGAACACAGATGCTCAACCCACTGAGGCACCCAGGACCCTCCCCACAAGTGCCAATTTTATAGAAGGGACGGGGGTCAAGCAGAGCACAGGTGGTACCCCATAGCCTGGGGAACCTTTGGCAGCCCTGATGCCCACAGGGTCATTCTCATCCAGAGGACTGGGGTGCACCCATCCCCTGGAGACCTTGAGCCATGACCAACTCTTCTTCCAAGGGTGGCAGAACCAGCTCAGTCAGACGGGAAAGCCCGAAGTTCAACATAAAGACATCCCACAGGGAGCAGAGTGTGGGGTACAACAGAGACCACTGCTCCCCCAATCTGATTCAGGAAGGCGTGGGATACAGCCCAGGGCCTTGTTCACCTTGGGATTGATCTCCCTGCTGCTTTTCCAAGTCCAAGATCAGCACCAGGGAAGGCCAGCCCAGTTCCCACCTGCCCTCTGCACCGCACAGGGGAGCAGGGGGCCCTGGGAAGGGAACACACAAATGTACACATGCTCACACCTACACACGTGCTTCTGTAACACACGCACCCACACACACCATGTGCCGGGAGCTGTGCTCAGCACTTCTGGATACTCACTCACAGACACCAAGGTGGGTGACGTCCTGTGTTTCAGACAAGGAAGCCAAGGCTGATCCTGGTTCACACTGCCACATCCAGGGCCAGTGTGGGGGTGGGTGTGAGCACAGGAACTCGGAGCTATGGTCAGCCTTCTCTACCCAGCCCTGGCTCTCACCTTAGAAACGCTGAGTCACCTAGCTGAGCTCCCAACTGCAGGGGAGGTACAAACACGGCAGGACACAGCCAGGGCTCAGGGCCCCTGACACCCAAGGGTGCCACCGTCCAGCATCAAAGCCCTAACACTGAGCCTGGGGGAGGTTCAGGTGCTCGAAAAAGATGGAGAAATTAAACGTCCAGGGTGTTTGGACCATGTAAGTGGCTTTGGAGCCCTGACACTGCCCCGTGGCTGCCCGAGACAGGCAGGGACACTCCTGGGCATGGACCACAAGGCTGAGCATGGCCCCACCCCACCCGCTGCCAGCTGTCCCCTCCTCGGGAGCAACACGGGAACCCCCGCTAGAAATACCACCCTCCTGTGCTCGCTTCGGCAGCACATAGACTAGAAATACCTCCCTCTTGTCTCTTGCTGCCTGGCACCTGGCTCCCCGTATGGTTCCACCGACAGCAGCCACCTCCGGCCGGCCTCGGAAACTGTCCCACCCTGACCAGCACCAGCCCCAGGACTGTGCGAGAGGACAGTGCTCAGTGGGGCTGCTCTCTGCCCACCACGCTCGAGTGGTGGTTCCCATGCAACAGGTCACCTGAACGAGCCTGAAAATACACCAGGGGTGCCTGCGGAACCTGCACACAGGTCCAGGCGGGGAGACAAGGCTGTGGAATCCACGAGGCCATGCAGCAGTGAGAAAGGCTTGCGACCCGGAGCTGCTGCGTTCCAGGGTTCGGCTCCAGAAGCAGAACCTTCGTCCTGGGGCCTCAGCCTGGGGTCTCCACCCTGTCTGCTGAGCACATGGAGACGGGCACTGACCGTGGGGTGCCATGTGCTCTGGGATGCGGTCGGGGTCGGCGGGACCTGGGGACAGGCTGCAGGGCATGCTGAGCACAGAAAAAAGGAGGCAGGCCCTCACGGCGCCATCCCCGCGCTGGGACGCCCTCATCAGCTCGCACCATCGCTTAAAGTTACCACGCCTTCAACAGCCGATGGAGCGAGCCGTCCTCTTTAGTAAACTTAGAAGTTATAGAAAACCAAAAAGGATATAAACGCTCGACCCCTGTGGCGCTGAGATACCCGTGTGGGCAGCGGCCTGTGGGCGGGATGGCCCCGGTGGGGGCTCCTGGGGGGGCTGCAGCTTTTCTTAGAGATGCGGCTGTCTTTCCAATACCGAATCCCAACATCCAGTCCTCGAGAATGCTCTTCTCGCAGAAGAACTGAAAGCACTTAGGGGGGCATATCCAGCTTGCGGATATACTGGTGATGGAACATTCCTCAGCACTCAAGAGGGAAGACGTCCTGACACCTGCCACAGCATGGATGGGCCTTGAGGACACGAGGCTGAGTGCCCGTCCCAGAAGGACAGACACCGTGTGAGGTCCCTGGAGTCGTCAAATCACAGAGACAGAGAGTGGATGGCGGCGCCGGGGGCTGGGGGGCAGTAGTGTTTAATGACGCCGTCTCAGTTTGTGAAGATAGAACATTCTGGAGTCAGACAGTGAGGACGGCGGCACCACATGCAAACACCGCCACTGGACGGTGTTTGGATGACAAATTTTATGTTACATGTACTCTACCATCAATAAACAGCTTTAAAAAAGAGTGTGTTTTAGAAAATTCTCATCAGAAGTTGTGTGATTGACGGCTAAGACAGCGGTGATTGAAATGCCTAGAACTTACTGCCTGCCTGGGCCCTGGCCGTTCCTCTGCACACCCTGGAAACCCCTGGTGCCCCCCTGAGACTCGTGTTCTGACGAGGACCTGGCCCTTGAGGGGGTGGGGCTCGAACAGAGCAGGGAATGGGGTGGGGAGGGGCGCTGACACAGACCCCAGGGGGTTGCCAACCTGACAAAGACCCCAAGGAGACAGACTGCAGCCCATGCTCCATGCGGCACCCCCACGTGCCCCCCTCCCCAGAGCGAACAGGGGCATCATGGGTCCTCCTGTGTGAATGTGGGAGGTGGTCGAGCAGCTGGCCTGAGGCTTTGCACCAGAGTGATGGGCTGCTACCACTCACCAGCCAGGCCACAGGGACAAGTTGTACTTGCTGAGCCTCAGTCTTCTCCTGCCTAAAACGGACATAACGGCCCTGCAAAAGTTCCCAGAGCCTGAGGCAGGCACAGTCCTGGTCCCGAACTGCCCACATCCTCCGTGTTTGGCCGCCCAGCAGACCTACACCGCCAGGACAGCTTGCCAGGCTGGTGGGCTTCAGCCACTGACAGCCGAAAGCTCCCAGGTCCCTGTCACCGGCTCCATCCTGCAGGACCTGGTGAGGCCGCGCCAGGGCACAGTACTTACTCTGTGTGCTCAATGCTAGCTTACCAGAGGCTCCCAGACAGCAAGCCCAGAAATGCACTGCGTCTCCTCAAGAAGCCATGACAGGGGCGCCTGGGTGGCTCAGTGGGTGAAAGCCTCTGCTTTCGGCTCAGGTCATGGTCCCAGGGTCCTGGGATTGAGCCCCGCATCGGGTTCTCCCCTCAGCAGGGAGCCTGCTTCCCTTCCTCTCTCTGCCTGCCTCTCTGCCTGCTTGTGATCTATCTGTCAGGTGAATAAATAAAATCTTTAAAAAAAAAAAAAAAAAAGAAGCTATGACAGAAGAGCTGCCGCAGGCGCACGGGACAACACAGGGCCACAGGCGACGCAGGATGCAGGTGCACAGGGCTGCACGGCACGCAGGACGCATGCGCATGGGGCTGAACGGCGCACAGGTGCACAGCGCAAAGGACGTACCCACGCAGGGCTGCACGGCACGCAGGACGCATGCGCATGGGGCTGCACGGCGCACAGGTGCACAGCGCAAAGGACGTACCCACGCAGGGCTGCACGGCACGCGAGGGTTCACAGCACGCAGGACAGCACGTGCACGGACCCGGTGGGCCTGCAAAACTGACCGCCTGAGCTGCTTCCACTTAATCTTTTCACGTTTACATTTACTTAATGCTCGTCTTTTCTTCCTAATTTTATTTTCTACTGTGAGCACTCGCATTCTCGTGTGCTTTATTTGTATTTCTGATTCTGCGTTTGTTTCGCCATCACCTGGACTGTAAATATAGGCACCGCATCACTGTCCGCTGTGGACATGCAGGTCCCCACACGGTAACCAGCTGTGCCGCAGCCCCCGCTGCTTCTGGGCGGGCCCGCGAAGCCCTGGAGACATGCTGGGTGACCTACTGTTGGGCTGCGTGCCTGGGGCAGGGGTCCCAGGCCGACTGCTGGTGCCCCGGGCTCCCCACACAACTTCACCTTTGCTTAAGTCTGAGATGTTCACCAGAAGACCGAGTGAAACGACCAGACAAGAACCTTCCAAAAATTTCCAGTTGCACAGAGATCCTGACCGTGCTCCCAGGGCTGGCCTGTGTGCATGCAGCCTGGCGCTGCCCACCCCAGGGGTCAGTGCCATGGGGTTGTGGGGAGCTCCGCACATACACTTCCACTGCCGCCCCCAGACCCCCTCCTGGGGTCACTCTCACTGCCGCCCTGGGGGATGCCTCCCCGCGAGTATAGGTCTCATTGGACTGCACAGTGACCTACTAGGTTATTGCAGGAAAGGGAGACCAGGCTACAGGTTCAAGCTCCCAAAGCCACACACTTGTAGGGGCTATAGCCACAGGTCCTGGGCATACATGGGCTTCATGGGGGCCCATCGGAACCCCCAGAGCCAACTGGAAGGTTAATCACCAACCTCCTCACTGCATGCGTATCTGGTGACCAACCATCACCACCATACGTGGGACCCCAGATGGAGGGAACAGCATCCTAGGCGGTGGGAACAGCGTCCCAGACAGATGGAGCAGTGTCTCAGGCGGGGGGAATACCGTCCCAGGCAGAGGGAACAGCGCCCCAGACAGAGAGAGGAAGCAGGGCAAAGAAGAATCAGTCCAGCCGTCTGGAGACATGTATCTGGAGACGGAGGAGGTAGAACGCTGGGGTTGGAGCCAGGATGGGTCTCCCAGCCGTGGGCCCAAGGGACCGTGCAAATGAGTGATGCTCCATTCAGGGCTGGTTTCACATCTGTCCCACAGTCTGACTTCCACATCACCCCCTTTACTGAGGTAAAGCCTCATTCTGCTTATCTGTCAGTGGGGGTCATGAGAGCCCACCTAGAAGGATGTGGAGAGGCTGGTGCTCCTAGCCTCCCAGCTGAGACCAGCGGCTGCTCCCCTGTCACTGTTCTGAGTCCCTGGGCTCTTGGGCTCAGGACACCAAAGCCCCATGTGTCCTCAAGGCCTCCATTAGCCCCCCATCTGAGCTCTGGCCTTCGCAGACTAACCAAGGATCAGGCCTCTGTGTGTCAGAGCACACAGTCCTGTCCAGCTCTGGGGCCCCTGAACTTTCGGAGGTGCTGGCCTTTGTGGGGAGACTGACGTCAAACCCAAGGAGCGGAACCAGGGCCTCTGGCCTCCTGCAAACACCCAGCTGGAGCCAAACCACTTCCTCCCTGAGCACCGGCCCCGCCCCGCCCCGCCTGGCCCTAGCGAACTGTCGGGCTCTGAGGGTCTGAGTGGGGCCCAGCTGGGCAGTGCGCAGGCCAAGGCCCAGAGCTCCCTCTGTCTCCTCTCCTTCAGGAGTGGCCAAGCACTCAGCCAGTTGCCTGCAAGCCCCAAGGGTCCCAGGAGCCAAGTGCTCTGGGTACAGCTGTGCCCCTGAACGCACCCCCCAACTCTACAGAACATGGTGGTATCTGGCTCCACCCCGCTGCCCCCCAGTACGCCCCCAGCCCCCCCGAGTCGGTGTTATCGGCATCCTAGGGTGTCCTCCTCCCCGGTAACCACTACAGCCAAGCCCTATCAGTGGCTCAGCGGCATCTGACTGCAGAGGAACCTTCCAGAAACAGCCAAGCCCTATCAGTGTCTCAGCGGCATCTGACTGCAGAGGAACCTTCCAGAAACACACATTTTGTGGAAAGGCCTAGCCCCCTAGTGACCATGTGGACCACTCACCCTTCCTCAGGTAAAGGAAGACCCACATTGCCCCGGGCCTCGGTGACAGGTGCGCAGGCTGGGCCCATGTGGGGGTCACCCTGATGTGGGTCAGCCTCAGACCCCGGCCCCTCCGGGGCTCAGTTCATCTTAGCAGGCGTCCCAGGCACCCCAGACAACAGCCAGTGCTGTCCCGGCCGATGGCACGCTTGCTGCTGGCTCTTCACAAATCAAGCCAGGGGCACCCGAGAGCCAAAGGAGCATGGACGTGCCACTCACCCACCACTGCATGGCTTCCGGCCTTGGAGCCACCACCCCAAGCCGCTCCTGCTCAGAGCATCCTTGTCCCCAAAAGTGGCCCCTGGAGGATCAACATGGGCTCTGGTGGCTGGTGAAGACCCCGGGGCTAGCACCACTCACCTGCCTTCCCTGGGAGCGTGCGCTTCTGCCCGGGGCTGACTTCAGGCAACAGCAAAACACAACTTCCTTTTGCTGGTTTTGCAACACAGGTCACCAAAGACAGCGGCTTCACATTTCCGCATCGTCACACGCCCAAGTTCACTGGTTCCCCAGCTGCCTCTTCTGTGAAAATGAAGCCAGACTGGCTGGAGAGCCGTCCAGGCCCCCGTGAGCCTCTGCACCACGGCCTGTGGTGGTTTAACGGCTCCCGTCTGGAGGTGGAGGCGATGGAGGCCGCTGCCTGCCCCCTCCACCTCGCCTCGTGGGCTGCACAGACCTGTGGGCACACAACACTGGGACCCTCAGGGGGCCCAGCAGGCCTGAGCAGCGGGATCCCCTAGCTGAGAGGGGGCCCACGCACGGTCAGAAGAGCACCCTTGTCACGGGGCAGCTCCGTGACCCCCAGGAAGGTAAATGCACGAAGACGCCGAACCCTACAAAGCTCAGAGCGTGAGCTCTTGCATTGGTTCCAGCAGCGGCCACTTTGTCCCCACCTGCATACTTCTTTAGAAACAAGGGATTTCTTTGGACCTTGGCAGCCTTGTTGCTGGCAGGGGGTCACCATAGAGTCCCCCAGGGGCAGCGCCTCGCACACAAGGAACACACGAGTATGAGGAAGTCAGTGCCGGAGTCCTTGTCCCCCCCACCCCACCCCTGTCTACCACGTGGTTCCCGCTCAGCACAGAGAAGCACCTAATGGGCAGAGTGGCCAGACCTCCTCATGGGCAGACACAGCCAGTCACTAGAATGGGATGAAGTACCTGGTCACCAGACGCTCTAGTTATGAGCTCTGCCAGGTCTTCTGGGAAAACGTGCCTCCCTCTCTACGTGGGGGAAGCACAAACAGGGCAAATTATTGACACTTGATCAATGAATTCCTGTGTCTTTTCCATAAGTTTGAAAAATTTAAAAACTGTTTAAAATGGCTAACTTATGGATGGAGCCAGGGTGGAAGTGAGCGCTCTCTTGGATCTTTTTGGTTTTTTAACCATGTAACCATATTGTCTACTTATAAATTTAATAATTTTTTAAAAGATTTTTATTTATTTATTTGACAGACAGAGATCATAAGCAGGCAGAGAGGCAGGAGGGGGTGGGGGGAAGCAGGCTCCCCGCTAAGCAGAGCCCAATGTGGGGCTCGATCCCAGGACCTGGGATCATGACCTGAGCCGAAGGCAGAGGCTTTAACCCACTGAGCCACCCAGGGGCCCCTAAATTTAATAATTTTTATATGACCATGATGAAGCCACAAATTTTAAAATTCCACTTCTTCTCATGGCTTGTCCCCATGGCAAAGCCAGCACAGAGCCAAGATATAGGCTGGGGCTCAACAGGCACAACACAGAGGAGCAGAGGGAGCAAGGGGCAGAGTAAGGACAGGAGGGAGCACAGGGGTGGATGAGGACAGGGGAGCACAAGGAGCAGAGGGGCACGGGGTGGGAGCACTGCTACTCCCGAGAAGAAGGAAGGCGTGAAAAGGAGCTGACAGTGGCTGAGGAGCACCCCTCTCCCTGCACCTTGTGGACAGCGACCTGGAGGCTCGACGGAAACAGAGCAGACACGAGATGCTCACACCCCGGCCCCCTGCAGCCCCTCCACTCGTCCGTCCTTAGTCCCACAGTACAGCTGTATTTGCAAAGTGGAAAGTCAGAGATATGAGTGTCTGACAATGGAGAATAGCACAGGTAGGGTTTCTATAATAAGTAAAATGATTTCATTTATTAAGTAAGAAAATTACTATAATAATGAAAGCATATTAAGTTAAAACAAGACAGGTGGTGTCACACAGGGTTAGAGAGATGTGTCAATGGAACAGAATGGGGGGGTCCAGATGTGTGATCACATGCGTGTGGCTGGTCGGGTTTTTACAAAGGCAGCGGCACTTGGCACCGGGAGAGGAAAGTCCTTCATGACTGTGCTGTAGCACGTGGACATGACACAGAGAGGTGAGCCTTAACTATCACTCACCACACACAGACACACACAGACACACACAGACACACACACACAGACACACACACACACACACACACACACACACACACGAACATACTTGGAATGAAGCCAGGTCTTAACTGTGAGTAGGACTCTAGAGCTTCCAGAAATGCACAGGTGGAACGCCCACGCCCTCGAGGCAGGCAGATGTCTCCGGCCTAAAAGCCGCAGAAAAACACTTGATAAACCAACCTTCATCAGCAGGAGAATCGCGTGCTCATCCAGGGGCCCCGCGAAAAAGATGAAAGCCAGAGCCGCGGCCGGGAAGGAAATGTTTGTAATACATCTCTGACAAAGGACTTGTGCACAGAATATATAAAAATTCCTACAACTCAATAAAGAAAAAGACAATCCAATAAAAATAAATGGAGGAACAGACTAGACCAGGGACTTCAAAAGTTATCTGAAGGGACAGTGAGCTCCGAGGGAAGTGCTCCCGAGCCCCCGCATGAGGGAGATGTAAGCTACGGCCTTGAGACACCACCACGCCCATCGCGCGCCAGCAAGGACATGGGGCACGCAGGGGTCCGTGACCCAGTGCTGACAGGTGCAAAATTGTACAACTGCTTTGGAAAACCACCTGACATTTCCTCATGAAGTTAAGCACACACCTGCCTGCGAACCAGCAATTCCACACCTGTGGGTTCTCCCCAGGAGAAGAGAAAACATCTGTCCACATAGAAACCTGATCATCAGGTCTGTAGCAACCCGACGCATCATAACACAAAACTGAAAATGACCCAGATATCCTCCAACTGGAGAACGATTGAGCGAAGTGTGCGACCATGTTCGTCCTACGGAAGGTTACTCAGCGACCGATGCACCAGGGACGTGGGTGAAGCTCACCAGGGAAGCCAGGTGCAACAGGTTGCTCTAGATGGGGTTAAAGAATGGGCAGAACTAGCATGGGAAGTTGGAGCAGCACAACCTCTGTGGCCCTGGGGGCGGGAGTATCAGTTTACTCCGGCTGCTGTAACAAAACTCCATAGAAACAATAGCAGAAATGCATCCTGGCCCCATCCTCAAGGCCAGAAGTCTGAGATCCAGGAGTGGGCAGGACAGGTTTCCTTTGAGGCCTCTCACCTGACCTGGGCAACAGGCCACCTTCTCCCCATGTCCACATGTGGGAGTCCCTTGGTGTGTGTCTGTCCTCATCAACTCTTCTTTTTTTTTTTTTTTAAGATTTTTTTTTTTTTTACAGAGAGATCACAAGTAGGCAGAGAGGCAGGCAGAGAGAGAGGGGGGAAGCAGGCTCCCCGCTGAGCAGAGAGCCCGATGTGGGGCTCGATCCCAGGACCCTGAGATCATGACCTGAGCCGAAGGCAGAGGCTTAACCCACTGAGCCACCCAGGCGCCCCCTCACCTCCTCTTCTTAGAAGGACACCAGTCCCACTGGATCAGAGCCCACACCTATGACCTCATTTTAACTAATTACCTCTTTAAGAGTTCCATCTCGAAATGAGGTCACGTTCTGGGGCACTGAGGTTTAGGATTTCAGCATACGAATTTTGGGGAGATGCAGTTTATCCCGTAACATCACTGTCCTCGCTCATCAGAGTGCCGGATGTTCCAGCTATGCAATAAGGCAAAGCAAGGAATGAAAATGCACGCAGAGCAAATGGAAGGAAGAGAAGTGTCCGTATTTGCAGATGACACGACTGTCTACAAAGTAAATCCCGAGAATCTACAAAAACACCACTAGAGTTAACAAGTGAATCTGGCAGTTCAGATATAAGATCAAAACTGCTTGAATGTTTAAAACGCAGACACCAAAAACTAAGAAACACAATGCCATTCACGCTAGAAATTTTTTTTTAATTTTTAAAAAGGAGCCTCAAACGTAAATCCAACAAAACATTTATTAAGCTCACATGCTGAAAACTTAAACACACTGATGAAATAAAGGTCCAAGAAAAGAGATATATTGTGTTCATGTTTATGTTCATAGACTGATGATGTAACGGAAAGATTTGTGAAAGAAATGACAGAAAGATGTCATTTCTCTCACAAATGATCTATGAGCTTAATACCATTTCTGTCAAAGCCCCCGCAAGGCTTTTTGTGGATCTCAGACAAGCTCATTCCTGAATGTATGTGAAGAACATACCCTGGGGAACCCCCTGGGGAAGGGAGGCAGCATGACCAGGAGGGACCACGCCTCTGTCGCCACAGCAAAGGGCATGGGGTGGTGCTGAGGGGACAGATCCAGGGGTGAACGGGACACAATGGGGACCCAGCAGGAGCCCACCAAGGGCAGGAGTGGTTACCAAAGGTGCAAAGAGAGGGAAAACAGCCTTTCCACGGATGGCATTGGGGCGATGGGACATCCCCAGGCAGCCAAGGAGCCTGACCTAGACCACATGCCCAACACGGACACCAGCTCAAAACGGATCCTAGATTTAAACGTAAAATGTAAACCAGGAAACTTCAACAAGAAAAAATTAGGAAACAACTTGTAGGATGTGTGGAGCAGGGTTTTTAGATGGGACACCAAGAGCAAGAGCCACTCACAAGCTAGTCAACAGACGCGAGCCGGTCCCGCAGTGAAGAGTTCCCCTCACACCTGCCGGGTGGGCGGACAGGAAGAAGGGCTACCCACCGGCGCCATCCAGGATGCACTGAAATGGGGCCTCTCAGACCCAGCACTCAGGTGGCACAGCCTCCATGGGAAGAGCTGGGCGAGTTCTTTTAGGACACGCTGGACCACCCCCGGACGCACAGGGGACCCGGCGTGTGTCCCCCAGAAGTACAGCCTGCGTGCACACAGACGTGCAGGGCAAACAACCCGATGGCCTTCAAGGGCTGCAGGACCCACGGTGGCACGGCCACATCCCAGACACAGTTGGCGCTGGAGAGGAAGGGAGTCGGACACCACAGTCTGGGGGAGTCGCCTGAGATGAACACCGACTGAAACAGCCAGCTTGAAAACGTTCCGAATCCCGCATGCTGAGCCTTCTTGAAATGACCCAAGTGCACTCACAGGGTGCAGGTCAGCCGCCCGCAGGGGCACGGGAGGGGACCCTGCCCTGCCCGGTGCAGACCTCCCCGCCCTGGCCGGGGCGCTACAGTTCCGCACTATGTCACCCTCACCGTGTCCCCGCCGGAGGAGGCTGGGCAGAGGGTGCACCATCTCCGCGGGGTTCTCAGAGCTGCGTGTGAGCCTACAGTTAGTTACTGCACAGGAAAAAGCTTCATTAAATAAATAAATAAATAAATAAATAAAAGGCCGACGGAGTCCTTCACTCTTACGAGAAGCAGTGAACTTCCCGGGGAAACGGCAGTTCTGGGATCCTCCCCACAGCCAGAAGCGGAAGCAGCAGAGACCCCAGGCCGCGGAGCTCCCCCACAAGACCCAGTGCACCCCGCCCGCCTCACTCTGTTCCCTCACTGGGCACCCCCAGCTCTGGGGCGCAGGCTGGCCATTCCCGCCCTCCGGCGCCCACTGCTCCCCTCCCTACGCCATCTGGACCTGGCCTCGCTGCCCCCACATCCGCACAGAAACAGAGCAATGAGGAGCAGCCTCAGGCCCATCCCTTTGCCCCGTTTCCAGAAGGGGAGGGTGTGTCTAAGGAGGTGAAGCAGGACCCAGCAGCGGACGCCGCCAGGACGGTGGCCACGGGCACAGTGCGCAGTGCAGCAGGGGAGGGCGGTGCGCAGGGCGGGGGGCACACGGCAGCTGGAAGGGGCTCAGGTAGCTGGCGGGCGGGGGTGCACGCTCAGGGCAGCAGGAGGTGAGCCAGCAATGAGGGGGACACAGGGCAGCGGTGGGGGGGGGCGGGGTGCAGGGCAGCGAGAGGTGAGTAGGCAGCAGGGGGTTCACAGCAAGGAGGGGCACGGGGCAAGGGGGGTGCAGAGCCTGGAAGGCCAGTGGGAGCCCTGGCCGTGAGAGTCCCGTTACCGACGAGGACACCAGGGTTCAGAGGTGCCCAGAGCCTCATGCAGTTGGTCAGTGGCCATGCCGCACTGGCTCTGAAAGCACGTGGCACATGAGGACCAAGGGGCTGCCGGCCAGTGGGGCACTGGGGGCACCAGGAAGGTCAGGGTGGGACAGTGTCCAGTGCTGACATCTTCTCCACAAGCTGGGCAAGAGCAGGGCAGGAGGCAGGGTGGGACCCCACAGGCTTTGGATGAGGGCCCCGGGACTGCCCCTGGACTGTCAGCCCCAGACAAGAGCCAGGGAAGGAGCAGGGACCCGCTGCACACGCCCTCAGGCCCATGACCTTCCAGCTCTGGGCGCTGAGCTTCTGGGGGTGTTCGCTTTCCTCTCCATGCTTCTCGGTACTATATACATTTTTACAAAGAACATTTATTATATTTGCAATTGGGAGAAAAGTCGACTTATTTTAAAATAAGATGATAATATCTCCTCCATAGCTCATCTGAGATTCCAAGCCTCTAGCAACTGCCTCAGAGCCAGATGTCTCCATGTCTGTTTATATATGGAAAATTTAATTTCTACTTAGCTGTCCTACATTTCTCTGGGGGGAAAAATGTGGTTAAGAAACCCAAAAGAAAGGAACACGGAGTGTAATTTTGCTTTCTGAAAACACACTTTTGCAAAAAGTTCTCTAGTTTCCTTTAAACTGAAACTGGATTCTGTTCAAAGACCGAAAACCTTCCCTAGGTTGGGCACTGCGTTGAATGTTGCTGTGGGTCGGGCAGCTCCGAGGACGGCCAGGTGACCCAGATGACCGCAGACAGCCCTCCACACCACACCTGGCTTGGGGCGTGTCAGACGCCAGGGTGAGAGCAGGGAGGGTCCCACGGGGGAGCACTCACGGTACCTCTTTATTTAAGCAAAACAAAAGCAGAACTTCTCTAAAAATACTTGATGGTTTAGTCACAGCACCTGAAAGTAGCCTTTGGGAGTTGCCTTGGCAGAGCCCCAGTGACCTCTGACCCTGAGACAGGGTGGTGTCTGACAGCTTTGCCCACAGAGTAGGACAGTTACAGGGGGCCCTGGGGACCACACATCGGCCTCAAGTGGAAGTGATCCCTGACCTGTAACCACTCTGACGCCAGCCACAGAGGGGGATGCTGGGTCTGTGGCTTTTTTTCCACCCTGTAAGAAAAAATTCACTGTGGTCCACCTTGTTTTAAGGACAGCATTACTTACAAATGCAAGGTTTGTAGTAATCCTGCCTGGACCCAGTCTGCTGGCGCCATTTTTCCAACAGCATTTGCTCACGTCATGTCTCTGTGTCATCTTTTGGGAACTCTCACAATATTTCACACATGATTGTTATTATCATATTTGTTACGGTGATCTGTGACCAGTGATCTTCCATGTCACCGCTGTGATCTGGGGCCACCGCAGCTGTGCCATATAAGACGGGGAACTCAACCGATGTCGTGTGTTCTCTGACCGCTCCACGGACGGGCCCTTCCCCCTTCTCTCTCCTTCTCCTCGGGCCTCCCTATTCACTGAGACACAATCATATGGGCATTAGCACAGTTGATAACCCTACCAGGGCCTCTAAGTGTTCACGTGAAAGGAAGAGTCACACATCTTTCATTTTCCATCGAAACTAGAAATGATTCAGCTGCGTGAGGAAGGCAGGTTGACATCCGAGACAGGCCAAAAGCTGGGCCTCTTGTGCCAAAAAGTAGGCCCCGTTATGAATGCAAAGGAAACGTTCTCGGAGGACATCAGCAGTGCTACCCCAGTGAACACGTAAGAGAATGAAACAGCCTCCCTGCTGACATGCAGTGAGTTTGACCGGTCTGGAGGGAAGCTCAAACCAGCCACGACATTCCCTTCGCCCAAAGCCTCCCCTGGAGCAAGGCCCCGACTCTTCAGTTCTGTGCAGGCTGAGGAGCTGAGGAAGCTGTGGAAGTCAAGTTGGGAGCTGGCGGAAGTCACCGGGGGGAGGCAAGAAGCGTCCCTGTAACGTACAAGCGCAAGGTGAAGCGGCGAGCGCCGATGGAGAAGCCGTAGCAAGGGATCCCGAGCATCCGGCTAAGACAATTCCCGAAGGTGCTCACACAAAGCAACAGGTTTTCAATACGGACGCAACAGTCTTCCATTGGAAGATGCCATCTAGGACTTTCATGGTGAGAAAGACGTCAACACCTGGCTTCAAAAGTTCCAAGGACAGGCTGGCTTTCTCAAGAGAGGCTGGCGCAGCTGGTGACTTGAAGCGGAAGCCAATGCTCATTGCGCATTCTGAAAAGCAGCCCTTAGCAACCATGCTAATCTCCTCCGCCTATGCTCTTTCAACGGAACAACAGAGCCTGGAGGACAGCACAGCTATTTACCATACGGTTGATGGAATATTTTAAGCCCACTCTTGAGACTTACTGCTCAGGAAAAAAAAAAGATTGCTTGCAAAATATTACTGCTACATGGCATTGCACCTGGTCACCCAAGGTTCTGATGGAGAGGGACAAAATTAATGTTGCTTTAGGGGCACCTGGGTGGCTCAGTGGGTTAAGCCTCTGCCTTCGGCTCAGGTCATGCTCCAGGGTCCTGGGATCGAGTCCCGCATTGGGCTCTCTGCTCAGTTGGGAGCCTGCTTCCCTCTCTCTCTCTGCCTGCCTCTCTGCCTACTTGTGATCTCTGTCTGTCAAATAAATAAATAAATAAAGTCTTTTAAAAAAAAAAGATTAATGCTGCTTTCATGCCTGCTAACACAACATCCACCTGCAGCCCATGAATCAAGAGGTAATGCTAACTTGCAAGTTTTGTTCTTTAAGAAATACCTTTAGGGGGACGCCTGGGTGGCTCAGTTGGTTAAGCAGCTGCCTTCGGCTCAGGTCATGATCCCGGCGTCCTGGGATCGAGTCCCACATCGGGCTCCTTGCTTGGCAGGGAGCCTGCTCCTCCCTCTGCCTCTGCCTGCCATTCTGTCTGCCTGTGCTCGCTCTCTCTCCCTCTCTCTCTGACAAATAAATAAAATCTTTTAAAAAAAGAAAAAAAGAAAAAAGAAATACCTTTAGGGGGCGCCTGGGTGGCTCAGTGGGTTAAGCCGCTGCCTTTGGCTCAGGTCATGATCTCAGGGTCCTGGGATCAAGTCCCGCATCGGGCTCTCTGCTCAGCAGGGAGCCTGCTTCCCTCTCTCTCTCTCTCTCTCTCTGTCTGCCTCTCCGTCTACTTGTGATTTCTCTCTGTCAAATAAATAAATAAAATCTTAAAAAAAAAATACCTTTAGTAAGACTCTAGCTGCCATAGATACTGAATTCTCAGATGGATCTGGGCAGAATCAGTCAAAAACATCCAGCAAAGGATTCACCATTAATATTCATGACTCATGGGAAGAGCTCAAACTATCAAACTCAACAGGAATTTGGAAGAAGTTGATACCAGCCCTCATTGGTGGCTTTGAGGGGTTCAAGACTGTGGTAGAGGAAGTCATTGCAGATGTGGGGGAAACAGCAGGAGAAGCGGGATCAAGTGTGGCCTGAAGACAGGACTGAACTGCTAGAATCCCGTGATCAGACTTGAACAGACAAGGACTTGCTTCTTACGGATGAGCAAAGAAAGTGGTTTCTTGGGGCGCCTGGGTGGCTCAGTGGGTTAAGCCGCTGCCTTCGGCTCAGGTCATGATCTCAGGGTCCTGGGATCGAGTCCCGCATCGGGCTCTCTGCTCAGCAGGGAGCCTGCTTCCTCCTCTCTCTCTCTCTCTGCCTGCCTCTCTGCCTACTTGTGATCTCTTTCTGTCAAATACATAAATAAATAAAATCTTTAAAAAAAAAAAAGTCGTTTCTTGAGATGGAATCTACACCTGCTGAAGATGCCATGAAGACTGTGGAAATGACAGCAAAGGATATAGAATATCACACAAACGTAGCTGTAATGCAGCAACAGGGTTGGAGAGGATGGACCCCAGTTTTGAAAGAAGTTCTACTGGGCGCCTGGGTGGCTAAGTCGGTTATACGTCTGCTTTCGGCTCAGGTCATGATCCCAGAGTCCTGGGATCGAGCCCCGCATCCGTCTCCCTGCTCGGAGGGGAGTCTGCTTCTCCCTCTGCCCCTCCCACTCTCTCTCTCTGTCAAATAAAAAAATAAAATCTTCAAAAAAAAAAAGTTCTACTGTGGGTAAAACGCTATCAAACGGCTTCACAGACTACAGAGAAATCATTCTCAAAAGAAGAGTCAATCCATGCATCAAACTTCAGGGTACTGGCCACAGCCAGTACCACCCTGATGGGTCAGCAGATCAACATCAGGCAAGACCCTCCACAAGCAAAAAGATCATGGCTCCCTGAAAGCTCAGATGATGGTTGGTAGTTTTCAGCAAGAGAGTGTTTCTAATTTAAGTACGAGCGTTGTTTCTTTTCTTTTTTGAACAAAGTTTCTTTAGACACACCGCAGCACACTTCACAGGCTACATGCACTGTAGACCTAACTTCCGCATGCTCACTTGACTCGCCTACCGCAATATTCCCTTACTGAAGCCGTCTAGAAGCAAACCCTGGGTTTCTCCCAGGTCTGTCTGGAGCAGTACAAGATGCGCCCCGCCCTCTCCCATTTGGCGTTAGCTCAGTGTCAGCTCCCAAGTGACCAGAGGTATAGACCCCACTGCCCTGCTTCTTCCAGCCTGGGAAGGGAGGGAATCTGATCTAAGCAGGCCCAGCACAGTGAGAAAGAAGGGAGGAGGGAGGACGGGAAGGGGAGGGGCTTACTGGAAATTAATTACTGGGAAACAAAAGGCCACTCTCATTTACCCAGTCAAGCTTCTGTCAGCAGCAACCTCATTCTAAAAGCCCCAGCTGGAGCTCTAAAAACCCATGGGGATTCCCTCCAATGCAAAGGCCTCCTTGTGGCTCACCTCCCTGCTAGGCTGTTCCCGCAGGGGACCCAAGGGACAGAGGGACGGCTGGAGGATAGCCCTTCAGGGGCTGAGCAGCCCCAGCAGAGCAGGAGCCGGGCTGGGCTGGGGTGTGCAACGCTGGGCTGACGGCCACGGCTGCCACCTGGAATGGACGCGCCCTTCCCGTGTCCCAGGGCGGGGCAGAGCAGCTCTGTCCTTGAGCTGTCCCCAGGTCACTTAGGGGCTCCTTTCCACAGACTACCCTGGCCCCCCCTCCCGCCCCCGGGCTCCTCAGTTCTGCTCACAGGCTCCCACACCTCACAAGGGCTGATCTGGAGCTGAGGAGGGGGCTCTTCTAACACAACGGGGAAGAGACAGCCCACGTCCAGAACCCCCATGGCCCTCAGTCCCGGACTCCCACCTGGGGGCTTCACCAGCCACCCACAAGTTCTGCCTGGCAATACACAGCTCTCCCTTGTATTCACCTACTTCTCTATTCCTGCATACTTGAGCTGAACCAGGTCCCTTCTGGAACAAGGCAGCGAAGAGGTAGGGAGGGAGGTATGTAAAAAGGAAGTCAGTGGGTCAGTAGGTGGTTTAGGAGAGCTTGGTGCCGCCTGGTCAGTTAGTGGAGTGTGACTGGGGATTTGAACTCTGGCTATAGGTGCAGGAGCCTCAGGTGAGCAGGCAGGAGGGTGGATCCACCGCCTTAGGCTGCAGCGCTGGGTCCGGGGCCTGGCAGCAGTGCCCGGGAGATGAGACACCCTCAGTCCCTCTGGAGCAGATCGCTGCCCACAAAGGCGCCCAGCCTCTCACTGGACACACCGGCCCCTGTGCACACTCACATGCACCCATGCAGACACAGACGAGGGGGTCACGGGTCACACTGGCCCCTGTGCACACTCACGTGTACACATATGCACACACGAACATACACAGACAGCAGGGGGCCCGAGTGGGCTGGGACTATTGAGCTATGGGCGTGCCCCAGCCCCGTCTGTTCAAGGGTCTCTCACATGCAGCGTGAAGGACCCTAGGGGCCCCTCACCACATGTCTGGGGGAAAGTAGGAGACCCCAGGCTGGCCCCAAGCTGTGGGGTTGAGGCAGAACTGGTATCCACGAGCTTTGGGAGGTGTCCCTGTCGCCCCAGCAGCCACTGCAGATGGACGGGGACGCAAAGCACAGAGGACACCCTTTGGCTCCTTTCACCCCCAGCAAGCCCCACTGGACAGCTGGGGACACGGTCCCGTGTCCTGCATGGAGCCCCCAGACATGTATGAGCCGCTCTATTCCCTGTGCCCAGAGCAGGGCGAGGCCCCCCCAGGGGCAGGCTGAGGTCACAGAGCAAGACCACCAAGAAGGAGCCCTCGTGACCACTGTGGTGCGGATGAGAACACAGGCTCCAGCCCTGCTCTGCCCGAGGGAGTCTCTGTGCCCAGCCCAGAGGAGGCCCTGTGTCCAAAGCCAGCAGCCCCAGCCGCCCCACCGGCCGGAACCCCCGCAGAGACATGCTCCACTTTCTGCACAAACTCTGAGGCCGGGTGTGTGTCCTGTGGTAGTTTGCAATGGACTCTGAGTGCGCATCGGCACACTCGTTCTGTTCACTCGACACCAACCTGGGATGTCGCCCTAGTCATCTAGTGTCCTGATCCGTACCACCAAAGAGCCAGGGACAGCCTGGCATCCCCAGGGGCTTGGGAATGCTCACTACTCTGGTGCCCAGGCCACGCTCGGCTGGTTTTCCTAATGAAAGAAAGGAAGAGAGAGAGAAAAGAAATCGCTGGGAACTTAAATGCACATCAGCAAGGCGACACCCTGTTTGCTCCCAACTGTGTGACATTCTGGAGAAAGCCTGGGGTCCATGGCTGCCGGGGGCACGAGGGCTCCGAGGGAAGTAAATACAGACACGTGTCATGAGGCATCTGTCCCAAGCCCAGGACACGCCCACAGGAGTGACCCCGATACGGTGTGGGTTCTGAGTGACGATGCAGGTCGGGGCAGGCTTGCCACCTGTAACAAGTGTCCCTCCGAAGAGGGTGCTGCCACCCCGGGAGACGGCAGCGTGGCTCCGGGGCGCATGGGAAATCTGTACTTCCCTCCATTTCCAGAGCTGTGAACCGAAAACTGCTCTCCAAAATTGTTCTAAAAAGAGACAATCCAGCATTTGAAATGGGGTCTGCGCTCCTGAGGCAACCTCAGGCAACGGCATTTCTAAAGCCCACACCCGGCTCCCCTCCCACCAGGTGTGGGGAAACCCAGACACCGCCGGTCAGGGGACAACTCCAACCCCACGCCTGAGTGCAGCCAACATCCTGGACCACTCCCGGCAGACGCGGACCCTGGGCGCTGAGGGGTGATGGGGACCCCGCCTGCAACGGGGAAGCCTCCTCCTGAAATCACACAGAGGCGTGCTGTCCTGCCTGCCCACCCCCCCACCGCCCCGGGGACGCACAGTGCCCGAGGAACCCGGGAAATGACCCCCCAGGGCTGTGGCTCCACCTGAACTGGGGAAGCCTGGCTTCTCCGGACCCCAGCGTACTCACCGCTTCCCTGGGAAAGCACGCAAACAGGCAGAGCCAGGATCCTGGGGCTGCAGGAGACCCTGCCACCCCTGCCACCCCGCTAATCTGGGCAGTCCAGGGTGAGGCCTCGGGTGCCACCAGCGGGGGCGGGACACACCAGCCCTGCCTCCAGCTCGGACCTCCCTCAGGCGGGGCGGTGCCTGCAGGCAGCCCCTTTCTTCTCCAGCCCTGACAAAGCCCCAGGCTCCCCAGCCCGCCGGAGGGCGGGGAGCAGCCCGGATGCCCACCATCCCCATGGCAACAAGGCTGGGCTAGGCGGCAGGCGCCCTGGGACTGGAGCCTAGGGTCCTGATGGCCATGGGTGGAAGAGGAGCCCAGGCCAGCTGGGAGAGGGTGCAGATTGGTCTCAACACTCTGCCCCCCACACTCCCACTTCCAGACTTTTCAGAAGGTCCTGACCTAACAGGGCATTTGAAATACTCTGTCACCATGGTGAGCCCCCTTCTGTGGTGTGCAGGCTGGGCACAGACCTACGGAGCTATCAGGGAGCGCACATCTGCTTCCAGAGGTCTTTGTTTGCAGGCGGTGTGAGTGATGCTGTGTGATGCTGTGTGTGTGATGCTGTGTGAGGCTGTGTGTGTGAGGCTGTGTGTGTGCGTGTGTGATATTCTGTGTGTGTGAGGTTGTGTGATGCTCTGTGTGTGTTGCTGCATGTGTGTGAGGCTGTGTGTGATATGTGTGTGGCAGACACAGGGCCCTACTAGACATGGGGAGCTCACCCTAGGCCAGCTGTTGGACTGGTCATTGAGGGACACACACACACACACACACGTGCCCACATGTGGTGACAAGCCTGCAGCAACGAGATAGGAGACCACAGCCAGGGTGAGGCTCTTGGTGCTCAGGAAATGCTGGACCCATTGTCCTGTCCTCTGGAGACAGCCCCAAATGTCCCGATGTGGCCTTTCCTGGGCCGGGAGATGTGCAGATAGAAACCCAGGCTTGTGGTCTAGCAAGAACGCCGCGTCATCAGCTCCCAAAGCACTGACGGCTGTGTGTTACGTGGCATTAACTAGTGGGCAGGGTGTGTGGAAGAGTGGGAGGAGGCCGCCGTGGGGGCCGTGGAGCCCCTCTGCAAAGATGCCCCGAACACAGGCGTCCCTTCTTTCCACGCTGCCCTGACGGAAGAGGCCGGGAAGACGGGACCACCCGCCTGCCAGCACTTCCCAAAGTGGCTGCATGTCATCCAAATCCAGATCTTTTCATCCAAAACTCTCACCCCACTGCCTCTCAGGGAAAGGCCCCTCCCAATCTGGCACAGCCACAATTCCTGGATTCAGCCCCAAGTGCGGCCCAGCAGGGGCCCCCGTGCAGGTGCCACCAGGTAATGCCATCCCAGGGCCTTAAACCCACAGCTGACTTTTTTGTTCAACCCCAGCAATGAAAATGTGTCTTCGGCTGAGGTTGGGGCAGCATGGTTTTCCTGCAGCACATGAGAAATGGCAGAAATACGTCAGTTCCAAACATTTATCTGCTGCATTTGGAAACATCCAGGTAACTGTCCAGCCCCAGGACGCGTCCCCTGTGTCAACCCAAGCCTAAAAGGCAGGACAGTCCTCTCCCCAGGGCGCTGGACACACCTCCTTTTCTTGGCAGTATCTGCCCCCCACCCCTGCTTCTGACCCTTTGCAGAAGGATGACGTGGAGCTTGCCTCCCCTCCACAGACCCGGTCTCTCACCCCTCCCCCAGCCCCTGCTGGTGGGGGCTGGGGACCTGCTCTAAATCTGCCGACTTGCCTGCGGCTCGCAGGGATGAGGGCTGCGGGCCCCAGCCTAGATACAAGCCCACTGCGAAGAAACTTCTTTTGTGTGAAGCATAACTCGAGTAAGAGCTGATGACTGAAGAATTACAGACGGAAACGCGAAGGCTCAGTGGCCCTGAACACTTGGTGGGGGCCGGGGCCCCCCAGAAGGACATCATCACGTGCCCCCTGCGAGGCGAGGATCTGTAGTTCTACTCACAGACGGCGGACGGCCAAGGCGTGTAGATGCCTCGGAAGGGCACCTCTGCATAGGGCAGCTGGAGCTCTCCGTCCTGGGCTCCTGCCTCACTGACCTCTGCACAGGTGCTGCTGGGCTCTGGGGCTCCCATCCTGATGGCCTGGGGAGCAAGGCACACGTGGGCACACACATGTGCTCACATACATGCATGGGCTCATACCCCCTGCACGCGACAGAGCACGCACGCGTAAGCACCACCTTTTCTGCACCGTGACAAACCCAGAACTCTCTAAAGGATGGTAGCCAGGAACTTAGGGACACACTTCCAGGGCTGTTTTGGGCCCAGGTCTCTGTGAGCCAAAGTGATGCAGAAAACCTCCCCGGGGTGGGGTGGCGACAGCTTCCCTAAAAGCAGCAGGACAGATACACCTGTGCTGTCTGATCCCGGCAGCCCTGACGGGAAGCCCGTCTCCCCGTTTGTGGTGGCAGTCGAGAGACAAGGCTGGCTGTCCGCGGGGGCAAGGCCCGGGAGCCCCTCTCCTAGGGGACCCGGGACCAGATGCTCACCCATCAGCCTGGAGATAGGATGTCTCTAGCAAGAAGCCCTTCCCCAGGCAGCCTCAGGGGCACCCCAGATAGTGGCCCACACAGAGGGTGCAGCAGGGAGGGTGGAGGTGGCCGCTGGGCCTGGCCTGGGTGAGGGAAGCCAGTTGTCTGCTGAGGCCTCACCAGTAACATGGGAAAGGGGCCTGGGGGCTGAGCTGGAGGGCAGCCGACCCCATCCGCCTTAGGCTGCCAGCCTTGTACCTCTGCCTCCCAAGGCAGCCCAGCCAGAATGAACCCCTGACCATAATGTCCTGTCCCCCAGGGACCCCCGACCTCAACTTCCTGTGCCTCAGACCCTGTGACCATGCCCTGCTGTCCCTCAGGGACCCTCTAGAACACAAGATGAGGCTGAACATCTTCCGCGGTAGGGAAGTAAGGACGCGCTCCTAGTGACAGTGGGGCCATCGGGAGGGCTTGGGCCCCGGTATGGAGCGGCTCCTAGCACAGCCACAGCTGCAATCGTTTGAGCAACAAAATAAATGGAGTCAGATTTAACCCACGAATATTCTTATTCTGACTGTACAGTGAATTCTGCTATAATGCATACCCGCGAGTCCAAGCTGCTATTTACTGACTGAAGCCAGTAACGCGCAGAAGAGCCCCAGCCCCCGGGAGCTGGGAGGGCACGGGTCACCGTCCGCAGGCACCAGCATCGGGGGCTCCAGCCCCAGCAATGGGCAGGGGTGTCCGGGGAGGGACAGCGCCTGCAGCCTGGACAGCGGAACATCCAGCCAGGGTCGGGGCCCGCACGGGTGAGTACAGAGGCCTGAAGACCTGAAGACCGAGCCGCCCTCACTCAGTCATGGGGAGCACAGAGGGCTCCTGGCCCCGGCCCTCGTGGAATGGAGCGGGTAAGGGCAACCCCACAGGTCTATAGTGGTGGGCAGAGCAGGGCGGCAGAGGTGGGCGAAGGCACTACAGCAGCCTGGAGGGGTGGTGAGCCTTCCTAGGGAGCAGCTCCTGAGTCTTGACAATGAGGGGCAATCAGCTACAGGCAGGGCGGGACAAGCATTCTCCTGCTTGTGGGAAGAGAATGTGCAAAGACGGAAGCCAGTGAATGGTCTTGGTCCACATGGTGGGTGGGGGGTCATTGCGAGGACAACCATGATTAGCACCGGCTGCCTGGATGGCTGTGAGCGGGGCCCCTGCAGGGCCAAGGAGCCGTGTCCGCCCTGGACCCCGCGTCCTACGGCTTGCACAGTGATGACCCAGCAGTCAGCGCCAGGGAAACAGGAGAGGCAGTGGTGGCAAGAACACAGAGCGCGGGCCCTGGGAACAGCGGATGCACATCTAGAGATGGGCAGGGAATGGGTCGTGGTGGACAGTTATGGGTCTGCTGGCTCTGGCGTGTGCTAAGACACACCCAGCCTTCTGAGTCCCCCTGACTGGGCTGTGACACCTGCCTGATGCGTGCCAGTCTTCTCCCAGAGCTGTCCCTGCCCACGGAACCCAGCCCTGCGCAGTGGTGAGCCAAAGCCTGGGGTTTCTCACCTACAACGTGACGGTGGCAACACCCACCTGGCTGGCACCCACGTGAGGTCCCCAGCCCCCAGCGTTCATGCCCAGGGACAGGCAGCCACTCTGGGCCCCTGACCCAGCCAGCACAGGCTCTCCTGTCCCCCCAATACTCAGGCTTCTATGAGGGCCTGCCAGCCTCTGAGTTTAGCCCCGGCAGGACACAGGTCACAACGGGCCCAGCTGAGGAGAGTTGGGGGGACACACTTCCTTTCTCCCAACATTGCTTCCAGAGAGCCAAAATGAGGTCACCCCGACGAATCAGTCACACATGGGCTCACAGTTCCCCTCCGCAGGTGGGACCAAACGGTAAGGCCCCTCAGAGCCGGCAGCGCTCACGCTGCACTGGCCCAGCGCTGGTACGGTGACACGGGAACTCGGGGTCCTTCCCCAGAGTGGGGAGGTCCTGTTGGCAGGGCTGCAGAGGCTCAGAGAGGTGACACGGGGTGCCCAGGGTCCCAGAGCTAGCAGAGGCTTGCAGCCACCTTGGCCCCTGGGTGTGCTGTGCCCCCGAAGGGAGAAGGCAAACATCCACAGCACCATGGTGAGGTGCCCGGCGGAACCCCACGGACAGCTGCGGGGCAGGCCCTGTGGTCAGCTCCGCTCGGTGGGGAGGCTGAGGCTTACCGAGCTCTAAGGAGCTCCCTGGGCCACCTGCTGGGGGCTCCTATTGGTGCAGTCTTGGCTGGGAGTTAACCCCAGCCGGGCTCCTGTGACGACCCTGGGACAGAGGACGTGAGCGCCAAGTCCGCCCAGCCCCGAAGTGACAACTGCAGGGACAAGACACCATTTAACACCCAACCCTTGTCCCCAGCATGTCCCCAGCATTGGAAACCTGACGCACTTCTGACACCAAAGCGGGGCTTCCCAAAGCCATTTCCTCTGCCAAGAACAAATAAGCGGCACACCGGGTGAGAAGCTGAGCGGGGGGAACTTTCCTTCGGGACCATCTCCGAGCGGGACAGTCCCCAGGCGGGTGTTCCCCGACTCGGGGGACCCTCCTTCTCTCTAGGAGGGGCGCGGGGAGTGCGCACCATGCAGTTTGCATGGATGCCTTGTGGGTGTGAGGAGAGGGGGCAAAACATGCCGAGATAGTCTCTGAATCTGAGAAGGAACTCGATGCCCCCCGGGACCAGCAGAGTCGGCTCCAGCCAGCGCAAGCGTGGCGGATGGGTAGGCGAGGGCCTGGCTCGACTAGGAAGGCGAGCGGGTGAATGGTCGCTTGTCAGCGGTGCCTTCCTACCAGGGTTCCGTGAGTCCGCCTGTCCCATGCGCCTGGGCTGCCTGCCTCTGAGCCACACGGCTGGAAGGCAGTGGGATCGGCCTCCAAGGAGGCTCACGACAGGGTTATGTCTACACTCCACTAGGACTCGCCGTTCACACTGAACTTCCCAGCGTTCTCAGTGGCGGCCCTTCTGTGGTGTCAGAATTGCAAATCAAAGCAGCAAAATACTATTTTCACACCAGACTGACAAAACTTGGGAAGACTGAGTCTCAGAACGGGGAGGGATGTAGGGAATCAGCAACACTCCTCCAGGATGAGGGGAAAGCAAGGGCCTACCGCCTTTTTCTGCACCTGTTTGTGATTCAAAGACACCATGCATGTTCACGCGGCCCATTTGAAAAGATAAAGCAAAACCTACAAGAAATTTTTAAAAACCACATTTTGGGGTTTATTATAAATTAGACTTAAAAAAAATTTTTTTTTTTAGTGGAAGACTCTTTTAAACTTCAGTTTACCAACTCAGATATTCATGAATTAAGAGTCTCTGTGCATTTTGACAATGCGAATTCTAAATGTGGCCTATTCTTTACTGAAACGCATGATTCGCACATGCCTCTTTAAATTTTTTTTCTAGGATCCATTATTTTTTTCTGTATATTTTAGGAGACTTCCCTTATCTGAGGTCTCACTGACATGAGAATTAAATTATCCCGACATGTGCGGTAGTCTACACACACAGCACGTGTAACACACGAGTACTAAAGTATCCTTACACGTCCGCGTGGTCTACACACACAGCCTATGTGTAACTCACGCTACACAAACACACCCACATGGGATGTGAAGTAGTCTTCATATATTTAGCCATTCAGGTAAACTGGGGAGAACTACAAGAATGCTAAATGCTATAGATTAATGACAATTCCATTTTCTTTTTTTTTTTTTTGACAATTCCATTTTCATAAGTAATGTTTGGCTTGCTTGAAATGCCATTTCTTTAAAAATATGCTGAGGTTCCTGCCTGGTGTCTGAAGGCTGCTAGGACAGACGCTTCTGCCTTGGCTGCCCGCTCTCCTCAGGAAGGACTTTATCTGGGCTTTCCCCTGCCCTGTCTGGGCATTCGCGCGTCCAGCCATGGTGTGGAGGCTGATGTGGATGGCCTAGGCCCGGGCATTGGCAGCCTTGGCCAGCAGAGTTCGCGGCAATGAGCTCATTAGATGCTGAGGTCTTGAGTCCTAGCAGATCTCTGCTAGAGGGAATCTAGGCGTGTGGCTGGCCTTGGAGACCCCTGATGCTTCAGACAAACCTTAACAATGACAAACCCGAAGAGATCCATGCCTGGACAGATCACAACCAGTCTGCTGCACAGGGAAGACAAAAAATCTTGAAAGTTGCCAGAGGAAAGCAACGCATTATCTACAAAGGAACAAAGATGCACATGGCAGGATTTCTCATCTGGAATCATGGAGACCAATGGAAGCAACGTATTTTTCTTTTCTTTTCAGGATAGCACAGGCAGGGGGAGTGGGAGAGGGAGAAGCAGGCCCCCCACTGAGCAGGGAGCCCGATGAGAGAATCCATCCCAGGACTCTGGGATCATGACCTGAGTCAAAGGCAGACGCTTAAATGGGCGAGGCACTCAGGTGCCCCAAAGCAGTATATGTTTCAAGTGCTAAAAGAATGGAACTTCAACCCAAGAATTCTGTAACTACTAGATAATATCCTTCAGAAATGAGGATGAAACAGACCTTCTTCCATGAAGGAAAGCTAAGATAATTTCTATCTGGTAGACCTTCTCTGACAGACCTTTGGACAATGGGGGTATGATGTCAGCAAGAACCTGGCAGCCTCGGGGCTGACGGAAAGGCAACAGTGTGGGTGACTATAACAGACTATCCCCCTGACCCCGTCTGATAGGGTTTTTAGTGCACGTAGATATAATAGACAAAACTGTAACATTGAATGGTGGGTAAACGGATTGACATGGTAAAGTATCTACATTATACTTGAGGTAGGGAAATTTTCACTCTAAATAGAATGACAAAGGGGCGCCTGGGTGGCTCAGTTGGTTAAGCCTCTGCCTTCAGCAAATAAATAAATTAAATAAATAAATAAATAAAAGGTAAAGGGGGTCAAATAAATAAATAAAATCTTAAAAAAAATTAAAAAAATAGACTTCAGAGCAAACAGAACTACCAGGATAAAGACATAAGGTTAAAAAAAAAAATCCACTTCAATATGTAGCAATCCTAAATGCACATAGACTTAACACCAGGATTTCAAAATATAGAACCAAAATATGATGGAACTGAAAGGAGAACTAGACAAATCCAGGATTATAGTTGGAGAATTCAGCATTCTTCACTCAGTAATAGATACAACTAGTATCAGAAGATCAGCAAAGAGGGACGCCTGGGTGACTCAGTTGGTTAAGCAGCTGCCTTCAGCTCAGGTCATGATCCCAGCGTCCGGGGATCGAGTCCCACATCAGGCTCCTTGCTCAGCAGGGAGCCTGCTTCTCCCTCTGCCTCTGCCTGCCATTGTGTCTGCCTGTGCTCGCTCGCTCTCCCTCTCTCGCTCTCTCTGATAAATAAATAAAATCTTAAAAAAAAAAAAAAAAGAAGATCAGCAAAGATATGGAGGAAACAACCAATACCATCAACCAACTGGACCCAGTCAACATCTATGGACAGTCCTCCCCAGAACAGATACACACATCTTTTCAAGTGCACACGGAACATTCACAAAGATAAACCTTACCCTGAGTCACAAAACAAGGCTTTAGACCTTTTTTTAAGATTTGAAATAATACAAAAGATGATCTCAGACCACAATGAAAATAAACTAGAATTCAGTAACAGAAAGATAAATGGAAAGTCTCCAACACTTTCAAACAAAACAACCCAACCTCTAAATAATCCATGGGTCAAAGAAAAAATCTCAAGGGAAATGAGAAAACATCTTGAAATGAAAGAAAATGAAAATGCACCTCAAAATGTTAGATGCTGGTAAAGCAGCGTTCGTGTGTGAATTTATAGCATTGATTGCTTATGTCTGAAACGAAGAAATGTTGGAATCAGTGATCTAAACTCCCACCTCGAGAAACTAGATAACAAAGAACAAACCCGCACAAACTCTTTGTCACTAAGTTGCTTCGTCATTTCTCAATAAATAGGCTTTGACTCATGTACGTTATTATTCTGATTGAACACCAGAGTTTGCTGAACAGATACTTATCAAAACTAGAGGCATTTGTACATGGAGTTTGCAAAATTAATCAAGTAGATGATTTGCTACAAATTCTGTTTTAATTTTTTTAAAGGCGTACTCTGAAAAAATTCTCCTTGGTCTTTTCACTTCTAATTTTCTCATAACTTACTAACAAATAAGTTTGTCGACTAGCAGATTTATTTTTCAACCTCCATTTACAAATAACTTGAGTCTTCATATCTCCCTATTCACCAGGCTTCCATTCCCTCCATCAGGAAACACCAGCTATTACTTTATTTTCTAGAGATTATCTTAGCCTATACACAAATTGATATGATTTTTGTGGGTTTTTTAATTTTTTTTATATGATTTTTCATTCCCCCTTTACCTTTTTCACACAGATCATCAGCAGGTGTCCTAGGGAACTTTCAGTGTCAGTAACCATGGAGCTTCTTCACTCTTTTTTTGTTGCAGACAAACCCATTTATGGATGTGTCATAATTAACTAATCCAGTTACTTCTTGGTGGACATTGAAGCTTTCGATCTACTGCTTGTACAAAGAAACAAAAAATGCTGCATGAATTCTCATAAAGTGTTCTCACAGGTGCGTTCGTCAGCTACTGCTGCGGTATCGCTGATTAACAGGCCTCCCCAGCTCCTGGGTTCACAGCAAGTCTTCCTTGCTCGCTTATAGGTTTGAAGATCACCTGTGGTTTAGTGGACATCGTCTGTGCTAAGCAGACAGAGGCAAATCAGCTATGATTGACACGAGGCTGCAGAATGGTTTCAAGTTGGCCTCAAAACTCTCTCACCCTCCTTGGACCACGGGTTGCATGAAGCATGGCAAATGCAAGCAAAGCAAACCACTCAGGCACTGAGAACATCCACGTCCTTTGCCCAGTTTTCTGTTGGGTATTAGTCTTCATTGATTTATAGGAACTCTTTATATATTAAAGATATAGCCCCTTAATTATCAAATAAGTTGCCCATTTTCCAAGTTTGTCATTTGTCTTTTGAGTTTGTTTATGGGATGTTTACCAAGTAGTTTTCCACTTTAATGGAGCCATTTTAGCGAGCATTTCTGTTCAGAGATTCTGGGCTTTATGTCATCGTTTGAAAAGTTGTATCCACTCCAAGTCATAGCCCAGTAAGGTTTATGATTTTTTTTCATTGAAATGTTAGATTCATTTATAATTTAGCCTCTATGTGTGATATATGGATTCACTCTTTTTGTCCTAAAAATGGATCATTTTCCCAGCAGCATATGGATTTAAAATGCAACTGTCATCATATTGTAAATTCTGTATGTATCTGAGACTATTTTCTGACTTTTTATTCTGTGCCATGTGGCTGTCTATTCATAGATCATTTCCACACTGTTTTCAGTACTAAGCGTTACACTGCGTTTTAATACCTGAGGTCCCCAGTTGCTGTTCTTTTTCAAAATAACCTGGCTACTCTCTCTTCCCCTCTCCTGCTCCCAATTTAGATTTTAAGATCATCTTTGCTGGTTTAAAATGGTAATAACAACAAAGCGATTCCAAATGGCACGTTTACTAGAGCGGAGTTACCCTAGGAAATAACTCAGAGGAGCTTGTCATTTTTATTCTTTTGAGTCTTCCTGTCCAAGAACTTGGTAGTTTCCCATTTGTTCACATGTTGTTCTGTCATGTCCCCGTGACCACATTCAGGTTCAAGGATTCAGGAGGAAACACTGTTATGCACCTGGGTAGTGTGTATTACAGCAAGAGATTACTGATTAGCATCAGCAAAGGGACACAAAATAAGTCTTAGTAATTTTTTAAAAAGATTTAATGTATTGAGGCGCCTGGGTAGGTCAGTGGGTTAAAGCCTCTGCCTTCGGCGCAGGTCATGATCTCAGGGTCCTGGGATCGAACCCTGCATCGGGCTCTCTGCTCAGCGGGGAGCCTGCTTCCTCCTCTCTCTCTGCCTGCCTCTCTGCCTACTTGTGATCTCTGCCTGTCAAATAAATAAAAACAAAAATCTTTAAAAAAATTTAAAAAAAGATTTTATGTATTTATCGACACCCACCATGCTGACCACCATCCCTGGCAGGATGGTTATGTCCCACAGCTATGTCTTAACCACCTCAGGCTTCTCCTTGAGGGGAGTCACCTTCTCAGCCTTGGACAGGTGCTTCAGCATGAGTGCTGGTTCCTCTGTAAGCCCCAGCTCAGCCCCTGCCACCACTGGGTCCTCGACAGTTGGATCACCTGCGTGGGTTCACGTCCAGCAGCTGGCCGAGGTCCAGGCCGTGGTAGGTGAACTTGTAAAAGATGCAGTTCTTCTTCTGCACCACTTTTGCCATCTTGTCAGGCCTTCAGAAAGGACTGCCCACTCTCCATGCAGACAACCACCGAAGAGTTTGTGTATTTAGCTTGTTTCTTGGTGTTCTGGATTCCCTTACATATCGAGGGAGGCAGCTTCTCAGGAGCTGGGACTATCAGTCCTCAATTACATTGGTAACGTTTACATCTAGTAACTGATCACAGCACAGCTACTGTTTCACAGCTTGGGCAATTCGGTAGCTACCCGAATACCAGAGAGGAAACTCGCCCTTCCATTTCCCACTTCCTTTTCTTCCCATTTCCGTAAGTCAGGATCAATACAGCAAACCCCACTTAGGACACCAACTGTGTCACGGGTCCCCGAGGCCACCCTTGGTTCTGATGATTTGATAAAAGGACTTACAGGACCCAGCGAAACTGTTATATCACAGTTACAAATTATTACAGCCAATGAATACAGATTAAAATCAGCGAAGAAAAAAAAATACACAGGAGGAGTCCAGGAAAAACCAGATGGCAGTTTCCGGTTGTTCTCTTTCAGAGAAGTCCCAGAGACAGCACTTAATCCTCCCTGTAATGACAAGAGACAATGCAGGCAAAACTCACTCGAGCCTTGTGCCCAGGAAATTGATTACAGGTCTGTCGTCTGCCAAAAGCCAGTCAAGGGCCATTGTTTTCTTTGAAATGTGCTGGGTTTGAACACCCCACGCCTACTGATCTTCGTCCTTTACTACACAGTCTTGTACAGTTTTGCTAAGTTTCCTATTAGATACTATATTTTTAGTCACTCTTGTAAATGGAATGTTTCACGTATTAAATGTTATTTATATTATGAAAGCTACAGTGCCTACATGTTAATGTTGTACATGATGACCTTCCTGGATTCCCCGGATTATTAAGCGTGGTTCTCACGGGTTTTCCAGATACACCTTCCCAGCACCTATAGATCATAGGTCCAGTTTTCGGATTGCTGCTGTAACAGTCTAACTAAACCATCCAGCAGGTACAGGTCCTGATTTTTATCAGAGTATTATTTTACAATTATTACTATTATATCGGTTTTTAGAACACCAGGTAGTACTTGTTAGAGTTTCATTCTAAAACACATCTGATTGTACTTCAAGGGTTTGAATTTCCTACATGAAGTTTAAATCTTAGCACAGTGCCGAACACTTACAACCTGACACTGGTTTTGTTCTCACTTCTATCTACTCAGTACCTATTCTCACCCTACAGACCTACTCACTGTTCCCCAAACATTTCCTTCATGTTGCTATGGACTGGATCGTGCCCTTGAATTCATATAGTGATGCCCTAACTCCCAGCGTGATGGTATTTGGAGAGGAGGCATTTGGGAGATAACTGGGCTTAGATGAGGTCTTGAGTATGACTCATGATGGAATGAGCTTCTGTGAGAAGATACACCAGAGACCTCTGTCTGTCTCTCTCTTCCCGCCACGTGAGGATACAGTGAAACACAGTCACCTACAAGGGAAGAAGGTTCTCACCAGACACCAGCCATGCTGGCACCTGGATCTTGGAACTCCTAGCCGTCAGAACTCTGAGGAAATAAACTTCTGTTGCTGAAGCCACCTGGTCTATGGGATTTTGTTAAACGTTTGGTTAGGGCAGCTAACAATCTTGTACCAATTCCAAAGCCGCGTTGTGGGGGAAGTTTCCCAACTGCACCAATGGGCTATCCTACAATTAAATTCAATTCTGACACCGCCTACCCAGAGACACCCCCAGGCTCCACAGGTTAAGGGCTCAGTCCCATAAAACTGGCCCCTCTTCAGCTGTCCATCACATGCCCAGGCTCTCACCTGCACTCCAGAACAAAGGGCTATAAATCAGAGCTTCCCACACCCCCCTCTTTTGCTAAAGCAGCTCACAGAAACTTGGCAAACCCATTTACTCACTAGATTACTAGTTTGTTACAAAGGATCTTACAGAATAGAAAGCAACAGTCAGATGAAGACATAGGCAGTAGGAAGTAAGGAGCTTCTGTCCTCGTGGAGTCTGTGGCTGGGCACGGGGCACACAGACGCGTTGTGGTTCACCAACACAGCAGCTCTCCAAGTCCCCTCCTCTGGGGGCTTTTATGGAGGCTTCCTCACCTAAGCATAATTGATCAGCGCATTGGCTATTGGTGACTGATTCAACCTCCAGCCCCATCCTCCTCCCCAGAAATTAGGGGGCGGGACAGAAACTTCCAACCGTCTAATGACATGGTCGGTTCCCCTGGCATCAGCCCATCCTCATGTGCCTCCCGAAAGTCATCTCGTGGACAGAACCCACTCGGGGTGCAAAGGGGCTCATTAGACAACAATTTCATCTTTATGGCTTTGAAGTGACCCTAGGAACTGAGGACAGGGGACCAAACATTATAACAAAGACACTCCCAATGCTCTTATCAGCCAGGAGACCCCAAGATTTGGGAGCTGTGGGCCAGGAACTGTGGATGAAGACAAAGCACATGTTTCTTACGAATTCCAGGATCGCGCAGTGAGCAGGCAAAGACACGCGTCTCTACGCCCAGGTAGGAGCTTTGCTCTTCCTTCTGCTCATTTCAGATGGCCTGCTCTGCCTGGAGGCTCCTATTCATTTCAAGACCCAGGTCAAGTGTTGCCTCCAGCAGCCGCTTTCCAGACTTCAATCCTCCTGCCCCAGGGATGGGGCTTCCTACGTCATGGTGGTCCCACTGTCAGCAAGTGTCAACGAAAATGTGGAGGCTCTGACGGAGAGCGTTTTCCTTCTTCCCTGCTCCCGTTTGTGTTCATTTGCTCTTTAATGTCACTGTAAGCAGAGAAAATTTAAAATTACAGTAGGAGTGCTACCGTTCATTTTAACCATGTGGTGCCAGTTTGAAATGCAAAAACAAGAACACTGGGTGTGTAAGTGCCATTCCCGAGCTCGCAGGGCCTGCAAGTCCTCGCGGGTCTGCCGGGTGCTGTGCCCCTTCCCCAGGACTGCTGTGTGGCCCGGCCGGGGCTTTCCCTTCACACATCACTGCATTCTCTTGCACTGGGTGTGGGCAGGCAGCCGTCAGCAGGACAACCCTGCCCACCTTGTACTCCCCAGGGGCTCACTGGAGTCGCTGGCAGAGAGAAGAAAACAGATAAACCAGAAAGCAGGCCTGTGTGATGCCGTTTCTCTGCAGAGCGTGCAGGGGGAGAGAGGCATGTAGGGGGAGGGAGGCATGCAGGGGGAGGGAGGCATGTAGGGGGAGGGAGGCATGCAGGCGCAGAGAGGGTTCCCTGCCCCTGGGACAGGAGGGCACCCCCTGAGCAAGGGGCAAGGGAGGTGGATCTCTGCAGACCTGGAGCCCCTTCTCCGACGGGGGTGGGGGCCTCTGAGGGCTGTGAGGCACAGCAGGGAGGAGTCCGGAGAAGGTGGGGAGGGAAGCCTTCGCCCGCCCACTTGGCTCCACAAAAACTCTGAAAGCTCGCAATAAGGTCGCAGCTGTTGATTATTTCTCTCTGGGGACACCTTCTTTCACAGGCGGACAGTTTATATACAGGTGTCCCTGCTTTTATGAAAGTTAGCAGTAGGGGGCGCCCAGAGGCTCAGTCAGGAAGTGGTCTGCTAAGCGTCTGCTTTTGGCTCAGGTCATGATCCTGATGGGGTTTTGGGATACAGTTGAGGTTCAGTGGGGTGAGATCCAGAGCCAACGACCAAGAAGAAATTCTCGAGATGGCTTTGGTGCAAAATGGTGATTTTACTAAAGCACAGGGATGGACCTGTGGGCAGAAAGAGGGGTTGTGAGCCGTAACTGATTATATTCTTGGGAGTTGGGAAAGGAAAAGGGAGGTTTCGAAAGGATTTTTGTTTGTTAAAGAAGACTCGGGATCCTGGAGGCCTTGCCATTGTCCGGTTCAGGTTGTTTTCCCTCTAGCAAGGCATTAACAGTGAAATAGTTGGGAGCTTCTTGCATGAATCACACAGATCCCACCCAGGAGTGGGGCTGAGGTCGGCTGACAGGGTTCAGCTTGTGTTTTGTCCTCAGCCAGCCTTCTGCTCCCTCATCATGTCCCCCTTAAACAGTTTTGGCCCTTAAATCTTTAAGGCTGTGAAGGTGGAAGGTCTTATCTTCTGTAACCTCTTCCTGCTGACTAGGGGTATAGAGATGTCCCTACCTATGGGTCAGCACTGCTCAGCCAGCAGGGGAATGCACAGGGGAGTTAGGAAAGGGGGAGAGAGCTGAAGCCAAGGTTCTCTGCGGGCGGTTAAGTGTCATGTGTCGTGAAGTCACTGTAGGGATGGGGTCTCGCACCCAGTGGAGAGATATCAAAGAAGACAATACGTTAAGATTAATACGGCCGTGGACGCCTGGGTGGCTCAGTTGGTTAAGCGGCTGCCTTCGGCTCAGGTCATGATCCCAGCGTCCTGGGATCGAGTCCCACATTGTGCTCCTTTCTTGGAGGGGAGCCTGCTTCTCCCTCTGCCTCTGCCTCTGCCTGCCACTCTGTCTGCCTGTGCTTGCTCTCGCTTCTCTCTCTATGACAAATAAATAAAATAAAATCTCTTAAAAAAAAGAAAAGATTAATACGGCCGTGAGAATGAGAAGTCCAAGAAAGACACACTTAATAGTTGACCATAATCATCCTCGAAGCCCGGAGGCGCCCCTAATAGGGGCATCTTTTAGATCTAGTTGACTAAAACAAGCAGGATCAACACCTCCGAAGAGTTATGCTCTGCAGAAGTTAAGATGATCAGGTCTGGGCATAAGGCAGCTGGGTTTAAAGTTCGACAGGTTTTAAGTACTGATTCAGGCACATCTATAGTGTAGTCTGGCATTTAATAAGTCAGCCTCCTGGGGTGCCTGGGTGGCTCAGTGGGTTAAAGCCTCTGCCTTCGGCTTGGGTCATGATCCCAGCGTCCTGGGATCGAGCCCCAGGTCAGGCTCTCTACTCCACAGAGAGCCTGCTTCCTCCTCTCTCTCCCTGCCTGCCTCTCTGACTACTTGTGATCTCTGTCAAATAAATAAATAAAATCTTTAAAAAAAAAGTCAGCCTCCTATCACCCATTGGTGGTCTCCTTTTACCAGGAGGGCTGTGGTATGGTTGGCTAAAACCTTCGTTTGCAATCGTACATCGATAGAGATGGCTTCAGGGGGCACCTGGGTGGCTCAGTGGGTCAATCCTCTGCCTTAGGGTCAGGTCACGATCTTGGGGTCCTGGGATCGAGCCCCACATTGGGCTCTCTCCTTCTCTCTCTGCCGGCTTCTCTACCTACTTGTGATCTCTCTTTCTCTGTCAAATAAATAAATAAAATCTTAAAAAAAAAATAGAGGTGGCTTCTAGGATAAATATGAGAGATAAAGGGGCGCCTGGGTGGCTCAGTGGGTTAAGCCGCTGCCTTCGGCTCAGGTCAGGATCCCAGGGTCCTGGGACTGAGCCCCACATCGGGCTCTCTGCTCAGCAGGGAGCCTGCTTCCCTCTCTCTCTCTCTGCCTGCCTCTCCGTCTACTTTAAAAAAAAAAAGATCTGATGAGGTAACATGACTGACAAAGAAATCCGGGTATTTCTGTGACGCACAGCCCTTTAATAATCAGAATATTAATGGTCTTATACCGAACATATTAAAACTTGAGGAACTGCCTATCATCTCTGGAACAGGGCATTACCCAAATGTAACCGAAGGCTTATCATCTGTTAAACAGTCCTTCCAGATTAATTGAACATTATACATACAGAGGCCTAATGAGTTCAAAAGACTTCATTTATAATTTAAATCTTGGGAAGTTAGTTAAAACCTTGGAAAGTTATAGCACATGCCTACATAGATTACAGATCCTAACAAAACTCGAAATTTACTTTTTATTTAACCAAGGTGACAAGAAGAGATACTTAAGGCAAACACATAGAGTTATAGTTGTTAACACTGAGACTTTTTTTTTTTTTTTGAGATTTTATTTATTTATTTGACAGAGAGAGATGACAAGCAGGCAGAGAGGCAGGCAGAGAGAGAGGAGGAAGCAGGCTCCCTGCTGAGCAGAGAGCCCAATGTGGGCTCCATCCCAGAACCCTGGGATCATGATCTGAGCCGAAGGCAGCAGTTTAACCCACTGAGCCACCCAGGTGCCCCAACACTGAGACGTTTTAACTGAGTAATTGAAGACCTGATAAAGACAAAACATAGAAACTGGTTTTCCCAGCAGATGAAAGAGGAAAAAAAACCTTTGTTTACATTTTACCAAGAGCAGACCAACAGATTCTAGAAAATTCCCACGTCTTTTGACCTGAGAGAGAATTTTAATCTTATGCTTCCGTAATTTTAAAATCCCTTTATTCTAATCTTAGTCGGTTCTGCCACACCCAAAATTCCTTTCCAAAGATTGCCCTGCACAAACCTTCTACAATTCCCTTTTGCATTCAGATTTTGTCCCAAGCCTTTTCTCTCCAAACAACTATCTTATTTAGGAAACAATTACTTCCTTTTACCTTCAACACAAATGCATTCCCATTTCTTATTTCTTACATATTTCCTTTTCTACAGACTTGCTTCCCTTATTTCCATCGGTCTTAATAACATTTAGCAGAATTTTGCAGTCTTAGAAGCCTGTCTCCAATGAAAACTAAGTAGTAATGAATTGTCAATGGTCACACCAGGATTCTTAGAAGTCAAGTTGGTGAGTCAGTTAAGCACAAAGCATGTTTATCAACAGACTCAAACATCCTGAGGTTTTGTTTTTTTTTTTTTAATCCTGAGTTTATTGCAATAAGCTGTCAAGAGCACAAACATACGTCCAGTACTCAAGGCTTTAACACTTTATCCTATTTGGAAAAGACCTAAATGTCCCACAAATTCAATCACATTTATGATCCTGGCAAAACTTGAACCTTTCAGGTTACCAAAGACTTTGAAAGCTATCTCAACACTCACCCCTGAAAACTTTGAGTCAGACAAGATTAGGCATCACTCCAAGTCCTCTTTTCACTGACAAATTGCAATGGAGATAACAGGAGCCGGTCCGACCCAGTAGTAAACGCCAACAGAATGAAAGCTTCACCTTTGATGCTGGTAACTTTGAAGACAGGTTTATCTTAAACCAACAAACTTAAATTAATTTAAATGCTGAAACAGCTCCATCTGGGCCCACCTAAAAGCCAATCAATTAGTTCCCCATTGGTGTTTTTTTGTTTTGTTTTGTTTTACCTGAGACTCTGGCGGGGAAATGTGCGGAGAGGGCGGCCTTCTGTCTCCGGCGGTCCTTCTAGTTCCCTGACGGTGAGGGGAGGAGGATGAGTCAATGGTGCAGGGGGCAAGCAGGACTGTCTAGAAGCCAGTTATGCAGGCCACACCCAAGGTGGGGCAGAACCAGGAGATGGGGGAGGGGGAGGCAGAAGAGGCAAAGTTCTGGGTTTTAGAGCTCATCTGCTCCAACAGAGGAGTGGATGCCATGTTTTCCCGCTAGTTGAGTGGGGAACAGGCATCATGTCCGCCAGAGAAGACAGGAAATTTCCCCCAACACAAAGGGAGATTCCACAGCTGCTTGGGAATATTCCTTGAAGTCCCTGTCCAAGGAAAACTAACCACAGCTGGCTCCAGGTGTGGCCATTAACCTGGGAAATTAATGAGGGAGAAGTCCCCACATCCGTTGGGAGGAACAGCGAGAGAGTCAGAGTCCCCGTTGCTAGGAATGGCCTGTGTTTCCTCCAGCAACTGGGGTTCACTCGGAGGAGGCCTGTTTAGATAACTGTCACCCAATACCTCAGGAGAGTTTACTCGCCCACACCTTGACTGACACCTTCAGGCAAGCACATTGTGCAAGAGGCCCGTAAGTGGGGTTTCTGGTGTAGGTGATGTAGGAAAAGGGTTAGGGTTTGAAGTGGATGGCCAAGAAAAATTCTCGAGGCATCTTTGGTGCAAGAAGGTGGTTTTATTAAAATACAGGGACAGGACCTGTAGGCAGAAAGGGCTGCACCGGGGTCATACACTTTCAAGTTGGGAGGGGGTTAGGTAGAGCATAAGTCTCTAAGGAATTTTGCAAGTGAGGTTTCCAGGATTCCAGGACCTTGAGGGGGTTTGCTATTGCTGGGAAAAAGGTCATTTATTACCGTCTAATGAAACTTTAGTCTTGAGACCCTTCAGATGTATATCCATAGGCCATATGCCTGGGGGGGGTGATTGCCAAATTGTATCTTGGGGAATTTAGAGATAAAGGACATTTCTAAGGCAATTTTTATGTTAAAGTAAACTTACAAGATCCTGGGGGTGGGAGGCAGTCTCGGGTTAGGATTGTCTTTTGCTTTTAGCAGAGTATTAGGAGTTGAGTCCCTGGAGTAGGGTCACTCTGCCTCTTTCAAGGACTTGTCAATGGGCTGTAGGTGGTAAAGAAATTAAATAATTTTTCTTCTCTCTTTGTTTCCCACATCATAGAGAAATGAAGGCCTAGGTATGAGCAATGAAGTTACCCCGGGCCCATTTATCCTCTTTCCCGCAGGAGTGCTAACTACAGATCCCACTGAAGCCATGCAGTGTTACAGGGGATCATTCCTTTCCTAAATTGTTCAATCTGAATTGTTTACAGTGGGTTAAAAGGCATCTTAAGGGAGATTCCTTGGGCACCGAAGGCTAAAGGAAGTCCATTACCTAGAAAATCCCCCCTGACTCCCAGCTGGCGTCCCGTACACAGGATATATCAGAGGTTCCTGGTATCAAAGTGATCCAAGGCGTCCCCCTGAACAAAATCGCTATGATCACTGCAGCCATTAAAGGCCCCTGTAGGACGGAGGCCTGCTCTACCCCCACTTACCCATCGCATCCTAGATGATGATGGGTTCTGCCATATGGACGGAACTACCAGGACTTGAAGGTCATGCCATGAAGGTCACGCCTTATTTTACCTTGCTTTGAAGAACCTGCTATTTTTTTTAATTTAATTTTTTTTAAATATTTTTATTTATTTATTTGACAGAGAGAGATCACAAGTAGGCAGAGAGGCAGGCAGAGAGAGAGAGAGGGAAGCAGGCTCCCTGCTGAGCAAAGAGCCCGATGCGGGACTCGATCCCAGGACCCTGAGATCATGACCTGAGCCGAAGGCAGCGGCTTAACCCACTGAGCCACCCAGGCACCCAAAGAACCTGCTATTTTTAATGGAGAACACTAGAAAAGTTTTACAAGGGGAAATTACCCAATTTTGTAATTTAAGTAGTTGGCAGAGGACACTGATGAAAACCAGTGAAGATAAAAATCCATCATGGTCTAAGCGACATTCCAACACACGTAGTCCTTGTAGCCAACTTCCCTAGGAAACAGCCCCTGGCTGGGTTTTAGTTCAATCAGCTACTGGTTTCAGCAGCTGTCCGTGGAGGTCCTGCGGCCAGAAGCAGCTAGACCTGGAATGTGGAGGGGATCAGATTAAATCAACCAGAAGGAAACCTCACACGAGAGTCTTAAGATGGGCAGCCGTCCTGATGACTTTGGTGGCTGTCCCGTGCCCAAGACAGACCATTTTGTATACTGACAGGAATAAAGAGAGGGCATCAAGTTTCTGGGTCTTATTACCATCCTGACCAGGGTACTGACTTCCAGCCAAATGGCAAGGCTTTCTTCTCCCCGTAGAGTAGCCGAGGACTAGAGGATTACGGTCTGAGCAATCGACACGAAAGCGTAGCAGTAGGACTGTCCTCCTTGAAGGGCCCCTGGAATAAGAGCAGAGGAAGAGGAGAGAAAGTTCTCACCAAGTTCCCACCGAGGCTCAGAGTCTAGATGAGAAGACTGATAGCCGGATGTTCGGGACCAAAGGGTGAGGTTCTTGAATATATGTGAGATTTGGTGGGGTGAGGTCTGGAGCCGATGACCAAGAAGAAGTTCTGAGGCGTCTTTGGTGGGAAAAGATGGTTTTATTAAGGATCCAGGACAGACCGGCGGGAGGGAAGAGCTGATGGGCAGGGGTTGTAAGCTGTGGCTGATTCTGTACTTGGAAATCGGGAGGTGAAGAAAAGGGAGGTTTCAAAAGGATTTTTTTTTTTTTTAAGATTTTATTTGTTTATTTGACAGACAGAGATCACAAGTAGGCAGAGAGGCAGGCAGAGAGGGAGGAGGAAGCAGGCTCCCTGCTGAGCAGAGAGCCCGATGCGGGGCTCGATTCCAGGACCCTGAGATCATGACCTGAGCCGAAGGCAGCGGCTTAACCCACTGAGCCACCCAGGCGCTCTCAAAAGGATTTTTGTATGTTAAAGAAGACTGCAGTATACTGGAGGTCGTGCCATTGTCAAATTCAGGTTCTTTTCCCTCTAGCAAGACATTGATAGCAAGGCATTCCAGGAGGAATATCACACTGATGCCACCCAGGAGTGTGGGAGGGGGATGGGTGGGGACAGGGTGTCAGCTTGTGATTTGTCCTCAGCCCGCCTTCTGCTCCCTCAACAATCCCAGGGTCCTGAGACGAGCCCCTGCGTTGGGCTCCCTGCTCAGCGGAGAGCCAGCCACTTCCCTCGCCTGTGCTCTCTCTGTCAAGTAAATAAACGTATCTTCAAATAAATAATAAATAAAAGTTGTCAATAGGCCACTTTGCTTTTACCAAAGACCTGCCTTAGTACCCATTTTAATTAACCAAAGGAAATCTGAAGAGAATTGTCACTTTTATGGAAAAAGGCAAAAAGCCAAACTAGCGTTGGACGTTTGTTTTGCCTCGCTGTGGCGGTGGCAGTCCCTGCGAGGGGCCCCACCGGCTCCTTGTGCGGGATCCACACTCGGCCCCTCAGCGTCCAGCCGCCGGAGGCCGGAACTGTGTCTCCATTTATTTTGTGCATCTGTTAGCACGATGGGTCCTAAAGCATCAGAAGAAGACTTAGACGGGTAATTTTGGGGGTCTGGGACATTTTCAGAAGTTTCACGGGCACCTTCTAGTCTTGGGTGGCTGGACGCCCGTACTCCTGTCCTGTGCCCTCACTCCAGTGCGCCTTCCTCCACCCTGGGGCTGACAAAGCGCACCCCGCTGGAGCCCTCCTGCCCCCTTCTGTCGGCGCGGACGTGCCGACGTCGTTCTCACGTCGAGACATGGTTGAAAAGACCAAAAGACGAAGAATGGTCCAGGCACACGGAGTTTCTATGCGATCCAGACTTCAGTATCTGTAGACACTCTTGTCGGAACCCGGCCACAGGTATCCGTGAGCCGTCTACACTGCTCTGCACACGAGGACAGCCCGAGTCGTTGCGACCGGGGCCGTGGGGTCACCGAAGCCTGGTATCTGCTACTTGTTCTTTCGTGGAGGGGTTGACGCTGCTCCAGTACCCAGAAGGCAGAGCTTTCCTTCTCACTCAGTGGCCGCCACCGGCAAACACGAGGTAAGGACCTTCTGGTGCAGAGGACAGTGTGAGCGAAGGTCCCGTCACAGGAAAACCGCAGGCCCCAGGGGGCGTCCCTTGTGCTGCCCTCGTCACCCAAGCACGGCTTCATCTCCCTAACTGCAGCGCCAACCTTCCCAGGGATGCAGTCCGTCTGGGACCCCCTGGTCAGCCCGGTGGTTGACCTGCCTAATAAGACCCTTTCGTCCCCCAGAGGGAAGTGACCTTGCCTGAAATGATCTCACTACTCCCTTGTTAATGCTTCCCCTCCGGCCTTCAAAAACCTTTCCTTTTCTGTAGCCCCTGGAGCTTCCCAATTCGCAACTTGTTGAATGAAGCAATAGGGCTTCCTCAGTTGAATTTTGTGTTTGTAACAGGATGAAGAAGGAGTCAGGCCAGGCTTACTCTGGGCGAGAGGCCCCTGTCGGCAAGTGGCTGGTGTCCACGTCTGGGGCCATCGGCAGGGGGGCGGGTCTGGGGCTTTGGAGGCTTCCAAGGCGACCATGTCACTCCAGCGAGATGTGAGGTCCTGAAGGGACAGAGGAGAGCTGTGTCCCAAAGCGGAAGCCGTAAGCACTGGCAGCTGATCAGACTGGCTCCCACGGGCTTCCGCTCGGGACGAGGAGGGCAGAAGGACGCCGGCCACACCGTGGCAAGCTGGCCGCGGGGTGCACAGCCGCAACCCATGAGAGGGAGATGCAAGGGAGAGTCAGGACTTGAGCCCACCTAGGATGGTAGGCGCGTCCGCTCAGAAAGGATCGCACCGCCTTGAGGGCAGGAGCGCAGGGCATGGTTCTCCCAGGAGGCTGGAGAGAAGCAGCCACAGAAGGTAGGAGGAGAGGGGACCAGAGGACACGGATAGTGTCACACCACAGAGAAAGAGAGAAGAGGGGCACACACGGGAACACATGGGGCGGGACCCCATGGCGCAGGGCCAGTCACCAGCCTGAGTGCACAGAAGGTCTATTTACTAACATGAGATTAGAGACAAACAAAGCAGACGCTAGGGTTTTGGAGTTTGTTACTTAAAAAAAAAAAAAAAAATCAAAGTCACACTATAACAAATTTTAGACTTTCATAAGAAAATATTGGACAGATACGAAGCTCGGATTGAATCTTACATAATTAAAAATCCAATTTCGCTAGAACCTGAAATGACTAAACAAGACAGATGCCAAATTGACTACCTCTTCCTTCTAAGTTTTCAAACCGAACAGGGTAATCTTGTATCATAGTCCACGCTGAGCTGAAGAATTTAGGCTCAGAAGTTGGAGAAGAAAGTAGGTGATGGGGGTCACACCAGGGTCAAAGGGCGCGCTCGAAGGCGGGAGTGAAAAGAAGGGTCTCCTTGGGGGTCAGGGAGGGTTTGCCTGGAGCCGTGTGGCTGGCGACGGGCGTCTCTGCATCTGGACTTCACGTGACGTAGTGAAAGACTCCGCATATAGACACCCCCCCCAGCCATTGATTAACTAACTGCTTCTTGGCTTTTCTGTAATCGCTCGCCCTTCCCCTGTTAGACCCCTCCCCCAGTTAATTGTTTAACCACTCCCTTGCCTTTCTGTAACCACTTGGCTTTTAGGGGGTGATACTGGTCTCCTGTTTCAACAGGATACTTTATGTGCATAGTCATGTAGGCAAGGGGGGTCGCCTAGGTACGTGGGCCTAGTCACGTAGGCAGGATGTTTCTCTGCTGAGTAATAAGGTCCAACTCCCCCTCCTCACTCCCCCTCCCCACCTTTCTCTTCGCGCGCCGGGGTCCTTCAAAGCCAATCTACAAACACCGAGTATGCCTTACATTCAAACCAGCCAATAAGAACCTTGTAACTATGTTTCTGCTTCTGTACGTATGCTTTCGCTTCCCCAAACCCCATAAAAAGGCCCTGAACAAAGGGCTGGCGCGCAAGTCTTCCTAAGACTTGACCGCCCGCAGGTACCTGTGTCAACTCAATAAACCTCGTGCTGTTTGCATCTGATCAGTGGACTCGGCTTGGTTTTTGGGTCCGGGGGTCTCCTCCTGAGAAGGGGTCCATTCCGGGGTGCTTGGAGCCCCGGGGGATCTTTCATTTGGGGGCTCGTCCGGGATACGAGACCCCCCACCCAAGGACCACCGACCCACTGTCAGGAGGTAAGCTGGCCAGCACTCTATTCGTTGTGTCTGTTCGTTGCGTCTGTGGCTGCGTCTGAACCTGTTACTTGTGAATTTGCGCATGCGTTTGGTTTGGGGTTCGATCGGATCCATTTGTATTTGGCGAGGGCCAGAAGGAGCTGACGGGCTCGGACTTCTCCCTCGCAGCCCTGGAAGACGTTCCAGAGGCGTTTGTAGTCCCGCCGGACGGGACATTTGAGTATTTGCGCATGCGTTTGGTTTGGGGTTCGATCGGATCCATTTGTATTTGGCGGGGGCCAGAAGGAGCTGACGGGCTCGGACTTCTCCCTCGCAGCCCTGGAAGACGTTCCAGAGGCGTTTGTAGTCCTCCCGGGCGGGACATTTGAGTCCTTCGGGACATTTGGGCCCTGGTGCAGCGGGGCATTTGGAGCTCAGCCTGTATCAGAGAGATACGTGGCCTTGGTTGGAGAGGGGGAATCCGGACCCCCAGGATCTCCGCTTGAGTTTTTGCTTTCGGTTTTGTACCGAAATCGCGCAGCGTCCTTCTTGTTAACTGTTTTGTGTGTCTTACTTATTGTCCTTGGTGTTTTCTTTGACTCTAAAATGGGGCAAACACTTACCACCCCCTTAAGTCTCACTTTAGGTCACTGGAGAGATTCTGAGTTTCTCCTAATAGATGTGGGGGTTTCTCCCTCACTCACTTCCCATGTTAATGGCTATAACTGGAACCAACGGGTTGGTCTAACTCGAGACAGAGACCATAAGGAATATTCCCAAGCAGCTGCCGAAACTCTCTTTGTTTCGGGGAAGTTTCCCTGTGTTCTCTGGCCCGACTTGGACTGCTTAACCCCTCCCCCCTTGCTGGTGGAAAAGCATGGCATCTGCTCCTCTATTGGGGCAAAGAAATGACTAAACTGATGGTTAATTGTCTGTCTCAAAGTTCTAATGGGTAATTGCTGAAGTAGCTTTCAAAGTCTTTGGTAACCTGAAAGTTTTAAAGTTTTGCTTGGATGACAAACGGAATTGAATTGTGGACATCTATATCTTAACCAAACAGGATAAAAGGCTAAGTCGTTAATTACTGGATGTAGAAAAGTATTTAAATCTGCTGGTAAACTTGTTTTCCACTTAACTGATTCATAAATTTGCCACCTGAAAAATTCTGTTGTAACAGTTCACAAATGGCTAATAACTAAAGGTGTTTCTAAGAATACAAAGTTCTGCTTAGTGTAACTAAAACTGATGAAAATAAGGAAAACTCTATAAAAAAGTAGGTGATATGTAAAAAAGATTTAAGGAATGGGAATACATTTTGTTGAAGGTTAGGGAAGGTAATTTTGTCCTCAATAAAATGGTTGTTTGAAAGAAAATGGCTTGGGACAAAACCTGAATGCAAAGGAAAGATGTAAAAGGTTTGTGAAGGGAAATCTTCAGAAAAGGAATTTTAGATATGGTCAGGACAGACTAAAAAGGAAGAAAAACAACCTCCAAGGTGATTTAATACTCTCCTGACCTGCCTCCACATAGATTATACTTCCAAGTAAAGTATAAGGGCCATTTGGCCTTGAGAGATTAAGGAAGAAGCCCAACCTTGAGAGACTGCGAAAACACCCGGTTGCCATCCTCCATTGCCTGTAACCATAGAAATTCACTCTAATCTGTAAAGAGTAAAAAGGGAGATTGATCACCTCCCATTAGCCAGAGATACCCAAAAGGGAGGGTATCCAACCTGTTTGAATCTGAAGAGTGCCTGACTGTGTAAATCTGTCTGTATGGCTTCACTGCTTCGGCTACGGAGTCTGAGTGGGCTGCACCCTGAGTCTCGCAGGGCGTCATATGACAGAACGGTCATCTACTCCACGGAGTAGCCTGGTCTAGGGTTTATTCGGACAGGCCTTAGCTAAAACGCTCCTAAGTTCCTGTGGGGAATGCGAGCAGGACAGCAGGGGAAAGATCCCCCTCCCTTGTCTGCGACATCATTCATGATGGGAGAAAAACCCAGAAAACTCCTATCTTAAGACTGCACACTTAAAAATAAAATTAAAAAGAGAAAAGACACTGGTTAAAAAAAAAAAAAGCTGATTTTCTTTGTTTAAAAGGACAAAGTTTTCTTAGATTAATTGATCAGATAAGAGAATGTAAATGGTTTCCTCTTTGCCAGCCCAGAAAACCCAGTCTCTATGTTTTGTTTTATCACGTGTTTAACATCCCTAATTATATTTAGGCATGTGCTTTAAAACTTTCTAAGATTTTAGCAATTGTTGACAAGATTTAAACCAATGATAAACCTTGGGTTACATTTGGGAAAATGCTATAATTATTCTAGAGATTCTATGCATTTCCTAAAGTTTTAATGTTTTGAGAGATCATCGCTTGATATTGTAATTACAGAAATGTTATGTGTCACAAAAATAACCTGATTTCCTTGCAGCTAAATTGTAAACTCCCGTGTCTCTTCAGCTCTAACCATATACATTCCGAGTTTTTGTCATTTATAATTATTTTAATTCTTTTGTAAAATGAGTTTTATCTTCAAGGAGATTCAGACAAAGGACTTCCAGGACAAATACAGATATTTGATATACTTGAAAATCCTAAAACTGAAATGGGTAAAAATTTCCAGAACTAACTAAAGGTGCATTCACCAGAATTAGTAACATGGAACTAAATGAACTAAAAGATTATAATGTTATGTCTCTTATTTTAGACATTGCTGGTTCTCTTTAATGTTTGCTCTTCCAGACTAGGGATACTTCCTCTTAGTTATCTGTAACTTATAGAGATGTAAAAGTGCTCATTTGTAAAAGTGCTCAAAGCATTCAACTTTTCTCTCTATCTGAACCCTCTGAAACCAAAAGGTCTCAGTTAAGTATTCTTTCTTCCATGGCTATCAGTCATTTGCATAAGTTCAATAAGAATCTGTTCTCCTTGTAACAGGACAGTATTGGAAACTGGTTATTTTACCAAGGCTTTGACTGGGATGTCATATTTGAAAAGATTCAGATATGACCAGACAGTTTAAAGGAACTAAGGTTGACTTTATAAAACCTGGAGCCATAAAGGCCCTTGGGACTATTGGCCTGATACCTTGTTTACAGAGTTCCCAGCAGCCTCACCAGGTGAGTAAAGAATGTCACTCCTTGGTAGGTGCAGAATCTCATGAAGAGGCATATGCCCAAATCGACAGGTATTGCAGGCATGCCTGATGGCAAGTATGTGGCTTGGCTTCTGGCCTGGAGAGGCTACTAGAAGTTCAACCTAGAGATTCCTTATAAGAAGTTCCAGCAAAGCAGATTCTAAAAGATCTATATGATCACACTCAACTGTTCTTGCTGAGCTTATGTAAATAATGGGCCAAGTTTGTTAAAACTGGACTTGTTTCACAAGTGACTTAGTCCTGATTTGGCTATCTCTGTAAATGAGGGTTATCTTAGAGAGAAAAATTATATTTTAATAACACACCTTTATGGATATTAAATTCTAGATTCGATTGTCTTTAAATGTTTGTTTACCTAAGCTAAACAATTTGAGGTAAACTTCAGAGAAGTTACACAATAGCTTCTTTAATCAATCTTATTATCTTGTGGGTATATTAACAAGACCCCACGGCACATGATTAAACAACTGGAAAATGGGATTGATTCCCCTATAATTGTATAACTTAACTAACACCTTGTTTGTGGCTGGGATAATGAAATTGCCTAAAGGCCAGCCTATTGCACTCCATAGGATTAACTATGGACTTATAGAGATAATGGATGACCCCACTTTCTTTATGATTAGATCGGATGATGCATGGGGAACTCCCCTTATCTCTTGACAAGTTTTCTCACTTGCCAGTGATCCTCTGTAATCAGGATATTGTTAAGGCTGGACCACTCAAAGGTCTTCTTATTGGTTTCATCCCTTAGTCATATTTATCCTAGAGGCCACCTCTGTTGAGGTGCAATTGCAAACAGATGCTTTAGCGAAACCTAAAACAGCCCCTAACTAATGAGTTCACATCAGGTCCAGATTTTTCTTAGAATTCAAAGGCCACCAAAGAATGATGAAGGCCGACTAATTAAATATTGGGCTATACTTACAGATATGCCAGATGAATGACAGTTTACTGATGACAATAGTTTTCATAGAAAAAAAAAAATAAGAAAAGCTAGGTATACTGTAGTGTTCACTAGCACTTTGCAATTGCCAAAGCCTAAGAATAAACATTAACACTGACTCCAAATATGCCTTCCTGGTACTACATGCCCATGGAGCAATTTGGAAAAAAAAAAGGGGATTGCTGTCAAGCCATAACTCCCCAATCAAATATGGGCCTAAGTTACAAAACCCTCCTTAACTTACTAAGGATGGTGTATATCAAATCTGGGATGCATATCTGTGGCTTACACCCACGATTGAACGGCTCAGTCAGAAGGCAGTTTTATGCTGGGAACAAAGAAATCATACGAGTGATATTTGGGCAAATAACACACGATATCTAGGATGGCTATCACTAGAAATGTGTTCCCAAGTAACAGTACTCCAGGCTACTGACTGGTTTGCTACTGACTGGGCAAGGCGACCTGGCATTAGATGGCCAGCTCCAAATGGAACCCAGTGGATATATGAAACAAACCTGTGGCCCTGGCTTCCTCCAGGGTGGATAGGTCGCTGTACCTTAGGATTTGCCTGGATTCATGGGCGCATTACTAAAACCATTACAACTCCAGCTAGTCTCCCCAACTTAAAACAAAGATGGATGCGATCTATTTTTTTTAAATGGTATAATCACTTAGCATCCATTTTTGTTCCATCTTTGTGACTAGAGGATGTCATGTGGCATATATGTAATTCTCAAGACAGAATGTTGTGTGTACATCCCAGACTATCACAAAAATGTCACAGGATTAATAAAGGATATGAATGCCCAGATTAAAGCTCTACAAGATCCTTCTCTCTCTCTCAGCAATTGGTTAGCTTACTGGTTTGGAGGAGGACTGTAGCCAAATCTCCTTTTTGGGCTTCTCATTCTTATTGCCTTATTAGCCTTAATATGTTGCTTTGTTCGCTGTTTCTCTACTTGGTGCCGAGACTCCATCGCTGCAATGACTTCACCACGACAGATGATCCTTACCATGCGCAAAGATACTTTTTCACTGTCAGCACTGGATTCAGCTGCCTCCGCCTTTTGTAACTCCCCTATACATTCCTCCACTGATCAATGTTGACCTGAGTAGGTAGGGACAGCTCTACGCCCCTATTCAGCAGGAAGAAGTTACAGAAGATAAGACCTTCCACCTTCAACCACCTTAAAGATTTAAGGGTCAAAATTGTTCAGGAGGCTGGCTGAAGAGGGAGCAGGGGCTGGCACCTTGCACCCCCTCTCCACCCCTCCCCTTGATAATATGTATGACATTTCACAGGCACCCTGACTGCCCTGAAAAAAGAACAAATGTTTATATTGCAGAGATCACAGTCTCGTAAGGCAGGAGTCTCCCTTTGTTTGCAAATGTCCTTAAGATTTACAACAAAGAAGTTACCTTATCAATAGCCCAATTTCCAAAGACACATAACTCAGTTCCTCAAGCCCATCTGCAAGCCCTGCAGCTAGTACACCCTAACATCTGCAAGCTAGCAATGGGAACTCCAGCCAATTAGGACGTAGAAAATTACTTTGACCGCCTTCACAACCATCCCCCCTGGGGGCAACTCGGGTTAAATCCTTGGGGAAGCTATGGGGACTGAAGTCAACAAAGTATGTTAAGAACACTTATGCCCCGGGTTTCACAGACCCAGAGAGTGGACCTACTGTAGTGGGACATCCCACTTTTATAGTCGCTATTGGGGCTGCGAAACCACTGGTGACACAGCAATATCAGCTAATTCGACAGACCAGATCCCAAACTGACCTGGTACAGGACCAGAGCGAATGGATATAAGATTCTATCCATGATAAAGAAAAAGGGGGGAATGAAAGACTCCGCATATAGACACCCCCCCCAGCCATTGATTAACTAACTGCTTCTTGGCTTTTCTGTAATCGCTCGCCCTTCCCCTGTTAGACCCCTCCCCCAGTTAATTGTTTAACCACTCCCTTGCCTTTCTGTAACCACTTGGCTTTTAGGGGGTGATACTGGTCTCCTGTTTCAACAGGATACTTTATGTGCATAGTCATGTAGGCAAGGGGGGTCGCCTAGGTACGTGGGCCTAGTCACGTAGGCAGGATGTTTCTCTGCTGAGTAATAAGGTCCAACTCCCCCTCCTCACTCCCCCTCCCCACCTTTCTCTTCGCGCGCCGGGGTCCTTCAAAGCCAATCTACAAACACCGAGTATGCCTTACATTCAAACCAGCCAATAAGAACCTTGTAACTATGTTTCTGCTTCTGTACGTATGCTTTCGCTTCCCCAAACCCCATAAAAAGGCCCTGAACAAAGGGCTGGCGCGCAAGTCTTCCTAAGACTTGACCGCCCGCAGGTACCTGTGTCAACTCAATAAACCTCGTGCTGTTTGCATCTGATCAGTGGACTCGGCTTGGTTTTTGGGTCCGGGGGTCTCCTCCTGAGAAGGGGTCCATTCCGGGGTGCTTGGAGCCCCGGGGGATCTTTCAGTAGGAGGTGATGAGCTTCCGTCACTGGGTTTACTGTCTAACCCGCGGTATTTATAATACAGGACCCGTTTTCTCAGAGGCTGAGAAAGAACTTAATATGCAGGTTTAATTTATAAACCTACCTTTTGATGATTCCATAAGACCCAATTTCACCAGTTGGAGCTAAGGGGAAAAATAAACCAGGTCCAGTATAAAACTTGAATTGCCAATGACTCTGTCAGCAGAGTACGAGAAAAACCCTACTTCGTTGCTAGTTAGGGGCAACCCGAACTCTCCAGGTTCTTGCATCTGGATCTGGGGAGATGGCAGCCCTGCTGGGGAGGATCCTCCACGGCTCACCTAAAACACCCCACTGTTCAGATGGTGCCAGCAGGACTAGTCAAGCTATCAAAGTAGAGATTGTTTTTCCAGTAAGTTCTGTCAACAGTTCTTCTTCTTCTTCTTTTTTTTTTTTTTAAGATTTTTATTTACTGGGCGCCTGGATGGCTCAGTGGGTTAAGCCGCTGCCTTCGGCTCAGGTCATGATCTCAGGGTCCTGGAATCGAGTCCCACATCGGGCTCTCTGCTCAGCAGGGAGCCTGCTTCCTCCTCTCTCTCTCTCTGCCTGCCTCTCTGCCTACTTGTGATCTCTCAAATCTGTCAAATAAATAAATAAAATCTTTTAAAAAAATCATAAAAAATGATTTTTATTTACTTATTTGACAGATAGAGGTCACAAGTAGGCAGAGAGGCAGGCAGAGAGAGAGGGGAAGCAGGCTCCCTGCAGAGCAGAGAGCCTGATGTGGGGCTCGATCCCAGGACTCTGAGATCATGACCTGAGCCGAAGGCAGAGGCTTTAACCCACCGAGCCACCCAGCGCCCCTGTCAACAGTTCTTCTTGAACAAAATATCCAGCATCTGAACAGAATTTTGTTTCGGCCCCTGGGGTTTGTTATGATTGCTATTGACATTCTTGAGAGTTCCTTCCCAATTAAAAGTTTCCTACTTCTCTCTGATTCCCAATATCTAGACAGAAGATAACTGGGAAAATGTACAAAGTAGGTAATCAGGGGACAGAGAGAGCGAGCTTACGCACCACCCGCCCCTCTAAGACCGCCTGGCAGGGACTGATTTATTTTTGCTTCCTGATGATGTCTGTGGTCTTCAGAAATGACTCATGCCCCAGCTGCACTTATTAAAACCCTCACCAAAAAATACTTTTTATTTTGGCTTAAAAGGAAATGTGTAGTTTGGAGTTTTAAAATAATACAGAATATTTCATTATAAATCAATTAAAATAATACAGAACAGAGCGTTGCTTCGTGCTGCTCTCCAGGCCGGGCGCCACTCTCCTGCACCGGCTTGAGGCCGGTCGTTAGCGCGGAGTGTGGAACCAGCTCGGTTACGGGCACATGAGGAAGGCAGGCAGCCAGCAGTGTACATCTCAGAGAGAAGGCGAGCAATACTGCAGAATTCATCTAGAATTCTCCTGTGGAGGTTGGACATTGAAAAACGGATATAGTAATCTGGAGAAAGATAATTGTTCAACCTACAAATACTCACAAATTATTTCCTACACTGCGGTCTGCCAAAACCTAATTGGACAATCTCCTCGCTGATTTTAGGCATTTAAGCAAAAATACAAACACGTTCCGATTTTAAAAGCCATGCCTAATTTTAAAAGTGGGCTTAGAAGCTACATCTCTCTATGTAAATATATTTTTTAAAATATTTTATTTATTTATGTGAGAAGGAGAGTGAGTGAGAGAGAGAAAACACAAGCAGGGAGAGGGGCTGGGGGAGAAGCTAAGCAGGGAGCCCGACTCGGGGCTTGATCCTAGGACCCCGGGATCATGACCTGCGCTGAAGGCAGACGCTTCACCGGCTGAGCCACCCAGGCGCCCCATATATAAATACTTTTACAAGTAGAAATAGGAAACAGTTTCAAAAAGTCATGTAGAAATTACAGTCAAATTAAAATTAAGTGTTTAAAGTATGATTTCAGCTTCCAAGACGGAGTGACACAAGAACGGATGAAGTCTGTAAAGCAATTTCTTTCTGACACTGGCTCTCAGGTGAAGGACAGGGACTGCAGCTCACTGGGGAGACATCCGGCTTGCTCCCTGGGGACACGTGGTCCACCTGAGTCAGGGGCAGCCAGCCCTGGTGCTTCCCCTCCTCTCTCTCTGCCTGCCTCTCTGCCTACTTAGGATCTCTGTCTGTCAAATAAATAAAATCTTTAAAAAAAATGAAAAAATAAAATAAGAGAATTATATAAAATACTTCATTTCAATAGATTGACAACTTGGGCGCCTGGGTGGCTCAGTGGGTTAAGCCGCTGCCTTCGGCTCAGGTCATGATCTCGGAGTCCTGGGATCGAGTCCCGCATCGGGCTCTCTGCTCAGCAGGGAGCCTGCTTCCCTCTCTCTCTCTGCCTGCCTCTCTGCCTACTTGTGATTTCTCTCTGTCAAATAAATAAATAAAATCTTTAAAAAAAAATAGATTGACAACTTACATGAAATAGATCTACCAAAGATAACTCAGGAAGAAAGAGATTATTGGAATAACCCTATAGGTATTAAATAAACTGAACTTGTAGTTTAAAACATTCTCATAACACCGACTGTGGGCCCAAACGGCTTCACTGGGGAACCCAACCAAATATTACTATTACTTTTTTTTAAAAAAGATTTTATTTATTTGTTTGACAAAGAGACAGAGAAAGAGGGAATACAAGCAGGAGGAGAAGGAGAAGGAAAAGCAGACTCCCCACTGAGCAAGGAGCCATGTGTGGGACTTGATTCCAGGACCCTGGGATCATGACCTGAGCAGAAGGCAGACACATAACCAACGGAGCCACCCAGGTCAGCTTTGAAGTCCACTTTTCCATTTCTGGTTTTGGTAATTTGTGTCTTATCTTTTATTTTCTCAATTACTATAGCTAAGGGTTCGATAATTTTGTTGGTCTTTTCCTAAAATCAACTTTAGGTTTCATTGGTTATATTGATGTTTTATTGATTTCTGCTTTTAATCTTTATTATTTTTCCTTCTATTATCTTCATTATTTATTTCCTCTTATTTGCTTTACAATTAATTTGTTCTTCTTTTTCTAGTTTCTTATGGTGGATGCTTGAGTTGTTTGGTTCAGATCCCTTTTTGCTTTTTTGACAGGCACTTAAGACAACAAATTCTCTGTACAATGCTTTTCCTTAATCCCTTATATTTTAATTTGTTGTTTTGTTTTAATTGACTAAAATCTTTTAAAAATATTTTATTTATTTATTTGAGAGCGTAAGAGAGAGAGCATGAGAAGGGAGAAGATCAGAGGGAGAAGCAGACCTCCTGTAGAGCCAGGAGCCCAATGCAGGACTCGATTCCAGGACTCTGGGATCATGACCTGAGCCGAAGGCAGTCACTTAACCAACTGAGCCACCCAACAGCCCCAAATAAAATATTTTAAATTTTGATCTTCGGGGCGCCTGGGTGGCTCAGTGGGTTAAAGCCTCTGCCTTCGGCTCAGGTCATGATCCCAGGGTCCTGGGATCGAGCCCCGCATCAGGCTCTCCGCTCCGCGGGGAGCCTGCTTCCTCCTCTCTCTGCCTGCCTCTCTGCTTACCTGTGATTTCTCTCTGTCAAATAAGTAAATAAAATCTTTAAAAAAAAAAAAAAAAGAGTCTCTTAAATTTTGATCTTCTTATATCTTCTTTGGCTCGTGGATTATTTAGAAGTTTGTAGCTTAATTTCTCAATACTTGAGGTTCTTCCAGACTTCAGTTATTGGCTTCTATTTTAATTCCATTGTAATCAGAGAACACACTTTGCATAATTTCTATCTATTTAAACTTTGACTTGTTTTGTGTCTAACATTTGACCTATGCTGGAGAATGTTCCAAGAGTTCTTGAAAAGAATGTGTAATCTGTAGTCACTAGTGTACATTCTGTAAATGTTACTTAGGTCAAGTTGGTTGATAGTATTGTTCAAATGTTTATCCTTTCTGATTTGCTGCTTGCTTGTTCTTTCAATTACTGAGAATAGTATACTAACATTGCCCACTGTCAGTTTTGAATTGTGTATTTCTCCTTTCAATTCTATTAGGTTGGGACGCCTGGGTGGCTCAGTTGGCTGAGCAGCTGCCTTTGGCTCGGGTCATGATCCCAGCGTCCTGGGATCGAGTCCCACATCGGGCCCCTTGCTCCTCGGGGAGCCTGCTTCTCCGTCTGACTCTGCCACTCTGTCTGCCTGTGCTCGCTCTTGCTCGCTCTCTCTCTGACAAATAAATAAATAAAAGCTTAAAAAATATTCTATTAGGTTTTGCTTCATATAATTTGGGGTTCTGTTGTTAGGTGTGTATTTTCCTTGTGTATTGATTTTTTTAAAAGGATTTTTATTTACTTATTTGACAGAGCACAAGCAAGCAGAATACCAGGCAGAGAGAGTGGAGGGGAAAGGAGGATCCTCTCTGAACAGGGAGCCCAATGTGGGGCTCGATCCCACGACCCTGGGATCACGACCTGCACTGAAGGCAGACACTTAATGACTGAACCACCAGACACCCCATGTATTTGGGTTCTTCCCAAATTTCCTCTTGTGACTGAGTTCAAGTTTCAAAGCATTGTGGTCTGACCATATGCAGGGAATGATCCTGATCTTCTAATATCAGTTGAGACCTGATTTGTGACTCAATATGTGATCTACTTGGAGAATGTTCCATGTGCACTCGAGAAGAACGTGTATTCTGTTGCTTTGGGATGGAACATTCAGAATATATCTGTGATGTCCATCTGGTCCGGGGTGTCATTCAAAGCCCTTGTTTCCTGGCTGATCTTCTGCTTAGGTGATGCCCTTCAGTGAGTGGGATGTTAATGTTCCCTACTGTTATTGTATTATTATCAATGTGTTTCTCTAATTTTGTTATTAATTGACTTATGTAATTGACTGCTCCCATGTTCGGGGCATAAATATTTACAATAGTCAGATCTTGTTGGATAGAGCCTTTAATTATGATATAGTGTCTTTCCTCATCTATTATTTCAGTCTTTGGTTTAAAATCTAGTTTCTCTGATATAAGGATTGCCACCCCAGCTCTCTTTTGATGTCCATTAGCATGGTAAATTGTTTTCCACCCCCTCACTTTCAAACTGGAGATATCTTTGCATCTAAAACGAGTCTTTTGCAAACAAAATATCAGTGGGTCTTGCTTTTATATCCTTTCTGCTACCCTGTGTCTTTTGATTGGGGGCATTTAGCCCATTTACATTCAGAGCAACTATTGAAAGATATGAATTAATGCCATTATATTACCTGTAAAGTGACTGTTATTGTAGATTTTCTCTGTTCCTTTCTGGTCTGTGTTTCTTTTGGGCTCTCTCTTTGCTTAAAGGATCGCTTTTATTTTATTTATTTATTTTTTAAAGATTTTATTTATTTGATAGACAAAGATCACAAGTAGGCAGAGAGGCAGGCAGAGAGAGGAGGAAGCAGGATCTCCACTGAACAGAGAGCCCAATGCGGGGCTCGATCCCAGGACCCAGGGATCATGACCTGAGCCGAAGGCAGAGGCTTTAACCCACTGAGCCACCCAGGTGCCCCCAAAGGATTCCTTTTAATATTTCTTGTAGGGCTATTTGGTGATCACAAATTCTTTTAATTTCTGTTTGTCCTGAAAGCTTTTTATCTCTCCTACTACTCTGAATGATCTCTCCTAGCTAGTTATAGTATTCTTGGCTGCATGTTTTTCTTGTTTAGTTCTCTGAATATATCATGGCAGTTTTTTCTGGCATGCCAGGTCATTGTGGATAGGTCTTCTGCCAATCTAATGTTTCTGCCTATGTAGATTACAGACCTCCTGTCCTGAGGTGCTTTCAGAATTTTTTCTTTGTCTCTGAGATTTGCAAATTTCACTATTATATGTTGGGTGGTGGCCTATTTCTATCGATTTTGAAGGGGGTTCTTTGTGCCTTCTGCACTTGGATGCCTGTTTCTTTCCCCAGATTAGGGAAGGTACCTGCTATAATTTGCTCCAAATTCCTGCTGCCTCCCTCTTTCCTCTTCTTCTGGGATCCCAATTATTCTAATATTGTTTCGTCTTATGGTGTCACTTATGTCTCAAATTCTTCCATTGTCATCCAGTAGTTGTTCATCTCTCTTTATTCAACTTCTCTATTCTCCATCATTTTGTTTTCTATTTCACTAATTCTCTTTTCTGCCTCATTTATTCTACCAGTTAGGACCTCCATTTTTTTTAATTGCATCTCATTAATAGCCTTTTTTATTTTGACTTGATTAGATGTTACTTCTTTTATTTCTTCAGAAGGGGATTCTCTAGTGTCTTCTGTGCCTTTTTCAAGCCCAGCTAATATCTTTATATCATTATTTTGAACTCTAGTTCTGATGTCTTACTTATATCCATACTGGTTAGGTCCCTGGCAGTCAGTACTGCCTCTAGTTCTTCTTCTTCTTCTTTTTTTTTTTTTTTAAAGATTTTATTTATTTATTTGACAGAGATCACAAGTAGGCAGAGAGGCAAGCAGAGAGAGAGGAAGGAAGCAGGCTCCCTGCTGAGCAGAAAGCCGAATGCGGGGCTCGATCCCACGATCCTGGGATCATGACCCGAGCCGAAGGCAGAGCTTAACGCACTGAGCCACCCAGGCGCCCTCTAGTTCTCTTTCTTTCTTTCTTTTTTTTTTTTTCTAGTTCTCTTTCTTGAGGTGAGTTTTTCCATCTTGTCATTCAGTCCAGAGAAGAAGAGACGAACAAGAGAAAAAAAAATACTCAAATGGCAACAAAACCTCAGAGAAATATATACTAAAGAAATCAGATGAGACCTGACACTGAAAAAAAATTTTTTTAATTAAAAAAAAAAGAGAGAGAGAGAATATGATCAGACAGGTGAATAGAACAGAGCAATGCAGTGCATCCTGGGTAATTTGGCCTGTTTGTTAGAAAACTAGATCCCAAAACTGTAAAGAAAGAAAAAAATTATATGTGTACAAAAATAAAATTAAATACAATGAAAAGATAGAATGTAACTATAAAAATGAAAGTTAAAAAAGACTTTAAAATAGTTGATAAAATAAGAAATTCATTGAAAAAGGAAAGTGAAAAGAAATTAAAATTGAAAGACTAAGGAGTCATGAGGGAGGAAGAACATGAATTCTATATACTATTTTCTCCTAGTGCTAGAGTTTTGGAGTTTTGTGTGATCGGAGAACTTGGTCTTGGCTGGATGTTCCTGCTAATCTTTGGGGGGAGGGGCCTATTGTGCTGATTCTCAGGTGTCTTTGCCGGAGGCAGAATTGCACTGCCCTTGCCAGGGGTCAGGCAAAGTAAGTAGCTCCAGATTGCTTTATGTGGCTTTTGTTCCCTGAAGGCTTTCCACCCGCTTTAGTGGATGAGAATGACATTGGTGGCCTCCCAATCTCCAGTCCCAGAGCTGAAAGACTGCCCCCGCAATGTGTCCTTAGGAAAAAGCAGCCAATCACTCCTGTCTCCCTGGTCTCTGTCCACACTCTGTGCTCAACCCAGCCTGTGACCAAACATTCCTATCTCAGGCATGGGTGACCCCATTTCAAGTCCCCAAACCCTGCAGACTCCTGTGGCACATACCCATGCTGTTCCTCCTGGGGGGAGGGAGGGAGTCTCACTCCAGTTCTGCCACTTGCTGGGCCCCTGTTTGCACAGCAATCACCAGACTGTGTGGGGTTCAAGGTTTATGGCAACCCCGAGGTGAAGGCGCACACTTGGGCTCACTGATTGCAGCCAGCTGCCCCACTCCGGTACCGGGAATTTCACTGGACTCAGGCCCTTTCATTCTTTCTGTGACCCTGGATCCTGAGACCACACTGTCCCAGCTAGGGTTCCCCCCCCACTTCGCCACCTGAGTACCTTTCAGGCAGGGACGTCCCTTACCAGAGCAGACTTCTAAAAGTTCCGATTTTGTGGTCTGCTGCTCTGTCACTTTCCGGTATCTGGCTGATGGAGGCTCCTTCCTCGTGCTTTATCCTACCATATATCTCCTTGGATCTACGTCTCCTCACCTCCTACCTTGCAGAAAGTGGTCACTTTTCTGTGTGACAAGTTGCAGGCTTTCTTTTCTTAGATCTCCTGTTGAGTTCACAGGTGTTCAGAATGATCTGACAGCTAGCTGGCCGAATTCCTGGGACCAGACCAAACTAAGGTCTCCTACGTCTCCACCATCTTGCACCCCTCTCTATTATTCTTTTTTTTTTTTTTAAAGATTTTATTTATTTATTTGACAGACAGAGATCACAAGTAGGCAGAGAGGCAGAGAGAGAGAGAGGAGGAAGCAGGCTCCCTGCCGAGCAGAGAGCCCGACATGGGGCTCGATCCCAGTACCCTGGGATCATGACCCAACCCGAAGGCAGAGGCTTTAACCCACTGAGCCACCCAGACGCCCCTCCTCTCTATTATTCTTGTTGCCATGGACTGAATTGTTTCCCCCGAAAATGCACATGTCCAAACCCAAACCTTGGTGCGCCGGTAGAGAAGAGCCTAGAGGAGTTGATAAAGGTTAAATGAGGTTAGTAGGGTGGGGCTCCAGTCCAAAGGGTTAGTGCCTTTAGAAGAAGAAAGAGGAGGAGGAGGAGGAGGAGGGGAGGCGCCAGAGCTCACTCTCTGCCACAAGAGCACACAGGGAGAAGATTGCCATCTACAAGCCAGGAAGAGGCCTCACCAGAACCTAACCGTGCTGCCACCCTGATATTGGACAACCTCTTGGACTGTGAGAAATAAATGTCTGTTTTGTAAGCTGCCCAGTCTGTGGTGTGTTGCTTTGGTAGCCCAAGCTGGCATGGACATTGCCGGCGTTGGTGGCACCCTTATTAAAGTGCAGTGTTCTTGCAGGAAGATTTCCCCTTTCCCTGCTGCTCTCCCTCCTGACCCCTCCTCCCAACCTCCTCCTGCTCCCTGAAAAATCCTTCCCTTAGGCCTGCCCCTGGGAGGGTCTGCAGGCGCAGAGCTAAATGTGGCCAGCAGAGGGCGCCAGCTGCCAGAGACCCTAAGGTTGACTTCCCTCAGGAGTTCCAGATGTCAGATCTTGTCATTTGAAAGACTTTCTCCCTTCTGTTCTTAATTTTGTCCTCTGGAGCACAGATTTTAAATTTGAGGTGGTGTTCCAACTTCATTCTTTTGTGTGTGGATCTCCTGTTGTCCCCAAAGGATCTGCTGAAAATCAATGCACCATGAAAATGTGGGTTAATTTCTGTACTCTTGATTTTATTCCATTGATCAATTTCTGCAAAAAAAAAAAAAAAAAGAAAGAAAGAAAAAAGAAAAAAAAGCCAGCTGGCATTTTGATAAGGATTGTTTGAAATCTGTAAGTCAATTTGAGAAGTATATCAGAACTTCAAAAGGCAAAAGGGGCCCTATGGAGGAGTGGAGGTTCTTGGAAACAATCCTCATTGTTGGGTGATAATTCCAATTGGATGCCCCCCATCAGAGCTGTCCTGACTCAAGCAAGAGGACCCCCACCACTGGTCACTGGAGAGCAGAGGTGAGGTCCTGGCAAGAAAGCCCAAGAGACAGAGGTGTCCCCTCATCAGTCAGATGCCAGCCTGGGAAAGGTGCCCAAAGCAGTTCCCATCCCAGCAGCTGTATCAACTAAACAGCTATGGCCATCGTAAATCAGCAACTTTTACCAACTGTACTGTCTTCCTCGTATGAGCCCTAAAGTGAGGATATTTATTGCTACAATGATGTATCCGTAAAAGATCAGAAACAACCTAAGTGTCCATCAGTGGAGTGGAAGTATGGCTTACCTATACCACAGAGAACTATGCAGCCATAAAAGGGATTGCTGAGAGGAACCAGTGAGTATCATACACTCTTGCTTTAAAGGAGAAGTAATCTGTCTCTCTATCTCCTTGAAGGGGGCTTACTTTTCTCTGTGTATTTCTTTCACATATAAATATATGTGATTTTGATATCATTAGTTTCTTTTGTCTCTGACGGAAATAAGCACTTAAAGATTTTATTTATTTATTTGAGAGAGATCACAGAAGGGGAGGGAGAAGTGTGGGGCTGGATCCCAGGGCCCTGGGATCTTGACCTGAGCTGAAGTCAGATGCTTAACGGACTGACACTCAGGTGCCCCCAGAAATGAGCGCTTTGGATTAAGACCTTATTCATCAGATTAAAGCCACATTGTATTTTCTGTTTATATTTCTCAGTTATGTTTTTTGTAACTCTAGTACAATGTCACAAAGAGGAGGCTGGTATGGCTACTAGCCACCCATCTAATTCAGATCTTCCTGGGTTTACGTATACTCACTAAGTGTGTTCTGTGCAATTTTATCAAGTGTGTATATTCATGTCACACATCAGAGCAAGATACAGAACATGTCTGTGACCACAAGAGTCCCTTACGTTGCCCTTTTATGTGCTCACATACCCTCCCCAACTCCAACCCCTGGCAATCACTCATGTGTTCTCCATTTCCTTAATTTTGTCATTTCAAGAGTGTCATATAGATGGAATCCTACATTGCATAACCTTTTGGGATTGGTTTTTTTTACTTGGTGTAATTCTCTGGATATTCACCCAGATTGTTGTGGGTTCCATAGCTGATTCCTTTTATTGCTAAGTAGTATCTCATGGTACAGGTGTACCCTGGTGGGTTTGTTTTTTTTTTAAACTATTAACCTGATGAAAGATATTTTGGGTTGTTTCTGGTTTGGGATTTTTACAAATAAGTCTGCTGTGAACATCTGTGTACACATTTTTTAAAAAAGATTTATTTATTTCTTTGACAGACAGAGATTATAAGTAGGCAGAAAGGCAGGCAGAGAGAGAGAGGGAAGTGGGCTCCCTGCCGAGCAGAGAGCCTGATGCGAGACTCGATCCCAGACCCTGAGATCATGACCTGAGCCGAAGGCAGCGGTCCAACCCACTGAGCCACCCAGGCGCCCTGTGTACACATTTTTATGTCAAAACAAGTTCTCATTTCTTTACGATAAATGTCCAGGAGTGAAATTATTGAGTCTAGTGGCAACAGCACGTTCTTTTTTTATAGGAAAAAGACAAATAGCTTTCTTGAAGGCAATGTATGAATGACTGTTTCTCTGCATCTTTGCCAGCATTTGTTGCTGCCATCATTTTTTTCTATTTTAGCCATTATGATAGGTGTGTAGTTCATGTTCTTTTATTTTTTGTATATTTTTTGGATTAAAAAAAAGTTAAGAAATCTCTACACCCAACATGGAACTCAAACACAACCCCTAGATCAAGAGTCATATACTCTACTAACTGAGCCAGCCAGGCACCACTGTAGTTGTATATTCTTTTAAACTGAAATTCTGAACATGTGGATATTACCTAAAAACCATACAGAGTTTTCAAAAGTAAATTCATGCAGGCAGACACAAGAGAGCAACTGGTAAGTGGGATACCAATAGATTAACTCAAAATAAGATGTAGGTCGCAGACCTGTACCCCTGGGGCTAATAACACATTATATGTTTATTAAAAAATTTTAAAAATTAAAACAAAATAAGATGTAGGTCAAAGATGAGGTCAGAATTCACGTCCACTGGTCATGTATCTATTCCCAGTAGGGACAGCCACCCGGAAGTCAAGCAACACTCTAATGGCAGCCTGACACATCAGAGAAGAGACAGGGAAATGATTTGTTTTATGAAGATAATGTCATTCCAACAAGGAAACATGAAAATTTTCACTAAAAGAATTTTAAAATAGATGTAGAAGCCTAGAGCATAACGAGCAGTGTGTGCACCACTGCCCTCCAACTGCCACCAGCTGCTTCTTCCGTTAACCTCATTGCCCCTTCTTCTGGAATAAAATAAACTCAGTGCATCCTGTGTTCCACCTGTAAATACTTTGGGATGTACTCATATCCCAAAGGGCATTTTCTTATGTATTAAGCACACCTCATGCTCAAGGAAAAGTAATTGCCCACACTGCTGTCACCATTCAAATCCCAGTGATTCCACTTCTCTTCCAGTTCTGTGGGCAATGTGCAAGGCCCTTCCAAGGCCCGGATCCAGAGCTGAGTGCACAGGAACCTTCTCTTCTGTTTCCTTCCCTACTTAACACACCGTATGACATTCAGTTCCACTTAGCCCTATCTTTTTTTTTTTTTTAAGATTTTATTTATTTATTTGACCGAGAGAGGTAGGCAGAGAGGCAGAAGAGGCGGGGGGGGGGGCGGGGAATGTGGGGTGGTGGGGGAGGGGATGGGGAAGCAGGCTCCCTGCCGAGCAGAAAGCCCTATGTGGGGCTTGATCCAAGGATCCTGAGATCATGACCTGAGCTGAAGGCAGAGGCCTAACCCACTGAGACACCCAGGCGCCCCTTAGCCCTATCTTCTTAACCAGGAGTGTTTGAAAACTTTCATATGCCTTTAGGAATAACTTCTTTAAAAACCATTTCTTTCTTTCTTTCTTTTATTATTATTATTATTATTATTTTTTAAAGATTTTATTTATTTATTTGACAGAGAGAGATCACAAGTAGGCAGAGAGGCAGGCAGAGAGAGAGAGGAGGAAGCAGGCTCCCTGCTGAGCAGAGAGCCCGATGCGGGACTCGATCCCAGGACCCTGAGATCATGACCTGAGCCGAAGGCAGAGGCTTTAACCCACTGAGCCACCCAGGCACCCAAAAACCATTTATTTCTTTTGAACATTAATGCAAAAATCCTCAACAAAATCCTCACTAACCAAATTCTGTCACATGTTAAAAGGATTATACACCACGGTCAAAAGGGATTTATTCCCACAATGCAAGGATGGTTCAACATATGAAAATCAATCAAGGTAAGGCATGCCTGGGTGGCTAGGTCAGTTAAGCAGCTGCCTTTGGCTCAGGTCATGATTCTAGGGTCCTGAGATTGAGTGTGGCATCAGGCTCCCTTTTCCCTCTCCCTCTGCCCTTCTCCTTGCTCAGGCTCTCTCTCTTTTTCAAATAAATAAATAAAACCTAAAAAAAGAAAGAAAGAAAGAAGGAAACTCAGCTACCATAAGACACTACATTGAAGAATAAAGGGGGAAAACCCCACATAATCATCTCAATTGATGCAGAAAACCATATAATAAAGTCCAATACCCCTTTGTGATAAAAACACTCAACAGACTAGGAATAGAAGGGAACTTCCTTGATACGATAAAGACTATATATGAAAAACCCAGTGAACATCACACTCAAGGGTGAGAGACTGAAAGCTTTCTTCCTAAGATCAGGAAGACAACAAGGATGCCCGCTGTCCTCACTTCTGTTCCACACGGCCCTGGAAGTCCTAGCCACAGCAATCAGACAAGAAAAAGGAACGAAAGGTATCCAGATTGGACCGGGATAAGTAAAACTGCAGATGACACTATATTCCATGGAGAAAGCCCTGGGTTCCACACCAAAACCCAGAGAAGCTATTAGAGCTAATAAACAGGTTCAGTGACATTACAGGACAACAAACCGACACACAGAAACTCCAGAGCACTTCTACACACTAATAATAAACAAGCTAATAAGGAAATCAAGAAAACAATGCCACTTACAAGAGCATAAAAAACCACGTAAGGGTTCAACCAAGGAGGTAAAGAGTGTAGGCTGAAAATATAAAATTACGGCTGAAAGAAATGGAGGAAGACACCAAAGCGGGGAGACCTTTTGTGTCCGCCTCCGCGGGGCAGTGCGATGCCAACCTTGTTGGGCATGACCGCCAGGCAGCAGGCACCCGTGGGGGCGAGGGCGGGACTACAGCCCCCACAATACCTCCGGGGGCTGCCGGTGGCCTAAGCCAGGGCCAATCACGGCTCGGCGGCGGCGCTGGGCACGACGGGTCTTGTAGTGGGACCCGGAGGCGGGACGAAGGCCCCCACAATACTCGCGGAGGCGGTGACGGAGGCAATGGCTTTAGAAGGGATAGGGCTCAGTACGGCCGCAGGCCAATCACGGCCGAGCCCGGCCGCGCGGGGCACGACGGGCCTTGTAGTCGGTGCGGGAGGGACTACGGCCCCCACAGTGCCTTGCGCGGCACGGAGCTCACCGCGGCTGCGCGGCGGCGGCCGGGGCGCCGTCGGGCTGGGCGGCGGCGGCGGCGGCGGCGGCGGTGGGGGCGACGACGGCTGCGGCGGACAGGAACCTGGCCTGAACCTCGTTGAGAGCAGCGGTAGCCGGCCGCGGGCCACCATGTCGGCGCCGTCGGAGGAGGAGGAGTACGCGCGGCTGGTGATGGAGGCGCAGCCCGAGTGGCTGCGCGCCGAGGTGAAGCGGCTGTCGCACGAGCTGGCCGAGACCACGCGCGAGAAGATCCAGGCGGCCGAGTACGGGCTGGCGGTGCTGGAGGAGAAGCACCAGCTCAAGCTGCAGTTCGAGGAGCTGGAGGTGGACTACGAGGCCATCCGCGGCGAGATGGAGCAGCTCAAGGAGGTGAGGAGCGGGGGCGGCGCCGCGCCCCGGCCGACCCCGGACCCCGGGCTGGCAGCGCCCTGGCCAGCTCTGCGGCCCGGCCGGGCCAGCACTGCGGCGCCCGGGGTCAGGGTGTCCGGTCCGCTAGGCAGTGCTGCAGTGGCCCGCACGTGTGGACGGCGCGCATGCGAGAGTTCGGGCCGCTGCGGGTGGGGCCATGTAGCCAGCCTGTTTGCTTCTGGCTGCAGGCCTCGGGGCGGGTGGGATGGTGTCCTCTGCGGCGTTTGGCTTTCTGGGTTGGGGGATGGGGGCGTGGGACGGATGCAGGTAGCTGGCTGGGAGAGGCCAGGCCTGGGTCCCCGTCACCTCCAGGCAGACGGGTTCTCCTCTCCTCCGTGAGCGCCCTGAGGCCGGAAAAGGGCCGCAACAAGGGCTTGCCTTGAATGTGGTCATTTTACGGTACCTGGCATCCTCCTTGTCCTAGGCTCAGCTCGCAACTGCCCCCCTCATCACTTCTCTGGGATGCAGTACTTCTCCCGCCTACTTCCTGTCTTGGCTGCCTTGGCCGCTGTCCCAGTGTCTGGTGACAGGTCTGTTGGTGTTTGTCCCCGAAAGAGCCTTGTGTCTCCTGTGATTTTTGTCCCCGGATGAGGTGGGACCCCCCCAGGGTGCCTTCTGGCCCTCCCGAGAGCTGGGCAGGCCTTCCTTGAGGCAGTTCTGGGTGACTTAAACAGCGTTTCTCTTCCAGGTCTCCGTGACTGTTCGGCCCTGTTGTGGGGGTGGGCAGGAAGAAGTTGCTTTCTGGGGGGAACATCCAGGTTTGGATGCAGGCCCAGCTCTTTGCTGGAGTTGGGGTTGTGGGATGGAGCCCTAGCTTTTCCTTCTGCAGCATTGCAGGAGGAATGCCACTCCACCCAGGAAAGAGTGGTCTGAGAGTTGTATATTTGAAAAGGCCGTGCATGGTCAGATGTGTGGCCTCTTCTTGTTTTTTTCTAACAGTGTGCTGTTCCCCACCAGACACTTCCCCTTATCCAGTTGGGCTCTTGGCCCTTGGTCTTGGGATCCACCATGCTTGCTGCCTTCCGGACTGCCTACCTCCCCGCATGTCTGCTCCCAGTGGCCTCAGGGAGGTGTCTGTAATGTTCAGAGCCTCCCTGCCTCACTGGGGACACTAGTAGGGTCCTCTTCTGATAGTGAGGAGGAGAAAATGTATTAGTCCTCACAGGCGCTTAGATCTGTGCTAGGCAAAGCAGGTGTTTGGTTGGTATCGGTAAACTGACCCAACGGCGGTGGCGGGGGCAGGTGGCAGCACATCAGACCCGTGGTCCTGTCATCTGCCAGCAGGTCGTGGCGCCTCCGTGGAGCCAAGATTGGCTGGCATGTGGCCCCTCCCAGAAAGGCCCCATGTTCATATGTGGGGTGAGGGGATGCACCAGTGGAGGAAGGCGGGGGGCGGTGAGAATACAGAGCAGGAGCGCCTTTGGCCCCCTTCTGGTCTCTGGTCCTCCCCCCTCCCCTTGCTTGCCGGGCACCTCCCCACCCCCCACCCCAGCAGCAGGCACAGTCCCTTTCTGTGTTGACAAGCTCACATTCATGTCCAGTTTAGGAACAGACCAGAACGGACTGTAGCAGAAAGAACCGGCCCCCACTTAGAGGCCATTCAGTTGTCAGCTCTTCACTGTCACAGACACAGATGTTTTGACCAGTGCAAGAATTTTGGCTCCGTTTTGTGGGGTGTGTCTGGAGGGTGGATCCCGAGGGAAAGCAGGAGGACGGTGTGTCAGTCCCCACACGTGTTCTTTAAGTGCCTGCTTCCTTAGTTTGATGTCACCTCCCAGCTCCTGCAGGGACCTGCCCCTTAGCCTTGGACACTGGGCTCTCGGGTCCTGAACCCTGGCTCCTCCCCCTGTAGGTGGGGCGAGAACAGTTGGGCCGGAGCCGGAGCCGGAGCCTCAGACCCGCTGTGGGAAGTGGGAATCCTGCGCCGGGCCCCCTCACACCCAGGGCGGCACAGGCTCTCCTCAGCCTCGTTCACCGTCGTCGGGGTCTAACTTGGATATTTAACTCTTACTTTAATAATCAAGATTTAAGGTGACCGATTTTGTTGGGTCTTTAGAGAGGTGCGCCATTTTTGTACTTTGAAGACGTAGTTTCTCGACCTGGAGTTGGTTCAGTTGCTGACAGACCGTGTTTCCGACAGGGTGTTCGTGCTGCTGTGCCCAGCCTTTGTAGGCGGTGCTGTTGTGAGGGAGGGAAGCTGGTCACCGGTGAGTGGCTGGGTGCCCAGGCCCAGGGCGAGTGGGCTGCTGTTCTTTAGGGCCAGTCCGTCCCAAGCCCCAGTGTCCCCTCCCTGCTCTGTGCGGAAGAGAATCGGCCGGCCCTCGGGCACGCGTGTGGGGCCTCCTGTCCTGAGCGGCCAGGTCCCCGTCTCTCTCTGTTCGTCGGCTGCGTCTTCAGGTCTGGGGGTGGCACATGTGTGGGCCGGGAGCTCCTGCCGCTGGGCTCCGGTCGGTGCCCTGAGTGGGTGGCCCTTGGCCTCGGGGAGTGGGCCCTGGAGGGCGTGCCTCAGGCCGCCACCGGGCCCCAGTGTGGCGTCCGTGCCCTTGCTGCCTTGGGCGCAGCCTCGGGCTCTTGTTGGCGCAGCATACTTGGGTCCTGGGAAGCAGCAGGCGGAATTTGGCGGGCTGGGCACAGTGCCCGGCACCCAGTAAGTGCTTACTTAGTGTTTGCTAGCTAGTGTCGTCGGCTCCTTCCCTCCACCTCCCTCAGGCCTGGCTCCCCTCCCCACAGTCCCCACAGTCCCCACAGTCCCCTGGACTGGGTGGCAGAGCCTGCGGTCCGGGGCCCCCGGCTGGGCCTGGCTCACCCTGCACTACTGCGCTGTGTCTTGGCCGCCTTCGCTGCTCTCGGCCGCCCTGCCTCTGCCGTCTCCTGGAAGGCCCGCGAGCCTGCCCGGCTGCCCGGCTGCCCTTCCGGGCCTGGGTACCTCTCACCGCTGCATCCCCTCTGGACTTGCCTGAGTCCGGCTCTCAGCGCTGGTGTGTCCGGGCCTGCCGGGCCTGAAGGGCCTGGGCAGAGCTAGTGGGGCGCTGCTCTGTTTCCTACACGCAGGCCTTCCTCCCTCCCTCCCTCTCCTAGCCTCCTCTCCCAGTAGATGGGGAAACTGAGGTGTGGATGAGTGGGGGTGACCACTCTGAACAGAGTCCTCAGGCACTGGGTCCCCTCAGGGTCTTTGCGTAGAAGTTAGAGCTGTGAGTCAGTTTAGTCCCGCAGAGCAGGGTGCTGTGAAGGCCTCCCGTGCCCCACTGACTCCTACAGGTCCCTCACCCACCCTTGGGGTCATTACCTTGTTATGTCCTTCCTACAGCTGGGGAAACTGAGGCACAGAGAAGCTGAGTTTTGCTCAAGGCACTGAACCTGTGTGGCCTGCCCCTGTTCTGCCGGGGGGGTGGGGTTGGAGGCCTCTTCAAGTGTTTGCTTGGGGTGGGAAGAGCCCTGACTTGGCTGAAGCCTGTGGGGATTCTCCTAGAAGATGAAGCAGAGTCCTTGGGGCTGAAGCCCCCCAGGGGACTGCACGTTCTGGGCTGCTGTGTGGTGGCCGTTCTGCCGTGGGTGGGAAGGGGCCTGACTTGGGGCAGAAGGTGGGGTGTGGTGGGCCCTGGGGGGCATAGAGGTGGCCACGCACACAAGGTCTAGGCGGGAGGCAGCTGCGGGGGAGCAAGGACGGTGACCCGCTGGCTCCCCGTGGCCGCGCTGCTGGCTGCTCCCCACCCCGCCGCCTGGGAACTGTGTGTCAGGCTTTTCGTTAGAAATGCAGAGTCTCGGGCGGTGCCCCCATGGCCCCTCCTCTCCTGTCCGTGGTGACTGGCTGTGACTGAGCTGCTTCCTGAGATGGGTACAGCCCCGGCAGGGAAGGGGGCGCTGCACATGCCTTCCAGGGCCACGGTCTCCCTGCTGGCCCTGAGGGAGAGGGTGGGCCCTGCCTGGCCCTAGACGAGGCTCTGGCTGTCAGGGTCAGGGCAGGGGACTGCGGCTCCGGGCATGGGGGGGGCAGTGCCTCTGGAGCACGCCGACAGGTGGTGGTTAGAGTGAGCAGTGGCCAGGGCCACACGGACTCCCGCTGGACTTCCCTGTCGCCGCAAGGACCCTGGCCTGTCCTGGGGGGGGAGGAGATCAGTTTCCCCGTCAGCGAGGGGCAGCCGCCCGCAGTCACAGTTGTCCATAGCGGTGTGCTGGGTGACATGCCGCTGCACTCGTGGGGCATAGAGAGAGATTGGCTGCGTCCGAGCCAGTGAGGAGAGGCTGGCGGCTGGGCAGGGGCTGGACAGGGCCCTGCAGGCTGTGACGGGCGAGGCCTTCCCGGGCCCGGAGCCCGCCCCCACAGCAGGAAGACCGAGAGCTGGGGTTGCGGGTCACAGGGTCACGGGGTTGCAGGGCCATCGGGCTCAGGCAGGAGGTCTGGGGCCTGGTTTCCTTTTTAGAGGTTAGTATGTTTTAAAAATCGTATGTCAGCAGGTAGCCGTAAGCAGTGTGTGTGCGGGATTCAGGAGGTGGTTGATGGCGAGCATGGGGAAAGGCGTGCTATTTCTGTTTGCCAGATGTTTTCTTCCCATGGACGTGGGGCAGCTGTACAGGCTACTCTGAAAAGCAGGAAACAGCTGCTGTAACAGCTTCCAGAGACACACAGTTCAGTCTCACGGTCTGGGTTGCAGAAGAGCAGGTTTAATTCATGTGAACGCAGATTGGGTTTCCGTGGGTTCAGAAGACTCCGTGTGCTTCTGGTCAGTCGCTGCGCTGTGTGAAATCCTCGTGCTGTTGGGTTTTACGGGTTTGTCTGCATGGCACCCCTGCTAAGGGTTTCCACCTTTAGGGGAAGTTTCAAGCAGAACCCAAGCAGAGGGAATCATGCGGTGGGCATGTGTGTTCTGCCTGTGTCTGTGGCTCCGGCGCGCTCCTTCCTGGGCCTTGCTTCTCTGTAAGTGCGGCTGAGTTGGGCTGAGAAAAATAAGGGCTGTAAGGTAAACGTTTTGTAGCATTCACGGGTGAATTTGCACATCTGACGAAGTTAATGATTCCTTGACATTGTCGTGATCTCTGGTCAGCATTGGGATTTCCCTGTGGGACTCAGAAATGTTGCTTTAGGGGTCCTTTGTTTGCATCAAAAGCCGAGCAGGGTGGGCTGGGTGCCCCTGGCTGAGGGGCACCTTACCAACCACTGCCACTTTACCAACCAGCCTGCTGGCACCTGTCCTGAGGCTGCCCATCTTGCCTCCCACCACACCTGGGGCTGTTCCCTCCCACAGGCCCCACTCTTAGTTTGTGTTCCTTTTTTTTTTTTTTTCTTTAAAGATTTTATTTATTTGACAGAGATCACAAGTAGGCAGAGAGGCAGGTAGGCAGGGGAGCAGGTTCCCTGCTGAGCAGACATCCTGATGTGGGACTTGATCCCAGGACCCTGAGATCATGACCTGAACCAAAAGCTAGAGGCTTAACCCACTGAGCCCAGGCGCCCCTGTGTTCCTTTTTCTTAAAAAGTTGGTGGGATTGCTGCCTTCTGCTGGTTGGTGGCCTGGTCCTGGGTCGCCTGTCCAGCACGCCTTCTTGCACCTTCTCTGCCCACCGGGGCTCATGCTGACCAGTCGGGTGTGTCCTGGCCAATGCAGAGCAGTGCCAGCTCTCTGTGACCCCGTTCCACATGTGGGGACCTGGCTCAGAGCAAGGGCTCATGGCCCATGCTGTATGCCAGCAAGGCATGATGTGACCCCAGTGGCCCCCCTCCCTGGGCCTCAGTGTCCCGGCATCCCGGAAGCCCTGGCAGCGATGGCGTGAGGGTGGCCCCATGCTGTCCTGTGGGCCTCGGCCATTGGCTGCCTGCGGTCCCCTGGGCATGCTCCTCTGTCCTTCTCCACACCCCATCCTGTGTGCACTGCAGGGGTCCAGGTTTGTCCGCCAACCTGAGGGGCTCCCTGGATGCCCTAGAGCTCTAACCTGGAGTGCTCAGAGGGCATGTTGGCCCCAGGATGGGGCAGGGCCAGGCTCTCTGCTGTCACCCTGTCACCTGGTGCAAAGGCAGGGACTGCAGGTGCTCAACCGGCTAGGGAGGGCAGATCCCATAGCGGCCTAGGAGCAAGCTGTGGCCAGCACTGATGTCCCCGACTTTGTCATTGTGGCCAGCCTGGTGAAGCAGTCCCTTCTGCTACAGTATCTGTTCCAGAAACGGGGGAGGTTTGAGGAACAGAGGGAGCTGGTGGGAGCTCAGCCTTTGCTCATGTGGTCTTGTCCCCAGGACCCCATGTGGGATCCCACAAGACAGACCCACGTGTCCTCAGGCTCTTCCTGGTTGTGGCAGGTTCTCAGACTTCCAGTGTTTGTGGTGACCTTGACAGTTTTGAGGAGCACTGGGCAGGTGTTTTGCCAAGTGTCCCTCAGTTGGGATCTGTGTCCTGTGTTTCTCGGGCTTGGGGTGGGGTGATGTGTTTTGGGAGGAGGGTCTCAGCAGCGAAGAGCTCTTCTCACCACATCCCTTCCTGGGTGTTTGTCCGGGTCTCCTCCGCCAGGGCACCGCTTCCCCCTTTCAAGCAGACGCCTCCTGGATGGGAGCGTCTGTGTGCGTGGTTTGGGATATTTCTGCATGGGAGACCTGGCTCTTCCCTGTTGATTGAGTCACTCATCCACGGGCTTATATTGGTGGTGGCTCACAGACACTGAGTTTACGTTTGTGTGAGGTTCCAGTACGCCTGATTTGGTCGTTCACTTGTTCCCGCTTTGGCCCTGGCGGCTCTTGCATTTGCTCCTGTGCCCCCCGACACTCCTTGTCGCGATTGTCCATCCCCACGTGCTCCTTCCTTCCGTCCCTTCCCTCCCCTCCTCCCCCCCTTCCTCCTCTCCTTCTTCTTCTTCCTCCCTCCCTCCTCCTTCATCCCCCCCTTCCTTCCCTCCTTCGTCACTCCCTCCCTCCTTCCTTCCTTTCTTAGCAACTTGGTGGTGCTGCGAAGTACTCCAGATTCATCCATGCCCCAGTCCTGGAACCAGTCATTTCTTCAAGGAGCCTGGTTTCTTTTATTGGAGAGGGTGTTAGAAGCCAAGATCTGAGGGCACCTGCGTGGCTGAGTCTGTTAAGATCTGCCCTCTGCTCGCGTCATGATCCCAGGGTCCTGGGATGGGGCTCCACACTGGGCTCCCAGCTCAGCGGGGAATCAGGTTCTCCCTCTCCCTATGCCCCTCCCCTGCTTGTGTGCGCGCTCGCTCTCTCCCTCTCTCTCTCTCTCAAAAAATAAAATAAATAAAATCTTAAAAAAAGAAAAAAACAAGAAGCAGCAGCAGCAAGATCTGGGTGCTGGGTGTTTGCTGCGGCTGCAGTCACTGCCTCCACGCCCTCCCGGCCGGCAGAGCCAGGCGACAGGTGTGGGCACAGCAGCCAGTGCACACGCGCATCTACAGACATTTCTAGATGGAGCCGCCTGGGTACTGTTAAGCTGAACGTGGATTCATACCGATGTCTCCAGCTCTAGCCTAGCCGCGTGTGTCGTTCCGGCTGCCTCCCCTTGCTCGGCCGCAGCCTCCCTCCAGCAGCGACACCCCGGGCTCCACCACCCGCCACGCAGACACGTAACCGCTCTGTCCCAGTGCAGGTGCGCAGGAGGGTCACAGCTGCTGACCTGTGCCCGTGTCACCTAGAGCCGAGGGCTTCTGTGCCTTTGGTCTTCTGTACTCAACTTAGTTCCAAACAAGGTACTTGAGCAAGCTCCATTGTCCCCGACCCATCCCGTGAGGTGGCTTCGTCCACTCGAAATAGCTAGACTGCTCGGCGCTCATGTTCCCTCCTAGGGTCCCCCAGCTTCTTCAGGGATTTTCCTGTGGCTTTTCCACAGGCGTCCATTCACACTGGGCATCTTGGATGCTTCCAGCTTTGCACGATTATGAATAAATCTGTCACAAACATCTGCGTGCAAATTTTGCGTGGGGTAGGTTTTCAGCTCTTTCGGGGTCAGTACCCGGACATGTGATTGCTGGATTGAGTACGTTTACTTTTGCGGGAAACTCCCGGACGCTCCCACAGTGGCTGCGCAGTCTGCATCTCTGCAGCCCGACCCCGCGTGCCCGCTGCTCCGCGGCCTCACCAGCCTTTGGTGTGGCCAGTGCTCCGGACGTTGGCCACTCCGGAAGGTGGAGTGGCATCTTTTTTTTTTTTTTTTTTTTAAAGATTTTATTTATTCATTTGACAGAGAGAGATCACAAGTAAGCAGAGAGGCAGGCAGAGAGAGAGGAAGGGAAGCAGGCTCCCTGCTGAGCAGAGAGCCCGATGCGGGACTCGATCCCAGAACCCTGAGATCATGACCTGAGCCGAAGGCAGCGGCTTAACCCACTGAGCCACTCAGGCGCCCAGGTGGAGTGGCATCTTGTTGGTGTCCCCAGATGGCACTCGATGCACAGCAGCTTGTCGCGTGCTTGTTTGCTGTCTGTGTCCTTGGTGAGGTGTCGGCACTCATTTTTGGCTCATTTGAAAATTGAGTTGTTTCTTACTGTTTTAGGCGGTCTTTATCTGTTTGGGACACAAGTCCTAGTTTTCGAGTAATTTCTCCCAGTCTGTGGCTGGTCTTTTCACTCTTAAGAATGTTTTTTTTTTTTTTTTTTAAGATTTTATTTTATTTATTTGAGAGAGACAGTGAGAGAGAGAATGAGCGAGGAGAAGGTCAGAGAGCGAAGCAGACTCCCCATGGAGCTGGGAGCCTGATGTGGGACTCGATCCCGGGACTCCAGGATCACGCCCTGAGCCGGAGGCAGTCGTTTAACCAACTGCGCCACCCAGGCGTCCCTGGTCTTTTCACTCTTGTAGCAGGGTCTTTCACAGAATGGTTTCAGTTTTGTGCCATCTTGCTTTTGTGGATTGTGTTTTTTTTTTTTTTTAAGATTTTATTTATTTATTTAATAGACTCAGAGAGAGAGGGAACACAAGCAGGGGGAGGGGGTGAGGGAGAAGCAGGCTACCCGCTGAGCAGGGAGCCTGACTAGGGCCTTGATCCCAGGACCCTGGGATCATGACCTGACCCGCAGACAGACGCCAATAACAGAGTCCCTCAGGCGCCCCTGGGTTGTGCTTTTGGTGCCGAGATCTGCATCACCAAACCCAGGATTATCCCAATTCTGTGTTTCTGTCTGGAGGTTCTTTCGGTTTGCATTTTGTTTTTGGTGAGGGGTTTGGTTTTCAGTTAGTTTTTGTGACGTGCATAAGATGTGTCCAGATGCACTTCTTCGCGTGGGGGTGTCGGGTGTGGCAGCACCATCTGTTGCAGGGACAAGACTGTCTTCTGCTCTGGTGTGTCACCCCGCCCCCGCCCACGTCATTTCGCTGTATATGGGGACTGCCCGCGCTCTGTTTGTCTCATTCCCACTCTCCTGACGGTGTGTTAGTGGGTTCACTGGGTTTCCGTCGCTTCGTGTGTCCCCTCAGCCCTGTGGTTTTGTGGTATGACTCTGCGCACCTGACTGGGGCCTGTTCCCCAGGCCTCAGCCCTGTGCTGTTGTTGGGGTTGGTTATGGTCCCTGACAACTGTGACTGTGATTTTTTTTTAAATCTTGACAAAAAGTAACAATGCACGTGGTTAAAAAGAAAAGTCACCAGCACAGTCGGTAAGGTTTTTGATAAAAGACCAGTGTGCTAGTCTGGTCCCCGTGCCCTCATCTCTGAAGGCCGGCCGCAGGACAGTGTCTTCATGTAATTTTTCATTCCCTTGGGATTCAGCTCAGCAAGGGTTGACTTTTTCCTGATAAACCAACCCAGTGATCTGCTTAACAGTCTGTGCATTTGATCCAGGCAGTAGTTGGGGGGGGCATGTAGGATCAGTCAGCGGGGTCGGACCCGAGACCCAGTACCCCTGGGTATTCCACTGGCTGCCTGCACCAGGGGCTGCTCCGTCGCCCCAGAAGTGTTTGGGTGCCCCCACTGTCACCTCAGGTGCCCGGCACCCTCCGGGAGTCTCTTTCCAGCCTCCCCCTGTGGCTGCTCCTTGTCGCCAGCTTTGGGACAGGTCTGCAGGCACCCACTGGACTTACGGTCGGCCCAGGTGGGGCTCCCACATGCTCTTGCTGCCAAGTACACCTCTCTGCGCTCTCTCAGTGCCCCCCTTCCACCGGGGGATGCCCTGGGCTCGCACCGGCTGAGGTCTGGAATGCCTCCGACCACGATGCCGCTGTGAAGCTTGGAGAGAGAGTGCGTCTAGGCCTGCGCTTCTGGGCGGCAGTCAGCTGCGGTTTACGGGTCGCTGCTGCACATGACGCGGTGCCGGCGCTGTGGTCGTGGCCATGAGATGGCCCCGGGCAGTCTGCATGGAGGGCGTCGTGGAGCGGGGTGTGGATCATGCACATGCATGTGTGTATGTCTGCGCAGCACACGGCGGGCCTGAAAGCTGCACCCCTACGGATAGCCTCAAGGCGTGCAGGGTGAAGGGGCGGCGAGGCGGGGAGACCAGACAGCTGGCATCAGTACAGGGCCCTGGCTGTCGCCAGGAGGTTCTCCCCTCTCTTCCCAGGTGGAGCAGTGTCCTCTCTCCTCGGGGAGTGGGAGCCCCTCACGGCGGGTAGTCCCGCACCCGTTCCTTGGAGGCACCTGGGGCTAGTCCTGCCAGGGTGAGCGTGACAGAATGCCAGATGTGGGGGACACTCACCCCTCAGACTCACTGTCTCGCCCTGGCCACAGCCATGGACATGTCTGTCCCCAAAAGTTGCAGGCTCTGGGTCCTGAGGTAGAGTCTGGCCGCAGGCTGACCATGTGGCTTGCTGGGTGTCCCTTCACCACAGGCGAGTAACAGGGAAGACGTGCTGAGATTGGAGACAGACAAGCCGGCCCAGCGCAGGCCGCTCTCCTGGTGTTTCCGGCCCAGGCGGTCCTGGGGACGCAGGGCAGATGGGAGCTGGACAGCTGCCCCTCCTGCCGTGACTGCCGGCTGCTGAGTGAGGTTGGTGGTGGGCGGCCGGCTGCGGTGGGCACACGGGGCCTTGTCCTCTGGCCCAGGACTGGCCTCCGGGTCCCTGGGTGGTAGAGCCCGGGTCCCTAGGGACCGCCGCCAGCTCTGGGGCTCAGCTGGCCAGAAGCCTGCCTGCTGACACTGAGGCAATTAGGGTGTAATCTTCTCTAAATGCACCCGATTCTGGCTAAATCCCTACCGCCCAGGAGTGGATTCCCAGTTTTCTAAAAGCAGCTTAATGTTTGGATGCTGCCCAGGACAGCTGGGGTGTGTGGTTGGCAATGGGACAAGTGAGGGTGGTTGGGGGGGCGCGGGGGGTGCGGGTGACAACCATCCACAGGCAGCTGGATTCTGTTCCCATGTGGGCATCGGTCCTCGGGTCTGGTTCATCTGATCCCCACGGCCAGTGTGCAGGTGCTTCCGGGGAAACTGAGGCCAAAAGCCACATAGCGGGGAGGGTGGGTTGATCGAGGACAGATGTCACACAGGGATCCCCTGGGCCTGGGACAGGGATGGACCCTTGGCATGCCGGTTTGATGGATAAGGGTTATCAGCCGGGGAGAGTTTGTATGAGTATGTCCACAGCCTCCATCTGCCCCCCATTCCCGGGAGGAGGCCCCCAATCCCAAGAGGAAGTCCTTGTCCCTGGGAGGGGACTCCCAAGTCCACGAGGGGACTGCCCCCACTTCCTAGGGGAGGTCCCCAATCCAAAGAGGAGGTCTCTCTCTGGCTCCCCCAGAACCCTCCCCCTCCTAACCTTTAGCATCTCCAGCCCTCCCAGCAGACTGTTGTCCTCACCCACCCACTTCTGATACGACCTCTTTACCCCCCACCCCCATCCCCACAGTGTCCCCATGTCCCCCTGGCCATCCATAGGCATTTACGGAGCATCTGTCACTTGCCAGGCATGGGCTCGCTTGATCCCACCAAGGAGGGGCACGCTTGGTGCAAGGCATGGGTGCCCTGGGCCCACTGGTGTTTGGATTCACTGTGAGATGGGGCTGGACCCTTCTTCACAACGGTGGGCTGCATCAGTCCAGGTGGGATGCATTTCAAGGGTTGGAAGAAGATTCCAGTGCGACTCTGGCTACTGCCCTGATTACTTACTGTCTTGTAAGCAGCCCCCATGTTTTACTTGGATGTGTAACTCACCTATGAGGAGACAGAGTTGCTTGTGCTCGCATGGCTGTCCCCCAGCAGTGTCCCCAGCAGCGTCCCCAGCAGGTGCCTTCCACCCCACATGGCCCCGGGAGCCTTGCTGGCCTCTGTGGTAATTAGATTCTCTTGCAGACCTTTGTGTTAATGGTTGGCTTCCTAGCTGAGCCGGGGGCCAAGTCGGTGCCTGAGTCACCAACACCTCCCCCTTGGGGATGTTGGGGTCACCGGTGTGCAGGGCTCTGTGTGCACCTGCACTCTCCCCTTTCCTGGTGATTCCCATGAGTGCAACCCATCTGCCCTTGTCCAGGACAGACACGCACGGACAGCCACCCTGGTCCCCAGGCAAGAAGGCTGAGCCCTCCTCAGGCTCTGCTGCTTGAGTTACCCAGCGCCGGGGGTTCAGGGCCATGTGCCAGGAGGGAGATAATCTCCGTAAGTCGTGTGAAGTGGGACTAAGGACCAGCGTGACCAGCCTTAGCCAGATCTGGGGATTAATAGGCACTGCCCCAGTAAACCACAGCATTCCAGATTCCAGGCCTGACACCCCAAGACTGGGAAGCACTGCCTAGCAGGTGCACCTGCACCTGTGAACAGATGTTTCTGGCTCCCCGGGTGATTTTGAGGCAAGGCTGCTAAACAGAGCCAGGTGCTGGATCTGCCTGCCAACCCCTGCCTCTTTCCTGCCTTCTCTGGCGGTCGCACCTGGGAGATGATACGGAGTCCCTTGCTCTCAGAGTCTGGTTTCTCTCGCCTGTGCAAGGAGAGCTTCCCCATGAGAGAGAAGCTAGTGGGCTCCCGCTGGCGCACACTGTGAAGTATTCCGGGCTCGGGTTTTGCCTGCCCTCTCCCCCAGGACTCTCCTGTCTGTGGCATCTCCTCCCTGGACCCTGTCAGAGTCGGAAGGGTGCAGAGGCCCGGTGGGGCGCTGGGGGCTTGGGGGCCGAGCCACCCTGCCGAGCAGGGCTGTGGGCTGGGCCATGGAGCTGTTCTGGGTGCCGTGTGGGGACCACTTGTGCCTCAGGGCCGTCCTCAGGGACATCTGCCCTGGACGCATCCCTTGGCTGCTGGCTCCAGCCCTTCTCATGCGCCCCTGCCGCCAGTCCTTTGTTGACTAGCGGTTGGAGACACTCCTTGTGGAGAGCCTATTTGGGATCGTCACCAGTGTTTCTGGAAGGTGTGTCTGCCTATTTCTTACTGATGCGTGGAGCTCTTCGTAGTCTGGACGTGGAACCTTCTGTCATTGGGCAGTGCTCTCTCCTGACGCTGGTGTGGCGGGAGGAGTGGCGGAGGTGGGTGGCCCAGGGGCCCCGTGGTCCTCGGCCGGGGACAGCTGAGGCCTCCACCTCTTCCTTACCTTCATCCTCCCAAAAACCTGAACGCGAATCTTCCTGAGAACTTGGAGACTGGCTTTAAGTGAAACGATACGGTGAAGACACTGATGGGAATGGTGGCGAGTATTGTTACTCTTCTGGGTCTCTCAGCGGGAGGGCCCTACACCCACTGGGACGCTAACCAGGGCCAGCAGCTGATGACGATGTGGAGAAATCAGAACCCACATTCGGCTGGTGGGAAGTAAGATGGAGCAGCTGCCTTGGCAGATGGTGTGGGGGTCCTCGCAGCGTTAAACCCAGAGTCCCACACGACCTAGCGGTCTGCTCCTGCGGGACTGCCCCAGACAGTGGCCCCAGGGGGCACACAACACCAGCATCCTGAGCAGCCCCGAAGCGCTGGTACGTGCCGCATGTGGGTGAACCTTAGGTGAATCTTGGACCGTGATACTTGGCGAGAGGCCAGTCACAGCGGTCATGTGCTAGGAGGTGCCCCTTCTGGAAAGTGTCCCTGCCGACAGACCAGCAGACATAGATATACCCTGGTGGTTTTTAGTGTCTGGGGCAGGGGAGCTGGGGAGCGACGCTGGTAGGGGTGAGGTCGTCTTTTCTGGGTGATGAGAACGTGGCAATCATGATGATGGTCACGCCACCCTTTGAATATACTAAAGTCTGCTGAGTTGTATCCACGGAAAGGGTGAATGTAACGGCGTGTGAATTACCCCTTTACAGCTTTTTAGGAGGTGAAGGGAAAGTCTTTCTCTTTGCTCATGGCCAGGCTAAATTTCACTTTTGCTCTGTGATGACCGCAGAGGGTCTGGGGCAGCTGCCGCCAGCCCTGTGGTGGTGCTCCCTGCCTGACTTGGCGCCCGCTGCCCACGACCGCCTGGTGCTCCCCCTCCTGCCGGAGTTGTCCTTTCCTCTAAGTCTTGGGGTTCTAGTTAAGGTAGTGTCTGAGGGTTAATGTTCTTGATGCTGTGATGATAAATTGTTCCTTATTACGTACCCCTATCCTAACAGCTTACTTCGACAGGATTGGAGAGCTCTCGGGCTCCTCCTTCTCGAGGAGGTGTTCCCCGGTGCATTTCCTAGATGAGATTGTCACCTCGCATCCTTTCTTCTGTGTCTTCTAACCTTTGTCCCCTGTGGGCGCAGGTTCTCTTCCCTTGTCCTTTCCAGGGGTGGCACCCCAGGGCTGGATTGATACTTATTCACGCACTCGCTCTTGGCTAGTGTCAGTGCTCATCTGTCTGGGTGCGTTTGTTTGCTGATGCCCAGATGTTCTCGTAAGGATGTCAGGAAGAAAGCTGGCCGGTCCATTTTTGTAGAGCTTTGGTGGGAAGGCGAGGCCAGTCATGGCCAGCGCATCTCGGTGTGGGCGGTGTTCTTGCTTCCTTTACACACGGTACTCCGTCTGCGGCAGGAATGTGTGTAGTTCAGCCTCTGACACGCTGTATGACCCGCTCAGTATACCGGCTTGCTTACGCTGAGCCCTGGCGCCTGGTCAGTCTTTTCATAAAACTGAATTGTGATTAGAGCTGCTGGCTGGTGCTCCCAGGGAAGCGTAGCTGCTGCTTGGGGCCTCCCAAGTCTCTGTGCGCACATTCCATGTGGGTATCCTTGGGCCTCCTGTGCAGGGAGGATTGGGGGGGCTCCTGGATGAGCGTGTCCACTGAGTCCAGGGTCACCGCCCCTCTGCCCTGTCTTGTGTGGGGAGGGGACTTGGCAGTGAGCAGCGAGGCGCTGGGGTCCAGCCCGGCCCGGCCCTGCCCCAGCAAGCACATCACCTTGGGATGCGGGAGCACTGGCCTCTGGGTGCCTGACAGAGAGGCAGCTGCCCCGCGCAGACCACCACCCTGGACAAAACCATCGCCAGCTTCGTTGCTTTGTTTTTTTATTTTGCTTTCGGGCTTTTGTTGTGACACTTCCTCTTTCTGAGACTTTTGTCTGTTTACTTTGTTGAGTCTCTGTGTTTCTTTTTATCACTAACGTGTATTTTTAGCACCCCTCCCTCCCCTGGCACAGTACTGTGGTGGCAGTGATCCCCGAGTGCTGATACGAGAGGTTTCTGGTTTTTGTTCACTCGGTTTCCTGGTGTGTGTTCTGGATGGCCTCTTCTTTGCAGGTGTTAGTGAAGAGATCAATTTTCCTGTGTTTGGGTGTGTGCTAATACATTTTTAAATAGCTTTTATTTTTTTAGATTTTTTGAAAACTTGAGGCATCTGTTTTGATCTTGCTCTAGCGTGGCCCACAGCATGCACATTGACTTCTATTGACATTATGGTGAGGTCAGCCTATCCCGTTGTCCTACCGTTTCCTTAGGGAAATGCTCTAATTGGAAAGAACCTTGTGCCTCCTGTGTGGGATCACTGTTGTGTATCTTCTCTATGTTGAGGCTGTTTCTGATTGACTTGCGTGGTGTTGAACGCCCCCAGACCTTGGATCTTTGTGAGTTGATACGTTCTGCAGTGTTCAGTATTTTGTGCCCGACCGTTCACGCCAGTGACCGCCGTGTGGCTAGGATTGACCCATCTGTGATGCAGAATTTACTCCCTTAGGGCTATAAAATCTGTATCCCATACCACCACTACTGGGCTTGTATCTGTATCCAGTTCCCGGGCCTCAACCCGGCCTGGTGTTGGATGAGGCTCCTGTGGGGCTGGGGGGCTCCTGCAGAAAGAGCTTGGACATGCGGAAATGCATGAGTCACAGTGTTGCCCTGGAGTCACCTGATCCCCCTGTGGCGGAGTGAGTGCGGCAGCCCGGGGGCCCCGTGTACCCGTTTTGACTGGGAATCTGTCAGTTGATCAATATCTGTTGAGCACAGGCTGCAGGTGGCTGGCATTGGACTGGAGTTGCTGTTTCTTCTTCCTTGCGGGTCCCTTGGCTGCCTGCCCTCCCGCAAGGCAGAAGCAGGTGAAGAAGGTGTGAGCCCTCCACTCCAGGTGGTGCTGGGCCTGTGTGACCCACTGGAGGGCTCTTGATACACATTTGCTCTGAGAAGCTGCTCTCCAGGGCAAGATTCAGGTACAGACACCATCTTGAACCAGAAAAGAGGCGAGGGACACCTTAGGGGCTCCTCACTCTTCTTGAGACCATTGGTGAATGGAGGGAGTGATTCTGACCATTTGAAGGTTCCCAGGGTGCCAGGCTTTGGGTCCCCAGCTGGGGCAGACTTGAGTCTGGGAGCCCAGCAGTGTGTGTTGTCTTCCCCGACACGCAGTAAGCGCATCAGAGCTGTGTAGGGCTGGGGGGGTGGGGACAGGCAGCTGATGGGACTTGGGGGTTCCTGGGACACCCCCATCTTGGTGCAGCCTAGTGGCCCTTCAGGGAAAGGGGGCCACCCTGTGGGTGGGTGAATGTGGGTCAGCCCAGGACTTCCAATACCAGAGGAGCTGAGAATCCTAGATCCCAGCCTCCCTGTGGAAAGGGCTTCCTGGACCTCTGCCTCCCCTCCTCTGGGTTTCTTTGGAGTGGCGTGCCTTGTGCTTGCTGGCTCTGACAGCCAGACTGACTGGTCTGGGAAGGGAACTTCTCCAGCACAGCCCCGCCTGCAGGATGACTTCCAGCCGCCTCTGCCCTGTTGATGCAGGCCCTTCTCTGAGAAGCCAGGCCCCGCCTGGAGTCAGGAGCAGGCTCCTTCTGCCTCACTGTGCCAACCTGTTTCTGGGTCCCATCGATGGGGGTCAGAAACTAAGGGTCGGCCTCTGTGACCAGGGCGGATGACCCCACTGATGATCAGTGTCTTTGGGGGTCAGATGGTGAGGCCACTGCAGAGGAGAGGAACTGCCTTCTGGGGGCCACAGGGACTGGCCAACCACAAGGGTGGGTGCCGTCCCTTGTGGGGTTGCTCTTCCAGCTTGACGAGTCCTGTTTCTCCTGGGCTTGCCCCTCCGGCTGCCTCAGCACTGGGCCAGGCATGTCGCGCACAGCCCAGTGTGCAGTGGGCCCCGCCACGCTCATCCCCGCGCTCCTGCCAGCTGGGTGCCCGGCCCTTCACCGCTGAGGAGGAAGAGGCTTTCTGTCCAGGGCTCCTCCTAGCCCGCCCGGTCCTGCCTCTGGGCTTTTGCCAGACCCATCCCTGCACCTGGAGCTCCCTCATCTTCCCAGGCCTGACCTGACGTGGGCACGGGCCCTTCGACATACACTTGGAGTTCTCGTGTGACAAGCCGCAGGGAGTGGGCGCCAGGTGACGAGGAGGGGCTGGCTCAGACCAGGGGGGCTGCAGACGGCTGCTCGAGGGCCACGCCTGGCCCTGGGCCTGGTCTCCTAAACAGAGTTTTACTCCTTTGTGTGGTCCTGGCTGTTTGCACCCCGCGGGACGGAGTTGGGAGCTGCGGCCGCAGACTCGGTGCTTGTGCGCTGCTCGCTCCACGGGTCAGTTTCTGAGCTGAAGGACGCCACGATGTTGGGAAACACGACTTTTGGGTGTGTCTGGGAAGGGATTAGCATTTGATTCCGTGTGGGCGGCCCTCAGGCAGGCCCTCTGGCCCAGCAGAGCAGAAGGGCGTGGGTGAATTCTCTGTCCCGAAGCTGGGACAGTGTCTTCTGTCCTCAGGCCTTCACCCCGCACCTCCCGCTCTCCTGGGGGCCCTGCGTGCAGACGGCGGACTGTGGGACTTCGCTTCTGTAACTGCCTGAGCCCGTGCCTGTAATAAATCTCTTGGGTCTGCATCGATGTGTGTTCTCTGGGGAACCCTGAATAGTGGAGATTTGGTCCTGTGTGCAGCTGCTTGGGGTCTCTTCCTGTTTGCGCCCCCCCCCTTTGTCCCTGCACTGGATGACCCACCTAGTGGGACTGCCTGGCTTCTCCCTCCAGGATGGGGCAGGGTCCGAGGCTGGGGCCCCTGTAGGGACCTTACCTCCTTCAGGGGCCTGTGCCCGGAGCTGGGCCCGTGAGGGACAGGCTGATGGAGTTTCTTGCCTGGAAGGTTCGCAGACTCCCTGCAGAGAGCTCCCTGTCCCCAGCGGCTTGCTGACTTGTGTGTGGGCCTGGGTCCCAGGGACCTTTGCTGAGCCCTGGCTCTTGTGTCCATGGCCTCAGGGCAGTGGCCTGGGCATCATGCCTGCTGCTTCAGCTTCCCCATTCGGGTGTGTTTGGGTACAGTTTCAGCAGCAGAACCAGGCCTGGGCTGCTGTGGCTGGCCGGGCTGCGGTGTGCTGACCCCAGGCCAGCGGTGCTCTTCGGGGTCAGCGCAGCTCTTGTCTCTCATTCTCTCTGCTTCTCTGCTCTGCTTTTGTCTCTGGCTCTCAGCCTCCTTGGGGTAGTGGGGGCCTGGTGGGGGTTGGGTATCGGGCCTCCGTGTGCCAGTGGGGACTGTTGGGGTCTCGGCCAGAAATGCTGGGTGTGCGTGTGTCAGACTGTGCTCAGAGCTGCACATGCCACTTCGGCCTCACACCTGGCTTGGGAAGAGGAGGTGCTGCAGCCGCCTGGGACTGGTGTGATTGCACACAGCCAAGGGAGGAGGGTCTGACCAGGGACCTGCCCTGCTCTGTTCGCCCGCCGGTCCCTGTCCCCATCCCTGCCCTGGGCCAGATTCCCACCACTGCAGCCCTCTTCTCCTGGCTGGGCCTTCCTGCCCAGACCCTTCCATGGCTCCTAAGGCTTTGAGAAGAGCATGGTACCTCCCGCCCAGCCCTTGCTCACGCTGCTCCCTCTGCCTCTGCCGGTACCCTCTACCTGCCTCCCCAGCCCCGGGGAGCCCTCCGCACTGGGCAAACCCATCCTCCCCCACCAAGTCTGCCCTGACTGCAGGTGTTTGAGGTGTCCACAAGGGTGGGGATGAACTTGAAGTAGGGCTGATTCTGACCTCATGCCTGGGCTTGCGGGACCATGTTGGGGCTTGCCAGGTGGGGTGCGTGCCGCGAAGCTGTGTCGGGAACACTGTCGCCCCACCCCTGGCCAGGCCAGCCCTTACAGGAACCTCACACCAGCACAGCTGCTGGTCCCTCCAGGGCCACTAGCTCAGAGCCCAGGTGTGCCATCTTGGGGCCCATCCAGAAGGGCACCACCTTTCTTCCTCGGCACCAGGGGCCTTGGGGACCCTCCGGTGGACACTGGCCTGGGAGGTGCACGGCAAGGCAGGGGATGCTTTGAGGATATGGGTCCCCACAGCTGGACACTGCCGTCCCATGGACACTGCTGCTGTGCGCCTTCCTGGGGTGGGGAGGCAGGTCTCAAGGTGGTACACGGATTGGGTGAGGGTCCTTTGGTCAACAGAAATTCAGTTGGGCGGGCTGAGTGACTTCCCCTCTGAGACCCCCAGCCTCCCAGCCTGTGAGCTGGGGCTTGTGCGCGGGAACAGGGTCCCCCAGCTGGGGCGGTGAGCACAGGGGATGGGAGGGACGAGGTCCCTCAGCTGGGGCAGCAAGCCGGGATGCCTTGGGATAAACAGCTCCCTAGAGCTGTCATTGAGTGAGCGAGCCATGGGGAAACAAAGCAAGGTGGGGAGACGGAGCTCCCCCTGCCGGCCTCCTGCCGCCATTTCAGCGGCATTTCAACTCCTGCAGGACTGTCTGGACACAGGTTCTGTTGAACACCTGGGAGTGGATGGCTGTGCCTTTTGTCAGGTGTCTGCTTGCACAGCGGCCTTGGCCAGGGCAGGTGTTCTCGTCTACGCCCCTCCTACGTGTGTGGTGGCATCTCCCTAGTCCCTGATTCTTTCCTGGATGTGCGTCTTCTTGGGGGAAGTGTCTATTCAGTTCTTCTGCTCATGTTTTAGGGGGCTGTTGCTCTTACTGAGTTTAGAGAGCTCTTGTATCTCAGATGGAAGTCCTTTATCGGATGCTTGATTTGCGTAGACTTTTGTTCAGTCTGTGCCTTGTCCCTGCATTGTTCTTTTTTTTTGTTAATGAAAAGAGTTCTGGAGATGGCTTGCACAGCAGTGTGAATGTCATCAGCGCTCCTAAACTGTCCCCTTAAAAATGGTGAAGATGGTTGGGGGAAGTTGGAGGAGGGAGACGAACCATGAGAGACTGTGGACTCTGAAACACAATCTGAGGGTTTGGAGGGGCGGGGGCGGGGGTGGGAGGTTGGGTGAGCCTGGTGGTGGGTGTTACGGAGGGCACAGATTGCACGGAGCGCTGGGTGTGATGCATAAACAATGAATTCTGGAACACTGAAAAGAAATTTAAAAAATAAATAAAAATTAAATAAAAATAAAAATACAAAAAAATACAAAAAATGGTGAAGATGGTAAATTTTATGTTGTGCAACTAAAAATAGCTTCCTGATTTTAAACAAAACGTGCTGGTGAATTACTTGCTTTATCATTATTTGACTATTTCTGGCAGTGCCTTTCCTCTAGGAGTCTTACTTTGTCTGCTCTTAAAGTGACCATACCAGCTTTCTTAGTGTTGCGTGGTGTGTCTTTTTGTTTGTTTACGGTCAGCTTGCTTTGTCCTTATTTTTGTTCTGTATGTGTATTGTTAGTAGCATATAGTTGGATTTGTTTGGGTGTAGTTTCTTGTATCCAGTTTGAGAATCTCTTTAAGATCTGTGTATTTATTTGAGAGAGAGGAGAGAGAGGAGCGGCAGAGGTAGAGAATCTCCACGCTGAGTGTGGAGCCCAACATGGGGCTAGAACTCACAACCCTGAGATCGTGACCTGAGCTGAAACCAAGAGTCACATGCTTACTGTGCTGTGCCATCCAGGTGCCCTGTTTGGTTTTTTAAACTGTAACATGGGTTCCCAGGGTCTTCAAAAGTCATGTGTATTTACGTTTCTCATTAAAGTATGTGAAAATAAAGAATTTAGATTGCCAAAACTACTATCATTAATCTTATAAACAAAGACCTTGAAAACTCAATAGAATTACCTTTTTAAAATTACCTTTCTTTCTTTCTTTTTTTTTTTTTTTTAAAGATTTTATTTATTTATTTGACAGATCACAAGTAGGCAGAGAGGCAGGCAGAGAGAGAGGAGGAAGCAGGCTCCCTGCTGAGCAGAGAGCCCGATGCGGGACTCGATCCCAGGACCCTGAGATCATGACCTGAGCCGAAGGCAGCGGCTTAACCCACTTCTTTTTAACCATTTCCAGCTCTTTGCCTCACCACTAATAACCACTGATCCGTTCTCTGTGTCTGTGACTGTGGCTTTTGGTTTTTCTTAGAGTCCACATATATGAGAGATTGTGCAGTATTTCTGTCTGATTTTACTGCATTTTGCCTAAGGGTTTACCCTTCTCTTACCTTTCAAACAACAGAAGTTCTTAGTTTGAAGTCCAAATTACCAGTTTTTTTTTTTTTAATTTATTTATTTGACAGACGGAGATCACAAGCAGGCAGAGAGGCAGGCAGAGAGAGAGAGGAGGAAGCAGGCTCCCTGCCGAGCAGAGAGCCCGATGCGGGGCTCAATCCCAGGACCCTGAGATCATGACCCGAGCCGAAGGCAGCGGCCCAACCCACTGAGCCACCCAGGCGCCCCACCAGTTTTTTTTTAAATAGGTCATGTCTAAGGTCACAGTTTCTCTTGTTTTCCCCGGAAGTCTTAGACTTAGAATGTTTAAGCTTATGACCCATTTTTTTTTGTTTGTTTTAAGATTTTATTTATTTTGACAGAGAAAGAGATCACTAGTAGGCAGAGAGAGGGGAAGAAGCAGACTCCCCGCTGAGCAGGGAGCCCGATGTGGGGCTCGATCCCAGGACCCTGGGATCATGACCCAAGCCAAAGGCAGAGGCTTTAACCCACTGAGCCACCCAGGTGCCCCTTATGACCCATTTTAAATTAATTTTCAAAATGCTAGAAGATAGGGATTGAAGTTGATTTTTTGCATATTGATATTCATTCATTCCAGCACTGTTTGTTAAAGGTTATCTGTTTGCCACCAAATGGCCTAAGTATTGAAATCAGGTCCTTCTACTATGTTTTTCTTTTGAAATTTTGGCTATTCTAGGTCATTTTAATATCCATGTGAATTTTAGAAGCAGCTGATCAATTCCTACCAAAAATGCTGGGATTTTGATTGTCATTGTGATGAACTGAAAGATAAATTTGTGGAGAATGGACAATATGAAGAATATTGGTATATTCTTGGGAAGCCTGGGGAGCTCAGTCCATTAAGCATCTGCCTTTGGCTCAGGTCATGATCCCAGGGTCCTGGGATGGAGTCCCACATAGGGCTCCTTGCTCAGCTGGGAGCCTGCTTCTCCCTCTGCCTGCTCTCTGGTTCTGCCTGCAGCTCTCTGTGCTTCTGCTCTCTGACAAATAAATAAATAAAATCTTGAAAGAAAAAGAAAAAAGAATGTTGTATTCTTTTGTTGTTGTTGTTGTTATATTCTTTATTTTTTAAAGATTTTATTTATTTATCAGAGAGAGAGGGGGGGAGAGAGCGAGCACAGGCAGACAGAATGGCAGGCAGCGGCAGAGGGAGAAGCAGGCTCCCTGCTGAGCAAGGAGCCCGATGTGGGACTCGATCCCAGAATGCTGGGATCATGACCTGAGCCAAAGGCAGCTGCTTAACCAGCTGAGCCACCCAGGCGCCCCTTGTTGTTATATTCTTAACACTGGGTGGCTCAGTTGAATGTCCAGCTCTCGACTTTGGTTCAGGTCATGATCTCAGGGTCCTGAGATTGAGCCCCACATTGGGCTCTGCACCAGGTGTGGAGCCTGCTTGGGATTTTCTCCCTCTCTGTCCCTGCTCCCAGAGTATGTGTGTGCTCTAAAAAAAATTTTTTTTGAAGATTTTATTTATTTTTTTGACAGAGAGAGACACAGTGAGAAAGGGAACATAAGCAGGGGGAGTGGGAGAGGGAGAAGCAAGCTAACCTCGAGCAGGTAGGCCAATGTGGGACTCGATCTTAGGACCCTAGGATCATGACCCAAGCCGAAGGCAGGCACTTAACTAATTGAGCCACCCAAGGTTCCCAGCATTGAATATTTCTGATGCTATTATATGTAGCTTTTTAAAAATTTTCACTTTCTGATTGTTCATTCCTCGTCATTCCTCGTATGTAGAAGTGTTTGATTTTTGGTACATTGATTTTGTATCTTGCAACCTGGCTAAACTCATTCTCACTAAAGAACTCTTCATGGGGGTACGTGGGTGGCCCAGTCAGTTGAGCATCGGCCTTTAGCTCAGGTCATGGTCCCCAGGACCATGGTCTTGGCCTCAAGCTCCACGTTAGGCTCCCTGCTTGGTGGGGAGTCTGCTTCTCCTGTTCCCTCTGCCTGCCGCACCCCCTGCATGTGCTCTCCTGTCTCTCTGTCAGCTAAAAAAGTGTTCTTTTAAAAAGATACTTATGTGGGAGAAAAGAGTGTGTGCAGGAGGAGGGGCAGAGGGGGAGAGAGAATCCTCAAGCAGACTGCACTGAGCACAGAGCCTGACCTTAGGGCTCAGTCCCACGACCCTGGGATCATGACCTGAGGCGAAGGTGGACACTTCACTGACTGAGCCACCCAGGTGCCCCCAGATAAATAAATCTTAGAAAAAAACTATTTTCTCCTATTGTATAGCTTGTCTTTTCACTTGATAGTATCCTTTGATACACAAATGTTTTAATTTTGATGAAGTTCAGTTTATTTTTGTTGTTTTTGCTCATGCTTATGGTATCAATATTGGGAATACCAGTGAGGTCACAAAGATTGATCCCTATTTTTTTTTTCCTGAGTTTTAGTTGTAGTTCTTGTGTTGAGGTCTCTGATCCATTTTGATTTAATTTGTGTATATGATGTGAGGTAGGGATTCGACTTTATACTTTGCACAGGGCTATCCATTTGTTCCAGCACCATTTGTTGAAAACCTATTCTTTCATCACTGAACTCTCTTTTTACCCTTGTCAAAAATCAGTTGACCAGGGGAGCCTGGGTGGCTCAGTGGGTTAAGCCTCTGCCTTCTGCTCAGGTCATGATCTCAGGGTCCTGGGATCGAGCCCCACATTGGGCTCTCTGCTCAGCAGGGAGCCTGCTTCCCCTGCCCTCTCTGCCTGTCTCTCTGCCTACTTGTGATCTCTCTCTCTCTGTCAAGTAAATAAATGAAAAAAAAAAAATCAGTTGACCACATATGTAGGGGTTTATTTCTGGACTCTTCTGTTCCATTGGCCTATACTGTCTTAATGCCAGTATCACACTGTCATGGTCACTGTAGCATTAAGTTTTGAAATAGAGAATTTGAGTCTTCCTGCTCTGTTTTTAATATTGTTTTAGCTATTTTGGGCCCCTTGCAATCCTGTATGAATTTCCATTTCTGCAAAAAAGACCATTGGAATTTTGGCAGGGATTGCATCAAGTCTCTAATTCATTATCTTAAAGGGCCTTTAACAATAAAGCAAGTCTTACATTTATTCTATGATTATCATTTCTGGTGCTTTTCGCTCCTCCTTCTAAATCTAGATTTCCATCTGGTACTGTTTTTCTTCTGCCTGAGCGATTTTATTTAATGTCTGGTGTGCAGGTGATAAATTCTTCCAGCTCTTGTCTGTCTGAACTCCCTTTCTGGGGTTTTCACTGGGTGTAGCCCCCTCGTTAATAGGTTTGTTTTGTTTTGCTTTCTCGAGGTGGTTCCGCTGTCTTCTGGCCCATCAGAGAAATCTGCTGTCGTCTTGTACTTGCCGCTTTTCTCTGGGTGATTTTAGCATGTCCTTTCCCTGGCTGGTTTTAGGCAGTTTTGTGGTACCCTTGGTGTAGTTGCTCTCATCTTGTGCTCTGGGGTAGATGAGCTGCTACTGTCTGTAGATCTAGAGTTTCCATCAAATTTGGAAATTCTTGAGCCATTATGATTTTTCAAGGACTTATTTTATCCTCACCCTTTCTCTTCCCTGGGACTCTGGTTTCTCTGTTTGACCCACAGCTCACTGTGAGCTCTCTGGTTTTTCAGTCTTTTTTCCCCTGTGTTTTATTTTGGGTGGTCTTGGTGTTGCTGCTTCAAGCTTACTAGTCTTCCACATTGTGTAACGGGCCGCTAAGCCCGTGCCCCACTCACGTCAGTTTCTGTACTTCCATCTTGCAAGTCTTCTGGGTCGCTGTTGATGTGATCGGGGTCTGGTCTGTATCCTGAACCCGTGGAAATCAGTCTCCTGGCTCTCGCCCTGGCAATGGTGAGCTCCTCTCCCATTGACGGTGAGCTCTCCCATTGTGGTGGACTGGTTTCCCTTTTACGGCGTTGGGAACTGGTGCTGTTAATTCCTGTGTGGGTTCCCAGGCTTTGTTCTTTGATGCCTTCAGGTTGTGCCCATCAGCTTTGTTGGTCAGGACCAGAGAGCACTTACGGGCTCCGTGTCTGCCTCCAACCCCCACCTCCTCCTGTTGGCTGCCAGTGGCTCTCTCACCGGTTTGCACCAGTTGTGCCTTTTGCCTGCGATCTGCCACTTTGGCTGCTTTGTCCGCCTCCTTGCAGCACCGCCCCCGCCCCAAAGGTCTGCGGGCATGCCCACCTTTGTCTGTCTGTCGGTGCCACACCCGGAGGTCCTTTTGTTGGGGGACGAGGGCTTTCAGGGAGCTCACCTGAACCCTGCCCCTCACTCTGGTGCTTAGTCACATAAAGTTCCCTGTTAATGGTAACTTTTGCTCACGGGAGCCAGATCAGTGCCTGTGACTGTTTTATTAGCTCAGCAGGATGTTGAAATCTCCAGCTCTGTTGTCTCAGTGCTTGAGGGCTGGGCTGGGGCCTGGGTGGAGGTGCAGATTTGAGCTGAGCCTGGCAGGCCTGGACGTGTGTGTGCACACACCTGTGTGCGTCACAACATTGAGCTGTCTCACCTTGGGACAGCCTCTGGTGGTTGACCCACTGCCTGGTGAGACGTCTACACTCCAGCTTGGGGTTCAGGAGTGTGTTGTACTCTGGTCGCACAGTCAGGCTGGCCTGGAGGCTTGGAGGTAACAGCTGTCATTCAGGGCACCCGCCTCATGGGTTGGGTCCTTCCTGTGCCTCCAGAAGCCTGGTGGGGTCTGGCACACCCCAGGCTGGTGTGCAGCTGGTAGTCCGCAGCGCCACCGGTTGGGCCGGGCCCCGTGTAGGCATGAATCTGGGCTCTGTCTGGTCTTTCCTTTGGGACGGGGATGGAGGAGGACAGCATCGGGAATTAGAGCTGAGCTGACGTGGTTGGAAATGAAACGGGTTTTCACAGAGTGGGCCATGCTGGCAGCCGGGGGCAGAAGAGCAGGAGCCATCCTTGGGAAGGGGAGACCCCCCCCATCATCTACCAGTCCACCATGGCTTTCTACATTTTGATTTTTTTTTCAGTATTTTTTTATTTATCTGATTTTATTTTATTTATTTTAAGATTTTATTTATTTATTTGACAGGCAGAGATCACAAGCAGGCAGAGAGGCAGGCAGAGAGAGAGGTAAAAGCATGCTCCCTTGCAGAGCAGAGAGCCCGATGTGGGGCTCGATCCCAGGACCCTGAGATCACGACCCGGGCCGAAGGCAGAGGCGTAATCCACTGAGCCACCCAGGCGCCCCTGTTTATCTGTTTTTAAATCAGAGAGAGTGAGCACAAGCAGGGGGAGCGAGAGAAGGAGAAGCAGGCTCCCTGCTGAGCAAGGATTCCCCGTGGGGCTCAGTTCTGGGCCCCAAGATCACAACTCCGGTGGGAAGGCAGCCCCTCAGCTGACTAAGCCACCCAGGCGTGGCTTGATTTTTTATATCAGAAAGGATCCTGCACGGGAACACCCTTATCTTTATGCATATTTTCCCAATTGTTTTCTCAGAGTTCCTGGACTTCTTATCAAATAGCAAATAAGTAAAAATGCCCTTGTTTCTCTGCAAGAAATAAACACATCAACTCCTTCTTTGGTAGCCCTCCCTGGATTTTGTTTTTCTTCGGTGAGCCGGGAGCCCTATAGAGAATCTGCATAGGGTGGCCACTGGGAAGGGGGCCGCTGCGGGGGACATACACAGGCCCCTGGGAGTTGTGTCCTGGGGACTGGGGCTGTGCGGAGTGGCTGGACGGAGGCACTGGGTGGGGGCCACAACCAGCTCAGGACCGAGGCTGTGGACTGGGTTGGCTATACCATGCCAGGTTGTGCTCCCCTTTGAGGGCTCCTCCCTGAGCCTGGGGGCAGGGCCCCCTTGCCTGTTGCAGCCCAGAGCCCTTCCTGGATCTGACAGTTGGGGTGGCAGTGCCCTCTCCCTTCTGTCTGGTACTTTCTGCTCTTTGCCCAGGTCCTGGTCTGTTGACTGGCTCTGAGTATCCTGGTTCACGCCATGTGCCATCCCTAGGCCCTGGCCTGGTCTCACACACTCCCAAGCCTCCCTGGTCTCCGTGGCCTCTCAGGATGGGTGAATAGAGTGCTCAGGATCAGGCAGTGGAAGGGTGCCTCCCTGAGCCTCAGTTTCTCCATCTGGAGTGGGGCAGAGGGGTGCTGTTGGGGGCCTCAGACCTGCCCTGGTTCTAGGGTAGGAGTCCCCTGCCTGGGCCTTGGGTCAGCAGCCTGACTCCCAAAAGGAGCTGTTCTGCTGCGCACCCCATATCCGCCTCGTCTCTCTCGGCCCCCAGCCACTCCCCGTGCTGGGTCCGGGTCCTTCCCTGCCTGGCCCACCTCGGCCATCAGCCCTCCCAGCTCCTCTTTCCTGTTGCCCCCACCTGCAGCCTGTGTGGCCCTTAGGTGTCCAATACCCCCCAGTGGCCAGTGGCCCCCATCCAGCTGCCTGTGTCCCATCACATCCTCCCCCAATGTCCCAATGTCCAGCTTGTGTGCACTTGAGTGAGCAGAGTGTCCTGCCACAGGGCTGGCCAGCGTCGGCCTCTCTCTTACGAGCGTCTGGTCTCTGCACAGGCATTTGGACAGGCGCACACGAACCACAAGAAGGTGGCGGCGGACGGCGAGAGCCGGGAGGAGAGTCTGATCCAGGAGTCGGCCTCCAAGGAGCAGTACTACGTGCGCAAGGTGCTGGAGCTGCAGACCGAGCTGAAGCAGCTGCGGAACGTGCTCACCAACACGCAGTCGGAGAACGAGCGCCTGGTGTCCGTGGCGCAGGAGCTGAAGGAGGTGACGGGCGCGCCTGGTGGGGTGGGGGCGAGTGTCTGGTGCCACCGCCCTCAAGATGGGGGCGGCGAGCCACAGGGCCAGTGCGTGTGGCCACGAGCCCGTGTGAGCGAGTCCTGGCCATGGCCTCGGGACCCCCGGGTTCTCATCCAGAAGGGCAGGGGGCCTTGTTCTGGGCCGCAGGGAGACCCTTGTTCAGGGCCTTCTGTTTACTTCAGGGGTGACAGGTGACCAGAGGGCGATGGTTGTCAGTTTCACGCTTCGGATGGCAGGGTATGGAGCAGCCAGGGTCCCGTGGATCCAGGAGGGGACTCCAGCGAGATCTGGGACAGAGCCCAGGTTCTGGCAGCAGGGGGAGCAGTCACTGCCCCTGGTTGGGGTCAGAGGTCACTGAGGCTTGTGGGCCTGGGAGGAGCTTGGCGTGGATCCCGTCGTGGAGCCGGAGTGCGTGGTCTCACTTCCTCCCGCGGGATCACCCGCCTTGGGATAGGAGGAGGGTTTGACCTTACTGAGGCGGCCTCGGCCCCTCTGCTGGCCGGGCTCATTCCACTCTCCTCCTCTTCCAGAAGGGCTTGTCTGGCTGTCTGGAACACCCTGGGGACCTGCTGACTCCTGGCTTTGTGCGTCAGGAAATGAGCTCAGCTGGTCCCTCGTGAGACCAGGTTTGGTGGGGCTGGGATTCCTGCTCTTCCGGTTGGTGCTTCAGGAGGAGGCCTGCCCACCCCACCCCACGCACCCTCAGCCTCCTCTTCCTCTCACAGGCCCTGCTTCTTGCCCCGTAAGCCCCACTCCTCCCTGCTCAGACCAGGTTCCCCTCCCTCGCCAGCCCCGTCTGCCCTGTTCTGAACTCTTCTGCTGGTCCTGGGCGGGCATGTGGCGTCTCCTCCCTTCCCTGAGGCTGGCACGTGAGGCTCAGGCCTACTTCAGGAGCCTGAACTGCAGGAACACAACACCAAGCGCCGTCCCCAAGAAGTGCGGCCCCGTACCCGCTTTTGTGGGACATGCACTGCAAGTCGTGCGGGGTCACCCCAGGGGACACCCCTTCCGTGACGATAGCTGTCCCTCCTGGTGCCTGGGCTTGCTGCCATCCGTGTGTCCTCTGACCAGACCCCCCATGACAGTCAGCTTGTGTCTAGCCCCCAGTGTCGACTTCCAGGGGCATCCAGTGGTCTCTGTCATGTGACCGTATAACAGATGTGCTTATTAGCTCATGGGACAGCCTCAGCGGCCCCAGAACAACTCCTCTTGGTGAGCCCGTGGGCATCCACGTACTTCCCTCATCTCACGGATGGCGAAACCAAGGAGCAGCTCTGGGGTCCTGACCTCTGACTTCTGTGCTGTTGTGTGGGTGGGCCCAGCTAGCATCTGTCCTGGGACGTGTCCTTGAGCCTCATTTTTGCATATGAAGAAGCAGAGTCCCAGGAGTTGGGCACGGCCACAGCTGGCTAGCGGCAGAGTCCAGTCTCGTGCACACACCAAGGCCTTCCAGAGAAGTGGGGGCTACTCTTGAGAGGTGGGACTGGGTTGGTGCGGGGTCAGCCGCATCTGCCCTGTGGCACCCTGCCAGGGCATCTCTTTGTCGTGGCAGGCCCTGTCCTTGCTGCCCTGGTGGACCCCATGTGTCTAGGGCCCCAGAATAAAGGACAGAGTTGTCGCAGCAGACATCTGTGCTCCCTGTCACCCAGGGCAGAAGCCAGGAGAGGCTTGATTGCCGCTGTGGTGGTGTTGGGCCACCCAGAGCCCGCTGGAAGGAAGCGAGGCGTCTGGTCACGAGGTGAGGCGTCTAGCACAGACGGGTGCTAGCGGCAGGGGCAGCCTTGTCAGGCGCCAGGGTCTGGGAGATGGGGGGACTTCACATGGGCAGATAGCCTAGAGGCAAGAGGAGGGGACGTGCGTATATTGAAGAGGCCACAGGGGTGGAGCCCCACACAGGAGGAGGACCGGGAGGCCTGTGTGGGTCTTGAGGGAATGGGTCCCATGAGGACGTGCTCGTTCCTCCTGGGGAGCAGGGTATGATGTGCAGCAGCCCGCCAGGAGATGAGGTCAGGTGGGCAAGGCTTGTCTGTGGAGAGGCAGGTGTCTCCTGGACAGCCTGCACAGGGCAAGCTCACCCGAGCCTTGGCCTCTGCAGTTACACGCGGAGAACACTTAACCTGCCCAGGCACTTCAGGGGGCCCTGCCCAGCCAGGAGAAGGTGGCTCCGTCCCAGGCAGGCCCACCTGCCACCCCAGCCTACCCCCTTTTAGAGCTGGCCCTTCTGATGCCGGTGGCTGTTGGCATGGGGCTTCCTGGGAACTCCAGTAAGGTGTCAGTCTCACAGACGCCTCGGCTGCTGTGCGTATGGCACAGCTGTGGACACTTGCTGTCGCGGCAGCAGCCGCAGGGCTGGGCCCATCACAGGACTCTGTTTGCCCCGAGACAGCAGGTCCAGCCTGGGTCATCGCTTACCACCTTCCTAGAACCCACTGGAACAAAGGGAGAGGGAAGTACAGCGGAGCGCCTGTAGGAGAGAGTCACCACCTGTGAGACCCCTTTGTGTCCCTCTGATTGGCTTGTGTGGTTGTCACAGGCCGCTAAGTGAGGCTTGTTCCTGGGTTCCCTCTCCTGACGCTCCTTCCTCCCTCTCTCTCCTGGCGCTCCTGCGGCTGTGGCCCAGGCTGTAGGACCCAGGACCTAGGGCATTACCACTGCTCTGGAACCTTCCAGGCAGGGAGTCTCCCAGCCATGACTCCCCTCCTCTCCCTCCACCCCTCGCTCCCGCAACATGCACATGCACACACCTGGGGTGCCTCCCTTCGTGGGGTGGACAGGGAGGGTGGGCACAGCCCTGGCTGGAAGGACAAAGGCCTGGCTCAGCCCTGACCTACCGGTGCCTCCTGCCCTGAAGGTGCTTCTCTGGCTGTGTGAGGACAGCCATCTGGTCCAGGGCAAGTTCCGCCTGCCATTCCCCATGGGCCTCCTCAGGGTTTCCTCAATGAAGGGGAGTATCTGCTCCCAAGTTCTCCTCAGGGCCCCTGGGGGCTGAGGTGGGAGCATGCTGACGGGCTGGGGGCACTGAGGGGCATGGAGAGGGTTTGCTGATGAGGAACCCGAGGAATCCACCTTCTCCAGCCGGCCTGCACTGTCGGGGCAGAGGGTCACGTGTTTACTGCCTGTGCCCATCATAAGGCTGCCATCGACAGGCTGTCTGGGAGCAGATGCTTACTTGGGGGAAAACCAAAGCACGTGGTGGCCAGTTGGAGCTCGTCGGAGCCCTCAGAGTTGGGTGTGTGCTGGGCAGAGGTGCTGTGTCTGCTGCAGGCATCTGGACAGCGTTCCCAGACGGCGCCCTCACCTGCCGCATGCGTCCTGGGCCAATCTGGGAGCTTGGCGCCCCTGACCTCTCCGCCCCTGGGGCCCCCTGCTCTTTGTCAGCCCAGGTGCTTGTGATGGGAGGCTGTGTTGTCATTTTTAGCAACAGAGCAAGATGGGATGCGGCTCCCTGTGGGCCCATCACCCTGAGTTGGGAAGGTTGTCCTGGCCGTGGCGGGAGCTACCCCTCGTGTCTCTTCCTGCGGTCTGGAGGGTAGGTAGCTGCGGGGTTCCGGCTCTGGCTTCCATCCCGAGTGGTGGCCGTGTCAGTCGTGTCACGTGTGTTTGGGCACCTCTTGCACCCCAGGTGAGAGAGGGCGGAGTAGGCAGGGCATTTCTGGAGATGCAGAGCAGGCACGTGCCTGGTGTTCATGGGAAGTGAGGAGGTGCTCTGGGCAGGGGTGACCGCGCTGCCCGGAGCAGACGGAACCAGCGGCGCGTGCACGTTCCACGGACTGTCGTGCAGGGTGGGAGTTCTGTGTCAGTCAAGGACACAGGCTGGGTGCGCCTTCAGTGCACCAGGGCCCCCACATGCCGTCTGGAGTTCAGGTTTTGGGGCTCGGAGGGTCTGGGAGCCCAGGCTGGCCTGTGTACCCCCTCCTCCCTGCCACCATCTACTGTTTCTGTCCACCTCAGGGCCCTTGGGTTTGAAGGTGGTTATTGAGCTTTAAGTAAAGCCTGTTTGGAAGAAGAGAAGTGGATCTTGCTCGGGACCGTGCTCCCTGTGCCACCTCCTGGGTCCTCCCCTGCGGAGCAGACAGGTGGTCTGAGCAGGTGCGTCAGGCCGGGGTGGGCTGGGCCACAAGTGGGGAGCACCCGGCATGCTGTAGCCACGTGGACGTGGCAGGCCCATGGTCATGGTTCTTAGGAGTCCGTGATTGTGGCGGTAAGGGAGGCGCTCCAGAGCCGCACAGCAGGGGAGAGGGGAGAGGGTTGCTTCGTGTAAGGATTTAGCTCAGGTGACTGAGGGTGGTGGGCCAGTGCCTAGACACCCAGGGAAGAGCTGAGGTTACAACTGGAGTCTGAAGGCGTCTGGAGGCCAAATTCCTCTTTCCAGAGCATTCTAGTCTTTTCTTTGGGGCTTGGAACCGATGGGAGGAGGCCCGTCGCGGAGGGTGCTCGGCTTCTCTCGGTGCTGATCAGACGTCACTCTGGCCTGTATCCAGCGTGGTGGCGTCTGGACTGGCGTTTGCCCAAGTGCGTGGATGTGGGGGCCTCGCCACGTTGCCACAGACGTTAACCCTGACAGTTAACAAGGGCAGCAAACAAGGCTGTGCGAGCCCTGAGCTTGTGTGTGGGGCTTTGTCAGGGATTTCCAGCTGCCTCTCCAGTGAGTGACCGTGTTTTCTCGCGTTGCCGCTTGGACTGTATCATTTTGCATATTTTTGCCTGTTCAACAGGAGTTTTGCTTTCTGGGTGATTCTTGACTTTTCTTCAGCCTGTCCCGTGCTGTGTGTGCGTTCTGGCGTCGCTCTTGGCCATCGCCTTGGGTCACTTTGCCAGAGACTCATGTAGTGAGTTTTCAGGTGCTTGACACCGGATGACTCCCCCTTTCTGTTGCTTTCATGGTTTCCTTCTTTGGTCCCGTTTCATCTTAACCATCCAGCGTTGCTGGCACGCGTGTACCTGCGTGGAGTCTTGGGGTCTTGTCTACAAAGCCCCAGCACAGTGGAGAGGCCAGTTCGCGAGGAGCGAAGGCAGAGGGGAGGGCCCAGTGCGGTGGTGCTGGCCTGAGGAACCAGATGCCACCTGGAGTGCGGCAACAGGACAGGTGGGAGATAGTTTGTCTAGGGATCATTTCTGCCCCCAGGGATGTCAGCGACGTCTGGAAACCATTCTAGTTGTCAGTGTGGGAGGGAGCTACGAAATGTCCTGTCACATACAGGACAGCCCAGAATGTCACAGGGACTGAGGTCAAGGGACCCAGCCAGGTCCTGGCACAGCTACATGGCTGCCAGCGCCAGTGGGACCAGCTGTGGCCAGCTGCCCACACCCACCTTCCTCTTGGCAGATCAACCAGAACGTGGAGACGCAGCGTGGCCGCCTGCGGGATGACATCAAGGAGTATAAGTTCCGAGAGGCCCGCCTGCTGCAGGACTACTCGGAGCTGGAGGAGGAGAACATCAGCCTGCAGAAGCAGGTGTCTGTGCTCAGGCAGAACCAGGCAAGTGTCCCGGCTGCAGCCCCTGCCCCTTGCTTTGCGGGTCTGTGGTCTGCAGGCGTTTCCCTGCCTCCTTTCCCATAGCCAAGCCCAGGGCCACACAGCACATTGCTGTGGACTAAGGGGTGTGGGGGCAGGACCCGGCTTCTCCTGGACCATGAGAATGAGGTCTCTGCCTGTAGTATTGGCTGACTGCTAGCCTGGCCAAGGCATCCCAGTCAGCAAAAGTGGGAAAAAAATACAGAAGGTGATGCAGAGGAGACACCCGAACCCCAGGAGGCGGGGTGTCCAGGCCCCTCTCTCCCACAGCAGTTTGCCCTAGTGGCCCCCCGGGTAGAACGATGGGCACTGAGGAGCAGTAGGGAGAGGTCCGAGCTCTTCCCTCCTGCACTCAGATAACCCCAACAACAGGTAGGGTCACCTTAGGCTGTGATGGGGTCAGGAGGGTCACCTCCACTGGTAACAGAACACCCACGTGAGATCCCTGAAGGCCTACACTTGCCGCCTACCTCTCCAGGCACTACAGCTCTGCAGGGTGGGGCTGGGGGACCTTTTCTCAGCAACCCCAATGCTCAGCGCCCTGGATGTTTGAATCTTGCATGGGAAGGCCTGGGTTCATGTGTGTATGTCAACAGCAGGCCTGCTGTGACACTGCACATCAGTGGTCATGCACAAGTGTCCTGAGACAAGGAAACTGAGGCAGATGGTGGAGTCCAGTTCCCTCCCCGGCCTCCCTGCCCCTGGGTTGTGTTCTTCATTTCTTGCACCAATATAACAGAAGGGTAAATACTTTCAGAAATTCCCTGTAGCCTCTGGGGCGCCTAGGTGGCTCAGTGGGTTAAAGCCTCTGCCTTCCGCTCAGGTCATGATCTCAGGGTCCTGGGATCGAGTCCCGCATCGGGCTCTCTGCTCAGCAGGGAGCCTGCTTCCTCCTCTCTCTCTGCCTGCCTCTCTGCCTACTTGTGATCTCTGTCTGTCTAATGAATAAATAAAACCTTTTAAAAAAAAATTCCCTGTAGCCTCCTCTGCAGACACCTCCCTTGTCCACCCGCAGACACGGCTTCAGTCCGTGTGACTCCGGATCGTCTGCTGCTCCCACGGGGGTGCCTCCGGGTCGGGTGCCAGGCGGCTGCGGCTTGTCCCTCCTCCGTGGCGGCACTCCTGCTTCTGCTTGCAGAGAGGATTAGAAGTGATGGTCCTTGCAGGGGCGTTGATCACGTGTTTTAGGTTTCTTAGAATATTTAACCAACTATTCATGTTCATGAAGTAGCTCTGGAATTTCCAGCCAGTGTGTGTGTGCTGCCGTTTCAAGTGACCCGAGCCGCGTGCAGCAGGGATGCGTGTGTTCCGGGTCCGGTCGTGTCTCCGGCTCTGCCAGCAGCAGGTGCACGGGACCCAGAGCCCCCGAGCGTCCAGCGGCCCTTGCTGCGGTGGCCACACGCCTGTATGTCCCCCTCGTATGGGCACAGGCCAGCGTCCCTGTCTTTCCAGGTGGAGTTTGAAGGCCTCAAGCATGAGATCAAGCGTCTGGAGGAGGAGACCGAGTACCTCAACAGCCAGCTGGAGGACGCCATCAGGCTCAAGGAGATCTCGGAGCGGCAGCTGGAGGAGGCGCTGGAGACCCTGAAGACGGAGCGAGAGCAGAAGCTCAGCCTGCGCAAGGAGCTGTCCCACTACATGAGCATCAACGACTCCCTCTACACCAGCCACCTGCACGTCTCCCTGGACGGCCTCAAGCTCAGCGACGACACCGAGGCCCTGGCCAACGGCTTTGAGCATGGTGGCCTGGCCAAGCTGCCCCCAGACAACAGGACCTCCACGCCCTCCAAGGACGGCCTCGCCCCACCCTCCCCCAGCCTGGTGTCCGACCTCCTCAGCGAGCTCAACATCTCTGAGATCCAGAAGCTGAAGCAGCAGCTGATGCAGGTGCGGGCGGCCGGGGTCATCACAGCGCCGGGGCCTTGGGGGTGCGCACGCCCCCTCTTACCGGTGTTTACTGTAAAGGCCACGTTGTTGCTGTAGTGACAGTGCAGAGTTGCAGGGGAGGTGCCCCAAGGAGGAGGGTCCTGGTGATGAGGTGGCAGTCTGGGCCTGGCCCAGGGTTCCCTGGGTTTCCTCGTGCCCCTTCACGGGCCCACGTGCAGCCTCCCACGCTGCATCATGTCAGGTCTCCTGGCGTCTACACCATGGCCCGCCCCTGGCTGGCACACATCTCCAAGGAGGGCCGTCTCAGCTCCGCAAGCTTCCAGGCTGGGAGGGCCCCTCAAGGCTCCACACATTGCCCACGTCACAGAGACCTGCAGGGTGATCGCTGTGGCACAGGCGGGGTCATCACTGGGTCTGTCCTGGGGGTCCTGCGGGCTGCTGACGGGCCTCCTGTGCTCTTGCAGATGGAGCGGGAGAAGGTGGGCCTGCTGACCACGCTGCAGGACACGCAGAAGCAGCTGGAGCAGGCGCGGGGAGCCCTCTCAGAGCAGCATGAGGAGGTGAGCCGCCTCACGGAGAACCTCACCGCCCTGCGGCGCCTGCAGGCTGGCAAGGAGCGGCGGACGGCCCTGGACAGCGAGAAGGAGCGTGACAGCCACGAGGACGGTGACTACTACGAGGTGGACATCAACGGGCCTGAGATCCTGGCTTGCAAGTACCGTGTGGCCCTGGCGGAGGCAGGTGAGCTCCGCGAGCAGCTGAAAGCCCTGCGCAGTGAGCATGAGGCTGGTGAGGCCCGGCACGCAGAGGAGAAGGGCCAGCACGAGGCCGAGAGCCAGGCGCTCACAGAGAAGGTCTCCCTGCTGGAGAAGGCCAGCCGCCAGGACCGCGAGCTGCTGGCCCGGCTGCAGGCAGAGCTGAAGAAGGTGAGTGATGTCGCGGGTGAGACGCAGGGCAGCCTGAGCGTGGCCCAGGACGAGCTGGTGACCTTCAGTGAGGAGCTGGCCAACCTCTACCACCACGTGTGCATGTGTAACAACGAGACGCCCACCCGCGTGGTGCTGGACTACTACCGAGAGGGCCCGGCTGGCGCCGGCCGCTGCAGCCCCGAGGCCCGCGGGCGCCGCTCACCCGTCCTGCCCAAAGGGCCGCCGGCCACAGAGGGTGGCGCGGGGGACAGCAGCCCCTCGCCCAGCCCCTCTCTGCCCTCGCCCTTGAGTGACCCGCGTCGGGAGCCCATGAACATCTACAACCTGATCGCCATCATCCGCGACCAGATCAGGCACCTGCAGGCGGCCGTGGACCGCACCACAGAGCTGTCGCGGCAGCGCCTGGCCTCCCAGGAGCTGGGCCCCGCTGCAGATAAGGACCGGGAGGCGCTCATGGAGGAGATTCTCAAGTTGAAGTCCCTCCTGAGCACCAAGCGGGAGCAGATCACCACGCTGCGCACCGTGCTCAAGGCCAACAAGCAGGTGTGCGGCTGGGCGGGCGGGGCTCCTCCCTCCCTGGGCCTCGGCAGGGACCCGTGTTTCTCAAGCCCCTGCCCTTCGTGTTTCTGACCCCCAGACGGCTGAGGTGGCCCTGGCCAATCTGAAGAGCAAGTATGAGAACGAGAAGGCCATGGTGACCGAGACCATGATGAAGCTGCGCAACGAGCTGAAGGCCCTCAAGGAGGATGCGGCCACCTTCTCCTCCTTGCGCGCCATGTTCGCCACCAGGTACTTCCCACGGCTCCTGCCAGCGGGCCCGGGGTCAGGCCCTGCGGGGGGCTCCACCCCTGCCGCTGCTGAAGGCCCACAGGGCTGTCACCTGCAGTGTCGTCTGCACTCCGCTCGCAAGAGGACGGGGCTGGCGGCAGAGGCTGAGAGCCCAGGGCCCAGAGGCCGGGCTGGAGGCACGAGGTCAAAGGGGGGTGCGGGCTGAGGCTGATACCGAGTATAGTTAGCTCCCCAGAACTCCGCAGGAAGTTTGTAGATTCACAAGGACACAAGGAAGTGTCCCTGCCTGGCAGTGACGTGGTCCTGGGGTGCCCCATCGGACCTGCTGGCCAGGGATTAAGCTGGGGAGGGCAGCCAGCTGTGGACATAGGCACCCATCCACCTCCCCCAGGAAGTCAGAGCAGGAGGCTGCTCTGGGCCTTGCTTTTGGGTGTTTGCACTACCCACAGGGGCTGGTCTTAGGCAGGCACCAGGGATGGGACGGGCCCACGATGGTCCAGGCAGGTCCTTCTTAAGCCGGGGAGGCTAAGGCTATGGTTAGATGGGGTTGGAACCCAAATCAAGGCCTGTTGCTCTTCGTGCTATAGGAGGTTGCAGAGATGAGGAAAGAAAGTTCCAGGCTTCCCTGAAGGCTCCCTGTTCTCCTGGTCAAAGACCTTGGAAAGGACCCCACAGTCGGTCTCTCACCATGTGGGTGACGTGGTGACTCTCAGTTTTGTAATTGGTTTCATTTAACAACTTGGCATCTCAAATGCAGCTGAGATCACAGAATTGCAGGAGGGAGGACCATGGCAGGTGGAGTGAGGGATGGGCTCGCCCTCCACTGCCTCCCTCAGGGGCAGACCTGGAGTGGGTGTTTCTCTCCAGCTCCATGGAGAGAGGGGACATAGGTCCCAGATAAGGAGATGACAAGAAGGGTCACATCTATATGTGCTTTTCCCAGGCTCTGGTGGGTCATCTGGTGCTTAACTCAGCACCTACTGTGCACAGTGATCCGGAAACAAGGCAGGTCCTGCCTTTCGGTTTACCTGTGAGGGCTGGGTGCCCCTTAGCCTTCTGGAAGTTGGCAGAGCAGCTGCCATCTCCCGTTACTGAAAACCAGCTGGGGAGCCCTTCCCAGAGGAAGCCGAACCTCTGAGAGGCAGGCGCGTCCTTCCAGCCGGCCGCTGAGTCCCCTTGCCCTCTGTGCGCTCTGGGTGGGTCCTCCACGGCGTGTGCCGTGCGGGGTGCTCTGCCGGCCGCTGCGTGTGCCGTGCGGGGTGCTCTGCCGGCCGCTGCGTGTGCCGTGCGGGGTGCTCTGCCGGCCGCTGCGTGTGCCGTGCGGGGTGCTCTGCCGGCCGCTGCGTGTGCCGTGCGGGGTGCTCTGCCGGCCGCTGCTGCCATGCTCTCGCCTCCGGCGCCCCCACAGGTGTGACGAGTACATCACACAGCTGGACGAGATGCAGCGGCAGCTGGCGGCCGCGGAGGACGAGAAGAAGACTCTCAACTCCCTGCTGCGCATGGCCATCCAGCAGAAGCTGGCGCTCACCCAGCGGCTGGAGCTGCTCGAGCTGGACCACGAGCAGACCCGGCGGGGCCGCGCCAAGGCCGCCTCCAAGGCCAAGCCGGGCACCCCGAGCGTAAGTCACACCTGTGCCTGTGCCAGCGACAGGGCCGAGGGCGCCGGGCTCACCACGCAGGTGGTCTGTGGCGAGAAGTATAACGTTTACTGCGATTAGGGCCACGGGGCCGCCGCTGCAGCTACCCTGCCGCACGTCACCTGTCCGCTTGACCTCCACTAACCCAGCAGCAGTGGGACCGCGGTGCTAGGCTGGTCTTAACCGTGACTAACGCACAGAGGGAAGGATGTGGCCGAGGCGGCGTGCTGTTCCACCTGGACCCTGTGAGCTTTGTGTCTGTTCTCACCCTTCACAGCAGCTGCTCTCCTGGTGGGGGAGGGGGTGTCGGGGGGTCCGAGTGATGTGTCCTAGCACACACGTGGCTTCCCAGGGTCTGTGTGCCATTGGCCCCTGCTGGGGTGGGGGGGAGCAGAACCCGAATTGAAACTTGCATGTTCTCTGCACGTGTCTAATGCAGCGGCGTTAGCGGGTCCGGCCCGGTGCCAGGCGCAGCATCAGGGGCCGCGCCAAGCTTGGCACAGTTCACAGAGAGAATTCCTTTGTGGTTTATGCGGTATCTCACTGCACAGCACATTCAGGACACAGTTCCCTCCCCAAGCCCAGAGAAACAGTAGCCCTGACTCCTGCGTCCTCCAGTCCGGGCACGTGCATGCACAGGGCACAGCTCATGCTCGTGAGGCCCAGAGCTCAGCCTCTCTTCTGAGATCTGCACACCCGTTTGGTGGCCTGTGAGGTGACATATTGGTAGGCCCAAGGCCTGGGGTTTTTTCCTTGAGAAAAACTTTGTAAGTGCCTGGCCAAATCCTGTTCTCACAGGAACCCCATCGTTTTGTACTTAGGGTGTCGCAGCCTTCGTGGCAGGTTTCTGCAGCCTCTGCTCATCATCACACACCCCCAGAGCAGGGCTCTAGAAACCTCCAGTGGATGGCCTGGGACTAGGGACTCCCACTCTGTGGCCAGAGCCCAGCCCAGCGTGGAGAGGGAGCCCCGCGTGCCCGGGGCTTGCTGCGCACGCAGGTGGCGCGTCCCCTCATCAGTGCAGTTGCAGATGTGGGGACAGGCAGCATAGGCAGCTGTAGGGCTCTCCATTCCCAGCGCTGGCGTCCACGGCCACCTGAGGTCCCACGTTCCTTTGCAGTATTTCTCTTCCTGTTTCCCTGGGGGCCGCAGGACCCGAGGCTTCTGTCTTTCCCTGAAGGGCTCCTTGCCTGATCTCTCCATGCCCAGGGGGGTTTGTGTTGCCCCGATACAGCTCTCGCCTCCGTTCCCAGGCGCGTCTCGGTCCCCAGCAGACTCAAGGCACTGCACAGACCGCGGTGGGCTTGGCAGACAACCAGAGTAGGGGGATGGCGGGCCCGGCCGTGCCAGTCCCCAGGACCAGGCTGCTTTGCTGATGGGCCGTTGGGTCTCGGATCCCTCTCCCAGCCGAGGAGGGGCCGGGCCGCTCCCTCTGCAGGCAGGTCTCCCGGGGCCCTGGCCGCCCGCCGGCCCCGCCCGCCGCTTCTTGCCGCTGCGCTCCTGCTTGCAGGCTCTCCCTGAGGCAGTGGGGCTGGCGGCGCCTCCTAACACACGCAGGTCTTCTCTGCCGCCCACTAACGCACCACTCCTGCCCCAGCCCGGGCGGCGGTCGTCTGAGCGGTGCTGGTTCTAACGCTGTCTTGTTTTCTCCCGTTTCCAGCTGTAGAGTAGCTGCCGGGAGGACCCGGCCGCGGCCCTGTCACACTGCAGCCCCTCCCCCTCCCGCGGGCCCACGCCGAGGAAGGAAGGGCAGCCTAAAAGTCCACTTAGAAACGTGTTTGGATATGCCACTGCAGTTCTTTCCAAGTTAGCATTCCCTGAGTGTTTAATGGCAGAGAGAAAAAAGCTTTAATGCTGAGAATGCCGCCAGCTGCTGCCTGGAAGGCCTCTGTGCAGCGCTGAAGAACCCGCTCGGACAGCGGCCACCAGGCTTGCTTAGAAACCCGCTAGAAACACTCAACACCGGGGCTCCCTGCTACAGACGCCCTTTTTTTATCCGATCAACCTGTGCACTTTTGATATTTTGATACTATATTTGCTTCCTTAATCCCTCCCATAGAGACGGTCTCAGATGCCGTGGTCTGTCTCGTGGTCCTGTAGTGCTCCGCCTTAGCTCCCGCCGTGTTGATCTGACATCGGCACGTGGCATGGATGTGTTTTCCTAGCATGTAGCTCTAGACTGTTTAGATGGAGGCCTCGACCCGGCAAGGAGCTCAGCGATGCGTGTCCGCGCTGTGGTCAGCAGCCTTTGTGTTACACGGCATTACGGTTCATGTTTGAAATTACAGATTCTAAATGCCATGTTCATTAAGAAATCCAGGGTATTCCAATTCTGGGGTTTTTCATATCGTATTATTATTATTCTTAGGAATAGTTCAATGTAACAAGAAGAAAACTTGACCTTTGCTCTGGTTAAACAGTAATAGGCACTTGAAAACAAAAAGATAAATTATTGAGTGAGTAGTATTACCTACAAATTCCAGAATCTTCTGGGTTTTGGGACATTGTGAAGCATGACTGATTAACAGAATTTTATACAACTGTTCCAGTGAAATTCCAAATTGGAATTGTTTTGTTACTCTGGTTGTTGTGCCAAATTGTGGTACACTTAGAAAATCCTACAGTCGTCGATTTTTAGGGTGTTCTATTTCAACACCTTTTTGTTAGTAATCATTGCCAGTAGTGCCTTCATCAGTTAAGGGAGGTGTCCCAGCGTAGTTTCGGCTCTGACATGGATAGCGAAGAGCTGGGTGGGAGTGTTGCAGGCCAGGGTGGACCAAGAGGTGTGAACGGGCGCACACCTTCGTGCCTGAGCCTGGGCATCTTCATCGAGGGAAAGAAAACAGCAATTGTGCGAAATTCTGTTAGTCAGTGATTCTTCACCGTGCAGATCCTTGCAAATTCAGGGGCTGAGAGAAGGAACGTGAACACACACGCATTGAGTGTGCTTTGGGAACCAGATGGACCTGGGGGACCAGCTAAGCAGGCGGCGCGAACAGCGTGCCACGTTTGCGAAGAGCAGGAGGCAGGGGCGCCGGCGCTGTGGGCCCCGTGCGCTGGGGCGAGGCTAGCCGTAGGACTCTGCAGCTGTGAGGAAGAGACGTTCTATGTTCTCTTGCTTGGTGTCACTAATCACTGTTCATTTCAGGAAACAGAACTCGGTATAGCTCCTCAGCAACCCAGGGCTGTGTCCTGTCGGGTGTGCTGAGTGAGGCTGCGCTTACGGTAAAATTGGTACTCACAGAGGAAGAAAGTGTCTTCCCTTCTCCAAAATAAAGGACAAATTATAATAATATTTAAGTAGCAAGAATAAAAGAATTCTGTTTCCTGGAATAAGCATTTCTTATTCCTAGTTATAGGGACCCCTATTTTTACCTTCTATTACAGTGTTGGTTCATAAGAAATAATGTTACATTTACGATGACTTCATCTGTATGGGGTATTTATTTGCAATGATGTCTGAGTACTGTATTTTTTTTTCTGTGCATTACCTTAGTGTCAGAAATGTTGTCTTTATTTTAAGATCATATGCATGTTCTCCTGCCAAGGAACCTTTACACAGACCCTAACAAACAAACAAAAAATGCCTTCAGATTTCTGAGAAAATAAGGCAGAGCATGGAAAAGGAGTAGGACGGAGCATTCGGTCTCAACTTGGGACGCGGGTGAACGGCACGAATGTCTGCAAAGCCAGTGCACATAGGAACAGTGGGCCTGGTAAGGGTCACGTTGGTAGGACCAATAAATAAAGAATAATACAAAAGCACAAGACTTGTTCTCTGTGGCTGCTCGGACCCTCGGCTCCAGGTGACTGTGGGGCCAGCAGTGCATCGTAACTGCAGTGCCTAAAACACGAAAACCGGCCTATCTGTGAACGCTGGTGGTAGGAAGTGGACACAGCCTGGGGCCCGTTTCTGGAGGTTCGGGCAGGAGGGGAGGTGTGGGATGCCTCTGGCAATGGCCCACAGGTGTCCCGAGCCCCAGCGGTGTGGCAGCGAGAGCACATCGCCTTCACACTGTCCTCTCTCAGGAAGCAGAGATTTGGATAATGTGGGGTCCTTTGCTGTCCACACTCTTGGTCTGTGAACTCAGGGATGCGTAGCCATGTTCACCTGTAGGAATGCCTGTGAGGAACACTGAGCTTGTCCTGCTGTGATCTTAGGGGCAGATTCTGGCTGAGGGGACAGGGTGTCCTGGGGACACTCCGGCAGCATTCGTCTGACAGCCTCAGTCAGGCCCAGGGGACTGCCCAGACCTCAGGTCGCTGTCTGAGGCCAGTCCCAGCACACCTCCCTCTCCCCAGTCTGCTCTTGCCTTGTGGTCTGCAGGGCCCCTTCCTCTCATGGTTCCATCTGGCTTGTGTAGCAGCTGCTGGAACCCGCGTTCAGCTTGAAACCTCTTCAAAAGAGACTCATTTTTCTAATTCAGTAGCTAAAAGGACTCTTCCTCCCCTGCTGGCCCATGCTGCCCCACCAGGACCCTGGAGGAGGGGATGCTGGCAGTGGGCCGGGCAGGGCAGGTGCCATCCAGCCCTTGGCTGCCACTTGTGTGGGGGGCATTGTGGCTCTGGCCCAATCCTGTCATTTGGGGTGTTTGACTCACAAGCACAGGTGCTGAGGCCTTCTCTGCCTCGCAGCGTGCTCTGGGTTTGTGCACACATGGTTCTTCGTTTCAGGGATGGAGTGGCAGTCTCTTGATAGGGGGGCGTGGGGGGTCAGTTGGCCATGGAAGGCCACGTGCTTGGCTTTCCTTTCGAAGAGGGCGTGTGCTGTGTGTCTACATTCCCACCACCACCTCCAGCCCCCTGCAGTGTTGTGTGTGTGTTTAATTAATATACAGTGTATTGTTTTCAGGGGTACAGGTCTGTGGTTCATCATCAGTCTTCCACAGTGCACAGCACTCACCACAGCACACACCCTCCCCAGTGTCCACCACCCAGCCACCCTCTCTCTCCCACCCCCTTCCACTGGAGCAACCCTCATTTGTTTCCCGAGATTGAGTCTCTGTGGTTTATCTCCCTCTCTGGTTTCGTCTTGTTTCATTTTCCCTTGTCCCCTATGATCCTCTGTCTTGTTTCTCAAATTCCTCCTGTCACATCCTATGATAATTGTCTTTTTCTCATTGACTTATTTCACTTAGCATAATGCCCTCTAATTCCATCTATCTGCAGTGGTTTTCACCCCAACTCCTGATAGGTTCCCAGAGTTGGAAACGACAGCGCCAGCTTGAAGATAGACCTTTGGTTGAATTGCCCTCTTTTCCACGGGGAAAAATGGAGAAAAATCAACAGAACCTGAAGTTGTTTCTTTGGAAAGATCAACAAAATGACAGACCTTTACACTATGAAAAATCAGAAACTACTGATTTTTCAGGAGTACAGTACTAAAAATCAGAAATGAAGATGGGGAATTACTTCTGACTTGACAGAAATACAAAGGATAACAATAAAGTACTATGAACATTTATACACAAAGAAATTAGAGAATCCAAACCTGAACGCAGTAGACAGAAGGAGATAGTAAAGAGAACTGAGCCGAGTGAAATAGGACAATCAACAGAAAAAGATCAGTGAAAACAAAAGTTAATTCCTAGAAAAGAGCGACAGATTGACAAACCTGACATGAATAAAAAGGGGTGTAAGATACGACACTGCTAAAACACGAGGTAACCTTAGTGAATTGGCAAGCCACTTCCGTCCCAGCAAGTACAAAAACTTGAGGGGAAATAATCCTAGAGACGTAATGAGAAACGGTATCAGTCCTCAAACATCTTCCGGCAGAACCTCTAGTTTCTGGTCCAGCTTGTAAGGAGTTTGGAAGTCATCACTTTGTCCTAACAAGTTAGAAGCTGAACAAACCAACCGCCCGTCTTGGATCCAGCCGGGAAGTGAGGTCACAGGGCACGAGACACATACAGAGAGTTAGAACTCACTAGAGCAGTTCCAAGCTGGGCAGGAAAACCTGAACTGTCACTGGCAGATTGCTGGAAGCCCAGGGCAGTGGAAAATCCGGGAGGGCCCCGTCGTAGGGACCCTCACGTAGGGGACCCTCGCGCTCAGGTGAGTTCTGCTCCGGCAGCTCTACGGGGGTCCCACTGTGGACACCGCAGGAAAGTCCCCTCAGGCTTCTGTGCAGTGCAGAAGGGGGGAAGGAGCCATTTTTAAATATTCCAGAGTGTTCTAATTTTAACCAGTCCTCCTCTCAGGACGAACTATTTTGCCAAGGCCTAAGAGACCTGAGGGAAGGGAAATACCCAACTCCAGTCCCCTCGGGCCACACTGCACTACCCGGAGGGGTGAGAAGAAGACAACTGCGAGCACGTGGGCTCAGAGCCTAGAGGCACAGGAGCCCTAGCCACAGACCTGGTTGTGGGTCTGTAGTATGCTTCCTCGCTCTGCACCTTACCAGTCCATGACCCAGTTCCCATTTACTGTGGTTCCCTTCCTCCAGTACATCATGGTCTGGCTTTCAACAAAAACTTAAAGCATAATAAAATCAAAGGGAAAAAAACCCAAACACCAAACACTGAAAAGACACGTAAGTATCAGATACAGCAGAAATGTTGGAAATACCAGACCAGGAACTTAAAATAACTTTGACTCATATTGAGGGCAGTAATGGAAAAAGTAGACACCATGTAGAGACAGATGGGTAATAGAAGCAGAGAGGTGAAATGATTCTTAAAATTCCAGAAATAAACCACTGTGACAGTAATGAAGAAAGCCTTTGATGAGCTCATTAATAGATTGGACACACCTGAAGAATTGCTGAGCCTCAGGTCATGTCAGTAGGAATGTCCGAACTGAACAGCAAAGAGGGAAAAAAGAATGAAAAAAAAAAAAAAACAACAACTCTGGGACAACAACAAAAGGTGTATCATAAGCACAGGCGGACACCAGCAGGAAGAGAGAGAGGAAAAGAAGCGATACTTGAAATGACCGTGACTGAGAGTTTTCCCAAATTGTTGACCATGGAATTGCAGATCCAAGCTCAGAGAACAGTAAGGAGGACAAATTCCAAAATAAAATTGCACCAAGGCACGTGATACTCAAACTACAGAAAGTCATAGGTAAAGAACCTTTAGGGGCGCCTGGGTGGCTCAGTGGGTTAAAGCCTCTGCCTTCAGCTCAGGTCATGATCCCACCGTCTCTGCTCAGCCGAGAGCCTGCTTCCCCTTCTCTGCCTGCCTCTCTACCTACTTGTAATCTCTGTCTGTCAAATAAATAAAATCTTAAAAAAAAAAACAAAAAACCAAAACCTTTAAAAAACCCAGAGAGTTTGGGGGTGGGAGGGAGAGCTTTACATCTAGTGAGTGAAAGATAAGAATTACATCTGACTTAGAAAATATGCAAGGACAGAGTGGTAGGAAATATTTAAGCTGGTTAGAGAGGGAAAAAAGACCAACCTATAATTGTGTATCCTGTGAAATTATCATCAGAAAATAAAGACTTGCTGAGAGAAAAATTGAGGGAGTTCGTTGCCGGTGTGCCTTCCTTGCAATAGATGTACAAGTTTTCCAGAGAGAAGGAAAATTACATAGGTTAGACACACTGTTCTACATAAAGAAAGGAAGATTGTTAGAGAAGGGAGAAAGTAAGAACTGCCTTGTACCTCTTACTGTTAATCTAATAATTTTGCTCCAAATAATAGTCATGTTTTTGAAGATGACAGCATATGTGTGAGATGAAAGCAATGATACAAGGGACAGGAGATAAGAATTAGGAATATTTTGTTACTATAAGGTCCTTGAACTAATTGAGAAGTGGCATGGTGTTATTTGAAAGTGGACTTGAATAAGGATGCCTGAGTGGCTCACTTGGTTAACCATGCAGCTCTGGATTTCGGCTCAGGTCAAGATCTCAGGGTTGTGAGATCAAGCCTGGCGTCAGGCTTCATGCTGGGTGTGGAACCTGCTTAAGATTCATTCTCCCTCTCCCCGCTCCCCTCCTCAAAAAATAAGAAATGAAGTGCACTTGCATTAACTGTAAATATATTTTGGAAACTGTTCGGCAATGACCAAAAAAGGTTTTAAAAAAGCATAACTGGGGCACCTGGGTGGCTCAGTGGGTTAAGCCTCTGCCTTCGGCTCAGGTCATGATCTCAGGGTCCTGGGATCCAGCCCCGCGTTGGGCTCTCTGCCCAGCGGGGAGCCTGCTTCCCCCTCCCTCTGTGCCTGCCTCTGCCTACCTGTGATCTCTCTTTCTGTCAAATAAATCTTTTAAAAAATAATAAAAATAAAAATAAAAAAATTAAAAAGCATAACTGATACGGTAAGAAGACAAAAATCAGAACAAAGAACAAGGGCAATGATTACTTTAAAAGTGGTCTAAATACACCAATTAAAAGATAGGCCGTTGGAGTGGGTCAATAAAGAACTTAATGTATGTTGTCTGCAAGAAACTCATGTTGTTTTATTTTACTTTATTAAGATTTTATTTATTAGTGAGTTGGGTGGGGGCAGAGGGAGAAGCAGACTTCCTGCAGAGCAGGGAGCCTGCTCATGACCTGAGCAGAAGGTATACGCTGAGCCACCCAGGCACTTCAAGAAGCCCATTTTAATTATACAGACACACACAAATTAACAGCAAAAGGATGGAGAAAGACATGCCATCCTAACACTAATCCAAAGAAAGAAGAAAGTGGGCGTAGCTGTATTAATCTTTAGACAAACGTTAGAGCACAGAAAGTTAACAAGGATAAAGACAGATCTTCTATAAGGACAAAGGGATCAGTTCTCCAAGACTGTAACAATCCTCAACGTGTAGTCCCCTAACGATGGTATCCGACCATGTGAGACAAAAGCTGGTGATTTGCAGGGAGAACTTGAGGAATCCACTGTCATAGTTGGAGATTTGAACATCCAACAGGCAGAAAATCAGTAAGGACACAGTTGGACTCGACAGCTCTCTCAGTCAACTGCGTCTAGTTGGCAACAGTAGACAGCTTCATCCTTCAACATCCAACCAACATCCTTCTGCAGCTCGCATGGAGCATCTAACAAGATCAACCACACTCTGCTCCCCAGAACATATTAACACATTTAAAAGAATAGAAATCAGGCAGTGTGTGCTCTCAGAACACAATACAATTTAACTAGATTCAATAATAAAAGATAGCTGGAAAATCCCCAAATACATGAGGATTTTCAGTGTACTGAATGCGTGTGTCCTCCAGAATTCATACGCTGAAACTTAATCCTGAACGTGACGATATTGGAAGGTAGGGCCTTCGAGAGGCGAGAATGTCATGAGGGTAAAGTCCTGGTGGATCAGATGGCTGCTGTAGAAAAGAGGCCCAAAGAGCTCCCTTTTTGCTGAGGACACAGCAAAAAGTGGGGTCTCAACAGACCCTGAATCTGCTATCCCTTCCCAGCCTTGGACTTCACAGTCTTCAGAACTATCAGGAATAAGTTTCTATTGTTGTTGTTCTTCCTTTTTTTGTTGTTTTTAATAAACACTGTGAGTGCCCGGTTTAGCACTTTAAAAAAGAAAATTATTTGACAGAGATCACAAATAGGCAGAGAGGCAGGCAGAGAGGAGGGGGGAAGCAGGCTGTCCGCTGAGCAGAGAGCCTGATGCGGGGCTGGATCCCAGGACCCTGAGACTGACCCAAGCCGGAGGCAGAGGCTCAACCCACTGAATAAGTTTCTATTGTCGTGAAGCACCCAGGTCTATGGTATTTTTTTTTTTAATAAGGAAATCTCTTTAAGGGTACTATACTCTCAAAAAAAGGTTTTTACTTGACCAGATGAAATCCCCTCATTAAAACTTAACTTTTAGTATAGCAGCATAAATGGACTAAAGCAAGATTTAAAAACAAACTTCTAAACAATATGTAAATCAAGGAAGAAATCTCAAATTTTTAAATGTTTTAAATGAATTGCAAATGAAAACTTCAAAATTTGTGAGATGCAGTGAAATCTGCTTAGGTGGACATTACTAGCATTGGATGCATATAACTAGAAAAAAATCTAAAGTCAATAATCTAAAATTTAAATGTAAAACCTAAAGTTAATAAAAATTTGTAGAAGAAAACATAAGGGGAAAGCTCCTTGACATTGGTCTTGGAAACACATTTTTGGACAGGACATCAAAAGCACAAAAAAGAAAAAAAATGAACAAGCAGTACTACATCAAACTAAAAACTTCTGCACAGCAAAATGAAAGGTGACCTATGAAACGGGAAGAAATATTTATAAACCATGTATCTGATAGGGGTTTAATATTCAAAATATGTAAGGAATTCTTACAGTGCATTAAAAAACCCACAAATAATCCAATTTAAATGATAGTTAAAAAAGTAGAATAGAGGGGCGCCTGGGTGGCTCAGTGGCTTAAAGCCTCTGCTTTCGGCTCAGGTCATGATCTCAGGGTCCTGGGATCGAGCCCCGCATCAGGCTCTCTATTCAGCAGGGAGCCTGTTTCCTCCTCTCTCTCTGCCTGCTTGTGATCTCTATCAAATAAATAAATAAAATCTTAAAAAAAAAAAAACTAGAATAGACATTTTTTTTTCCCGAAGAAGGTACTAAAATGGCCACCAGGTTACATGAAAAAAATTCTCTACATCATTAATCATTAGAGAAATGCAAATTAAAACCACAGTGAAATTTCAGCTACTCATGTTGGAATGGCTATTGTCAAAAAAACAAAAGAGAACAAGTGTTGGTGAGGATGTGGAGAAAAAGGAATCTGTCACTGTGTAGGAATGTAGACTTGTGCAGCCACTGTGGAAAACTGTGTGAAAGTTCCTTTAAAAATTAAAAATTAATTAAAAAAATTTTTTTTAAAAAGGGTGGCTCAGGGGCGCCTGGGTGGCTCAGTGGGTTAAGCCACTGCCTTCGGCTCAGGTTGTGATCTCAGGGTCCTGGGATTGAGTCCCACATCGGGCTCTCTGCTCAGCAGGGAGCCTGCTTCCTCCTCTCTCTCTGCCTGCCTCTCTGCCTACTTGTGATCTCTCTCTGTCAAATAAATAAATAAAATCTTTAAATAAAAAAAAATAAAAAGGGTGGCTCAGTCAGTTAAGCATCTGCCTTTGGCTCAGGTCATGATCCCAGAGTCCTCGGATCAAGTCCTGCGTTGGGCTTCTTGCTCAGCAGGGGGGGAAATGGGGGGGCTGCCTCTCTCTCTCCCTCTCCCTCTGCCTGCTGCTCACACTGTTTGTGCTCTGTCTCTATCAAATAAATAAATAAATAAATAAATAAATAAAATATTTAAAAAGACAACCACAATATGATCCAGCAATTTCACTTCTCAGTGTATATCCAAAGATCATGAAATCAGTGTTTCAAAAAGAAACCTATATTCCCATGTTAATTGAAACATTATTTACAGTAGCCACATGGAAACCGCCTGAGTGCCCATAGACTGATGAATGGAAAACAAAATCTGGTATGTATACAATGGAACGTTTGTTCAGCCATAGGAAGAATGAAATCTTGGCCATTTGCAACAACACGGATAGATCTAGAAGGTGTAATGCTAAGGGAAATAAGGTCAGGGAAACACAAATACCGTATGATTTCACTCATGTGGAATTTGAGAAACAAATGAACAAAGAAAAACAAAAAAACAGACTCTTAAATACAGAGAACAAGCGTGGTTGTTCCTGCAGGAGGGGAGGTGGTGGGAGGAATGAGGGAAGGAAGTGAAGGAGAGGAAGGAAGAGCGCGTACCATGAGGACTGAGTAATACGTGAAACTGTTGAACCACTGTATTGTGCACTTGAAACTAATGTGTGTTAATTATGGTGGAATTAAAATTCTTGAATATTTAAAATACGTAAATGCATACATAAAATGGAATATTATTCCTCAATTAAAAAAAGGAAATCCTGCCATTTGTGACCATATGGATGGACCCTGAGGGTATTATGCCAAGTGAAATAAAGCAGAGCAAGACGAACACTGTGTGATCTCACGCATATGTGGAATCTTAAAAATCCAGACTCATAAAGAGATTAGATTAGATGGTTGGCAAGGATGAGGGAGCAGGGAAAAATGGGTACAAGTGATCAACGAGTACAAACCTGTGGTTCTAAGATAAATACATCCTGGGGATAAAATGTACAGCGTGATAACTATAGTTAACATATTGTATACTTGAAATTTGCTAAGGGAGTAGACTTTAGAAATTCTCAAGAGGAAGTCCAAAGTAAGCAGAAGAAAAATCTAGAGCCCAATCAAGGAAATTGGAAATAGGAATTGACAGAAAAATTAATGAAATCAAAATCTGGTAATTTGAAAAAATACTAAAATACATTAAGTCTCTAATGAGACTAAGAAAAGAGAGAAAGCACAACTTGAAATATTAGAAATTAGAAATGAAATGAAAGAAATTATTAGAAATTATTATTAGAAATGGCATCACTACAAGTGGGTAAAAGAACAATAAAGGAATACTACAAACAACTTTATTTGATAACCTAATAAGTGAGGTGGACATGTCTATTTTTTTATGTCTATTATTTTGACCCATTGTCTATTTGATACTCTAGATTAAGAAAACCAATTTCTTGAAAGATGCAATCTGCCCAAACTCACACAAGAAGAAACTAACAATTTGAATTGGCTTGTATTTATTAAATACACTGAGCCAATAATTAACAACTTTCCAAAACAGTCAAGACCAGGATGGTTTCACTGGTAAATTCTACCAAAAACTTAAGAACTTGTATCAGTTCACTATAGTCTTTTCCAGAAAATAAAATAAGAGGGAATACCTGATTTCTGTACTTCTAATAAAGCAACAGTAATTGAAATAGTGTGGTACTGGCAAACAGACAGATTAGATCAGTGAAGCTACAAAGCCCCAAAATAGACGCACGTAAATATAATGAGCTGATCTTTGACAAAGGAAAAAAGGTAATTCAATGGAGAAAATACAGTCTTCTTAACATACGGTGTTGGAAAACAGGACAACCACCTGAAAAAAAATGAATGTAGAGACAGATGTTACACCATTTACAAAAATTAACTCAAAATGGGTCGTAGGCTTAAATGTAAAGCACGAAACCATAAAGCTCCTGCAAAGTAACATGAAAGGAGATCTAGGACTCTGGATATGTCAATGACTTTTTAGATACAATATCAAAGGCACAGTCCATGTAAGAAATAATTGAAAAGCTGAACTTCATTAAAATTAAAAACTTCTGCTTTGCTAAAGACATGGTTAAGAGAATTAGAAGATAAGCTCCAGCCTTGGAGAAAATACTGGTAAAAGGCTGTTATCCAAAGCATACAAGCAATTAAAACTGAACAACAGGAAAACATGATACTTAACAAGTGGGTCAATGAGGAAGTCAAAGAGGAAACAAAACATAACATGCAAACAAATGAAAATTAGAACACAATGGTCCAGAATCATTGGGATACAGGTAAAGCAATTCTAAGAGTGAAATTTTTAGTTACACAGGTCCACCTCAAGAAAAAAATCTCAAATAAACAATCTAATCTTAACACTTAAAAGAACTAGAATAACAAAGCCCAAAGTCAGCAGAAAAGATGAAATAGAGACCCAAAAAAATCCAAACCAAAAAACAATAGAAAAAAAATCAATGAAACCAAGAGCTGGTTCTTTGAAAAGAGAAACAATCTTGATAAACCTTTAGCAAGACCCATCAAGGAAAAAAGACTCAAACTGAAGTGAAGTGAAGTAACAACCAATATCCCAGAAACACAATGGATTATATAAGACTACTGTGGAAAATTATGTGCCAACAAATTGGACAACCTAAAAGAAATGGATAAATTCTGGGAAACATAATCTTCGAAAACTGACTCAGGAAGAAATACAAAATATGAACAGACCAGTTGCTGCTAATGAAATTGAATCAGTTATCAAAAACTCCCAACAGGGACGCCTGGGTGACTCAGTGGGTTGGACCTCTGCCTTTGGCTCAGGTCATGATCCCAGGGTCCTGGGATCGAGTCTCGAATCAGGCTCCTTGCTCAGCAGGGAGCCTGCTTCCCTCACTGCCTCTGCCTGCCACTCTGCCTGCTTGTGTGTACTCTCTCTCTGACAAATAAATAAAATCTTAAAAAAAAAAAACCTCCCAACAAACAAAAGTGCAGGACAAGCTGGATTCATATGTGAATTCTACCAAATATTTAAAGCAGAGTTCTCCTCAAACTATTCCAAAAAATGAAAGAGGAAGGAATGCCTCCAAATACATTCTACAAGACCAGCATTACCCTGATACCAAAACCAGTCAAAAAACACTGCAAAAAAGAAAACTACAGGCCAATATCACATACATAGATGCAAAAATCCTCCACAAAGTGTTCACAAACTTCATTCAACTCTACACTAAAAGTGGGATTTATTCTGGGGATGTAAGTGTGGTTTAATATTTGCAAATCAGTGCAATACATGGAGTTATAAAAATCATGGCCATCTCAATAGTTGCAAAAAAAAAAGCGTTTGACAGAATTCAACATCCGTTCATGATATAAACTCAATAAAGTGGGTTTAGAACATACCTCGAGGTAATAGGTCATATATGAAAAACCCACTGCTGACATCATACTCAGTGGTGAAAAGATGAAAGCTTTTCTTCTAAGATTAAGAACAAGACAAGGATACCCACTCTCACCACTTTTACTCAACATTGGTACTGTTAGTCCTAGCCACAACAATCAGACAAGAAAAAGAAATAAATGGAATTAAGGAGGGCATGTATTGCGTGGAGCACTGAGTGTGGCACCAAACAATGAATCTTGGAACACTGAAAATAAAATTTTTTAAAGCATCCAAATGGTAAGAAAAAAGTAAGACTTTTCCTATTTACATGATAGTATTATATGATAGTATATATAGAAAACTCTGGGGTTCCTGGCTGGCTCGGTAGGTAGAGCATGATCCCAGGGTCATGAGTTCAAACCCCACGTTGGACATGCAGCATACTTAAAGGAAGAACAAGAAATCCTAAAGATTCTACTAAAAAAACTATTAGAAGTAATAAGTGAATCCATAAGGTTGCAGGGTACAAAATTACTGCACAGAAGTTGATTGCATTTTTATACACTAATGACAAAGTAGCAGAGAAATTGTGACAATTTTGTTTACAATTGCACCAAAAAAAAATACCTGGGAATAAACTTAACCAAGGAGATGAAAGACTTTTACTCTGAAAACTATAAAACACTGATGAGAAAAGAATTGAATGGGGGACCTGGGTAGCTCATTTGGTTAAGGCTCTGCTTTTGGCTCAGGTCATGATCTCTGGGTCCTGGGATTGAGCCCTGTGTCAGGCTCCCTGCTCAGTGGATTCTGCTTCTCCCTCTGTCCTTCCCCACTCCCCACCCTTGCTTATTCAGGAGCGCACACACTCTCTCTCTCTTCTAAATAAATGAATAAAATATTTTTTAAAAATTGAAGATGACACAAACAAATGGAGAGATGGTCCATGCCCGTGGATTGAAAGAATATTGTTAATATGCCCATACTACCTAATAGTATCTACAGATTCTGTACAATCCCTATCAAAATACCAACAGCATTTTTCAGAGAACTAGAACAAATAATACTAAATTTTGTATGGATCCACTGAAGACCCTGAATAGCCAAAGCAATCTTGAGAAAAAGAACAAAGCTGGAGGTAGCACAATCCCAGACTTGAGATATACTGCAAAGCTACAGTAATCAAAGCAGTATCGTACTGGCACAAAATGACTGACAGATCAATGGAGCAGGATAGAGACTCATCAGGCTGCACGGTCACAGGTGAGGTCTTGCCTCGGAGCCATCCAAAGGCGTGTGTGTGGCTTGGCCTCATCACACTAAGACCTGGGTTGGAGGCAAGGGTTTACTTTATGCTGGATAGTCCCCCCCCCCCCAAACCAGCATGTGTTTGCACCACTGTCTGCTGAGTGAACTAAAGTCCCTTCTGCTTGCATAAAAGAGGGCCTGGGTCCCCACCCCAGTGCTCCTCCCTGCTCAGATGACACGGGCTGCACGGAGTCAGAGATAATGTACTTCAGCATGGAATATCACCCCCCAAGTGCCACATGGTAGCAAGGAAACTGTGCCTGAGTGTCTCCTCTCCAGGCCGGCTGAAGAATTCCAAATGCCTTCCCAGGCTTGGGGCCTTGACCTCTCTGTCCCAGGTGGGCCCACGTGAAGTTCTGCATTCAGGGGCTCCTCCCTCCACCCTGTGCTCACCACCGAAGTAACAGGACTTTCGTCTCTGCACGTGAACCCATCCTTTCTTCACCTTCATTGGCAGGGAACTTCCCATGACCTCACTGCCTCTGTGGTGCCCCCCCCATGCCCAGCACCCAGAAGATGCCTGTCCAATGAATGTATCAATGAGTGAATGAATGAAACCAAAATCTGCGTTTGGCCGTGAGCATGCATGTATACACCCATGCCTTGCCACCCCAAATGTGCATAGTGTCTCACAGGGGTGATCCCACCACAGGCTGTCAGTTATGGGAAAGAACAATGAACATAGCCAACTCTCATACAAGAAAGGAATAAGCAGGCAGGGTCTGTGCTGGGGACTCTGGGAGGCAGAGTCAAAGGCTATGCTTGGGAGGACGGGTAACCTGCAGGCTGGGGTGGGGGGGGTTGGTGCATTTACCTGTCTCGGTGGGGGCAGAGGAGGAAAGGGCTGTGTGCATCCAGCTGGGCACCTGGCCTTTGTGTTCTACCAGTGCATGCAGCAGGTGGGTAACTCAGCAGCCCAAAGAAGGGTCAGGAAACATTGCAGCCTGCTGGGGTTCAAGTGCAGCGCAATTGGAACTGTCCTTCATCTGGGCCACAGGGACCCCAGCCAGAAAGATGTTCCAAGCAAGTAGTAACCAAAAGAAAGGAACGACTATAATAATCTCAGACAAAATAGACTTTAAGTGCAAAAAGCTTACAAGAGAAAAGGAAGGACATAATATATTAATAAAAGGTTCAGTATAGCAAGAAGATATGACCATTATAAGCATTTATGCACTCAATGATAATCAAAGCATATAAAGCAGAAACAGACTTTTGAATACAAAGAACAAACTGGTGGCTGCCAGAGGGGAGGTGGATGGGGGGTTGGGTAAAATAGATAAAGGGGATTAAGAATACACTTATCACGATGAGCACTGAAGGATGTATAGAATTTTTGAACTATTATATTGTATACCTGAAACTAATAAGACACTGTGTTAATTATACATCAATAAAAAATAAATAATCAAAAAAAGAAAAGGTAAAAAAAAAAAAGAAAAGGTAAAAATGAGAGTCAGGATGTAAAATGGTACAGCCACTGTAAAAACATAATGCTGATTTTTCAAGAAATTAAAAATAGAATTACAGTATGACCCAGCAATTCCACTTCTAAGTATCTACCCCAAAGACGTGAAAGCAGGCTCTCAATATTCGTATGCCCCTGTCCATTATGCAAAACAGCTATAGCATAGGAAAATCCAGATGTCCACGATGGAATATCTTCTGGCCTCCAAAGCTTTTGATGAGAAATCTCTAGCATGTGACACACTGTATTTTGCTGGGTATAGGATTCTTGGTTGATGGGGTTTTTTTGTTTTAACACTTGGAATATATCAGCCCACTGCTTTCTGGCCTCCAAAAGTTCTGATGGGAAATCTGCTCATGGTCTCATTGAGGACCCCTTGTGATGAATCACTTCTCTCTTGCTACTTTCAAAATTCTCTCTTTGTCTTTCCACAGTTTGATTGTAATGTTTTGGTGTGGATCTCTAAGTTCATCATACTTGGAGTTTATATTCATGTTTTTAATTTGGGAAGTTTTGGTCACTATTTCTTCAAATATTTTCCCTGCCCCTTTCTCTCTTTCCTCCTTCTAGGACACCCAACCCCAGCGAGCATGTGATCTCCTTAATGGTATGCCCCAGGCCCCTTGGGCTCTATTCAGTTTTCTTCAAGCTTTTTTTCTGTTTCTCAGTTTCAGTCATTTCAGTTGTCCTGTTTTCAAGTTCACCAATACTTGCTTCTGCCTGCTCACAGTTGACTTTGAATCCCTCGGCCAAATTTCCCACTTCAGTTGTACTCTTTAGCTCCAGAATTTCTTTTGGGTTTCTTCTTAGTTTTATTTTTAGATGCCTGAAATTTGCTTCTTTCTCACATCCAGAATACATTCACTCTCATCCTAACGTCTCCAAAGTCTTAACTCACTCCTGTATCAGTTCTGAGTCCCAAACCTCATCTAAATATCATCTAAATCTAGTGCGGGTGAGACTCAAGGTATGATTCCACCTCAGGCAATATTCGCCTCCCACTATGAACTTATGAAACCAGAAACTATGAAACCAAACTGCTTCCAAAATACAATGTGGGACAGGCATAGGTATGCATTCTCCCAAAAGGAGAGATCAGAAAGAGGAAAGGGGTTATGGGTCCCAAGTAAGTCCAATAAGTCCCAAGTAAGGAGAAAAAAATCCCCCTAGTCCTTCAGGCCCACTCTGGTGGCAGCTTTGCATTCTGGGTCCACTGGGATAGCATTTTGACCCCATGGTCTGTTGAAATCAACCAGGTGGCCTTGCTGTCCTAAACCAAGTTGCTGAGGTGTAACAGTTCTTCATATATTTTGGGTATTAAATTTTCCCAGATACGTGGTTTTCAGATATATCCTATTTTGTAGGTTGTCTGTTTGCATTAGTGACAGTGTCCTTTTGGGCACAAAGGTTATTTATTTGATAAAGTCCAGTTTATTTTACTATTTTTTCTTTTATTGCTTGTCTTCTGATGTCATACCTAAGAAACCATTGCCTTACCTGAGGTCATGAAGATTTAAATATTTCTAAGAGTTTTATGCTTTAGCTTTTATACTTAGGTGTTTCATCCATTTTTGATTTTTGTCTGTGGTGTGAGGTAGGGATTGAATCTCATTCTTGCATGTGGATGTCCAGTTACTCCAGCACCATTGTGGAAGATGCTGCTCTTTGCCCATTGAATGGTCTTGGTACTCTAGTTGATGATCAGTTGACTGAATAGGTTTATTTGTGGATTCTCAATTATATTCTTTTAATTCAAATATTCATCTTGATGCCAGCATAAGAGCCTTGATTAGGTGTAGCTTTGTAGTAAATTTTGAAAATTAGAAGTGTGAGTTCTCCAACATTGTTCTTTTTCAAGGTGGTTTTGGCTTCCAATCCATGGACAGGTGATGTCTTTCCATTTCTTCAGGTGTTTGCTAATTTCTTCCAACAATGTTTTATAGTTTTTAGTTTACAAGTTTTGTACTTCCTTGGCTAAGTTTATTCCAAAGTAATTTTTCATATCATAAAATTTACCATTTAAGTCATTTCTAAGTGAGAAGTTCACTAGCATTCATTTAACATTTTTAATAGTTGTGCAACAACCATGATCATTTATCTCCAACTTGTTCAACATCCCAAACAGAACACTCTCTGCCCATCAAATAGTAACCTCCCATTCTTTTTCCCTAGTTCCTGACAACCACTTTATTTTTTCTGTCTGTCAAGAAGTTGACTTTTATATGTATTTCACATAAATGGGATCATAAAATAAGTAGCCTCTTTTGCCTGGGTTCTTTCATTTAGCATAATGTAGTCAAGGTTTATCCATGTTGTAGCATATGTCATAATTTCATTCCTTTGAAAGACTATATAATATTTCATTGTATGTGTATACCACATTTTGTTCATCCATTCATCTGTTGGTAGACAACCGATAGTATCCATCATTTTGTTACTATGAATGGTGCTATTAATTAATATGCAAACGTCTGTTCTTGTCTCTGCTTCAGTTCTCTTAGGTACATAATCCAAAGTGGTATTGCTGATCATATGGTAATTTTTAATTCTTTTGAGGAAGGAACCACTATACTATTTTCAAAAGCAGCCACACCATTTTGCATTTGTACTATCCTATGAGCAATGCACAGGTATTCCAATTTTTCCACATACTTCCCAACACTTGTTTTATGATTTTTTTAAAAAATTGGGGCACCTGGGTGGCTCAGTGGGCTAAAGCCTCTGCCTTCAGCCCAGGTAATGATCCCAGAGTCCTGGGATTGAGCCCATATTGGGCTCTCTGCTCCGTGGGGAGTCTGCTTCCTCCTCTCTCTCTCTTTCTCTGCCTGCCTCTCTGCCTACTTGTGATCTCTGTCTGTCAAACTCTGAAATCCTCTGTGGTTTGCCTATGCATCATTCCCTCCCCGCTAACCCTGGAAAATCACTGACTTTTTTTTTTTTACTGTTTCCATAGTTTTGTTTTTGCAGAATGTAATATAATTGGAATTGTACAGTATTGAACCTTTTCATATTGGCTTCTTTCACTTAGAAAAATACATTTCAGTTTCCTGTGGATATTTAATGGTTTGATAGCTCATTTCTGCACTTGATCTTAGCCAAAAGGCCGAGAAGTGATGATATCTCATTTCTGTTTTAGGGCTGAGTAATATTCAACTGTTTAGATGTACCACAGTTTATTGACTCACCTACTGAAGGACATCCAGGTTACTTCCATGTAATTTTGAACAAAGCTGGAGGTTTTTGTGTGTATGTATAGATAGAGATTTTCAGCTCGCTTGGATAAATAACAGGGAGCACAATTGCTGGATTATATAGTAAGGTTTAGTTTTCCTTGAAACTGCTAAACTGTTTTCCGAAGTGGATGCACCATTTTGCATTCCCACCTGCCATGATTGAGCATTTTATTGCTCACTCCACATCTTCACCAGCATTTGATGTCAGTGTTTTCAATTTTTGCCCTTTTAACAGGTCTGGAGCAGTCTCTTGTTGTAATTTTCATTTCTCTGATGACATATGTGGAGCATCTTTTCTTATATTTGCCATCTGTATATCTCCTCTGGTGAGGTGACTGCTCAGATCTTTTGCTAATTCTTTAAATAGGTTTTAGCTTTCTTATTGAGTTTTAAGAATTCTTTATATATTTGGGATAAGTCTTTTTACCAGACATATTTTTTTCAAATATTTTCTCCCAGTTTTGCTGTCTTCTCATTCTCTCGGCATTGTGTTTTGTAGAGTAGAAGTTTTCAATTGTGATGAAATCTAGCTTATCAGTTATTTCTCTTATGGACCATGCCTTTGGTGTTGTGTCTTAAAAGTCATTGCAAACTCAGGGTTGTCTAGGGTTTCTACATTATCTTCTAAGAGTTTTATAGCTTTGAGTCTTAAAAATAGGCCTGTAATCCATTTTGAGTTAATTTTTGTGAAGGGTGTAAGATCAGTATCTAGATTCATTTTTTTTCATATGGATGAGTTGTTCCAGCACCACTATTTACTACAATAAATCCTAAGGTCTGTATTCCCTCTGCTTCTGTCTTCTGGAAGGGACTGTAGAGATTTGGTGTAATTTCTTCCTTAAATGTTTGGCAGAATTCAGCAAACCCATCAATTAACCCACAGGGACCCAGTGCTTTCTATTTTGGAAGACCACCGATTACTGATTCTAATTCTTTATTAGACATCATCCTATTCAGATGGTCTGTCTCTTCTTGTGTGAATTTTGATAGATCATGTCTTTCAAGAAGTTGGTCTCTTTGATCTAGGTCATCAAATTTGTGAGCATATAAGTGTTCACAGTATTATGCTTTCATCATTTGATGTCCACAGTAGTGATACCCCTTCTTCCATTTCCTATATTTGTAGCTTCTTTTACTAGTCTGATTAGAGGCTTATCAATTTTATTGATCTTTTCAAAGAACCAACTTTTGGTTTTGTTGATTTTCTCTGTTGATTTGCTTCCAATTTCATTGGTTCTGCTTTATTTTTTATTACTTCCTTTTTTCTTATTTTGGATTTAATTTGCTCTTTTAAAAAAAAAGTTTCCTAGAGTAGAATCTTGGGTTATTGGTTTCAGGCTTGCTTTCTTTTTTTTTTCCTCCAGTATGCAGTCAGTGGTGTAAATTTCCCTCTAAGCACTGCTTTAGTGCATCCCACTAAGTTTGGTAATTTGTATTTTAGTTTTCATTTAGTTCAAATTTTTAAAATTTCTGTTGAAAATTCTTCTTTGACCGTTGTGCTATTTAGAAGCATGTTGTTTAATCTGTAAGTATTTTGGGATTTTCTGCCTTTTTTTTTTTTAAAGATTTTATTTATTTATTTGACAGACAGAGATCACAAGTGGGCAGAGAGGCAGGCAGAGAGAGAGAGAGAGAGAGGAGGGGAAGCAGGCTCCCCGCTGAGCAGAGAGGCCAATGTGGGGCTTGATCCCAGGACCCAGGGATCATGACCTGAGCCTAAGGCAGAGGCTTTAACCCACTGAGCCACCCAGGCACCCCGATTTTCTGCCTTTTATTCTGTTATTGACTGCTAGCTTAATTTCATTATGTTCTGAGAGCATACATTGAATGATTCCTGTTCTTTTAAATGTGTTAATATGTTCTGGGGACCAGAATGTGGTTGATCTTGGTAAATGCTCCATGCGAGCTTCAGAAGGATGTTGGTGGATGAAGCTGTCTACCGTTGCCAACTATACGCAGTTGATTGATAGAGTTGTTGAGTCCAACTGTGTCCTTACTGATTTTCTGCCTGTTGGGTCGCTCCATTTCTGAGAGACAGGTGTTCAAGTTTCCAACTATGATAGTAGATTTCTTAATTTCTCCCTGCAGTTCTACCAGCTTTTGCCTTACATGGTCAGACACCCTGCTGTTAGGGTATGACACGTTAAGGATTGTCATTTCTTGGAGAACTGATCCCTTTTTCCTTATATAAGACCCATATTTATCCTTATAAGTTTCTGTGCTCTGACGTTTGCCTGGAGATTAATACAGCTACTCCCACTTTCTTTGGATTAGTGTTAGGATGGCATATCTTTCTCCATTCCTTTGCTTTTAATTTATATGTGTCTGTATTTTTATTTTTTTTAATTTTTTTTAAAAGATTTTATTTATTTATTTGACAGACAGAGATCACAAGTAGGCAGAGAAGCAGGCAGATAGAGAGGAAGGGAAGCAGGCCCCCTGCTGAGCAGAGAGCCCGATGTGGGACTCGATCCCAGGACCCTGAGATCATGACCTGAGCCGAAGGCAGCGGCTTAACCCACTGAGCCACCCAGGTGCCCTGTGTCTGTATTTTTATTTTATTTTATTTTTAAGATTTTATTTATTTATTTGTCAGAGAGAGAGGGAGAGAGAGCGAGCACAGGCAGACAGAGAGGCAGGCAGAGGCAGAGGGAGAAGCAGGCTCCCTGCCGAGCAAGGAGCCCGATGTGGGACTCGATCCCAGGACGCTGGGATCATGACCTGAGCCGAAGGCAGCTGCTTAACCAACTGCGCCACCCAGGCGTCCCAATGTGTCTGTATTTTTAAAATGGGCTTCTTGCATACAACATACAGTAAGGTCTTTCTTATTGATCCACTCAGTCAAGTCTCTCTCTTTTTTTTAATTTATTTATTTGACAGAGAGAGATCACAAGTAGGCAGAGAGGCAGGCAGAGAGAGAGAGAGGAGGAAGCAGGCTCCCTGCTGAGCAGACAGCCCGATGCGGGACTCGATCCCAGGACCCTGAGATCATGACCTGAGCCGAAGGCAGCGGCTCAACCCACTGAGCCACCCAGGTGCCCTCAGTCAAGTCTCTTAATTGGTATATTTAGACCACTAACTAAGTGATCATTGATGTAGCTGGATTAATATTTACCATGTTTGGTACAGTTTTCTATTTGTTGCTTTTTTTTTCTTTGTTTTTCATTTTTTCTTCCACATGTTTTCTGTGTCCTGTGATTTTAGTTGAACATGTTTTATTATCCCATTTTCTCTCCTTTCTCAACATATTAGTTATACTTTTTAAAAACCTTTTTTAGTTATCGCCCTAGTGTTTGCAAGGTGTATTTACAACTAATGTAAGTCCACTTTCAAATAACACCATACTACTTCTAAGGGAGTGTGTGTACCTTATAACAAAAATTCCCAACTCATACTTCCTGTTCTCATTGCAACTTCCATGTAGCATTGCTGTCTTTCATCTCACATGTGAGCTGTAATTGTTGAACATTGTTGCTGTTACCATTATGGAAGAAATGCCTGTTAGATCAGTTAAGAATAAGAACAATAGAAGTTTTTTTTTATTTATTAATTTTTTTATTTTTTTAAAGATTTTATTTATTTATTTGACAGACAGAGATCACAAGTAGGCAGAGAGGCAGGCAGAGAGAGAGGAGGAAGCAGGCTCCCTGCTGAGCAGAGAGCCCAATGTGGGGCTCGATCCCAGGACCCTGGGATCATGACCTGAGCCGAAAGCAGAGGCTTTAACCCACTGAGCCACCCAGGCGCCCCAGAACAATAGAAGTTTTATTTTACCTCCTCTTATTCCATGTTCTTTGGCCCCTACAGACCTGGTCTCTGTCCCCACTGAACAGGAACCTGCCCCTGCCTGTTCACCCTGGACAGTCTCTTTCTATTTTCTGTCTTTATTGTTTTGTCTACACCAACTGTCTCATATAAGTGACTTGTATCTTTCTTTTTTTTGTTTGTTTGTTTTGAAAATGAAGAGTTTTAGGGATGCCTGGGTGGCTCAGTCAGTTGATTTCAGTTCAGGTCATAATCTCAGGGTCATGGGATTGAGCCCTACATCAGGCTCTATGCTTGGCATGAAGTCTGCTTGAAAGTCTCTCTCCCTCTCCCTCTGTTCTTCCCCTCTCTAAAGAATGCTCTTTCTATCTCTAAAACAAATAAATAAAATCTTTTTTAAAAAGTGAAGTTTTAATTCCCCCCTTTATTTTTTAATTTTTAAAAAAGATTTTATTTATTTGACAGAGTGAGACATAGCAAGAGAGGTAACACAAGCAGGGGGAGTCGGAGAAGGAGAAGGAGGCTTCCTGCTGAGCAGGGGGCCTGATGCAGGTCTCGATCCCAGGGCCCTGGGATCATGACCTGAGTTGAAGGCAGATGCTTAACAATGAGCCACCCAAGCACCCCTTCCCCCTCCTTTTATTTATTTTTATTTTTTTGTAAGGATTTTATCTCTGACAGAGAGAGATCACAAGTAGGCAGAGAGGCAGGCAGAGAGAGAGAGAGGAGGAAGCAGGCTCCCTGCTGAGCAGAGAGCCCGATGCGGGACTCGATCCCAGGACCCTGAGACCATGACCTGAGCCGAAGGCAGCGGCTTAACCCACTGAGCCACCCAGGCGCCCCCCTCCCTGCCTTTTAAATGTACATTCTATTACTATTTTCTTTGCAGTTACTATGGGGATTGCATTTAACATCCTAAAGTTATAACACTGGAATTGGATTTTATAACTACATAACTTCAAGTATACAAAAATTCTCCTCATTTACAGATGTAGCCCCACCTCTTTCGGTTGTTGATGTTATAAAATTACGTCTTAATACATTGTGCGTAGGAAAAAAAAAACCTAAGAATTATTTTAATGTGTTGTTTTCTTAAATCATAGAAAACAAAATACAGTTATAAACAGTTGTTACATTGATACTAGATTTTATAATTGTCCACGTATTTACCTTTATTGAGAACTTTATTTCTCATTTGGCTTCATGTTCTCTTTCAAACTACCTTCAGTATTCCTTGGGGCAGGTTGTGTGTTTCCCAAACTCCCTTTCTGTTTATCTGGAAATGTCTTGATAATTCCCTCACTTTTGGAAGGGGGAACGAGGGGCAGAGGGAGTGGGGGAGAGAGGGTCTCACGTAGACTCCCGGCTGAGCATGCAAGCCTACCCCAGGATTGATCTCACAACCCTGAGATCGTGACCTGAGCCTAAATCAAGAGTCAGACACTTAAGTGACTGAGCCCCCTGGCACCCCACTCTCACTTTTGAAGGACAGTTTTGACAAGTACAGGATTCTGGTTGACAGTTTTTTCCTTTCATCACTTTAATGTATTGGCTTACTGTCTTCTAGCATCCCAAGTTTCTGAGGGAAATCTATGAAGTCTTAGTGAGGACTTGATGTGACAAGTTTTCTCTTTGGCTGCCTTCCAGATTTGCTCCGTGTTTCTATCTTGACATTTTGATTATGTTCTGATGTGAGTCTTGGAGTGTGTCATGTGTGCAGTGTGTTGAACATCTCGCATCCTTATATCCATGTCTTTCGCCATTTTTAGAACACTTTTAGCCATTATTCCTTCAAATAATCTCTCCTTCCCTTCCTCTCCTGTCCTGGGATGCCCTCAGTGTGTGCACTGTCCTTGTTCATGGTGTCCCACAGGTCCCTTCAGCTCTGTTCACTTCTGTCCGTCCTCCTGATGTTCCTAAAATTTCCAATTTCAGCACTTCTGTTCTCGAGCACCAATTCTTCTGCCCCGTCAGATCTGCTCTCAAATACCTCCGGTGACTTTTTCATTCAAATTACTGTAATTTTTATTTATTTTTTATTTTTAAACAGATTTTATTTTTTTTATTTGAAAGAGAGAGAGAGAGAAAGCACAAGTGGGGATGGGCAGAGGGACAAGCTAACTCCCTGCTGGGCAGAGATCAGGATATGGGGCCTGATCTCAGGACCCTGAGATCATGACCTGAGCCAAAGTCGGATACTTAATCAAGTGGGCCACACAGACACCCCTCAAATTACTGTAATTTTTAGTTCTGGAATTTCTTTTACTTTGTTTTTAGTGTTTTTTAATCTCTTAATTGTTCTTCCCATTTTGTTCATATACCACATTCTTTTTTTTTTTAAAAGATTTTATTTATTTATTTGTCAGAGAGAGAGAGAGAGTGCGAGCACAGGCAGACAGAGTGGCAGGCAGAGGCAGAGGGAGAAGCAGGCTCCCTGCGGAGCAAGGAGCCCAATGTGGGACTCGATCCCAGGACGCTGGGATCATGACCTGAGCCGAAGGCAGCTGCTTAACCAACTGAGCCACCCAGGCGTCCCCATATACCACATTCTTGACCTTAATCAATATCCTCCTTTAGTTCTTTGAGCATCTTTAACAATGCTGTTTTAAAGTCTTTGTCTAGTAAGTCTGACATCTGTTCTTTGTCCAGGACAGTTTCTGTTGGCTTGTTTTTTTTTGTTTTGTTTTTTTTTTTTTTGCTTTTTTGTTTGCTTGTTTGTTTTTTTTAACCTTTAAAAGGGCATACTTCCTGTTTCTTTACATGTCTTCTGACTTTTTGATGAATGCTGGACATTGGATACTAATAATGTGGCAACTCAGGAAATCAGATTCTCCTCTCTACCTCTGGGTTTGCTTTGTAATTGTTTTCTAGGCTGTCTTTTGCTGAGGGTCAGCCTGAGGTGTAAATTTAAGGTCTTCTCAGGTTTTGCCTTTCATGGGTTAACTGATGACTTTCTCATTTTCCCCACATAAGCAACTGCTTCTGCATGTCCTAGTTTTTTTTTTTTTTAAGATTTTATTTATTTATTTGACAGAGAGAGATCACAAGTAGGCAGAGAGGCAGGCAGAGAGAGAGAGGAGGAAGCAGGCTCCCTGCTGAGCAGAGATCCTGATGTGGGACTGGATCCCAGGACCCCGAGATCATAACCTGAGCTGAAGGCAGCGGCTTAACCCACTGAGCCACCCAGGCGCCCCCTGCATGTCCTAGTTTTTGATGTCTGGTTCCTGGAAGGGGGAAAAGAGAAAAATGAGAGGGGGCACATATCAGTCTTTTAACTCCCTAGTGGTTCCTTCAGCAGAAGAGGGAGGTATGGCAACAGTGGCCATCCCTCTCTTCATCTGCATCTCTGTGATCAGAGGCAATGATAAGTGATCAGACCACAGATCCCCAATATTTGAAGGACAGGGTCCTTTCTGCCAATGAGGTTTTTATAAGCTGTGTGCAAACTGCACCTGGAACAAATGTATGACTGCCTGCTGTGAGTCAGGGGTGCGGATGGATAGCTGCTACTGTGCTAAGAGCTGAAATTGCCAATATTCCCAGCAATTCCCCATGCGACTCTCCAGTAGGCTTTGGAGTTCTGAAGCAGGTACGTCAGACAGATTCTTCTAATGTGGTTGTGCAGGGGTGATACAGACTCCTAGTGCTTCCTGTGTTCATCTTCATGGAATGTTCCTCCCATTCCCTCACCTGGGAAGGACAGTTTTGCAGGGTACAGAATTCTAGGTTGCTGGGGGCTTCTCCCAACACATTAAATGTTATGCATCACTCTCTTGTTTCTTGCATGGTTTCTGAGGAGGAGTCCAGTGTAATTCTTACGTTCCCTCCTCTTTTGGCAAGCTGTTTTTTCTGCAGCTTGGATGTACCATGCTGAGGTCTTGTTTCATGTAGGTATTTATCCTGTTTGGGTTTCTCTGAGCATCCTGGATCTGTGCTTTGGTGTCTGACATTAATTTGGGGTAAATTCTCAATCATTATTGCTTCAACTTTAGCTTCTCTTCCTTTCTTTTCTCCTTCAAGCTGTCGCCCTGTGCACACATTACATCTTTTGTAGTTGTGTTGGCTCTCCTTTGGCATTGTTTCGGTCTTTTCTGCTCTTTGCTCTTTATTTCTGATGTCTCTGTTGGCATATGCTTATGTCCAGAGACTTTGTCACCAGCTGAGTCCAGGCTTCTCATGAGTCGGTCATGGGTATTTTCTCTCTGTCTTGGTATTTGCGATCTCCAGCATTTCCAAAATTCTTTCTTGGATTTTCCATCTCTCTGTTGACATTACCCATCTATCATGACCTGAGTGAGACAAAGGCAGACACTTAATCAACTGAGCCACCCAGGCGCCTCCTCCATATTTTTAAAAGATAGCGTGCGTGCACACACACACACAGACACACACCAAACACACAATATCTGGGAAGAAAAAAAAGAATATGCAGAGTAGAGCCAAGATTTTATTTTCACCACCGCATTCTACTTATAATATGTAACTACTACCAGCTTTTTGTGGATTATATTAGAGATAGTGTATATTCTGTAGGACCATTTGGCTGATTATGTATGTGTTTATGCATATATATATGTATGTTTAATAGGCTCTCTTCCCAAAATGGGGGTCAAACTCAAGATGCCAAGATCAAGAGTTGTGTGCTCGCCAACAAGCCAGCCGGGTGACCTTGTTGCATATTTTTTGTACCAATAGTGTCATAGCATACCCAGTATCTTTTTTTTTTTAAGATTTTATTTACTTATTTGTCAGAGAGAGAACGAGAGTGTGCATGCACAAGCAGGGGGAGCAGCAGGCAGAGGGTGAAGCAGGCTGTCTGCTGAGTGGGGAGCCAGATGTGGGACTCAATCCTGGGACCCCGGGATCATGACCTGAGCCGAAGGCAGATGCTCAACTGACTGAGCCACCCAGTATCTTATAACTTACTATTTGTCACTCAACAATGTATCTTGGAGATTCTTCTTTGTAATTGCTGCATAGTATGTCTTTGATGGATAATTTAGATGTTTCCAATTCTATTTTTTGGTCAGTTATGTGCATTGCAGTTTTGTGAACTGTTGTGCAGAGATTTTAATTTCTTTTTATGGTGGTAAAATACCTGTAACCTAAAATTTACCATTTTAATAATTTTTTAAATTTTATTTATTTATTTGACAGACAGAGATCACAAGTAGGCAAAGAGACAGGCAGAGAGAGAGAGGGAAGCAGGCTCCCTGCCGAGCAAAGAGCCCCATGTGGGGCTCGATCCCAGGACCATGAGATCATGACCTGAGCTGAAGGCAGAAGTTTAACCCACTGAGCCACCCAGGTGCCCCCCATTTTAATAATTTTTAAATTCAGTGGCATTACGTACATTCACATTGTACAACCATCACACCAGCCACCTTAAGACCACTTGCATCTTTCCAAACTGAACTGTGTCCCCATTAAACATGAGCTTCCCATCCTCCCTCAGCCCCTGGCACCCACCATCTACTTTGTCTCTGAATTTGACTGCTTCTGGGTATCTCCAGTTTTAATTTTTTAAAAGATTTTATTTATTTACTTGAGAGAGAGAGAGAGAGAGAGAGAGATAGATAGATAGATAGATAGATCATGGGAGGGGAGAGGGTCAGAGGGAGAAGCAGATTCCTTGTGCCTGGAGCCTGAGGTGGGACTCGATCCTGGGACTCTGGGTCATGACCTGAGCTGAAGGCAGTTGCCTAACCACCTCAGCCACCCAGGTGCCTCTAGGTTTTAATTTTTTTATGTAGATAAAGTCACTGATCTTGTCCTTGGTGGCTGGTTCTTTACTGTGTTGTCTAGGTCAGAGATGATAATAATGGCCTCCTTCAGGAGGGTCACCCCTTTGCTTGGATTATCCTGGAGCACGAGAGCTGGAGAGGGAGGTGAGCAGAAGGCAGGTGGGGAGCAGCTGCGCTGGACACAGGCCCTGGGAAAGTGAGCAGCGCAGGGGACAACATGCTCAGCCTCACCCTCTCTTGAATGGGAAGGGGCTGTGTGCCCTCAAAGGCCCCCCAACTCATCATGCCGTTAGGGCGTGTTGGAGTCGGTGGGATCGGCTCGGGAGAGCAGGACCTTGCCCATGGCGGGTTCAGGGGACCCGCGTAGCTAGGAGTTCGTTCCCAGTTGCCCAGTTTCCTGTACCTGAGCACCCCAAGGCCATCTCATGCAGGACTTTCTCCCCCCCAACCCCCGCTCCAATTACGAAGGTAACTCATGCCTTTCGTGCCAAATTCAAATGTTACAGAAAAATGCAAGGCACCTCACCGTGGTCTGATCCCCAAAGAAAACCGCAGTGCACAACAAGGCACATATTTTTTTTATGTTCTTTCCTATTCAAACACATTTATTCCTGTATTTAACAGCGTACACGGGCATCTTTCACTTGCATACACAGTGATCGGTCTACCTCAGTTAAAAAAATAAGTGCTGAGAATGTATTCGTTAAAATTTTTATTGTAAATAATAAAAAAATAAAATCTTAAAAAAAAAAAAAAAGCAACAGGCGCCTGGGTGGCTCAGTCGGTTAAGCGTCTGTCTTTGGCTCAGGTCCTGATTCCGGGGTCCTGTGATTGAGCCCCACATCGGGCTCCCTGCTAAGTGGGGCATTTGCTTCTCTTTTCCTCTGCTCGTGCATGCTCTCTCTGTCACATAAATAATGAAAAAACAAAACCTTAAATTTTTATTGTAGAAGTGTTTCATGAATACATTCAATCAACAATATATGAAGAAAGTGACATTATTTCTCTTGTTTCTCCCTCTCTCCTCCTTCCAGACAGGATAACTTGGATCCCCTCTAGTTTGCATTTACATCCACACCCACACCCACACCCACACCCACACGTTTGCTTCACAAGCGCAGACTTTAAACAGTGCTCACGTCAGTACAAGTGTGACTCGTTTTCTGACTGACTGTGTGCTTTTTGAGCATGCCGTAATTCAGTGCCCGAGAGTCGCCCAGGAAACTTGTTAGAACATGGTTGCAGAGCGTTGCTCCCAGTCTCGTGCTGGGGCGGGTCAGTGCAGCCCGAGGCTGTCTCAAGGTGCCCATGTTGGGAACCAAGCCCTGTCCAACACCTCTGCTTGTACAAATACCCTGTGTGTATTTGGGGTTTTGTAGGGTAATTTGTAGGCATGGAAATGATGGGTCAAAGAGGACTAGCAGCAACTGCTTTTACTGATGTGGCTCTGTTTGGAGCTCTAACAGTGCAGATCCTTCTCCCCCAACAGTGTGTGTCCTGTCTGTCCCTCCCCCCCATCCACACAAACGTTGTAAAGATTACTTTTATTTTGCCAGTTTGATAGGATACATATTTTAAAATACATACTTAATGATGTATTTATGAAAGAAGCTGAAAAATGAATTCTTTTTTTGTAAGTAAACTCCTTATTTTGGGTTTATGCAAACATGTGACATAGTGCCATATGCCTTTCCCCCAGCTCCCCACCGTGTTAACATATGTGCTTTGTTTCCCAGGACGAAGAAATTAACATTGGTCCATGACTACCAACTAAACTCCAGATTTTGGGGGGAGTTTACCACTTTCTCCACCAACATCCTTTTCAGATCCCACATTGCATTTAGGGGGATTGTCTCCTTAAGCGACTCTGGTCTGTCCATGTCTCCCGTGTCCCAGACAGTCTGAGGAATCCTGGTCGAATGTCCCTCACTTTTTCTCATGATTAGATGGGGGTTATATGTTTTGGAGGGAAATACCAGGGGTGAAGTGCCTTCATACCAGGTGATCACAGTAGGTGATACACATCGCTGTGCACGTCCTTCAAATGAACTGTGCAGTGAGGAGCCCAGACACACATCAGAAGAGCAACAGGAAGTACTCATTGCTGGCCCTTACTTCCCAGTATCCTGCCACCTTGTTTCTGGATGGCAGCTCAGTGTGGCTGGAGGGTGAGTGTCCCACTTCACCTTTCTTCCTTCCTCTCTTCTCCTTTCTTCTTTTTTAAACACAAAAGGAGAAGGCCATGATTAGTCGTGGTGGCAGTGCAGCTGGCACCTTGGTGGCAGCTCAAAAAGCACCCCGGGCCTTGTGCAGGAGGCCCTGCTAACCTTGGCCTTTTGGTCTTGGCTTCACTTCCTCACTACCTGAGGTGACTGGTCCACCCCAGTGTACCTTGTTTTCACATCGGACTCTTCAGGTTGTGAGTGAAAGGAACTCAGCTCAGATTATTTTAGCAAAAGGTGGAATTTGCTGCATCAGAAACCTGAGAGCAGCTGAGTAAGACTTGATCCTTGGGCTCACCAGGTGTTCCCGTCCTCACCACTTCCCAGCTGTTTGCTGCCATCAGAGACGTCTGGACCCCTGCTGGCAGCACACCCTGATCTCCCGGCTTCTTAGTCACCCAGCTGAGGGTGACTCTCCCCATGATCACTTCAAGCAAGCCGAAGGAGTGAGCTTCACTGGATGAACCTGGATCATGTCTGCACCCTCGCTTGATGTAATTCCTTGAGAATATAGTTCTCAATTGCACCCAGGCTGAGATCACAAGCCAGCCTGGAGACTAGGCATGATGTTAATTTAAGTCAGACCACATGGGCTGAATAGAGGAAGAGGTACTTCTCCCAAAGCTCGTGTCTTTTCTAGCCTTTCTTTTTTCACTTCTGGCCTCCAGATAGTTCCATTCTCTTCCATGTTGTTAACATGATGCTTTCAAAGCACCTGGCTCTGCCTGCAGTCAGCGGTGTACCGAGCTGGGGATGGGGTGGGGGGTGGGTAGGTTGGGCACCGTCCACCAGGTACATCTGTGGAGAATTTAAAAGCAACCACGAAACCAAGATGTAATTTTTTTTATCATCACCATTTGCTAGTACTTCTGAACAGTGTGATAAAATGCTCCTTGAAAAAAGAAACCCAGATAGAGAACATTTTTAGCACTGGAGGGTTCCTTAAGGAAATGTCTTAATATGATACTAATTCTCTGTTCACAGATGCTGAGAAACTCAATCTCAGACATGTTTAGGGTTCTCAGGCCTTGTGAGAGTGTGCGGAAGCTTTCTCCTGTGAGTGTGTGTCTCCCTCCCCCACTTCGGGACTATTTACCGCCTATGAGTGGGCTGTTCCTCCCCTGCTTTTCAACCATCCCTGGGGAGCGCTACCCACCCCAGGCCCCAGCTGCCTTCTATCTGGGCCAGTCCTCAACACTATGGGCTTGTTTTGCCCACTGACTGGCTTCGTTTCATTACTGTTCCTGAGGCCTTGCCAGGTGCCCAGTGGCACGTGCTCTAAGCAGTTTTCAAAGTTCGGTCTGTAGCTCTTTCTTTGTTGAACCATAGATCTGAAGCTGGGTTTTCCTGGTATACTTCAAAGCTATATATTCCAACAGACTGAACGCAGAAGGTGATGTGAGACTCCTGCTACCTTCTATGAATCCGAACTTTAGGGAGATTTGCAAAAATGTAAAACAGTTACCATTCTTCTCTATATTTTGGGGAAATATTTTTCCCAAACGTGTAACATTCATATATTTGTACAGACCTATCCATTTAGAGAGACTGAGAGTTCGTGAGCCTGCGCGCGGGAGCCGGGGGAGAGGGAGAGAAGCAGGCTCCCTGCTGAGTGCATGGCCCAGGGCGGAGCTCAATCCCACACGGACATCGTGAACTGAACCGAAATCAAGAGCTAAGATGTTCAACCGACTGAGCCACCCAGGCACCCCAAAAGATTTTTAAATGTTAAAGTACTCTTAAATTTCACACTTACAATACCGTAAACATCGACACATATAACGTTAGTAAAAGCTTTCTGAGGTTCTGGGACGGAGAGTTTAGGGGCCGCTCATCTCACTGAACTTGGCTGCGGCTCTAGAGGACGGCATCGCGGGTGCCGGGAGGAGGGGCTCGCCACTGACCCCAGCCTCCCGCTCAAGGCTCCAGGAAACCTACTAGTCCGGGGCCACGCTTCCACACCTGTGAAGTGCGGAGGACAATGCTTCCACCTCATGGGACTGCTGGGGAAGTTCTGCGCCAAGGAGCAAGCACGAGGTGATACCAATAACCCCGTGCGAGATGAGGCACATCCTACTTCACACAGAAAAGGAAGCGGGGGCTCAGAGACGGCAATGCCTTGCGGGGCTTCCACGACTGAGGGGGTCCGAGGCTCGCAGACCACCATAACCCCCGGCCTGCCAGGACACCCATTCCCCGACTTGCGGGGCCGCCCGGCTACCCGCTTTCCTTCTCCCCGCCGGCCGGATCTCTGTCTCCGCCAGGCCAGTACTGGGCGCCGACCAGCCGCCGGCTGCTCCCGCTTGCCTCACTTCCGGCGCCAGGACCGGAAACCTCCTTTCCGGTTCTCAAATCCGCGCTCCGGAAGTGAGTCACCGTGCCAGCACCCAAGATGGCCTCCTGACCATCCACCGCAGCGATCAATGGAGGAGAAGCGGGAACAAACCCGGAAGTTGCCCGACTCAGCCATGGCAGCTACCGGGGGCGTGGCTTCCGGCGGCCGGATCCTGGCAGTCGGGGCGGCAGGGTCGAGCTGAGGCCGTGGCTGACAGGCGCTCCTCCGCCGACCGCGGCGGCTGGTGCCCAGTCGGACGGGCGGCCCTCACGTCGCGGCCGCGAGAGGCGCCAGGGCCGCACCGGGGGATGGACGAGGGAAAGATGGACGAGAATGAATGGAGGTATCACGGTGAGGGCAACAAGAGCCTGGTGGTGGCCCACGCGCAGGTGAGCGGCGGAAGGTCGGCGCAGTCCTGGGCCCTCACCCTGCCCCCGGGGAGTTCCGCGATCCTCCAGCAACACTCCCTCCAGGGTCTGTTCCACGACCCCCTGGTGCCCCCTGCCCTGTCCCGGCTAGTTCCGAGTACCCCCAGCAATACTCCCCCGCTCCAAGGGTCTGTCCCACGACCCGCCGGCACCCCTCTCCCGGCGGATCGGTTCTCCCGCACCCCCTCCCGGGTAGTTCCGCATCCCGCGTATCCCCGTTCCCTCGGGTAAGTTCCTCGTCCCCCCAGTGTCACCTCTCTCCCCCCCCCCCAGGTCGGTGCCACCCCTCGCCCAGTGTAACCCACGTCAGGGCTGCGTCCCCCCAGCACCCCCACCGCGCCGCACGCGGTGCCGTGTCCGATTGACCAGCCGCGATGGGGCGGAGGCTGCGCCGAGAGGCCGCCCTGGGGGTACCCGGGGTCCGCATGGGGGTCCGGGGAGCTGGAGGAAGCAGCGAAGTGCGGGGGGTGCTGGTATCTCCCTGCGCCGAGGGAGTGTATCCTCCAAGACCCACGGAATTGCTGTGCTCCTGCAGCTGTTGCTAATAATGATTTGCCCAGGTGTTCTTGTTCAGAGTCTTTAAGAATTTAAAGGGTTTCTTTTTCTTAATTCAGTGAGGGGCTGGAGTTTCAGAAAGTGCAGTAAGGACTCGCAGGGGAGTGAATCCAGGAAGAGAAGCATGTGGATTCCTGTAAAGCCCCAAACCTCTGACGTTTTGCTGATACAACTAGGCTGGAATGTGGTGGGCAGAGGAGGAGCCCTGGGTGTCACCAAGGGGTTAAGAGCTGGGGAGTTGGAGTCACACAGCTGGGTGCCATCCCAGTTCTACCACTGCCTGGCCCAGGCGCACTTTCTGGATTCATAAAGTGGAACTAGGAACAAAATGCCCATTGTGGACTTGCTAGAAGGTTAGGTGAGCAGGTGCTGGGCAAGTGAACACTCTCATTCCCTTTGGACTTCAGTGCCGCAGCTCCTACCGGGTGGCCCCCTGCTCTGTGGTTTCTGTGCAGGCTGTGTGGGGTCAGTGGCAGGGGAAGCTGCAGTCACCCAGGTGGCCCCCGTGATCTGCCTTTGCATTTTGTTTCCCATTAGCGCAGTCAGGCAGCTGAAGAACTGCGCGCAGGCTTCAGTCAGGATCTCCAGATGAATAATGGGCAACGCTTAACCTAGAGCCCTTCTTTGCGCCGTCTGCTGGGCCCTGTGGTGTTTGAGGGTGCGGCGGGGCACGGGGTATTCCAGCACAGGTCCCTGGGGTGTTGGGTTACCGTTGTGACCCCTGAACCCTTTCATAGAAGAAATGCTCGTGCTCAGTTCCGTAGTAGGCTGGGTAGCGGATCTTCAGGTCACGTAAGGCTAAGGCTTCCTTTCGAGTGGGGGCTAATTGCCGAGTTGCAAGGGTGTCAGATGGAGGAGCAAGGCACAGACTCAAAGTAAAAGAACACGAGGCTGGAAGCTGGGAGGCCTCTGGGGTGGCCATGATCACCGTCCCTTCCCCCCCACCCCATCCCCCACAGCCCAGCCCCTCCCCCACAGCTCAGCCCTTTCTCTTAGGGCTTGTGTTTCCTTTCCCTTTTCCATTTAGTCATCAGGCTGCCCAGGACCTGTGCTCTTCATGCTTATTTTAAGTCGAAATTTGTTCTGCTGTGCTCATTCCAGCCTGGTTGATGTTAGCTCCTTGTCGCAAGTGGTCTTGTGAGGAAACGTCCCTACCCAGTGAAGTTTCTGACTTGCCTCTTGAACGTGGAGAGGCCTTTGTGCTTTGCGTGGGCCTTGGGGTGTGGAAAGGAGGGTAGAGCCCCGGAGGCAGCGTTTCAGGGCCCTGCTGTGCCCGAGGAGAGGGTGCGTGTGCCGGGGGGAGAGAACAAGTGCTCCTGCTCCCCAGACCCACCTCATTCAGTCCAAGGGGGAGGGCGGCTTCGCCAGTGTTCTTGCGGGTCAGGACACGGTCCCTTTTCAGCTCAACTTTCAGAACTGAGTGTCCTTAAAAAGTGCCACAGCCATCTTTCCTCCTCTCCAGCATCAGGACGTGGGGTGCCTTCAGGCAGTCGGTCCCGAGGCCCAGGGTCTGCACCGGAGGAACACGGCCTAGCAGGTCGGGAGGCTTTGAGAACTCGTGGACTGTGGGGCCTGTGTGGGCAATGTAAGACCCAAGGGTTGGTCAGTTCCTGACAGGCTGCCGTCCGCTGTCCGGTGGCTCCTCCGTGCCACAGCGGAGGCCCTGCCTTTGCTGCCCTGGGCCTGGCACAGACCCTCTGTGCTGCTCCGAGGCTGCGGCCTGCCCGGCACTGTATGCAGGGGGACTCCAGGAACCCGCCCCATGGAGGGTCCTGGGCAAAGGCATCCCCTCCGTGGGAGTGCACTGTCCTCCACTGCTGCAGCCCAAGGACCCTGTGGCTCTTCTTGTGGCCTGTCCCACTTGGGCTCACACTGAGCTATGGTCAAGCCCGCAGTTGCCCTCACATGTGCTGCCACGTGGGCTTTCTCTCTGCTTCTCCATCTGCACTCGCCCTCCTCACCTTCTCGTCAGGTGGCTTTGGCCCTGCCCTGTCCTGGGAAGGTCACGAGTCTGGCTTGTCACTCCCATCTCTGAAGTGTCCCCAGTGGTGGGAGCAAGCGCCCCTCCCCTGGGGCTTGTCACAGCAGCTCCAGGGATGCGTTCCTCCCTGTCGACAGGTGAACACGAAATACCTGCCAACAAGAATCTTCTGCAAAAGCTCAGGAGAAGCAGCTCATTTCTGCCTTTCAGGTTCTGCAGCCTTTCTAAGCTTCTGAGGGTGTGTGGGACCCTTTACCTCTGCGACTGTTCTGACGCCCTGGGTGCTTGTGTGGGTCTTGAAGATGCGAAGTTCAAGCAGTCAGGGTCTGTCGACTCCTCTTTCCATCCTGGTTTGGGGATTTCTGGTTTGTGGATCATGTATGACGGAGATGCTGCAGACAGAGGAGGGTTGTTCTGTTCTGGGCTTTTTTTTTGTTGTTTTTTTTTTGTTTTTGAATATGGGCCACTCCCTTCTTTAATTTTCTGCTGAATCTAGCTCAGAGAGTCTTAACTTTTTGTTGCTTCTAGTGTTTTTGTTTTTTTAAACAAATAGTTCATTCTCTGTTTGGAATTTTTTGTGGTGCTCGTCCAGGTCGACGCAGCTGATGTGACTTATTTCTCAGGGAGGCCTCACAAGAGAGTTCTGCACGTGACCCTGCCTGTAATCGTTCCCGGGATCACCTGTAGTCACGTGCTAGGATTTGTGATCTCCAGCCCTAACCTTGGGGAGCTGAGCTCTGCCTTCCTGCTGTTTGAGCTCTGCCTGTTTGGGCCTGGTCTCCCGAGGTGGCTCGGTGGCATCCCTGCCCACTGTGCGCTTCCTCCTCAGTCCCGACGGCACTTGCCCTGTCGACCAGGAAGGTCCACAAGGCTTGTGTGTGCCCTGGGGAAGGACCAGACGGCACCATGGGCTCCCCTGCCTCGCTGTGTGTGTGTCTATGTCGGGCTGGGTCTGCGGGCCCGGAAGGCTCCCTGCAGACCTGTTCGTGCTTCTCTAGGACACCTGCGCCGTGCACTCCGTGCAGTTGGGGTCTGTCTTACAGGTCCTGCTCTTCTGGCTGTCGGATTTTCCATCCTTTCAGGGACCACCCAAGTGCCCCTTCGGCCCCACCCCCCAGGTGTCTGGCCCCCAGATGTTGGCCGGGGTTACTCCTCCACGGCTGCCCCCACCCACCCCCGGCCCCTGCTTGAATCCATGACCGCGTTGGGCCTGTGGCCACTGTGGGTGCAGACCAGGCAGCCGGAGCCTGGGAAGGAGAGTGTCCTGCCCGCTCTAGGTCCCCTGCTGTCCCGGTGCGCCCCTCCTATCTGGCCTCCCTGCGGTGTCCTGCCTGCCCTCTGTGACATGGCTCGCCGCTGGCTTCTCTATGGGGCTGTCAACCCAGCGCCTGTCCCGGCCCTCCACACTGCCCGCGTGGGTTCTGTCACTGGCATTCTGATGGACTAGGCTGTGGCTTGGCCTCACGAGCAGCCAGCCCGGGCACCGGGACAGCACCCTGAGGGGTGAGCCTTTCTGTTGTGTTTCTCTCCCTTTCTCATGGAAGTTGCCTGGTCCCCAGTGCCCTGTGGTCTTCCCGATGTGTCCTGGGCCTGAGATGGTGCACCTGCTGGGGCCCATGGGCGCGGGGTGGCCTCCCCCTCCACCGCCTGTCTGTGCTGGAGGCCCTGGTGCCTTGATTCCACCTGCGGGTTCCCTCCTTCGGGCTTCTCGTGGGCAGCTGGCCCTCTTAGTATGTTCTCTGTGGTCTTTCATTCTCATGTGATGCTAATTACTGCTTGCTGTCTCCATCCAGAAAATACAGAATATTGGAGGGAAGGTAGTGAAAAGCACCCAGTATTTTCCCACTGAGAAAATAATTTTTGTCACTGCTTTGGTGTACTTGCTTCCATTTTATGCTATTTTTTTTAAAAAAAGATTTTATTTATTTATTTGATAGAGAGCACAAGTAGGCATAGAGGCAGGCAGAGAGAGAGGGGGAAGCAGGCTCTCCACTGAGCAGAGAGCCCGATGGGGGGCTCGATCCCAGGACTCTGGGATCATGACCTGAGCTGAAGGCAGAGGCTTAACCAGCTGAGCCACCCAGGTGCCCCTCATTTTATGCCTTTATTGGGTGCTCAGGAATTCCGTTTTTGTTTTCCGATTTTTCACTCAACCTCAAAGCATCAGCGTGTAGAAAATCCTTTGCCCCCTTGTTCAAGGCTGCAGAGCCCTTGGGCGGCCAGAGTCCCCCCTCCGCATGGTCAGACATTCACGTGGCTGCGCAGTTAGGGCCGTGGCTTCTCAGGGTGTCACCGGTGCGGCTCCCAGGCTGTTTGGCACGCAATGCCCCCCTCCCCAGCCTGGGACTTCTGTTCCTTTCGTAAGTGACAAGTTGTGACCTTCCCTGTGGGCTTTGAGGTAGTTTAATGTGTGTGTGTGTGTGTCATACTTCCACTCACTGACTTTTTCTGCCTGTGAAAATCCCAGTTTCTCTGTGTCCTCAAGGGCGTGAGCGCCTGCGGCGCTCTTCTGTGTCAGGCTGCAGGGCCTCCCCGAGCCTGTCCCCTTCTCTCCACTTCCCTGGCGTTCTGTGCTGGACAGATGTCAAGAAGTTGTCCCAGTTGTTGCTCCCTAGAGTTGCTGTCACCGGTGTTGGATCCTTTCAGACTTTTCCATCTAAACTGAGTATACACATACTTTAAAACTTTTTATTTTATGAACTTTTAAAAATGAAGTGTAGCAAACCTACAGAAACGTGCTGGATCGTAAGTGTGTATGTAGCTTGATTATCACTGAGTGCAGGGACCGGTGATCCCGTGACGCGCAGTGCTGTGACCAACCCCTTCTAGAACATTCCTCAGGGACAGTCCCACCCACCTGCGGGGTGGTCCCCCGGGTCTTGCTCTTACCGGCTTTTGAACTTGACACAAGTGGAGCTGTAGCCATATGCACGTGTCCAGGTGTGTTTAAAGCCCCGTTTGTGCACTTCCTCACTCCCCAGTGCGGGACGACTGCGGCTCAGTGTCTGAACGTCGGTCTGTGTCCTGCGCTCGAGGTGTGGACAGCATCCCACCGCGCTGTTGGCCCCGGGGGTTGTTTCCATTTTACTGGGAATTACGGACCACACTCCGTCTGCAGTAGCTGCGGGCTCCTGGGTACCGTAGTTATTTCTGTGAGTTTGATTCCTGGGGACGAGCTGGCTGGGCCAGAGGTGTCTGGTTTTCCTGGTTGCCCTGGGACCCAGGCCTGCTCCCCCTCCCCACAGCCACTCCACGGTCCCAGGCTTGGGGTGGGCACTGACTGGACTTTGCTTTATTTCCCAATAGCGTTGTGTGGTGTTGCGTTTCCTGAAGTTCCCTCCAAGCAGGAAGAAGGTAAGACGGTGGGTTTGCCACCCTGTCATTAATCATATAAGACAACTTGGGGTTTTTTTTCCATTACAGAAGTATTAGTGCTAATTATAGAACTTTAAATGTGACACAGCAGTGGGCACAGAAAGTGGGGTGTCCGTAATCCCTGTAGGGCCAGCGTTTTGCTCCTCCTGGGTCACGTTAGGTCCCTTGGGAGGGTCTGCGGTTCTGAGCGAGGAGCAGGCGGGGAGCCCCGCTCGTGGCCGGGACATCCAGGGCCACCCCGCTGGCTCGGTTTCCCCATCTGTGGGATCACAGCCGTGACAGTGGGTCGGTGCTGCTGGCGGATGGTGGCGCAAGTCCCAGGGGCGGCGCCGGCGGGGCGCGGGGTTTCGGTTCGCTGCGGCACCCGGCAGGGAGCACGGTGACGGGCTCAGCGAGCCGCCTCCCACTCGAGTCCGCCTCCCTCCAGGTGGGAAGCGGCTGTGGGGTGTGTTTGGGGGTGATTAAAAAGAGAGGCAGGGGCCCTGGGTGCCGCCCCACAGTAGCTGGGGAGTGAGGGGTGGGTGGCAGTTGGGTCCCCAACGGGGTGCGGGAGAGATGAGTCCGCTGGGCTGGGGGGCCTCGCCTGGGGGGCAGGCGGGCTGAATGGCTTCGGAAATGAAGGGCCTCGCAGAGGGAGACGAGGGCACCGAGGGAGAAAGCCTAGGGACGGTGTGGGACGGAGGAAGGTGGCCCCAGGCGGGAGAGGGCGTGTCCTGCCTTCGCGGCCTCTGGAGGCCTGTGGGTGTTGTGCTCCCGTGGGATCCGGTGGATCCGAGTGGAGGCTAGAACCTTCTCCAGGCGGCTCACACCGGCCCTTCCGCCGAGCAGTCTGCAGCGCCTGGAAAGGCCACGCTCTCTGGATGCCTCTGTTAGCGTTTCTGCTCCGGTTTACTGAGGTGGCGTCTTCTGAGGCAATAGTTTGTCGGTATTTGACGAGCGCTGCCATGTGCCACCGGCCGCGTGAGCGGTGCGGGGTCGCGTGCGGTCGTTCTGTCGGCGGAGGAGCTTTCTGTCGGGAGCTCTGTGGCCGGCCATGGGCGCCCCGGGAGCGCCCCGGGTTCGCTGCGGGGCCTTGTCCCCACGCAGGCCGCGGCCTGTGCGCGCTCCGGGGCGTGGGCGGCAGCTCCATGCGCGACGGTCCATGAGCCCACAGCCTGCTGTCCCCGCGGGTCCTGCCGTCCACCCTCAGCCTGCCGCCCTGGGCCAGAGGGAGGGACTCAGGGCCGATTTCCTTTCTCCCCCAGATCTCATAGCCTGTGGGTTAAGAGCCTCCGACTGGGAAGCAAATACTCTACATTTGGTTGCTGGGGATGCAAGTCAGAATGCGCCTGGTGATCTGGGGCTGGGAGAGATTTCCAGGGGGCATTGGTTAGGGGCCGCGTCCTGATGGGAGGAGGGCGGGGGCTGCGGGATGGACATTCCGTCTGGCGGGCCTGGCGGGCTCCGTGGTGGGGCTCCCCTGCCCCCGAGGCCCGGGCATCTGGTGCGTATGCGGCGGCGACATGCGGCCCCACACGGTGCCGGCCGCCCCCGGTCACTGAGGCCGCCCTATGCTTCTCTTTTACAGACCTCAGAAGAAGTATTTCAGCACCTGCAGAACATAGTGGACTTCAGCAAAAATGTCATGAAGGAGTTTTTGGGGGAGAACTCTGTCCACTGTGGGGTGAGTGACTTTGATTTACGGAGTCTGAATTCACAGGCATCTTCCGTGTCCGTCATGCCAGGTCTCGGCGATCGTTTGGACCTTAGTGCTTCCTGACGACGCTTGTGTTCAAGTGCTGCCCTCCGGGGCCACACGGTGGCGCGGGGCGTGTAGTCTGACAGCGTCTTCCAGCCGAGAAACGTGAGGCTCACAGACCACCTGAGCCCCGCAGCTGCTAGGACCCCTGGCCCCCCGCCACCCTGCTGTCCTGGGGGGGGGGCTCCAGCTTGGTGAGGTCTGGGGGCGGATCTGGACGGCATCCCTGAGCCCTCTGCCACCGGGGGTCCACTGGGGCTGCGGACCCTCTTGCAGGGTGGGTCTGCCGTGGGGCTGCCAGGGCGGTGCCGGCTGCTGGCCGGGGACCTGCTGCTCCTGACGTGGGCTCACGAGGGGCTGCGAGTGTCCGTATGACCTGGCCCCGGCTGCCCCAGCTCGTGGTCTGAGAGATGACCTGTCCTGGAGTTGTGTCTGTCCTTTCCGCAGCATCCTGCTGGTCTTGTGGGGCAGCCTGGATGGTGTGGGGCTGCACAGGGGTGGGAGTGCCCAGGGATGTCCTGGTGAGGTCCCCAGCTGTCCCGCTGGGAGCCTCATGTCTCCAGCCAGCCTGAATGGTGCCTGAGCGAATGCAGCTATGCTGACTGCCCGCTTTCTCCTTGAGAGGGCATTTCTCTGCTTCGCAGTACGTGCGGGATGCTCTAGACCTTTCTCCCAGGAGGGATCCAAAGGGCGGTGGGGAGCTCAGGGTCCCAGCCGGCGGGGGCCTGGCAGGAACAGCATCAGGATGTAGCCCCAGGGCCCATGGTGTGCTCTGACCCCAGGTGGGGTTCTGTTTGTCCGCAGTGGATGGGGCTCTGGCAAAGGAGGAGAGCTCACAAGGTCACATCCTGGGAATATCCACCCCTTTGACACATGTCCTCTGCAGGAGGACACTGCCAGAGTGAAACCCAACCTGCTTTTTCTTTCTTGTACGTGGGCCCTGGCACAGTTGAAGTGCAGGAGATCACATCTCTGGTCTGCACGAGGCCACGTTCCGGCAAAGCCAGCCTGAGGGAACAGTGACTGCTGACGCCAGTCGGGGGCGGGGTGGGGCGGAGGGAGTCCTGGCGAGAGCCTTTCCCGACACCCTGTCGCAGCACAAGACACAGACAGGCCCGTGCAGGAGTGTGAGGCCGGCCCGAGCCCTAGGCACACCCGCCGAGCCGGGTTTGGGACTGGCCTGGGCCTGTCCCTGGGGGTGCTGGAGGTTAAGAAACAAGGAAGAGGCTGTTTCCCTGGGGCCTTCAGGTCTCGCATCTTCAGTACCATGAGGGGTTGAGGCACTGTTGGGATGTTAACGGTGCCGCCTTGCTTTTGTGGACCCAGTTCTCCCAAGGTGAACGCCACTGGGGCAGCCTCGACTTCACCTTTGACCTTGATGTGATGGTGAGGGATGCTTTTCTCCTGGGGGAGCTTCTGAAAGCCTGGACGTGCTGCTCCCTTGCCAGACCCCCTCCCCCCCACCCAAGCTGGCCCCTCTTTGTCCTTCTCCGCAGTTGCCCTGTCCCTTCGGGGGCGGCTGCCCCTCAGCAGAGACGCTGGTGTGGCTACCCTGTCCGTGTTACACTGCCGGGAGAGGACCTCTGTGGTCCTAACTAGTTCCTCCCGACCCGATATTCTGTCAGGTGCTGGCTGCCTGCCCTGCTGGGAACCGCCGTCCATCCGTCTGTCAGGCAGCATGGCGCGGGTCACGCTGGTTCCGGGTCGGAATCAAGGGTTGGTAAATGTAGCCGAGTGTTAAGGATGCCTAAAATAGAGCTCATCATAGAATTGGGAATCTTAGGTGGTTTCAAGAAATGCAGTTCTGCTTTTCCCCTGACCTGGGCCTGGCGGTCGCTGCGCTGAGGGCAGCTGAGCCCCGGGTGGCTCTGGATGGTCCCGTCTGCTGCGCCGCGTGCTCCCGTCGTGGCGGGATTTCTTCCCGCACCGGCTGAGCCCGCCCTGTCGGTGTCAGATTGGGTGGGAGCCGGGGACACCGACCAGGAGGCGCCCCTTTCCCAGCAGAGGCCCGCGCTCTGAGAGGGCCTGTTGCTCCACACACAGACACCTTGCGTCTGTCTGATCGGGTCGCATCCTCAGGACAGCGGAGCAGCTGGTATTTGTAACTCCACATGCTGGGTAATGTAACGTGGTGAAATACGCAGACGGTGAAGCCTGCCGTGTCCCCCGGGTGTCGGTGCGGCGTCCAGCTGGCTCCCGCGGCGCGCTGACTGTTCCGTACTTGTTCTTACAGGAAGTGGTGCAGCTGCCTTTAGATTTCGTGAAACAGCTTTGTCTAAAGATACAGTCTGAAAGACCAGGTAAGAGCTCCAGCTTGAAAATTCTGTGGGTGATTTAAATATTCCATTTGGAAAATGTTTGATGCGTTACTCTGGTTAGGCTGATGGAGTTTTCAGCAGTTCTGCTGCCAGAAACCTTATTCTCAGCCAGAAGTGCTCGGAGCGCATAAATACAATTCTGGGCCTCAGATGGCCACGTCCCTGCACAGAGCATCTGAGCCGTGAAACGCTTCTGGGACCGAAGGGGAGCGCGGCCTTAGGGCGGGCAGGGTGGCCGCAGGAGTCCCGAGGGGTGGGGTGGGGGCGGCCCAGGCGCCCTGAGTACCGTCTCCCAGGGGTGGGACCCACCTGCCTGCTCGTCCTCCTGCAGGCAGTGGACAGACGGGAATGGCAGTGGGTGACAGCTTCTCCCCATCGCCTCCGTGCTTTTCTGCACAGGCTTGGGGCAGTGTTGACACCGAGCACGTGAGAGCTCTTTGTTTTGGTCAGAGATCGGATGTGATGTCCGTGGCGTGGAGGGTGGCCATGTCGCCTCTCGAAGCCTGGCCAGGCAGTGGGGGATGCAGGTGGCCGGTATCCAGTCCTTCTGTGATTAGGAAATAGAAAGCAAGCAGGACAGTTGTGCCCCGGAGCCTTGGTTTGGGGCGCTGTGCAAAGCCAGGCTCTGGTGCCGGAAGGAGGCCACCGACGTGTCCCGGCCAGGACTGGGTCGTGGCTGTTCCTTTCTGGACCAGGGGAGACTGATGCTTCCTCTAGCAACTCTGCGTCATCATTTTGTTTTACGGTTACCAGTTAAATGTATCCGATGTGACAGTCCTAAGACCTGTCCCTCGTTGTAATAATGCCTTGTAATTGGCCTCGTTACGTGACTGGAGGAAGGCTGAATCCCCCTGTGGCCCAGAGACTGCATCCTGGGCGCTGTTGTGAGCCCAGCGACTGGCGGGTGGTTCCGAGAAGCAGCAGTGTTGGAGGACTCTGGGGGAACCGGTTGTGGGGGGGGCGGTGAGGCTGCCCCTTCCTCTCTTAGCTCCTGCACTAAGGGAGTCGCAGAGGCGGGGGTGGTCCCCAAGACCACCCCCCCTTCTGGCAACGCTTACACAGTTGGGGGCACCCACAATGACCTCGGATCTGATGATTTGCTAGAAGGACCTGAACTCCCCGTTATCCTCACGATTAAGGCTTCTCACACTGAGGGACGCGGATGACCCCCAGACCAGGGGAGAGGCTCTGCAGCGTGTCTTCGAGACCCTGCACGCGCTCCCGGGTAGCTTCTCCACTGGGCTTGTGCACGCGCTGCTTGCTTCTCCAAGCAGCAAGGTGTGACCGCACGGAGGCGGGGGTGCCAGCCGGGGTCGGGGCTGGGGCGCACGCACACAGCGGGCCGCCCCTCTGAAGGGGGAGCCGGTCCTGCCGGGCCCGGACCCCTGCTGTGAATCACAGTGTTACACTCGCCTGACTGGAGCCCCCAGATAAACACGGAGGCTCCTTAGGTGGGGCCCCAGGAGCCCGAGGCCATGGCCTCTCTCGGGCAGGGCCGACGCTTCCCCCATAGGAGTCTGCCATGTTGCCATTGGTCATGTCGTGTGTCCTGGGTTCGTCTCAGGTCTCTTCTTGGCTCTGTCTTTCAGAATCTCGCTGTGACAAGGACCTGGACACTCTCAGTGGCTATGCCCTGTGCCTTCCAAACTTAGCCAGACTTCAGACCTACCGTTTTGCAGAGCACCGGCCAATTCTGTGTGTGGAGATCAAGGTGAGCTTGTGTCAAGGGGAAGGTGGTGCGGGGCAAGGGAACAAGCGTCCGGACCGTGAGGCCGCGAGTCTTCTGCCTGGAGTGAACTTTACAGCACAAGCTATTGGGATTCCCCACATTGGGCCTCACGGCCCCTTCCCAGCCCCCAGCTCCCACAGACTGGGCTTGCTTCCAGCTCCTTCTGTCACCTGCACCTTGGTGCTCTGCTTCCTCCCACTGGCCAGACCGTTAGATTTAGGCCCGTTCCTGGTGCTCTGATGTGGAGCTGGCCGGGGGCCACCGGCAGAAGCAAGTGTTTCGGGTTCTGCCTTCCCCGTTTTCCTGGGAGGGTGCTGCTCCCCGGGCCCCTCCTCACCTCCTTCCAAGCTGTGCCCCTTGGCTGCTGGGTGACCCTACACCGCACTCCAGGAGCTCCGTTCCGCTGGGGCTTGTCTGATGGGTGGCGCTCCGCTCCTTTGCTTCTTACTCAGGAGAGACCTCCCCAGAGGCCCAGAAGCTGCTGTGACTCTCGGTCTTCAGCTCTGCTGCCCGCTGAGCCCATGTCCCCCTCGGGAAGCCTCCCAGAGGTCCCAGGCCATTGTTTGTCCCCTCCAAACTTCTGTGGCAGTGATTCCTGGGTCATTCCTGTGGCCCTGAGCACTCACACCCCGGGGGCTCCGTGTGGACTGATGTCCTGCTTGCCCGACCAGAGGGTGAGTGTCCCTTGTCTCAGATGACAGGCAGCATCGTCTTCAGAGCCCCAACACCGTGGTCTTAAAAGGCAGCAGATGGGGGCGCCTGGGTGGCTGAGTCGGTTAAGTGTCCAACTCTTGATTTCAGCTCAGGTCATGATCTTGGGGTCATGGGGTTGAGCCCTTTGTCGGCTGGCTGCGGAGCCTGCTTAAGATTCTCCCTCTGCCCCTGTCCCCTGGCCACGTGTGCACAGGTGCGCGTGCTCTCAAAAAAATAAATAAATAAAAATAAATCAAAGACAGTAACAGAGCTGGGGGCCAGGGCAGATCGCAGTGGAAGCTTTCCCTTTGCAGTCTGTCACAGAAGAAACACGAAGCTGCTCTGTGTTGTGCTTTGTCTAGTCCGTGATGGAGGCTGGGCAGGGCAGGACAAGGACTGGGTGTGATGATGAGGGCGGGGTCCCTGCCCCCGCCCCCCCTGCCCCCCTGCCCCCGGGCCTGTGGTCACAGCAACTCTGATTGTCCCGCGTCTCCTGTGTCCGCTCCATCATCACGTCTCCTGGAAGGTGTGGGATCGGTCCCTAAGTGTTCTTTCCGTCCTCGTGTCTTGCAGCCCAAATGTGGGTTTATTCCTCTCTGCGGCGCCGTGACGCACGAGCTGAAGCACCGCGTGTGCCGCTACTGCATGCACCAGCACCTCAAGGTAAGGCGCCTCGGTGCGCGCAGCCTGGGGGGCCCCGTGACCCCCAGAGCTGCGGCATCAGGGAGCAAGGAGGGGACACTTTTTACTGGCCTTCTCTTTTATGAGTCGTTCACGTCCACCTTTTTTTGTTTGTTTGTTTCAAATTGAGGTAAGTTCACGTATCTTCAGTTCACCCGTTTAAAGTGTGTAATTCAGTGGATTTTAGTAAATTCGCATGATGGTGCTTCCGTCATCACTTAAATTCCAGAATCCCTTCGTCACCTCCCAGAGAACGCTGACCCCATCACAGTCACTCCGCAGTCCCCCCTCTGGCTTGCCCCTGTGGCTCGGCCTCTTTTTTTGGACGTTTCCTGGATGGAATCGTCCATCCCATGGCCCCTTTGTGACCGGCGTCTCCCCCGAGCAGCATGGTTTTGGGCTTTCAGCCCCACTGCGGCGGGCTTGAACACTCTTGCCTGAACGGGACCATCTTGTCGGTCCTCCTCTCCTGGCACGTGGGTCATTTCTGCCTTCGGGCTGCTGTGACCGCGCGTACACGTGCTTGCTTGAGTTGCAGCTTTCCGTCCTCGCGGGCTGAGTCCTAGGAGTGGAATTGCTGGGTCCGAGAGAAATTGTGTTTCATTTTTTGAGTAAATGTCGAGCTATTTCCCTGGCTCTCACACCATTTTGTGTTCCCACCCGCGGCATCTGATGGTCTGATCGCTCCACACCCTTGCCAGCCTTGCTGTTGTCCCTGTGTGTGATTGCCGGGGACCCTCGGGGTCACTGTGGTTTCCATCTGCGTTTCCCTAACGGTTCGTGACGCTGCAGATCTTCATGGGCTCATGGGCCATTTGTATGTTTTCTTTTGAGATATATTGGCTCAAGTTCTTTGCCCATTTTTGAATTGGGTTATTTTGTTGTTGTTGAGTTTTAAGGGTTCTGTGTATATTTTAGATATAATCCTTGATCAGTTCTGTGATGAGCAAGTATCTGCTCCCAGGCTGTCATTATCTTTTCACTCTGTTGATAGTGTCCTCTGATGCACAAATGTTTTTAATTTTACTGAAGCTATATAGTTCGTTTCTTCTTCGGTTGCCTATGCTTTTGGTGCCATAGCTAAGAAATCATTGCCTCATCCAAGGTCATGAAGATTTTCTCCTCCGGTTTTGATCCATTTTTGTTAATTTTTATATTTAAAGGGAGGTAGGGGTCCAGTTTCTTTTGTGTCTGATTCTAGTTTCCCAGCACCATTTGTTGAAAGGACCGTCCTCTCTCCGTTGAATGGTCTTCTTACCAGAGATCTTTTGGCTCTAAGTGTGGTTGCATCCTGGGCTCTCTGTTCTGGTCCATTGGCCTGTGTGTCTGGCCTTATGCCGGCGCGGCCCTTTACTTGATTCTGTAGCTTTGCAGTCAGTTTTGAAATCAGGAAGTTTGAGTCCTCTAGCTTTGTTCTTCTTTTTTAAGATTGTTTTGGCTTTTTGGGACTCCTTATAGTTACATATGAATTTGAGGATTGGGTTCTTCATTTCTGCAAAAAAAAAAAAAAAAAAAAATACTGGGATTTTGACAGAAATTGCAGGAACGTGTGGATCACTTCGGGTAGTACTGCCGTCCTAACAGTATTAGGACTTACAACCCATAAATACAGGCTGTCTGCCCACTTACTTAGAACTTTTATTTTATTTTTTAATTTTTTAAAAAGATTTTATTTGACAGAGATCCCAAGTAGGCAGAGAGGCAGGCAGAGAGAGAGAGGGGAAGCAGGCTCCCCGCTGAGCCTAATGTGGGGCTCGATCCCAGGACCCCAAGATCATGACCTGAGATGAAGGCAGAGGCTTAACCCACTGAGCTACCCAGGTGCCTCACTTACTTAGGACTTTTAAATGTCTTCTGGCAACATTTTATAGCTTTGAGGGCACAAGTTTTTTACTACTTCAGTAATTGTAGATAAACTTTTAGGATATTGTAAATATGATTATAAACAGAATTACTTCTTTAATTTTCTTCTTAGACTGTTTATTGCTGGTGTATAGAAACACAACTAGGTTTTTTTTGGAAGATTTTATGCATTTATTTGAGACAGAGAACGAGAGAGAGAGCACAAGCAAGGGGAGGGGCAGAGGGAGAAACGGACTCCCCGTTGAGCATGGAGCCTAACCCCAGGGCTTGATCCCAGGACCCCGGGACCATGACCTGAGCCGAAGGCAGATGCTTCACTGACTGACCCAGCCAGAAACCCTGAAACACAATTTTTGTGGGTTGATCTTGTACCCTGCGGCTTTGCTGAGTGGCTTTTCTTACAGATTCTTCGGAATTTTCTACGTATACATCATGCCATCTAGGAACAGAGTTTTATTTCTCTTACAGTTCAGACGTCTTTAGCCTCTCAGTTTCGTCAGAGAAACCAGCTGGGGGTTTGGGGATCCCCTGAATTGCAGATCCCTTTGGGAGGCATCAGCACCTTGCCTATATCCGTGTTCTGTGCACACAAAATGTTTTTCCATTTACTTAGGATTTTAATCTCATTCAGTGGTATTTTATAGTTTCCAGTGTGTTAGTCTTATACGTCTTTTGTTAAGTTTATCCTTAGGTGTTTTATTATTTTGGAGGCTGTTGTGAGTGGTATTTTTTTTTTCATTTCATTTTTCAGGTTATTGCAGAGAAATGTAATTGATTTTGAAAATGCACAGTGTTAATTGTGGTGAAAGACCCCTCACGTAAAACTTACAGCCGTTAAGCTACGTGGGCGTGCGGCCGCCGTCCGGCTCCAGAGCTTCTTCTCATCCCACTGCAACTCTGTCCCCGTTAAACAGCCCCACGCTTCCTTTCCTCAGCCCCAGGCTAGCCCACGCCAGTTTCTGCCTCCGTGGATTTCGCTACTGTCGCTGCTTCCCGTAAATGGAATTATCCAGGATTCGTCCCTTAGTGACTGACTCGGTTTACTTATTGTCAGGGTTCATCCACGTTGTGAAGTATGTCGGAATTCCCTTCCTTTTTAAGACTGAGTAATAGCAGCCTCTGAGTCTGCTTCCAGTTCTCGTGACTGTTGACCCAGAAGTAGGGTTGCTGGTCACACGGGGACCTGGTTTTCTGCTGTTTTCCACGCGCCTGTGCCATTTACATTCCCGCCGGGGCATCTCAAAGTCCCACTTTCCCCACACTCTTACCAGCACTTGCTGGTTTGTTTCCCGAGAGTAGCCACTCTGATGGGGGTGAGGTGACAAATGTAGGTGTTGTACAGTGATACCCGGTCACCCCCATGAACCTGTTTATTTGCTCTTTTTTTTTTTTTGTGGTGGTAGTTTTTTGGGATTTTCTGTATACATGATCAGATCACTTGCAAATAGCGATAATTTGACTTTGTTCTTTCCAATCTGGGTGTCCTTTGTTTTTCTTCCCTAATTCATCTGGTGAGCATGCAGTGCGGTATCGTGCACAGGAAGCAAGAGCGGGCATCCTTATGGTGTTCCTGATCTCAGGCAGAAGCTCTCAGTTTTTCATCACTGAGTGTAGTATGACCATGAGCTGGTCATAGATGCTGCTTTTGAGTTTCTGTTGTTTCGTTGTTGTTTTTTTTTAAATCCTGAAAGAATGTTAGATTTTGTCCTCCATCTATGGGATGATCAGGAGGTGCTTTCCTCTCCGTCAGTGTGGTCTGTTACATTGATTTTTGTATGTTGAACCGCCCTTGTATTTCTGGGGTAAATCCCACTTTATTATAGCTGTATAATCCCTTAAATGTGCTGCTAAATATGATTTGTTAGTTTTTACTGTTTTTATTGAAGGTTTTTTCTTAAGAGATATTGGCCTGCTGTCTTTTCTAGTGATGTTTTATCTGGTTTTGGTACCAGGGTGATAACTGGCTTCATAGAATGACTTAGGAAGTGTTCCCTTCTACTCTAAGTTTTTGGAAGAGTTTGACTATCAGTGTTGATTCTTCTTCAATCATTTGGTAGAATTAATTAGTGAAGTCATCTGGTCCTGGGGTTTCCTTTGTTGGAAGACTTTTGCTTACTGAGTCAGTCTTTTATTATTCTGTTCAGATTCTTTTATTTCTTCCTGACTCAGTTGTGGTAGTTGTGTGTTTCTCCCATCCAAGTACTAACCAGGCCCGACCCTGCTTAGCTTCCGAGATCAGACGAGATCGGGCGCGTTCAGGGTGGTATGGCCGTAGACTAGTTGTGTGTTTCTAAGATTTTGTGCATTTCATCTAATTTGCTTGTTCATAATATTCCTCTAAAATTCTTTTTTATTTCTGCAAGGTTGGTAGTAACATCCTTTCTTTCATTTTTTTAAAAAGATTTTATTTATTTATTTGATAGACAGAGATCACAAGTAGGCAGAGAGGAAGGGAAGCAGACTCCCCGCTGAGCAGAGAGCCTGGTTCAGGGCTCAATCCCAGAACCCTTGAGATAATGATCTGAGCTGAAGGCAGAGGCTGTAACCCACTGGGGCACCCAAGTGCCCCTCATTTCTTTTTTTAATCATTTTTCTTGATCTAGCCAAAGGATTATAATAATTGTTGATCTTTTCGAAGAAACAACTTATGGTTTTGTTCTTTTTCTTCATTTTTTCTCCCTGTTCTTCATTTCCTCTGTCCCTGCACTAATCTTTACTATTTCCTTCCCTCTCTGCATTGGATTTAGGTTGGCCTAACTCTTCTAGTTTGTTAGTGTAGAAACGTAGATTATTGATTTGAGATTTTTTTCTTTTTTATATACATGTTTATAATTATAAATTTCCATGTAATTCCTGCTCTCTGCAGGAGAGAGCTTTGGTATGTTGCATTTTCATTCTGTCTCAATTTTCTGATTTCCCTGTGGATTTCTTCTTTGACTCATTGATGATTAGGAATGTGTTTAGATCTCTCATATTTGTGAATTTTTCTCTCTCTCTCTCTTTTTTGCTATTGATTTCTAATTTAGTTGCACTGAGTTTGGAGAATATTTGCATGACTTCATGCCTCCTGGAGAATGTTCGTGTTCGCTTGAGCAGAAGGGGTGCTCTGCTCTTGCTGGGTAGAGTGTCCTGTGGATGTTTGTTAGGTCTGGTTGGTTTAGAATGTGGGTCAAGTCATCTGTTTTGTTGTTGATTTTCTTTCTACTCAATCAGTAATTTAACATCTTAAGCTAAACTTATTCTAGCTCAGTTAATACCAACTTAATTTCACTGTTGTACAAAAATTCTGCTTCTTGTAGCTTTGTTGCCTTCTCCCTCACAAATTAATCTTTATATGCAGTTATGCTTGTCAGTATGGATTCCTGGCGATTGCCACGTGCCATGAAGCGGATAGGATCAAAACCTTACAAACAGAACATATTTATATTGTCTCTCATGTTTATCTAGCTGTGTAGTTCCTTTACTGCTGTGCTGTTTCTTCACATGGATTCAGGTTACTGTCTAGTGCCCTTTCGTTTCATCCTCAAGGTTTCCCGTACTATTTCCTGAAGGGCAGGTTAGCTAACAACAAATTTTTTTTTTAGTTGTTTATCTGGCAGTGTCTTAATCACTCCTTCATCTTATTTGATTTTATTTATTTATTTTCAAAAGATTTTATTTATTTGACAGAGTGAGAGAGCACAAACAGGCAGAGCAGCAGAGGGAGAGAGAGAAGCAGACTCCCCACTGAGCAGGGAGCCTGATGCGGGGCTCGATCCCAGGACCCTGGGATCATGACCTGAGCCAAAGGCAGAGGCTTTAACCCACTGAGCCACCCAGGCGCCCCCACTCCTTCATTTTAAAGGACAGTTTTATAGATGAAGAACTCTTGGTTGACCGTTTTCAGCACTGAGATTTTCCTGAATTTCGGCGACTAGTAAGTCTTTGCTGAGGGGCTCTGTGTGCATACGGGGCCCACCATCAACACTCGGCATGGCGGGTGCAACTCTACTTAGCCTTCACTTCTCAGAACCTCAGATCAGCAGAAGGTGAGGGTGTTTTAAGGTCTTTCCAGAGCCTGTGCATGGCCTTGTAGATGGCCATGTTGTGCTGGAGGTTTCCAAAGCCTCTGTATATCTCATTCCTCAGCTTTTTCTTTTTTCAGCTTTAGGTTAGTCTAGTTGTTTGCCGTAACTTTTTATTTATTTTTTTTTAATTTTAATTTTTATTTTTTTTTAAAGATTTTATTTATTTATTTGAGAGAGAGACAGTGAGAGAGAGCATGAACGAGGAGGTCAGAAAGAGGAGCAGACTCCCCATGGAGCTGGGAGCCCGATGCGGGACTCGATCCCGGGACTCCAGGATCATGACCTGAGCCGAAGGCAGTCGTCCAACCAACTGAGCCACCCCGGCGTCCCTCCGTAACTTTTTATTTTATCCTGTTGTTATCCACTGTCTTAGGTAGCCATGAAGTTAAACAATTGCCTCTGACCCTTTTCACAAATGCCCTCTTGGGAAAATGCCCCTTTTGCACTTGGTAAACTGAATCAGTTAACAAAGTTGGGAAATCAAGAGATAGTTGACATAATGACCATTCTTTGGGAATGAGGGTTTGGAGAAACTCGTGCCTGGTTCAGCCCCCTCTGGTGGCTGGCAGGCTTCTGTTTTCACCAGGAGTGGGGGTGTTGATTTTTAAGGTTTCCTTGGAGCTAGAGAGAAGGGTGGAAAGAGAGCATTAAAAATGCCACAAAGCTCACTGTTCCTAGATTTGGCCATTTTTCTTGAGTAAATGCTCCCAGATAGTTGCAAGCCTTTGGTTAATTTTCAGAATTCTGAAATTTTGATTCTGACAGTTTTTGCCAGTCTCATTGCCCTCATGGAGGAAAGAATTTCCAGAGGTATTTATTCCATAATTTTTGCTAACCCGCTCCTTCTTTGTGGTGGTTTTGTTTGTTTTTTTGTTTTTTTAAAGCTTATATTTATTTGACAGAGAGAGATCACAAGTAGGCAGAGAGGCAGAGAGAGAGAGAGGGGAAGCGGGCTCCCCGCTGAGCAGAGAGCCCAATGCGGGGCTCAATCCCAGGACCCTGAGATAATGACGTGAGCTGAAGGCAGAGGATTAACCCACTGAGCCACCCAGGTGCCCCCATCTTTGTGGTGTTAAAACTTTCCAGGCTCTTCGGGAAAAGATGGTATGTCAGCCATTCCCTTTAGGAGATGGTCTTCATTGTCACCATTCAGTTGATGGCTATTTTAGGAGCTGGTTTTTACTGTGAAGCAATACGTGCGCATTTAACTGATAAAATACGGGATTTCCCAGGGGTAACCCGTCTTGTCAGTTGGTACATCCTTGCAGACTTCTCTTGGTGCCAACACAAATAATACATGTTATCCAGGTGGAAATGAGATGATGCCTTACCCACATGTGTTCTGGCGTGTGCTTACCTGTACATGTACACATGTACTTCTATAAAGCAAATATGGGACCTCGCCATATATAGTCTTTCTGTTAATTGCTCTTTTCACTTAACTAACCCTTGAGGATTGATTACTGTGTATCCTTCAAGGCTTTTTCAATGTGTATTTGGATATATGCACCTATGGAGGCCCACTTTTTTTTTTTTTTAAGCAAAGTAACATCATTTCCATTTATGCAGATTGCCTTTTTCCTTGAATAAATGTTGGTAATTTTTCGCTTTTGCCTCTTTCTGTAAGTAGCTGCATATCGTTCATTCATTCCATCATTAGCATGCAGACTTCTGCGTCCTGGCGCAGGAGAGCAGAGGCCTGCGAAGTGGTTTCCAGGCCTCACTAGCACAGTCAGACTGCAGTGAACGTCCTTGATCTCGTGACTCCTCGTAGGTTTGCCCAGTCAGGGGATGCCCACATTGAAATGTGATGCAGGGGCGCCTGGGTGGCTCAGTCGTTCAGCGACTGCCTTCGGTTCAGGTCATGATCCCAGGGTCCTGGGGTCGAGCCCCACATCGGGCTCTCTGCTCGGCAGGAAGCCTGCTTCTCCCTCTCTTCCTCCCCCTGTTCCTTGTGTTCCTTCTCTCACTGTGTCTCCCTCTGTCAAATAAAGAAATAAGAAGTCTTAAAGAAAAAGAAAAAGAAATTTTGATGGAAACTAGCAAGTTGAATTTCGGAAGGTTGTGCCGATTTATCTTCTCCCCCCAAACATGAAATTATGAGCCGCACCCTTCTCTTCCTGAATATTACAGTTACAGAGATTTGTTCATCTGATGACCAGAATGTGGCTGTGTCGTTTTGTGAGGCCACGTGCTGCCACTGCCACTGCTCATGGGGAGAGCTGGGCCAGCAGCCACCTGAGGCTCGGTGGGGGGACCGAGGGTCCCCGGGGCGGCAGTCAAGCCCCGGCCGCAGCTAGTGGCGATGTGCCCCTGGAGGTGCCGGCCTCCACGGGGACCTTCTGCGCCCTTGTCCTCTCACAGAGGCGTGGGCCCCGTGCTGCCCCAGCCGGGCATTTATGGCGCTTGTGCTTTCTTAACAGGTGGCAACCGGGAAGTGGAAGCAGATAAGCAAATACTGTCCCCTCGACCTCTACTCAGGGTGAGAGAGCACTTCTCCTTTGTCCTCAGGGCTGCCTTCCGTGGGGGTGGAGGTGCGGGGGAGGGGGGGCCACTAGCCGGCAGGCAGCCAGGGTCGTGGGCAGAGCGCAGGGTTCTTGCCTGGGGTCGGCTCAGCTGCGGGAGGCAGCAGCTGGGGAGCAGAGGGGCGCTGGGGCAGTGGTGGGGGGGCCTCCCTGAGAAAGGCTGGGGGCATGTGGCTCCTTAGCCCCCAGAGCCTGAATGAAGCCTCCAAGCAACCCATATAGGCGTGTCCCCTGCGTCTGGTCCCCTGAGCCACAGGCAGGTGAAAGCAAAGGCTTCTTGTAATTCTATCCATAGTGTCTTTCTTTTTAGAAATAAGCAGAGAATGCACTTTGCCTTGAAGAGCCTGTTACAGGAAGCTCAGAACAATTTAAAGATATTTAAGGTGAGCGTGGCCTCTCTTCCGTGGCGTTTCAGCAGAAGGCAGTGGGTGTCCACACTGGGGTGGGCCGGCCGGTGGCGCTTTAGTCCTGGTAGATGCGGGCGTCTGGGCTGGGGCTGCCTTGGTGCAAAGTGCTTTGGTCTTCTCCAAGCCTCGTCCTACAGGCGTGGCATCCTGTGACCCCTGGAGTGTGGGACGTTAGCTCCTGGACCACCAGGCGGCTTTGGCTCCCTGGATGCACACAGCCCAGCTCTGGTCCCGGGACAGGATGGCCCCGAGTCCATCAGGCTGTGTCCCAGGGCTCCCTCTGTGCACCTCTGAGAGGGCGGCCACACCTGGGCCTTGGTTTGCGGGTGATTTAGGGAACGTGTAATTCCCTGATCTTGACAGTGAGTCAAATCTCAGAGGCTCTGGGGCTCCTGGCCGTGCGCGGACAGGCTTTTGCACAAGGAGTGGTTGCCGTCCGGCTCCTTCTCTGCCGTCTGTGGGCTCCCTGACCCGACTCCCTGGGACCCTGTGGTCGGCTGCAGGCAGGGGCAGGGTCTCCGTGGAGGGGGGCAGCGGGGCAGGGCAGGCCCAGAGCTGGAGGAGGGCTCAGTGCGGCCCGTGTTGGAAACGTGTCCGCTCAGGGCCTCCGGCCATTTCCTTTTCTCCTCTGTATGGACACGGCCCCTTGCCCCGGCTGCGTCCCCAGTAGGCGGTTTGTGTGGCTCTGTGGCCCGGTCTGGGCTCAGGGCGCTGTGTCTGCATGGAGAAGGGGGGCTTTTCTGTCCGGACGGCCTTGTGCCCTCTGTGTCCTGCTCCGGGTGGACGGCGCTGCTCTGCCCACGGAGGCCCCTCAGACCAAGCTGGGGACTGTGGGCAGGGAGGCTCTTCTTGACTTGGTTTCCCCGATCTGGCTCAGAAGTTTGGTCGGAGTGAATGGGCTTGAGCCCGTCCGCCTCCCGCTTCACAGAGCTAGAGGAAGGGCCTCTTTCACGGCAGTTTTTATTTTTTTAATTGTTACAAAGACAGAAGAGATCTTCCATTTCCATCCCAAAGATGAATTCTCTTTCCTCTGGGGACTGATTTTTTTTTTTTTTTTAAAGATTTTATTTATTTATTTGAGAGAGAGAGCATGAGCGAGGAGAAGGTCAGAGAGCGAAGCAGACTCCCCATGGAGCTGGGAGCCTGATGTGGGACTCGATCCCGGGACTCCAGGATCACGCCCTGAACCTCTGGGGACTGATTTGGAAACTTTAGTAGGGTGGGTGGTTTTCCTGGCGGATCCTTTGCTGACTGGGCGTGCGCTGGGGCCGGGACTGAGAGAAGCGACCGGGATGGCTTTTCAGAACACTCGCCGGAGTGACACCGCGCGTTCCGGACGTGCTGTCGTCGCTCTGGAGCCAGGCTTTGGTTTTCAAGGTCAGGTGTGGGCTGTTTCCTGGCCTCGGCCAGTACCACCACTGCCCGCTCTGGGAGCTTCTTCCCTGTGTGCCCGAGGGCTCTGCACGGACCCCAAAGCTGTGGCCCTGTCTACCCAACCTGGACACTTGTGAGACGCGGGGGACATGGCGCCTTGTCATGGAGCCGGGGATGCTGGCACTCTGCTGATGTCACAGTCATCTGTCCTTGCGTGGACTTTGGACCCTGGGGAGAAGAGGGTTCTGCTCACTCAGCAGCTCCCAGGCCTGGAGGGGGAGCCTTCATGGGCCATGGCAGCTCCTGCACCAGGCAGGAAGTATGGCCCAGCCATACTGGGCCAGGGGAGGACAGAAGTCCTTAAGGTGCGGGTGTCCAACAGACACCCACACTGACCAAGAAGTTTGTCTGCTTGGGGTCAGACTGACACTGTGTGTCCTCAGGAGCACAGGTGTCCCGTGGCTTCTCCGGTAACAGGCTGGGGGGGGGTTTTTGGGGCTCTGGGCTGTGTTTGCCTGAGGCTCAGTGTGGTGCGTGTTCTCCTGAGGCTTCGTATTTTAGGCCAGGACCAGTCTTTGGTTTCTGGAACATTCGTTCTGTTCCGCGTTCTAGTGGGATTTGCGTCTTGGCCAGCGACACAGTGCGTGACGGGTTCCCCCAGAGGGGCCATGGTGTGCAGGGCCCCAGACGGCACGAATGTAGGCTGTCGGGTCCCTTTGCGTGCCCTGCGGGCAGAGACGAAGATGTCCTGCCCACCGCCCCCCGTGGAGTTGACATCTCCCCGTGTGTCCCCCGCCCGCAGAACGGGGAGCTGATCTACGGCTGCGCGGACGCCCGCAGCCCCGCGGCGGACTGGAACGAGCTGGCGCACCACCTGAAGCCCTTCTTCTTCCCTTCCAACGGCCTGGCCGGCGGGCCCCACTGCACCAGGGCTGTGATCCGGGAGCTGGTGCGGGTCATCACGCGGGTGCTGCTGAGCGGCTCGGACAAGGGCCGGGCGGGTGCCCTGAGGCGGGGGCCTGCGCCACGGGGCCCTCGTGTCTGTGAAGCCAGCCCCTTCGGCAGGAGCCTGCGCCGCCAAGGTAGGCCGCGCCGGGCACGGGGGCGGGCAGAGGGGGACGGGAATGCCAGGGGCCTGCCTGGCCTCACGGAGCTCTTGCGGGAGCAGCCTGGGGCTCGGCCTGCCTCCCAGCCCTGCCGGCGAGACTCCCGGCCTCATCCTTTATCCGGGCTGTAGGGTTTTCCCTAAACCGCCGGCTCTGTGCGTCCTCTGTAGCTGGCTGTAGTTTCCCTGCGACCCCGGCTCGTCGGCACGGCCACCCTGTGGGGCAGGATTTCCCCAGCGGGTGGAGAGCCGGGGCTCGGAGGGCCGAGTCCCACAGCTCTGGGCCCTTTGGGGCCCTGCCACCTCCCACTTGCCAGTGGGCTGCTGTGACTCCGTGGGTGTCCCGGCGTCGAGGCAGCCCAGCGGCGGTGGGTTTGGGTTTTGCCCTGCACGTTCCCAGCGTCCTCGTTTGTCCCTTGGCCGTCTGCTGGCGGGCTCCGCGCCACGGCACAGACAGTGCCATGTGGCGCTGTCGCTGGGAGCTTCCTTCAGGGGCTGACAAGGAAGACTCAGATCATTTGCGCTTCAGGCTAAAGGCCTTGTGGTCCCTCGTGGCTGCTGCAGGGGTGGTGCCGGGGGACCGTGGCCCTGCGGCTTCTCATGCTGCCATGTGTGCCGGGCAGCTCCCTGGGCACGGCCCGTCCCGCGGACTGCCCCTCGTCCAGATTTTTCTTAACACAAATGAATTTTGTGGCTTTCTTCTTCTTCTTCTTCTTTTTCTTTTTTTTTAAAGATTTTATTTATTTATTTGACACAGACAGGGATGAGAGGCAGGCAGAGAGAGGGAAGCAGGCTCCCCGCTGAGCAGAGAGCCCCATGCAGGGCTCGATCCCAGGACCATGAGATCATGACCTGAGCTGAAGGCAGAGGCTTAACCCACTGAGCCACCCAGATGCCCCGAGATTTTATTTATTTATTTGAGAGAAAGAGTGTGCACATGAGCAGGGGGAGGAGCAGAGGCGGAGGCAGAGGGAGAAGCAGGCTCCCCGAGCAGAGAGCCCGATGTGGGACTCAATCCCAGAACCCTGGGATCATGACCTGAGCCGAAGGCAGACGCTTAACTGAATGAGCCACCCAGGTGCCCCTTGTGACTTTCTTAAAAAAGCGACACTCAGTCATTTAATTGTGATAGAATTATGCCCGTTATTGGGGCTCCGAAGTAGATGGCACGCTGGGTCTGGGAGGACACTGATAGATGCTGAGGCGCCCCTGGCTCCTGGGACTTTTCTTCAGGGCTTCCCTGGACACAGAGGCTGACACAGGCGTGACCCACGGGACGTGCAGTCTAGAATGACAAATCGCGCTCTAGACGCTACTTCGTAATCTTGTATTTTTGCCTAATGACCAGCTGTGTGTCTGCAGTTGTAGTTGTTGAACTGTTACTGACCAGGAGGTAGGTGAGGTGGGTATCACTGTCCGCATGGCCTGTAACTTCAGAAATTGCCCCCAGCTGGTTTCTGTTTTCACCGTGTGTCCTGGGGCTGAGCGTGTCCAGCCTGCAGTGGGGGGTCAGAGGTCAGAGTGTCTACCGTACACGGCTGCCCCCTTCACGGGGGAGACATGGGCCGGGACCCTGTCTCCCAGCGCACGTGGCCCCTGGTGCACATCCGGGACCTGTGTGTGACGCTTGCAGCTGAAACGGACTTGGTGCCATGCTGACCCTGTGGTGACGGCTCCGTGCTGTGGGTTTATCAGCGGCGGCTGTGACTGCCGTCCCGTGTGGCCACCCACCCGTCAGCATGGGCTGTGGCTCTGGGCTCTGCAGACCCGGTCTCACGGATCTGGGGACGTCAGTGTGGGCATTCTCAATTTTTGTGTCTGGCTAATCCAGACCGAGAGCCGTGTCTGCACTGAGGCCCGGGCTGCTGTGACGAGCTGAAAGCCTTCGAGAGGGAGCAGCACAGAGCGACACACAGGTCCCCTGCCTGTCTCTCTGGCGCCTGGCCCTGCCCCAGCAGCTCCGTGAGGCAGGGTGTGGCCCGTGCCCAGGCTCTCTTCAGTCCTTGACAGTAAACCTCTTGTTTTCCCGATGTTCTTGGTAGGAAAAAACAGCCCGGAGTGCTCGGGGTTACCGAAGGGCTGTCTTCTGTACAAAACCCTCCAGGTGCAGATGTTGGACCTGCTGGACATCGAAGGCCTCTACCCTTTGTACCGGCGGGTCGAACGGTACCTGGAGGAGTTTCCTGAGGAGAGGTGAGGCCCAGGCCCTCGGCTCCCCTGCTCTTGCTAGGCTGAGTGGGCCCTGAGCATTCCTGAGGGCAAGACGGGGATGGGGAAGGGGCCACCCCCAGCAGGAGGACCGCCCGTCCAGCCGCCGCGGGCCTGCGGTCCCCTGTCCTGTGTCAGCTGAGCCTGCAGGGGGCAGTGCTGCTCCACCGCCGGCCAGACTTGTGGCCAGGTTGACCCGGAGCCATCACCCCCGACCCCCCACCCCCCACCCCAGGTCTAAAATTGCTGCTTCAGAGCGAAGCTTGGTGTTAGGAAGAGGTGGACCTTTGAGATGTTTAAGGCAGATGTGTGAGTGTTAAATTGTTATTCGAGAAACTGTTTCCAGGCAGCTTTGCCATCCTTTTTTGTGCTTTTTCTTTCAGAAAAACGTTGCAAATAGACGGGCCTTATGATGAAGCGTTTTATCAGAAGCTGCTTGATCTTTCCACTGAGGACGATGGGACAGTGGCCTTTGCACTGACGAAGGTGGGCAGACCTTTCTGGAAACACTTTGCGCTCTCTAGGCTCTTAACAGTAACTTGGTGCTTTCCTAAGACATGTCGTTTCTCATTACCTGCCGCGGGGGCTTAAAGCAGAAAAACTGAGCAGTAAAAAAAAAACCATGGCTGTTTCCTCAGGTGACCCACACAGGTGGTGACCCAGAGCCTTAGATCTCCTTCCTCCCGAAGGCTCCGGCTCACCTGGACCCAGCCCTCTCCCACCCTTGTGTGGGGGGCCAGGACCCAGGGCCGCCGCTCTGCACTTCCCTCTCAGCAGCCTCCCTCGCGGGAAGGGCCCGATGCCACCCGTGGCCATGCGTGGGAGGCTCCCTCAGGCCTGGTCCTGCTCTCTGGGGAGTCAGGGACTCACTGGACATGGATAGCAAGAAAACAGCATCTTTATTTTCAATAATCTCTGAAATGCAGCATTTCCTCCATTTGTGAATGTGGCGACAACCACCGTTGGGTCAGCAGGACCCCCAGCTTGGCCGCTGAGGGAAGCAGACTGTTCATTTCTCACAGTAGTGGCTACGTACATCTTGCACTGCCTTTAGTCATCACTCCTGAGGTTTTGTGGTGTGGGACTGTGTCCCATATTGTTTAAAAAAAACCATTCTGGTATTTGATAGAGTCATTTTGCTGTTTATCTTCTGCATTTAAAAATCTCATTCTGAGAGACATCCAGAGGCTTCACTGGGCTGTCAGTTTTGCTGAACACCAGTGCGGTGAGGGAGCCTCTAGCGGGAGTGAGGGGCAGAGGGATGCCCAGCCGAGTGGCCGTCTCTGTGCAGGTGGGCAGCGGCCGCCCGTGCTGGTCCCCACCTTGTGTCTGGTCCCCACTTGGCTTGGGCCGCTCCCTCTCGTACAGCTGTCACAGCGTCGAGGAAGAGGACGGAGGAGGTCATGGGGAATGCTCTGAGGTGCTCGGGGTGGGGAGAGATCCAGACGTGGAGTCTTTGCACCAGAGTCTCCCGTGTTGCCTACGACTTGGGTGCGCTGATTTAGGACTAGGGACAGGCACTCCTGCTTTTTCAAGAGAAGCAGAATTTTTTTCATACGTTTCTCTATTTTTCATAATTGCCACCAGATAAACATGGATTACTTCTCAACTTCAGTTTTTAACCTCCTATGTGAACATAATCTTGTGGTAAGAGACTTGGGCCATCACTGTACCTACCAGGATGGCTGTGCTGCGTGCCGCACTGGCCCGGGGCCTGGGTGCTGCTGGGACGGGGCCGGGTGCCGGTGTGGAGAAAGGGGTCCCACGCCTGTGCTGGGGCAAGGCTGGAAACCAGGAAACCACTGGGGAAGCAGTGGCAGCTTCTCACAGAACTAAGCCTGCGCGTCTCCTACACGCCGGCCTCTCACCCCTGGGCAGGTGTCACAGAGAAGGGATCGCTCGGAGCTCACACGCCGCGAGCGCTGGACACAACCCAGTGTGCACCAGCGGGTGGCCCGGTGGCTTGCACACGGGCGCAGGGCTGGGCCACAGATGACCTGGCTGAGTCTCCAGGGCGCTGTGCGGAGCGACGAAGGCAGCCCAGTCACACGGTAGGACTGTTTGGGCGATGTTGGAGTGAGCGAGCTGACGTGGGCCGCGGTTGGGGGAGGCGGTGGAAGGAAGGCGGCTGTGGCCGCAAAAGGGCAACACAAGGCATCCTTGTGGTCATGGGCGCGCTCTGTCCGTCCCTGTGGCAGATGTGCGCACCGACACGTGTGACCACGCTCGTGCACGCGCACGCACACGGATTGGAATCCGATTGTAGCGTGGTCTGGGTCACTGTGCAGTTTTTTTGCAAAATGTCACCGAGGGAGGCCGGGTCAGGGGTCCTCAGGATCTCTGCAGTGTCTCTGACACCTGCACGCGAACCTGCCGTTACCTCCGCCAGTCCCACGGACGATGCGACATCGTGCGAAGCCGCGCCCCTGCCCAGCCGGGCGTCTTTCCAGACCTTCCGGCGCCCGCTGGCGGAGTGCGGCCGGGCTCGGTGCGGGGCGGCGGCTCTGCCTCCCCGGGCCCGGGCCTCGGGCTCCGGCGGCTGGAACGTGACGAGCGCGGCCGCGACGGGGGAGGTGGGGCCGCGGGCGAACGTTCTGAGGCTGCAGAGCAGCCTTGCAAGAACTTGAGGAGCTTTGTGCCGCCGGCGATGCGGGAGGGGAGGGGCTGCTGCCTTCGTTCCGAGGCTCAGGAAGCCGCAGCCCAGAGACCCTCGCTCTCTGCGGCGCAGAATTCGCAGCCGGAGCCCACGCCTGTTTGGGAAAGGGCCGGGCGGGAGCCGCGGAGGCTCCGCAGGCCAGCGGGCCGGGTACGCCTGCTCGGCGCCCTAGTAAACCGGCATTTACGGAAACGGGTGCTGGCCTGGATTTGGCCTGTAGTTTCCTACTTTCGCTTGTCAGCGTTTTTTTTTTTTTTTTTTTTTTTTAAGATTTTATTTATTTATTTGACAGAGAGAAATCACAAGCAGGCAGAGAGGCAGGCAGACAGAGAGGAGGAAGCAGGCTCCCCGCGGAGCAGAGAGCCCGATGCGGGACTCGATCCCAGGACCCTGAGATCATGACCTGAGCCGAAGGCAGTGGCTTAACCCACTGAGCCACCCAGGCGCCCTTGTCAGCGTTTTTTTAAAGATTTGTTCGAGAGAGCCCGAGCCGAGGGCTGGGGCGGGAGGAGGGATGCAGCCGAAATCGGGGACAAGCGGCCTCTCCGCTGAGCGGGGAGCCTGCTGCGGGGCTCGGTCCGGGAGCCCCGGGTCCCCTGAGCCAAAGGCAGACGCTCAGCCCAGAGCCTCCCAGGCGCCCCGGCACGTCTGCTCTGTCGGTTTGGTTGTCGCGCGTTCTCGCTCTGTCCCTGTAGTGGTTCCTTGTCCACATTTGAGTCTCTGTCCATCGGTGACTTCAGCGCCGCACAGACGCTCCGCAGAAGGAACCGGGTCTGCCGCGGCCACCCCTCCCGCCTCCACACCGTTCACGCGGCTGGTGCCTGGTACCCTGCCTCGTCTCGCTCTTTCTGAAGCCGCAGTTCACAGTATCGCTGACCTGTAGCCTTGCCCGGTGTTCTTGCCTCTCCGGTCCTTCCTGCTCCCTGATTTCTGTAGCGGGTTTATTGAGCTATAACTTACAGACCATACAAGTTACCCGTGTAGAGTGTAGCACTCAGGGATTTTTCACCGATTTCAGAGCATTTTCATCCCCTCAAAGAAATCCCACCCCCTCGCTGTCACCCCTCTTGCCCCCACCCTCCGGCCGGGAGCAGCCCCCAGCTCCTGTCCGGCTCTGGATGTGGCTCCTGCAGACACTGCGTGGAACCGGCCTCCTCCTGTCCCCGGTCCGATGCGACTGGCTTCCTTCCCGTAGCACGTTCTCAGGCTCCATCCGCATCGTAGCAGCGTGAACACCTCGTTCCTTTTATAGCTGAAGACTACCCCATTCTATAGATACGTGACATTTGTCCGTTTATTAAAGGTGGACATTTTGGCTGTTACGAATAATGCTGCTGTAAATATTTGTGTACTAATTGCACATGTTTTTACTTTTCTTGAGCATATACCTAGGAGGGGAGCTGCTGGGTCAAATGGTAACTTATGTTTAATTTTATCAGAATCTGCCAGACGGTTCCAGAGCAGCTGCCCCATTTTCCATTCCCACCAGCAGTGTGTGAGGGTTCCAACTTCTCTGTATTTTTTTTTTTTAAGATTTTACTTATTTATTTGACAGATCACAGGGAGGCAGAGAGGCAGGCAGAGAGAGAGAGGGGGAAGCAGGCTCCCCACCGAGCAGAGAGCCCGATGTGGGGCTTGATCCCTGGACCCTGAGACCATGACCTGAGCTGAAAGCAGAGGCTTTAGCCCACTGAGCCACCCAGGCACCCCTTCTCTGTATTTTCAATGATATTCACTATTTATCATTTTGATTTTAGTCATCCTGGTGGGTATAAAGTGGTATCTTGTGATCTGCATTTCCCAGAAGACAAACACAGCATTTTTTCATGTGCTTGTTGCCCATTTGTATACCTTTGGAGAAATGTCTACTTAGACCCTTTGCCCACTTTAAATGATATAATTTGATATGTGATTTAAATGATATAATTTGTCTTGTTAAGTTGTAAGAATTCTGTATATTATGGGAAGTGGGACTTACCAGATATGGTATGCAGGTAGTTTTCTTCAATTCTGTTAGTTGTCTTTTTACTCTCTGAAAATGCCCTTTGATGTCAAAATGTTTTTGATTTTTTTTAAAGATTTAATTAATTTATTTGACAGAGAGAGATAGCACAGGTAGGCAGAGCGGCAGGCAGAAGGAGAGGGAGAAGCGGGCTCTCCGTGGACGCAGGGCTTGATCGCAGGACCCTGGGATCATGACCTGAGCTGAGGCAGATGCTTAACCGACTGAGCCACCCAGGTGCCCCTGAAAATGTTTTTTTTTTTATTTTGCTGAGGTTTAATTTATCCATTTTTTTTCTAGTATATGTGCTTTTGGTGTCATATCTAAGAACCCATTGCTAAATCCAAACTCATGAATATTTTCTTGTTTTCTTCTAAGAGTTTTATGGCTCTTACACTTAGTTCTTTGATCCACTCTGAGTTAATTTTTGTATATGATTTGAGGGTAGGGTTGCAGCTTCATTCTTTGCTGTGGACGTCAGATGTCCCAGCACCATTTGTTGAAAAGACAGCTTTTTAAACTCCACTGAATGGTCTTGGCACCCCTGTTCAGATCAGGTGACAGTAGACGTATGGGTTTATTTCTGAATGCTCAGAGGTGTTCCTTTGGTATATATGTTTACTTACACCAGTACCCTGTCTTGATTACTGTTGGTTTTTAGTAAGTTTTGAAATTGGGAAGTGTAATTTTCTAACTTTGCTATTCTTTTTCAAGATTGTTTTTGCTATTTGGAGCCCCTTGTGATTCCATATAAATCTTAGAATCAGTTTGCCAGTTTCTACAAAGAAGCCAGCTGGGCTTGAGATAGGGATTGTGGTGAATCCGTAGATTACTTTAGTTAGAACAGCCATCTTTACAATAGTAAGTCTTTTCAATTTATTAACATGGCATGCTTTCCAATTTGTTTATTTATTTATTTTTAAAAATTTATTATTTATTTGACAGAGATCACAAGTAGGCAGAGAGGCAGGCAGAGAGAGAGGAAGGGAAGCTGGCTTGCTGCGGAGCAGAGAGCCCGATGCAGGGCTCGATCCGAGGACCCTGGGATCATGACCTGAGCTGAAGGCAGAGGCTTTAACCCACTGAGCCACCCAGGCGCCCCTCCATACTATTTAGATCTTCAGTTTTCTTTCAACAGTCATTTGTAGTTTTCAGTGTGTGCATTTCGTACCTCTTAAGTTTATTCCTGAATGTTTTATTGTTTTTGATGGTCTTTTTTTTTTTTTTTTTAAAGATTTTATTTGTTTATTTGACAGACAGAGATCACAAGTAGACAGAGAGGCAGGCAGAGAGAGAGAGGGAAGCAGGCTCCCTGCTGAGCAGAGAGCCCGATGTGGGACTCGATCCCAGGACTCTGAGATCATGACCTGAGCCGAAGGCAGCGGCTTAACCCACTGAGCCACCCAGGCGCCCGATGGTCTTTTTTTTTAATTGAAAAAAGTTTTTAGTATGTTGTGAATCATCTTACTATGATAGTCTTTCAGGGAAGTGGTATGATTTTTTTTTTAATTTTTAAAAATTTCTTCTCAGTGTTCCAGAATTCATTGTTTATGCACCACACCCAGTGCTCCATACAGCACATGCCCTCCATAATACCCACCACCAGGCTCACCCAATTTCCCACTTCCCGCCCCTTCAAACCCCTCAGGTTGTTTTTCAGAGTCCACAGTCTCTCATGGTTCACCTCCTCTTCCAATTTCCCCCAACTCCCTTCTCCTCTCTAACTCCCCATGTCCTCCATGCTATTTGTTATGCTCCACAAATAAGTGAAACCATATGATAATTGACTCCTCTGCTTGACTTATTTCACTCAGCATAATCTCTTCCAGTCCCGTCCATGTTGCTACAAAAGTTGGGTATTCGTCCTTTCGGATGGAGGCATCGCACTCCATAGTGTATATGGACCACATCTTCCTTATCCATTCGTCCGTTGAAGGGCATCTTGGCTCTTTCCACAGTTTGGCAACTGTGGCCATTGCTGCTATAAACATTGGGGTACAGATGGCCCTTCTTTTCACGACATCTGTATCTTTGGGGTAAATACCCAGGAGTGCAATTGCAGGGTCATAGGGAAGCTCTATTTTTAATTTCTTGAGGAAGCTCCACACTGTTCTCCAAAGTGGCTGCACCAACTTGGATTCCCACCAACAGTGTAATAGGGTTCCTCTTTCTCCACATCCTCTCCAACACACGTTGTTTATTGTCTCGTTAATTTTGGCCATTCTCACTGGGGTAAGGTGGTATCTCAGTGTGGTTTTGATTTGAATCTCCCTGATGACTAGTGATGGTGAACATTTTTTCATGTGTCTGTCAGCCATTTGTATGTCATCTTTGCAGAAGTGTCTGTTCAGGTCTTCTGCCCATTTTTTGACATGATTATCTGTTTCGTGTGTGTTGAGTTTGAGAAGTTCTTTATAGTTTTTGATGTTCTAAATGTATTTTTAATTCTGTTTTCCAGTTGATTGTCACAAGTATATAGAAATCTGTTTTTGTATATTGGTGTTGTAACTTGCAAACTTGCTGAATTCCTTTATTCTAACAGATTTTTAGTAGATTTCTTAGAATTCTCCCTATGCAAGATCATCTGTGATTAGAAATAGCTTTCTTCCTTTCCAATTTGGTTGCCTTTTCTTTTTCTTGCATAGCTGCCCTCACTAGAATTTTCAGTACAGTGTGGAATAGATGTTGCAAGAACAGAGAATCCTGATTTGGTCTTGTTGGGACAGTGTCCAGTCTTTCATCATTATGTATGATGCTAGCTCTGGGTTTTTCATAGATACCCTTTACCAGGTTAAAGAAGGTTGCTTCTTTCCCTAATTTGTTGAGTGTTTTTATCAAGAAGGGATGTTGGAGTTTATCAAATGTTTTCTGCTGCAATTGAGATGCTCATGTTTGGGGTTTTTAAAATTTTATTTTGTAGATATGGAATATCACATTCATTTGTTTTTGGATGTTAAAACCAACAGCCCTGCCACCCCTTGCTGTGTGTATATATATAATACTTTGTCCTTCATATGTGAAAGATCCAGTGTTGGAATTCTTTGGTGTAAATAAACGTTTGGTTTTATTTATCAAAAAAAAAAAAAAACCAACCTCAGATTCCAGGTATAAATTGTACTTGGTCATGGCATATGATCCTTTGTACATGTTGCTAGATTCAGTTTGCTGTGATATTGTTGAGGATTATTGTGTTCATATTCAAAAGAGATACTGGTCTCTAGTTTTGCATTTTTTATGATGTCTTTTCTGATTTTGGTATCAGATAATACTGGCATTATCAAGTGGCTGGGAATGGTCCAGCCTTGTATTTCTTGGAGGGTTTTGAGAAGGATTGATACTATTTTTTAAATATTTGATACATTTCAGTAGTGAAGCCATCTGCGCCTTTTCTTTGTAGGTGGTTAGTGTTTTGATGCTCAGTTCAGTTTCTTTATTTGTTACAGGTCTGATGATACTGTTTCTTCTTGAGTCAGTTTTGATAGTTTGTGTCTTTTTAGGAGTTTGTCTATTTCATCTAAGTTGTCTAATTTATGGGCCTGCAGTTGTTTATAGTTTTCTTCTTCTTCAAGTAAACTCTTTTTAGAATTGGTAACTGAGAGTGAAAGTCTTATGGAAAATTCTACATCCTATTTATCAGGATATGTTTATATTTCCCCACACTATTGAAAGGTAATCTTTTCTGTGCACAAATCAGGGGTTCAGTGTTTCTCTCCTAGCATTAGACCATTCAGTGTAACATCTGACTGGATGGGGCTGCTGAGCCGTCTTCTCTCAGTCTAAGTGCCCTTTCTCAGGAGGAGAGTTTTTCCATGTCTGCTTTTTAAAGAGCTCCCTTCTGTGTTGTTATTGGGCATTGTGATTAGGTGTGTACTTTCTATTTATTCAATTTCATGTACATGTGCCATGCTTCCTCTATTGGTGGATTTATCTCTTCCATTAGTTCTGGAAAATTCTCAGCCATTTTTTCTTCACATATTTTCTTTCCATTATCCTGTTCTCTTCTTCTGAGACTCTAATTAGATATAGATCAAACCTCTTTTTATCTTCCTTGTGTCATAACTGTACTTCCCTATTTTTTATCTCTTTATACTACATTCTCGGTATTTCTTCACTTCTCCCTTCAATTCATAGATTCTTTCTTTACCTGTGTCTAATCTGCTAATTTATTTGTTCATTGAGTTTTCTGTTTCAGTAGTCATATATTTTTTTTTTATTTCTCAAAGTTCTGTTTGGTTCATTTCCACATCTGCTTGGTACTTTTTTCTTTTTTTTTTTTTAAGATTTTATTTATTTATTTGACAGAGATCACAAGTAGACAGAGAGGCAGGCAGAGAGAGAGGAGGAAGCAGGCTCCCTGCTGAGCAGAGAGCCCGATGCGGGACTCGATCCCAGGACCCTGAGATCATGACTTGAGCTGAAGGCAGCGGCTTAACCCACTGAGCCACCCAGGCGCCCACTGCTTGGTACTTTTGATAGTTCCTTGTTGGCCCAATTTTAAATGTCATCTTTTATTTAAACAATTAGTGAAGTTATTTTATATTCTTTTTTTTTTTTTTTTTTTAAGATTTTATTTATTTGACAGAGAGAAATCACAAGTAGACGGGGAGGCAGGCAAAGAGAGAGAGGGAAACAGGCTCCCTGCTGAGCAGAGAGCCTGATGTGGGACTCGATCCCAGGACCCTGAGATCATGACCTGAGCCGAAGGCAGCAGCTTAACCCACTGAGCCACCCAGGTGCCCCCAAAGTTATTTTATATTCTTTATCTGATATCAGATACATAGCACCTTAGAGGTAAAAAAAATTCCTTGTTAATTTGGGTGATTCATCAGTGCTGTGTTGTCTGCTTATGTTTTTAACAGTTGATTTTGAGCTTGTATGTTTGCTCTTTAGTCTGTGGGACTCCTGGGGACCTAAATGGGGGATGCCTTCCTCCAGAGAAGATTCTTGGCTTAAGGGAGAAATCTCAGTTTGGACCCGTGTACTCTGTGGCTTTTTTCCTGGAAACAGTGCTTCCACGGATAGCCGCCTGTAGAACAGCTCAGCCTTCTCATTTGCTTCTGGCTCCGAACCCTAGTTTGGATCTTTTAGGGCGACTGCTAAGAAGGGATTGAGTGAGTGTTTCTGTTATCTCCTACAAGCTCCACAGTGCACTGAAAGGTATGTTAACAGGGATTTAGTTGTTTTGTAGTAGGGCCCTTGGAAGTCCTCCATACCCCCTGAAAGTGTCATTCTCTTTAGTATGGGCATATCATGATCATTTATTTGGGTGTTGTTTTTAATTTGTTACTGTTAAAAATAATGTTGACAATTTTGTACTCCCAATTCTAGTGCACCTAGGCATATCTGAAGGTAGATTACGGGAAATGAAATTGCTGAGTTGACTGATAGATTCTGTCAGTTTTACCCTTTCAAAAAGATTTTGCCAGTTTACATTCCTTCTTGCAAAGTTGAGGGCCCCTTTCCCCCATGCCCCCCAAAACACTATATATTAATCAGTATTTGGAATTTTATTTTAATTTTCTAAGCTTCTAATTTCAACCACTTGTTTTTTTGTTTTTTTTTAATTTTATTTATTTGAAAGAGACACAGTGAGAGAGGGAACACAAGCAGGGAGAGTGGGAGAGGGAGAAGCAGGCTTCCCGCTGAGCAGGGAGCCCGATGCGGGGCTCAGTCCAAAACCCTGGGATCATGACCTGAGCCAAAGGCAGAGGCTTAACCCACTGAGCCACCCTGGCGCCCCAGAATCTGTTGTTTTTTTAAGAAGAAAAAACTCTATACTGTTTATGAGATTGTCACGTTATTGCATGCATTTCCATACATGCATTGCTTTACAGCAGTCCCTTGAACAGATGTACCACAATTTATCCATTTACTGTTGATGGACATTTGGGTTCTTCCCTGTTTCAGGCTGTTACGAATAAAGCTGCTGTAAACATTCTTACGCAGATATCTTGCTGGACATGTCACACATTTCTCTTGGAAATATTCCCAGGAGGGGAATTTTTGGGCCAGAGATATGAGCATATTAACTTTAGGAGACATTGCGAAACAGTTGCCTACTTATATTCCCTGTAACTGGCTAGAGTCTTTCCTATTGCTCCTCATCCTCTCTACCACTTGCTTGTGGGTCTTTTAATTTTAAATCATTCTGGTGACTATAGTGTTGGCTTTATTTTATTTATTTGTCAGAGACCCAGTGTAAGAGCACAAGCAGGGAAGGGTCAGACTGGGAGAAGCAGGCTCCTTGCTGAGCAAGGAGACCAATGTGGGACTCCGTCCCAGAACCCCGGGATCATGACCTGAGCCAAAGACAGACACTTAACTGACTGAGCCACCCACGTGTCCCTGCAGTTGATTTTTGTATTTGACTTTATATGTGTCAACCTTGCTAAACTCAGTGATTCTGTTTTCTTAAAAGATTTTTATTTATTTGAGAGAGAAAGCATTGGTGGGGCGCAGCGGGAGAGGAAGTGTACTAGCCACTGAGTGGGGAGCCCGATGCAGGACCTGAGCCCGAGTCAGCCTCTTAACCGACGGGGCCACGCAGGTGCCCTACACTCACTGATTCTGACTATTCACTTACAGCTTTTAGATTTTCGTCGTATGGAATCATACTGTCTACAAATCTGTTTTTTTGCTTTCTTTTACTTTTCTTTTTTTTTTTTTTTACTTTTTTTTTACTTTCTTTTTCTTAGGCCTTTTACTTATTTTGTTGTGCTGCATATAGTTTGTGACAGTGGGAGTTCCAGTCTTTGTTCCCATTCTCCGAGAACCCACTTTACCACTAAGTACATTGTGTGTTGTAGGTTTTTTTTTTTGGGGGGGGGTGTTTTATTTATTTTTTAAATAAATAAGTTAAAAACTAAGGATGTTCCATTCTATTCCTAATTCGTTAAAAGTTTTTCTCAGCAGCAGATTGTTGAATTTTATCGATGCTTTTTCTGTTTTTAATAGATGATCAGAGGACTTCTTTATTTTCTGTTAATGTGGTTAATGGTACAATTTTTACAGTAATTTATTACTTTTATATATTTGGTTTGCTAGTATTTTGTTTAGGGTTTCTTCTGCATATATGTTTATGAGTGATGTGAGTTTTTTGTAATGTCTTTGTTAGGCCTTGGTATGAAGGGTATGCCTGCCTCCTAAAACATTTGAAGAATATTTGCTCATTTTCTGGTTCTCTGGAAGAGGTGAAGTAAGAATTGTATTATTTTTTTCCTTAAATGTTTTGTAGAACCACAGGTAAAACCATTTGGGCCAATCATTGTCTTTGAAGAAAAATTTTAAATTGGGATCTCAGTTTCAGATTTTCTTCTTCTTTTGTCAATTTTAGTAGCATATCTTTCTAGAAATTTGTCTCATCTAAAATTTTCAAAATTTTTGCATATAGTTTTTTGATTATATTCTTTTAATGTTCTATAAGATCTGAAAATGCTCTTTTATTCCTGATGTCTGCTGTTTCTTTTTTTTAATCCATACTACAAAGAGTTTATCATTTTTGTTAGTTTTATAAAAATTAACGTGGATCCTTTAGTATACTGAGTGATTCTTTCCTATTTTGGTAATTTCTACATTGTTTTCCTTTCTTTGGATTATTTGTTCTTCTTATAACTTCTGATATGCTTATCTAATTAAGTTTTAGACTTTTTTCTAAAATGTGTATTTAACACTATTTTTTTTGTAAACATTTTTTTAGCTTCATTCTACAAGCTATATTTTCAGCACCATTCATTTAAAATATATGCTCTGATTACTATTAAGATTTCTCCTTTGACCCACGTAAGTATTTAGAAGGAATTAATTACCAAACACATGGAGATTCTTATTATCTTTTTTGTATGGATTACTAGCAACATTGCATTATGGTGAGAGAACACACAGTCCATATGGTCCTTTGGAAATTTGTTAAGATTGGCTTTTGATCCTTTGAAATGTATTATGATTTGCTTTTATAGATCAATTTATTTGAAATATGCTTCTGTGCATACTTTAAAAAACGAAGGTGTCTTCTTAAATTGTTGGGTGCAGTGTTTTATAACTTCCCATTAGGTCAGGTTAATTGTGTTCAGAACTTCTATCACCGTATTTTACTGTCTGCTTCGTTCAAAAGAAGGATGTTTTGAAGTTTTACATAATAATTGTGGAATTTTCTGTTTGTTATTTGTTTTGAGGCTATATTGTAAGGTGCCTTAAAATTGTTACACTTTCCTGGTAAATCAAAATTTTCATTTTCAAGTGTCATTTATAATTTTTACTGTGTTTATGTCTGGTATTACCTTAAGTTTCCTTTGTGTGACCCTAGTGTAACGTCTGTAGGTTCTTTTGGTTAGCAGTTGCCCTGCGTATCTTTTCTGTTCCTTTGTTTTTAGTCTTTGGTCTTTGCATTTATGGTTTGGTTTTCTATCCTTTCTGCTGGTTTGTGAACATATACTTGGGTGTAATCCTTTATCACCTGTTTTGGTAGGTTTCTCGTCCTCTCCTCTTTTAGAATCCTTTGGGTAATTTTTTTAATCATTCCATTTCCTCACTCTGTTGGAATCTACAGTCTTTTGCTTTTTTCTCTTAGTCGTTATCCTAACCTTTGCAGCAAGTAGTGGACTTACAAAAGTCTAATGTCTAGTACCTTCACTCTCTTTTTGGACGGTGCAAAATTCTCAGAGTATGTTTTACTCTTCATCTTGACTTAAATCCTGTTGCTGTGAATTCCGTTGTTTGTTTTATTTTTTAAAGATTTTATTTATTTATTTGACAGAGAGAAATCACAAGTAGATGGAGAGGCGGGCAGAGAGAGAGAGAGAGGGAAGCAGGCTCCCTGCTGAGCAGAGAGCCCGATGCGGGACTCGATCCCAGAACCCCGAGATCATGACCTGAGCCGAAGGCAGCGGCTTAACCTACTGAGCCCCCCAGGCGCCCCTGAATTCCGTTGTTTTAAACTCAAGGAGATGTTATTACATAGGTCAGTGTTCTTTGACCCACAGTTGCTTCTCTTGGGTTGCTTTTCATCCTGCCCTGCGTCCTGGAGCTGGTGTCTGGAATGATCTTGTTGTCTGAAGGTAACCTTTAACGTTTCCTTTGTGTTGGTCTGCTGGTGACTCATTCTTAAGTGTTTGGTGATGTGTATAACTGATTGTGTTTCTTTGGAGTCGTTCTTCAGTCTGTGGCTTGATGTCTTTCCTCAGTTTTGGAATATATTTGGCCTTAACATCTTCAGATGTGATTTCTGCCCGTTCCCTTGGTATTTTCCAGCTGTCTTACTTTCCATGCCTCATTCTGGATATTTTTTACTTGGACCTGTCTTCCGTTGTAGCAAGTCTCTTGAGTTTTGTCTAATCTGTTAAAACTATCTCTTGCATTCTTAATAATTGGTTTTTGTATTTTTTTAGCTCTAGAATTTACATATGGTTCATTTTTATATCTTCTAGCTTTCCTCTCAAGTTCTTTTTTTTTTTTTTAAGATTTTATTTATTTTATTTGACAGAGATTACAAGTAGACATAGAGGCAGGCAGAGAGAGAGAGAGGAGGAAGCAGGCTCCCCGCTGAGCAGAGAGCCCAATGCGGGGCTCGATCTCAGGACCCTGGGATCATGACCCGAGCCACAGGCAGAGGCTTTAACCCACTGAGCCACCCAGGGGCCCCTGCTTTCCTCTCAAGTTCTTGATTTTGTCTTTCATCTTTTGGACAGAGCAGCAGGTCCGTCTGGCACCTCTAGTGGCTGCGTCCGTGTGTGCCTCTGCTGGCCTGGGCCTGGGGTTTCCTGGAGGTGTTCACGCAGGTCATGTTCTATTATACCTGGATATTTTAACTTGTTTGTCAATCACTACATTTTATAATTATTTTAGAAATAATGCAAGGCTTAGGATAATGTCCTCTTTCAGAGAGGATCTTGGGTTTGTTTCTGCTGGGGGCCAGGGAAACCCTAGCAAGTTAGGGTTCTCTGACCCCAGGTTTCGTGAGCGACCTCTTTGAAGCAGGGCTCCAGGTCCCAGAAGGCTGCCATCCTGGGGCTGCTGCCATCCTGTGGCTCCCGCCCCCGAACGGATCTAGCCCTCGACGCCTTGGCGCCGGTCGTCTGTGGTTGCTGCCCATCTCCATCTTCCACACTGCTCCTAGGACAGTGTTCTGCAGACACTTCCTCTTTGGGAATTCGGATCTGATCGTCTTTTCTGGCTTGCCTTATTTTATCCTTTTTAAAAACGCTTATCTCTTTAATTCGTTTGGACTGAATTTTTTGTATGTTTTGTGAAATAACCTGATTTCGTAGCCAAATGAACCAAGTATAGAAGAGGTTTTGTAGGCCCCAAAAAAGCCATCATCCGGCCTGAAGTGCCCTGCATGGTTGTGCGCAGGGAACTGGATGTTTTCGCGGGTAGGACTCAGACGGAAGGTGAGACTGATCATTCAGCACATGGCGTTGAGGCCAGTGACAGCCTGTAAGGCCCATTTCCTTTTTTATGATTATTTTTGTGAAAGTGAGAGCTATTCAGTCTAAAAAACTCAGATAATAATGTGAGACAGCAAAGGGTGGCGGGGTAAATGCCCCAGACTATGCTGAGGTGATGCTTTCCAGAACCTACGTGTCTGCCATGTAGGTGGGCACACACGGCCTCACGAGTTGGGTCCCCAGAGCACGCTGTGTGTGGTTCGCGCCAGCGGCCCTGGCAGACATGGTTGTAGGCCGGTGTGAGTTTGTGGTCCAGCCCAGTGTTGAGAGCCACAGTGCCTGGGTTTGAACCCAGCCTTGCTGTCACAGGTCTTGTCGAGCGGGCCGGCTGTGGGTCACTCGGGGGGTGAAGGGCGTTCACACCGAGCCTGGCAGCCCTCCGCCCGCAGCATCGTTCGTGCTGGTGGTGTGACCTGAGCAGGCCGCGCTGGGCGTGTGTGGCACAGAGCTGGCTCAGCACCGTCAGGCTGCCTAGCACCCCAGCGGCCCAGGTAGCAGACTTCCAAGCTGGCAGACTGGCTGCCTTGCTGAAGACAAGCCCGCATCCTGGTGTTCGGAGTCGGGCCCCGCGTGCTACCTGCAGGGCGGGCTGGCTGGGGGCTTCCTCACTTAACCCCGGACCTGCAGCCGATTTCTGGACCGTGCCAGGTGCCGGGTGCCGGGTGCGGGTGGTGGGGGTGCGGCCCCGGTGCTGACCTCCCCGTCCCGCCGTAGGTTCAGCAGTACCGCGTGGCCATGACTGCGAAGGACTGCTCCATCATGATCGCGCTCTCGCCCTGCCTGCAGGACACAAGGTGAGCGGCCTGCTGCGTCCCGCGCTCGTGTCCCTCGCTTACGGCACCCTGGCAGGCCACTTCTGCTGCCCGGCTGATGTCTGTGGGCTCTGTGACACCTCGTAACCCACCATGGCTTGCTAACTCCTGCCGCTCTCTTGAAGCTTGTGATTTGGGTGGAAAGACATTTACCGAGCATATCTTAAGATTGTCCTGTTAGAGATTACTATCGTTTTCTAAGAAAATACTCCAAAGACTTAGAAGCAGCTTGGATCCTGTGGCACAAATTCCTTTTTCTCCAGGTGCCATGTGCTGACTGATGCTTGGAGGCCTGAGAAGCTGCATATCCCCCACGAGGTCCCGATACAGCAGCCTTTGCGGCCCTTCCAGGCCTGTGGGACAGCACGTTCCCTGTCGAGCTTCCTGTGGGCAGCAGCGCTCCCGGGACATTGTTCTCCTTGTCCGGTCCCCTCCTCTGCCTTTTTTTAGGAAGTCAGGATGAGCATGATAATCTTCTCTTGCTAATTAGACGGCATCTTCAGCACTGATGCGCAGAGTCCAAACCCAGTGTTTGTGGAATGTTCCACATTCTTCTGACTTGTGTTCCCGGGTCAAGATGACCTTATCGTTGGCTGCCGGCCACCCATTTCTCAGATGCTTTTGAACTAAACATTCCCAGGACTGCTACTCCCTGGCAGGCATGGAGCGGACAGGAAACGAGGAGGGATGTTCCTAGGGTGTAGCTGAAATCCGAAAAGGTTGTTCTGTTTAGACGAGGACCCCTGGGATCCCGGGAGGATGTGGCTGCAGTGCGCGTTCACTGGACTGAGCCACCTTGTCTGATGACAGAAGCATGCGGCTGTCACCCGCCGCCCTTCCTCAAGCAGGCACGCACGCAGGAATGTGCGGGAATGTGCAGGGCGGGCCGGCTGGTTGGCAGACGCGGGCGGGTGGGGACGCCTGTCCCAGGAGTCCCGGGGCGCAGCGCAGGAGCGTTTTGGCACTGGAGCTGCGCCCTGGGCTCCCCGGAACTTGTGCTGGACACACAGACACAGGCAGCCCGTGTACGGCGATGCCTGTCTGTGTGTGCGTCACCTTGTCAGGTGCTGGCTCGGTCGTGGGAAACCTGCTGGGGGCCCGAGAGGTGCTGTCCGGGCCCCGCTGCCTGGAGCTCAGGCCTTCGAAGCGGGACCTGCCGTTTGGGAGGGAGTAGCTTCCGCCCAGCAGCTGAGCCACGGCTGCCCTTGCCCGACAGAGGGTGTTTCGGGACAGGACTTAAGCGAGAGGCTCGGCCTTGCTGAGCTTTGTCAGAATAGGAGTGTGTTCATTGGTCTTCCCCTCCCAGGCAGGAGTTTCGAAATTCGTGTTGTTTCGGGACGTTTTCTAAACCTTCAAGCGTAGTAAGTGTGGGAAACTAGAATTTCTCTTGGGCTAAACCGAGCTCTTCTATATTTAGGCATTGCTGGATGCAGAATATTCCCGAGCACTCGGAGAGCTGAGCCCTCGGGTGGATGGCACCGCAATTTGAGTACAAAATTCAGAATTAGCCTCAGAGTGGTTGGTTTTAATATAAATAATTGTTCATCTTCTGTTAAAAGCACGACTACTTCTGATGTTTAGAAAACCCACAAAACTAAGCCTTAGAAACAAAACATTGAGCCCTGCAGATGAGATTTGAGACTAGAGCATGAAATCAGAGCGCGCTCTCCTAACATGAAGCGCCCCAGGGAACATGGGCTTCGCACCGCATGTGGGAAGAGGCGGGGGAGGGAAGTCTGCTCCATTGGCTTGAGGAAAGGCCGGGTTGACCTTCTCCTTTCTCTTGGGGTAGTGACTGCTGAGTCCCGGTCAGGGGCCCCTGGGACCGGGGGTTCACCCGCTAGCCCTCCTGTCTGTGCGGTAGCGGGGGTGGTCACGGCAGGCATAGGCGGGGTGCGTCTCCCGAACGGGGTGAGGATTTGGGGTTCATGTGTCCTGAAGCTGCTCTTCCGCTTCCAGCTCCGAGCAGAGGCCTGTGGTCCCTTCGTCGAGATCCAGGTTTGCTTTCTCCGTGTCCGTGCTGGACCTCGACCTCAAGCCCTACGAGAGCATTCCTCACCAGTACAAACTGGACGGCAAGATAGTCAACTTCTACTCAAAGACTGTACTCGCCAAAGACGCAGCCGTGATGCCGACCAGGTACAAGGAGAGGGAGGACTGCACGTTAGTTCTCCACACGGTCTAGGCGCTTCCTGCGGGGTCTTCAGAACTTGAACACAGAATGTGCAGGCTGAGCGAGAGCGGTTTTCTGTTGTGTTGGGTGACCTTAGGCTGTGAGTGTTTTTGCTTTTTAACCACCTGGCCAGGTGGGGCTGTGTCTGGGTGACCCCGCATGGAAGGGCCGCAGAAACACCTTCAAGGACGAGTGTCAGACCTGAGCGCTGCTGCGTGTGGTGTCCCCACACCTTCTGCTCTGGGCCGCTCCTCCTCCCCACAGGGCTGATGTCTACTCGCCTTAAGACCCAAGGTTTGGATCTCCTGCCACCAGACTCTAACATAGAAAACTTGAATTGTCGCGTACATCTTACAGTTGGTCTTGAAAGAAAACATGGATACTACTGGAACTTTCCCAGCTGAGTTATGGAGTCGCTTTGTCCGAGCGAGCCGAGCCCCCGGTCAGCACAGGCCTCGTGGGCTCTGCCGCACAGAGGGATGCGGGGCTGGTGCGGCTGAGGGTCCTGAGCGGCGTGGACTTGGCGCCTCTTTGGAGGTGCCACGGCCACTGCTCTGCACAGGGTCTTCAGGGAGCGTGGGACTCCGGTCCGGGGTGGCCACCACTCACGAGCGCTTTCTCTGACGGGAGGGGAGCGGGGGGCGGCGCGCCTCGCAGCCGGTGCTTCGGGGGGGCCGCCAGCCCTGCTCCGGCAGCGATGAGCGACTCCTGGCTGGCACCGAGGGTTCTTGTTGGGGTCACCGTAGTGTGCCCGGCTGCTAAGAAAACTGTGGGGAATCTTGGCTTTGGTTTTTTACTCCATGGTGGGTTGTACAGATTATTTATATCATCGTTTTGAGGGACTAATGAAGGTTTATTGTAACATAAGATTATAATAGCAAAACCACGGTATTGTATGAAAATGCTACGTGAAAAATAAGAATATTTTGCTGATTGTAAATTTTTGTGGGGAATTTTGTGATAACTTGAGAATTATACTTGTTTGAATCAAGCCAGCTCTCCTAGAATTTATTCAGCTTTGTCCTAACGTTTACTTCTTCCCTCAGAGGTTCAGAAAGATACTCAAATGACACGTGTCTCACCTGTGGGAGTTGGGGGGCTGTGGAGACACCCCTTGCAGGGACATGTGTGGACAGAAGCATCTCTGTTGTTTTGGCCTGAGGTAGCTCCTTGTTGCTGGCCTGTGTGAGGGCGAGTGTGCACAGCACCCCGGCCTCGCAAGGAGGGGGGTTGGGCCCCCTCTGAGGCCCGTCCTGGCTGAAACCACCAGCATCTACGTGGCGACCGACGAGGTCCTGCCCTGTGTGGTCTCCGCCTCACACTCCAGTGCGGCCCCTACCGATTCTAACCTTTTAAAATGGGACGGCTGAGGCCAGTGCTTCCTGGGGGACGGGGTGCGGGGGTTGGCAAGTCTGTGACACTGCGTTTTTAAAGCTGACTGCTGCACTTTGATGTCAAGACCAAGAAGAGTGAGTTCTACTCTGTAGGGCAGGGTGGCAAGGTAGGTGCATCACCCTGGGCATCAGGAATGTCAAGGAGTGGGGGCCCTTGGATGGCAAGGGGGGGCTGACCTCCAGGGCGCTTCCATCCTCAGACTTGGTGAGAGGTAGGACCAGCTGCTCCCCTAAATCTAAGGATGGACATTCCTATTATTATTTTTAAAATAATAATAGGGAAATATAGGAAAAATAATAATCTTAACTTTTGAGAAAGTTTATTATTACTTAGTATTCTGTACCCCCAGTGTGGGGCTTCAACTCAGGACCCTGAGGTCAAGAGTTGCATGCTCCCCCAGCCGACCCCGCCAGGTGCCCCAGGCACTGTACGTGCTGCTGGTCTGGCGTTTTGTACTGCAGTAGCTGTTGTCTATTTTCCCACGTTCTGATGGATGATCTAGAATGTGCTAAAACTGCACAGACAACGTGTCCTAAAGGTGTCGTTTCTCTGTGGAAGACGGTCACGCACCTGCGTGTTTGCCGGGAACTAGCTGGAGTCCGCCGTGCAGAGTGACTTGATCAGGCTCTCGAGAGCGGCTTCGATGCCCAGCACACCCAGCAGGGCTCGGAAGCTGCGAGGCGCGGTCTCCAGGACTCGGTTCCGGTCCAGCTCCAGGGCTGCAGGGAGAGCAGGCTGGCTGAGCCGCCGCACTGAGACCCTCCCTCCCCAACCGACGACTGCTGTGACCGTGGGGATGGACCCACACACCGGACGTGGGGAGGGAACAGTCTCTCCTCGCCTCTGCTTTCTGGTCACTGATAAACCGATACAAACAATACACTGAGATGTTCGCCTTTTGATTCTTGCCCTGAAGACCAGAAGACAGCAGCAGGCGCCTGTTGGACACCGTAAGTCCTTACACCCACCCCCTTGGCAGGCCCCTACCTTGCTGTGGTGCTTTGGGGAGAAGGTCCAGCTTTGGCAAAACCTTCCCTTCTTCATCTATCTGCACCCTCCAAACGATGACCAGCTCGAACCTGAAAGATGTAAGATGCCTTCCTAAGTGCTGAATGAAGTCAGGTGGGAAGTGTGACCTGTGTGGCACCTGTCACCCTCCCCGAGGAGGTGCTCCTGAAGACGTCTGGCATGGATACGTGCCACGTCTGCTCGGCGAAGCACGTCTGACATGAATGAAGAGGGAAATGGACCCCAAGACCCAGCAAGATGCTGTTCTGGACCCACAACGTGGCGGTGTGGCCATGCGGGTGACGTACAGGATGCGGAAAACCAGCCGGCCTGGAGCCTGAACGGACAGCGTAGACCGAACAGCATCGGCAGTGATGGGAGCCAGGAATTTCACTTCCAGCCACAGAACCCTGGGTCCTCGAGTGTCCAGTGACATGGACAGGAGTGTGAGAAATCATGGAAAACGATGGATGACCCAAGTGCCCAAGACCCAAAGAAAGCAGAAGTACAGCTGACAGAGTTGAACCACCGAGAATGAATGAACTGTACAGCTCCACACACTGCCAGAAGCTCATTTTGGAAATAATGTGGAGTAACAAAGGCAAGGCTGAGAAGTCCACATAGTTACGGCTCCATTTGGAGGTTTGAAAACAAAGCCCCTCAGGCACTCTGACCTAGACCGTGAAGCCGCCTCACGTTGGGGGGGGGGTGTGGGGGACTCCCACGTGTGTGCACGGGGCCCCAGAGAGGTCCTCCCTTCACCCAGAACTTACTGCCCGCCGGCCTTTCCCAGGTCAGCCCATCAACATAGAGCCCAGCTCCTCCCGGCCTCCCCTCCTTGCTCGCTCCATCCCTGCAGTGAGCCCAGCACCACCGGCCGGTGCCCCATGTCCCCTCCCTCCCTGCTCTCTTCCCCAGGGCTGCACAGACACATCAAGGTGTCTGGAAGGGAGTTGACATTTTCTAGCACTTGTAATGCTCGTTTGCAAGAGCAAGCAGCTGCCTGGTGTGGGGGAGGCTGGGCCTGCACACTCACCCGGGCTGGCGGGCGCTGTGGACCACCATGCAGCTGGAGGCGGCCCCCTCTGGGAGGTGCACGGCTTCTGGGTACTTCTCCTGTGGGAGAGGAAGTGGGGACAGAGAAATCAGGGACGGGACAGGAGCCAGGAGCCATCGTGAAGTCGTCAGGTTGCAGTGCACTGGTGGTTCGGCATCATGGTCCCCCGAGACAGGGAAGCTGAAGGCCTGCCCCCCAACTGGCTCTTGGCTCTTTTTCCTGCAAGGACCTGCACCCCCATTTGACACAGGCCGCAATGTAGATGGTGTCCGCCCTCCTTGTAAGGGACCAGGACTCAGACCACATCTAAGGCAGGACCAGGTGAGAAGGCCTAGAAGCCATCAGATGCGTATTCCAGATGTCCAGTGCTAGACACTTCGACGCCAAGGCCCCTTGGCTCCCAGGAATAGCACCCGGGTCCTCGTCTTTGTTCTCACAGTTCCTGGAGGCCCGAGGGGACGTGTGCACCAGACCACCGTCCTCAGTAGAAAGCCCCAAGACCCTGAACAAAGACAAGACTCCCTCCTTTCCTTTCCACGTCTCCACATGCTCTGTCTGTATCCTCCCGCTGGCTCAGTGTTTGATTTCCATCCTGCGTGCAGCCAGGGCCCCTCTCAGCCGCTCCTGCAGGAGCCCCTCTGTGGTCTAAGACCCAGTATGCGGCATCCTGGCCACCCCACTCCTGCCGCTTGTGCTCAGTGGTGCTGCCTGTTCTAGATCTTTCCACTGTGCCACAGCCCCCGTGTGCCCACACCCTCTACCTCCCAGCTTCATCCCGGTTGCACCTGTTTGCCCCCCAGGGCTCTCTGGCCTTTGGCCACGCTGCCTCCCTAGACCCTTCTCTGCCCTGGGGTGGCCCTTCCGTCTGCCCTGTTCTCAAGGCATGCGTGGCCTGAGACCAGTCGCACGTGCTGTGCAGGGTTCCCTGCAGCTCACCAGGGTGATGCTCGACCAGTAAGACAGTAAGTGCTGTCTTACTGCTCTTGTCTGCAGCTTTAGCATTTGGCCTTAAAAGCCCTTCAAACGGCAGCCCCGGCAGGCCCCGGCCGCAGCAGACACTCCCACCCTGTCCGTCCGATGGCCCCCGCCCATCCGCACTTCGGGAACAGAGCCACTGGGGGCCCCTGGAGACCTCTGCGTCGGTCTCCCCGCGAAGTGTGCCTGGCTGCCTGGGCTAACGGGGTCTCGGGGAGCACGCTCCACCAAGCCAGCTTCACGAGATCGCATGCCACTCGAGAGTTGCCACTCTTTCTAAAAGAGGGAAATGAAATGGAATTTCACAGATTTCTAGGCTTGCAACTCTAAGGGAGGGCTGGTTTCCCCCTCTACCTAATATTCTAGAAAAATCTGACCCTATTCCTCGCAGCAGAACTGACACGTGAACACACACCTGGCTTCGAGGTCTGCTCTCTGGGGAGCGGACTGCAGGGCTGCGGGGGGAGCAGCGGAGGCTGCGGTGGGCTCCGGGGCCAGTGTCGGAGACACGTCTTCTCTCCCTCCTCCCGCTGCGCGTGGTAAAGAAACGGATATCCGGGCTGACGCGGAGGGCAGATGCGAGCCCTGCCGTGTCCCACACGGAGCCTCACGGGACAGCTGTGGGAATCCGAACCCAGGGCTTCAGAGGACAGGACCTTCCTGAGGACACAAGTGCTCGGTGGACACAGCCCAATCGGCCCCAAGAAGGAGGTCTTGTAGGGACAGCTTCTAAAGGGCCGGCCCGAAGATCGGCCTCTGCTGCCAGGGTGTGAGGCCAGGGCTCCAGAGCCACGTGTGAAAGATGCCGACGGGGCACGATCACGTCCAAACACCAAGCTGTTCTGACCGAAGGCTGGGCTCGGCCTGGTTTAAGCTTACAGCCAGTTTCTGATTTCAGCGAAACAGTGTGTATGAGAAAATGTATACTTAAGTGTTCTAAATGGAAAGCGCTGCTTGATTTTTAAACCTCAAGCTCCTCTAAATTAATAACAGCTGTAGCAGGGCCCCACAGAGGGACACGTGAGCGCGGCGGGGCAGCTCCCAGGCTGGGGGGCGGCCGCGCCAGGCGGGTGCTGGCTCCGGCGTGGGGGCCGCGGGGCAGACACACCGCGGGCTCAGCCCCCGGGCCGACCTCACAGCCTGGCGGGGCCTCCTCACTAGCAAAAGGAGGGCTTAGATAAGTGTTCACAAAAAGATACACTCCCTCTAGTTTAAAAACAAACAGAAACAAGTACAAACGCGGACACCAGGAAGAGGCCGGGCACCCAGGATGTTTCTGGAGAGCCCTTGGGGGTGCTGAGCTGCCTCCTACACAAGGCAGCGCCCCGGCTTCCCGCGCCCCGGCTTCCCGCACCCGCGCACGCGGCAGAGCGCACAGAGCTGAGCCCGCAGGCGGCGGCGGCATCGAGCCCCGCAGAGCGCGGTGAGACCGCGGTGCGCAGGGGGCGCTGCGGAGAACAGAGACAGGACATGGGACGCAGCTCCTAAGGCAGATGCGCACACGTCAGCGGTGGTCAGAGTTTCACGTAGGACTCTGTGTGACGGGAGGCGGCGTTGGGAAGCTGGGAGCAAGCTGCGCGATGGGGGGGCTCTGCACACGCGGGGCGTCAGCCTCCCCCCCCCGGAAGCCTGGCCTCAGTGTGATTCAGCACGGGGTTTACTCAGCGCTTGCCACTCGCCTGGCAGTGTGCCTTCAAGAGCTCCCCTGGTGCCTGGCAGCAGTGGTGGCCATGGGGACGCTGGCTCGGGGTCACACCCTTTCACACCGGAGACTTGCTTTGCCGTTGCCGGCTGCTGGTCCAAAGGGAACAGACTTCTGGGAGCACTGGAGAAAACCAGCCTTGCGTTTACGCGCCCGGGCTACCAGCCCAGTGCCCGGGGGGAAGGGCCCGGGGCGCCCTGCCTGCCTCCTGCTCACACGAACGGGCAACCTTGCATCCTAAGCTCAAATGCACCTGAGTGTCCACTGATAGATTAATTCATCTTGACTTTATGTCTGCCTAATTCAACGATTTCTTTTTAAAAAAACTGAGATATAATTCACATACCATTTACTCCTTCAAAGCATACACAATTCAGGAGATTTTAGTGTACTGAAAGGCCGTACAACATCTCCGCACCCCAACTGTAGAAGCCCTGCTGCTTTCTCTCCTGCCCCTTCACCTCTCTGTGGCCCCCAGGCAGCAGGCAGCGAGCGTGGACCGAGTGTCCACAGATGCCACCGTTCTGGGCATTTCAGACAAATGGAATCATTCGAGATGTGTCCTCTGGGGCTGGCCTCTCTGGCGTGCACGTTCTCAGGGTGTAACCACACGGCAGCCAGCGTCCGTGGTCACTCCCTTACACACTGAGGAACACCCTCATCAGCTGGTGGGCACATGGGGGTTTCTTTGCTTTTTGGTTACTGGAAACAAAGCTGCGGCGCATGCAGGTGGGCACCTGCGTTCTCCTTTCTCTTGGTGATGCGCCTGGGAGCGGCACGGCTGAGTCCTGGGGGACTCCGTGTAGCCGCAGAGGAACTGCCCCTACTGCTGCCCGCGGCGGCCGCCCACTTTTGCGATTCCATCAGCAGCGTCTGACGGTCCTGCGTGCTCCGTCTCCTTGCTGGCGGTGTTTGTCATCACCCCGTCTCTTAGAAACCCTTCCTGTCCTCCTGGTGGGTGGGAGGTGGGCGGTCACTGTGGACTGCGTTTCCCTGGTTTTCCTGATGGCCACGGACGCGGAGCCTCTTTCCAGGCGTCCGGTCATCTGCTCGCCTCTGGGGCAGTGTGTGTTCAGATTCTTTGCCTAATTTTTAAACTGGGCTGTTTTTCATTAGTCAATTATAATAGCTCTTTGTATTGTTTGGATACAAATTATTTGTCAGATAAAAGGATTTATCCCATTCTGTGGACTGTCGCTTTTCTTCCTTACTGGTGTCACCTGCATGAAGTTTTACTTTTGATGAAATCCAATTTCTCTGTTTTTGTTCTTTTTTTTTTTTGCTTCCGCTTTTGGTGTCAGAACTAAGAAACCAATGCTGAACCCATGATCACAGAGATTCACACCTGTGTTTTTTTTCCTAAGAGTTTTATATTTTTAGATTTTAAAATTAGGTCTTTGATCCATTTTGAAGTAACTTATGTAGATGACGTGAGGCAGGAGAGTCCACTTTCATTCTTCCGTCACTGATATTCAGCCTTCTCTGTGCCAGTCACTGAAATGACTCTTCTTCCCCATTTAACTGGATCTGGTCATATATTAACAACATCTTGTATTTGAAGACAGCCTGGTCCAGAGTACGTGTGAGGTTTCACCGGGGCACAAAATGCATCCCAGGCTTCCCAACAGATGTATATATGTAGAAAACTGAGCCTCCCTGTGTATCCCATGCACAGAAATGGATCACAGATCTAAATGTAGGAGCTAAAATTATGACTTAATTTTTCATAAGAAAAAATCTTCCTAGTTCTAGGTTAGCTGAAGATTTCTCAGATACAAAATAAAAGCTAGGAGCCACAAAAGAAAACTAAATGGGGTAACCTCATCAGAATTAGAAATGACCGCTCTTAAAGAAGCCCACCTCAGACGACATGTAAGAACATTTATAACTCATTAAGAAGAAGACAACCTAATTTATGTCAAAGGATTTAAAGATACCTAACGGAAGAGGAGATGTGGAAAGGAACAGGTACTATCACTAGTCATTAGGGAAATGCAGTGAGATACCACCCTGTACCTACTGGAATGACTAATACAAGCAGGACTAAAAATACTGAGTTTTGGTGGAGACGTGGATCTGTTCCTGTAGAAACTGGGAGTCTGGTGGCTTCTTGAGGAGTTAGATACGCAAGCAGTCCTATTCCTAAGTATTTACCTGAGAGAAACCAAAACATGTCCAGAGAACTGCGTGCAGCTGCCCCCATCAGAGCCGCGTGCGGAACCAGTGAGCGCTCCGAGGCCCGTGTCCCCGACAGCAGGTGTGCGAACAGCGTGACAGCTGCACGACAGAGGGGTGTTCGCCCCAGCGTCACCCGCCTAAGAGCATGGACAGACCTCGGAAGACAGACAAGAAGGGCCACACGGATGAGAATCCAGAGGAGACAACAGGGCAGAAGTCACAGGGTGAGGTCGGGGAATGGCGCGGACCACTAGGGCGTCCGGCCAAACTCAGCAAATTACGGCTAAAACAGGTGCATGTTATTATACGAAAATGAGACCTTGTTTCTACAAGAAACATCGCTCCACTCCTGGGGCCTGGGCAGCTCTGCTCCCCTCAGGTGAAGGGTGTCCTCTGAGGAGCCCTACTTGGCGCCGCACACTGTTCCGGACTCCGGGATCCAGGGACAAGCCCGCGAGATGCACGTCGGGGTGAGTGACTGGATGTTGGTCCAGGGCCTCCTGGCACAGGTGCCACTTGGTTCAGACCTGAATGACGGCAAGATGGGGCCCCCCAGAGCAGCCTGTGTGGGACTGAGCGTGCTCACTGCGGGAAAGTGGAGGAAGGTCCAGACATAGCAGGGAGGCGGGCAGGGCCAGGACACAGACGCTCAGCTCCAGAGCCTGGTGCGTGGTCCAGCTGCCGTCCTGACACGGTCGTGCTGGCGGCCGGGGTGTGGGGGGCAGGCGTGGCTGGGGCGGTGGTGGGCCCCGTGCCCGGCTCTGGTGGGTGACGAAGAGCCCAAGGCCCGGAAGTGAGACAAAGGCGCAGGCAGGTCCACAAGAGGCCGTGGTGCCAGGAGAAGCAGGGAAAGGCTGGGAGTGGCAGGGAGGGGGTGCGGTGAGCCAGCCGGCCCTCCGGTCGTCCCTGCTTGGGGACAGGCCTGGGTGGACGGTGGCGGGCGCCTCTGATCAAGTTACCTGCCATCTCGAGACTCACAAATCTAAACGTCCACAAGCCCACACGCATGGAACACCCGACCCGTGGGAACACCAGCCTCCAGCTGCGCTCCTGGGAGCTCACCCGACCCCAGAGAACAGCACCTGACCCCCATGCGGTCTGCACAGCCTCAGGGTCAGAGCTCCCTGCGCGTGAGGCCCCGGACCTCCCCAGTGCACGGACGACGCCCTTCAGCAGGCCCGCGTCTGGCCACCGGACACAGCACACGCTCCAAGGACTGGGATGAGAGCCCCCCACTGCGGCTGTTGGTGGGGGCAGGGGCAGGGGTCCCTGTGACGGCTGCTAATGATTTTCTGGGTCCGGGGAGGGGCTTGTGCAGCTCAGAGGGTCGGTGGCTGGTCAGAGCCGTGGGGGCATCTGTGCTACAGCTCACACCCAAACACTCGGAGACAAATGTTCTCATTATTCCCAGCAACAGAAGGCCTAGACGTGCGCGCGGGGAAGAAGGACGATCGGCTCTCACGTGGAAAGACGAACAGCTCTTACGTGGCCTCTCAGTGCCAGACAGGGGAGCAGCTTCCTTACACGTATTTTATGTCTGCGATCACAGATGTCACATCATAATCATGCTGCTCTTATGGGCTCAACAAGGGCTTGGTTCCAGGGGCTCCGGAACCCTCTGTCACCTCTGCAGGCTCAGCCGCACAACTGACACCCCCCCATCGCTCCTCTGTCTCTCCAGCGAGCTGCAGACACGATGCTCCTACACTCGCCATTTCTCCACGTGTGGGGCCATCCTGCTTTACCAAGCAGACCACCCCAACTAGCAAGTGCCCCTCTCAGTGTCTTGATCCCGCCTGTGCCCCGGGCTGCTTCCCTTCTTCCGGGCAGTTTGGAGGGTGCAGGCCTCCTGGGCTATGGACAGACTTTGACCAGGTCTGGCATGTCCTCCAGATGCCACGTTGGGAGCAGTGTGGACACACTGCAGGGCTGGTGGCCAGAGGTCACCCCTTTCCCCTGTAACTGCTGTCTTCCCGGGGACAGCCAGAGACCAGGCCACTTCACGTGGGATGTCCATTCACCAACCTGGGCCCTGGGGATGCCTAGGGGCTGAGTCAGCCACATGGGGGCCGCCAAAGAGTGAAGGTCTCCATATCTTTCCCCATCCATTAATGGCTTTCCACCAGAGGAACAAGGTTTTCCTCCTCCCTTATTTCTGTACCAATACTGACTCTCAGTGTGAATCCACGTTTCTCCAAGCCCCACCAAGAAGGCCCTTTTCTGGAGAAAGAGCCTTAGAGGACAGGCCGGAGGAATGCGCACATGGTACGGCCCCTCCGAACGCCCCTGCGCACACATACCAGACGCGAGATCACCTCGGGCTTCCCTCCAGGGGCCTCCCCACTTCCCTCCTGGGTTCACTCTGCCCTCTTCACCCTCAGTGGATTCCCTGCATCAGCCCATCTACAGTCTCCCCCTCCTGATGGCACAAGGTGCCTCTTTGGGAGGAGAAGGTACAGCCAGGAAAGCACAATCTCTTTCCATTATCTAACGGTGCTGAGCATTTTCTGGGCCACGTGCGGCTAAGGGCTCTGTCCTCTTGATCAGAGGAGGATCTCAGACCGTGATGGCTCGCTCGGAGGAGAGAGGTTATCGTATGGCAGCCCTGGAGGAGAAATCCATCAGAGCATCGCCGTCTGCAGTAACAGAACGAGCCCCTGCGGCACTGTGAGTACGTGGAGGATTCTCGCTGCAATAGTGCACACTCGTGACACACGCTGGGCTGACAGCTGACGGAGTCCTGAGCTACAAAGCCGAAGAGAAGGGGTCCTATGTTCACAGTGTATGCTAAGGTTGACATGGGGCCCCTGACCTCCTTCATTACAGATGGGATGGAAAGACCAGCTCTTTTAGATTCTGTATGTCATGGAAGTAAACACCCATGACGTGAGACCAAGCGCTGCTGAATCACCTCTTAGAAACAAAGCTGCTCCAGCTTTCCTAGGTGTGGTCCTGGAAATGGGACACAGACGCAGCTCCCTGCATGTCCACACCCAGGGCTCTGGGGGTGAGAGGTGGGGAGCAGACCCCAAACCCCATGGGTGGGCCCCCTGACCTCCTTCAAGATACAGGCTTCTGGGGGCTCCACAAAAAGGAACCGCAGGAGAAAATAACTGGGAAATGCTGAGGAGCTCGGTTTCACATTTGCTGGTCTGGAGGTGGTAAAAAACATGTCCTAAATGTTGCTCAGTAAAACAACCATCAGACTTGTTCTCAGCCCACAGAGGCTTGTAAACCAGAAAAAGCCAGACTGTCATGGTGTTAGGGACTGCGGCCGCAGGCAAGCCTCAGGGCCTGGTGTGCCTCTAGGTGTCTGGTCTCCAGCCCCGGGGCCCCTGGGGCCTGTCCAGATGCTCCCCACTCCCCGTTTCCCTCCCCCCCTTCCCCTTCTGTCTTGTTCTGTGAGCCTTGGGCAGAATCAGGGCATCTCAGGGACACACCTTGTTAGAAATGAAGACTTGGGTTTTTCCCAACAGAAAGTGCCACACGAAGGGTGGCTGTCAGGAAGTGGGGGGCACCCGGAGCGGGGGTGGCAAACAGCAGCAGCTGCCGAGTCCACACCCCTGTGTCTGCACAGCAGCTGATTAAAATGGTTTTTACATTTGTAAATGGTCAGAAAAAAACCAAAAGAATTTATGCCATGTGAAAATGGCACACTCGAGTCCCCATGCTGAGATCTCGTGGAACGTGTGCATTCCTGCCCACCTGGCAGTCTGGCCGATGTGTCCCCCGAGGGGCCCCTGACACAAGTAGAAACCTGAGGGGAGGCCAGGGCAGGGCCCGGGGGACAGCACGTGCCAGAGAAGTCAGGAGGGGACCACACCACATTTTTCATGGTGTCTCTTCTTGGGAAGTGACCCCGGGAGACAGAGAGCAGACTGGCCCATGACTGTTCGGCCTGGGGGCCCTGGGTGCATTGTGTCCTGCGTGGCCCTCGGAACAGAAGCAGGACAAGCAGTGGGGCCTCTCCGCTCTGTAAGACGTGCCCCTCACCCATTCTCATTCCACCTGGGACACGTCCTCCCGGGCCCCAGGACTGAACGTGCCCTGTCTGCTTCCTTTTACCCTGTGTCCCTCCTCGTCCCAAGGCCTCCTGGCAGAAGAACGGGTCATTTCCGTGCTGCTGCGCAAGTCACAGGATGGTTCTGAAGCCTATATGGGAAAATCATCCAGCTGAAATTCCCAAATCCCCATAACCATGTTTCTTGCTACTTCCTTATAGTTTCTGCTACATTTTTCGTCTTCCATTTTAATTGTATTAAGCTACAAAAACTTCACAAAAAACCCCTCAGTTCATATTTTATAATTCCATATTTCAGTTTTATTTATCCTTTGTCTGAGCTCAGGTACTCAAAGTGATTCTGTCCCAAGAGACACCGTGTACTCTAAGGTGGCCCATCCCACAGGCACCCTTCCCGCGCGGTCTTCTGACTCCTCCCAATAGAACCTGTTCACTTGGTGAAGGGGTGAGAGCGACCATGCCGTCCCCCTGGAAACAGCCCACCTTCCTGACAGAAAATGCAGATGCCCTGTGTCCCCCTCTGAGTTTCCTCCGCACAACCACCTGCGCCGATGGCCCACGGAGCGCTGCTGTGGGGACAAACCAGCCACCTCACCCACCCCTTCTCATCCAGGGACTCAGGGGGCAGGTGGAGCTGCACTGTCTTGGCCCGTCCAGACCGCACAGGGCCCCCCAAACTGCCCTCACCCCCTCTCCACAGCAAGCAGCATTTTCAGAAACCAAGCACACGATGACACGCGAGGTGATGGCATGAAATGTGGCGACAAACGCCACAGCTAGGAAATGGAATTGAAAGAAGCAGAAGGATGTGGGACTCAGGAGAGAGAACTTGTTTACAAACACAATTCTCCCACGCTCCCCACCCCACCCCGTTTGAGAATGGAAACAGGGAACAACAAAATCAGTCACGAATGCAGCCGCGACACACACCGGCAGTCCGCGCGAGGGCAACGGCGTTAGGGTGAGGAGACCGCGGTGTCACCGCTAGCGGGAGCGGGCTGAGCAGCTGGCCTGTCTGTGCCCTGAGCTGAAACACAGCTCTGGCCCCATCTCAACTAATAATTTCAAAGGTGAGTCAAGTTGGTTTCTCTGAAAGCCATCAGAAGTGGTCCTGAAGAAGATGAATACACATGTATAAATGGAAAATGCTAGAAACTCTTTAGAGGTAATTTCTCAACTTCCTCTTCATGTACATATGAATAAGTAATCATGTGCGCAAAATAACGAAAAGCAAGCAGATAAAGAAAGTAACGTTCCATATAGTCACTGGCAATTTTATCATTACTATGATTTAAACTCTTTATTTCATAAGTGTTGAAGTAGTGTTGTCCAAAACATTGAAACTGGCTTTGAAGTTACTGCAGTCTCATTTAATTTTTTTCATACTTTGAGTTTTTAGGGCCTTTTTAAAAAAAATATTTTATTTATTTTTTTGACAGAGAGAGATCACAAGCAGGCAGAGAGGCAGGCAGAGAGAGAGGAAGGGAAGCAGGCTCCCTGCTGAGCAGAGAGCCCGATGCGGGGCTCGATCCCAGGACCCTGAGATCATGACCTGAGCCGAAGGCAGAGGCCTCAACCCACTGAGCCACCCAGGCGCCCCTGAGTTTTTAGGGTCTTGAGTTTAGGGATGCCTGGGTGGCTCAGTGGGTTAAGCAACTGCCTTCGGCTCAGGTCATGATCCCAGTGTCGCAGGATCGAGTCCCGCATCGGGTTCCCAGCTCCATGCGGAGTCTGCTTCTCCCTCTGACCTTCTCGCCTCTCATGCTCTCTCTCAAATAAATAAAATCTTTTTAAAAAAAAGATTATATATAGGGTCTTGAGTGTGTCTTCCAAAAAACAAATCTCGTGCACACACACACACACACACACACACAGTTTACCCGCAACCTCCACAGGCCCTGGGCGCTCGGCACGCACGGGCTCGCATCGCCCTCGCCAGCCGCACGGCGTCGCCGGCAGGACGCCCATTTACCTGAAACTGAAACGGGCATCTATCAGGAAATCCTGATAGCAGCCACTCAAGATGACACAAGGGTAAACGGATTCAAACTGCAGGCGGTGAGATTCCGGGACCGGAGCTGGTGAACCTTTCCACCCTATAACTGTTTATGAATTCAAATGTAGCTGTAGTACACAGGACAATGCTATTACGGTCAGCCTGAAACACGATTCATTCTGGCAACAGGACTTCGATGGTGGCAACAAGAACATCTGCTGGGAAACACACGTGTCCCTAAAGTCTGTTCATATATTCCACGTCACATGCCAGACGTGAATGAGGCTGGAGTTCCCAACCACAGGGGCTCCCGATCCAATACAGGAAACTTGCTGCGCCTATTTCTTACTGGAAGTGCTTAGTTTTCTCTCCAGAGTGCAGGCCCTTCCTGGTGGTTCCTGTCTTCCTCAGACAGGCCCCTACCAGCGTGGGGACGGCCCTCCCACCCGCAGAGGTTCCTCAGGACAAAGGCTCAGCCACATCTGCCTTGGTGGCTCGGGCCTCCGCTTCCTCTGTCCTCCTCGGACACCACGACCCCGCCTGCTTCCCAGCGCTCGTGCGCCTCCCCTGCACACTCCTCGCCCCGTGCGTCCTCTCTGCCATTCCCAAGGGGCCGCGCTCGTGTCCAGGAAAGGCTGTGTTTCAACTGTCCATGTTTGAGGCCTTTCATGTTTAATGGTATTTTTATTCTCTCCTTAAACTTGATGAATAGTTTGGATATAGAATTTTAAGGGTGACTCACTTACTAAGATTTTATTTATTTTAGAGAGAAAGTGTGTACATGCGCGGGGGGCAGGGCAGAGGAAGAAGGACAAACAGACTCAATCTCAGGACCCTGAGATCATGACCTGAGCCGAAATCAAGACCTGGGTGCCCAACTGACTGAGCCGCCCAGATGAGCCGGGGGTGCCATATTTAATTTATATTTTACATATAGAGTTAATGAATACATATATAGTTAACGAAGACAACCCACGAGGGGAAACAAGGCTCGGTGAAACAGTCCACCCTGTTCGCAGGACGGCCCGAGTTTCGTCTCATCTTTACAGTTGAAGCGCTGGAGACGCTTACGAGGCAGGTTAAAATGATGCCCATTTGAAGAATAAGAAAAACAAGTCTCAGAGACACGCAAGTCTGCTCTAATGACTGACAGCCCCAAGTAAAGCAGCCAAGCCGACCCTCCTGACCCTCATGCCCTTTTCTAAGCCGACTGCAGGTGACCCGAGTGCAGCTCGGTGCACCACGGGAGGGGAGGAGGGCAGTGCAGATGCCCGCTGAAACCAGGGCAGTTATGCTGCGGGAACCCTGCATACATGGGCTCCTCCGAGGCCCTCTAGCAAATTAAAAAAAAAATAGACCTTATTTTTCAGAACAGTTTTAGACAGAAAAACTGGTGAGATGGTACAGAGTTCCCACGTTACTATCTAACACTGATGCGGCATGTTTGTCCCAATTAATGAACCAGTATCAGTGTATTCCTTTTATCACCAACGTCTACACTTCATTTTTTCCTTAGTTGTTCCTTATGGTCCTTTTCCAGGCTCAGGATTCCCACCTTTGGAAATTCTCCCTGGCTGCCTTTATGCCCTGCTACAGGTTTAAGTGTTATGCTATTTTATTTTATTTTTATTTATTTATTTATTTATAAAGATTTTTTCTTTATTTATCTGACAGAGATGACAAGTAGACAGAGAGGCAGGCAGAGAGAGAGAGGGAAGCAGGCTCCCTGCTGAGCAGAGAGCCCGATGCGGGGCTCGATCCCAGGACCCTGGGATCATGACCTGAGCCGAAGGCAGAGGCTTAACCCACTGAGCCACCCAGGCGCCCCGAGTGTCATGCTATTTTAATTAGGGGCTCCCACTTTTCACTTAAGGAATCTGAGGAAAAATGTGTAGTTGTTCTTTGGGTCCTAGAACAACATAGGCCTTCTGGTCTGGCCACAAACCACATGGCCGACCCCCTGGTGCCCTCCCCATTGGCCTGGGCAGGAGGAAGGCCCATCTGTCCCTGAGCTGGACCTGAGACTCAGGACAAGCAGGTAAAATTACCAAAAACACTCTTAGACATGTTCACTTCTCCTCAGATCATCTGTGAACTCGTCATGATTCATACTTTCATCATGGAGTATCTCTTGAATCAGGAAATGAGGGCAGAGGATTTTCCCTGCTGTCCTGAACTGCGTTCTGCTCCCAAGGAGCTCTCAGTAAACGTATTTCGGGTTCACGCTCTCTCACCTGATGAACCCAGTCTGACCCACTCGGGGCGTGGCTGTGGCCGTCACGCCTGCCGACCTGCCCGTTTGCAAGAGTCGCTCAGGTCATCATCACAGACCACCTGCTTCTCACAAATGGCCAATGGCCCGCGCTGGGCCAACCCACAGGTGGACAGAGCCTTTGCGTGCAGGGGACACTTGGCAGGGAAGAGACCCAGGGGTTGCAGGCAACCTCCTCCAGACGCTTATGGGAGGGAACCGTCCCTCCCGGTGCAGTCCCAAGCGCAGGGAACCCTTCTTGGACTTGGAGCCACTCCAGCCCTCTAACACCACGGGAGCCGCTCCCTTTCCTTTTCTGCAAAGCCAGTGTGAGCTGGTTTCTGTCCCATCCTCTGTCACCCGTGTTAAGAGAGCTCTAATAAAAACCCTGCCAGCTCTGTTAAGCGCTGGGTATATCCTGACGAGCTGAGTAAGACTGCGCATCAGCGAAATGCGCACAGAAACCGCGACGGAACGTGACAGCATCCACACCTGCACACCTGCAGACGAGTGATGAACCGGGCTTGAATGCCCGGTGTGACCACAGTCCTCCTGCGCTGTGGCTGCGTGGGAGTGGGTAGAGTTGCTTTGGAAAACGCACCGGCAAGGCCCCTGAAGCCGAACATACGTCTGCCCCACAACCCTAAGTCCCGCCCAAGATAAATGCGTACTCATGTCACCAACAGACAAGCGTGAAGCAGCGCTATTTCCAAACGCCAGAACCTGGAGAGGCCCAACAACAGAGTCCTGGGGGAGTACCTTTTGGCTCATCCACATGACAGAAGGCCACAGGCCACATGCAGGGATGTCCGGACACAACTGTCACACACTGTGGCCCTGTGGGAAGCAGCTACACACAGCTTGAGGGCTTGGGGGCTGCGTGTTCTGCTTCTGCATCCGCCTGGTGGCCGAGTTCATTCTGTAAAAATGATCCCACTGTGTATTTGCAGCATGTGCCCTTGTCTTTATGCATACATTTCAACCAAAATAAAAACATGGAAGAGAGCATCCCTGAGCCCACGAGGCATACGACCTCGTGGCGAAGACGGACAGACAGACCAGCCTCCTCTCTGCAGCTGCCAACCAGGGCAGAGAATGCTTTGTTCCTTTTTCACCTGGAAGCCCCGCAGCCACTCTGACTACCCAGTCATCGCCCTGGGTCTTCTCCAGCTGTCACATCGGTCCTGAAGAGCAGTGCCCACAAATGCCTGGGATACTTGCACAGATGCTCTAGGACTTGGTACCAAGAACTTAAAATCTACTTTGTCCCTCATTATCTTCCTGGAGTAAGAGTAGCACCTGGGGGCCTATCTTGATGCAGAGGTCCCTGAGTCACTGTTTTGGGGAGCTATCAAAAAGCCTTTCCTTGGCTCATGATCGATAGACAAGGGCACGTCTTCCAAGAGGGTTTTTTGTTTTTTTTTCCCCTGAAAGTCTTATGCACAGTAGTTTTCATTGCTTTTTGGTGTGGTCTGAATAGTTTTTAGTACATTTCCTCCCTCCTGGTATTTCAATGTGTCTGAAAACATGGAGATTTTACTGTTGACTCCCCCTGGGCTCATTTACACAAAAGCACAATTGCGTCACACTCTTGATTCTGAAAATACTATGCACATGACTTTGTTCAA